>NC_132820.1:2010000-6810000 GCF_048594095.1 Paramormyrops kingsleyae
TCAGGCATCCCATACAAGATGTACCCGGCCCTGTGCCCAGTAATGGACTGGCACCTCATACAGGATGTACCCGGCCCTGTGCCCAGTAATGGACTGGCATCCCATACAGGATGTACCCGGCCCTGTGCCCAGTAACGGACAGGCGTGCCCAGTAATGGACTGGCATCCCATACAGGATGTACCCGGCCCTGTGCCCAGTAATGGTCAGGCATCCCATACAGGATGTACCCGGCCCTGTGCCCAGTAATGGACTGGCATCCTATACAGGACGTACCCGGCCCTGTGCCCAGTAATGGACTGGCATCCTATACAGGACGTACCCGGCCCTGTGCCCAGTAATGGACTGGCATCCTATACAGGACGTACCCGGCCCTGTGCCCAGTAACGGACAGGCGTGCCCAGTAATGGACTGGCATCCCATACAGGATGTACCCGGCCCTGTGCCCAGTAATGGACTGGCATCCTATACAGGACGTACCCGGCCCTGTGCCCAGTAATGGACTGGCATCCTATACAGGACGTACCCGGCCCTGTGCCCAGTAATGGACTGGCATCCCATACAGGATGTACCCGGCCCTGTGCCCAGTAATGGACTGGCATCCCATATAGGATGTACCCGGCCCTGTGCCCAGTAATGGACTGGCATCCCATATAGGATGTACCCGGCCCTGTGCCCAGTAATGGACTGGCATCCTATACAGGACGTACCCGGCCCTGTGCCCAGTAATGGACTGGCATCCCATACAGGATGTACCCGGCCCTGTGCCCAGTAATGGACTGGCATCCCATATAGGATGTACCCGGCCCTGTGCCCAGTAATGGACTGGCATCCCATATAGGATGTACCCGGCCCTGTGCCCAGTAATGGACTGGCATCCCATATAGGATGTACCCGGCCCTGTGCCCAGTAATGGACTGGCATCCCATATAGGATGTACCCGGCCCTGTGCCCTGTGGCAGATTAGCATCATGAAATTAATACGTACAGTATTATCCACAATAAGAAATACAACACTGCTAACTACCACTCATGGCGCAGGTTGTCGGCTGTAAATGTAGCAGTAGCCCTGACTGGCACTAACGCCTGGTGCCATAACAAGCGTGTGGCTCGCTGCACGCTGAGGATCCACCTTTAATGTCCAACGAAAGCTCTTATCTTGAATATCCTGCCTCATTTCATCTCGCGCCTCCCATACCTTTAACTTGATTAATACGGATGAGATCCTTGTGGCTTTTTAATTAAAATACAAAGTAACTTCTTAATTAAAGATCTGTAATACAGCAGAGCCCAATGCCTTTAAAGTGAGCCTGGGGTGCAGCACTGACACACAGAGCTTCACCTGCGGCCTGTGAATGCTGAGCCACTCACGTGACCCGGGAACCGCCCACGCCTGAATCACATGACCCTCCACAGCACAGTAAGCAGAAACTCCCGTATATCATTAACAACGACGATGCTCAGCTCAAGCACTGCATTTAACGCTAAATGGAATGTAGCTACAAGTAGTTTGATATTTAAATCTGAGCTGTACTCAGATGTATAACAGCTCATTTTCTGTGAAATGCATTTATTTAGTTAGGGATTTTTTTTTTTTTTAAAAAGGGGCATAGCTTTTTAAAAGGGGCCATATTTCATACAGAGCAGCCAACCTTTAGCCAATGACATGTTTTGAACTTGTGAGTGACAGGGGAGGGGGCACTCTGGGGGCCAATCAGCTTTCAGCAGTGCCCCAGTGGACTGCCTATTAAGTATATTTTGCATTTAAAAATGATTTATGCAGCTATGGTGTCCTGGCGATCTCCCAGCACATCACTCTAATCCGTGCAATCAACGCTGCATGCATGCTGTCTCTCCGACCATTGATTCCACACCTTGATGTTCTTCCCCGGGATCATGTCAACACTCGTGCTTTAAGGGAAGGCGGAGCTTGTAGCTAAATTGAGCACAGGAGCAAAATGGTGAAAGATCCTAACAAGAGAGGCACTGATTTCAGACACATAAGCAGCATAACCTTGCCGGAGTGATGGACAGAGGTTGTATGGGCTTTATCGTAACGGCGGCAGGAACCACGAGAGCTCACCGGCACAGGGCGTGCCAAACGCGTGCCTTTGGTAATCAGGCTCTTACGGAGCAGAAAGCTGCCATGCAGCGGGCAAAGCGTGACAGAGGAAGCGTGACAGAGCTGTCATGCAGCTTCCTAACAGCATCATAAGCCTTTACGACAGCCGGCGTAAGAACGATGGCTACTGTGATCCTGTTATGAAGCACGAGGTGAGCAAAGCATTATAGGAATGCCACCGTGTTTAATCGGCGATTTAGGTTTATGGTATATTAACTGCAAATGGCACTTTGGAGACCCAGAGAACTGGCTTGTTTGTGCTGTGGGACCAAACCCGCCGGCATGATGCAACGAGTATCTTATCAGTCAGGCCCCTCCAGAAGCACCGAGAACCACTTCCACCAGTGAGAGTGAAGTTACGCTGCTTAACACCAGTGCCTGGGATATTTCACACAGCTCGGATTCGCTACTTCATTTAAAAGGATGACCACTAAGCCCTAATTAAATTGAATACGAAATCTGATCAGATGAGTTTTGCCGGGAAAAACCGGGAATAAAAGAGATGTCAGCACATGAAGAGTATTGGATTTCATAGGGAACCACATCTCAGTGGCGAATTCCGAAACGTGTTCACTAAGCACCTGGAAATGTGTTCTCTAAGCACCTGGAAACGTGTTCTCTAAGCACCTGGAAATGTGTTCTCTAAGCACCTGGAAATGTGTTCTCTAAGCACCTGGAAACGTGGTCTCTAAGCACCTGGAAATGTGTTCTCTAAGCACCTGGAAATGTGTTCTCTAAGCACCTGGAAACGTGGTCTCTAAGCACCTGGAAATGTGTTCTCTAAGCACCTGGAAATGTGTTCTCTAAGCACCTGGAAACGTGGTCTCTAAGCACCTGGAAATGTGTTCTCTAAGCACCTGGAAACGTGTTCTCTAAGCACCTGGAAATGTGTTCTCTAAGCACCTGGAAATGTGTTCTCTAAGCACCTGGAAACGTGGTCTCTAAGCACCTGGAAATGTGTTCTCTAAGCACCTGGAAACGTGGTCTCTAAATTTCACACATTAATCAGCTGAAAATTACAAAATTTCCACAGCGCCGTTATTATTTTTTTTCAGACAAGGCAGAAAATAAAACACATGCGACTGTGGGAGGCTGGCACTTCCTGGCCCTTTCTGGCTCCTATCTGGCACTTCCTGGCCCCTTCTGGCACTTCCTGGCTCCTATCTGGCACTTCCTGGCCCCTTCTGGCTCCTATCTGGCACTTCCTGGCCCCTTCTGGTACTTCCTGGCCCTTTCTGGCACTTCCTGCCCCTTTCATCTAAGGCCTGCCAGAGACGAGAAGTCAGATTTGATGCAACGGCCTCAAACGCTCATGACCCTGTTGGGCTCATCATTGTTTCGGCGAGTGGGCGGGGGGAGGTCAGATTCGCGGGGACAGAGCTGACAGAGGACACATCAGCGGCTTAATTGAAATCAGGCTTAGCGGGGGCTCATCGATATTATTGACACCGATGAGGTGAGTTAATGAGGCACCACACTTCAAAGGGATGATGGGTAATGATCGTCCGCGCTTTGCTGACTCCTGATTGGTTTACGCTTCGTGCGCCTTGCAGAGATGCAACAAACCTCCTCATGGCTTCCGGTTTGGTATATTCCAGGGCTAATTGAGACAAGCTTGGTGACAGTAGGGGTACATGGGGGACAATGTGACAGCTGCTGGGGAGGAATGATGTGCTGTGTTTTGGTTTATCGGTTCGGCAGCACAACACGGCCAGCCAATCAGGCGGCGGTTTGTAGCTCTCTGTGGCAGGCAGGTTCCTCCAAAGACCCTTTCAAACACGGCAGATTGTAGCCCGGCAAATAAAGGGGGTCATCCTGCTTCTCGATCCGTCTCCCCGCCACAGGACGCAATCCTGTCACAGCTGTAATTCGTTCGCATTGAGGTAGCCGGGATGGGAAATCTCGGCGTATTATCAGCGCACTGCACCGACAGGAAAACCGTGCTCATGTCTACAGAAAGTACTCCTTTTTTTCAAGATAAAAAGCAGCCGGTAAAATACAACAGCGAAGCCCGAAGCGGCTCAGCCTTCTTAGAAAAACGAATGGCCACTCAGCCAGGCGTCTCCCAGACGGCGGCCGTAAGGCCCCCACGCACCTGGGGAAGCCGTCCATTGTGCGGCCTCATCATAATTATTCCGGCCTGAGATGTCCATTCAACTTGTGTATCTATTCATTCACCGTTGATCGTTAATAATACAGCACTAAGATTAATTACTGAGGAACCATATATATCATATATAATTTACTCCAGTGTAATTAAGAAATGAAACATTTGATTAATGGAGTTAGATGACTGTAATTCTGCTTTTGATAAGAAAGGTAACACATCTTTGCGCTGCCATAAATGTTCTAAAGACTCGTTTTTAACTTCATTATATAAAACTGAAGGGATGGTTGAATCAGACAAAAAAAAGTATATTTGTTCACAAGGGGCAAGTTGGGTAATTTGACTGCAATGAGGTTTGCAACACTGGAATGAACTCGCAAGAATAATTATTGCAATAAACTGCAGTTAATTGCTTGCAAGTCAGTTTTTGAATATGTGCATCATGAGAAACCTGAAGCAGCGTGACAGGGCTGGGAGAGGAGGTCAGCAGAAATGCGGAGGTTTGTGAACTGCTGGGGCTGGGGGCTTTTCAGATGTCAGGGGAGGGTTTGCCAAGGTTCAGAGGAGCAGCCAGAAACAGACAATCCACGGGGGGTGGGGGCAGGCTCACCAGCTAAAAAGCCCCCCTGTGACAACAATCACTGCAATCAGTGAGCATCTAACCACAGACGGCTTCATCTCAAGAAATGTTATGGCAGATATGTGAGGTTGGAGAATGAGCCTTAACCCATGTGGCCAAATAAGTTGGTCTAAACGCTGGGTAATTAAATCAGAAGCAGGGAATCAGCTGAGAGGGACCACGAACACAGCACTGCACACTTTATAGCGTTGACCTGCCTCCGTATTCTGGGCTGGTAATGGAGAGAAATCCTTAGTTATTCCACAACAGTAACTGACCAAGTCAACAAGCCAGGCAGCAGCAGGGTACAGTGAGCAGACAGCAGGCCTACCACACCGGCAACTGCAAACATAACCAGCTATCAGCAGGCCTTCAGCTGTGTATACCACACCGGCAACTGCAAACATAACCAGCTATCAGCAGGCCTTCAGCTGTGTATACCACACCGGCAACTGCAAACATAACCAGCTATCAGCAGGCCTTCAGCTGTGTATACAACACCGGCAACTGCAAACATAACCAGCTATCAGCAGGCCTTCAGCTGTGTATACCACACCGGCAACTGCAAACATAACCAGCTATCAGCAGGCCTTCAGCTGTGTATACCACACCGGCAACTGCAAACATAACCAGCTATCAGCAGGCCTTCAGCTGTGTATACCACACCGGCAACAGCAAACATAACTAGCTATCAGCAGGCCTTCAGCTGTGTATACCACGCTGGCAACTGCAAACATAACCAGCTATCAGCAGGCCTTCAGCTGTGTATACAACACCGGCAACTGCAAACATAACCAGCTATCAGCAGGCCTTCAGCTGTGTATACAACACCGGCAACTGCAAACATAACCAGCTATCAGCAGGCCTTCAGCTGTGTATACAACACCGGCAACTGCAAACATAACCAGCTATCAGCAGGCCTTCAGCTGTGTATATTACACTGGCAACTGTAAACTATCTTGGGCTGACTCTCCAGAATAATGAAAACTAATCCCATCATCATTACAGATGACTGGCCATCAGGCTATTACGAATGTAGCAAAACTGGTGATATTCGGTGGTATTTAGGACTGATACTAACAGACTGATAAACTGGAAACCAGCACTCATAATAATGTACTATATACAGTGGTAGTGTTTAACACCACTAAAGCCACAGACTTGTGTGGAGTCCCCTGCTGGCCATAAACAATCACTACACTGGGGGGGTGAGGACATTTTGAGTGGGAGGCCCAGACTTACCTCTGGCTATAAACTAGAAAATACGAAAAGCTGGAGCTGAAACAGATGATTCTGATCATGTTCTGAAGCAGGATTATGGCCCCTCATTGAAGGGGGGTGGGGGGGCGACTCCGCTGGAACAAACCGAAGGGTTCAGGACCCGAGTTCGGAGGAAAAAGATGCCCAACACTATCTGCTAAGAGACACACTACAGCAAAATACCTGCATGACCTGCGTGCATCTGACAAAAGGAAATTCATTCCAGTCAGCATGGGGATTCACAGGCTAAAATGATGGCTTTTATCTGCTGACAAGAAGCAGGAGCCCTAACTAGCGCCGATGCAATCTGCTGAAGGCCAAACGATGATTTAGCTCCCCACTGAACACAGACTTAGGAATAAGGACCGTCCACATTAGCATGATGTGCCGGACAAAGGCATTTCACTCTGCGACAGCCCCTCCCATCATGGCCCCCGGCAAGCCAGCACCGATCGCCCCCCCCCCTCCCCTTCCCCCCCGCCTCCAGCCACAGGGACTTCATTCTCAGTCTTCAGTACGTAAACAACTGCCAGCTAAAACTGCAATGGGATTTTAGTACTATAACAACAAGTCTTTACTGGAAAAGCAGCTTGGATGGATGGATGGATGGATGGACAGGAAAAAACACCTGTTATTTGTGCATGTAACTTACCATGAAGGCTTAAAAATGAAATGTGATTTGATATAATTAAACTTCAACAATTTCAACGAATTCCAGGTGTATAAGAACCTATGAACACGTTCATAACACATTATAATGCATTTATAAAGCATTAAAAACATAGCTATAATATTTATAAAAAAAAAGGCATAGCACATTACAGTATAGCCATGTGTATCATGCATTATAAATGCTTTGTAAGGCTATTATCTAAAATGCATTATACATACCTTAAGAATGCAGTACAAAGCATCATTAATTCTTATGATGACTATTATAATGCATTATGAAGGTATCTATAGTGCATTATAGATGAAAGCTTCACTGGAGCTTATGAAGTATTATAATCAACACTATAATGCCTTATGACTGTCAGTAGAAGATGCTGTAATGCTTTATTAATTCTTATACTGACCATTATAATGCATCATGAAGGTATATACAGTGCATTCTAGATGAGAGCTTTAAGAAAAGAGAAGCAAAGTTTGGTAAAATTTATTTCCCACCACTGGGAAAACATCCACTACTATGACGTGTCCCCTGGAAATGTGTGCAGGTGTGAGCGACACAGAGAGGCAGGAAAGCGACGGGTCCTGCTGTATGGAGCGCAGGAAGTGGGGGCCCAAAAGGCGCCCTGCAGCCCAGCCAAAGCTTCACAGCCCAAATTAAAGAAAAAGATGCATATGAGTGTTAGGCTTAGTTCACTTTCAGCCAATCGTTTAATTAAGGACTTGCACTCTTAAATTACTAATAAGGGGAACTCATCTTGGCAGTTTCCCACATTCGCTTCACACGGCAACAATTATAACAATGCTTTTCATGAGAAAAAAACAGATAATCATCACCTTATTGACCATAATATTACCAAAAGACTAAGGCTACATTTAATAGCCATTGTGATCTTTATCACCTTGTCTCCCCCTGACCTTGACAGTAAACGTATGCACAGACATGATCATTGACTCAAGTTACTAAAACAGCTCAAGTCCAACCAGAGCGAACTTAATTCCTACTTTATATTACATTTATGTATTTAGTAGAAGCTTTTATCTAAAGCAACACTCAATTGAGAGAGGAGGGTCAATTGGTATTAAATCACCATACCTGCCCAGGGATTTGAACCAGCAACCTTCAGCTCACGCCAAAACAGGGTGGGATCCCAACGGGGTACGAACATGCGAGCCCCAGTTCTGGAGTCAGACCTGCTTCCGTTTCACCGCGAGATCCGAGCCGACGACAAGAAAACTCCGAAGGACAAAAACCAGCACGCCGCTGATCATGCAGGTGTACATTTGTTTGCAGCATCTCACTGACAGCCTTTCCAGTTCCCCTGGATAAGAGCATCTGCTAAATTAATAAATGCAAGCAGAGGGGCCTCCTGTCAGCTCGCAGGGACCGAGCAGCGCTCACTAATTAAATCCAGGAGTACAGCATGATGATGATGAAAGGGCCGCATTCTACCCTCAATAAAAAAAAGATTCTCTTATATCTGACCTGCCAAAAATATTACACAGGCTTATTAAAAAGTGTGCACTGGCCTCAAATAATAAAATGCATGTGTTATATGCCAAAGGTGTGGATTATGCACATATAAAAAGTTAGTTTACTTTCACATATTTCAGTTTCTAAAGCAGTTCTCTACACTGGCAAGTAGAAGCAGACATTTTTCATAACCATTTATTCTGAATGCAATTTCATAGTATCTATAGAAAGAACTTCTAGTTTGAACAGGACTTTGCTTTTAAGTTACCCTATGTGGCGGTCATGCTTGGATTGTACAGTCTATACAGTTTACGAGCAGGATCCACCATGTGAACATTCCGTAATTAAAACAAAAGGAATTTAATTTCATTTGCTTATTTTCTTTATGACTATAAGCTCCAGTCGTGAAGTATCGTTATTGCTTTTGGAATAATTAAAGAAGCAAGTCACCATATTCCAGCTGCTGTTTTAAGTTCGTCAAAAATGACATTAAAATGTATCATTTCTAAACGTCAAAATTAACCTGCAGAAAACAAACACAGAAAAATACTTTAGCTCATTATAAATTATTTGGAAATTATTGCCTGCAATTTGGCTCATTCTCTGAGGCCCAAGTACAGAGAGTAACGAGATTCCCCAGCTCTTTATTGAAATTAAATGTATAATTTATAAAACACTGATTACATTTTGGGGAGCCGGCGGGAAAATCAATTGCAATTTCGCTGGCTAACATTTATCTTTCACTCCATCAGACCTCAGAAGTTACATGTGAAAGTCAGGCAAATCACCTGTGGGTCACATGACTGTCAGAGAGCTTTGTCTGCAACTCTCCGCACAGCTCAGGAGGGGGTCGAATTAGGGACGAGAGGGTGTAATCAGATTAAAGAGGAAACAATCAATATCCAATGACAAAGAATAATGAGTTAAAAGTGATTGATTGCACTGTTGTGGTGCCGTATTCATGCAAATAGATTGTTCTGTGAAGCAGGGCCTTTCAATTGTAATGTACCACAGAGCAAATTCCCGACTATTAAAAGAAGAAAAAGTTTTTTTATAAAAAAAGCATATTTGATATTGCTAACACATATTTAACCACGGGTAATAACTCCCTTTGTACACTTAATTGTCGTGAAACGTGACATATCTAAGCTAAATTAAAGTCAATTAAACCGCTGAGATCAAGGCCCAGCTATTCAGCAAACAAAGGAGCGGTCACCCACACCAAACACGAGGACGTTTTCCAGATACTCTTTGCTTTGGGATAGTGGCAAAGGAGCTGAGTATAAGAGGGACTCAGGACACAAAAACCCATTTAATATTAACATAAATTGTCAGCCTCGGTCTGTCTGAAGTCCGGAGCCCTTTGCCGGTGCGGCAGAGAGGTGATCCGGTAGCTGGAAACCGCCAGACTGCTTCAAAGACCAACTGCGAGATGATTTCATGGGCGAAAAAAAGGAAGATTGACGAAGAACAAATTAAATACTGGTCTCTCACACGGCGCTCACATTTTAAAAGGTGTTTTGATGCAAATCCACTGCCAAAGAGATACAACATGAACTCCTGCGTGCATCGGCTCCATAATTCACCAGGAAGGAGAGCATCAGCTAGGTGCTACTGAGGAATTCATTTCAAAACATCCTTTCCGTATTTTATGCAGAAGTACGCCTGCAGTGTAGCCTATAGCCTATAGCTGGTAGCATGAGCTGATAATGACAAGCTGGAAAATGTGCCATATTCTGTGTATTTCTTGTTTTATAGCATTCTGATTGGGGGAAAGGGGGTGGGGGGCACAAAACAGTGTACAATCAGTAGCTCTGCTACAGTCTGGACCAATCAGAAACCAGAACACAATCAGTAGCTTTGCTCCATTCTGGACCAATCGGGAACCACAACACAATCAGTAGCTTTGCTCCATTCTCGACCAATCGGGAACCAGAACACAATCAGTCACTTTGCTCCATTCTGTACCAATAAGGTACCAGAACACAAGCAATAGCTTTGCTCCATTCTGGACTAATCAGAAACTGGAACACAATCAGTAACTTTGCTCCATTCTGGACCAATCAGGAACCACAACACAATCAGTCCCTTTGCTCCATTCTGGACCAATCGGGAACCACAACACAATCAGTAGCTTTGCTCCATTCTGGACCAATCGGGAACCACAACACAATCAGTCACTTTGCTCCATTCTGTACCAATAAGGTACCAGAACACAAGCAATAGCTTTGCTCCATTCTGGACTAATCAGAAACTGGAACACAATCAGTAACTTTGCTCCATTCTAGACCAATCAGGAACCACAACACCATCAGTCACTTTGCTCCATTCTGGACCAATCAGGAACCACAACACAATCAGTCACTTTGCTCCATTCTGGACCAATCAGGAGCGACGTTCAGACTGGCCCCAAAGAGAACGTGTAGCATATGGACACTGTATAGCATCACTGCTGGCTCACTGTCCACAAGCTCAACATCACTACGAAGATCCAGCCTATGTGAACCATACAGGGGGCCTCCGACCCCAATACAGCCCACAGTCACTGGGCTATGAACTGAATTACCTGAAATCTTCCTAAATCATCGGTTTGTATTTTGTTTCTTTCACAGAAAGTTTCGGCTTTGCACGGCAATGCGAGCTGCTGAAGTTCCCTTCTCGATTTACGGGGGTGATTTTCAGTGTGCAGAATAAGGAGTCCATGCATTTCATCCAGAAATCTCTATCATGCCGTCCATCACTGCGAGAACAAACATATTAATACACGAACACAACACAGTCACCTCAGGGAATCCTGCAGTGCACTCCCAATTTCTCATAACCGTAAATATTGCCCATTTCCAGGCATAAAATGGCCATTTTTTATTATTTAAAGTGTTGTAGCGCTCTATTACGGCTGCAGGAATTACATTTTTTCCCGTGATAGATACATTTACAAGGGGGATGAACCGAGGAAGATGAATGCAAAGAAGAGGAGTTAAAGGCAGGGCCTTCCTAATGTAACACCCAACATGTGATATTTTTATTCTTGCTGCTGTCTAACTGTCAAGGCTGGAATCAGGAACGGGAATTAATAATCGGCGCAGAGTTTCAGAGCGGGGAAGGGGGAGGGTGCAGACGAGGAAGGCGGGGGAAATAGGTATAATCTGCCTGGCTGAGGGCTCAACGCATCGGGGTTTCTGTGAATCATGCGAGGTAAGATTACGCAAGCGGTGAAGCCGCTACTTACGCGGCAACTGAGGGATGTTACTCATGTCTGCAAAGTCGTCCACACTGATATCTGCAGCGCATCTGCGGGAAAAACTATGGGGTCACAGACAGCGGCGGACAGCAGAGCAGGAACCCCTAGCAGGAGTACTGATACCAGGAACACAATCAGGAAGACGGCCACAAGTGGCGTTTGCAATATCTGCGGTCCTACTGGGATTGAGCTGTGTACTCGTACTGGGCCATTCCTCAAGAAGAAAAGCCTCCAGTTCTTTTTAGGGACAGTGGACTCAAAATAAATCAGCAGAACTCCCCCAGAGGTTCAGTGATGTTTATGTCAGGTGACTGGGGAGGCCGCGAAGGAGCCTGCCTTCATCGGCATGTTCAGGAAATCACTACTGAACGTGTTTATCGTTGTATATGACATCACCTCGGAAGAGGCGAACATCATGAGCAAGTGGTGTTTATACCGGGGGGTGGGGGGAACGCTGGTTTCATAAAATAAACTCTTTTGCCTTGCAATAGCTATTATACGACGATGTAGGGAAATCGTTGGTCTTAATAATTCTCACTAAATTGTCATCCAAATGTAGAATAAAGGGCGATCATAATACTCTCTCTCTATATATATATATATATGTATGTATTAATCAAGACTCTAGGCTTTTGGCGGTTTTTGATCCTTTGTGGGAAAATGTTTGAGAAAAGCAAGTGAGGTGAAGATAAAGAAAGTATCATAAAAATAAAATATCGAATGATGCGAAACCGACTTGTACTCATCCCATCTACTGCACTTTTTGTTTGATTAATCCTGTAAGCCAAGAGGAATTACCTAAATCTTACATGTGCACATAAGAATTATGTTTTATTATAAGATCGATCAAAGAAGAGATTTAAGTATTAGACACACACAGAGCTGTAGTCAAATAATTCAAATTAGCACTCAGTTCAGGTCTTTTAGGTGAAAAGACACAACAAGCTTAAGTTCATTTATCCTGTCTGAGTTTCCACGACTCGTTTACTTTCAGGAGTTCAACAGAGCTTGAAAGAATCACTGTAACTGATATTTTAATGGTTTCCACGGGCGACCCGGACATGGCTAACTGGAAAGCCTAGGATGATGGGGTCTCCTTCAGAGAAACGGCTCCAGTTCTTACCTTGGGTCCTCCAAGGATTCTTATCCATGCTCGACCATCACAAGTTTGCCAAGCTTCTTCTGACAGTCTGCTCACTACAAATTGCTGTCGGCTGGAACAGGTTCCTCATGCAGGCGAGACCCTGCGGGAGGGAGGCTGTTCTACATGCAGGCACGCGCAAATACAGAGATGTGCCTGTATAGGTCTTAAACTAATCTGACATACTATTTATACTCAGAGCCAGAAGACTTTCAAGCAGTCAAGTCAAGCTGAATCTTGCAACACAGTGAATAATTTTAGAAGTCAAATCATTTGTCGAGAGAGAAACAATTTGCTTATTTAATTGACTTAGACTGCTTAGACTGCTTGACTTAGACTGCTTATCGCCGCGAGCCGGACTAAGCTCGTCTTGACACGACGGTAGAATATAGGGGAGCTTTTGCAGCCCAATTTTTCTCAGCTACGCCTGATTCCAAAAGAATATTTAGAGATCCAGGTTGCCTGTCTTACTGTCTTGGCCACAGCCGTCCATTTCTGATGGAACCTTCCGGAAGGTGAGCTGCCTTTGTCTGCTTGCGGTGTAAAAACACGGGACAGGCGGAAGGCTTTGAGAGGGCGGCATTCTGTCATTCTTCATCTGGCCCTGAAGGACGCCTCATCTAAGTTGGCTCAGAGTACGGCCGAAGTCTCACGGCTGCCTGGGATGAGGCTGACCGGTGAGAAGCACCACCAGGTGACACATGACAAGGTTATGTCTGAGTTTTTTTTTTTTTTTTAAAAAAGACGGTTACCGTAATGCTCTCTCAAAAGGGGAAAGAGGAATCTCAGCTGTCCTAAAGCATTTTATTCTCTCAAAAACACCCTATGAGTACATCAGCGTGAATGCTATCGATGGACCAGCATTGAGAGGCTCTCCTGGCAACTTATTCTTCAATTTCCCCAAAAATTCATAAGAAAAAGACTTTTGGTTCGGTTCTGACACCATTAAGCAGCTATATGAACGTAGGCACAACACGCGCAACCGACGCCTGAACGTCAGTCTTCACCAGGATTATAGATTCAATAAGTGACTGATACTAAAATAAATTGTTTCACTTGATCCTGGGCCAAATGAAATGATTACGGGCCGAGATGGAGTGCGTTCCAAATGTCGGATCAGAGAGCCGGACTGATTTAGCGTTGACTGGCGGAGACTCTGGCGGACAGCGGAGAAGCTTCTGGGTGTCATTCCGGAGAAATCAGCACCCTGACAAGCCCTTGATGGCTGACAGCACTGCTTAAAGCTTTCCGTTTTAATTTACGGTTGAGACACGTCTCGGCTGAGCGGGAAAGTGCTCTCAATCGGAGCAGATCGATACCATCCAGGCCTTAACATTCTCGCTGCAAACACCTGCGTGGTTTTTCTCCATGCGGAAATAAGCAGCGGGGATCTGTTCAGCGTTACTACATACCATACATCGGCACCACACAGAAATGCTTTGATGAGTATAAATGCACCATCTCCTTGACTAACAGATAATAACAGCTGATATAGTGATGCCCATCTGGACCAACACAGATTACAGCTCTAGAAAGCATTAGGTTCATGTGCATCCAGCACATGGCAGACCGGACCTGCAGCACCTCTGCTCTAAATGCAAAGCGACCCCCATAATCTCCCCACTGTGGGTTATCTCTGCCAGCATCGAGGGGCTTCCAGTGTAATCCTAGATCCCCCCACCCCACTCCTGGATACGCAGTGCGAAAAAAAAGGTGCTTCTGCATTCCAGTGCACTGCTCTCCTCAGCCGCCGGGGGGTGGGGGGTGGGGTTGGGGGGTGCAGCCAATGAGAGGAGGCATAGAAAATGAACAAAGACTATACACTGATTTATCGCTCAACATCATTAGGTGGGTAATGAAATTAATTACCTTAATTTCAAAGTAACGACTGCACTCCTTATTAAAGTGTCATACTTGTTGTGTAATTGCACACGATGTAAATGGGAAAGAAAACTCCTCGCTGGTGCGTGGAAACTTTGCCAATAAATAAGAGCCATGTGACGCTGGGTGATGCAGCCTATCACTTTACACGTCCTTGTCAGAGTTTAAGGGCAGAAGTCTTTTTCAGTTTTTCCCGACGGCACGATGTAATCCTGAATAGTGGTTCCTAAGGCTTCTTGAGCACCATCCCATAATGCAACCCACCCCGCGCTCCATGCGACACTGGAGCAGGCGGAGAGACCTTTCATTGAGGACAGATATGGCCAACAGGGGGCATAGTGGTTACGGACACAGAAGGTATGCAAATGAGCTTCAGAGCATTATCTAAGAACCAATGAGCTGAGGACCTGATGAGACCCCCACCCCCCCAGCAGGGTCACCCCCCCCGCCCCCACGATTAATGGGAGTGGCTGGGGGCAGATGATAACGCCCAGGAGGACGGGGGAAGACGCCTCTCACAGATAGCACCCGGATAAGGCGGCCTTATCTCGACAGGAGCTGTCCGCCAACGCGCCGCTGGAATAACGCGGTGGCCCGTCATGCGGCGCGGAAACGCCGGCAATTTCTCTGGCTGGCAGACAGTTAAAGGGCTTCATGGGAGATGCAATTTTAAGGTGTTCAGTCTGGGTCCATGAAATAATGGACCCCGCCACAAAAAAGCTAGCTACAATAAAATAATGCAAGAAACATAGATAATTAGACAGACAGACAGACGGATAGATAGACAGATGGATGGATGGATGGATAGGTAGATAGAAATCATCTCCATATATTTCAGCCTGATGCACATATTCTACGTTTGCATCATGTGATTCAGGTAAGAGACTTCGGACGTGTGGTGTCCTGGGGGGGGGGGGGGGGGGTCTCAGGCAGGGCTGCTACACTTTATATGAAGCAGGACCTCCTCTGAAAAAGGCTGAACAGAGGTCCAACTCTGTCGGGATCCGTGTTCAAATCACAAGCATCTAAAAGGCTTAGGACAGCCATCTAAGACCCGCACGGTATTAAGTTACATGTAAATAAAACGAGGGGGGGGTGGTAATAATTTATGAGTGCAACCTGAAAGTGTGGAAGGAAACACAGCCTCGAGGTAGATTGCGTTCTTCAATACTGTTTGATCACTTTGACATGTTGTTTATTTATCATTGTTCTCCCCAGTTATGAATCACCAATCTCATTAATAAACATGCCTGGCTCCCCCCACAGCAGTAAAGTACATTAGGCTTTGTTTATGAGAAGGAGGCCCCCAGACTTCACTCTGAGAGAAGCGCCGCTTCACCAGAGGAGAAGCCTGGCTGCAGGACGACGTGCTGAAATCTAATCCACCCCCAAAAAGTAAAAGGAGAGAGAGAGAGAGGTAGAGAGAGAGGGAGAGAGAGAGAGAGAGAGAGAGGGAGGTGGGTGCAGCTTTGCTCACATCTCATTAAATCACAGACTTTATATCGAATTGGGTTCTTCAGTTCTTCGGTTCAGTGTTGACAATGTAATGGCCTTTACTAAGGGCAGGTCAATTAAAAAAAATAAAGCTGTGATTTCTCAAATAAAGTTATTAACATTTAATTTAGATTATTTTATTTTCACATTACTCTACATCTTTATTAATATTACTGTTGTTTTATACGCAAATCCTATGACTTAAAAACAGCATACAGCTGTTGCACATTGACGCCAGCTATCCATTTCTCATACCTGCTTGCCCAATGCAGGGTCGTGGCGGGGGGGGGGGGGTTGGTTCCGGAGTCTATCCTGGAGGCTATGGGCACAAGGCAGGGGACAACCCAGGATGGGGCGCCAACCCACAGGGCACACTCACCATTCACACGTACAGCACAGCTATGGGTAACTCCCATTAGCCTCAGTATGTCTTTGGACTGTGGGGGGGAAACCGGAGTACCCGGAGGAAACCCCACGATGACACGGGGAGAACATGCAAACTCCACACACATGGAACCATGGCGGAGACTCAAACCCTGGTCCTCGACCACACCTTCTACTGAAAATCAATTCAGACAAACCAATGTGTAAATGTAGGAAATGAATACCGGCTCCTTTCATGGTTCACCGTAAACAAACGGTCCATGATTCCACATCACCGTGTGCCCACAGGTCGCGGTGAGAACAGCCTTGTGGGATTACAGGCAGGTCCAGGCCTCTCCTCTCCCATAAACCCCTCTGGCGGATCTACCAGCTGACCTCAGCAACTCATCCTGACCCCGTCTCCATTAGAACCCATCTAGCAGATGCGCTCTCCATTCCATATCCTACGGCTAATCAATATAAAAAGACACCTATGTATAGCTACACTTCAGAGTACAAATTCTCCAGGCAAACATACTCGACTAAGTTTTCGCTGATATAGGTTTCAGTTCATGCATAAAAAACAAGATTAATTCAGAGGAAAAAAAATAAAATCTTTTGAATAAATTGCTAAGATTTATTTTTAAATAGTCCCAGACAGAGAGGACGTGATCGGTAGGCTCTCATTAAATCTCTATGATCTGGGCGCGGCAAAGGAGACTCACCGGCAAAGACGCAACATTAACGGCACTAAAACATATTTTATTAATGCACGATGACCTGGCCAAGCGGCTTGGGGGGGTGGGGGGGATTCATTACCTTAAATTACATTACGCCACTGCATAACTGATGCCTCTATTTTCCTCATCCCTATTTAGCCATCCCAACGCCTCACGAGTTACCCACAATGCCCCAACGCGAGTCCCCATAAAGCAAATTGCTTTATTTACACCCAATGGTTGGTGGGAAGCATAATGGCAGGAGGCCACATCTGTCACTGCTGGTGACGGCAGGCAGTGCATGTGGCTGAGCATCAGTCCTGAGCCCAGACCCGGCAGCCCTTGACTGCCATAAGTAACCGTTCCATAAACCGTTACATAAGTCAAATTTTACGTAAGTGCGATTTACCATTCAAGAAGTTCACAGCGAAAAAAAAAACATAAGCAACCATATACTAGAAATATATACTAAAGAACACATGTTAAATAAATTAAGATATAAAGTGTACATTTGCATACAAGCGTTATGTCAACTTTTTGCGCTAGCACTTCCGAAAAATCTACGTATCTCGGACATATTTTTTGTTTTTGCGCGAATCCCGACTTAAAGTCCATCTTACGTAAGCTGAAAGCTGCCTGTACCGGGCAGTAGGCTAGCTAAGTGTTACATACCGTTGTTTGTACGAAGGACGGTGGGCCGTGCGGGATGAGTAAGAATTGAGAAAACAATCACAAAAAGACACCAAGGGGACGGCTGAGCCGAGAACGAGGCGGCTCTGTGATTTTGGTACAGAAGATGCCAGATTTTTTTCAGGAATATTTCCAGTAATTTGGGGGGGGGGGAGGGGGCTGCAGACTGCACAATCAGAACTAGAAAAATGGGACATTTCTCAAGAAGAGGATGAAATGATGCAATTTTGGTGGCAAAAAAAGATGCCGTAGTACAGGCAAAACCTTCTGAGACAAAAATAAAAAGAGACACTTTTATAAATAAGCAGGCGGAATGAAAAGCCTGTAGGGGGAGACGCTGCACCTGAGTCACCCTCCGGGGGGAGGGGGCGAGTTAACAGCCCCCCCACACACCCCCATAGTGACGAACAGCACTTCTCGTTCATTAAGCCTACATTCTTCACTCAAGGGAACATATTCACACGAATAAGTTTCTACTTTTTAACGAAACTAATCAGAACTATCAGACAGACCTAACGCAGCGGTACCCTGCAGTGTGTACAGGTTCCCGTTCGCTCTTTCGACCCGGTACGCTCTGGGCGCGGCGGCGGTGTGCACAGGTTCCCGTTCGCTCTTTCGACCCGGTACGCTCTGGCCGCGGCGGCGGTGTGCACAGGTTCCCGTTCGCTCTTTCGACCCGGTACGCTCTGGCCGCGGCGGCGGTGTGCACAGGTTCCCGTTCGCTCTTTCGACCCGGTAGGCTCTGGGCGCGGCGGCTGTGTGCACAGGTTCCCGTTCGCTCTTTCGACCCGGTACGCTCTGGGCGCGGCGGCGGTGTGCACAGGTTCCCGTTCGCTCTTTCGACCCGGTACGCTCTGGGCGCGGCGGCATGTCAGGGGTGAAGTTTCGCCTAAAGGGGGGGTGGGGGCGTGTTTACAGGTGCAGATCTCATGCCCCACCGCTGTGGGGTCACAGTGTAACTCCTGAGTGATGGGACAGATGAGCTGAATGGGGAGATAGCGGATCTCTGCACTGAGCGGCGGGTTTGAAGAGGCTCTGTAGGTGTGCTTCAGCCCAGCATGCCAACACCAAACAGATTTTCTAAAAAGATTTTACACCCCTCCCCCCGCACCCCCACCCCCCTCATCGGCCAGATGTATCCTTTCTTCTCCGATTTTTCACAGCTACATTCATACAACACATTTTGCTGCATAATGTCCCATAACTTCTGACACTATCAATAAAATCACTTTGCATTCTGCTCATCGTAATGGTGCCAATTAATTTTGCATTTCTTATTAGTTAGTAAACACAAGCCTCTAATAGTCTGCCTACATCTACACACCATTCACAATAACTGCAGCACCGACACACGTCAAATACAATCGCTTTTCACATCTATCCTACCTATATAATTAATAAAAACAAAATCATTTCCATAATATAAGGACCCATTTTGGAGGCCAGGTTCTTAGTGACGCTCAGCCAGCCCTGCGTAGGGGCCACTCTCTCCTGCGGACAGACCCGCGTAGGGGCCACTCTCTCCTGCGGACAGACCCGCGTAGGGGCCACTCTCTCCTGCGGACAGACCCGCGTAGGGGCCACTCTCTCCTGCGGACAGACCCGCGTAGGGGCCACTCTCTCCTGCGGACAGACCCGCGTAGGGGCCACTCTCTCCTGCGGACAGACCCGCGTAGGGGCCACTCTCTCCTGCGGACAGACCCGCGTAGGGGCCACTCTCTCCTGCGGACAGACCCGCGTTAAGGGTCTGTGAGCTGCGTGTTCAGAGGCCTTTCCGCTGTTCCTTCTGCACTCGTGGCCTCCCTGTTAGCTTTAATGAGTCTGCCCGTTCTCCTCTGACCTCGCTCATTAACAAGGTGTTCGCAGCCACAGACCTGCCACTGACTGCATGTGTTTTTTTGTTGGGTGTTTTTTTTTTCTGTTTGTTTATCGCACCATTCCCTGCGAACCCCAGACACCGCAGCGTGTAAAAATACCAGGAAGGTGGCTGTTAGTGAGACACTGGACCCACCACGCCTGACGCCCACTATCACACTCTGCTCTCTGAGATCAGGCGTCTTGGCCTTTTAACGCTCAGGCGAGCAGTAAGTCAGCCTACTGACCCCACCTGTGTGCCGCATGATTCTCTGTCTACATTAGCAGGCTAATATAAAATGATATTATTTGGCAGATCTACAGTTTATTATGCATCGGAATAAGAGTGACCTTGCGGGACGACGCAAGCTACATTTAAAGATGGTGGCAGCGTAATCGTGATTAGTGATGAAAGGTGGTTATTGTGATATGAGGTCACACTATGACCCCCCGAAAGGTGTTACACCTACTTTTTGTCATTGTTTTTTCTATTTATTTTTAACATTGTTTATATTTTTATTCTTTACACTCTTTTTATAGTCAATTTTATACTCTCTATACTAATTTATATATTTTTGTTGTACCCCTTTATATTCTGTTTATTCTATATTGTATTCATCTTATGTCGCATCCATCTTACTTGCATCCATCCTATTTTCTTTCTTGCACCAACAAGGACAGTCTCCCAATTCCGTGGCCCTTGGCCAATGACAATAATGGCATTCATCCATCATTCATTCGTCCATTCATATACCATTCATTCATCCATTCATTCACCATTCATTCATCTATCCATCCATTCATCCATCCACCCATTCATTCATCCATTCATTCATCCATCCATCCATTCATTCATCCATTCATCCATCCATTCATTCATTCATCCATCCAGTCATCCATCCATTCATTCATCCATTCGCCTGTCCCTTCATTGAGCCATAAGCACGAGTCCTGTGGTGCTAACCGGTCCCAGCAGAAGCTGCATCCCTCCTGCCGTCCAGCGGGACCCAAGCAGCTCTGAAACTGAAATGCAGATAATTTGAATGACTATGTCACACATTGGAAGCTTGGGTTTCAGTCACCAAACAGACACAGTGTGAAAGTTTTTCCAACGATGTTATACGGTAACTGTGATTTAGTCTGACAGGTGCTAACCTGGGGTGTTTTTAAGGTGGGGGGCGTAAGAGGGGCCATAATTCATACAGAGGGGCCAACCTTATCATTAGCCAATGATATGTTTTGAATCGGTGAGTGACAGCGAAGGGGGCACTCCAGGGACCAATCAGTCATCAGCTGGGGTCAATGACCCTGAAGTCCCGCCCCTGTAAATATCCCTGATGCTATCTGCAAACAACTAGCTTTTACCATCCGGTATGAGCGAGAAAATGTGGCAGATTTACGCGGCTCGGCTAAGCCCACCCTCGGCTGTCGCGCGGAAACATTTTTGAAGAGTAAATATAGAGAAACATTTGCCAACCTCATGTCTCTCCCCGCCTCTGTCTCTGTTCCTCAGACTTTGATCTGAAGTACACTGAGTGTCTGCTTAAGCTCCTGGTACAATGCCAAGGAGAGTCATCCATGAGCGGGCAGGCGGACACTCGCTTTCCAGCTATAACCGGAACGTCGGGATGGAGGGAAGCGGATGCGGTGTTGGATTTGCCGTTTCCGCTGACAGATGGTTGACGGGGAAAACGACAGCCTGAGGGACCCCTTTAGAAATGTTTGATGAAGAAGTGCTTCGATGTGCTGGACTTACGGATGATGTCGCCCATTGGCTAAAAAAAATTATAATAATGAAAAGATGCTTTATTTGCACAAGTAAGTCGTGATGTTTCTTTTCAGATATTCAACTATTCCGCCAAGGGTGGGATTCAAACCAAAGACCTTCCCGCCACAGCAGTGGAGACCTAACCCATTGAGCCAAACACGCTCATCTTCACAGAGAGCGAGGAGAAGGGAAGGGAGGGAGAGAGCGAGGGAGGAAGCCTGAGAAGGACAGCGCCACGGGGATTTGTGAGGTGTAAAGAGTGAGACAGGCAGGGGAAAAAAGAAAGAACATATGAAATACTAGTGAGACTCATGAAATATGCAGCATTAATGTGCGGAGAGCCGGCGTGTGAAAGCATTCCTGTTACAGTGTTTGCAAGGGAGCCTGCATTAATAATAAGGGCTCGGAGCAGAACCCAACCCCCCCCCCCCCCCCCCCCCGGTGGCACCTGCAGAGCATTTCCCCCCGAGTTTTTGTCAGTCAGCAGATTTATCAACACCAGAGTACCATGCTACGCGATCAAATGACCATCTTCAGCTAAATATCATGTGTGACGACTGTGTGTGTGTCTGTCGGGGGGGGGGGGGGGGGGGGGGGGTGGTTGTATAAAATAAGGATATAACTCCTGCACTCTGCGCATCAGCTTCCAGGAAAATACCGGTCAGCCTTCATGCATTTGCTAAACGAGCGTGGAACGAATTTCCCCGTGGCAACAGCGGAAAATTGAATCATTAAATCTGAACCATGGTGGCAAAACCAAAGGCCACAGGTGGGCGGAATGGACCGGCAAATTCCGGCCGACCGCGAGGCTGCCTGGACCGTAAACTAGCATTACGATTTTCTGCATGGCCTAATTCTGGGGCAACATAAAATTCAGGGGGGGTGGGGGGTGGGAATGCAACCGTCCTAAATCCGGCATTCTGTTTTTGGTCCATAAACGTCCAGTACAGCCCATGTGACATCACACCTTTACACAACAAAGAGCTGTCTCAGTGCATTCTGGGTATGACCGAAACATTGACCGCTGTCCGTCACACTGGCAGACGAGCATCGGTGACAGAAACCTCTCCTTCCCTCTGTCTCTCTCGTTCTCTCCATTTCTCCACAAAGAAACCTTAGACACAGTAGAAACTGGCGAAAACTAACGAGTTTGGTACCCAAACAGGAAGTCAAAAACAATCACAACATAAATGTGATGTATATTGGAAATATAGTGAAGATATGATTTTGTAACTGGTCAGGAGGATATCATATAACGATAACGATAAAAACCATCTAAAAACAATACAAAACGATAAACAATTACGTATCAAAGGAGCAGAGTTTTTACAGATGTTTATTAAGGCTATAACTACTTATAAAAGTGAAAATGTTTTTTTAAGTTAAAAACACAGCATACTGTTTAAGGGAGGTGAATATTCTCAGTAGGCCTTAATGTTTGCCTTTCGCCGTCAGCGGCTGGCAGGAAATCTAAGGTGACATCTACTCGTTAGTTTTAGCACTTCAGGTTGTGAGAGCTGAAAGGGAAACACACTGACGAAAGGCCTTAACTCGGCCTGCCGGGCCCCCGCAGCAGAGACACTATAATCAGGCCCATTATTCTGACAGCGGGTATTCAACGCGGCCTATTCACGACGAGCATCACGCTTTCGCGCGGCCTGCTTTCAGCGAGGAGCTTAATCAGGCGCCGTGCTCCGCGGTCACTGAGCATGAGCCTCCCAGAGGGAAGAACGTGGAAATACGCATCAATGGACTTGATGTCTTTCTTAAAGAAATTGGCTAAATTATTTGACAGTTACCTGTTACTGACCTATTGTGCTATAAGACATTCAATACATATAACACCTAAACCAAGCCTCTTCTTCCACATTAACATCAGTGACACATGCATGACCAATCAGCAAACAGCAAGAACTCAGTGCTGAAGTGAAATCCAGGCTCTTTAACGGAATAATTAGCTGAAACCCCGCCTCCCCCAAATTGGTAGCTTGCAAACCCCATCGTAGCTCATAGTGTCCCCCCCCCCACATGGATTAGGTGCTCACTTTACCTGTGGTCTGGGGGGGGGGGAAACAAAAAGACCTTTCATATGTCTTGTCGTATAGATGCTTTACAGTAAAAATCGTGTTCTGTGGGATTCTGTAACAAATGGCACTTCAGCTATACAATGAGAGACATATTTGGAATTCTCTCTCATGTGAGGGAATTCCCAAAGGCGACGGCTTCCTAATTTAAACATGCCGCCCCTCAGCTTTCTCGATGAGCTGTGCTGTTCTGCAGCCTGTGATCCCCCCTAGAAAAAGGAATGCTGACATCAGATACACACAATGCTTTTGAAAGAGGCTCTACCGCCCCCCCGGAAAAAACCTGAAAAGACGGGCCAAAATTCTGTGTTCTCCGGCTCCCGTACAAGCCCCTGGCGAGGCTGCGGATCGTGGTTTGATCGGGTCGTTCGCGCTGACGTCAGCGACAGCGTCATGCTTCGCGAGCGAGCGAGCAGCCACCTCAGGGGGAGGCCGGCGGAAAGCGTCACTGCCGTGTGGAGCAGAGCGTGCATGCCAGAGAGATCCCGGAACAGGAGCCATGGGATTACGCCGATCTGCATTTAAAATACAGAGCCCTGCCGCTTTTCCGGAGACGGGCATGACGCTTTTATTGTTGAGCTCTTTAGCGGGTTGAGAAAAGGGTGAGACCTGGGCACCAAGGCAGGCAGCCAGACAGACAAATCATGGGAGAAACTGGCAGGGAAGCAGCCGGAGAAGCGGACAGATGCACGGCGCGATTAGGGTACCAGGAGCTCGTTAATCCTCGTATACGACGACGGCAGAAAACGGGGAAGACGCATGGAAAAACGAGAAGTACCAGAACGCGCCAGCTTCCTTTAAAAGACTAAAACTGAATTCCTGCGATGAATCAGAGCAGGAAATCGATTAAAAATAGACCGACGGAAAGAGCAAAAGTAAGAAATAGAGCAATCTGATTCGAATGTCATTTTCACTCACATCCTGAGTTGTTATATCCGCAGTACAAACCTATATTCCAATATGAACCTATGCTCGTGCAAAGGGGAAGTATCATTTCAATTTTTCATTTCATTTCAACTTCCTATTGACGCTGCACCTCCGAAAAATCCATGCGCACCATAATCATGTAAACTGCATCCGTGTCAATTTAACACGCCAGGCTGTCATCCCGGGATTGGAGCCCAAATCAAACAGTAACCACAAAATGATTAAAATTAACAATAGTTCCACTCATTTAATTTAGGTTAGCATGTGATTCAGCTATGCAGTGTTTTGTTATTTACATAAATGCATTCATCAAACCTATCACAGGAGGAGGAAGATGGATCACATGGGACACACAGAGACAGACAATCCTATCACAGGAGGAGGAAGGGGATACAGGTGGATAAGATTTAATGCAGGCACATGATCTCTACATACAAACTACAGGACCTGTGACCTGGTTCTGGATAAGCTGTTGGGAGACTGGATGGAAATTTTATAGGATTGCAGAAAATGTAACATAATGCCATAAACCATCAGAAAACTGGCCAAACAGATTAAACAGCACATATTGGACTTTAAATGGATTCGGGTTTCAGGCTAACTCAATATTCAAGTCTAGACTAAAAACACACCTGTTTAGTTTAGCTTATAGGGACACTAGTTCTAGCTCTAGCTAGCTTCTCACTCCCAGTTAAACCTATAGTGTGAGGTGTAGAGCTGGGTGGGGATCGGTGCCATTGGCTTTGGATAAACTGAATTGACAGTGCTGTCACTCTACCTTCACAGTCGCTTGTGGGATTGGAGTGCTGATATTTCAGGGACTCCCCATGCCTGCATTCCCACCTGCCTCTCCCTCCTTGCACATTGCACTTCATATTGCACTCATCTAACTGTTAGATGACGTCCGTGCATCCAGCTCGCCGTTCTGCCCGTGTCATCTTCCTTGTATGACCCGCTCCCTGCCTTCTGCTGCCTGGCGATTGGAGGGAGTGGTGGCACCGGCTTGTCATCTCCCCCCTGCTCCCCGTTTGTGTTTCAGATTTAACTGTATTTGACTCTCCCTGCCGGCCCCTGGAGGATGGGCTCCCCCTTTGAGTCTGGTCCCTCCCAAGGTTTCTTCCTTCTAGGGAGTTTTTCCTTGCCTCTGTCGCCTATGGCTTACTCACTGGGGGCTTTGGGTGGGGATGCTGTAAAGCGCTTTGAGACGATGTAATGTTGTGATAATGCGCTATACAACATTTTTTTTTGTTTGTTGAAAAGGGCATGGTTTCTCAACACAAAATGTGATCATACCAATTTAGAGACAGATATCGTTTTTAAATATGCAAAAGATTTATGAAGTCTTTCAGTCAGTTAGAAAAGAGCCATCTTCTGAAAATGGTTTCCTCATGTTGTACTGCTTAACCTTTAATTTCACTGAAATTATACTAAACCCATACATACATAAACCCAGAGCAAATAAAAAAATAACACACTAATTTACACAGCTGGATACTTTAGCAGCACGATTCAGCTTAAGTATTTAGCTCAAGGTTACAATGAAGGGAATTAGATTACAAGCAGGCACCAGCTATTCATCACGCTACCTTCCTCCGTGCGTTTTTTTTTGTTACATAATTAAATTAGCAGTTTTCAGTATCATCTTTCTACAGAGACCCCCCTCCCTCCCAGCCTCTGCACTCTGTCTTCCAAGCCAACGCTACTACAAGATGATCAGTCGTTTTTCCCACGTCTTGCGTGTATCGATTTAAAGCGCCCGATCCGGCGCCACTTACTGTCCTGCGCTTAGACCGGGCAAATCTCGCCGGTCGCGGGTCCTGCGCGCCGCACGCCCGCACGTCCCCGACACCCGCTCCGCCGTGGGTGTATTTACCGATTCCACCCTGCACCGCGTTACAAATCTCTCAGCAGCAGAGAGCCGCCTTTCCAGCGCATAAACCTGTCATCGTTTCATTCTGGAGACATAACACAGGATTCTCACTCATAATAAAATTTCGGTTCCCTTTGTAAATTTGTTTCCTCCGCAGTTTAAAAATTCAGCAACCGCCTTGTTGGAGTATAAGAGCTTTTGTGCATGTCCACCAAGGGCGTGATGAACAATGGGGGGTGGGGTTGAGGTCTCCACCAAATTAGGGGGGAACATGATTATTGAAGGGGGTGTATTAGCTGGTAGGCTATAGCTGGTAATTTACACCCATGCTGTCCAATATAGTGCTATGGTTGTGGCTCAGTGTAATTGTTACAATCGCTCTTAACAGTACTATGCCATCCATCCATCCATCCATCAGATCCATCGATCCATCACGTTATTCACCACAAGGTCATGATTATGATATATATTAAGAACAATAATTCATATTATTACGTTTTATATTCTTCTGTGACCAGAATAAGCCATTAGGAGATAGATGGATGTGGGTTTGGATGGATGGATGGATCCCCATGGCGACTTAACCTTCTAGTGCTTTTTCTCCTGCACTGATCTATTCCATCCTGCCCCCCCCCCCCACTCCATTTGTATCTTCAACCCACCTGCACCATCAATCACCACTTTCCATCACTTCCCTCCAAAACCCCGTCCCCATAACACCCCCCCCCCCCCCCACCGCACATGTCTTCCCCCACCTCTGCATCCACCCCCGTCTCCTTCTGGATCGACCGCAGCACATGATACCTGCTTCTTAATGCTGCGCTGGACCCACTAGGACATGGCCGATACAGTGGACCCCCCCCCCTGCATGCCGAAAGCCGCTTGCTCACATTGGGACACGATTAATCACCTACGTGGGGACAATCGAAACTGATTGCAGCCGTCTCTACCTTCTGCTCCGAGTTCTTATTTTTCTCCCCCGTCTGCTCGGTGCGGCCAAGGTTACTGCCACCATTCGTACCTGCGAGGCGGTCGTCTCATACACACTCACGTCTGCCTCTTAATTCGCCGGCTGCCATTAGTCTAATGAAGTCGCGTGATTCAAAGGGAGAAGAAGGATGCTTATTTTAATGCACCTCTTTGAGTCGGGAAATCAAAGACTGAAAGGAGATCGGGCAATGGAGCCAGTCTCTGAGCTAATTAAAGCTAAATTTGATGGGGTGGGAATGTGCTTGGAAGCGAAGAATCGGCGGCGGATGTGGGATTTGGCGCAGTGAGTCAGCCCCCTCGAGAGTGTGATCTTTACACGGCAACATGATGTGTGCGGGAGGCGGTCACGTCTGTGTACGCCCCCCCGCCGCGGCGAGATTGCCTGCTAAGGACTAAACAGGATCCCATTTCTCATGTGGTTTCAATTTAACACAACAACTGGTTAAAGGCATTTGCTGTTCCTTGGTCTGCTGCACAACAAAACACGCCCTCTTTCCAGAAGAACCAATCTGGTTAAAGGCATTTGCTGTTCCTTGGTCTGCTGCACAACAAGACACGCCCTCTTTCCAGAAGAACCAATCTGGTTAAAGGCATTTGCTGTTCCTTGGTCTGCTGCATGGCAAGACACGCCCTCTTTCCCGAAGAACCAATCATACCCCATTTTATTCCCCTCTTTCTGGTTGCTGCGATACAAATCTTCAGCAAAAACCACAGCAGAAGCCAGATGATTTGGGATACAAATGAGAGCACCTTCAATTAATTAATTACCGAGAATTAAGAATTACAAGCTGTTATGCAATGAAACTTAACTAATCAGGCTTGATTAGTTACAATTAATGGCACCCTGAATCATATTAGCCTAACAGAGAGTGCCATTGAAGCACAATGCCAGTAGCAATGTGGGTAAGCAGAGGCTGGACTCCAAACCGAGCACTCAGAGCGATGATGAGTAACGTGCAGAGTAACGATACTCGACCCACAGACCACGCTCTGTTACCTGACTACAGTACAGCACAGGTGTGACACCCTCCTTCAGGACTGTTTGTTTTTTTGTGTTACTGTTCCTACCCAATCCTGTTCCCATGAGAAGATCACTGTTCCCTTATAAAGATCCTGTTCGTACTCAACACAACTGCCCTGTCCAACACTGGTCCCCTGTAAAGAACACAGTTGTAATATCGAGATCTTGTTCCTACTCAACCATGTTCCCCTGAAACCAGCACCATACTCATATAAAGATCCTGTTTTTACCCAGTACTGCTCTGCTGAAAGGTCACTATTCCCCAAGTAATTATCCTGCTCCTATTCCTAAACAAACATCATTCCCAACTCAGATCACATTCCCAGCATGGACTTGATTCTGTCTGCAGTTTCAGACAAATGAGAACAGTTATATTAGCTGAGCAGGATGAGCCAGCAAAGAAAAGCTGGAATTAAAAGAATACAAACTAGGCCACTTCATTACAATACCACTTACACTTAATGTGAGTAGGTCCTGACTAATGTAGACAGCAAATGAAAACTTGTTGTTGTAAGAATGGCAATAATACAAAGGTGTGAAATCAACGGGGAACACACTTGTCAGGGAAAAGCTGTTCTAAGCCTATTCCTGACTTGCAACGCTTGTTGACATGTTTATATTGCGCCAAGAAAGCAAAGAACATCTGTTTTAATTACCAAAATGGCCAGTTATTATGGGAAATTCGGCAGAATGATGTGACTGTCACATCAAATTTACTCTGGCAGGCCACAGCACAGTTCAACCTGTTTTCTTCGATCAATGTTTTCAAAGCATATATAAAAACAAATAAATAAATGATGCTTCCGATGTGAGTGAATAAAGGAAATGATGTAATTCTGTATAACAGCAAGCAATGTTTCTGTCTATCTAAGACAGGGGCTGTGAAGGTACGAGGGAGATAATGTGCAAAGCAACCCTAATTATCATACGCTGTGAAGGTACGAGGGAGATAATGTGCAAACCAACCCTAATTATCATACGCTGTGTAGGTACGAGGGAGATAATGTGCAAACCAACCCTAATTATCATACGCTGTGTAGGTACGAGGGAGATAATGTGCAAACCAACCCTAATTATCATACGTTGTGAAGGTACGAGGGAGATAATGTGCAAAGCAACCCTAATTATCATACGCTGTGAAGGTACGAGGGAGAATGTGCAAACCAACCCTAATTATCATACGCTGTGAAGGTACGAGGGAGAATGTGCAAAGCAACCCTAATTAACATACGCTGTGAAGGTACGAGGCAGAATGTGCAAACCAACCCTAATTAACATACGCTCTAAAGGTACGAGGGAGAATGTGCAAACCAACCCTAATTATCATACGCTGTGAAGGTACGAGGGAGAATGTGCAAACCAACCCTAATTAACATACGCTCTAAAGGTACGAGGGAGAATGTGCAAACCAACCCTAATTATCATACGCTGTGAAGGTACGAGGGAGAATGTGCAAACCAACCCTAATTATCATACGCTGTGAAGGTACGAGGGAGAATGTGCAAACCAACCCTAATTATCATACGTTGTGAAGGTACGAGGGAGAATGTGCAAAGCAACCCTAATTATCATACGTTGTGAAGGTACGAGGGAGATAATGTGCAAAGCAACCCTAATTATCATACGTTGTGAAGGTACGAGGGAGAATGTGCAAACCAACCCTAATTATCATACGCTGTGAAGGTACGAGGGAGAATGTGCAAAGCAACCCTAATTAACATACGCTGTGAAGGTACGAGGCAGAATGTGCAAACCAACCCTAATTAACATACGCTCTAAAGGTACGAGGGAGAATGTGCAAACCAACCCTAATTATCATACGCTGTGAAGGTACGAGGGAGAATGTGCAAACCAACCCTAATTAACATACGCTCTAAAGGTACGAGGGAGAATGTGCAAACCAACCCTAATTATCATACGCTGTGAAGGTACGAGGGAGAATGTGCAAACCAACCCTAATTATCATACGCTGTGAAGGTACGAGGGAGAATGTGCAAACCAACCCTAATTATCATACGTTGTGAAGGTACGAGGGAGAATGTGCAAAGCAACCCTAATTATCATACGTTGTGAAGGTACGAGGGAGATAATGTGCAAAGCAACCCTAATTATCATACGTTGTGAAGGTACGAGGGAGATAATGTGCAAAGCAACCCTAATTATCATACGTTGTGAAGGTACGAGGGAGAATGTGCAAACCAACCCTAATTATCATACGCTGTGAAGGTACGAGGGAGAATGTGCAAAGCAACCCTAATTATCATACGCTGTGAAGGTACGAGGGAGAATGTGCAAACCAACCCTAATTATCATACGCTGTGAAGGTACGAGGCAGAATGTGCAAACCAACCCTAATTATCATATGCTGTGAAGGTACGAGGGAGAATGTGCAAACCAACCCTAATTATCATACGCTGTGAAGGTACGAGGCAGAATGTGCAAACCAACCCTAATTATCATATGCTGTGAAGGTACGAGGGAGAATGTGCAAACCAACCCTAATTATCATACGCTGTGAAGGTACGAGGGAGAATGTGCAAAGCAACCCTAATTATCATACGCTGTGAAGGTACGAGGGAGAATGTGCAAACCAACCCTAATTATCATACGCTGTGAAGGTACGAGGCAGAATGTGCAAACCAACCCTAATTATCATACGCTGTGAAGGTACGAGGGAGAATGTGCAAACCAACCCTAATTATCATACGCTGTGAAGGTACGAGGGAGAATGTGCAAACCAACCCTAATTATCATACGCTGTGAAGGTACGAGGCAGAATGTGCAAACCAACCCTAATTATCATACGCTGTGAAGGTACGAGGGAGAATGTGCAAACCAACCCTAATTATCATACGCTGTGAAGGTACGAGGGAGAATGTGCAAACCAACCCTAATTATCATACGCTGTGAAGGTACGAGGCAGAATGTGCAAACCAACCCTAATTATCATACGCTGTGAAGGTACGAGGGAGAATGTGCAAACCAACCCTAATTATCATACGCTGTGAAGGTACGAGGGAGAATGTGCAAACCAACCCTAATTATCATACGCTGTGAAGGTACGAGGGAGAATGTGCAAACCAACCCTAATTATCATACGCTGTGAAGGTACGAGGGAGAATGTGCAAAGCAACCATAATTATCATACGCTGTGAAGGTACGAGGGAGAATGTGCAAAGCAACCCTAATTATCATACGCTGTGAAGGTACGAGGGAGAATGTGCAAAGCAACCCTAATTATCATACGCTGTGAAGGTACGAGGGAGAATGTGCAAAGCAACCCTAATTATCATACGCTGTGAAGGTACGAGGGAGAATGTGCAAAGCAACCCTAATTATCATACGCTGTGAAGGTACGAGGGAGAATGTGCAAAGCAACCCTAATTATCATACGCTGTGAAGGTACGAGGGAGAATGTGCAAAGCAACCTTAATTATCATACGCTGTGAAGGTACGAGGGAGAATGTGCAAAGCAACCCTAATTATCATACGCTGTGAAGGTACGAGGGAGAATGTGCAAAGCAACCCTAATTATCATACGCTGTGAAGGTACGAGGGAGAATGTGCAAAGCAACCCTAATTATCATACGCTGTGAAGGTACGAGGCAGAATGTGCAAACCAACCCTAATTATCATACGCTGTGAAGGTACGAGGCAGAATGTGCAAACCAACCCTAATTATCATACGCTGTGAAGGTACGAGGCAGAATGTGCAAACCAACCCTAATTATCATACGCTGTGAAGGTACGAGGGAGAATGTGCAAACCAACCCTAATTATCATACGCTGTGAAGGTACGAGGCAGAATGTGCAAACCAACCCTAATTAGCATACGCTGTGAAGGTACGAGGCAGAATGTGCAAACCAACCCTAATTATCATACGCTGTGAAGGTACGAGGCAGAATGTGCAAACCAACCCTAATTATCATACGCTGTGAAGGTACGAGGCAGAATGTGCAAACCAACCCTAATTATGATACGCTGTGAAGGTACGAGGGAGAATGTGCAAACCAACCCTAATTAAAATATGCTGCGACTCAAGCTGCGTTTGTTATTTTCCAAATGCGTGTCACACTCGGCTCACAATGACATTTCCAGCATCCTTTTAATGTAGCTGCTTAACCAGCACAGGGATCCATTTACCTGATACTTTTATCCAATGCAACTGACATTAGAGGGAAGGGTTACGATTTACACAAGTACCCTGGGATTTGAACCCACAATCTGCACATTATGAGCACAATTCTCCACTCGTTGAGCTAGAAGACTTGCGAAACATCAGGGCCCAGCGAGGACTGAACTCACAACAGCTGGTTTACAAACTGATTGCTTTAACAACTGAGCGATAGGTATAGCGATCTGGGAGCTTATGCCAAATAAACACAGGAAACAAGGCAGGGCAGACATGGCATATGGACAGAACAGTCCATCTCAGGGCACTTCCCAGGGCACTTCCCAGGACACATCCCAGTGCACTTCCCAGGGCACTTCCCAGGGCACTTCCCAGGGCACATCCTCACATGCTACGGCCAACTCAGTCAATTTTTTGTTTCAGGATGAGACCATCAATGATTCCAAACTATCTCAGTCCTCATGAAATCCAAGGAAGATCTTAATGTTACTTTAGCACAGAAAAGTCCACAGAAATTTTCTCAAAGAAGTATCCTATGGATGGAGTTAGTTTTAGAAATTTGCTCTTCAGTTAAGATAAAAAGAGACTCACTCATCTGCATGTTTCAAACTGTGGAACGAACATACAAACAGAAGCCACACACAGCTCGGGGCACAGATCACGCCCCTTATCGTCGCATGTGTGACAACAGAAGGCCACCCGCTGTGTCACTGTGCCGCCTGCGATTCACACCCTGCCGTCTCAATATCATAAGCTTTACCACAACTCATTTTAAATGGCATGACTTATGCCCTTTCCTTTCTCTCTATCGTTTATTGTGCTCTATGCACAAACTCCACTTTTTCAAGGCATAACATAAAGAAAGATAAAGGAAAAAATCTATAAATACCAGTAATAATTACAGCAGACTGTAAGATCTATTGAAATATGTCTCCTAGGTAAATTGTGGTTTGCATGCATTATTAGTAAGGTTTAAAAACAGACTAACTTCAGTGATGACGAATATGGCGAGTCGTCTACTCTTGTCAAGAACTGGGGATTCCTGTAGAGCAGTGTTTCCTAACCCGCTCCTCAGGGACCCAACAAACTATCCACATTTTTGCTCCCTCCCAGCTCCCTGCCAGACAGTCCACATTTTTGCTCCCTAGTAGGAGCTGGGAGGAAGTAAAAACATGGACTGTCTATGGGTCCGCAGGGACTGGATTGAGAAACACTGCTATAGCAGAATGTTGCTACGATGCACAGGACCAAGTCCGAGAGTTAGGCAGGGTAAAAAAAAAACATCCAGAGGCCGTCTCGGATGCGGATTTTCATCAGAATCCCGAATTCAGGAAAACCTGCCGTAAACCCCTGAGCCTCTGAACTTTGTCCCAGAAAAAGTTCCAGCACAATAAGACAGTGGAGAGCAAGTGAAGTGTGACATTTACGTTACATCTGAATGGGAGCGTGAACAATAAGTGGGGAAGCTAAATGCCCTGAATTAAATAGCCCTTTGCTCACCTCTTTGTAATTGCGTGGACTGAAAAGGCCCAGCAGGTTACGGATGAGGTACCAGGGTGCAGGTGTTTGTGTTCTAGGTGTGTTCTAGGTGTGTTCTAGGTGATTATCAGATTTTTAAGGTGGGCAGCATAAAAGGGGCCATAATTCCTGCAAAAGGAGTCAACTTCACATTAGCCAATATGTTTTGACTCGGTGAGTGTTAAGGAGGCGGGCACTCTGGTGGCCAATCAGCATTCAGCCATGGACAGTGTCCCGGTAGCCCCGCCCCTCTACATGTTCCTGGTCTCACCTTCACAGAAAACAAGCGCTGTTTTGACTCTCGACTCTGTACAGGACGATCGGGGCATTTTAGTTCAGTTTCTCCCGTGCTTCCAAATCTGCTATAATATTGTGTGTCAATCACACTCCTAAATGCTCCTGACTGAGCACTGTGTTTTCCTCATATAGTATTATTACAGAAATGACGTGTTTGTACTGCACTGTTAATTGTTTGGGGTGTTTCGCTCCTGTCCCTGATCGACACCTCGTCAGCGGGACGTGTCACGCGGCGCCGCTGGTTAGCCGCTCATCCCTGTTGCCGCGCGAGTTTCATTTCAGCGAATAGGTCCAAAGGGAAGCCATAATTCTGAAATTAATTGGATTTAATGCTACACAACAGCGCTGTAAACAATAATGTCAATGCACAATCGATTAAATGAGCTGAAACAATAAGGAGGGGAGACTGAAAAAAAATTGCATAATGGCGGAAAAATGTATTTCGATGAAGGATAAAATTGAATTATGTTTGCATTTATTTTGGCTAAATGGAATGTAAAGATTTAAAGTGCCCTGTAGTATCCTTTATTGTGCTGTGTAACTATTGTTCAGTCCAACTACAAATGGTTTGTTTAATTTATTATTGATACAGACACTTCATCACTCAGGCTTGAAAAACACCTAAATCACGTGTCAAATATAAGTGATTGTAAAGTATGAAGAAACTGTAATGAAAAATAATCTGCTAATATTAATTCCTTAGTTTGTGGTTAAATGCAAACCCATTTTCCGGCTGAAGTAATTTGCAATGTATGTTGAAACGAAACACACATGCAGATGAATTTGCTGACTGCACTGGGTTACAAATAATCCCCAAATGTGTTTCGGCGCGTAATAGATGTTTTGAAGCCCCAGTAAAGGGGCTCAGTGCCCACATCTCCACGTTCCATCCTCAAGCAAGGCATGGTCCTACTGTTGCCTCAAGTGAATTTGCGTCAAGTCAAGTCTCAACCCCCCGGAAATAGAGTCTCTCGCTGATATGCTAACACATGAGGCTTGTTAGCAGAGGAAGGCCAGGCAAGGTCTCTGATTGGATATCGCTGGTTTCTCTGACAAATGGCTGCTCTTGCAAGTGTGGACAGGTGAGTAAGTGTGGGGGGGGGGGAGGGGCTGGGGGTGGCGGTGACTGTAATGGGAAGTTCTGGCCTGTCTCCTTAGATAACGGCGCTGACTCCGCATGCCGTAGGAATTCCCGACAGGGCACTCAGGCCTGCCTTTCCGCTGCCGAGAAACGGAAACGTCCGTCAGCGGTGACCGTATGCCAGGAGAAGAACGCCACCCCCGAGGAAGAAACACACCATTTTATACCTGAGCCATGCAAATAATCATCGATATTCAGCTTCGGTGAAACATAAGGAATAAAATTAGCTTAGGGTTTCATTGCAGTCACAGCACGCGATGTGCGACGGGACCAGGCTCACTGCAGCTGCTGTATTTACAGCAAAATACGAATATATTGTTACAGCACGAAACAGCAGGACTGCGATTCTCCCCAGAAACTGCCAAGAATGACTCAAAGTTGCCTGAGGAATATTTGGTTTCGCAGTGGAGACAGCGGGCATGCTGTTATCGCAGAGGCAGCCGCGACGTCGTGGGGACCGAGCGGTACCGGGAGCACGGGGCCCGTCGTCAGCTAAACGCCGGCTGGAGGGGGAGGCGGCGCGGCCCCCTGGCGTCCCTCATACGCTCTTACCCGCCCTGGGGGGGGGACGTCTCACCGCCATCTCAGACGGGAGCAAACACCAAACAGCTCACTGCCTTCCCTGCTTACAGGTCAGTGGCAGGTGGCGCTCCAAGCCGCAAAGCCTCACCCAGGCCCCCCAGCACACCACCCCCCAGCCCAGAGATGTGATCACCAGCTGCAGAGGTCAGGCGCTCGCTATAGCCTGTAAAAAAAAAAAAAAAACCAGTACGACATCATTTAGCCGCTCATCGCTCTCTACGGCAACACACCAGCAGCAGAAATGGGATTAATTAACCGCTAACAGCATCGTTTTTGATCGTGCGTCCAAATCAATCGCCTTGACAACACGAGGATGGAGGCACCCGTGTTGTTTTGCTTTTTATCTCCGACGGCATCTGATCTCAGCTCCGTTTCTTATGCGGATTATGTAACGGCCCTATGTGGGAAGCCGATTAAATACAATCATCACAAAGGCAGAATATCGAAATTCAACCTAATCCTGTTTCAAGCACCGGTGGGTCTGGCAGAAATGAGTACATTTCACTAAGACTGACTGTGAGGAAAGGAGTTTAGAGAAGAGGGATATATTTTTAATGGCATTTGGACCTGAAAGTCACCTTTCCCGACTGGAAGAGTGTCATTCCAGCCCGTCGTCCAGATTGCACGACATGATCGATTCCTCCTGTGTCTCGCTCTCCAAGTGCCATGAAAATCACTCTTCACAGAGGACAGGTTTAGTAATACAGAGTGACCAGAGCTGAGGAACGGCGATCCGGCGTCTCAACCCTGGGGCGACGTCGCTCGACAGAGCTGCCCCCCGCCCCGCCCACTCTTACTGTCATTCTGTCTTCCTGAGGGACTAGACCCCCTCCCCCATCGCTCTCTCTATAGGACCTTTAATCATCCATTAGCCGCCAAGTCAAGCCAAAGTCAAGCCAAAGTATCTTTCCTGTTATTGTCAGCTATAGGATCCATAAGTCACAGACTGAGACGTTTCAATCTCGCTGGTCTTCGTGCAATAAAACGGTGAAAAACAAAATATAACAAGGAATACGAAAGAGATCTAACCACTGACAGCCGGACAATTTAAACACAGCAAACTGATATGTGAACATTAGACATAGACAAATAAATACAGATAAAAATACAGTGAAAAAATAGTTTTAAAATACAGTTACGCACAGGGGCAGTGAAACGGAGCTTCCAGTTACAGTGTTTCGATTCCAGTGCACAGAGGGGGGATGTGGGGGGGCATAGGGGGGGTCTCCAGGCCACCACCCAGGACGGAAATCCCTGTCAGCTATTCCGCTATTTCGCCACTTTCGACAAGCTTGACTAAATGCAAATTGAGTCGTTCTGACAGGATAATTAAAAATAACTGATGCTTATTAAAAGAAAAGCAAAAATCTTAAAGGGGCTTTATAACTTCTGGAAATCACGTGTCACGCGAGGACTTTTAAATGACTTCCTAGAAAACTGCATGGCTTATATCCCAGTTTGACTACAGAGGCCAGGCAGGTCGCCTAACTATCGCTAACCTTTAATAAAACTATTAAATATTAAAAACATCCTGCAAACCCATGTGATACAGACCAAGGCTTTGGGCGGAGTCATCCCTGTGTTGCCATGGTGATAATCCCAGATATGGAGTTAACCCCATCAAGCTAAGGAGACTCTTGCTCCTAATATCTTGTTAGGGTCACTTAGGGGGTCAGCTGAATGGAGTCGGAACAGAGGTCAGTAGTCACATGATCACTGTGGCCCTCAGCCTTTGGGGATTCTTGTCATACATAGGTCGATACCATAGAGCCACAATGTACTGTAAGGTAATGATAATGTTGTATTCTGGTGAGGTAACCCCATTACGGTGGAAGATACCAAAGACACATGCATGGGGGGGAGGAATGTACCACTGGTTGTGCATGACAGCCTCATTTGTGGGCATTAGGAGACCAACTCAGGAGATGCCCCCAGCATTCCTGACAGAGCAGGATGGCGTGATGATAATGCCGCGTGACAGTCGCTCCATTCCATCAAGGCAGAGGTCGCTCTCATTATGACGGAGGAGCACGTGGATTTGAGGAAAACACCATTACCGTCACATAGCGCGTTCCAGTGCCTGACCCACCTAGACCCCATGCGTGACGTTCTGCCAGGGGGCTACACCAGACCCCTGCCAGGGGGCTACACCAGACCCACGCCTGGTCGCCCAACATGGCTAGACATCATCAAAAACACACGCTTGCTCACTTAAGATTAGAAGATGCGTTTTTTTTTTTTATCATAATTGCCGTGGAATGTGGAGGTGCCCTTGCAGATGTAATAACGTCACGTAATGAATCGCACTGCTAGGAAGCAGCTGGACCACTGCATTTTTTGATATATAGAAAAGACGCTAAACGCACATCCAACTGGATCTGAGCTTTATACTGACAAAAAAAAAATGTGAATCTGCAAATGGCTTCGCTCGCATATTTCCTGGACTTCAAATTGAAATATCACAGCCTACATGATGGGTGGGACCTGGTCTGTAAGGCTGGACCTACTATGCGTAAGTTCTCTGTAGACCAGGGTCACTGCAACAAGGACATGAGTTAAACAGGAAAGCCACCCCCCCCCCCCACCCGCCATGGCACTGACAGTCCTGCGATAAGGCTGAACCAATCAGCATTAGGCCTAACGGCGGGGGGAGGGGGGAGGGCCAGACATGCTGTGAAAGGAACTGGAGACTCCCTTACTCACCGGCGTCTTGATTGCAACCTTGAGAATCACTCGAGCAGCACGAGATGATCTGATTGCGGAGAATCGGGCGCAAAATCCAGATGATTTTATTTTCAGATAACAGGCCCTTGGGAAGGAAGGCTGTGACAAAGCTGTCGCTCGCAGACGCTCGCCGATTCCCGTCCCACGGCGACACCAGCCCGCCCTGGTGGCCGACGCCTCTAATGGCACCGGGACAGTGATGACCTCTGAGCGAATGCGGCCTGGGCGGTTCATGAGCACTACACACGATTCACCGGGGTCTACTGCAGACGTACAAGAACAGGTATTCTCTCTACAGCATCTGCATACGGCACGGCAGCGTCGAGGATTGCTCAAAAGCATTCACTGCTGCTCGTTCACGATTTTTTATTCTCCGTTGACTGAGGCACTCATCATTCTGGGAGATTTTTTGCTCGTGTCAGAATCTGGCAAAGGCACCATAGCATCCGGGGAAAAATGACCTGTGTGCAGCAGGAACAATAAAATAACAGACCAAACTCCCAGGGAGACATAAATGTAATGCAGAGACAGCGGATCGTAAATAAGACGGGGCCCCGGTACGGAGCGGCGGGCGGACGCCGGGGTACAGTAACGGCTTCTGTACGAGGCCTCCATTAACTCTGAGGTCATATTGCAGCGTGTCCCTTTTTTTCCCTGCCTAAGCAATGGGATTTAGTTCCCTGTGGACATTCGGAATGAGCAATGGGACAGATGAAGAGCCAGGCAAAGGAGTCTCAATAAGAATAAATTGCACTTTAAGAGGATGCCTTAGCTAAGAGTAAAATGCCGCGCTGACTAGCCTATCAGCTACCTTATTTCACACTCCATAACTGACACGTCACTTCAAGCAGCCAGCCTAATGGTGCTCGGTTTATCTCGCCCCGAATCCTGCAGGTGCTTTGATCTCGTGGCACGTCCTCGAGAGCGTCTCGCTTATTTGGTGTTTATGATGACTCATCGCAGAGATCGGGGGCGAGAGAGAGAGACGACCGCGCTCGGGAGTGTCCGAAGGAGTGGTCAATCTTGGCCAATCAGGGAATTCGATTGACAGGGCGGCGGGCAGCTGATTGGGTCCTGCGATCGCATGGGGGAGAGGCGGCGCAACTTGCTGTTGTCTCCGCGCTCAGAAGGCCTGGCGCCGGGAATGCAGATGCGTGAGGACTCATCCCACTGCCCCATCGTGTGATTAAGCGAGCCACTCGACTATTAACAGCAGGGCAATTACCGCCGGCATTCCGTACGAAGCTGCATATCCGGCCCTGCGGCGGTGCCTCCTTGGGAGGAGGAGGATTTCCAACCGGAATTACGCGGCGTCATAAACAACGACGACGTGCCTGGAAAAAATCAATGCCTCATTTAAGTGCTATAAGAGGAGTTCTGGAAAACACAGCTGGAGAAACTATCAATGAAATTAGCCGTTAAATATTTAACTGTTAAATTACAAATATATCAGAGGCCTGAATCACGAAGCAAGGCTGCCTGCTTAGATCATTTGTCGGATTTAAGGTAGTCCGGGCTAAATGTAAGTGAGCAAAGATAAAGTCCATTTAAACTGGGGAACTCTGAATTAAGTGGAGAACAGGGGCCTGTATCACAAAGCTGGATCTCTTGCTTAGCTGAATATCTTGTCAGATTTAAGGTACCCCAGTTTAAATATCTTCATTTTGTTACATTTAAGCGCTGACTACTTTAAATCCGACAAGTTATCTGGCTAAGCAAGAAATCCTGCTTTGTGAATCAGGGCCCTGGTCATTCCGCAAATTAACCAGATACTTTTATTAAAGAGGCTGGCAGAAAATGCAATTATTATACAAGGATTGTGAGGCACATCATACATGCCTGTTGTACATGACATGTTATATGGCCACATGCATGTTGTATATGACATTATATAACCTCAAGCACGTTTTATTTGGCACATTATATAAGCATATGCAGGCTGTATATGGCCATTTACACGCCATGTATGACACATTTCACACGCCGTGAAATTTTTGCCGCGGCCTAAATTATGATCATAGCACAAAGCATTTTAAAACGAAACCTCAACCTGTAACAATGATACCTGTTTATGGACTAGATGGAGACAGAGAGAGCCAGTGGAGCTCTGTCCATCTTCCCCGCCCATGCAGCCCCCAGCCCCCCCCCCGGCCCCCCCAGGCTCCTGTGCTGAACATGAGTACCGAGACACTAGCTGAGAACCACTAGAAGGCCAAACACCCGACTCTGATCATCCAAAATCTCACAGCGGATTTTTAATCTTCCTCTTCTGCTTACTTCCTCCTTTCATCCTTCCGTCAGTGCTGCTGTTTTCTCCTCGTTATCGGCCTGCACTGCGATTCCAGGACCTCCTCACGGCTACCCTCGAGAAGCAGCCCCGCCCAGGGACCAGGCAGCCAATCAGAAATGCCCTATTTATTAATTTCCTGATTTTATTTTTTTATTTTTTTTACCAGCACTTACATCCACCGCCACAGATATGTTTCGGTGCCACCTAGACATGTCTCACCAAAATAGAAATGGTTCAAGAGATAGATTTGCAGGTGCGTGGCCGTGTGCCTGTCCAAGCTGGCCTGCTCTTCGCTCCATCAAAGCTGCATTTTAGAGACAGACGTAATAATGAAGTAGTACTTGGGCACGGGGAGTGCGTGGCTTTCGTCTGGAGTGGCCTTTGTGCAGCTTCGCTCTCCCATTAGAGGAAAGCCACTTTCGAAAATTAACATTGAACTCCGCCGGCCGTCTATGCAGAATCTTAATCAATACATGAATGAACGGTGGCTGCAGCTTGTGCCAGAACAGCTGGCTCCTGACTGCACAGCTGGGTTCCATCTGAGGACAATCTCACCTTCCCTTTCTAATCTTCACTCAAACCCAAAAGACGGTACTCAATATAACTATGAATTTTTAGCTATTATTTGGTGAAAAAATGTCTCATTTCACACTCATAAACCCAAGTGTTTAACGGTGAAAAAAATAGTCAGGACACTCTGCTGTAGTATCATTAAGTCTGAAGAGCTCAGGGTCCCAAAGATAATTTGAATGTACTATTTGAACCAGGACTGAGCTCCAAATGCGTTGTTTTCTGATAGACTTTTCATTCGCCCGCCTACCTTTTAATTTCACAGCTAATCAGTCAATCCCAATGCTCTCCGAGCAGCGCAGAGTTCTGAGCCTTAATGACAAACGACATTCAAGGTTATAGACTCGGTGCAGAAGCGGGTGACACGGCGATCTGAGTGGTCTTCCCGTTTATTCACGCTCCATATCTATGAGACGTCCTACTTAGCAGTAGTCGGCAGCTTTCGGTTTCCCTTTGTGTGCCAATAAGCTGCACCTTCCAGATGGGCGTTAAATCTGATTAGCCGGCAACTTGAAACCGACACATTGCCATATTTTTTAGAGAAAGATGCCAGTCTTTTCTGGCCCTTTCTATGTAATTTATTTCTGTGTATTTTCACCTTGAGTTGTAGCTACAGCAGTATTGTGAGGGTAATTTCTCAGGCACACTTTCATTCTGTCGTAGCGGAGAGGGCATGTTAAGTCACTTTTGATCCAATGTTTCAGCCCTAAAAGAATCTCACTAAGACCCCGAGCTTCCGCAGCTGGCTCTCGCCTTGCCTGAAACCCCACGAGGGAGTGAATCGCTCTTGAAACAAAAAAGAAGTGAGCAAGATGTTAAGAAAAACAATGAAGAAAAAAAAAAACTCCGGTTTCCCAGCCCAATTGCCTTGAGAGAGGCTTTCCTTTCAAAGTATTAAGCGCGCCTGATAAAAGCCATTCGGTTTATTAATGGTAGGCGTCCCGGCAGAGTAGCAAACCCTCAATGTAGACCAGAGTCGCTGGACTTTTAATATCTTCTGAACAAGTAATTAAGGCAGTGATATCGTGAGGAGCCTTGACTCTGAATTCCCCCACCATACAACCCATGCACAGAGAGCTGAACTCGGGGCTCCATGGAGACCTGACTTTGCCCTGACGGACCGAGGAGGGCAGGAGGAGGGCCACCCCCACAGACATTATCACCCCGTTTCCTGCACTCCCCACTCTGAACATGGGCTGCTATACCAACACGAAGTGGAATAATGTCCACAGAAGCCTAGCGCTGGTGGATCTTAGGAAATGCTGCCGGCGAAGCAGAACCTTCAAAGTCTGAACTTTATCTCAGTTAGACGGTTAATCGAGTCCAGTGTGCATCTTACAGGGGAACTTGCGAAAAAGCATTACATTTAGGTTATTATGAGTTTCTTTGTAATCTAACTCTTCATAATCCTGGTTGCATCTTGCACAATTTGCTGACACATGCCATAATGAGAAATGTGCCCCCCCCCTGCCCCGCTGCTGCACTTCTGCAGGAAGGAAACGTCCCAGGGGCAAGCTGTAGAAAGCAGACTGCAACTTTAAGTGACATGGAAAGGTGTCCATTTCACAAAACGAATCCTATATGGAACAGAACAGATGCACACCCACACACATTTATATACATACCAGCCATGATTCCACAAAGTAAAATGGGGTTTTATAAATTATGACAGAAAGCCATACTCTCTCCACTAAAAGGGATGTCGAAATCAATAAGGGTGCAATCTTCGTGGTGCCCCCTTTACCTTGCAGTATCAGTCATTTAGAAGATTCCTTTATAGAGAGTATATTACACGGCTCTTAAGGAATATGAAGTACACTCCAGAATGGCTGTTAACCAGCAATTGTCTTGTGATGTTACATATCAAGGGCCGAGGCTGCTACAGGAATGTAATATACCGATGTAAAAGATCAGATGCGTTGGCATGGTAACACTGTGGCCTTCGCCCTCCAGGGCTGTGCGTGGGGGGGTTTTCTTGTGGTTTTTCTTCGGGCGCTCCTGTTCCCTCCCACAGACCGCGGATGCCTCACTGCACCAGGGCATGTAAACTTCCCTCGGTGTGTGACCCCCGCTACAGGCCAGCATGCTGTCCAAGGTGTACCGCTGTACATGTAATAAATGCTCAAGGAGAAATGTATCCTGGATAGAAATAAATCATATGAAGTGAAACCGTATGAGCTGATGTCTAAATGCAGTGTTTGCTTTGCGCGAACTGAGGTAAGACTGAATACAAATGCACAGAAAAGTTTCCTTCATAACACACTAGTGACATTTAATGGGCTATGAGATTCATAACCATGATGGCATTTACGTCAAGAGCAGGTCACCCTGTCTGATGTTGTTTCAAACCCGACTGCCTGTTCTCCCTTCCGCTGTAATAACAGTTTCCCTTCCCTTCATATTATTTACATTTCTAACAATTAATTCTTGAATGCACAAAAAAGTACAACTGGCCCACTTCCCTGAAACAATGCAGACACTTTTGTTTTCCCGCAAAATGCAGCGAATTCAAAGAAGTTGTGCCAGTTTGTGTGGGTTTATCTAACGAAGACACTAAGGAAGCAGACCTCTGCAGCGACTTCCCAGTTTAAGAGCATTTGGGGATGCGGTCCAGACCTCTGCACCGACTTCCCAGTTTAAGAGCATTTGGGGATGCGGTCCAGACCTCTGCAGCGACTTCCCAGTTTAAGAGCATTTGGGGATGCGGTCCAGACCTCTGCACCGACTTCCCAGTTTAAGAGCATTTGAGGATGCGGCCCAGACCTCTGCAGCGACTTCCCAGTTTAAGAGCATTTGGGGATGCGGTCATACGCAGCCAGCGAGAGCTTCCTGTTCTATCGCTAGGATACTCCAGTTTTTTGGGGGGAAAAAAGAAAACAAAGAAGAACATATCATTGCCCTGCCGATGGCCCGAGTCTCAGCTTTGACACGGCGTGTATAAGGAGTCACTGTCTCCCCCCTACAAGCCTACAGAAGCCCCTTCATGGAGGATTTCACTGTGCGACCCTGCACAGTTCAGACCAAACCGATTTTTGCATCTTCGGCATTGCTTACTGACTGAAAAACCAGTCAGAGTCAACCAGTAAGTCTTCCATAAGCTGAGATTCACCCCCCGGGAGAGGAACTTCATTTTGCTACGAAATCGCTCCTCAAAACTTACATGATGTCTGATGGTTTGTGTGTTTTTGTATCACGTTTTCTCTAAACTCTGAGAAAGCAAACTTCTGTCAAAATCTGGGCAATCCATGAAGATCTTGATAACAATCTTGCCTCATAATTCCATAAAAATCAACCACTGAAGATATTTAACAATATGCATTATATCAGAGAAATCCCCAGAAGCTATACTGGTCCCAGCAGAATAACCTTACTCTAGTTCATGTAAAATATGGTCCAACTCGAAGTTCTTGTGCAAATTCCTGACATTTCTCTTGTGTGGTTCTGTGATGATGGAATGAACTGCATCTGGTCATCACCTTCAAGAAACACTTCAGGACCCCGCTGTTCCAGGAACGTCTCTGCCAGCCTGACAGACACTCCACGTTCCCACAATGCTCTTAATGTTCCTGCTTTGAACAGCTCAGCATAGCCACAATTATGCCTCGTCGTCCCCTTGACGGTTTGTAATGTGCTGTCTGCCTCACTTGTATGTCGTTCTGGACTAAAGCGTTTGCTAAATAACATAAATGTAAATGTAATGAATGTGCGTCCATTAATGACGGCCAGACGTATGGTTTCTGCTATGGGCTGATGTATGTCGGTACATGGTATGTTACAGGGCGGCTTGCAGATTCTCACACACTCCCTGGATATTCGGCTGGGTGACCCCAGAACGAGGTGAGAGCAGAGATGCAGCAACCAGGTCAGAGTAAGTGCGGACCTCCTTGGCGCCGAGGACACGCACGTGTTGGAGAGACCCTCCGCCATCGAGGGTCGGGGCTTGAGAGCGATCTGGAGAGCTCACTCGATTAACCGGCGCCACCGCTGACAGCGCCGTGCCGACCTCCCGCGGGTCGGAGCCGCTCTTCTGGATGGTGCCTGGCGAAACTGCCGGCACCTCATTACCGGGCCCTGTGGACGGCCCGTCTGTTCGGCACAGCTGCGGGGAGCTGGGGGGCCGGAGCAGAGCCCAGAGAGGATAAATACCGGTGCAGGTGGTAGGGAATGGCGGGAAAGGGCTATTACGGGGTTAATCGGCCCCCAACCTCCCCAAAACTGCAGTTGCTACCCAGTTAGACACACATCGCCCCCCCCCCACACACACATACACACACTATGGGCAAAAAAAAACCTAATCTCAACAATGAAGACCTTAACCCCTACCCAGCTCTAACCTAACCCATAAGTAACCAAACAAAACACAAGGTTTTTGGCTATTTTAGGTTTCTTGATTACAATTTTATAAAAAGGTTTCCACTTCTGGGGACTGAAAAATGGTCCCCACGACTTTAAAAGAACAGGTTATCATCACTTGATGGGGACATTTGGTCCCCACCACGTAATACATAATTAACGCACAGACACAGACACACATTCATGCACACGCCATCCACACACGCCTTAATCACACGTGTTGTATGATTGTATATGTACTACAATGCCTCAGTCACATATTAATTCCCATATAAATGGACTGCACTCTGAAATACTAACGCACCCCAGGGTCATTAATATCAATTTCTCCCTCCCCAGAATATTTACAATAGCCTCGCCCACATTATACAGCTTTATACACCATCAGTGTTTCTGGAATATAAATTTCACCGACGGGAGAGCACACAGGCTACCGCCGCCGTTCCTGCAGAGCTCTGCCAATTGTGGATCGAAGGGGCCTCGCATGTGGCCATGACAGCAACATATCGATTCACGGTGGAAGCATGAAGTTTTAATTAACGCGACACTCCCATAATACACCTGGGTCTGTGAGACATGGATAATGTGTACACTGCTTGCACACAACAGCCGCCGACCCTTGTTAACCGCTGGCGATTCTTTGCATCTGGCCTGTGATTGACGAGCGATTTCCCTCGAATCCGCTGCAGCCGTTTCCATCGAAGGTCCTCCGCCACCAGCGTGGGGGGGGAAGTGACGCCCTGCCTCGGCCCGGCCGGCTCTGGGTCCGAACCACATCAGTGCTTTATCCTGCTGTTCTGAGAGCAGTGTTCATTATGCTGCTCCCCCTACCCCCCCCCTGAGAGCAGTGTTCATTATGCTGCTCCCCCTACCCCCCCCCCTGAGAGCAGTGTTCATTATGCCGCTCCCCCTACCCCCCCCCTGAGAGCAGTGTTCATTATGCCGCTCCCCCTGCCCCCCCCCCCCCCCACCCACACTGGGCTGCTGCTCCCCTCTGACGTCCTGAAGGGGAAACAGTGCGAACGGTTTTCCTGATTGCCAGGGATCGGAGAACAGGTACAGGCTCACTAATGAACACGCAGGACCACGCTTGGCTAAACAAACAGGGCTATCTGTGCGCGTAAACACACACACACACACACACACACACACACACCAAGCATGATAAACACCCACTGTGGCTCTCTTTTTGGCCCTTAAGCCAGATGGTCTCAGGGGCCCACGTTGTTTGCCATCTAGGGAGGGGGGGGGGGGGGGGCATCACATGAAGTATTCATCCCAAAACCAACCAGAGGACATGGTGGGGGGGGCGCCTTGTTAAGGACCCACTGTTTGACTCGGTTCAAGGGCGCCTGGTAGATGGTTGCCATGGGTACAGCTCAAAGGGGAGCGAGCCGAGGGTTGCCGTGCATCCCGATCGCCGTGGCGATGTGAGGCTGCAGCTGGACCGCTCCGTCACAGAGATTAAAGAATAGAAGAGACTCATGGGCATCGCCGAGCTGGAGACGTGTCATTACAGGCGGCTAAAAACCCTCCAGCGTGCGCCGTTAACTGGGCACCACTGGTCACGGTGCTCGGCATTCACTTACTGTGCGAATGTCTCACAGATGCAAGGAAACCTGCAGCACAGGATGCAACCCAGACTATTTTTACTGCGAAGAAATGTTGCGTCAATCTGATTTCCATATTATATATTATATATGTAAAGCACATTTACGCGACATTATATCTAAGTTAAAAAAAGGGCTCATTCAATGAATTCATAAAGAAAACACATGCATTAGTGCATGAAACTTGTGAGGCCCAACTGAAACCGTGCACTTTATCGTAGGATTATTTGCGACAGTGAAGCTCTAACGCAAGAGGTGAGATGTCGCACTGCCAGGGTCACACAAGTTGGAGGCCCCTAATGAACGTGCCACCGTGTGCGAGCGTGCGCTGCTGTGGGGTCATCACTCAGCGTGCTCTGCCGATCCCCCATCCATCCATCCATCCATCCATCCGCTCATACTGGGTAGGATCATGCCTGGAAACTCTCCCACGCAGCACAGGACAGAAAGCAGGGGGCACCCAGGATGGGATGGGAGGGAGCCCCCCCCACCCACACACACACACACACACACACACACACACACACACACACACACACACACACTCTACAGGCAACTTGCAAATGCTACTTAGCCTAACTGCACATCCTTGGACTGTATGCGGCTAATCCTGGACAATGCAAGGGGAATCCAATCTGCAAATGACCTCAAAACAGGAACCCCTCACACGCAGCGTGGAGGTGTGACTCATACCCGCTACCCCAGCGGTGTGAGGCGACAGCGCCTCCCACAGAGCCGGCGTGGTACTGGCGGGAGTTAACAATGCATTACTTCCAATCCAATCCATACCTATATAAATAGGCAAACTTATAAATAGACCGTGTTCTTCCTACATATCTCAGGAGGCCTCCTTGCCTGCTCTGTGAATCATCTTGTCATCTCTAAAGACAGCCTAGCACCTGCGCAGTGGTCAGTGGGTGGGTGGACGACACACTATTTTCTGGAAGGTTCTTCTGCCCGGAGACACACGGGCGACACGCACAGATAGACCGTCGCCGTTCCGGCCGGAGCCTGAGGCCTTATGATGGAGATCAGCCAACATCACCAAGCACGGCGACGACAACTGGGGCGTCTTTAAGGGCCATTGTCATCGTGTCATTTCCCTGCCATTCAAAAGCCCTTTAGACGGGGGAAAAAAACGAAAATCCCTTTAAGCAGATTCGGCAGCTTGTGCAGACGAGGATTATGCTGCTAAGCAAACATTTCTCACTGCGCTCTATGTTTATGGTGCCAGTGCAGACCCATGGCGGCGATGATTTCCACCGTGTGGACGTAACTGGAGGGACACGCACACAAGATAGCCAGGCCAGCACATTTACACCAAACGACTGTCTATGGACGATTATCAGAATTTACAGGTTTCAAATGGCACCATTTTCCAATCCACATCTGCACTGAAGAGCAGTAATCAAAGAGCAAATATCCACAACTCACTCAGGCCCTTTGTTGTTGTGTGTGAGATGAGACCACCAGTGACCTAAAGTCAGGCTTCCTCATTATATGTTACAGTGTGGGGACCCCAAACTCACTCAGTCTGTTTGTTGTGTGTGAGATGAGACCTCCAGTGACCTAAAGTCAGGCTTCCTAATCATATGTTACAGTGTGGGGACCCCAAACTCACTCAGTCCGTTTGTTGTGTGTGAGATGAGACCGCCAGTGACCTAAAGTCAGGCTTCCTCATTATATGTTACAGTGTGGGGACCCCAAACTCACTCAGTCCGTTTGTTGTGTGTGAGATGAGACCGCCAGTGACCTAAAGTCAGGCTTCCTCATCATATGTTACAGTGTGGGGACCCCAAACTCACTCAGTCCGTTTGTTGTGTGTGAGATGAGACCGCCAGTGACCTAAAGTCAGGCTTCCTCATTATATGTTACAGTGTGGGGACCCCAAACTCACTCAGTCTGTTTGTTGTGTGTGAGATGAGACCGCCAGTGACCTAAAGTCAGGCTTCCTCATTATATGTTACAGTGTGGGGACCCCAAACTCACTCAGTCTGTTTGTTGTGTGTGAGATGAGACCACCAGTGACCTAAAGTCAGGCTTCCTCATCATATGTTACAGTGCGGGGACCCCAAACTCACTCAGGCCCTTTGTTGTTGTGTGTGAGATGAGACCGCCAGTGACCTAAAGTCAGGCTTCCTCATCATATGTTACAGTGTGGAGACCCCAAACTCACTCAGTCCGTTTGTTGTTGTGTGAGAGATGAGATCGCCAGTGACCTAAAGTCAGGCTTCCTCATCATATGTTACAGTGCGGGGATCCCAAACTCACTCAGTCCGTTTGTTGTGTGTGAGATGAGACCGCCAGTGACCTAAAGTCAGGCTTCCTCATCATATGTTACAGTGCAGGGATCCTAAACTCACTCAGATCTCATGTAATTCAACAAAGGACTTTTGTTAAATTTCCACAGCTCCACAGAATTTTTCTCTAACACATATCCCAGAGACCGAGTGAGTTTTGGAAATTTGCTCTTCAGTGAGTGAAAAAAGAAAAAATCACAAGACAACCCAAAGTCTTTCACTTGCTGGAGGAAACTGTTTTAATCTGCAGGTCTGATATCAGTAGACTGACATTTTCTGTTTGTAAGAGTTTTGCAGCCCTGTGCTGCATGAGTAGAAGATGAATGGATCAATGGATGGATGAATGAATGGCTAATTCTCAATAACATTTAATAGTCTTTTTGCAGTTATTTAATAGTATCAAGTCCTTCTAATTGGTGATAAACCTAAATGTAAAAGTTTGCTGCATCAATGCAATGTTGTGCACTAAATATGAGGCATCTTAAGTCGGTTTAGGGCATCTAAATCTGACTGGACGGCTGGACACCACTTGCTTTCCAAATGCCTTTAATGGCCAATTAACAGTTGCAACCAAACGCTGATTCTGTTCTCAGTCTGAACAATGGCTTTATGAATCAGGACTAATTGCACTGTTACGTAAAGATGGATTCTTAAGTTCATTCATATCCTTTGAGCAAATAATTACCAGAGCTTAGAACTCAAGTTAATTATGATCCATTTGTTGTTAGGTTTATAAATTGGTAGCCTGCCTGCAACAATTAAACAGCCCAAAATCTAATTCATCTTGCTAAACCATATTTTTTAAGTTGAAGGGACAATTCATTTAATCTTATTATGAGTTTAGACAGCACAAGCAATCACACATTTTTCACATAGGATTTAACACATATTAGACATGTCAAATCAACGTCATTGTCTAATCAGCACCTCAGTAAACAAACAGTGATGAGCCACATAGTGAGTAAAAGAAACGCTGAGAAAATGAGCAGAGGGTGACTCCTAAAAGTGAGAGCAGAGGGTGACTCCTAAGAGTGAGAGCAGAGGATGACTCCTAAGAGTGAGAGCATAGGGCGACTCCTCAGAGTAAGAGCATAGGGCGACTCCTCAGAGTGAGAGCAGAGGGTGACTCCTCAGAGTGAGAGCAGAGGGTGACTCCTAAGAGTGAGAGCATAGGGTGACTCCTAAGAGTGAGAGCAGAGGGTGACTCCTAAGAGTGAGAGCAGAGGATGACTCCTCAGAGTGAGAGCAGAGGGTGACTCCTAAGAGTGAGAGCAGAGGATGACTCCTAAGAGTGAAAGCAGAGGGTGACTCCTAAAAGTGAGAGCATAGGGTGACTCCTAAGAGTGAGAGCAGAGGGTGACTCCTAAGAGTGAGAGCAGAGGGTGACTCCTAAGAGTGAGAGCAGAGGGTGACTCCTAAGAGTGAGGGCAGAGGGTGATTCCTCAGAGTGAGAGCAGAGGGTGACTCCTAAGAGTGAGAGCAGAAGGTGACTCCTAAGAGTGAGAGCAGAAGGTGACTCCTAAGAGTGAGAGCAGAGGGTGATTCCTCAGAGTGAGAGCAGAGGGTGACTCCTAAGAGTGAGAGCAGAAGGTGACTCCTAAGAGTGAGAGCAGAAGGTGACTCCTAAGAGTGAGAGCAGAGGGTGATTCCTCAGAGTGAGAGCAGAAGGTGACTCCTAAGAGTGAGAGCAGAGGGTGACTCCTAAGAGTGAGAGCAGAGGGTGACTCCTAAGAGTGAGAGCAGAGGGTGACTCTTCAGAGTGAGAGCTAAGGAAGAGTGCAGCACCTTATGCTAAAGATACTGGCTGATTTAGCATCTTCGCTCACACCTGCACTCTGTACTTATACATTTTCCTACATGGAATATGCTATTAGTATATGAAAGAGTGCCATATTATATTATTCTATTACCTCACATATACAACTCAACATTTTGTGATTGTGTTGGAACCAGGTTGGATAGGGGAGGGGCTTGGTTCATCAACCACGACCCCCCGAATAAATAGACCTTTAAGTTACCAAGGTCCCCCCCCACAAATTCAAACTCTACCCAGTGCTCCCAAGACTTAGTGCTTGAGTTGATGGCCTATTACTTACAGGACTCATAGTTGCACTAGGATGTGGAAAACCTTTCATTTGTAATGTAGCCCTGTTACACGGAGGAGTAGCCCATACTAATGCTGAGGACTCCTGCAATGCCTTACGCATGGTGAGCGACCGACTAATGCCGCTAGACTGTTAATCTGCTGTTTTCCGGAAGCACGGCCAGCGCCCCTGACTGACACCAAATCGGACGGTAAATACGCAGAACTGGCAAAGGGCAGTAAAACCACTGACAAATAAACCCAATTCAGCAGCTTTTTATAACTTCTCTGAAGCTGCATTGCTAACCTCCCAAAGGACATTTCCAGGAGGCGGATTTTCAGCAATTTACTGCACGTAAATCTCGTAATTACTCAGCCCTCGCGGTCATTCTCAAGGCGGACCACAAAAACAGAGAAAAAACATTGTTAGATGCAAATGAATCTATAACTGATTTCATATATATATATATATATATATATATATATATGTGTGTATCTTTTCAGAGGGAGGGACTGGGAAATATCGAACATGGCACCTAGCATGTGGTGATGTGACATACGTGTGAGATCCACATCAGCAGGCATATGTAACCATATGTAATAACAATAAGGCATTATATTACAACGATAGCGGGGCGGGCAGTAATCCGAGATCGATCTGCTTTCCATTACACACCAACGCCTTGGGCCTCAGGGCCTCCAGTTCCGATCCATAAACTCGGATCCCTTGTCAGGCTCATCGGGGTCCTAAGAGGCGGGTCGGCTCAAACTAGGCGTGGCCTAGACATATGCCTGCTCAAAAAGCCACCGCAGCGCCACAGACTGGCCCTCGGAAGGAGGGCGGCCAATCAGCCCCGGGCCAGGCGTTCTAATCGGGCGATTCTGAGTAAACGGGAGCTGCAGCGTTTGGGGAGTTTTGTGGATCTCTGGCCTCGGTGAGCGAGGACAGGCTGAGCCTAGGCTGGCATTTATCAGACCAGGTACCATGCATCAGGCAGTAAAGCAGCAAAGAATTAAGGCCATACAAAGGATCGATATGGGAGCTACCAGGGTGCATCGATAATAAACTGCTCTGTGCTCTGAATTGAAATATGGTCACTAGAAGGGACCCAGATCACCTTCTGCATGTTTCTTCACATTACCGTTGCGTGACTGTGCGTGCACATGCGTGTTTGTGCGCACCGTGACATGACCCTCGTGCCGAGGTGACATCCGTCCCAGACATGGTTTACCCTTCCTATCAGGCTGAAGGAAATGGAGTTATTCTAATCGGTGAGTGCTACAGGCCCGTCGAAGCAGCAAATTAACATTCTGTACAGTGAAACTGCAGCCAAATTAAAAATCAAAAAAAGCCCAAAAGTCCATAATTAATTATCTGCAGCCAGACAAACTTTCTTCGCAACCAGAAATCTGGAGGAAAAAAAAAACACACATTTCCCCTTAAGCAAAGTACTTGAGCTAAAATTCTTGAGTAAACATCGAGTTTAAATGGGTCACGTCTAAATTGTAGGTCTTGTGCTGAGATGTAAGCTGGTTATTGGCGTAATAATGCATCTCCGGTGACGGTCAAACTCCCTATAATGTCACTGCCGAGATCTGACAATGGATAAGGAGGAAGCAAATAAGCCGCGGCCAAACAGCACAGGGAGATGTATCCCGTCGGAGGGGATCGGGCGCGTGTGACTGTCGATGGAGGACGTTGGCTACAGGCGCAAAGATGAATGGAGGCCAGTGGAACTCATTACAGCGTGGAAAAAAACAAACACGTGTCACAGACCTTGCTGCGTGCCTGGGATTCGCTTGATGTGTCGCCGTGGGAGACGAGAGGAAGGATCCCCGATATACACAACCCAGGGTGGTGGGTCAGCTCGCGTATCCTCGTGGTCACCTGACTCTGCAGCTCATGCACCTCCTGACCCAGAAGTTTACAAAACCAAGCCACCATTCCCACAAGTATCATATTTTACCATAAACCCCCCCCGGGATCTCCAACATACCATCCAAAAGAGCAGCTCAATTCATGGTGTCAGAGGTTTAACTGAAAAATGCAGCCCTAAAATGTCAAAGCATACATTAAGCCAGGAAGACGAGCAAGGAGACTCGTAGCTCGCTTTCCAGGTGGGTGATGGGCATCAAGCAACTAACAGACAGGCCACATCTCCATCTAGCCAATCAGATGCCAGGAGCTTCCAAGGCTGGGCTACAAAGGTCACACAAGAAGACAAAGTGGCTGGAGTGAAGGAGCGGAAAGTTCACCTACCGTGACCCCCGCGTGTGAGGAAGGGCATCCTGTTGATGGCAATGGGCACAGTGCCATGCTTGTTGTGAAAATGGTGAACGTGGTGCGTGGTGCTGAGGCTGGAAGAGACCCGGGCAGCGGTAGTCACCCCAGGGAGGGTGAGAAAAGCCACGGCCACAGCCAGACACCAGCTGGCCAGGCTGAGGCAGCCCACGCAGCAGGGGGGCGGAGCCAGTGCCGGAGGCCCCACCCCCAGCATGACGGCCGACGGGGAGCAGGGGGGCCGGCCGGGGGGCCCCGCGGCCCTCAGTTTCACATGGCAGAAAGACGACATCTCAGCAAGTTCCCAAACCCATGATCACCAGATTCCCGGGAACGATATTCAGGTTAAGGGGGGAAAAAAAAAACAGAGAAAGATCCTCCTCCTTTGACGACGATCAAGATCCAGAAAAGATCCAAATCAGGCAACAAAAAAAGCAAAAATCCGGAGAAGGAAGAAAAAATGGAAAAAGAAAAAAAAAAACAAAAGGCAGAATCCTCAGCGTCGGTGTTCTGTACCAAAATCCCGAAGAAAGTTAAAGATGGACTTACGGCTTGGAAGGTTCCTGTTGGAATTCTGCAGAGAAGCCGCCGGGAGTTCTTTGGGGGGGGGGGGGGGAGGTGGAGAAATTATGGACTAGGAAGAAAAAAACAGCGATTGGTTCATCCACTGAAGAAACCAGGGGTAAGCTGTCACCAGTGAAGCCATATGAGATAAGCAATGGACAGAGCCGGGATGAAAGAGTGTTCCGGCAGGTTCCGGGGATGGCGTGGCTGATGGCTGGTTCCCTCCTGAACTCCCAGATGTGGTTTTGAGGCTGGGCTCTCTTTAAGCCGGCAGCCCCTCTATCGCCAGAGGACGGAAAGTACGCATTTCTGCAGGAGGAGAGAGAATCCAGCACAGGAACCGAATCCGAAAGCTGGGGAGAACCACGGCGATTCGCCTCGATCCTGTTTGCAGCTGCGTCGTCTCCGGAGGACCGCGAGGCGCGGAATCCGCAGCAGCCTAGCCGCGCCGAAGCAGAGAATTAATAAATAAATAACGCGCGACTACGCTCTCGCACGGACGCGCGCTCTGCCTCCCAATCTTCCCACTTGCCGGGGATTTTTGGGGGGAACGAAAACGACAGAACGGATGAACAAAGAGGCAAGACTGTACCTCCCAGCCGGTGACTTATAGATGAAGTGTGGCAGATGCTCACTGGCACCGCATCCCTCCACCCTGTCCCTCTCTCACACCGGTCCGATCCTGGAGCCACTCAGTCTGCCGATTTCCAGCTGCTGCTGGGGAAAGACGGCGACTGCATATCTCCCGGAGCTGCGGCGCGGATCTCTGACCTCTTTATCCGGATCGCTGCTGTAAAATTCATGCTAATTAAATCGAGAGCGGGGCGGGCGGGTGAGGCGTTTCTCCTTAAATCCTCGACGTGACACCCCCCCAGAGCAGCTGGTGCCAGAAGGGGGGGGGGAAGAGAGAGGAAAAACAAACAGTGGAAGCGAAGGAAGCAGAGGCGCGTGGATGTATTCCGCTCTTTTTGAAAGACCAACTGGAGACTGTGATAGATGACGAGAGAGGCAGGGGGAGAGAGAGGGAGAGAGGGAGAGAGAGAGAGGGAGAGAGAGAGGGACAGAGCGAGGGCAGGCAAACAGGCGGGTGAGTGCACAGCCACTCGCAAAAAACATGTACGTGCATGTGAAGCCCACTCTCTAGCCAGCACGGAACGACACATGGGGCAGGTACTGGGTTGGGGGGGCAGCTTCAGCGAAAACAGGAACAGGTGAGGCGTAGGGGGAGTTGTGACGATCATCCGTGCCCATCTGCGTGTGACAGGGGACCTTGCATACAGTGAGGAACCACAGGCTGGATCTTGCAGGTGCACTGGGAATCGCATTAACCTGGCAACGTGGCCAGGTGACACAAACAGCACCCCCCCCAGATTGGGGACGGGAATGGTCTCTCCCTGATTTGTGCTGAATAATTTACTCTCAGGCAAAATTAACGAGGAGCCTTTTCTCTCTCATTTGTGTAGTCATGCACTCCTCCATCACTTCCTCGCTTTCTCTTCTCTGTCTCCCTCCTTCTTTTATCCTTTGGAGGGTTCCGGAGGGTTCCGCGCTTTCCTTTTCCTTCTGTCCAAAATGCAACCTCTTAATTTATGACGCCGTTACTTTAAGCTCCCCCAACCCACCCCGTGACATCTTCCTCGTTCACTGGCTCCGGCATTCCGCGTGGGCGGGAGGGAGATAGTGAAGGGAACGTGAGAAGATAGCAGGGCACGGGCATCCCACCGGGATAGAAAGAGTGGGGGGGGGGGGGGGCAGCCGTGGCGGAGAGAGGTGACACAAGATATCAGATAAATCATGGCCGATAGAGATCTCAGCTGGGACTGGCTCACCGCTCAAAAGAATGGACTTGAAAAATGGCCCAGCGGAAGGAAGAGGCAACAGTACCCTTCAGAATGACAGCAGGAGAAGAGTGGGTCATTTCTCACGCACAGGGAGAGGGGGCCTGCCAGTGGCTGGATCGGGTCAGCTGGGGGGGGTGGGCACGGGGTTCTGCAAGACCTCGGCTGCTCACAGGTAATGTGGTGCTGCGGCAGAGCGGCCCGCGAGACCGGCGGGGCTCCACGTCTGACGGCTCCTCCTTCTCCAGCGCTCGGAAGAAAGGTTAGGGGACCAGCAGCACGAAGAACGTCCACAGCCGGCCCAGTCCCACTCACGGGGTCCGGGGCCCGGGGTCCGGGGAGGTCCAGAGGAGCAGGCTTATAAGCCAGGAGCCAGGAAGCGGTTTGTGCAAGGAAACCAGAGCTCAAGAAGTTCCTTAAAAAGATTTAAGGAGTAAGTCGGAAAGTAGAGAAGACCAAGTTTGTTTTCGTTTGGAAAGCGGCTTTATACCCATCTGCTTCCCTTGATGTCCTGCAAGCCAGTGATTAGCCGCAAACAACATCCAACTTAAACTCCACGGCTATCTGAGCCTGATTCCCACCCCCCCGGGGGGAGAAGCTGACATTAATGTGTCCCCTCCTCCTTTTTCATTTTTTTTTTTGCTGAGAAAAATATAGTTGCGGTGAATGGCGAATGAATTATTCTTTACTAATCAGGATCGAGGCGACGTTTGCTGTGGCCATCGCTCAGCTGCGTGGATGAAACATCCCAGGGATAAATCAAGAGAGTTACTTCAGCGAGGAAAGAGAAGGGAAAAAAAAACTAATTTTAAGATGGGTGACGCTATGAGATATTCAAAGGAATGAACTCAGCATCATCTGTTTAGGTAGCATGGCCTCCTGGGGGAGGGGGGCTGAATAGCACAGGAACTGGGAGGGGGGCAGCGAGACCCCAGGGCCTCACATCGCAGGAGCCCCCGGCTACACGACGCCGAATTTCCAACCCGCTAATGTGCAGAATGTCGCCATTATCTCATCTCCTCCCTATTTGCACGCAGCCCTATTTTTTATAATTTTTTTTAAAAAGCTGCACAAATACAGATAGCACCTGAGAGTCATTTTAAATGATCAGGCAAAGCGCTGAAGCAGAAAGTATTAATACGAAGCATAGCTATGAATAAAAGGAGTCATTGTTTACCGTTAGCTCGGTTCATCACGGAACTCACCGCCTCCCACCAGCCAGCAAGCGTGTAACAGCACTGGTGAATCAATAATGAAACACGAGACTGGATCTCACTTGCCCCCCCCCCCAAAGCTCCCTGACAACACAGTTACCAGTAGATGTTCATGTTGGTGGTCAACCTACGATTGGCAGAACGGCCCACTCGGGCAGAGAGCTATTTCAGAGGCATTCTGAGGAACAATGGCGGATATCGCTTAGGTGTAGTGACACACGATGACCACTCACACGCCGCACACTTCACGGTCATTCACGGTTTTCCCATGGAAGCGCGTCCATCTGCTTCTCAAACGGATATAAAAAAATAAATGACAACAGACCACTCAATATCGGATTTCGTTTGAAAAGCAGCCAGCACTGAAGCCACAGAGTGACATTTCTGTGCTCGCGTTCTGCGAACACTAAGAATAATTATGTAATTCCAACTGATGACGATAAAGCGTCAGGAGAGGAACTCCTAAAACGCCGATTTAAGGTGTGCATCGCACCCGTCACCGTGAGAGGAATCAGGGGAATGCAGAGCGGGGGGGGTTGAGATTATCAGGAACGCAGGGCTCGATAATGTCCTTGCAGCTGCCCCCACACCGCCCCCCCCAGTGCGTCCTGGTCACCGCTGATCATGTCTTCCCGCAATGAAAGGCATGACGTGATCGATCTATTGACCCCATCTGACAGGAGCTAAAGGACGTTAGCATGGCTTGCTAGCCCCAGTGCTACACCTACCCATAAGCCCCTGCTCTGCATGCCCTCCCCATGGATGTAGTTATATCCTGAAAATCCAGCTTCCGACAGGCCCGCCGATGTCTCTTACTGGCACAACCTCCAAAAAATAACTCGATACCCTACGAATCAGATGCATTGTAACCACACTGTGACCACTATTCATGGGGATTGGGAAGAGGGACAAATTTATTAATGGGGAGGAAGCCAAAGGACAGAGTAGCATCCTGCCTGCCCTCTCGGCCATCCCGTTCATTCATAAATGCGGCGTCCATCATGGCCACCTGTAGAGCAGATCTAGCTTGAAGAGTATACTAGATCAGCGATCTTGCCCCAGCTCCAGGGCACAGAGGGCAGCTCACATCTGCAGGTAGCTATCAGCCTATAGATCTATGCGGATCTATTGTACCAGAATGATTTGCTGTTGTCATTAGCTATCAGGCCGTACCGAATGAACTCACTTCCCCCGAGCTGCAATGCATCGGCTGGCTTATTTTAGGTTTGTGTGGGAACATTCGCAATCGATTCGCTAAACACTGAAGACAAATGTGAAAAGTACCTCAGAAGGTGGCTGACAGGTGTTTAGCGGTGATTCACCACGTCGACGCCATAGCGTAACACGAGTTTAGCCAACAAATTACAATATTAAGAATACATAATAAAACGGTGCCTTCCGCAGAAACGAAGGAACCGGCAGGCATTCGTTCCCTGGGGCCTTGCCGGGCGCCTTTGCAGAATCAAAAATGAGATTACAGTTGTTCATCAAGGGCTGGCCATTGTCCTGCTGCACCTCCATTAATGCGGCATGCAGAGCAGAAGCATACACAGCATCACGAAGCAGACCGCCCCGGCAACACGGTCAGAATGTTCCGGAAAAAGAGACCAGCTTCATCAGGGAACTCATTCTGGTGATCGCACATAGAGGGAACTAGCATTCTCCTGCATTTATTGAGGACTGTTACCAGTTTTTCTCAGCAAATATGGAGGGCCGTTGAGGTTAGTGATCAGACCTAAGGACAGCAATAAAGGACAGAGCAGAGAAAGCTGAAATCCACCCTGGAAAAGCTAATTGCAGTGCAGTATAAATCCGTACACGGCTCGAGAAATACGTCTGTGTAAACAATGTGCTTTAAAATAGAGTATGACTCACAATTAAAAGCGGAATTCAGGACAATTCCATCACGGTTCACACACTACACTTGCCAAATTCACACTTACTAAATATTTGCATTTTGTTTTTAATAAAATTTCACGGAAAAACAATTATTATGTCCATTAAACTGTGGAAGAAATTAAAAAATAACAAAAAACATCCGTGCAGCTTGACCACACAAAGGTTTCCTTCTGTGACCTTTGCTAAAACATCTACAGTATATGCAAAGACAGCACCACCAATGAATGCTAGTGTTTAAATTATTATTATTATTTGTGCCGCACAGCTTCTGCTTTTACAGTTTCGATCCTTGTTTGCAGCAGAAGCACATGGTAAAAATCAGTTTCCTTCAGACACATTTCTGGGACCTTCTATAGAAATGAGACCCTTATCAACCGTAAGACCTGGGTGCTGCAGAGAGGAGAGTAGAGTAAGACATAGAAGCTGATTGGTGCTTTTTCTTTTGTTTGTCAAACAAGAGAGTGGTACACAGAAAGCCAGCAATGAACACAACACAACTGGCAAGTCGGTGACACCTTGGCACATAAACCGTTGACAGGCGTCGCTGTGTCATAAACACCTCTCACAGAAAACATATGCTTCAGACTGCGTGTTAAGAACAGACAGTGCGGCATTAAATGCTTGCTGCTTGAAGCCTACTTACTATGGTACACGGTAAAAACATGGGGAAAACGGCACGGGAGGCGCAGTAAGTTACAGCCACACGCTGCCGCTTTTCCTGCGCTCTGGAAGTATTGCATTCGCCTGCGAAAACCAGCAAAAAGATCTTCAAGAAACACATTTAAAGACTCTTTATAGATAAACATTTTTTCTGGCGCTCCGCCTGAGTTCAGCTTTCGCCTATAAGCCTCTTTTCACTCGCTCCAAGATCAGCGGTAAAGAAACGGACAACGGCCGAATTTATTTCCCGATGCGCTGCGCCGTATCTCTCCTGATGAGCGCTGCCCATGCGACGCCGCTGCCTCCATAAGACGGGTCCAAGAGTGGCACCATCAACTGGCAGGAGTGTGATGTGTCAGGCTGGCCAGGGCTGGAGAGGCACGGCGGACCGCGGTTTGCGAGACCGGCTCTGGCGTGATGCGTTTGGGTCTACAGCCAAAGCGTCCGGTGGTATCACGCAGGATCTGCCGATACGAGCATGCCCGACGCAGCGATTTGAGGACAATATCTCCATTATATTAGGTTCTGTTTTTCCTTTTGAAAATGATTTGAAATACATAAACATGAGAGGCAGAGTCATGCCAGGAATGCAGACAGGTTTCTCCTTCATTACAAAAATCCCACCTTCTGTGTTTATTATTTTTTTTCGCTTTTCCTCCGTGATCATAGCGAGGTCCGCACGCACTTACGCGAAAGCTCCGCTTTTCCAAGGGATCTCTTGACTTTTCGCATGTGAGGTTGAAACCAGAGGGCCAAGTTTGTCGCTGGGCACAAAGCCCTCCCTCACTCTGCCTGCTTTCTGACAGGATTACAGAGGAACATCCTTGTAGGTCATCCGAGATTTATCAACAAAAAAACCCCACATTGTCACACACAAAGGGGGCTTCCTGGCAACGCCTGTCCCTGCAGTGTATTTCTCCCCAGCAGATATGGACACGCTGCCGCTCCACAATATCACCCCCGCCAGATGAGCAGAAACGAATCTCAGACTTTGGGGATTGCCGCCGCATTCGCTATGGCCGCCAAGGATGCTTTTCTTGCACTAAAGGCACATTTATAGCAGATGGGCCAGCATGCGCTAAGATGGTCAAGCATATTAAGCCATGCAAAGCAGGCCATCACTTAAAAAACATATTTGTTGTGTGCTAAATGCATGCGGATTTATTAGGATACATTATGTTTCACCTGTATTGCATTACTGGATTGCATTTTGTACAGATGGGAATTCTGAATTTGGGTTGCATTGTACATTGATTCAGATGCATTTACCCTTTATTTTGCATTGATTAGAAGGCCATATTTTGGACTGTTTAGAAGGTTGCATTTGAATTGCATTTCTGGAATAACTGGAAGGCAACATTCGGGCTGCATTTTGCACTGATTATAAGGCTGAAATCGGGTCGCCTTTCGCACTGATTATAAGGCTGCATTCGGGCTGCATTTCGCACTGATTATAAGGCTGAAATCGGGTCGCCTTTCGCACTGATTATAAGGCTGCATTCGGGCTGCATTTCGCACTGATTATAAGGCTGCAATCGGGCTGCATTTTGCACTGATTATAAGGCTGCAATCGGGCTGCATTTCGCACTGATTATAAGGCTGCATTCGGGCTGCATTTTGCACTGATTATAAGGCTGCAATCGGGCTGCATTTTGCACTGATTATAAGGCTGCAATCGGGCTGCATTTTGCACTGATTATAAGGCTGCATTCGGGCTGCATTTTGCACTGATTATAAGGCTGCAATCGGGCTGCATTTCGCACTGATTATAAGGCTGCGTTCGGGCTGCATTTAGCACTGATTATAAGGCTGCAATCGGGCTGCATTTCGCACTGATTATAAGGCTGCAATCGGGCTGCATTTCGCACTGATTATAAGGCTGCAATCGGGCTGCATTTCGCACTGATTATAAGGCTGCAATCGGGCTGCATTTCGCACTGATTATAAGGCTACTTCGGGTCGCCTTTCACACTGATTATAAGGCTGCAATCGGGCTGCATTTCGCACTGATTATAAGGCTACTTCGGGTCGCCTTTCGCACTGATTATAAGGCTACTTCGGGTCGCCTTTCGCACTGATTATAAGGCTACTTCGGGTCGCCTTTCGCACTGATTATAAGGCTACTTTGGGTCGCCTTTCGCATTGCTCAGGAGGCTGCCATTCGCCACAGCGCCAAAGCGATTGCCTTCCTGGGTGTTGCAGGTCCCTCCCCAGACATTTGCGTCAGGCTTGGAAACAGCACTTCTGGAGTGAAGAATGACAGTTATGACACAATTACCGATAATGCCCATTTCCTCAGGATTTAATGGCATATAGTGGAAATATCGGCTTGATTTAATTATGCCCAAGACCCCATTAATAGCTGCAGCACCTCGCAGACCTGTCAGCCGGGGAGAGAGATGGAGGGGGGGGGGGGGGCTCTCGTGAAAGGGCGCGCCCGCTCACACTTCCCCCTTCCCCAGCACATCACCGATGCAGCGTGAACCTCGCCTGCCGCGGGCCCCTCGCCACCAGCTGGCCAATAAATGTCCCCCCCTGCTGAATCACAACGCGTGATTGGTCAGGCCTCATGGGAGGGGGGAGAGTCAGTGTGGCAGCAGGGTTTCAGCGTAACTGTATCGGGGGGGGGGGGGGGGTTAGGGGTCAGGGAAGCCCTTTTGCCAGTCCCAATGCATTTTAATGAACCAATCTGTAGGAAAAGTGAGAAGCTGACCAGGCGCAGGTAGAATTCTTACTCTGCGGGTGTTTCAGATGAACTGATTCACACTTACAAAGACCAGCAACGGCCATGCCTTTCATGAGGCATGTATCCCAGCATGCACTGCACCTGCTGGGTGTTTCCCAGCATGCACCGGCTGGGTATTTCCCAGCATGCACCAGCTGGGTCCTGAACCTTACATAAACTGTTATGTAACTGCTTGATGTCAAGACACAGGGATGGTACAGCTAACAATATTTTTTTTGTCAAGTTTTTGGAGAACTAATGAGAATTAATGCCTGGCAGCAAACAGAGGTGTTGTCACACTGATTTTTTCGTGGCTACCTGATAATGAAAAGAGCAACTTGTAAAACTGACAGAATTATATTTTTTTTTTAGAGTGACACCTCTGACCCTAATGAGAAGTTGAACAGCTTGGCATTTGCGAGGCTTTTAACAGAGTTCAAAACATCATGTAAAATCTGATTATGTGTTGAGCCGTCCAGATGAGGAGATCAATTTCCCTACATGCTCTTTGGCTGAACTCTGACCCTCCGCCGCGACGCGCTGTGTGGAGAAAGCAGGAGTAGGACACCACTCTGACGTGTGGACTTGGAGAAGCTCAGACCTCTCGCCGGTCACAGTGGGTTAATTAACAGAAAATAAAATCTGTAGGCATTTAAACACAGCTGGTTAGGCTGATGTAATCTGTAAACTACTCATTGGTGGCTGTGTGTCACCGGTTGGCTAAACTCGCTGCACCTAGTGCCAAAAATAAAACTGAAACGACTAAATCCGACACAGAGAAACAGAAGCATGTTTGATGACTGGTTGAAATGTGAGTTATTTTTCATATTTTCTATATGTGGGATGTGAAACGCAAACCAGCATTAGGATGGCGTGACCGTACAGGGAAGAGGAGGAAACAGATTAAACCACATTGCTGCCAGACTCTGGCCCTCATTAGCACGTTCTAGAACCCAGCAGCAGGTCACACGGTCTTTACCTCGCCGGATCACTGGATGATACACTCTGGCTCATTCATGCATCACCACCACCTGCACACGTTCAATTATTCAAAAGACCTAGGGTAGTGACTGACCCGGGTTAATGTCAAATAATTTAGTGATTATATTGTGAGTTAACTTTGGAGAAGTTACTGTTCCTAAGCAACATATTGAAAATAAAATAAAAAAACTGAAACTGGATGTTTACTGGGAATATGTTGAAGGTCTGTCGCTTCCGCCACTTTCCGTAGCAGAGAGAGAAGACAAACAGGCCCGGTGGCCAGCGAGTGTTAGGGCTCGTCTGCAGCCAGCATGGTGCCAGGGCACAGCGTGGGTGCGGAGGGGCTGGCATGTGCAGGACAGCAAGCCAGCCGCCCAGGGGAGAGTGGGGGGGGCACCCAACAAGAAAAACACAGAGCAACTGTGCCAGAAGGGGAGAGGTTCTAGATCTGATGCAGCGCCCACAAAGCAGACGGGTAAAACAGGCGCGCGATCTTGTAATACACCGACGTGCTCGACATCTGAAGAGGCGAGACTCTCTGTTTGTTTGAACATGGCCTGAAAAGTGTAATGTCAAACTGTCACACAGACAACAGCTCTGCTGTAAAAAAACAAAACAAAAAAAAAATACTAAACAAAACAAATAAAAGCCGGCATTGTGAATTGCCTTGAATAGTGAGCAGGATTTAGGAAAATATATGTTTCAATTGTATTGGAATTAATTCACAAAAACATGGCTATGGGTGGGTGGGATTGTGTGTTACACTGGAGCCTTGGGTGCCTCCATCACTGCTCTGTGAAAACCCTCTTGGGTTCACGCCGAGGGTCTGACCTGCTGTTTGAGTGCTGCTGCCTGAAAAGCGACTCGGAGAAATATTACGGCCAAAAACACGTCATCTTGTCGGGCTAATTTGTTTTCATAAACCGCGGCCTGCATCTCGCAGCCGGGAGTACGCAGCCGGGAGTACGCAGCCTAGAGTACGCAGCCGGGAGTACGCAGCCGGGAGTACGCAGCCGGGAGTACGCAGCCGGGAGTACGCAGCCGGGAGTAGTACGCAGCCGGGAGTACTCAGCCGGGAGTACACAGCCTAGAATACACAGCCGGGAGTACGCAGCCGGGAGTACGCAGCTGGGAGTACAAAGCCTAGAGTATGCAGCCGGGAGTACGTGGCCGGGAGTACACAGCCTAGAATAAGCAGCTGGGAGTACAAAGCCTAGAGTATGCAGCCGGGAGTACACAGCCTAGAGTATGCAGCCGGGAGTACACAGCCTAGAATACGCAGCAGGGAGTACGCAGCCGGGAGTACGCAGCTGGTAGTACAAAGCCTAGAGTATGCAGCCGGGAGTACGTGGCCGGGAGTACACAACCTAGAATAAGCAGCTGGGAGTACAAAGCCTAGAGTATGCAGCCGGGAGTACACAGCCTAGAGTATGCAGCCGGGAGTACACAGCCTAGAATACGCAGCAGGGAGTACGCAGCCGGGAGTACGCAGCCGGGAGTACAAAGCCTAGAGTATGCAGCCGGGAGTACGCAGCCGGGAGTACACAGCCTAGAGTATGCAGCCGGGAGTACACAGCCTAGAATACGCAGCCGGGAGTACGCAGCCGGGAGTACACAGCCTAGAATACACAGCCGGGAGTAGGCAGCTGGCAGTACAAAGCCTAGAGTATGCAGCCGGGAGTACACAGCCTAGAATACGCAGCCGGGAGTACACAGCCTAGAATACACAGCCGGGAGTACACAGCCTAGAGTATGCAGCCGGGAGTACACAGCCTAGAATACGTAGCTGGGAGTATGCAGCCTAGAGTACGCAGCCGGGAGTACGCAGCCGGGAGTACGCAGCCGGCAGTACGCGTACATTGCTGTAAAATGACATTATCCCCCCCCCCCCGGCGCTAAAGGTGCGTCTCCGGCCTCGGATGCTCAGAATTTTTTTTGTCGTATTCGAGGGTGACCTCATGGGTGGGAGGGGCCAGCGGGTGCATGGGGAGTGTAGAAATGACACGGACATCTGAAGAGCACAGCTCATGTAATAGATTCCCCCCCCCATCTCCCCATTCTTTCATTTTTCCGTTCAGGGTGTATTTGTGCATAATTTCACTCTATATGCCTGGCTGATTCTTTTTTGCTTTGTTTTCTTTCCTTCTTGTCTGTGCTTTTGTGATTTCAGCTATAGATCTGATCGATGGCTGCTATGTAACACACCCTCATTCATACAATCGCAACTGCCCCCCCCCACCTCTGATTTTGCGTAAAACAGCATACGGTAGAAACCCTCCTGTGAGTCGCGACTGCAAACGAGCGACGTTACCACAAAGACCGATCAACTCTGTTCACCCTTAACTCTTTCTGCTGCGATTCGGACGCGGCCCTTCACTCTTTCCGCTGCGATTCGGACGCGGCCCTTCACTCTTTCCGCTGCGATTCGGACGCGGCCCTTCACTCTTTCCGCTGCGATTCGGACGCGGCCCTTCACTCTTTCCGCTGCGATTCGGACGCGGCACTTCACTCTTTCCGCTGCGATTCGGACGCGGCCCTTCACTCTTTCCGCCGCGATTCGGACGCGGCACTTCTCTCTTTCCGCTGCGATTCGGACGCGGCCCTTCACTCTTTCCGTTGCGATTCGGACGCGGCCCTTCACTTTTTCCGTTGCGATTCGGACGCGGCCCTTCTCTCTTTCCGCTATGATTCGGATGCGGCCCTTCAATCTTTCCGCTGCGATTCGGACGCCGCCCTTCACTCTTTCCCCTACGATTCGGACGCGGCCCTTCACTCTTTCTGCTGCGATTCGGACGCGGCACTTCACTCTTTCCGCTGCGATTCGGACGCGGCCCTTCACTCTTTCCGTTGCGATTCGGACGCGGCCCTTCTCTCTTTCCGCTGCGATTCGGACGCGGCCCTTCACTCTTTCCGCTGCGATTCGGACGCGGCACTTCACTCTTTCCGCTGCGATTCGGACGCGGCCCTTCACTCTTTCCGCTGCGATTCGGACGCGGCCCTTCACTCTTTCCGCTGCGATTCGGACGCGGCCCTTCACTCTTTCCGCTGCGATTCGGACGCGGCCCTTCTCTCTTTCCGCTGCGATTCGGACGCGGCCCTTCACTCTTTCCGCTGCGATTCGGACGCGGCCCTTCACTCTTTCCGCTGCAATTCGGACGCGGCCCTTCACTCTTTCCGCTGCGATTCGGACGCGGCCCTTCAATCTTTCAAGTATAGTTCCGATCAGAGAGAAGCACAAAGTTAATCATAAGAAATTTACATTTAAATCCCACATATAAGACTTTGGTTTCCATTTCAATAACATTGGCTTATTTTTCTCATTAACACTCCTTAGTTAGCCGATAACCACAGAAAATTCCTCTTGATAAATCCAAATTATATTCTGTGAATGATACGCTTTAATATATAAACGGCATTATCCACTTAATTCACGTTCGATGAAGGAAGTGGCCCCTGCTTAATGATCAGAGATTACGGTGATTAATCAGCTGCCTTAGGAATCGGGGGGGGGTGGGGGAAGACAGCCGCTACCGTCTCAGGCGCATGTCTTCCAGCACCCCCACTCTGAACTTTAGGCCCTAGGTTGGATTCATCATCTAGTTCCAGTACACAAGCCAGCCCGCTGTGAGTGCATATGACGGCCCGCTCCCCTAACCACACGGGCCGGGCGTAATTAATGCTGCGGAGTTTTGTTTGTGTGAGCAAAAACGAGCTCCGACAACAATCTCCCACAGCGCTCTCTACATCAGAACCCAGACCAGTGTGGAAGGTTGTCAGGAGCAATTCCAGTATGGTTTAAGGGGAGGGGGCATAAGAGGAGGGAATAAACTTATCACTAGCCAATGAGATGCTTTGAATCAGTGAGTGACAGGGGAGGGGCACTTAGGCGGCCAATCAGTGTTCAGAAGGGGCCAGTGCCCTTGTATATACCCCTCAGAGTACTCTCTGCCTGGCATACATTTCCCAGGCAGCTGACTCATCGTTTAGGTCAGAGCTGGGAACTGAATTTACACCCCCGCTCACCACACGGTCAGGTGACCCACCGCCCCAGAGGCGGACGTCACATGCCCAGGTCTGAAAGCAGGTCTTAGGCTTGTTCCAAATGCCAGGAGAAGGTCTGCGGGGGGATTAAGATGCAGATCCTGCCATTCAGGTGCACACGGAGCTGGCGGGCGCTTCTGGAACTCACCGGCGGATTTGACCTGTGCTCCTTCCAGACTGTAGGGCTTTTTTTTCCTAAAAGCCAACCAGAGACACAATTAAGCACTTATGCACAGGCAGAGCTGGAAGGGAATTACAGACTCCTTCCCCTTCACATGCAAATCACTGAAACTGCAACAAGGAACCTAAAGAGTTCCTGCAGCTAAGCAGGATAAGGGCCCTCTCGCGCAAAGGTGGGGCTTCTCATCATCTGCAGCAGAAACATGAGCCAGCCTCACATGGGCCAGCCTCACATGGGCCAGCCTCACATGGGCCAGCCTCACATGAGCCAGCCTCACATGAGCCAGCCTCACAGGCCCCTGAAATCCCAGAGAGCTGAGAGTGCCCAGCATCCACCGAGCCCCTGGTACCCAACAGACCGGTCGTTCTCCGTCCATGTCTAAATCGACGGCCCAACATTGATCATTCGGGGAAAAAACACGTTTATCTCTGAAAAGACTGGGCAACCTGTGCCGAGAATCATTAAGCATGCTAATCTCGGTTTAGCCCGAAAAAACTAAATGGAGGTTCAGAAAGGCTCTAAAATAAGTAAGCCACCTATCCCGCCACGCCTGTCTGGAAATTCAAGCTTGATAACTAAACGTAAATTACTATGACTAGGGAAGGGCACCATTTTACAGAGATACCACGGGGTCTTGACAGAAATGCACAGCTATGTTTCAGGCCTGTTGCATGCGACAGGCCTGCTCTTCAAACACACCACATCGGCGAATACGGAGCCCGTGCTCATCTCTGGCGGAGTCACATCACATTTGCGCAGTCACATCACATTTCCTGTAACGGAGCCCCCCAGCCAGGACCTGATCCGCCTTGGCTTTCAGTACAGCTTGGCACAATCCTACTGTGTCTCTTAATTCAGCTTTTTTCCAAACCATTAGCCTTGCTGGCTATCCGTCCGCTGGCCTACAGCTGACAGCCACGCCACCATTACCCATCACCCCCTCGCCGTGAGGCCTCCCCGCTGCAGATTAATCCGGGGGGATGCAGGGAGAGTGGGCAGACAGCCCATGAAGACGTGTGTCGGCTGAGCTGAGCTGTAGGGCTTCATCTTGAAGGCCTATTGTTGTCCTTTATTCAAAATCTGAGCATCATCCTTCAACTCAGAGCTGTGAGACCAGCACATGCGGTAAAAGGTACTGTCTGTCCGACACGGCGCGGGCGGGAAGGTAAAGGAATATGAAACAGGAAGTGCAAGGTAAAGGGATATCAAACAGGAAGTGCAAGGTAAAGGGATATGAAACAGGAAGTTCAAGGTAAAGGGATATCAAAAAGGAAGTGCAAGGTAAAGGGATATCAAACAGGAAGTGTGGAGCAGGTAGCCACGCATGGCCAACTACACGCGGGCATATGATGATAGTGACAAAGGAGGAATTCGCAAATGATCTTAGCAGTAGATCAGCCCAGAAATATAAGCAGCAGATACTATATTATAACAGGCATCATGTCCTGAACGAGTGTTTCCCCACCCGGTCCTTGAGGACCCCCAGGTCCACAATTTTTTTATTCCACATTTTTGTTCCCTCCCGGCTCCCTGCCAGACAGTCCACATTTCTGCTCCCTTCCAGCTGTCTGCCAGACAGTCACCATTTTTGCTCTCTCCCACATCCCTGCCAGACAGTCCACATTTTTGCTCCCTCCCAACTCTCTGCCAGACAGTCCACATTTTTGCTCCCTCCCAGCTCTCTGCCAGACAGTCCACATTTTTGCTCCCTCCCAGCTCCCTGCCAGACAGTCCACATTTTTGCTCCCTCCCAGCTCCCTGTCAAACAGCTGGTTAGAAAACTCTGCTCTAAACTAGTGCATGAAATAAAAGGCTGATGGTGGTTAGCCAGTGATTGTTCCACTGAGAGGGGCTCAGGGACTCAGGTGAAAGCTGCAGACTTTAATTGCTCATTGCGGCTGGTGCTTGTCTCCATTAACCCAGGTCTATTAGCTGACAGTGTCACCGTCACACTCATCTATCTCAGGTACTTTCTGGTGGTCAACAAACAGAGGCGGCACAGCAAAAGCCACAAACAGCCAATGAAGGGCAAAATAAGCTCCAGAAAAGGCAAGAGATACGACGCCATGGAAGGGGGGTGACTCTGCCCCCCTCGCAAATTCACAGTGCACCTGCCACTCTAAACTACAAGTGAGGTAGTGGAAATTGTTTAAAAAAAAAAGTTTATTTTTAATTAGATACTTCACCCTAGGATGAAGTTCTCTGCTTGAGATATGGCAGTGCATTCAAGGATATCTAACAGACTCCACATAGCAGCATACAGAGAAAGGTGTGCTTTATTCTCCGGCAGCAGATAAAAAATATGAGTATTTCCTCTTCGCCTTAATCTACTGATTGCTACATGAAGTGCATGACAGTCCTCTAAGTACAGCCCGGCAATTAATTGTGCATCATTCAGATCCTATTTGTAATTTATGTGGCATATTTCAGACTCACGTTATAAGCTGGGCCTTATCTGTGAGCGTCCAGCTGCAAGGTCACATAGCATTTAATTACAGGCGGCTCAGGAATACGCGATAAAAAACAAAACATGACATCCGCGCAGTATAATCAGCCATAATATCCTCCAGCTGCTGAAATTATAGAGGGCTGAAAATTAACGCCCGTTCAGCGCACCCAGGTTCTCCCCGAACAGTAAATTGCGTGCGCCAAAGTAAATTCGCTCATGTGAAACCTCTTTTGTTCCCATTACAATGCACGGTCCTGTAAGCGCTTCCTGACGTGCCACGTTAAGAACCGTTTAAAAGCACAGAATCGCCTCAGAAGGTTCCGGAATTGTAGTTAAACTGGCCGTCACGGGTGAGGAGCGGGAGCGCGTCCATTGACCGTCCGTGTGTGTCGGAGGTGAGAGAGCACGTTAACTCATTAAAAGGAAACACAGGAGGCGTGTTCACGAACCCGTGCTGGTGCACGATGGCGGGGCCGCTAACCAAAATGGCAGCCGACGCATCCGGCAAGTCCGCCTGAAGTCTCGGGAAAATCCAATAGGTTTTCAATTAAATACGGCCAACCTCTCCAGCACTGAAGCTGGCGTTTGATCTTTGGATAAATGATGAAAGGACAGGAAGGCGGGGGGGGTGAATTATTAAGGGGTGTAAATGCGCCGGCTGCGGGGGGGGGGGGGGGGGGGCGGGCTGTAAATGCGGCGGCTGCGGTTGCTGCTTGATCCTGTCGGCCTATTAGCCTCTGATTTGCCTTCTGATTTCTCTTGGTCACTGCGCTCTGTTAGGCCGGAGCTCTCCAAAATAAACACCCCCGTCGCAATTAAGGGCCGGTGGCGGCAGTCTGCGCCCGAACAAACACGAGTCTGTATACGGTGCCGGATTGAGTATTATTTTCAGAATTGTCTGGAAAGAAACACTGACCACTAGGCTGACCTTTCCGGGTTCGCAAATAGTGAGCGATTGTGGCCGCGATTGGCTGCGGCGGCGTTCCTGAGCTGCTCAATTGTCGCGTTGAACACATGAATCATCTTCCTCTTGACTTCTTTGTTATCAGATCTGGAATCCAAAAACTAGCAAATGATCCCAACCTCCAGCATCATTTTTCAAACGACTGGGCACATACACTCAATAAAAAGGGTACCAGTTTGTACCTTTGCTTGTCACTGGGGCTGTACCTTACAATTCTATACTTTTTAAGGTACAGAATTGGACTACGCAAGGTACAAGCAACATTAATCTACCTCCCAATGGTACAGATCCTTGAGGGTACAGCCCCAGTGAAAAGGAAAGGTACAGATTGCGACCCTTTATTCTGGCGTTAAGTCTGTGGTATAAAAGTGAACATATATGGGGAATATAGCAAAAATATTGAAAACAAACTGAAATTTATGAATTTACACTGAAAAAAGTAAAAACCCGTCTCAGATTTGATGGAAAACATTAGACGGACAGATAGATGACTCTTACGTAAATTCTGAGTCATGGTATGTGTAAAGCAAATGTGTTTAAATGAAAGGTTACACTTTTGTGAATTACATTTGTAGCACATTAAATGCCGTTGGTTACACGGCAGAGATCATAAACCAGCAAGCTGGTGCTCTGCTCCTGATTTCCCAGTAAATTTAACCAGTCAGCGGCCGACTGTAGGGTTGTTTCGAGTCATTGTCTGGGATCGTGAATGTGAGCAAATGTTAAATGAGCTTTTTAGCAGTCAGACTTCGGCATGCCCCCCCATACTCGGATGCGGCAAGGGCTCCACTATTTAGGCTCGGCACTGAATGCAGCCACAGTGGTTATGGAACTGACCCAAAAGGGCTCCAGTTCAGGTGGGGGGGCCGCAGAGTGCTGCTGTACTGCGACCGCGTGTGAGACACTGCAGGGAGGAGGTAACCGGCCCCCAAAGCGCACCCCCCAAAGCGCACCCCCCAAAACGCACCCCCAAAAGCACACCCCCAAAAGCACACCCCCCAAAGCACACCCCAATGCCACTGACTGTGCATTCTTAGTCACTCAGGATAAAATGTCCCTGTAATCTATTCAACACGGTTCTGTTAGACTTTTTCCCCTGAATGTTATATTACAAAACACTATCAGATTGGATCAGGACCCAAATCTTTGAATTCAATGCAGCTCACATAAGAAGGGCCTCTATTCACTGCTCTGTGCCGTAACTGTATAATGAGGGACAGAGGAGTTTGTGACGCAGTAAATTTAAACGGCGTGTTAGTAAATGCAAGTTACTGTTGCTACAAATAATCACATTAATTAACGATGTCGCTGTCTCTCCCAGAAATCAGCACAAGTGTCAGTTATTTAGAAGCAGCCGGATAAGTCTTTGATATTTCGCTGTAAACCGGCTTTCGGGAGATTAAATATAACCCATCATTTTGCACTTTGTAGTGATAGCTGCTGACTGTAAATATGATCATTTCCTACTTGCAGGAACTGTCGTGTGCGACCTGAACGTAGACTACAGTTTTTATTTGTCATTAATTTTGATTATCTAGCTACAGAGAGAGAGAGAGAGAGAGAGAGAGAGAGAAAGTTCGAGAACCCTTTGTAGTGATCTGCATTGAATAGCACCTAAAAGGTTATCTGATATTCATCTAAATCATGATAATGAATAAAGAACCTTATTTATATATAAAAGAAAAAAAATCACACAGTATTTCACACTGCCATATCTTTACTGAAAAGATTATTTAAACAATCAAGGTCATCAATGGACAAAAGCATGTTAACTCATTTTTGGTAACTAAAGGAACCTTATTTATTGTTAATAATCTCAAGCAGAAGTTTTCTGCAGCTGGTGACCTTTGCAGCATTTGGCTCAATCTTCTAAACCAAACTGTTTCACTGCATGTATATTTTTGGCATGACTTGCTTGAATGGCCCGTTTCAGATCAGGCCGCAGCAGGATTGAGGTCAGCACTCTGACTTGGCCATTCTAAGATATCTGTCTGTTTGTTTTGTCTATTTATTCCTGCGTTTTGGATCAATGGGTCACATGACCCAAATTCTTTCGAGTCTTACATCACAGTCAGCTGGCCTGCGTCAGGATGCAGAATTTCCTAATGCAGCCCGGAATCCACAGGCCCCTCAGTGGATATACAAAACGTCGTGTGTTATGTTTGTTAAGTATGATTCTTTATAATTATGACTCAGATGAAGAGCAGATCACATTTTCGGGGCAATTCATGTAGAGATCCAGATTATTCCAAAAGGTTCACCACCAACCATCTCCTGACTGTTCCCTAGAGGCACCTGGCAGTGAGTCAGCTGTAGAAGGACCTTCTGAGATGGGAAATGCTCTCGTCGTCTCTTTGGCGTGGGTCGCCGAGCAGGCTAAGCCGCCGCTACACAGTACTCTTACCTGAAATGGGTGATAAACTCAGAGTCGCTTCCTCCAGCAGTGAGACACACGGCCAGAAGATGCATTACGGCCCCATAAATGATCCCCTCCACCACAAAGGCAGTAAAAAGTCAACACTTTTCGACGCAACATCAAAGGCCGCAGTAAGCGGAAACACTGGCCCAGTACCTACAGCGTCTGCCCTGCCTGCTTAGCTGGAACACACCAACATTGTCACTATTATTCATTTTTCCCATAAAAAGTTGGGCAATTTACAATTTGAAATCTTGTTAAAATTGATGTCAAAGCATTTCTGCAGAAGCATTATTGTCCATTTGACTTCCTACCGGAACAACCATCACCTGTAACCATTAACACTGATTCCAAAAGTGGACTTTAGTTTAACCCACTAATTCTTTAGACTGCTGTAGTCATTTGCACAGTCTAACGGCCACTCAGTTCAGCTGCAATTAATAATTCATAATTTTAACTAATTTAATGTGATTTTATAGTGTGTGTATTACATTTTGCAATCGTTCATTCTGTGGTCGGAGCAGAAACACGGACTTCCATCCGTACGGGTAAAAAAGATATTCACCGTAATTCATAAAAAACACAAACTATGAAATGTCACTTCCATCCAAGCACACGCCCTGTTCGGGGTAATGGGGGGCTGGAGCTTATCCCAGGCTGCACAGGCGTACTGTTAACATGACGCTGGTCCACGGTAGCGCTGTCACATGCAGTTACAACCGGCAATTAAGAAAGACCAGTCAGCCTGAGAGCATGCCTTTGGTCCACTGGTGAAAACCCACCATTAGCAGAGTCAGAGAAGTCAGGCATCAACTGAGCGACAAGGGAACCACTTTGCTAACGCTGGGATTTGAACTAGTGACCTTCTGATCACAGGCATCGTGTCTTGACCCACCAAGCCACTCACCTGCCCCAAAAGCTGCACGACGTGGGGAGATCATACAAACTCCACATAGAGACCGGCAATGGGATTCGAACCCACAACTATGGAGGCATGAAGCAACCAGGCTAGGCAATGAGCCTCGGTGTCTCCCAAAAGGTCAACAGGTGCTATAAAAAATGTAAAATAACAAAGTAAAACTGAAAAAAATGTAAGAAAAATAATCATTATGATACAGCTCCAGGCATCAATGTAGTTCATCTTTACTGCAAATTAATTTTAAACACCTTTAATGTTAACTAAATAACACAGCCATGTGTGACTTATAATGTACTGAGATCCATGCCTGGGAAGGCAGGGCAGGTATGTCACGACTGAGTCAGGTGACTGTGTCAGGTGACTGTGTCAGGTGACTGTGACAGGTGACTAATCCGATTAGCATCAGCCATTGGGGACTGACAATGCATATTTGGCTGACGTGCCTCATTGATGCTGCACCTCTGCACCAGTACAGGAAACACGTCCCGCATACGAAGGTACAGTCTTTCTTCCTGAGTCATGTGGTTTGTCCTTTCTCTCAACGATACACTAAATAATGCTCTATAATTATATAACCTACAACCTCCTAATTACAAATGTGTATACAAATAACTGAATTCATCAGTAATAAGAAACGACACATTAGTGTGGGGCCCCTGATGTTTGGGGCCCCTGATGGCCACTATCAGTCACTACACTAAAATATTAAATTATTGCATTATATATCCAGCTTTCCACACTTCTCACGCTACTCAGTAGCTATTAGTTTAGCTTCTAGTTCACTAGCTACTTATTTAGTAATAAAATTAATAAATACAAAATTAAGGTGACCCCTACACAAATCCAATGGAAGAACGCAAGGCCTTGAGGAAGAAACGGAGCAACCGCAGCGAGGAAATTGCGGGAAGCGATTCCGTCTCTCCATCAGGGAACTTCGGCGTGATAAAGAGGCAGTCAGCAGCAAGCGACTGTCCGAGATGAGGGAAAGGCCATTAAAATGACGTAAATAACCTAACCCTTTTTGGTTGTTGAACCAGAACTCCATTTTACAGGAAGATGGCCCAACCTGACCAGTAAATGTCCATCGGACACGATGCCATCTGACAGGAGGATCGAGTTCCCCGCCACCGAGCGGCCCGTCGGCCTGTCAGCCCCTGTCGGGATCTGGGTGCGCAGTAAAGACGCTCACTTGTCATGTTTTCCAGGGTCTAGCAGGAGACACGGCTTCTCGTATTACAAAAAATCATTATCAGGAAAACAGCCCCAGCATATTATTTATAATATGCGGTTGTAAAGGGCACCTGCATCTTTTTAAGGTTTTCAATATTTTATCATCTTTTCTGTTGCCTTAGAGCATAATGATCTGGTAGAGCTTCGGAAGGAATTCTCCAGAAAAGGAAAAACAAAACCCCACTGGTGAGATGCACGCGGGTCGTATGCACACACGAGTGAGAATGCTGGACCACATGCACACACGCAGGATGCAGGACTCCACGCGCGCATACGGAACCACATGTGCGCGCACACACACATACACACACGCATGCGAATGCAGGACCACACATAGATACACATGCACATGAATGCAGGACCACACGCATGTGCGCACACACACGTGACAATGCAGGACCACACGTACATACGTATGCACACACGCGGGATGCAGGACTCCACGCGCGCATACGGAACCACATGCACGCACACGTACGCACACACACACACACACACATGGGATGCAGGACCGCATACAGCAGGGCTGATTTACCAAGGCGTTCGCGGGCTTCTTAAAATTTCATTTCGGTTTTTGTAGCGAATAACCCATGATGCTCTCAGAGATGTTATAAAACAGACTTTTGACATTCAGCTCCTGTATTTCATTCTGCTGTGAAATTGACTTGACTCTCCATGTCACTTAATTACTAAATAATCCATCAAACTCCTCACGGTTCTCTGCGAGGGGGGGGGGGGGATTTCGAAGGAGGCCTCGAAAAGCCCCCGAGGATGGAGCCGGCCCCCCACTCAGAGTGACTGATATCACCGATATCTGTGCACGGCCAGCTGTGAATCCCAGGATCGGAACATTGTTCACGGCGACAGAGAACCGACGGCGTCCAATTCCAGGCAATCATGTGAAGGAACCCCCCCCCCCCCTGCCTGCAGACTGATTGATGCAGCTCCCTATGTAGAGGACAGCATGGAACAAAGATCATCTCACACAACCTCCCCCCCCCACTCCCCGCAACACCACTGCTCTGAGATCGACCTACTTTACAAACCCTACAGATACAGGACTCCGAGGGAGAGAGAGTGTGTGTAAGGGCAGCGTGTAAATAACAGAGAGCACCTGTATGTATGATGTGTGTGAATTATGAATGAGAGTGAGTGTGAGTGTGAGAGAAATTTGTCCGTTTGCTGGAGCACAGATAAACCAAGAAGGTGTAGCAGCACTTTGCAAATAACACAACACATCTTTATAAAGGTGTGTACATTGGTGTGTACATTATAAATGACACTGGACACCTGGGTGTGTGTGTGTGTGTGTGTGTGTGTTGGGGAGGGTCATATATATTTTGCATTGTGGGGACAAGCCTGTTATTTTGACATTGTGGGAACCATTTTTTCAATCCCCACAAGGGGAAACTCAATTTTATAAAATTCTATGACTGCAGTCAGAAAACTAAAAATGTATTTTGTTTGGTTACATATAGTTAAGGTTGGTGCTGGGTAGGGGTTATGGTCGTTATCGTTCGGATTAGGGTTATGCCCATAGAAATGAATGCATACATCTCTGTGTGTGTGTGTGTGTCTGTGCTCCTTACACCTCACCTTAAAATAACCCCAGGCCGCTCCCCGGTGCTGTGACGATCCTGTTATTTCCTGCTCACCAGGATGTCAAAGGCATTACAAGGCAGGAAACATGGGCTCCGTGCTGCTAAGATCTCAGGTAAAGGGAACGGGAAACAGCCAATCAGCCGCGTCGGATACGAGGCCGACAACGCTGGGAAACAGCCAATCAGCCGCATCGGATACGAGAGAGACAACGCTGGGAAACAGCCAATCAGTCGCGTCGGATACGAGGCCAACAACGCTGGGAAACAGCCAATCAGCCACGTCGGATACGAGGCCGACAACGTGGTTAACAAGTGAGGTGGCGACGGTCCGGGAACAAACTGAATGAATGACAAATTTAAAAAACAAACCGTTCTGCTGGAAAGCTTGTTCTCATTAAGCGTGACGTAGGAGTAATTTAAAAGCTACAGGCAGAGTAAAAGATACATCATTCCTGAAGCATTCTCACATAGTTAAATACACACGCGTGTGAAGTTAAAATCCGAGTTCCCCTGTCGCTATGTAAGTGGTGTCCCTCGGAGTCCCGCCTGCCCCCCAGGCCAAAATCATGTAGTTAGGGGAACCGGAGTCTCTGTGTGTCTGTGTGTGTGTGTGTGTGTGTGTGTCAGCGGCTTGTGCCCTAGGCTGACTCCAGGTCCCCTGGTGACCTGATCAGGATAAGCGTTTGGCTGCATGGAACCAGTACATTCTGCCTAAGACCTGATTTAATGCAGTTGGACAATGGGGATGAATTCAGTCAGTGTGTTCAGTGCATTTAAAATAATCTGGGTGATTATAAACTCCACAGAAAAGGTCTTTGGGGCAGAAAGGCTCAGTGCTCTGTGGATTCTGATTTTATCAGCCATAATTTAGGAACAAGACAGCGATGAAGTCTAACCCGCTGTATAAGAGGAGTGCAGTGGGGACGGCTGTTGGACCGTTGAGATTAAAAGCGTTGTTTTTATGGGGATGAGACAGAGAGAGAGAGCACGCTAGCTCCCAGAAAGGAGGAATCACATGCCGTCATGTCCATACTGAACCTCATCACTGTCACTGCATCTCACTGGAAGAATGCAGTGCGGGAGAAGTCAGCATAGATTATAATAATTATCATTGTTAATAAACCACTCATAATGGGTTAGTCATTTTATTAGAGGAGATTTATTTGCTATAAACCGCACCTTTACTCGTCCTCCATCACCTCAGCACTGCACCCCAGTGCCTCTGCCTACATGTCCCGGCATATACATGCCAGCAGCAGAGTATCAGTCCTGCGGCGACTCAGTGCAGTGACACACGGAGCTCAGGTGGACAGCGGAGATATTAATGCAGGAATCTCGACCTGCTCTTGTTATAGGGCAGCCATGCAGATACATATATGCGCCTGTCTGTGTGTGCTTGTGTGTCTGTGTGTTTCTGTATTACTTACATCTCAGGTTACTTGGAAGCCGGAAGATGGATGAGTGGGTGAAACCATAAGTGAAGCCTTCTGAGCTACAAGGTCAGCTGGTCACGCCGCTTGCATCGGAACTCTGGGTTATGAGTTCAGTTGGCCATGCAGTAGCAGCAAGCGAAGGTGACATCGTACAGCGTTCGGGGCGCGGGCCGGGCTCATTATCCTGACCCCTCTGCATACAGGGGTGTTCTTTGGACGCCAGTCTGATCGTTCCCTGTCAACGTGCAATGTGACGGCTCTATCAGACGGAGGGCGCCATACAGAGGAGAGTGGGCATTACCCATAAATCAGCAGTCGGGAGCACAATTTAAGAGAAAACGGAGTGAAATATAGCTCTCTCTCAGTATCTCGGTTTCATCTACGCACAGGAATTGCACAAAGCCAGTTTTGGTCTTTATACATTATTTGTAATGCAAACACAGTTTCCTAACTCACATATTCTGTTGAAATGGGACACATGCTTCTGCAGTACGTCAGTAATAATCCCTGCCTTCATATTTTTTCTGTCACTGGATTCTTGCTCATTAAGCTTCCGTATGACGTAAGTTCTGCTTAAAGGAGTGTTATCCTTCTGATCCCCTAATGTAAACACAACCGGTGCTCCTCTGAGACGGGCTGAATGGTATTTTGGGATGTGAGCATGACTGAGCCATACCTACAATCATTACTGCTAAAAAGTAAACTGTAGGTTTACCTTACAGTGATTTGACCAGTGATTTAGAGAAAACAGGGTCAGACAATCCCCAGAGCGATCGGGAATTAAGGATCTTGCTCAAAGGGCCAACGGTGACAACACATTGCCCACCCCAGGACTTGAACCAACAACCTTCCGATCACAGGCATAGGGTCCTAACCCACTGAGCCATAGATGGTACATACAGCTACTTCATACGCAGGTGTTGCAGTAACGGCTGTGACTTCACAGGCAACTCCCCGCCCGACATTCACGCGATTTTGGAAAAGCGCAGCCTGGAGCACCGATGAGGACTAACCAGCCCACAGCTCTGTGCCCGGGAGTTACTGCAATATCTCTGCCGTTTGTTTTGCTGCTGCCACCTCAAAGGCAGGTGGGGAGCGGTTCAGATCAGGAGGAGATGCGGAAGTTTCTCAAAGTGCAGCGGACAGCATGAAAGGCGAGCCGGAGCAGCAGTCGTGGACTCCCCTCTGACGGGGCATGCGGTCAGGAGGAGTGCTTCGGGGGCCGTGTGGCACAGCCGCCATCCACGCCGTTTAATCTTCGCCCTCCTTCGGAAGTGAGCCACCGCTATACCCACCCTCCCAGTAATTACTGTCAGCCGCAGGCTACCGGGTTGCTTCCACCGCTTCTCGTTATGCAAAACGTTGCCAGATTTTTATGTTGCGCTCGGTTGACGGTCCCGCCAGCCCGTCGCCGCCATGGCGAGTGTCCGTTCGACGCCGGAGGGCCACGAGGACACAGACACACATGACATCCTACGCAGGTTCCGTAAAGTGTCCTGAACATCACACAGACGACTGCATACGCACTGAATCGACGAGACCAACAAATGTGACTGAAGAGACACTGTGGGGAAATGACCTCGGCCACTTAGAGGGGGCTGGGGGTTGTAAGTTTCCGAGAAGCAAGGCCGGGCGAAACAATCAAAGTCTCAAATAGATCAGAAAATCTCGGCTTGTCACGGACGGGTGAATCTCATTGGCTGCCAGCAAAATATGTGTGTGTGTGTGCGTGTGTGTGCGCGTGTGTGTGTCTGTGTGTGTGTGCGTGTGTGTGCGTGTGTGTGCCTGTGTGTGCGTGTGTGTGCGTGTGTGTGTGTGTGTGTGTGTGCGTGTGCGTGTGTGCGTGTGTGTGTCTGTGTGTGTGTCTGTGTGTGTGCGTGTGTGTGCGTGTGTGTGCCTGTGTGTGTGTGCGTGTGTGTGCGTGTGTGTGCCTGTGTGTGCGTGTGTGTGCGTGTGTGTGCCTGTGTGTGCGTGTGTGTGCGTGTGTGGCGGGGGGCAGGGAGGCGAGACGACGAGAGAGGAGTTTGTATAACCATCTGAAGTGGGAAGCTGAAGTAATTAGGGCCCTGGACGCCGACCCGAATGGCCGGCCGGACTGTGGGCATGGTGTTATCTCAGCGTTAGCACTCCGCGGCTAACTCCTGTTACCGTGACGAAACGTCATAACATAACAGGCCCCGCATGAGACAGCAGATCCGGGGCTATAACTGCCTCTCACATCCTCTTCTTCTCTATTAAGATGCTGATCGATAAGCTGAAAATGACTGAGAGAACCTCACCTCTGGCCCAGACTAAAAGCTAAATACGTGCCTGGAAAAAAAATAAAAAAGTTCAATAAACGTCCAATTGGTTTATGTCACTTTTTCATAAAAAGACAGTGGTTTGGAGGGATAAGACACAGGCTTTAGCAGAGGACGCCCCAAAGGGTCCTCAGTCCCGGCCACTTGCACATCAGGGGCATTTTGTGAGTCTCAGTAAGTAACTCAAGCTACTGCAATATTTAAAATTGACTTTTGTGCCACCAGATCAGTTGGGCGAATTAATAAAGTTTCCAATTACAAAAACCAGCACAGCCCATAGTGAACAACGAGGTCGCTTATCTGTGGTCATTATGTTCTCTTGTATCACCGTCATTTCATGTAATTCATTCTTGTTTCTTATGTCATGTAATCCTGAAGTAGCCCGGAGCACTGGCCATTCTTAAAGTGACAGTGTCCTTTTCTTCCTTAAGTGCTTAAGAGATCTCCTGGCCATTTGGGTGTCATGGCTCAGCTAACGATGCAGCACCTCGCTTCACCACTAGAGGTACCACGGACGCAACGTCGCTCGACAGATGACAAATGTGCGAGTCAGTTAATTAACAGTGTCAGTGTACAGTAACCCCTGTACTGGATGAATATTTAGAGAAGAATGATGGATGGATGGAGGATGGATGGATGGAGGATGGATTGATGGATGGATGGAGAGGTTGAAACTGCTAGGTTGAAAAAAGCTGCAAAAATAACACATGCATAAAGGACTAATGGGTGATGGCAGGGTTAGGGCTAGGGTTTAGGGGTTGGGGTTAGAGGTTGGGTTTAGGGGTTAAAGTTTAGGGGTTGGGGTTAGGGTGATGGCAGGGTAAGGGTTAGCTTCAAACTTCACGGAGAGTAAACAAAATGGAGGGACTGGTGAAGGCAAATAAAAGGTTAAAAGCAGCGCAGAGCAGAACCAGTGCCTGATAGCCCAAACATCACATGCATTCAGCGTGACCAGCAGTATATATGAGTTTTTTATAATGCTTCTCTTCTCTTTAAGGGTCACTGTGGCATAAATTTAGCTGATCAGTTAAATTCTCCTTTCGACTTTCAAGATGGAAAACCATACAAAAATAAAACCCTTGGAAAAGCAGTGGGCTCAAAGCCAACAGCGGGATAAGTAGATCCCACTCAAAGAGAGGCTTGAAGTCTCTTCTGAATTACAAAATGCCAGCCGCCCGCAGCTTAAAAAGCTTATACAGGTCAAAGTGCTGAGGACGGCTAAACGCCGATGCAGGTCTAACGCAGAAGCACACATACGTCCAAAGGTGTTTAAGGTGGTCGCATCCCTGTATCCGTGCTTCCCAATCTGGTCTTCAGGGACCCGCAGACAGCCCACGTTTTTGGTCCTACCAGGAGCTGGGAGGGAGCAAAAACATGGACCGTCTCTGGGTCCCCCGGACCAAATTGGGAAATACTGTTCTACGTTACTTCTATTTTCACGCAGCTGGAAGATTTTCAGACAAAATTGCAAGAAAAAAAGTGCCCACACTTACACAGAAAAGGAAATGGGCGATGTTTAAATTTTAATGCCGAATTCCTGATTATAACACAGCGGCCCAGCTGTTAGTACGGCCTGCAGCTGCGAGAGGAGGATGCTGTGTGAAGATCCTCATGCTGGCGTGGAGAGGCTGCTCCTCGACCTTGCAGGAAAGGACAGCTGTAGAGTGCGGGGCCTCAGGCGAGTGGAGAGATACGTCACGTCAAACAATCTAATTTATTCATCAAGAAAAAGAGAGCGGAGGAGAGAGAGCAGGTCTGGGCAGGTCTTGAATTAGGGACCCTGCAGATGGAACAGATTACCATCCCAGGGTACAAAAAGCGACCTCCTCTATGCCAGTGAAATCCCAGTAACCAAAGGTGGGAGTAAAAACACACAGGTAACGATGTACGAAGTCACACGCCGTCACAGGTAACGATGTACGAAGCCACACGCCGTCACAGGTAACGATGTACGAAGTCACACGCCATCACAGGTAACGATGTACGAAGCCACACGCCGTCACAGGTAACGATGTACGAAGTCACACGCCGTCACAGGTAACGATGTACGAAGCCACACGCCGTCACAGGTAACGATGTACGAAGTCACACGCTGTCACAGGTAACGATGTAGGAAGCCACACGCTGTCACAGGTAACGATACATGAAGCCACACACTGTCACACATCGACGAGCGTCTGCAGTCGTCTCGTGACATTACGAGATCATCGATAACGGATTTTCGTTGGTACGAGAGGGTGGCTCAGGCATTGCCTACCAGGAATCACATCATGCCGCATCACAGATAAATCACGCTGAATCCCGTTAAGGCCTCTCCTCAAAGCCACAGCGGACACGGACGCGGGCGCAGGGATAGTCGCAGGGGCCGCAAACTCACTGCGCTCCTGTGAGGGCAGAACCACAACCGAGACCAATCCGGATGGCGCCCCCGGCAGGTAAGAATGCAGACAGGTAGCAGATAAATTATTAAAAGGATGCTGGAGAGTGAGTCAAGGAGTGCTAGACCGGCACAAATGGGAGAACGAGGGAGAAAAAAAATGAGCCGCACGGGAACAGAAACGAAAATGGCAAATGGGGAGGTTTTTGAGTGAGTTTTGAACATGCTGCTCAATGTTCAGTTAACTTTCCCTACAGATGTCATACAGGGACAGCAAAAGAATCAGCATTTTGGTCAGTGAATTTGAACCTTTGCTTGGGGATGGCGTGACAAAGGGACGTTCTACCCCGGTTTGCATGACTTCGTCCTTGACGCGGTCGCCGCAGGAACGGCAGTAAAATGCTACTGCCCTTGAATGCGGTAATTCATGTCAAACTATCCGGGGTGAAATTTCTGTACAGGGGGTAGACAGAGCGGGTTCTACAGGCGAACGGCTGCGTGGAAAACGCTGCCGAAAATAAACGAGCAAACACAATGCTCAAAAAAGACAGGGGAAAAAGTCATGCTACACCTTTTCCTCCTGTGAGAAGGGTTCCAGCCCAGGGTCTACGATTGGAACCGGAGAACACTGAGGGGGGCCACGTGCTGGTTTTAGAACACGGTGCGTCCAACCAAGTGGCTCTATTGAAGACTCAATAAATAAACAGAGAAAAAGCAAAGATTACATGGAGGTGTGATGGATGAGCTGCGATGTAATACAGAAACACATAGACACACAAGCACACACAGGCGCATATATGTATCTGCATGGCTGCCCTATAACAAGAGCAGGTCGAGATTCCTGCATTAATATCTCCGCTGTCCACCTGAGCTCCGTGTGTCACTGCACTGAGTCGCCGCAGGACTGATACTCTGCTGCTGGCATGTATATGCCGGGACATGTAGGCAGAGGCACTGGGGTGCAGTGCTGAGGTGATGGAGGACGAGTAAAGGTGCGGTTTATAGCAAATAAATCTCCTCTAATAAAATGACTAACCCATTATGAGTGGTTTATTAACAATGATAATTATTATAATCTATGCTGACTTCTCCCGCACTGCATTCTTCCAGTGAGCTGCAGTGACAGTGATGAGGTTCAGTATGGACATGACGGAATGTGATTCCTCCTTTCTGGGAGCTAGCGTGCTCTCTCTCTCTGTCTCATCCCCATAAAAACAACGCTTTCATCTCAACGGTCCAACAGCCGTCCCCACTGCACTCCTCTTATACAGCGGGTTAGACTTCATCGCTGTCTTGTTCCTAAATTATGGCTGATAAAATCAGAATCCACAGAGCACTGAGCCTTTCTGCCCCAAAGACCTTTTCTGTGGAGTTTATAATCACCCAGATTATTTTAAATGCACTGAACACACTGACTGAATTCATCCCCATTGTCCAACTGCATTAAATCAGGTCTTAGGCAGAATGTACTGGTTCCATGCAGCCAAACGCTTATCCTGATCAGGTCACCAGGGGACCTGGAGTCAGCCTAGGGCACAAGCCGCTGACACACACACACACACACACACACACACACACACACACACACACACACAGGACTGGCCCCACCCTCATCTGCAGAGGTGTAACCCACTGTGCTGCAGTAGAGAGACACCCTATGAGTAAAATCAATAGCCTGCTTTCTGCCTAAACAAGAATTTGGTCATGTTTGGTCTTCAAGCACACACACACAAACACACACAGACACACACGCACACACACACACACGCACACACACACACACACACACACACACACGCACATGTAGGGTAAACATATCCTTATGGGGACCGCTCATTCATTTCAATGGGAAAAATGCTAACGCTAACTATGACAACCTTAACCCCTACCCTGTCCTAACCATAACCATAAGTAACCTAACAAAATACAAGAGTTTTTGCATTTTTAGTTTTTTCATAGCAGTCACTGATTTTTATAAAATAGAGTTTTCCCTAATGGGGACCAGGAAACCGGTCCCCATAAGGGAAAAAAAACGGATATTTATCACATTATCGGGGCATTATGTCCCCATAAGGGTAGGTAAACCTGTTCGCACACACACACACACACACACACACACACGCACACACGCGCGCGCACACACACACACACACACACACACACACACACACTCCGGCATCCTGTTTCTGCTCCTCCATCATACCCACGCTGCACTCGCCTGCGTCTTTACCAGAAGCCGCCATGTTAGGAGGTGCTGTGCGCCGTGACAGTGTGCTCCGCCGCTCTGCGCCCACCCCACCCCCTCCGAGCCCCCTCCGAGCCCCCTCCACCAGCCGAGACGGGTCGGGGGAGTGCACAGCCCAGTCTCCCAGAATTAGCTCCCCGCTGAAAGATTGTAGTGGAATAATGTTCTATGTATTATGCATAAAAGCTTAACCGTACGGCTGCATAAAAAAACTCAAACCCTTGGCTGTCTGCACATCACCACCTTGGGAATGTTGGCAACCCATCAGACAAAGAGGAAGAAATATTCCCCATTTCACTGTGGGAGGCTGCAGGGTCTCCAGACTCAATATTGTCAGTGGAGTTACAGAGTGACAGAGAAGGTTACAGAAGGTGGACCAGACCTAGTGACCAGTAGAGACGGGCACAGCGATGGGCTTCAGCACCCCACAGACCATGCATTTGTGCGGGGCCCCTGAGGTGAGGGGCCCCTGAGGTGTGGGGCCCCTGAGCTTTCGGGTGACTAACAGTCACTACATTAAATATTAAATAATCTCTTTGTTTTTCAGTACAGTTCCAGTATCGTGCTGCTTTTGCGTGAGCGCTGCATGCGATCTCCAAGCCAGTTACAATCATTTAAGTCCTTGCTGTTTAATTCACTCATAGACAGTGTGGCATGTTTGTGAACAATTTAACATAAAAGAGTGAGGAGACGAAAAGCAAGAAATAACTAGCCCCCAAAAGGCATTTGCCTTCCGCTGTATGCATACATATTTTGGATTCCATAGACGATACTGAGCAAAAGCAAGTCATCGTTGGCACTGCTTAGAGTGTCACAGCGCGCGGCACCGACAACGTATCTGACAGACTCCCTTGGTGGATAATAAGATCTCTTTGGCTATGGTTTATTTCAGGTAAATTTCTAACTCTTTTGCTTTATAAATATCTTAATATATATTGCAAAAACTCCAGAGCTAGCTAGCTATGATCTTCTGACTGTACTGGCTAGCTGTTGGGGGGGGGGGGAGAAAAAAAAAAAACCTGTGGAAGACATACAATGATTCAACTGCACTGTGTCACATGGGCAGACAAAATGGGCGGAGCCCCCCCCCCCCCCCCCAATACGGCTAGACACCAAACGTCAGCTCAGGAAGGACATCAGCAAATTCCATTATCTCTCTCTGCATTCCTCTGACGCCCTTTAAAATCTCCATTCATATTTCTGTAGGACTGAAAATCTTATTATCTACAAAATAAGTCTCATAATTCATTTCTTTGTTTGTCTGTACTAATGAGACATTCCATAACAGGCACTGGATCCCAGCGCTCCTGGGATTGATGCTGCCGTATTGCAGCTCTCATCATTTTACAGGGGTGATGCAAACAAACAATGCAAATGGATGCCTCTTCAATTCCCCGGTCCTGCCACGGGACGCACGCTCCTCTCCCTGACATACGAACCGTCCCTCTCGCGTGTGTCTCTTTACAATTACATTAATTTATTTAGCAGATGTGAGGGTCAGAGAGCAGGGTCAGACAAAACCACAGAAGCAGCTGTGTTTAAGGACATTGCTCAATGGCCCAGCAGTAACATGATTGGCCTGTCAGCTACGGGATTCAAACCAACAACCTTCTGATCACGGCACTGAGTCGTATCCCACAGAGCCTCAGACTGCTCAGTTTTACTATATAGCCTTACCTTTACCGTAGCGACATGAAGGGAAATCCTTTGACAGGCACACTCCTAACAGTATTACATCCATAAATATTCAAAACGTTCCCAGGCTTTCGAAACTGTCCTCCAAAGCTTTGTTTTGTTTTGCGGTTCTTTTGCTGGATGGTTTAAAGGGGAGATCTGGGCCAGACTGTTTGCTGGGAAATGCATTAATTTTCCCAGAAGTGTCAGAACTGGACCTGTGTTATGCATCCCAGCAAGCCCGCTGGTGAGCTTGTCGCTTCACAGCGCTGAGATTTATTAATGTACTGCATTAGTGACTACACAGTGGCCTCCACATCCCTGCCCCCGACAGACAGACAGACAGACAGACAGACAGACAGACAGACAGACGCACAGTTCATGGGAATTTTACTTAAACAAAAAAGATCTGAAGGCAGAATGAAAAATGATTGGTTCAGAGAGATAACCAATTATGTTGTAGAGGAGGTGGGTCCAAGCAACTAGAGGAGGCGGGATCAAGACATTTGATTGCTTGGTCTGACATCTGACCAAGATCTTATTGATTATCTCTGTGAACCAATCATTTTCCGTTCTGCCCTCAGAACATTATTGTGTAAGTAAGAATCCTCTGTCTAATACTGCTGGAGGTGACAGTGGGAAAAGCATTTTCCTGTGCTATCCCTGCATTTTCCTGTGCTATCTCTGCATTTTCCTGGGCTATCCCTGCATTTTCCTGGGCTATCCCAAAACTTTCCTGTGCTTTCCCTACATTTTCCTGGGCTATCCCTGCATTTTACTGGGCTATCCCCGCATTTTACTGGGCTATCACCGCATTTTCCTGGGCTATCCCCGCATTTTCCTGTGCTATCCCTGCATTTTCCTGTGCTATCCCTGCATTTTCCTGGGCTATCCCAAAACTTTCCTGTGCTTTCCCTACATTTTCCTGGGCTATCCCCGCATTTTCCTGGGCTATCCCCGCATTTTCCTGTGCTATCCCCGCATTTTCCAGTGCTATCCCCGCATTTTCCTGTGCTATCCCCACATTTTCCTGTGCTATCCCCGCAAATTCCTGTGCTATCCCCGCATTTTCCTGTACTATCCCCGCATTTTCCTGTGCTTTTCCCAGCTGGCACAGAGTCGCATTTGAGCCGTCGACCAGTGAGATTATAGGCCCGAGCTTGAGAGCGCAGCATCTGCATCACCCATGTGGTCGACCCCCCAGGGGAGAGCTCCGCCTTCTCTTATTAAGCCTTAATGTGCAGAGAAAGCCCTGGAAGACACTCAGCAAATGGCTCCTTTTTGAAACTACCCCCCCCCGCCCCCCCACCCGGAAATGAGGCTGTTAAAGAAGCACTAATAACTCCCCCCGGCGAGAGGATCTTAGAAAGGGCTGTGCTTAAAGCCCAGCACGTGTGGAAACAAACAAGGCATGCGGGGGGGGGGGAGTAGGGTTAAAGCGACACACATTCAAATCGCTAAGAAAACAGCACAAATCGCACCGCAGGAGAGACGCACTCTGCCTGCTTAAGCGAGATCGCCCGCTGATCGTGAGCACGCTGCGAGAGCGCCACACAGTGGCGGGGGGAGGGGGGGGGCAGGCGGGCAGGATATGACAGGGCGACCGCATCCTCGCCGTGCCCCACGGGCTCTCTGAGTGTCTCATGGCACCTGGGTGCTCGACGTGAGTGCTAGCGCCCCCTGCTGCTGCGTGTGCTGGGGTGCACTGCGGGTGGGAGGTGAGTCCGGTGACCCTGCAAACTCAGCGTCACTAAGCGGCAGGAGATGTTCAATCCACCACTATCATCAACGTCATTATCATCATTACTATAATTCAAGAGGACTGTCATTCGTGCTGTGCCGTATCTGCCCCGCCACCACAGCGCCCCCTAGCTGGGGACACTTGCACGCACACTGTACCCCAGACTGAGACCCCATGAGAAGCCCTTTGTTATACTGCTGATACACTGAGTGCTCCTGACAGAGCGGCGTGTACAATAAAGGCCCGGGCGCCCTGAGGAGCACACCGGCCAGCACCTCCGACGACGTGTTGACTCCCATATCACCTCAGAAGAAGGGAAGGAGAAAAGAAGGAAGGAACAAACAGGGCAAAGAAACACGGCGGAGCGTAACGAGGCTGAAATACCGGCGATTCCCAGAGCGACACGTAAGGGAATGCGGCGGTACACCAGTCACAGGGACGACGGCTGTAAAGTCACGTCAGGGAAACGCCGCTGGAGAAGGGGATCGCGGCATGGGGCGGGGCAATAGGGCAGGGAGGGGCATGGGGCGGGGCAATAGAGCAGGGAGGGGCATGGGGCGGGGCAATAGGGCAGGGAGGGGCATGGGGGGTGGGAAATAGAGCAGGGAGGGGCATGGGGGGTGGGAAACAGAGCAGGGAGGGGCATGGGGGGTGGGAAACAGAGCAGGGAGGGGCATGGGGCGGGGCAATAGAGCAGGGAGGGGCATGGGGGGTGGGAAATAGAGCAGGGAGGGGCATGGGGGGTGGGAAACAGAGCAGGGAGGGGCATGGGGGGTGGGAAACAGAGCAGGGAGGGGCATGGGGCGGGGCAATAGAGCAGGGAGGGGCATGGGGGGTGGGAAATAGAGCAGGGAGGGGCATGGGGGGTGGGAAATAGAGCAGGGAGGGGCATGGGGGGTGGGAAACAGAGCAGGGAGGGGCATGGGGGGTGGGAAACAGAGCAGGGAGGGGCATGGGGGGTGGGAAACAGAGCAGGGAGGGGCATGGGGGGTGGGAAACAGAGCAGGGAGGGGCATGGGGCGGGGCAATAGAGCAGGGAGGGGCATGGGGCGGGGCAATAGAGCAGGGAGGGGCATGGGGCGGGGCAATCGAGCAGGGAGGGGCATGGGGGGGGCAGGGGGTCGAAACGTTGAGCATGGGGCATTCTTCAACTTCAGAAAAACCAACATCCATCAAGGTAAATTTTGATGGAGTATGGCACACACAGAGGAAGGGGAGGGGGCAAATAGGGGCTTGTTGGGGAGCCTAATGAACAGCCGTGAGCAGAGAGGCAGGCAAATCGTAACGTCACCGGCCTCAGTGGGGATCGTCTCACTATGTGCAGACAATGATAAAATTACACAGAGGTGGGTTTGGATCCTTCCTGCGGGGTCGGCTGGCCTCGGGGGGGGTGGAAGCGTGATAATCCACAGAAGCCCTTAATAAGGACAAGTGTTCACACAGTGGGAGAGTGTAAAAGAGAAAAAAGTGAGGAATGTAACACACCTGGGCTCCGACCAGTGATGGGAGATTAGGAAGGAGAGCCAATGAGGAGAAGGCAAAGACACACACAGACACACACACACAGACACACACACACACACAGACACAGGGGACAGTAGATGTGGCCTGAGACGCCTCTCAGAGAGCCCCCCCCCCCCTTCCTTCCCTCCATCACCCAGACTCTAGTGATGTTTCTTTGCCTAGTTAACTCCAGCCCACTTAATCTTCCAGAAAATAAATAAAATTAATAACAACAAAAAACTACACACAGCAAGCAGCTTTCCCTGACTCACAGCTCAAATCTCCAGTACCCCCCCCCCCTCCCCATTATGCTTACACCGTAGGGCTGTAATGGTTTCTGGCAGGGGTGCCACAAAGGGCGCGGGCGTTAGGACAGGGAGCTGTCATGGGGCACAATATTTCTAGCAGCCCCCCCCCCCCCGGGCCACGTATTCACCGTGTGCCGGCCAGTACACCATTTTCGCTATGCGGGAATTCGTTTCTTGACATGGGCGAAACCTAAATTCATAAGATGTTCAACACAGAAACCAGTATGCTGATTGTGGCTGTGAGCCAGTTACTCACAATCCTAATGTCACCACCCAACACTGGAGGGAGAGTACTTGGTAAGAGTAAGATTGTCTGTTGGCTCTGTTATACCCAACTCAGATAAGTTGCTGGAATCACATCCAACATGCTAACCCATTGGAGACAACACTGATATCATCCAAGTGGGTGTACGACCAGAGCAGAAACAGCCTCTGCAAAATAGTCTCCCTGTGGCAATTAAGGTGCTTTTCCAGGAAATTCAGACAGGGCTAAAAAATAACTAGGCGTTTATGGCTACAGATACTCGGTAGTAGAGAACACAGGGTTCAGTTTATTATAATTGTTATGATGCAGTCTTATTTTTTAATTTTTATTTACTCTACATTAATTTTTACAATGTGCAAATAAGGATCTTTTTGTTATTCAGACACGCCCACAGACGCAGAGCCTTTGGGTTATAATTCCTCATAATTGTGTTTGCAGTTTTAATAATAAATAATCCCAGAACAAATTCAGTTTTCCCTGCTGTACCAAAACTGCACCGAACCGTGAACCCAAAAGCCAGGTTGGTACTGAGTCGTGAGTTTTGTGCACTGCTACACCGTTACATGTGCAACACTGCTGCTTGTCTGTTTCTAGCCAATACCAAGCGGGAATGTGTACATTGTCACGCTGGCACACTATAGATATATGGATGGGTACAGATCTGCACATTGAAACACTATGGACATACAGACGCTCCTCTACTTACGAATGAGATACGTTCAAAACGACCGTTCGCAACTTGAAATGTTCGTAAGTCGTTATTCAAGATCATTTTAAGGGTATACGCAAGTACAAAGCACTAGGATGCTTGGAGTACAAACGCTACGCTGCTGCGCGGCGGGAGTAGGGGCCAGAAGTCGTACTAGGCAGAATTGGCGTGTGGGGAAAAAAAAAATGATGCTGTGGACAGGAAACAGGAGCCCAATGAACACAATTTGGACTTACAGTCCTCTTCGTTCATATGTATGAAAATATGTAAGTTGAAAATTCGTAAGTAGAGGAGCGTCGGTATATAGATGTGTACAGATCTGCACGCTGGAAAACTATTGATATATGGATGTGTGCACATTAGCACACTGGCACATATATAGGGATGTGTACACATTAGCATGTCAGCACATTGTATATATAGGGATGCGTACACATTAGCATGTCGGCACATTATATATAGGGATGTGTACACATTAGCATGTCGGCACATTATATATAGGGATGTGTACACATTAGCATGTCGGCACATTATATATAGGGATGTGTACACATTAGCATGTCGGCACATTATATATAGGGATGTTTACACATTAGCATGCTGGCACATTATGGCTCCTCGCATGTACAGCAAAAGCTCTCGTATCCGTTGGCAGTCACAGCCAAATAGTCTGATTTTCCAGATAGTCGAACATTGAAAAACACTGAATGGTAATACATTCCTTTTACACACACACACACACACAGAAAACGATTACTGTAGTATTATTTTAACATACTACAGCGTGACTGCAGGCTCCGTAGTCATGCACAGGAACTGACATGTACTATGTAGTGCTTTTCTATGGTATTTTGACCAGATACATCTGCGACTCAGCGAGTAAGGTATTGTGGTCACAGTACAAAGGCTGCGGGTTGCATAAATCGCACCCTGTTCCTGTACTGCAAGTCATTTTACAGAAGTTAAAAGTGTCAGATGAAAGTAGCGCAGAAAGTGTGAGATGGGCAACAGGGTTTCCGAAGGTCCAGTACACTCCCCAGTTCACTCCCCAGTTCACTCCCAGTGCGAGCTAGCAGTATGCAGCACAAACACAGGCCTGTTCGCAGTCTGCATGCAACCTGCTCGAAGCATTTTCTATACTTGAGTGCATTTTTTATAAAATTCGGCTCTGCTTTTAATTCCCCCCGTTCTGTTTACACACAGCAGAAGAATGAGCTGTCTGTGGTCACTGGACTGTTAGTGCCTTGGGACCAGAAGGATCCTTTTATTAAAAAGCTCTAATTTCATGAAATTACACAGGCACGTAAGCGTGTGCATAAATAATTGAACATGCAGCACCCTTGCTATACGGAGTCCTGCATAATGGCATCCACATTTGCAAGGATAATAGAGTGTCTGTCAGTGGCTTTCAGAGTGAGACCTCTCCGACGGAACATACTGTATTTGGAAAAAGGCTTTACAATCAGGTACTTCACTGGTGGCATAATAGTGACAATCGTGACAGTCAAGTCTCTATACATTGCAATTTTTTTTGTCTCCCTTTTTTGCGATTTTGAATGTTTCCAGAGTAATTAGAATAATAATAATTACCTGGGCAGGAGTAGCATGGTTGCTCATTGGTCAGCATTGGGAGCTTCACTGCCTGGGATTGGCTCCAGGCTGTAATGCGACCCTGACCAGGAAGACTGAAGGACACCCCAGTCGGAGACACAAACTCATACTCTTCCGGTATATCCTTCTTACTGCAATATCATAACCACTAAACTGCCACTGCAGATAAAATTAACTATACTAAGAGCGTTCCTGGATGTATATATTATATGCTAACTGGCTGCATCTCGGCTGAATATCTTACACAATGATAATATATCCCAATCTAATAGGGATGTTTACCAAACACGCAGAGGAGATCTGGAGCAGCGTTCCTGCCCAAAGTCTCGGCGCAGGAGTCCCCTGAGGTCAGGTACTGATGATCTGGGCCCGGGAGCCTTGCCGGCAAGAGGACACCTGTCTGCCCTTGTTAGTGACATCTCCCCATCCCCAAAGGCAATCGGCACTGCCTGAACTGGTTCCCAGAAGCATCATCATCATCATCATCATCATCAACAACGTCACAGTTTCCTGCGGCTCCTCCTCGGGGTAAGCCTCACCCAGCCACATGGTTCCACGCGAGGCGCGTCCTTCAGGAGATAAAGGCTGCATTTCATCGGGAGCAGAGGATATTTACACCATTCAGGCAGCTGGGCGACTGCAGCGATTTAATGACTTATTGAAGGACAAAAAAAGGACATAAAAAGTCATCTTTAATGATGTAGCAAAATATGGTTAAATGCTAAGACCATTCATGGGTAAAAAAGAAGAAAATGAAAGTACTCGAAATATACAATAACAGGAAAGTTTTATTTTATTTCTTTTGATTAAATGAATCGCCTGACTTTTTTTTATCATAACGTGTAAGTTAAACCACTATATTTAAAGCAATTACTACTTTTTTCACGCATTCGTCGCTTTTGTTTTAATTTTGTCTGCAGACAGCCACTAACCGAAATACCGACCAACATTCGTACAGCCAGAAATAGCTTCATCGCTATCCAAAGCCTCTCAGTCAAAAACCAAACAGCATCACTTCACTCATAAAAAAAAAACCTGTAGAGGCAAAATGCACGTAAAGTATTACGCAAGCACTTCCACTAATAACAGCAATACCGGTTCAAGCATCTGTACACGCATTATTTTAGTCATTAGTAACCATACCAGCAGCAAATATTTAGGAAGTGCAGGGCATGCAGACTGATTCGTATTCTTCCGGACGAACAGTCTTGTTAAAGCATGGTCAACAAAAAAACACCTGTGTAAACACGACTGCCGTTCACAGGGCCACTCACAGAGCCGCGCACGCGCTCCTGTGCAATAATACGCGCTCCTGCGAGATGACACGCGCTCCTGCGAGATGACACGCGCTCCTCCGAGCACCATCCCGTCTGCGAGCACCAACCCTGCCACCAGTCCAAGCAGCCGCAACTGGGCGTACAGTCGTTACCAAGCGGTGATGGGCGGTGACATTTTTAGGAGAGTTATTAATTACGGAGGGGGAAACCGGGGACTGCGACACGTCCATCCAGCGGGCAGATTCCCGCCGAGCAGGTCTGGCTCGCGCATCACACCTATCAAAACAAGATACTCCAGTGCTGATTGTCTCAGCATAATGGGGCATGACCATTTTTCATTTGTAATGATAATCAAAAGGCAATTATGGACACTCGGAATAAAAGTCATGGAACAAAGGCAGGCGTCACTCACGCCTGGTCGCTACAGAATCACGGCGCAAACAGAATAGGAGCACTGTGAAAGACGTGTTGACTCTGTACTTTGCACAATATCCCACAATGCCCATTTGGAAAGCTACTCCCTAATCTCGCATCTGTATCTCCAGTCTTTATGTTTGATGAATCAGATCAATTATTAATTTCTGGAAGGATCTCCTTCACCTGACAAGCTGCTTCGCGATGCCGTCCTGTTGGGCTTCAGATCACTGACAGATCGCTTCCTGAAATATGCCAAGAGCGCTTAGATGTAACCTTCCAAACTTCTGCTCCTTTCTGCTTTCAGCTGCTTGATAAACTGCCACTTTTTTTCCTCTTGTTTGCTGCCCATGTAGCCATTTAGATGAAACAGGCCCAAGGAGAACGCAAGCATTCATTACACTCCCACCGAATTAAAACCCAGAGAAGAGAGCCAGCATCAGAGCGACTGGCACGTCAGGGAGTCATTTGGAGGTGACAGAACGTGTTACGTGACCATGAGGAGGCCAGAGACAATCGGAGGTTTCACCAAGGTGCTGGAGCTCCAACAAGCTGCGTATATTGAAAATCCTCAGGACGGAGTCGACGTTGGCAAGACCGGCATAAGTGGGAGCGGTTTGGTGAAATAAAGCCATGGAAAGATGACACAATGTGTGATGTGACCATCAGGGATAGCCACAGTGGCCGGTATCACCAAGATACAGAGTCACCAAAGAGCCATATCGCAAATGTACTGAAGGGAGCCAACGTCGGCGAGACCGGCCCGACGGGGAGCGGTTTGGTGAAATAAAGCCATGTGAAGATGAGTGAGCTTGCCGTGCGACCGTGAGGGGAACAGTTACCGTGACCTTCATCGGCAATGGGGCGGAGCCAATGTCAGCTAGAGCCGCGTGTCGCTCCAATCGCAGCAGGATTCTGCTTGACAAGGTGCTCACGTGGGGAGTCGGTGTGGAGTTCGGCACTGGGACGCCCGGCGGGGTGTCGTTTTATTCCTTGCTATCCACCGGCCCGGCTCACGGCACACTCCCCACTCCTTAAACGGCGTTATGATTCCTCCAAAAGACCCCCGGAGGCTAAACTTTCTGCCGACACAGATTCCACCGTCGAGAGGGGCGGGTGCGGGGACCACGAGCGCTCGTCCGCTGGCTGGCTGATCCTGGGCAGTCGCCAAAATCCCGGCGCGGGCCCGCCGGCTCATCACGCCCCTCCGCGACTCGCTGACGTGATAAAGGTTAACGACGCCCCCGCCCCTCCGGCGGAGAACCCTGCCGGAGCGACCGCCACAACGCCGGCAATATCAGAGGAAGCGAGAAAAGCAGAGGCTCTGCCCGCAGAGTGTATAGACGCGGGGAGCAGCTCTAACGAGCCGTCCTCCGGCCCTCCCTGGGCAAACACACATAGATTTTAAGTCTGAAGCTAATTCTAAAGATAAATATAAATTACAGAGCAAGATCTCCCTGTATTGGCTTAAATATAGATTATCTCAATTAACAGGCCTGTGCTTCACGACTGCACTTTTTAAACCTTTGCTTGGCAGTATACATACTGCAAAAACGCGCCATTCTTGATGTGTCTTGATGCTTAACGTCACTCCAGCCATGCATCGCTTCATCATCCATCCCTCCATCCATCCATCCATCCATCCATCCCCTACGCCCTCCTGTCTTATGCAGTGGCCTGGAGCCTATCCCAGAAGCTACGGAATTTCGTTAAGTGACTCCCAGCAGGTGCTCCCCGTTAAACTGCAATTAAAAATGCCTGTACGGTTACACATCTGGCACAACATTTCTTAGGTTTTGTTTTGTTTTGTTTTACGATTAACCAAATGTTGGGTCCAAACATACGGGTAAATCCTGTGTAAAAGCTGCCCACCGAAGTGATGGACTGTATCATACAAACTGCCCTTCTCAAGAAGAACAACATGAGATATTTATGTACATTTATGTATATTTATGTATCTTTGGCTTATTGATTACAGCAGAGAGAATGATGGTCAACTGCCATAGACACAAGAAAAGCGTAGCCTCATTAGAACAGCATTAAGTTCACAAGTACTTTCATTTTACAGCTAGCATACAGACCTGGATCTGAACCCAGCTGCTGGACCTGGGAATGGATCTTGGCGTAAAACGTGTCTGGCTGCTGCTGAATGTCACACAGCATAAGTGTCCCAGCTCCAGCTAGTGAAAGGGCCCTTTGTTCCTACCAGCAGATGGGGTACCTGAAGTTCATCCTTTCTCAGAATCACATCATATATACAGGTAACCCTTTCACGCTCGCGAGGATTACGTTCCGAAGATCAGAGAATGTGAAAATGTGCGAACAATATTTGTCTCCCCCACCCAAGGCAAGATTCACAAAGACGGCTAACGTGCGACCGAGGCTTACAGAGAGAAAGCTGCCCGGCGTAGCCAAGCCAAGACTTTTAACGTTAAAGATATAGTATATTTACATTACAAAAAACAAAAATTATGCATTACTAATATTTATATGATTTCGTGTGGTGTGAATCGTTTTCATTACTGTTTTTGGCTTACTGTACGTGTCGTGTTTGAGTTTCAGCAAGCTACAAAATTATTTCCACTTAATTGTTCATGGCCAAGCTGTCAGTTACTGAAACCACGAATGTCGAGTCTGCGAATGCGATTTAAAAGAGTTGTACATATTCTGGAAGTGCGGACTACAAACAGGCTGCATCTGCAGTGAGCTATACTGCAACAAGGCTGCTTCTCTATGCTGCCAGGTCACCAGGCTGCGGGTCACTAAGCAGGCAGATTACCAAGATGACGAATTACCAGTTCCCACCTGCCAGTTCGATCTATACCCCCTGGCCGACAGCGAAATTCTTAAAGGTATATTCCCGATTCTGACGTTCAGCCAAAGTAACTTAAGGACCTTCCTTTGTTCCCGATAATGGTTTCAGATGAATGGCATCTCTCCTCCTCTGTCCTCTTCTCCCACTTGACACATCGCTGCGATTCGCTCGTGCAGAGAGACCTTTGTACCCAGCCACTAACCCCCAGGCCGGACTGACCCTACAATCTGGCCTTTTCAAACGAGACCTCTGACGCGACATGCCAGTTTGAAATAAGGACAGTCCACAGCCCTCCCAAACACACACACACACACACACACACACACACACACACACACACACAACATTCCCAAACTGGGAGATGATTAATTTTGGGTGCAGACGGTTGAGTTACCAAAACTTAATCCCAGACATAATCAGCACATTCCTGATGGACATCAGGGGTAATTATCTCACTATAAATTCAGCATCAGTCCCCGGCAATTTTCGGTTTTTTTTTCCGTCAGGGGACAGACTTCAATTTATTCAGATTAGTAGAAAATGCCAGTAAATGCAAACAATGATTTCAGCATGTCAACGGCGAGCAAGTCAGTGATAGAAGAATCTGGGTGGAAAGAACAAGAAGAAGAAGAAAAAAATAAATAATAATAATAATAATAATAATGAGGTGGGCTGGGGGGCCACACATCCATACATCATGAGGAATGAAGGGCAACCCCCCCCCCCCCCCCAAAATAAAATAAAATAAAATAAACTCATATTATTCATGTTATTATCATTATATTTCATCATTAATATTGTTGTTGTCGTCTTCATCACGTGCGGCTTGATGCTGTAGTAGATATCTGGCCACATGTGACGCTCACAAGGCCCTGAAACATCCACACCGCTGCCCTGATAAGGTTTCAGCCGAGATGAAAGCTGACAGGCCTGAGTGATGCAAAATGGCGCAGGGAACCAACTTCCAGCACGGAGAGGCTTTCTTACATTTTAAATTACATTGTTTATTCCCCATTTAATGCAGCTCATTTAAAGTCAGCAAGAACGGCGGCACAGTGAGCTGCCAAGGCTGTGGGGGAGACAGGTGCGTATTTGAGGGAAAGAAGAAATCAATGTCCACGTTGAGAGAGAGACAGAGAGAGAGGGAGGGAGAGAGAGAGGGAGGGAGGGAGAGAGATGGAGAGCAGGAAAGCCTAAAACCTGCAAACCTATGTGACAGGTGGGACAGCATGTAAATGAAAGGCTTCTGCCTATACGGACCTACATGGAGGCTGACAGCAGTCTCCCAGGTCTCTGTGCTGTTTACGGTCTGGGGTTTAGTCCAGAGTCCTCAACAGCTCCACGCCACCCACACCCTGCCTCCCCGAACATGGTCAGCACACAAATAACCCTAACCCTAACCCTAACCCTAACCCTATACGGACCTACATGGAGGCTGACAGCAGTCTCCCAGGTCTCTATGCTGTTTACAGTCTGGGGTTTAGTCCAGAGTCCTCAACAGCTCCACGCCGCCCACAGCCTGCCTCCCCGAACATGGCCAGCACACAAATAACCCTAACCCTAACCCTAACCCTATACGGACCTACATGGAGGCTGACAGCAGTCTCCAAGGTCTCTGTGCTGTTTACGGTCTGGGGTTTAGTCCAGAGTCCTCAACAGCTCCACGCCGCCCACAGCCTGCCTCCCCGAACATGGCCAGCACACAAATAATCCCCTTGCGAAGATTTAATTTCTAAATCTCATTAGCGAAACTCCCTCCCACTTGGAAGCCATTAGGTAGGGTGCCTGGGGAGTAACAGTCAATAACAAGAAGCTATTTTTATATGGGCCCCCTCCCCTACGCTGGTCACCACCCCCCCCCCCCCCAACCATGGAAACCACCAGAATGTTGCATTATTATTTCCAGTTTAGCTTAAAAAGACACAAGAGGCCAACCTGCATGGGTGGTCACAAGGGCGGTGCTGACTCAAGGCGCCTATTGCATGCGACCGTCACATCGCATGCAGCATGTGGCTCCCTGGGCAGTCCAGAGCGCAATAAAAGCTGCATCTGGGGGCGACACATCATAACAGGATGGAGGCCCCCGCATCCCCTGACTACACAAATCAGGCGAACAGTGGCTGGAAACGGTAACAAGGGGCTATTTTGGTGAGGGGGGGGGAAACCCCCCGATTCCCAAAAGGAGACTGGCATTCACAGCCTGTGGGCGCGACAACTGGGATGCATTTAACAAAAATATTCAGCAGTAAAATCTGATTCTGCAAACAAAAGGAAGTCAGATTTTTTCCACATGCCATTAAGGACGGGGGACAACTTCCAAAGAAATGAATTAGTTAATGCAATTAGAGCGCTGCGCAATTTCCCCTGTACTGGGAATGACATTCGCATGCGGCTACAGAGACACCACGCTGTCGGCCAATGGCAACTCTGGGATGCACTTTGGCATCAGCCAATGGCGTCTTCGGAACGCACCTTGCTGTCGGCCAATGGCAGCTCTGGGATGCACTTTGGCATCAGCCAATGGCGTCTTCGGAATGCACCATGCTGTCGGCCAATGGCAGCTCTGGGATGCACTTTGGCATCAGCCAATGGCGTCTTCGGAATGCACCATGCGGGGCGGGGTGCTCCGTGAGAAGTGCACGCTCATTGCCGGACTTGGGCAAAGCAAAAGAATGACTCTCTATCTTCCCGCAACCTCCTCTCCTGGCCCCCATCCTCAAGCACGCTCCTACTAGAGCCGTCGTCTATGAAAGGTCTTCCCCCGCCCTCCCAGTCACCTCCTGCTGTCGTCCCACGCCTCTAATACCCCCCCCCCCCCCCAAGATAGACCATCAGAAGCTGCACTTCTGGCACATAAAGGTCCATCCGATATCTACAGCAGCAGACTCTCTGCGGACCGGGTGGCACTGGGGGGGGGGGTGATGGTAAAGGGGAGGTGAGGGACAGGGGGCAGAGAGGAACATGACTGATGAAGGGGGGCAGCTTTTGGGGGCATTATGGTAGAAGTCCTTACACATCGATGATCTACATCTCTATGAAGGTCCAGGAAAGGGCCGCTGTGTTCCCCTGCCGCCCTGCATCAGGGGACAATAAGCCATGAATGTGGGCAGAATGCGATTCTGCATTCAGTTTAATCGAAGCTCTTCTGGCTAAATCTGACACATGCAGTCTGGGCAAAGCAATCTGTCTCCAGTAAGCAGAAGATAACTTCACTTCATAGAATTATGAATGTACACTGTAGCGTGTAGGTTGGCAATGGAAGACGTGAAGAACTGATGCTTTAAATTACTCCAAAGTCATTCACCTCCGTACAGCATGCGAGTCTGCTCAGCCCAGCTGACAGAAGAGCTTTTGTAGTATGAAACGGTAACATTCAGGACGACAGAAATGAACTGGTCACTGTACTGGATAGGCTACAGAAATGAACTGCTTACTGTGATACATTGGTTATTTAGCCGGAATGGTTACTGAGCTGGATCGACTACAGTACTGGATCGGTTACTGTACTGGATAGGCTACAGTATTGGATTGGTTAATGTACTGGATAGGCTACAGAAATGAACTGCTTACTGTGATACATTGGTTATTTAGCCGGAATGGTTACTGAGCTGGATCGACTACAGTACTGGATCGGTTACTGAGCTGGATCGACTACAGTACTGGATCGGTTACTGTACTGGATAGGCTACAGAAATGAACTGCTTACTGAAGACTGGTTACTGTGATACATTGGCTATTTAACTGGAATAGATACTGTGCTGGATAGACTGCAGTACTGGACTGGTTACTGTACTGGACAGACTACAGTACTGGATCATTACAACGCTGGATAGACTACAGTACGGATTGTTATTGTATAGGTTGGTCAGTGTAATGAACTGGTTACTCCTGGCTACATCACAGTATTGGTGAACATCATACAAGCTGTAGGCAAGCTATGAAGTGACCGGCCCCCAGTACTGACAGCATCGTTTATTAGTACAGTGTCACTTAGCCAGTATTTCACAGGCTCGGTACCGTACTACAAACATGACTGGGCCAGCCGATGCCAATTGGGATGCAGCAGCAAGTCTGTGGTTCGATTAGGGACTACAGCAGGGGGCTCCTGCCCAACATGGGGAGGAATGAGACCCATCATGCAATTTCAAGGTGAGCTTCCGTCGGTCCCAGAGGAAGACGCAGCATGCCGCAGATTGCAGCCGCAGGCGATCGGACCTCAGCTAACGACAGAAACCTGCACCTGCGACAAACAAGAACCGATTTCGCAAAGTTGCTGTTTCTGTTACGACCAGCAAAATTCGGCAATGTCAATATCAGCAGAAAAAAAATTTAAGCCAGATTCTTCAGTCAGTCTATGCCATCCATATTTTCCAACAAATGTGAGTCCAGACCAGGATTTTGTTTCAACCAATCAGTTGAACATAAAGAGTTACAGTCACAGAGTATTCAACTGGTTGGTTGAAACGAAATCCCGGTGTGGATTTTTACTATCCAGACCTGAATTACCCAAATCTGATCACAAGTCTGTTCTCGAGCGACACCATCACTGACATCTGCTACAGCAAAGGTCTGCGCTGTCTGTCTCACAGAGTTCCCTGAAAGACCCCTGATAGGCTCCTTTACACACTGGCGTAGAACTGTGGGAATCTCCATGTGTGGGAACGATTAGTCTGTGGTGGATGGTGAAACTCAGAGGGACGTTGAGCTAGGACCTTCCGGAGTGATGGCTTACAGCTGTGTCACAAGCCGAATTTAAGGGTTTTGCTGTGGAGACAATCAGGAGCAAAGATAACCCCTGTGGATAGAACGATCACAGAAGCAACTGTCCAGGCTCAGGGACAAAATGTTACATGGGGAAAATACAGTTTCAGACGAGAGCCGGGGCTGACGGGGAAGGGCTCGTGGAAAGTGAAATGCATTAGCTAGCGAATGATGCAAAGGGCTTGTGGAAAGTGAAATGCATGAGCTAGCGAACGCTGCAAAGGGCTCGTGGAAAGTGAAATGCATTAGCTAGCGAACGCTGCAAAGGGCTCGTGGAAAGTGAAATGCATTAGATACTGAACGCTGCAAAGGGCTCGTGGAAAGTGAAATGCATTAGATACTGAACGCTGCAAAGGGCTCGTGGAAAGTGAAATGCATTAGATACTGAACGCTGCAGTGCACTGAAGCCAGCAGCACAGCTGAGACGGTGCGGCTGGCCAACGCTAACCCTGCAAATCGTTAGCTTGTTTCCTTTTTAATCGTTTCATTTGCTAACTGATAATATTCTCCCTGGGCCGCATGGTCTCCCTCCACCGTTTGCAGTACTTTGGGGCCCGTATTTTATTAGCGGCGCTAAGTGCCGGCTCCTGGCTAAGCCGGCTGCCCAGATACCCACATCACCCTTTAGGAAGCCCTTAAAGTCATCAGCCGGCTCTCACCCCCAAACCGAAGCACTGTCTGCTTTCATTATTCTCTCTGTCCACTGCTTCTCAGTGCAGCAAACAGAAACGGCTAAATGCTACACTATTAAAGAGAGAGAGTGATATGAATAGATGGATAAATATATCGAGTATTACAGAGAAAAGGCACACATCCGGTTTAACGTGACGTAACTAAGCTAAATTACATCTGAATCATAATGGGATTTAATGGACCAAACAAGCTTTGTTTATAAGCAAACGGAGGGTCACACAAAAGACACTGTGACCTTACGAAACAGGAGCGACATTGCGGGTTTCTCACTTGATGAACAAAATAAACTTTAGAAATAGTGTCCATGTGGGTGCCATGGGTGGGGGGGGCAGGGTTACTGGGGGTTTCCGTTCTGAGGTAATGGGCACCCGGACTGATGCAACACAACACAAGCAAACGCAAACACAAATGCAAACAAAAACCAGGGGCTGGGTTGCTGTCAGGCTGAAGCGCAGGCTGCCATGAGGAACACAGCAAGTGGCAGCTACAGGGACCAAGGACGAGCAAACAAACATCACTCATTAGCTGCTCCACGTGAGATAGACAGCGCCCCCTACAGGTTGGCAACTTACTGTAACATCATTAAGATATATTAAGCCAAGAGAGAGAAATACTATAGTACAGACATTGTATTATTTGAGCACGGCAATAACGAGCACCACCTCCGTGCAATGAGAGTGTTTGCAGACGTTTGCACTGTGATCCTACTGACAGTGTACAGTTTCAAATGTGTCCGCAGTGTAGGCTGGCCCATCATTCCAGAAAAGGTGTAAAGGTCTGACTGAAATTCCTCTTTACCTTTCAGGATACAGACTGCAGGATCCCACCTGGGTCTCACTGAATTCTGCTGCTTTTCTTATAGCTGTGATATTCATTAATTAACCTCCTAGCACAGATTTAGCTCTCGGGCTAACTGAGGAATCAAGGTATCAATAACAGTACTTTATAATATTTTTAAAAAATCCATTTGTTCATCTTCCCACCTCAGGGAGCATGAGGGTAATAAATAACCTGTAAGAAATATCCCTGCCCCAAAATGAACCAAACGTCCCACGGTCCCCTGAAGAATTACGTGGGCTAATTACTAAAACAACAGCCCTGACGAACACTGGCCAGAACTTATTTCACTTGCAAACCCCAACTGCCTTTGGAGAACATAAAGCAAACGGCAAGGCTGCATGCACTGGGCAGTCACGTCCGCTCCCGCGCGGCGTCGCGCTGGGAATTCAGCAGCGGCCCCTAACTAAGCACCCCATGCATTCTGTGCCCACAAGAACAAACCACTGAGAAATGTGTTTACCCCCCCCCCCAGCCCCCGCGTCCTGCGTGCTCCGAGTGCAAATCGCCACCCGCCCCCAGGAAACACGCACTAGCAGGAAAAAACGGGCGAGGAGGCTGTTTGAAATTCACCAGACGAAAGCAGCACCGGAGCAAGAGAGAGACGGAGAGAGAGCGTCACTCGTCAGAAAGTCGAGCCCCCCGTCACCGTTTGGTCACCGGTGGCAGTAGCCCGGCGCTCCAGAGGGTCGGCACGGTGGAGATGGGAGACCCACGCCCATTATTAGTGCCATCGAGGAGATCGTTTGGCCGCTCCTTTTTCCGTGGAACTGCAGAGGAGACGACAGCCCCTTCTACACTAATCTGCAGCGCGCCGTAATAAAGCGTGAAATGAATCTGATGTTTTACAGGAACATTTTTACAGGAACGTTTTACTTTACACTATACTAAAGGCAAGGAAACTGCAGTCCACACAGGAGCCGATCTGGCGCTAAGATTACTGAGAAACTCACAGATTTAAAACATAACACAGATAACTAATGCTGGACACTCTGCAGCTTTTTTTACAGTTTTTTATAAACATTTGGTGAACTAGTTATCACACTTACTACCCACCCCAGAGGTAACCGCTTGATCACTGACAGAGTGGTGCTGAGGTTCTAATGAACTTGTTTTCCAAAACGTTCCACAAAGTAAACTCTGGCATAGATGTCTGTCGTGTGGGGCGGAAATCTTCTGTGTAAATAAGAACATAAGAAATTTACAAACGGGAGGAGGCCATTCGGCCCATCAAGCTCGTTTGGGGAGAACTTAACTAATAGCTCAGAGTTGTTAAAATCTTATCTAGCTCTGATTTAAAGGAACCCAGGGTTTTATCTTGCGCTACACTAGCATTTTCTGAAGGGGTTAACATTCATCAGAGGCACAGGAACTGCAGATTGCAGGTGCCGGAGACACAAAAAGCCCCATATCCTTTCTGGGACAAGTGGCAGTGTCTTTGCTCATCAGACTGGTACAAAAACGGAGGGAGAGGACACTGTCGAGCTGTCTCCAGCTCGGAGGGGCGCATGGTATCACGTGACACTCGGCTGGGTAGAGAACAAGATCTTTGTTTCGCAGGAAACGGCACTGGGCAGAACAGGACGGACGGCATGCATGAAGTAAAGTGGAAAGGAAAAAGGCTGCTTCACTGTGGATGAGGACAGGGCAGGGTGGACAGGGCAGGGTGGACAGGGCGGGGTGGACTGGGCAGGGTGGACTGGGCAGGGTGGACTGGGAAGACTGGACAGGGCAGACTGGACAGGGCAGGGTGGACTGGGCAGGGTGGACTGGGAAGACTGGACAGGGCAGGGTGGACAGGGCGGGGTGGACAGGGCGGGGTGGACTGGGCAGGGTGGACTGGGAAGACTGGACAGGGCAGGGTGGAGAGGGCAGGGTGGACAGGGCGGGGTGGACTGGGCAGGGTGGACTGGGAAGACTGGACAGGGCGGTGTGGACAGGGCAGACTGGACAGGGCAGACTGGACAGGGCAGGGTGGACTGGGAAGACTGGACAGGGCAGACTGGACAGGGCAGACTGGACAGGGCGGTGTGGACAGGGCAGACTGGACAGGGCGGTGTGGACTGGGCAAACTGGACAGGGCAGGGTGGACAGGGCAGGGTAGACTGGGCAGGGTGGACTGGGAAGACTGGACAGGGTGGTGTGGACTGGGCAAACTGGACAGGGCAAGGTGGGCAGGGCAGGGTGGACAGGACGAGGTGGACAGGGCAGGGTGAACAGGGCTGACTGGACAGGACGAGGTGGACAGGGCAGACTGGACAGGGCGGGGTGGACTGGGCAAACTGGACAGGGCGGGGTGGACTGGGCAAACTGGACAGGGCAGGGTGGACAGGGCAAGGTGGACAGGGCGAGGTGGACTGGGCAGGGTGGACTGGGCAGGGTGGACTGGGCAGGGTGGACAGGGCAGGACATGTGGACCGTAGCTCAGCCTGGGTGTCGGGGGCTGCATCGCCACGTCGACCGTGCGAGATTAGTCTCCACATCAGGAAGATTAGCCCACAGTGCGGCAATGGAGTAAATTAGTGAAAAATCTAATAGCAGAAGGAGTCACGCTGTCACCGGGAAGGAACTCATAACAGGGATCGCAGAGATGGAGCGGTGAGGCCTTGTCATGAAATCCTGACAGCATGGGCCCTGCTTCAGTGTGGGGTGGGGGCTGGTGGGGGCGCAAATTAATAACAGTGCATCCAGTGAAGGAGCTACATCGTAATTAATTTCACGTGCAGCGTTTGGCCAATCCGGCCGCATTAGCGAACCGCTGTCTTTCTGGTAAATAAAACAAGAAAAGCTCGAAGAAATAATAAAGAAAAAAATTGCGTTGCTGTTCCGAGACGGCGCTTTACGACTTATAAAGGAGAGAAGATGGAAAAAAAATTGAAAAGCGCCAGTGGAAGTGAAGGAGAACGAGCGAGGGGCGAACGCACGGGGCCCCTTCAGAGAGCCGCTCGCCGCCTCGGAAATTATCTTCTGATTTAGCTTCACTCTGGCTTCACGCTCCCTGTTCTGCTTTTCCTGAGCCGGCTGAGAGCGGGGCGAGAGGGAGATCGTGACTTATTCATTATAATCTTATTAAAACGATTACGGAGGTACGGACGGCACACCAGGTCAGAAAACGACAGCTGCTGAAGCTGAAGTTTGGGGCAGGAAGCAGGGTTTCAATGAGGCGTGGAGAAGCCCGACAGATGACCAGCGGGCCCAGATGATAACTGTCTACCGTCATCCTGCAGTCTGTCTCGGGTCAGAACAATGTGACTCAGAGCAGAGGGTAGCTTCACGCCCTGAACCTTCTGCCGTGTGACCCAAACAAACAAAGCGCCCCCCCCCCCGGCTCAGAGCACTCCCAGGTCCCACGGTGACGCCATCGCGGCTGGCATCTGTACCTCAAGAGCTCTGCTCCGGCTGAAGCAGAGGTCACCCCCTCCGCACCCCCTGCAGGAAGCCGGCGTGTGGGGTGACAGGGTCCTGATCACGCTCCTCGGCGACCTCTGAAGGGCGGCGTTATCGCAGCGCCCAATGAGGCGGAACTGTATACCGGGCGCTCCGCCCGGCACCTCTTATGAGGCCGCTCCTCGTGCAAAATTCATTCTGGAAGATTCTGGGTCAGCTGAGGATGTGGAGGTGCTGACAGCCCCATGCTGGATGCTGTTTCCTGTGAATGAGGCTGTAAGGATTCGAGAGATAAGCACTTCTTCTGTTGTGATTATTACTCAAGAAAGAGCCTTTTCTTTTCTTGCTCTTATGAGACGGATGGATGGATGAGTGTCTTTACCACTTAAGCTGAAACGTGATCTTAGACACAAACGCATCGAGAGCCACAAGCGGACATTATCCCACGGCTTCAGCCAAGTTGAGCTGAGAGCGTAAAGATTCACAGTAGGATCTGAGTTTCTGTCATTAACCCATTCAGATCCTCCACAGTGCAGAGACAGGATTTAGCAGATATTATTATTCAAAACGATGTTCAACTGATTAAGCAGGACCAGTCTGTCCCTGGAGCGCCTGGGGGATACAGGCCTCGCTCAGGAGCTCGACAGTGACGTCACACTGCCGACATGGGATTCGAACCGACGACCTTCCCAACACTATCACAGTCCCCCAAGCCGCATAGACGCCTCTGCCAGAGCTACACATACATCACCGACGACTGGCTCTCCATCTGATTGGCTAATGCACTGAAACACAATCCACAGCACAGCGAAGGAACCAGCTTTTACAGCAGCTCTATTCCCGGACCGCCTTATAATTACATAACCCGAGAACGAGAAAGCAGCGAATCATCAGCATCTTCAGAGAATGAGGTCGGTGGATGTTCAACAGACATATTAAAAAAAGGAATAATGAGGCGGCTATACAGTAATGGCAGCGATTAGGGACACGTGAAAGGAAAAAAAACATGCTATGCACTGTTTAATGAGCCGCCTTGCCGGTCTCCTGAGAAAAAAGAATGAGACAGAAGAGAGTGAGGAGGCCGTGTCCCACCTAAGCAGCGGCGGGGATGCTGCCGTAAGAGCGCGTTACACACGGAAGCACAGCTCCCACACAGCGAGGATTAAGGGGCACTGATGCATCCTCAGAGAAATACAGGAGGAGGTCAGGCATCACGCCTGCTGCTATACCGCCGGTCACAGGTAACGCCTGCTGCTATACCGCTGGTCACAGGTAACGCCTGCTGCTATACCGCCGGTCACAGGTAACGCCTGCTGCTATACCGCCGGTCACAGGTAACGCCTGCTGCTATACCGCCGGTCACAGGTAACGCCTGCTGCTATACCGCCGGTCACAGGTAACGCCTGCTGCTATACCGCCGGTCACAGGTAACGCCTGCTGCTATACCGCCGGTCACAGGTAACGCCTGCTGCTATACCGCCGCTCACAGGTAACGCCTGCTGCTATACCGCCGCTCACAGGTAACGCCTGCTGCTATACCGCCGGTCACAGGTAACGCCTGCTGCTATACCGCCGGTCACAGGTAACGCCTGCTGCTATACCGCCGGTCACAGGTAACGCCTGCTGCTATACCGCCGGTCACAGGTAACGCCTGCTGCTATACCGCCGGTCACAGCTAGAGGGAATCAACCAGAAGCATCTCCTTTCCTTAATAACCCATCCATCCATCCATATCCATCCATTCCCCCATCCATCACTCATCCATCCATCCATCCATCCCAATAATCCACCCATCCATCTCTATAATCCACCCATACATCTTTATAATCCACCTATCTCTATCAATCCATCCATCTCTATAATCCATCCATCCATCTCTATAATCAATCAATCCATCCATCTGTCCATCATCTCTAAAATCCACCCATCTCTATCAATCCATCTCTATAATCCATCCATCCATCTCTATAATCCATCCATCCATCTGTCCATCCATCTCTATAATCCATCCATCCATCTCTATAATCCATCCATCCATCTTTATAATCCACCCATCTCTATCCATCCATCTCACCAATTTGAAGAGGAGCTCATGCAAAGCCTGGCCGCAGTGATCCCAGGCCGATGACAGGATTCAGAGGGCAGGGGGTGATGATAGCAGACTGATGCCAAGGCACTTACCCATCAAATTCACCTGAAAATCACATATTTGGGTTGTGGATGAGCCCGGGCCATGCGGAGGACAGGAAGGCAAACATGCAGACATGGAGAAGTTCATTTTACAGAGCAAACAGGAGGCAGCCTTGCAAGACCACCCTTTTGGGGAGTGAGTGAGCGACCACCCATTTGGTGAGTGAGTGAGCGACCACCCATTTGGTGAGTGAGTGTGGAGCCCACCCTTTTGGGGAGTGAGTGAGCGACCACCTATTTGGGGAGTGAGTGAGCGACCACCCTTTTGGGGAGTGAGTGAGCGACCACCCTTTTGGGGAGTGAGTGAGCGACTTGCAGGAAGTGCTAGAGCTGTCTGAGCCGTGTCTAGCAGAGCAGCAGCCAGGAGGCGGGGCTTAAAGGGCTTAAAATAATTCCAATTTCTGAAGTGACCAAAAAAAGTAGACAGAAGTAATTTAAAGTTCAAAAATTAATTTTGAGTTAAAGGCGTTTTGTCTTTCCCATGATTAATTCGACTCCGGAAATCAAAGCCTCGCAAATGGAGGCGTTACAGAAGGAGAAACACATCAAGCAAAATGCATTAAATTACGACTGTTTGAAAACCCTAATCAGACTGAATAAGGTCTATTCTCCCACTGACACACTGTGAGCTGTGAGCTCTCCGCGGACCCATCATTAGGGCTAAAAAAAGGCGTGTTTGAATCGGCGACAGCCCGTGCCACCGAGTCCTGTCGCATCCGCAAATGACCACACAGGAGCAGCCAGGACAGGAGCATCACCGCTATATGGATCAGCGGATCAAATTACCGTCTCTCAAGGTGAATTATTTATTTTCCCGGCCAAGTCAAACCATAAAATGCTTGTGCGCTACAATGAGCTTCCGGTGTCATGCCTCTCTATAGCGCCCCCCGGTGGATTCCAGTGCCCTGTATAGCCTCCTTAGGCAGTAGCACCTGTTCACAGCCTCGATGTGGCTTTCCAGCACCAATTGCGTCACCCGCAATCCCACAATGCCCCACTCCGCCAAAGCCGACCACTCCGCTGCCTTTGGCCCACTTACGCACCGGCCCTTGCTTGAGAAAGTGAGCAGGATGACCTTGACGGGAGATTCGGCAGCTGTGCTCCACACAGGGGTCCAGGTCCTCAGGATAAATTAATTTACTGTTTACTTACAGGTTTTTTTTTTTCTCCAAAATTTGCAAATTAATTTTTATGTTACAGGGTTGATCACTATTTCTATAACTGAAACTTGATGCGGCGCTTTGATTTCAGCACTAAATTTGGCTCGTAGAAAGGTGAAAGGATTTAACAGATGAGATTCTCTGGCCACAAACAGCCATCCCTGTGAGACCTCACTGCCTTTCCCTGTGATATTTCCCTCCCTGAAGGAGAAAGCAGAGGTAGCACAGTCTCTGGTGAGCTGCAGGACATTACATTACCTATTTATACCACATACGCCATCTTACACAACATTTATTTTTGTATGAAGGGTTTTGAGTGCGGGGGGGGGGGGGCAAATTCTTTCATACTTTAACCATCGAAAAGAAAACACTGTAGACTTTCAGCAATCGTTTGCTGGTCATACCTTATTTGGACTGTGAAAGAGGCACACTTTATTAAGACCACCAGAAAACAAAACGAGGTCGAGGCCCCATTAAATCATTCAGTAGCTGCCCCAATGAAACTAACTAAAGTATCAAGCTAATCTGCAGGCCAGAACTGGTCGGCTGACCAGGAGCGCCGTGAGCACCGTCGGCTGACCAGGAGCGCCGCGAGCGGCGTCGGCTGACCAGGAGCGCCGTCGGCTAACCGGGAGCGCCGCGAGCGCCGTCGGCTGACCGGGAGCGCCTCGAGCGCCGTCGGCTGACCGGGAGCGCCGCGAGGGCCGTCGGCTGACCGGGAGCGCCTTGAGCGCCGTCGGCTGACCGGGAGCGCCCGCGAGCGCCGTCGGCTGACCGGGATCGCGCCTCGAGCACCGTCGGCTGACCAGGAGCGCCGCGAGCACCGTCGGCTGACCAGGAGCGCCGCGAGCACCGTCGGCTGACAAGGAGCGCACCTCGAGCGCCGTCGGCTAACCGGGAGCGCCGCGAGCGCCGTCGCCTAACCGGGAGCGCCTCGAGCGCCGTCGGCTGACTGGGAGCGCCGCGAGCGCCGTCGGCTGACCGGGAGCGCCGTCGGCTGACCGGGAGCGCCTCGAGCGCCGTCGGCTGACCGGGAGCGCCGCGAGCGCCGTCGGCTGACCGGGAGCGCGCCGCGAGCACAGTCCATACATTTTCTTTAACCGCTGAATCCCAAGTGGGGTCGCGGGTGCGGCCCAGAGCCTATCCCGGGAACAACGGGCGCAGGTGGGAACCAACCCTGGGCAGGCGCCAACACACCACAGGGCGCACACACTCACAGGGTCAATTTAGACTCACCAATCATCCTATCCTGGCCCTACTGATTATTACTAGGACAATGAGTCCCATTTGGGTGTAGGGTGTGTCAGCGCTGGGCAAATCGCAAGACAACAGAACTGGCCACCTAGGGGGCCCCCTTCTGAGAGGGGGCCGTTTCATTTTGTTTTGGACAGCACTGGATATGTTGGTTGGGAGGGGTGGGGGGTCCCGACAGTGAAGCTGGCCTAGGACTACAGATGTGCTTCAACCGGCTAATGACAAATCGCCAGGACTCAACCTGGGGGTGCCGTGGAGGGGGGAACTGGGAACATTATAGGATTGGTTTGGAATGGGCACCCAATATGTTATGCTGTCATGGGGCCCGAAATCTTTAGCAGGCCCTGGATGAACCGTACACCATTTCTGCACCTACCACCTGTTCTGATTTGGGGTCCTGAGCTTGTAACGTTCACCAGCACTGCTGGTTCCCACTAATTTCAGGAGCTAACTCTCAGGCTTATGAGATTTCAGCGCCAGAGGCTAAGATTTGTATTGGATGTCAGATCTGCTGAGCAGCACAGTGCAACATAACAACCTGTAGCTTTTACTCATGACGCAGCTGATAAATTCGCCCACTTATCCTCCCCGGTGCAGGCTACGATGTTTATGGCTTTTTCACTTGAGCATCTCTTACTTAAACCTCACAGCCTTTTCTCGTGGAACTGAAGCAAGTACAGATTTGAAATCTTCCATTCTCAAGGTGTTTGAACTTTGGATCTCTAGTGGTTCTTTGTTATTAACTGATTAACAAATTCCAGGAATAGTATTAATAATCACTTGATTTCATGGAACTTCGATTGCTGTATGATGAATGACTCATTCTGTATATTACGCTCTCACGGCTACAGAATGATGGCTGTAACTTGTGTTCTATTACTGTAGAGTCGGAGCAGACATCACCGAAGGTTACTGGCACAGTGAATCACCATGTAGATACTAATGATTTGTCATCGCTTGATTGGCCTGTTTTTGCTCTTCATTATACTGACTGCAAACATGTCTTTCTGTCATCTATTGAAAAGATGAGATCATATCTCACCACCTTCAAATGCACAGTCAGCGAACACCCTTGGTGTTTGGTGGGGACGTAACGATGCACCATGGTCGGCTGATCGTTCATTTATGTTAACCCAGGGGGGGGGAGCAATAAGCAGAACTGCAGTTTTGCTTTAAGATTTTATTTTTGTATTTTGCACTTGAGTCCACAGGATAAGAAAACAACTGAAAGAAAAAAAGCTTTTCTGTAAATGTACTGGTACAAACAGGAACAAATATCTGCGAGGTCTTCAGTCGTACGCATTGTTTTTACATTAAGGACATTGTGATTTCTTTTTATTTTTCCTTTTAGTGTGAAGAAGGTAGGGAAATGCTTGTTTTAAGAAAAAACACTAAGTTAAGAGATTTTGAAATTTTATTGTTGCATTTTTGCACTGGAATCTTCAAGATAAACTGCAAGTTTGAAAACATATGTTTGTTCATAAATGTTCATAAATGTTATTCGTTTGTTTTCAGTCTTATTTTGTTGAATATATTGTGAATGTATTGAACAATGAGCCTAGAATCGCCTATCAAACCGAAGAGTGAATAGACTGTATTGTAAGGGTTAGGGTTAGGCTTAGAGTTAGGCTTAGGGCCTATAGCCCCAAGTGTTCAGGCACCTTTTTGCTTTGTAATCCTAACACTAATTTTCTTCTCATTCCTGAGTCAACAAATAGCAGGCATGCAAAAGAACAGAGGCTAACATTTTGCCTGTACTGATCTTGCTGAAACATCAATCGCTTGCTAGGTGTGGTCACAGGAGATCGCCAGACTTGGGTGCCATTGCATCGTTTCTTCCGAGAAAAGTTCCTTGTGTTTTCCACAAAAGTAACACAAGGATGTGGTGTCTGAATCGGTGGAACCAGATCAGCACGACTTCATTACGAGGTGAGTGCAAGTCAGGCATAAGGGAGAGCTGTTGGCGGAGAGTGGGCTGGACTCTTCCGGGGAAATCAGACTGAGAGAAGTCAAGAGAGAGCCAAGCGTCTGCAGCTACCTTTGCTGGGCCCATGACCTGTCAGGAATTTCTTTAGTCCTGCACCTGAGGAGTGAGCTAAATCAGCGCTGGTGAAAGGCGCCAAAAAGATCAAAAGCAGAAATCGATTCAGAAGTAGAACACGATGCAAGAAAAGTAAAAATGGGAAGAAAGAAAACCGTAGATAAAGCACTATGGCAACTGACATTCACGTCGTACTGCTGAAGGATCTTATAGGAAAAGCAGTACTTTGGTGTACATGGGTGCAAAACCTGAGAGCGGGATCGCAAAGCAAACCAGGCTACCGGAGGGCTGGACGATAAGGCGACAGGCGCTATTCCACAAGCACACAATCTCCCCCTCAAATGCCAAGTGTGTCCCCGTGTCACCATTAATTGTCTAGACACGTAAACATTGTCTAGTGATCTGAAGCTGCAAGCATTAATTATTAATAATGATTCATGGCCACACTAAAGAGCACATTCCAGATATTTACCGGAATCGCCTTAATTGCAGTTATTATGGCTGCTCATTAATGGCCATCGTTAGAGCAGGTAAAGTGTAGCACAGCTAAGGGCTACTTCTAGCTACGTGCTAATCGGCTAATGATGATGCAAAGAGCTGCTTATGTGATGTTTTAATTCGCCGCACTGGCCTGACAGCCACACTGTTCATTATATTCTTACTGATCTCAGAACCATGGGAATTTTACATACAATCAAATCTTCTAGACATAGTATTTTGATGGTATTTTCAAAAGCAGCAATAAAATAATGTTGACTGAACAAGGGAAGAGGCATGACATGGTATACCCAAACTACCGTATTATACCCGGAGTATACCCAAACTACCGTATTATACCCGCAGTATACCCAAACTACCGTATTATACCCGCAGTATACCCAAACTACCGTATTATACCCACAGTATACCCAAACTACCGTATTATACCAGGAGTATACCCAAACTACCGTATTATACCCGAAGTATACCCAAACTCCTGCATTATACCCACATTATACCCAAACTACCGTAATATACCTTCAGTATACCCAAAATGCCGCATTATACCCGGAGTGTACCCAAACTACCGTATTATACCCACAGTATACCCAAACTACCGTATTATACCCACAGTATACCCAAAATACCGTATTATACCCGCAGTATACTCAAACTACCGTATTATACCCGCAGTATACCCAAAATTCCGCATTATACCCACAGTATATCCAAAATTCAGTATATCCAAAATATCTAACTGCGTACTTAGGCGTCCATTGGAGGGTAGGCCTAGCCACACTTGTGCCTGTTTGACTCCTTCACAGCATGTATGTTTGAAACGTGCTATTTGCCTCAGTTGTATGTCGCTTTGGACAAAAGTGGCTGCTAAATAAAACTCTATGTAAATGTATTACCTCAATAGCGCCTGAGTCACAGGATATTTCACAGCTAACAGCATCTAAAAGTACTGCAATCCTAAAACAAACACTTCCTGTGCAAATTCACATGTGAATATTTTCAGTGTTTGTCTAGTTCATATTTTCTTTTTTATTACCGGATTTACAGCGATGCAGGTGCTGGTGGTACTGAAGCAGATTGCTTGTCATCCTGAAATAATTAGGCTTAATTCCCAGCGGAGCATGGAGGTGCCACACGGTTAACAGCACCCCCGCGTTGGACTAAGCAGGCTGGGCTCCCTGCCTGCCATCCAGTGGGGCAACACCCATGGATATACAGCGACTTCCAGACATCTGAGACCACATGGAGAATCTGGGATTTTCTTCCAGTTAATCCTGGAAATAAACAAAGTTTTGGCATCGACTAAATCATAACAGCATTTCACAGAAAAAAAGTCCCGTTTAGTAAAGAATCCACATTTGAGGTTTATGGCAGTAATACAAGGGTTTACATACGGATAGGAGCATGTTCAGTTTTTCAATATTCAAATTGCAATTAATGAATATTTACTGAATTAGAAATAAATGCAAAATAGAAGCATTTTCACTAGTGGTCTCGGAGTTTTTGGCCCCAATGCGTGTCTGATAAGAGAAAATATGGAGGTACAGCGCAGCCAGGAGACAGCCCATGTACGCAGGCACGGCATTCTGGGAGAAGCTTCTTATTTCATTACAGACTCCCATGGAGGGTTTGAGAAGGCTGAACTGTGTGTTCTGTGACCAGCCCAACCCTTCCCGGAGCTCCCATTCAATCTTTGCCACCGTCTTCGTGACTTTCATGAGTCCCAAGTGGAAGATCTTTGACGGCTCAGTAAGTGCTAAACCCTCCATATGCACGCATGACGGCTGCCACTTCAAGTATTTTCTGTTTCAGACGAGATGAACACCTATAAATACATACGTGCTGCTTGAAGATCTTTTTCGTGCCTTGAGCTAATGAATGCAGGATGCATTTTTTAATCAAGCTCTTCCCTTAATGTCATTCCAGAAGATTTATTTAACAATCCCCACTAATTCATTAGTTCTTCAGGAGAATATTTTCATTGCATAATCAGAAGCCTTCATCAGAATTGAAATAGCATCAGTCTATGCAGCAGCAAGTATCTGAAGTTGCTCCCAGACTTGAAAACCATGTTCTCATATTCCTCTCACCTCGTGTGGGTGTGAATATTAAATATGTATATATACAGTCAGTGGCCAGTTTAACAGATACACCTGCTTGGTAATGCAAACAGTATGCAACTGAATACACGCACCATGCAGGTGGGGCCAAGAGGTTAATGCACTGGTCAACGAATTAGAGTAATTAGAACGGCCAAAAAACCAGATCTAAGCGATTTTGAGCGGGGCGTGATCGCTGGTGCCAGATGCGATGAATCGAGCACCTTGCAAACAGGCATATACCCGGTGGCAGTTCACGGCGAGGTAATGAGGGAGGTCAGAGGAAAATGGCCAGACTCGTTAACGCTAACATGAAGACCGTGAGTTCAAGAGTAACGGCTCAGGGCAACAGCGGTGTGTCGAAAGCGATTGCCAAACACATAACTCGTCAAGCTGTTCTGGAGGCGAAACTGGACCTTACCCAGTACTAGGTGTCTTACAACGAATGATTATTAGGCAGGCGTACACTATCAATTCTGCCAGTGTACAATTTAATGAGCTACTGTCTTGCTTTATGCCACACAGAAAAAATCTAGAAAAGATCATCTAGAAAAGCTACCTATCTTTGCCTGGAGTGGCACAAACCGTCACAACCGGCGAGCCCAGCGCCAGCACTTCTCAGGATAACCTGACTAATGGTGAAGCTCCCACACGAGAGATTGCACAGAGTCTGGTGAGACACTGCGACTTATTCAGGTGGCGTGCATGACGTATTGTCTCTAATAAATGAGCCTAGAGGAAACTTTACAAGTGAGAGTGGCACGCCCCACTCTTCTAATTTCTGTCGCACTTGAACTTCAGGACCCACGGAAGGAACAGCAACGTCAAAAGAAAAGCAGCACCAACAAACACGTTCCGACGCAGGGCGCTTCTTCTGTGAGTCGCATGTTCTAAGCCCACAGCACGGCCAGTCACAGCTCAGACCCACCTTAATAATGGACGTGAGGTGGAGGTTTGGGCAGAGACGTGCGTCTGGAAGAATCTCAGAGTGGACTGACACTCCATGTCAGAGCAGATCTCCTGTAATATATTTTGCAGTCAGTTATGGCGCTATGCAGGGCCGATTCTATAGCTGCTTTTAAGGTGGGAGGGGCAGAAGAGGAGCCAGAATTCATACAGTGGGGCCAACCTTATTATTAGCCAATGATATGTTTTGAATTTGTGACTGACAGGGGCTGGGCACTCCAGGGGGCCAATCAGCTTTCAGCTGAAACCCATTGTCCCTATGGCCCCCCTCCTTTATGCAGTTCAGTGTAGCATACTTCTGAACATGCTAATTGGTCCTAATTGTATCTTTACTATTGCTTATCTGGGCTGGTTAATTACATTGCAGTTTTGTAATTTTAAATTTTCCATGCTAAGGGTCGAGTCTAATTATAAAATAATACACATTTTACAAACATTTTCACACTTCTGCGGCACATCGCCCACTTTACCCTTCATCTTCTCCGCAGATGTTCTCCTGAACGGTGACGCGCGCAGTCAGCGACGTGACATGCCGTGACGCTGGACTGTCTCTACGTAACCGGCCACGGTCCAGATTCGACACAGGCGGAATGAAAGGGCAGCCACTCGCCATCGCCGGCTGTTTGTCCGGCAGCAAGAACAGAGAGATTCATCAGTGCCAAGCTTAGGCAAAAGCGAAGAAAACACCAGAAAAGGAACAGAGCGAGGAACAGTCAGCACAGACCACGACGGCACGCGGCTATTTGCTGCCCACAAAAGCAGAAATGTCTGGTCCGTCTCCCAGCTAAATTGTTGCCTTGCTGCAGATTTTTCTTTCTTCCTTTGGGAAAAACTGCTTTCATCGCTGGCTGCCTGCGGTCGCTCGCTCAGTGCCTGGGCCCGAGCTGATAGTGACCCCTCATCCAGTAAGCAAACATCGCATTAAAGCGGGCCGCATCCATGGGGTACAGAGCCCCACAGGGTCACTCTCCGCGCAGCCGTGTGTTAATTGCGTCGCCCTGGCGTGTCCATGATGTGGAGGCTTCAAACAGCTACCCAGAGAGGCTACCCAACCACGCAGCAGAACATCAACCAGGACCTCCGACAAATCTACAGTAGATGTCCCCGTGTTTCTGTATTAGGAACAGGTCGGGTCCCTTGGTCTGGGATGGCGGACAGCGACAGACTGGGCGTCGCAAGGCGGTAAAGATAAGAGAAGAGAACCAGAACCGTTAGAACCAAACATGACGAATCTGGGAAGTCGTGAAGCAAAATGAAAAGTAATTTACTGCAAAGCTGAACAGGAAACGTAACAGTCATGGTTGGAAACACAAACAAAATAATTATGTTCATCCTTCTCACATCCTCTATTCCTCACCATAAGTTGCCCATCTAGTCAATTCAGATCGTCCATCCATCCACCCACCCATCCATCCATCCATCCATCCATCCATCCGTGAGGGATGCCAGTACGCCACGAGACACACGCACCGACACTCACTCACCGTACGCACCGACACTCACTCACCATACGCACCGACACTCACTCACCATACGCACCGACACTCACTCACCATGGCCAGCTGAGAGATGCCTGCTGTGCTGTATGTCACTGGACAACAGAAGGAAGCTCATGTTACATGGGGAGAAAATGCAAACCAGCCCTAGTGGCAGAAGGCAGTAGTGCAACTTCCAGTAGCTAATTTGCATAGTGCCGATCCAGGGATGGAGCTGGAAAGGCCGGGCCCCCTGGCAGAATGTCACCTTGGGCTCCTCGGCCAATTTAATGTATAACTTTACATATTTCAGGGCCCCTGTAAAGTGCCCCCCCCCCTCCACGAATCTGCCAGGGTATCCACGTCCCTACTGTCCCCCTGCCCTATCCAAATTATCCCAAAATTCATTACTAAGGTTTAGCGACAGCAACAGGAGGAGCAGTGTCATAAACAGCCACGCAGCTATTAGAGCTGGTGGGGAATGGAGAGAGACCCCCCCTGTGGCAGATAAAGGACGATGAGAATGAGCAAAGTTTAAAAACGCAGCGAACTGCAGCCCACAATTTAGCTCAGTGACACCCAAGAGCTCTCATGTGGTTTGGAGAGCGGGAAAACGTGATGGATTGGAAGCATAATTAACAACAACAACTGTCATCAAAGCCTGTGATAATGTTATGAGGGGGGGAGTGCGCTGCCCAGTGCTCCCGTCTGCTGTGACAGCGAACGCTGCCCCCGCTTCCCCGATTGCCTCCGTCGGGTCAGTAGGGAGGCTGTCTGCCAGCCCAGGGCTCAGCTCAGGAATCTCGCCATTCTTTTCTCACAGAAAAAACTCCTTCGTTCTGTATTCTCTGCTGTCGGCTCGCTATCGCCGCCGATGACGAGATTTAGTGCCGGCGCTCATTCTCCCCTGATGACCCACGATGCATTGCCCACAAATCCCACCTGTCTGACTGCAGACACTGATTGGACGGCCTCCCCTCCGCTCTCGGAGACTCGGGAAGCCCGAAATCACAACGCTAGCGCTCCACACTCCCTGCGCTTGAACAAACGATGTCCACGGTGTCCCACCTCCACTGGTCTGCTGACAAGGACAATGGGAGTCATGTGGCATTCCTCTGTTTTTACGTCGTGTCTTTCCAGCTCGAAAGAAAAGCAAGGAGAGGACAGCAGGCCTGGAGATGGCCGAAACCCCAACACAACCCCCAACTTCCCTGCCGCTGCCTCACAATCGATCGCTTCCTCCCTCCCCAGTCCATCTCTCAGGCATCCGCGACCCCAGTGTATTACAGCTGCATAAATAAACCGCTAACGATTCCTAAGTGAGAGAGAGATCCAGAATGTCCAGGGAGACAGAACAGGGAGGCCAGGCTTTTAGAGGGAATACAGCAATCCATAAAGGAAACTTGACAGGAAGTTGACATGTATTGGTTTTAAGGCGACTTCCTCTGTCCCCTGTGCTGCGCACAGTAGCGCCTCATAGTGGCCATCTCTGTGTATTTCCTCCGCAAATGCATTTGTCAAAATATCACCGGACGTGGGAACGCATAGTATACTACAATAACACTACAATATAAGTGTCCTGTAACACTACAATATAAGAGTAAAAGTCACCTATACCAGGGTACAATACCGCTTACTGAGAATAAGTGCTACAAGCAGAATATAGCTGCCAATTCGTTTTTCTTAAAAATAGCAGATTAACCGTTACTGCCCTAAATGTGCAGGCAGGGATCCATCCATCCATCATAATAATATTAGCTGCAGTTATCCAGTTGATGTCGAGACAAGGAAGTCAGAACAGATGAGACAGACTCTTCTGATGAGACATCGGGGTAAGAAAACGCAGCACATCTGTAATACGCTCCACAAGATGCTAATAAAGACCAACAAACTTGTGAAAGAGCATCACTTTCCCCATCTTGATGATGCCTCTCTGTACTTCGTAAACCGAAAAGGGATTTGGGTTTGGTAGGATTAACTGAAAAAATACCCACAACCTTAGCGATAGCGGGCAGTCACAAACATGGCCTGACGCTCGCGTCACAGGGAGCAATGGTAAATATTCCGGGGTATTTACGAGAATTTTTAATTATACAAATGACACACACCATATGTGCGTCCTTAGGAAGATCCTGCCTGTCCCACAGTGGGTGCGTCTCTCAGGAGCTCGGATGTGTGTGACACACACACGACAGCCATCAGCCAGACTTATTTACATTCAAGCAGTTCTACGGGACGACTTCCAGGGTTTCACACGGAACTGTGCTGCCAATCTTCCAGAAGCAACGCTAAGGCTTCGCATGCAGGCCATTTACCAGAATGATATGGGTGTGCGACCCAGCTCAAATTCCAGAGATATAACCCCCACCTCCACCCCCCACAGAATGGTCCAAGTGGTTTGGTCCATTTTAGGACCACAAACAGCCACGTGAGAAGCAATGAGGTACTGAGCTGGTAGATCTTCTAAGCAGAAGGATTCCAGGATTTACCTCTAATAGTGGAATAAACTTGTTTTTAATGAGTTCAAAGTGAATTTTCAAGCTTCCCATCTGGCAGAGTTGGTGGAGTAAAACAAAACAAAAAATATGAAGCTCAGAGTGAAAGTCGGTGTGTTGGTGACGAGAAGGACCCCGGCACTGAGGCCATCGTTTAACATCCGCGGTCAAGCAGTGAGAGTGAAAAGACGACGTTAAGTCCGTGTGTTGGTGACGAGAAGGACCCCCGGCACTGAGGCCATCGTTTAACGTCCGCGATCAAGCAGCGAGAGTGAAAAGACGACGTTAAGTCGGTGTGTTGGTGACGAGAAGGACCACCGGCACTGAGGCCATCGTTTAACGTCCGCGGTCAAGCAGCGAGAGTGAAAAGACGACGTTAAGTCCGTGTGTTGGTGACGAGAAGGACCCCCGGCATTGAGGCCATCGTTTAACGTCCGCGATCAAGCAGCGAGAGTGAAAAGACGACGTTAAGTCCGTGTGTTGGTGACGAGAAGGACCCCCGGCACTGAGGCCATCGTTTAACGTCCGCGGTCAAGCAGCGAGAGTGAAAAGACGACGTTAAGTCCGTGTGTTGGTGACGAGAAGGACCCCCGGCACTGAGGCCATCGTTTAACGTCCGCGGTCAAGCAGCGAGAGTGAAAAGACGACGTTAAGTCCGTGTGTTGGTGACGAGAAGGACCCCCGGCATTGAGGCCATCGTTTAACGTCCGCGATCAAGCAGCGAGAGTGAAAAGACGACGTTAAGTCCGTGTGTTGGTGACGAGAAGGACCACCGGCACTGAGGCCATAGTTTAACGTCCGCGGTCAAAGCAGTGCTTCTGTTTTCACTCTGCTGCACATTAACAAAAACAGGCGGCACTATTTTGTGACTGTGCAGGTAATTTTTTGGACATCTTTTGTTTCTCATCATTTAACAGGAAAAAAAAAACAGCTAATTAGATTTCAGCTAACAGGAGTTTAGGAGAATCTAACACCTGCAGTTGCGCAAATTGTCCGATACGCTTGACTTCTTCTTACCTTGTAAAAAGAAATAAGTAACAAAGAAAAGCCAATAAAGAAGAGAGCATTTGGACGGACGTAAGCAAGCCTTCTCCCTTCAGTTAGCAGGCTTGCAAGCGCTCTCTACCTACTGCAAAACTGGACCTACAGGGCATTTACTACTTGTGGAATGTGGACCAATCAGAGAGAACGTGGACCAATCACAGAGAATGTGGACCAATCAGAGGGAATATGGACCAATCACAGAGAATGTGGAGCAGTCAGAGAGAACTTGGACCAATCAGAGAGAATGTGGACCAATCAGTAAGAACGTGGAGATGCAAGAGACCTATGAAGTCTGGGTAATCTGAACCATAAAACAGGGCCCTGTTAGTACAGGCTACCAATTGCTTATGACGCGATTCTGAATTGTGCAGCTAAGAGAAAAAACACGGTTTAAATCCCTGGTTTATCCTGCAGACTAAAAACGCAAATAGTCCCGCTTTCTAAATGTGGATGGCATGTTCTGTGCGATGGCACTTATTTTGAGCTGGGAATCTGCTGTGTCTTGGGGCAGAGCGTTACGGCGACCTAGAGGCTGTCGAGGTGTCAGTGACGGACACGCCGCCGGTCGTCTGGATCAGGCTCGTCTGCGAACCCCCCCGACGGCGATGTGTGGGGCGTGAAGACAACCTCCCACTCATGCCAAGGGAGCGTGTGTGCATTACGCACCTCGCTGACTTCCGGAAGAAACACGTAACACTGCGGATTATCGGGCGTCGCGTCCTCCTGCCAGGCAAACATCACTACGGCGAAACACTGCTAAGATATAAATTCATCTTTCACCATCATAGACAATAAAGGCGACATGTTTGAATTGTGGGTCGCGGAACACGATTAAACGGTGGGAACAAACAGATATAATCAGATATAACCTTCTGTTTCAAAAAACATGGATATAATTCAGGCTTTTCTAATAAGTTTCAATTATTAGTATGCAGATTTTTCATGAGTTTTTATCACTACATTCTTAATTATACTACAAAAGTTACCCAGGCACAAGCCTGCATGCCCCCCCCCTCCCTCCTTGAAGTCTATGGTTCATTCCAGTGCCCAAAAAAGCCCTTTATTCCGAACTGACCCCTCGAACTGACTGAAGCGATACGGTAAGGCTCGGAGCTAGCCGTGGTGGCTAACGCGGACAGCACGCTTTCTGGGCGCCGTGCCGCGGACCCGTTTTAATTTCGTCATTAGTTCAGTGGCTCAGCACGTTCTCCGTGGAGCGCGGAGGAAGGACGGGGAACAAGGCGCCCCGGCCCTCCACCCGCGAACGGGATGGGAAGCGCATTGCAAAACGTAGCATCTGAGACACTGGAAGAGCAAAGTGCGGCTGTACGGCTGGAAAAAACACATCAAAACGGCACCTTCCCCACAACATCAAACAGAGCCGGATCACATATTGTTGGTGAAGTTAAATCCATGCATAATCACACTTTGATATGCTAAAATATGCGTTACTACTTCCAGGTGCCCGGGAAAAAATAATTAAATGTCACTGAAGCAGTTATTTTTTTATAGTTTGAATGAGCTGCATTGCCCTCCCCACTAAAAAGTCAGCAATATGGAGAGCTTGAAATACGTTTAACTTCAGAAGATGCATTAGAACAAATGGCCCAACTAAGCTCTTATTTAGTAAGAAACAACATCAGGATCGACCCAGGATAGATCATAGAAAATGCCAAACCGTCACAAAGAAGCAGGCACTTAGTATCAGGTCTCCCCCATATGAGGGTTTTACCTCGTCCCGCGTCTTACTGCGGGCTTGTTGGGCGTGTTAGGCCGCTCGTCACACTCAATAGCTGCAGCAGCCATTTGCGGCTGGCCGTACCACAGCAGCCCTGTTGGGGGGGGTCTGTTTGTGGACCGCCCCGCAACGGCTGGCCTTCATGGGGACGAGGAGCCAGAATCCCCGGGGGAGGGGGGTCCGTTTGTGGACCGCCCAGCACGGCTGGCCTTCACGGGGGAGAGGAGCCAGAATCCCGGGGGGGGGGGGGGGGGCGATCTCCTCCCTCGTCTTTGGCCCATGGGGCGAGAAGAATGTGAAAAGAATAGGGGGGGTTGGTGGTTACTCACGGTCGCTGCAGAACGAGCCCCCGTAGGACGTCATGGTACAGTCGCAGGAGAAGCCCTCCCATTGTTGCAGACACACGCCCTGATTGTAACAGGAATCCTCCGTACAGGTAGTACTGGGGCCTAATGGGAAGGGGGTGGGGGTGGGGACAGGTACAGTACTCATTACATCATCCGCAGGTACAGTACTCATTACATCATCCGCATCAGTGTGATTCAGGTCCGCTGCAGCTGAATCGGGACGCGCACTCCGGCCCGGAAGGTGAGCCCTGATTTGTGTCTGCTGTCATACTCATGTGCCAATTTGAAAATCCAGGCCATATGTGCAACACTTCATTGAATTATTTAATAAATGGCAAAATAATGCAGGGATGATCTGCAGGCTCATCTCCAGGTGACTTCCATCTGAGACAAAGCGCAGGCTGTTATGTTTGTGCGGAATAACTGATCCGTACAAAATTACCGGCGCAACCTCCAAAAATTTTAACAAGGGGGAGGGGCAATTTAATCAACATGGCAGCCCCTTTTTTCTGTCCCCTCCCGAAATTGCCACTTCAGCCCAATACCTGAAGCGGCGACTCACTGAGCCTTTCCCCCACATCGGAAACAATGAAGGCAGCAAGATCCTGATTGGCTGATAGCCGTTCTTCAGGCTAGTTGTCAAAGGGACAACAAAGGCAATCAACTCCTGATTGGCTGTTAGCCTTTCCCCAAGCTAGCTGTCATGGCGACAGCAAAGGTAATGAACACCTGATTGGCTATGAGCCTTTCCCTAGGCTAGCTGTCACGGGAAGCCAGGAAGGTAGCCAACTCCTGACCGGCTGTTATCACGAAACTTGTGCGAAATTAAAGGCGTGTGCTTATTAACTGTGCTGGCGTTTAATTTGGTCTTTCATCTTTTCCCGTTAGCTTGCCTGAAACCAATCAGCCGCGAATCAATACAAGCTTATTTCGTGCGGTAGAGGGCAAATCTGGAAAACTGGAAGCAAGTCACCACAGAATGATTTACAATGATTTATGGTTTGTTTTCCTACAACTTAGAAAGTGGTACTCCTCGAACACACTCGCGTTTAAGGTGACAAACATAATGTTATGTGGTAAGTAAAAGTGACTTGATCGTAGGTGACAGACCCCAGCTGTGAACAGTCGTGGTGTCAGGACTGAGACCGGGGTCCGTCAGTGCCCCAGCCAGGCCCTGTTACAACCCCCGTTTTTCCTTCCCGATCCGGTCCTCGGGGATGCACAGGCGGTCTCCATTTTTGCTCCCTCTTTGCTCACTGGGAGGGAGCAAAAACGTGGACCGGCGCATTCGTGGTCTTGAGAAACACCCCTGAACATGTGACAGTCATGTGACAGTCATGTGACAGTCATGTGAGGCGTGAGACCCACCGTCGCAGCCCCGCTCCACCTGCCCCACCCTGTGGAGAGCGTCTGCTATCAGGTCCGGCAGCCTCCCATTGAGGTCCACGGAGGCCAGACAGCCCTGGTACCCGTCCCGGGACGCGATCAGCTTGGGCAGGCTGTTGTACATGCTTCTGGCGACACCCCCGATGTACAGCTCTCCTGGAAAACATAAAGGGTAACTGGAATCGCTAGCTTTTGCATGTCCCATCATGCTCTGCTTTTACAGACGCGCGCACACACAGGTGAGAGTGAGAAACTGTGGATCCAAGTGCAGGGCTGGCTGTCCATCCGACACCCCCTGAAACATTTCTTGGGAGGTTAAGGACCTTGCTCAAGGGCTCAACAGAGATGCAGATACTGTATCAAGTGTGGGATTCAAACCAGTGACCTTCTGATCACAGACAGAAGCCAAACACAGTCATACATTGACCACATATAGAGGCAAAGTATAGGGATAACAATAAAGCAGATTTTGATAACTCTCTTTCCTTCATTCAGCTAAATGGCATAATTCATCATCCATCCATCCATCCATCCACCACATCTCCAGTACATGGTCAGGGTGCTCTTGAAGCCTGTTCCGGGAAGCAGAGGGCGCAATTCTGTGGGCACCCTGCACAAAATGCCAATCTATCCCAGGGTACAAACTGGCACAATTAATCACACACTCTGGGAAAATTAGTCATGCTGACACATTGTAGTTTTAATCCTTTTTCCATTTCATTCTTTAAAATTAAAAGTGTTTCGTACATTTACTGACTAATTCTGCACTTTGACAGGGAAAAAAAGTGATGCAGTTTTTTATTATTATTATTAGCAGAACTAATTCTGCTTCTGCAGCTTAATGCAGTGCGGACTCCCCGTCGGAGGCCTTCATAAAGCCTGGCAGCCCCCCCCAGGATCAATAACCAGGCGAATCAATAGCAGAGACACAAACAGTGGCTGAGAATCCTGCACTGCTCATTAACACAGTACGGAAGAAGGTGTGTAAGCAAAAGATAGGGCAGGGGATGAGACGTCTTTTTCCTTTTAAATCCTCATTAAATAAGACAAAAAGGGCGGCCGCTCTTCTCTCCTTGTCCTGCTCTTAGACATACTTCGGAAAGGTAGAAAGTTTTCACAATCAAACGAGGCTATTTAGCCGACACTGGTCTTACTTCTAGAATCGATTTCCTGCCGTGAATATTTACATTAAGGCCAAAGGACTGAAGGAAACACTTTGCATCGTTATGAGGAGTTTTATAAACAGCTGTCAGTTGTATTATTATCATTAGGTTCCATTAAGTCGGTTTCAGCACCTGGTGACCATACAGACTTAGTTCTCCCGGAAAGTTCTATCTTCTGTCTAGTTTTCAGGGCTTCCAAATTGCAGAATCACACAATGCATGCTGGTATTGGGAAGAGTGCAGAAAAGTTGCAGTGCAACATGGGATTTAAGGAAATGGCTTCAGCTAAAAATAATAGCGTAATATTCTGATGTCAGCAAGCATCAATCAGAAGGCAATAAGTGGGAAAATGTTTGCACACCCGTGGCATTAGACGATTTCCTCTTGCATGTTAAAGAACGCCTCCGGTTAGCCAATTTAATTATTAGTATTCTTTCCCAGAATGCTTTGTTGTTACTCGATAATTGTTTTCTTTCAAAATAAGGTGAGAAACACACCGTGGCGTGCCGAGGCTATTTGTGCCGATTCGCGGCATGGGCTGCACGTGGCGGTAGGTGAGGGGGGTATTACTCAGCAGGCCGCCCCCACCCCGCGCTGGGGAACGTTGGCTGACTGCACAGGTCATTAAAGGATGGGGAGGCCCACATTGCTCCTCCCAGCGATCATGTGTGGAGGTCTGACAAACTTCACCTGATTAGCAGATACTTTTATCCAAAGTGACGTCACAAAACAGGCCTCCGATCGGTAATCTGAGACACGTAGACATTTAAGTAAAGACACATATCGCGATCGGTAATCTGACACACGTAGACATTTAAGTAAAGACACATATCGCGATCAGTAATCACAGCCACAAGGCGATCCACACAAACAGAATCCGATATGCTAAAGTTCAAAGGCGTTTAAAATAAACAGATACCCACAAATCACAAGGTTAGTAGGTCCAAGCACCTGAACCCCTTTTAAACGAAGGAATGACTGTGTTCCAAAGCAAACTCCATCATCCCTGTCATAGCTGCAGCTCTACAATCTTAGTGGACATGCATTTTATCGCATGACATTGTTATATCTACCACTGCCTGATATATGGATTTCATTCTAATCTAGCTATGTACCAAGACTGAAATAAAAAATACATGTCGGATAATTAAAACAGGGAAACCATCCATCTTCCAGCAGCTTATGCAGGACGGGGTCGCGATGGGACCTGGAGCCTATCCCAGGCAGCGCTGGATGCAGGCCAGGGGGGAATAAAGAACCCCCATTATGTCCCCCCCCCCCCCCCCCCGATTCAGTCAGAAGCCAAACCACACGGCGTCACCGAGCAGGACCGAAGGGGGCAGTGGCTGGGCACCAACACCTGCACACGCAGTGTGTGTGTAAAACCAGCCTCACACGCGTGTGGCTCAGACGAAAGGGCCTGCTGTGTGGGTGACATGAACATTAATGGACCCCTCATCACTAATTCATACAGATATTGTACCAGGAAGATAGAAGGAAGATGGAGAGATAAGGCAATAAAGGAATAAAAAAACAACACACATACACATTTGTACGCCTATCTTTGTGGGGACATGGGCATAACCCTAATCCCAACACTGACGACCCTAACCCCTACCCAGCCCTAACCCTAACCATAAGAACCAAACAAAACACAAGACTTTACAAGGCAATTTTTAAGTTTTCGACTCGCAGATTTTTATAAAATTGAGTTTCCCCTTGTGGGGACTGAAAAAAAGGGTGCCACATCGTCATAGTAACAGGTTTTTAATCACATTGTAGCAACATTTGGTTCCCACAATGCAATGTATACCTGACACACACACACACACACACACACACACGCACGCGTGCACACACACACACAAAGGGCCAGTCACCTGGAAGAATCACCTAAGATTTGAATGCTTAAAACAAAAACCATAATAGTTTTCCTTTAAAATAAAAACTAAACTCTGACTATCATCAGTCAGTTTTTTGCTGGCTAATTTATTCATATTTTGCTTTGTTATAAAGGTGCGTGTTCATCGTGCTTCACTGAGATGTGAGCGACCCCAAGAGATGGAGGGAGACAAGTTTGTCTTTTTATGTCAAAAAGCACAAAAAAGGAGGAAATATTTTACTGCCAGTAACAAATTACTGTATGACATCAAAAGGTGTCATAAGCTATAAGAGGAGCTGCTCAGACGAGGTTAACTGCAGATTTCACACTCAACTGAAAATAAAAATAATTGAATTCACACACGTACTTGCTTCATTACAAAAACATTGTAATATGAGGTAATTCTTTAAAAAAAAAAAACTCGATTTAGAAAACATATACAAAACACATTAAGTTTCCACATTATGTGGCCAAAAGTGTAATGAAATTAAGACATAGTGGTGGTTCTGCTGTTATAAATTTTCAGTTACAAACCAGAGACCAGGTACGAATAACCTTGAGGTCTCACTTGACCGTAGTGCTACAACACATTTATATGAGGGTGTTTTTTTTAACCTGGGCAGGTGGCAGTGTCTTCCTCACGCCCCTGAAGGTCTCTGTATAATTATCAGGCCTGACGTCCTACCAGATACACCAGCCTTTCTTTGCTCAGCACCTTGTTGTTGTACAAATATCTTGAATGGGATATTTACTCTTCTTGGTGCAATATGACTCCGTTATATAAAGGAATAAAACTGTTACTTTTTTCCCCACATTAAATATTATTAAACACAATAGATCAACACCATTCAGGAAGAGTTGGAGCTCTTGGGAGGTGATGTGGTGGGCCGCACTGTGGCCTCACACCCACAAAGCACTGGCTCTGTGTGCATGGCGTGTGCTTGGTGTGTGTGCGTGACGTGTGCTTGGCGTGGCGTGTGCATGGTGTGTGCTTGGTATGTGCTTGCCGTGGCTTGCATGGTATGTGCTTGGCGTGTGCATTTTCTACCCAGTGATGGACCGGCATCCCGTCCAGGGCGTCCCCTACCTTCTACCCCGTGGCCTCAGTGGCTTTTGTTACAAATTGTAAATACATATAATACATGTTATTCTGTCTTAAAGATGTCATGATGTGTCACAAGACACCCATGTAAAGAGTCTTGGGGCGACTATATGGAAAACCAACCAAATAACTACATAAATAAACAAACAAACAAACAAACCAACCAACCAAACAGATGAATGAATTAATTAATGATGTGGCACCATAAATCAATAAAACCATACTTAACTATTGTCTTTACTCTGGTTTAATCTGACTACCGTAATGTCACATTTAACCTCCAGTATGGATAATTTCTATGACGTTATCACCCATACGTCCGTACATCCATCATTTAACTGAACCATTTATCAGTGTGGGATCCTGGTGAGCTTAGAGCTTATTCCAAGAAGCACAGAGGACATCCCGGCAGAGGTTCCAACCCATCAAAAAAATATTTTCAAATAAAGTTGTTGACACAGTTTGACTCCCATTCAATGACAGTAGGTGAAGTGGTGAGCATTTCAAACGGGAGCATTATTTAGTATTCCGGGAGTCTGAGCGGCTGAGTTTGTTGTCCGTGAAGAGCAGGTTTACAGGGAGCTTACTGCTCTGCCTGAGAGGGGAGCCTCAGCATTTTCAATGTCACCTCATTGTCAGGTCGGGCAATGGGTCTGTAACAAAGCGGTGTGACACCTCCTGGGCTCGCGTCCCGAGGCACCGACCCACAAACACGCCTTACCACGCATTTTCTGATCTTCCCCAAATGTAATGCAATCTGCAACAACAGCCCAGCCCGCTGCGTCCAGACGGTTTCCGGAGTTACAAGGGGAAAAAAATCGCTATTAAGTTACTCTGCTACATTTACAGCTTTATTCTTTTTTAATACGAAAAAGGTGTTAGATATATTTCCCTAAAAGAATCATCGGCAGATATACGACGGTGACACATTCATAATGGGTCACGGTAAATATGTAGATGCATCGGCGGATATAATAGTTCAGCGACGCCATCAAGCCATCAAGGCGCCCGGTATCAAAGGTGCGAGGCGCGGCTCAGCGGCGCGCACTCGCCGGCATAATGACTGCGGAGGACGGCTTTTCCTCCAGAGACCCGGAGTTACATCCCGCCGTTCAATACCTTCTGCTTTTATTATGCTATTTAAAGAAGGTGGCAGCGCCGCTGAAAATGAACACCAGGTGTTTGGTTAAAAAGGAAAAAAAATGCTTCAAATTACGAAGGAGATGGGTTTATTAAAGACACCGGGAGCTATTGACGAAAAGGTCTTCTTAATTTCTATAGCCGACAGAATGCACGAGAAAATTATTTCTAAAATGCATCTGACATATCTCGTGCATTTTTAATTTGCCGTTTATGAAGCATAGCTGGTGTCTCTGCAGGTGCAAATCCTGAATTCTTCCCCGAGTCCTTTCGTTTACGGCGGAAAGACGGGCAGTGTCGGGGTAAAACGTGCCGGTGGCCCAGCTTGCCCGGCGGGGGGGGGGCTGGAAGCACGCCTTTCTCCATCTCACAGGCGACCCGACAAAGACGTCCATGAAAACCCGAAGAGCCTCGGAGAATGGGAAACGCGCGCAGCCCTTTGCGCCAGAGCGCGTCTGTGTGCTTAAAGCTCAGCGCTGCCAAACTGCCGATGTACTTGGACTGCTCCGCCGGCCTGGGGAGCTCTCCATATGCCCATAATTAGAGGCGGGGCGCGGGTGTCAAGAGATGGAGTTAAAGCCCCTGCTCTCGAGTCAAGACCCAGATCAACCCCGGATAACAAGCCAAAACACACAGACACACAGGAACACACAGACACACACACTCATTCTCCCACCATTTCCCCCATTACATCAGAGGACAAGGAAAAGCAGTGAAGAGACAAACAATCAATGTAACAATAAATACAAAAGAAATATGATGGACGGACGGATGGATGGATGGACGGATGGATGGATAGATGGACGGATGGATGGATAGATATATTAATGTTTTCTTATAAAATTATAAACAACATTCATATGGCAAATTGCATACAGCAGTGTCTATATATCACAGTGATTTTTTTCTGATGCATTTTAGATTTATTATTATATTATATTATCATTAGCAGCTAATTATAATAAACAAAACACGTGAAATTGACACATAAACGATAGATTCTGAGTTTTGGTTGCATACAAAAGGAGGATAATCGTTGTTTGCTACTGGTTTCTCCACCACAATATTATACTAAAGTAACTGCTAATGTTTCTCCATGATAACAGCTTTGACCATTACCAATTCAAAAGTAACCAACCACATGAGAGCATAGCATGGGTGGAGTCAATATGGAGGTAGGAAAAATGCAAGTATGGGCCATGGACCAATCAGTGATGAGAATGAACCTGGGAGGCGGGGTTTCCAGCATCATGGGTAACAGGCACCAGTACATCTCAGGAAATACCAATGGGATGTCACTGTCCATGTCACTCATCACCGTCTCTGTCACTCATCTTCATTGTGCCTTATGTACTCTGTGGAAAATGTAGTTCTTGTTCTACCCCGGTGTTTCTCAGTCCAGTCCTCTGAGACCACGAGACCACAGTCCACATTTCTGCTCCCTCCAAGCTCCCAGCCAATCAAAAACACCGATTACCTGGTACAGGTGCGATGAGAGCAGGGAGGGAGCAAAAATGTGGTCTGTCTAAGGGTCCCAGAGGCCTGAGTTGAGAAACACTGTAATCTATCCAGTGTAACACACACATTCACTTTAAACACCCTTGTTCTGGTGCTATCAGTACAGTCAAAGTGCATTTAAAATGAAACAAACCACGAACCAGAAATAACTAACGCGGGAATAACACACCTAATCCCATTATTAGGCGATAAAAAGAGGAATTTTAAGGTGAGGCTGGACAATAACACTTAACAGAAACAGAAGTATTTAAAAAAGGCTACTTCAGGCTTTTAGACAAAATTGGGAATGGCATTGCCAAACTATAATTAATGCTAGAGAACTCATCTCCTATTCATACCTATCCGACCGGCACAAAACGGCTCCACTCTCCTGCCTGCATACATTTCTGCGTAGTTACAAGTGGTTAGTGCTGAGCTGTTGTAGACACGGCTGTCGAACACCCTCGGGTACAGAAAAGGGCCATGGTATCTCGTCCCTCTTTCATACAGGAGCCACAGGTGAGAAACTTCAGCAGAATATATTCAATTATCAGGCGAGTAGCTGCTGTCATCCAGAATGAGGAGACTACAAAGGCAATTCACTGAAGAGGACCAAAAAGTCTGTTCTTTCCAGATAATGGGATTGCTTTGAAATAGTAAAAATTACGTTTCCTACTCAGAAAGCCTAATGAATAGTGGCAGAGCAATATCCAAACAATATCCTAAAGTATGCATGTCCAAGGCGGTGGAAACGGCGGTATGGAGCGATTCCACGCTTAAAATGTGTCTTTGCATAATTAACTAATTATGTTCCATTTATGTTACAGCTTTGATGCTGTATCTCTGTTACGGGGACGAAAGTACTGTGTGAAAGTGTTTCATTTGCGTTTCCTGGCTGGGAAAAGAAAATGTTTATATTCTGCTTCCCAAAACCCTGAGTAGGATCAGAGTTTCGAGGACGGACGGACGGATGGATGCATATCCCTCTCCTGACGCAGAAAGGAGAAATCCCAGATAGTTTTTGGATACTCCCCGGACTGGTCTTTCTGACATGACTGTAGTTCCCAAGATGCATTGCAGCTGACAGAACCCTAACGAAGACTGAGCATGTTATTTTTGGACATTTTTCAAACTCCTCTTACAGGTGATTTAAGTCTCACAAAGTAACAATAAGGCTTCAGACATATCGGAGGTAGTCATACCTTCAGCCTGGAGGCCAGAGCCCGCAAACAGCCCTCAGTTTTGCTCCCAGCCAGTCCAGAACACCGAGTACCTGGTACAGGTGCACTGGGAGGGAGCAAAAATGTGCACTGCCCCGAGGGCCGGGTTGGGAAGCACTAGTTAAGGTACAAAAGACCCGCCCACAGTGCGCAACACTGGCGTTACACCTCAGCTTCTCCCTCCGGCTCATTTACTGCATCATTTTACAACAGAAAATATTGAGAAGCCCCCCAGTCATCCATTGATCATCTCAGCTCTTTAGTCATTAAAAATGCATTCTCTCTGCAATTAGTATAGAAATCACAATTATAATATTTTCCTTTCATTTTAGAATCACTGCTTCTGGTCAAACCATTGCTGCCCTCTGATGTAGTATTTGTGGTATTGTGAATATTTTTAAAATGTATTATAAAATATTATAAAGTCAACTGTACGCATATGAATGACAGTCATACTATTTGAATCAGTCGTATTATTTCTGATTTTGCATAATATATGAAAACGGTCAGTCATTTGTTGCATGGCCTCCATCCGCGATTTCCGTACGCATATCGCCGTAGCCGGGCATCTTTCACGCAGACAGTGAATGCAAAAAAAAATAAATAATAATAATCGAGAATCTGTTGCTGCTTATTAGCAATTTTGAATGGTCTATGAGCAAGTATTCATTAAGAACGGCTCATTAGTCAAAGACTATGATTAAGCTGCTACATTTTGAGACCAGGTGCACAAAACTTGTGGTGATAATTAATGCTATTACATAGGCAAGAATGTAATGAAGATAATGCATCGTATAGAGTATTTATACCATGGATACAATACCATCAGGAGGATCCTCAGAAAATAAAGGAGAATTGAAAAATGAGATAAAATCATAGTTACTGATATGCTGTGTTATCTTCTAAAGATTACATTACCAGGAGTGTTGTGATTTTCTGCGCACCTGACTTGGTTAAACCTACTTCAGACTCATAAAATCATGGATATTCCGCCAGTGGATGCATTATCCACACGGCCTTATTAAATAACAGCCGCAGTCAGACTTGCTGTCTGTCTTAGACAGTTCAGATGCTCCCCACACGCTGGATAAAGTCATTATGTTGAAATCCCCTCATTTAAACTTCCACGTTCCAGAGGTTAGACCTGGTTCCAGGAGCTGCCCAAGAGTATGATGGGAGACTGAGACATCTTCTGATGAACTCCTGAGAATGCGTCGTGGGCATAGAAAACAGGCAGGGAGGTGGCAAATGGTGACGGCAAGGACCTTCATTAGACAAAATAAGCGCTGCAGTGCCTCCTGAGGACCTCTGACCTGGAGCTGAGATCTTCCAAGGATTTCACAGGAGAAACTCTGCCCTCATCTGCCCCCCGCCTCTCACCCCCAGCAACAGCAATATGCTTCTCTTTCCCGTGTTGCGAGTTTTGTGGAGTAACAAACAGAAACTCACAGAGGCTTTAGCGTTTTAATCTTTGGGAGTCTTTGATAAAATAATCACTGTAGCTGGGGTGTCAATGTCTGCTGCAGGAAAAGTAAAGTAATCTGTTAAGGTGAGCTGGGCAGGTTGGCCCCACGACTCCGACGGGTAACCTCTTCGTTGGCTTTCATCTAAGTTCACTCTCATTTCGTTTAGAGGCAAGATTTTCACTTGACACAGGCGTGGAATTCCTGATACTCATATGAGCTGAAGAGTCGTCAAACGCGCTGAGTGCGAACCACAGTTAGGCAAGAAACAAACTGCACATCAGACTAAAGCAGCCCTGCATAGACCTACGTGCCCAAAGTGGCGAGCAAAGTTCCGAAACTCACTGGATACATTTCAGAAAAATTTTGTGGACTAACTGAATTCTGGAAATTTAACGTTAAGTTCTTCGTTGGATTGCATTGGCGGTCTCAACTCACGCGCAACAACAAACGGACTGAGTGAGTTTTGGATTTTTACTCTACAGTTATGTTATAAGAAACAACAGAGATCTTACTCAACAGATCTAAGGGGGAATCAGCGTTGTCTGTCAGCCGTCAGCGTTTGAGGCCGTGAAATAGCATGTCAGAGTGGTGTTACTCCACATACTTCCCACAACCAAACGCAGCTTTCAGCCCAAACGGGCACAGATGGGCTCAACATCCAAGGAATTCTGGGAGCCCCCAGAAGGATGCTCAGTTTGCAACTTTACCGGTTTTAGGTTATTACGGCATGCGTCACTCAGAAGCGCAACAAAAAAGAAGCACCGGACGCGGCCTACCTTTGAGGTCCAGGTTGCGGGCTCCGTTGGAGTGCTGCGTCACGGTGCGGGAGTCGATCTTGAGGGTGTGCACGTTGTTGGCGTCCCGGGAAACCACCACACTGTGCCACTGGTTGTCGTTAAGCTGTTTTTCTGAGTTGCCCTTCATGAGTGAAGGCCCATTGCCCAGGTCAAAGACATAGTGGACATACCTATAGGAGACCAGAGCATCACGGAGAAGTCTTAGTACGGCGACGGTAGAGCGTCATCATACAGCAGGCGCCACAAATCCAGGTATTCGAGAGCTGACTTGTGAGATCAAACAGAAACCAGAAAACCCTACGACCTATGCGGTATTACATCAATGCTATATAATATATACACACTATATTATACACTATAGACAGTGTGTGAATATTTATTACTAGGGATAGACTTATCACCAATGAAGTAATCATTTCCAAGAAAGATTACTTTCTCTTTGCGAAAATGAAGGTCTTTCAAAGGTCGCCGTCTTTCAGCTTAGGAGTGTTTTAAGAAGCACGGCACACAACAGACATTGTTTTCAATATATAAATTTGCTCTGCCCGTTCCGCGCCTGTCAACGCGGCGCCACGCGCCCGACGACTTCACTTGATGACTGACGTGAGCCGAGGCGTCTACAGGCAGACCACGTAAGCCCGGCAGACAAAGAGACCGGCTTCATTCGGGTCAGAACAATTTAGTCCAGGTCTCTGTGCTGAAAATACCATTAATGAGTAGAAAAAGTAGCACATTACACATTCGGTTCTGAGGCTCCGAGGTTACAGGATGTCTTCCGCTCTTTAATTCCTTGTGACTGCAGCAAATTTCTGGATGATATGGGATAGATATTTTTTTTAATCTGAAACTCACCAGCCCCAAATTCACTGCCCTTTTCTTCTGAAACAGGCATTTTTCCCTCCAATTTAAGAATATCTAGAACTGAACAAAAGGCCTTTCCCTCAGATCGCCCTGGGCTCACAGGATTACATTACTCCTCATTATAGGAAATGATTTATTGCGCTAAAGTGCTTATTTACTCATTTAATTTCTGCATGCTATTTACCGCGTATTGACAGATCACCCTTTCGTAATTTTTGTCCGGCACTGTTGTGTGAATTGTGAGCGAAGCGCATAATGACATTTCACTGAGCCCTAGTGTATTGTACGATCATAACACCCCCAAAAATGGCCAAAAAAGCATGTGGGGCAGAACTGCCGCCCAATACACCTCAAAAGCCAAGCACTTCTCATCCATGAAATACTCCAGGTCTGAATTTATATCGCTGGCTGAAAAACCTCAGGTATAACCTCCTTCACAAAATATCCTGTTTATTTTTAACTGACCTAGCCTCACAAAGCCCCCCCCCCCCCCCCCGGTAGCTCACCTCTAACAGACTCAGATCAAATATTTACAGTAAAGGGATGTTTGAAATGTGTATATGCCTCATTATTCTGCACAAAAACATCTGATATATAAATGAACAGACACAGAAAGACAGACAGACAGACAGAGACACAGACAGACAGATAGATAGATAGATAGACAGACAGACAGATAGACAGACAGACAGATAGATAGACAGACAGATAGATAGACAGTCAGTCAGACAGATAGAGTCAGATGGACAGACAGATAGATAGACAGATAGATACAGTAGATAGATAGATAGGATAACAGGCACAGACAGACTGACAGACGACATTAGGCTATGGTTATCGGCCGTGAGGAAGTCCTGCCCACCCCTTGACCAGCTCCACCACGATGAAGTCGCTGCCGTCTCCGCTGTTGAAGAGGAGCAGGCCGTCGGAGGTCGTGGTCTTAAACTGGAAGAAGAGATGCATGGAGGCGTAGGCCTGTAAGGTGGCCAGCGCCAGGTAGCTGGCCTTGTTCCGGAAGGTCACGGGGTCGGCGATGATGTGGCGCATGCCAAAGCGGGCATTCAGCTCGCAGTAGGAGATGTCCCCGTTCTTGCACTGGTCCAGGTAGGGCACCCCGTTGAAGGAGAGCCCCTGGAGGTGCCCGATGAAGTTGGACGGCACCACAGAGATAAAGCGGCGTTCCGTCATGATGCCCGTCTCGATGTTGTGGAACTCCAGTTGCGTGTGTGCACCAGTCATTTGGCCTGTGGGTGGGTGGGGGGGGGGGGGTTCAGCCAGAACAACTGTTGCCATGGCAGCGTGATTGCCCACCCAGAGTTCATTCAGACATGAAATGGTTGTTCTTGCTGGCCGCCCATAGAAGGCGTGTACGCGGCCATGTGGACATCATTATGATCCATCCGCACAGACAGCCTGCGTTGATTGGACGCCCCCCCCCCCCCCCCCCGCGGAGGTGTCCGCGCGTCGTATCCTCACCTTCCACGGTGACGTTGTCCACCGAGAGCTGCAGGCTCTTGCCGCGACGCACCACCTTCACCGAGTGCCACTCGTTGTCGTTGAGCTTCTGTCCTGCGAACAGCGTCTCCGGTCCCTTGCCTGCGAGAGGGAGACGGGGGTCAGTGGCCGCAGTGGGCACCCGCCTGCGGGGGGGCCGCACCTACCGTCTCCCGGGGTGGGGGGGCCGTGTGCGAGCGTCAGCCACACCGGGGCTCAGCCACAATGCGGCCAGACACACTCACACACACACACACACATACACATACATGCATGTCTTTGGAGATACAAACACATCTTTGGATACATATATTATTCGGACACATGCATACAGGTGTGGGCACACACACACACACACACACGCACGCACGCACATGTAGCACGCACGCACGCACACACACACACACACACACACACACACGTGTTCCTGCCGTCTTCTCCAGTTACCCCCCCTCCATAACCGCAGTTATTCATATACGCTGCTATCGGCTCTGTTTCGATGTCATATTTCCAACATGGCCGAGACCTTGCAGACTGATCCCTGCCGTCAGATAGATGATGACCTTCAGCGGAAGCCCACAGCCTGAGTTATCTCCTCCTGGAAACCTCACGGCCGGCTCCCAGAGAGCAGACCAGCCTCGGGCTTTATTTAATTTTTTTCTATTTCCGCGAGTTTTCGCTTGACACTGTTGACACTAGAAAGACGGGCGGATTACCGAGGCGAGGCAGACTGTCGCTGAAGTACGATTTACAGCAGCATTCGCATACAGTCTCCTCTGCTTGGCCTGAACGAAGGCGTTACCATGTGAATGTTTAATTACGATGTCAGGAGTGACAGACTATTCAGCTGCTGAATACTGCGATCTCTTAATAGGTCTAACAATGCTGCACTCTTGACTGTGAAATCAAAATCTATTTATCGCACATTTCTAATCCAATTCCATACCACACACGCACCAGTATGTTCCCACCTATCAGGTGGTTAATTCTCTCTCTTACGCCTCAATGTCCAGGGGCCTGTGTCATGAAGCAGGATTTCTTGCTTAGCCAGATAACTTATCATTTAAGGTAGTCTGGGCTAAATGCAAGTGGACAAAGATAAAAATGCATTTAGCTCAGACCACCTTAAATCCGACAAGGTATCCAGTTAAGCAAGAAAACCTGTTTTCTGAAACAGGTTTTCTCTTATGTGTTATTCCTTAATGTTCCACAAAGCAGGATTTCTCAGTTAGCTGGGTTAAGCTAGAAGTCAGGATTGTCCAAAAAGAGTTTAGGTAAGAAGCATTCCTATTGGACGATCATGATTTCTAGGTTAAGTTAACCCAGGTAACTGAGAAATCCAGATTCGTGGAACACCCCCCAGGTCTTACAATGTCATATTTATCTCTCGATACTTATTTCCTATTATCTGCCTGCATTTGCGCTATGCCCAACGCGTGTGACATTTCACCTCCACGCATCATGTCGCTGAAGCTGATGACAGAGAAACATAGGCTTTGACCCAACGTCGGTATTAAGGAAGACGTTGTGCTCCTATGATGTGGGCGGCCTGTTTTTTCTGAAAGAACAGAGTTAGCATCCTTGATGTTAAATGTACCCTGTCCCATGGCGGTGTAGGACTGGGGGGGGCGGGGGTCACATGTGCCTCATTTTGTCCAATGTTTTCCTGAGGTATAATCGGAAAGGATCATTACAGGTGACTGATAGCATAATTACTGAGGATCCTGTAGCCAATTTCTAGCTGTTCTAATGTCCCTTGTTAGGCTCTAAATGGAGCCTCCGCATGCATTCAAAAATCACGCACTGACCTCTAACCTCACTGGACATTCATCTGTTTCCAAGCAACAAATGCGATACATCAAAGGGGAAGCGGTCAGGCCAACGCAGGCAGTCTCGCAGCAAACGGCGCAGTCTGGCCCACGTTCACACACACCCTACCCTCCAGCCTGCACGCAGGACACGCAGCGTCGCCGCAGCAAACCACGACACCACATCATGCCCTTTCTCAGCTTGGCAGCACAGAGGCTGCTGGGAAATTAAGCCACTATCCTTCTGGTTGAAAATTGTCAAGGTGAAAGGTTACCCATGCGAGCATCAGTGCGACACTGATGCCTGCAGTGCATCAAGATTTCTGCTATTATGAAAAAAGCTACTATTCTACCTCATTCCACCTCAAGCAGATCTATATTACCATAAGTACTGGAGTAGCAGGTTTTATGAAAAGATACACACCGTCACGTGATCCAGACTGCGGCGGTCTGACAATTTAAACACCGTGTCTAGTCTGAGCGGCTAAACTTTATTTCTGAACAGAAGTATTACTCTCCTAATCGGCTCAGCTACCAATTAACCTTCTGTGTTATTAGAAGCAGTTAATGCGCAAGAAATGTGACAGAAAGCCAAGGTTGTTACTGTTGCTAAACTCATGTTGTTACACGCAAGTACAAATGTTCTTTCCCCCAAACAAGTTGTATAAGTTACATGGGGTAAGAACAAGAAGCACCGTATTACAGCTTCTGGGAGCAAAGACTGTATTTTGCAAGGAAGCAAATACTGTATTTAACAAGCACTAAACGCGCAGGTTTTCTATTCTGTAAGATTTCGGGAAAGCAGGCCCCCCCGAGGCATGCGGTTATTAAACGATTTTTGTGATCTTCCAGCAAAATCACCCTGGAGCTCCATGAAACAAACGGCATTTTGGCAAATCGAGCGAGATGCGAGAGGCTGTTTTTCCAAACGCACACGCCAATTTATTTATGCTACGTACAGCACGGGCCCAAGCATTTTACCTACGAGACTGAAACATAATTAGCAGACATTATGCTAACTGATAAATAACAAAACATCACATAACGGCTAATTGCTGGATCAATTGCTTAAAGGAAAACAAGAGAAAATGTGATTCATGGTTTTATTTTGCAATTGTAATACATATTCAGGAGTATTGCTCTAGCAGGATTGCTAAGGTTTGTATATAAAATATGGGGGCTGGGACTGACCGCCAGTTTCTGCACAGGACAGTTTCACAGGTGAAGACTTCTCTACTAAAACACAAGGAAGGAAAATCCCTTAGAAAAACAAGACAAAATTAGTTGGTTAATTATTGCCATGTACTTCTTCTAAGTTAAAATCGGACTTTGAATGATTCACTTTCTTGCAGATCAAACGAATTAAAGTCGAGTCAAACACCAAATGGCTTGGGTGGCATTAAAATTCATTCAGTGAAGCCATTCCAGGCCCTTAATATACTGGCTACAAAGTCTGGAATAATTTGTGCGTGCAAAAAAACGAGTGTCGTTATCATCATGAATTCTACTTGTCTAAGTAAATCTGTCCCAGAGGTGATTTAAGATTCAAGGCAAGATTGAACAAACAAAAATATTAACTCAGCTGGAAGGAAATAATGTCTGTAATTTCAGTCATATCACAATATTTGCTGTTCAGCTTCTCTTTTGCATATTTTTTCTGGCCTTTAAAAGGTCTAATTAGACTAAAACCGCAGGAGTAATGCAACAATAGCACAATGAATTTTATCAGTAAAGTATTCTTTATAGAATTATATTTAATAATCTGGATGCAAGCCCAGAAACTCATAGGTATGGTGGAATAAAGCAAAACCGTTTTCGGCGGCGGCCGTCACTTGATTTGCATTATGTGTTCATCAAAATTCACGTAATTAGATAGCCTCATTAAACAAAGAATAGTGCTAGTTAAAACAACCGACAGCTTGGAAAGAAGAAAATAGTCATTGGTTAGTACTTAAACGCTCTATTAAACACTAAACAAAAATGCGACCAAAAATATCGCTAGCTAAAAACGCCCTGCTACCTCAGACTCGGGTGTGAACAATCTAGCCAGTGGGGGTAACAGGAAGCTTCCCTGATGAGCGCGGCCAAGCCTATCAGAGCTCGGCAGCGGTAGCCTTCCGCCCCGTCTGTCCAATCACGGCATCGTCCTCACCTTCCTGTTCCCCTCGTGAGCCAGTACTACTCCGGCCATGAGACAGGAAGATGAGAGCTATTCGAAGTGGCCGACAAGGTCGCACTGTGATGCGGGTGACGACGAATGACATCAATGCACCAGTAATCTACTCCAACTGGGTTTTGCGGCTTTAAGGCAACAGAGACGTTGGGGCCCGATTCACTAATGGAAGCAGCTTTTTCGTTCACGTATTTTATCAACCACGTTAACCACCTTGACGCAATTATTTTTGCATATTCATGAACAGAAACAAATACGCAGGTACCGTTAGCCCTACCGACTAAGATGCGAGTTTTTCCAAGTGTCTAAAGGTCTCTAACCATTAATTGAAGCGTAATATTAAAGGAGCACCATGTAGCGGATAATTTTGCTGCCGTGTACATTTTACAAACATCTGATTTTGGCCGACATTTTTAGACTAGGTGATTGTTGGCACAAATGCCTCAGCAGTGAGGCATGAACTTAGTTTCCAATCCAAAAAAAAATTCTATTTCTTACCATTAAACATCCTAAACATAACCTCACTGGGTGGAGACAGGGTCCAGGCACGGAGAGGGATTTTGGGATCGTGGGGGGAGACGTCACTGCGGCCTTGGAGGAGCAGACGGGCCGGGTCGCTCGCCCCGCATGCGCTGAGTCAGCATTCACACTTCACCAGGATGCTGCCTGCCCAGGACATTTCATGCTGTGACCAGCAGGGCGGCGGGGCGGGCCATCCGTTTGACCCAGGACCTCTACAACCATCTGTGCCCTCTCTTGGCGGAACACCAGCCCCGCCCCCCCGCAGCCGGTCACGTTCCACAACTGCACAGCCCTCCCCCTGGCCCCCCCTGGGGGGGCGTGCACCGGCTCGGTGAGCGGTGAGACAAACAGATGGGTGTTTTCGAGATTACATCACGGAGGACCATAAGACGGCCTCGCACCCCGCTGACACCGAGATGACACAACAGACGGGCGTGGAGGGCATGTTCCGAACCCCCGAAAACAACCCCCACCCTCGCAGCCACCATGCAAGACTTATCATGTCTCCCCAGCCGAAACCTCTCCTATACTCAGGTGCCTCCCTCTCCGTCATCCCTCCTGCCGTAGGTTCATTATCCCCTTCCGGAAGTGTCTCCCAGTCATCCCCGGGGCCCCTGCCCTGACAGCGGATATTAAGGTGGGCTGACAGGTGGTACAGACCCGCTCTCTGCCTGACACAGAATGTGCCGGGGTAGCCATGAATATGGGAGGCCAGAGACCACCATGAAAAAATAATACAGCAGAAATTATATTAATGCTGTGGGGTTTCCTGGGAACAAGTAAGAAATAACAGGCGCAAATAAAGGTAATCTAAAATTAGCAAACACCTTCGAGGCAAGCAAACCATGAAAATAACAGGGTTAGGGTATGCTATTTATAGATACAGTTCCACTAACACTGGCTCATTACTCAATGAAAGAAAATAAAATCAGACTAATGCGCAAAAATTCAAGTCCCAGAACGATTTGCTAGACCTTAGATTATAATTTCTGCATTGCTTTGAACTAATGAATCAAATAATCCTGTGAGAATACAGACTATATAAATAAAATACAGACAGTACATAAAATCAAATATAATTAAAAAAAATATATATGATTCCTGTTACTCTGCCTTGTGCCTGCAGCCTCCGGGATTGGCTCCAGACCCTGAACAGAACAAGCGGGTACCGAAATAGATGGATTTGTTGCCTAATTAGTTATGTTAGGATACAAATTTGCACTATTACAAGACAATTACTTCTAAGAGACACAGTATGATTGAGTATCATTGTAGTAAAGCTACATTATTCTTCTTAGATTCAGAACAGGCTATCTTTTTTAAAAACTTTATGCAAGGATGAATGCTGATTCCCAAATAAGCTACAAATTTCAAATTAAAAAAGAGAGAAATTAATTAAAACTGAAAACCTCAGTAGCAGAATTCCACGTGACTTACGGCTGTTTTATTGGAAGTGATCTGGCTTGCAATAGCCTCAAAAATATTTACACAGAAGCCATCTGGTGACGCGGCGTGGGCCAAGAAGCACGCAGTGGGCAGGACGGACGGAGAGAAAGGGAGGGCACCGTCAGCCTGGCTCCGCGTTCGCACCCCATTAACATGCCCACCATCCTGACACTTGATCGATGGCTGGGCCAGGAGTTACCGTTTCAATCCGCGCGTGGGTTCCGCGCGGGTCCTGCCACGCTTAAAAATGCCACACTAGGTAGCTTTAATTTGGCAAAACAACAAAAAATCGGCGACCTGCAGATTCCATTGTTTGACGACCGACTTCGATAAAACAACAAGCGGCCTATCAACGCACGGTATTGACTTTCCAAAATGATGCCTCTCTTTTGAGGCCTAGCTGTGCCTTCCACCTGCCCGGGAAAGGTGTGCATTCCGTCCACATGGCTCTGCTGGCAGAAATGCAAGTAGCCATGTGACAGGCCTACACTGGATTCACGCGTAGCTAAAACTCATCATGCATTTTAATGCGAGTTTTGCAGACATGGCATTTACGGGAAAATGGTACGCGATTTTCCAGGAAGCCCTTTTGAGATGGATCCATTCAAAAATCCTGAAACAGGCATTTCATTTTATTTAACGACATCAATATAAATAAATTGCTTTTCGTAAATAAGGACACAAAATAAGGTCAAGGGTGCGCAAGGAATTTCATGAGGTAGCTGATACATTACGCATCCAGGCATTTCTCCGGTATTTAAGACAGAGGACATAAGATGATTTGAGCTGCAATATCACGGCCTTCCAACTTGATTAACATCACGCCGAGTTTACGTTGATATCACTTTCTCCTGTCATACGATATCATATTTATCATCAGAAGCTCTTACGTGGCCCCTATCTTGATATCTAATTAAGACACTCGGAGAAAGGTTGCCTCGCAGTCCCATAAAGCATCGTCTGGAAGCTCTATCCACTCATGAAAGCGTCTTTTTCGTTAAGATGAAAGACCCATAACGATAAGTAGATGTGAGATAGGCGTATCTCGGCTTCCAGAAGGATCTCAATTTCCTTCCCCTGTACAAGAGGGCAGCTTCGCTTAAGCTATCGGGCTGCGTGACATTAGCTTTGGCTATAAGAAGGACACATCCATCACACCCTTGCTGTGGATGATGCAGATGTGTGACCTGGAAGTCTTTATCAAGAAGCAGAAGTGTATCCCTGTCGATTCTAAGGCGGTTTTTTAAAGGATATCTGGCAAGTATTTGAAACAGAAATGTCACGTTTTTCAGTCAAGTTCTATCTAAACACCTACAACTTTTCAGTTAGTCCTATCTAAATTACACTAAGCATATAAATATACAGCAACTATCCGTTTCAATAGACGTAGAAGACAAACAGTAAAAAATTATAGCATATGCAGTTGTGAACCTAAAAGTTCATATGCTTACAACAATACATTTTATTAGTTTACCCTTTTCACTGCATTTTCACTGGAAGAGTGGGATTAAACTTTGGGATTGTGTGCAGTTCACACTGGGAGAGGCCTTTATGGTAACTATGATCAGGAGGCAAGAAAACCTCTGAGGCCTTAGACAGAACTGAGGTGATTTCAACACCAACATGAGAACTTCCTGCGAGTAATCAAATCTATAGGCTGATAGTATAAGGTAATGCTTTACATTACATGTACCTTCATAATGCCTTCATAATGCATTTACAGAACATTCACTGCGCCTTCATAATGCATTCATAGAACTTTCACTGCGCCTTCATAACATAGCCTGCAATACCTCAATTTTAATTATTAATGTGGAAATTTCTTATTCTGTTATTTTTCCACGAGTTCCTTCTGGGGGAAACCTTCAGAGAAAATGGCAGTTACTGAATAAAGAGGGATGGGCCGAGGTTCCTCCGAAGAGATTAAAAACACAGCTCTGGGAAGGGGGAGGGTACCTAGGCAGTGCTCTGCATTAGCAAGCCTGATTTCTGTAATGGCCCTGCTGCACTGGCTCTCTGTACGCTGCCCGCACTGGCTCTCTGTACGCTGCCTGTACTGGCTCTCTGAACGCTGCCCGCACTGGCTCTCTGAACGCTGCCCGCACTGGCTCTCTGAACGCTGCCCGCACTGGCTCTCTGTACGCTGCCTGTACTGGCTCTCTGAACGCTGCCCGCACTGGCTCTCTGAACGCTGCCCGCACTGGCTCTCTGTACGCTGCCCGTACTGGCTCTCTGAATGTTGCCCGCACTGGCTCTCTGAATGTTGCCCGCACTGGCTCTCTGAATGCTGCCCGCACTGGCTCTCTGTACGCTGCCCGTACTGGCTCTCTGTACGCTGCCCGCACTGGCTCTCTGAACGCTGCCCGCACTGGCTCTCTGAACGCTGCCCGCACTGGCTCTCTGTACGCTGCCCGCACTGGCTCTCTGAACGCTGCCCGCACTGGCTCTCTGAACGCTGCCCGCACTGGCTCTCTGAACGCTGCCCGCACTGGCTCTCTGAACGCTGCCCGCACTGGCTCTCTGAACGCTGCCCGCACTGGCTCTCTGAACGCTGCCCGCACTGGCTCTCTGAACGCTGCCCGCACTGGCTCTCTGAACGCTGCCCGCACTGGCTCTCTGAACGCTGCCCGCACTGGCTCTCTGTACGCTGCCCGCACTGGCTCTGCTGCTCCTGTTCTCTCTCCATTTCACTGCAGATTTTTCTCTCTCGTCTTTTTCCCAGCTTACATCAGCGGCTTTTGATTTTGAGTAAAAAAAAAAAAAAAAAAATGTGAGTCTTCGGTTCAGGCACATGGTTACCTGCTAAAAATAGCGACAGGAAGATCTTAACCCTTTCGGTAGTGGTCGGGCTTGTGTGCTTTTGTGTGATACATACATTTTGTTTTGGGAAAGGCCCCCACAGGTTATAAGTCAGCAAGAAGCTGCCTCATGTTTACGGAGGTTCATACGCTGAGCCAGTTCAACATCCCTTTAATCTTTATATATGCTTTAGAGCAAATCTTAAATGGCTTATTTTTATTTAACAGCTTGATAATTTGATTGATTCATTGGGGTAATTTCATTTCCAGAAGTTTGCCGCCATGAGCAGCGACTGCATAAGCAGCCAGACATATTATACATCCCATAACAAACACTCGTCTGAAACATCAACTGCAAACATCCCAAAATGCCAGGAGAGCAAACTTCTCGTCGTCGTACCTCTGACCCGAGTAGAGGGGAGACGGGAGTGTTAGCATTCCATATGGTGACTCCTTTTGCTGCAAATTACTATCACACAATGTATTTAAAATAATTAAAGCCTCATAGAACATTTTAGGACTTTAGTGAGGGTTTATTTGTCCACTAACTGACTTACGCGCTGCACAGTGCACAGTAAAACACACTGTAATGCAGTGATTCCCAACCCAGTCCTCAGGGAGCCCCGGACAGTCCATGTTTTTGCTCCCTCCCAGCTCCCAGCCAATCAGGAACACCGAACACCTGGTACAGGTGCTGGGAGCTGAGAGGAAGCAAAAACGCGGACTGTCCGGGCTCCCTGAGGACTGGGTTGGGAATCAGTGCTCTAATGATTCTAACTTTACTTGGTTCTTTCATTTCTAACAGCCACCGTGCCCATTACAAAATCAGGGGCCAGAGGTTATGGTGCCCTCACAGGGCCACGGGGACAGATATGGGGGGGGGGGGGTTACCGGCCTGCCTTTGCTGCACAGCTCTGTGGGACAGTTTGTTTGGTCTCTGCGTGTTTCTTCCAGAAGCCCAGAGACGTGCAGTCAGGCTGCTGTCTCTGAGCTGCCCGTAGAATGTGTGTGTCTGTGTGTGTGAGTGTGTCTGTGTCTGTGTACCTTTGTATGTACATTAGTAATACAGTCAGGTCTTTAATAACAAAGCCTGTGCACATCTGAAGGCTCCATACATTAAGGCAGCATCGTGAAACACTGCACAACAGCAATAAGCCTATTCGCTACGTCTGTACTGCCCTTGACTAACTAAAGACACCGGAATGGCAGCATAATTACAACGGAGCAACTGCTCTGTCATTAGCTTAGCTGCAGTTGAGAGTTCAAACTGAGTTTAAACCCGAACCAATCCCCATGGCCCCCGAATCTCCACCGCGGGGCCCTCTGAGCCTGCAGCAGAATAGCCGCCTTTCAAACCAAACGCATCTGTCGTCCCTTCAGAAAGCCGAGAGCCAATCGGACGCCACCCTCCCAGGTGCTTTGTCTCAAAGCCGCCCTGCGCATCGTTTACCTGAAGTTTAAGGAGAAACGGCCAAGCGATAAAATGTCCCCACGAGACACTAATAACCCATTTAATACTCTGAAATCCTTCAACCCGTACGCTAATGCATTGGAAAAGCAACTGTGCCGAATCCTTTAACCAGACGCACGTGTAATTAAATGGCATGGCTTACGCAGGCTACATCTAACGAGAGAAAAACATGTTCTGTTAATCTTCAGTCTTCAGGAACTACCTCCAGCCTTGAGTTCCAGGAACTGCTCTGCTCGCCTGAAAGCCCTTAATGTTGCACTTTGTGCTGATTTGATCAGTCGCCTTATTGGCTACTTTCCGTTGTTTGAAGGTTGATGGGTAGCCCTCCCACTCCAGTCCCATTTTCACCAGTACCTGGGTGTTCACTGGAAGATTCCCATCGATGGTGCCTGTTCACTAAAACCACAACCGGCTGAAACAGACATGTCTTCCCAGGTTCATGGCAGAGATAACCTATTGAAAATGACTGGCAGTCATCACTCAGTGGAATGTCATTACTGCAATATCGCCCCCATCAGGTCCACCAGTGTATGTGCAGCTCCTTCTGCTGGGACCGTCAAACCGGTCTATGGCTAGATTACAATAGTTTTGATTAATTACAGTTTTAATATTGTTTTCAGTTTTCTTTTGAAATCCAATTTAAGATGAGTTGTTTCCAGTGTGAAAACAACATATAATTCTGTTCAGGTCTTTTATATATTTTAGTTTCAGCTCAAGTTTCAATAATATTATTTCTATAGATAAATACAGACAGCACATTATGTACTAATGTCCTCAAAAATGTCTGCAAGACATATTAATGATCATAAGAGATAAACAAATCATCACTTTAGCTATTATTGAAAACAAACAGGAAATATTCAATATTTATAGCTTTTGTTTACTTGTTGTTACAAGTTTTTGGGGGGTTTTGAGCATCTTATTTTATTTTAGCTGTGATGGATTGACACCCCATCCTGGGTTATTCCCTCTCTTGCGTCCCGAGCTTCTGGGATAGGCTCCAGACCTCTCTGCGACCTTCCATAGCAGGGATGGATGGATGGATGGATGGATGCGTGGGTGGAATTCATTTCAGTTTACAAAAATGTTTTCTAATAGTTTTAGTTTTCATTAGTGGTAATCATCCTGGGACTGCACAAGCAACAGCGATGTTACTGGCTCGCAGGGTCAAAGGTCAGGCAGCCAGAGAGACCCATCAACACACGAGCTGTTCTCTCAGAGAAGCAGAGGACTTTCCTGTGGCTTTTGTGAAACTGTAACTGAAGGCGAACTACGATCGGAATAAAGCTCTACTTTGTATTTTAATGCAGGAGAACAAATCGTTAGAGAATGGGCTATTTGTATTACATTTTGAACGTGCTATTAATAATATATTTGAAAGAATGTAAAGTGCCATGAAGAAATCTATGAATAATAAAATACGATTCAGTTTTATTTTGTTTTGGGGACATTTTAATACCTTGATACATCTAGTCAAATCATGTTAAAATACCAGTTAAGTCAAACTCCAGTTCCTTTTCACAGCACAAGTAGGGTTATAAAGTTGGGTTTACCGTGTGTAAAATCCTATTATAAACAATTTAGCTGAACCAGTTTTAGACTGGGGTTAAAGCACAGCTGCCTAAGAATAGAGCCATTGTTCCATTATGTCTAATTGCTTCATTTGTTCTTGTTGCATTTGGCTATTAAATGTATCATTTTGTTAGACATTTCCTCATTCTTTCTCGTAAGTCAATACTTATGTCCTCAGCAACGGCTATCAGTTTTGCAGTAATATCCAGTCGCCGCATTTTCAGGGCATAAACGTGCTCTAGAGCACAAAAGGCGACCGAATATTCTCATGAGTTCAATAGCAGATACAACTTAAGGGATAAAAGAAGGCAGAATGTTCTTGTGCGTTCACGAAAAGCGGGAGCATTCTTAAGGGTATAAAGGAAGACAGGATGTGCTCATGACACACTAGGAAATGTTCTAGTGGGTTCTTCATAAAGTTCTTAAGGGTATGAGATGACAGAATGTCCTTATAAGTTCAGAAAAAGATAGAATGTTCTTAAGGGTCCACTAGGAGACACAAGCAGGAGACAGGTATGGTGGAAGATATCATTTTCTTCTTAGTTCAAAGGGCAGAGCCAATGTTCAAATAAAAAAATTTAAAAAAGTTCCCCAAGGAGAAAAAGTAGGGAAGTCAAACAGAACTGCAGGCAAACAAGGCGGCCAATCAGGACGCGTCTTAAGCTACGCATCACAGGAAGTGATGTCTGCCTGTGGTAAAGGACAGGGACTTGTGACCTCATGGGCGACTCACATACAGTATGTCCCAGGAGGCTCCTTTCTATTGTCCCCCTCAGCAAAGTGTCAAAAACCAAATAGCAGAAATAAAATATAAAAGTTCTTTAAATAGGTCAAATTAGCTGGACCGTTTTATGAGAAAAGGACTGGTCCCAGAGTTAAATAATAGTAATAATTCAATATAGTGAAGACCTTTGTCCCGTATTGCGATTGAAACGGCATAGCTAAGTAAGAGGAGGGTGCGCATGAAAGGTCAGCCGTTAATTAAAAAGCAGCCGCCCAGCGTTAATGTGCCTCCCGCCGCTGCCTCTAATCTTTACTCCAGATTCTCAAGAACAAAGAAGGATTTTGGAAAACAAACTCTGGCCCCCGAGTGACTCCACAAGGTGGCGATGCAGGTACGGGCCCACTGAGGGGGCGGGCGCAGATCGCTATGGCGACCAGCCCGTCGTCGTTCCGCGCCCTGGAGCGCTGCCGCCTTAATCCGCCCGGCTCCTGACGGCCATCCGCCGTAGCCGCGGAAACGGACACAAAGAGGTCACCGCGGGAAGCCCATTTAGCCGGTTAGCGTCGCTCAGCCGAGCCTCCGGTGCTGGACACAGGCCAGTCTAGGTAGATTTCTGGGCTCTCATGGGCGGCTGCTACTGTCCCGGTCCGTAGCAGGTCGCTGCCCCCCAAGCGCGCTGTACTGCTGCCTGCCTGCTGAATACCACCCACCCTTGTATGCAGATATATACACCTACAGTCAGGGCTGGCCCAACCCTTTTGGGGGCGCTTAGCAAAATCTAATTAACTGAGTTGTCATTTGTCATCTAGCTTCCCCATTCTGACAGGCTTATTGGATGGGGCGCCCCCTGGTGGCCACTGGGCCCTAAGCAGACGTTTACTTTCCCTATTCCTTGGGCCGTCCCTCCCCAGAGTTCAGGGGGGTTCAAATCCTACCTGGGTTCTGTGTGGGTGGAGTTTGCATGTCCTCCCTGTCTTGTGGGGGGGGGGGTTCATCGGGCAGTTAGGTTAATTGGCATCTCTAGCTTGTGTGAGTGTGTGTGTGTGTGTGTGTGTGTGTATCTGCCCTGTGTTGTCTAGCATAAGCTTCAGGCAGAATTACCTGCATGGATGTATATTACACAGCATCGAATTAGGATTCCGTTACTATACAACCATTTTATGGCAAAAAAAGATCTCCTGACGAATGAGGAGTGAGAAAATGAGTAACGAATCATTGATGTTTAAAGTGTTGGGTTAAGCTGCGTAAGGCCAACGATATTGGCCACTAGAAGACAGTAGTGACCCTCAGGTTTGCCTGCATGTCGCACATTTATTAAAGTCTCCATCAGTGGCTGCAAAAGTAATGCAATCAAGAGCTAAAACACTTTGGCTGTTATGAAACATTTCTCCCTGTGTTCAGGACAATAAAACACTATTGAGTCGAAATAAGTATTTCTATACAATAAAAAAGATCGCTTGCTGCGCCATTTCCCCGCGGTATTTAGTCACACTACATCAAAGGTTGACCTACACTGCCATCTGGTGGATGCATTCGTTGCTGCAATGCGAAGTACGACTCGGTTGGTTTATAGTCTCGTTACATAGCGGTGTGTGAGATGGCTGCAGCGTAAGCGCACTTATAACTTCCGGTTCCACCCACAGTTCAGTTCAGTTACTCCCCTTTTTTAATATCCAGAGACATGGCATTTATTCCAAATATGTTATACATGTAAGGAATGCTCTTATACTGAAAATTAAATTCTTGTCATCAACCAATGAACTAGTGAAAAGGCTTAGTTTATATTTAAATGATCAATGGGTTTGAAGCAGACCATTCCTGAATAATTCTCACTAAATCATCCCTAAGGATATCATATAGGGCCATGTGATGAAGACTGTTCACAAACACAGACAGACAAACACACACACACACACACACACACACACACACACACACTTACCTCCCAATGATGTTCAATGTTTTTTTTATCCAGTATATTATTTTTTTTTCTGTACAAAATCCTTACCTCCAGAAAAAAAGATTAATGAAAACCATGATCACACAGATAAGATGACTGATCTTTAAATCCCAGACTTAACTATCTGGCAAAGTTAGACCAGATAGTAGAGGACTGGCAGATAAAATATTTACTGCACTATCGTCAAACACTTAAATGGAAAGCGGGCCTGTGTTTGTCTTTTTTCTTTCTGCTTAGGGTGTGTTTCATGTGCTGCAGACGATGGAAACTCCTACACAGATCAAAGCTCTTTGAGGTCTGAGTGCAGATTCAGCCAAAGTTCCAGCAGAATTCTGAGCATCTAAAGGCTCTTTGTGCTTCCGTCGGCCGCGGCCGAGCCAAACGCTCACAGACGGGGGCACAAAGAGGGGGGATCGAAGAGGAAAGGTGAGGGAGGGGTGCATAGGGGGGGGGGGGGGGGGCAGGGGGTTGGTGGAGGGGACAAGAAAAATATTGAGGCCAGAAAGGAGAATCTAAGAGAAGGAGAGAATCTAATCGAGCTGAAATCATTAATGGAGTTTAAAAAAAATGAAAGGAAGGTAGGATGGATGACAAAAGAAATCACCATGGAGACGTCATGCGGAAAAGGTGACACAGTTTATAAAGGGACAGTTTGCAGGTGAAGCATTTTTTAAAGCATTAGAACCACTTACTGAGGTTACAGTCTATCCTGATACAATCTGGTGGAAGAGAGAGCAAGATGGTGAGATCAAATTAAAAGAAAAGCCAAAAAGAAAGGAACAAAGAAAGAGAGATAATATTTCACATCCTTCAAGGTACAGTCTGCAGTCAACCAAGCATTTAACCACGCCCACCATCCGGGGACAAGCTCTGAGTCAGGACCACCTTTTTCCTCAGCTTCTGATTGGCTGGATGTAACCCTGCCCCCACCCTCTCCCGCCATCCCCAAAAGCCCCCAGGGAAGCAAACGTTTCCCCTGCATCTCTGACACCACTTACGGAGGTCTGCGCCATAGAGGGCGTGGCGTGAACAGGGAAGCCAGTGTACGTGTCATTAAAACTCATGTGTGATTAATTCCATTAGAGTGGGAGAAACTGGCGTGTACACATCTTAGTCAGAGGCAGTTAGACCTGGAGATGCTGTAGGACGCAAGCCCGCGCGGGACTGTCATCGGGAAGAGATGAAAGACCCCTCAGACAGGGCATCTGTCGCGACACCAAGACGCCCCGATTCAGATACTATGTGAAAAGGTTTGCTTTCACCACTGAGGGCTTCTGGGAACAGAAACCGGAACAATCCTTAGGAAAAGGTGGCCTGCACACCCCAGCCTGACAACGTCCAGCCTGCACAGAGGTGCCGTACCACTGTTCCTCCTCAGACTGCTGGTCTAAGTGTGAAATGTCTGGGCTGCTTCTTCAAAGAAATACAGCTGTGTTCAACTAAAACTGCATACTTACAAACAGTATGGCATTTATATAGCAGTACAGGTTACTGCATTTGAAAAACTATTACTCTGTGTTTAATGGTGTTTGTCTTTAGATAGATAGATAGATAGATAGATAGATAGATAGATAGATAGATAGGTAGATAGATAAAATGATGTTTGCCTTTATTATGAGCTCTATATTCATATTTTTACATTGCTTATATATATATATATATATCCGTGTAGATGCATGATCTTTGTTACTGGTTTATTCACCACTGTGTTATACTAAAATAACTGGTAATATCTCTCCATCCTGAATACAGAATTCTGGGCCTGGTCATCGCCGGGCTTCACCACATGAGGGCGCTGCAGGCCTGATGCTCCAAATGCAGGCCATGGCTGGGGCGTGTTCTCAAGCTGTCAACCGCTACAGAATAGTGGACACAAACAGCCAGGGACCGGGCTTACTGCAGCGGGGTGGAGCCTGGGCTACTGAAGACCATCGCATTTGAGGGGAACCGTTACCACACAGGAGGTAATGACACAGGGAAGGGTAAGGTTCTCAATGCAACGGTATCACATCCCCAAAGTCTGAGGCTGCCTAGGTCATATGGAAATGGTGCGGATGCAACAGGCGGGGAGAGTCACCCACCACCGCTGAATCATTAAATAGGCCACTCAATACATACAGGTCTCGTTTGCAGTCATTTTAGGGGCACCGGTGTTACGTGACACCCAGAGATCTCGGAGTGCACTAACGAGAGCAAGCACCGGGCATGCCCCAAATCCGTTATGGTAATACCCATCCCGCACGCGGGTGCCTTGGAGAAACCCTCAGCGGGGTTAGGGTAGCTATAAACGCTGACCGGGTTCGCTAAGGTAGACTTTCAGCATCTGAGCCGAGCGCTAACGCTTAGCATTAGCACCGGGCATGCCCCAAATCCGTTATGGTAATACCCATCCTGCACGCGGGTGCCTTGGAGAAACCGCTCAGCGGGGTTAGGGTAGCTATAAACGCTGACTGGGTTCGCTAAGGTAGACTTTCAGCATCTGAGCCGAGCGCTAACGCTTAGCATTAGCACTGGGCATGCCCCGAAGCCGTTATGGTAATACCCATCCCGCACGCGGGTGCCTTGGAGAAACCCTCAGCGGGGTTAGGGTAGCTATAAACGCTGACCGGGTTCGCTAAGGTAGACTTTCAGCGTCTGAGCCGAGCGCTAACGCTTAGCATTAGCACCGGGCATGCCCCAAATCCGTTATTGTAATACCCATTCCGCACGCGGGTGCCTTGGAGAAACCGCTCAGCGGGGTTAGGGTAGCTATAAACGCTGACCGGGTTCGCTAAGGTAGACTTTCAGCGTCTGAGCCGAGCGCTAACGCTTAGCATTAGTCCCCTAGCTTAACGGCTCACAGCGCTGACCCAACATGGCAAGAGCATGAGAGATGTAGAGTGACGTCTTACTTTCCTGCTGAAGTATCAGACAACAGCAGAGCTAGCCATGCGTAGCAGGGCCTCCTGTTTTTAGAATGAGGCGCGATTTTACATACAAGATGCGATTTGGCTTTTGCGCCAATAAGCTAATGAGGCCAGGCTTCCGAATTAGTTATTTCTGCAATCCTGCACGAGAACTGAGCTGTGGCCCGACTGTCCGCATCCCGTTCGACAGTGCTTGAGTCTGTGTGTGTGTGGGGGGGGGGCACAAGGACCTAGGGCTTGGGAAAGCCTCGAGACCCCAGTTAGCTGGTCACTCTGGCTGTTTGTTCCAGGGGCCGCAGATATACAGGCCATTGAAGGGATGAAAAGTTCCATCTTCTGACCCTTGGAAAATGAGACACAGGGACTGACAGAGAGAGAGATAGTGAGAGGATGTGAGCAACAGAGAGAGAGAGGAAACAGAGCTCAGTGAGTGAAATACAGTGACAGAGAGAAAGGGTGAGAGAGAGTGATAGAGAGGAAGCTCAGAGAGACAGAAAAAGAGTGAAAGCAAGTGAGAAAGAGAGTGAAGGCAATACAGAGAGAGAGGCAGAGGGAGATAGAGTCTGTGTGAGAGAGAGAGAAAAAGTGACAGAGAGAGAGAGCTCAGAGACAAAGAGAGCTCAGAAAGACAGCGACAGAGAGAGAGAGCTCAGAGACAAAGAGAGCTCAAAAAGACAGCGACAGAGAGCTCAGAGACAAAGAGAGCTCAGAAAGACAGCGACAGAGAGAGAGCTCAGAGACAAAGAGAGCTCAGAAAGACAGCGACAGAGAGAGAGAGCTCAGAGACAAAGAGAGCTCAGAAAGACAGCGACAGAGAGCTCAGAGACAAAGAGAGCTCAGAAAGACAGCGACAGAGAGAGAGAGCTCAGAGACAAAGAGAGCTCAGAAAGACAGCGACAGAGAGAGAGCTCAGAGACAAAGAGAGCTCAGAAAGACAGCGACAGAGAGAGAGCTGAGAGACAAAGAGAGCTCAGAAAGACAGCGACAGAGAGAGAGCTCAGAGACAAAGAGAGCTCAGAAAGACAGCGACAGAGAGAGAGCTCAGAGACAAAGAGAGCTCAGAAAGACAGCGACAGAGAGAGAGCTCAGAGACAGAGACAGTGTGAGTGATAGAGAGAGATAATCAGATGGGGAGAAAGAGAGTGAGAGAGCGAGTGAGTATGAGAGACATGAAGGTGATTTGTTCTGAACCTTAGGGAGGAGACATCCTTGTTTGTCTCTCTGTGGCCTGCCACACCCAAGGGCGTGGAGACAAACCCCACCCACTTACGGCAGGGGAACTCCTAGTCTCTTTTCAAAAGATGGAACATAAAGGGAAGGGCTGCCATTGGTCACAGATATCTGACAGAAACACCCACGCATCGCCTTGACTTAAGGTTACCCATTACTGTGTCATGAACATACCTTGACACGCCATGCTCTGATTGGCTCTCCTCTGTGCTCCTAGAGCTTGTTACTGTCCAATGAGCAGGCGACTTAGAAGGCATTTCCACATCAGATTACAGCTGTTATATGACTGCCATGTTTACATAAAAGGAGCAGATCTGTGTGCATTTTCTCCAGATGTCCAAAAATATAAAACTTAAAACATTTCAACGTTAGAAGGGCAGCCATGAGAGAATAACAGCGAATTTGGTTAGTTGGCCTGCTGTCCAGAGAGAAGGTCTCTTTCTGTCTGACATCGTGAGCGATGGAAGAGCCGGCCCCTTTACCTTCATGTTGGGGGGATGTTGCCAGGGCAACCAGGGAGCGAATGCGAGGGGGGTGGAGAAGGGCGTAGGCGGCGCCGGGGGATGCGGGGGCGGGGGTGGGGGTGCTTACCTAGGTTGACGGTGAGCTTGACCCTGCCGCCGTCGAGCTCCAGTCGCAGGGTATCGGCCGACTCCTTGGAGGTGGTGGCCGTCAGCAGGCCGTACGCTCTCTGGGACATGAACCTGAGGGCCACGTCCTCCGCCTCCGTATGCACGCCGCTGGGCATCATGATCTTCAGGTACATGCTGCCATCGTAGCTCAGCACCGTGGCCTCTGCGGGGGGCGCCACGCGGGCAACACGGCCATTAAGCAGCGGACGGTGTTTACCGCTGCTCAAATCACGCATTAGTGTGTGTGTGGGGGGGTGTGGGGGGCAGTCACTGCACTGGAAGGCCTTGAAGTGACTCTTGGACTGGGGCCCCAAAGATAACCAACACGGCCCCTCGTACCCATTCACAGTGGCGGTGTTTGCCGGCACTCTAGCCATACATTTGTGTGGGGCCCCCAAGGTTTTGGCCCCCTGCTGGCCACAAGAAGTCACTACACTGGGAGCCCCAGTGTGTAAATTCCTGAGAAGGGGCCCAGAAACAACAGGTTTGCTCCTCCCGAGATGGGCTGTGGCCTTGTAGCCTTTACACGCTTTTCGAAAATAAAGACGTTCCTAATGCGGCATGTTATGCTAACCTGCTAACTAGCTACCATCTTCTGATCTTATTCGCTGGCTATTCATGGGGGGGGGCAGCATTGGGACATTATCAGAAAATCAGCTGCTCATTACCCTACATGACCTCTTATCTGTATGTGTAATATAGTCAGTTTCATTAACAAATTATAATGGCTGCGTAATTCATGCATAAAAGCGCAATAAAAGCTTCCACTAATGTGAACAACACATTTTATAACCAGATTGGCAGATGAGTGATTTCTGTACAGAAAACCATGGAAATGAATGGATTTACAGACAGTTATCAATTAAATTAAACTAAATATTAATATGCAAGCGTGCTGTATCTCTCAAAGCATGCAATCAGAGTATCACCCAGTTTGCCATGAAAAAAATCTTCCCATACTGAACCAGACTGCAGTACCGCAGACTGACAACAGATGGCAATAGAGAATAACGTTAAGAAAAACAAAATAAGAGAGACCTCTGGCACGCCAAACATGGCCGTGGCAACGGCGCTACATTCTCGGAAAATGCATTTTGATACTTCACTTCTGCTAGGGTTATATTTGTTTGCATTCACAGCTGTAGGGAGGACAACAGCTTGCAAGGATTGGTGAGCATATTAGCTCTATCCAGACCTGTGTGCTTCGAACCTAAATGAAAACATCATTAGTGCAAAATGTATAGAGTGAAATACTTCATGACAGTATTCAGGCAGCATTTGAACCTCAGCTTACCACCGAAACAATGATTCAGTGTTTTAAATCATTAATATTATGCGTCTGATAATTGCAAAATCAAGGCCATGCCTCACGCATTTATTTCATCTAACCTATTTTGTCTTTAGTATCCCACAATCCTCTGCTGTTTTAATCTCTACCCGAGTCAGTCTGCATCAATAATATATATGCTACCTTCATATAGCAAATATCTCTTCCGGAAGTTTTGCTTGGTCAACTACATAATCCCAGCCACCCGTTAAACTCTGGTTATGCTGTGTTATATATGAAGTGTGAGGGCAGGCAAGCGGACAGATAACATGCCAGAAGCACTGAATGACCACTGCTGACTTATTTCTTATATTTTAATTTCCTGTTTGGCGATTTTTCTATCAGTCATTGAATATGTATCATAATTACACATATAAAAACCTTCTGTGTGCCCCCCGCCCACAAAGAGCAAGCGCCAAAAGGGTCGCTGTGATTCATGGTCATTACTCCCACAAGCTCTTTCCATGGCCCTCAGAATTCTCGGCTTGTCTCCGCCTCCCGTCGCTGTGGAGACCGGGGGGGGAGGAGCCATACCTGTCTGGCAGTTGTAGCCCAGGAAGCCGGTACCGGTGCAGTCGCAGATGTAGCGGTTCCAGCCCTCGCGGCATTGGCCAGCGTTGGCGCAAGGCACGCCGGCGCACTTGCGCTGGAACTCGCGGGTGCAGAAGCTGCTGACGCCGGGAGCGCTCTGCATCTCCGCCAGGCGCCGCACGTCGCGGCTCTTGCCGTCGATGAAGAGGTCGCGCACGCAGCCCACGTAGCCGTAGTTGAGCAGCGCCGTCCACACACCGGGGGGCAGGATCAGGTCCGAGCGCATCTCCGGCAGACCCCCCAGGAACATGTCGCTGTCCAGGTCCAGGATCTCGCTGCCCTCGTTGGAGAAGAACGGCGTGCTGCGGCTGTTGACCGATATGGAACCTGCAGAGCCAGGGGCCCCATGAAAGTAAATCAGCAGTTACTGAATAAAGGCACGCAGACCTCCGGCACGATCGATGACTGACATTTGACGTTAATATCGGTCAAATTGCCGCTTCTATTTTAGCACCATTGGATGCCCTTTAGAGGAGCGTTTCTGAAGCCGCTCCTCAGGGACCCCCCCAGACGGTCCGCGTCTCTGCTCCCTCCCGGTTCCCGGGAGGCCTCGCTTGAGAAGCCCTGCATTAGAATGTGCAGGAGGAGCGCAGTCTTACTGAGGCGTCGCATCCTCTGCAGCACCACATGAAACTCAATGCAGCACAAGGTTCTTGGGAGAACCAAATATTCTGAAGACTAAGCGCGAGGCTGGTGTAATTGTCTACGTAAAAGACGCCTCCAAATGCTGAATACTTCAGATGAAAATGTTAGTGCGGGGCTATGAGGAGACGTTCACAGGGACGGCCCGCGGGGCTATGAGGAGACGTTCACAGGGACGGCCCGCGGGGCTATGAGGAGACGTTCACAGGGACAGCCTGCGGGGCTATGAGGAGGCGTTCACAGGGACGGCCTGCACAGGGACGGCCTGCACAGGGACGGCCTGCACAGGGACGGCCCGCGTGCTATGAGGAGACGTTTACAGGGACGGCCCGCAGGGCTATGCGGAGACGTTCAAAGGGACAGCCTGCGGAGCTATGAGGAGGCGTTCACAGGGACAGCCTGCACAGGGACGGCCCGCGGGGCTATGAGGAGGCGTTCACAGGGACGGCCCGCGGGGCTATGAGGAGACGTTCACAGGGACGGCCCGCGGGGCTATGAGGAGACGCTCACAGGGACGGCCCGCGGGGCTATGAGGAGACGCTCACAGGGACGGCCCGCGGGGCTATGAGGAGATGTTTACAGGGACGGCCCGCAGGGCTATGCGGAGACGTTCAAAGGGACAGCCTGCGGGGCTATGAGGAGGCGTTCACAGGGACGGCCTGCACAGGGACGGCCCGCGGGGCTATGAGGAGGCGCTCACAGGGACGGCCCGCGGGGCTATGAGGAGACGCTCACAGGGACGGCCCGCGGGGCTATGAGGAGACGCTCACAGGGACGGCCCGCGGGGCTATGAGGAGACGTTCACAGGGACGGCCCGCGGGGCTATGAGGAGACGTTCACAGGGACGGCCCGCGGGGCTATGAGGAGACGTTCACAGGGACGGCCCGCGGGGCTATGAGGAGACGCTCACAGGGACGGCCTGCGGGGCTATGAGGAGACGTTCACAGGGACGGCCCGCGGGGCTATGAGGAGGCGTTCACAGGGACGGCCCGCGGGGCTATGAGGAGACGCTCACAGGGATGGCCCGCGGGGCTATGAGGAGACGCTCACAGGGACGGCCCGTGGGGCTATGAGGAGACGTTCACAGGGACGGCAGCTTTAGAGCTCACATGCTAGTTCATATTATATAGTCCTGGTAACACACAGCTCCAACCCCCCCACCCGCCCCCCAAACATGCTTTACCTACCCACCTACTATCCATCCATCCATCCCTCCATTTTCTGTACCTACTTATCCTAATCAGGGTCGCAGGGGGCTGCAGAGCCTCTGGGCTTAAGAAATACCCCAGGATGGGGCTCCAATGTGCTTTAATATCACGTGGAAGCATTACGATGAATGGAATGGATTTTAGCCCACATGCTGTCCATGTGCTCTTGATGTGCCCGACTGTCCGTGTATGTACGTGTGCTTGACGTGTGCCCGACTGCGCAGCCGTATGCGCGTGATCGCCGTGTGTCCGACTGCGCGGCCGTGCGCGTGTGATCGGCATGTGCCAGAATGTTATGCATTCAAGGGTTTTTGTTCCAAAAAGCAGAAGCGTCACGGTGGTGGTGGGGGGGGTATGGGGGGGGGGGGGTTGCATGTGGGCGTCACGCTCGGTTTCTCCTCTTAATTTAAACTTTCCTCTTAATTGTCAATTGAATTGCAGTTACAGCGGGGGCTGGAGCGTGCTCAGCGGGGCTACCTACACGCCATCGTGACACGGATCCGGAACACCAGCCCCGCCTCTGGGCTCTCCCGCTGCCGTGCGGCGGGCGGGAGAAGGAAGTGGGGGGGGGGGGGCAAGCTCCGGGACAAGAAGAGAGGGATGGAGATGGAGGTGGAGATAATACAGCCAAGGCCAACAACGAAGGATTTTCTTTTAAACCAACTGAAATATCCAGAATTGATTGGGAAGCTGCTGTACACCAGGACGCTTGTTATTTCCCACCTGACGCCCTAAATGAGGTGTGAGTTAAAGATCCACCAATCAGGGAAGAGGGCAAGCGACAAATATGATTGGACGATTACAGCTGCAGCCCCTCATACTTCACTCGGTGATCATGACCTCTGAAGTAAAGGACGTCTGTCCGTAACGCTCATTTATATCCTATATCCAAAGGAGCGGCCCAATCCTTCGTCGCAGCGCTGCCTTCCCGCCACCCACCGCACCGGCTGTCACCGCAGCTCATCTGTTTTATGATGTCGAGGACCCCGATTCAATGGCAGGACAGAATGGCCGCCCGTTTATTAAAGAGCCGCTGCGATGCGGCATTGAAGCCCCCGCCGAGGCTATCGATCACGGCCTCACCTTTGCGGCCCTCCCTCTGGAAGTCGACGTGGCACCACTCGCCGTCATTGACCTTCTTGTTGCTGGCCTTCATCTTCACGCTGCCAGAGCCCATGTCCATGAGCAGGTAGAGGAAGCCTTCCAGGAGCTCGATGGCGAAGTAGTCGACCTTGGGGTGGCGGTCGGCACGCTGCTCCTTGGGCCGGCCGTGGCTGAAGAGCAGCAGGCCGTTGGGCTCCGTGGTGCGGAAGTCGAAGGAGATGGAGCCCGTCTTTTTGGTGTTCCACCTGGGCAGGGCGATGTAGGACTCTGGGGTCTCGAAGGTGACGGGATCCAGGGCGGCCACATCCTCGCAGCGGAAGACCAGGTCGCCGTGCAGGCTGATCTTGGGGTCGCGCTCGATGGCCAGGCGGGACAGTTCCAGCTTGAAGTCGTTGTTCTTGTACACCACCTACTCAGACAGACGGGGACATATTTCACGTGTTTGTTAGCGTCTGGCGCTTACAGCGCTATCATCACCAATCATGCCCTATCACCGCATAAAAATACAACAGCAGTAACTTTTCCCTAAATTTATAGCTACTGGTTCACCTGAAGTTCACCTCTTCGGACGGCAAGAGGAAACCAGAGAATGCATTACTGGAATTGACCATTTTATGGAGTATATCACAGCACTCAGCATTACACCCTCCCATACAATAAAAAAAAACAAAAACACATAATTCATTTTATTTCTGCTTTTATACTCCGCCTGTGCGCCGTACGATAAGGGTCTGATGATCAAGTTCGCCGTTCTTCTCTATTAATGGGGCAGCAGAAAATGTGCTTAGGAACACGGGCCCATAACGAGAGATAGCTACTTTAGGTACGAGGGAGGCCTGGCAATCGTACCCTCGAGCAAAATGCTTGAATTGGTCCCATTAAAAATCCAGCTGCATCACCCATTCACGGCTCGAAATGTAAACACGGCCCCAGTCAGGCACCGATCTCTCGGGACGTTTTTATCGTTTACCGTGTGAGAGTCTACTGTGGTTGGCCACACGGGACAGCTGAGCTCCCCCAACGGCAATATTTACCGTTAAAAAAAAAAAAAAAAGACGAGATACGACGAGTCCGGATATGGTGTGGCGGCAAGTCTTTCGGGGGCTGTAAATTGAGCAGGCAGTGAGAGACACGACTCTGCGCATCTGTTTTACAAAACTGCATCCCTGCGAGCTGAAAGAGGCCCGTTTTTCACAGGACCAAGACGAGCCGCATGCCGGCAACGCCATTACGGGCGCAGATAATTCGGGATCGCGACTCTCTGCTCAGTCCTTTCAGACAGGTCTTAAAGAGTGATTAGCAGTTTAATTATAACCATTAAAGCCCGCCTGCAGATTAGCCACCCTCGCATAAAGTGTGAACCTGTGATCCGGAGAGGAGGATTAAGCTCAGGCGCACTTGGGCTCACCTCTGCAGAGAGAACCCCACTAATTGTAGCCCCCGTGCTTCTTGAGTCAAGCTCTCCAGGGCGAGACGGATGGATCCTGTCCGTGTCTCCCTAATGTCAATACGGACATGTGCCATCATTGTGAAGCCCAGCTTCATGCGCCGTAAGCTTCTCAGCGGGAGCCCCAGCAAACCCACGGCCCTCGGGATAACACTCACTCCACCTTTTTTTATCACTCGACCCTCCGGTCGCCACATTCAGTTTGTATTTATTTCATAGCTTTGCGCTGTTGACTTTGTAGTCTTAATGATGATCTCGGTTTGTAAACATGGGATGCAAGCGACATAGGATGCTGAGCAGCTGTACTGTACAGTGTCCTACAGTGTCTGTGTCCATACAGAAGACATGCCTGAAGAGTCACATATGAAGATACCTACATATATGTATACATGGCAGAGAGATAGATAGATAGATAGATAGATAGACAGACTGAAGGACAAATTGAAGGATGGATGGATAGATGAATGGATGGTTGGATAGATGGATGGATGGATGGGCGGATGGCCCTTCACAGTGATCCTTGGAGTTAGTTGGTGCCACGGGGGGATTCGTCATTAGCGTAAGAGGGAGCAGAGGGTGCAATGGAGGCGTCAGAGAAATCAATGTTTAATTTGGCTGTCAGGATGGTAAAGCTGGCGTACCGACACCATTGGCATGAAATTAATTACGAGCAAAGCCTGGGGAGTAAAAGGGGGGAGGGGCGGGCAAGGGGGGAGTCCCAGGAGAGAGAGGCTGACGAGGGAAGGTCATCGGCAAGGGGGACAAGAGACACTGAGGTGCTGGGGGGGGGGGGGGGGGGTGCAGAGATCCCAAAAGGTTAAAAGGGTAAGGGGGTCCAAAAAGAGGTGCTGCTAGCTAACGCTGCTCTCTACAGCCTTACACAAAACTGATACGTCCCACGTGGGCCGTCTATGTCCCCCATGTGGAGCCCCTTATGGCATGCGCGTGGGCCGTCTATGTCCCCCATGTGGAGCCCCTTATGGCATGCGCGTGGGCCGTCTATGTCCCCCATGTGGAGCCCCTTATAGCATATCGTGGGCCGTCTATGTCCCCCATGTGGAGCCCCTTATGGCATGCGCGTGGGCCGTCTATGTCCCCCATACGGAGCCCCTTATAGCTTTTGCCTGAGCTTCAATGGAGAGTAAATGCAGATGCCACGTTCTGAAAAAGGCCCCAAAAACATCTCAGGATGCAGGAGTCAGGCAGCCGGTGGCTTCCTTCACTTCCGCCTGCTAGTTATCCTCTTTTCCTCAGGACAATCCTCTGATCCTTCTTATTAAAAATGAGATAAAGCTTTAAACAGCAACAAACATTCAGCACAAAACGCGGTCATGAATAATTATGTCAGAAAAAATAAACCTTTAAAGGGATATTTATTTTTCCTCTTAAGCAAGCTGCTTGCACTCGTACTATTTAATGGTTCACTTGAGGAATCTGTTTTAGTTGTACTGACATTCTGAGCTTTGGGAAAAGGCAACATTTTCCCCCCAAAACAATATATTGTTCAGCATTTAACTTTTCATTTGCAATCTAACAGTTTCTTGTATAGGTATTGTACTGGTCTCTGGAAAAAGCTATTGGTCATCTACTCAGCCTTCAGTAACCCTCTTAACAGCACATTTAGATGCACAAACAGAGTCACACAAGAATCTGTGCTCCAGAGAATCATTCTGCACTTGGGCCAAAAGTGTCTCACATGATCGAGACACGGCCTTTAACTGAACGATCTTTTTGGGATGAAACTTCCGGGTCTATTTACAAATAAAGGCACCGTACAGGGCAAAGCCGGTCAAGGTCCATAAGCAGGCTTCAGTGCTGGCGCCCCCTGTCTGACACATAGTGAAATTGGCTGGCTAACTCGGCGCCCCCTGACTGACACATAGTGAAATTGGCTGGCTAACTCGGCGCCCCCTGTCTAACACATAGTGAAATTGGCTGGCTAACTCGGCGCCCCCTGTCTGACACATAGTGAAATTGGCTGGCTAACTCGGCGCCCCCTGTCTGACACATAGTGAAATTGGCTGGCTAACTCGGCGCCCCCTGATTGACACATAGTGAAATTGGCTGGCTAACTCGGCGCCCCCTGTCTAACACATAGTGAAATTGGCTGGCTAACTCGGCGCCCCCTGTCTGACACATAGTGAAATTGGCTGGCTAACTCGGCGCCCCCTGTCTGACACATAGTGAAATTGGCTGGCTAACTCGGCGCCCCCTGACTGACACATAGTGAAATTGGCTGGCTAACTCGGCGCCCCCTGTCTAGCACATAGTGAAATTGGCTGGCTAACTCGGCGCCCCCTGTCTGACACATACTGAAATTGGCTGGCTAACTCGGCGCCCCCTGTCTGACACATACTGAAATTGGCTGGCTAACTCGGCGCCCCCTGTCTGACACATACTGAAATTGGCTGGCTAACTCGGCGCCCCCTGTCTGACACATAGTGAAATTGACTGGCTAACTTGGCGCCCCCTGTCTGACACACAGTGAAATTGGCTGGCTAACTCGGCGCCCCCTGTCTGACACATAGTGAAATTGGCTGGCTAACTCGGCGCCCCCTGTCTGACACATACTGAAATTGGCTGGCTAACTCGGCGCCCCCTGTCTGACACATACTGAAATTGGCTGGCTAACTCGGCCCCCCCTGTCTGACACATAGTGAAATTGGCTGGCTAACTCGGCCCCCCCTGTCTGACACACAGTGAAATTGGCTGGCTAACTCGGCCCCCCCTGTCTGACACATAGTGAAATTGGCTGGCTAACTCGGCGCCCCCTGTCTGACACACAGTGAAATTGGCTGGCTAACTCGGCCCCCCCTGTCTGACACATAGTGAAATTGGCTGGCTAACTCGGCCCCCCCTGTCTGACACATAGTGAAATTGGCTGGCTAACTCGGCCCCCCCTGTCTGACACATAGTGAAATTGGCTGGCTAACTCGGCCCCCCCTGTCTGACACATAGTGAAATTGGCTGGCTAACTCGGCGCCCCCTGTCTGACACATAGTGAAATTGACTGGCTAACTTGGCGCCCCCTGTCTGACACACAGTGAAATTGGCTGGCTAACTCGGCGCCCCCTGTCTGACACAGTGAAATTGGCTGGCTAACTCGACGCCCCCTGTCTGACACATAGTGACACATAGAACTACATTAATGAAGCGTGTTGCCAGCATGACGGGAGTATGTCCGGGTCAGGTGGGCGGGGCTCCAGCAGGTCCAGCCTTAGAGCATGTTGAGCTGGGTGTGGACATAGAAGAGGAGAAGCGAAAAGCGGAGGTGGAGGAGGTGCTGTAGTCCTGGGGAGGCTCACTGAGGAGGTGTCACAAGAGGCGGCATGGAGGAAAGGTTAATGAGAGCTGAAGCAGTGTGAAGTGAGGATCAGGAGACCATCACTGCGGAGCTATGGAATACCTGACTGCTCTCAAACAGGAGGAAGGGCAACGGGCCGGGTGCAACTCTAGGACGGCACTGATCGCCGGGACCCACACGACCTATTACACTCAGATTGTCAACAGGAAGTGACACGACCAGGCAGGACCAGGGCCCGACGCCACCTCTGTCCTCATGGATGGGTTCCTCATTTCTGGGTCCCCACCAAAAAAGGGAGTACAGGTCCCCCGAGATGTTTCAAAAACTCAATAAACAGCTAGTCATTGCAGTAAAAAGATCATAGCTGGCTGGTTAGCATAATATGCTGCTTTTTTAGCTCCTAAATTAGAAATGTGATAATTTAATATTCAGTGTAGTAACTGTATGTGGCCAACAGGGGGCCTAATCACTGGGGCCCCATATACACGTCTGGTTTGAGTACTGGCAAACATGGCTGCTGTCTGTGTACCTCATTGGCACTGACAGACCCCTTACGGCACATTTCCCTGAAACAGTCCTCCCTGCTGTTTTTATGTGGAGGCGTAGTCGTCAGGGGAAATGTATTACATTTCTGACGATTCAATAAAGAAGTCGAATAGGCTGACATTTAATAAAAACATATATCAAAAAGCTTAAACGTCGTACCACTTGACCCAGGAATCGTAATGCAAAGGGACGGTGTCTTCATAATAAAAAGGTGAAAGCTGGTAGTGCCTGTGCGACATTGGCCATTGTTTGCTAGGAGGGATACGTGAGGAACTGAAGCGCTGCGGATCTGTCACGCGGGGCACCGGGCAGCCTCGCATATATATCAGGCGAGGCACCGGGCAGCCTCGCACTCACATCAGGCGAGGCACCGGGCAGCCTCGCACTTACATCAGGCGAGGCACCGGGCAGCCTCGCATATATATCAGGCGAGGCACCGGGCAGCCTCGCATTTACATCAGGCGAGGCACCGGGCAGCCTCGCACTTACATCAGGCGGGGCACCGGCCAGCCTCGCATATATATCAGGCGGGGCACCGGCCAGCCTCGCACTCACATCAGGCGAGGCACCGGGCAGCCTCGCATTTACATCAGGCGAGGCACCGGGCAGCCTCGCTCTTACATCAGGCGAGGCACCGGGCAGCCTCGCATTTACATCAGGCGGGGCACCGGCCAGCCTCGCATATATATCAGGCGAGGCACCGGCCAGCCTCGCATATATATCAGGCGAGGCACCGGCCAGCCTCGCACTCACATCAGGCGGGGCACCGGCCAGCCTCGCACTCACATCAGGCGAGGCACCGGGCAGCCTCGCATTTACATCAGGCGAGGCACCGGGCAGCCTCGCTCTTACATCAGGCGAGGCACCGGGCAGCCTCGCACTTACATCAGGCGGGGCACCGGCCAGCCTCGCATATACATCAGGCGAGGCACCGGCCAGCCTCGCATATATATCAGGCGAGGCACCGGCCAGCCTCGCACTCACATCAGGCGGGGCACCGGCCAGCCTCGCACTCACATCAGGCGGGGCACCGGCCAGCCTCGCATTCACATCAGGCGGGGCACCGGGCAGCCTCGCACTTACATCAGGCGGGGCACCAGCCAGCCTCGCATATATATCAGGCGAGGCACCGGCCAGCCTCGCACTCACATCAGGCGGGGCACCGGGCAGCCTCGCACTTACATCAGGCGGGGCACCGGCTAGCCGCGCACTTACATCAGGCGGGGCACCGGGCAGCCTCGCACTTACATCAGGTGGGGCACCGGCCAGTCTCGCACTTACATCTTTTAAGCAGCCCATGAAGTTGTTGCTGACGGGTGACCCGGGCAGGTCCGCCGTGTTGGGGCTCCCCCCGATGTAGAAGAAATCATCGGACCCGAGCATGGTGTAGTCCTCTTGGGTGTAGCCCGTGGTGGTGAGAATCCCATCCACCGATATAGTCACCTAAGTCAGCCATAGCCAGACAGATGTAGAGCAGGCGGAGAAAGACAGAGAGAAAGAATAGGAGAGAGAGGATTAAACACGAACCACAGGGCAGGCCGGACTGCGTCCTAGAGCTACTGTGCCGAATGCCTGCGTCATGACAGCTCAGAGGGAGGGCTTTCACGAGTGCAGCTGTAGGGCCCGGCCGCAGCAACCATGCCGTCCTGCCAGGTGCGACCCCAAAAAAGGAAGGAGGGCAGCCTAAGCATGTATCTTAATCCAGCTCGTAGCCAGATGGCCGCATGCTTCAGTTCTACCACTATGATGTGATAACGTTGACGTCAAAGCTAGTGCTAACGTCAATGCTAATGCTAACGTCAATGCTAATGCTAACGTCAATGCGAATGCTAACGTCAATGCTAATGCTGTAATGTTGTTTAAGGTTATAAACAAATATATTACTAATAATTAATATTTTTTTTGGGGGGGGGGGAAGTGAGGGGAAGGCAGTGTCTCTCCAAACGAGACTGAAGTCTGCTTATTAAAAATGCAAAAACTGAGGCTCGGAGAGGCTGGAAGAGCTACCGTTATAGGATGTGCGACTGCTTTCCTCTCGACGGCATCCGAATGGATGCAGAAGTTCGCCATTTATTCATAAGCTTTGGAAATGAACGAACGCCACTATTACTACATCACTCTCAGTTCATTTGATTTATATTTTAATTTAAACTCATATTTTGTTGGCGTTTTATCCACCATCGGTCGACGCAGAGCACAAGATTTTATAAGACATAAGGAAATGTTGAACTTTATAACTTCAACAAGCCTCAAGCCCCAACCCGTCTCCGGTGGCCAGCTGGAGGCAGCTAGTTATGTGGCTGACGTCACTATCCTCAGTGATTACAACGGCTGCGGATCAGATACTAACATGAAACCGTATTCCATGTTAAAGCTGTGACTATTGGAAAAGGCATCATGTATACCAAGTGTGAAACATGACGAGATGTTTGAAGGTGTCCGGCTACTTTAAGCGTCTCTTGTGAAGGCACAAGGGGGGGAACGGGGGGTCCTGTCAGCTGCACTCGGAAAGACCGTCCCAAACTGAGCGTAATGGTCTCGCTGCTCTTAGGATTACCGTACTTCCCTCAATAAAGGGCAACTCATTTTTATGTCTGCCACTGCTGTTCAGGGAGATTTTGGTGTCAGTGGATTTGCCAGTGGTCGGGGGGTCAGGTAGGGGCGGGACATTCTTGCCAGTTTGGGACCTGTGTCCGTGGTCATGGGGAGGGTGACAACAGTGTGTGTGTGTGGCGTCAGTCTTTTCAGAGACACGGCGGCAACGTGGCGGGCGTCTGAGCGTCTGCCGACGAGGCTCGTTTGTTGTGCCAAGCAGATCCAAGTGTCACAATTTCGTCCAGCTGAGGCGAGTGGAATCCAGGTAATTAGCACAACTCCGGTGCCAAGACTTCATATCGCATTTTCCAATTGAGGACTTTGCCAGAGAGTAGCCCGGCTGTCAGTTACGTTGCTAATGCCATCATTAAGAAATCATTAATGAATTACGCCCAGCCAGCTGCGAGCCACCATCCAGGACGCCATGGAAATGTAGTAGGGTTAGGCAGACATGAGACATTCGTTATGAATGCTGATTTTGGATGTTCTTCAAACCCAACCCCTAATCGCGGAATGTCAATGAACCACGGGAGGTTACTATGACGAGGCTTAGCTCATGCTATCGAGGCTGCCTCTACGCAGGGACCATCCAGAGTCACGTACCGTAAACCCCGTAAATCCAACTCCCTGGTGACCACATACCTACCCAAAGAAACGCTCAAGGTTCCCTGGAGATGCCCACAAAACATAATGCTTCACTCAATATTCACAAACAAGCCATTCGGAGATAAAGAAGAACAGAAACCAACGCACTCATCCTCATAAGCAAAGTGGCGGCAACCTTATATCTCTGGGGAGGCTGCTCAGCTCCTGGTCCCACTGTGGAAGATTCTGGATCATTGCTGCCCACTGTAATAATACCGGTTGGAATCGCTACACTTTTTGCTCCACGTGATACGATAACAGATTCCCGCCACCGCTGACAGATGAGACTGCGAGGCTGAGAAGTGACCCCCCCCCAGCTGCCAGCGTCTGTCGTGTAATTTACGACTCGTATGAAACGGACTCCGCAGTTAACGGTAAAAGATGCGGCAGTGCGTTCAGCACACATCCACACCGCGCTTCTCACTGCAGCCTGCCATGTTCAAACAAGAAACTTTAATTAAACTCATATTAAGGTTTCCTAGTCTGATCATATCTCCATCTTTTCCCAGCATGCAATAGACCGCACGTTCCACTGACTCCTCTCAATCATAAAGACATTAAGAACATCCTCATTTCTACAATCTGGATTCACCAACTGTGAAGTAAGTCATTACCCACCACCCCCCACCCCCCACACACCCCCGACATACACACACATCCCCCGCTAAACTGTAAATTCCCCATGACTCACACCCCACTACATGAAATATTGCTTCTTTATATTTTACTTAGAATCGATTTTGTTACATTTTGACTGAAAACTAAACTGATGCCTATTGGGTCCCTGTTTTATTCATTTGAGTAGTCAGGAATATTTATACATTTTACAAAGTAGGTAGGTAATTACATGTGCTTTCTGCATTGACTTCGATAATCTGGATACTCCAGTTACAAACAATATAAAATACAGATGTATGTATATATGTATGTATGGATGTTAAATAGATATATTTCAGTTTAAACACTTATCGGAGTTTAAATACAACCTGATGTTGGGCTGATTGCATTGTTAGAAAGTATGTTTAATAGATGTATTTAGCTAACAGGTGCACCGTGGGTAATTCAATTCAGTCACATACGTTATGATTACTTTTCAGTTTGACTGCAAAACTACAAACCTGGTGTGAAAACGATTTACACGGACTGCATCTCAATATAAATGTGCATAAAGTATTGTGAATTATATCATCAACAGCTGACACGGGTTAGTGCAGTTCGGGAATGCCTCACGCCACAGAAGAAAACTGCAGTACGCTTATATCGGTTTAGCGATTGTGGTTATATACGTATATAACCATGCCTTATATTAACCTTTGGTGATACCAAACTAATACACAAATTGAGGTGGGCTATATATAGAGAGAGAATGAGATGGACTAATTCATTTTGGAGTCTTTTAGATGTATGACACATAAAGATTATTATGGGATGATTGGTGCAATCTGGAATGGGGTGTGAAATTGTGTGTGTCTGTATATATACTGTTCAATGTGCAGCTTTTATATTGGCAGAAATAAGGAAGTAATCTGAGATAAAAAAGGACAGGTGAATTCAATAAACCTGTCACGGGCAACAACATTAAATAGGAAAAGTGACTGAAGAGTAAGACGTTTTGTTTTTCACTGCAGTGACACAGAGACCACTGTAAAAGAAAGCCCCGTGTCACCTGCGATGTGCAGCTCATATATACCAGCTTGTCACGACTACAAGCAGTGAAACAAGCATTACAAGGGCCCGCCCCCCCCGGGGCCGAGCTCTCGTCTGAATGGATGAAGCAGCTCTTCCTTGTTCCTCGTGGCAAAAGCACGGCATCCTGCTGTCCAGAAAGAACATCAATGCGACAGAAGATGCGTCAATGCTAGTGACCCAGGAGGGCTGCTAAATGGACCATCCATCACCCCCCACCCCCCGGATGAAGGAGACCATTACAGAATTGCACCTGTACTCTACCTGATCATATTACCTGAACACAAACTATACAAGTCTGTAGCGGTTCAGATCGCTCAGCAATTATGTTCTACATAGCAGTGTTTTAGGTAAAGTTCAATTTAGTCAGAAAATGATTGGATTCTCATAGTAATTTCACATTATTGTTATATTGTTGTTGTTATTTTTGTTGTGTTGTTATATTCTACTGTTATTGTTATTATTGTTGTTACATTGTATTGGTGTTATTGTTGTGTTGTTGTTATACTGTTGTTATTGTTATTATTGTTGTTACATTGTATTGGTGTTATTGTTGTGTTGTTATATTGTATTGTTGTTGTTATTGTTGTGTTATATTGTATTGTTGTTGTTATTGTTGTGTTATATTGTATTGTTGTTGTTATTGTTGTGTTATATTGTATTGTTGTTGATACTGTTCTCATCCTGGACAGCGCAGCAGGACTAGAGGGGCGCAGCAGGGGTACAGATACTAAAAGTGCTGGGTCGGGCCAGTGTGAGATTGGGCGGGTGGGAGGAAGAGGGGGGGCCGAAGCAGTATTTTGTCAGGGGGCACAGAATTTCTAGTTACGCCCCTGGCAGGCAGTCCAGGCCACGAGGACGGGGGCTCCCTCAATGGGATGGCAGACCAATGCAGGAGACACTGTAACACTAAGGGCAATATTAGGGGCCCAGCGCACTTCCCGCACTGTGGGACAAGGGAGACTCCAGCTGAAAGGCACGCAAACAAAGGGAGGACTGAAGATCTGAACTCATGACCCAGAAGCGGTGACTTTCACAGCAGCTATGGACCTGAATATGTGGCCAGCAGCGAAAGACTTTCAGGAACGGCTCTGCTTTTGTTACTAAGGAATGTTATAAGCGCCACTTTATTCATCTGCACAATAACCAGTCAGTAAATGATTAAATACCAAAGACAGATTTTATCAGCGGCTTCATATTTATGTTTTCGAGAATTTCTAAGACATAGGGCTGCAGAATCGGGGAGCTACAAGGCTGCCTTTTATAGTGGAGTTAAATTATTGCATATATTTTTCATGCCATACAGCCCTCACTGAATATGTAGGGCCCTGTGACTCCGAACAGGAAGATGGATGGATGAATATGGAGGAGGGTGTGTGCTGAAGCAGTGAGTATATACACAAACACCCACCCATATGTGTGCTGTGAATCAACGTCGGATATACTACCGCCAAAGATACCCTACTATTATCTACGCTCGGGGCATCGAAGTACTGCGGCACCTTGGAAAACGAACTTCAGTGAGAGCGATTCATAGGCATCCCAGTAGGTCCATTTGCCTTTGTGTCGGCCCATCAGAGATGCGTCTCGATCCGTGCAAGTTTGGGCATGCCTTTTTTGTCTTGTTCTGTTCCGAGTTTGCAGTCGAGTTGCAGTTAGATTTTTCTCGACTGACCTGTTCGGGGTCTGAATCGCTAGAGTTGAACATGTCTCGACCCATACAAGTTTTAGCAGGAACGGTCAAGTTCCATGATTTCGGTCGAGGTGCAAGTCAAAAAAAATTCAACAGACCCGAAAGTCCGAGTTGGTCGAGCTAAGAGACGTTCGAGTTCCAAGGTTCTACTGTACTCAAAACACCCAATTCCAGTACATATGAACTCAACCAGAAACGCTGACATCTCCTTTTGTCTTTATTTCTTAATAGATTTTTTTTATATCTGTATACAGTATATCCCTGTAATGTGCTTAAAGGTCCTTAATTAGTCCACCATCAGGTCACAGTCAAACACACCCCGTTAATCTCAACTCCTCTACACTTCCAACCTTTTTTATTCCCCAAAGACTCATGAGTTTAAATTTTAGATTTTAAACACACTGGCTATTTTATGTTACATCACAACAGCCACATAGCTAGAATTATGCCCGGTGTAACCCATCGCTAAGTAATTCTCGCCGACTAATCGTGTGGACCTCCTGCTTCAATTACTATGAAAAAATAAGGCTGATGTGAACAGGACATGCTTCATAACTAACAAACTACTGTACGTCATCCTCATATGGATACAATCCATCCACCAATTCTTCCATAATTGTGTTTCCAGTGAAGGGAACAAGCCTGGGCCTCACTCTATCCAAAAAACTTGCTGATACGATACCAGTTATATGCATTCCCCCCCCCCCCCTTTCTTTAGTTCTGATAAACCCTACACTTGGTCTGCATGCTTTTAGACAGGTTAAGTCGGCCTATTAGCCAACACGCACGGATCACTTGCCGCTAACTACATCACTAATCTATGTCAGAGCACCTCCGCCATGATTAATGACAGGGGCTCCCGCAGTCCTGTTCCACACTCCGGGTATTATATGGCACTGCTTCAGGTCACTAAACACCAACCAGCCATCATAACCAGGCCCGCGAATGTGAGCCTGACGCTACTCTGCTCTCTGATCCATACCAGGTATATAAATACATTTAATCTCGCAAAGCCTGCGCCGCATGTCTCATAGATAACGCATTCGATGACAAGAACGCGTCAATGTGAACGCTACACTGCCTCCCAAATGATTTTCTGGGTTAATCTGATTGTCCTGTCTCACACCTACACCTCATTCCTACCTAAGGTTTGTTTTGTTGACTAGGGCTATATTCATGGCGAGAGCAGAGGAATATTAAGAGAGATTAAATAACCTAAAAACTTAATAAATAGCTATAAAATTAAAAAAAGAGTTAAAACAATGTACATGAGATGCTTAATATTAGCTTTTGATGATTTCTTTTTTAATTTATTATTTTTAAAAAGTCTGGCTTGACTTTAATAGAAACTCCTTTAAAAAAAATCACTAAAATGTTAACTTCGCCTAAGGGAGTTAAAAAAAATAATTCAATAAAATCTGTTTCACAGGTAAAGGATTTTTGTATGTAAAACGTGCTGGTAGATTTAGATGAATTAACTGATCCCAATAATTTTGACAGTTAGCTTTTGTCATGTTTCCATTATTTGGGATGATTTCACACAGTTTGTTATTAGTCCCTCCATCCCATTCAGCTTGGCATATTTTCATCGCGTGGGACAAGTTCGCGATTGGAAGGTCGACCGTTATTAGACGCATCTGTACAGGTGAATTTATGTTCTTTTTGGCAGCTTTTGTGGTCAGTCTGTTTCATTTCTAGCTGCAGAAACAAGGCAGCACTAGATGGTCACTGTGGCGGAAAAACTAGCAGCACGCTGAAAATTAAGATGGCGGCTTCCATGAGAGTGATATGAATGAAGCTGAAGCGCCTGCAGGGTGAGGCAGCCAGATACCTGCGGCCCCGAGGGATTTTATTCTCTCACATAACTACCAGGCGGGCTTCTGTTGCCTCTCCTCTGCTGTTGTTTTGGCTTTTATCATCACATTTTCAGTGTTGTATAATATTTACTGGGTGCCTCACACCGTCACCTCACGCCTGCTGGGATGTGGGATGAATCACATGCCCGGTTTTGCATGTGCGTGCTGTTCACATGTCCTCCCTGACGGCCTGGCGTCCCATCCCATGTGTCCCCTGCCACAAGGTCTGCGCTTCCTCAGAGCTCAGGAGTTTTACTTACACAAAGATGCTCTGATGACAGAACGAAAAATGATTGGTTCAGTGAGACAACCAATAAGATCGTAGAGGAGGTGGGTCCAAACAGCTTGAGGCAGGACCAAGACATCTAATTGGATGGTCCCGCCTCCTCTAGTTCCTTGGAACTACCTCCTCTACAATCTGACTGGTTGTCTCTCTGAACCAATCACTTTTCATTCTGCCCTCAGAACATTTTTGTGTAAGTAAATCTCCCATGAGCTTCCTGCTATGGCCTCTAAGCTTATCACCACCCAGCAGCGGATAAACGGTTATGGAATATGGATGAATAATTGTACGTGGCTCACACGTACACTGGGACACAAACTGACTCTTGATATACAGCTTCCACATTCGTTCAGCGGTTTATTTCTGGAAGTAACTCTGAATCAGCTATCCAGGTAGCTGCACCTGACATCAACCCTTAAGCAACTAATCCAGTCAGCCTGATGCTTCCATTTAATCAATGCCTGCCTTGTTCTACAGAGCCCTCCAACAATTAAGGAGCCTGTAAATAATTGATTTCATATAAAGTTCAACGTTGCCGCACGGAGAAAGAGCCCTGTCACAAGAGAGCCGCATCTGAAACTACTTTGGCAGATTTTGTTCAACAAGACAGGAAGCTTGTCATGAATGCTAACTGAAAGCGTTCAGTTTAACTCGATTTAATTCCGGAGATTCCTTCCGCTAACGGCTCAATCACAGCAAGAAGGTTAATTAGTTAAGAGCTCAGCTGGGACAGGAACGACGCGGCAGGAATTGTACATTTCCCGGGCATCTCTAAATAACACAAACGCACACAAAAAAAAACACCCCACACATTCTCCTGCATCTTAATCGTAGAGAAACAAGGTCCCATTGCGTGCATCATTGCTAAGCCTCAGAGAACGAGTTTACAATGCAGGAAACGAGAGGCACAGAGCTGGGTGAGCGAAACCTGTACGCAGGCAGGAGCGCGGCGCCAGCGGAGACCTCAGACACACACCCCGGCTTCACGGTAATCGCTCACCGGTGGATCTGACGCCAGCCTATTCTAATTTCATATCCTGCCGCCGATAGAGCATTCCCGTCACGTAAACAGTTGCGTGAATAAACATGAGGCAGCCGGCTGAGAAGGAAGGGAGAATCAATATTTCTTTCAGACGCGGTTACTCATTTGTTTCACATTTTCAAAGGAAGCGGAGTTACAGCCGCCCTTCACTCGCTCATGACCAGCTTGATCAATTCTCCACGGAAATGGCCTTGTGCGTCCAGAATGGCATTGGGCTGCTAGACAGCTCCACTTAACGTCCCTGACCAGCAATGACCTAACTCCCCCCCCATAATGTTAAAGCACCACATACTATCCTAAAGCAATTTCTCAAGTTGATCATTTCCACAAAAACATGACTCGATTTGCTAAATTATCAGTGTATTCGCCATTTTTTTTTTTACACAAAATTTTCTCAGAAGTTGAGGATTATTGCTCTAAAAAGACAAACTTCAAACAGAAGTTTCTCGACTCAGAGCACATGCTTATCCCTGCCATCTACAATCAGCGATAGTCTTCCCCTCAATAATAAAATACTTACAATATTCTATTAAGGTTTTCGTTTTGAGCTGTATTTATTTTTCGTTTTTATTCAGAATCTTCAGAAGTGTAAAAATGCTGATGTCAGCATTCATATATCATCACAGATTTCAATGATTCTTATAAATGAGAAGATTTTGATGAAACTTAACGTTCTAAATTTCCCTCTACTTTGAATTGCGTCGATGAATGAAAAATGTTCGAGTGCCTCAAACAAGACACCAAAATAAGTGTTACCTTCTGTATCTGGTCAAACAAATTCATAGCCAAACCTACAATACAAACCTACTGAATTTCCAATACCCTGCTCTCTATGGTAAAGACTGTACCGTATGTCTTATGGAAATACGTTAAATGTAAAAATGGATAAAGGTTTTATCAGCACAGTACAGACAATGACAAAGCCATAGGGCACCTTCCGTCAGGGCTGAAATCCAGGTCCGCCTTACCTTTGCTGTCTGTCACTCACCTGAGCTGTCCTAATTCCTTGCAGATGGGTTGTTTTGACTTTTAGAGGGAGAATTTCAATACAGACACTGCTAAAAATGCAATACAGAGAAAGGTGGGAAAATATAAGCAAATAAATAAAGGGACCTCATTCTCCTCAAATGTACACTTACCACTGGAGCTTCCACACAGGTTTGGGAGCAGATCTCCAGCTACGTCTTATAGAACAGTATCGGGCAAAACACTTAGCACCATATCTGAAGGGCTTGCAATCCACAGCATGAAAAGTGAGAAAGAAACGTTAGCCCTGTACATCGTGTCGGGTCATCTGATACGTTTTGAGGTTTTGGGAGGATTCGCAAGGTCCCACACCAGTAAGACTGGATCGGGGAGTGGTGTGGCATCCTGGTGGAGTCGCCCGTTTGGTGGCTGGCAGCTGGTTCGGTAACCAAACTATGATGTCTAACAGGCAATAGATGAGATCCAGGAATCTGAAGATCAATCAGCTCATGCCCAGCTGGGAAGTTATATACTATTTGGTCGCTGATCCAGTAACAGAGTGATGTGAGAGGAAGGGGGCGGGGGTGGGGGGTGGGGGGGGGGTTGGCTATACCAGAGACAGAGTTTGCAGGAAATGACGGGGGTTAGAGGGACAAAGGGGTCAGTGTGGTGTGTCACTGTGTTAACTTGGGTTGGGAGGGTGAACTGAATCGGTTAGTACTTTAGTAAATAAGGGAGAGTCAGACACAAAAATGGTTGTTAGTACAGTTACAACAAAAGTTTGATTTAGACAATAGTATTAGTAACAGTTTTTAGCAAGTTTGTTTAGTATTTACTGTACTAATATATATTTATATAGCTCACAATGCCTTGTAATTTGATTTGCAAGCCCTGACCAAACTTATCTGCAGATTGCAAAATCAAATATTTACTTTTATTGTTTTTGAATTCATTCATTTCAAAAGAAACAAAACTATCCATTCAAGCTAAGGAAGTGTATAGCCATGCATGGAAATGATTATGGATTTTCAACTGAGACGAGTGTTCAACAAAAAACAAGCCATACAAATGAAAAACCGTTAAACACAGATGAGGGATGGAAATATAAAATTACCACCATGTGACTTAATTTGCAAACCAATGAAAAAGCAAGAAAGAATAAAAATATAGATAAGCAAAAGTTAGCATCTGAGCTGGATAATATAGCAAACAGAAGAGCACACCCACACACACGCACGCGTGCGCGTACACACACGGATGAGGTGATGCTCACGTGGCAAATGCAAGTGCCCACACACTTATACGTGTGAAATGGAAGCAGCAAAAGGGAATGTGTTTTTTGTTTTTTACCCGTAAAACCATGCAACGGGATGCATAGACAAATACAGCGGTTAAAGGAAATTAATGTGGACCAAAGCAATAAAGCTACGATAAACGGAATGACTAAGATGGAACGCTTTTCAGATTTTCCTGGGGGGTGGGGCTGAGGAAGACCGGGCTCCATCATCTGCAGTGAATGAAGGAGGGTAAAGCAGTGTTAAAACAGCACTCAGGCGGCACTGCCTTCATGTGACTGCTCGCTCCCCGCCGTCTAACTCCCCGCTCGCAGTAACAAACTCCCCAGCCTCGCCGGCTCCGTGATTCCCACCCGCTCATCAGAACCCGCCGCTCCAGTGCAGCGTGACGGCGGCTCCGAGATCCTGAAGGGATCTTTCCAGCTACCCACCCGACACCCACGACTCCAGTGCTGTCCTCTGTCAGCTTGACAGATCTGACGAAAACAAAACGAGAAAAAAACAAAACCCACGGCAGCCCTCGTCTCTTTGATTGCAGTGCGCTCCCTCGCTCCTGTCTTCCAGTGCCTTTCGCTTCTTGAGCCATGTGCTGCGGGCGTCTCTCCTCCACTCACAGAGACAATGAAGCCCTTTCCCCTGTCTGCCTTATCCTGATTTCTCTTTGTTAGAGTACAGTGAGGTGTGCAGCTGTTGTCACGCTTAGTTGTTGCTATTTTTTTTTCGAATTACTCATCCGAGCATAAGATTTTCGCAGGGGAATAAAAGAAGTAACATACAATTTGTTAAAGTATTAGGTTTTTATATATGTATGTATATATGTTGCACATATATATGCATATACATATATACCAAAAGAGTAGTACATGAAAAGAGAGGTTGACTTTAACATGCAGGGATTAGGAGTTAGACTCGAGGTACAGCTGTAGTGTTAGTGTTGATGGAGACGGCTGATCGGACACAGTCGGACACGTCCCCTCCCCCCGCACAAGTGTGCCCGGGGCCTAAGCACTTCCAGCGACAGGCACTAAGGGGCAGTATGCAAGGCTGAGAGAGCTGTGTATGCTCTGAGAGGCCCAGAAGCCGGGCCAGAGATATCAGCACGAGGACACGGTGCCTGATACTGGATCTAAATTCCAAATTAGGGTCATGTGATATATGCAAGGTTCTTCCATGTGAGCTCCTTGAACCCATAATATCTAGAGGCCTCCCTGAACAGATCAATCAGTCAACCAGATGGTCGTCTTGTCTGGGAGACGAGGCCGTTCTTGGTCTTGGGCTGAAGTCATTCTTAGGGCCCCACCTACAGCATAAAAATGCTGCGATAGAAATCTCGGGAAAAAAATGTGGGCCCCTAGAATTCAGGGCCCCGAGTTTCAGCCCAGGTTAACCTGCACATATGGCCTGTCTGAACCGGTCTGAACCGGTCTGGGCTGGCTTTAGATAAAAATCTAATGGTGTATGTTATATACAGTATAGACATGCTATAATTAGTTCATAGTTGTTATTACAGTAAATATTAACGTTGTTCCCTGAGACACTAGCTAGCTGGTATTGAGATGGAAGGACAGATGTTTGTTTTCGCCTAGTCACACTCTTCGCTGGTCGCTTATTCGGAGTGACGTGACCTACACGCCTGCCATGGATGTAATCTGCAAAGACGCGCCTGTGGTCAAGGCGCGACGACGCGGGCATTCGCTGCGTTTTTCCTGGAGAACACGGCAAACACACGCCACAGCCGCATTGACTGCGGGCCGCTGTAGCGATGCACCGCACTTACTGCCTGTCGCTGCGGTCGCAGCGTGTCGCTCGTTAGCGTGTCCGCTGTGTGCGTTCACTTCCAGCACATACTAGAGCAAATAAATAAGTACTAAATAAAGAAATCAATTAACGGGGTAAATTAACAGGGAAAAAATTAACAGGGAAAAAATATATTGTTGATACTGGGTAACTGATCTTTAATCTTTTTTGAAGTAATTCTTTATTTCTTCATCCGGATATTAAGTTTGAGAGAACAATACGGGGCAAACAAAAGTAAATAAAATAGGGAAGAATTAAGTGTTTCTACTACAGTTTGATTACGAAGCTAATTTTTCGTAACGTGTGTCCTATTTGTTGTTTGAGGAGGAGTTTCATATTTAAGGACGTCGGTGTCCCGGCTGGAAAGGCTACACTGGGGTCCGAAGGGGAACTAATCACAATATTTTCCCCACCTTCTTTGACTGATTTGAAGTATTTGTTGTTGGGGTTTGTTTTACTTTGTCTTTTTTTGGGGGTTTTTTTGCATGTTAAAAGCAAACAAAATGGAAAGAGGAAAGTAAAGTCCAGGGCAAACCAAGCTAGACAATTAGAATGATATCTACCATATAATGCAGTTTGTTTACCATAGCGTGTCCGATGCCTGCGTGCTTGGGGGAGAAAACAGGGGGGGAAAGAAGGACAAACCTTGAACTCAATAAAGGACACCTGAGAAAATAATTAAATCTATTGTTTTTGTCCCATTAACAAGTTAGCTGGTGAATACGCAATAGAATGTCATTCCAATCATTTCTTTCATATGATTAAATTAAAAGGCAGTTGTTGTTTTTTTTTAAAGTTCCAAATAATACAAACAATCCAAATAAAGAAATAAAGAAAGAACTGGCAAATATACATATATACGAATCAAGGGGTGTAAAAATGCTAAAATCGATGCTGCTCTCTGTTAGTACTCAAGTTAAGTTGGAAATCAACAGATGATGGCTCACATTCCGTGAATGAGACAGTGTTAGTTGATATAAAGATATATATATATATATATTTTCTTAGTAAATAAAAAAAGAGAAAGGAAATTGTACAGAAAAGGAAAAAAATATCGAGGCTTCTGGAGAATGTTAGTAAAAAGACACAAGAGTTAGCAAATCAATTTTCACATAGAGGGGGGGTTAGGGTTGGGTGGGGCGGGGGGGCTAACAGTGTATTGAAGAAAACATGGAGAGACCCAGACAGGTGCAGGAGCGTAGAAATAGTTATTAGAATAGACTGGATCTGACAGTGAAACTGCTGAGAGGGCTAATAGGAAGTTAGGGAGGCAATCCTTCAGCAATTAGCAAGGCCAGAGGCTCTTTATCCAACAAAATGTTTAGTGTCTTAATATTTCAAGCAGTACGCTGAGCTGTAATCTGTGAGGTCACATCCAAAGGGGCAGTTTTTTTTTTTCCTTTTTTCACTGGCAAGCAAATCAACGAACAGCCATCATAGCTGCTTCTGGCAGTAATGCGCTGCGCTAGGAGTGACAACCGCAACACCGTGCAGCGCGGCACGCAGACGGGCTAGAGACAAACTGCGGAAGGGAAAAGGACGGCAGATGGAAATCGAGAAGGAGAGAGAGAGAGAGAGAGAGAGAGAGAGAGAGGGGTTAGAAGGACATCAGCCATACACGTATGCTTCATCAAGGGCCACAGTTCACAGTTAGCTTAGCATGCTGTGCCACCTATGTGTTTGTCCTCAGGACTGTGATGTCATTTCCCCCCGGGTAGCAAACCAATCACGGAAGATTAATGGCACAGATATGGCATAAATAGGGCACAGTTCAGCTGGTGGCTAAAGCTACTGCTTCTCATTGAATAGCCATTTCATCAGCTTAGCATTGATGATATGCAGGAATTTCATAGGTTATAATTGAAGCGACAATTTTTGCAGAATGTATTCTTCTGGTGATGCCTTTCAGAGCAGATGATTTCGGCCGGGATCGCCCGCTATGACACGAGAAATTGCAGAAACAATTTCCGACATGTAATACCAGAGGTGTCTTCCACCATGAAGTGAAAGCGATTGCTGTGAGGTGACTTACATTTCTCGGAATTGGAGCTGACATCTCTCAAAGCAAAATTTTGTTAAATTAGGTCAAAAGCGTAACAATCGGCATGTGTAGAGAATGCGGGCTGCTGAGCATTTCCCTCACGAGAGGATGGCAGCCTCACTTATCACAAGGAAATCCAAGCCTTATTTGCATCCGACAGGTTGGGAAGGGTCAGTTTTCAAGGAGCTTGTAGTTTTAGCCAGAATCACAGGAAATAGTTTATTAAAAGCAAGCAGTGGGAAACTATGAGACTTAAGCAAAAAAAAAACAAACAAAAAAAAACAGCCCTCTGGAAGATTACAGATGGCTGTGTTCTCCATGACTGTAAATAAATAGAAAACTTTGGCAGACAAATCATAATTGTTGATATTACTGGCATAAAAAATAAATTAACTGACTGAATGAAGGATGAATTTATAACAAAGGAGAGGAAAGGAGAGCGGTGGCAGGCCAAAAGACATCCAGACTGGTAGGCTGACTTGGATTTCCGTAAAGCATCTGTTATTAATGGGAAGAGCCCAGTGTGAACTCCGAACATCTTTTATTCACTGAAAAATAAATTTCATGTGAAAGAAAATACATTTTAAAGAGGATCAGAAGGGGGGAGGGGGAGAGAAAGGTGTTAGACGTCATAGAAACGGCGATAAATAAAACTTTTTGTTGGTGGGGCGCGCACAAACATATGCCTGTTCAAAGGGGCGTAGAGAATAAAGCACTGCATGGTGACAAGCAGAATATGCAGGTGATGACTCAGCTAGAGCTGGGGGGGGCTCATCATGTAAACGGGCTCAAGACCACCCCCCCCCCCACACACACACACACTCACACACACACACACACACACACACACACACACACACACACACTCACACAGACTTCAAAAGCCAACTGAACCCATCCCTAGTTTGGATGTTTGTAGAACTCGAGTTTGTCACCTAAGGTCAGGCTACAGATCGCGGGATTTTTTTTCCTGACAAGTAAACTACAGGAAACAGAGAATGGGATAAAGAATTCAGAAGCACGGGAAGTGTAGATCTGGGTAACATGCTGGTTAATTAGCATATTTAATTAATAAAATAACCACTGTTTCAATTAGAGCAGGCAAATGGTGGTCACACGAAAATAGTAACGAGCTGCTCTGATGCTTTGCGCTCACTGCTAGGTGCAAATTCATCACCGATACAAAATGTCTGACTGTTTGGGTCACATCTTAAGTGATGTAACATCAAAACTGAGACCTTGAACATAATATAGAATAAGGCAGGGGTCTCCAACTCTGGTCCTGGAGAGCTACCGTCCAGTAGGTTTTCCATCATACCCGACTTCTGATGAGTCACAGCTGTTCTCAGGTAAATACCAGGAGCAGGTGTGGCTCAGAAGCCAAGTGGGACAGAAAACCTACTGGATAGTAGCTCTCCAGGACCGGAGTTGGAGACCCCTGGAATAAGGAAGTTCAATCTGGCAGAAAATTATCATTGTTTCTATTACAGTACTCGAAGGCAATGTTGTTGCTATCTTTCTCTGTTTATGAATCTACTTTATTTTCCTAATAACGCGTTACTTTTCTCCTTGTTACCGTGGATACTGGGGTTTTTGAGGCAAAAACCAAAATAAATTAATAAATAAATGTCGTCAAGCAGTAAATGTGCTTTAATGAATATTTCTGGCTCTGCCAGAAGATTGATAGCTGGCAGAATTCAAACTGACACTTCAATAGGCATTCCCAAGCCCTAAACGCACACCCAGAATAGAAAACATAACTCCTTCAAACACAGGACATGGAAATGCATGTCAACACACGCTGTGACACGCCAGCCTTCACACGCATGCACATCACCGTGGTGCTTAAAGGGGCCCATGCATCACATCCGTACCTCTAACCGCAGGTCACACGCATGCACATCACCGTGGTGCTTAAAGGGGCCCATGCATCACATCCTCACCTCTAACCGCAGGTCACACGCATGCACATCACCGTGGTGCTTAAAGGGGCCCATGCATCACATCCGTACCTCTAACCGCAGGTCACACGCATGCACATCACCGTGGTGCTTAAAGGGGCCCATGTATCACATCCTCACCTCTAACCACAGGTCGCATGCACATCACCATGATGCTTAAAGGGGCCCATGCATCACATCCGTACCTCTAACCGCAGGTCACACGCATGCACATCACCGTGGTGCTTAAAGGGGCCCATGCATCACATCCGTACCTCTAACCGCAGGTCACACGCATGCACATCACCGTGGTGCTTAAAGGGGCCCATGCATCACATCCGTACCTCTAACCGCAGGTCACACGCATGCACATCACCGTGGTGCTTAAAGGGGCCCATGCATCACATCCTCACCTCTAACCGCAGGTCACACGCATGCACATCACCGTGGTGCTTAAAGGGGCCCATGCATCACATCCGTACCTCTAACCGCAGGTCACACGCATGCACATCACCGTGGTGCTTAAAGGGGCCCATGCATCACATCCTCACCTCTAACCGCAGGTCACACGCATGCACATCACCATGATGCTTAAAGGGGCCCACACATTATATCCCATCTTAGATGACCAAACCTGGGTAAATATAGCATGCAAAATATATAGGAGAAATCATTTATGTCATAAATATCTTCTCCTGATAAACTGCACTACTATTATAGTAGTTCGCATCAACAGTGCAATGCTCTCTTATTTTTAGATAACTGAGCGCAATAACCATACATGACATTTATTTTGTTATACTATGTTTGACTGTTACATTACAAATGTATGTTATGAATGTAGAGGCTGTTACTAAATTTCATTGCACTTGTGTAACTCACTTGCATAATGAGAAATGAAAAAATGATCCTTGATAAATTCAGATATTGATAAACAGATAAATTTGCTACTTCATATTTCGGAATAAAAACAAGAACCACGGCTCTCCTTGTGCGAAGGAACCAACTTGCCTGTTCTGGTGAAAGCGCCTGGGGAACTACAACCTTACAGTACAGGAAGGGAACATCTGCACTAAGAGTATCGGTGACACACGGGTAGGGCTGACATTTGTTTTGTTGACATTATTGCACTAATTTGTGTAACTGAAGGGTCATTCTGTTGCCAAGTACCACAGCGCCAGATGGATCTCAGCGGTTGTTGTTGCTAGGTGACATTTGAGCGATGCCGGTGGGGAGAGATCGTTTAATTGGGGAACCACATCCGTGACCCGGGCCGCACTGCATCTGCTGCAGGTGAAAGTGCACTGAACCAAAGCTCTCCTCTTAGCCTTAACAGATAAAAGGTCAATCTGCTTTCCACGGCGACCACAGGAGATCTTGAATTTCTGGCGTTTCGTTATCGCCGTAGCTCATTTCAGCGCTTTAGGCACTCGAGGCCTTGGGGGAAACGAGCCCAGCGGTAGGTGTGACTGGCGTGTTGCCGGTCGGAGAAACCCGAGCGAATCGCACCGCGCGTCAGCAACATCGCAGGCAGTGACAGGCCGCTTGTGCATCTGGCACCAGATTCAGCAGCGCCTCCCTCTGGTCTGGATGTTTAATTGCCGTTGGCTAATTTCGCCTGCTGGGCTTATCGCACTGTGAGCTGGGCATCTGTGCCGCTGTGCTGAAGCAGCTAAGCGATTCGAAGGCAGCAGGCAGAGGCGGCTTCAGGTATCAGTCAGCGCGCCAGGCGGCCGTTTCTCCATGACTGAGGTCAGCTGAAGGTCATCAGCCAATCATCATGTGCCAAGAATTTCTGACATCCTGTCTTAGCACCTGAAAGGTTGACCTATAACGGCATAAAACCTCGCTTTGTGTTCAGATTCGCTCCAGCTACTCGACAGCGCCACACACAGGACGAACACAAACAAGGACCAGGCAGTGAAAGTGTAAATCTGACCAGAGCCCTTCTTTCTGGCTTTGGCTGAATCTCCCCTGACATTCACCCTTCGCTACCTGCACAGACAAAGCTACAGGTAACACCTGCATATCAGCCCAGCTGACACTGTCAGTCACCCGTCAGTCCGGAGCTGCTCATTACTCACTACGACAACTAGGGCACTCACCCAAAACCTGCCCTGGACTAGTATTCTGCCCCCTGCTGGTTCACCACACACATGCACACTCAAACGTACCATTATTTGATTTTATATATACAGGTACCATGTCAGAGCGTTAATCACTGTGTGATACCCATACAGTATTTCAATAATACAATACGCTACAGCGTAAACCATTCCGCTGGCACCCCCCGACAGTCCACGAGAGCTGGGAGGGAGCAAAAATGTGGACCGTCTGGGAGTCTGCACTGGGTTGGGAAACACTGCACTACAGCACTGTGTAACTACCTGATAGTTATTCCTCATTCATCTTACATCTTCCATGACCCGGCTGCCTGTTTGTGCGTTTCCACTGACCTCCACGCCACATGCATATCACTGTCATTTTACTTGGCTTAATGCTTCTTGCATGTTTCATTTAAATTAGCTGCTTCTGATTCGCCACCTGTAAGCATGTGCTGAATTAGCGGCTCCTAAATCCATCCATGTGCCCCCAGACAGGAGTTCTAAGCGCTACGAGCCTCGATCTCACCATTCAGGATGGTAACTCTGTGCCGACCTTGATTGGAAAAACTCGATAGCTGGGTTGCCGGGAATCAGGCGGAGCTGGGAACACTCCGTAAATAGACTGAACCTTGATTACAGACCGTACTCTTGGTGTTCCGAGGTGCGTGACCATCTACACCAGTAGGTGGCGTAAATTTCGATGAGAAAGACAGACCTGAGCAGTGACCTCGATGTAACGGGACTTGCGACAATCCCTGCAGACATTCAGAAAGCTGTTAATGAATTTATTTCACATAGACACATTAGAAGGTGCGCTTTGCTTCTGTGTTAGAGCAGACATCTGTGTAAAGGTGAAATAAAACAGATACATATACATCCTAGAAATCGTTTATGACAAATAGTCTTTATTGTCTTAATTGTGCTGAGCTCATTAATTAAGCTTTAATTAACACGGTAAAGTTTATATCTCTGTACTTCCTTTCTCGTCTTTTTTGGGCCTCAGTTAAATGGCTCCAAGCATCCGTGTCGGGACACTGGCAGCTGTAGCCACTGGGGCACACAGGTTATGGAAACAGGTTAAGGAAACGTTGCAGGGCCCCGCTCCGGAGTACGGCCCACTGGCGCAGAACCGCCAGATATTACAGGAGCCGTTTGCATTAAGTACATTTCCAAGGCCAGGCTCCTCTGCAGAACTGTGAGCTTCCGTGTGCACGTCTGTTTGCTGAACTACTACTACACCAATGCTTACATTCTCCTAGCTCACTCCCTTACTCTGCACACACATTAACTCACTCCCTTACACAGCACACATACAATAGCTCACGCCGTTACACAGCACATATATTGTATCCCTCCCCTTACAGTGCACACACAGTATCTCACTCCCGTACAGTGCACACACAGTATCTCACTCCCTTACAGTGCACACACAGTATCTCACTCCCTTAAAGTGCACACACAGTATCTCACTCCCTTACAGTGCACACACAGTATCTCACTCCCTTAAAGTGCACACACAGTATCTCACTCCCTTAAAGTGCACACACAGTATCTCACTCCCTTACAGTGCACACACAGTATCTCACTCCCTTACAGTGCACACACAGTATCTCACTCCCTTACAGTGCACACACAGTATCTCACTCCCTTAAAGTGCACACACAGTATCTCACTCCCTTACAGTGCACACACAGTATCTCACTCCCTCACAGACACATTATCTCACTCCCTGATAGGTAAGCAGTCTTGCCCTATGACAACCGCTCCCCAAAAGCTCAGCCAGGTTACCATGGTCACTGCTGCATCATGGCAGCGCCAACGTCGCAGCCCACGGCCGAGCACACGCTCTTTGGGATGCCCGGCGGTCGTTGCAGGAAGGTCAAACGGACACCCCCGTCTCGGAGGAGGCTTCCCTCTGCTTCAGAAATGTCTCCCTAACCCTTCTCACCACTTGGTGGAGCAAGCAGGCTTCACCGCTCAACGTCTGACTGCAGCTTTAGGTTTTATCTTTGGGTGTTTGCACATTGTTAAGATCTCTTCAATGCAAATGTTATTTTTCTTTTTCTTTTGCATATTCATATGATTCCTAAGGTTAAAGTCAACCCAAAGGTTTTCTATGAGCCTGGTATTTTCCACATTAAAATTATTAACTACACACAGTTCCACAGCATAAAGGCATGCATGCCTTATCAAACAACAGGTTACATAGAACTTTTTGTAGTTATTGTACCTAAATATGAACATGCACACACACACACAGTCTAGCAACTGTCATCTTTTTGCAATTGTTGGCTACTAACCCCATTAAAATAAAGCTGAAAAAAGATTTATAATGCAGTTGAATAAAATCTTTTTTTTTTTTTTTTTAAATCAGAAGTACTAAAAAATTATCCTTAACATTTGACACTTTAGAGACACATAGAGACACTTTTAGGTCTCTCACAGCTTGTGACCGATGAATGATTTAAGCCAGTGGTCCTCAACCCTATTTTATCCAAGCACCCTGTGTGTCCAGGAAAACATGCTTGCCCCCCCCCCCCCTCCCCCTCCTCTCCCCCACCGCACAGGTTATGATATTGTTTCTCTTGTATGCATCCTGCAATTATGACAAAAATTGCCAGTGTTTATTAATATGAATGCATTTTAATTTGGCTGCATTGCCAAACAATGTCATTTCTTTCGAACACGACTCAAAGGCAGCCTCTCTCCAGAGTCCTCCAACACTATATTTTTCTCAGTTAATGACATCACTTTCAAAACAGAAGGTGAATGTTTATGAACAAAAAAATCTAAATCTTAAGTCTATTTGGCAAAAGGCTCTAATGTCAGTAGCCTGACAACCATTAAATGTGCACTTAACTGAAAAGACCCTCATTTTAAGGTATTAGCCTTCAACAACATAAAACAGATATTATTTTTAAGTATCAATACGAAATGAACCGAGTAACAATGAATCCTGGCCTTTCCCCTCCGTCAGCTTCCCCCGGAGACGCCGCTAACCGAATTTAGCTTTATTATGGGAAAATTCGCTTTGATACACGAGTGCTTTGGATTACGAGCACGTTTCCGGAATGAATTATGCTCGCAATCCGAGGTTTTACTGTATCTCATTTTGAAAATACATACCGTGGTATCTAAATTATGCCCAGGCTTAGCTTTAGCATGTCGTAATTTTTTCTACGCTTTACAAACAAATCGCGTGCCCCCTCCACGAATCATCCCTGAGGCGCCCTAGTGGGCCGCAGCCCCCGCTTGGGAACTGCCGATTCGCGCCACATGGGCACAGTGGGCAGCTGAGATGTCCCAGCCAGTTAGCCCCTCCTTCCCTCAGTGGCTACAGCCAGCGGCTCCCGTTTGGGGCCCAGCGATGGGCATCTTAGCAGCGGCTGCCTGGCGCTGTGGCTCCATCGCACTGTAACGAATCGGCAGTTCTCGGATCTGCTGTCTGTTCCCGTTTTTCAAGAGGTCTAACCAACCGGTAGGGATTTTCCTTATATCCCTGATATTTAAATTTTTAAATAAAAAAAGGAACAAGTTAAGACAGAGAAAATAAGCCGTTTATCACCGCAGTAAAAATGCATTAGAGTACATCTGGAAGTCTATTCAGTCAAAACAGTGAAACTTCACAATACACTCGCCTGGATTTAGTAAAAGTGGCACGGCTACAGTAAACATTAACTGCGAGACATGGAGCCCAGTGACTTCACTGCGAGAGACAGTGAAAGAGAATTATTGGGCCTGGGGCTTGAAACAAAGGGATTATACTGTAACATACAGAACAGAAGACAGGTTTTAGTCCTTAAGAGATCCATGTCAGCGGTGGTGTGTAACCCTTTCCTACAATTGACTTGACAAAAATGTATTTAAATGATTTTAAGTACTTTAATAGCATTAAATGTATAACTCATTAATAGTAGAGATACATATCTACATGCAGGATGGTGCCTGCAGAACAGAATAATGACACTTTATCGTTCCTTACGGGGGAATTGGCAACTACACTGTCTTGCTTTTTGTGAGACACACACAGAGGTGAGAGCAAGCTTGGGGGCCACAGTGCGGGGTTGGCCAGCAAGCAGGGCCCCTGGAGCTGGGGGTTATGGGGCCCCGCCCTGAGGCCCAATCGCGGCATCAGTCTGCTGGTTCTGGGATTTGAACCGATAGCCTTCCAGTCACAAGCACAGGGTCCTAACCTGCTGAGCCACCACATCCCTCAGCTTTTTAAACTGCAATTTCTTTCAATTATATTAAAAACGACACACATTTAAAATTAAATTTTGATAAGTGAGCAAATTCTAATAACGGTATAGAAGATTATGTATGAGATTTATGTAGAAGATCAGCCCAATACTTATCAGTATTGATTTAGCCAGAATAGTCAGTATCGCTAAGCCAACAGACTGGTCGATTATCAGCTTGAAAGACGCAAGGGCGTCCTCTACGAATTTCTGGCAGCGAGAAATGTCTCCTCAAAATAAAGTCTAAGTAGATTACGCCGAAGACCAAGCTGGGGCCAGATTCCTATCACCGGTAACAACTCTTGGGGAAGAGACACCGGAAAAACCAGAGAAGCGGCTCTCAGTGGAGAACCGCAAATTACTCCGTACCGCTGTGTCAGAGAGGGCAACTCGAGTCTAACCAACACGACAGCTTCAGCAAGTTCAATATGCCTCCGGTAGCTCATCTAAGACCTCAAAGACCCTCCCCTCTTCTGCCCCGAAGACTGCTCCACGCACAAAAAGGCAGTGAAAGCCAACCCGCAGAGCGCGGAGGTGACAGCAGGGGGTGGTATTTACTTTACGTCACATCAATGGGAGCAGCCCCACTGCCAGTGTACATTAAACAAAAGCACATGTTTCATCTGCCATCAAAACCCTGCTATTTCGACCCTGTGCTTCTTCATGCTATTCCAGAGAAGTAGCAGAGAACAAAGGGCTCCAGGATCATAAAAAAGCTCATTTAAAACGTGTGATCTGCGCAGTCTGTGTCGCCGCCGGGGGCTGGGTAATCCATACGACGCTCTCCGCCGCAGTTTCCACTGCCTGACGTCTGAGCAGCAGTTCATCTGGCCTGTCGGGAGGACGATATTCCGAAAGGGTAATGACTTCCGTGTCTGGATGGCCCGTGTGCCTGGAATGTGTTCAGGATACACATTCAAATCGGGTGCCAAGCCAGACATAAACGTGGGGACCGACACCAAAGATTTGGGGCAATTCTGAAAGGGCCACAGTTATTTCCAGTGCTACTTCCAAGATTTGGGATGACACAAACATGGGACGTCAGTCGGCTTCACAAATCGATGCTAACTGACGGCATTAGTGCTTGACTTATACAAGACTTTTTCTTTTCAAGACCTTACTTCCACATCAGCACTGCCAATAATTAAAAGCGTATATACTGTACATTGGGTACGGCACTAATAAAAGTTGATGTCAATGGTACTCTGGCATCGTTTCATGGCTGATATCTAGGCCGAGGGACACATTCAGACTAATAAGGCAGCGCAATAGGATCTTTCTGGGATTTCTGTACAGACTAACATATGTAACGTAATGGAAACCTGGTGATTTCCTGCCTGTTATACTGGGGCACAGGACGTCAGAATGCATGGCCACAAATGGGATGTAGACTGCAGCTTAAAACAGGGTCTTAATCGTCCAATTCCATTCTTCTGTTCCTTTCTAATTCTCACCTAGAATGCTGGAATATTAGATATGGAAATAGTAGAAATTAAGAATAAGAAACATTCACATGATCTGAAGCCTACTGAAGCTATGAATTCACGATAATTAGTTACTGAAATGTTTGTGTTTTAACTCCGGAAGACCCTTCACTATAGGAAGATACTCAGTTACACTATTCAACCTTAATTTCAGTGGTTGGCTGACTTGGACTGACATAAGTAAACATTGACAGAGAAAAGTGAACAATTGGTGGATGGTGAATAAGCCAATTACGCAAACACGTAAACAAAAATCTCATGGGCCATTTCACTTATACTGAGACCACAGCCTAAAATATTAATGATGAAAAACACGTCATCTTTGGTGAATCCTTTATATGAATCTATGTTACTGATTGTTAAGAAGGTAGATTTCTTTGGAGAACCTTAATATAGCCGTCCCTGTTTCCGGAATGTGTTTGTGCGCGCCCACATCTCTGATTCTGGGGTGGTTTCAGGTGGCATGACTTTCCAGTGGCACGCCATTGGGTGACCCAAGTTGACCTCAGAGCACGAGACCCTGAGCAGGAATTATGCCTGCTTTGATGCCATCATCATCCGCTCGCTCAAACATTTCCACAAGATCGCTTTGAAGAAGCTTTAGCTCTGATCTTTCAAAGACAGAGTCTGTGTCAACATTCAGCAGGCCTCGTTCTTTGAAGGCCTCGTCGAGGGCGACGGGATTGTTCTTTGTGGGAAGAAAATAATATTCTGATGCATGTCATTTGCTTACAATGCAGAGAAGGCCTCAGAGAGTGCATTACACCCATTATGCTGACTAAGCATCCAGAACAATCATTCATTAAAATTCTGCTTAAAGCACTCAGTTTAAAAGTCAAAATGTTATTCAAAATATTACTAGTACCATCATCACTACTACTACTACTAATCTGTTAATGTTAATTTTTTGATGAAAAGCATAGGATGCATCGTTAAGATAATTTAACAAGGTCAACTTGGGCACCTCAATACCTGCACATTTATATAGATATTTATGGTAATGAAGGAGGTCGTAGAGGTCATGGCAGCAAAGAAAGGCTACCCAACAGAAAGGGGAAGCAGTGCGCCACCTCAGCAACCTGTGGGAGAGCAGAGAAAGAGCGGCGAGCGGTACGGAGACAAGCGGTAGGCCGGTTCCGGTACCTGGCGCAGGTTGCGAGTGACGCGGACATCATGCCAGCCGTTGTCGTTGAACTTGCCGTTGACGGGCTCCACCAGCGCCTCGAAGGCGCCCGAGCCCAGGTTGATGACGAGCCAGACGGCGCCGTTCTTCAGTGACAGGTTGACGTAGTCGGCCGACTTGCCCGTGTGCAGCATGAGCCCGTTGCGCTGCAGCGTGCGGAAGGAGAGCGTGATCTCGTCCGTGCTGCTCTGGATGGGCGTCAGTGACAGGTCGTAGCAGAAGAACTCGTTGCCTTTGAAGGTGGCCACCGATTCCTCCTTCCCTGAAAGATGATGACAGAGGGATTCAGCGAAAACATCACCTAGACCCCTATTATTCAAATCACGGTCCTCGAGGTCCGAGTCCTGCTGGTTTTCCAGCCTTCCTTTACCTGTGAGCCAGGTGTGAAGCCTCTGACCAATCAGAATCAGTAATTATTAAACTAACTACCTGGGAGAACTGAAAACACGGCCTGGATTTGGAATCGAGGTCCAGATTTGAAGAGCCCTGACCTAGACCGATTCATCCTTCCGTCTTTCCAGGTTATTTTGCCAGCAGTTAAAACACATCATGCAAACACTATCTACTGCTACCATTTCCCACAGTTTTGTGACAATTAGCAATTCCTACAGCACCATACTAAAGATGATTAAAAGCAAAATTTCACATAATCTAATTTAATAGAAACAAAACCTTTTAGCACCATCAATTAAGCAATGGGCTCTTAATAGTTTGGCTGGGTTGGTTCAATTTAATTCAATTTATTTTCACTTTCGTGGCCTTCCCAGTGTAGCTGGCCAAAAGTGTTTGCCTCATCAATCCTGCAGTTAATGTAGCGAAAATTACATTGTATTTATCAGTATGTCCATCAAAAATCTGGTGCAATGGCCCATAAAAACATCTGATATAATTCCATCTAGTCCATGACAGTGTTCGGACTACATCCTTTAGATAAAGTCGCTTTTCGTTGAAGGGGCATGGGGAAGACTTCATTCATTTTACTTGTATATCCAAAGGTGATAGCGCCAATATGATTTTCACAACTGTGGAAACCTTCTGTTATATTTACATGCCGATAACGATCCCTAACTTAGGGATTCATGGCAGAGAAGTGTATATTTCCGACGCTGGGAAATAAATCGCAGTGCAAAGAGTGCATTCATGCTTTAAAGCACATGCCGATGTCTTGGACAAAAACGAGTATCCTTGACGCAATCGGCCAAAGTCTACTTAGATGTTTCATTTGGAAACCCCAAATGCTGCACGTCCAGCCGGCTGCTCAGCAACCCCCCTGAATACGGGGCTCTCAGAAGCTTATCACGTGGCTTTGATACTGTAAGTCTCTCTCCCCATCCCAAATGAGAAACCGTCTCTACTGGGCACAGCGAACGGACCTGTATGACACAGGGATTCTCTCGGGTTACCAGAGAGATGAAACGGGAACAGGGAACCAGCGAAAGGTGGATGTATCAATAGACTAATACCGATCATCTGACCCCGCCCTACACCCCAGCACCATCTCAAGCCATGTTATAGAGAAAAAATGTGCACCAAGAAAAGATTTGGAACCAACAGACCGAAATGGACGGGAATCCAAAAAAAAAAAAAAAAAAAACTGTTAAAAATGATGTATAAACAAATTAACTGAAATTAATAAGAGATGCAGATATCAGTTGTCTGCAGCCTTGACCGAACCCAATTCCAGGCAGTTATTTAACAGATTTCGGTCAAAGGCTCACCATTTCACCCAGAAGAAGGACTCAGCGTTCATTTGCAGATAATTAATTGAAAGGCAGTGAGGTCCCAGACCGTGCATTCACATCTTACTAGTCTCAAAAAAAAGTCAATCGAGAGAATTTACATCATAAAAAAAAGAGAACAGTTTTATAACAGAGAATTCAAAACTGATAGGAGAGCTGTAGTGGGGACGACGGTGACCGAAATGCCCAATAAAGCCCCATTATTGTTGCTCACAATTAGACATGCAAGGACTGTTAGCTCATGCAAATCATCATCAGGCACAGAACAAAAGATTCAGAGAAATCTCTTGTAAACAGGCTTCTTACAGTCCCTTAGCTGATGATGTCAAACACAAAGGCAGCTCGAAGAGGTCGCCACGGCAACTCTGTCGCGTGCCATTCAACATGAGTGAGTAGTTGTTGACCTTAGAGCAGCAGTCGTCCGGCAGAATGACCAACTTTCTCAACTTGCGGCAAAGTGTGCTACTGTTTTAAACGCAGGCGGCATGCAAACCAAAGACTCTCCATTGCTGTTTAAATTTCTGGTTAACCTTTGAAGTCAATGAATGGAATGACTTCTAAAATCAAGTACTGTCTGACAGGGGACAATGATGGAAGAACTCCTCCCAAGGTCAGGCAAATATTTACGGGAAATTTCACCGCAATCACCGACGTTTCTACCCTGTGAGTAAAACTATTTTGGGTTACCGAAAAGTCAAAATGGTTCTGAGGGTAATTTTACTTTTACGATTATTGGACACCTTTGTCCAGAGCAATGTGATGCAAAAGGCAGATGATAAGCATCCAGCTGCTGAGGACTCAATTTGGGCTCAGAAAAGCTATAGTACCGAGATGGATACCACCAAGAAGGATCTAGTGCAACTAATGCAAGAACAGAGCATCCATTAGTGCCAAGTAAAACCATTTCAACAGAGCAATCAATAAAGGGAGTCAGTGAGGATCAGCGTCAGGATGAGGTTAGGGTTAGGTTTAGGGTTAGAGTCGGCGAAGATTAGTGTCAGGATGAGGTTAGGGTTAGGGTTAGGTTTAGGGTTAGAGTCGGCGAAGATTAGTGTCAGGATGAGGTTGGTTGATGTGCTCCTGGATAAATTGGGTCTCTAAATGTTTCTTGGAAGTTGTGAGGGATTCTGTAGACCAGAGATACTGTCTCCTTCCTCTGTCTACTGATGGGGTGCTTCGTTACAGCTAAAGCAACATTTCCATATGTTTGCGTAAAGGAGTCTCTAGCCTGCGTTTGCTTTTTCAGGGCCTGTTTTGGCGGAAGCCTGTGGGAAACATCTGAAGGAAGCCTCACTGTTTTTCACAGTAATAACATCTGCTAATGCATGACATGCGACTGTAAAATCCAGCCACTTCACGCACACACAAACAAAAATATAAACCGCTTCTCTTGCTGTGCACCGTAAAACCGCTAAATCTATTTCCTTACCAGATAAATTATGTTTGTAGGATTTTAATTTCCGTTTTTTTATTTTATTTTGTAAATATCACAGATGCCTGCTACTGAGCTTCCATTACCGATGTTTCCGACAGTAGCGTGTTAATATTAAAGCGCACAGCCTCACAAATCTATTTAATTTAAGAGAACAATTCACACCTTCTGCCCCTGAAGCCCCCCCCCCCCCCACCGTGTATTTTCAATTCAGGGGTTTTATAATGAAATCCTCAGCATTTTTACTACATGCAGGACTCTGTATCTATGGTCTGGAAAACCTGTATTCGTCATACCCAAGGTCTGTAACTGATTACGCACAGCAGAGCACAGAAATCAGAAACTGGACAGGTAAAAATGAATAACTTTTTTTTTTTTTTCGGTGAAAGATAAAAGCCTTTTTTTCCCCCCTCAAGTATCACTCCCAAATTTCACGAGAATGTGTCTGCAGCTCAGCCAGAGAAGAAAACCCAAGACAAAAGCGTGAAAAGTCTTTGTGTGAAGCTGACATCAGATTCTCTTTCACTGAAGCTTCTCACTGCGAAATAATTATTGTAAATTACGGCAATTAAAAGAGGTACTTTTCTAAACAGGTCACATTGTACTGATTTAATCTATGGTGATGTAATGATAAAATATACATGCACACAGTCGCTGGTCCTTGAAGCCTCTGTGCATGATGACTTTTGATTATTGCAATAAAATGTATTATAACCAGTAATACACTAATGTACAGGTTTACGCATTTATTGTCTCACCGACGTAAAGACTTGAGCACACGACCTTCTGGTTACACATTCGGCCCTTTAACTGCTCAGCCCCCTAGAGGGCAAGCGTTGAAATAGCAGTTATGGGACTTACCAGCATCCACTAAATTGAGTCAGTTACCATTTTCATTCCACTTACTCAAGACAGGAAAAAATTAATAAATAAACGTGTCTTCAGACCCATTAAACGAGCCCTGAGAATAAGTCTGGCATTACGAGGAGTGGCAAGGAATCGCAGTGCGCAGCGAGGGTCTGAATATTGATATTCCCCATGTCGGCCCTCAGGCTAATCATGTACCATGAGGTCCATCTTTTAGCTTGATAAACAGCTGTGAATTAAGCTTCGAAGAAAACACTTTCAGGAGAATGCTCCAGCCTCCCCCCTTCCCAAACCCCCCAGCACAATTTAATTTAAATGAAATCCAAACTGTAAAAACAGACGCTGAATGAGCTGGAACCGAAGAGACTTAAGGCGAAGGAAATGAAAAAACACGGCTCTCCACAGCAGAACAGAGGGAACACGGCTCTCCACAGCAGAACAGAGGGAACATGGCTCTCCACAGCAGAACAGAGGGAACACGGCTCTCCACAGCAGAACAGAGGGACGCTTGCACTGCTGTGTGTCTGCTCTCTGCAGACCAGAACAATCCACCATTCATACTGGATTTCAGGTGTAGTGTGGGTTCTATTTCATGGATTATCAGCACAGTTGGCTTGTCCACCTCCCAATAGATCTGTTCAACAACCAATCAAACCTGCAGTTAATCAATCTATAGATCAATTTAGACTGATGCTGGGGGGGGGGGGTACTTCTTTGCTCCATCTTGGTTTCAGTCACATGGCTAGTTTGCCTTGGCATTTGGGCTCTGTCCTGGCATTCGGATGGGTTTCCTGGTTCTGATAGATTGGTGTGGTCTGCTCTGTCCTGGCTTTCGGATGGGTTTCCTGGTTCTGATAGATTGGTGTGGTCTGCTCTGTCCTGGCTTTCGGATGGGTTTCCTGGTTCTGATACTGTAGATTGGTGTGGTCTGCTCTGTCCTGGCATTCGGATGGGTTTCCTGGTTCTGATAGATTGGTGTGGTCTGCTCTGTCCTGGCTTTTGGATGGGTTTCTTGGTTCTGATGGATTGGTTCGGTCTGCTCGGTCCTGGATTCTGTGTGCTGCCTGCCTAACCTCACTCTGATCTAGGATCCAGTCCACGGTTACCGTTGTTTAACCCGACATGTAAGTCCGGCCCGGTCGACTGCGCGCTGTGTACCTCGGGTCAGTGATGTCCAGTCCTGCTGGCCCAGACCACTCCCGAGATCAACTGGTCAAAAGAGGAAAAGTCCGTCAGGCAGCAGACCAAGCGCTATATACACATGCAGCTGGGTTATCCTTTTAACCCTGTCCTCCACACGGACCCCGTTTCATCCAAACCCCTTTCTTGCAGAGCAATGACATCACAATAATCATTACCACATCTGCACTCATTACCACATCTGCACTCATTACCACATCTGCACTGTGGGGGGAGGGCAGGACACGATTAATGTGTTTTCGACCGTTTATAAGACCCCAAATATCATTTATTCCGCTGATACCTTTTCTGTGGTCTAATAACAAAAGCTTCACTTACTGGCAGAAATTCTTATGAAAAAACACAATAAGTAATAAGCAATTTTATTTATTAAGTGCAATTTTTATATATATATTTTTGTTCCGGTAAGTTCCTGTGATGTTGAGCACCATGCACATGTACGAATAGGCAGCGGCCCCTCTGCGGTCCTCGTTTCACGTTTTGTTACTACCTCTGACGCGGAGGAGGTCTTCGTGGCTCAGGTTCAGTCAGACACCTGCCCCGCGTCAGAAAGTGCTTAATGTTTAAATACGCGACATGTCAGATAAGGCTGGCCAAACAAGGAGAGGGCACAGACGCCGGCCCACTGCACTCTGTCTCCGCCGTAATCGGCCTGCCTCAGTCAGACCTTATTTCTTTGTGCAGGAGATTTATGAGAATCCGTTGTAAACAGCTTGCCAGTCTGCTTAGTATCAAACCTTCTAGAAACATCATTTTAAATGAAATGTGCAGATACCGGGCAGTGAAACGTCCGCACTGCACGAAGCATGCAGGCTTGTTATACCGCTGGTAACCGGCACTGACCGAAGGCGACGCAGAGACCCGGTGAGCTGCACCGCCGGCGCCCCCTGTCTGAGACAAAGCGAAATGAGCTGGCTAAGTCAGCGCCCCCTCAGAAGATGCCGCCCTAGGCGGCCACCTATATCATCTAATGCAGGGGTGGGCGGTCGTATCCAGAAAGAGCCATTTGGAATATAATTAGATTAGTAATTAGAGGACTGATTGGCTGAAGGGTCCTCACACCTGGGTTTGAACAGCTGACCTACAGGTTATCCCAAAAACCTGCACACACACCGGCCCTTTGCGGACACGATCGGCCACCCCTGCTCTAATGGGTTTATCCAGTGTCAGCTGGCTTTCTGTCTTCAAGAAAGACAGTTTACTGAACTTAGAGGGTATCTAGATCTATCTATCCATCCATCCATTCATCTTTCTATGTCACCCGGACGAAAGACAGATCATTTAAATTGCTCTAATTTTAATTGGAGTTCTTCGTTATTGGTTTACAGAATAGGTGTCCTACAGTAAGCGCGCCTTCTAATTGGCCAGCTTGGTCCTTGGTGAATTGCACCAGTACCGAGCTTTTGGACTCATAATGGTATGTGAATGAACAAAGCAGAGAGAAGGCTGCATTGTAGCTGCTCCTTATTGGCCAAAGTCGGCGGGGGGGGGGGGGGGGGGGGGGGGGGGGGGGGTGTGCTCGTCTTACTCGGCAGACAGCTCATGTACGACCTCAGAGAGGCAGAACTGCAGTCACATTATTTCACATTATCTTATTAGGCTACACCATTAGACGGAATGACAGCCGTAAGGTACTGAAATTAATGTTTCCTTTATTTTGAACCTTTTCAGGGGAGAAATGCTTCTGCTCCTGGTTGCCAGGGAAACAGCGTTTTAAGCGCTCGGTGATTAGGCCGCCCGCCGCCGTCAGCCCACACGCATGATCCCTCGCGCTCCACGTGTGTCACATGTGCTGGCATGCGGCGACGCTGTATGTAGGTCTTGTGCAGTAAACAATGTCATTCACCAAACACCTCAGATTACTGGTGAAATCCCTGATGCTTATATGTATGTCCTATTAAAATGTTAATGCTGATATTTCAATGAAACAATCATATATGATCTCAAAGGCAGCCAACCATAAAATATCCCAGATAAACATACATGTAAGGTTACATTTGTTGGTCAAGGGGATGAAACAGATGTTTGAATAAAAACGTTTGGCTTTCATACAATGACTAAATTGTACTTCACCAGTTAATTACAGTTACAAACTGCTTACTTACTGCTGATATTACTAAGTAAACAGAGACACAGTCAGTATCGGGGGTCAGCACTGCTCATTCTGAGCGGCCAGGTGCTGTTTTAGGATACATTACTCTCTCCATGACAAATCATAAGGAACCCATGTAGGAATAAAACGACAAATAACTTAATTCAAATTCCAGAAACAACTATAAACAACTTTGTAGGGACTCTTCATTCATTCTACTCAAATCCAATCAATGACGACCCTAACCCCTACCCAGCCTTAGCCGTAAGTAACCAAAGAAAATAGAAGACTTTTGGTATTTTTAGTTATTTGATTGCAGTCACAGATTTTTTCATAAATTTCCCTTGTGGGGACTGAAAAAATGTCCTCACAAGGTCAAAAGAGGTTATTAGAAATGTCCCCAAAATGTTGTATATATATATATATATATATATATATATATATAGTGTGTGTGTGTGTGTGTGTGTGTGTGTGTGTGTGTGTGTGTGTGTGTGTATATATATATATATATATATATATATGACCACAAACACACATACACCAACCCCCCCCCCCAACACACACCTACACCCCAGCCATAGGACAAACCTTAATTTTGTGATAAAGATGAGGTTTCCAATTAAAATGTCTTCTTGTATGCTTTGTCTTTGTTTCTTCTCCAGACATGCAGGGGCCAAAGACCTGCTTTTAACAAGCCCATCCTGTGACCTCTTTTCCACCATCTGACCGTCTGAAGTTTGACACACACGTCCTGTCCTCCAACTCAGAGCAGGACACACTCACCACCTCACACACAGTGTCACAACCTCCTCATACAGAGTGTCTCCACCTCCTCACATGGAGTGTCATAACCTCCTCACAGAGTGTCACAACCTCCTCATACAGAGTGTCACAACCTCACATAGAGTGTCACAACCTCCTCACACAGAGTGTCTCCACCTCACACAGAGTGTCACAATCTCACACAGAGTGTCTCCACCTCACACGGTGTGCAACCTCCTCACACAGAGTGTCTCCACCTCACACGGAGTGTCTCCACCTCACACGGAGTGTCTCCACCTCACACCGCCTGTTCCGACCCTGTGTACAGTCAGCTTCATACCCAGCCCAGCTGAATAATCATATTGGCATGATAATAAACCAGGCTCACTAGTACTGAACACTCTTCTCAATATAGTGGTAAATGGGAATTAAACTGGTTTGTAAGAAGGGCTCCCAAAGTGTGTGTGTGTTTAAGGTTTTTGTAGTCTGCCGGGTCTTGGAGAATGCCTCGGGCCACGGCCCCGGGGAAATGTTAAAGACCTGATTCTCTGAACTCCTTAATCCCCAGCTATAATGTTTCTGCAAGTAAGACTGCCTGAGAATTAAATCAAATTCAGATCCCAAACGTGTGCAGAATATTCTTTCCTCATACCTGCTTCCCTTTACTATTTAGATGCCTCTACAAAGCTGTGAACGAAACAAAAAAAAAAAAAGATGAAAATCAAATGAGCGCATCTGTTGACTGTGCTCCGCTTTCCCGGTAATATTTCTATAATCTAACATAAAAACCGAAAACTAGGGAATGAGGATCACTGATGCCTGGATGAGTAACGGCACAATCCTGAGCATTACTGACCCTGAAAAAATAACTTGGGGAGCAGCATACTGCAGCATTATCAAACGCTTCTGTGGCAGGCGCGCTGAAACAGGGAATTAATTCAGGGCTGTAACCCTAGAGGATATGACAGCGGCCAATCCGGGCTGGAAGTCAGACAGCGCCATGTTTTAAAGGGGCATGACAGCCCAAAAATGTACAGCTTCAACAAGTAAATATACAGGTGCAGAAAAAGCACATAATTCCAGTTACATACAGCCCTAATTCAGGATTTTCCCTGTTTGTTCAATAGCTAAAAACACATTTCAATTTCACTCCTGGATGCACAAAACCATCCTGAGGTGATGGAAACGTCATCGCCGGAGAAATAAGGAGGCCGCTTATCTCGGAAACCACCTCTGTCGGATAAAATAAAAATGACATAAGAAAAATGAGGCTGAATCACATAAAATGATCTGCAATCATGCGGGGGTGTAGCAAGGTTGTTTTATATTCAAAAGTGAATTCTGCGACAGGAAAGACAGAAAGATATAGAGAATAGCAGCTGTGCTGGGGGGGCGGCGGGGAGGGCGGATGGAAGACCGCGCCCGCACCCCCACGCGGTTTGTAAACACGAAGAAATCCCCGCATCAGGCGCAGGAAGACAGTTCTGCTGTCACAAATAAGACAGGATCGTATTCTAACATGTAACACGTAATTTTGGACTTTAAACCTTTGAATAAAACATTTACATTTCATCATAATTGAAGCATGAATTCATGGGGGGGTCTATCTGGAGCGCGGACAGGGGGCCAGTCGGCCGTCGAAGGGCACACAAGTTAAACTTTTAAAGACGCCGGTTCTCCTGCATGCGAGTCCATGCCGCACAGAGTAGGGATGAGATCCAACCCCCCCCCGATTTCAGGCAACAGTGTCACCCCCTGAGTCACCATGAGATCATGTAACGCAATATTTTTTATTACATCAGTATTATTAATTATAATACTCTGTCGTCCCTTGAATAGTCAAGGGAGTGTATTACTAATTTGTGCGTAAAAATTAGCTAATATATAACAAATAAATAGCCTACTTTTGATTTTTATAGAGGATGCTAAATGTCAAAAGATAATGCTTCATGTTTATAATATCCAGTATCTTAAATAAAAACACACCGGTGCGCAGGTCGTATAGATATGGTATGAATTTAAACCAGCGAGCTCACCACCGCATTCATTGACGGGATTGATTATGCTGAAGCAGACAGAGAAACCGCAGACATGGGATTTATTAGGCTTGCAGTTCTGTGTCTTGCATACTGCATAATATTTATTATGGATTGATGTTCCTGAAGTAATTTGGGTTAAGCAGCTCAACGAAGGGTAAAATCATATCAGCGGTATAATATGCGGCTCAGTGACCGCAAGGTTAAGTCTAACTGAAGACGATCATCTTAAGTCTGTTTAATGTGGAACATGAAGTAGCGGTGCCCTGCCTTGCGTGTAGGTTTCTGAGTCCTTTGGCTTGAATGCTGCTTTAACAAATGCCTGAGATTTTCAGCACTTTGCATATTTGCGCTGGCAGGCGCGCGCCCGACCTCCGCCCCTCCCGGCGCGCTCTTCTGCTCCCTGTCGCACTCTAATCCTCACTGGCTCCCCCACTAAGAAACCATTATCTGTTCGGGGCTTGAAAGTGACTTTCCCAGCCTCTCACCACAGGCAAGGCAGATACGGGAAGGCTGATCTCCGGCGACAGCTCCGCACCGCGGGCGAGCGCATAAATTAAGCGGCCGCTGCGAAGCTCGCTCCACGCTCGCCGTCATTCCTCATCCCGTTTCCCTTTCCTCTCCTCCCCCCTGCCCCCCGCCCGAAATGCCCATCTCCAGCCCATCTTCTGCCCCTCCCCGCACCGCGTTTTTCATCCACAAAGCACTACGATGGCGTCAGCTGTCTGCCCGTGCACCCCGCGCCTGCTTCCTCTTTATTTCACGCCGTTCATTAAACGATCGCTTAACACTTCCGTCGCGCCGTGCGGTTTACACCCCCCCAAATATATCAGCTGCCTGGACTCATATGCAGTTAGCGATTGAATAATTCATGACCAATAAATGGTTAAGTTGTAATAGATAACTCTCAATTTGAAAATGTATTTCACTGACGCTGGAAATTATAAATGCATCAAGGGTGATCGCATTTCATTTCGAAATTCATAAGGAAAACAAATTATGAAGTACCTTTTACATATGTATGCGGCACTCAAAGCCTCATCTACATTTATTTAAAATGATATATATATATATGATCAGCATTCTAACCATCCATCCAGTGCAATATCGTGGGGGTCAGACGCTGCGCGTCCATTGCAGAGGAGTTAAATTAAGAAACAAGCAACTCTGAAATAACTGATTGCTAACATTTTATTGTCATTTAAAAACACATTTTCTTCATTCTTTGTAAAAAAAAATCTACCACTGGATTATTGCAAAATGTATTTTTGCCCTGCTTATATTTGCCACCCTCCGCGGCTAACGCAAACTCAGGAAAAAGGGTAAAAATCTGTACCTTCGCTTGTCACTGGGGCTGTACCTTCAAGGGTCTGCCAATTGTACCCTAGCTGTAGGTAAATGTACCTATTAAGGTACAAAAATAGATTCTGATCGAGGAACATTTCTGTACCATTGATGGTACATTAATGCTGTTTGTACCTTTGGGATGTTCCTCAGAGACCATTTCTGTACATTAAACAAGGGTACAGCCCAAGTGACAAGCAAAGCTACATATTTTTTTCTGAGAGTCTTGGGCTGTTGGAGCCTATCACCCCCCTGTGTGCGTGTGCGCACGCGCGCAACAGGCTTCATGGCTGCATGCCTGTCCTGTAGGGACTGACGGAGTTACTTTAATCTTATGTATTAAATCTCATCAAACATAAACAGGGAATATTCCATCATAGCTTCTGGAGCATAGTTATTGTCAGGTATGCTAATATTTTACCCAATTACATTTCATTATACCTGTTGTTTATAGGCAGTACATACAGTACGGGTTAATTCATGTAAGCGTACAGTACTGATAGAATGGACTAAGTTACAACGAGGAAAAGCCCAGTAACGGTGGGATTATTACCTTTGTAATAAAACGGACTAATAAATGTAGCATTAGTACAAAGGTAGCTCACTGTATAAATCGGTGTTATGATCTGCAGTTACTTGGGTATGGGGGTTAAAACGGGCATGTCAGAGGTCGCTCCTGTACTCCTGTTCTTCACACCCTCTCTGGAAACCAGAGGCCGTTTAAAAAGTCCGCAAAAAGCATTAAGGTCCAGATCAACTTCAGTCACACACGATTTAAATAATCGAATGGTCGCGAAGTCATACGATGTTTCATAGAGAGAGCGCAGAAATCGTCAGCATGTGGAGGAAGCAGACAGCCGCGCAGCCGCCGGGATCCCTGCGGGCAGAGGGCCGCGCTCCTCCCGCTACAGGCAGCAGCGGGGTCCGTGCCGACCGCTCGCCGCTACGAACGGGATTTAATTAGCACGTCCCTGCACCGGTAATTGTAAAGTCATGCTCTCCGGAGAGCTCGCATGAGCACTCTCCTCTTTTCATGTCTCTCCATTTCATTCTCCTGCTTGTATGTCTGCACTCCCTTTCGCTGAGAAATATCTATATTTTATTAAATTTACGCCCTGTGGCTGAGACCCTTTTTACACAAAGTCGGTTGTTGAAAAACAGATAGGGAATGAAGTAGCCTATATATAGAGATTGTATTGGCAGGGGATGTTTTTTCATTTTGTTCCTTTGAATATATTTGTAGTGTTTGGCAAATCTCGCGACTTCAAGTTAAATTAATTATTTCTTTTTAGCTGCGAATGAAGGAAACTTGAAAATATCGTTCCGCAGCATGCGACTGTGTAATGCCAAACGATTAAATGAAACAGACTGATTACAGGATAATCAAAGTGCAATGTGCAAAGTGCACAGGTAATTATTCTTGACCATTTTTCATGATGAAATCTTGTTTGGAGCGTTTACAGTGGATGTGATTCATCACTGCAGGTGCGACAGCACCGCTGCGCTCCTCACTGAAGCATTCTGGGATACTGGAGTGTGTCAGGGAAATGGTAAGGGGGTAAGGGGGGGCTTGGGCAGGGGCACTGTTTACCACCACTCAAACCACGCGTTTGCCCCATGCTGCCCACAAATAGTTACTACACTGGAGGGGGGGCAGCCCCCCCCCAGAAACAACAAGCACACCCTGTGGGCTCCCTCACACATCCATGTACAGTATTTCCATGGCTTGAGTCACTGGTGACAAATTCTGTTGTCTTTATATATGCGTGGAGGAGTTGGCCAGTCATGACGTCAGCATGGGGGCACCATTCTGCCTTAATTTCTGGGGGGGCGGTTAAGGTCGGCGGCCAATGGGGAGCCGGGGGTGGGGGGCAAAGATGCTGACGGACGGCTGAGAATGAAGGGCCTTGCTCTGTAGCTGAGGTATCCAGCATGATGTTTTCATATTACTGGAGATGGTGGCCATTTGATTGATACTGATTGTTAGTCAATAAGTACAAGTAATAATCATTAACTATTCCATTAGTGTTAACCTATCCCAGCGTTTAGTTCAGTAAAATAAAATCTGTTTTATAAGTCTTCATAATCCTTTATCCTGGTATATTAGCATTGAAATCCACCACCTTAGTTTTATATTAAAATATGGATTATTTTGTGTATAGGGTGGCACAGTGGGCCTATTCCCTCATACCTGCTGGGTTAGCGGTTTGAATCCCACCTCTGCTCTGCATGAAGATTGCATGTTCCCCCCGTATCGTGTGGGTTTGAATCCCACCCCTTCTCTGTGTGTGTGGAGGTTGCATGTTCTCTCTGTATCGAGTGGGTTTGAATCCTACCCCTTCTCTGTGTGTGTGGAGGTTGCATGTTCCCCCCCGTATTGTGTGGGTTTGAATCCCACCCCTTCTGTGTGTGTGTGGAGGTTGCATGTTCCCCCTGTATCGTGTGGGTTTGAATCCCACCCCTTCTCTGTGTGTGGAGGTTGCATGTTCCCCCTGTATCGTGTGGGTTTGAATCCCACCCCTGCTCTGTGTGTATGGAGGTTACATGTTCTCCCCGTATCGTGTGGGTTTGAATCCCACCCCTGCTCTGTGTGTATGGAGGTTACATGTTCTCCCCGTATTGTGTGGATCTGAATCCCACCCCTGCTCTCTGTGTATGGAGGTTGCATGTTCTCCCCGTATCGTGTGGGTTTGAATCCCACCCCTGCTCTCTGTGTGTGGAGGCTGCATGTTTGCCCCATGTTCTCTCCCCAATTTGGTAGCTCCTATTAGCCTCAGCTTGGTTTTGGACTGTGGGGGGGGAGAGGAGAGTACACGGAGGAATCCGCACAATGACACGGGGAGAAGATGCAAACTTAACTTCAAACACATGGAGCCCTGGCAGAGACTTGAACCCAGGTTCCAGCAGTGTGAGGCAACTGTGCCAACCACTGCAGCACCGTGCTGCCCTTGTCTGTTCATGTTTATTAAATTACCATTAGTATGAAGAGCTTTTTAATATCTTTTGTCCTTGTAGCTGCTAAATACACTAATTATTAAAGCCATAAAGCTGTCTGGCTTAGTATCTCCATTGAATAAGTGTTTGAGAAAAAGTTCAGGCTAAAATCTGGGCTTATTCTGCATGGACTGATGGTGCCAGTGTGTCTTCGTGTGCACTGGGCTTGTTGGGTCCAGTGTCATTATTGCAACTACAACTGGAACGAAAATAAAAGCTGAAAATAATCTGTGAACTGAAACAAAAATGAAAACTATGTTTACAAAAAAGAAATGTGGACTTTGGTCAGCAAAAATTCCCCCCACACCACAAGCATCTTTTTAGCTTGTTTATCCACAAGAACTCCTCTTTTAAAAGATGTTGCAGTTGTGAAGTCTAGGTTGACTGCCACTTTAGTGCTTATCGCTTCCATGATTTACCAAAACAGCAGCACGCCGCGCTCCGCTAACCCAGTTTAATATGCATAAGGATGTGCCGCATTTATATAGATTATCTTCTGGGCGTCACAATACGCATCTGATTCATATTTTAGGCACACTGCTAATTTGTTTATTGAATTGTGGGGCGAACATAACGTCGGTATGGTGTCGAAGGCTACCTGAAGCCCTGCAATAACGCAGTTTGCTATTGCAAAAAAAAAAAATTACTATTTGATTTTCCGGAAGAAAATTAATTGTTTAGATTAATCAATCAATCTGTAAAATAGTCTATAGATTAATCCATAGAGAAACAGTGGTTAGTGGTGGCCCTGCTGGCATCCCGTCCAGCGAGTCCCCCGCCACAGCCCCCGGCCCCCGGCCCCTCTCACCCTGATCAGGATTAACGGTCAGCAAATGGATGGACACTGCGTGTGAGTATGTCCTGTTCCTTGTGGGACAGACCCTGGGCTCGACAGGACACTGAACTTGGATGGAACGACGGCTGCTGTAACAACTGCACTGCTCCCCAGCCCAGAGCAACGGACCTCAGACAAAACAGATCCTTTATGAAATATTAACAAATAATACCATCATATATTGTTGTTGAAATAAGGGAGACATCTATATCTAAATAAACCATATAGGCTTACAGGTAGTGACATGTTTACGTAATATTCACACTGAAGTACCTCTCATGACTTGGCAGGCAGAGTTTGGTCGCTGGGTCGAAAACTCACTACTGGAGGCATAAGACCACAAAAAATGCCTTACCGGCGTCTGCCTTCAACAGACACAAAAAACACAGCCGAGGTAAAAGCTGAAGAGGCAGATCCTCTGGGCCCCTCGTCTGTCTGACTGACAGCAGCCAAACCGTCATTTTGGGAGGTGCCCATAAAGACACTCTTTGGGCCTGTGCACCGTCTGACAATTACGCCCTGCCAATTTGGAGCACTTAGCCGTGTCAGAATCCACCAGCGCACAATCCCAGCGCTCTGCTGCACTTCTGTCTGCCACAAAACCAGCTGCTTTTGTCTAACTAGGCAAACAAACAAAAAGAAAACCAGGAAGAATTATTACCAAAATGTTTTCAGTAATAAACATTCACATGGCAATTTCCTGTTTTGGACGTGAACTGATAAGGCAGTCATAGTCTAGTCATAGTCTAGTTCGTAGGACCTGATTAAAATATATTTCGGAAAGAATCAAATGAGAAATAAAGTCAAGTACAAGAAGACTGACTGAAATAAGTCTATAAAAGGAGTCTGTGCTTCTGTTACACTCGAGATGTATCGTGTCCCGTTCAGAGCCGCAAACAGGAACCTCGGAGCCGTCCCCAGTGGCGTCCCGGTCAAAAGTGTGTCCGGTATAATCCCTGCCTTGCTGAGTTAGCCATCTGTGGCGCGAGGGCTCAGAGGATGCAAAATTAGCCCGTGTTCCACTAGGAGGGTTAGGCGCTCACTCTCCGTGTCGCAGTACAGGGACTGGAGCTATCGACCGGGCCAGACTGCAGCCCCGCAAGGGCAATCGAGTGTATATGCACTCTGCTCCCGGCGCGTTAGCCCGATGGCGCGTTAGCCCGCTACGGGGCTATAGCCTGGGCAGGTTACCACACTCTCCCCTGGCGGTGTCCATCATCCGCTGCCGGCTGCATTCTGCTGCCGCAAGACTGCAGGATAATTCTACATTCAGCTGTGTGCCATACCACCAGTGGAACTCGGAGCGCCCCCAGGTGGTACGTGACAAGACTGCACCACTTCGTGACTGATTTGGGTTCCTCTCTGTTTTTTCCCACCCATGGGGAACTTGGTTGCTTCGGTTCGATCCAAAGTGGTACTTGGTCCAAAAGGTTTCAGATCTATTGGTTTCTTTACTAGACTCAACTTTATTATGCCTGATAAACAGAGAAATCGATGTGCACAGGCAAGTCAAAAAGACTAAATGCTAATGGATGACTGATAAGTCATTTTCACTCAGTCTCTCCCCCAGTGGAGCAGTGAATCTTGGTCCTTATGCACTGTACAAAACAGGCTGGCGGCTGCAGGAAGATCTCGGCAGGTCTGTAGTGAGATAGTAAGGTCTGTAGTGAGATAGTAAGGTCTGCAGTGAGGTAGTAAGGTCTGCAGTGAGGTAGTAAGGTCTGCAGTGAGATAGTAAGGTCTGCAGTGAGGTAGTAAGGTCTGCAGTGAGATAGTAAGGTCTGCAGTGAGGTAGTAAGGTCTGCAGTGAGATAGTAAGGTCTGCAGTGAGGTAGTAAGGTCTGCAGTGAGATAGTAAGGTCTGCAGTGAGATAGTAAGGTCTGCAGTGAGGTAGTAAGGTCTGCAGTGAGGTAGTAAGGTCTGCAGTTTGGGATGTGATGAAATGCAGCCCGCTGGCCTTTATTTAGCACCTTAAATCCCTCGGCAAAACACTCGGGGAGGGCAAGTGTTCAGGTGCTTCACTGCCAGTTGTTTTAAACATCTGCTATTTGTAGACGCCAAGCAAGAGCGTAATCAATTAGCTCACCGCTGAGGTCGGCAGAGTTCCTTGGGTCGGTAACATGTATATTTAACATAAAACATGCTCTGTTCTTAATCAAAAGTGCATGTTACAAGCTTTTTAAATTCATTGTAATGACGAAATTAAACTATTTTTAATGATCAGCTCGTTACAAACAAAGTGGGACGTATAACACAGATAAATGCATCAGGCTGGAAGGCATTTGTTTAAAAAGGATCTTTGAGACAATCTGGCTCACGTAAAAATGAAAGGTTTTAGGAGCACATTAATACAAGGCTGAAATAATCTTCCATTCTTTAAACATTTATATCCCAATTATGGCAGTTCTGTTTTTAATACTGTTAACTACAAATATGTATTGGTCGGAGGCAAGTACAACTCCAGTTGACTTTCAGCTTTCAGTTTACTGTACAGAAGCACATTCCCAAATGGAGGGTGTAGATCTGCGGACCCCGAATGCGGGCGATGCCCAAACGGAGGGTGCAGATCTGCGGACCCCGAATGCGGGCGATGCCCAAACGGAGGGTGCAGATCTGCGGACCCCGAATGCGGGCGATGCCCAAACGGAGGGTGCAGATCTGCGGACCCCGAATGCGGTCGATGCCCAAACAGACGGTGTAGATCTGCGGACCCCGAATGCGGGCGATGCCCAAACGGAGGATGCAGATCTGCGGACCCCGAATGCGGGCGATGCCCAAACGGAGGGTGCAGATCTGCGGACCCCGAATGCGGTCGATGCCCAAACGGAGGATGCAGATCTGCGGACCCCGAATGCGGTCGATACCCAAACAGACGGTGCAGATCTGCGGACCCCGAATGCGGTCGATGCCCAAACAGACGGTGCAGATCTGCGGACCCCGAATGCGGTCGATGCCCAAACAGACGGTGCAGATCTGCGGACCCCGAATGCGGTCGATGCCCAAACAGACGGTGTAGATCTGCGGACCCCGAATGCGGGCGATGCCCAAACGGAGGATGCAGATCTGCGGACCCCGAACAGGGGGAAGCCAGCAAAGGCATAAACTTCTCCAAGCAGTCGGGTTATTTATAGGGGATAAGGGAGCCTGACAACGTAATTAAAATGATGAACTGTTTTCCAGCGTCGCCCCCTGCAGTGGACGGCGAGCGGGGGGCCGGCGGGGCACATTTCGGTGGGGACGGACTGAGTAAGTGCCCTGCTCACGCTCGCCTTGCAATCATATCATTTCCGCAGTAACTACCGTGGAGGCTTACGGGATTTGTCTGGCCCGCGGCTTTACAGCGGGCGTATCGCCGTACCTGCCCCTGTGCGCTCGCTCATAAATCTCACTTCGCCCATGCGGCTACGCACCCCGCTGCCCGCCATGATGGTACGTTTACGAGGTGACACCTGCTGACCTCCGACAAGGCAGCCCTGGCCGTTAATAACGACACACTAAATCCCCCAGCTCCAAAAAAAAATGAAAAAAAAACGGGCCAGGAACAGCGCCCTCTGCTGACTGCTGCATGGCACTGCGGCACCTGGGGGCCCTATGCCTCATTCCCGTTTCCTGGCGCGATTCGCACCTTCCCAAAAGAACATGGCCGACACCCTGACGATTGACCACAGCACGAGGCGCGGTGCTGAAGGATACACCGAGCTCAAGCAGAGCTTGCAAAGGCGACTCCCCCCAAGGGAAACGTCCGGATTATACAAACCCAGAAGTGTGATAGTCAGCTTTTTCCACCCAGAGAGGCTCATTTACATTCAGGATAATAAGCCTGGAACAGACAATGTGACACAACTCCTCAGCTCTCATACTCATTATCATTACATTCATAATCATTATCGTTACACGCTACACATTAGCATGGTGCTATGCAGCAGGCTAAAGTTAAAATACGGGCCCCCCGAGCATAAAAGATACCCGCCTTACTCTGCTTCTAATCGCAGCCCCTTTACTAAGGACACAGTGACAGTGGTGATGGTGGGCAGTGGAGACCCTGCGCTACTTACCAGAAGGGGCATTATGTGGCTCGGTGGCTTAGGACTGTGTCTGATCAGTAGGTTGTCGGTTTGAATCCCGGGCTCCGCAAACTAGCGCTATCGTTGGGCCCCTGAGCGAGGCCCTTAAGCCCCATCTACAGGGACCTTGCATGCTAGCTGACCCTGCGCTGCCGCCCCCAAACTCGCTGCCATTGCTCTTGTGTCTCATGGAAAGCAAGACAAGATCAGTGAAAAGACCATTTCCCTAAATCAGACTCCCTGATACCTCAGGATACAGGAAACACTCAACGAAGAATCTCATTGTACTCAGTGCAAATATCAACAAATGCTGTATTAAAATGGAAGATAGAATCCCGTTAAGCGAGCAAAGGGAACAGGGTGTATAACAAGGGCTTGGGGAGATGGAAGACGCAGGAAGATGTGGTGTCAAGGTCAAACTAGAGAATGCCAGAGACGCTCCGCGCCTCCACTGATTGGACGGAGAGCAGGAAGATGAGCAGGAAGTGACATCAGCATCATTCAGCTCCCCCCCCCCGACATAATCTGTCTGGAGCTGAGAGGTGTGACAGGATAATATTACAGGCCCACTTGGGGGGGGGGGCTGTGATGGGGTCAGAGTTCAGAATTTAGTGCCTAAATTTGCCATTCTGAGTTTTCAGTTTTCCAGCAGCCTGGGAGACAAATGATGCAAACAGAATCACAAAGCAGGCTTGTCGTGTGTGTGTGTGTGTGTGTGTGTGTGTGTGTGTGTGTGTGTGCGCGCGCGCGCGCGCGCGTGTGTGTGTGTGTGCGCGCGCGCATGTGTGTGCATTCAGCGTAACTTACAGGACTCGCTGTCAGGCTATATGGCCACTTTAACGTAACGAATGAAGACATACTTGAGTGCAATTCCCCAGCGACGAACAACCAATCCTGCAAGTGGGATGAAGGCTATGCTAATGAGGCATTTACTTCTGACGTAATATAATGAATAATTTAAAGTGCAACAATCTGTGTCGCTGTTGAAGTGCGTACCTGCACATCTTCCGCCGCGGACCAAGCACACAGGCCACAGATCATGCATGTTCTGGCCAAGCAGAGCGGTCATATCGCATCCTTTCCTGCACCCTGCCAGTGACCTCATTCCCAGAGAGAATTTGCCAGAAGGTTGGGAGCGAAGTTTTTCATCTTCAACAAACTGGGAGGAATCCCTCCAGGGAAAGCGGTTCCGGATTCCCACTGAAGCATTTCGGACTCAGCTGCACACTGCAGCACATGCAGTGCTCAGGCTGTATGAAGAAACACGCTGTTTACTTCCTTGCTGCCTCCATTTTCAGCCGCATTATAATGACATAGGATACAGTTCTTCTGAAACTGGCAAAATTTCATGATTGATTAATCATCTCCCAGAAAATATCACCAAAAATAAAAGCTCATCAGCTTCAAACAAAGAGAGCTGCTTGGCCTCCACTCGAGTTTTCTATTTCTACACCAAAGGAGAGCCAATTAAAATGTGCCTCTAATCAGTCATTTGTAAACAACATAGCCGATTCTCCATGCACCATCAAAGAATAAGTATGTGCTTCGTAAACGGCAGAGAGAAAGGTGTGAATTACGCAGACTAGTCAAATAGCTCTGCTTAAATAGGCACCGTATTGGAAATCACTGAGCTGAGAACTGGAGGGCAGAGCCTTAACCACCGTGAGAGCGAGCCCAGGAAACAGGAGCCAGAGTGAAGAATAAGGACAGGCCAGAAGCTCGATTCACACGGTCACTGCGAGGGGGTTACCAGGGACTCGCGGCGCGCGGAACACATCGCAGAGATCATGCAGAGAACACTGGAGAACACACTGAAGGAGACACTTTGTAGAAATGCCGGGATTTTGTGTTCAGGAAGGCTGGAGCTCCGCAGGGCCGGACTGCGGGGGGGGCGGGGGGGTCAGGTGACTTATGGAAATCAGCAGGAACAGGGAAATAGAAACCTGTTGGCAGGGTTGGGATGCGCGGGAAACATGGATCAGCGGGCGGTGACGCGGGAAACATGGATCAGCGGGCTGTGACGCGGGAAACATGGATCAGCGGGCTGTGACGCGGGAAACATGGATCAGCGGGCTGTGACGCGGGAAACATGGATCAGCGGGCTGTGACGCGGGAAACATGGATCAGCGGCCTGTTACGCGGGAAACATGGATCAGCGGGCTGTGACGCGGGAAACATGGATCAGCGGGCTGTAAAGCGGAAAACATGGATCAGCGGGCGGCAATGCGGGAAACATGGATCAGCGGGCTGTAACGCGGGAAACATGGATCAGCGGGCTGTAACGCGGGAAACATGGATCAGCGGGCTGTAACGCGGGAAACATGGATCAGCGGGCGGTAACGCGGGAAACATGGATCAGCGGGCGGTAACGCGGGAAACATGGATCAGCGGGCTGTAACGCGGGAAACATGGATCAGCGGGCGGTAACGCGGGAAACATGGATCAGCGGGCGGTAACGCGGGAAACATGGATCAGCGGGCTGTAACGCGGGAAACATAGAAGAGCGGGCTGTAACGCGGGAAACATGGATCAGCGGGCTGTAACGCAGGAAACATAGATCAGCGGGCTGTAACACGGGAAACATAGAAGAGCGGGCTGTAGCGCGGGAAACATAGATCAGAGGGCTGTAACGCGGGAAACATAGATCAGCGGGCTGTAACGCGAGAAACATAGATCAGCGGGCTGTAACCCGGGAAACATAGATCAGCGGGCGGTAAAGCGGGAAACATAGATCAGCGGGCGGTAAATCGGGAAACATAGATCAGCAGGCTGTAACGCAGGAACAAGGGAGTAATTTGGCAGAGCGCTGGATGGACCACGCAGTTGGATGGCTTTAAATGAGCACCGTCGATCCTACGGTGCCCAATATCCGGAGCATGCAGAGAAAATACCAAGCTGTTCGACAGAACTCACACCATTTTATATCTCTTAATACAAAACTGTGCGATGCCCCATTTCCAACCTTATTAGGGATCGTTTATTGTTCTGCATGTCTGTGCTGTTTGCACATGGTATTCGATGAATAAATACTGTAAATTATCAAGATCATTAGTGTTTATAGAAAAAAATCCATTCAGAAAACATATTCCGTATTAAGATGAACCGACCTCTGACAAAGTGACGAAGGGATTCAGATCCTTATGAAGCTTTTGAAATACGTCTCAGGTTAAAGAGAAACTAATGACAAACTGCAGCCGCTGGCTTATTGGGGAACTATTTAGGCATCTGAAACATCTTTGCATTGTTTTTGTTTTTTTACTGGGGGAAATCAGTTGTATTTGACTGATGGATTTATTTATCAGAATCTTTTAGCTAAAGAGAAGCACATTCTGGAAAGCAGGATCAGACAGACCCTGGAGCAACTGGGGGTTAGGGTCTCACTCTGGGGTCTTGGGGTGAAATCACTCAGTGGAAGCTGGCATTCTACCCAACGACCTCCTGACCAGGCACAGCTTTCTAACCCACAGAGCTGCACGCCGGCCCCTATTTATTAGGCACAGTAAACAGGACAGATACAGGCTTCTCTCAGTCCATAGAAGGTGCTTCATTTAAAGAGGAAAAGCACGAAGCCGGCCTTAGGAGTGATGCTTCCAGAGTGAGGCAGAGAGGAATGCTTCAATAATTTAAGCTAAAACAAAGAGGAGAGCGCCCCCTGTGGGCGGTGCCGTATGTGCGGTGTCAGCCTCTTCTCGCACCATCACCCCCATTACCGCGTCCTGCTTCAGCCCAGCTGCCTCTTCATCTCTCACAGTTCAATCAATCCCTCCATTTCTTATTCCCTGCGCTACTCCTGCTTCCTCTGCTTGCCCGTCCGTGTTGCACCTTACGTGGATGTTTCATGAACGTTCTCTTCCATAAGTTTTGGGAAATATACCGATGGTGATGAATAACGAAAATCAATACTGTACGCATAACAAAATAATCGTTTATTCTCCAGGAAACTGCTGGCTGGGAAGGATGAGCAGAGAATCAAGGGGCATCACCTTCCAGAATATTCCTACAGTATATTTGCACTGATGAGGTTTAATTGTAGTAAAATAATCACGTCTCCCGATCTACAGAATGGAAAAAAATCAAAGTTAATAAACTAATCCTGAGACACATGTAAAATCTGACGAATGAACTGGACGGAAAGACTTTCGTTTGATTTTACAGATGCTGTACCTGCCTACTAATGACAATCGATTCCTCTCAGACAGAAAACCATTTTGTTAACCGCCGCTATAGAATGCGGCGGCCATTAAAATACAAAGCTTTAAGAGGCCGCTGGACTTCGCTGAATCATAAGGCAGATTAGTGAGGAATGGGGTGCGTTCACTGATGCAATTTGCTCACACATGTACTCTGAGCAATCCAGCTCATTTCATTAATATTAAGGTCTAACAAGCCCGTGAGGCAAAGTTTAGCTCAGATACTATGGAGATTTACATGCTGTTGATTAGCTGACAGTACGGTACGGTAAGCAGGCGCACCGCGTTTGGGCGGCGACGGGGCCGGACGGTAAGCAGGCGCACCGCGTTTGGGAGGCGACGGGGCCGGACGGTAAGCAGGCGCACCGCGTTTGGGAGGCGACGGGGCCGGACGGTAAGCAGGCGCACCGCGTTTGGGCGGCGACGGGGCCGGACGGTAAGCAGGCGCACCGCGTTTGGGCGGCGACGGGGCCGGACGCTAAGCAGGCGCACCGCGTTTGGGAGGCGACGGGGCCGGACGGTAAGCAGGCGCACCGCGTTTGGGCGGCGACGGGGCCGGACGCTAAGCAGGCGCACCGCGTTTGGGAGGCGACGGGGCCGGACGGTAAGCAGGCGCACCGCGTTTGGGCGGCGACGGGGCCGGACGGTAAGCAGGCGCACCGCGTTTGGGCGGCGACGGGGCCGGACGCTAAGCAGGCGCACCGCGTTTGGGAGGCGACGGGGCCGGACGGTAAGCAGGCGCACCGCGTTTGGGCGGCGACGGGGCCGGACGGTAAGCAGGCGCACCGCGTTTGGGAGGCGACGGGGCCGGACGGTAAGCAGGCGCACCGCGTTTGGGCGGCGACGGGGCCGGACGGTAAGCAGGCGCACCGCGTTTGGGCGGCGACGGGGCCGGACGCTAAGCAGGCGCACCGCGTTTGGGCGGCGACGGGGCCGGACGGTAAGCAGGCGCACCGCGTTTGGGCGGCGACGGGGCCGGACGCTAAGCAGGCGCACCGCGTTTGGGCGGCGACGGGGCCGGACGCTAAGCAGGCGCACCGCGTTTGGGCGGCGACGGGGCCGGACGCTAAGCAGGCGCACCGCGTTTGGGCGGCGACGGGGCCGGACGCTAAGCAGGCGCACCGCGTTTGGGCGGCGACGGGGCCGGACGCTAAGCAGGCGCACCGCGTTTGGGAGGCGACGGGGCCGGACGCTAAGCAGGCGCACCGCGTTTGGGCGGCGACGGGGCCGGACGGTAAGCAGGCGCACCGCGTTTGGGAGGCGACGGGGCCGGACGCTAAGCAGGCGCACCGCGTTTGGGCGGCGACGGGGCCGGACGCTAAGCAGGCGCACCGCGTTTGGGCGGCGACGGGGCCGGACGGTAAGCAGGCGCACCGCGTTTGGGAGGCGACGGGGCCGGACGGTAAGCAGGCGCACCGCGTTTGGGCGGCGACGGGGCCGGACGGTAAGCAGGCGCACCGCGTTTGGGCTGCTACGGGGCCGGACGCTAAGCAGGCGCACCGCGTTTGGGCGGCGACAGGGCCGGACGCTAAGCAGGCGCACCGCGTTTGGGCTGCTACGGGGCCGGACGCTAAGCAGGCGCACCGCGTTTGGGCGGCGACGGGGCCGGACGCTAAGCAGGCGCACCGCGTTTGGGCGGAATCTCGTCCACGGAGCAGCAAGTCACGCGACGACTGAACCTGGACTGTAAGGGGCACGGAGCACACAAACCGCTGGGACAGCTCTGGAGATCCCAACGCAGCTAAAGGTGGAGACTAACTGGCACAAAATGTAAGCGACGCCAGGTGGGATTATTCTCCCCACTGATCAAATTCCCTTTGCTGTTGGGAAAACGATAAAATGGTCTAATCATAAGTTTTATTGTCTTCTGCTTTCACATAAATTTGACCAGCACTTTCTCCCTTTAAATATCCATTTTTAAAAGATTTATGTTCTTTTGATTAGAATTTTTAATTTTCATATTTTATGTCCATTTAACTGTGCGTATTTTATTTCATATTTCATTTTCTGTAAAAGCACTTTGAATGACCTCTGTGTTCGAAAATATGCTATGCAAATAAACCTAGCTTGACTACTATAGCAGAAGCCTGTAGTTTTTGGGGTCAGTCATTCCTGCTCTTAAAGAATTAAAAATATAATATGTTAGTTAAAAATACCGTCCAATTTACTTTTCATTTCAGTTCCATTAAAGCGGTGTCCTCCCGGTTATTGCATATTGGATAATTGTAGACCCAATTTTCTTTGCATGCAGCTGGTCCTGCTTTAAAATGCATTGTTTTCTGCCGCAATAATTAGGTTCCATTTAAAGCCATAATGCAGTTCGATGTGCCACAGAGCCCCGCCCACTCTGCTCCTGATTGGTTAAGTGAATAACAGTCTCCCAATGCTTCGTGTCCATTTGCTTCTTCGCCCCAACAACGGGAAACCCAGCAAGGAAACGTGCGAGTTATTCACATTGACGGCTCTGTCTGAATACAGACAAATGCATGAGACCGGCTCTGGAGCGAACGGCTCTTTTGTACGGGCAGCTCAAGCGAGTGCATGGCTTTAACAGACTCGTTCTGCCATCCCACTGAGCGGAATGGCCTCACTGGTAAATGGAACCTACAATGAAAGATAAATTAAGTTAAGCAGTAAGGATATAGGAGGACGGCTGGTAAAGTGGCCCCCAGCAGTGGGTCACACAGACAATCAGGCAGGTTGCCAGGCAGGTTGTTGTACCTCAACAATACTCCCAGACACATTTCAACAATACTCCCAGATTCAGTTTTTAAAGTGAGTTCAGAAAAGTATAACCATACGTTTTGCCAGTATTTTCAGTTAATGACAGAAATCTTAAACAGTTAATCAAATGAATAAAATATAACCAATGTGAGAGTGATTGGGGCGCGGGGCGGGGGTCAGGACAGGTTTACCCCCCTTTGTTCCACCTGGTTCATCTTCTTTGTGAAATGCATAAATCGATGTGTTTGGGTTCTAGTCCAGCCCAGTAAGGCAGCCCTCAAGAGTCCTATGTCTGCTTTAGTTTCATTTGTTTCTGAAACAGCTTATCTATTTTTTGCTGGGGCTTTTTAGGCAGTGATCCTACACCATCCCGGTACCTGTAAAGGGATTCCTCATTCCAGATAGAGCTTTCTCCCGGAGCCTGATCCCAGGCCTGCGTGTTCCTGTCCGCCTTCTCGTAAAGATTCCTGCTGTCAATTGGACAGTTTTTTGTTTGAATTTCACATCACGACATTCAGCACATGCTTTGCATTTGCACATCACTAAACACATCGCGACATTCATGCTTTGCGTTTGCACTAAACAGAGCACATTGCAAGTTTACACTTTAAATGCAAGGATTCGGAGCGGTTGTCCGTAATCGAGCGGCATGTCACACCGTGCGACATGCAGCTTCTGCTCATGTTCGGAAAGGAGATGTGGTGTGTTCAACACCTCTGTACAGGCACCCTTAACAAAAGCCGGCCTTGGTGAGCAAATTTTGTTCTATAAGGGTCAGTTGGTGGAAAGTACAGGTCCTGAAAGTAAAAATCCAGACCAAGAATTTTTTTTCAACCAACTAGTTGAGTATAAAGAATCACAGTCACAGAGTACTCAACTGGTTGGTTGAAACAAAACCTTGGTCTGGATTTTTGCTTCCTGGACCTGAAATTCCCACCTCTGGTCAGCAAGGGTCAGTAGTACAATGGATAGCATGTAAGAAGCAGAAGATGCTGCCTGATGGCTGGCTGTGATCTCCCTTTCCCCAAGAGATGCAGGCACGCTCACTACCAAGAGGCGACTCCGCCAATTAACCCTCTGACACTATATTCCAAGATTCTGCCTCTTCTGCTCCTCTTACACATTTCTGCAAAATGTCTGTCTTTCCCATGTCGCATTATTTTTGGTTATTTGTTACGTACTGTACTATTGTTACTGTACCAATTGGCTTGCATTTATTTGGCATACATAGGTAGGATATTCATCCTGAGCCATGGAGATAGAGGCAGGTGTTATGTGAGCACAGGGACCCGACTCAAGGCAGTGGGGTTGAGAGTCAGGCATAGTTCATGGGTTTGGCATGTAAAAAACCAGCGTCAGGCATTTCAGGTCCAGAAAGTAAATATCCAGGCCAAGATTTTGTTTCAACCAACCAGTAGAGTGCTCTGTGACTGTGACTCTTTATGCTCAACTGGTTGGTTGAAACAAAATCTTGGTCTGGATTTTTACTTTCTGGGCGTGAAATATCCACCTCTGTTACAAACCCCAGAAAACAAGAGCTGAATGGAAGAGCCTCAGCTGATTGGTGCATAGACCCAGGCAGCACATCCAATAGGGGCCTTCATATTGTTGTTGTAATGCCAGGAGTCTGCTGTGGGTCGGGGGAAGATTTTACTGCCTAGTCTAGGACCAAACAAAGTTTTCAAAACTGAGACAGTGCTAACCACTACTGAGGAAACCAAGTCCAGTGGTAGTATATTATATAAGGCAGCGGGAGACGTAGAAATGAGGTCAGTTTATGAGCATGGGCTGCCTGGATATGCTATGAATGATGGGAAAGGAAATCGAGCCGAATGCTATAAATACACCGGCAGGCTTCAGCCTCGGCCCGCAGCACCGTGAGCGGATCACGGGCCGGGCTGCGCACAGAGGCACTGCGCAGATCACGGGCCGGGCTGCGCACACACAGGCACTGCGCAGATCACGGGCCGGGCTGCGCACACAGAGGCACTGCGCAGATCACGGGCCGGGCTGCGCACACAGAGGCAGAGTCCTCACTGCCTCTCTCTTCTATCCATTTTCTATGCCACGTCCGAGTCGACGCCGAGGTCGTTAAAACAGAGCCGACGGCGGCCGGTGGAGAAGTGCGTCCCTGAGCGTCCGGCGGGGAGCCTCTCGGCCACGCGGGCGACTTCGGGAAAAGGGATTCGCCCGATTTTGGGATCAGACGGGATTCTGTGGAGGATCATCGTTCGGACACCTGATGAGTTCACGTCGACTCGCCGGAGCGCCGTGGTCGGGGGCACGGCCCCATTTCTGGAGCGTGACGCAGATCGTTAGCGAGACCCTACGACGCTCAGAGCGGTCTGGCCCACGCCACTGAGGGCCTGCCCTTCCTCCACCACCCTGATGCCTGGCCGCTCAGTCACAGCACACTTTATCCTCTCGAGGACACATTCAGCCCAAAGGACACAAAAACGCCATCGGGTAATTCATTAAGACTATGCTCGCTTCCAGCATTAATATCTCTTAGCTCTGAATGTCATCTGTGCCTCTTTTCATATTTCATGTGTGCTTTTCTCATTTTTTTGTCTGCGTGTTCTTTGCATCAATAATTAAGTGCGTTAAAATCTGTATCAGACCTTTGTAAACAGCATGAAAAACATTTTTTTGCTCCCTGGTCCATCTGAACCTTTCCGATAAATAATATTAACTTGTAACACTGCGCTAACACGGTCCGGCAATTATTTTAAATAACCAGGGCCGTTTACGTCCACGCTCTCCTTCTCCACAACTAAAGGGGGCCTGATTGTATTTCTTATGCATCCTGGAAATAGCTCTGCAAGGACTAGCTGGCTGCTGTAGTACGCTTGGTCTCCCGAGCACTTGGCCTGCTGCTGCAGGAAGAGGCACATTTCCATGGAGACGGGCCTAATTTGTAAGTGGCGGGAGGCTGACTGGAATTGCAGATGACAACACTCCACAGAGCTGCCGCAGCTGTGCGCAGACAAAGGGAGGCAGGAACGGAGTTGACGGAAAAATAAAACGACCCCAGTCAGAGGCTTGGTCTCTAGCCACTAAAATGATTCTCTGTTCTCTGCTCTCAACATATATTCTATCACTTTGTTTTTTTATGCATTTGCTTATTCACGGAAGAGCAGGACGCGACCCTGCATCCTACCGAACGCCTCACACCCTCCCAGACGCGTCGGACGCCTGGGGCAATCCGGGCTGAAGGCGCGAACGGATCCAGACGAGCTCAGAACCAGTAGTTTAGTTTGCATGTTTTAACAACCATGCTCTCAACTTGCGAATCCCAGACCAGCCTAGGCTGCCTTCGCCCGAAACCTTCCTAGTGCTTCAATCATCGTAGCTTCAGAAGGGTTGGGGCAGGACGGGTGGAGCCTCAGACAGATCAGGTCTCAGGGCTAAGCCTCTGATGTGTTAAGGTCCCAGCCACGCCTTGCACCATCCGCCTGCCCCCTCTCGTCGACCCTTTGCCCGGCGTCCTGCTTTTCATCCCCATATTAATGCTTGCCAGTTATTTATCCTGATCCATGCGTTTTCTCCCTGGCAGCTCAAACCTGCAGCGCCTCCCCAGGACGGGATGCAAGCAAGCTAGACAAAGCAAATCAGGAGGAAGCTGGACAACAAGGAAAGGCGCGCAAACTGGGAGAACCTACAGGCGCTGCATCCTCGCTTGAGGACCTATATTATAGTGCAAAAAGCCCCCTAAGTGCTTTAAAGCTCACAAACTAAACGCCGTAAATGACTGCTGTAAAATATATCAGAGTCACAAACTTCTGAACTATTCGCAAACAGACTGGGAATGTTCACAGGCGTCATGTGGACACTGAATGAAATGGGAATTAGATACAATTACTTCCGAAGAACATGTCCCTCTGTTCCTGAATATCAGCAGAAGACACCGTGCGGAACATCAAGAGCCTGTTTGATAAACTGTCACGAGCTCCTTGGTTAGAGTGCAGAGCTCCGGCATGTTCTCCTCCTGCGCTTAGGGCCCGCACGCAGTCTGCATGTTCTCCTCCTGCGCTTAGGGCCCCGCACGCAGTCTGCATGTTCTCCTCCTGCGCTTAGGGCCCGCACGCAGTCTGCATGTTCTCCTCCTGCGCTTAGGGCCCCGCACGCAGTCTGCATGTTCTCCTCCTGCGCTTAGGGCCCCGCACGCAGTCGGCATGTTCTCCTCCTGCGTTTAGGGCCCCGCACGCAGTCTGCATGTTCTCCTCCTGCGTTTAGGGCCCCGCACGCAGTCTGCATGTTCTCCTCCTGGGTTTAGGGCCCCGCACGCAGTCTGCATGTTCTCCTCCTGCGTTTAGGGCCCCGCACGCAGTCTGCATGTTCTCCTCCTGCGCTTAGGGCCCCGCACGCAGTCTGCATGTTCTCCTCCTGTGCTTAGGGCCCCGCACGCAGTCTGCATGTTCTCCTCCTGCGCTGCCAGGGAAAGACACCATACCCCATGTGACCCGGTAATATATAAGCACTTAGGAGATGGATGCACCTATAAAATGCAAGAATACACATTCGGAACAGATTTAAAGAAGCTTGAGTCCACGCTAAAGATGCTTTGAGACGGTAAACTCCCATCAGTGCGATGCATGCGCAGCTCTTGACTAACGTAAAAGCAGCTTATGTAAATCTGGACTCGCACCAAAAGGTGACAAGTGCCTTGGCTTTTAGGGGTCTGGAAGGGTATGGATCGGGTCAGATCAGGTCGGAGGTAAATACAACTTGTGTGAAGGTTTGTGGGACGGATTACAGGCCCCCAGCTCACGAACAAGATCCGTCCCCTAAGTCAGTCTTTAAGTCAAATTTGTAGACAAGCCGGAAAAATAATCATGCAGTACATAATAATATTATAAAAGCATAATACAGTGATAATTAGTAAATATGCTCTTGGGTCACATACGTCCCCTGCCCCCCCCCCCGAGTTGCCGGCTCTGCTCCACCCCTCTCCCCCCCCCCCCCCCTCGAGTTGCCGGCTCTGCTCCACCCCTCTCCCTCACGCCCCCCCCCCCCCTCGAGTTGCCGGCTCAGCTCCACCCCTCTCCCTCACGCCCCCCAGTCCCTGTCTCTGCTCCTCAGTGTTTCCCATTGTTTTCTCTGTTTACTTTTCGCCGTTCCTTCCTCTCTCGCCTGCTATCTCCTCTCCTACTTTATCTCACCACTATCGATTAAAGCGGGGGGGGACAGGGGGAGAGGCGGCGGGCCGTCACCCCCCAGTCCTTGTGTAGACTCTCCCGGCCGTTGGGCCATGTACTAATGTTTACCCAAGCCCGCCGTGACAAGAGGTACAAAGAAACTGTCATGAGTACAGATATAAAACCAAGATCGTGTCATAAATATTGTAGGACAACCCGCAGACGGTATTTGCTACGTCATTGATCCCTGGGAGCCTGCAGTGTCACTAGAAAATTCCGGAAGCTAGACAACGGCTACCCCAGACTAATCGACAGCCACGTTCCCCTTTAAGCGACTGCTGTTGCGACGCAACAAATCACAGGGAGGACTGCAAACGTGCTACGTGGGCGTTAAAGGGAGTCACTATTTATCCTTCTGCAGAAAAAAGGCGACATTTTGAAAAGATCGGAATTGGGATCAGAGCGTGACTGGAGACGTGCCGGCTGGATTTTTCACGCAAAGTCCTCCTGAAGATCGCCGTGCCGGGTGCCCTATGCTGGAGTCGACTTCCAAATATATCGTTAAGCGCTGAAACAGCCAGGCGAGAAGCTCGTTAGGCGATGAGCGTTTGAGACGCGGTGCGGATGGAACAGATACCAGCCTTCAGCTGCCCCGGGTCTCGCCAGCTGTTCCGTCCCGATAAAACGGGCCGTGCGTATCTCCGATTGTATGGCTCCCTTCTAATTACAATGGTAACAATATAATTACGCAGATTACAATTGACCCTTTGTTTTGTCCCCAGTCGTCCTACAGGCAGATGCCCAACTTGATGTGTCCTTTATAAAATTCACTTAAAGATTCAATTAAAATTTCCCAACAGGATACGGTCCAACCACATCATCGCTAACGGCCAGTCCGCCCAGAAAAATGATTCCTGACAATGATTACTTATACAATACAGAGTCAATAATTAACTTTTTGATGCATATTGATTTATAGATTTTATAAACAAGTTGGCAGTGATATACTTTGTGTTTTCATTGACTTAAAATTAAAATGTAGCTGTGTAAGTAACTTAAGGGGACGCAGTTTTTATTATGGAATTAATTTGATTTAATAAGCCGGTCAACATGGCTAATGAGCATGACGTGTCGAGCCGTTTCCGCGGTGACCGAAGCCTAAGTTGCGCATTAGGGTACAGTGATGTCCTGCTCAGGCACGATAGCATGAACATTCCGCGTTAGCGAGCCGGAACTCATTAACGAGGCAAGGGAGCCAGAAATGCGAGACGGCATCTGATTTAAGGGCTGCTAATGATTCTGCCCTTGGCCCTGGCAGGAAGGAACGACCCGGCGTGGATCCGGGGTCAAGGAACACCTGAGTTCACAGCGGGGCGCACGCGTCCGTGCGATGTTCACACGTGCCCCTCGTTACCATTCCTCAGAAATAACGCCATCGAGCTGCTCCGCGACGAGGGCTTCCGTAATCGGCTATCTGAGTGGTCGCCAAGGCAACAACCCCATCCCTTTGCAAGCAACTCGCCGCTCTCAACATAATCACCGCTTCCCCCATTCTAATATCTCTCATTATTGCCATGTTAGATATTGGTGTAATGAAGCAGGTTGTTATACATTTTTAATAATGAATAACTGAGCATGTCATTTCTCAAAGTCCATCTATCCCCTTCCCTGCCTTTGATGCTCACAGATCAGCTTTAGTCTCCGTTAAGATTTTAACCCATAAATGGCAAGTAAACGACGTGGCTCATCAGAGGCTGGAGAGTCGCAGGGTCGGACAGAAACGCTCCTGATAAAGCCGAAGGTGTCCGTCTGTGAGGCCGTTACTATCCTCCTCGCTCAGCGGTGGGCCCTCAGAAACGCTCCTGATAAAGCCGAAGGTGTCCGTCTGTGAGGCCGTTACTATCCTCCTCGCTCAGCGGTGGGCCCTCAGAAACGCTCCTGATAAAGCCGAAGGTGTCCGTCTGTGAGGCCGTTACTATCCTCCTCGCTCAGCGGTGGGCCCTCAGAAACGCTCCTGATAAAGCCGAAGGTGTCCGTCTGTGAGGCCGTTACTATCCTCCTCGCTCAGCGGTGGGCCCTCAGAAACGCTCCTGATAAAGCCGAAGGTGTCCGTCTGTGAGGCCGTTACTATCCTCCTCGCTCAGCGGTGGGCCCTCAGAAACGCTTCGGAGAAGCGTACTCCTGGACCGAGCCCGCCGGCTCTCTCCCATCTCAGCCGAACCTCGAGAAGAGCCCGGAATACAACGCTGACAACAAAACGTATCCAGTTTACTGCAGCTCTGCTACCGGATACAATTAGAACATAAAACCCGTGCAAATTAATTGAAGAGCGCCGACTGACTCCAACGCGTGCTGAAGACTAGGATCAGATGTTGCCCAAAAACGACCACAGGAAGCCTGGCCCTAAATTTATCATGTATTCATTATTCGTATCACTCGATAAAATGCGCCCAGATGCATTTTCCTCAGATCCTACCACTGGATTTCTACTGATGGCCGCCGGGACCTGCAGGCTACGTCTCCGACAGTCTGCTGGGGGCGTTAGCGCTCTCAAACGTCCAGTCTGCTTTGGCCTGTGTGAACTGACACCCCTTTCCCTGAAACACTGGAGACAATATCTGTCACCTGTGTCAAACTGGGCAGTAAAAAAAAAAAACAACAATTCTTGGTTTCTCTGACTAAAACTTTACGCAGGCTGGACACAGGCATTGCCCATATGGGAGCAGGTAGATAGCTACACACTCGAGCGTCCTCTGCTACTTCATCACGCTCCCTACCCTCGGTGGGGCAGGCCCGATAACAGCCTGACCCAGACGGTCCTCCAGACCCCAAGTCCTCATCCATGGTGTAAAGATATGCGTCCCTGTCACAGAGCATGGCCACAATTTCCAAAAGAACTCAATCCGTTATGTGGACTGCGGATGCAAGTGGCAAGATCCGAGGACGCCGGAGCATAAACAGATCAACGAATACTCCAGCGAGTGTGGAAAATATTCTGATGCTCAGCTGTATATTTCGAAGGGGGTTTAAGAGGGAAGACAGTTGCGACAGTAGCTAGAAAAAAAAACAGACCGAAAGACAAATATAAACTGAAGAGAATAAGGTGAAATGTTAGCATCTGCTCATTGTGCGATATCCACGCGAAACCTGGCGGAAGTACACTGCTCTGGGTGTTAAAAGCAAGTGTTGATTTGTTCAATGTATATGCTGAGTGGGGAGAATTTACCATTAGTTGAGTGAGTGCTGACTGTTGGCGATGACTCTCAGGCTGCATGAAGATTTATGACTGTTGTGCATTAAAAAGTCCATGGATTTCAACTGTAATTCAGTACGTCATCCATTTATACACCTATTCTACAGGCATATTAAAAAAAATAAAAGAAGTCTAGAGAATAACTACCCCTATAAAGGTCATTTCAATTTACAGCATGGAGCGAGTACATTACTTCTGTTTTATAGTATGAGAGCGATATATTGTCATACTATTCAGGGAACATCGTTTAAAGTGTTATTAGTGTTGATGAAAAGCCAGTTTATAACCTTGTACTAAAGAATTACCGAGTGAAGATATCTTGGGATAATTTGATTGAGAAATCACAAATTGTGTAAGTACGCAGTTTAATAAATAGCTTGATATTGGATAATAAAAGGACCTCACATGGATATAATGTATATCATCCTACCTGTGTTAAATCAAATATCTTGATTTTCCTCTTGTGCCGTCAACATTTGAATGACTCGTGCTGTCAGCTGACTGGATGAGCCATAATCTGGAGGCATTATGGGTAATCCGAGGGATATTCCAATGACGGATCGCTTTCTTTGTCCTAGAACTAACCCTTCTGACATTCCCAGCCCTGTTCTTTTATGTATGCGTTACCTTGCCACCTAATCAATAATGCTGTGCATCTTCACCCAGACCAGCTTCACCAAACCAAATTAGTCCTCTTAAATATTTCAGCAAACTCCGGCGGAAATGTGAACGCTCAGTGCAGGAAGACAAGGCGTGCATTTGAGCTCTAAAAAGAGATCATTTAACTCCTTTTTTAACAAACAGGCACCAGACATATAAAGCACAATTAATGCCTCGTGTCGTTAAATGGAAAAAGATAAGTCTGATTAAGGCTCTCTGCAACCCTCTGCCTCAGGGTTCTCTCCAACATCCTTAGAATATTTTAGCATATTCTGTTACACTATTAAAGATCTAAGACATTTGTACACGGGTAAAGTTCTAACAGAATGGTCAACTACAGCAGCACCAAAGGAAAAAGGGTGTCGAGAAGTCACATGACCTTAAATGATCCCAGACGAGTAAACGTTTAGAAGATGAGTCTGCAAATTGATGCATGTGGGCTTTGCACTGCCCGTGCAGAAGTAACAAGCGCTGTGGTGATTTTGGGCACAGACGGGGAACCTCCGGTGCGTGTCTCCGGAGAAGTCGGCTCTGAGGTTCCCTTTAATGTCAACTGCTTCATTAATAGAAAAGTAAAAAAGGCACTTAATTAAAAATGAGAGAAAAACAGCTAAACAAGCTGCTTTGCTGCTTTAAAACACTGCCGTGTGGAATCAGAACGGCCTTTGTAGACAGCCGCTCCCCCAGCCTTCCTGCATCTCCTGCAACACGGTGCAAGCTTCTGTTTTACCGTGTTTCCGAGCAAGGAAGCCGTCCCCTTTGCAAAGTGTACAGACGTGATAATTACTGGCAACGGAGATGAAGCTCACTGATTCTCAACGTCTGTGGGGTGGTTCCTTCAACACAACACAGCACACACACACACACACTCACGCACACACACGGACACACACATGTGGTGTTCGAGTCGCCTTGCATCTCCCGACAGAAGATCCCGCTGCGTGGAGCGACTTCTTCATGAATTAGTTCACCAGAGAAGGTTTAAGAAGTAAAACGACAAGCATGCACTGCTATATTTTCCCCATGAATAAAATTCCTAATTCCATTTGCCTGAGCTATTCGGCATCAGAGTTAATGAACATGGCCTCATACTGTAATATCTTTTTGTAGAAGTACTAACAGGCTGTGAAGATGCTTTACTATAAGGAGGTGGGGGATGTGCAACCCCCCCCCCCCCCCCCCGAGCAGTCAAACCGTGCGTGATGTGACATTCATATATGCGGCTCTCTTAAAGGCACAGTACCGCAGTGTTTTATTTTGCTTGCCAGCCTACCTTTTTACATACCAGGGATGTAATCAAAAGAAATGAATCAATGGTTCTAGACCAGGGGTCACCAACCTTTTTGAAACTGAGAGCTACTTCACGGGTACGGAGCCATACGAAGGGCTGCCAGTTTACACATACAGTGTTTTTGTGTGAGCAGGGCCACACAGTCCTTGGAGGGGTTTAGGGTCTCGCTCAGGGTCAACGCTCAGTGACACCGGGATTCGAGCACAGGCACAGTGTCCTGATACGCTGAGCTCTGCACCTTCCATATGTCACCTGACACCCCTCATGGACTGAGCTGTGATGTGTCCGGTTAATACGTTTGCGAGCATTTATTCAGCGAGCTTGCTCCCAGCGATTAACGTGCTTAGATTCAGGGGCTAACAGAAGGAACACAAAAGAAAACGGTTTGAGGGAAGGAGGAAAAATGATTGGTTGAGAGAGATAACCAATCAGATTGTAGAGGAGGTGGGTCTAAGTAACTAGAGGAGGCAGGACCAACCAATCAGATGTTTTTTTGCTCCCGTTTTATCTCCTTGGCCACAGTCACATGACTTGGGAGCTGCAATTTCACATCCTGTTTATCTGATTCTACTCCCCCCCCCCCCCCAAGCGGCTGGCACACGGCCGCCCTTACAGCCGAGTGTTCTCTCTCACTGGGGCACCTGAGGTTAAGCGCCTCGGTGCGACTGGATCCCCGGGACCCAGACCATCCATTTTCTCCACAGCCTCACTACCTGCTGCCTGCGTTGGTGTCCAGCACTTTGTACGGATGATTCCGGAAACCAAGATAGCAAACTCCTTTGGAAATTAACCCTGCTACTCCCTCGCAAAAGAAAAAACTATTGAACACATAAAACCCCAACATGAAGGTGTATGCTTGCCTGCTACTTTGGTTACTACACTGATCAGACATTAACACTGCCTGCCTGATATGGTGTAGGTCCTCCTTGTGCTGCCAAAATAGTTCTGACCTGTCAAGGCATGGACTCCACAAGACCTACGAAAGTTTCCTGTGCTATCTGGCACCGAGATGTTAGAAGCAGATCCTTTAAGTCCCGTTTGTCGCGGGCTGGGGCCTGCATGGATCAGACTGGTTAGTCCAGCACATCCCAAAGACGCTCGATTGGACTGAGATCTGAGGAATCTGAAGGCCAAGCGAACACCGTGAACTCTTTTTCATGTTCCCCAAACCATTCCTGAACTATTTTTGCAAATAGTTTTTGCAAAGCAACATCCACATGAATGCAAGGTTTCTCGGCAGAACCGGGAACGCAACACAAGGTCTGGCATTTTACATTCGCTGTGACCCGGCCGTCTAGCCTTCATAATTTGGCCCTTGTCAAAGTCGCTCAGATCCATTTTTTTTTTTTGCCCATTTTTCCTACTTCCAACATACAAACTTCAAGAACTGACTGTTGGCTTGCCTAAAATATAATGGCACCCTTGACAGGTGCCATTGAAACGAGATAATCAATGTTATTCACTTCACCTGTCAGTGGTTTTAATGTTATGGCTGAACGGTGTAAACAGGAACCTGGCTCGTGGGAGTTTTACTTACACAAAGAAGTTCCGAGGCCAGAAGGAAGAATTATTGGTTCCGAGAGAGAACCAATTACATGATAGAGTAGGTGGGTCCAAGGCAAGGGATTGGCTGGTCCTGCCTTCTCTAGCCACTTGGAGCCACCTCCTCTACAATGTAATTGGTTCTCTCTCTAAACCAATCATCCTTCCTTCTGCCCTCAGAACATCGTCGTTTTAAGAAAACTCCCATGAGCAGAAAACTGCGCTTTTACAGAGAAATTACTGATAAACACCAAACGTCTTACGAAGAAAAGATAAAATATCAAAGTATAATAAGTATTACAAAGGCTTAGTCTTTGTTAGGAATAAGTGAATGAGACAGAACTGGATGCTGAAAGAGCTTCCTGGGAGACATGGGGAGATGGGCAGTGGGAAAATTGACTCATTACGTGGACATAAATGACCTGATATCCTTCTCTGCCGAGTTTGTCCTTAGTTTCACCATCTCTTCCTCCTTCCATCCTTGTTGTGAGGAGGACTGGTGTTTTTTCTCCCAGCCTTCTCCATTCGCTAATCCTCCACGTCCTACATCAGCTGGATGGAGAGTGAGCGTTCATTCGGCTCCTGCTGCCCCCTTGGTCTCCTCATATCATCTGGTAACACCTCCCCCTTCTCCTCACACCCGCCGCTCCAATCTCTACCTCTGCATCCATTTCCTCCAATATTTTGCTTCTGTGGTGAGTCCATTTTCGAGAGTTTTGGAAAAAATGAAAGGAAATGAAATGAGCAGCTGGTACATTCACAATAGCTGCCCTGAACACATTCTGTTGTTCTGAAGAACCAAGAGCTGGTTCCTCTGGAGTTTCACAAAGTCGAAGGACACGTGGGACACACCCACAACTTGAAAAATCTACCATTTATAGCATTATAGTGTTATAGTATTTGTATTTGTTTGTTTAAACACCAACAAGCAGCTCTGTGATTGGCCCTAAAAGCGCCGTTCAAGCCATGCAAGACCTTGCAAAACAACCTATGTCTAAGACCTTCTGTGGCTCAAGGATCAGTATAGAGCACAATCTCCGAAAGAGTTCTACAGATTGGAAACAGTCCTAGATTTTGGTTTTATAAAGCAGCGATTCTCAACCCATGGCTCGCGACCCAAATTCGGGTCATGGCCAGTTCTGAAAGGGTGGCAAGGCAGAGTTGGAAATGTAAGCATTTTAAAACCAGCAAGCTCCTATGCTGATCCAGGATCAGATTTCCCAGCACCAGTCCTAGAATTACCCTATATAAAGGGATGCTGGGTCTGCAAATGCTTAGCGTAAAACTACTGAACACTCAACCAATCAAAGAAGCCAAACCACACATGCTTCATGGCCCATCCAATCAGATTTGTGCGATAGGCACCGATTGGCGTAAATTGCAGAGTGCACCGGGCACTTGATCATAGCGTTAATTTAAACCTATACTTGATATAGGGCCGCGACTGAGCTGGCGCGGTAGAGATTAGGATCGCGGAGCTAAAAGGTTGAGAACCGCTGTTCTAAAGGGAGGAAAGGACTGTATCCAAATTCAGGACTGTACCCTTCTAAGGTAGCATTAAATGTGTCACAGCATTGTGACAAGGCTGTCCCATTTCAGCTCCTTCAAATGCAGTCTAGAGATGCATCCTTTCTTTGCTGAGTTCATCGCAGCTCCACACATCCCATGATTCTCTGCCCCAGCTACAGTAGGCGATTGTAGAGGGCAAGGACAGCGCTTTCCGTTCAGCCTTTCGAAGAACGCAGCCTACAAATGCTACACCTTCTAGATCATGGGCGTCGATACGGCCACTGACTTGGGACTATAGCCCCAAATATTTTAAGTTAAGCCCTCAGTATTTTAGCCTCGATATCAATCTTCCTTCCAAAAGAACAGGGAAGCCCCAGATAAACGTGACTTATGGATCCCCTGATTTTTTCAATGGCCAGAAAAGGCCCCCCATCCCAGACCATGTCCTTCAAAGGATGCCGCTCCTGAATCTGGAGACAGACTTTGGCATCGTGTTCTATTCCTTGGTAACAATGATTTTTAATTTTTTTTATATTTTCTTTATTTAGACCTTGAGGGGAAAAATGTCACCTTATGTGTAACCAAACCCTATGGCTAAATCATGCTGTGCAGTCATGTACAACAACAATGGACTGAACACTGAATATATTACCACTTTTTGTTTATTTTTAATACACACAATCCCCAGACTATGAAGGAGATCTGTTCCCTAAGTTGATGTTTCTTCCCTAAGTTGATGTCTTGAAATTGAATTTGTAGGTCAGTCGGAAAAATAAACAATAAAAATAATAATAATAATAATAAATGTAACTCCATAAGGTACTGCACTGCTCCTTGAGCTGATGAACGTCAGAAGCCATGCAATGTTTTCACGAGCGTCAAAAAGTAGTGCATGCGTTCGTTATTACGAATCATGGCATTTAACCCGAATTTTTTAAGTAATAGGCTTTGTGTCAGTCCCTTCGTAAGTAAGCGTCCATAAGTCGGATGTTTCCCACCTGGGAACCTGCCTGCATCAGTGTTTTGCTCACCTATCCCCCCCCCTACTTCTGTACTTTGAGCGCGCGATGGCACCGTGAATCAGCAGTTAGGCGGCGCAAACACTCGTATCCAAGCTCCAGCTACTCCGCGTCCGTGCGGCGTGTAAAGAAACGTCCACGTCCTTAAAGAAAACAAAGTGGGCCGATTTTTATTTCTCGGCACAGCAGGGTGGGAAGCCCACTGTCTGCCGCAACTTTCCGAAACCCTCGACGCTTTAATTACCCAAGATACCGATTCCTGTTTGTCACGCTGAAACATCTAAATTTAATTAAAACACGATTAGCTATTAATTACTCCTCTTGAATCGAGGATGAAAACAAGCCTTCTCTAGCTGTGAGCAGGAGGGAACGGCGGTTTATGGGACATGGCAGAGTGTCACGGGGGGGGTCTTGTGCCGCCCGAGAATCGCCCTGGAGGGCGTGGTGTTGAGGGCAGATAAGAGGCTCCGCCCCCCCAACAAATCGCGCTGATAAAGCCGACGCCCACAGCCAAGCCGCACTCCTCATGCTAATTAACCCAACGGGACCGTTTACTCGCATGACGAAAGTCAGCCACCGGCGCTGTGACCTGGCCCCCCCAAGCACAATATAAGCACGGCATCTTCCGCATAATTGCCAGAGACGGCCCCCCCGCCCCCCCCATCCCGTGCTTTACGGGATCATCCCGCACAGAAAAGTAAAATGAACCGACACGGGACACGATTTCCCCCAAATTTTCAGACCAGAGAATCGATCACCCCTGCTTGGCCGGGGAGGGGTGGGGGGCACGTCTGCACATCTGACCTCTGACCTCTGAATCGTTATCTCAGGTTTAACACGGACAAGAATGAGCCTCCCAAAATGATGATCCGCAACTTAAAACGCCCAACATCACATAAAACATGTCCTTTCTGAAGATATGTAACCCAAGATGCCCGTAATATTTACACACTGCTGGCAGTGTCTCCGACCGCTGAGTACAGAAGGCAGACAGGACAGATGCCTGTCCTTAACTGCCTCGGCTGGGAGCAGGAGCAGTGCCCAGGACAAAAGCCTGACTCATGTCCAAACGCAGAATACGGATCACTGCAGACGTCGAGGGAGTCGCCTCTGCAGTGACCCTATGCCTTTGGAGGAAGGCGAGGCTATAAGATAAAGTAACACAGACCTCAACCTTACGCCAGTGTGTGCTTAAGAGTTTAATGCTATATCACACACACATACACACACAGTATATATGATACTCTCTGGCGCCCCCTGGGTGGACATACTGCAGAAACCTACGAAATCAAAAGCATTTGCAGCAAATATATTACTGCAAAACAGTGTATGGACTGGCTATTTACTGAAGCTGACCAATGAGCTCATTAATCCATAGCAACATAGCGAAGATGCCCCGCCCATCTCCGGCCCCCAGCACTCCACAGTCACACTACCTCCCAGTCGGTCCTACTCGCAGCACTCGATAACATCGGCTATCAGCATCATGGTAAAGTAACGGGCAGATCATATCTCACCGAGAGGGTGATTCTTAATGACAATCACAGCTGCTAGGCAATCAGAATGCAAATTGGACTTGAGAGCATTGTGGGAGCAGTCTGACGATGCACGTGCCGCTGTGATACGCCCCCTGTGGTGCTACAGAGGAACGACACTCTGCTGTGAACAACCACCACAGATTTGCCTGGACTCCACTGCATCATAACTGGCAGTAAAAACTGCATCTGGGTGCTCACCAGTGTAAAGAATCAAATCCAAGCACTGAGTCACAGGACAACATGTGCAACAGCCAAACATCAAAATGTAAACTTATTTAAAATCTATCTATGGATTTAAAAGTACATAACTGCCATTATGAGTCCCTCTAGTGACAGATTTTGTTCTACAAGTCAACAAAGGCTACATTTTTGTGAGACTATAGGGGGGAGATTATCATCCTGCAATTCCTGGCAGGAGTATATTTAATTTTTCATAAATTTCCCCGAAGACTTCGTTGGAGTTGGCTCACTGGACCAGACAGAGGACGCATGACGGTTACTTGACCACTGAATATTGTGATTCATTTACGTGCCAGTTACTGTCAGCTGGACCATCATAAACGCTGAAATAAGGATTTCAATTGTGGATTGTCTGCACTGTCAGGGAAACACAATAATGAAATGTTAATGAAATAATAATGCTTCTTATGGGTCAGGCCTCCCCTTCATGGTGCGCTGACTGACAGCATCGATGTTAAAAGGCCCATTACTGACAAAAACATGCTTGATTATGATATGTAAATCACATTTAAAGGTTATAACGGCAGGCAAACACAAGCTATTCTGAAAATTTTTAGAAGTTGGTGTGACTTTAAAATTTTGCTTATTTATTAATGGATAATAATAAAAAAAAAAAAGATGACGGGGGGGATTGAGAGAAGTCAGAAATGCGTCGAGATGCGTGGGCAGGGCAATTAAACACACAGGCTAATCAAACACAAAGCATACAATACCGCCAGCCACTCTGCCTGCCAAAGGGATTTAAAAACCAATAACAGGAAGATCTAAATCAAAGGACGACCAATGAAAAGAAGTCTGAGAACTCGAAGGGAAAAACTTTCCGGAACAAAGGAAACAATGGGGAGAGCGGCAGGGGAAGAGGAAGCGGGAAAAAAAAGAAAAAGAAAGAGTGTGTCACGGGAAAGACGGAGTCGCGGAAACAATACTGACAGAGCCGCTGGGGGCCGACGCCTGGGCGAGGAGTGTGGCGGAGGCCGAGACGCTCAGCAGTCTGACGTTCCTTGATTACCGGACAGCCTACTTGCAGTGGTAAATATTCTTGGGGAAAAATGTCATTTAAAGCGCCGAACATTTCTAGGCCTGAGCTTCACTGGTGAAAAGGAGAGACGTTCTTCACTTATACACTCAAATATTACTAGATGTCCCAGGTGTGGCCTGAATGGATTTTGATTGCCTCTGATTTTTAGCTGGTTAGCTTGATTACTGATAATTACTTAACGCACATCGATATACGAGCCGTCACTGATTATTGCAGAAGAATAAAAGATTCTAGAACATCGCCAGTGCGTCCAGTTTTTAGCATGTTAAACAATTTGGAAGGATCACTGCATTTTGGTAGAAGTCTGGCGTCTCCTCATTTCAGATATTTCGGTGGATTTCCGTCTGGTCAGTCATACCCAGTTGTTGCATTGCCCCCCCCCCCCCCCCGTTTCATTCTGCAAACTGCTTTCCCTCCTTCAGGACAGTCAAGCATCTACTCGAGAAACAGCAAGGCCCCAGAAAACTGCCATTACAGTGACTGCACCACCCCCATCCATCGAATTGGTCACTGCGTTCACATACCAATAAATATACTCAGCAACTGAGATCTTGTGCGGCACTTCCTGGTCAGCTACTATTTTCAGTCTGACGAAAGTCGTCAGATGTCTGAACCCAGAGCGTTTTTTTTTGTTTTTTTTTTTAAAATAAAATAATTCTGTTTGAGAGAAAGCTGTACCTTTTCGTCTTTGGATTGCGATCCAAACAGAAATGCTGTTTATACAGATTTCACACGTATTTAATAAACATTTCTATTTAAAAGCTGAGCATGAAAGCCCCGTGCTACCTGACGGGCTTTCAGCGTGCTGTCTTCCAATCTGCATTTGCCGTGGGGTGGCTATTTCGGTCCTCTTGAAATTTCAGGCGGTTTTGCAATCCCTGCCCGTCTAGAATTGCCCGTAATTAGCGTAATGGTCGTAGCGCTTCCACTCTCGAAAGCTACAGAACGGCCTTCACTCTTAAGTAACCCAGGGCATGCAAGCGAACCAAATAACTACGGCAAAGTACGGGATAAAATCCCAAGGGACTTTTTTCTCGTCAAACAGGATAAGCTATTCTTAAGACGTGAAAATACGTGCACAAAAATACTGTGGAGAAACCGAAAAAGTGCACAGCGTGACGGAGATTCCCAAGAAATATGTTGTGTCTCACACCGGCACTACATCCATCTCCCCGCTGCTTATTCAGTACAGGGTAGGGTGGCGGGGGGAGGGGGGTGGGGGGTGTAGCCTCTGACAGGGAGCACAGGACGCAAGAAAGCGCCGCTCCGAAAGGAAAGGCAGGACGACGCGGGAGGAACATGCCGAATCCACACTCCTGAACAGTGGTGGGATTCAAAGCCATGTTTGAGGTACAGTACTGGCCAAGGCACCACCACAAGGTACACGATCAAAAACGTGACCTAAATGAACAGAGGTGTTCACCAGTCTGCACCAGTCTGCACCAGTCTGCTAATAGAGGCTGCCATCAGTCGACACATATATCAAGTGATCAGCCTTGTAGAATGTCACATTTTAAAACTGTTTGCTAGAAATAAATGCACTGATTGAATGTTACCCATCACTGATTACAGATGACAAACAGCAGCAGCCTCTCAACCCCCAACCCCCCCCCCCTACGATTCTCCCGCCTCCATTCCCGCTTCGCCGGCTGATGGCGACTCCGGTACGGATATGTGCGTTATTCTGTCACCTAAGAGGCCCCGTGGGTCCATTACAGTTATACTGGCAGTACTGGACTGGGAGGATGGCTGGACTGGGCGGAGGTGGGTCAGAGTAAGGTGACCAAGGACACTGACAAATTGCTGTGTTTACCGAGACCCACGCTCACAGGCCGGCTCGTCCCAGGGCACCAGGTCCGGCGTCGCAGGAGCAGATTATCAGTTCAGGTGGGGGGGTTGAGCCTGGCGGGGGGGGGGTTACATTTACAGTAGTATGACTGAAGTAGGATGCAAAATACAAAATCGGAATAACACTGAAAGACACACACAAAAAAAATGTACTATTTTGATACATTCCTGCATCATTTATACAGAATAATTCAAAACAAAAGGAAATGAGAAAGAGAGAGAGGATAAATGTAGCATGTTATAGATGCTTTAAGTATATATATTTCTTTATTAAGTATATATACACATACATTTTGTTCAGAAGGTAGATTTCTGCTGAAGGCGTGACCACACTGTGAATGCTAGGCCCCCTCCTCTCTCCGCCCTCTCCAGGGTCCAGAATAACACCCGCATCAGCCTCCGAGTCGCCTGGCAACTTAAAAGGCAGCCCATAATTGCTGGGGTGAAAGTCAAGCTATTTCGAAGCTTGGTAAAAAAGAATGCTTTTAGGAGTCGCGCCGCGACACCTTCTACTGCAAAATTAAACACATACAGAATATCGCGTTAAATTTCTCCTTTTTGCGTGTTTATGATGTAAATCGGATGCACTAACGTTAGGACGTGACGCTAAGCTGGCGTCGATGCCTTCTGACATCGGGAACGGAGACACCAACGACCCCCGGTTTGCCTTTCAATGGTTCGTAAACCAACTAACGCATTTATTTCGCCCAATGATAAAAATGACAAGGTGGCCTTAAATCGCGCCCAACTAGCGCGGCCCGAGGCCAACGGGCAGCTATAAAGATCTGAGCTCGGGGCTGTATTTCCTTTAGCTGGGCCGGCTGGATGCGCAGTCAGCCATGGGCCGTGTCAGTCCTTGGAGAGCGGCTGGCAGGCCGGGCGCCCGGGCTCGTGCCTGATTTACAGACCCATCTGCGGCCCCTCCCTGCATATGCCTCCGTAAAGCACCCCCCTCAGAGAGGCGGGGGCCGCGTATCCCCCATTTCTCTGTGCCCGAAGACCCCGATGCCGTGTCACTGAGAGGCCAAGGACTGCCTGCCTCTGCCACCTGGGGGGCCCGGCCTGTGGAGGGGGGGGCGGGGGCTGCTGGAGGGCATATCCCATTCAGGACGCCCTCATACTTATGAACGTGACAGAATAGTACTTGTTTGTCTGTTTATCGTTTAATTCCATCCATCCTTCAGCATTTCTCCTATAGCCTAACCCAGGTAGTGGAACACTTATTTCAACAAATTTAAATCTAAATCATAAATATGTAAAATATATAAACTATTGTGCATCATTATAATTTTTGTTTGCTTGCTCATTCGTCTAGCTACCTCCCCATTTGTTTTTCTCACGTTTAGTGGGTAGCAGTGTGTTCCCGGACTCTGCCGAAGGTCCCGCCCGAATAATTAACGACACGGATGCATCTCCCCCAAACGAGACCCAGCGGCGTACCTCCAGGCCCCCGGGGGAGCTGACGATCGCAGCGTCACTGCGAGCTGTGCTAATTACATGGGTGGAGAGGCTCATACAACTTTAAAGAGCCGATCACAAGCCTTCAGAGATGAATTATCGCCGTCTCCTTAAGACGGCTTGAGTTCCGCGGTGGCGTTGACACGTTTGTGACTCATTTCCGGCACTTAGGAGAAAATATCACGTTGTGATCGGCCTGTACTACCCAGGCATCGGCTCAAAGCAACAGTTAGCATTCTAAGAGAATAAAACTTACAGCCCCCAATTAAAAATGCTTACACAATATTATTACAGTAGCTTATTTTCATGACATAACACCTAGCAAGAGCATAAATCTGGGAAGAGACTGGATGGTATTTTAGACCATAAGGGGATATTCCCAAACCCAACATTAGCAGCCAATGTCACATTCCTTCATAAATGTCAGCCCATAAATTATATTAATTGCTGCCCAAACACATGTCCCTCGCTAGCCGAGGCGAAAGCCATAAGGCAGTCTCCGAGACGGAGACTGTTTGACACCTGTCGAAGCGAGGCTTCATTGCTTAGCTGGGAAGAAGGCCACTTCACCCCTGCTTCACCTACCGTGCGCTCCAATGGGAAACAAGCACCCAGAAATCACATTTCCTCACAATAACGCATTACTGCTGGTGCATTTCAGCCCCCCCCCACAACCCCACCCATTACCCCCACCCCCACAGCCGTGGAAAGGCAGAAAGGGTGACTGACAAATGGCATCACCAGCGCCAAGGCCAAAGGCTTAATGTCATTCGTCTTCCTACAGCAGAACTTAGAGGGCGTGACTCACAGGAGAACCTCTAAAAATAACGATTGGTCCATCAGGCTGTCCATCACCCTGCCTGACCAATGACTCTCATTTCACTTTTTTTTATTTTTTTTATTTTTTATATTTTTTGGGGGGGGGGGGGGGCTCTATGGATGTGCATGACGACGCAGTGGTTTCATCTCCGCAGTTTCACTGTGTTTTTACATGGCTTCCATGCCACTGCGGCCGGACTGAGGGGCCAGGAAAGGACACCATCACTGAACTCCGGAATGTAAATGCGATTCCCAAGATAATCTGATAACTGCAAATAAACCAACAGGAAAACTAGCTGTTTGAATAATCTAGGTAATACAGTAGAAGTTAAACTATCGTTATAAAAAAGAATTCACTAGTTTTTAAACCCTGTAATTAAATTATTCCTCCAAGATAAATAAATGTGTTTCTGCAGGTAGAAAGTGTTCAGATGTCAGTACAGATGACATTTTCCTCAGTATTCCGGCTTTAAAACGATATTTCCACGCAGTCTCACAGCACGGCGCGCTTCCCCTAGAATATTCTCTCTCATAATTGCAAAACACAAGTGATAAATAACAGCCCCATTAAAGGGCTTAATGAAGGATCAATAATTTAAATAAATCAGCATATTCTCTTGTCGCTTTACCTGTGGCCCTGATGACTGCAGGATTTGCATAAAAATGCACAACCTTTTTGTGAGCACAATTCCTAACTTTACACGCACAAACTTCACCGAACAGTACACCTACATAAACACACACACACACACACACATGTCATATGGGGACCAGGAAACCGGTCCCCATAAGGGGGGAAAAAAATGGATATTTATCACCATATGGGGACCCATAAGGATAGGTATTCTCACACACACACACGTCATATGGGGACCAGGAAACCGGTCTCCATAAGGGGGGAAGAAAATGGATATTTATCACGTTATGGGGACCCATAAGGATAGGTATTCTCACACACACACACACACACACACACACACACACACACACACATCATATGGGGACCAGGAAACCGGTCCCCATAAGGGGGGAAGAAAATGGATATTTATCACGTTATGGGGACCCATAAGGATAGGTATTCTCACACACTCACACACACTCCACATACACTTAATACTGGCCTAATATAAATGTGTGAATGGAGAATTGCAGAGCAGTACAAAGTGAGTAAAGCAGGCATACGGTCTCCTAACCGGTCAAATGCTGGTTCCAGACTCAAACCATCTGTAACTCTGCTTCTAGAATGAAAAGTTATAACAGATCTTTATAAAACCACTTAATGGTAAAGTTTCAGTGATTTTTTTTATCAATAATAAGCAGTATGGTTAGGGAGAGAAATATGGCTTCAGCAAAGCATGGGAATGTCCAGTCACAGAGAAGAGATGAGGATGAGGATGATGAGGAAGATGATGATGATGAGGCCCCAGCTGACCACCTCACCAACCTTAGAAAAAACAAAATCCCTCGTCCCATTTCTCCAGCTCAATCATTCCAAACACTATGCAAAAAAAATCTAGAATAAAGCAAAAAATAAACATCACGCAGAATCCCAACACAGCTGACAGACTGATTAATTACTGTCATCACTTTTATTGGATTTCGAATCGATCAACAAGAGTGAGGGCACCACGCGGAGAATGACAATGAGGCCCCGCACCTCGCCTCAAAGGGGGCGTCGGCCAATCAGGCCAGGCGTCCGAGCGCAGTCGCCCACGGCGATTCCCCGTGGAAGCCGTCAGCATCCAAAGTGCCTGCAAAGCTGGTAATTGAGCGCTCCCTAGCCCCTGCCACCTGGATGACTGGTTTGCAGTAGGTTCGATGCGGGAGGTGCCTTGCGGATCGCACACGGACCTCCGCCGGCGTTCCATCGACCAATGCTACCTATCGAGACGTGCCGTCGAGCCTTTCTGCGCATGTGCAGTCCCACCGTCTTGGGATTAGGGTTAGGTTTTAGGGGTTAGGGTTATCGATTGTCGAGTTAGGCTACCGCAGTGCTAATCGATAGCCCTAACCCTAACCCCCAAGAAACCCCTAAAACCCTTACCCTAACCCAAACCCCTAAAACCTAACCTTAACTCCCAAACGGTGGAACTGCACATGTGCAAAAAGGCTCGATAGCACGTCTCCATAGGTAGCTCAACTCGTCAGGAGACCGGCACCCCTTACGGTGGACAGGAGCCACTCGGGAAGCAGATAATGGGTATTTACCTGCATTTCATGGGAGCCCCCGAGCCTTACTTGTGATACTCGCCTTATAAGTAAGGGCCAGACGACGGCCCGCTCGCCCAGAAAACTATTTAAAAGTCTTCCTGAGAAACGGACTCTGGAGCGGCTCTTGAATGGGAGCTAAATTATTAATTACTGGAGCGGAGCCTGGCCGTGTGACTGCCGGGCGGAGTGTCAGTCCTGACGGAGCCGCCCGACCTCATTGCAACTGGCAATTCCATTGATGAGTCCTAATAGGCAGCGGCAAGATGGTCAAACTGGCTAATTAAACATCAGCCCCGCTTGTCGGAAACAAATTTAAAAGCCGGCGTGAAATCGCGCGCGCAACAAACACCGTGCTAATTTTATAACACCGACGGTACCCCTAATAGGCCTCATGGCGGGAAGAACGGAAGGGGGGTGCGTCGGCCTCTCGAGAAGGGAGGGAGAGTGAAGGTGAAGTCAAGGGTGCCTCCGGTTTCCGGCTAGCGCGTGTTCATGCGGAACAGCTGCCCGCTCCCTGTGCCCCCCCCCTGTGCCCCCCCGTACCAGCATACACTAAGCCTACGTTTCCCTCTCCCCCCACCCCAGACACGGGGCTCTGTTAAAAGGCTGTGACATCGCCTGCTGCCGCTCCCCTGTCACAGGCGTGACTTTCTCTGCTGCACTGGCTAACACTTGAGTGGATTTCCTCCCCACCGAGCCTGGCGGCAGCCATTTTAACCCTTGGAACCCGGCGCAATGGCAATGCTGGTAACGCATCATTAACGCCGGCGGCAGGCTGCGCGGTAAACATAGAGCGTCCCGCTCCGCAGAAGCGGCACGTGGGGCAGTTTAATAACGTAAATGATACATCATTGCCTTTGTTAATAAAGCAGGCGATTCAGACATTTCAATCCCGCAAACCGTTTGCCATCGTAAATAATTCACGTGGGAGTTTCGAATTCGTGGTCTCTGAGGACAATGAGAGCAATGCATCATACACATATTCTACGTTTTCATTAGAATGCGAGATCCAGAACATACATTTCATTTTAACCAGAAAAAAAAAAATAATTTCTGCTCATCATAAACCGTATAGTCCCCATCTCAGCTGCTTTTTAAGAGATTGGAGAAAACGTGCCAGAATAATTCATACTGTTTGACCGTCTGTGTGCACACACGCACAGACACACACACGCACACGTGTCACTGAGTGTACTGCCCGAGGAATCATCTTCAGCTCAACTATGTGGGTCGCATGCATAAGTGAAAAGCAGACCCTCCCAGGAAGAGCGAGGGAGAGCCGGAAAGCAGGAGAGACGACAGGACACAGACATCATGGCAGAGAGATGCAGATCCTATATGTCTAGGTCACAGGACCCAACACAGGAGTAGAAAAACAACCCATGGCAACCTCAAGTGAACCATTTAGACTGTGCTTGTTCACGTCACACCTGCTCACTTCACAGGTAGAGACAGGTTCACCTACACGAATGGTACTCTGTGCTATTCTGCTATTCCATTATCGAATAATAGTGGGTGATGTGTGGTTCTAAGGACTGGGCCACCTTGCCTGTAAACCAGATGGTGACCAGTTCAAATCCCAGAGTCAGAGTGATTTGAGTGTTGGATCCTTAGGCAAGGCCCTTAAGCTCCAGGTGCTCCAAGATTGCTTGACCCAGCTCTCAATTGTACCTCTTTGGTTAAAGGTATCTGTCAAATTAATACCATCCAGTGCTTTTAATTTCATAACACTACCTACAGTCTGTAGAATCTAAGTTACAAGCGTCATTCAAATGAATCGGTTTTAGTGCCAAAATAAAAATGGAAGAAGATTTTAAACAAGAGACCAGTCGCACAAAAGCAAAACCGTACTGGTTTGATTTTGCTTTTTTTTTTTTTTTACTGCATTGCATTTTGACAAGCAGATTACTTTTAATCAGCCCGTTAATGAAGCAGTAATATCGCATGCATCTACTTAGGTAGTCTCACTTCCAAATGTGGATTTCGGTGCGCAGCTGAACCGGCCAGGAACACAGTCATCTTATGTCCAAAAAACAGGAAGGAAAACACCCCTTTGACATTTATTTTTAATCTCTACAGCATCGTTGTAGTTGCCTTATTTCAATTATTATTACCACCACTGGAGTCCATCCATCTATTCATCGGAAGGTCGTGGCGAATTGCTGATAAGTGAAGCTACAGTGACCCCCCCCCCCCCCCATTTATTTTTTCCACCAAAGGATTTTTCTTGATTGCTGCCGAGGGTAATAATGCATAACCCCTACTGGGTTTTGAAGGATTTCTTAAGATATATTACAATAGCTCAGAAATAGCACCAGGACTCCGAAGTGAGTACTGTTCTCCGAAACGGCAGAAGACGATGGGCCGCATTGCTCAGAACGTGCTCAGAGCGACTGAGCCGGACTTAAAGAGACAGTTCACCGCCCCCCTGTCAGTACCTCTCCTGGGGATATTCGGTATTGATTCCTGAATCGTTTGATCATTCCTGACACGATTTAGTTCTGCTCAATCTCTCTGTCATACCTGCAGAGTCTTAAGTGCATTTTATCTTACTGCCCTTCGTTTTAAGTTCCTTTTGCACCTTGATACAAAATGTAACAAAGCCAGCTTGCCACAGAAAACATTCCGGGAAATCTGTGAGAATTCCCTGGGCAGACCGTCTGCTTCAATACTAACTATGGCTAGATGTCACCCCTATAATGAGAGAGGAAGCGGCAGTGATTGTCTGTGACATTCTGATTGTCAGCATCCCCTCCAGAAGCCCCAGGTACCAACGTTATTTTTAATACCTTGCTATTCCTGAAAGGTTAAGTTCTACAAAAAGGGGGAAAAAAATCTTAAATGACCGCGCTCAGCCTCAGATGATTAATACCATCCGTTTGCCGACAATGCAACACAATCAAAATAACAAAAATTGGATCCCAACTCAGGCGGCTTACGTTTATTTTTATTATAGATGCAGCTGGAGTGTCGCACAATGTTTAGGCACAAGGCCTTCATTCGTTTACAGTATGTCTGCAGCCGATTTCTGTTTTTATTAGGTTCTACCGAACGAATTATCAAAGCTTCTGGAAGGAACACGAGTTTCCAAGAGTGGATCCAATCCAAAATGCTCTGTCCCTATCACACCATGAATCACTCTGCCCCGTTTTAAAACTCATCTCAATTCGATAAATACAACCAATGAAATTCAACCTTCTTCGATAAATATAGCGAATCCTCTTTTAGTTAGCAACCATTCGTTAATAAGGCGGGGGGAAAAAAATTCAAAATCATATTCCAACAATGCACACATTTACAACCAAATTTCGTACGCCTCACCATGACGCACATTAGTGTGTGATGTAGAATACACACACAAAAAAAAAAATCATTAAAAATGTCTCCATAAACAATAAAAAGTTGGAAGGCTGACGTGATGTCGTAAACGGTCACTACCGTGATTTTCACTTTCGCTTAACGACCTAATCATTGGGATGGAACCCTGTCACTAAGCAAGGAGTAGCTGTACTGCAAGTCATTTATCGTGGATCTGATCTCAGTCTTCGTTCGAGCAGCGATACACGTATCGGAAAGCCAGGACGCGTGGCTGAGAGTAAGCGAGGAGGCCATTGGTGGTCCGGCACGCCAATCGAAGCCTAGGGCGGCCGGGCTTCTCGATTTCGAAACAGTCGGGTAAATTTGTAATAAATAAATGAATTAATAAATAAGTCAGCGTATCTTTTCAAGTTGTGAATAGTAACGTAAAAAAAAAAAAAATCAAATCCTGAAGGGAGAAATTATTTTAATTAAATTTTTAAAGCACAGGCTAGTGATGCCAGCTCTTCCGCCAGGCAGACGCCGCATTAGTATTCCGGCTTTCTGCTGAGTTCGCTCTTCGTTCCTGGGCGACTTGGCATCGTTTGATGCTGTGCTCTCCCTGCCCCACGTCCCAAGGCGAAGGGGCGCTGTAGAAGTTACGATGGGCAATCCCCGCCCCCCCCCCTCTCACCCCTCCCGCCGAACAAAACGTACGTCACCACCGCTGCGCATGAGACTCATTTAAAGGCACATTTTGCGGCTATAAAATTGCTAGGGTGACTCTTTCGAACAAAACCAACGTTTGTGATTTGTTAGTGTTTGGTGCAGTGGAGCAGTCTGCTTCATTAATAGTGAACCAACAGGAGGTTTAGCAATATATCTGGTAGCAATAATGAATATATCCCATCCCTTTTCCATAACCCACATTTCTTGATCGGCTTGCAGGGAGAGGAAGGCAAAGATGATTAATTGGATAATTGCTTTATAATTCTTTCCAAGACCTAAAAACTTCCAACTCCTCGAGATCATTGCAGAGAATCAGCGATCAGAGTAAACAGTAACAGGCGAGGTTTTCACATTACGGTCACAGGGAATTTCACCCGTTGTCGGGCTTACAGGTGCCACAGATGGTGATATTTACAGGAAGAGGCTCCAGGTTTCTGACAAACAACAATAACAGGCCAAACAGTGTTTGCAAATGCACTGGCAAGCTCTCTCCGTACAGAGAAATAACTAAAAATACATATGCAGGACTCTGGGAAGATTACTCACATCTTGGTACAAAATTTGTTAGTGGCTCTTGCCAAATTCACCCCCCCTTTTTTATTTCTAGGCACTGGTGCCCTTGGAGCGACCTTCTGAGTTAAGAATGGCCCCATTTCAACACCATGGGCATGTCCTTCCCGCAATGCCCACTGGGGGCAGCGTGGCCTGGCAGAGTTCTGCCATCTGAGAAGATGTGTGTCAGTGCCTGAAACTTCACTCAGTTCATCTCAAGTCTCTAGTACCTCTCTCTTAGCAAAAGGATTAAGGATTATACCACTACTCCTTCTAAAAAAGATCCCACTGAGGGTTCTCAGTTTATAGGAATTGCATTCTGGAAATGTATTACAAGTATTACAAGTATCACATTTCCAGAACAACCCTGCAAAGGAAAAAAATATATATTTTTTAAAACTCTGCTATGTAATTTAAAGAAAACAAATGTACTTGAAGATGTAGGGCATCGTTTTAAAAAATGTTAAACTGGTTAAACCTGGGGCCGTGTGCGATTCGCTACCGTAAACATGTGGTCAAGCGACACCAATCCCTCTTGGTCCATTCTAAGACCTGATCATCTGATTAAATTAGTGCACTCAGCTTCAAGTACATAACTGAATGGATCAGCTGCACTCGAGGTGGAATTTACCAACCATGTGGAAGACTGGAGATCATTGTTATAGAGTATAACAATGGATACGAGGCAATATTCACAGATCACAAAATAAACAGAAAAAAATGCCTTTGAGAATGAAGTGATAGAGATCTTGGGCCATCAATACCAAGACAATGTCAGCTACATCAGCGCGATCAGGCACCGCAAGTCATTACTCACGCTTATCTGGGATTTACCAACATTTATGGTGGGGGGAAAAAAAATAAAAAAAATTACATGACAAAATACATTACCTTACAGTATGCTTCTCTTAAAAAAAAATGCACCCAGCCCCCCCAATAAAATTCATTTTTAAATCACCAAAAAATGAAAAATAAATATTTTATACAGTATTTCTACAGCTCATACAACTAAAACTATCACTGCATATATAAAAGCTTGAATAAACAAAACAAAGCAGTAGGAAACTTATGGAGAATGTTTGTCTGTCCGCGTTCCAGCTGCATGCCCTGGGACCCCCCCCCCCCCGCAGGAAGCACGTTTGCGTGATCCCCAACAGGCACCTCGGAGACACCAGTTCACCCAGTGGCATGTTTTGGGACTGCAGCAAGGAAGTCATGATACCTAGGTGACAATGTGCAAACACACACACACCTCAATGGGACCTGAACCCACAATGGCAGAGGCGTGCAGGCTACCCCGCCATGAGACACAAGGCCGGCGAAAGGCTTTTGGCGGCAGTCTGCACCCTCAACAGTGTGGTCTGCCAATGCCTGGCCCCCAGCTTTGTTTTGATAAGTGGTTTTCACACAAGGATCCCATGGAAGGTGCAACACATTCAACAGAAAAATAGTCAAAGGAGAGGAACAGAGCAAAGTAGCAGAGCTGGGTCTGCGTCACGAAGCAGGACTCCCTGCTTAGCCAGATTACACGTCAGATATAAGGCAGTCTGGGCTAAATGTAAGTGAATGACGATAAAGTCCATTAAACTGAGGTACCACCAAATTTGAGAAGTTCCTGGGTAAGCAGGAAGTGCAGCTTCACGATGCAGACCCCAGACTGCCGGAGGAAACGGGCCAGCAAAGTATTATTATTACTACTGCAATCTAATGCAAGTAAAGATATGTTTAAGGTGAACCAAACAAACAGCACATTCAAAACACTGTACAAACACATTTAAAAAAAATTGTTTTAAAATACAAAATGAATACCCCTTAACCTGCGGTCAGCAACCCTGCTCCTGGAGACCCATCTGCAGAGCTTCAGTGCCGCCCTAATCCAACACACCCGATACAGATGAGTACTAGAGCCGGCTATGTTTGAGCTAAATTGGCTCTAATCCTGAGATGCGACTGAAGGGCCTGATTATCTGTATCAGGTGTGTAAAACTGGGGCGGCACCCAGGCTGTGCGGGGGGGCGGATCTCCAAAAGCAGGCTTGCTGACCCCCGCCTCAAACAGGACCCTAATTACTCATCATGGGACTTTCTGTGCCAAATTAAATGTTAGAAATATGGAACATTCAGGCAGCTGGGGTGGCAGTAGGTTGTGCTGGTGCGTCACACGCACACGGTATGGGTTTGGATCCTTACCTCAATCTCCAAAGACACAGTTAGGCTGACTGGAGCCTCCATACCGGCCACAGCCTGAGCCGGCGGGGGTGTGCGCGCTATACTAGGCCGGCATCCCATCTAGGGCGTGCCTCCCTGACCCTGACTAGGGCTAGAGCAGGGGTGGGTGGGTATTCACTAAAAACTGTGCATTGTATAAGACAGCCATGACCAGTCAAAACTTTGGACATGCCTACCGACAATCATTTGCGGGCAGCTCGTACTTACGCACCGCCATAAAGCCGATTACTTAAAAATTTTGTCTTAAATAGAGCGATTCGTAATAATGAACGCGCATGCTACATTGTGATTGGTTCATCAGCTCGAGGAACAGTACAGTACCGTAACCGTATGCAGTTCCATTTATTTTTACGGTATTACGATCATTATGCACTGTACTATTTGTCAGTAACACTTTCTATGAATTCCACAAGAATCTATGAACACATAACACATTCATAACACATTCATAATGCATTATAATGCATTCATAAAGCATTATCAACATGGCTTATTTATGAAAAGGCATAACACATTATAGCTTATGTTTATTATGCATTATGAATGCCTTACGAAGCTTTCATCTATAATGCACTATAAATGTCTTAATAATGCAGCCCAAAGTATCCTTAATTCTTGTAAAACCAATCCACCCCAAAGGCATTCGCTCTCATTTTATCTGTGTACATTAGGAAATTACTGACCGTTTGTTGCTTAAATGACTGATGCGATTTTAATAAAACAGAGTAACTGAATACTTAAAGTCGGCCAACCTTGCAGGAGGAAGCCCCCAAAACATGGAGCGCTTTGTCTCTGCGGTTTCATAGTTGATATTCCAAAAAGCCTAAACATATCATTTTGAAAAGGATGCCTGAAAGGAAACTCCCAAATTCAATAAAATCCAAATATCTCCGCTTAGCCGTCCAGGAAATACAGACACTACTGAGGCTCTCCAGTCTCCGAGAAAGATCAATGTCCAGCTGTAGCCTTAATCCAATTTCCTCCCAAATAAATTGCAACTTACAGAGGATTCCAGAAAGATCGTATGAGGAAAAGAGGGATTCCCCAGACTGTGGAACGCAGTGGTGTCTTACAGAATTCAAAAATCCCATCTTTCACAGCAGCAATTTGTGATGAATTTTTTTTTCCCCACTGTTTGACAGTTCCAAATTTGAAATGGGTTTGAATTCTGATATCACACACACAGATTAGGCATCAGCTTTGTGGGGACTCCATTCATTTCCATGGGCATAACCCTAATCCCAACAATGATGATCATAACCCCTACCCAGCCCTAAGCTTAACTACAAGTAACCAAACAAAACACAAGACTTTTGGCATTTTTAGTTCTGATTGCAGTCACAGATTTTTCTAAAAAAAATTTCCCCTTGTGAACAGAATGTCCCCACAACGTCAAAATAACTCTCTCTCTCTCTCTAATTACATTTATCCACATACTAGAAAGACATCCACTAGCCAATTAGATTCTCTTTTTACGTCATCCATCCAATCCTGAGTCAGCCTGTCATTACTGCAGACCAGCACAGACAAAGCACTCAGAGAATTAGAACATTAACAGTCATTAGAAGCAGACAGATTTTGAAAGTTGCCACACTTAAATATATTAGCACCTATTTCCTGCTAAATATGCCCTAAAACGCTCTCAAAAGGAGCATGTTTTAATTAACAAACGGCCATGACAAAGGCGGATATTTTTATTTTTTTTTCCATTTCTCATTAAATTAGCCAGTCACCATACAGAACACATTGTTTAAAGAGTCTGGAAATGTGTAGTAATAGTGAATACCTTGCTCCAGCAAAACATATCTTAGAGGCTTCTAAAGGTTCAAACAACAGAATAAGGAACAGAAATTAAGCATAAATTTCCATAATCCATTATCTACGGGACACATTCTGATAACTACTAACATTGCCACGCTTTTCCAAAAGCAAGAGCCTTCTGCGGTGCTTAGCGCTGTTACTCAGCAGGAATATCACGGTAAAAACGCGTCGCCTCCGACATGCTTATTCACAGACGGCGAAGAAAAGCGTGCAGTTATGATGGGTCACACCAAAGTCAAAATCCGGACAGATGGGACAGTGCTGTGTGTCAGTAATGCAACATTTTTCAAAAGCCTCAATACCATTAATGATGCAAAGCAACACGCATATTATTATGAAATGTTTTATCTGTACGGATATGATTTACTGCAGAAACTTTGGTGATACAGTAACTGTCAGGAAGGAATGATATGGATATGAAGAGTACATTTCATGTATCCAGGTTTGATTAATCTAAGATGCCATTTATTCTCAATCAATTAGAACAGTGCTTCATAATCTGGTCCTCCGAGACCCAGACAGTACGCATTTTGCTCCCTACCAACAGCTGGGGGGGGGGGAGCAAAAACATGAACCGTCTAGGGATCCCCGAGGACCGGCCTGGGAAACACTGAATTACAACATTAATATGAAGTAAACAGCAGCGGCTGCATCAGCAGCTCTGCGGGCTTCGTGAGACCAGAGCATGTATTAAATAAAGGCATGGTGTCTTACCGGATTGTGATGAATCTCCTGCAACGAGAAAAAGGACAGTTTGATCAATGCACTGCGGGATTCATCGCCCCGCCAATTCAGCAGCAGAGTGACCCCAGAAGGTGTCGCTCACAAATCACACCTTAAAATAACGAAAGAAAATGCTGATCAATATACAGATAATATAAACACACTGCGTCAAATATTTTTTTAATTATTTGCTAAAAAAATGAATTCGAAATTATTTTAGTAAAGCAGAAGTAGTAAATAATCATAGAATTTACATAATATACTGACAGATTAAGCAGAATAAGTGATTTTTAAATCACTTCAAGTTCACTGCAAACCAGCAGTGATAAGAAACAGAGGAAATCAAGATGACTTGAACTCGTGGAAGCACTTAGGATTTCTGAAGCATTTTTATGCATGACGACAATGTTTTGATAAATGCTGGCAAAAGTATCAGCTTTATTGTTACAGTCATTCACTTTTCCGTAATACACCGTGTCTGAACTAGCAAACCGATAAAAGTAGACAAGACCAGTAATCTGGGCACAATCTGGAATTGATCACAAAGAACACAATTAGTAACCAAAACCCACTACATTTTACACGGTATCTTCCTGCCTGTCCTTATAACTCAGCAAAAAGTATCCTTATTAAAATTTATAAATGATTCGACAGGGCGGCCAAATGGACAGCCAGTGCAATCAATATTTGAAAAGATGGCTGTCAATGTCTGGGTATTTTCCCAGCAGCAATTTAGGATTAATTAGGGTAAACAACCATTTAAAACGATACGCCCAGTGTTTTTCTTCAGTGAACTATAGAAGGCAGCTCAAAATGGTGAAATTCTCCGGCAGGTGGTTCCACTTCCCCAGAGGGAGTAGGTGCTGTTCATGGGATAGTTTGCATGGATGTCAGATACCAGGCAGCCAGCTCCCTGGCATTTCAGGCGTAATGTTGTTCTGCTTCTCCACACAGAAGGCGAGTAAATAACTGCATCAGACCTCCCTCAATCGTCCCCACCTCCCGCGTCATAAGGGATCGAGACGTTTTATATTGGTACTGCAATTTGCACATTCATGCACACCACTTTCCAGAAGTGCCACTCAGTTTCGCGTTCCAGCGAAGTTTATTCTAAATTGTTAAGTACTTTCTGACAACTTAGTCGCGAGAATGTACCACAGTAAATAGAATTTGTTTCATCTGAGTCATTGATTACAAGGAACCCGAAATGTTTAGCAATCACAGCTGAGGTGCTGGAGCACTTAGGAACTGCTGATACACGCATTTACAGGCCTTTCCGCTACATTACGTTCTCCGTATTTATTTGATTTCGTTGGCTTTCAACCCGGAGGTTCTGTCGAAGGCGAACACTCAGTTAGCCGTAAATACACATTTACGGTTTCACATATTTAAAGTTGCATCCTTCTACCGATAATTACGTTGCTCTGCGGTGATTTTCACTTTTTTTTAAGCCTGGGTAGCTGAAGTTAATAGATATAACTTCTGCAGACGTTGCCTGGATTTCAGCGAATATCACTGCCGGAGGAGGTGCTGCATGCGTTTCATTCCCTCCTGGTGCAGCGCGTCGCGCGCGCCCCGCTGCAGCAAAGGCATCCAGCGCTGAGCTTTAATTCCCATCGGAGGCAGGAGCCTCAAGCCCGTAGCCGCAAAACGAAGGGAAAAAAACGGAACCGGGGGCTCCTGTGACCTGCTATCCATTTTATAAATGATATTCGGGGCACGATTAATATCTTCGACAGTGATTCAGATGGGCAATTAATGCGCCGCATAATTTTGGATCTCTGCATCTCTGCGGAGGTAACTGGTGTCTGGAAAACATCGCCCGCTTGAATCATCCCTCTGATTGTTCCGAATGTAACTGCCAACCCTGAATAATTTCTTGTAAACGCTGCCGAATGAGTCAAATTTGCACATATTTTTGCTCAATTTAGTCAGCCAGACAGGGGAGACGATATTACCTTTCATTTATAAGCTTTCATCCTCTCAACTTTTCCCCAGCTCGCCGGGTTAATTGGCTGAAAACTCAATGCTAGTATTATGCTAAGGCTGAAATCGTACGGCTTTTGCAGTTTCCTTTATGATATTCACCTCACTGTTAGTATTTTTCCTGTCTGACTAAATGAAGGCAAACACACAAATACGAGCCCATTCCAGACACTCACACCTGCATCTAAACATTAATTACCGGTTTAAAAACAAGTTCAGTCACTAACGGTTTATCGTAACAAGACAGATGAACAATTAAGCAATTAATGTTTAAACAGTTGTAATCAATGCAATTGATAATATGGTACAGCTATTTTAGAGGTTTAGACTGACTAATTAAATGAAGATCGCCTTAAATAAACTGGGGCCACAGCCTTCATCAGGCTAATTACCACAGATAAACAATTAAATGTTTAAGAGAGCACACTATAATAACATACAGATATAATAAAGACTGATAAATTCGTCTGATGATACTGGGTTTTTCTTACAGTCTTCAGTAATTTTCTCATCAGCCAGAGAATTAAGCATCTGACATGATTGTACAGATGCATTTGTGTGCAGAACTGCATCCCATGACTTTATTGGCTACGCTATGCTATCTAACATGTCACTCTGCAAAGCTAACTCGCATGTCGCTACGCTATGCTATCTTATTTGTCGCTATGCTAAGCTAACCCATGAATTGCTACACTCCGCTAGCTGACATGTCACTATGCTATGCTAACTCACATGTTGCTACGCTAAGCCATCTTACGTGTCGCTATGCTAAGCTAACTCACATGTTGCTATGCTAAGCTGTCTGACATGTCGCTATGCTGTGCTATCACACATATTGCTATGCTGAGCTACGTTACATGTTGCTACAATATTATTTGAACAAACACTATCATTACATGTCAATGATGTGTTTCACAGCAACAGTTACAAGGAATTAAGTGTTATTTGGTTAACAACCCAATATTCAAAGACATATGACCATTTCTCAGTCTTATATCAGGCATCAGCTGCTCAGATAGTGTGCGATAATTAAGTGACTTGTGAAACTGTAGTAATATATCCTTTAAATTATGTTTACAAGTTACCGCGACCCTGGTCCGTCACGGGAGAAAAGCAAACAAGAAAGCAGAACAATGTCAGCAGATGGTCTGATACCAAGGAGGCCTGCACTGCAGTGGGGTTAGGGAATCAGGAGGAGAGACTCTGCACAAATCAGACTGGCAAGAGGGATCAGCTCCAAAAAAGGCAGCAAAATAAAGAAACCGATTGTTTGCTAACAACATTAAACCCCAAAATGATGCAAATGGCACACCTCCAGGTTTCTGGGTTCAGTGCCCAGCCCCCGTTCGCGTCGTGCCCGTGTGCTCATGTACGTTTCTCGCAGCACTCCAACGGACTCCTGCAGACTGAAAACGTGTGGTTATGTGACTGGCTCTCTCAGAATCGCCCATGGTACTGTATATGAGAGTGTACTCGACAATGGACTGGATCCCACACCCACCCCGGTGCCCTTGCTTGGGAAAGACTGAAGGCTCCCTGTGATCAGTGCTTATGGAAAATGGATGGATCATACAATAGATGCAACTCTGAACTGGCCCTCACTCACGTTTATAGTTACTTATCAGACATGCTTCATTTTGGAGAAAGCAGGGTTAGACAATCATTAGAAGTTAAGGGCCTGTGAGTGAATTCCCTCTGCTGAAGTCAGGATTCAAACCAACGGCCTTCTGATCACAATCACAGCGTCCTCACCCCCTGAGCCACACAGTACCCGCAGCACAGAACACAGCAAGCCACAGCTGCTGCAGGGCTCACTGAGAGACGCGTCCTCGCCAGCCCGGACTATGCAGGCGGAGCATATCCTTGTACATTTGCAGTTCACGGCTCTATACTTAGACACCTTCCGAAGCTGAGAAATGGTCCTCCTTAGAAATAGCCTTACAGCTCTGACAGAAGGGGCTGGAAAGGCAGATTTTCTGCAACCCCCACCCCCCGCCTGCTCTCAGCTCTGCCTCTCTGGAGGCCTTACACACACTCACACACACACACACACACACATACACTCCAACTTCCTCCAGTGGTCCTGTTCCTCATCTCCACTTCCCTGTTTAGAACCCGGCGCTTTGAAGGCTTCGGCAGTAAGAAGGCAGCCCCCCCTGCAGGCAGAGAAACAAGCGGAGGAGATAAAACAGGACCCAGCTGAGACTCAGTGAATTGCTACGCCAGACACACAAACGTGTGCCTAACCCAGATTCCTCTTTCTAATAGGATTAAGGCTGGGTGAGAGAAAACACAGAGACAGAAAAAGGCGATGGAAATTGCACACTTTGAGGTGCATAAATAGGGATTGGGGAGGGAGGCAGTCATTTTTGAATGGGACATTAGCGGGATTTGCGAGACTCCAAGGAGAACAGCACTGTCGTGACAGTCAGCCCCAAATCCACGGCCTTGGGTGTGTGGTTCAGGATCTCGGAATTACACTCACGTCCGTCGCCTTACTTTCTGTTTTCTTCAAAATTAGATAATGACTGGCTGCGTCTGAATGTATTAATTACGCAGAGTGGCGAATTACAGCTGGGGGAGACCATGGGATCCGTGGCTCGGTTCAACAATATGGCTTTTGTCTCCTTTGATTATTTAAGCCGGGCTATTTTTGGTGCATTGTTGTGTGCAGATTATTGAAATAAATCTCAATTATAGATATCAATGCCATTAAATCTTCTTATATGCAAAACCGCCAGAATAAAATGGAGACACGACCGAGCTAAGGGTGCGTGGTTACTGAAGCCACAAATAAGAATTCTACAGTCCCGGGAAAAAACTGGTACCAATACTCCAGGTGATTTACCAAAACAAATCATTTCAGTAATCAAGCATAGTGATACCAAAATTATAAGACAAACTTCTACACCGTGTTGTGATTTTTCATATAAAGCAGGTCCCTGTGTTCACGCTGAGGAATTAGGCGGTCTAAATTATCGCAATAATCTTTCCAGAATATTCTCGGGACGCGCTGTTGGCCGGACGTTAATGTTTCAGCCGAGACACATCACACGCGGTTCGTTATGAGCAGAAAATGCTGTTAACAGCAGACTTGGAGAAAAAATAAATAAATAAATCGGTGGTTCTGCCTGCAGGTGCTGTGTGATCAAGGACACAGAAACAAGTGTGTGTTCACCCAGGAGCTACAGCGCTTCGCTCATTTCCCTTTAAAGGGCCCTTTATCAAAGCCACCAGCTGTTCCTGCAGGACCCCCGCATGACTGGCAGGTAAATTGTGCTTCCCGGCACCAAGGAGCCGTGTGCCTACGTGGAGCCGGAACGTTCCGAGCCAATAAGCTCAGACGTGCCGGGTCGGGCGTGACGACACTAATCAAAACGGGAACACGCGCGCGCACACAAGCACAGGCAAAACACAGAGTTGACCACTGCTGGGAACAGAGGCGACACGGACGGGCTAATGAGGTGGAAAAGCATCCAAAATACCTCCACTCTAAGAGGGCGATGCTAAGCTGACGTGACAAGGACAATCCACTCGGGCTCCGAACCCACAGCCTTCTGACTGTGCCTGCGCCTGCATGTCAAAAGCCAAGCATATGCCGAGATTTTTGTAAACAAGTCATCATACATGTAAAATTTGTTCGCAGGGAATGGAAGTGGCATGTGAGGACAGAAGGAGAGCTTAGGAAGGATCCATTCTTCATCCATTCTTCTGTGTTCTAAACACTTATCCAGGACAGGCTCAGAGGTGGGTCTGGAACCCCTCCCAAGCAGTAAAGGGCACATGGCGGGGGTTCATCCTGGAAGGGATCGCCAGTCCATCGCAGGGCATGCAGGCAGTAGGGCCAATTTAGAGTCACCAATTCACCTAATTACAAGTCACTGGAGATCCATCCCAGTGTTAAAGTGATATTTATTTCCCAGGATGTCCCAATCTCTCATGGGTCCCAGTGGGAACAGCGTGAGAATAACTCTCACCAGAACAGGCCGTGTCCTATAGCCCAGGGTTGAGTTTTTTTTTGTATTTTTAATTCTGGGCCACGTGATTAGTAAACTCTGACTGGGAGTTCCACAATCACAGGCCTAATTGCCGCCACGTTGCCGCTGGAGACGTGTGCTGTCCAGACGACCATCTGCCGGCATTTTGCTGACCCTTAAATCTGTATTAGCTCACTTTGGTTACATCGCGTGTCCAGCGCTATGCAACAGACTCATTGGCGGAGACAAACTAGCGTAGCGCAGTAGCCCAGGCCAGTAGCGTGAGAGGTGACGCTAGCGGCGTTAGCCGTATGCTAGCTTTAGTGAGGACAGCGACAAGGAGGCGGTAATGTATAATATTACATTTTTAATTTAGCTACCCACAGGACAGAACCGGCCACAGCAGATACAAAAAGTCATCTAATTCGTGGAATGAAATTAAAAGATAAAACGAATAACCTTAGACGGCTAACATAGGCTTACACGTATAAAATATCTTAAAACTTAAACATCACGCAATCAGCCTTTAGGTTAGCCTGCGTCTAATTAGGCTTGGCCAGAATTGAATTTTTCTTACCATGATACTGTACGTGCATGATACTGTGGCATATTTAATCTAGACGGTATTTTCCAAAGCAACAGTATTCTGGTATTTTGAAATTTTGGCGATGAAATTTGCCAAGCTGTTAATGACAAATACAAATATTTTCCAGCCTCCGATGTCCAGGTTTTGGGGGAGTTACATTAGTTAGGAGTTTGGTTCTCCTTCTGATTCACACATTATTTCACAACCTTCCTTGCTGAGTCGTTTCAGCCTTTCCGTTTGGCTGAATGAATTTATGGAAGTCTGCTCCTAGCGTTGGGCCCCTTATTCTACATGAAGTGACAAGGGCAAACGTTAGATGATCAGTATTAGCTTACATAAATCATCAAAAAACTGAATGTGGATTTTTGGGGTTGAATGTGTAAAAATTTGTAAAATTTGAATTTTAATTAAAATAATGAAGTTTGACCCCCCCCCCAGGCCCAATATAAATACACAGGGTCACAGTAATGGGGGGAATGTTATGCTGAATGAAGTTTGGATTGAGGGCCCACAATGTGAAAAAAAAACCTGTGAGGCGGACATTGTGGGGACCACCATTTCAGTCCCCACAAGGGGAAACTCAATTTTATAAAAATCTGTAACTGGAATCAAAAGACTAAAAATTCCAAAAGTCATGTATTTTGTTTGATTATTTAGGGTTAAGGTTAGGGCTGGGTAGGGGTTACAGTCGTCATAGTTGAAATTAGGGTTATGCCCATAAAAATGATTGGAGAGTCTTTGGAAAGATATGGATGCAAACATATGTGTGTGTGTGTGTGTGTGTGTGTGTGTTTGTGTGTGTGTGTGACCAGATACAGAAGGACCTACTTTTAAAATTCAGCTAGAGTGATAACCCATTCGTCTTCCAACTGCTTTTCCAGCAGAGGATTATGGGAGCCTGGATCAGAGGCAGCATGGGGGACACTCTGGATAGGATGCCAGTCCACCACAGGGTACACACAAATGCATAAAATAATACCAGTGTAATAACAATGCATTAATTTTCAAGTACTTGGCACATATCTTAGTCAAGGTGACTTATGAAAATAGCTTTATACGTGGCCTATTTTCTGAGACTTTTTCTGATTTTGTTGTATGGAAACAACCACAAACGAACAGATTGGGTCACAGTCGTCAGCTGGCCGTGGTGGTTTCAGCTCACAGGTCACACAGTAAGACGGGATTTATGTCAATATCTGCACACTGGAAGGTAAAAGAATCAAAGCACTTTTTCATTCTATCCAATCCAATATCCACACTAGAAATTCTGGAAATTTACTGAAACAAAGTGTACTTACAGAATCCAAATAAACCACATTTCCCCCAAGTGCGAGGACCTGGTTTTACTATGTTTGAGCTCCGGTGTGGACATTCCCCACAGGACACATGATGCAGACTACTCTATGCGTGCACTGTATGATAAGGAGGCAGAAAAATATAAAAACCAGTACCCGAGTCCAGCCCCTCTGGCTTCGCATGGTCCTGTGCTTTGCACTGCAAAATCCTCCCCGTGTCACTTCCTGCTTGTATTTCGCACCGCAGTCCTGGGGAATGTTACTTCCTGTTTGTATGTCGCACCGCAGTCCTGGGGAATGTTACTTCCTGTTTGTATGTCGCACCGCAGTCCTGGGGAATGTTACTTCCTGTTTGTATGTCGCACCGCAGTCCTGGGGAATGTTACTTCCTGTTTGTATGTCGCACCGCAGTCCTGGGGAATGTTACTTCCTGTTTGTATGTCGCACCGCAGTCCTGGGGAATGTTACTTCCTGTTTGTATGTCGCACCGCAGTCCTGGGGAATGTTACTTCCTGTTTGTATGTCGCACCGCAGTCCTGGGGAATGTTACTTCCTGTTTGTATGTCGCACCGCAGTCCTGGGGAATGTTACTTCCTGTTTGTATGTCGCACCGCAGTCCTGGGAAATGTTACTTCCTGTTTGTATGTCGCACCGCAGTCCTGGGGAATGTTACTTCCTGTTTGTATGTCGCACCGCAGTCCTGGGGAATGTTACTTCCTGTTTGTATGTCGCACCGCAGTCCTGAGGGAATGTTACTTCCTGTTTGTATGTCGCACCGCACTCCTGGGGAATGTTACTTCCTGTTTGTATGTCGCACCGCAGTCCTGGGGAATGTTACTTCCTGTTTGTATGTCGCACCGCACTCCTGGGGAATGTTACTTCCTGTTTGTATGTCGCACCGCAGTCCTGGGGAGTGTTACTTCCTGTTTGTATGTCGCACCGCAGTCCTGAGGGAATGTTACTTCCTGTTTGTATGTCGCACCGCAGTCCTGAGGGAATGTTACTTCCTGTTTGTATGTCGCACCGCAGTCCTGGGGAATGTTACTTCCTGTTTGTATGTCGCACCGCAGTCCTGGGGAATGTTACTTCCTGTTTGTATGTCGCACCGCAGTCCTGGGGAATGTTACTTCCTGTTTGTATGCCGTACCGCAGTCCTGAGGGAATGTTACTTCCTGTTTGTATGTCGCACCGCAGTCCTGGGAAATGTTACTTCCTGTTTGTATGTCGCACCGCAGTCCTGGGGAATGTTACTTCCTGTTTGTATGTCGCACCGCAGTCCTGAGGGAATGTTACTTCCTGTTTGTATGTCGCACCGCACTCCTGGGGAATGTTACTTCCTGTTTGTATGTCGCACCGCAGTCCTGGGGAATGTTACTTCCTGTTTGTATGTCGCACCGCAGTCCTGGGGAATGTTACTTCCTGTTTGTATGTCGCACCGCAGTCCTGGGGAGTGTTACTTCCTGTTTGTATGTCGCACCGCAGTCCTGAGGGAATGTTACTTCCTGTTTGTATGTCGCACCGCAGTCCTGAGGGAATGTTACTTCCTGTTTGTATGTCGCACCGCAGTCCTGGGGAGTGTTACTTCCTGTTTGTATGCTGCTCCGCGGTCCTGGGGAGTGTTACTTCCTGCTGTTTGTATGTCGCACCATATTCCTGGGGGAACATTACCTCCGTATACCTGTGTATGGATGCTATGACAATAAGCCCCCTTGGCTTGACAAGTTTAACAAGCAGGGTGAGTCAGACGTGTGCACCGTAGGTATCAGCTATGAAATCAGTGTTTTACCTGACTGGTGATTTCATTTATAGATCTGATTGAACCCGCTCTGATCATTTCCTAAATTTGCAGCATTGCGAGTCCTGTGCGCCCTAAAGCCCATTTAAACCCCCTCCCACTCTCTCCTCCCCTGGCAGCACAACAGCCCGTCTGATCTTAGCTGCTATGCTCATTGACACATAGACTTGACACAGCAGGTTCCCATGCAGTTCTGCTACTTGGGCGTAACAGCAGGGAGGAAACCGGCTCCTCAGTCGGGCTCACCGGGTGCTTTTATCTGAAGCAGCTCACATTTTACCCATTTAGGCATATTTTACTAGGCAGGATCGTAGGCAGCACTGATGTAAACCCTGAACAGGGTGCCAGTCCATTCCAGGGCAGAGGTCCCACTCTAGCTACAGGCAGGTGGGCAGTCGCCCAGGTCCCACTCCTGCTACAGAAAGGTGGGCAGTCGCCCAGGTCCCACTCCAACTACAGGAAGGTGGGCAGTCGCCCAGGTCCCACTCCAGCTACAGAAAGGTGGGCAGTCGCCCAGGTCCCACTCCAACTACAGGAAGGTGGGCAGTCGCCCAGGTCCCACTCCTGCTACAGGAAGGTGGGCAGTCGCCCAGGTCCCACTCCAGCTACAGGCAGGTGGGCAGTCGCCCAGGTCCCACTCCAGCTACAGGAAGGTGGGCAGTCGCCCAGGTCCCACTCCAGCTACAGGAAGGTGGGCAGTGGCCCAGGTCCCACTCCAGCTACAGGCAGGTGGGCAGTCGCCCAGGTCCCACTCCAGCTACAGGCAGGTGGGCAGTCGCCCAGGTCCCACTCCTGCTACAGGCAGGTGGGCAGTCGCCCAGGTCCCACTCCTGCTACAGGCAGGTGGGCAGTCGCCCAGGTCCCACTCCTGCTACAGGCAGGTGGGCAGTCGCCCAGGTCCCACTCCAGCTACAGGGAGGTGGGCAGTCGCCCAGGGCCCACTCCTGCTACAGGAAGGTGGGCAGTCGCCCAGGTCCCACTCCTGCTACAGGGAGGTGGGCAGTCGGCCAGGTCCCGCTCCAGCTACAGGAAGGTGGGCAGTCGCCCAGGTCCCACTCCTGCTACAGGGAGGTGGGCAGTCGGCCAGGTCCCGCTCCAGCTACAGAAAGGTGGGCAGTCGCCCAGGTCCCACTCCAGCTACAGGAAGGTGGGCAGTCGCCCAGGTCCCACTCCAGCTACAGGAAGGTGGGCAGTCGCCCAGGTCCCACTCCAGCTACAGGCAGGTGGGCAGTCGCCCAGGTCCCACTCCTGCTACAGGCAGGTGGGCAGTCGCCCAGGTCCCACTCCTGCTACAGGCAGGTGGGCAGTCGCCCAGGTCCCACTCCAGCTACAGGGAGGTGGGCAGTCGCCCAGGGCCCACTCCTGCTACAGGAAGGTGGGCAGTCGCCCAGGTCCCACTCCTGCTACAGGCAGGTGGGCAGTCGCCCAGGTCCCACTCCTGCTACAGGCAGGTGGGCAGTCGCCCAGGTCCCACTCCAGCTACAGGGAGGTGGGCAGTCGCCCAGGGCCCACTCCTGCTACAGGAAGGTGGGCAGTCGCCCAGGTCCCACTCCTGCTACAGGGAGGTGGGCAGTCGCCCAGGTCCCACTCCTGCTACAGGAAGGTGGGCAGTCGCCCAGGTCCCACTCCTGCTACAGGAAGGTGGGCAGTCGCCCAGGTCCCACTCCTGCTACAGGGAGGTGGGCAGTCGCCCAGGTCCCACTCCTGCTACAGGAAGGTGGGCAGTCGCCCAGGTCCCACTCCAGCTACAGGAAGGTGGGCAGTCGCCCAGGTCCCACTCCAGCTACAGGAAGGTGGGCAGTCGCCCAGGTCCCACTCCAGCTACAGGAAGGTGGGCAGTCGCCCAGGTCCCACTCCAGCTACAGGAAGGTGGGCAGTCGCCCAGGTCCCACTCCTGCTACAGGGAGGTGGGCAGTCGCCCAGGGCCCACTCCTGCTACAGGAAGGTGGGCAGTCGCCCAGGTCCCACTCCAGCTACAGGAAGGTGGGCAGTCGCCCAGGTCCCACTCCTGCTACAGGAAGGTGGGCAGTCGCCCAGGTCCCACTCCAGCTACAGGAAGGTGGGCAGTCGCCCAGGTCCCACTCCTGCTACAGGCAGGTGGGCAGTCGCCCAGGTCCCACTCCAGCTACAGGAAGGTGGGCAGTCGCCCAGGGCCCACTCCAGCTACAGGAAGGTGGGCAGTCGCCCAGGTCCCACTCCAGCTACAGGCAGGTAGGCAGTCACCCAGGGCCCCCCATTAAAGCTTTGCCTGAGGCCCGTGGTCCTGGCTGGGCACATGCACTTACAATTACAGACACCAGATAATTTAAAGACACCAATGTGTGGTGTAGGGAGCCCAAAGGAAACTAAGGCGACACAGGGACAACATGCAAACTCCCCAGCACAGAGCGAGATTGGAACCTCCGGCACTAGAGTTACTGGAGGTTCATGCCGTCAGTGAGTGTGTCACACGTCACCCTGTCAGCAAGCGTGTCCCACGTCACCGATCAGCAAGCGTGTCACCTGTCACCCCGTCAGTGAGTGTGTCACACGTCATCCGTCAGGAAGCGTGTCACACGTCACCCCATCAGCGAGTGTGTCCCACGTCACCCATCAGCAAGCGTGTCACCTGTCACCCATCAGCGAGCGTGTCCCACGTCACCCATCAGCAAGCGTGTCACACGTCACCCCGTCAGTGAGTGTGTCACACGTCACCCCATCAGCAAGCGTGTCACACGTCACCCCATCAGCGAGTGTGTCACACGTCACCCCATCAGCGAGTGTGTCCCACGTCACCCATCAGCAAGCGTGTCACCTGTCACCCATCAGCGAGCGTGTCCCACGTCACCCATCAGCAAGCGTGTCACACGTCACCCCGTCAGTGAGTGTGTCACACGTCACTCCGTCAGCAAGCTTGTCACACGTCGCCCCGTCAGTGAGTGTGTCACACGTCACCCTGTCAGTGAGCGTGTCACACATCACCCCGTCAGTGAGCGTGTCACACATCATCCCGTCATCGAGCGTGTCACACTCAGGCTGCAAATCTCTGACCTCGATGGCATGTTCCTTATCTCTTTACTAGATCTGAAACTGTTTACATAAATGCTTCATTAGCAACACCGACAGCTAATAAAATCTATTACACTCATAAAATTTTATGCGGCCGACATAAATTTTCAGAACGTTGGACATCATGCCAAATGTTGTATCTAATGACAGACCTTTGTGCTCTGTGGTCTTAAACTCACACGCTAATTCATGCTGGCACAGCCTGCCTTTGGCTAACAGTCGAGACACACAGACCAGATATACAACATGCATATGTAGTATAATTTCTATAAATCATCAGCATTATTAAATGGCTAATGCTGAACCATTATTGGTAATTAGTCCATTACAGAACCAGGTAATTCATTTATTCTCACCCAATAGACTTTCTTGCTACATTTTCCAAAATGTGTGTTTCATTTTTGGGGGGGATGATAATTGAACACCCAGGGTTCCCCACTAGGCGGAGTCAAAAGTCTGGCCATTTAAAGACATGTAATGTAATGTGTGTCACTGTGCTTTAGCATTCTTTAAATTTATCATCAGGACTAACTCTGCAAAGTTTATCAATGCAGCGGCCCTTGGCTTCGGATTGTTTGTGTTGATAGAATTTGGTCCCCAAAGAAAAATAATGGGGAAGCTGTATGCTAGACAGTGGCTTCAATGACTAAAGATGGCAGCCAGCACGTGAAGTTCGTCCCAGAGTTTGGGATATCGAACGTTTATGCAAATATCCTGCCTCTGAAACAAACCCAGTGTCTTGAAAAGCTGTGAATTACGACAGATGACGTAAAAATAATAATAATAATTGATGCATGGACAAATGACGTGACCCAAGCTTTAATTGCGATCTGGTCGGAAGATGCAGAGATCAGGATAGCATGAAAAGAAAGAATTTTGTATAATATAGTAGGACAGCACGGTATTGGAAAATTCCCAAGTATTGTAATGTGTCGTTGTTGTAATAAATATTGGGGTATTTATAAAACAAAAAATGAGTTCAACATAAATTTCTCAAAAATCCGTCTAGGAGTGATTTAAACAGCAAGGATGAAAATTATTATGATTGTCTCGGAGATCGCATGCAGCGCTCATTCAAAAGCAGCAGAGGTAAACTTTAAACTGATTTTTAAACATGTACAAGGTAACCTTGAAAAGGAATAACCATTAAAATTTCAAAACTTGATATTTTTTTCCCTTTGACAGAGTAATAACGTTTTAACGAACTCCTTCTGCTATAAACTGCATAAAAAGTAAAAAAGCCTGATCTTAATCTAGCTGACTAAATGTAGCTGATGTAATACAATGCAGAAGAACCATTGTAATTTAGAAATGAGATCGCACAGAGGTGTGAATCGAGATCGCGTTTATTTATATGATTAATTGTGCAGCCCTAGCGACCTAAGTGTCACACGTGGGTCAGGGATTTAGGTCTCGTCCCACAGACGTTCAGATACCACCACATGGCATTTGTCTTTGCTGTTGACCATGTCTTTCTCCTAGCGATCCACATATGTTATATGTTATAGCAACTGATGTCATTTTAACGTAAAATTTTATCATGAAATAGTACTGTAAAATATTTGCTCAGTGAATACGGTCTAATGGCCACTTCACAGTTAGGTCAGAAATCACACACTACAGCTCTCCTGTCTAACAGAGAGAAGCCTAGAAGACTCTGATTAATGTAATGATTTTTGTGTTGTTGTTGTTTAAAGAGGTAGCCCAAGAACTCATGCATTAAGGAAATCTGCATACACCTGAGCCCATCACAGCTCAGCAGGCTGGGAACCAAACTCATAAATATTCATGAATGTTAATGAATATTGAGAAATAAAACTGCATTCACTCTAGAGCACTTTTTAAAGCATGTTGTTGTGGGCTATTTTACAGTACCCTCAGACAGAGAGGCCTCAGAGACACGCCCTCAGATCACCCTGGTACGGGGGCGTGGCCATAGGTACGGGCGGCCTCAGAGACACGCCCTCAGATCACCCGGCTCCGGGGGCGTGGCCATTGGGACGGGCGGCCTCAGAGACTCGCCCTCAGATCACCCGACTCCGGGGGCGTGGCCATTGGGACGGGCGGCCTCAGAGACTCGCCCTCAGATCACCCGACTCCGGGGGCGTGGCCATAGGTACAGGCGGCCTCAGAGACTCGCCCTCAGATCACCCGGCTCCGGGGGCGTGGTCATAGGTACAGGCGGCCTTAGAGACACGCCCTCAGATCACCCGGCTCTGGGGGCGTGGCCATCGGGACGGGCGGCCTCAGAGGCTCACCCTCAGATCACCCGGCTCCGGGGGCGTGGCCATAGGTACAGGCGGCCACAGAGACACGCCCTCAGATCACCCGACTCCGGGGGCGTGGCCATCGGGACGGGCGGCCTCAGAGACTCGCCCTCAGATCACCCGGCTCCGGGGGCGTGGCCATAGGTATGGGCGACCTCAGAGACACGCCCTCAGATCACCCGGCTCCGGGGGCGTGGCCATAAGTACGGGCGGCTTCAGAGACTCGCCCTCAGATCACCCAGCTCCAGGGGCGTGGCCATCGGGACGGGCGGCCTCAGAGACTCGCCCTCAGATCACCCGGCTCCGGGGGCGTGGCCATAGATACGGGCGACCTCAGAGACACGCCCTCAGATCACCCTGGTACGGGGTCGTGGCCATCGGGATGGGCGGCCTCAGAGACACGCCCTCAGATCACCCTGGTACGGGGGCGTGGCCATAGGTACGGGCGGCCTCAGAGACACGCCCTCAGATCACCCGGCTCCGGGGGCGTGGCCATTGGGACGGGCGGCCTCAGAGACTCGCCCTCAGATCACCCGACTCCGGGGGCGTGGCCATTGGGACGGGCGGCCTCAGAGACTCGCCCTCAGATCACCCGACTCCGGGGGCGTGGCCATTGGGACGGGCGGCCTCAGAGACTCGCCCTCAGATCACCCGACTCCGGGGGCGTGGCCATAGGTACAGGCGGCCTCAGAGACTCGCCCTCAGATCACCCGGCTCCGGGGGCGTGGCCATAGGTACAGGCGGCCTTAGAGACACGCCCTCAGATCACCCGGCTCCGGGGGCGTGGCCATCGGGACGGGCGGCCTCAGAGGCTCACCCTCAGATCACCCGGCTCCGGGGGCGTGGCCATAGGTATGGGCGACCTCAGAGACACGCCCTCAGATCACCCGGCTCCGGGGGCGTGGCCATAGGTACAGGCGGCCACAGAGACACGCCCTCAGATCACCCGACTCCGGGGGCGTGGCCATCGGGACGGGCGGCCTCAGAGACTCGCCCTCAGATCACCCGGCTCCGGGGGCGTGGCCATAGGTATGGGCGACCTCAGAGACACGCCCTCAGATCACCCGGCTCCGGGGGCGTGGCCATAAGTACGGGCGGCTTCAGAGACTCGCCCTCAGATCACCCAGCTCCAGGGGCGTGGCCATCGGGACGGGCGGCCTCAGAGACTCGCCCTCAGATCACCCGGCTCCGGGGGCGTGGCCATAGATACGGGCGACCTCAGAGACACGCCCTCAGATCACCCTGGTACGGGGTCGTGGCCATCGGGATGGGCGGCCTCAGAGACACGCCCTCAGATCACCTGGCTCCGGTGGCGTGGCCATAGGTACAGGCAGCCTCAGAGACACGCCCTCAGAGACACACTCTTCCTTCAATGTTTACAGCAGCATCCATCTCATGTTTGTGCAGGTGTCTGTCATTCCTTACGCATTTCCCAACAAGTTGTCTGGTCAAGCAGGAAGGCGTAAAGTTGCCCAATCCCAGATACGCCAAGGATACACCCTAGATGGGTTGCCCACCATTCTTAATGTACACCCCTTCAAATTAAGCATGACCTTTTCTATGTGGGCAGTATACATCCTGCCAGTCAGTAACATTTTGGTTTCTTGCGTAAACGGAAAAGCTGTGGTGTACAGATGTCCAATCCAATATTGGTTGGGTGGTTCAGAAACCGAAAACGCGAAATAAATGAACCAAAGGATCTGCAGGATTGGGGTAAGCAGAGAGTGTGAGTCTGCGGTTTCCTGCGGCAACACAAGCAGCCAGAATGTGGGTGGCTCATTTCACAGGTGGCCCCCTGTCTGTCAAGCAAGATAATTACAAACGTCAATTATCATAATGAAGTTTAAAATGACACCCCTACTTCAGACTTGTCAGGCCATTTATTATGATTTTTTCCCTCTATAATACATTCAGTCGAAATGATACATTTCTATAGCTGAAGCTTTCACATTTTTCACAGGAATACTTCGATCCCGGCTCCTGGTCCATTCTCGGCTACAAAGAGGGGAGTCTACGCAGGTGTTTGTAAACGTGTACATATGATAAAAAAAACAGACTAAGCCCCATTTTACAAGTTAGCCACATGGGGGTTTTCAGCCAGGGCATGGGTATGCTGGCAGATTCAGAGACACGCCCTCAGATCACCCGGCTCTGGGGGCGTGGCCATAGGAACGGGCGACCTGGGTTTTCAGCCAGGGCATGGGTATGCTGGCAGATTCAGAGGCACGCCCTCAGATCACCCGGCTCTGGGGGCGTGGCCATAGGAACGGGCGACCTGGGTTTTCAGCCAGGGCATGGGTATGCTGGCAGATTCAGAGACACGCCCTCAGATCACCCGGCTCTGGGGGCGTGGCCATAGGAACGGGCGACCTGGGTATTCAGCCAGGGCATGGGTATGCTGGCAGATTCAGAGACACGCCCTCAGATCACCCGGCTCTGGGGGCGTGGCCATAGGAACGGGCGACCTGGGTTTTCAGCCAGGGCATGGGTATGCTGGCAGATTCAGAGACACGCCCTCAGATCACCCGGCTCTGGGGGCGTGGCCATAGGAACGGGCGACCTGGGTTTTCAGCCAGGGCATGGGTATGCTGGCAGATTCAGAGGCACGCCCTCAGATCACCTGGCTCTGGGGGCGTGGCCATAGGAACGGGCGACCTGGGTTTTCAGCCAGGGCATGGGTATGCTGGCAGATTCAGAGACATGCCCTCAGATCACCCGGCTCTGGGGGCGTGGCCATAGGAATGGGCGACCTGGGTTTTCAGCCAGGGCATGGGTATGCTGGCAGATTCATGGCATCCAGCGTGTTATACGTCAAATTGAGCAGGGGGTCAAGTTGCCTTACTGAACCAAACCCACTTGGGAGGTCTTACCAAAGGGTCTTATCAAATGGACACCCCTCTGCTCAGGTAATGTTACGCTGGGGACCAGGGGCATTTTATCAGGGCCCAAAATACCTACCTACTGCCCTGGGTGCAGTACAATCAAGATGCGTTTGACCCTGTCGGACACACAGTATCATAGCACCATGGAGGAATTCTGGAGCATTCTACCAGGCGCTGCTTAGCATTAACAATGTTTATGGATCTAGATGAACTATTTGGTTGACATATGTGTTGTGGCAGTATTTCCACGGGGATTCTGTCCTGGACTTTATATATCAGTCTCCCAGCTTTAACGTTCATTTTCGTCTGACTAAAATTCGCCAATGTCTTGCACATCAATGTTCTCCTGCGTGTTTCGTCTTTGTCTACAAGCCAGAGGGCCTGATATCTTCCAGCAGGACTCACGTTTCCTTAATGTAATGGCAAGTCGTTCAGACTGTGATGCGGCGCGGTGCCCTCGAACCCGGACTCCAACACCATGACTGACCGCTGATGAGCTTCTTACTGGGGATGCAGGGTTTCATTTTCCACGGACGTAACAAGGCCAACGTCAGCCACTCAGTTCCACTTCTGACTCATCCATCCATGAACGATTGTTCCAGAACTCTTGACAATCATACAAACTTGAGAATTCATTATCTTCTCACTGAAGAGTGGTTTTCACAATGATGTTCGTGTCCCATACATCCAAATTTTCCTACCATCTCAGTGATGGCAGAGCTCCTTAAATGTTTTTTTTTCTCTCCCTTGGTTCTTTGTGGCATCTTGGATTGTTTTAAAACTTGCTCTTGATTGCAAATCCCAGAAAGAGCAACTATCGCCCCAAACTTCCTCCATTTGCAAAGTATGGCCATTATTGTGGTTCACTGGTTTGTTACCTTTCCCAGACTGTTTGGCATCAGCTGGTTTTTTTCTAAACAAGGCTGTCAGAAATAATCACACGCCGCGCCTGAAGGGCCTGTGCGCTGATAACATCACTCAGATGCTTCAGCGTTAGATTAATATTGACCGAGGCCTCACCATATCAAGCCTGGCTGTTTACCAAACTATTTAAACAGCTGATTGTAATTATCTTCTGTTTGTATTGGAAGGGCGATAACTTCTCCCACACCTGAAGAATGCATGTTTCATTGCCTTGCGCATCAGTAAATAAAACAATAGAGGGGTCCTCTGTGGCTCCCCTGAGATGCCTGAAAAGCACTCAGCCTGACCCCCCCCCCCCCCCCCTTGGACGCCACAGACACACGGGAGGCATTAGGGTCTGGGGTCAGAGGCTCAGCCAACATCCCCAAAGCAGCTGGGGATTAAAACCTCCACAAAGACCTGAAAATAATATGATTACTGGCCAAAGGAGTGGAACCCACAAGCTTCTGGTGACAAACATGCCCTGAGCTACATAACACCCCCAAAAAGCCCAACTCTGTCTATTCATTTCACTAAACGTCCCCATAAATGTTAAAGAAATAGCCTGTCTAAGCAAGTTCAATGTCATACTGCCCCAAAATGCATAACAAAAATACTTTTTTTACAGTAACTGTATGTCTGTATTTATCATGTTAAAAATATTATATTTATGTAAATATAACAGCAGTTAATTTTTTTACTGTAGATTTGGGTTTGTCCTGCAGCCCGTGGTGGTCGGGAGATATATTAATCTCTCTGGTAGTCTAGGATAACACACAAAAAGAAAGATCCCATTTATATGTTCATATATCACTGATAACAAATACCGATTTTATTTGATTCATTTTTAAATGAGGACTGTGTTCCCCATAAGCCAGTTTCTCTTAAATGGCAGATGGATGTTTACTGAAGCTCTGGTCAGCACTGCGTATGTCTGAATGCCTGGATCTGGGGGGCAGACTGGCTTAATGGTTAGCACTGCGACTTCATCCATCCAGGGCTAGAACCTCCTGCAGTTCCAGGTCATGCAGCTCAGGTCAACGTGTCCACAGACAGGGAAAGGTTTTGAGCTCAGGGTGATGAAGGTCAGAATGAGACTTTTTCTGGTGGTGGTTCGGTAGTCTTTTTGGAGAAATAATCATGAAGTCGTCATTGTGAGATAGTCAACATAAGACTGTGTTTTTCTTCATGTAGTTAGAGTATGGAATAGCCTTCCTGCTAGTGTAGTGCATGATGAACAGTGCAATACCACCAACAACCAGAAGGGGTGCTGAAGCAGCCTTCCAGCATTACTGAATCCATCCATTTTCTGTACCACGGCGGTCCGGAGCCTATCCTGGAGGCAGGGAACAACCCAGGATGGGGCGCCAACCCATCGCAGGGCACAAGGCTGGGAACAACCCAGGATGGGGCGCCAACCCATCGCAGGGCACACTCACACGCCATTCACACGCATACTCACACCTATGGAGAACTTGGCAACTCGAATTCACCTGAGCAATTCACCTGAGCAACTCGAATTCACCTGACTGTCCACAGTGCGTGGAAGTGTCCCGTTACCAACAAGCATCCCATAATAGGAATCCCCTGCCTTGAATCCTACGCTTCCAGCGGTTGGCGCTACGTTCACTCAACCCTGCACTGGGCAGTAGGCGATGGATGGGTGATTATATAAAATGTCACACGGTTATTAGGCTTTTTGAATAAGAAGAGACACTACATTTACAGTACTTTCTAAATAAAATGCTACTTGTTTCTAACAATAAAGTTTAGAAACCTAAACTGCCCCCAGCACTTTCAGACGGATAGATTTTTTGTTAAAGGCGGTTCAGTCCTCCCACTCTGTCGTGGCTAATGCAGTCCATTGTAAAAGGTGTTAATGTGTCTCCTTGCCTTAGCTTGGTTTATCAGTGCAGGCAATCCTCCAGAAAGCTCCGGACCGTGACGTCTCTACTGCCGGCCACCGGCACCAGTGAAAAATAAAAATACTGTACAGGCGTGAAAATAATAACACAAAAAAATTGCTACGATAAATTTACTATGTATACTTTACTCCAGAAGTCATAAGATCATCGCTAATCATCTGTCCCATGCAGAGGAAAGCTGTTAAAATGAAGGACCATTTCTGCCTGTTTTGCTAGGAAGCTGTACAGTGTACTGTCCACCTTAGAATGTCATTTAATTAGTTTAAAACTTAAAATAGAGAAAATAAACACAATAAAAAATTACTAAAGTACATACACACAGTAAATAAGTCACTCTCAGTCACTAATTGCATTTTTGGCCATTATTTCAATGGTATTTGCAAGTATTTTCAGTTCTGTTTGATCTTTCTGACAACATTTAAACAAGCACTGCTGTGCTTAAGAAACTCAGCCGCTGATTATCGTTCTCTAAGCTGGTTCCAGCCATCGGTCAGTCTGTGGCAAACATACATTTATAAAATTTAATGCTAACGCACTGAACTGCAGGAGCCCCCGCTGTGCCCAACCATGTGCCGTCGTGTGCGAAAGGTGTGAGAGAAAGGCAGCGGTAGCTTTTTGAAGTTCATTACGTTTTCATTAAGGCCAATGCAGTGTTTCAGGTGAGTGAGAGATAGTGATGTGCTTATCCGTTACTTTTGAGTAATCGTTACTATGGAGTACTCGGTAGTCCAGTATTCGTTACTTAATACTCGTTACTACCTGGGTTGGCTATGCATACAATAATGAATGCTGCTACCTATACTGTACCATAGTCCGTAAGCCAACAGCGTTAGTGTGAGTAATTTGACGCATGATGGTGGTTGTAAAAAAACAATCACGATAGCTTTCTCAAAATTCAGAGCCTATATATAGAATATGGCCTACCGAATAAAGATTATAAGAAAGAAAAATCTGAATGTTGCCATTTCTATTATGAATATTTATGCAATAGGTCTATTCTAACAGTTACGTAACTATATAGGCTTATCATGCAGTCAGTCATCTCAAAAGTCAATGTGCTGTCAAGCTGCAATTAGCTATTTATCATACAGTTTTGAACAAAGATTGTGGTTCTTGTTAACGAACATGATCCTTTGCACTTTTTCAGCCTACAGCCGGCTACGTCTCTTGGACGTATGTAGTCTATATCTTCTGTCGTTAGGACAGCGATGGGCGACTAATTACCCTGGCCAGTCAGTGCAGTGACCCAGCCCCCCCCCCATCAGACTCGTATGGGGGCCATACAACATGCAGGCAATGAGTGCAGGCTTCTGATAATGGAAACCAGCTGCAACTGCATGCCAGCCAGAACTGCCGCAAACAACAGTCTGCAGGGCGAGTGCCGATTGGGCGGTTTGATCAGTCATTTCGTTACTGGCAGCAACGAATTCTGATTGAACGGCTGAATACTCGTAACGATTCGTTACAGCCTGGCATTCGTTTCTTACTTACTCGTTACTACTCAAATCTACACCATTAGTGAGAGAGACAGGTGGTGGAATAGAGGATGATGGGAAGGGAGGCGGGTCAAGCTACACCATAATACTTAGAAGCATCTCTTAAAGGAAATGTCCCATGTGAACCTTAGTAAATATAAATGAAAATAAACTGTAATCTGTTGTTGTAGTTGACATAAACTATTTTGCTTGGTATGCAGTTCAGGACGTCTCCTTTGCATTTTGTCTAACACTATAAACCCGTACTGGATAAACTGCTGTGGAAGATGGACAGACGGAAAACGATTTGCCTCATTCTGACAAAATTTATCCTCCTTAACTAAAGGTTTACAAAGTTTCAAATATAATTTTGAAATGTAATCTCTTGCTAAATGTAAAATAATCCAGCATGGGAAGTGTTACACTAAATCCTTAATAGCAGATAAATGTGAAAACCAGACAGCATTAAAATTATTTTTATTACGTACAGTACACCTTCCTGCTCCACTTGCAGTGACTTACAATCCCCTTTACATAACAGCCTCTGTAAATGTAAACAGTGCGGTTGCGTGTTACATGCAGGACAACAACGTTTTTCTGCATGGATGGGAACATGAATGCAACCTGCCTCTTTATACTGTAGGTCTCCTACTGTTAAACACAAATTAACATTTCGTGTTGTTTTCGAGTTGAGCGCGTTTCCCGTTTTAGTACAACAGCTGTGATTCGCGGGAGTCAGTCAGTTCGCAAGTTAAGCGCTCAGTTCCCTTTCATTTTCCGGATGTCAAATTAACGCTGATTACAATACTGCATCGCAATTGAGAACGAGCCCGCGTTCCCCGCGGACTAGCCGAGTGCCTAACCTCGCTGACATTTCCCTCACATCTTTGAGTTATGCGCTTGATGAGCTTTTCTCGGGTACCTGCGCACCCCGGCATGGCTTCCTGAAACTCATAATGACACCAGGCGTGCCTCATTGCCCCCCGCGCCGCGCTCAAATGAGCGCAGAGCAACAACGGAACCATACAGTATATACTTAAATATGTCTCCGTGTCTGTGTGTCTCAGTGTGCCTGTGCTGTGTGTGTCTATGTGTGTTTGTCTCCATGTTGTCTGTGTTGTGTGTGTCTATGTGTGTCTGTCTCTGTGTTGTGTGTGTGTGTCTCACTGTGCCTGTGTTGTGTGTGTGTCTATGTGTGTCTGTCTCTGTGTTGTGTCTGTGTTGTGTGTATCTCTGTGTGTTGTGTCTGTCTCTGTGTTGTGTTTGTATTGTGTGTGTGTGTGTGTGTGTCTATGTGTGTCTGTCTCTGTGTTGTGTGTGAGTGTCTATGTTGTGTTTGTCTATGTGTGTCTGTCTCTGTGTAGTGTGTGTGTCTGTCTCAGTGTGCCTGTGTTGTGTGTGTGTCTATGTGTGTCTGTGTTGTGTGTATCTCTGTGTGTTGTGTCTGTATCTGTGTTGTGTTTGTATTGTGTATGTGTGTGTGTGTCTATGTGTGTCTGTCTCTGTGTTGTGTGTGTGTGAGTTGTGTGTGTCTATGTGTGTCTGCCTCTGTGTTGTGTGTGTGTGAGTTGTGTGTGTCTATGTGTGTCTGTCTCTGTGTTGTGTGTGTGATTTGTGTGTGTCTCTGTGTTTTATGTATAATTGCATTTATTGCAAAAGGTTGCAGACGCCCTAAGCCAATCTAATGCTAGTTCTGTCTGAAAGACACCGAAACCTGCAGAACCCCGGGGAGTGCGCAGTTACCGAGCAGCTGAAAGGAGCCCTTCCCAGCTCGCTTTATGTGCTCTGATAGGTAATGAGGCTGTGCAGGTAGGCGCAAACCTTGCATTTGCACAAGTGCAGTCATACGTGCATAACGCAATTAATGCACTGGCACAGACACGAAACAGGGGCTAAAGAACGGTAAATGGGAAACGGCGGGGGCTTCGGGATGACCAGCCAACACAAAGAAACGCACTGAGGGATCCCCAAGACCACTATAGAAGCAGACACGCTCACCTCTACACTTCCGTAGTGTTACTCCAACTCCGTCCATCCTTATGCTCCCAGCTGGTCCTTTAATAACCCCGCCCGGGCGAGTCGGACTTCATTACGCGGGTTAGCTGTAGGCACAGGGCAGTTGAGCACTCACCCAAACCGGCCTCGGTTCATTACGCGGCCGCCCGCTGGCTACCGGCTTGTATTAAGCAATAAAGGAGGCGTTACATACGCTGTAATACAGCAAACATACCGGCTTCAAAACTGTGAAATAATTATTTATGTGAATCTGTGGAAAGTTAATAACATTTAACGGTACGCTGAATTTGCTATGTAAGTATCCTACCTGCATAATAACGAGGTTTTATTACACATTAATTACTTCTGTCTCTGTATGTGGATCAACACCGTATTTATTGTTCCCGTCTCATTTTTACGTGATTCATTGCAAATTGCTGTCCTCTGCGAGTTGATAAAAGCATGTTCCTTATTGTTATGGAAATAACATAAGCAAACATGAGGCATGATAGTAAACTAAATGCTAAGTGTAGCCTACCGTGTAGTAACTTTCCCATGGAGACAGAAAACAGATTGTATGCTAGCTCCCACTGGAGCTCACATCATATAGAAAATCCCTCCATTCTAAACTAAAATAAAAGATCTATTCTGTTTGATACTAATCTATTGGGACAATTAAACAATACGATAGACAGGGGTAAAGTGTGAGCATTGACAGAGATAGACAACAGAAACTCAGGTCGTACGTTCAGTCGTTTTCTGCAGATTTTACGGATCATCAAATATTCATTCCCAGCTGTGAGGCACTTCTGGCTTAAAGGAGGCGAGAGAGGAAGAGAGGAAGCAGGAGAACCGCCTGACGTGGGGCCCAGGGGTGGAGATCCTGGGGAGGAGGTCTACGGCTGAGCTCTTCGTTTGGGATGCTAGTCCTCCTCACCGCGGGATTCACCGGAGCCCCGCTTAGTTCCAGTCGGGGTGATATGTGGTGGAGAAAATCACCGACGCCTTCCCTCAGCCCCACGCTACCATTATTTTGCATGACAGTAGCATTGCCGCTTTATTAAAATTTCATCGATGGCAGGATTGCTTTATGACAGATGCTAAATAGACGCTATAGTAATGAGTAATGACATACAGTTATGACAAATATTTACGACTATTAATCATCTGTACTGATTACAGCTGTGTAGCGACAGTCCCGTCCTATTAGCATATAGGGTTATTTAGCTGCCCTATAATGTAAACTGTGCACATGCCATTTTGGTTTTGCACATTTCATTGTGTCAATGGTGCCATGCCATCGTTATTCAATATTGTCATAGAAACTGTTTCTACGGATGGTAGGGACACCTCCCCTCTAATCTTGTGGGAGTACCGTGTGTTTAGTGGGGTGGGGGCTTCGTGGCTGATTTGGTCCCTACCAATGCAGAAATGGAACCAACGCTCTTGCTGGGGTACTCTGCTTTACAGCTTTGAATTTAACGTCACTACTACAGCTTTATCTATTATAAGGAAGTGATCCGAGGAGCGCAGCATAGGGTTCTAGATGCACCTTAGCTTCTTTAGCCTTATTGTGGAACACTGGAGTTTGAATCCTGCTTCTTTGAAATATGTACATCTTGCTGAACCTGGTACAGTTCTGGAGTGCTGTAACGATTTAATCGGATCATATGTAAGCACATAAAGGGACAGAACTCATGAATCAATAATAAAAATAGTAATAATCTGCTTCCTCCGCTACTGGGATCTAGACCCCAGTGAAAATGGGTGGCTTTATTATGATGAGGTTCTGTATGTGTGGACTTTAATAGTAGTAGTGTTAGGTGCAGGGCCAGTCAACCCATCAGGTGACACAGGCAGCCTCCCATGGCACCATCTACTACGACTACGGGGGGTGCCAACTGAGCCGGCCGGTTTTGCGTTGTCTGGGGTAGTGTCCAATACGCTCCTCACAGGCCTAGGAGTACAGAATAGCTACAGTTCTGTTACCGGCCGGTGTCACTTTGTCTCGGGCAGTGCTCAATACGCTCCTCACAGGCCTAGGAGTACAGAATAGCTACAGTTCTGTCACCGGCCGGTGTCACTTTGTCTCGGGCAGTGCTCAATACGCTCCTCACAGGCCTAGGAGTACAGAATAGCTACGCTGTTCTGTGTTACCGGCCGGTTTCACTTTGTCTCGGGCAGTGCTCAATACGCTCCTCTCAGGCCTAGGAGTACAGAATAGCTACAGTTCTGTTACCGGCCGGTGTCACTTTGTCTCGGGCAGTGCTCAATACTCTCCTCGCAGGCCTAGGAGTACAGAATAGCTACGCTGTTCTGTGTTACCGGCCGGTTTCACTTTGTCTCGGGCAGTGCTCAATACGCTCCTCTCAGGCCTAGGAGTACAGAATAGCTACAGTTCTGTTACCGGCCGGTGTCACTTTGTCTCGGGCAGTGCTCAATACTCTCCTCGCAGGCCTAGGAGTACAGAATAGCTACGCTGTTCTGTGTTACCGGCCGGTGTCACTTTGTCTCGGGCAGTGCTCAATACGCTCCTCTCAGGCCTAGGAGTACAGAATAGCTACAGTTCTGTTACCGGCCGGTGTCACTTTGTCTCGGGCAGTGCTCAATACGCTCCTCACAGGCCTAGGAGTACAGAATAGCTACGCCGTTCTGTGTTACTGGCCGGTTTCACTTTGTCTTGGGCAGTGCTCAATACGCTCCTCACAGGCCTAGGAGTACAGAATAGCTACGCCGTTCTGTGTTACTGGCCGGTTTCACTTTGTCTTGGGCAGTGCTCAATACGCTCCTCACAGGCCTAGGAGTACAGAATAGCTACAGTTCTGTTACCGGCCGGTTTCACTTTGTCTTGGGCAGTGCTCAATACGCTCCTCACAGGCCTAGGAGTACAGAATAGCTACAGTTCTGTTACCGGCCGGTTTTACTTTGTCTTGGGCAGTGCTCAATACGCTCCTCACAGGCCTAGGAGTACAGAATAGCTACGCTGTTCTGTGTTACCGGCCGGTGTTACTTTGTCTCGGGCAGTGCTCAATACGCTCCTCACAGGCCTAGGAGTACAGAATAGCTACAGTTCTGTTACCGGCCGGTTTCACTTTGTCTCGGGCAGTGCTCAATACGCTCCTCACAGGCCTAGGAGTACAGAATAGCTACAGTTCTGTTACCGGCCGGTGTCACTTTGTCTCGGGCAGTGCTCAATACGCTCCTCACAGGCCTAGGAGTTTAGAATAGCTACGCTGTTCTGTGTTACCGGCCGGTGTTACTTTGTCTCGGGCAGTGCTCAATACGCTCCTCTCAGGCCTAGGAGTACAGAATAGCTACAGTTCTGTTACCGGCCGGTGTCACTTTGTCTCGGGCAGTGCTCAATACGCTCCTCACAGGCCTAGGAGTACAGAATAGCTACAGTTCTGTTACCGGCCGGTGTCACTTTGTCTCGGGCAGTGCTCAATACGCTCCTCTCAGGCCTAGGAGTACAGAATAGCTACAGTTCTGTTACCGGCCGGTGTCACTTTGTCTCGGGCAGTGCTCAATACGCTCCTCTCAGGCCTAGGAGTACAGAATAGCTACAGTTCTGTTACCGGCCGGTTTCACTTTGTCTCGGGCAGTGCTCAATACGCTCCTCACAGGCCTAGGAGTACAGAATAGCTACGCTGTTCTGTGTTACCGGCCGGTTTTACTTTGTCTCGGGCAGTGCTCAATATGCTCCTCACAGGCCTAGGAGTTTAGAATAGCTACGCTGTTCTGTGTTACCGGCCGGTTTTACTTTGTCTTGGGCAGTGCTCAATATGCTCCTCACAGGCCTAGGAGTTTAGAATAGCTACACTCTTCTGTGTTACCGGCCGGTGTCACTTTGTCTCGGGCAGTGCTCAATACGCTCCTCTCAGGCCTAGGAGTACAGAATAGCTACAGTTCTGTTACCGGCCGGTGTCACTTTGTCTCGGGCAGTGCTCAATACGCTCCTCTCAGGCCTAGGAGTACAGAATAGCTACAGTTCTGTTACCGGCCGGTGTCACTTTGTCTCGGGCAGTGCTCAATACGCTCCTCACAGGCCTAGGAGTACAGAATAGCTACAGTTCTGTTACCGGCCGGTGTCACTTTGTCTCGGGCAGTGCTCAATACGCTCCTCTCAGGCCTAGGAGTACAGAATAGCTACGCTGTTCTGTGTTACCGGCCGGTTTTACTTTGTCTTGGGCAGTGCTCAATATGCTCCTCACAGGCCTAGGAGTTTAGAATAGCTACGCTGTTCTGTGTTACCGGCCGGTGTCACTTTGTCTCGGGCAGTGCTCAATATGCTCCTCACAGGCCTAGGAGTTTAGAATAGCTACGCTGTTCTGTGTTACCGGCCGGTGTCACTTTGTCTCGGGCAGTGCTCAATACGCTCCTCTCAGGCCTAGGAGTACAGAATAGCTACAGTTCTGTTACCGGCCGGTGTCACTTTGTCTCGGGCAGTGCTCAATACGCTCCTCTCAGGCCTAGGAGTACAGAATAGCTACAGTTCTGTTACCGGCCGGTGTCACTTTGTCTCGGGCAGTGCTCAATACGCTCCTCACAGGCCTAGGAGTACAGAATAGCTACAGTTCTGTTACCGGCCGGTGTCACTTTGTCTCGGGCAGTGCTCAATACTCTCCTCGCAGGCCTAGGAGTACAGAATAGCTACGCTGTTCTGTGTTACCGGCCGGTGTCACTTTGTCTCGGGCAGTGCTCAATACGCTCCTCTCAGGCCTAGGAGTACAGAATAGCTACAGTTCTGTTACCGGCCGGTGTCACTTTGTCTCGGGCAGTGCTCAATACGCTCCTCACAGGCCTAGGAGTACAGAATAGCTACGCCGTTCTGTGTTACTGGCCGGTTTCACTTTGTCTTGGGCAGTGCTCAATACGCTCCTCACAGGCCTAGGAGTACAGAATAGCTACGCCGTTCTGTGTTACTGGCCGGTTTCACTTTGTCTTGGGCAGTGCTCAATACGCTCCTCACAGGCCTAGGAGTACAGAATAGCTACAGTTCTGTTACCGGCCGGTTTTACTTTGTCTTGGGCAGTGCTCAATACGCTCCTCACAGGCCTAGGAGTACAGAATAGCTACGCTGTTCTGTGTTACCGGCCGGTGTTACTTTGTCTCGGGCAGTGCTCAATACGCTCCTCACAGGCCTAGGAGTACAGAATAGCTACAGTTCTGTTACCGGCCGGTTTCACTTTGTCTCGGGCAGTGCTCAATACGCTCCTCACAGGCCTAGGAGTACAGAATAGCTACAGTTCTGTTACCGGCCGGTGTCACTTTGTCTCGGGCAGTGCTCAATACGCTCCTCACAGGCCTAGGAGTTTAGAATAGCTACGCTGTTCTGTGTTACCGGCCGGTGTTACTTTGTCTCGGGCAGTGCTCAATACGCTCCTCTCAGGCCTAGGAGTACAGAATAGCTACAGTTCTGTTACCGGCCGGTGTCACTTTGTCTCGGGCAGTGCTCAATACGCTCCTCACAGGCCTAGGAGTACAGAATAGCTACAGTTCTGTTACCGGCCGGTGTCACTTTGTCTCGGGCAGTGCTCAATACGCTCCTCTCAGGCCTAGGAGTACAGAATAGCTACAGTTCTGTTACCGGCCGGTGTCACTTTGTCTCGGGCAGTGCTCAATACGCTCCTCTCAGGCCTAGGAGTACAGAATAGCTACAGTTCTGTTACCGGCCGGTTTCACTTTGTCTCGGGCAGTGCTCAATACGCTCCTCACAGGCCTAGGAGTACAGAATAGCTACGCTGTTCTGTGTTACCGGCCGGTTTTACTTTGTCTCGGGCAGTGCTCAATATGCTCCTCACAGGCCTAGGAGTTTAGAATAGCTACGCTGTTCTGTGTTACCGGCCGGTTTTACTTTGTCTTGGGCAGTGCTCAATATGCTCCTCACAGGCCTAGGAGTTTAGAATAGCTACACTCTTCTGTGTTACCGGCCGGTGTCACTTTGTCTCGGGCAGTGCTCAATACGCTCCTCTCAGGCCTAGGAGTACAGAATAGCTACAGTTCTGTTACCGGCCGGTGTCACTTTGTCTCGGGCAGTGCTCAATACGCTCCTCTCAGGCCTAGGAGTACAGAATAGCTACAGTTCTGTTACCGGCCGGTGTCACTTTGTCTCGGGCAGTGCTCAATACGCTCCTCACAGGCCTAGGAGTACAGAATAGCTACAGTTCTGTTACCGGCCGGTGTCACTTTGTCTCGGGCAGTGCTCAATACGCTCCTCTCAGGCCTAGGAGTACAGAATAGCTACAGTTCTGTTACCGGCCGGTGTCACTTTGTCTCGGGCAGTGCTCAATACGCTCCTCTCAGGCCTAGGAGTACAGAATAGCTACAGTTCTGTTACCGGCCGGTTTCACTTTGTCTCGGGCAGTGCTCAATACGCTCCTCACAGGCCTAGGAGTACAGAATAGCTACGCTGTTCTGTGTTACCGGCCGGTTTTACTTTGTCTTGGGCAGTGCTCAATATGCTCCTCACAGGCCTAGGAGTTTAGAATAGCTACGCTGTTCTGTGTTACCGGCCGGTGTCACTTTGTCTCGGGCAGTGCTCAATATGCTCCTCACAGGCCTAGGAGTTTAGAATAGCTACGCTGTTCTGTGTTACCGGCCGGTGTCACTTTGTCTCGGGCAGTGCTCAATACGCTCCTCTCAGGCCTAGGAGTACAGAATAGCTACAGTTCTGTTACCGGCCGGTGTCACTTTGTCTCGGGCAGTGCTCAATACGCTCCTCTCAGGCCTAGGAGTACAGAATAGCTACAGTTCTGTTACCGGCCGGTGTCACTTTGTCTCGGGCAGTGCTCAATACGCTCCTCACAGGCCTAGGAGTACAGAATAGCTACAGTTCTGTTACCGGCCGGTGTCACTTTGTCTCGGGCAGTGCTCAATACGCTCCTCACAGGCCTAGGAGTACAGAATAGCTACGCTGTTCTGTGTTACCGGCCGGTGTTACTTTGTCTCGGGCAGTGCTCAATACGCTCCTCACAGGCCTAGGAGTACAGAATAGCTACGCTGTTCTGTGTTACCGGCCGGTGTTACTTTGTCTCGGGCAGTGCTCAATACGCTCCTCACAGGCCTAGGAGTACAGAATAGCTACAGTTCTGTAACCGGCCGGTGTCACTTTGTCTCGGGCAGTGCTCAATACGCTCCTCACAGGCCTAGGAGTACAGAATAGCTACGCTGTTCTGTGTTACCGGCCGGTGTTACTTTGTCTCGGGCAGTGCTCAATACGCTCCTCTCAGGCCTAGGAGTACAGAATAGCTACAGTTCTGTCACCGGCCGGTGTCACTTTGTCTCGGGCAGTGCTCAATACGCTCCTCACAGGCCTAGGAGTACAGAATAGCTACACTCTTCTGTGTTACTGGCCGGTTTCACTTTGTCTCGGGCAGTGCTCAATACGCTCCTCACAGGCCTAGGAGTACAGAATAGCTACACTCTTCTGTGTTACTGGCCGGTTTCACTTTGTCTCGGGCAGTGCTCAATACGCTCCTCTCAGGCCTAGGAGTACAGAATAGCTACAGTTCTGTTACCGGCCGGTGTCACTTTGTCTGGGGCAGTGCTCAATACGCTCCTCACAGGCCTAGGAGTACAGAATAGCTACGCTGTTCTGTGTTACCGGCCGGTGTCACTTTGTCTGGGGCAGTGCTCAATACGCTCCTCACAGGCCTAGGAGTACAGAATAGCTACGCTGTTCTGTGTTACCGGCCGGTGTCACTTTGTCTCGGGCAGTGCTCAATACGCTCCTCTCAGGCCTAGGAGTACAGAATAGCTACAGTTCTGTTACCGGCCGGTGTCACTTTGTCTGGGGCAGTGCTCAATACGCTCCTCACAGGCCTAGGAGTACAGAATAGCTACGCTGTTCTGTGTTACCGGCCGGTGTTACTTTGTCTCGGGCAGTGCTCAATACGCTCCTCTCAGGCCTAGGAGTACAGAATAGCTACAGTTCTGTTACCGGCCGGTGTCACTTTGTCTGGGGCAGTGCTCAATACGCTCCTCACAGGCCTAGGAGTACAGAATAGCTACGCCGTTCTGTGTTACTGGCCGGTTTTACTTTGTCTCGGGCAGTGCTCAATACGCTCCTCTCAGGCCTAGGAGTACAGAATAGCTACAGTTCTGTTACCGGCCGGTGTCACTTTGTCTGGGGCAGTGCTCAATACGCTCCTCACAGGCCTAGGAGTACAGAATAGCTACGCCGTTCTGTGTTACTGGCCGGTGTTACTTTGTCTCGGGCAGTGCTCAATACGCTCCTCACAGGCTTAGGAGTACAGAATAGCTACGCTGTTCTGTGTTACTGGCCGGTGTCACTTTGTCTCGGGCAGTGCTCAATACTCTCCTCACAGGCCTAGAAGTACAGAATAGCTACACTCTTCTGTGTTACCGGCCGGTGTCACTTTGTCTCGGGCAGTGCTCAATACGCTCCTCTCAGGCCTAGGAGTACAGAATAGGTACCCTAAGCACCCCCCCACCCACCTCGCCACTGGGAGCAGCTTGGCCTCTTAGACTGCATGCGGCATGTGTCTGCTGTGCTATTTCCTCTGCAAGGTGCTGCTGTTGGACTCCAGCGAATAATCAGCCTCCCCTCGCAGGAGAGCGGCGTGCCCGAGGCCTGGCTGAGAACTCGCTCTGACGTGTCCCTGCGCTGACTCCAGTTCCTGGCACCTTCTCAACATCACAGTCTTTTGTTTCCGCCAGGTAATCCTCCTGCGTTTGTTAATAAGTTTCCGAGAGGCTATTGATGTCCGTGTCTCTGCTGTCATACAGCACTAACACTATTCCTGCAGTGCAACACAGTGTTCCACTGTATGCGTGGTGAGGTTCTAATTTATCCCCCTGTTTATAGACATTGCTATAAATGCTCACTTCATTTATCACCACAACTGTATCTGGAGGGTGAAATTCAAGTCAAGCTAATTTGTTTAAAGGCTGGGAAAACGACAAATCAAATAGATATTCCTCGCAGTATGAGACTGGCCAACAGTCGTTTTTGGCATTTCAGTTAGATTAAAAAGTCATAAGCTTTTTCAGGGGCAGGAAAAAAAGATTCGAAGCTATATTAATGTATCTTATCATAAATGATTAATTAATGATTAAATAATATAGAACACTGCAACATCATCAACAACAACAATAATAAAATATCTTTACTCTTACTGTAACTCATATTTGATTTTTTTTTTTCACTTACAAGGACACAAAGAGAAGGGAAATAGTTTGCAGTGTTTTTAAAGTCATCAATATAGCTTAATCATCTGATGAAAACTCCAGTGCAATATTGTGTCATATTGAATTAGTGACTTTTGTGCAGGTTGAACCATATTGCAGACCCCATGGCTACAAATGAATATTTTATGGACACTATACACCATAATAGTGGATTTGTGAGGCTGCGTCCTCCCCCATTAGTGCACGCCTGACCTGCACCGAATGGGGAGAATTTGAATTATTTCATCGTTAGGTGTTTGATGGAATTACATCCATCTGTTCATGGTTAAGGGTCAAAGTGATGCATTCTAGAGTCCTTTTAATGGTTGCTAAGGAACCTCTCAGCCTGTGCAGTGCAAACAAGCCGTTCAATTAATTTAATATTCGATTATGCCAGTGCTGTATTGGTGATCAGTGGCCTTCGGTATTATTCATGAGACTCAACAACCTAAAGTCCTCAAATGCTCTTAACCTCACACGCACCTACACTGCACAGAATCTGCATTTTATCACAGCTCTCCTCTGGCGGTCAGTATTCCTAATTATAAGACTTACACTGAAACATGACTTGGATCGAATTTTGGGGCATCAATAAGCTCCTCGGACCATGAAACCACAGAGGATCCAGTGGTCGGCACGCAGTTGTGCGTTTTCAAAAAGGAAGAACTAATTTTTTTTCTATGGATTAACTGGGGTGGTAACAGCGTAAAACTTGCATAATGAGATTAACGCTACTAATTCAGACAAAGTTTGGGGCAAGCTATGTTTGTTGAAAGTGTGACAACAGTCACTCATGCTATGTACATTTTCAAATCCCAATAGAATCTATATATTACCCATTGCAAATATACCACAATTTAATTGAAATAAATCATTGCAGGTCATGACTGAAGAAATTCATCAAGAGTAAGGTGAAAATTTTATAATCTAATCCCCCATGGCATTGAAATCTGGAAGTAAGTAAACTGGCTCTAAAGTTGATTAAAAATAAAGCTAAATGAGAGAGATCATTTAAAGCAGGGGTGTTTGTGCATGGCTGTGCAACAGGATGTCAATTCAATGTTATTTATTTGGATGAATCTCTAATAATTTTTAGGCACTAATAATTTCAGTGCCTCCAAGCCATACCTAAGATGCTGCAAAAAGAAACAGAAATACAGTTAGCATTACTCTTGATTACTAATAATGGTTTACGTTTAATTATTTTGCACATAACTTTCAATCCTGTTTCCAATTTAATGTATGACCATATTTTTCTGTTAGCATCTGCTCAAAGAAACTGTCAAACATGAATGGATGGAAGGACGCATAGAAAGAGTGACTGAATTCATGGTGGGTTTGTTTGGTTTAGTCCTAATCGTAGTTTTAGTGTTTTGTAGGTTAGGTTAGGTTAGGTTTGTCCTTGTTTGACCAACATGTTTTGTAGGTTAGGTTAGGTTTGTCTTTGGCCAACATGTTTTGAGCCCATTTTGTTTCAGCTGAAGTTAATCAACTTTAACTTCATGGGGGCCGGCTGGGCACAAGCTGAAAGGGTTACATGGGCCCACCCCCCTGTGGGGTGCAGAAAGGGCTGCATGTTTCGGACACTCGGGTGAAGAGAAGAGCTGAGCTGTCAACTGATCCCCAACTGAGACCCAAACGTATATTGAGGGTGGTGAAGGCGATGGCGTTTGTCCAGGGGATCTCCAAAGCGGACCTTCAGCAGACTTCTCCAGCATCCCAAGGGATTCACATTGAGCCTGAATGGGTGATGTTCCGGGACTCCAATTCAGAAGTGGATGTGCGGAGCTCTGGCTGTAAGGTTGTTGGTGCTGGATACCAGCGGTAAAGGGAGCTGTCAGCTGATGCCATGGAGAAGGACTATTATTCAACCTCAGAAAGATTCCTCAAACCATCAGGGGACTCAGGAGGCGGAAGCAGGGCTTCATCCATTCTGTTTTCAGCAGGGATGGAGAACTGTTGACCTCAAACAAGGATACAGTCAGGCAGTGGAAGGAGTATTCCAATGACCTCCTGAAGCCCACTGATACCCCTTACTTGGAGAAGGTAGAGCTGGTAGACTCGTGGGGAACTTACCCATCATGGAGCTGAAGTAACTAGAGTAGTCAAAAAACTCTTCCAGGGTAAAGCTCCGCGGGTGGATGAGATTCACCCTGAGTTCTTAACAGCTCTTGATGTTGTTGGCCTGTCTTAGCCGGCAGGTCTCTTCACCATTGCACGGAGGTTGGGGACAGAGCCTTGATATTGGCAGACTAGAGTGGTGGCCCCAATCTTTAAGCAAGGGGGGTAGAGGGTGTGTTCCAACTTCAGGGGGATCACACTCCTCAGCCTCCCTGGGAAGGTCTATGCCGGGGTACTGGAGAGGAGGAGGAGGGTCTGTCCTTGGTGGAACCTTAGATCCAGGAGTAGCAATGTGAATTCTGTCCTGGCCACAGAACAATGGACCAGCTCTTCATCCTCACTAGGATACTGGAGGGTTCACAGGAGTTTGTCCAACCAGTCTACATGTGCTTTGTGGACTTGGAAAAGGAATATTACTGTGTCCCTCAGGGGGTCCAGTAGAGGGGGCTCCAAGAGTATGAGATACGGGGTCCGCTGTTGTGGGCCATCCGGCCCCTGTATAAACTGTAGAGTTTGGTTTGCATTGCCAGTAGTAGGTCAGACTTGTTCCCAGTGCATGTTGGAATATGCCAGGGTTGCTCTTTGTCACCGGTTCTGTTCATAACTTTTATAGGTGTAGCTAAGGGGCAGAGGGGGCCTGGTTCGGGGGCCTCAGGATCGCATCTTTGCTTTTTGCAGACAATGTGGTCCTGTTAGCTTCATCGGGCTGTGACCTACAGCAAGCACTGGGGCGGTTTGCAGCTGAGTGTGAGGAGGCCGGGATGAGGATCAGCAAGTCTGAGACTATGGTTCTCTACCAGAAAAGGGTGGATTGCCCTCTCCTGGTGGGGGATAAGCTATTGCCTCAAGTGCCTTGGAGTCTTGTTCACGAGTGAGGGAAGAAGGGAGTGTGAGATCGACAGACGGATCGGTGCAGCATTGGCGGTAATGTGGACGCCGTACCATTCTGTCGTGGTGAAGAGAGAGCTGAGCCGGAAAGCAAAGCTTTCGCTTAACCAGTCGATCTACGTTTCTACCCTCACCTATGATCATGAGTACTGGGTAGTGACTGAAAGAATGAGATCATGGATACAAGCGGCAGAAGTGAGTTTCCTTCACAGAGCTCAGTCATAGAGAGGGTGAGGAGCTCGGACATTCTCTCAAAAGGAGTCAGTTGAGGTGGTTCAGGCCTTTACCTAGGTTGCCTCCTGGATGCCTCCCTGGGGAGGTGTTTTGGGCATGTCCAACCAGGAGGAGGTCCCAGGGCAGACCCAGGACACGCTGGACAGATTATATCTTTTGGCTGGACTGGGAACACCTTGGTATTCCCCCGGAGGAGCTTGAAGAAGTGGCTGGTGAGAGGGAGGTCTGGGAATCCCTGCTTAGACTGCTGGCCCCGCGACCCGACCCCAGATAAGCGGCAGAAAGTGTAGGGATGGATGGATGGACTGAATCATACTACAGACTCCACCAGAACACTGCTGCAAAATTATTAGAGTCCCCCGCTAGCCATTGACTAAATGTATTTTGTGTTCCGATCCAAACTTTTGCCCAGCCATTTTCCATCGACGTTCCCGAGTGAATGCCCTTGATTCCATGCTGACATTAAAACACTCCTCAGGGATGACCTTTAAAATCACACTATGGACTTTGTATACTTGGATCACAGCCCCCTTCCGTCGCCTTTGTTTCAGACTAAGGAGGTTTGGCACTCTTACTGCTTCATGGCAGCCCTTTCAGAAATGGAGGGAACGGCCTTTCTGCTCTTTGCGGGACCCGCTCCGACACAGCGAGTGGGCACACGGGAAACGATTCCAGCAAGACGCCCTCCGACTTCCAATCGACACTACATATAGTTATGGTTTGTTTACTTTATCTGGCTGCGTTTATCCAGCTCTGTGCTAAGGCGATGGAGGCAGTAATGCATGAGAGAACCGCAGCCGTTCTCAGAAGAGAACGCCGTTATCTCATATTCCCACATACAGAACCACTCTGCCACTCCCTGACTGAATTACAATCCTTTGTAATTTATCCACTGTAATTTCATTCTCTCACACATTCTCTCCACTCTATAATGTCCTTTTTATGCATTTTGTTTCTGCTATGCCACATATTTCTAATTAACCAGTATACTGAGCCTGCTGTGATCTATATTTATATTGCTAAAGTTTTATTGTCAATTATTTACTGCACTATATATAGTAATATAGTGTTTTTTTTGTGAGGGAAATTAATTTTTGAGGTAATGTTTTATTTGTTTTGAAATAGCCATTTATTTGAACCATAAACTTTGCAGACCGCTGAACATACATCTAGGTTGAACCCAATGGACGACTGCGACGGACCTGAGAGCTGGTTTCTAACTAAAAGCAGCTAGGATGTAAATCATAACTAAGGTTTTCTGCAGAAATTGCGTGACCAGATGTCAGCGAGGACACTTTCAGCTACTCTGGGTTTTACACACCACTGTAAAACTGAAATGTTCCTGTCCTTGCCTATACAGTTCAGTTCATCTTGTGTTTGACTAATTTGTTTCCTTGACTGAAAGACTCATCCAGCTGTTTCACATTAACATTAGTGACACATGAATGATTATAGGAGACTGACCAATCAGCACACAGCAAGAACTCAGTGCTTATTAAGTGAAATCTGGGTCCTGTTAATTGAAATGGTCGTTTCCAGATCGTGGCCGAGCTCACAGTGTCCCTCTCCGACATGGATACTCTGGTCACCCTATGGAGACCATAATATTGTACATTACTCTGGAATAATCGACATTAGTGTTAAAAATATTTGGCATGAAGGATTCAAGACCCAGGCGGTAGTTTGTCCTTTTTAGATGAAGGTGTCAACCAAGCAAATGAATGCATGTACTTCTTCACCAGACGCTGCATCATTTTCAGCTGGACTACAATCCCCACAGCTTTACCTGTAGCTGCAAGCTAATTAGTCTGTAGCTGCCAGAATTGGATCTATTCCTCATTTTATGGATGTCCCGCGCCAGACTTAACGGAAAAAATTACATATATCGTGGCCACGATTTACCAATTCGTTCCGTCATTTTAGTTAAATCTTGGCCACGATTTACTAATTCATTCTGTCATTTTAGTTAAATCTTGAGCATGATTTACTAATTCATTCAGTCGTTTTATTTAAATCTTGGGCATGTTTTAGTAATTTGTTCACTCGTTTTAGTTAAATCGTGGGCACCCTAATTCGTTCACTCATTTCAGTCAAATCGTAGGCATGTTTTGCTAATTTGTTCTCTCATTTTAGTTAAATCTTGGGCACGTTTTACTAACTTGTTCACTTATTATTTATTAATTTGTTCCCATGATATATTAAAATATACCTACAATACATATAATTTTAATCGTTATGCGATGAGCTGGGCTCCATACTTAACCCACCTCTAACGATGTCAGGAATAAAATTCCCATAAATTATATCTTTTTGGCATTTATTGGTTTGTTGCTTCAGCTACACCCCTGCTGCACATCAGCTATGTCTCTCACGCCACTCATTTGTACTTTTAATGAGCTTATTATACTTTCACTGAATTTCAGAATTGCCGTGCAGCAGGGTAAGGTCTTTGTCCTTTTGTAACACAGCCTTGTGCAGGTTTCCACTGCTATGCCAAAGCAGAGCATTCCTGTGATACCTTCAGCGAGCAGAAGTGGAGTAAAGCAAAGATGCCACTACCACTAATTTGTGTGGGAAGTTTCTGAGCATTCCCAGTGCCAAAAAGGAAGCTAGCACATCATTCCCAGTAGCACGATGCGTCATCAGGCGAATTCAACATCATAACGTGTACATACACAAACCTAAATGGTATGACTTACTACACAACTAGGCTATATGGTGTAGTCTAAATAATGGTGAAATGGCACAGTGTACTGTTCTTGTAAGGGGAGGTGCGGTCGCTATACTGTACATTGTGTTGTTGTAAGGGGAGGTCTGGTACTTAAACAGCATCTTCTTGTAAGGGGAGGTGCGGACCTAATACAGTGCTGTTGGAAGGGGAGGTGCAGTCCTAATACAATGTATTGTTGTAAAGGGGAGGTGCAGTCCTTACACAGTCTGTTGAGGTAACAGGGAGGTGCGGTCCTTATACAGTGCGTTGTTGGAGGGGGGGTGTGGTCCTTATACAGTGCGTTGTTAGAGGGGGGGTGTGGTCCTTATACAGTGCATTGTTGGAGGGGGGGGTGTGGTCCATATACAGTGCGTTGTTGGAAGGGGGGTGTGGTCCTTATACAGTGCGTTGTTGGAGGGGGGGGTGTGGTCCTTATACAGTGCGTTGTTGGAAGGGGGGGCCTGGTTCTTATACATAATGTTGTTGAAAGGGGGGGGCATGGTCCTTATACAGTGCGTTGTTGGAGGGGAGGTGTGGTCCTTATGCAGTGTGTTGTTGTAAGGGGAGGTGTAGTTCTTGTGCAGTGTGTTGCTGTAAGGGGGAGGTGCGGTCCTTATACAGTGTGTTGTTGTAAGAGTAGGTGCAGTCCTTATGCAGTGTGTTGTTGTAAGGGGAGGTGCGGTCCTTATGCAGTGTGTTGTTGTAAGGGGAGGTACTGTCCTTTTACAGTGTGTTGTTGGAAGGGGAGGTGCGGTCCTTGTACAGTGTGTTGTAAAAGGAGGTGCAGTTCTTTTACATTGTGTTGTTGTAAAGGGGATGTATGGTTCTTATACAGCAGCCTGATCCATGGAGGGCCAGTGCAGGGGGTGGGATTTTGGGATGGCCTCTCAATCAGCCAATAACAGTGGGTCCCCAGGACTGGAGTTCAGAACCACTGCTTAATTACTGGCTGATTGAGAGGCAATCCCAAAAACCCGCACCCACACTGGCCCTCCATGGAACAGGTTCCCCAACCCTGTTATACAGGGTGTTGTTATAAAAGGGAGGTGTGGTCCTTATACAGTGCGTTGTTGGAGGGGGGGTGTGGTCCTTATACAGTGAGTTGTTGTAAGGGGAGGTGTAGTTCTTGTGCAGTATGTTGCTGTAAGGGGGAGGTGTGGTCCTTATACAGTGTGTTGTTGTAAGGGGAGGTGCGGTCCTTATGCAGTGTGTTGTTGTAAGGGGAGGTGCTGTCCTTATGCAGTGTTGTTAGAAGGGGAGGTGCGGTCCTTATACAGTGCGTTGTTGGAAGAGGAGGTGCAGTCCTTATGCAGTGTGTTGTTGTAAGGGGAGGTGCGGTCCTTATGCAGTGTGTTGTTGTAATGGGAGGTGCGGTCCTTATGTAGTGTGTTGTTGTAAGGGGAGGTGCGGTCCTTATACATTGTGTTTTCATTAAAGGGAGGTGTGTTCTTTATACAGCGTGTTGTTGTAAAGGGGATTTATGGTTCTTATACAGCAGGGGTGGGGAGCCTGATCCATGGAGGGCCTGTGCAGGGGGTGGGATTTTGGGATGGCCTCTCAATCAGCCAATAACAGTGGGTCCCCAGGACTGGAGTTCAGAACCACTGCTTAATTACTGGCTGATTGAGAGGCAATCCCAAAAACCCGCACCCACACTGGCCCTCCATGGAACAGGTTCCCCAACCCTGTTATACAGGGTGTTGTTATAAAAGGGAGGTGTGGTCCTTATACAGTGCGTTGTTGGAGGGGGGGTGTGGTCCTTATACAGTGAGTTGTTGTAAGGGGAGGTGTAGTTCTTGTGCAGTGTGTTGCTGTAAGGGGGAGGTGTGGTCCTTATACAGTGTGTTGTTGTAAGGGGAGGTGCGGTCCTTATGCAGTGTGTTGTTGTAAGGGGAGGTGCTGTCCTTATGCAGTGTTGTTAGAAGGGGAGGTGCGGTCCTTATACAGTGCGTTGTTGGAAGAGGAGGTGCAGTCCTTATGCAGTGTGTTGTTGTAAGGGGAGGTGCGGTCCTTATGCAGTGTGTTGTTGTAATGGGAGGTGCGGTCCTTATGTAGTGTGTTGTTGTAAGGGGAGGTGCGGTCCTTATACATTGTGTTTTCATTAAAGGGAGGTGTGTTCTTTATACAGCGTGTTGTTGTAAAGGGGATTTATGGTTCTTATACAGCAGGGGTGGGGAGCCTGATCCATGGAGGGCCAGTGCAGGGGGTGGGATTTTGGGATGGCCTCTCAATCAGCCAATAACAGTGGGTCCCCAGGACTGGAGTTCAGAACCACTGCTTTATTACTGGCTGATTGAGAGGCGATCCCAAAAACCCGCACCCACACTGGCCCTCCATGGAACAGGTTCCCCAACCCTGTTATACAGGGTGTTGTTATAAAAGGGAGGTGTGGTCCTTATACAGTGTGTTGTTGTAAGGGGAGGTGCGGTCCTTATGCAGTGTGCTGTTGTAAGGGGAGGTGCGGTCCTTATACATTGTGTTTTCATTAAAGGGAGGTGTGTTCTTTATACAGCGTGTTGTTGGAAGGGGAGGTGCGGTCCTTATACAGTGCATTGTTGGAAGGGGAGGTGCGGTCCTTATACAGAGGGTTGTTGGAAGGGGAGGTGCGGTCCTTATACAGTGCATTGTTGGAAGGGGAGGTGCGGTCCTTATACAGTGCGTTGTTGGAAGGGGAGGTGCGGTCCTTATACAGTGCATTGTTAGAAGGGGAGGTGCGGTCCTTATACAGTGCATTGTTGGAAGGGGAGGTGCAGTCCTTATACAGTGCATTGTTGGAAGGGGAGTTGTGTCCTTATACAGTGCGTTGTTGGAAGGGGAGGTGCGGTCCTTATACAGTGCGTTGTTGGAAGGGGAGGTGCGGTCCTTATACAGTGCGTTGTTGGAAGGGGAGGTGCGGTCCTTATACAGTGCATTGTTGGAAGGGGAGGTGCGGTCCTTATACAATGCATTGTTAGAAGGGGAGGTGCGGTCCTTATACAATGCATTGTTAGAAGGGCAGGTTCGGTCCTTATACAGTGCGTTGTTGGAAGAGGAGGTGCGGTCCTTATACAGTGCGTTGTTGGAAGTGGAGGTGCGGTCCTTATACAGTGCGTTGTTGGAAGGGGAGGTGTAGTTCTTGTGCAGTGTGTTGCTGTAAGGGGGCGGTGCGGTCCTTATACAGTGTATTGTTGGAGGGGGGGTGTGGTCCTTGTACAGTGTGTTGTTGGAAGGGGAGGTATAGTCCTTGTACAGTGTGTTGTTGTAAGGGGGAGTTGCCGTCCTTGATCGATGATGTCACTAAATTAGTTTTCCTGCTCCTTATTCCTAATCACTACATAAGATTGAGCTTTATTTTCCTTTCCTGGGGAGAAGCACATCTAGACTCTTCCGAGGCCTGAATGCACACCCAGTAATAACCCTCACACCCAGTAATAACCCTGCCATGATCCGATACCCACTTTCCTTTCTGGTCTTTTCTTCCAATATTTTGTTACTCTCAGCTCATCCCCATCCCCAAACAAAGCTTTCCTTCTTCCACCCTTATGGTTCTGCTCGGCATTCTGCCCCATGAAAATCTTACGCATGAACCCATTTTTTTGCTCGTTAAATGCTAAAATCATTATAGGAGAAAGTTTAAAGAAATTAAATGGTTTGCCTCTATATATGTTTAAATTATATTTAACTACTAGCTGGCAGTGATTTTTCATTAAACTTGACGTGACAGGGAATGGCAGCTGGAAAATAGACCAAATCCTTAACTCATCCTTAAATCACTTCCAGCTCCGCGTATTTGCACACTCACATGCAGGGTCCATTTTCTGTCCAACTCTTCTCTGTTCCTGATTCTTGACCTTATAAAATGTATTTAAAAATCACTCTTCCTTCCCTTTATCACCAAAACCAGACATGGTCCTTCATTGTTCAGACCTGAATGCCTGCTCCTTATCTATGCTATTTTGATTTTTCTAAGAAAAACGTCTCTTTCTTTTTTTTTTGTAGCTGTGTTCTGTGGTTATCAGGAAAGCGTTACAAGGGGAACAGGACACTTGAGTATATTAAATTAATGTGAGAGACCCCTCAGCCATTACGGTAAAGGTTATAAGGGCAACGGGACATGTGAGTATACTGAATTAATGCAGGAGACCCCTCAGCCATTAGGGTTAGGGTTCTAAGGGGACCGGGACACGTGAGTATACTGAATTAATGTGGGAGAGTCCTCAGCCATTAGGGTTAGGGTTCTAAGGGGAACGGGACACGTGAGTACACTGAATTAATGCGGGAGACCCCTCAGCCATTAGGGTTAGGGTTATAAGGGCAATGGGACACGTGAGTACACTGAATTAATGCGGGAGACCCCTCAGCCATTAGGGTTAGGGTTCTAAGGGGAACGGGACACGTGAGTATACTGAATTAATGCAGGAGACCCCTCAGCCATTAGGGTTAGGGTTCTAAGGGCAACGGGACACGTGAGTATACTGAATTAATGCGGGAGACCCCTCAGCCATTAGGGTTAGGGTTCTAAGGGCAATGGGACATGTGAGTATACTGAATTAATGCGGGAGACCCCTCAGCCATTAGGGTTAGGGTTCTAAGGGCAATGGGACATGTGAGTATACTGAATTAATGCAGGAGAGTCCTCAGCCATTAGGGTTAGGGTTCTAAGTGCAACGGGACATGTGAGTATACTGAATTAATGCAGGAGACCCCTCAGCCATTAGGGTTAGGGTTCTAAGGGCAATGGGACATGTGAGTATACTGAATTAATGCAGGAGAGTCCTCAGCCATTAGGGTTAGGGTTCTAAGGGCAACGGGACATGTGAGTATACTGAATTAATGCAGGAGACCCCTCAGCCATTAGGGTTAGGGTTATAAGGGCAATGGGACATGTGAGTATACTGAATTAATACGGGAGACCCCTCAGCCATTAGGGTTAGGGTTCTAAGGGCAACGGGACACGTGAGTATACTGAATTAATGCGTGAGACCCCTCAGCCATTAGGGTTAGGGTTATAAGGGCAACGGGACACGTGAGTATACTGAATTAATGCGGGAGAGTCCGCACCCATTAGGGTTAGGGTTCTAAGGGCAACGCGACACGTGAGTATACTGAATTAATGCGGGAGACCCCTCAGCCATTAGGGTTAGGGTTCTAAGGGGAACGGGACACGTGAGTATACTGAATTAATGCGGGAGACCCCTCAGCCATTAGGGTTAGGGTTCTAAGGGCAACGGGACACGTGAGTATACTGAATTAATGCGGGAGACCCCTCAGCCATTAGGGTTAGGGTTCTAAGAGGAACGGGACTCCAAGCCCCTCAGCCTGCTTCCCATAGCCATTCCAATGCCATCGCTATGCTATGACAGGCTGCTTCACATCTCCCAGGCTGTTGGCTTGAACTCCACCTCTGCTGTAACTATGTGTGGAGTTCGTATGTTCTCCCTGTGTTGCACCGTCTTCCTCCTGCAGTCCAAAGACACGGACTTTAGCTAACTGGCGTCCCTAAAGTGTCCAAATAGTCCAATGTCTATCCCAGCCTCGTGCCTGGTGCTGCCTGGACCTGGCTGAAGATGAGCCCAGACCAGAATAGTGGATAGACGAGGGACAGATATATCTGTGTGTTTATTTATGTGTGTCAGTGTGACTTGTATTATGGTTTGGATATTTTTATTATTTTTTGTTTTTACAATTGTTTTCCATTTTAATTTGTAATCCAGTTTAGTTAGTTTTCAGTATGGTTTAATTAATTTTAATTGATTTTTATTTTAAAGATGTATTTCTATTCACTGTTCATATATTGTCATTGTGCATTTCAGTAATTTTATTTCCAGAGAGAGACTGAAAGCTGTGGAGCTGTTTTATCTATCTGATCTTTAGGGGATCGTACAGGAACATCCAGTGCACATTATGAATTTGCTCAAAACTGGCAAATCATGTCCCAGGTATTACTGACAGTATTAAAGATAAACAAACCATCACTTTAGCTAAATAGAATTAGTCGTAATAAAATTTTTTGATGCTTGCTTTTATTTCATCTAAGTTAGTTTCCATTTCAATATTTATAGCTTAATTTTGTTGTAGGATTTAATTCTTTTAAATCCCAGGATACATCAATGTTTTCTTATAGTTTTATTTTTTTGTCCACAGTAATAACCTTGGTGTGTGCGATGTCTAGTAATTGTCCTGTGTTGTGTGATTCTTTTGTAAGCTTTAACTCCTGCATCCCACAATGCACCGGCGCTGTAATGTAAGGCAGGCCTTCCTACTCTCCTGTGCACCCATACTCATTACAGCCATGTGTCTCTTCAAGCATCCCCATGCAGGGCAGAGAGCTGCAGATTGAAGGTTAAAGAGATGCAGGGCCAGCTGCCAGATCACTAAGGAATTCAGAGGTGCGTGTGTGTGTGTGTGTGTGTGTGTGTGTGTGTGTGTGTGTGTGTGTGGCTGGTGCATAATGATGAGAATCACACAGAATCAGTCTGAACGAGCATTCGCTCATCAGCAGGCACTAACATCCACAGCGCATATTACAGATTCCATGATGCGCACAGCTTAATGCAGCTCCCAATATTTAATATTAAGGGCTAATATTAAACCCATTTGAAGCCTGTAAAAATTGGTAGCAATTATGTGTGGTAAAACTGTCTTATGAAGACGAGAGTGAATTGGTATATCTGTGAAGAAAAGAGGATTTATGTTGGCATTTATCTGACCGGTGTCTTATATATGAATAACAATTAGTTTATTTGCAAATCAAAATTAATACTACAGTATTAACTGTGTTTTTTAATCCTTAATGTTAGGAAAACCTTTATTACACTGAGAAGTGACATATACATCACTATTAAATAGCCATAATTAAACATTAAATAAAACCACATCTGGTATATTTTTCCTAGGATCCCTGCATAAATCCTCTTTGCTCTGTTAAAGTTCTCAAATGCAAATGGTTAATCTCATTTTCCCCTCACATTTCATTTCTTCAATTTCGTATTTCACTACAACAAATTAGCATTAGGAGCAGAATATATTAGGCCTATTCACTACTAAATCACAGCTCTCAGATAAGTACCAATGCATCTTCAGTGTTGAACGCTCCTGATTTCAAATACAAATCGAGGTCTATGGATTATACATCCATCTTCCAGCAGACCAGTAGCTCTTCTCCTGTGGCCTAAGGTATTTTCCTCCTGTTTTGGGTTCTTTAACTGGTACCCTTGAGCCCATAACAGTGACCCCAGTGATAACAGACACTGTACGGCCAAAAGTATGCGGACACCAGCTTATCCAACATCTCATTATGAAGCCGAAGGTATCAACGTGAACTTGGTCCATGCTTTGTTGCTGTAACAGCCTGTATCCTTCTGGGAAGGCTTCCTGTTAGATGCTGTCATGTTGCTGGTGGGATTCACTGCCATTCAGGTTAGGTATCGATGTTGGGTGATCAGGTCCCTTACTGGGAGCTTCTCTGTCCGACCACTTTGCAGCTGAACTGGCTATCGGACATTCTCACCCTCGCAGTCACTTCACTCTCGCTCCTCACTCAGGGCAGCTATAGCAGGGTAGCGATGGGGCAACCTGGCTTGCTGGAAAGAGGGCGTCCTACCATGGTGCCAAGTAGAAAGACACCAACCTCTTCTATGTGACCACCCAATATGCTGCTAATGTCTGCATGACTGTGTCTGCATGACTGTGTCTGCATGACTGTGTCTGCATGACTGTGTGCTTAACTGTACACCTGTGACTGTCCACGTACTTTTGACCTTTACTGCCCAGAACCCCTATACCAGTGGCCCGTGGACCAGGGTGACACTAGCTGCACTAACTCCACATTATGCCTAGTGAGCAGAACAGCGGCTTGTCACGTTCAGCTAAGATGAGAGGCGCTTTCCAGGGGAAGAGCAGACATTGGTGGTTTTCTGTGAATCTTGAAGGTGGCCATGTATGCGTGCCTGCAATCCAGTGAAATAACTGAGCAAGCCAATCAGCCGCGGTGATCAATGACCGCATAACAAGGGCCAGTTTGTCGCTGGAAAATTGTTCAGCTTTGGCAAACTTCCTGTTAGATTCCCTGTCTTTGACCTTCTTTCTCTCCGTGGCACCGCTTGGATGTCGTTGCATATAACATTCACCCCATCTGGCGAGTCAGAAGATGGTAGCCAGCTAGATGGTTAGCAGAAGATGCTGCTTCAGCACCTCCTAAATAAGGAACGTGTGAATTTAATATTTAGGGTAGTGACTGTTTGTGAAAGGCAGTGATTTGTGTGGTGGTTAACACAGCCTCTGGTTCCTTCACATAGCTATTCAAAGATGATTATTTACTCTTACTGAGGGTCTGCCTTTTGTAATGTAATGGGCAGAAAACAATCATGAGCTCTGAACACATTTGGGAGGAAATTTCACGTGTGCATCACAAGACCCTGTGCAGGCCCTTGGAACCCTGACAACAACAGTGAGCCAAACAATGAGAATAGCAGCAGAGTAGTGAACGGGGACTCTGCGCATTCTACACCCGCACCGCAGACAACACAGCGCAACGGGCCGCGGCAGCGGCCAGCCCCAGAAACCAAAGCGAGAGGGAGAGCAGAAAAGCGTACCTTCAGCAGAGGATTTGGAGAAGGTCTGAGAAGCGAATCCAGGAGCTGGACCAGAGGACAGGACAAGGGTAGGACGAACAGGGTGGAGGTACAGAGAACACAACATGATGACAGGAAGCAGAACGAAAAGGGGGAAATCCAGAAGAGGATAGGAAGGGACTGATGCAGATATAGCAGGTAGTGTGTGTGTGCATGCATGTGTGTGTGTGTCTCTCTGATTGTGTGGATTAGGTTTATATTACACTGTGGGGGCAAATCTCCAACAATGTAATAAAAACATGCTTTTTTTTGACGTTGTGGGGACAATTTTTGGGTCCCCACAAAGATATGTGACTGCATTCAAAAAAGTAAAAATGCTAAAAGTCTCGTATTTTTGTTTGGCTACTTGTGATTAAGGTTAGGGCTGGGTAGGGGTTACGGCTGTCCAGTTATGATTAGAGGTTTGCCCATAGAAATTAATGGAGAGTCCCCACAAAGATATAATTACAAACCCGTGTGTGTGTGTGTGTGTGTGTGTCATTTTTTTGAGGAAGTGGTGGTAGAAGTCTGGGAGGAATTGGGAGTCGGATTCGGGTACTTAAAAAAAATATATAAAACAAAAAACATATGGACTCATACCTTGGTTGTTTAACATCAGGTGCGCCAGACCTTGAAGGAAAGAACAGAAAAAAAAAGAAAGGAAGGAAAAAGGAGGTCATAAAAGGCACGGGAAGAAAAGAAGCATTGTCACAACGTTGGACTGCAGTTTGTGACAGACATCCTGGGGCAGAGAAGGATGTCAGAGTTCAAATCAAACCAAAAGGAAGGAAATCAAAAACGAATAAACATTTCTTGAGTGGGGTGTGGGAGGCAAAAGAAAAAAGCATTTAAATTTGCGCAACTACCGAAGGTGATTGCTCATATAAATGCTTTTTTTCCTAATGGAACACAGACGAAACTGTTTGGCAGATCAGTTCTTTCAGTTCAACTTTGTTTTCATCCACTTTCTTATAAATATATATGGATATATTTCCTTGAATATCCATCAAGCATTGTAACATGAACAGGACAGTAATCAAACAATCACAGACAGGGAAAACCGTTTTAGTAAAGCGTACATTATCCCATCAAAAGGAACAAACCAACAGGTTCATGTTCTTTGGGTAACAGCCACTGCACGCCATGCATCAAAGACCTCCAGGCACCACTGAAGAAGCAAGAAGAGGAATGCAAACACAGTGCAGTAAGACCACCGATTGCACACTGCAAAATGCTAGCTAACGTTGCAATTTATGCAATTTCCCATCAGCGTGCGTCTCAGCATTACGATTCCGCAAGTCTCACAGCGTGAGCGATGGCACAGTGAACGGGGAGAGACACTGCAGCCAGATCTCCAGAATTAACATACAACACAGACAGGCTTCCAGTGCCAAGCTGGCTCACTCAATGCTACCATCAGCAGCATCGGGGAATCCAATGCACTGCAGTTGGTCCACTGCAGAAGCCCCAACGCCAGCAGTGGGGCCTCAGAAGCTCAACACATCCCAGCCAACGCAAACAACAGCATCAATAACCTTCACATCGGCTGAAAATCCATAGTATGCGTCTTCAAAGTCGACAAGCTAGAGCAGATATCCTTGATAATAATTAGTAAAAATTTGGTGACAAGAATACAAGAAAACGCAATCAGTGCATGAGCGGATCTTGGAAAGTTTATTTTTTTCCTGCCACTGAAGAGCATGGTGGTTTAAGTACACTCTCACTCCAGAAGTTTCACGCTTGAACCTCTCCTCCAGATTATTTCCTACAGGTCTCCCCGCATGTTGTACGTGTCCTGGGTGTGCATAAGGGCCCAGAGCTCCACACCACGGGCACTACTGCATCTCGCACTGTATGATTCCCCAAAAGCACTTCTTATCGTGGTGCCTCTAAACGGATAAGCAGGCACCAAGATCTATGGAGGAGTATGTGATACTGTGGAAGTAATCCAACAACCAGTGTAGTTATAGCGATAAAACCTAACATCTCAGAGCTCCATTGCAAGTATGGAGACCACAAGCCAGAGTTTGTCATTTCCCACAATTCCTGGTGAGTGCTTTCCCATCAGCTTGCTCACTCTTCTGCTTTTTGTAGATCTCATGGGGAAAAGAAAAGGTCGAGGGACCTTGGTCTATCGATATTGTTTTCTCCATTTTGAAAAATCATCAAACTGTAGCACAGATTCTAAATGCTGAACATGTCAACCCGGAGAAGAGAATCATTTCTGCATGATCTTCAGAGATATTCATGAGCTGCCAAGTGTCTCAGCTATTCTCTCCAATGACATCTCATGAAAGCAGTGCAGTTACCTTGTGAATCCTACATTTCTTCATGCAACGCAACAGTACAAAAAAGTACAAAAGAGAAATGCTATTATGGGCTATAATTCCCCATGAAATACTGACTGCAATGCTCACTTGACTCTTGCATGCTGCAGTCTTGAAACTGAAGGTCAGCCCTGGTTAATTTCAGGGTTGGACAGAAGTCCCATTCCTATCGTCAGAATCATCAGATATAAAGTTATAAATGAAGATGCTGTCAGTTGAGCACCTTTCAGCAAGTCGGCTGGTGGTCATTTTCACCTCTTAGGTACATTAATTTAGACCATCGACACTTGTGAAAGCAGAGAGTGGCTCTTTAACCTGAGCCACGGATGGTTATGTAATGTGCTGCGTCCTTTAATAGTTTAATTCCAAACTGCACTCTGTCTGCATAAGCAGCTCATATTAATTCAACGGGGGATTTGAACAGAAATGAAGAACTTAGAAAGCAAATGGGTAGAGACCCACCATTCGCCTGGAGACGCCTTAATAAACACATAAATCCAACAGTTATACAGTAGTTAGCACTGCTTATGTGATAAAAAATGACAATGCGGGGAAAAAAACAATGTAATCATATTAACCTGAACGCGATCAATAAAAAATTAAGGAACATTTACACGGTGGTACGTTGCGTGTCGGCAGTCAGACGGCGATATGAATGCACATTCAGATTGAAAGAGACATTGCTTTGGCTCCATGATTGATGCTGTTATTTACAAGGTGGTCTGCATAACCTGACGGTGACTGAAGTCTGATGCAGACGCCTGACACGTTCATAAAAGCCTAAAAAAAGAATCAGCTCCATTTCTAACTCAAGCAGACAGCGCTAATTTTAACAGACAGCTACATCACAGTTATGCCCCGTGCAGAACCAAACTGGACAATGATTTCTTAGAGATTTAAAACTTCAATGGCTAAGGGTCAGAGATGTATCTTTAATAATGATTTTAAATGAGAATACTACTGTCCAGCTACCATGGGGAACATGCTGTATATTTGCCCCTCTTGCTTTCCTAGACTTGCCAGAGTCTTTGGCAATAGTGTCACTTATCAAACACTCTCCATCTGCTCGATGGCCTTTATAAATCAGCCTCCGCCATTCCTACAACATCGGGTGCATTTAGCACACAGCGGCTTCTTAAAAGAAAAAGAGGCAGAAGCGAAAAAATCAACCCACTGGGCTAGTGTTTGGCAGAGCTGGCAGGGAGCAAAAATGTGGACTGTCTGGGGTTCCCTGGGGACTGGGTTGAGAAATACTGCATTAGGTGACATAGACGGCTGCCTAGGGCGCCCCCTACTGAGGGGGTGCCAACTTAGCAGGCTGATTTCACCCCGCTGGTGGTGCGACTTGCCTAGGGTGGCACGTTCTCGCCAAAGTTTAGGAACCTAATTCCTGGTTCCGAGTTCCTGGCCCATATCTGACCCTCATGTGTCACTGTCCCACCGCACAACAGGAACTGAGACTTTTATGCTTAATAAGCACTGGAATCGCAAAAGGCTGGTAGATCAAACTTCACATGTAATTTCACACAAAACTACACCGCCATCCCAAAACAATGGAGGATGAAAAAGTAATTTTGTTAGTTATTTGGTTTGTTATTGGGCCGATGATTAAACTGGTCTGAAGATTATAATATATGGTATATTGGTTCAATATATTATATTGGTATAATAAAAAATATATTGGTTGAAAACGGAACATAGCATTTCATTTATACGGCTCACGAGATATTTATAATTGGCCAGAAGATCAATTTTTTAGTTTTTCATAGAATAAAAAACGATGTGAAGTTATTCCGCTAATACGCGGCAACACATTTCACCGCCACACCGGTGATATTAGACGGAAGTATATCGGTCATCGATCAAATTTTCCGATGTATAAATTTGGAGACACAAGCAAAAACAGGATGAATTTAACGTAACTGTGATACAGAAATAATTCCATCTACTCAGCTTTTGCTCCCCTACTTCACTCTCTTTGCCTTACTCCCAAGTCAGTACCGGTAATTGTGGTTAACCAATCAGGAAAAGTTATCATTATCAGCCCCTCCCAGTAGTTCTTGATCAAGCGGGACAGATGTTCCTGAAAAAGGTTCCTACGATGGGAACCCAACAGAAGTTCATGGTTCTTGAAAAATGTTCTGGTTCCTGAAAAAGGTTCCTGCAGTGGGAAAGTGGCCATGGTATCGGGCTGGTCCTGCTGGTTAGAAACCAGTCAGCAAAGTAGCATGAGCTCATTAGTATGGATCCTGAGGAACATCGCGAGTGCCCGAGCCGTCGCCTCCCCCCTTTGTTCTGTCCTCCGTAATGCTCCTCATTAAAAAGATAACACAGCAATAAAATGATAATGGCAATGCTATGTACCAAATTACTGTGCCCCCACGCTCCTGTTGCCACTGCAGATTAGCACTGAAGGTTAGTCCTGTCCGCTATGTTAAAGAAATGCGATTAGAGGTCCGCAAATTGCAGAACAAAATGCTGAGATTGTCCAAAGTAAGGAATAAAAGTTACGAAATAACAGATAAATGGTATAATACAAAATTCCCGGTAAAATGGAGGAGGGGAAACAAAAACGATACACGATGGCAGCGCCAGGAACAGAAGGAGTGCGGACAGCTTGCTGAACGAGCAGACAGGCCCCTTTCCGGGGATCTGTTTACAACGTACCTGCAACAAGGACAGACACCTCCCTGGGCCTGGCAGCAGCATCGTGTCAGAGCGAACAGGTCCAAACAGCAACGTAAACATCTCCACATGACACGCGACCTGGGAAGGCAGGCCTGCAACGAGGGCCCAAACAGCCCGTGAGCTAAATTGCGAGTGGAAACGCCCGGATTTCAAGGTAAGCAAGTGTAAAGCGTACAGTCATTTATTTATTAATCCCCCGCCCGTCCGAATTAGCATACCTCAAGCTTTCTTTAATTAAACTCTACGAGCCTTTTGGTAATTAATTTAAAAGTAGGTTATGCCACACAAGCGTACTCTCCTAAAATTCCCCTCATTCAATCATAACAAATCAGTCACCGTTCCTGTTTATCTATGGCAAACCATCTAAAAAGGAGAGGTTATTTTTCTTAATTATTGTGTTGCCAATTGTGATTAATAGCTATTTAAGCAATTGCTCACAATTGCAAATTGTGGGGCTAATGCAGACGCGTGAGTGGAACTGACAAGACGTGGTCTGGGTGGGACCCTCTTAATTAGCCGACGCTGACTGAATAATCAGCGTAAATAAAACATTATCCCGCCGTTGAAGGGCTGCGACGCCGCCAGCCTCACTCATCTCGCCGCCATCGCCGTGACGTGTGGGATGCGTTTGCTCGCCCCGTCAGCAGCAGCTGCTGACGAACCGCGGTAATGACTGATACATAACGTAGAATGGGCACTCAAACCCACATTCGTAACCAGCTAGCTAAAAAAAATCATGCGAAGCTTGTTCACAGCGGCTGCTGACGAACCGCGGTAATGACTGATACATAACGGAGAACGGGCACTCAAACCCACATTCGTAACCAGCTAGCTAAAAAAAATCACGCGAGGCTTGTTCACAGCAGCTGCTGACGAACCGCGGTAATGACTGATACATAACGGAGAACGGGCACTCAAACTCACATTCGTAACCAGCTAGCTAAAGAAAATCACGCGAGGCTTGTTCACAGCGGCTGCTTTCTATTGCAGCAACGACGTCAACCTTAGGTGGACAGCTTCGTAAAGAACATTGGCGTTTTTTTATACATTTATTTTTATATTTTTATCTGTTGTTGTGTTCGCAGAGAGTGCTTGCACATTCACAGTACGAAATCAATTACTTTAATGTCAAAATGAGGAAAAAATCACATCAAAAACAACATTTTGTGAGTATTTTAGTGTGCTGGCTTTTTAGCTGTTAGTTTGTTATTTTCACTCTAGAACATTCCGGAGCCACAGCTCATTCTTCATCCTCCTCCCCTAGTTTATCCTCCTCACCTGCCTGTTTGATGAAAACGCACCACGTGACCAGATATCATCTTTGCTATTATTAGTAAACATTTTTTATAATGCAGATAGGATTTGCATCTTAAAGGCAAGTTACTTTGAAAATAACACGATTTTGAGGTTTGGATTCCTCTATCTTGCTCTTCAGATTTTAATCTTGCTTCTAAACTTTTCTTTAATGATTAAATATTTGCGGTTCCAGGCCCCCGCTGTACAGAGAGCAAGTTGGGGGAGCCATAAAGACAATTTCCCCATGGGGATCGCTAAAGTATTTATTATTATTAAATATATACATCTTAAATATGTATACTTATATGTACAAACATGAATTGTTTCTGCTGGGAAGCACATTGAAGCTCCATATAAATAGTGGTAAAACAAACATGATCAAACACATGGTCTGCTAGTCTAGACGGCACAATGACGTGGGCCAATGGGAAGCGAGCTGAACCTGCCTGCCATGCATGAGCTCTACGGAGACTACACACTACACTGCCTGGAGCATCTGATGCGAGGATACACACTTCCTTGGCCGCCCATGAATCTGAGCTGTTGACAGCTCCATATATATTTAATACAAAACATTAAGGAGCCACTTACAAGAGGAAAGAGAGAACGTAACAGCTCTGAGTACATTACAGTCGTCTCCATTGCTACTGAGAGACCAATGGATAATATACATCTCTCGTACCCTGAAACAACACAAGCATGAAAGAGTTTAAAATCAGAAATACACACGAGGGCAGTTTGAATCGTATGACTTTAAAAAAAGGTTAAATCTAGCTACTTTCCAGAATTCAGATGCCTTCGGGTGGTTCCGCAAGTCACGTGGATAAAAGCACCCAAGAGCGGCTCGTAAAAGCATCATTAGCTTCGAGTTTCACATTTCAGAATCAGCGGGGAGCGCTGTGCACGAAACAGGGAGACGGAATAGAATAATCCTTCCAGTTTGCCGTTACGTAAAACCGCTTTTTGGGCAGAACAGAGTGGAAAACAGAAGAAAGCAGAACCAATCAAGGAACGCAACAAGTCTGGGAAACAGTAAAATCACCACACAGCGTGAAAGGATTCGAGCCAAGCTTAAATGGTAAAGGAATAGAAAATAAAGTAATTAAATAAGGGTCGCACGATGCGTTAGCGGGGAGATAATTAGGGAGGGCGTTCAGGCCAGAAAAACCCAGTGAAACGTTATGGTAGGCCTCTGTCTGTCAGGCTCGGCAGACAAAGAATCATCGTCTATGGCAGAGAAAGAAGAATGAGCAGGTGGAACACTTTGATTGCAGTGGGAAGGTCTTCCCACCACTGGATAGCGGCAGATGGGGGGGGGGCGCGAACGCGGCAGTGATGGCTTATAAGCACTTTGAACCTCTACACGGGGCATCCAAGCGGTTTGGAATAAAAACAGTCAGACTGTGCTTGTGGTGGTCCAGTGCAGGCGGCGGAAAAGACGCGGACAAAGAAGCCGGCGGTGGCCCGGAGCCCATCGGACCCAAAGGCTCGGAGGGCTTCGGGCTCTGGGCCACACCATGAATAGAGGGGCATAATAAGCTGGCAGCGTGACGCGGTCTCGGGGCTCGCTTTGTGTTTGGCTTATCAATCACGCGCCATCACGGAAAAGCCCAGAACGCTGCCAGATCCGAAGCTGCAGAGCCTCCCGGAAAGGGACACCCCCCCCCCCCCCCCAAACTAATGGATAATTTTTAGTCAGAGACAAGTGCTGCTAACAGCTTTGACACTCGGGTACGAATCCTCACGGTACTTTGCTTGTTGGACTGTCTTTATGCCGCCCAAGTCTTGGGTTATTAATGTCTGACAGAGGTGACCATTTCAGGTCCAGAAAGTACAAATCTAAACCAGGATTTCATTGCAACCAACCAGTCACAGAGTACTCAACTGGTTGGTTGAAACAAAATCTTGGTCTGGATTTTTACTTTCTGGACCTGAAATGTCCACCTCTGATATTTGACAACGACTCTTTGCAGTGGCTTGGTGTCTCTGTGGCTAGTGCTGTTGCTTCCGAGGTTAGGGGTTCGAATCCATCCTGCCTCCACTTTATGAGTGTGGAGTCTGCAGGTAGGCAAATTAGCCGCCCCCCCCCCCCCCTGCCATGACCATGTCCAGGTGGACAACTGCACTACCATCTCTATTTGTGACCCTAATATCACACGCACTTGATTTCTCATTGCGTTTTTGTACAACCGCTATAGTGAAGTGAAGCAAGCACACAGCCAGACCAGCGCTGAGTGTGTTCTGTGTCATTCCAAAGGCACTCTGACCTCTGAGATATTTTTACAGCTGCAGGTAAATGTCAGCCCTCACCAAGTTTATCTAAAGCCCACTGTGGTCCTCAGCCACGGTTCTCCTTTTTAGTCTCAAAACAGAAGCAGTTCAGAGGTCTGTGCAGAATAAAAGGTTTTATAGTGACATTATTTCCCGCCAAGATTGATCTTATTTCATTGTGTACATCCAGTGAACCACGTTAACTCTTTTTTCGCACCCATGTTTTGAAGTGCTCAGTCGATCAACATATCTCAGTGAATTTGGTAGGTTGGTAGATGATAATTTTTGGGCACAAATGGTATCTGTACTATCCCTCACAGTTTGACACTTTGTTCCGATCGCTGACCCAGTTCAAATAAACTTCTTGACAGAATTAATGAAACAAGTCAATGAAACAAAATTATCTCTGGTTCTTGAATTTAAACCTATGGTCTCACGTCCATTTTATCAAACTCCAAACCTCGATGGCCAGCCACTGACCCACTATTGATTTTTTTTTTCCTCAGTATTCAGACACATCTGAGGAAACTAGAAATTAGTTTGGAAACTCACTAGAGATGGTATATATTCATGCCAGATATGATTGGCTGTCTCGCCCCAGAGTAAACAAGTTGGCATGTAAAGAATTGGGCCATGTGAAAGACACATCCTGTTCAGACAGGAAACACCTTTATAACCAGCTTGCCTGTTTGTCCTCCAGTATATCAGACTGACCTTGATGAAAGCACACTTGATTCAGACTGGATTTTTTAAATGGTAATATTTGTTATTCAAGTGCCAGTGAAAAGTGCCATATTTCCTTTGGTCTGGATCCAACAGCTTAGCTGAAGAGCGAGAATACCAGAGAGCCATAAGGAATTCCCCTGCCTGCAACCAAACACTTCTTGGGATTGACACAACACCTACTGAGCATCTTTCCGAAAGATGCTTTTATGAACGGCAGTGCGACGGACATATGGTGAAACTGCCTCGCTGTTTAGAGCATCAAGAAACCTATGTGGAAAGTTTATAAATTTACCTTAAACAAGATGCACTTCATTGCTAGGGATGAGTCTAGACACTCGTTTAAAAATGCCTTATTCATTTGAGCTAATTAAAAGGTAAGATGTAATGACACATGTGCCCAGCGCTCAGTAATTAACTTGGCATTCAGGTTGTTTTTGCTGTCAGAACCTCTTTACTCATGTCTTTTTATACGACTGATAATCAAATGGAAAGAGATGTGACTTTAAAAAAAAAATAAAAAACTGCAAGCAAAGGTGAAAGCAGAGGTCATGCTTCTGAATTGCTTCAACTGACTAAAAATGTAGTCTGACAAGTGTTACTTTGGTTAAAATCAAGTGAACTGCTTCTGGATTAGGGGTGAAGGCGGACAAACCACAGATGAGCTCTGTGTTGATATTATGATATGTAGAAGTAGCTCAGGTCCAGCAGAGTAGTTGTAGCTGAGGCCCGGTAGGAGAGTCGTAGCTGAGGCCCGACAGGAGAGTCGTGGCTGAGACCCAGCAGGGTAGTCTTAGCTCAGGTCCAGCAGAGTAGTCATACTGTAGCTGAGGCCCGACAGGAGAGTCGTGGCTGAGACCCAGCAAGGTAGTCTTAGCTCAGGTCCAGCAGAGTAGTCATACTGTAGCTGAGGCCCGACAGGAGAGTCGTGGCTGAGACCCAGCAGGGTAGTCTTAGCTCAGGTCCAGCAGAGTAGTCATAGCTGAGGCCCGGTAGGAGAGTCGTAGCTGAGGTCCGACAGGAGAGTCGTGGCTGAGACCCAGCAGGGTAGTCTTAGCTCAGGTCCAGCAGAGTAGTCATAGCTGAGGCCCGGTAGGAGAGTCGTAGCTGAGGTCCGACAGGAGAGTTGTGGCTGAGACCCAGCAGGATAGTCTTAGCTGAAGCCCAGCAATGTAGTCGTAGCTGAGGCCTGGCAGGGTAGTCCTTTTGTTGCCGGTAGCGCATGCCCTGCCCCCAACTATGGCAAGGCCCCGTCACTGGACGGTGCGGTATCCTCGAGTGCAGCTACGGAAAGCCAGCAGCAGCAGAACATCACCTCCAGCAATCTAAGGATGGTTTCTTATTACAGGTAGGTCTCAACTGACGTAATAATCTGTTCCACAAACCCTTAAGTAAGTCACAATTGAGTATTTACAATAAAACTACCCTTATAAAGGGTTGATTAATGGTTTATACTCAGGTTATTAATTAGGTTATAACACTGTAAATAATTAATAGACAATCATAAGCAAGGCATAACACAATTTTTAAATTATGATTAATGAGTTATTCCCATTTATAAATGGCAAAAGGGAGTCTTATTGTAAAGTGGTACCAAAAATAATAATTCATATGCAGGTATAATCTCGCTGTAACAGTTCATGGAGAACTCGATTCAATTAAAGCGAGGAGTGAGTCTCGGTCCCAGCCCAGCAGCACCGGCCTGTGGTCCACAGGGACAGGGATTAGTTCGGGCCGGAAGCACGGTTGGAGACTAAGCGCCTTCGAACCCTTGCGGTCTCCATGACAAATTTCTTATCTGCACCAGGAATATGAATGTGCACTGGGGGAGACACTGTCCTCTTCAAGCTAACAACGTGTCTTCACTGGGGCTGCAGCTCTGTCTGTACTTGTGCGTATCGTTTATCATGCGGAGTTTACCTGCAACTCTGCTATTATTTACTGCTATTATTTACTGCAATGATCCCCCTCCCCCCCAGAAAGTGCATATTATACTACAAGATTAATAATGTACTGCTAGAAAATGGACCAGGTGTGTAACATTGTGACAAATGTTATATCCATTTTCCATAATTGTTACACCAGACTGGGGACCCGGAGCGTGCCCCAGGAGGGGGGGGGGCACCCAGGACAGGGCGCCAGCCCACTGCAGGGGACAGACACACCGAGACAAACCTGAAATAACAATTAGCAAAGCAATAAAATGAATCTCCTCAAGTACAATCAACATAAACAACAGATTGTTTAACACGATGTCCTATGGCCTCACTACTGCCCTGAGCAGTGCACAGCTTAGTGAAAAGTTACGTGTGACCTCAGCATTACAGTGTTGAATTAAATGTGACCCCAGCATTATAATGTCGGGTTTAGTGTGACCTCAGCATCATAATGTCGGGTTCAGTGTGTCCACAGCATCATTATGTTGGGTTTAGTGTGTCTTCAGCATCATAATGTCGGGTTTAGTGTGACCTCAGCATCATAATGTCGGGTTCAGTGTGACCCCAGCATCATAATGTCAGGTTTAGTGTGACCCCAGCATCATGTCGGGTTCAGTGTGACCCCAGCATCATAATGTCGGGTTTAGTGTGTCCTCAGCATCATAATGTCGGGTTCAGTGTGACCCCAGCATCATAATGTCGGGTTTAGTGTGTCCTCAGCATCATAATGACGGGTTTAGTGTGTCCTCAGCATCATAATGTCGGGTTTAGTGTGTCCTCAGCATCATAATGTCGGGTTTAGTGTGTCCTCAGCACCATAATGTCGGGTTCAGTGTGACCCCAGCATCATAATGTCGGGTTTAGTGTGACCCTCAGCATCATAATGTCGGGTTTAGTGTGACCTCAGCATCATAATGTCGGGTTCAGTGTGACCTCAGCATCATAATGTCGGGTTTAGTGTGACCCTCAGCATCATAATGTCGGGTTCAGTGTGACCTCAGCATCATAATGTCGGGTTCAGTGTGACCTCAGCATCATAATGTCGGGTTCAGTGTGTCCTCAGAATCATAATGTCGGGTTTAGTGTGACCCCAGCATCATAATGTCGGGTTCAGTGTGACCCCAGCATCATAATGTCAGGTTTAGTGTGACCCCAGCATCATAATGTCAGGTTTAGTGTGACCCCAGCATCATAATGTCGGGTTTAGTGTGTCCTCAGCATCATAATGTCGGGTTTAGCGTGACCTCGGCATCATAATTTCAGGTTTAGCTGGACCTCAGCATCATAAGCGTGACCTCGGCATCATAATGTCAGGTTTAGCGTGACCTCAGCATCATAAGCGTGACCTCGGCATTATAATGTCAGGTTTGTGACCTCAGCACCAAAGTGTTGAGTTAAATGTGACCCTGCAGGTGGGTACAGGAATATCAGTGACTTTGGCTGGCAGACAGACAGACAGACAGACAGGCAGACAGACAGATGTCCTTTATTGACTGCTAATTGATCACTTTTCACTCCCAGTATACTTCACACTAAGGTTTCGCTCCTTTCCCAGTGTCAGAATCGCTTCTCCTCACTCTTACACGCCCCCGGCCTATGAAAAGCCCCCCCTTGGTTAGTTAGGCTACCTCTCTGGACCAACTCGCATCCAGACACATCCTGGTAGGCCAAAGATCGCCGTAAGCAGACGGGGGGCGCTGCTTCCTCCCAGCACATCTTAAATACCCCCCCCCCCCCTCCCAGCCTCAGTCAGTGGCCACGCCACAGTGCCCCTCCCCATTACATTTCATATTCCACCGAACCGCACCGCGGGTAATCAAGCAAACTGAATAAATACTGGGCTAATTCAATAAATCGGCCGCATTGCGAGGAGAGAAAAAAAAGGAGGGAAAAAAGGAGGGGAAAAAAAGGAGGGAAGAAAAAGTCAATCGCGAGAAAATTAAACGGCAGTCAACCTTGTAAACAGATATTTCAGCAATGTTTAACACAATAGCCTGTTTGGCTGTGCGATGCTCGCGCCGCGTCTATGACCACAATGTATGTTCAACAACTTCTGGGAAAAGGCTCTGGCAAGACGGACAGGCGGGGGGGGGGGGGGCGAGACGAACATTTCCGGCAGCATTTTATGGGCCTGCCTTCCAGGCTCTGATAATTATTCATGTTTTTTTTTATGTCCTCATTAATTACATCCATTATTTCCATCCAGTTTGATTATGCAGGATGTGTCTTCTTTTTTGAAGCTTTTTAAAAATAGAAAACGTGAAATTGGGAGTGGGGGAGAAAAAAACAAATCCAGCAAACATGTTTCCGTTACGAGGAGCGCTGTAAACGCGCTGTAAACGCACTGTACCGCATACTCTGCCACCGTCGGCATGGCAACCGGCTGCTCCGTCTCCTCTGGCATGATGTCGGCCATATTGGGGGAGCTATAAAACATGTCTCTCTCGCTACCCCCGCCACCAGCCACATCCCACACGCCTGCTCCTCTCTCTCTCCCTTGGCAGGCAATTAAATTCGCCATTGTACATCTTTATTGTGTCACAGCACAAGACGAATATCACTCTTCAATTAAATATCTAAAAGGATTTACATTTGCAAGGTTATACCATTAACAAAAACACAAATACAATACCCATTTGCCTAAAGAATTGCCCACAAAAACACTCGTCTCCCACTGCCTTCCGCTGAGAAACAAAGGGACCTTAAAAAAAAAAACTGACTGTGGCCGTATATACTTGTAATCTGGCTTTTATAAGCCGAGTCTCCCTTTTACTGCCAGGTTTCCAGACCATAAAATCCACGCTGGCGACTTCTCTCCAGGCCAGCTGTGTTACTTCAACACAGCAGAAGAAACACAAGAGGTAAATACAGATTATAATCTCTGACAGAAATGAGTGTCTGTGACTTCGGGGGGGGGGATCGATGGCAGGCGTAACTCGGCAGTAACTGCGCGTTTTCTCCGAGCCCCACAGACAATGTAGAGCGAGGCTTTCGCGCTCAGATCTGAACGCGCACCAGACCGCGAACATCCTAGTTACTGTCATAAGCAGGCTCACTGTCTCCGCTTGCATTAAATACGACAAACTCTGTGTCGTGACGTTTGCTTAACGCCAAAATGTAAAAACAAAGTTATTACATTATAATTTATTATAATAGCTAAATAGTAGTAATTTATCAGTAGTATTTATCAGTAGTATTTATCAGTAGTATTTATTAGTAGTATTAGTAAACATGCTATAAGGCAAATTCATTCTTTTTCTATAGCCTACTCACTTATACTATTCAGGGTCGCGGGGGTCTGGAGAAAATCCCGGAGGCTACAGGCAGGGAACAACTCAGGATGGGGCACCATCCCATCACAGGACACACACATCATACTCACACACGCAGACACGCACACGCACCATGACACAGGGAGAACATGCACCCTGGTCCCAGAGGTGGGAGATTATCGCACTGCCAGGCCGTCCTCGTAAAACACCAATATTTATATGAAATATCACTAAATTAGCATTAAAGATGGAGCTACACGTTGTCCAATACAGTCCTATACTCATTTATTGTTCTCCTTTTAAATTCGTTAAATACAACAAGAAATAAGTTTTCTAAGAAAACAAGCGGCATCCCCGCTGGCAGCCTGCTAACATGCTAATAGGGTATCTTCACTCGGGGGAACTTCTTAATGACGGCGGATAAATATGGCACAGTCGCTTCCGATTGTCGCGAAGGAAGACGAAGCTGAGGAGATCTGCATGTGCAAATTACACAGCGGGGTCATTGTTTACATCTAACACGATTATGTGGAGCAGACCATATGAACTGAGAGGATCCTAACGCCCACAGTGAGTGAAGTCAAGAATGGTCTATCTATGATGTACCGATCTCAGCCTGTGCGGCTAATTTGCATTCTGTCAAAATTAACACCAGTTAAACATGCTGTCTTGTACTGGTATCCATTAGGGCAGAGGTTTTGGTAGGACCTTAAGGCCGCAGGAGCATAGCCCAGAGACGTAATCTGTCCAAGGGTCTCCATCTTCAATTCAATGTCTCTGAATTTACAAGGACTGTTGCACTGGGAACATTTTGGGAAACGCAGCCGTGGACGGAGACTGTCGTGATGCATAGGATTTGCAAACAGAGTAAAAATTTCTGAGATAGACAAACCATTCGGGGCTCGTTCAGATTCATTCTGAGCTGTATCCCAGAATGCCTCAGGCCCGTGGTGCGCCTGGGTGTAGGACAAAAGGAGATGTCAGAAGGACCATATCAGAGGGATCAGCTAGCCACTAAGTTTATAGACCTAAGGCAGCTCAAGGTATATTTCAAGAAGTTTATTTCTGGCAATATGAAGAAAGTTCCATGTTAAATCTATTGGCTCTTTGAAATCAAGGTGTACAGCGACGTGTCTTTGCTGACTTCAGTTTTTACCGGGACTCTATCATCGGCTTCTAATCTCTGGGACGCTCGGAGAATGAAACGCCTGGATTTGCAACGTGATTAAAACAGTTCACAAGATGTCTGCCTTCGCTCTTCGCTCTTCTGTGACGGATCTTCTCGCAGTTGTCTGACTCCCGCCGTGGCTTAAAGAGCCCGGAATGTGAAGGAAATCAGGCCAAATCATCCTGGCATTTGGTGTCAATCTTTTTTTTTTTATTATTATTATTATTATTTCTCAAAGCAGGTCAGGAGTCACCCTGGGTCTGTGTTTTTGGTCGTGTCTCTGCAGTGACGTCTCTCAGGATAAAATACATGCTAGATTCGTCCCAAAGAAATCAATTATTTGTGTCTTTCAAGCTGGCAGCAATTTTATGACATGAAGTCCACATGGGGGAATGGAAAAGATAGACCCCCCCCCCCCCGCACCCCACCCTGACACAAGATCCCAGCTGCCAGTGCAAGAACATAGACTGGCACAGGAAGACAGATGTCTCGCTTGCATGGCTACAAAGGAGTGATCCTCATTCTCCAAGGCAACCTACGTGAGATGGGGACCTTAACGTTTCGCCGCTTCCTGTGACAGTTTGACCTTCACTCTGACTGTTACCGCAGAGGATCTCGTCAATGAACTGAAAAATGAAAGTGAAACTGTTACATATGAGTGTACTAAAACACAGCAATGACAACGGCTATCGACGACACGGGCGTGGAATCGCAGAGCAGCCCGTGACAGGGAACAGACAGACAGTGCGGCTCTGATGAGAGACACAGCAGAGTCTAAAACCAAACGGCTTCTTATGTGAGCCAGTCTTTAAACATACAGTAAGCGCTTCAAGTAGGAGTCTAGCTCTGGGACCTGTTTGTTTTGTTGGAGTCAGTAAGAAGAGAACGGAGAAATTTCAAAAACAGCAGACTGTCTAGACCTTGACCTGAGGACGCTGTGTGTTTTTTATTTATTTTAATATATTTTTTATCCTGGTGAAGTTTAATGTCACAGCACATTGCGTGTGAATTGCAGGGCGATAGAGCAGCCTGCAGTACCCATGGCCGTGACGCTGATTTATGCTGATGCATGTCGTGGGCGTCCTGCGTGTTGGACGGCACGTTAATATGCTAATCGGGGCTAGCCCACGGCAGCGATGTACTCTGAGCTGAAGATCTTCTGGAAATGGCTTCCGGGGGAACAGCGAGTGCAGTGATCATTAACGTGCAATACACTTTGGAAAGAATCTTTACGGCGAAATCACAAGGCGGTGCAATTAAGGCTGCATGAGGGGCGGGGGCTCAGTTCCACCCCCGCTCTGGGGGAGGGCAGCTCGCCTGTTCTCTTGCGTTTACTCCTGCAGATATGCTAACTTTAAATTCTGTGTCTTTAAATCACCCATAGTGTGATTCTGTGACTCTGTGTGCATGCCCAGTGACACACTCTCAACTCTGCCAGGGTGCACCCCAGCCTTGTTCCCTGTGCTGCCTGGAATAGGCTCCACCCCCCCACCCCTTCCCCGGAAAAGGCTCCACCCCCTGGAACAGGCTCCACCTCCCCACCCCTTCCCCGGAAAAGGCTCCACCCCCCGGAATAGGCTCCACCCCCCCCACCCTTTCCCCGGAAAAGGCTCCACTCCCCGGAATTGGCTCCTACTCAGGGTCGGCCTGCGGCCTGTCCTATTCAGGGTTGGCCTGGGGCCTGTCCTACTCAGGGTCGGCCTGAAGCCTGTCCTATTCATAAGTCAGGGGATACCCCCACAATAAGATGAGATGTCCTTTGCAGGACACACAAGCGCAAACACACTGTGATTGGTCATTTGGAGGAATCCCAGACTGTCTGTATATCCCTGTCAAATACAGGGTGAACATGCAAACCTCACACACACGGCATCCAAACCCCTGGCCTGGGAGATGCCCGTCCAGCCTCTGTGCCACCCAGACAGACAGCTAATCTTTACACATTGTGTCTGTAAGTGTATGAAACCATTAAAAATAAAAGGTGCATGCCGTAATGAGGCCTGAGAATTGTGGCGAGGCAGAAATCATCGCAAAAGCAGGACCCTGCGGTACGCCGTCCACCTATGGGGAAAATCATTAGCGGATCTTGGCTGCAGTCGCTCCTATAAGCACGGGGTGGGGGGGGGGGGGGAGCTCAGCAAGTCCCTGGCCGTTTTAGCAAGACGCGCTAAATGCGGCTTCGCTAGAGACCTCACGGGGGCCCTCCGTGCCAATTTCCCTGGCACTTCACAGAGCAGCCGGGCAGCAGGCGGGCACATTGGCGCCGGGTGCGGCCTATTTGAGGGGATCCGTGGCACGCTGGCACGCGCCCCCCTCCCGCTTCCTCTCCTCCCCGCTGGAGCCCAGAGAGGAGGCGCAGCGCTTTGCTCCCAAACGTGCCCCAATCAGGGAATGAAAGCCAAGGCTGTGCCGTCTCTGTGGACCTGGCGCCACAGTAAAGTGGCGGTCTGCATGGCACCAAAGGCAGAACTGGCATTAAAAATGCATTTTAAAAAACATAGAGGTGCTTTTTAAAGGGAAAAGCGGAAAGTGGGGCTACTGGATATCAACAAGGACCTTAATTCCATCCGAAGGCACATTGGCTGGTCGATTCTGAGGCCGCAAACACTCCCCAAGTTCCAGCGCGTGGAAACATCCATGCAGACATTTAAACTGGTCCGTCATCAACCAATCCCAGATTTATATCTTCTGTATAACACTATTTATCAACGCTGCTTGATTTTAAGCTCTCCCTCTCGCGTGTGTTAAGGTGAGATGGGCGAGTGCCAAACGCTGAACACCAGCCCCCTAGTTACTAATGAAGTTACATGCTGAACTGCGTGTTTGTTTTACTGAACTAGCACAACTGGCCAGTAGTAAAAATTCTCCAGGAATTCCATCCATATAAACAGGGCACTTCTAATATCAACGGTCAGTATAGGTTAAGTACTATAGTTACGGAACCAAAAATCCAGCCATTTCTTCTAACTGTTTATTGAGTACGGGGTCACAGAGAGTCTGGACTCAATCCCAGGATGCACTGGGCCCCGGGCAGGAAACACCCAGTAGAAAATGGGGCAAAGATGGGGATACAAACATTCAGATGACTCATATGCAGGTACTGAAAGAGCAGGGCGGATGCGAGAGCTGCGTCTATTCCTGCAGTCCCTGCAGGCAGTTCAAAGCTGCTTTAGGGGGATTCAGCGACTGATCGCGCTGCGTGGGAAGTGAGGTCTTTATCTCTGTGGGATAAACACGCCACGCACATGGTAGCTAACATGTTGATGAATCTGCGAGCGGCTCACTAGTTGCCAGCAGCAAACAAGCTGAAAAAGAATGCCAGATTCAAAATGGCCGACCCCCAGACGTCAAGGTTCGGTGAGTTACTGTTTCGTTAACAACTCACAAACAGGAGCCGTTTCTTTTTTTTTTTTCCTTCTTTTGTTGTGTTTTAAAGCTCGTTGGTTTACCGTCCTGTGGAATTGCTGAATAGCGGTCATGTTGTCTCAGATTAATTTAAAAATCTGTCAATGGCAGGAGAGGAAAATGGCCATTCTTCTCAGCTTGTACCTCATGGTGCGATTAAACTACCCAAACCCCAGACACTGCAGGGCGATGTCACCCGTGGGCTCCTTGACCCTGAGACTGACTGACCCCACCTTCTCAAATTGATGTTGCTTTGGATAAAAGCGTTGGCCAATTAAATAAAATGCCCATGTAAATACAAACAAAGCTATCTATACAATTATAAAAAAACAACATAATACAGCCATAATAATTTGCAGCCCACAAAATTCTTTAAAGACACAAAAATACCTGTCACTCGATTAGCAAATCCAGTGTCCATGGAATTGTTTGCAGGTACACTGCTGTCCAGTGTCCATGGAATTGTCTGCAGGTACACTGCTGTCCAGTGTCCATGGAAGTGTCTGCAGGTACACTGCTGTCCAGTGTCCATGGAATTGTCTGCAGGTACACTGCTGTCCAGTGTCCATGGAATTGTCTGCAGGTACACTGCTGTCCAGTGTCCATGGAAGTGTCTGCAGGTACACTGCTGTCCAGTGTCCATGGAAGTGTCTGCATGTACACTGCTGTCCAGTGTCCATGGAATTGTCTGCAGGTACACTGCTGTCCAGTGTCCATGGAATTGTCTGCAGGTACACTGCTGTCCAGTGTCCATGGAATTGTCTGCAGGTACACTGCTGTACGAAAGCATGAGGCTTCTCTCACAATGCAGTCACTGCAGGGGAGGACGGTGTCGGTGTACCATGTATGATGCGTGTTACTCAGCCGACAGATGGTGTTTGGGAAACAGAGGTACGTGTTTCTAGGGGGTCTGCCTGCGCGTTTGTGTGTCCGCTGCGCGCGCGTGTGTGTGTGTGTGGCCTGAGCTCTTATCTCGCGGTGTCAGGCGAGCTGTTTTCGGGGAAACATCAAAGGACCTCTAGCTACTGCGCAGCGGCGCCATGCTTCACCGGTGCCAACCTGGCCGCGCCCCGTGCCAATCGCGGGGAGGCACATGGGCTCCCAAATCTCCTGGCGTCGGTCGCTCTGGCTCGGAAATTCACCTCCTCTCCGCCACCTGACGAGCCGCCGGCGGGCCTCAGCGACTCTACGGCTCGAGACGCTGAAGACTGTGCAGCCGAGAGGGACATTACACGTCAGCCACATCCACGCACGTCGCATCTCCACGCAGATTCACGAGTTCCATCCACACGTCAGGCAATTTAAAAACCGCGCAGGTTCTCATTACTCTATGACATTTGTTATCAACTAACAGACCGCAATTTCACACCAGCCTTTAGCTGAGTGTTATAATTGCCTATGTAGACTTGATTTTAAATGATTTTAAAGGGCAACATCATTTAACAAGCTAACATTCACTATGATCTGTCACTAGGACCACCGTGAGCTAATTAACTCTGCATGATATTAACTTGTTATACTGAGATGACTACATTAACAAATAATTATCTAGGCTCCGGTTAGGTGTCTACATAAAACATAGCATATTTCTGTCTTTCAGTTTAAGTTTAGCCACTTGTAAGTCGCGGGACTATTAGACTGTCTATGCGACAATCTCTGTCTTGAGGATCACATCTGCGCACTGACATTTTGAAGATTCGGGCACATCTGGAGAACGACCGGACGTAAAAGCTGTCAGCACTCTGAAGGCACTGAAAATGAGGTATCGCCTGCACTACCACAGCACGAGTAATACAGCACGTCTCGGGGCTGCATTAAGGCTGTGAGGATTTACTATCAAAACAGCCGTTTGCGAGAATGTCCCTCTAGCAAGTTCTTTGGACGTCTTTGTTATGGTTTATGACACTGTTTCCGGGATGCTCTGCACAGGCAGATCTGCCAGGGAAATGCTGAAGTCACATGATCGGGCCTGAGCTCTGGGTCCCGGGGGGGGGAGAGGGGTCTTGGGGAATCCAAGGCTAGGTTACCTAGGTTACCCCAGCTTTTGGGTAGGCCACAAAAGGGGCTTTAAGCCTAACAAGGGGACGTCGCGCAGGTGTAACGGGAATCCCGGCGCGAACAGATCAGCCGCTATAACTTCAAAGCCGCAGAGCTAAATTCTCAGCTTATATGCAGTTTCCACCGTGAGAGTTCAATAGTGAGCACTGCTCTTTCATTAGCAATTAAAATGGCAGGCTGCTCTGCTCTAGCGCGCAGATAATTCGCTGGTTTTAAGGACACGGGGAAGCAGAGAAACCTCGCTAAGGCGGATACGCACAAAGGTACACAAATACGGACACGCGGGCGATAAAAACGGAGAAAATCGTGATTATGAGCTGATATGCATCTCTGTGCTACCCAGTGTCATTCTAAATCAGTCAACATTAAGGGCTGCAAAACTCCTATAGGAAGGGAGAAATCACATTTAAGCGTAAAATCAGAGATACAGCTATTTTATAGTTGTCACAGTTTTACTTGTAAGGATGAATTTTACAACAAATATTACAGCAAAAGGATAAGCCCTGAAAGTTACATATCTGTGTATGGGAAGAGTAGCAAGTGAGCCAAATCACGAGAGAGTATAAACACGGCTGATTGTAATACAATATTGAGATCTTTCTTTTTTTCTATGCTGATAACAGCGTAAGTGAAGTTAAACTGCACGAAGGATCACCGTGTGTCGCAGCCTGGCTATATAAACAGGGCGACATGAAGCACAGCGTCTAACGTACAACGGTAATGAAATTACGAAACGCGGAGGGGAACCATGTGGCATTTATTCAGGTGCTGGGACACTCCTGGGAAAATGTGTCTCTGAACACCTTCTAATAATTAAATGTATAAGTTAGCTAATTCGTCTCTTTCATTTCGCAAGTGGGGTCTTTTTCCATTGATATTCCAGTTAAATTAAACCAGCTTAATTTTAATAAGCTACACAGAACACTGATGTGCTCTGTTGCCTCTAATAAGGATTCCAACTAGGTGTAAAATCTCCCTGGTCCCCAGAAGCGGGCAGGATTGCTGACCAGCAGGGTGACAAATATTAGCGCCGATGCTCTGCTAAGGGCTTGCTGAACGCGTCCATGATTTACTTTGTCTGCTGTTACAATTATTATTTTTATATGCAGTCACGTTCAGCTGCTTTGGGTTTGCTGTCACTACACATGCATACGCATGATTATTATTATTATCATCAGTTCCCATCCCATGTAATAGTGGTTCCATATAGTGACAGCATGGTGGCGCTGTTTCCTCACGCCTCTGGAGACACGGGTTCGAGTCACCAGCCTGGCTCCCCGTGTGCGGAGTTTGCGTGGTCTCCCCCCTCTCCTCCTGCGAATTCCTCCACATTCTTCGGTTTCCCCCCACAGTCCAAAACCATGCTACAGTGCTCACAGAAAGCCTTGGGATGCTTTATTAATTCAGCAAAAATACTGTAAAGTTTTTATAACAAAAATCTATATTTTATTCATTTATTTACAAAAGCAATATATAGCACTAGTATCACCCAACAGTGTTAAGTAAATCATTCATTTAAATTAGTAATAAATTGATACCCAAATTATAGTTCAAAAGGAGCTGTTCTGAGTTAAAAAGTTGATTGTCAGGCTGTCTCATTGGGTGCTTTTTAATTAATAACACCTTTGCAATAACATAAAACACAAACATATTTAATATCCCTTTGGGAGCCAATGAGTGCGATTGAAATTAATAGAAAAAACATGGCAAAAACAGAACTGAATGAGTCAGTCGAAAAAATTATGACTGTTAATAAAAAGAAAATGTCTGTGCACGATATGCGCAGATGTGTTAAGAACTGCTTGTCCAAAGTTTACGAAGGGTATCTTTACGGAGGGTATCTTTACGCAGGGTATCTTTACGGAGAGTACGTTTAAGGAGGGTATCTTTACGTAGGGTACCTTTACGGAGAGTATCTTTACGGAGAGTATCTTTACGAAGAGTATCTTTACGGAGAGTACGTTTAAGGAGGGTATCTTTACGTAGGGTACCTTTACGGAGAGTATCTTTACAGAGAGTATCTTAACGGAGGGTATCTTTATGGAGGGTATCTTTACGTAGGGTACCTTTACGGAGAGTATCTTTACGGAGAGTATCTTAACGGAGGGTATCTTTACGGAGGGTATATTTAGACAAACTACAGCCTTTCACTGAACAGACCTGAGGAGGAGCCAGCAAAGATCAGGCTTATAGCAAATGTAACATTTAATGACTGTACCAGTTTCAGCAGGGAAAATGTTAGGCACTTATAATGTTAGGCTGGTATAATGGGCAAACTGGTAAAAATGGCCTAGTAAACTTTACTTAGTTAATAACCAAATAAAGATAATCAACCTCTTATTGAATCATGCATGAATAAATGTGGCCACACTGTTGCTGCAGTTACAAATGATCCTGCAGTTTTTGTTTCCCTCTGACAATCATTGATTTCTTCACAGAAAAAGATGACCTGTCTGCAAACGTTTCCTTTGCTACGCCCAGCGATGCTGAAATTGTCACTACATGAGGGATGGAGCGTAACCCAAGTCCCTCGTCCTCCGATCCTTCTGTGTACGAGTCTTTTGGGTCACAAAGTATCGACTGAGGAATTCTTGGTAGTAGGATTAAGAATGTGAGAGATGTATGGTTAGGCGCGAGACGGATAACGATGATTAAGAGGTCTAAGCCTTGCTTTTCAATCTGCTTTAATTTAGTAAAGTTGGGGCAATGGCAGTATCAAAGCCCCCACCCCGCTGTCTTCGGGGGGGAATAGCGCTGGACTCAGACAGCATGCGGCAGCAGAAGGTCTTGTTGTTGTGGCCGGACAGCAGGACTGGCAGACAAGATGACTGTGCCCCTTTCTGCTAGGAATCCGGGATCAATATTCAGCAGAGAAGGAATCAATTTCCTGTTAGTATTTTGTGAGCCTTACCCTCTAATTATGCAGACGCCAGCGCCCCGCCCGGCTCTGTCGGAATCTTCTACAGGAGGAGACCTACTTCCCCATCAGGTGTCACCTCAACACTCATAGACAACCCCCCCCACCTTCGGCAAGCTCAAACACCTGTCACTGTAGCCTAGGCAACGCTGAAGAAAGGTGCTGGAAGAAATCTCTGCATGTGTGTGTGTATTCGCACATGTAAAAATAGATGGGACACATATTTACATATGCATTTATTACATATGCATATCCAGCTTATGCTGGTCAGGATCACGGGGGATGCAGGTAGCACGGGGCCGGGGTACACCCTGGACGGGACGCCGGTCCGTCACAGGGCGCGGGGCCGGGGTACACCCTGGACGGGACGCCGGTCCGTCACAGGGCGCGGGGCCGGGGTACACCCTGGACGGGATGCTGGTCCGTCACAGGGCACTATGTTTTACTATCATTTGCTCTCCTGGTTTAAATAGGCTCAGCAAGGTGGATGTAGGGCTACAGAGTTGCCAGCTGCCACATATATGACACGACACTCATGCTGTCAGATTCTCATGCTCATACAAAAAAAATCGATATCTATATTATTACATTATAAACCTAACATTGACCACATCAAGACCATTGGGGTAGTCTGCAAACCCTACAGACTATTTACAAGGTAATAAAACTGTTACATGCATGTAAATGCGTGTGTCTGTGTGTGCAGACTTGTCTCGAATTAAAAATCTCACGCCAGCCAGCCGACCGAACTCGCGTCCCTGGTTTAGCTGGAAAGGTGGTCCAAGTCCGGCTTGAAAAAGTTGCCTTTACGTTGCTGTATTTCAGCTGTGTCCTTCCCTGTCACCGTCCGATGCCTTTGCGTGTCCCGTCTTTGGTTAAAGCTAACTGACCCGACCTTGGACCACCCAACCTGACCTTATTTTTAAAAGCCGTAATAGTTAACGGAGCTCATACACTGAGGTTTCTCATCAGCTCTTAAATATTTGATTAACGGTGACCCGAATGTGATGACTGAGCTAATGGTTTTCTTTCCCCCCGTTTACTCAAATATTACACTGAACTCTGCCATTTACAGTGGCGGGTGAACATATAATCTTTCAATATGCAAGCAGTTTTTTTTTTTATAATTTTTTTTGGCACCAACGCGATGCCATGACAAATATTGACTGTAGGAAATACGGCCCCGTGCAATAAAAGCCGTCACTTATCGTGCAGCTTGGTACTCGCACTAACCAAAGCTCCCGGTTTCCTCGCTGCCACCTGGCCGTTCGTTAAATATAGGCGTTTGTTAAGGACGGCGGCAGACAGCGTCACGCAGCAGGGCCGGATGCGGAGGGGCTGCCGTGGCGGGCAGGGGGCGCGCATGGCGCGAGCCTGGAATCCCCAGGGAGCGGGGTGCAGAGGGAGCGCGGCATTAATATTCAGAAATAGCTAATGCTTACTCAGCTGATGATGTGATGCTCATTTTAAATGCAACTTTTTTTTTTTTATGAATATGCATGCAATCTGCAGCAACGGTGTCTGACAAAGTATTTACAGCGAATGAAAAAGCTCCTCGTGTTTTGCTTTATTAAACTGCAATGTTTATGCAGACTGCATGAGTTTGTGTGTGTGTGTGTGTGCTGGGGTAGGAGAGCTTCAGCAGCATAAATGCAGAGTATAAGCATATTGCTGATGTTCGTCTCTGGGCCAGCGAATCCCGTTCTCCAACTGTACTGCAGACATGCGCACGAGGCCCAAATAAGGAGTTCCCCATTTATCCAATCGAAAGTGCTGCCTTGCATCAGCAGCACTAAAGGGAAGCCAGTGATAGGCACAGAAGTGGATTCCTCATGGCTCCAAACAGCATGATCACTCAGCACATATTGCCCATTGTATACAACTATACAACTATAGTTGTATATTGCCCATTGTATACAACTATAATGTACATTATATGAAAATATCCATCCATCAGCAATTATTCATTACATGTGAAGGCGTGAGTAAATATAGGCACAAATCAATAACATTGTACATACACAGTACAGATTTATTTGTAATATGTTTGATCATCTATTGCTGATTGTAACTCATGTTGTGCAGTAATTGTTATTCCTTATACTGTATGCTGTTTTCAGAAGGTTACTTCTGAAACGTAACAGGTTACAGATGATGAGTTACCCTGTTAAAAATTTTGATTACGTTATTGATGTAGCATATTACATCTGATTACTTTTTGTTTACTTTTCTAACGAATGTTTTAAACTGGGCAATAAAGCTGAAATGTCCCAAAGACTCTCGCTGTCTGGAAATATGCCAAAAGGAGGAATTTTTATACGGCGAAAAGATACAAAGCGACAAAATGAATGTTATATTCTACATATAAGCTTCTTACTGACAAGAACATATTCAGAGGTGACCCATATGTAATCACCAACTTTGTGATTAGTAACTGTAATCTATTTACAGATTTTATCGCAGTAACTGTAACAGATTACAGTTTCATTTCTTTCGTATATTTCATTACACTGCATATTTGCCATTTTAATTTGGAAAGTAAAGTGGGAAAATGTACTCAGAGCTGCCATTTGTATTGTGTTACACTGCAGGCGATAACTCCTGTCCTGATCAGGCGGGGCGGTCGGCACCTGAGGAGCAGAGTAAGGGAATGAGTGTGGGGGGGCCGTGCTCGGTTCCGGGGTGTCAGTACCTGCGAGGGGGCGGGCCGAGTGACAGCAGGCCGCCGCCCGAAAGGTCAGCTGTCAGGCCCCGCCCGGCGCCCCCCCCCCCAGCTCTTTAGACACCTGTGCTCGCGTGCCGGAGAGTCCAGCCCGGGCGGCCCGGCAGCTGCCGCCTGGAAAGGTCAGCCGGCGCCGGGCCGCAGCAGGCCGGCATATTCGTACCGTCTTTTCCATTTGGCCGCTGATTTCGCTCGCGCTTTCTGCATGTGCTAGGAAGACCTTTACAAAAGATGCCATATGTTAGAGGGAAAACCTCAGCTCCACATGTGACCCGGGGAAATCCATTAGCAGCTGGGAATGGGGTCCCGGAGGCGACCGGGAAGCTTGTGTGCGTCTGCTCTCAATACCGGGAGACGTAAAGGTGCATTATTGTCATCCGACAAACGAGGAAGAAAACCCTCATTTATCAATATCGATGACAGCTTCCTTTCCAGCTGAGAGCAACACATAATTGACCACAAACGCATCAATTGATTATCTATAAATAGATAACCAAAGCTTTCTCTCCCATTGAAAATAAGTCGCACGACAGGCAAATGAACCATCAGCTATGCAAGAGAGAAATAATCAACAAACCGTACCGTACGCTCCAGAATTAAGTTTAAGGTTCCTAGTAAATCCATAGTGCAAATCAAACGAAAATGGAATCTGTATGGACCGCTGTACGGGGACCACCATATATGTGTCAGCAAATCAGATCTAAAAACACTGGACCAGCCACAGTTATACCACACAACAGGTACACAACTCAAATCACCTGACGTCAGAAACATAATTTCCAAGGGAAAAAAAATTAAATAAAGCAAATAACACTTCTACGGTGTTTTGGGGGGGGAATAAAGGCTAAATATACAGTTTTTATTTTTGATATCTGTGGCAGGAGACGTGATGTTTATGAACCAACGTTAAAATCACCGCATACAGCATGTTTATCGGTAACTTTCAGTCGTCTGGTTCTCGCTATAGAGGAACCTCATAACGACAGCCATAAGACACAGGTCTTCAAAAAGTACGTAGAGTTATTCACAGTGTGCACAGTTAGAAGCCATGAAACTGCTGGAGATTATTTCTGATCAGGTTATACGTGATTACAAACACATTTTTAGAAATCTTAGGAAAACACGGCGTGCCAAATAAAGACCAGGAATAAATTTACGCAACCCCGTAGTTCTTCATAACTCTGAAGTTTGACGAAATTGCCTGAAAATGAGTTCACACCATCTCGGGATTGCGGAGTGTCAACTCCGCAAACCCGCCAAACGTCACCGGGGATTATCTCAGAAAGCGCCGCACCGCTAAAACCAGTCAGGGCTAATTCATCTTTGCCGGCGTGACAGGACCGATGCCTCCTGTACTGGGCACTCCTCCATCCCTCTCTATTACGAGATCCTCTTCCTTGCAGTGGCAGCAACAACATTCATCATACACAAAGCGGATCAAACGCCTCGGTACACGGCGTCCATGCGCCAGACAACCAGATGCAGCCTTAATAAGAATCACTCCATTGTGGATCTTAATAACTCTACCATGACAGCCCAACATGCCCGGACATATCAACGGTAACGCCAACACACACGATTCCTCACCTGCATACCTCTTGCTGTACTACAGGGCAGATATATCTGAATAGAATGCGATTATTTATTTATAACATACAATCTGACTTCTTCTGATAGTCATGCTGTATTCCTAAAGAGGTATTAAAATAAGCAAAACATCTTAAATTTCACAGAAACAACACCTTCTAATTCGGAAGTACCAAGTGATACAGACAGGAGTATGTGTAAATTAATGTGGATTTGGTTATCGTTCAGTCGTTATTTTCAGCCCCACTGTCATCAGAACCGCAGTCCAAACCCTGAGAGACAGCCTCCACAGAAGGGGCCACACATGACGAGCGAGGCCCAATAGCCTCCGCCGCCGGCCGATCCGACACACGGCACTGACAGCCAACATCAGGCGAGCGAAACAGGGCCCCTACCTTCCACGGCGTACTCCTCGGCTGCGGATGGAGGGGGTGGGGAGAGGAGGGGAGGGGAGAGAAGAGGAGAGGAGAAGAGAGAGTCAGACACATCCAGGCACAACAGCCACAAACAAAAACAAAGGCATTCACATGTCTCACAAGCTTTTGCAATTTCCCATAATTCATTTCGATCCATAGTTTTGCAAGACTCTGGCTTCGTCCCATTTTCCCCACTTAAGAGCAAGCGCACTGAGACACTACACACTTTGGTGACGTATGTAAACATCAGTCGTCACTGATGAGCATTGTAGTCTATACACATACAGTAGCTGAAAACTGCTTCCATGGGGTATTTGCCAAAGTGTGGATAAAATCCATATTAAGTGCACTGCACTTGACTTATTTGAGGAACGGGACACCCTTGGATACTTAGGCTGTGTTTGTGAGCGTGCCCACCAGTGTGCACTTGGTGGGGCAAATGGGACGAAGCCTATCTTTTAAAAGTAGCTGGGGTCTTGCCCCGACTTCCTGTCTTGACTGTTTCATTAGTCCAAAGGATGTTTCTTTTTTGGTTTTATATTTCAAATTCTCTTTAAAATAATGAAGCACACATGATGTACACATATTTTTGGGCACCATACCTAATAAATACTACATCTGAAAGCGGCGATTAGTATTAAAGATTAACTAATGCAATAACTGGTCCAAAGCAGTCAGAGGAATGAGCTGTTGGGGGGGGGGGGGGGTAACCACATGGCCAGCCTTTACTTGTTTCTTGATCCTACCCACTTATGACTTTTTAATAATTGTTAATTCATATTCCGCTTCAATAATCACGTTACTTAAGGATTTCTCTGTTATCTTTCCTGCTCCGTTTTCAGTTTGTGTGTTTTTCTCATTAAGGAATTTCTTTTAGCATAAATTACTGATGAAATAACTAGAAATTTAGCAGTCAAAAATGCGGGCGTAAGATTAAGGCAGTAGGGGCCACTAACGAACAGGCTGCATAATCAGAGGCATCATGGCCGTTTCCTGCATTATTCATAGCTGACCATTAATGCTGTATGTAAAAGCAAGTTGCCAATTTAGAGAACGAAAAATGAATAGGAAATCACAGTACAGTAAGCTCATTTACACCCTAATGCAGTGTTTCCCAAGCCGGCCCTTGGCGACCCGCAAATGGTCCATATTTTTGCTCCGACCAGGAGCTGGGAGGGAGCAAAAACATGGACTGTCTGGTGGGGAGCTGGGAGGAAGCAAAAACATGGACTGTCTGGTGGGGAGCTGGGAGGAAGCAAAAACATGGACTGTCTGGTGGGGAGCTGGGAGGGAGCAAAAACATGGACTGTCTGGCAGGGAGCTGGAAGGGAGCAAAAACATGGACTGTCTGGGTGGGAGCTGGGAGGGAGCAAAAACATGGACTGTCTGCAGGTCCCCAAGGACCGAATTGGCAAGCACTGCCCTAATGCATATTAGGAAATGCCACTGCGTAAAAAACAAGTATGGGGCGAGCTTTTCCGCGGCTTTTAGTGTTAACTTTTCATGATGGAGGCGGGCATTGGCAGGAGATGCATCGCTGACCCCCCGGCCCCCGCATGTCCTCCATGTGCAGCTGATGGAATGGGGTCAGGTGAGCCTCTGCGTGGTCACTGGCCGTGTTTCTCCAGGCTGGGGGAGAGCCTCTCTCTGAGGAATCTCTTCACTTTCCCTTTTTAAAGGACACATGAAGGCTGCAGACTCCTGACTGTCGTTACTCTCCAATAACATGGCCGTATGTCCTTCTGCCGGCAGCCGGTCATCTACAAGTCTCTCTCCCTCTCGTTCTCCCTCTCCCCCTCTCTTTCTCTCTCCCCCTCTCTGTCTCTTTCTCTCTCTCCCCCTCTCCCTCTCCCTCCCCATCTTTATCTCTCTCTCTCTCCCCCTCTGTCACTTTCTCTGTCTCTCCCCCTCTCTCCTTCTCTCTCTCTCCCTCTCCATCTCTATCTCTCTCTCTCTCCCCCTCTGTCACTTTCTATTTCTCCCCTCCTCTCTCTCCTTCTCTCTCTCTCTCCCTCTCCCTCCCCATCTCTATCTCTCTCTCTCCCCCTCTCTCTCTCTTCTTTTTTCCCTCAGTGTGCTCATTTGCATGTCTGGGCCGTGGACACGTCAGATGGGCTCATCTGGAAGTCTCTTCCCCACGAGCTCGCACGAGAGAGCGGCTGCGCTTTCTGCAGCACCAGCCCACCCTCATGGAGCATGCTCCTGACCTCTGACCTGCAGCGGGGAGCCAAATCACTTCTGGCGGAGCAGGTCTGTAGCTCCAGAGAGATCGGGGGGGCATCGATCTATTTGTTAATTCGTCCATCTATCTATCTATCTATCTATCTATCTATCTATCTATCTATCTATCTATCTATCTATCTTCCAAACACCCACCTACCCATCCATCCATCCATCCATCCATCATCCATCCATCCATTCATCTCCTATCAGTATTTGTTAGATGCACACTAATATCACTCCACAGCATAAGAAAAGACATGCAACCCCCCATTATATGAGCTATTATCATTATTAGAAACAATCACAGAAAAATATGTTTTATTTTTCTACATTAAAGTTTTTACTGGTTTCAGTAACATTTTAGCATCCGGCTTCATGCAGAGGAATCAAAGAATCAACCCAATAAACGTGATTTAAAATGAAAAGTCACCTATTCTGCTCCATCTTTTTAAGAATGAAAAAAATCACTAAAAACTCTCTAAATTTTAGTTCACTAAAAAAATCCCAGTACAAAGTCTACAATAAAACAAAATGGTGCGACTGAATAGCTGATTACAGGAGCTTAGATGGGGTTTGTTCTCCTTAGAAGGGATCTACTGTGGAAACCAGCTGAATGTATTTTAGGGATCAGCCTTCAAACTCTGATCAGACTCGGATGAAGTCAGGATCACGTTTTAAAACGGGAAATTTCGCAGAAAGCCCTTTGGAATTCCAGATGAAGCACATGACCATCCACATCCCTCGTTTTCCTTAACAACGTTATTCTCAGAGGAATCCAGTAAGTGAGGCTATGATGAATATGCTTTACGGCCTACTCAGCTCACATTGCCGGCAAGTATAACTCTTTCCTCTTGTCTTTAGCAAGACAGAAAATTAGCATGGGTAGGTAAAGTGTTCTTTATAAAGCAAACCCTGAGTCAGTTTGTATGGAGTGAAGAATAAGGCAAGTTTACAAGCAGAACCAGGAAGAGACGGAACACTGCCAATGAATGCACTACTTTCACGGAGGAGATCTGTCTGCTTTTGCATAAGCTTACATGCTCCGCTCAGTCTGACAGACACCAGGCACAGTTAACAGCTTCTCAAGAAAATCAGTGTAGTATCCTCATATTTGACTACATTACCCAGAAGGCACTGGGGTGCCAGGAAACGTGAAGGTAAACAGAAGCAAAAAATTATGTGATAGAAACATTCGGCGATAAATGACATGAGACAGACAGACAGACAGATGAAACATTACATTCAGAATGAAATAGACACTGATGAGAAGCTTCCAGAAGAGATATATAAGAGTCCAAGCTATATATATTGTATTAAAAATAAATTATATATAAAATATACTATGAATGCCAAAGAAAACGTTTTGCTGTTTATCAGCCGCCTGTTTTGGAGTTGAAGGGGGTTTTTGGGACAGCGATATTTAAGGGCGTTTTTTTAAATTCAACAATGTCATGTGTAGATGCCACAGGGAGGGATTGTTATGAAGATGAAAGGGAAAAATCCAACAAATTACAAATGTGGCAGTTTTTCACTTCACCCATAAAAGGAGCGAACCATGCTGCCCAACTCTCCACTATCACAGGAGAGGACTGTGTCGGGCATGGCGCTCCCCCCCCCCCCCCACCACCTTTTTCCGATTTAGTTTCTCCCGACCTCCGCTGCACCCTATTGGTTGAAACAACCTCCCACTTAACACTCCTGATAAACAACTCATTTCCGCTAGTTATTTTCGACTTGGTTCTGCATTTGCGAGATGTCACATCATTACACCCAAACAGACCTCTTTCAATTATCACCCAAGAATTTCTGCTGCCATTTCCCTCCAAAAGCCCCCAATGTGTCGTGCAAACAAATATGCTTGAGCCCAAATCATTTAAAAAAAAAACTGCCAGGAGAATCCGTCACTCACCAAAAAGCAAGACCTTCCTCCCCCCCCCATCCCTAATGTGGCACCACAGTGCTATCCGGATCCTGAAGTTCTGCAGTCACACCTGGATCTCTAAGTTAAACTTAAAGGCAATCCAAATTTTTGTTTGTGTGTGTTTAATACTTTATGCCCCTCTAATTGGCTGTAGCTTAGTAATGAGAGTATCCTGGATAATTGTTACAATAAAGAAAGGAACCAAATGAGTAAGTTAAATCAATCCTGAAGGTTGTATGTTTCTATAAAGAACCTATGAAGACCATCTACAGAATTGCACAATCTACGGCCTGCCCATCCGTCGACAGTGCCACTGAACAAGTGCCTTGGATAATCAGGATAACCATCAACATTTTAAGGTCTACATTATTCTGTACATCTTTAGCAGTTCCACAAGTCCTTAAATTCTAGGTCAGATAAGCAAATGCATTACACCAGTATGTGTACTGAAGACAAAGAAAATAGTATCTCGTAATTTGCTCAGACAGAATCGGTTTTGAATATAATAATTCGAGGAGCAGCTTTTCTGTAACATTTTGTAACCAATGTAACATTTGTGCAGTAGAAGAGAAAGTGCCCCCCCAGTCAAAAATATGCAGTAATGACGCCACAGAAGTGATTGCTGAAGGTGAATTGGTTCAACGTTTCCTGAAGAAAACTGTCTGGATTCGGTAGCAGCGACTGTGGCTGTAGCTTCATCACCCCCCCAGCCCCCCCGCATCCGAAATAGCCAATCGAAGCCAGAAAGAGCAGATAACTACTCACATCCAAGCAGATAATGTGAAGCATTTCAGACCAGAATCATTTATTACTGAAGGTCAGAGCTTGAGCTGGAATGTGACACCTCAGCTCGACACGTCCTGCTCGCTCGTTGGGTGAAAAGCAGGAGGAAAGTGAAAGTATTTTCCAGGCGAGACCGATGGGGAGGGTCCTGGTCACAGAGGACGACTCGGTTTGGACATAGACAGTCCTACAGTCTGTATGAGATAGAACTACGCCGTCTGGAGCATTTCCTCCCACTCATTGGGTAATAACCATACATCACACACCTGGACTAGCCAAATCTCTAGCAGCAAAGCATCCTGGGTTATATTACTGCATATGTATACAACAAATACAGAGCAGGCCAAGAGCTACACCTACCAGTCAGCTGAGCTTTACAACGGCCCTGCTACTATTTTCATGCAACACAGTTCGTGCGAGAATTGCAGTGTGGAACAGAATGCAAACTCTTACAGGCTTATAGCAATAAGGTAAGATTGATTTTATTGACCCAGGGGGAAATTCTGAGGCAGGCAGCAGGTACAGAAAGTGCAAACAAACTTACAGCGCAAATCAAGAGAAAGTGCAAAACAGAACACATATAGACAAGTAAACGCAGTGATGATGTGTTTAAGAAGTACACAGGGAACAAACATAAGATCCTGAAACACACTGCACCCTCTTGCCATTTCCATGCAGTGCGGTGTTTAAGAAAACGACAGCGTCTAGCACAGGTAAACTGAACCAACGGTCTTTAACTGACAATTTTCATACGACTGTTTCTCGCTGCAGGACCTTGAAGACTGTCACCAGCAATCACTGCACCAGTAATCACTGCACTAGTAATCACTGCAGTGCAAAGAGTTTGCAAATTCAACAGATTTCCCTGTCGTGTTCATGTGCCATGGAGTTATATTGTACCTCGGCATTTTGTGTGGACAGCAAAGGAAGAATTTCACTGCACAGAGAAATGCACTTTTCTACTGTACATATGACAATAAACGCTTGGAATCTTGAATGGGAAAATACCATTTTAACATTCCAAAAAAAAAAATCCATTTTGGTAGCCTTTAGAAACACATCTGCTGCTGGCATAAAACAACAAAATATATAAAAGATTTTATGGGCCAGGAGCGACTGATTTTTTTTGCAGATATCACGCAGGAACATGAGGTTTAAAATATTTTTCTGTTTTAGGGATTAACGTCTTTTTAACTGATAACAGGCGTGTCATTTTGCAGTTTTACTAAGTACGATGGTAAAGTTAGCACCTTCTGCTTCGCTGTTCTTTTGATATAGAACTCTTTGAAAAAAAGAAATATTACTTTTTAAAGGTCTCCAATCTGTTAGCTATTATTAGTCATTCAATGAAAAAAGCTTGTTTTTTTATAATATACGAATTCAAAGACAGGCAGCTAGTTGCCCATAAATTGCCCATAAATTGCCCACAATGTTTGACTGGAGGCCAAGGCTTCTGGCAAACGGGGTGTTACTGAGGACTGACTGATAGATTGTGCTAAAGTTTGGGTGCCCTAATAAATTCAGGAAATCAATAGTATGTATCCATTAAATAATAAAAGAGAAAACAGATGTGTTACGTTTTTCTTATACAGAGGCTCTATTCGCTTTGTTTTGCATTGAAAATAAGCGAAACGAGTAATCTGCCAGAGTTTTGGGGGCTGTCTTCCTCTTCACGCCTCGTGCCGCCGCTGCCGTTAAAGGGAATATTTTTCTACACGGATGTTATGATGTGTCGGGGGGGCAGGATGATTCCATCTCGCCATCCTGTCTCAGATTCACAGGGTGCCATTCACGTCAGCGATCGGACAGGCAGGAATGTGGCGCCGTGTTGGATGGTCTCCGTCTACCCAGCGCTCGTGGGAAATCTGATTTATCGACACGACTGATAGAGGTTCTAAATAATTAGATAGAGGGCTAAACCGCGACCATTTATAAACTTGAATTTTGGTAACGTAACACTAGCCAATGAGACATAAAACTGCTTTTTTTTCGCTGCGATATTTAAAATAATCCTATGCTTGTTGGACTTGTTTGTCACTGCGCTAAAGAGGCTGTTATGTAAATTCATATCAAATGATCCTGAGTAGTTATACAGCCTGTCAGTCATGTTCCGTTGCACAGCCAGCAACTTACGGTCTAGCAGCCTGATAATCTTCAGATTACCCAGAAACCTGAAAATGAAGGCAGCTTTAGGTATTAGAGGGATCTCAAAGCAGCAGCATGCACTTTATTAAAGGCTGCCTTCCAGGACCCTGTCACATTCACAAAACATAATATAATTTCCCGGAATGGCTTTTCACATTTACTGCCGTATTTGCCTCCACGAATCTCAGACATAGTAAAAAAAAAAGAAAGAAGTTCACAAGTTAATTGAATAAATTATTAAAAAATAAAATTCAGCTTTCTTAGCATGTTGGGCATAAGTGCAAAATGGTTATTTAATGAGTACTGAATTTTTGTGCCCCCTTTAACACGCACTCGACGATACCCACGTACTGCGGTGCTTTGGGAGCAAAGGATTATGGGTACACGCTATGCACTTTATGACATTAACCGTGGATGATGAGTTTCTATGCTGTGATCTGTGATCGTGCCTTTGGTATCAAATGCAATCAAAAATGGGTTTGCAGGTCTTTAGAGAAATATCTTCCACAGCAGCCACTGCATTGTGGCTCACGGCTAAGGGGCAAGTCCCCCTCCCATAACAGCACTACCACACTCACAATCATTACCGAGGAAGTCCAGCTCACTCCTTGTCTAGTTCAAACATGTTTTATCCTGTGTCTTCCTTAATAAATCATTCGCTTTGAAAACACGGCAAACGTTGTGATTGTGCTTGGCTCAGTGGGTTAGGACACTTTGCCTGTGATCAGAAGGTCATTGGTTCAGATCCCCATGGCTGGCAGAATGCTTTCATTGTTGGGCCCCTGAGCGAGGACCCTAATCCCCACTGATCCTGCTTTCTATCTGCAAAAAAAAATTACATGTAAATGTCCACGGGGTGGTGAGGTCACAGGGCCAGTGACAGGAAAGTCGTTGGTTCGAATCCCAAGGGTCTGCAGAGTGATCTTACTATTGGGCCCCTGAGCGTGACCCTTGACCCCAATGGCTCCAGGCACTGACTCTGCTCTCACTAATGCATGTCACTTCGGATGAAAGCTTCTGTTAAATTAATGCAAACGAATATTATCCGATGTGGCAAACTTGAAGGCCCCACTGATGGGGGCAGACATTTTAACAGAAAACTACCAGGAAAAAAAGACCAGCTTCTTCAGCCCGATCAAGTTGTTTAAAGGCTTTGGGAAGACTTTAATTAAATGACATAGAGAATATGTGATTACTATACTCCACATCCAAGTGGGTCTTTATGGGTGAATATGTCATGTACGATAATGTGTTAAGCAGGAATTACAGTCCATTATGAATACGCAGAGCAAACGCCCAAGACAGACTTGAGAAAGTGCATTCCCGGAAAACAATATAGTTTAGCGACCAACACTCTACGTGTTACGCTTTCGCGATATTACCCGCAGCGGTATGTCACAGCAGCGTGTCCTACGCTGTCATTCCTTACCTGCGCCTGTCAAACACTCAAAAAAAAAAAAAAACACATCAGAAAAGGTGATGAATAAAGATCATGAGACATGCGACTATAATGGCGACTCCAGCTGTACGATATCGCATCGCGACATAAGCTTTGGCTAACGGGCGTAAACGTTTGTCCGGATGCCAGCTTTTTGGTACCATGCGGGCGTTAATATACGCCCACAATTTGGAAAGCAGATCAGCGGTGCCCCTAAAATATTAATGAGAGGCATATTGTGATGCCCAGAAGTTAGTAATCCATATAAAATCAATTATCCTTATGTTGATCAAATTCGGTTAGCGGAGCGCGCCACACGCTACTGTTTTGGTAAATCGGGGAAGTGAGAAGCACTGAAGTGGCGGCGAAGGAAGGGCCAGATCAGCAGGCACAAAGTAAAAAAAGAGGAGATATTGAGGATAAACAAGGCAAAAAGACGTCGGTGGTGTGGGGGTACTTTTTGCAGTTTAATGTCCGACAGGTTTATTAAACTTCTGGGTATCACAATACGCCGCTCATTAATGTTTTAAGTTTATTACTAATCTGCTTATCAAATTGTGAGTGTAAATAAATAAGTTCTACTACCATCCGCACAAAGGACACCATCCGTTTGGTTTTATAGGTGCAATATTAAGAAAAAATATTCCACATAATCGTGATCATACAGCCCTAAGGGCGACCCTGGAATTCCAGTGATTAAAAGACTATAGACACCCCATGCTAATCAACACAACTGGAAGCGAGTGAGATCAGATCGTCTCGAGCTGTGGAGATGCTTAATAACATGAGAAATAGGAGCAATCTCCAGTGCCACTGCATGAGGCAGTGCTGGCGTGGGCTGGGGAGGGGTCAGGCCGGGAGGGGGGCTTCTTAACTCCCAGCATGCTGCTGACCCGCGTGTGGCCATGACGGTGAGAAGCAAGCGAGTGGACGCAGAGGGGCAAGCGAATCGAAGACGAAAACAACAAGAAAAGAGAAAAAATCCTCAAAAGCCAAACGAAAGAGGGGAGATCAATGAACAGGTCGAATTAAGCAAATGGAAATGGATGGAGGCAGAGCTAGGAGGCCGGGGTCTGAGGCAAGCCGGCAGGGATACGAGGCCGGGGTCTGAGGCAAGCCGGCAGGGATACGAGGCCGGGGTCTGAGGCAAGCCGGCAGGGATACGAGGCCGGGGTCTGAGGTCTGAATCGAGATCTGGGGGCGCGGGATGAAAGCCAGATCTGAAGCTGAAAAGGGTACAGCGGGGGGGGCTTTTAACCGCGGAAAGTTTAAAGCAGAACAGAAGCTCACAGTAGGATCTGGATGAAATGTGGGACGGGCAGGTTATTATTAAGGAACTCGCGGCCGACGGAAGAGCAAAAGACTGGCTGCGGCGGAGGGGAAGAGGCCACGGGCGGCTCTGGCCATGAAAAGTGAGAGAGCCTGCATTCATGTCCACGGCGCCAGGCAGCACAGTCAATATTTGGCTTTTGTCCCACATCTCATGAGACGAGGAAGAAGCCCAGATGTGTTTGTGTGAAATCATTCGGGCTCCGCCGGAGCCTCTCACACGTTCCAGTTCCCCGTCAGGCATTACGTACCGAATCATCACGGTACGAAATGCAATCATTACATCACTGGTGCTTTTCTAAACCTCAGCCCCTGATTTAAATCTGAAAATACAATTCAATGTGATTTTGGTAACAGGAAACACGCTTCTGATTGTTTTCTGGCCTCCAAAGTCCACTGTTAATTACTTAATTCGATGAGTTCTTATCTCGGCTGAAGTGGGAGACTCTGTGCTTCAGGGATTCACCGTTTTACCGTTTCAAGAGACCAGGAGAATCTATATGACTGAAGCCCCTCTAGTACCTGCAGAAGGTCAGCCATTAATTAGCATATTAGCTTCTAACGAACATCAACATCATGCATGCTTATATGTATGACCTTGGCTGCGTGGGTGTTTAACACGAGAAAGAAAAACAAAAAAATACTGTGATTTCTTTATATATATTTTATATATATATATAACCCACAGATTCAACAGATGCCACTGTTAATACACAACCCGGAAATACATTTTTATGATTCTTGACTTTTCTAACAGTTCTAAAAGGAATGTTGTACTTTTCTACGGTACTTTTAACCTCTTGAGTACAGATAGTATCTGAGATTAAGCTATGAATCTATGGCCTGTCCAGATTGGGTTCTGTTGGGTGTGCAGTCCAATTAAGGCGCGAAATGAAGGGACAAATGAAAATAGGCTGACAGCTATTTGACGTTGGGATGCAGGAGTGTCAAGGCTGCAAACTCTCCTGGGACACACATAACCTTATCTACACTTGAGGAGAAAAGCCTGCTACGAGGGTGGGAGGGGGGACGGGAGGGGGGGCAACGACGCTGAAGCTTATCTCACAAACTAAGGTGGAGAGGAATTGTTTGGGGAAGACAAAGAGCCGGGAAAAGGTCAACACGAAATGACTTTGCTCCGAATCCAGGAACGTGGAAGCAGAAAATCAGGTAAACAAGGGCAAGGCGGTGGCAGGAAAGCATTCGAACCCAAGCAAACAATCAAAAATATCCAAAACTAGCGGTAAAAAAAGACAATAAACTTGCTTAAACCCAGGGGATGCGTCGGGAGATAAGGAAAGATATTGTTTTGACATGTCTTGATAGAAAAACAGGGAATCTATGAGCGCAGAACGTGCGATACGTACTAAGTGGGGAATGTTCTAGAAGTAAAATGTAGGAGATGCTGCTTTTAGAATAAAAGGGTTAATAAACGGCAGCTAATAGCAGAAATTGGAACGCGGCGGTCGCCGGCGTGGCCTCGGGAACGTGCGGCAGGGCATGAGTGTTTATCCAATTAGAGCCACATTGATGAAGAGCTCATTACGGGCAACCCAGGGCACAAGGAAGGACAGCCGCAAATTAAAGTCACCAGTTAGGCTGAATTAAAAATGTTTGGAATCATACATGAGTACAACATACCAACCCTGAACCGGTAAGGCACTAAGCAAGCATAAAAAAACCATTATCATAGCCAAGGATGTCCATTTAAGCTCTTCGGTTAAAGTTTTAATTCACTTTCTATTCCTGGCTGAAGCAGACTGATAAATGTGGTGAAAGCAGCAACCCGATAATTATCATCTTCCAAGTGCTTATCCGAAACGAGGTCACAAAGGGGCCTAACGGCTGTCCCAGCGGCACAGGGCGTCAGGCAGGGAGGCCGGACAAGATGCCAGTCCGTTGCAGGGGGATAAAAACGCAGCAGGCAATCTCGAGGCCGCCTAACTGCATGAGGAAGGCCCCCAAATACAGGAAGAACAGACAGCCCCCAATACACAGGGCAGAGCTCCTGCAGCCACATAGCCATCACAGCACACAAGGAAGTAAAATGCTGCTTGTGTTTGAATTCGGTTTAAAATAAATTTCATAAAAGAGTGAATTTTGACCAGATTTTTAAGATGGTATGAGTCTGAACTATCATCTTCCTCCTCATTACCTATGCAAATAAGCATCTCATATTTTTAATTGAAATTTTCCTTAATTAGACTGGAAACCGAACTTCACACTGCCAGATGCAACTGGGAAATGCTGCAGCTCTAAAATAAATGAATTGCATTCAATTAATTAGCTATTTGCCATATCTTATAAGAAAGAGTCATGGAGGCTGTTCTATTCATAGCAGGCCAGCTAATTAGCCAGGCCCGTGACTCAGCGCCGCTGCTTCCTGGCTGAGGGGAGAGGGATGGCATGGACAACGATAAACACACGCAGAGTTCCGCAGGGAGGGTGTGAACAGGGCCCGTGATGCCCAGCCAATAGGCTCTGTGTGTGTGTGTGTGTGTGTGTGGAGAAAGGCTGATTCATGATTCATCAAAGGCTGCAAATCTGATTTCCAAAACAACCCTTTTATTTCAAAACAGGAGTGTCATTAGAATTTTTTTTTTTTTTTTTTGGGGGGGGGGTGTTTAATGAAAATGTAGCAAATAAAGCATTACAACTATTTACTGTACATCTACTGTATATGGCGGGACAAAGGAACAATTTAGAGGAGATTAGCCCCCCCCTCCCAAAAAAAAAAAAACAGCCGTAGCGACACCGTGTTTCCAAATACTGCTAATACTGCTAAAACTGAGGGGGGGGGCAGCAAAACATGTACAGAGATTCCCAGCAAGTGATATATCGCTTTGAATAATATAAATAATTAAATCGACCTTCGATTTGCGCTAACATTAATCTTTTTTTCATTTAGCTACTGAAACTGCTGAAAGTTCTTGTTTTTATTTTTGCTGTAAAACTGTGGTACACAGAAATGCAATCCGTCCCCCCCCCATCCATCCCCCAACACTTGCCGCCCCCCAGCCACCAAACTCCCACAAAAGCCAGAGTTCAGCAGTGGCGAAAGGCCTTTATCAAAAGAATGAGATGCAGACGGTCGCTGAAGAAACACAGTCACAGTAAAAGCGCCCGGGGTTAGCAGGGATAAGAATTAATCTCTGAGAAACTCAACACGGTGCTGAAATAGGTAGACAACTGTGCCGTGAGTCACTGAGAACTGGCGACTGTGAGCTAGAACATCTTTATCTCCGCTGTAGAACATGCTCCCGAATGAGGTAAGGTGGCCAGTCTGTGCCGTGGGTAGTTTAACTGGGGGGGAGGGAATATAAGGGTACAGCAGGAATTTTCGTGAAACCAGTTTCTCAACCCGGTGCTCAGGGACCCCCAAGCACTCCACATTTTTGCTCCCTCCCAGTTTGCAGTTGAGAGGGGGGGTACAGCTGGGAGCAAAAATGTGGACTGGGGATCCCCGAGCACCGGGTTGAGAAACACTGGAATAAACAGTCAACCACAAAATGAGGTCGTGAACATATCACTTACTGTACACAAGCTTGTTTATTTAGGAGCATCTATAGCTACTATAATTTTTTGCTTCCCTAATTTCTGAGTGTTGTTCCTCATTACTGGACGTTATACTGCTCATGGCTTTTTTTGCCTGAAGAAAGCCTCCCTCATTATGCTTCAGACAGGCTAACACCAGCGTTAAGGTCGTTCCCCCGCCAAGAATCGCAGTGCTGACATTCTTTATTTGCCATAAAGCCCAAACAGCACTGGTCTCACTCTGCATTTTGCTACATAATTAACATAGAAAGAGAAATAATTGAGTTTGCCTGCACGACACATTCGAGACTTGGTGTCCGGGAGCTTGCTGGACCAGAACGGCTAACGGAGAACGCAGAAGCGGCGGATGGTACGTACCGTCAATCTTCTACTGTCTTTGGATTTGCAGTAACGGGAGGCTGCGCTGGCATCTAACCTCATGAACAACCCCGTGCCTTGGTCCCTGGATTTCAGATCATGCCAACAGACTTCTAATGAATCGACTGAAAATATACGCCAAAGGTATTAAGACTGTATCTAGGACTCCTCGATTGGATTAGAATTGATCTGTCAGACTGGACCTCAGCATTGCAATGCTCAAACAGCATTATCGCTCATTAAAATACAATTAAATAACAGCGTTCCAGTTTCTTCTCTAAAAAGCCTTTGCAGAAAACAGTTCTCATTTGATTGTAGCCCTTCCAGTTGGACTGACTTTCCATTAAACGATTTAAGCCGTTAATGCAGTGCAATGGAAATTATCATGAGGAAATCACATTGCAACCACCATTTACAGTCACTTAAACATGGATGATGTTTAAGTAACTCAGAGATAAAGTAACCCGCAAGGCACCTAGAAAATACACATGTATACACGTGTTATGAACATACCCGAGAGCGTAACGTGAGCAGCAATGGAGACATTATAAGCTTAGAGTATGTTCAGCATCCCCAGACCTGAATGGGGGGGGAGGGGGGGGGTATGAGCATATTAAATCTCTCTGGCTCCCTCGCCCATTGTTGTGAGGTCACAAATAACAGCAGGAGTTATAAAAGATTCTGAGAAGTACAATGCAGCCATGTCAATTAGAGGGACAATTTTGCATTTTTTGGGCTAAATCAACATACTTAGTGTACGACTGCAAACATAAGGCAGCACAGAAGCAGGCGTGCAGTATGTGTGCCTGTCGATCCATGTCTGTGCTTTTTATTCCACAGCTGTTTCCTGTGGTACATTAAGGTGGCGTGACATTAAAGGAGGCCGGAAGGCAGATTGTCCATCCGCGTGTGGGTGGCATTTAAATAAACATGCCTGGGGGGGGGGGTCCTCTCTGGCTTTGAGCACGGTCACTTCTGAGGGCACCATACAGATGGTTCCGCACGATAGCAACTTAGCAGGGCAGAGGTCAGAACAAACAGCAGCTAAATGTCTTGCGTAAGACCAGTTGGAATAACAATTAATGCTGCTTTTTAGTGTGTGTTAATGCAGAGTATTAATATTAGTATTAATATTAATATATTACTAGGGTGTCTGTGGTACAGTACTATCAGAGGTGGAGATGGAACCAGGACCTGTGACGGACTAACACCCGGTCCCGTGTGCCGCAATCCCTGAGCGACCGGAACCAGGACCCAGAGTGCCCTGTGACAGACTGGTGCCCAGTCCCGTGTGCCGCAGTGCCTGAGCGACCGGAACCAGGACCAAGAGTTCCCTGTGATGGACTGGCGCCCGGTCCCATGTGCCGCAATCCCTGAGCGACCGGAACCAGGACCCAGAGTGCCCTGTGACGGACTGGTGCCTGGTCCCGTGTGCCGCAATCCCTGAGCGACCGGAACCAGGACCCAGAGTGCCCTGTGACGGACTGGCGCCCAGTCCCGTGTGCCGCAATCCCTGAGCGACCGGAACCAGGATCAGCCAGACCCTGCACGATTAGCAGTTATGGAGAACAACTGACTTAACACATTTGAATTTTAAATACAATGTAAAACTTATTTTTTTGTTATAATAAAAATGCAAAAGAATTGCAGACAACAGACCACGGTTATCAAGGCTCATCTTAAATCTGTGGATCCACCTGTCCTGCTGGGCATTATTAAGCACATCATGCACATGCGATTACAAGCGACCACAGGTGACCCTCAGGGACTGAAAAAAAACTAGGTCAGAACATTCGGCAGTAAAATGCAAAAGCCAGTATGAATATTAATGATGCACATTGCAGATGAACCAAATTTCCGAAGACACGTTTTTTTGGAGCTAGTGTTCCGGAAGATATTTAGTCCGGATCCTCCCAAAAGTCACAGTGGTTAAGGAGCGATATTCGTGACTAAAAGTACACAGAGATGAAAAGCGGAGAAGGCGTGTGGTGTCACCAAGTCAGGCAGCGTAAGTATTCATGCGACTGTGTGCGCTCCCTAAAGGTCCTGGATTCCTTTAGAGGTGCATGAGTCACTGTGGATATTTATGCTATAATACAGCAAAATATTATAATATTTTCTTCCCAGGAGTTGATAATTTGTTAATGTCACTGTTCAGAGACAACTCAGAAATGAGGCTCTTTCTTCTGAATACAATCTATGGAAAAACAATTCAACAGACAGAGGTGTCTAGGGAAGAATACATATATATATAGCAGGTGCTTTTTGCGGCTTGGACATTTAGTAAATTAATAAACAGGCACAGAAAGAGTGTTTGTGGCTCCATATGCATAGTGTGCAATTGTTGGCTTGTAGTTCCGAATCATCATAATTAGGAGAGATTCAAATTTTTTAGTGGCAAAAAAAGGTTACACATCTCTTTTAATTACTTTTAGCCAAATACTACTTTAAAACTCTTCAATTGCCTGTTTTCTACTGCATTTTTCAGTGCAGTCAAGAGCATTATTACAGAGATCTTCATATAAGCAGCAATCCAGATTCAAAGGTCATGAAAAGATTCTGCTTATCTAAAAAATGTGATGGATGTGAGCACAGTCTCACCTGAAGGCCGGGGCCAGGCGGGTGTTTGGTCTGCGCAGCCCTCCGTAAGAGTCTGCGCGACAGCTATCTGCCGGCTGGCTGGGATCCTGTGCTGGCGGGGGCCGCGGTCTGTATTTACCTCGTCTGCCATGCTCGTGTCTGAGGCTTCTAGCAGTTTCCGAGAAGAAAAATTAATATGCCTGCCGTACGTATCTAACCTGCCATTTAAAGGCGCTTTTAAACACGCGGAGTTTCATTAAAATGGGATCACGGGAGATAAACATCAATTGTTATAGTGAAGGATTACTTCTGAGAAGAAAATGAAATTCTGTTTACCTCTACCGTTCTCACAAAGTGAATATAAACACGATAATCGAAGAGGAGCAGCTGGCCTTCACCATTCGCCAGCAAGCTATCAAGCCGGTTTGTCAAGATGGCGCCATCGTACCTCTCCAGCTCACCTGCCTGTCCGATTCACGCTTGCTTATTTTTAATTAGCTCGTATGTCAATAGAGTCATGTAATGGGAGCCGTGTAGTGGGAAAGCTGACTGGCGTCTCTGGTTACGGTGGGAGGCAGCTCTTTATAAAGCCAATGGCAATTAAACAGTAAACCATGTTTCTGTAACTGGAAGCTCAGGGGTGTAACAATGGCGAGATGTACGCATGGCTCCTCTAAGTGTCACTGAGCTGTAGATGGGCTCCCCTCAGAGAGGCATTTGGCCAAACCAGGTACAGCCCTCTGCGCTGAACAAAAAATGTTAAATAAAATAAATAACCAGGTCATTTATGCTCATTTTCTCTCATTTTTATTGATTTTTTTTTCAGTTTTTAATGCCATAAATGTACATGACACTCACTGTTTCACATTTTACAAAGATGTTCCTTAAATTGCTAATCACTACATGCATGTGTTTAAAAGCTAATCACTACATGTATGTGTTTAAAAGCTAATCATTACATGTATGTGTTTAAAAGCTAGTCACTACATGTAATGTATGTGTTTAAAAGCTAATCATTACATGTATGTGTTTAAAAGCTAATCACTACATGTATGTGTTTAAAAGCTAATCATTACATGTATGTGTTTAAAAGTTAATCACTACATGTATGTGTTTAAAAGCTAGTCACTACATGTAATGTATGTGTTTAAAAGCTAATCACTACATGTATGTGTTTAAAAGTTAGTCACTACATGTATGTGTTTAAAAGCTAGTCACTACATGTATGTGTTTAAAAGCTAATCACTACATGTGTGTTTAAAAGCTAGCCACTACATGTATGTGTTTAAAAGCTAGCCACTACATGTATGTGTTTAAAAGCTAGCCACTACATGTATGTGTTTAAAAGCTAGCCACTACATGTATGTGTTTATGGCTATCCCATGACCAATTACTTCCTTATACTGAAAAATGGAGGCATTTTTCTGCACAAACGGTATCTGATGTCGAGGGGGGGGCTGTCAGCTCTGGATGAATAAAGTCAATGGAGCACAATCATGTCCCCCTAAACGCAGATTTCTTTATCTTACCGAATAACCGGGGGATTCGGAGACGTATCTCTTTAACCATAAATAAAGCTGAATACAGGTTTATTTCACCGCTTAACAGTGATTCCAGCAGAACCAATAAACTTAAACAACCCTGAACTCAGTGTTTCTGCAAACAAGACTTAAAACAGCAAAAATAACACTTATAAACAACATAAAAGGACACTAGAGCATTGGTTTCCCAGCAGATATTTTTACACTTAAAATCCTGCACTAATCTAACACTGCGCAATTATAAGTTTTCCCGATTAGCAGATAAAATGAAATAAATTCTCTCCAGACGCGAGCAAGCCCCAAAATACCGTAATTACAGGAATATCAGGAACAGGCTCTCAGAGCAGAGAACAGCAGCTTCTGCTACCAGGTCGCAAGGAACCACTGAGGTCACATGACCCTCAGGATGAATTTTCTTTAACAGATGACAACCAAATCCCAGTAAATTACAAATAAACCCTAATTGCGTAACCCTAAATATTTAGGTTTTTTTTTCTTTCATTCATTTTTATTGCCAAAAGAGTTTTTTAAAAAAAAAGCCTAATACCATTTTTCTCTCCCCCTCTTTGTTTTGTTTTCTATCCTCGTGTGATTTTGTTCTGGCCATTTTCTACTTCACATCTCTCTCCATGGCATAGTAGACAGCTACCTCAGAGCAATCACAAAGACACACGCACTCAAAACCCATCGACGGTCATCGGCGCGATGACAAGCAGGCAAGGCGGAAGGCGGGGGAGGACTCTGCCAGCCTCAACAGGTCATCAGACCGTAAAATTTAAAAAGGCAAATACACATCTTCCACCCACTGTGGAGATTACCGGAACATTTAAGGCCACTGAAATCATACACTTTCTCCCACGGGGAGGGCATCCTAATGACACCCAAAATACGTTGACAGAGATGGCTGGCTGGAAAACCGGCAAAGCAATAGCCTGTAGTATCACGACAGTGTTTTGATCACCACCATCGCTACAGAAAGGTCTCTCAAAAAGGCTGATCTGAGGCAAGCAGCGAAACTCCATAAAATGCATTGTTTTTATAGCTGGCGTCCTGTGTTATGAGCTGATGAGACGAAATTGAGCTATTTGGACAGTCATGCCTGCATGTCACAGTGCGCCTGAAGGTTTCAGGTCACGCTGGAGAGAAGCTCACGCCCACTGTGAAATACGATGGCAGGCTTGTGTTGTTTTGGTCCTGGGGCTCCAGGTGAGATAGATGGGATCATGAACCACGGGAGTTATGGACAGCTCTGCTAGGACCTACCACTTACCTACTAATGGACCTTCTAGCAGAAGTGTAATATCAAAATATACATTAAAATCAACCAAGACGTGGTTGACTGACTAGATATAATAGGTGTGTCCGAAATCGCTCGTTATATGCAGGGTTGCCAACTGTCATGCCTCTGATGTGACACTCACAGTTTCAGACTCTCACGCTCGCGCAAGAAATCTTACAGCAAATCTACATTGCTCCATTATAAACCTAAAATTAGCTACATCAAAAGCTTTAGGGTAGCGTGCAAACTCGACATATTATTCCCAAGGTAATAAAATTGTTACATGCATGTAAATGAGTGTGCAGACTTGTCTCAAACTGAAAATCTCACACCAGCCAGCTGACCAAAGTTGAAAAGCCTGTATGTAGTAGCTGAAATGTAGCACTGTGAATGGTACCCAGAAGACATCCTACATTCAGCAAAAATCCGAAGTGGGCAACTGATAACTGCCACGGTATCCCACAAGGCCATTGGAGCAGCGAGGAACATCACCCACTCAGACATTTTTGTCAATAAAGTGGAGGAAAGGCGGGCTCTGTACAAATTTAAGTAGAAAATAAAGCCTGGTTGCATTAGTTTACTCAAAAACATATTTTTTCATTGATCCCTACATCATTGGAAAAACGTCCAGCTCAGGTAATATGCAAGATAGCAACCACATTGTGTCTGAGTGCATGCATACTGTTCTCATGCATATATACAGTATGTACTGCATTAATGGTCAAGTAGTAGGCTTCTGATGAAATTCAATACCTACTGAGTAACTATGCAATTTTGGAAGCACTCAGTGCACAGACAAAGAAGTTTCTCCATAAAGTAATTTGTACGACCATGATTTGGTACATGATCCTCTATTCATTCATTCATTATTCATAATGTTTTCAAAATGCCTCAATGATTTAAGAAAACATTAAAGATTAGCGAAGAGCAGAATACCATCAATGACATATCAAACTGTCAGGACCAACTATTTTTAGCTACAGTAAGTTCAAATATCAACACAGTTAGCAATGCTGAATTTTTCTGGGTATGTTAAGTCCCTTTAAGAACAGGATGGGCTTGTCTGTAATTGAAATCTATGATACTTCTAGCAGATTTTCTTAGGTTCTACAGCATGTTACATATTGCAAAACCACAGACCCTAGAGAGTCTAATGACAAGCCAAAACCACGCGACCCAGCATTTACCAGCAAGAAATGTATGTAGATGCAAAGTGCAGTAGATGGTCTGATGAAAGCGCGACGTTACAGCAGACTGATGATTACAGCAGCACACACTCGACTCGGAAAGCGCTGATGGTCTGCGAGCTGCGATAACAATGTGAGAGACGCCGCTGCATAAATATCATCCTGACCCAGGGCTTGACAAACAGGTTATCCCCAGCTTTGGACACTTCCTGCAAACACCTCACCACCTCACAAAGGAATAATGCCCCCCCCCCCCCCCCCCCAATACATTTGTTAAGACATTTGTGTAAAGGTGCACTTACACCTTGTGTGTATCTCTGGGTTCCTCACAGAGATGCTATTCAGCACATACACAGAAGAATAAGGTCTTGCTGACAACACTGCAAACTGACAATCACACACACACAGACACACACACACACGCACATACCATCACACACACACACACACACACACACACATATACACAAGTTGGTCTTCCTATCTAAATGGGGACCATCCATTCATTTCTATGGGAAAAACCCTAATCCCAGTCATGACACCCTTAACCTCTACCCATCCCTAACCTTAACCATAAGTAACCAACCCAAATACAAAACTTTTGGTATTTTTACTTTGATTGCATTCACAGATTTTTTTTAAAACTGATCCAATGGGGACCTCAAAAGATATCCCCAAAAGTAGGGATATTTCAGGTTTTATTACACTTTGGGGACAATTTGGTCCTCAAATGTGATCTATGCAAACCCACACACACCATCACACACAGAGACACACACACAGACACACACAAACACAGTCACACACACACACACACACCATCACACACACACATACCATAACACACACAGACACACACAAACACAGTCACACACACACACACACACCATCACACACACACACTCACCCTTGTCACCCTTCAGAAGTCCTCTGCCAATAAGGTGTTAGCAGCCAACAATGTTTATAGTCATTTCATTACCTGCTCTTTGTTATTCTAATTACTCAGATATGACTTTGGCAAATAAAATGTAATGAACTTTTATTGAAATGCCTTGGCGTGACCTTTTAATGTGTTTATATTCTTTAATTCCGCCTTCACCGGCACCTCAACGTTCCACCAGATGGGCCAGGCGATGCGCCGCTCGTCTTGTTCCGCGCGCCGGAGCTGAAAGCGCCAGAAAGCGAGAGAGCGCGCAGGCTCACCGCCTCGCTAGCGCGCGGGCTCACCGCCTCGCTAGGGCGCGGGCCTGCGTCCCGCCACGCCGCACCCGGGAATTCCCGTCGTTGGTTCTCCTGCGCTTACGGCCGTCCGCCTCTCTTCCACAGGCTCAGACATCATCGGTTTGATAGGTGTGGGCCACCCCAGTCAGCTGAGATAGGTCGGGGCGGGGGGGGGGGGGGACTTTTGTCCGGTAATATGTCACGAGAGAGAGCATGAAGCGGATGTCGAGAGGGGGGGGGTGCCACGAGCGCGGGCTGCGGAGAGATCCCACTCGGTTCAATGCATTGCTCTACGTTAATGGGGGAGGACGTCTGTTCTGGGGAGGGAGCTTTGGTCTGTACACACAAAGCTGCTGTCGAGATGTGACACAAGCAGTGGGAAGATGGGATTCTTTTAGACGTCAGCGCAAGTTCTGGTGAGGCTCCAGCAGAACCGGTTCAGACCGAAGACGTTTATTCACAGGTTTTTCCTCTGACAGAAAACAGTATTTCTTTCGACATAAAGGATATTTATCAGTGAACAGTGCTGGTGTTTTTTTTAATGATGATGATATTTCTTCAGTACTGAATGAAAAAGTGTCAACACTTACAGTAAGTGCACGAGACCCAGTTAGCGTCTAGCAGTTCCCAGTTAGTGCCTAGCCCACATGCTAGCTAACCCTTCGGATACGGAAGCCCTTCGATCTTTTCGCACGACGTCAACGGGAGCTTCCCTTCACAGGGATCTCAAATTCGTTAAGTTTCAGCTCCACGCTTTATGTCGGTTTACCTCCAACCGAACGCAGTCAGTGGCTTTGGCGCTTCATTAAGAGAAATGTATCTATTCGTTTATTTTCACAATCTGTGGAATTAAGCTAGCTGCCAGACTGAGATATAGCGTATCTCGTTCCCAGAATTTGCCTGCGGCAGGGAAAACGCCGGAAAGATCGCCGGTGTTCTGGCGCGTTGAGCTACTTTGTTGAGTTAAGCTACCGTAGTGCTAATCGATAGCCCTAACCATAACCTCCAAAAACCCCCTAAAACCCTTAGCCTAACCCAAACCCCTAAAACCTAACCCTAACCCCCAAATGGTGGAACTGCATATGCGCCGAACGGCTCGATAGTACATCTTGATAGGTAGCTGAACTCGTCGGAACACCGGCAAAGAAGATGCCTCTAACTCACTCCACCTTGAAATGTCCCGTCCAAAGACAGACACAAAGCCTGCAAGGTAAATACAAAACACTTTCGCTAGGTCATTTAAGTTGACTCAGTACCATAAAGTGTTCCATTTACATTAATAAAATATCAAACTGGAACGTAATTTAAGGAGTCTTCTCCAGTGAAGCCTCCGGTATCACCCTGGAGTATGTTTTGACATTTCGTGATAGATCGGGTGATACTGGATATTTGGCTACTGAATAAATTCCAGTTCTACGCACCTGCCAGAGCTGCAGGCTTCTCCAAAGGTGACTGCGGGCAGTTTTACATTTTATTGTGTTTTGAAAGCAGGCCTGACAATCCGTGTATGATTATTTTTTTTATCAGTATTAAAGTTCAACCACTTTTATTTTTCTCTGTCCCCCCCCCGCCCATTTAAAAAGAAAATCAAGTAGACACACGGGTGGAACGCGGTCATGCTATTTAACGACCCTGGAGTAGCATAAGCCTGAGCTGCAGCGGCTGCATCGCCCTTGGATATATGCCTCAAGGACGGCGGCTTGACTCTGAAGCTGCGGCACACCTGTCTGTACTGCCGTTTCGCCGCATAGACGCCCCGCGCGGCTTTTAAACGCACCTCATATCGCTCGGCCCGCAGGTCAGTCTGGCAGCGATGAGCTCACCGCCCATAAGCAACATGTAGTTCTCAGTAATTACCAAGGACCCAAATTCCGTCTCTACATGAAGCGCAGAGAAATTCTCACCACATCGCAAATAAAAAAAAAAAAAAAAAACACATCATTTGAGCAATTTCAGCTGCAAACTGCTCTTTTCATGTTGAAAGGCAAAGGCTATTCTTCTGGCTCCATCGAGAAACCATTTACTCTTCATTTTTTATGCTTCTAAAAGTATACTAACAAGCCTAGAAGCCATTTAGGGCCCCTTAGCCTGCTGATGATGTATGTAGACTTGACGCCCTTGTCATAAGTGTGCACACAGAAACAATCATGTACAAATAGTTTGTTTCTAAACGTAATAGAATAGTGACACAGTTTATTCACTCCCATGGGGAAATTGTCTTTTCACCTGTCCACACAGACAGGGGCGGGGGGGAGGGGTCACAGCGCAGGGGCATTCAGCGTGCAGGGCCCCTGGAGCTGGGGGTTAGGGGCCTCACTCAGGGGCGCAATGGCAGCACCAGTCTGCTGGCCCCAGGGATATGAACTGGCCACCTTCTGACCACAGATTAGTTCTAGCCCGCTAAGTCACACACCACATTGACCACAATACTAGTCATACCAGTCGTACTAATAGGTATTCGAAACGTAAAGGGATGTGAAATAATTAAGGATCTCATGTCCTTTTCTTATATTACTCTTTAACAATAAATAACACACATATGTTTTATAATATGTTTGAAGTTAATCCTAAAATATAATTGCTTGAAGGAAAATAAGACTGTATTCTGTACAACAACAGAAATGAATGGATTCTTTGTTACTTTTTAAATCACAAAGAGTTTCAAAGAATAAAAAAAATGATAACAAACAACAATTAACATTATAAGGCTGAGCACGGCCTCTATACAATATTCAGTCAAACAAATTAATCTGATCTATGGCAGATGCCAGAGCGCTTTGTGCTTCTCCACTTCATTTTTTTTTTCAAATCAATAGCAAATTCAATTTAAAATTTCAATAAGACAACAAGGCCGACAATCCATGTGTCAGCGACATAAACTTGCATTTCTGGTTACCGAGGAGAAACACGTCATTCAACTAAAAACACAAAACACACATTTTTTAATTTGGGGAGAGACTCAGGCCTGTCTGAATTTAATACAATCAAATAAATCAATCTATCTATCTATTTCAAATCAAAATCACCTTTATTGTCATATCACTAGAAAGATTGACCTAGGGGATCAAAGTTTTGGGTCATGAGATCCTATCAACAGTGCAGAATCTACCTGTCAATCAATCTATCTATCTATACTTCCTTTCAACTCTCTTCAACAATGAAGTCAGCATTTTAGAAGAGATCCACCCAGCTGTCAATTATCAATCCATCCATCCAAAATTTAACCCTACAAACTTACTGCAAACCTTCTAGCTTCCCATCATGAAATGTCTGAAAGTTGAAAGTGTGTCTCTGAAGCAGCGTGTCGCCGCTGAGCTGCTGTTTGATCAAACGGCGCCTTCTCTGCGCCTCTCAGCGTTTCCTTATTGAGCGCTGCTTTAATGTATGTTCATATGGCCAGTTGCCCATTCCCACTAACAAGCACTGTAGGGTACATCCCATCCCTTCCTGCATGCAGAGAGTTACAGCAAGCACTGCTGGATGCGGTCCAGTTTTCTCAAGAAAGCCAATTTTATATATTTAAAGTGTTTCGCTCCTATATTTTTACATGCAATTCAGGCTTAATTGAGAAATCCACACCAAAACACAACTAATGAGCTTTGAATAAGATGATAAGATAAGATCTCTTTTCTTAAATGAGTAGAAGAATATCATGCAATTATTCAGTGCAATAATTCAGTGCAAACCGAAGGAATAATTAGGAACTTTAAAGCCCTTGCCTGAGATGGAAACAAATGGCCTAGACCTTAGTATAGGAGGACTGTATCTCAGACAGAGGTCCTGTGGAAACACTGAGAACGGTGATTCCCAAGATCGGCGCACTGATGACATCATGAACTCAGGGTGGGATGATTCGAACACTAAATCATGTAAATATAATTGCTTCCTAAACACATTCCATTTGCAATAACTGCATTTGAAAATTAACTTGATTCTGGTTAATGATGGCAGAGTTTAAGCAATCGCTGCGTTTCAAACCCCATCTTAGTCCGAAATGACGGCGTCGAACAATTTAATACCAGCATAGGGATCTCTCGCAGTCGTAATGGCTGGGAGCTGTAGAACACGGTAAATACTGCGGGCAGCAGAGGCCAGCCAGTGCGCGCACACACACACACACAGAGGCACAAGCAGAACCTGCAGTTTCAACCCACCTGGGGGCAGGGGCGGGGCTGCAGCCGCTCAGCACCTTGGACAGATCCCGGAGGTCCGTCTGCACCACGATCAACCCGGGGCCTCCCAGGCGCGCATAACAGCCGGGCCGAGGGGGGGCGGGGGGGGGGGGGAATGCAGAGAAACTTGCTGTCCGCAATTATATTTGCTGTGCTGCTGTAGGTACTGGTGCTGGGTCTGACAATGCACCTGCCAACAGGCGGTGACCTGACTGCAGCGCCTTTCAAAACCTGCTGACTGACGACCCGCGCATCCACAGCCTCCCGGCACCGCGATGCGCGCCTCGGCTGCTATATAAAACACTCCGGAACTTTCCCCGGATCTCTCATTCCCTGATGCATTGCATTTCTGCATAGTGGAGAATTCCAGCCAAATCTATATGTTAAACTTCATTACTGTTTCTCCTGCTGCTGGCCCATGTCACGCGCGTCTGAAATTCAGGTTTTCCCTGCGCATGGGAGAACCACGTGCTAAAAAAAACGCACGTGCCAAACGGATGCTAAGCAAGCAGCTAATGAAGGCGCCCTCGGTGTGAACGTGAGAGGGATTGTACTAATGCAGTTTTCAAGCGATCAAAACTGAACAAAAATGCCAACATCGTGTTTAATTAGAGACAGCTGCAGTTAATTCGGTGTCACAATTTCGCTTCGCGGTGCGCATTGTCGCTGAGAGCTATAAGGAAATATCCTGGCACGTGTTATGCGCCGAATTTAATTAAGCGCGAAAGCTACATTTACGTTTCGTCATATCAGTGCTTTAACACCTTGCGATGGCAGCGAAATAAACCCAACCATGCTGTGTCTAAACTATTTTTATCACCAGAATCCGAGAACATGCTGATTCGTATTGAAAATACAGAAAGGAGAAAACTTCAATTATAAAATTTTGCCTCCGATAAAATCGACGACTTCAAAAGGCGAGGCATCGGCTCTGTTGAAGTAATATCTTACTCCGTAATCTGCTTTTTAATTCAGATTGTTTTCTTGTTTTCTATTTCAAAATATAACACATAACCTGCAGACATTTGTGGTGCCCGAAGACAAGCGATCGAAATACATTCCTCTGTGATTTGAAGCCACTTAATTTCCCCTTAAAATACTGCAGGGGGCCAGATAGACGTTTGAATAAACAAACATATAAAGTTAAGGAAAAGCAGATCCAATTCACCGGAGGTCAATAAATGGGTAATAAAAAGGCTAATTTGGCCCTAATTTATTCCTAACAATTAAACCCCCTAGACTGGCATCTGTGTTTTGTACATCTTTCCATTTTTTTCTGCGCCTAACAGCATACACTGATTTTACGAGGATCTCTTGAGGGAACAGGGCCCTCTCCCCAGTGAAATACTACCGGCTTGATCCAATATAGTTAGAATTCTGCATGAAAGGAAATCCGTGACCCCTTAAGTCACAGTAAATTACTCCATCGCTAAATTCCCCAGCTGAATACATAAACATCAGTCAATGCTCTCCACAGTGTAATCCCTCTAAAATGGCTTCATTAAGCAGGTTAAGATATTACCTTAATCTCTATCTTTTATAAAAAAGTGGACGTCCAACATTCAATGGGCTTTTAAATGCTGTAAATCATAAGAAGTGAGGCTGTCAATCACCCATCAGCGGTAACTGCGGAGAAACGTTCTTTAAACAAAAAAGAACAAGTATTTTTCCTGATGACCTCTGAGCAGACACCTTGACTTCGTTCCAGGTGAGGACAGTACCCGAGATGTGGCTTTTGCCTGTCAACAGTTAACAGATGACATGCTGGCAGGCAGTTAAGGGCTCTATCAGGTGGGAACACAGATGCCAAAACACCTCTGAACACTTCTGTACCAAAGCCACCATCGCCATCGTTATCATCCGGAAAATGCCTTCCCAGATTTTTGACAAGACCATTTTAGGATTGTAAAAGGGAGCGCAAAGATACATAGACTACCAGTCAAATCTTTTTGCACGCACTGAGATTTTCTACACTCGCATGGTACTTACTAAACATTTACTAAAACTATACTCAATATTCTTTGCTAACAAATAAATTCAGTACAATACAGTATGTTCACCATTTCAGTACCTTTATTAGCAAAAAAAAAAAAAAAGTCATATCTTTGATGCATCAAAGTAACCTTCTCTAGCAGTTATAACAGCAGAGAAAATGTGAGACATTCTTTCTGCAAGGGACATTAAATACTGCTGCTTCATGGGACGAAACAGGTAACTAGTGCGTTTAAAGTTAAAGGACGGCCTAGAATCTGACTCTGCCATCACCACACAACCAGTTAACAGGACGTCAGACCTGCACTGTTACATACTCATTCCATGTTATAGAGGAAGCTTATATTTTCATTTATAGATGTGCAGTCTACTTTACAAAGCTCAACAAGAATAAAAAATCTGCAGTTTATGAAATAAATGGAAAAGTGGTATAAAAGAACCTGTGATGTGTAAAGACTTCTGACTGCTGGTGTTTTTGCTCAGCAGAGGCCTTTAGAAGCCGTATGCCGTCTGACTGACATGTGCGGCCCAAAAATAATTTGAGAAAACAACATGAGGAAGGGCGAGGTCCTTGGATGACGGCAAATGCCACCGGCAGACTCCCCCGGGTTAATAAAGTTATCTAATCTGGCGAGTGCACCGTCGCAGCAGTGAGTGCCGAGTGAGGGCCCTCTAATTCCTGACAGATTGGCAGTCCGGCGGGGGGCGGGGGAGCGATGACGAGATGGCGACGGAGGAGGGGGTCCATCTGCACTCTCTTTAGGATGGGAGAGAGAGCGTGAGTTACAGCCATCTGCCGAAGCCAGGTGTGGTCGTGCGGGCGGCGCTTCTCTGCCCAGAAACAGTCTGGGGCATATAGAGGGAAATACTGCGTGAGACGCCCAACAGCAAAACGAACTCTGTATCTGACTGCCTCCATCTCCTGAACTACTTACTCAGAGTCACCTATGCAGAAGGGAGGTTGACAGAAGGACATTAGTCCTTTTTGGAGGGTGGCTCAGTGGGCTAGGGCACTGTGCCTGTAATCAGTAGGTTATGGGTTCAAATCCTATGGCTGGCAGAGTGTTTTGACTGCTGGGTCCTTGAGAAAGGCCCTTAACCCCCAACTGCTTCAGGGACTAGCTGAGATTATTTTCTCAATCGTGCGTCACTTTGGATAAAAGTGCCCATTAAACAAATTACTTGAAAATGTTCTGGGTTCCACTGTGCCTGTGACCGGTAGGTTGCTGGTTCAAATCCCCTGCTCAGCCAAATAGGCTTATCACGGTTGGACTCTTAAACAAGACCCTTCATCCCCTCTAAAATGGTCCAGGGGAGCCAGATAAATGGCCTGACCCTGTGCTCAGATCCCAAACCTCACTCTCACCCCTGTGTGTCTCAAAGGAGAGCAAGACTTGATATGTGGAAACTAAAGAATTCTTATACAAAGCATTTTGAATAAAGCATTTCATTTTATACTACTATACCTTTGACTTTCGATCATAATAAATGCCTCTGAGGGGTAAAGTTTAAATTGTTCATTAATTCCCACCCCCCCAGAACAAATGTGTCCCAGAACAAAGTGATGGGTCTTTCACAATGCAGTTCAGACCAACACCAAAATTTGTATGTTTTTTGAGCACAGGACACAAAAATAATAACAATTTACAATTTTGACATGCATATTTTGTCCTTTTGAGTGTGACCTTTAAATCGAACCTTTAATTTACAGCAGTGAATACTTACTGTGGTAAATGGGATAAAATTCCCTTTCTAATGACCTGCAGCAACTTGCTAAGCCTGACACTGATGCAGTTAAAGACACTGCTCTTCAAACTGTTTGGAAGTTTCCACTACAGTTCAGTCCCCATTTCTGGGGAAAAAACAATTTCTCATTCCTTTCAGTGTTGAGAGCTTCCTGCGGCCCTTTTGTCATGGAGCACAGTGTCTCATTTGAATGCATCGATTTTTTATTTTTTTTTTTTTCATTTTTAATATCAGGACTTCAGCAATTCGTCTTTGAATCTGAATGACATTTAATTTAAAATTCAAATTCAGAAACACAGACACATATGGCCATTAAAAATAATTGCATCCTTGTCTTCGCCCAAACATTTGTTAATCCCAAAAATTTAATCAAATAAATATGAAATGGGTTATACTTTTTATTTCTAAAAGAAAAGGAAATGATGTGTCGTTACCTAGTAATTAAGTTGACATTTCTTTAATAAAATATACCATTGACCCTGCTCAGGTCAAGTGGGTGATGGATGAATGGATGGATATTATTATAGTATATTATTGTATAATTGTGTTATTTATTTCACCTGTTCCTACACAGAAAGCTCTGCTACCTTGATTCCAGCTAGCCTGAAGGTCCGATCGGTAGCTAATTTAAAACCAAACCACACATTTCACTCCTTGGTCTTCATGGAAGCATTCGGAGTAATCTGGTCCTAGACCAGAGACATCATAAAACAAAACAACTGTCTGTGCGAGCGTGTAATCCACTTTACTATATAGCCCATTATGACAGGCAACAGCAAACCCTATAAACAGACGGATTCCCCAGACGTGTCGTATATGACTGAAGGGGTGGGCGACATAATTACAATAAATCAAAATAAGGATTTGTTTTCCTCCTGTCTCTCACACATTTACATTTTTAGGTCATGCTTCTAAATTAAACCCGTCGGGGTTTTCCGTACCTCATACTAAGGCTGAAAACGTCTACCATCCGTTTTTAACATTTTTGTCGTTCTTCATATTTAGCTAGAAGACACTAAATTTGAACCTTCTGGAGTAGCGGATACAAGATGGATCATGGGTTCTTGCAGCTAAGGTACTGCCTGTCTTGCCTGATGAAATATTCACTGTAGTTGACGGAGGAGGGGGGGGGGGAATAGTCCCAATTGTGCTTGCCAAGACTAATCACATCTGAGGAGTGGATTAAGAGTAAAACAGCACATCTCCGCTACATACTGCTCCCTCTCTGTCTCGCCGTTCTATTTCCAAAAGGACAAATGCTTCCTGCAGTCACACGGGAAGCGCGACATTGGTATTCTGTGCTCAGTTTAGCCAAAAGCTAATCTCGATGTGCTCAGAACAAACCGTACACAGCAGCCAGCCAATCTGAGGGAAAAAAGAGCAGTTTGGGGAGAGAAAGAGATAGGACAGGTGAGCAGTAATGTGACGAGGAGACGGGCAAAGGTGTTAGGAATGGTGGGGGGGGGGGGGTCGGGATGGAGCAGGGGGGGGAGTGTGGGTGCGAGGGGTGTGGGCGGTGAGAGAGGTGTCGAGCCTGAAGATAAGCGGCTTGGGAGACGAGAGGGTGAGCGATGGACTGCTGCGATAGGCTGGGGGGGTGCCCACAGAGGCGGGGGGGGGGGAGGGTGGGGAGCTGACACACGGCTAGGTTAACGGAGGAGGAAGAGAGAGGCGATGGCGGCGAAATGGACCTGGAAATGGAGGCCGAGAACAGGTGGAGAGTCATTTCCGGAAAGATGGGGGAAGGTAGAGGAGCCAGATAGGGGGGGGGGGGGGCAGAAGAACATAAGAAATTTACAAACGAGAGGGGGCCATTTGGCCCATCAAGCTCGTTTGGGGAGAACTTAACTAATAGCTCAGAGTTGTTAAGATCTTATCTAGCTCTGATTTAAAGGAACCCAGGGTTTTAGCTTCCACTACACTAGCAGGAAGACTATTCCATACTCTAACTACACGCTGTGTAAAGAAGTGCTTCCTCAAATTTGTTTTAAAATGTTCTCCCGCTAATTTCCACTTATGGCCACGAGTTCTAGTATTTAGACTAATATTGAAATAGCCATTTGACTGAACAGCATCCAGACTCGGTAGAATCTTATAGACCTGAATCATATCCCCCCTTAGTCTCCTTTGCTCAAGGCTAAACAGATTCAGCTCAGCTAACCTCTCCTCATAAGACATTCCTCTAAGACCAGGAATCATTCTCGTAGCCCTCCGTTGCACCTTTTCTAAGGCAGCAATGTCCTTCTTGAGGTATGGTGACCAAACCTGCACACAATATTCAAGGTGGGGCCTTACCAAGGAATTATATAAATGTAACATCATCTCCAGGGAATGAATGAAATGGAAAAACGGTGAAGGGGGGGCAGGGGTGCTACTTAACACCCCCCCCCCCCAAAAAAATATAAAATGAATGTAGACTAATTATTTTCATTAAAATCAGACTCCCCTTTTCACAAATGCCACCCTGCCAAGCTGTAACTGGAAGGAGAGACGGGTTTGCACCCATTACAGTGCGTCGTGGGGGTGTGGGCAAACAGGGTTAATTTCTGTCCTGGGATAAATGCACCCCCAACCTGAAGAGAGACCAAAGCCGAGGCCAGCGAACAACAAGACAACAAAATCACTACTTGGTGGGGGGGGGGGGTTGCTCCTTTGCCTGCTGGAAACGGCTACCATTGCTGCCGCGGACGAGTCGTGGAGTTTCAGAAATGCATGCGCTGTGAAGTTAAGGCCTTATACCTGCAGAGGACGTGAGTCCTGAAGGGGGGGGGGGCAGGTTAAATATAACCTGAAGGGGGGGGGGGCAGATTAAATATAAGAGCCATGGGGATTTAGCAAAACAAGGCTATGGTGTCGATGAACATGCACTACTACATGTACGACACCTGCGTTTACGATTCACAAAGACGACGTGGGAATGTCAGGTGCCTGCAGGTCACACGGCCCGGTGACACGGCCAGGTGACGCGGCCCGGTGACGCGGCCAGGTGACGCGGCCAGGTGACGCGGCCCGGTGACACGCCAGGTGACACGGCCCGGTGACACGGCCCGGTAACACGGCCCGGTGACACGGCCCGGTGAGGGTCATGGCATGTTGGTGGTGAGTAGATGACGCGGTGGCACTGTGGGCGTCACTGTGGCCCCCCCCCCACGCGGGAGCGTGGGCACCATCCCCGGGCCGGGCTCCGTTTTTGGGGACTCTGCACGCTCACTCTCTCGTGTGCAGGTTCTCTCTTGTCGTCCAAAAACACGGTTTGGTGACCCGGTGTCTTACCGTAAACGGACGGATAAACGATAAAGCAATATTTCATTACATATATAAAAAGCAAAGCGTGACTGAAATAATGAATTCCTTTGTCAGCCTGATGATCATGACTGTCCCGGAATGTTCTTAATGTTGCATTTCTGGTCACTGAATATGTCACAGTACTGGGGCGTGTTCCACGAAGGAGTATTTCTCAATTAGCTGGGAAAACTTATGCTATGTCTGCGGTGTGGAATTATCTTAACGTTAGCGTTAAATGACGTTAGAAATGTATTTTCCAAACAGTGCTCTGCTAATATTTCACAAGGAGGATCTATTAATAAATTTCTGAACATAACACATTTGATTGCTCACCTTAAGATGAGACCGTAAAGGATATGAAGAGTTTCTGAGAAACAAATCTGTTCCAGTAAAGGCGGCTGCAGTGCTGCCGAATAATGCTTCTCCGTCAGTAACGCGAGCATTTGATAGCAAAAGAAAATTCAGCTCAGACAGTGTGAAATCAAAATATATTACTCGGAAAATCATGGTGTCCATCATACTTTATAACAGAGAAGGGCTGATCATCGAGGTTACTGTATTAATTTATTTGGGCGGAGTGTCCTTTTAAGCTTAAGCAGAAGCTCCTGAACAATCGGTATCGGTATCAGTTTTCGAATTAATTGGCTATCGGTACAGGCCTGAAATTTCCTTATTGGTGCATCACTACTAGAAGTCATGACTGTCCAATAGGAATGCTCCTTGCCTAAACTCATAACTTCTAGATTAAGTAAACCCAGCTAACTGAGAAATCCTGCTTTGTGGAACACCTCCCAGGTCTCATTAGCTACTTTCTTCTGTTTGGAAGTCGCTACGTATCTCCCGCTCCAATCCTGCTGACACCCGCACCTGGCCGTTCACTGGAAGCTCACTGCACTTACGCCCAGTCCATTCTCCTTTGCACATGGCTTTCAACAAAAGCATCTGTTAAATATGTGAAATGTTAATGGAATTAAGCTTATATTAACCCACCCAGACCATGCAACCATAACATTGCTTTAATGCTGAAAGAGTAGATATCACTTAACACACCTTTTACATTAATTTTAATAAGGCCTTTCTACAGTTTATGGGTAATATTGTTTACACTATGCTGGTCTAACTTCATAACAATGTCTAACAGTGTTTCAATGCCCCTCACTAATCTGAATAAACAGCGAATGAAGCAGGGAGGAAAAACGGAAGTAAACACTTCAAAAATGACTTAATTATTAATCAGTTTACAGATTATAGGTTATAGAGACACATCACATTCATGTAATTTGCTAAGCTGTTTTCAAGCTAAGTTGGTGAATCAATTCCTGTTGATTATGTCAAATGTGTGCATAGATGACGTTAATGATGCCTGTGACTTATGGATAGAACATTGTTTCAATCCTGCTTCTGGCAGGTCTTCAAGTATACATGCAGTGCTGGGGAGTAACTAGTTAACGGTGTAACGTTGTTATGTAATGAAATTCCAAAATAAATTCAACTGTCATCTGTTACAATTACTGAGAGAATGATATTACAGCCACTAATCAAAATGTTGGTGATTACAAAAGAGTTACATCCATATATATTCTTTTTGGTAAAAAGCTTATAAATTCTTTTTTTTTTTTTGCTTTGCATCTTTTCGCCATATAAAAATCCCTTTTTTTGCCGTATTTCCAGATAATGATGGTCGGCAAAGGTGTTGGGACTTTTTAGTTTTATTGCCCAGTTTAAAACATTTCTTAGAAAAGTAATCAAATGTAATATTAGTAATGCGTTAATAAAGTAATCAAAATAGTTACATTACTTACAAAATTTTGAAGAGGGTGACTAGTAACCTTCCCAACACTGCAAACAAAGGGAATGCGATACATTTCTTGATGACACCAAACCACGAATTCCGGAGGGTTCTACTGTCGCTTTGTGTCCCGGGGAACCATGAAGAATGATCTTCAGCATTCTATGCACATAGATTCTGCCAAGCTCTGGTTCGTAAAGCGGCTCCAGGCCAAACTGTGGTAGCACAGGAGCTTCAGTAAAGCCCTGGTCTTTATGACCGCCCTCTAAACGCTACAGACACTAAACACAGGAAACATCAGATGCAATTAAGGATGAAACATAATCAGCCGTTGAAAAAGGCTTTCATGCACCAGAGTGGTCCACTACTATGTTTCAACCGAGGAAAAGCCCCATCTTTAACACATCAACTAAAAGACTAACCCAAATTCTGGCTGAGCCACACATCATCTCTTTGGTAAGCAAGCAGACGCCGGTTTGTAACTCCGACAGCAGGAAGGAAACAAAACAGAACTACGAGTTCTACTACGATGCATCGTTTTTAGGATTTATTAAGGTGGTTTAAACCATAATAAAGCAGGGTTCATGTAGGCTAGGTCCTCATGCCTGTGATCAGAAGGTTGTTGGTTCAAATCCCGTGGGAGTTATTTCACTGCTGGGTCCATAAGCAGGACCCTTACTGTTCAAATGCGTCTGGCACCGGCTGACCCTGCTTTCTCAACTGTACACTGCTTTGGATAAAAGCAATAAATAAACGCAAAATGCCTTTCAAGTGAAACCTTCTTCCTGAGAGTTTAAAGTCACATAAGCCAAGTCACATTTTTGCGAGCAATTATAATTAAGGTGACAACAGAATTAGATTAGATCGCTCACAGCAATATGGCAGCTACATTTACATTGCCAGCTGCCCAGGACCCAGAAGTTGCTCGCCCTTTATTTTATTTTGCAGTTGCTAGCTTAAGCGTATTTCATTTTCACCACCTTCGCCCGGCGTTTAATTCGTCGGAATGGAAAAGGTTATCTGCCGGAGCACAATTCCAGATGACAGCCTACAAAATTTCCCCTTCAGCTGTTTTTCTCTTCCCCCTGTAGTGCCTCGATAATCCAGGCAAACTGAGCTGCGGGATCCCACTCAGTCTGCGTGCTGCCTTCCGAACCCCACCCCCCCCCCCCCCCCAAAAAAAAAGCTACAAGAGAAGCCCCTGATAGAGCAGCCTCACGTATGCATTATTAAGACGCACTAGTTGGACCGGTTGTGAAACCTCAAACTCTGAAAATCACTCCGATTCCCTTGAAAAGCCGGCATTTAACGATTTATCCGGCTGCCTACTTTACATGAGGGTGCGTGCGAGGCTCTCACCTTCGCTGCAGTACTTCCCCTTGTAGTGGGTGAGTGTGCAGTCGCAGTGCACTTCTCCTTGCTGGATCGAGCACAGGCCCCCATTCAGACACGGGTTCTGCTTGGTGCACAGATACTCCAGATCGCTCTGAATGCCCTGGCTGTTGAGGAGGGTGGGCGGGGTCTCGCCCAGCTTCAGGTTGGCGATCAGGCCCTGGAAGGGGGGCTCGTACTTGACGGTGCTGGAGGTGAGGGCGGAGAGGCGCACGTCGGGGGGGATGCCGCCCACGAAGAGGTCACTGACCACGGCCATCTCGCGGCGCTTGGACTTGACCTCGGCCACCTTGGCCTCGCTGTCCACCACCAGCATGGTCTCGCGGTAGTTGCGCGTGAGCAGCACCATGTGCCAGCGCTCGTCGCTCACCGGCGTCTCCGTGTGGAGGATCGCCGGCTCGGCGCAGTGGATGGTGAAGCGAAGCTGGAGCCTCCCGTCCACGATCAGGAGCTCCAGGAAGTCACAGTTGCCGCCGTCGTCCAGGTAGAGCACCAACGCCCTGCTGACGTTCGTCTTCAGGCTGAAGCTCAGCTCACCCCCCGAACCAGCTTCCCATCGCCCGTACCGAGCCCACTGACCCGGCGCCCCGCCGAACTCCAGAGCCATTACTGACGCCAACAGCCCAACCAGCGAAAAGGCCAGCAGTGACCGGCCTCCACAAAGACTTTTTCTGCTCATCTTCCAATCCTTTCTTATTCCCACTCTGTCCTTTAACTTTTAATCCAGTAGCAGCGATAGAAGCAGACTCGTTTTCCGACTAGCTGGCTCTGAAGTCTGACCTCATAAGTATGAGCTCGGTTGGAATAACGCTGGGGGACTAACCTCACAAAATCCAATTAAACTACCTGTGAACTAAGCAGCCTTCTCTGTCTCTATCGTTCTACCCTGATTCTCTCCTTAACCTCTCCATTTGAGGGTGCCAACCAATGTAAAAATGAAAAAGGCTGGATGATGAGTCCGGCTGTTTTTATTTTCCTTCCTTAAAAAATCCGGAATTTATTCGCTCATCCAAGTTTAACGAGAAGCTAAAGAATCCCGACAGGTTTCAGTCAATCGCTGTCGTCGATCTGGTCCTCAGAAGAAGCCCATGGTTTGCCTTGGCCAGCTGAAGTGCAGTTGGTGGAGAAGCAAACGCATCATTCCAGGGTTCGCCTTGTCCACAGATGTCCCAGCTGTAACTCCTCGGACGTTCAGAAACAAGCTTAGAACAGAGCAAGGGCATGCGTGACGTCCTCCATTCCTCCCAGGCCGCTTCTGAAAGATTAATAAAAAAAAAAAACAACATTAATTCACAACCCAGCCCAGCAAGTTTTTATGTTCGTCTAAGAAAAAAAGGTCAGATACTACAAAATTTGTAGTCTACACAGTTCCTGGCACGTTGACATAATGTTTATCCAAGTTTCACACTGACATTATTAGTCATCCAGGCTCCAAACTGCTTATCCAGGTGAGTGATACGGTTGATGTTATTATTATATATTACATATGTTTTCTAGCTGACATTTTTATAGGATTTACAAGGTAAGCACTTCTCCCGAAGGTCAGTAAGCTGGACCATCGCACTTCCTGCTGACACAGTTTTTAAAATAACTGGATATGTTTTCACACACACACAGAATTCATAGATTCAAATATGCTTGTTGGCCAACAGTTACGGAAGTGAACAGATCATGAGTTCAGCGTGATCCAGTGGAGTTTTGCCAGTTGCCAAAATCGTTAATATTAGTGAATCAGTGTTACATGCGTGCCTAGTACAAATAAGTGCAATTATAAATGCATTCATTCCCATTCATTCCTATTCATTCCTATTCATTCCCATTCATTCTTAGTGTTATCGTTATTATGGAACAACATTAATGTTCTCACGTGAGCCTTTCTGGAAGTGGGTCTGTGGAGTGATACGGAATGGTCTGAGAATGAAGTCAAGTCATCTGAGGTCTTAATTTATTTTTCGTATTTTAATTGCAATGAAGAATGACTGGCTGCCGTATCAGCATCCATGAACTAATGGCACCCAGCTGGAATGACATTAAAGGTCCCTGTGAGCGGGCCGTATGCACAATGCGGCTGAAATGAGATGCACAGGCGTTATCATAGGCGGAAGGTCTGCTGTGTCGTCTTCAGCTCAGTTTTTCTGCTTGTTTTGTTTAATAAATGAGCCTTCAGTTTACATTCCTCAACACCCAAATGTCTCAGGCAGGCCCGTTTCCCTACCTTTCCAGTACCCAAATACACAGAAGTTTCTAAGCAACAGAACAAACCGCAAGTACAACTGCACAGCATCCGGTGAAGGCTGAGAAATGGAAACATCAAACATCCTATATTTCCTCCAAGTTACATTTGCCTCCTTAACTGTCTATTCAAAACCACTTTTACCTCTTTACATGGCTGTATTTTCATCTTAAAAGTAAACCCTTCCAGATGGTATTTCCACACAATGCAAGAAAGTTCTCTTGGAGATAATAGCCTTGGAAATGAAGATGGCATTGACCTTATTTAATCTGATTCCTCGGGGTAAAAACGTCAGGCGAGCGACAAATGACTTAACGGAGGAGGTGTAGCAGGCAACAATACAGCCAAACCCAAGTCACGCAAATGACGGATGATTTACGGACACGGCAGAGATAAGAGAGCCACGAGAAACTTATAAACCAGCGGAAACATATGAACTCCCCTGCTGGGGGAATGATGGGAGAAAGCAAGACGGGTAGGAAGGAGGAGAAGATAGATTATGCCACGGGAGATGAGGAGCATTGAGAAGTCAGGAGTGAGCAACCATGAGAAAGGAGAGCTCCAGCCGACGGAATTCATGTTTATTGTCATGCTAATTGGCATTCACCAGTAAGGACGCCATATTAACCAGTAAGGACACCATAACGCCTCATGGTTAGGCCACATTGTTCTACAGAGGCCTTCAGCGAGTGTTTTTGTTGCTTCAGCTAGTTGTTGATAAATCAAGTAGCGTGCAGGTTGTCGTCGTGCCGTGTTAATCCTGCCTGCGCTCTTTTATCGGCCCGTTGGGCATCTGACCGTGAGTCAGACCTTCAGCTGGCCAGCTGTAGCAGAGATGGCATAAATACGTTCATTACAGTCAATGTCAATGGCCCAGAACTACTCATTGATCAAAGGTCCATGTCCTTCACCACTACATGGCCTGCTGCTATGTAAGGACAGACATATACTATGTTTGGGTCACTTATGTCCTTTTTATTAAAAATGTCATTTAGGGAAAATAAACTGATTGAAATAATTAAGCCCTGTGGCCTTCATCCTCCAGGGTCATGTGACTTCAGTCTCAGCTGTGTGTGTGTGTGTGTTGGGGGGGGGGGGCATATATATATTACTTTCTGATGACCAAATGTCCCCACAGTGTGATAAAAATATATGCAAAGTGTCATGTTTGCGGTTGGTTTAGGGGGCAAGGAGAAACTTGCATCTGGCTTACCGTGCATGTTAAGGCACATATGTGATGCACACAGCCTATTCTCTGCCTGCCTACAGGGTACAACCAAGCCTCTTATGCAAAGGTGCAAAGTGCCATGACAGAATACAGTTATAGCCTCACATCATTATCGATTTACTGAGCCTCGATGGCAGACTACCTTCACACAGCTAGCCGAAAAAAACTGCTAAATTCGTGCATGATAACCTTCTGTTTGATATCCAGGTGAAACACTGAAAACGTCATTTACCTAACGCAGGGGAAGTTATTTCTGACTGCTGCACTTCCGTTTAAAAACGCAGACATAAGCCTCCACTCACCTTTCATCCACACTACCCTGGAGTTCACAACCGGCAAAAACGGAGACTTCTGACGACGCTCGAAGAGCGTTGAAAAGCGCTCTGATTGGTTCCTACTCCTCACGTGACCGATCCCTGATTTGATCCCACGAGTTACACCCTCGCGTCGGAAGTAAACGGTATTGAAGGAAGTGCTTTCTTTGGTGCTTTCCTTGTTGCTGATCTGTATGACGCTAAGTACAGCCTGGTACACAGTGTGACTGCAGCATATTGGCACAAAAATTAAAATTTACCGATCAATTCACAGTGTAGGCTAATACCTACAGAACATACATTTTCACTGGTTTCAGTGTGGATAGAAGCCAGGTGTCTAGGAAGGCACTACCCCCCCCCCCGCATACTCCACCGATGGATAAAAACCTGTTATTTTGACCCTGGGGGTTAAGCTCTGTGACTGCAGTCACAAAACTAAAAGTCGTGTGTTTTGTTTGGTTACTTATGTTTAAGGTTAGGTTTTGGTTAAGGTCATCGGGTTGGGATTAGAGTTTTGCCCATAGAAATGAGTCCCCACAAAGATATGAGTACAGGTCTGTGTGTGTGTGTGTGTGTCTTTGTGTCTATCTGTGTGTATGTATATATGTGTGTGTGTGTGTATGTATGTATGTGTGTGTGTGTGTATGTGTGTGTGTGTATGTGTGTGTGTGTGTGTGTGTGTGTATGTATGTGTGTGTGTGTATGTATGTGTGTGTGTGTGTGTGTGTATACGTGCACACGCAGAGTTCCGCCCCACATCCGAAAGTGAGCAGTCAGGCGCCTCAGTGTCGCTCCCCGGTGGCCGCAGTGGGCTTCTGCATATTAGTGAGTATCTGCACTGCGATGGACCGACTTCTTGGCATCAGCCTTAGCCTGAGCGTCACCCTGCACTGGATAAATCCGTATGCAGAAGGGACTGAATTCATTAAAGGCAGAGTCAGTGCTGTATAGCAGAACAAGCCCTTGGAGAAGAACTCGTTTTGGCTAAATATACACATCAGATATCCCCCAGTCTTGTGCCCTCCCCCCATTCAGCATATCTAAGATGGTCCTGTTGGAAAATTAATGGATAGTCTGAACAAGGGATTCTTGATTCCTTTATTTACCAACAACAACAATCACCCTGTCGTTCTCTTAGCGTGGGTTTATCTTACCATAATAACCATTTAAGTCACTCATCATAACAGCATCAGCTAAATAAATGAAATAAAAAAAGAGAAGGATTTTTCTTTTGTCTTCAAAAAGCACCCGGCACCAATCAAAAGGTCAAAGCACTTTCTGAGGCACAATATTTAGTATAAAAGGCCTTTAAGTCTGCTGTCATGTGCAAATACAAGGACTAGCTTTCAAAAGGAACATCGGATCAAACACGAGGCTGGTGAAAGTTATGGTGGAGAGCTCTCACTTCGTGGCCTTCGCACTTTGTGGCCAAAACGGGCTCTCGAGGGATATCCTTGATGCTTTGTGTGCAAATATAATCACTGGCATGTTACTTGATGTCAGAGACTAAGAAGTGGTTTGACCTGTGCACCACATGACACATGAGTTGCATGTTCGTTCATAGTGTTGCTGTAGCCATAAATCTCGTCTCCTGGGAAGCAGAAGACCCATTCATCTGTCTCGGCTGACAGAGGGTGTTAATTAACCACGATCTCTTGCAGAGGCACTTCATAATCTTCAGCATGGAGGTGGCAGGATTCAAGGAAAATGAGGAAGCCATTTACAGGCAAGGATAACATTAACATGCATGATCACCATCTACTTTTGTTAAGGTATCTCCCACTTGTTTAATCCTCTAATTGATAAAACTAGAAAGTTATTTTCAAAAATCTGTTCTGTTCTATGACAGAAACAAAGGGGAAAAGGAGAAATTTAATTTAGATCTTATAGTAATGCCATTTCAGAAGATAGAGATCACGAAGATAATGTGACATTTATCCGAGTCCCTGCAGACATGCATCTTTTGGATCCTGACGCCCACCTATGAGATTTTCAGTGATTCCTCGCAAGAACAATATGAGTCAAAGCAAGTAATGGAAGTGTCATCCTCGCCTTGCAGAGAATGTTGTTTTCCATCCAGGACAAATGGAACAGAAAACCCAGAAATTAGACTACAATGTTCTTCTTCATCTCTGATGTCTGAGTTGAATTAATTCACAATTATGTTATCTGTTATCACTGCAGATGTCAACAATTATAACAAGAAAATGTGGGGGAAAAAATCTGAAAATTGCACAAAAATCGATGCCAGAATATAAAATGGGTTGACCAGAATGATGCCATGGTGCCATTTGTTGAATTTAATATAAGCTGAAAACCCCCAGACCAAGCCTTAAAGATCAAACAACAAAATGGAGGTCGTGGAGAACAAAGCAATGAGAATGAAAATAATAACACTCAGGACCGATGAGGCCAGTTCCAGCATGACAATGGCTCAGAGTGTAGTGAGAGTGTCATTTTCAGGTCGTAATTACCTCAGCCTCAAATCCATTAAAGTCTTACAGAGTGATTTGTTTTATGCTTTGTTTAACTCTCCTATTAAGCTGCCGGTGAATTTGAGACATTTCAGTCTGTTTGACAGCAGAACTGCTATATCTATTAGGTTCTTGCTTAATCTTAATTACTTTACCGGGGCTGATGAGTATTATGATGTTGTAGTGTGTTTCGGAAGGTCTGTTTACACGTTGTACTGGAAGATAATTTTATGGGTTATGTATGTGGAAATTTGCAAAGAATATCTCTAGTTACAGTATTTCTTTAACTTTGAGTGGTTATAACCAGATTATCTGAGTTCTCCTTTTCACAATATTACTGACAGACATACTGCAGAATATGGATGAGAAATGAAGAGTTAGGCCAGTTTCTGAATGGTAATAGTCACAGAAAGGAAGCACTCTCAGAGGAGGGGGACATTTCAGAGGAGGGGGACATTTCAGAGGCGGGGGACATCTCAAAGACTGATTGAAGATTATTTGGAGCACGATTCTGCCACGTCTGTTCCTTCATCAAACGAGATCGGCGGAAATGCGGAACTAGGCTCCAAAAGAAGGGATTTGGGACACCTCAAGATGCAAAAGCAGGAAGATCCGCATCAGAACAACAAAGCCCAAGGCAGACCGTCAGCATCCCATGTAATCAAAATGGTACCAGGGCCTACAAGATCATACTCGTATCTCTGATACATAACCAGCATCTGAACCGAGCCAACAGAGAAGATTATAGAGGTGGTGTGTCCTGGAGAATTGTTTTGATAACCATGACGTCAGACCCGCTTCATGTGCAAGAGCAAAGCTGCATGCAATCAAAGGCATACCGGGATCATGGGATGGTGTAACTCGTGTACAATTCCGGCCCTCATATTTCAATAGATGAGCTCCTTGTTCCGCTGAGGAGATGCCGTTCCTTCAGGCAGTGTGTGCCAAACAAGCCGGCGACGCGTCATCAAGAAACTGGCCAGCATGGGATGCAGAGTCTCGCTATGCATGCTGAAGTCGATGCTGGAGAACCATCTGGAGGAACAGCTGAGAAGAGTCATGAGATGCAGGTGCTGCTGGATATAAGCGAGAGCCCTGCAAGGTCATCTGGCAGCTTCTCCACATTCTACTGACTGGCAGTTGAGCTACGCAAGAGGAACAGAGGACATGTGAGTCGGGGTAATTTTGCGAATTCCTCCAGAAAGTCCTAAAATTTTATTGCGTTACCCCAAGAAAAACAAGAAAAGGTGCATCCCTGAAGTCTAGCCAAGACGCGACAATTAACCTGCAAGCACAGCTCCTGAAAAGAGGCCCTTAAAGGGTCGTAAATTATAACCAAGATGGCCTCTGCCAACGCATGATTGCCCAGCACTCTTCGTGGACGTATGCGCATACTGCTTACATACTCTGGGCCAAAACAAGCTGGCGCAATGACAGGTAATTCCTGTGGGATTTTGGAAATCTCCAGGTCCTGGGGTAAGGCTGAGTACCCCGATCCCCAGCGGCTGCCCCCATCACCCGCAGCGTTCCAGCTAAGCCGCTGCGGCACCGCGTCCTGAACAGCTACAGAGAGCCGAGGTCCCAGGAGGAGAGAGAAACAGCAGTGGCACCACATGCAAACAAGCAGGCGAAACGAACAAACAAACGACAACAAGTGGCAGCAGCAAAAATAATAATAATAATAATAATAACAATAAAAACTAATGTGAAGGGATCATTCTAGAATTTCAGGAATCACTTGAATATGGATATGTGAAGCTCATTGATCAATTTTAGCAAAATCAGTCTATTTACAAAAAGAACATCCACTCAAAGAAGACTATTTAATGTAAAAAAAATTTTTTTTGTAAAAATCCTCCGTTTAGCTGTCAAATTGACTCCCACTCTGTAAAAACTGTCTGTATATGCTAGCTTTAGCGTCTCCGGAACGCATCCCAATCGCTGCTGGTGCCACAGACACGATCCTCGGTGGTGAGTAATCTATTGTTCGGCCGTAGAAAGGACTGTCGGCTGTCTGGCGGAGGCCTGAATGCGGCTGTGAACTTTAAGCATGCTGCTTTACTAGGAGCTAATAGATACTCCTGCTCATAATCCACCTCAATCGCACCAGCGCATATATCTCTGCCTGCCTGCTCTTGTAGGTACATAATGTCCCCAGAAGAATGGGTTCTCCTGAAGAACAGGCCATGTGGGGCGAGTGACGAGGTCTCATTATACAACTTCTCCTTCCTGACAGAACTAAAAGAGCCGAAATATTCCAAAACTTCACATTTTCTTACTTTTCAATGGGACACCCTCACAAGTCCTCACAACTCTATGTCTATGTATGTACTGTGTGTGTGTGTGTGTGTGTGTATTCTTTGGTAGTCATAAATGCAAATCAAAGTGTTCCTAATAATTCCTAGATCTTCTAGATAGATTCCTAGATGTATAATTCGAGAGCAGGGAGTGCGTGAATGAGATTTTGTCTGATGTCCTACATATTGAGCTAATCGCTGAGAGCGGCGTGTCTCCAATCCCTTTCCAGATCTGTGGTAGCTGCAGGAGCGAGACACCCTGTATTCATGCTAAAAAAAACCCAATGCCAGTGAACCATCGGGGACTGAATTCTATAAAAATATTATACGACTGTCCAGGGTAACCGTTTTAAATATGAACATAAGACAACGGCAGGTAAGTTTTGTGTAATGTAACGGCATGGCTAAAATACTCATTTCTCTTAAGAGAAGTTATCCTTTATGGCATGATGGGAGTGCTCGAAAACAGCGGAAAGGCACGAGAATTACAGGGCAACAGAATTACGTGTGAGAGCGGTTATGGATTATGGAATGAAAGACTAATGAATTTGCACCCGAGAGGTATAGCACGTCTATTTGACGTTTAATCACACCAACGGATGGCGCGCTCTCCTACCTTCCTTTGTGTTAATTGCAGTAATGGCCATGCAATTATGTAAAGCACATACGAGAAGCATAATTCTTTTTCAGAGAGCTCGTAATCCACAAGAGGACTTTCAGCACCTGGTAAGAGTGTAGGAGGTAGAGAGGCTGCTCGAGTTCCAGTCAACAATGGCCGTAAATGGGACAATGCTGTAACATGTGAAAGGAATCCATATATGCAGGGTAGTACGCTGGAGGCGCGAGTGGGAGGACTGGGAAATGTTCCAGGAAATCACAGGTCACTGGGCCGGAAGGGCAGGTCCTGAAGATACAGTACCCAGATGGGGCATCAAAGCCACCTGGGGGAAGCACATGCCTAGAGTCAGGCACGCTTACGGCACAGGATGGCATGGGGGTACCGTGGACCCCGCCAATCAATGCGGGCCGCACATGGCGACTCTGACCCTCTCCGGCCCAATCCCGCCAATCAATGCGGGCCTCACATGGCGACTCTGACCCTCTCCGGCCCAATCCCGCCAATAGCCCCATTAAGAGCAGAACAAATCTGACGGCCAGGCCCAAGATTTTCATGGGGGGGGGGGCTCCAGCGCAGGTTACTAGTATTTCATCCTGGGGTAGGAATTTGGGCATGTTGGGTGGGCGCCAGTGCTTGAACCGTGTCAGGGGTCGCATGGGGCGGGGGGAGGTGGCAATGGGGGGGGGGGGGGGGGGGGGGGTTGAAGGGAGAGCCCTTGTGGGAATGAGGAGGCTGTTCCCTCCTCCCCCAGCCCCCTTGTGGTGTCAACTCTGGTTAAGAGCGATGCCTCTCACCTTCTGCTGCAGTGTGGATTTTAAGTAACGTTTACAGATTTTAATTGAGATAATTATCCGTTACGAGTTGGGCATATTGTCTTTCGGGGGGGGGGGGGCAGTGGGGGAGATTGTCCTCACAAGACATGAGCCGTGCTTTTTAGTGCACAAGAGTGAGCACGCCTGCACGGTGATCGCCAAGGAGACGGAGAGCGAGGCAATTTAGATAAAATTGGCCGCAGTAAATGACACCCGATTACCATCTTAAATATACTGTCAAAAAGCAATTTGTGTCTCACATGCCAGGGGCTGGAAATTTGCATCTCATTAAGATGGGATATCGTTTAGGTCGCCGATTCTTCGCTTCAGATCCCTCTTAGACACCCACTAATTTAGGCACCTGGATCTGAATGTGTGCATTTTAGCTTGGTGGTACGTGCACGGCACCCGATTCGCTTGGCCGTTACTGTGGAGGAAGCACCTTCTACTTCATCGTAATGCCGCCTTCCAGATTATTAACTAAAGGAGAACCAAAACCACGTCGCCTATAAATAATTGGATGAAGCTTCTAAAGCGAGAGAGGAACGGATAATGAGAAAGGGAGGAAAATATCAGACCATGTCTTCCTTAGGATCAAATTAATATATGCATATTGCAGGCTTTGTCTCACTGCTGTTATTATTACTTGTATTGATTGGGTCTTATCAAGATGGCGGTGTGTGTGAATATGAAATATGTATGTGTCAAAATACTACGCTGCCTGTACACAGACAGACATGAAAGCACATATAAACAAAGGAGTATGATTATTAATGTTATCCAAACACAATGATTTGATCCAGCAAACCAGATCAGGATGAGGAATTGGAAGATGGATGGATGGATGGATGGATGGATGTATGGACAATCATTTGTTTTAATAAAATTCATTGTGCTGATTCCTTCAGTCATAAAAAACTACGACATCATACATTCTGCGGCACCTTTAAGGTCGGCGTGTTGGGCCCAGTAATCTGATTTGTTTTATATATTCAGGCTGAGATACCTGGCATGTGTTAACAAACTGCTTGGCCAAGCTCCTTTAATCCAAACCTGGTATTAGTTTAACACGTTTGTAAAGAGATCAGACTATTAGAGTAAGACCGGCTGGCAGGACTTCCCGTGGGAGCGGACATTGATGTTTACCAATCTGACAAACCATTTCATTAAAAAAAATATGAACACGGTTTGCTACAGCAAACACGGCAATTTGATTCAACCGGCGTATTACTACTACATGAAATAATAAGTCATCGGGACAATTTATCAAGAGCCAGGCAGACAGGTAACATTTACAAAGAGATTACATGCATTGTGGGTCACCGATTCGCAGCCATCCCAGGAAGGAGTGTCATGTGACTGGGGTTCTAGGTGTTGATTCGTCGCCTGTCCCAGATTCCAAGGTTATGGGTAAATTGGTGTGTCAGTTTGGTTTCGCCCCCACTAACCTGGACCACACCCAGAAGGTGCTGGGGCATTTTGGTACCCTTCCATCACCATGCACCTGTCGTGTTTATTTTCACTTCCGCACAAATGGCTGCCTTATTTCTGCCCAGACTCCTTTATTCCTGAAAAGAAACACCCCCAATACACCATTACCCTTTCCTTTTTGTACTCTTCGGAGCGTTAACTGAGTATCTGTGGTGTAAATACTGCACACTGATAATCTAACCGTTTTAAACTTTCACAAATGTGTGTTACAACTGAAAAGGTTCCCTTTCCCCTGTCTTTCACAAAATAAGATATCAAGTTTGTAACAGATTCAAAATTTGAGAGGTTATTCATCATATACACAGCAATACAGGTACAACGTGCAGCAAAATGAAGAGAATGAAATGAAAAATAAAAATAGTAAAAATAATAAATTAGCAAGAGAGATAATGGAATTAATTTAAATATAATATGAAGGGGCTCAAATATAAAGTGACAGTGTAGAGTTACAGTGAGTGTGCATGAGATTTAGGTTCAGATGTTTGTTGGCATCCAGTATCTTGGTTGAGGCAAAAGCTCCTCTTGAGCCTTTCAGTTTATGTATGAAGTATCATAGTAATTAATTTATGCATTTTGTAGACATTTCAGATGTTCATTGCCTTCAGAAGGTCTTAAATGACACCAATAAACGGCACTGTTCCGAATAATAACATGCAGAGGAATATGTTGTTATACAGTCACCAACAATAGTCAAGTAGTAATCAATAAACCAGCCAATGAGAGCCCACACTGATGTACTGAAGGATTTAATGCGCTTCAGAAGGGCCTAAGAATGACGATTCGGTCTTAATCAGCCCCACCCATACCAGCACCTGCCGTGTTGTTTTGCTTTAGATTAACAGAATTTTCCTCCCGACAATAATGCACTGGTACCATATATAAACACACTTATGTCAAATAGCCCAGGAAAGACATGAGATCTCTGCGCATATTTAAAACAGGTCACTTTCACTCAGTCTTTTGTAAGAATGCGACTGAATTAAAATCTCTGCGGCAGAAAAAAAGAAATGAATAGTTACATACCCTGCAATTATAATTTGCAATCAGCTTCCATTTTGCGAGACATTTTACAGCACTGAGGCCCTTCAGCTAAAGTCCTGCTTTTGACGGAAGGTAACGCGGCAGCAGCACAGAGCAGCGGCGCGGAGGTGAGGTAATCAGCCATAGATATTTCTTAGACAGACAGGCAACCCCGATAACCATCTGCATTTGCGGGGCTTGACATAAGCAGGAAGCTCTAGGCCTTATCTCTGTAGCCCTGCTCGCCGGGGACCTCAGCAGACTCATTCAATATCCCGTCTGTTTCAAGATCTCTGGCAGGGGGGGCTGCGCACCTTGATCCAGCACGTAGCTCTGGATACGCCGAGCGGAAAAAAAAAAAACAAAACGTCCTGCGCATGGAATCAAAAGGCAACAATGGCGTGTGAACAGCAACGCTGATTGTACATTGTTTGGCTTTGTGGGAATTACGGCGTGTGGAAGCGGCGGAGGATTAACATCTACCGGCGGAGCTGATGGCTTCTCAGACTGGGCGGCCCTTGATTGCTTGTTATTTGGTTTTAATAACAGCTTATTGCTGGCGGGCGATGGGGCACGAAGCTGGCTGTACGCTTTCAGGTGTGCGCCGATTGATCTGGCGGATTTACGCTAATGAACTAAGTGCAGGCTTTATACTCCACACATTACGGCTGCAGCCGCCGCAGCTCCAGCGTCTGCTAGGCCTGTGCTTCTACACGCAGTAAATGCGGTGTGATTACCGCATGGCGGCCTGCTGGCTCCATATCACAGCATCATGGCAACTCAGGTAATGATCTCGCAGTGTAATATAGCTCCATGAAGCTGAGGTTCTTATAACACAGAAATTCATCCATATCTATCCGCACTATATGGACAAAAGTATTGGGACACCCCTAGTAATTACAGGAATAGGCCACACCCATTGATAACATACAGGCGTATAATTAAGCACACAGCCATGCGATCTGCAGTGTCAAACACTGGCAGCAGAATGGGGGGGTCATTCAGAAGAGGTTAGTCAGCCTGTCACCGTCATTGGACACCACTGGACACTTTTCCAACGTGTCGGATCTCCACACTTCTGTCCTGCTAGAGCTGCCCTGGTCAACAGCGAGTGAAGTGACTGAGGGACCTGATCACCCAGCATCAATACCCAACCTGAATGGCAGCAAATCCCACCAGCACCCAATGGACCAGAAGAGCACAGGCTATTATAGCAACTAAGGATTAGTCAACTTCACATTAATACCCTTTGATTCAGAGTGAGATGTTGGGCAGGCTGGTGTCCACATACTTTTGTCCATATAGTCTATGTCTAAATGTATGTGTGTCTATCTATCTATCTATCTACCCTTAATCTGCAGGGGTCATCCTGTTCTTCCTCACTCATCTACAGTCACATACCAGGATATCATGGAGGAAACACAATCCTTAGCACTGGCTGGGATGCTGACACTGCTCCACAAATATGTGACAAAGTATCCGGGCGCCTCACGTTAAGTCAAGTCAAGGCAAGTCAGGTGGGCTTTGCTGTCATCCTACCCACGGCCGGTCAGACTGCCTGGCCGCTTAAGGCGCCTCCTTCTGCTGGGACGCTGGCTTGGCTCGCTGGTTTCACTCTGTCACAGACAGGGGGCGCTGGCGGTGCAGCTTTCATAGGCCGTCACATGTGCTTTGACCGGTACTGGTCACACCATCCATACAAAGGTGTACAGTGGCATGGAACAACGTACCCGCAGGACTGCGGTGTGACATACAGGAGACGAGGGCACAGTAATACAATGCAAAACGCAGGACAGTGCAAAACAGGGGCGTTGGACATAGGAGTTTATATGCTTAGATCCCTGTGCATGTAAAAAATTACATTAACTGCACCTTCATAATTACGTCATAATGCATTCATAGAACATTCATAAGCAGATTGTAAGTACACCTTAACACCCTAACACACCTTAACACCCTAACACACCTTAACGGCTTTAATATACATTTGTTAATGTTAACAAAAATTATATGATAATAACAAACATTATAATCATATAATGTTTGTTATTCATGTATATTAAGGCTGTTAGAGTATGTTAGGATGTTAAGATATATTTACATGCTGCTTTTGAGTGTTCTATGAATGCATTATGAAGGTACACTGAATGTTCTATGAATGCATTATGAAGCTGCACTGAAAGTTCTATGTATGCATTATGAAGCTGCACTGAATGTTTTATGAATGCATTATGAAGGCACACTGAATGCTGTATGAATGCATTATGAAGGTGCACTGAATGTTCTATGAATGCATTAAGAAGGCACACTGAATGTTTTATGAATGCATTATGAAGGCACACTGAATGTTCTATGAATGCATAATGAAAGCACACTGAATGTTCTATGAATGCATTATGAAGGCATACTGAATGTTTTATGAATGCATTATGAAGCTTCACTGAATGTGCTATGAATGCATTATGAAGGCACACTGAATGTTCTATGAATGCATTATGAAGGCACACTGAATGCTCTATGAATGTATAATGAAGCTGCACTGAATGCTCTATGAATGCATTATGAAGCTGCACTGAATGCTCTATGAATGCATTACGAAGCTGCACTGAATTTTCTATGAATGCATTATGAAGGCACACTGAATGTTCTATGAATGCATTATGAAGGCTTTATGAAGGTGCAGTTAATGTGAAGTATTACCAAATAAATAATACGGTAGCATCATGTGGTGGAATAAATATAGTAACTAAGTAACAATGACTAGATAAATAATAAGCTAAAGTCACCAGTGCCAGATACATCTTGTGATCCGGTACAGAATAATCCCCAGTGCTCTAATCCCATCGGCCCTTGCTAGAGTGATGAACTGCCACGACACAGGGGTGTAACATGCCTAACCCTAACCCTAACCCTAACCCTAAGCCTAATCCTAACCCCTCCAGGCCGCTCAGCGGGGCCCTTGCTCTGCACCACACGCTTTCCGCTCATGCTGGAATGTTCCATTTCTGCAGGATCACAGGGGTGCTTCTTGCCAACGTCCCGCGGCCTCTGATATTGTTTATTATTAGTGGTGGCGCCCATCACCGGCGACGCCGAGGCCTGAGCTCTGCGCGGTGGGGAGAGATGGCTCCATCCGGACTGCGTCGGCGTGCCGAGGCGACCGCGGGACAGGAGCGGCTCATCGACCCGCGCCGCCAGCGAGAGGCCACGCGGGGGAAGGAGCCAGTGCCGTGTCCTTCAGCGAATCCTACCGAGAATCTCTGGGGAGACCTGGAAACTGCTGGCCGCAGCAATTCCAGGTGAGCTTGACTGAATCCGTCTAGGAGGACGGCTGGAAGGTTCCGGGCACCGGCATGTGAATCCGTACAGACCACCCCGAGAAGGAGGCCGTTCACCCCTGGAGAGTGCTCCTCTCACCAGGCTCACACATCCAGCCCCTCAGCGTCTCCTTATGAGATTCAAGCCAGATTAAACCAGTCTTACTGTCCTCAACCTCAGTCTTCAAGTTTAAATTAATTACAGTACGTTCCAATTACAAATCAAATACTCAATCATCTAAAGCAAATACAGGAGACCTTGGGGAGGATCTTTTCTAAGTTATGGCACCAGATATTGTACAGGCACATTTCCAGGAATACCAGCGATGGGGACGGAAACAGAGCCTCGAACGGGGACTTTAAACCAGACAAGTGACAGCCTTTAATTTCACTTTTACATGCTATTCCTTTGGCTGACGCTTTAGTGCAAAATTATGCACAATTGAGAAAGACGGGTCAGCCAGTGCTCAAGAACCCAGTGGTGAAATCATTTTGCCGACTCTGAGACTGGAACTGACAACCTACCGATTACAGGCACAGCATCCTATCCTGCTGAGGCAGACAGTGCCCTGTCGGCCTGCTGTGCTCTGACACACACAGTACGGTCCAGCGTGCGCTCCATGACCGTGCAGAACGAGAAGGACTGCGTTTGTAGCTCTACACCACAATTAATCTCCCCTTCTCCAGAAAAAACAACACAAAAACACAGACAGCATCGGGTGATTGGCTATTAGCGCTCACGCTGTAACCCATGCACTATAATCTAGAGGAGCGGAATAGAGCCCCTTTAATTATCCTGATATTTAAAGCCTGGCTTTCATTAACATATTTACATTCAATCAGGGAGCATGATTCTGCAGATAATCAGGCCTTTCCGCATCAGCTTTTAATTAGCCAAATCAAATTTAGCGTGATTAAAACAGCCATTTTTCATCTACCGCACTCACCCAACCCCCACCACCAGCCCCACCCAGCCATAAACTGGCACCAACTGGCATCGCCCGACCGAATCCATTCCGATGGAGCCCATCGGGGGCACGGCGGCATGCTGTGGACTTCCGTCAGAGTTGCGGGTCTCGCCCGCGGCTTCCCGCCTAGACACCCGGCGAGTGAAGACGGAAGCAAAAGGGCCCGCTTTGGGCGCCTGGCGCTTTATGACTCAGAAAGCGGGGGCCTCCTTCCAGGCGTCGTGAAAGAGACCGACTCGAGATGTAACTCCTGACTGAACATCTCCAGCCAGTAATGAGAGGATGGTGGGAGCAGGAAGAGATCACTGGGGAGATTCCCGCTGTTTGATGGGACCGGGACGCACCGGGAGACGGCCTCCGTCTCCATTACAAGATGCAGAACCTGCACAGCCGCTGGATTCTCCGCACACAAACAATCCAGAAGCAGGAACATAGCTGGAGGAAGACAAGGGGATTATGGGAAAAATCCAGGGGTAGCTGCCCCAAAGCCCAGCTCCCTTATATATGAGAAACATTAGGGAGGATTAAGGTACTGATGTCATACATATTGCATAGATGTGTGACATGTTCCTATTATAGGTCTCATTTTTATGTATACAGTCTCATTATGGCGGGAGCCATAACAAAATATACATAAAATAAAAAAAATACTTGGTACAAAACTTAAAACAATTTTGAAACGTAATAACAGTTCGTAATGTTTTGTGGTCAAACCATGTTGTGGAGGCGTGTATTTAACAAAAAAACCATGTTCGTGATATTCGCCAACTACTGCAGTGCATGATGGGTACGATATTTGCGGGCTACTTAAATTTTGTCATCCGCAAACTGCTGCAACTGGTGTAGTCAGGCCCTAGGTGTCAGTTTGAAAAGGGGAGGCAGAGTCCATTTTTGCCCCAGGGCCCAGTTTACAGTTGTTCTGCTACTGGAAAAATCCTTCAAAGGGGGAGGAAAAAAATTTAAGGGGAAAAAGTCACTTACGCTCGATTCAATTTTAAATAGGCTTGGCGCAAAGGATGCACACAAAGGATTCATTACGGTAATATCGGTGATGAAAGCGAAGTCGTTCCGAGTCTTTGAAGGGAGATCTATAAGACAGCACCATCCCCTCGATTCCGGGCCAGGATCTGGACGCTGATGTTTTATTAAGGACTAGATTAACAGCCACCATTGCTGGCTACTGGCTCCAAGTGTCGTGCCGATGATTAAAAAATTCATAAAAATCTGCACATAATATAATTAAAAACATGCAACAGAGGCACTACTGGCAATATCGATCCTCTGGGGGTATTAATTGATCTGTCTGGAATATAGATGCAGATGTTGCACACGTCTGAGGTAAAGAGAACCGCATGCCTGTAATGTACTGTTTTGTCTGTATGTCACGCTGGACAAAAGCGTTAAATAAATGGATTAAATGACTGTTTTATTCCTATAATCATTTCCATTTTGTGTTTGGAACTTGTACAAGTGAGGGACCGTTAGGGGACAGAAATACCCCCCTCCCCAATGTTAGAGAATGAATCAGATGCTAATGCTATTAGCATACAAATGGACAGCTTGTCTCCAGGTGTGTGTGTGTGTGTGTGTGTGTGTGTGTGTGTGTGTGTGTGTGTGTGTGTGTGTGTGTGTGTGTGTGTGTGTGTGTGTGTGTGTGTGTGTGTGTGTGTGTGTGTGTATGTGTGTGTGTGTACAAGAGTCTGGTCACATGAGGATAACATCCCGAATTCTGATGTTGCCCGGGGTTACAGCAGGAGTCTGGCTATGAATCTGGGTCCATTACCCTGGTAACCTGTTTGGCAACCCAAACCCCTCACCAGGAGTGCAAGCCAAGCCAGGAGGTGTCACTGGGTGTTGGGGTTCTCTGGAGCAGAGCCTCTCTGTGCCTCGCCGTCACCTGAGTCCCAGGGCGGGCGTCAGGCCAGATTAAAAATGCATGCCCCCACCACGGCCGGCATAATGGTGGCTGTCCCCATTCGTTACCTGTCACCTCCACCTCCCTGCAGCGCCAGAGGGTGGTGGTGGGGGGGAGGGGGGTAGATGGAGCAGGCTGTGAGCGACAGCGAGACCTGGGCGGGGTCAGGGGAAGCCTGGGGGCACTGGAGGCACCCACCAACGGGTTTTCCAGTGTGTATGGCGGCATTGCTGGCCCTGCTTATATGGGAACATCCTTGTGTTTATATTACCGTTCCCTTTACGCTCTCGTCTCGTTTCCTAAAGCTCTGGCGGATTAAATTACCCAACATGAAGGAAAGGAGAATGAAGCTCTTAGAGCCCACAGTGTTATGAGAGCAGCTCTTCAGCGGCTGACGGTGTTCTAATCCCCTGGCGAGCCGGCCCCCGTGCGGATGCCATGGAGGGGGGTTCCGCAGCAGCCGGATCCGGTCCGGGCCGGGCCGCCTGCCCTTGCCTCACCTTGCGGATCAAAGTGAAAGTGGAGCGACGGGTCGTAGCCGGATCAGGAGGCAATATCCAGGGGATCAGTGTTGGGGACGAGCTGCAGGTAAACACGCCCACAGAGAGGGGGGGGCTCCCTAATTGCATGTGCCGGGATGCCGCCGGCCCGCCGGGGCATAATCTGCACAGCCCGATAATAAGAAGCCGAAGTAAACAAATGGGTCAGCAGGATTGTGGGAAATCAGCAAAGGGTCTGATGAGCTGAAAACCGTGGACAGGCCTGCAGTGCTAACCACTGAGCGAGACGCACAGGTGGGAATGAAAAAGTAATATCACGGTGATCCTGTCCATTTCCCATAGGGGTGACCCATAGTGCAGGGTCGCGGTGAGCACAGACAATATCCCAGGATGCACTGGGACAGCGTGACCAAGACACCAGCCTGTCGTACTCAAAACCCATGTCAGTCTGGAGATGCTGAGATGCCTGAGCACATGTTTGTGGAGCAGAGGAAAACCACGTAATGTGAGAGAACATGAAAACTCCACACACACACCGACACACACACACACACACACACGCACATGTAGGGTAAACATATCCTTATGGGGACCGCTCATTCATTTCAATGGGCAAAATGCTAACGCTAACTATGACAACCTTAACCCCCACCCTGCCCTAACCATAACCATAAGTAACCAAACAAAATACAAGAGTTTTTGCATTTTTAGTTTTTTCATAGCAGTCACCGATTTTTATAAAATAGAGTTTTCCCTTATGGGGACCAGGAAATCGGTCCCCATAAGGGAGAAAAAATGGATATTTATCACGTTACGGGGACATTGTGTCCCCATAACGATAGGTAAACCCGCTCGCACGCACACACACACACACACACACAAACGCACACGCGCACACAAACACGCACACACACAGACAAACACACACGCACAAACACGCACACGCACACACAAACACGCACACAAACGCACACGCACACACACAAACACACACACACAAACACGCACACACACAAACGCGCACACACACACACACACACACACGCACACATGTTTGTGGAGCAGAGGAAAACCACGTAATATGAGAGAACATGAAAACTCCACACACACACACACACACATGTTTGTGGAGCAGAGGAAAACCACGTAATATGAGAGAACATGAAAACTCTAAACACACACACACACACATACATACAGACAAACACACACATGTTTGCATTCATATCTTTGTGGGGACTCTCCATTCATTTCTACGAACATAATCCCAACAATGACGACCTTAACCTTCATCCAGCCCAAACCTTAACCATAAGTAACCAAACAAAATCCAGAACTTGTGGCAATTCTAGCTGGGTCCCCACAATGTCATATATATATATACACATACAGAGCCAGAGAGGGACTGGAACCCCAAGCCAGGCACTGCAAGGCTACAGCAGTACCCAGATTCACCACATTATCCAGCCACCCCTGCTGAAGTTACAGATTCAATCAGCAAGTCAAACTTCCAAGCCTTCCAAAGAATACCATGACGTGGATTTAGGAAGGGCATACTGGATGCACCTGTACAGGAATTCTCCATTCAACTGGAAGGATGTGAGGGAATTTAATTATACAGTACATGCCACAAATAGCAGATGCAGTGTTTCTAATCCTAGCTTAAAAAAACAACACTGTACAATACCAACCACTTTTGGATTATATAACAGAAAAATACCCAGAAAATTAATTAATATTTCTTACCATGTCATTAATAAATTAAAATCTATTTTAGAAGTGTGATTCAGGACCCAGCACTAGAGAGACAATTCCCCTTAGTTGTCACAAAATGCTAATTTTAGCCAAAGTAGTATGAACACATTCCTACTTTTTGTGCAGATATAAATATTACTGTAATGCTGTGACACTGAATTAAAAGGCACTGTTTTAGGAAAGATCCAGAATGCCACCCCAGGCCAATGACGGCACTGTACCTAAGTGTGTAGATGCATGCGGACGAGCTGCTGGGCTTGGATAACATGAGGGCCGAGTGAGTTTTGGTTCCTGACACTTATCTTGAGGAACCTGACTTTAGGTCATATGGCGGTCTCGTCCCAAAACAACAAGAAGAGGTCTGAGTGAGTTTTGAAAATTAGCTCTCCGATTAGGTTGAAGAGTGCACCTCCGGACCCTCGTGAGCTCGGACACACCTTCTGTCCATCATTCCCATTTGCATTCTCATCTCCCCCCTCCCCTGGATTGTCATTTCACATCCTGAGTAAAGATTTGCCCCTAAAAGGACTCACTGTAACAGCACAGTAAAGATTTGCCCCTAAGAGGACTCACTGTAACAGCACAGTAAAGATTTGCCCCTAAGAGGACTCACTGTAACAGCACAGTAAAGATTTGCCCCTAAGAGGACTCACTGTAACAGCACAGTAAAGATTTGCCCCTAAGAGGACTCACTGTAACAGCACAGTAAAGATTTGCCCCTAAGAGGACTCACTGTAACAGCACAGTAAAGATTTGCCCCTAAGAGGACTCACTGTAACAGCACAGTAAAGATTTGCCCCTAAGAGGACTCACTGTAACAGCACAGTAAAGATTTGCCCCTAAGAGGACTCACTGTAACAGCACAGTAAAGATTTGCCCCTAAGAGGACTCACTGTAACAGCACAGTAAAGATTTGCCCCTAAGAGGACTCACTGTAACAGCACAGTAAAGATTTGCCCCTAAGAGGACTCACTGTAACAGCACAGTAAAGATTTGCCCCTAAGAGGACTCACTGTAACAGCACAGTAAAGATTTGCCCCTAAGAGGACTCACTGTAACAGCACAGTAAAGATTTGCCCCTAAGAGGACTCACTGTAACAGCACAGTAAAGATTTGCCCCTAAGAGGACTCACTGTAACAGCACAGTAAAGATTTGCCCCTAAGAGGACTCACTATAACAGCACAGTAAAGATTTGCCCCTAAGAGGACTCACTGTAACAGCACAGTAAAGATTTGCCCCTAAGAGGACTCACTGTAACAGCACAGTAAAGATTTGCCCCTAAGAGGACTCACTGTAACAGCACAGTAAAGATTTGCCCCTAAGAGGACTCACTGTAACAGCACAGTAAAGATTTGCCCCTAAGAGGACTCACTGTAACAGCACAGTAAAGATTTGCCCCTAAGAGGACTCACTGTAACAGCACAGTAAAGATTTGCCCCTAAGAGGACTCACTGTAACAGCACAGTAAAGATTTGCCCCTAAGAGGACTCACTGTAACAGCACAGTAAAGATTTGCCCCTAAGAGGACTCACTTTAACAGCACAGTAAAGATTTGCCCCTAAGAGGACTCACTGTAACAGCACAGTAAAGATTTGCCCCTAAGAGGACTCACTTTAACAGCACAGTAAAGATTTGCCCCTAAGAGGACTCACTGTAACAGCATAAGACCAGTCCGTGGTGCATAATTGGCTGACAAAAGCTCTGCTCTGCTAAAGAAAAGGGAGCACCTGGCGAACACCCAAGTCCGAGCCTTAAAAACAGACTCCTCTTCTTGCTGAGGCTGTTCGTCTAGGCTGTCCCCTGTCCTCTGTCCCCTATCTCCTGTCCCCAGTCTCCAGTCCCCAATCTCCTATCTCCTGTTCCCTATCCCCTATCTCCAGTCCCCTGTCTCCAGTCCCCTATCCCCTGTCCCCAGTCCCCTATCTCCAGTCCCCAGTCTCCAGTCCCCAGTCTCCAGTCCCCTATCTCCAGTCTCCAATCTCCTGTCCCCAGTCCCCAATCTCCTGTCCCCAGTCTCCTGTCCCCTATCTCCAGTCCCCAGTCTCCAGTCCCCTATCTCCAGTCTCCAGTCCCCAATCTCCTGTCCCCAGTCCCCAATCTCCTGTCCCCGGTCCCCTATCCCCTGTCCCCTATCTCCAGTCCCCATTCCCCTGTCCCCTATCTCCAGTCCCCAGTCCCCTATCTCCAGTCCCCTATCTCCTGTCCCCAGTCTCCAGTCCCCTATCTCCTGTCCCCATTCCCCAGTCTCCTGTCCCCAGTCTCCTGTCCCCAGTCTCCAGTCCCCTATCTCCTGTCCCCAGTCTCCTGTCCCCAATCTCCTGTCCCCAGTCCCCTATCCCCTATCTCCTGTCCCCAGTCTCCAGTCCCCTGTCCCCTGTCTCCAGTCCCCTATCTCCTGTCCCCAGTCCCCTGTCTCCAGTCCCCTATCTCCTGTCCCCAGTCCCCTATCTCCTGTCCCCTGTCCCCAGTCTCCTGTCCCCTGTCCCCTATCTCCTGTCACCAGTCCCCAGTCTCCAGTCCCATATCCCCAATCTCCTGTCCCCAGTCCCCTATCCCCTGTCTCTTATCCCCAGTCCCAGCTCTTCTGGGCAGTGGTGGCTTAATGGTTAGGGAAGTGTGCTTGTAATTGAAAGATTGGTGGTTTGAATCCCTGACCTCCAAGGCACCCCTAAGGTACCCTGAGGTACCGCCCCCAAGCACTGTTCCCCGGTCGCTGAATTAGCTGCCCCCTGCAATGTCACAACATCAGATACGGGTTAAATGCAGAGGATGCATTTCGTTGTTGTGCACTGTGCACTGTGTGCTGTGGTGTGTCAACAATGACCACTGTTCTCTAAATTCTAAAAACAATTCTTGGCCAAACTCCAGCTGCCCCTGATCTGTGCCACCCCCCCCCCCCCCTCAAAGGCACACACATATTGAAGAACAAAGTGCTGACATGGACTCCTCCCACTGAAGTGAAGGGTGAGTGTTCCTCCAGTGGTCTGACTAACCTGCAGAGACAGGCCACTGTATTTACTCTTTGTCCCCACGCCCTTACAGTCACTCGTCATTTGGCTGTTACGGAAATAGCGCATCTTTCGGACATTCCTGTGTACGGTTTTCGGGGATGCATCAGTGCTACTGCAAAAGGGAAGCAGCGGCAGAGGTTAGTTAATCTAACAGATGCTTTTATCTGAAGCAGTGGAGGGAACGGGGTCAGATAGTCCCCGAGGCAACTGGGGTTAAGGGCCTCGATCTAGGGCCCAGCAGCAAAACTCTGCTAAACCTGGGATTTGAACCGACAACCTTCCGCACAGCAGCTTCCCCTGCTGAGCCACACAGCAGCCCAGATTGTACACCCAGACTAAATACGCCAATAACAGACAAAGTCCTGCAGGAGGAAATGACTGACGTCAGTGATATCAAATTTTATATAAGAGGTATGAGCACAGAGGGCAGGATTTAAGGTACAGGCTTCAGCGCAAAGCCTCAAACCAGGAAATGCAGAAAACAGAGGGGTCATGTAAACACCGCACCCACTTGTCAGCCCCCCCCCCCCCCCGCCACCCCCAGCCCTGTTTAAACCTTAACAAGACGCTCGCTCAGACCGGGATCAAACGGCTTCTGATACCTGAGGCATTTTTCAGCTGCAGAGATCTGAGGATGGCCAAAAGCTCACCGTCTGCCCAAGTTCCGCCTGCTGATGAGCCAAACTATTACATATAAATAATATCAATAATATTTAGAGGAACATAAACTCCTTTTAATGACATTTAATTAATAGCATCAGGTAATAATTAACAATGTAGTCAATTTAGCTCAACAACAGCATTATTATTACTATTATTATTATTATTATTGTTATTATTATTGGATTATATTATTTTTAATGGTCTATGGATTTAATATCAGGTCATTTACTAAGATCATCAACCACTTGCATAACAAAATTGCAGACGAGTATTACCGGAATTGGAATGAAAGCAGCGCAGTGATATGGAATTATACAATTGTGCCGTTTTGTTTATAACGCTTAATCTATATTTTACCTGGGAGAAAGCTCGGCATTTTATGCAGTGATTATCGTTACTGACAAGCCAGTTTTAATCAACATTCTCAGTCTGATTTCGTTAAAAAATAATTAAAAATGTATTTGTGCATACACGCCAACTACACACATAAACACACAATGTTGAAGTTTTACATAATACTACGTAATGGAATTTCATTGTTTGTCCTTCTCCGATCGCTTTGTACTCCATCAATTCGCGACTCAAGAACTCGTTAGGCTGCTTAGATAAATGCCTCCTTCGTAGCTTTCAGATGCGACGACGGCTTAGCAAAATTTCCCCACAGGATACCAGAGAAGAATGAGCAGGGTTTCCCAGTATAGCTGCCGCGGACACCAGCTGTCACTGCGTCACATGACGTGGTTCCCCATGGAGCGGGGAACACCTGACACGTCTGCAAACCTCCCAAATATTCCCTATTTCCAAAGACCTGATTAACCAAACCGCTCCTTACACACTCTTTAACTACTTCGTATCATGTTGTTCCCCCTTCATCAGCCATGAAAAACAGGGAAATATTACAAAGATAACTTGCGGTGACCGTTTTAAATCTGCTGAGAATGAGACCAGACTAGGATAAATACATGATAAGCATCTGCAATCACTCACGCGGTGACAGTCCGTTTGGAAAGCAGTAAACACGGTGACAGAATGACAGAATGCTAGCCTTTTAAAAACCGATGGATCCAATACCAGCCGAAGCAGATATTAAAGAGAATTCCATGTATCTGCATTACTTGCCGTCATGATGGCCATGTTGCCGTCTGAGGCGCAATGCTTACGAAACACATCCCTGCTATTGCCAGGCTTGGTCATATGTTTGAAGTTTATATGCCTATTTTGACGAGAAGTTTTCCCTTTTTGCCCCCCCCAACCAGATTCTTTGATAGGCCTACTTACACTAAGATGATTCCATCCACCCTACCTTACAACTGTTCCCCGTTCATACAGAGCCAACAATGCGGGTTAAGTGTCTGCTCAGGGGTGCTACGGCCTAACAGGGGGCCATGTCTACGCCTGCTATGAATAATATATCGGAATTTTTAAATATATTTTCCAGAAAGGTTTTAGCGGTAGACAAAATAACAGCCACATCCCTTCGGAGGGGCGGCTAATTGGTCCCCATTTAGCTTCCTGCGCGGAGAGAATAAACCTCACAGGAGCCCACAGCTTAACAGGCGCTAATTAATGCCCATTATGGGCAGCAGACCTGCACTTTCCAAAAAAAGGGGCATTTTCTGCCCTTAACAATAAATATGAATATGGATAATATGAATTACGGTTATGAGTTTGACAACACTACTGTGAACCCTACATTCTGCAAAATCCGTTTATAATAAATAAAAAAACACCCAGCAAAGGAAAACCTATTTAAATCAATATTTCAAACGTATACTGTTTATTTAAATATTTATCATTGTTTATGGCCTCTTGTGTATAGTGGGCTATTTTTTTTACTTGTCTAGCGGTTACCGAGTCCTCATTGTGTTATTTGAATAGCTTTCCTGTGTATGGTAATATATTTCAGTGTATCGTACGGCTGTGACTTGCACTTGTTGCCGGTCATTGGCTGGAAGTGCAGCCAGCCGTATGCTTGTGCTGTATTGTCCGTCTGTGTTGTAGGGCAGCTAGACAGATACAAGTAAATGCATCATTACTCACTGTTACACTTAGACTCACACGGCATGAAAGGGACGCGCCAAAGAATGGCCGTAACGCATGATGTCACACCCCCACCCCCCAGCCGCTCCCTGCGACCCCGCAGGTGATAAGCGCTTGTAAGATGGATGGATGGATAGATGTGTGAATGCACCTGCTTAATTTACATATCGCGCTAGTTTGAAATGTGCCGTTATAAAATGGGAAAATTAGATCTCAGCAAAGACCCAAAGCCGGGGGCATGTCTATGTGAACGGAAAGAGTCTTTTTTTATTATCTTTTATTATATTATACACTTGTGAGAAACTAAACCCCATTGGAATACAGGCGCATCGATGTGCTCCAATTAATACAGATAAAGTCGAGACAAGCCTTCACTTAGCAGACAAGGACAAAATTTAGCTATGAACGGCAAACAGTATCATCTTAACGCATCTTGCGTCCCGTCTCCTCGCATGGCGGCTGTAAATCGCGGTGCTTCAGCAGTATCCCCGTTATTCCGTTAAAACGTGAAACCATTTAACTTCGGCTGCAATGCAACACGAAGGTTGATTTGTTTGTCTCCGAGTCACGCTGCTTTTACATGAAAAATTAATCTGCGCGCTGTAAGGCCCAGCTAGTTTGTCAGCGCTCGTATTAATCAAATCGAACGGGAGCGTGAGACTATATACAGCCCAACAAACATCGCCTATGCTTCAAAGCCCGCACATTAACTAACATGTTCTCATATTAGGGCTATTACAATATTTTTCTTATGTGATATATGCAGCTACTCGTACGTATATAATCTGTAATTCACTATAAGTCGTTATACCGTAGCTTCAAAAGTAACTCATACTCGATGATGCTTAGCTCTCCAAAAGCAGTAATTTTGAATTATGTTTTTAAAAAATCAGTTCATGCTTCGGTTTAGTTTTTTCCTCTGGGTCGCACGCTTCATATTCTCGGTCCAAAGCTAAAGAGATTTATTGGTACCAATCTCTGACGGGCTAGCGATCTTTCCTTAAACTCGATACCGAGCAAATCATATCAAGGTCTTTCACGGCAAATAGACGGACAAACATTTCTTGTTATTACAGAAAATAATGAACGCATTATACTGTAGAGGTCTATTGCCTTGGAAATTGCTGTGTATTTATATCATAACTGTTATATAGTTAAATGTGTTTATGTTATTTATTATACTTTATATGTTAATAATCTTTTAGAATGTAATATATTTCCTATATTAAACTAAATTCCATGTTGTGCACGGATCTGCACGTCGGCACAGGGTCCCGACCGGATCTATCCGGAAAGTTCCGAAGGCTCCGATCGAGCCGCGATTGCGCCTGCGCAATGAGACAGAGGCGCTCGCTCCTGCAGCTTTATCCGCCATGGCCGTATTCCCAGGATCCGAGGCATAACGCCTGCGGTCTCGGAGGGGCCTTGGAGCAGACAGTGCCACATGCGTTTGCGACCTGATCTTTCTCTCTCGCCGACCCGTTGAGTTTTGAGGCTTTGTTTTCCAAACGGAACAAATAAATGTTGACCCACGCAAGAATTATGCCAGTTTCCCAAACTATCACTTAGCCTGAATGTTTTTTTTCTGAAACATAGAATATTATACAGTATTTTACATAGTTAAATATGTATATTGGAAATAGCAGGGGCAGCGCGGTGGTGAAGTGGCTTAGCACATACGTCTGGAGTGAAAATGGCTTATGAAACTCACGAAGGATGTACAGAAGCACGCATATTGATACCGTCAGGGTGTGAAGCAGGAAGACGTGTTCCCGCCATATCAGGAACCTCTTTGTAGAACCGAGGAAGAAAAACAGAGCAGAAATGAGGCTGGAGATGCATCGCTAGGGGGTTTGTGCGAGCTCACTGTGGAGCCCTCAACCAAATCCCACCCCAGGTGTGAAGGCCCCCACCTCCACGGGCATCCCTGGCCCTGCCTTTGCCAGGGACCGAAACAGACACCAGCAGCGATGGGAGAGCAGACGGTCACATTCATTTAGCAGACGGTTTTAGCCAAAGAAATGTACATTTTTGAGGAAGCAGAGTCAGATGGTGCCGAGAGCAACTGGAGATTAAAGGCCTCGCTCAAAGGCCGGGCAGCAAGATCACTCTGCCCGCCCAGGGATGTGAACCAACAACCTCCAGATCACAGAGACAGCGACCCAACCTGCTGAGCCGCACCGCCTCCCCCATCGCGGTGAGGCTTTGGATCTGGGGGAGGAGGTTTCTCTCTCAGCCGTTTGGCCCTGTTCTGTCTCAGCTGTGCCTTTTCAAAGCCGAAAAAGCCGCTCGCTTCCTTCAAGGAGAGAATCCATCGCGACCCCGCAGCCTCGCGGAAGACCCCGACCACCAGGCGTTACAGCTTCAGCTGGGCTTCATCACAAAGCTCGCAGCTTCCCCCGGAGCTCACCTCCAGTTCCTGTTTAACGTCACACCCTCCCCACCCTGCTGTTCCCTCTCATCCCCCCCGCCTGGGGGGGCATTAAACCATATTTAAGTGAACTTAATGCCCAGCTGCCCCTGAGGAATAACAAGGAGGGAGGGAGGTGCCCGCAGAAACCCACCTGCTTTCATATTTGTACATCACCGAGTCATTCCTGTGCTAAGATCGCTATGGCAACCGACCACACGCCGGAATGTAGCCAGAAACATTATTTCCATGCTCTGTGAGGTATTGTAACGAGGGCTAAATGGCTGCATTATAGAAAGAACATATACTTATAACAATATATGGTTATAACAAGCCTACATGAATCATAATGCCAAGAAAGCAGATACAGTTTCAAACCGTTAATAGAATCCATCCATCCATCCATCCATCCATCCTTTCATTTTTTGTACCCGCTTGCCCTATGCGGGGTTGCAGGGACCCAGAGCCGAATCAGGACAGGGCGGCATTATAAAGGATTTCAGTGACAGCTCATTCCAGAGATGCCATATGACCCTCAAAGAAATCCGATTGTCCAAACGTGCAAATTTACTTCATGGGCAGGAGTTCATCGTATAGTTACCACTAAACACGGATCGGACGAAACATGAGCGTAAAAGCATGTGCAGTTTGGGGGGGGGAACAAAAAATAAAATAATTTCTTAAAACAAAAAAGCAGAATATTAAACAGTTACCTTTGCATTATAAGGTTTTGCCTTAACTGAACTGAACCTGGACTCAGTCTCCATGCCTGCTGTGACACTCAGGCTGTGTGTGATATGTGGTGTAAGACTCGCAGTAAGAAGGTCTGGCCTGCACGCTATTCGATCAGGAGACACGCATTCTGCGTGTTTAATATTTCAAATCTCAATTAGGCGTAACTGCGACGCTGTTCAAGGCACCGCTGTGGATGCGGGTGTCTGGGCCTTAAAGGGCCGGGACCGTGGTAGATCCCGGGCATCATTTATCCATGAATGTCAGGAGGGAGGCCCCGTATAGCAGATGCTGCTGTTCAGTCAGTTTGACTGGGAGCTTATCTGTCTGACAGGCTGATTTAACAGGCTCACATCACGGCCGTGTGTGTGTGTGTGTCTGTGTGTGTGTGTGTGTGGGTTTGCATAGATCACATTTGAGGACCAAATTGTCCCCAAAGTGTAGTAAAACCTGAAATATCCCTACTTTTGGGGACATGTTTTGAGGTCCCCATTTGGATAACCTCAGTTTTATAAATATCTGTGAATGCAATCAAAGTAAAAATGCCAAAAGTCTTGTATTTGGGTTGGGTACTTATGGTTAAGATTAGGGATGGGTAGGGGATGGGATTCATTTTTCCCATAGAAATGAATGGACAGTCCCCATTTAGATAGGAAGACCAACTTGTGTCTGTGTGTGTGTGTGTGTGTGTGTGCACGTGTCTGTCTGTCTGTGTGTATATATGCGCGTGCACAGTTGGCAGGAAGGGGGCTGTGTGTGTGTCTGTGTGTGTGTGTCTGTGTGTGTGTGTCTGTGTGCTTTATGCAGGTGTCCGCTGGGTACTCTGCTCTCTTCCTGCAATGCAAAAACATGCCACTAGGAGAGTCGTGTCCCTAACTTGCCTGTTGTGTGGCCGGAGTGCCGGTCTGGGATGGGCTCTGGGCTCCCTGGGCTGGGTAACCGCCAACCTCACTGTGACCCGGTACTGGGTTTGAGGGACGGACAAATGGATGGATGGATGAATGATAGGATAATGGATAGATGATGGATGGATGGATGGATGACGGATGGATGATGGATGGAATGATCATCATTAGAAAATGTGCCCACTTTAAAGAAAAAGGAGACGTAATTAGCTAGTCTATCAAAATCAGACATTACAAATGGAAAATTCCGCATCCCATACATAAATGGGCTCTGGGGCAAATAAATAAATAAGGAAAAGCACTATTAGGGAAAGATACACTTTCCTCCATTATCACGGAAAGGGGAGCATAAATATTTAAGTAACAGGAGTGTCCTGAGCTGGGGGTGGGGCGCAGACTCCGCACCGGGCCGAATGCCCCGCTGGGGGGGGGGGCGCAGACTCCGCACCGGGCCGCATGCGCCGCTGGGGGGGGGGGGGGGGGGGGGGGCGCAGACTCCGCACCGGGCCGCATGCGCCGCTGGGGGGGGGGGTGGGGCGCAGACTCCGCACCGGGCCACATGCGTTGCTGAAGGCTCCCCTGCGCTTCCCTCCAGCGGCTACCGGCCTCCAGCTGTTTTTATTGCCCGTAAAGTCATCAGGCCTGAATGGCCACAGACACTCACACCCAAGACACATCTTTCATCTTTCGCGGAAGCCGCTGACGCTCGTCACGTCTCAGGCGAGGTGCTCTGTGCTTGCGAGGGTCATGCGCTCATCTCCTGTCATATGATGCGTCAAATTGTGTCTTTGTCATCATTAAGTAAGACGTAGTAGTAGTATTGTTGTTGTAATATCGCTACCGTGTTATATAATAATAATAAAAATTATGTGACGAATTTCCCACAACCTTGACCAGAATAAGCAGTTAGATGGATGGATAATTTCTTGTTTTTCTCTGCGAAAGAATTCCAAGATAAAAAAGTAGCTTAATTATGAACCCACTTTGTTAGAATAAGAGGTGCTGTTCAGAAGGACTAAAACACAGTAATTAACCTTAAAAGGAAATCCTGTCTGAATACGCCTGCAATGTTAGAGTATTCAAATCCCACAGTGGCAATGATGTAAACAAAAGCTGAGAGGCTCCATGCCATTCAGGGAAAGGATAAAACAACACACACAGACACACACACACACACACACACACACACGAGTCCCCTTCCTGCCAACTGTGCTCGTATCGCTGTTTTTTTCTCATCTCGTTCCCCTTAAGTGAGTCTCTTGCATCCTCTTGGGCTCTGGGCTTTCATCTCTGACTGTCTCTCACAGCAGACGGAGCACCAGATTGGAGGAATCGCTGAATTCGTGACTGAAAAACAGTCCCGCTGGGTCACCTACGTCTCCCCTACGTCACCGAGGCCGGCCGCCGACCGACAATCACATTAACAATAAAACCTACTCCATAAACAGTGCATTTGCATAACTGAGCGGCAGCAGGCCGTGCTGTAAATTAGCAGGAGTAATTCTCCGTCCGCTTTCATAAATTCCACCGGCCCGCAGCTTGTAAACAAAGGGGTCTCCCATATGAGGGTCGTTTATGTGTCAGACATATATTACCCAGGCAGCGGTGCAGCTCAGAGATACAGATGCTCCTATGGTGACGTTCGCTACAGTATGGTGATGCTTCGGCCTGATCCCGCATGTTTTGGAAGGCAGATGCTGCATTACTCACCAGGCTGCGGAGGTACTCGACTGGCTACCTGCACAACTCATCCATTACATATACAGAAGAGGTCATTCAAGTAATTAATTACAATCTAGGCAATAAATACTGCACATAATCCTAAGAAATACTAATGTGGAATAGGCACTGATTTCATTTGTTTAGTACTGTAAACTTGGAGTGGGGGGGGGCGGCACTCAGATCCAGAAAAGTACATGGCTGGTACCAGGGAGGGGTGCGACTTAGCAGTTAAGACGCACTTCCTGTGAGCGGAAGGAGTAGGCAGAGCGATTTCACCACTGGGCCCTTGAGCGAGGCCCTTAACCCCCGTGACCCTGGTTTCTCCAAAATGTGCATCACTTTGGGTACACGCTAAGCGTGTAAATGACACAGCTGTGCGGACTTAAGCTGCGTGTTTGACTGGAGCTGCCTGGGCCTGGCATCTCGCCACCCAGTGCGACGTCAACGGTCTCCCTTCACTGGCTTTGCCTGCTCCAGCCTGCAGGTGGCCTCGCCCCCATCGGCCCGGCTGACACACTGGATTCTCAGTAGTGCACAGGCCAGCGTGCACTGTAGTGATCCCCACCAGCCCAGGGGGAGATGGGCACCCTCGCGAAAGTCCGCTGCATAAAGCCCAGCTTTGGCGGCATGCCGCGGCAGTGTGGCGGACAGAGGCCGCAGCCTTACCGATCTCACTCCGCCCCAGGAGCGCCGTTATCACAGCGCACCGAAGCCCCAGCAAAAAAAAACAGCAACCACACCCGGTATCAACGGGCTCAAGTGGAGAAGAATCTGATTTAATGTTCCTAACGGGAAAAGTTCCTTTTTTTCCCTTTTCCTTAAAGCGCTGAAACAGGACTGCAGACATGGAGAGGGCAGCTCCTTAGTGTGTCACAGCGAGAAATTTACCACCCAGACAAGAGCTGTTAAGACGTAGACCCTACATTCTCAGTACCGATCATGTCAGAGACAGTTTATGGGACTAAATTTAAGAGTTCTACCTTCACTTTTATCGCGGTGGCACAGTGAGCGTATATTAGATTCCCCAGAATGCATCGCTTCCCGGCGCAACTTAAAGATCCGGGTAAAAATCACAGAAACTGGAAGTGGTCCAAGGAGAAAGAGATTAAGAGTTAAAGTTTGACGGATGTGGTGTGAATATGATTGGAGGAACCATAGGCATGAATGGCCTGGATTTACTGCCATTCGTTAAAGGAAAGACCTGTGTCTTTAAAAGGCGGGTTCAAGTGCAACAAAGAAACTATTGGATGGGAAAAACAGGTGAACTGGATGATTAGGGAGCATTTTGTAGCGGTATCCTAGGCTTCCTCCCATTTGCCCACCAAGTGCACACCTACACACTACCACACTTGGTCGGCATGTTCACACACTTAGCCTAAGTATCCAAGGGTGTCCCGTTCCTCAAATAAGTCAAGTGCAGTGCACTTAATGTGCACTTTACCCACACTTTGGAAAATTCATCATCACGACTGATGCTTACATTGAACATGAAGAAGTCTGTCAGCATATCAGAGCACAACATGCCTCATAAGAAGTTTCAATTTAAGTGCACAAAGTTGTATAATGTGTGTTTACATATCCTGGGCTACAGTGAAGGACGACCCCAAACGCAACTAACACAAATGACAACATAGTTGTAGCGTGTTTCCTGTTCACTTCTTCAGATATCAAGTGTGTCCCATTGTTTTCAGGAAGTGACTTGGTCCTCCAGCTCTTCACACATGCGCACTTTGCATCTTACATCAACATACGTCACCAAAGCGTGTAGTGTCTCAGTGCGCTTCCACTTAAGTGGGGGAAATGGGACGAAGTCCATAGCCGGCACTGCCGGGCTCATGTTGGGACGCGAATGCTAACCACGCTAATGGCTTATAGGAGACTCAAGTAAGAACACGAGAGCGAGGGCGAGAGCCAAGAGCTGAGGGGGGCAGCGGCAGACAGCCCGGGAGTCGCCAGGAACCGGCAACGGCACCCAGGAGACAGCAAATGACACAGCGACTAAAAGGATCGGGCGCTGAAAAGGACAGCCAATCTCGGCAAGGGTCAAAGGTGACGGTGCTGGATCCGCGACTGGCGCAGGGCCCGGCTCCGGAGGATCAGGTGCGCGAGGTGCAGGTTCAATCAGCGTCTAGTTTGAGGAGGAAAGAATGAGGTGGAACTGATATAAGAGCCTGCAGCGCGTGTTTGCCATGGAGGCCTCTGATTGGTACACTCAGAGGTCATGTGATTCTCTCACGTGATTCTCTCATAGCAATAGGTACCATTTAAAGAACTATAACATCTGTCTTAATTTAATAATTTGCTCAAAATTAATTTATTCCCGTTTAATTTTAGTGGCTGGGTCAGGGGAAATCCATCATGGTAAATTCTGGTGAACATTTTGATCAAAATGCAATTTTTACCAGGGACACGGTATTGAAAACGTAGCCGAAATAGTTTTTTTTGCCACAGATACAGACTAATCTTGCCATGGATGCGTTTGTCCGTGTACGGACAGGCTGGTGGTCCCTTGGGGGGGGGGGGGTAATCATTTCCGGGTTGCCCAAAAAGGAAGTGGCTCAGAGGATGGCGTGACCACCCCCCTCAGACCCCCAGGATGGGGGGTCCGGCCCCGCCCCTCTGGAGTCCGCGCAGTCTCCCCAAGTCACATGGCTCTACTCCTGGCTCTCCGCTTTCCTCCCACAGTCCAAGGACAGGCAGTTAGGTTAATTGGCGGCTCAAAATAGCACGGGTGAGGGGGGGGGGGTGTGCCCTGTGATGGAGCGCTGTCCCAGCTGCATGTGCCCCCACCTCCCGCTGCCCGGGACAGGCTCGGAGCGCCGCTCGCGACCTTCTCCTGGATAAGCAGCCGGAAGATGGATGAATCCCACTCGTTTTATGTCTCATCCACCTGAAAAGGTGCGACGATGACTTCCTGCAAGAAGTGTGCCGCCCTGAGCACAATCACGGCCGAAGCGTTAATTAAATTGTGTTTATAGGTGAGTCTTCCTCCGTCAATTTACAACTTTCGTGATGGAAAAATGTAATTAGTTGAGGGGGCCCAGTGGTTACCCTGTGGGCGTTATTCTGCACACTGGTTTTTAAGCTAAATGAAGGGTTTACTTAAGTTAGCAGTATTGGTTCTAAAGGTTAACCCTTTCACAGCAGTTCCTGAAAAACTGTGTAAAACTTAGTTTTGAATTGATAGAAATGTCTGGCTGAGGGGTGCAGGTATGAGGTAAACTTTTTGAAAATTCAGCAAGTAATTTATTTACCAGAAGCTTTTATCCAAAGTGGTGTATATTTCAGGGTCAACCGGCCCCTGGAGCAATTGGGGGTTAAGGGCCCAATGGTGACATCACTCTGGGGACCTTGGGATTTGAACTCATAACCTTCTGATGACAGGCACACCATCCAAACCCCCTGAACCACACAACACCCCGAATCATCAATTAACTTAGAGGGGGATTATGTGACGTCACAGACACCCCTCCTGCGATTTGACTGGTGTGACACGACCCAATCAGCATGTTCCACTGGAGAAAACAGCGCATGTTCTAATTCCATCTGGAACCATGTATGTCTCATATGCTGTTCTATACTGTCCATGCCTAGAACTTACAGGAGTGGTCTTCCTACACAGCCTTTCTTTAATTTCGTCTGTCTTACACAAAGACGTTATATTATTAATAAATAAATAAATACTCCAGCAAGCTGAATGTCACGCTCTGAAAATAAAACATTCAATTTCTCAGCCATACCTCTCTCTCCCCTTCATTATTACCCGCTTTGCCGCGCTGTACATTGAGCCGCCTAAGTATCATAATCACTTTAATATAGTCCGGCTATAAAACAGAAGAGGCGGAAATTGAAATGCTGGCGGCATTATATCACAGCAAAGGAAGCGCATCACCTGCACCACGAACACCGGAAACGTCAGAGCCGAGGAAAGGGTGGAAAGGCTTCTCAGGAAAGCGGCAGGAAGAAATTAGCGTATTATATGTAACGTCGGGATTAGCGAGTGCTCAGATAAGAAGGGACTACAAAGGATGTGCGCGCATTTGACACCGCGCCGTGTCCTGACAGCGCTAAGAGCATTAGGAAGGAGCCAAGAAGTCATTTAAAAGCTACGTGCTCCGGCCACTGTGATCATAGGCGGGGCTAAACGCCCAAAGACGGAGTAAATATCTCAATCAGCAAAAGGGGGAGCATGGTGAAGAGGGTAGGGTGAATGTAAGTAGACCAAGATTAGGGGTCTCTAGGATCAGCAGTCCCCCCCTCCCGTGTGCGTCATTGTAGCGGGTGAAAGGCATTGTGGGATAGGATTGACACAGGACAAAATGTAACTGGTTAATTGGCTGCAAATGTTAACAGCCTTAAAATAAGTAACCTATCTGGTAGCTGAATAAAGGGTTGTCTATTTTTACCCCGATTGCCCTTCACTTTTGTCCCCCCCCCCCCCCTCGCCGCTCCCCTATTCAGACACACACGGAGTCCCTCCAATAGCTCGCAGGTGACTCACACGCTAATGAGAAAAATTCATCACGCACTCGCGGGACTGTAGCTCTGTGCCGTCGACTCCGGGAGCCCTCCCCTACCGATTTAGGCAGAGGGGCCGCTGAAAACACTGCCCCCCTCCGCTGATGGCACGGGGCGCGTTAGGAGCCCCTTGTCAGCGAGTGAACACGCCCACATGCTGCTTATCGAACGCAGCACTGTTATTGGATACTGGATTTGCAGTGTCCAATCACAGAGATTTTAGCTTGCAATCGTAAAAATGCATTTCGGGAATCAATAATTTGGGCACTGTAATGAATTCACAGATTATATGTATTTGTTGATTTATGAAAAATGAATTATTGCTTCATAAAAGAACGGTTGTGATCTTTGAATGCTGATTATATATTATTGATCTCATATTAACATTAACCCCTACTCAAAATAGTTGAGATGGATGGATGGATGGATGGAAGACCATCATAACTGACATGTTAACACAAAGTACTATTATACAATTTCAGTTTAGCGTTGCATTTGGGAACTTTACACTACACTATACTTACTACTATATTAACATATCATTAGCAGTGGCAGACATTCTGTTTCTGATCATAGATTACGCAATAACAAGGTGATCTTCGGCTGGTGAGGCAGCTTCCCTCAGCCTGCGTAGTCTGACATAAAGCACTGAGTGTCACCATGTGTCGGCGTGCCTTGAGCCCACGAGGCTTTGAGCCCCCTGCAATCCCCTCACCCAGATCAGACTTCATAAACACAATTCCCCTATTGATACACTAAGCTGGTTATGCTGCTGAACGCCTCGCAGGAGGCCAGGAACGGCGGCCCTTTTGGGAAAGCGGGGGAATCCCTGTCGTTTCGGTGCAGGGCTTGGGGGACTCGACTTTGGGGATCTGCAGCCGGATCCGGCGACCGTGTCGGGTCTCGTCTGCTGTACCTTTGAAGCGCGACTCCAGGAAGTGAGTCTGAAAGCTGAGGCTCATGGAAACAAAGGGAGGCCGTGACAGCAGCCGCCCCCCCACCCCGTCCACACTGCCCCCCCCGCCCCCTCATCCCCCGCGTCCCCCCCGTGCTGTCATTACTCACCCCGATACACTCTTACCCTGTTTGAGCGGCCTCCTCCACAACCCCCCCTCGCCGCTCAGCCTCCACTCTCTCCTCCGCCCCCCTCCCTCCTCAGCCGCTTTATCTCCCGTGATGTCTTGGTGACAGGCGCTCGGCATCGGCGTGGATATGGGGGGCTTCCCGGGCAGAGGCGGCGGATGTCACCAAGTCTCCCGGCACAGCGACTCTGAAACAGCGCCTGCATGGCGTGCGGATGCCCGCCCGGCGCCCGATCCGCCCCCCCCTGCGCGCCCGCGACGCGCTGCGACACGGGAAGCCGCCGGCGACGCGGAAACCCGCCTGGTGTTCCCCGCGGGGAGGAGGGTGCTCGCCGGCGAGACAGGAAGTGCAGAGAGCTCAAGGTCACAGCTTCTCATCCCTGCCCTTCTGTCACCTTCCCCCGCGAGCTTGTCACCTCCCTGTTAGACGCCGGTGACGCGCAAGCCGGAGAACACGCATCTGAGCTCACAGAACCCACCCCCCCGCCCCATCCAGGTGAACATCCTGTCAAACCGATTCACCTTCCAAATATTCAAATAAGACTTGAATAGCTCTCTCTCCCACCCAGTCGGTGAGCCCTCCCTTTCGTCATTCGTTTAAACGTTCAAAACTACGTGTTACTGTTTCCCTGGAAACCACAGACTGAGGATTAACATCACAGATTCTTGTCCGTGTTGCTACAAAACAACAACAGCAATAATGAGAATAACAACAATAATAATAATAATAATAATAATAATAATAATAATAATAATAACAAAAACAATAACAGCAGCCCTGGAAAAGGTACACATCAGACGCTGCTCCCTCCACATCCCGTTACGATGGCAGCAGCCTGTGAAGGCCCCACTGCCAGTCCTCTGCATTCTCTGTCGTGCTGTTACTTCCATTTATTTTTCTCCTTTCTTCTCCGTCTCTCCATATTTACCTACCCACTCTGTCTCAGGCTTCGTGTCTCTTTCCCCATCTGAGACTCTCTCTCCCTCTCTCTCTCTCTCTCCCCTCATCAGTATTCCTCTCCGATCCATCGCCTGCTACACCATTCCTTCGTCTCATCCCTCTCTCATGGTGTGACTCAATTAAATTCAAATCAGACGTGCGACGTTGCCCCTCCATAACAGACGACAATTACAGACCTTAGCTAGCATCAACAGCAGCACAAACATTAGGCTACTCGGCTCCTTGGTCATATAGCGAACCTCCGCGTCCTATAAGATTAATACGGCGAGGGAGACAATTTACATTTTGAACAGCTGTTACTACATGGAAGATTTATGAATATTGCATAACCTTGTGCCGTTCAGTAAATAACAAAGAAATAAAAGAATAAAGCTAACAGAATACGTGCGTTTGTGACCGCGATACGGCTAAATGGTTTGTATTGGGCATCCAATAGCAAAAAACGGCAACGTTTTGCAATAGAAATGTAGCCAGTTTTCGGTCAAAATACGTCACCCTGGGGATACTGACTAAAACTGTTATATAGGCTGCTATACATTCACACAAAATTGTATTAGATTTTTTGTAAACCTCAGACAAAGACATCAAACTGAAAACCCAGTGGAAAACGAGGCATTCACTTGTACGATTAACTGCATTTACAGCTTTGTTTAACATGTCTTCCAGACGTGAAGAGCCAAAACTGCAAAACTCGGCCCAGTTCGTTAAGTGCATGCCATTTCTCTGGGCTGTGACGTGACAAATTTAACGAAAGTCCTTCGTTGGACCACATGATGACTGAGTGAGTTTTGTTTGCCAACACTAACATATGATCATGTGAGCATCACTGGCGGTCTCATCTAAGATGCAACAAAATACATTGAGTGAGTTTTGTACATTTTCTCTTCAACTTTGTCTCTCCCATTCATCTATCTTCAAACCACTTCTCCTGATCAAGCTTGCGGAGGATCCTGGACCTTCTCTCAGACGGCACAGGACACTCTGGGTACCAATACGTGGCAAGACAGAACTCCGCAACGTTAAATAATATATGAATCATGTAACATATCGCATGCCGAAGTATCTTAACGATGTTTTGGTTAGAAATCGCCCTCCTCAGCACAAATGACCGCGCTGAAGCTATCTTATTATTTTGGGCGTATAACGATATGACCCAGAGCATCGGAAAATATGGACGAGTCAATGATGAAACGAGAAGAAGGCGACCAGGAACAAGACGGATGGAGGTAATAAGCACCAGAGTGAGCGCGCTACTGGGAAGGCCAGGGAGCCACAGAGGAGGCTGGATGTTCTGGAGAAATGCCGCCTGTATGGTTGCCAGGGGCAACAGTTTTCACCTCCCGTATTCCTCCTGAAACAACCCCACGGATTTTTCGCTCATATGGCCCCAGGAATGCGGTCAAGGTCATCGGCAGGAATCCTGGACGGTCGGCTCACTGCAGCAAGATTACAGGTTGAACTCAGCTGGGGGAAAAAAATCTGTACTATTTGATTAGGCCAATAAATTAAAATGTCACTTAAGCGGCTTCAGGGGCCAAATGTTTGCTCTTCTGTCAGGCTAATATATATCATCCTTCCTATTTAATATAAAATATCCTTCCTATTTAGTGCTTTCTAAAACAGAAAATAGATCACACCCACAGGCAGAGCTAATGTGCTGTTGGATCGCTGTCCGGCCCGGAGACACAGGCTGCCCTGCCGTTCGCTACCACACGGTTCCTGGTCCAAGAGCGGCGTGACTGTGTCTGGGGACATTCCCGGGCTCGTCCCCCACAGGGACAGAAGCAGGGCCCCGACGCTGCAGATGTGAGATGACAGTGCCCGCTATGAAGCCGCAGTGTCACCCTGTAAACCGCCGTATCAGAATATTACCTACAAATGAAAGCTAATGGAAATTAAAATGAAACCTAACGTCTGCATTTCCTGTAAAAAGGGAATTTAACAATAAAACCCGTGAGTGGCAGGTACCCGGCTGCACTTTGGCACACAGGGACCGGGCTGTGACACTGGTGTCACTTGTGGCCGCTGTCATTTAAATAATGACCTTTAGTACTTATTCTGCAGCATTTACTGACTGCTCTTTACCATTGTTTCAGTAATTCTCTCCCTCTAACTCCCAGCTGGACACGAAACACGGTTCAGTCAAGGGCCGATTATAAGTCATAAGACGTCTGGTTCCCACTTCCTGTCTTGGCTCCTCTTTCCTGTCGCTAAGCTGATAAATGCTAAACTGCAGTTGGCTGGCTGCTCCAACTGGAATGTGTACGAGTGCAGAGAACAGCGGCTCCTCACTCACTGCACAATATCCATGTGTGTCGCTGTCAGAAAAGTAATGCTATTGAAGCTGTGAGACGGACAGACAGACAGACAGACAGACAGACAGACGATAGATAGATAGATATACAGATAGACAGAAGTTAGACAGAAGATAGATAGATAGACAGATAGATAGATAGACAGAAGATAGACACAGACAGATAGATAGGTAGATAGATAGATAGATAGATAGATAGATAGATAGATAGATAGATAGATAGACACAGACAGATAGACAGATATACAGACAGACTAGATAGATAGATAGATAGATAGATAGATAGATAGACAGAAGATAGACACAGACAGATAGATAGGTAGATAGATAGATAGATAGATAGATAGATAGATAGACACAGACAGATAGACAGATATACAGACAGACTAGATAGATAGATAGATAGATAGATATACAGGCAGACATAGATAGATAGATAGATACATACAGACAGACAGATAGATAGACACAGACAGACAGACAGACAGACAGATAGATCTCTTGGTAAGCAGATGACCTCCATTACATCCATGATGTGTCTGAAGTACAATATAGGATCCTTGAAGGTACATGTTTGTAACGGATGATGGAACCTTAGTGCTATGGGGTGAGGAATTACCTCAGGATCTGTACCAACAAAGCGAAGTAAAGGCCGGCAGAGTGCAGCTGGGGGCCGCGAGGAGCTAAACGTTAAAGTCACCAGTGTCACCCGAGCCCAGGTGTGCAGAGCAGGGGCCGGCCCACGGGACCGGCGGTTGGGGGGGGTGGGCAGGCGGGTGCAGGAATCTTATCTCCATCTTTGCATTGTTAATGCAGTGAGATAGCGTCGCCCACAGCGTCCCCCCCCCAGCAGGTAGTTTCCTAACTACAGTGTGTTGGGGGGTGGGGTCAGCAATCCGGCAATGGCAATAACAGCCAGGTTACAGGCTAGGAGTCAGCGCAGGGGAGTCAGCGCAGGGGAGTCACTGCAGGTAACCCTTCGCCCGCATCAGCGGCTCGGTAAATTCCTTGCCAGGTAGCAAATCCGAGACGTGCGGAATGTGGAAAACCCCCCGCCCCCCTCGAACCCCGACAGACCTTTTCCACAGCACTAACCCCGAACAAGATCACGAATACGGATTCGCCAATTAAGCGCTAGCAGCCGCGTCCCTGTTGCCCCGAGGACACTCTTATTAAACACAAAACCTCAAGTCAGGGATAGAGAACCGCGATTAGCGGCCGTCATCCTGGGACACCTGAATGAGGAGCACCCCCGACCTGTGACTCGCATACATACAGCATTCCCCAGCCCCCCAGGCAGAAACAACACTCTGTTTTCCATACTCGGATTTAAAAAGCAGGTCTGCCAGACCCTGAAAGCGCCTTCTTACCTCTCCATCTTGCTGTCCTCCATCTCCCCCTCAGTCCCCGGCAACACGCTCCCCCCAGTACTGGAAACCTGAGTCAGCTCCATTAACCAATGAGATATTGATGCTGGTCCCTACCTCACCTACACTACCTCCTTGGGGGGGGGGGGGGGGGAGTGTAGAGGGGACAGTGGGCAGGGGACAATAAGAGTGACACATTAGCTGCATTAACTTTGACCTCCTTGCTCTGGGTAAGTTTCCCTCAGGTGGGGGGGGGGGGGGGACATGCTTGTCTTTCAGTAGCGTGATCATGACTGCAGCTCTGAGGAGTTAACTTTAAGAGAGTGTACACGGCGAAGCGTGGAAAGCACTCGACGTCAGTGTTTATTGCCCCTAGTTGTGGATAAGAGGAGTATGTACAGACCCCCCCATTCCATATTGCAGCCATTACAGAACAAGACCTACTCAACACTGAGGCGGTATTTTCTTAAAACACGCAATATGTTTTTATATTATTGTGCAATATTTCCAAAACATTAAACAATTTAAATACCCACCAGATCAGTCAAGTAGCTTATTAGCAGACCGATATCATTTTACATCCGAGTTCTTTAACTATAGATCACGGCAACCCCCGCCCTGAAAAATTAATTCAATATAGTGAGTATTCATGGTGCGTAACAGGACTATTAACAAAGTATCTGACTATAAAACAAACGAGTGTCAAAGACGAATGTAATGCGTAGTGTGCGTTATTCCAGCATAAGTTGAGGCTCGTCGTTACAGAGTTTCCTGGAGGGTCTCCCGGCTTACCCAGCAAAATCTATTCCATCGTGTTTTTTGTGCCAAGAGGCGTGTGGAAGTGACACGGTCTCACCTGCAGGGTTTCAAATTAGTTACAAGCTGAGTACAAAAGTAACGCATGCATAACACATGATAACAGGCGGACGTAACTGAAGTGTCACCGAGCAAAATGAGCGAAAGCAAGAAAAAATCCTCTGAGCCACAGAGCCCTGAAGCCTCCCCCCCCCCTCCCTCGCAGCTGGGGTTGCCCGCTGCTCTTACATTCCTCCCAACTGGCCCCCTTTAACGGGCCCCTGTTTATTTTTAATTAACTGAACCAACAGAGATCAATCGAGCAGGTCTGCACAGGACAGGTAGCAAGAAAAACCATTCCTATAAAATTCAAATGCTGCAATCAGATAGTAATCCAATTAATTTACTGCTTCAATTAGTTTTGTGCAGAAACTAAGTATTTCATTATTGCTGGCTAGATAGTGTTTTCTTTTCTTTATTTAGTTTTATTTCAGTTTTTAATTTATTTATTCAATGCCTGGATAACCATGTTTACATGATATTTTTATCTACTACTTCAATATATATAAAATTCAGTTGCCTGTGGGATTTAGATTATAATTAAGTCTTAATTGTATAACTATTCTCTTAATTAGAAGAAATTATAATTGCATTTACTTTTCTGATAAAGGTTCAGATCAAGCAGAGGTGTAACTACGAGATTTTTGAGAAGATCGGGCAGTAAATCCACTGTATGAGTTAGTCCGTTATTTACACGGGATGTCTGTCCTTCTGCGTTAATCCGTCATGAAACCTGAGCACATCAGCATATATTTTTCGGGAATTTAGCGGCAGATGTTTATCCCTTTATGCCTGAACTGGCGGTTTGGACGGTAATGCCCAGGGACCATGAGCTGAATGCGCAGCCACAGAGGCGGGCGTGTGTCTCAGACCGTTAGCATGTGCCCGGCGTTTCCATCGCGCTATTTCACATCAGCGGCTCAGCTCCCGCCTCTGCGAAACCCTCCACGCGGCGGAGACTCTCCATGAAGGAGAACCGCAGCCCCCGTGACCGCGCACGGCAGCCTCCATGCCCGCGCCAGGCTTACAGATGAGCGCGCATGTAGATGTGCGGTCATCAAGCCGGAATCGGGGACCATTCAGCCACGAGTCGCAACAGCTTTCTAAAGACGAAATATATTCAGAGTTTGTGAGGTACTGTCCTACATCAACAGCAGGAAATAACTGAAACATGTTACATAATTATTCATTTTGGTTGCTTTTATTTAAACAGTTTTGCATTTAATTTAAAAACTACTTCTATGTTTATTTCAAAACAGAACTATGATTAAACTGCCAAAATAGAAAATATTTTAAAACATAATTATTCACCTCGCGATTCATGTCCCGGGTGCAGAGGCATTTCAAGAGTCCCATGACAGCATATCATATTGGGGCCCCCTTTACAGAAAAATCCAGTCATTTTCCAAATTTTTTTAGGGCCCCTGTCACTCCGGGGCCCATGGATTCGTCCTAACTGTCCCCCCCCCCCTTGCCTGGGTTTGCTGCCAGGGATCCCGGCTGACCCAGATAAGTGGATAGAAGATAGATGGATGGAAGATGGATGGAGGGGTAAATGGATGGATGGATGAAATTAATTCAACCTCATCTTATAGGCTACTACTGAGATAAATGGCAGCAATTAAATATCACTGATAAAAATAGAAACACTTAATTTCAACCTAATGCTAGTTGGGTCAACAGCATACTGTCCAATATCAAAGGATGAACATAAAGCTCAATTGCATTTCTATTTCTCTCTCTTTCAGTGTGAAAATTACTGGCTAATTCCCCTTTTCAGCTCTGTCATTAAAAGACACTCAAGGGAGATTTACTTACACAAAAGTGTTCTGGGGCAGAGTGAAAAATGATTGGTTCAGAGAGATAACCAATCAGATTGTAGAAGAGGTGGATCCAAACAACTACAGGAGGCAGGATCAACCAATCAGATGTCTAGGTCCCACCTCCTCCAATTAGTTGGACCCACCTCCACTACAATCTGATTGGTTATCTCTCTGAAGCAATTATTTTTCGTTCTGCCCTCAGAGCACCTTTATGTAAGTGAAACTCCCATGAGCTTAAAAGATATGCATTAGCTTCTAAGCTAATTCTCCAGATTATATGTGGCAGCAGCTCATGGCAGTGTCTTGATGTTTTTACTGTTTTTTCTTTGTGAGTAATTCTTGTTTACATTTCACAAATCACCGATGCAGTCCCTGTCACACAAGGTCTGTGTGTGGTCACAGTCACCCAGGGCCCCAAATGGATACCCAGACTACAGGCCTGAATGCTGAACCATGCACTCTGTTAGTAATCGCGGCCACGGTCGACTTTATGGGCAAATCTAAAATGTTTCTGGGTTATGCCCCTTTTTATGGGGGCGTTAAGTTATCACAGTTAAGTTATTACAGTTTATTACTGAGGGATCCAAGCAAGGTCTTGAGTCATTATTGAATTCGCCAGCCATCACGATGCGAGGTACTCAAAGTCACAGTTTTACAGTTTTTGGAATTTACACCAGTGGCTGCTAACGTGTCGACTGCAAGCTGCCAGCAGCTGCCAGCCTTTAGCAATTCCACGCTGCCGCCGCATTAATTTTAGCTGCAGAAGAAGCTGCGGACCCCAACACAAGAATGCAACATTTTCAGATTTGAAAGTCTATTTTTAATTGCCTTTTATACTACTTCCTGTTTCCAATTAGATCTCTGAAGTGTATCAATGAAAATAACGAATTTCACACCCCCCCCCCCCCCCAAAAAAAACCAAAATGTGCTGGAGCTGGTTTTGCGGGTTGAATGTTTGCAGTCTTAGTCGTGGCCAACTCTCCGTGGCTTGTGATTGGCTGTTGATTTGAACAGAAGCATTTACAGTCTTATTTATTTTATAGACACTTTTGTCCAAAGCAATGCCCATTTGCAGACTGAGAGAAAGCAGGGCCCGCCAGTCTCTGCAGCTATTGGGGGGTAAGAACCAACACTGATGGGGGGGGGGGTTACAGGCCTGCACAGCCTAAGCACAGCAGGGGTCAAAATGCGACACACAACAGCAGGGGCCACGGGGCCCATGGTGCGCGATCTGTGCGTCTCAGACCAGCCGAGCCGCCTGCATTTACACCCGGAGCGCGTTTTGGCGCGTTTCCTTCCCCCAGCGGCGCTCCGAAGGGCCGCCCATCAGTCACCACCCGCCTGGCGAAGCACATGCCAGTGCGCGTGGCCCCCGTTTGCCCCCCGCCACCGGCACCCGCCCTCGGCATCCTCGGCGCGGGGAATGGACGTGCATGCCAACCGCCTGACCCACTATCCGGCTGATAAACGACAGGAACGCATGAAAAATATATGACGGGATGAGATAAACGAGCGCGACGGCCGGTGGCGGCGATAGCAGGCATGGCGCGGATCACATGGACATATCTGAGGCGTGCTGACAATCACAGGCGGGGAGACGCGTCAGCAATCGTAGGCTGGGGGCTTTTTTTTTGTTATCCCAGGTGACTGTCACTGCTCCATACATCCATCTTCGAACCGCTTAGCCAGGTCTGGGACCTCGGGGTGTGGGGAGCCATTCCCAGGCAACATGGGCCACGAGGCTGGGGGGGCACCATGCGCCGGATTACAGTCCATCACCCGGCAGACACTTAGGGGCGTTGCTAGAGATATTGGGCCCCCCAGTGCAGACCAATCCAGCTACTTTCTAAATTTTCTCGGCCCCCTGTCACTTTCCCCCACCTTACGGCACCCCTGCATGAATGAGAGGTGCTTATTCTAGCAGTGCGTGGTTTAGCAGGTTTGGACATTACACTTGTGATTGGAAGGTTACTGGTTTGAATCCCAGGATCAACGGAGTGGTTAAAATTGGGACACTTGAAACTTTACCATCCTGCTCATTTGACTTCCTCTGCTGCTTCCTGGAGGATGGGCTCACCCTTTGAGTCTGGTTAGGGTTAGGGCTTCCTCTGCTGCCCCCTGGAGGCTGGGCTCCCCCTTTGGGTCTGGATAGGGTTTCCTCTGCTGCCCCCTGGAGGCTGGGCTCCTACTTTGGGTCTGGATAGGGTTTCCTCTGCTGCCCCCTGGAGGATGGGCTCCCCCTTTGGGTCTGGTTTCTTCTATCTAGGGAGTTTTTCCCTGCTACTGTCCCCTCTGGCTGCTCACTGGGGGCTTGTATAATAATGTAAAGCACTTTGATACAATGTAATGTTGCGAAAATGCACTAAAATGAATTGAAATTGAGATGAGTTTGGGCCCTTGAGCAAAGGCCTCTAGCCTTCAGTTGTCCAGGGAGTGACCCTGCTCTCTCAAAAACGTCCATTGCTTTCGATAACAATGTGTGATAAATAAATAAAATGTAGATGAGCCTAAACTCTTCAGGCCGTGGGAAGAAGCTCACGCAACATGAGGAAAGCATGGGACCTCCACGCGTACAGAGCAAGGTTCAGACCCCAAACCCTGCTGGGGCAACGCGTCAGGGCTTCTCGCCGTCATCCACGTTGCAGCTCCGGATGAATCCAAACACCAGAATGATCTGGAGGATCATTTGCCCAGGATCGTGCCTGTATTAATGATTTATGTTACAGGAAAGAGAACAACTTTCCTGAAAGGTGAGGTTAAAAATTAAATTCACGGCCCCAGAATCCAACTGGAAGACCTTGGATCTCATTAACAAACGAACCAAAATGGCACCGGGGGCTATTCTGTGAGGTTTAATGGAGAGGAGAAGTTTCTGGACCCTCGGCTTCCGAGACAGAAAAAGAAAGATGTCAAGCCTCTTGCTGGAGGCCCCAGTCACCGTACGGTCCTGCCGGGACCTCGTCGAGGGTCACCGTACGGTCCTGCCGGGACTTCGTCGAGGCCAGCGTGCGTCCGTCTGGAGCTCGATGCAGAGGCCAGCGTCCCCACAGCCCAGCAGGCTAACCCTAACCCTAACCCTAACCCTAACCCTGCCGATGCCCCGAAACGGGAATCGTCTGAGTGGGGTCTCCCTTGGCACCACAGAGACGCCGGTCAGGGACGGCGTCGGCACGCCCAGGCCGCCAAAACCAGCCGCTGCACTCCAGCTGGGCCACATTACTTCACTTGCCAGCTACCAATCACGCGAGGCGTGCTTTCTGTGCATGGAGAATCGCCATGCAGACATACACCTGCAATGCATTCTGGGCACTTTTATGAGCACAAATTGGGCCCAAACTCAGATGGCGTCCGTTCTGCAGTTCACGCACCCTCTCCCAATTTTTCATGTGGTTTCATTCACCCCCCCTCCCCCAATAAACTGACCTTGGCCTTTAAATTATTAAGTTGCCCCCCCCAGATATCAAACACTGACCATGGATGCACCCAGACTTTAGGGCACTAGGCCATCACCAGAGTGTTTACAGATTTATAAAGGCTCAGTTATATAGTATTAACCACAATATCTGACCCCCCCGAATACCCTTGGCCATGCAGGAATCCCCAGATGGGCTCCATATTCACTGCGCCCCCTCCTCAAATGTGGAGACAATGGCGTCTGAACTAAAACAAACCAATACACTCCATTGCATTGGAATACAAGCTCCCCCCCACCACCTGCCTGCCTCACCCCGTCCCCCCTCCTCCACGGTCGGCACGCACTATTGCCGCGTCGCAGCCCAAGCCGGGGGGGCTGATTGATGCCAAAGAGAGACGCCTGTTAAACATCCGCAGATTTACACGCCGGCTGATGAGGCGATCATCTGCGTGCCGCCAGGGGGGGGCGCCGTAAATCTGCGTCCTGCTCGGCGCCTGACAAGGGCGGGGAGGTGAGGGAGGCAGAATGCGGATGGCAAGGCTCCACCCGCCCCCACGCAGGGAATCCAGTGGCCATCACCGCCTCGTTTCCGGAACAGCTGCTCGCTGTCTGGGTTAGTGCCGGTGATAATGGACGTTCAGCCACAGACCGCAGGCTCTATGCAAGCCCCCACCCTCGAGGCTTCACGCTCAGGGAGACCCCCCCACACCCCACAATCCCTCACTCAACTCCCTACCGCTGTGCGACATCAAAGTAGCGGGACCAGTTTTTTCCGGAACGTTCCGCGTACGTGCACGGGCGCTTTCTTCTGCGTTCAGGATGCTGGAGGCGTTCTGGGCGGAGTCTACGGGCCGCGGCGTGGCGGCGCGCTACACAGGGAGAGGATCATGGCGTGATGCATCCCTCCTGCTATAAATTATTCCCATCGACGGCCCCTCGTGGGCTCAGCGGTCTGCAGCAGCTTGGCTCAGCTGCCGCACGCTAAAATAAAGTAGTGGGAGGTACAGTGAGATTGCGGAGGGGCCGCTGGGATTGGCGTCAGGGCCCGGCGTCCTCGGGCTGTCTTTGCGAGCGCGGGAAAGACACGGGAGGCGGCCGCCACGCCCACCGGCATGAGACACAGAGCCGTGCGACATGCCGATGGATGCGGGGCGGGGGGGGGGCGGCTTCTATTTGGGGAACCGGGGCTCACACAAACGGGGCAGCGATGGAGGAGGTGCCAGCAAACGCACCGGTACCAGGAGTGCAAAGGAACGGGATGGCAGAGAATCAGAGCAGAGAGAGAAAACAGGAATAGAACATGGAGGAGCAGGACACGGGCAGCTTGTATCAGATCGACACACCTGGTCACATGACACCCAAGACAGGCCCCGCCCCCATATCATATCATCATGTTTTTGGTTTTTTTTGCCCATACAGTCTCTGCTTTCCCAGGGGCATTATGGGAATGTCAGGGAGAGCGGGAACGTCGTCCCATCGAGCAGCTTCTGGGATTTAAGGTCAGGGCTGAGAATAACCGGCGGCCGTCGCTTTCGCTCCTAGGGGGTGCCCATTCCAGAGCAGGCGAAAGGAAATAAACAAAGAGCAGGATAAACCGCGACCTTTCTCTCCTCGTTGTCTAGGGAAATAACTCGGCTTTTTGGCGACCGGATCATGCTGAGTCACGCGTCGGCCTTGATTAAAAGCCCCTCGGAATGCGGTTCACCGCTAGAGACAGGAACCGCCGGCCCCGGAGTGCCCACCCCCCCCCCTGGCGCACCCTCGACCTTGGCGGGCGTGGGGGCGGGGGGGGGGGTCGACAGGGGGGCTCCCCACACACACAGCCTCTGTCCAGCTGTCGGCAGCACCGCGTGTCGGCTAACAGCATTATACATCACCGGCACGTACCACGCGTCGTATATCCCGGGTAAGGAGGGCGGGGCATCGGCGCCCCCTACAGCCCGGAACAAGGTCCGCGCCCGACTCAGAGTCATCCCTCACGTTTTTGACTTTCACAAAGGACGAACGCTGGTCAGGAACCTCTATCCTCTCTCTTAGTTCCAAGTGGCTTCATCTCGAAAAGTCCTCAGGCCACGTCATGCCAGAACGAGCACGAAAGATGCAGAAAGTTACAGGTCTCCGCGTGCTGAATAATTCAGTGTCCGTGAGGCCTCAGTCGGCAGCTGCCTACTCTGTGCCATATTCTCATTATAAATACTGCAAAAGGCATTAAACTACAGGACGCACCGAAAATGTCACGGGCAGGTTACACATGGTATTAACTATGCAATTAACCCACAGAGAGGCAAAAAGGAGCCAGTAAAACTCAGAGGCATGAGAGCCCATCGTGGACAAGAGATCGGAACATGCAAAGATAGCGCCTGCCAGCATATGTACGGTGCAGGACTCAGCGCTGCCCCCTGCTGTGAGGGTCGGTAATATGGAGGAGGTCTTTCCTATTTAGACAGAGTGCAGGGACTCAGCGCTGCCCCCTGCTGTGAGGGTCGGTAATATGGAGGAGGTCTTTCCTATTTAGACAGAGTGCAGGTCTCAGCGCTCCCCCCTGCTGTGAGGGTCGGTAATATGGAGGAGGTCTTTCCTATTTAGACAGAGTGCAGGTCTCAGCGCTGCCCCCTGCTGTGAGGGTCGGTAATATGGAGGAGGTCTTTCCTATTTAGACAGAGTGCAGGGACTCAGCGCTGCCCCCTGCTGTGAGGGTTGGTAATATGGAGGAGGTCTTTCCTATTTAGACAGAGTGCAGGTCTCAGTGCTGCTCTCTGCTGTGAGGGTCGGTAATATGGAGGAGGTCTTTCCTATTTAGACAGAGTGCAGGTCTCAGCGCTGCCCCCTGCTGTGAGGGTCGGTAATAAGGAGGAGGTCTTTCCTATTTAGACAGAGTGCAGGTCTCAGCGCTGCCCCCTGCTGTGAGGGTCGGTAATATGGAGGAGGTCTTTCCTATTTAGACAGAGTGCAGGGACTCAGTGCTGCCCCCTGCTGTGAGGGTTGGTAATAAGGAGGAGGTCTTTCCTATTTAGACAGAGTGCAGTGACTCAGCGCTGCCCCCTGCTGTGAGGGTTGGTAATATGGAGGAGGTCTTTCCTATTTAGACAGAGTGCAGGGACTCAGTGCTGCCCCCTGCTGTGAGGGTTGGTAATAAGGAGGAGGTCTTTCCTATTTAGACAGAGTGCAGTGACTCAGTGCTGCCCCCTGCTGTGAGGGTTGGTAATAAGGAGGAGGTCTTTCCTATTTAGACAGAGTGCAGGGACTCAGTGCTGCCCCCTGCTGTGAGGGTTGGTAATAAGGAGGAGGTCTTTCCTATTTAGACAGAGTGCAGTGACTCAGTGCTGCCCCCTGCTGTGAGGGTTGGTAATATGGAGGAGGTCTTTCCTATTTAGACAGAGTGCAGGGACTCAGCGCTGCCCCCTGCTGTGAGGGTTGGTAATAAGGAGGAGGTCTTTCCTATTTAGACAGAGTGCAGGGACTCAGCGCTGCCCCCTGCTGTGAGGGTCGGTAATAAGGAGGAGGTCTTTCCTATTTAGACAGAGTGCAGGTCTCAGCGCTGCCCCCTGCTGTGAGGGTTGGTAATAAGGAGGAGGTCTTTCCTATTTAGACAGAGTGCAGTGACTTAGTGCTGCCCCCTGCTGTGAGGGTTGGTAATAAGGAGGAGGTCTTTCCTATTTAGACAGAGTGCAGTGACTCAGCGCTGCCCCCTGCTGTGAGGGTTGGTAATAAGGAGGAGGTCCTTCCTATTTAGACAGAGTGCAGGGACTCAGTGCTGCCCCCTGCTGTGAGGGTTGGTAATATGGAGGAGGTCTTTCCTATTTAGACAGAGTGCAGGGACTCAGTGCTGCCCCCTGCTGTGGGGGTTGGTAATAAGGAGGAGGTCTTTCCTATTTAGACAGAGTGCAGGGACTCAGTGCTGCCCCCTGCTGTGAGGGTTGGTAATAAGGAGGAGGTCTTTCCTATTTAGACAGAGTGCAGGGACTCAGTGCTGCCCCTGGTGTGAGGGTTGGTAATAAGGAGGAGGTCTTTCCTATTTAGACAGAGTGCAGGGACTCAGTGCTGCCCCTGGTGTGAGGGTTGGTAATAAGGAGGAGGTCTTTCCTATTTAGACAGAGTGCAGGGACTCAGTGCTGCCCCTGGTGTGAGGGTTGGTAATAAGGAGGAGGTCTTTCCTATTTAGACAGAGTGCAGGGACTCAGCGCTGCCCCTGGTGTGAGGTCTGCACAAAGAGGGAGGGCTAAAGATGTGCCTTAGGGGGAAGAAGGTGTGGGTGGCATCCCTGCAGCCCCACCCCTGTCCCTGTCGCATTATGGGCAACCTCGCATGGGACCCCACTGCAACTCAGGCTGCCACTGCAGTTCTGCTGCATTATTCTAAGGGAAAATGGCGGCAGAGGTAGCTACAGGTTAAAACCAGCTGCCGCCCGCATACTTTTCTTAAAGCCCGTTTGTTTATTTATAATTATAATTGTATTTTTTTCTTTCTTAACAAATTCGATAATTAGTTCCCTCAAACGCTGACACTCAAGAAGTCCAGGGGAGGTGTTTGATTTTATTTATCTGTCTAATTTTGGCTCAAGCCTTGGATGAGAATTAAGAGAAGCAGTCAGAGGGGGGAGAGCCAGTGTTTATGGGGTCGCGGGGAGCACAGCTGTCAGAGGAAACATGTGTCGCTGAGCCAGCCTGAGCTGGGGACCCATCTGCAGCATTAATATTTTCACACACACTCTCTCTCTCTCTCTCTCTCTCTCCTTCTCTCTCTCTCTTTCCCTGGCATTGCTGGTGGCTGTCTCCCCCCAGATATGTCATCTGAGGACCTACGCGGCATCCATAGAGGAACCCGCTGAGTCAGCCCGCGGACGGGTTAAAGATGCGTTTGCCGGCACATTCTAATGCCAACCGGGCGAGTTTGCTCCCAAGAACTGCCCCGAAATCCACACTTTCTGCAAACACGCTGACGCCACCCTACAGCAAGCTTAGGTGCCGCTTACACCATGAAATACACAGAAACAAATGTAAATAAGTAACAAAGGCTAATGAGCGTAACCATGACGATCACCGCTTGTCTTATTTGATGTGAGGGTCCTTCGAAGGCCCTGTGGGTGGCGGCGGGGCCGTCTAACGGATGCCTGAGCCTGAGGAGGCCCCTCTGAGTCGGGGAGCTTTTCCCGTCCGCCTGCTTGTCACTTTAAAACCACAGAGCATGGCCAGACCAGCAGAGGTCACAGCGAGACAAATCTCCATGCACGTCCCTCCTGACAGCTGAGAAAAAACACACACACACACAAAAATCCATAACAGTGCGTGGAAGAATGAGGCAGATTTACGGAGGCTCAGGAGAGGTCATCCCAAACAGTTGTCTCCTCGACGGATCGAACCATTGGCATTCGGCTCGGTACAGCACGAGTCGTCACCTTTATCTCCCCGGGAGCGAGGTCGCGGCCGGCGGGGAGCGGAATGGGCTCGTCCCCTCACCGGGGCTTATCCGAAATCAAACAGAAATGTGAAAGAACCCAAGGGCTGGGTAATTGCACACTCTCATTTTGTTTTCTCTCCTATGTGCTCCCTCACCTGATGGAACGACGATGTGAAACAGCCTGGTTTGTCACTGAACAGCATTATCAACCAATCCAGCAGCAACTGACATGTGACTGGACAGGATTACGGGGACTGATTAGTGATTGGACAGGATTAACGTGACCGGTCAGCGATTGGGCAGGATTAGAGCACCCAGTTGCTGATTGGGCAGGACTGGAGAGATTGATTGCATGTATGTGCTATTAAATGGGTCATTTAGAAGCGGTCTTGCATGACCAGTAAATATCTATGCTATAGTCCATGCATTTATTTGTTAACGAGACGTCCATGACAGGAATAAATCCATGCTCACCGAACGGTGAACCGCGTTGACGAGCCGCTCATAGATCCAAACACTAGCTGAAGACACAAAGGGCTGCAGAGCTGAATCCGCACTGAGGAGGTTGCATGCTAGACGAGCACTGTGACAATCCCAGGCCCGTCTCCCAGCTACCTTCCGCACGCTTCTACAGCCAACTGAGCCATTACGGCGGAACTGGATTCCCGTTCCTCCCCCACCTGAGAAGCCCCCCCTGTGAGGGGTCTCCAGTGCCCCTGCACTCACCTGGCCTACATCGCCAACACACATGCACTGTAGAAACAGGCCCCCAGCTGGAATCCCCTGCCCAACCTGGCAACCCGGAAATACACCCTCCCCCCCCCCACCAATAACAACCCCCAGATAACAGGACCAATCTGGCCGAGATCGCGTCACGTCGCTGAGATGGATATAGATCAGACAATCCGCAGATCTGAACTCTTCAGGAATTTATTTCAGCTGCGCCCCCTTAAGATCTTCATAAAGCGCTTATACGGCCCATTAAAAAGATCAGATTTGCTCTTTTGCTCATGGCGGGCGGAATCCTAGCGTTGAGTATGACCTTTCCTGGGATATGCTTCAGAAAGTGTCCGGGAACAGAGAAAAAAAAATGAAGCATTGAAGTATGAGTCTTCACGGAGCGTCTTGGATTTTATTTAAAGAGTATAGTATGATTCAGCAGTGGAAGAGTGGGACTGGGATACAACCAGCACAATCGGTGGTCATAATGAGTAATGGATGAGCCAACGATTGGTAGCGGCAGTACAAAGGGACGTGCTAGTCTGTGTTCCTGAAAAGCCCGACGGAACATTTTAGGGAAATGACATCTCAATAGTCACAATGAGTCAACAACGATAAAGGGCTTAATAACTAGGACAAGGACTGCAGGAAGCACACCTGCCTACCATGGAGTCTTTAGCCATGGTACCATTGTCAAGAAGAATTCAGCATATCCGTCGATATCCCATTGTGACGCCGCTCTGGAATGCGCTGGACTCCGCTTCATAGCACGGGCTCCAGGTTCATTGTGAGCCTAAGTCATATCAGCACTTACGCAAAATGTGCATTGATGGGCCGATTGATTTCTATTCACATTCCTCACGAATCCCAATGAACTGGAACTCAGACGATCAGAAATCGCAAAGGCGTACATGTTTATTTCCTATCTGCTACAATTTAGCCCCAGGCCGTCATGACTATTCTTAAAGACATTTTCAAGAAATGATGAACACTAATGATCCATCAAAAACGACGACGTGTGCAAAAGTACAAAGATGGCTGCGTGCAGAGGTCACACCGAGAAGGCGGCTTCCAGATGAAAGCCAGACTGAATACAGGCAGGTGTTTCCCGTCATTAATGCAGAGTAAGAAGCAGAGGGACGGATTCATGCAGATTTCTTTGTTACCGTTAAAACGGTCTTTCCTTCCTGTCGCTTTGCTTTTTTGAACTTTTTCAAACTTCCTTTCAGTCTCCTTTTGAGTTAATGAAGCAGATTGGCCAGTAAATGTGGAATTACAGGAATATTAAGCTTAAATACTTCAATTATTTGGTGACAGAGAGGCAGGCTTAAATGTCTCCTTAATGCACTTCTTTTTTCTAAATGAATGAATGAATGAGCGAATGAACAAAGGGCATAAAATGCAAACATTGTCAAGTAAGTTTCTTTATGCCAGGAAACAGATGGGAGGCTATAGAGCTTAAGACAATTATAAAGGTACATTTTACAATCTGATTATTTCATAAACATGGAACATGGACATCATAGTAGTTATGACCCAGCTGAGTGTGAGAGCCTCTTGCTCTCTCTCTCTCTCTCTCACCTGTGTGTGTGTGTATGTTTAATGCTTTTCACCGGGTTTGTGATTGGCCGGGGCTTAGATGAGACGGCACTCCCGATTCGTCCCCGAATGAGATTTCTGGTTATATATATATATAAAGGTCAGCCACCAGGACTTCATGACACTCTTCTCCTCGTCCTCCTCTCCAGCCATCAGCTCCTGTCACAACCATGTTTTTAAAACCTGCACTGTAAACATTGTAGCCGTCCTGGGAGGTGTGTGTGTGTGTGTGTGTGTGTGTGTGTGGGGGGGGGGGTTATAATCCCCAATCCCACAGCTGCTGTGTCTCCATTCTTGATGCCGAATCGACAGTTTGCTGTTCATTCCACAGCTGGTTTGACTAAATCATTCCCACCCAAAATAAAGTCCCAATTCCCTGCCCCCGTGTCACGCGGTTCTGCTCGGATCGCTTCTCGCACGTCTAAGCTCTCAGTAAGTAAACATCAGGATCACAAGCCTCAAAGTCACCGCGGCCTGGTCTAAATCGGGAAGCTGCCAGGCACGCCTCACTCCGGGCTGCTCTCTCTGGCCATTCGCGGTCAGAGGATATATTACTTAGGAGACAGTTTTTTGTCCGCTGGCCAGAGGAAGCCATACCGTGTGACTGAATGATTAAGGACAATGAGAACCAAGTGACCACTGGATGATGTTTCAATCTATGAGGAGCCAGCATGCTTAGCTGAAGACTAATAATTGAGAAGACATTTCTCCATAAAATTCTATATATACTGGACATCAAGAAAAAGTCTAATATTTCACTCAATGAACTATTGAGATGGAAAAAAAAAATAAAGGTCTTACTTGAAGGCAGGGGCGCCGCTAGCAATTTTGGGCCCTATGACAAAATATGAGGTTGGGCCCCCCTACGGTAACTTATTATTAATAAAGCAGATCTCTGGGGGGCCCTAAAGGGCGTGGGCCCTTAGAATTGTCCCAACTTTCCCCCCCTTAGCGGCGCCCCTGCTTGAAGGGTTAAAGTTCATATACAACAGCAAAGCCTACAATAACTTCTGCTTGTGTCCTTGTTTGCTTATTCATGCAGTAGATTTGGGTTCCTTGGGTCTTTTTGGTGTAATCACCATTTGGTAGCAGTTTGGCTTCACAGAAATGTCGCCTTCCATTAGTTCAATAGGTCATCCTGCACCTGAAACCACTCGAATGGAGTATATTATGAAGGTGTGACCACTGCATCCTCAAGTCTTTTGTATGAGGCCAAAATAAAAGTATTGGACACGGACTGAGATGTGAATATTATACCAAAAACAGGAGTATGCTTAATACATTTGGTGAAGTAGCTATAATTGGTATGTTCTGAAGAACAGGGATAAATATTTCTATGTAATTTAATCCCTTTACATTCTTTGCCAACCCTAACCCAACCTAGTTTACCAAATAAGTACCAAATAAATAACATTATCTGATTCAAAAAAAATATTTTATTGGAATGAAATATTCATGAGCATCTGTTGAAAGGAATGTGTTTTTTTTAACTATTACATTCCATTGTGAAGAATAGATCGGGCAAAAAACATGAAAAAACATGGCACTATCAAATGTAATTATCGGCTGGCTAGGCGGCTCGCGGCACTGGCAGCTGAATGCGTATGAAATGACAGAGACAGGCTCTCCAGTGAGGGTCTGCTCGCCAGCCAGTGACAGTGCGTGCAGTGCTGACACTTACGGGGCTGATGCTCGGCACCCGGCTCGCGGGCTCCTTAAGAGCCCGAATAAACATCGATTTTGCAGTAACATCCAGCCAAACGACACATCAAGGACGACAACAACGGGCACCTTGTAAAAGAGAAAAGCTGCCCGCTCGCATTGTTGCATGATGTGCTTCGCCGGTGCACTTCTGTTTTCGCGCAGTCCCTTTCAGGAGGCGCGTTTTAAAACTTTACCATGGCAATATGCTCCTGAATGTTAAAATAGTGCTAGATAAAGTCGAAAGGAAGTATGAGCTGAAGCGCACCGTCATTTACAGGCGTGAAGGAAACTCCGGGAATGACAGATATCCCACGGTTATATTCACCGTATTCAGCATAAGCCAAGAACCGTGGCCTGAATTACATGAGGTGTATTACTATGAAATATTACGATTTATGATGTGAAAGACGGTTAAATAACCCGCAACAAGCCGCTCACACATGTCCCCGTTTAGCTTTTATTTAATTTTAAGTCTGCTCTATTAGGCGAGTCTATTAGGCGGCCGCCCCCCCATGTTCGCCTCACACCCCCTGTCACACACACGCAGACACACCGTCTCATCACCGCCTCTCAAATAATTTTCCAAGAAAACCGGACTTTTAAGTGAACAGATCGCCTGAAGCTTTATATAATAATATTGCCGATATTATTATATGCTCTCCAGAAGAAAAAAAAAACTTCCCCATCATCATTTTAGCGAAGGCAGACAGCAACACCGGAGTAAATGGCTAATCGCGTCACCGGCCATAACATTTAACTGAAATGATTCGTATAAATGAATGACCTGCATGGCCACGGAGACCACGGGGCTCTGGAAACGACAGAAATGCGTTTTCAGTCCTGCGTATTTGGTAAAGCAGTAGCTGTTTTCCGGCACAGGCGCTTATTATGGCTTTCTGCTGTCTTATCTGCATGTGAGCGGGATGAAAAACGTTATACATAAATACTGGTCATTTAAAATGAGACTGATAAATAAAACTCTTCTCCAGCGTGGAATTTGGTCGCTGACTGCTCGCGGTTTAATATCGGCGCATTTGATAAGGAGATACAATGACGGTTTAAAGCATGTGGAACACTACACTGCCTTATTTATATGAACTTCGGTAATGCGCGGATCACCGTTTGTAATTATGTGCTTTTAAAAAAGGGTAAAAACAATTATAGGCTGGAAAAAAACAAAGCACCTACTGCCCGCATATATACGATATGATCCCGATCATACGTTCGCTCTTTCCTTTCCCAATTTCCCGATCTAAGTATGACCGTCCAGATAATGTGCATTGATTCGCCAACCAGTGAACTACAATAGAATATATCTAAGCATTACGAAATGCATACATACACACAATAACCCACGTTTTACCATACCAGTACAAAACATTGTATTTAATGGCAAATGCTATAATCACACATTTTCTCAAACAATACTTTTTAACTACCTTAAGTAAAAACATTGCCATCGGTCGATCTCATTGTCGCATACTGCCACACCATAGGTATCGTTACGGTGTTGCTACACTCGATGTAGCGACGCTGGAAATAAAACAAACAATTTGTTCTAAATATAAAATCGATGGCATTAAGTTAAGGTGCTTACTTTGTGTCGTATCAAGTGATCCGGCCTGGAAACTCTGTAAAGAGTGTTGTATTATTCCAGGGTTGTTAATGATCTTTTTTTTATTTATTTAACTCGTCCACGAAAAATGTAATGCAGTTCTTTTTCCCTCTCCCGCGAACAGATGCAGACGGCGCCAGCCCAGCCGATCCACCTGCATCCCTGCAATAGAGAGCAGCATCAGCATCACCGTCGGGCCCGCCTACTCGCCACTCCCCATCTCACTCCCATTGGCTAATCCCTCCGAAAGTAGTGCGTAATTAGCAGAGCGGTTGTCCAATCGCCTATCACCATTTTCTTGACTTAAGAATGCACGTTCCAATCACAGTGATTGATGGCCTCACCGGCCAATCATAATTTCATATGATCGGTAGTTAACATGGCCAACCAGGAGTAGTTTAGTCGTAATACTTCGCCCCCCCCCCCTCCGTTATTTTAGACATTATTTTTCATCTGACAGGGCACCTCCCTAGTTACTTAAACGCGGAAGGGAATCCGGATTTTATTTGTGATGTCACGGGGAATTTAAGAAGCAAATGCCTTAAATACTATAATCGTATCACGTTCCATTATCAGCATTATAAAATGACGAAGAGAAACTAAATGTAATCAATCTGTAAGGCAAAAAGCATCTGAAATTATAGCTTTAAAAAATAGTCACGCAAAATACACTGGCTGGTTTTCATTTGGCAACGATATACCTGAGATTCTAAACAATATTAAACATTTCCCATTTATGAATCGTTTAACCGCTTATCCTGGTTAGGGTCACCTGGAGGCTGCCCCTTGCTGGTCCTGGATGGGATGCCTGCCTATCGCATCGTACATACACACATGCATGCAACATGTGGAGAACATGGGGATAGCATGGGCAGAAGGTGCCGGCCGAACGCACACAGACCAAAGGCAGTATTTGACCCTCCAACCCTGGAAGTGTGACACAACATGGCTTTCCCACTGAGCCGCTGCACAACCCCGTTTACCATTCAGGAAATATAACGCTCAGCTTCAACACTCACACTGCGCATTAAGTTTACAGGTCAAATTGATCCCTAAATGCAAAATTCTGCAACTGGTCATATTACAAATATAACAAAAACCTACATAACCTTACTTGACGCCATTTAGAAACAAACCGTTATATAATCACACATATTACTTTACAGTTTTAAAGTACAAACAAAACGATCAAGAGATTAAAATTGAGAATCAAAAAAATGGAGAATAAGTGTACTTCGTCAATTTGGGGTCAGTGATAACGTTGTTTTGAATTAGTGTTAGTTTCGTATTACATTCATTAAGTTTGACTTGATTTCACTTATTTTTTTATTGATTACTCCAGAGCCTCCCACGACCTTGAACAGGATGAGCACTTTGAAGATGGATGGATGGACAAATGAACAGATGCAGGAACATATGGAAGGATTTTTACTGACTATTTATTTACTGAGAGCCCTGCACTGGATTAACAGTTGGGAGAGAATCAATCAATCAATCAATCAATATATCTATCTATGTAAGTTGTTTGTTTGTTTATTCATTTATTTTAGTAAAAACGTTTCTGCAATATGTAAATTTAAAACAAAAATATAAATAAATATATTTTATAAAAATAGAAATTTAAATCTTGTGAGCCAATTACTTAATGGATTTGTTAACTGGCTTCTAGGGTGTTGTGTGGCTTAGTGGGTTAGGTTGTGGGTTAGGTTGTGGTCCCTGTGGCTCTCAGGGTCATTTTTTGGGCCCCAGTTGCTCTAGAGACTGCCTGATTCCGCTTTTTCAATATTATAAAAATGCATAATATCCATCCATCCATCCATCTTCTGTAACCGCTTGTGCTATTCAGGGTCATGGGGGGTCTGGGGCTTACGGGCACAAGGCAGGGAACAACCCAGGATGGCCCACCAACCCACTGCAGGGCACACTCACACTCACACACCATTCACACTCACACTCACACATCATTCACTCACACACCACACACTCACACACCATTCACATACACACTCACACACCACACACTCACACACACACACCTATGGGCAATTTTGTACCTCCAATTAACCTCAGTGTGTGTGTGTTTTTTGGACTGTGGGGTGAAACCGGAGCACCCAGAGGAAACCCCACAACGACACGGGGAGAACATGCAAACTCCACAGCGACACGGGGAGAACATGCAAACCCCACGACGACACGGGGAGAACATGCAAACTCCACGACGACACGGGGAGAACATGCAAACTCCACGACGACACGGGGAGAACATGCAAACCCCACGACGACACGGGGAGAACATGCAAACTCCACGACGACACGGGGAGAACATGCAAACCCCACGACGACACGGGGAGAACATGCAAACTCCACGACGACACGGGGAGAACATGCAAACTCCACGACGACACGGGGAGAACATGCAAACTCCACGACGACACGGGGAGAACATGCAAACTCCACGACGACACGGGGAGAACATGCAAACTCCACGACGACACGAGGAGAACATGCAAACTCCACAACGACACGGGGAGAACATGCAAACCCCACAACGACACGGGGAGAACATGCAAACTCCACACACATGTAACCCAGGCAGACACTCAGACTTAAAGATTTATTAAGATTTCTTTAGAAGATGCTTTAATCCATATATCATTATCAATTATTATTACTATTATTATTATTATTACTGTTATTATTATTGTTATTATTGTTGTTATTATTATTATTACTATTACTGTTATAATAATTATTATTACTGCTGTTATTATTATTACTGTCATTATTATTATTATTATTATTATTATTATTATTATCATCATTCCCCCCCTGCTCACGGGGGCTCACCGCATTAGCCTGTAACTCGTCCTGATAGTCGGTAGGACTGAAGTGTCCCAGCTGCCCCCACTAACGTTTGAAGCTAATTGGACTTGTTGCGTGCCGCGGGTTGATATCTGCCCTCCGCTGACCTTGGAGACGCGCTCCGTCTGTACGGCGGGGCGCCAGGCCCTTCAGAGAGCCCGGCCAGGGCTTGCGGCCTGACGGCGGAGATGAAGATGGTCCTGCATCCCAGCCTTTTTCATGTCTCCTAAATGAATCTCTCAGCTGCTCATACACACACACACACACACACACACTGTTATAGTGTCATTTTTTAATGACCTCTGGGGGATCAATGATTAAAATTGTTTAATTATCATACATTAACTGCTATTATAACAGAAATCCTATATGTCCATTTCTAAGTGTTTTAATTTCTGCGGTTCACTAGTGAAGTTTCTACTTCCTGTGCTCCGCAAACTAAATGTCTTTCCTGCTTCTCTTTCCGCATAAAGAAAAAGAATAAAAAATAAGCTACAGTAGCTGAAATGCGATGCCGATATTTCACGGTGACTTAGGCCATGCGGTGTAAAAGGGCATTAACTTGTCACGAGGAAGGGTGTCAAAGAGACGTCAGCTTTGGCTGAGGGGGCAGAGTGTCCGTAACAAGGGGCATCGGGGTGGGGGGGGGGGCATGGGGAAAGGGACGTGGTCCGGGGGCTAAGAGGAAACAGAGGGGCTTTGCTGTAAGAACTGAGCTTGGAGTTTAACCTCCATAATCGCATTTTGTGTTGCATCCTGTGCTGACAAAGAGTCTGAAGGGAATTTCACGGAGCTGGATGTCAGGGCCGGGTTACACTGCATGGGTTACACTGCATGGGGTACACTGCATGGGGTACGCCAGCGCGCCGGAAGAGAGCCAGGGCCACGAAGGGGTTAATCGGAATCTGATCAGTATGGGCACCGGGGCTTCCTGTACGTTCAGTCAGTGACTGCTTTGGTTGGGGCAATTTTCTGTCAATAAGACACCTAGAGATACACACAAAATGTCAATGCTCTATCATATATTCAGACCAACATCATCATAGTGCCTAACTGCAGCAGCTAGACGAGCTTTGGTTACTCTCCCGAGCACTCGACCTCCACTTTTTCAAGTTAGCATCCTGGATGTCAGCCATGTTGAAAAGATCTGCACAGCAATCTGACGTCCTGGAGCCCAAATGAGATATCAGCAGTGGGGGTGCGATACGAAATCTCATGGTTATTAGTAACCCACCATTGATAGCCCTGCCCATCACAAATAGCCCCACCCATAATTAATAGCCCTGCCCATCACTGATAGCCCCGCCTACTAATGAGAGTCCACAGTCTTTCAGCTCCATAGACATTTCACTTTTCCTAATTCACACCCTGCAGGCGGACACCGCGCCTTGAGAACGCTTCAATTTCATCCTGCCATTCTCCCGACTCAAAGTATCCATCATCCCCCCCCCCCCCCCTCACGAAACCGCGGTGCCCCTCCTGCTGACAGGTGGCCCGTGAGGCGTGGCGCAGTGAGATTTGCAATTACGGAGCAGGCAGTGCGTCAGAGCATGCAGGAAGCATGCGCCTCACTGGCGGCCCCAGCATTCCACACGCAGGGACAGGGCGGGGGCTTGCAGCTGGCAGGCAGGCAGCTTAGATCCCCCACCCAGGCCTCTCCAAGGGCCTTGCAGTGGCCGATCTTCTTCTTCTGGACCTTTTCCATATTGTCTTTCCCCACTGGGGAGATCGGTACTCCTCTGCTACAGCCAATGAGCTTCCACCTGACGTAGCGGTCGAGCCCCCACCTGAAGCACCTCCTTGCCAATGGCCTCCACCTCCGCACGGCCACGGCGCAGCTGCACGATTATCTTCCCCACAAGCCATAAGTTCATTTGTCTTGACCCACTCCCACATATCAGCGAGATGGATTTAATAGGGGGGGGGGGAGCGGTATTTTCTCCTCTCTCGCCATAACTGAGGCCCGTTAGCCGCGTAAAACCACATGAAAGTCGGCTTGGATGCACCCAGGCTGCGTAATTCACCCACGACATCCGGGACCCACGTTGGTCGCCTTAGGCTGCGAATACCGCCATCGCTAGACTCACTGGAAGCGAGCGAGAGCCCAGCACGCGTATTCACAGGATAGTTCATGGTATAAATTTATAATTAAGCCCTATACTGACTAAATACACGGAGGAGGCTGAGGAGGAATTAGCAGCACATGGATTTCAGTCCATAATTGGCGCAATATCAATGGCTGGTTGATGGCCCAAGATAGCTTAGCTCAGCAGTCGGAGGAGGGAGAATTTGAGGCACTGACAAAATCCAGGTGAGAGTGGTTTCCTGCTTATGAGTTAATTCCCGTTTTCGGAGCTGAGGGAGAATGTTCCAGATGCCTTCATTAGAGTCCTGATAGTAGAGTTATTAATTTTGCATGGATGTCTAGCTTAGTGTCTTTTGGCAAGTGTTCCATTTACCTGCATCTGGCCCCAACCGTTGATATCAAGCATTTTTCACAGCATCTTAAGGTTGACTCAAGTGAAGCAGGTTTTGAGAACAAACAGAAGAACCTCAGCTCACATATAGACATAAGCGACACCCCAGAGAGGGAAAATCAGTATTCATATTGGTCTGTCACATGACCTGCTCACACGGAGACCGCAAACAGTGACAGTTATGAAGGGCGAAAACACACAGCGAGGCTCGTGTCAAAAACAAATTACATGATGACAGGTGAATTTTCCTTTGAAATTACACAAAAACAATAAATCGGAATTAAGGCATATCCTTGACAAAAAGGCACATTTAATTGCAAATCGAATAGCTTTTCGGTTGCAATCTGTATGACATCATCAGCACAAAAGCGTGATGTAGACAGAAAATGCATAGCCACGATGTAGACAACGCAAACGGCGATACTTTCTGTGTTTCCGGATGAGAGCAGATGGCCTTGACATGATGAAAGGCAGACAGCTCTAAAAATAAATATGCGAAAACGATAAAAAATAATGAATACCAGCTAAACATTACACTGGCGGATGCTGGGAGGATGCAGACCAACAGTACCATTAAGAAATAAACACGATAAAGACAATGATGCTGTCAAACAGAAATGGCTGAAAGTCAAGGGATCTGTTAGGGAGAATCAATCTGAATCACACCTGAGGACGGTCATATTAAAAAAAAAAAACAAAATCATATTTGAAAAATTGATCAGAATGATATCAGTGGGACTTAAAGAAGGCGATTAAAAGAGTAACGAATTTCAAGGTGGCCTCAACGTATTCATGAACGCTGCAAATCAGGACCGTATGTGGCTTAAAAAAAAAAGAGAGAAAGACTTGTAAACATCATTTCCCGCTCGTCCTCCACGCCGCCCCGTCCCGCGCGTCCTCCACGCAGCCCCGTCCCGCTCGTCCTCCACGCCGCCCCGTCCCGCGCGTCCTCCACGCAGCCCCGTCCCGCTCGTCCTCCACGCCTCCCCGTCCCGCTCGTCCTCCACGCAGCCCCGTCCCGCTCGTCCTCCACGCCGCCCCGTCCCGCGCGTCCTCCACGCAGCCCCGTCCCGCTCGTCCTCCACGCCGCCCCGTCCCGCGCGTCCTCCACGCCGCCCCGTCCCGCGCGTCCTCCACGCCTCCCCGTCCCGCGCGTCCTCCACGCAGCCCCGTCCCGCTCGTCCTCCACGCAGCCCCGTCCCGCTCGTCCTCCACGCCGCCCCGTCCCGCGCGTCCTCCACGCCGCCCCGTCCCGCTCGTCCTCCACGCCGCCCCGTCCCGCTCGTCCTCCACGCCTCCCCGTCCCGCGCGTCCTCCACGCCGCCCCGTCCCGTTCGTCCTCCACGCCGCCTCATCCCGTGTGTCCTCCACGCCGCCTCGTCCCGTTCGTCCTCACACTGACACACTATTCACACACCGTTCACCCCTGTGGACAATTTGGCTGTGGGGGGGAACTGGAAAATCGGGAGGAAACTTCACAATGACACGGGGAGAACATGAGAACTTCACACATATGGAGCCATGGTGGAGACTCAACCCCTGGTTTCCAGAGGCGACCAGATGAACAACAGCGCCATCATGCTGCCCAAATGTCGAGGGTGTGTTGGTTGAAGGAACGCCAAGAGTCTGCAATGCTGTCATTGAAGCAAAGGGAGCTGTTTTGAAGAGGCGAAAATTAGAGAAAATCTAAAGCTGCTGAACGCTTCTCTAGGTCGCTGAGATATTTGATATGTATAACTTCATTGCCTTGAGGCCTTTTACTATAAGGTGAATAGCAGCTAAAACGGAGGCAAATACATTAAAAGCAGAGGTGGTACCTGGTACCGTATGCTTTTGTAACGGCTGCACATTTTCCACAGCTCTCACATAATAAAACTGTGTAGCTTGTTCCAAATTGTCATTCATTAACAGCAGGGGGGGGGTTATCAAACCAACTGTGTTATCAATCCAAATAACCCGAAGCACCCAGACGTGGCCAATCCTGTCGACATTCCCACTCAGCTGAGTCCCTAAAACGAGAGCGATATCAGGCACACGGTCCTGACGCGTGGATAAACACGCAACAAGCACCTGCACTGCACACCAGCAGCGCACAACCTCCCTCGCATTTAATTAACCCCGGCACCGCATTATGACGCGGGCCGCATTCCGGCACATCTGGATTTAGCCACGCCCACCGAGGACAGGCTGGATTTAGCCACGCCCATCTGCTGGCGGAGGATCCTTCCTCCCGCTCATGTGCCGCGCTGTGCTCCGGACTCGCCTTTAAGGTGTGAATCTCAGAGCCGCCGCTCTCGGGAACGGCCCCAATTAAACACGCCAGGCCACACGCGGAACCTTCCGGCAACAGGAGTCCGATTTATCACCACACAGCAGATGTTCACAGACATTACCCCTCAAAGGGCCACTCGTGAAGAATGGCATCCTCGCAGATTCTGCAAGCTAGCATGGCGACGCGCTTTCACACAGCAGCAACCACCTACATACACTGCATACACACACTCACAGGCCACTTTATTAGGTACACCAGTTCAACTGCGCAGTGACGAAAACATCTAATCAGCCAATCGTGTGTCAGCAGCACAACGTATAAAATCAAGCATATGCAAGTCAGGCGCTTCAGTTAATATTCAAATCACACACCAGAATGGGGACGAAAGGTGATTTAAGTGCCTTTGAACGTGGCATAGTTGTTGGTGCCAGATGGACTGGTTTGAGTATTTCAGAAACTGCTGATCTACTGGGATTTTCACACACAACCATCTCTAGGGTTTACAGAGCCGGAGTACTCAGCGTCTAATGGCTACTTCCAGCAGGATAACGAGCTGTGCCACAAATTTCATATTATCTCAGACTGGTTTCTTGAAAATGACAATGAGTTCACTGCACTCAGATGGTCTCCACAGTCACCAGATCTCAATCCAATAGAGCACCTATGGGATGTGGCGGAACGGGAAATGTGCAGCAACCATATGATGCTGTCATGTCAACATGGACCGAAGTCTCTGAGGAATGTTTCAAACGCCTTGCTGAATCTCTGCCATGAAGAATTACGTCAGTTCCGCCTGGTGCTAAGACAGTGTACCGAATAAAGTGGCCAGTGAATGTATATATACTCATACGCATAAGTATATATTTATAGTGCTTTGCAAAAGTCTTAGGCTGTGAACGGAAATATTTAAAGCTATTTATTGAGATATTAAGTGCATATTTGCATGGGGAAAAAAGCACAGTTAAACATTACCCTGTCAGGATAAAGGGCACAGCTCTGGTATGGCCCTGTTTCCCAGGGTACAAACATTAATGTACTACCAATGGTACACAAATGTTCCTCAGAGTCTATATCTGTACCTTAAAAGGTACATTTACCTACAGCTAGGATACCTTTGGCAGACCCTTAGTGGTACAGCCAGTGATTGTACCCTCAAAGGTACTTTTTTGCAGACAGTGCAAGAACATATGCAAATTAAGAGCAACGGAATGAAATATAAACAAGAATTTCTTCTGTCCTCGAGACAGTTATTGATATCTTTTTGGATGGCTTTTGGTTCCCAGACCTCTCCGTAGCGGCAGCTCAGCACAGGCATGTAGTCATGCAGGAAAATAACAGGGTTTAAACCCTCAACACACCACAGCCCCCCCTCCCCAGAGAGACAGGTCAGTCGGGGGAGTTTCCGCCCCCCAGTGAGCTTTTTTCCTGGCTACGGGCCTGCAGCCGCTATTCCGTGTTTTCCTTTGGTTTCACCAGCAGCTCACTTAATTAATTCATTTAATTAGTTAAATGACTATGGTATTAATAATAAATAAGGGATTAATTAGCCAAACAATATATGCAAGTGCTTGACTAAATATATATATATCAGTGTGTTGGACTGTTGGCCGCATATATTGGGGACAGCTCAGCTCACACGGCAGGTGCAACATCATAGATTGACACCAACATCAACAGCATTTTCCTTGACAGCCTAAGACTTTTGCACAGTACTGTATTTAAACATAGGTACCGAAAAAGTCCACCCACTGATCGAGTTCCATCTGTTCCATCACAGTTGCTGATGGAAAAATCTGGTAGATTTTTGTATAGAAATTCTAGAGAAGCAACCAGTTCTGGATTCACTGGGTTGGCCTGCTTCCACAGCGCCCCCCGCCTTTGATCTGGAGAAACGCACATCGCGGCGGCTTGCTTATTGCGTGATGTGCACAGAGTAAGAGATGTGAACAGCATGCGGACGCCGCGACACAAGCCCGCCCGGGAAGTTCGGACGTAGCAGAGCGGGCGCCGCGGGGAAAAGGAGCCGCGGCCGACCTCAGGGGGGCGCTGTAGCTGACGGCTCCTCACGGCTTACCCGACAGAAGCTGCAGGCTCTGGAAGCTGCAGCCGTAAGCAATTATTCCTGCCTTATCCTCCGGGATCGAACAACGGTGCGAGCGGACAACAATGGGCCCTTTGTGAAGTGCTACCGATTCAAGATTGTGCTGAGCTTGCGATTCCAGGAAGTAACATTAACCGGTTTCCATTCCCCAAGTTTTTACCCAACAAATAAAATATTACTAATACAACAATAAAAAAAACAAGGGGGTTAGAATGCAGCTCAGATAGGCTCCTTAGGTTACGATTGGAATTATTGAAATGGAAAAAAAGCATTCCTGAAGAGACAACCCAAAGACAAAAAGCTACTGTTTTAATCCGTATTTAAATAAGTGATATGCAATAGAACTCTCGCATTTCGCTACTGATTATGATGTCATAATGAGTTTTTTTGAATCTTTGTTCTGCAGGTTACGCGTCACCACTTCCTGTTCAGTGAAACTTAAGGTGGATTTATAGTGTCCGCAAATCGCCGGTCAATGGCGGCGTCCTGCATGGAGGACGTGAGAGATGGGAATTAAAACTAAAAGTTTGAGATACTGCTTGCATCAGATGGATTTAGTTAGATACATTTCAGTTCGCTGCAGGGCGACACCGAAAAAAGAAAAACGATGAAAAAATAAATAAAAACCACAAATATTGTATTGTAATAGAAAATGATGGTATATTTCCGTCCAGACTACATAAAAATATTGGTAAATGTATGTTCAAGAAAAATATATACCTGCAAGAAATACTTATTTTAACAAAGTAAATTGTCTGTAGTAGTTTATCACATTAAAATTGCTTTAATTAACAAATTCCCTGTTCTAAATACAGTTGTTTCAAGCAACATAAACAAGTTTGGGCTCCCCAGAGACTAACGCAATGCACAGACTAGCTCTCATCCCAGAATGCAAATGCCGTCCTAACTACACCGACACCATAAGAAACACAATGACCACGAAGCATCACCTGATTTATTCCTGTCGCTGCAATGACCAATCCCAAAAGACAAGAAATGCTTTTGGTATGGCATCTGTTTAGTCTTTCTGTACGACATCCTGCCCACCGTCAGAGGCGGACATTTCAGGTCCAGAGAGTACAAATCCAGACCAAGGTTTTGTTTCAACCAACCAGTTGAGTATAAAGAGCCACAGTCACCTTGGTCTGGATTTGTACTTTCTGGTTCCTCCGCATCGACAGGAGCCAGATGAGGTGGTTTGTGCATCTATCTGGATTGTTTTATATAGATTTTGTAAATTGTTTGCTCTTATGTTTGTTTTTTTATCATTTGTTGTGTACAGTGTCCTTGAGTGTCTTGAAAGGCGCTTTTAAATAAAATGTATTATTATTTTATTATTTATCTAGGATGCGTCCTGGACGGCTCCCTGGTGAGATGTTTTGGGTAGGAGACCCCGGGGCAGACGCAGAGTACACTGGAGAGAATAATCCCCCAGAGGAGCTGGAGGAGGTAGCTGGAGAGGAGGAGGGCTGGGGATCTCTGCTCAGACTTTTGCTCCCTGATCTGGACCTGGATAAATGGCTGAAAATGGATGGATGGATGGATAGATAGATGGATGGATGGATGCATCTTGCCTACTAGGACAGTGTAACAGGCCCGATCTACCCACCACATGTACAGCTATGGTTCATTACAGACACTGAGTGATTCTCCATCAATCTGCTCTTGCCTCAACCACCTTAGGTGACCGTGTGACCAAGCAGGAACCCGAACCGCTGCTCCCAGGTGACGTTTCCAATGCTGAGCAGTGCCATTATTTGGTGCTGGTTGAGTTTGCAACAACAAACCCCAAGTGGAATTTATAATCTATGTTGTGTGGTATGCAAAACTGCTACACAGCATATTTTAAAGATGAAGTGCTATTATATTACAAAGCAGAAAGTCCAAGCCGTGAAAAAGTCATATCCGGGACTTTTATGAAATTAAAACAAACAAAAGAAAACATAGGATATAAAGTGACAATGATACTGTGGACACGTAAATAAATGCTGAATTTTGGTTTGCCAAAAAGAGACACAGCCTCACAGGCACAGAAATGCTTTGGACGTCGGGTATATTTATGGTGTTCAGGGGGCAAGCTTTTTTACGTGAATGTGCTGACTTTCATTGTTTTCTGAAATTAATTACTGGGAAGGCACCCAGCTCATTCTGAGATGAGGATGCCTGTCGCGCCGTTGCAGTAGCCCCCGTCAGCCCAGACACGGCCGCCTGTCGCGCAGTTGCAGTAGCCCCTGTTAGCCCAGACACGGCCGCCTGTCATGCCGTTACGGTAGCCTTACGTTAGCCCAGACACGGCCGCCTGTCGTGCCGTTACGGTAGCCCCTGTTAGCCCAGACACGGCCGCCTGTCGTGCCGTTACAGTAGCCCCCCCGTCACTCACCAGTCCCGCCTTTCTGTGTTTTTCCTAATGGTAGGAAAACATTCTGCTACATGCAGCCACATCCAAAAGTGCTGGGTGTTCAATTATCTGCTGGCAAACGGGAGTCGGTCTGCTTCCAGTGCATATGGCGGTGACCTACTGTCGTACCACAGACACCTCCCACGGTGGAGGGGCATCCGGCACGCGAGACTCATGTCTACATTCGGTTTCGCTTGTAAAGCCATATGTTTCATGCATAAGCTCAGACGAACCAACAGTCAATCTGGCAGCAGCAACAGACAAGCTGGAAAACTAAGGACGTAATGGATCTTTAGGAAAAGATGGAGTCCCTTTCAGAGACATACTCCGCGTGGTGATCATGCTCTAACCACCGACGCAAACAGGCTCATCAGATGGAATCCTGTTGGATTATCACAGATTTTGTGGTGACATCTTTACAATCAGACATCCTGCCTGGACCCCTTGCACCTTATATTCCAGACGACAGTATGCACACAACGATAATTTATACCAACGAATCATTTATAATTTATTGTATCTATATATAATCTACTTGCACCTGGCTGGATGGTAACCAGAGGCAGCGTGCTGGGCCTGTTCTTAGTACCGTGGTTCTGTGTGTATGGTCTCTCCTCGTGATGTCGGGCGGGGGGGGGGTTCCTCTGTTCCTCTGTTTCACTCCACAGTCAAAAAAACATGCTACGGGGTATTGGAGTTACCAGTTTGTGTGTTTATAATGACTGCATTGTGGGGACCAGATTTCCCCACGTTGTGATGAAAACTTTTAATCTTGTGGGGACATTTTTTTGGTGTGTGTGTCGGTCTGTGTGTGCCTTGCAATTGGGTGACACCCGTGTCTTCATAGCACAAGCAGGTATAGAAAATGGATGGGTAGATATAGCTGCATTTCTTGACTCTATATCTACAGTATACACAGCACAATGACAATAAAGTCAAATATGAAATGTCTTTGTGTCCTGTGACTTGTAGGCCTGCCTCAGAAACTGCACCACTTTTCGGATTGGGAGTGACAAACTGCCCCCCACCCTACCCACCCAAGTCGAGTACATCACCAGCACTCAGGGGGCCCAGAGGATGCTTGAATTGGGCTGTGAAACAGAAGAGTGACCAATGAGAACATGGCGGCCATCACGCCATGACTCTCGTGGCAGAGGGATTATGGGAGTGAGCCTAACATGCCATGTGAAGTGAGTTTGTCGAGACCTTTCATTACACAGAAATGTACGAAAAACAACCGGAGTCCCACTTGCCAGTTTAATCTTTAATTAGATTCGCACAAAGTACAGACGCATCTCTTAAACACACCCTAATCACAAAGTCGTGTTCTCGCAATTGAGTGTCTGACATCACCTCCATTCGGCGTAAATGCAGGGACATTAGAGGACCCTGACAACAAAAATTCTAGTCACTAGTTTTTTTTTATTATTATTTAATTATCTTTTCATTGTTAGGTTTTTAGTTCCAAGGCAGCAAAAAGATGAAGTGTGCAGAATAGGCTTGTATAATCATAGAGTACATTTCAGCTATTGAGCTCAGTCTTAGACAGAGGGATCGTCGCCTTACTCGGCACGTAAAAACCTCTACACACTTCATCATGAGGTTATGAGCATCCCAGTGTAGCAGCAGGATGGGTTAACTGGGATGGCCCCCCGTTCCTTTGGTCAGGACGGCACCGGAGCTCTGGCGTATTTACCGAGATCTGAGGTTCCTGTCTGAGACAAACGGACCCATCAAAGACGATTCTGGAGTTTATCTGGAAAGAAATTCTCCTGTACGGTTAAAACAATCAGTCTGAGGATCTCTCCGTTACCAGTTCTGTTGTGGTAACGGTAAGGGATGCTCAGAGTTATGAGTCTCTTCTAAGCACAGCATGGGGTCAGAAGCGTTTCATAACAAGAGTACACAAGCAGATGTTATTTCCCCATGTGCCGTCATGAGAGAGAGAGGCAGAGAGGGAGGGAGGGAGGGAGGGTGTGTGTGTTTCTGTGTAAAGCAGCTGGGCTTTATCCAGGCCGTGTCACGAAGCCCTCTGAAGGATGTCAGTAATTAGAGTGCGCTGGTGCTTTTTCTCATTCCTTTGCTGGTGGACTTTTTGTTTTGTGTCTCTCTGGATAACAGCGGTCCGTTCTCTCTGTGAGACAGGCTTGGTGACCGTTTCTTATTTTTGTTGGAGAATAGCCACTTCATAAAAAAGAAAATGAAAAATGGACTGGAGACGGGCGGGAGGAAGAAAATGCCAGACGGAATATTACTACATTTCTAACTTCAGTTAATTAGCAACTAATCATGGACAATAATCCATCCATCCTCTAAATAATTATCCTGGTCAGGGCTGCAGAGACAGTGGATGTTTTTTAAATTAGACACAGCTCCCTAACGAGCCATAAGCCGAAACGGTGACGCTGTCCGTACAGCATACAGTGACCCCACCCCACCCAACCCCCCCCCCGGCCATTCTTCAGATCCTGTGGGTCTCGGCCGCCTCCCTGTGAAGTTCGTCCTGAGAGAAAATGACCTAATCCTTCAGCATTTGCATTGGAGTGACAGCTCGCAGGCAGAGGAGACTCGGGGGAGGGGCTCAGCCAGGCTGGACACCTGACAGACGCGATACCGCCCCCTGCAGGGCACTGCGGCCTTATCGGGAATGCTGGGAAACGTTCCCCAGCCAGCTCGCCGTCTCTGGGGGACCCCGAGGGTCCATGTTTTGTTTCCATGGTGACTTATGTTTGCATGGAAATAATATATGGGCACAAAGGAACACAGAATCTCTCAGCACGCGGCAGTAATTGACTAATAATACTGGCAGTAAGATAAAGACCCACATAAACAGGGCTTCTAATCTCGCTGCTCTGCAGCTGCCCCCAAATGTCCCCCATGTCATTTTCCTCCAAAAAAGTTGTATACATGAAATTACAGTGTGGCAGAGTGTAGGCTGGCTTATCGGCTTCCGGCTGGCAAGCGGAGAAGTGTGTCATGTACAAATATACATACAAACAGGCCAGAGAAGCTGTCTGTACACTTTGACATGCCTCAACCTGCGCAGCCTTTAGTGGGGGAAACGAGGCCAGTCTGTCAGATCCATCCATCCATCTTCTTATCATCTATGCTGAGCTGGGCCACTTGGAAGCTCTCCCGGGCGGGGGGGCGGGGGGGGCAGGAGGCGGGAGGCGACACTAGCCAGGGCTGCATACACGCAGACACTACGGGCAGCACCAATTAGCCTAATGGTGTATCTCCGAGCAGCAGGAGGAGACTGGGTTCCAGCAGCTCCTGCAAAGTGAGATTCAGACCTCAACCCCTAACGCTACGAGGCGACAGCGGGCACAGCCAGAGCTGCGAGATAAATAGCAGAGCCTAAAGTACAATCCCAGAACGCAATTTACATTACATTTACCTTACTTTACATTAAGTACTAGAGATGTAACCCAGCATGTTATTGGCCTTTTAACTTGTTTGCTCCTGATCAGGCACTTCAACCCCCCCCCCCCAGGTCCTTGGAATCAACCAAGGGCGACCTATTGGCCTATCGGGCCTGTGGTTGGCTACACCGCCCCAGAAATTTAGGCAAAAAGCGCATTACAAACGTACTTCACAGCTGTCTGGGCATAAGTGCAGTGAGCTTCCAGTGAGCGCCCAGTTATGGGCGTAAGTGCAGTGAGCTTCCAGCAAACTCCCAGTTATGGGAGTAAGCAGGACTGGAGCAGGAGCGGCACAGCGACTGCCAAACAGAGCACGAGGCTAAGAAGACAGACATTCAAGTCAGCAAAAAGTGCAACATTCCCAACATTAAGCATACATGACTTAATGACAGCTTTATTAATATGTGAAAGATGTAATAAAATAATAATAATTACTTAGTGAAGGAAATAAAAAAAAAAATCAGCTTAACGTTTGAAATGGTGAAGATTTAATTTGCCCTTGGGAAGCAGAAGGAAGATAGTTTAGCTGCCCCTAGCTGCCCCGGTAATGAGGAACATATTTCTACTGATGTGAGGGACGAGGCCAGAATTTGTTTACTGTGATTATCTGCTGCTAACCGGAAGCTTTGAACATCTGCGGGGGCAGTGTCAGCGGCGCATGCTACGGGCTAACCTGTTAACACACTAACACGCTAACATGCTAACACGCTAACATGCTAACACGCTAACATGCTAACACGCTAAGCTCATCCTTAGGCGGCCGGCCGCCTGACGCCTACTAATATTTCATAAATGCAGTGTTTTACTGCCTGCATCTGCTCCGATATTAAATGCTTTTCCGCAATCTGTAATGTGTGGCGTTTTCAAACATGCCTGTTGACATAAAACTTCATTGTTACATCTTTGTTTTGGATGCTCATGTTCAATGTTGAGAAATCGCTGGATCACCTGCAGAGTTGCGGGTTCGAGTATAAATTTCCGTCAGAGGTAGGCAGGATTTTCATATTCCCCTGGGACTCGTCATGCTTAAACGACAAATTTCCAGCAAACTGATAACTGCAAATCATTCCATGTGCATAGGTGCGCGGACACCTCTTGTTAGACGTTTACATCCAGGGTTGCCAGGTCTTACGCATCTGCCGTAACACTCACGCTTTCGGACTCTCACACAAGAAATCTTATGCCATATCTATGTCATTCCATTATAGACTGAAAATTTGCTACATCGAAAGCGTTGGGGTAGTTTGCAAACCCTACAGACTGTTTACAAGGTAATAAAACTGTTACATGCATGTAAATGTGTGTGCACTTCTCTTGAATTGAAAATCTCACGCCAGCCAGCTGGCCAAAGTTGACAATCCTGGTTTATTCCTTTTCTTCTACCTCCCAGCACAAGCCACAGATCACAGCACTCCCATGGTGTGATAAACTGGGAACAGAGGCATATTGTAGAGGATGGGTGATGGATGTGACCACCAGGAGAGCAAAAATTATTTACTGGAACTGGGAATGACATCACACCCAAGTTAACAATGTTCCATATAGCATGTTTCAAAAAACTGGATTTCTTGCTTAGTTGGGATAACTTGTCGGGTTTAAGGTACCCCAGTTTAAATGGACTCTCTTTGTTCACTTACATTCAGCCGAGACTATCTTAAATCCGATTAGTTATCCACCTAAGAAATCCTACTTTCTGATACAGGCCCCAGTTCCATTAATTGTTAACCACTGTTAGCAATATCAGTCAATAAAACATTATTATTATATTTTGCACATAAAAACACAGTAACAGCACATCCACAGATAGTGGCTGGATAGTACTGTTTGCTTGACCGACTTAATGAAATACCAGTAAGACCTAAGAACTAATAAACAGTATATTACTGCAGCATTTACTCCCGTTGATAAAGGGCGCCGCCATCTTGAATTCTGTGGTCGGGGTTCCCCGACTTTCCGAGTCGTAATTACAACGACTCGGAAAGAGATTCCGGTTGACATTTCCAACTAGTAACTCAGAAATTCCAACCTTGAATTATTCTAAGGTTCATTATTAAAGCTCACTTTTGTACGTCAAGGTTTCACCGTCTGAGTCTGACTTAATGGTGTTTCCACACGAACTCCTGCATGCTGCTGCTGTTTACCCATGCAGGCCTGCATCTGGAAGTCGCCTTAACAACCACTCTCATCCTATTCCTATTATATAAACATGGGACAAAGTCAAAACACAAAATCGGAGCTTTTCACTTTCGTGACAGAAAATATTGATTTTCCTCCTGCCCGAGGGGGTTCTCTAAATAGTTTAACCTAAATATCGTGTTGCAATAAGTGGGGGAAAAAACCCACCCGCTATATCAATTTGCACACCCCGCTGTATAGAGCCGTTTTTTAGTTTAGCACTGCAGAACAGGACACTGTCTACCTCTGCCATTGTTATGAGCGTGATGACCTTTGACCTCTCAGCAGATTGAAGGTTACAAAGTCCTTAATTAGAGCCGTGTCGCACTTGTTGGTGCTGGGCCTTGCCTCAGTGGTCCATTGATTAGCGCACTTTGAGAAAGACCCGTTTTTAATTAAATTTGCGTCACCTTTCGACTGCCTCGTTGCGATATCCCTACAATTAGCATTACAAAGCCCCTATATTTCCCATAACCCCTGCGCTTCTTACCGAAATCCAAAATACAAAGTGAACACCTTTACAATTAATTAACTTTTTTAATTTAACAGATAAAACAATTTATGGTTCCGCCTATTTTTTAATAGCATCCGTCCCTCTCCGTCTTGCTATCAGTAAACGGCGTATATTTGTTTCCGAGGAATTCTATGGAATAGCACTTAATCTCTACATCTAAACCCCGAAACTATGACGCCAGGTGATTTAGGCATGTTTGGAGGCTTTTAGTACCCCTAACATTCCTGCATTTCCTAAAACACATTGCTACACCGTTTACATTAATTAAAAAAAACAAACAATCTCATTCATACACAGGTTTTATCTTATCAGCAGGAGCGTAGCAAGAAATTCTGCCTGCATGCCTGCCCCCCCCCCCCCCCCCCCTCCCCCCGGGCAAAATGTCACCTTGGGCTCTTTGGGGGGGGTGGGGCGGGGGGGTTATTATGCCGACCGGGCCACGACATTAGATTTTGCTCCCCCCCCCCATCAAGGCCAGTCTAAGAGTGCAGCCAATACTCCACCAGTCTGGTTTACCATTTGCATGCGCCTGCACCCTGTTCCTGTGGCCATTCTTACTGGTTTCACAACCAGTTAAATGTGGACTGGGTTGCCAAATCTCACGCTTTCAGACTCTCGCGCCCACACGAGAAATCTTGCAGCAAATCTATATTATTCCATTTTAAACCTAAAATTAGCTACATCAAAAGCGTTGGGGTAGTTTGCAAACCCTAGAGACGCTTCACCAGGTAATAAAACTCTTACATGCATGTAAATGCATGTGCCTGTGTGTGCAGACTCGTCTCGAATTGAAAATCTCAGCTGGCCAAACCTGGCAACCCTGGTGTATCTGCACGAACACTGAAGATTCCTGGCTGGTAGACGTTGGCGGCTGGGGGGGGGGTGCTTTATTTTCCACAGCTAATGACTCCTCTCCTTCTCTAACTCCCTGACTTTTTAGGGCAGGGCCTGAAAGAAGCCTTTATTAGCCACTAAGCATGGCCGCTGGCATCCATCGCTGGCACAGTGTGGCACTCCTGCAGCCATGCTGTTACACAATATAAACAGCAGGGGGCGATAGTTGCAGGCCAGGCCCAAAGACAGCATATGGCGAATCAGTGCCAGCTCGGAACAAATGACCCTGCCGCAAAGCGGGAATGTGTGACGACTACTGTGCTGAATATTTCATAGGCGCCGTGCCGAAATGTATTGCTTACAAAACCTTTTACATAGGTAGAGGTTCCTAAATCTCACCATGAGTTCCAACCTGCTTCCAGGCACTGCTGTGAAAGACCTGCGATGTCCAACCACACCTGCGATGCCGCCATGCACAGTGAAAGCAACACATCCCCACTTTATTTATTTTTAAGCTTAATTAACATCAATGTTCATCTGCAGGGGTCGGTACTGTCACCTCACACCTCTGGGACCTGGGTTCAAGTCCCCACTAGGTTTGTGTGTGTGTGGAGTCTGCAAGTTCTGGCCGTCTCATTGTGGGGCTTCCTGCATGTACTCCGGTTTCCCCCCGCAGTCCAAAAACATGCTGAGGCTAATTAGAGACAGCAAAGTGTCCGGTGGTGTGTGTGAGTGAGCCCCGCGATGGGTTGATGCCCCGCGATGGGTTGGTGCCCCGCGATGGGTTGATGCCCCGCGATGGGTTGATGCCCCGCGATGGGTTGGTGCCCCGCGATGGGTTGGTGCCCCGCCTTCCACCATAGGCTCCAGACCCCCAACGTCCCTGAATAAGATAAGTGCTTTCAGAAATTGGATGGATGGATGCTCATCTGCAAATGACCACCTTGTGGGCTGTGTGACAATTCACACCCCCCCACCCAAGGGGGCGCCATACTAGCCTCACCACTTGTAACCGCTGACAAATAGACCTCATAAAGCAAGATGCACCAGGCAGCCAAGGAATTAAAGCCAGCTGATTTACTCCCCCTGCAGAACTAGGCTAATTTATTCTACCACTCAGATCTACACCACCAATACGGACACCAGCGAAAGGATCTCGAGCAGCCAAACCATTCTTTATGAAGCTATCCGTGGCTGTCTCTGCGATTTCTGCACCTCAGGATTTACCCATGCAAACATGTTTAAAGCTATGTTAGATAATAAATCCATTAAATTAAATTCTGAATGTTATGGCTCATTGGAAAAATGTACAATGAACAAATGTAAGATGTATTTCAAGGACGATACTATTGACTTTTCTTCACTAAATAATAATGATAATTTTTAAAATATAATAGTAAAGATTGTAACTTTTATAAATGGCGATGCATATCGGGGAGTCACAGTCTGTACTGTTTAAATACAAGGATAAATGTTTTTTTTTTAATGAATGCTAAAATTATGGAATTCCATACAGAAGTGTTAAAACAAACCATTTTGAAGATTTTGGCCTCGCCCAGTTCCGGCCGACGCCCATGTGGTGCCCCATGTCGGCGTCGCCGCTAGCGCCCCCTGTCTGTGACAAAGTGCATTGCATCGCCCAGCCGACCGCCTGTCGCCTGATGTGTGACCGGCGCTGACCTCACCGCAGGGGCCCGGTAATGAAAGTCCAGATTCATAGTGCATCCTCTCAGGCCCAGTCTCACTCAACCTGCAGCCCAGGAAAATTGCAGTCCAGGAGAGGATAAATATTGATTTGGCGGAATATGTTACCCTAAGCTTTCTCATCCGTGTTTGAACCTGGGTATCCTACCTTCCATTATTTATGGCGTGAACTGGATAGAAAGCTCTACTGAAGGACAGCAGCTTCCATGCCAGAGGGTATTAAGATCCCGCTCGGCGGGTCTGGCGGACGTGGGCGCGGCCTGCTGGAAGGCGCCGCAGGTGAGCTTAAAGCGTGCAGCGTTTACGGGAGCCTGACAGCTGGGCCAGCCGGGGGGGGGGGGGCACCCTACGCCGACGTCAGACTGACAGCCGTCTCGCATCTCCTGCCACCCCCCCGGACGGCCTCTACATCGCCACCATATGGGAGCCGACGGCACACGGAGCTCTCGCTATTGGGGGGGGGGGGCAACTCGAGAGGCAGAAGGGGAGTGACGGGAGGCTTACCGTCTCGCGATGGGAGGGGCAAACAGGGGTATCAGGAGACACTGTGATATTGGGGGAGGGAGGGTAACTTAATGTAAATACAACAGTCTATTTATTGGGCGGGGTGGGGGGGGGGGTGAATGAATCCAAATTAAACACTTATTATAAATATTGTGATTGACAGCCCCACCCCCAACGGCTGGTCCCTACTCCCCTCATATGCATCAGGAATAATTTATAAATTAGGGTACAGATCGAGTCTTAACCTGGAAACTGCTCTGGTTGCTTGGTTACATCATGACGACGGGGGAAAATTATCCTGCAAAAGACACCGGAAGATCTATCTGTAGCTTAATAAGCTCCTTTAAAGCGTGAAACAGAAGGATGTTAGTGACATACTGTGGCTTTACCCCACATAGAGGTTAGAATCTAGAAAGCACACGACCACACTGGTCTCTGTAATGCACTTTGACTGAGTCACACGGGGAAAGCCTCTCCCCTCTGCGTAACCCTACACCCCCGCCGGTGGTTTGCGGAGCAGTCTGGCTGGTAAAGTGATCAGACCCAGGGGGCGGGGGCGGGGGGAGGCATGGAAGTACGAACGCAAGGTCAGAGAAAGGTTCGGCACAGCGAGGGCCCCAGGATGACTGACACCCAAACCCCCCCGCCGTCACACGGGAAGTCCAAGGCCGCGGGAGCCTTTCTGCAGACAGACATATTCAAGATGATCACACATATGCACTCCAAAAATCATCTTTTAATTTAATCTGCACGCAGGTCACCCAGCAAGCTGTCTCTGCACCCTGGGGCACCGCAGCTCATTCGAAGTGACTGGATTCATACTCTTAGCTTCAAATCTGAAAGAACAATGTACTAGCGAAGAGCTTTCTAGTAGCAGTTACCACGGCAACTTCTGCTTGCTTGAAAGCGTATATGTACATTTTTATAGAAGCATAGGTATGCACAGAAACACATACACCACGCATACCACACGCGCACATTCACATACACCACGCATACCACACGCGCAGACATACACCACGCATACCACACGTGTACATTCACATACACCACGCATACCACACGCGCACATACACCACGCATATCACACGCGTACGTTCACATACACCACACATACCACACGCGCACACATACACCACGCATACCACACGCGCACATTCACATACACCACGCATACCACACGCGCAGACATACACCACGCATACCACACGTGTACATTCACATACACCACGCATACCACACGCGCACATACACCACGCATATCACACGTGTACGTTCACATACACCACGCATACCACGCGCACACATACACCACGCATACCACACGCGCACATTCACATACACCACACATACCACACGTGTACGTTCACATACACCACACATACCACACGAACAGACACAAACACCACGCATACCACATGTATACGTACACATACCAAATATGTACATTCACAAGTACTTCATAGACATTCTACAGGCAGGCTAACATATGACTACACACGCACACACATACAGAGAGAGAGAGACAGAAAATTAAGGGACTCATTTCTCACTCTATGGGTGTGTGTGTCTGTGAATAATATACTTTTTGTTTTGCCAGCCTGGTTCTTCCCTGCTTCTCATTAATGAAGGGCTTCTTCCTTGCTTTATGGGACTTCGGTCCTGCTTCTAGGAGCCTGATACAAACTGTCCTAGCAGTGCACTTCACACCTGCACTTAATGTTTCCCGTTCCTTTTGAAGGTCACTTGAGGTCATCCTCCAATTCATGAGAAACTGTCAGATAAGTTGACGGTCATCTCTGGCATTAGAAAGTCACTTCCGCCCTCTACCTGGCTGGTTTCTGGTCATTGTCAGTGTCTCCTGCTTCACCTTATTCTTGTTTATTGCTGTTTCAGAAACTTTGAATCTGGAAGCAGCCTGTCGCTCAACATAGCCTTCTGCCAGTGGAACCAGAACCACTGTTAAACCAGAATTTAAAAATGCAGATTTGTTTAAAGACATAAAGGGGTCACTTATTTTTTCCGTGGCTTTGTGTATATATTAATTATATTAATTCAATTATATTATATTAATGATTAGATAGAGATAGATAGATAATCTATTAAGCTATCATAGCAGCGAGTACATTTAAATAAAAAAATAAAAATTACAAGACAAGACGATACAATAACAATTAAAAAACAAAATACTGAAACAGGAACCTGCAACAGGCGAATGGCAAGGTATCTGTTTTATTATGAAGCATATCACAAATGTGGCTCGATTTAAATGAATGAATAATGTGAGTGGAAAGACGGATTGTCATTAAAAGCCTTTTACTTACTTTCTACTGAACACCTACCCATCCATGACAGACGATGAAGTCTGCATCACTTATAACACATATGCATGCCAAGCATTATAATCAAAAGTAGTTTCTTCTGAGCTACTAAAAAATGATCATGTTTACAGATTAAACAACGAAAAAAGAGACTCAAAAATACCAAGAGAGATTCTGCATATTCGCGTCGAGTTTTAACATTGTATGAGAACATTCCCCTGTTCCTGTCTGAACCTAACCCATGCTTCAATCGCAACCTCCTGAGCCACACCACTAAAATAGCACCGTGGTTTACTGGTATTAATTGTGAAATGAGATTTGTGGTCCTAGAATAGATACGACTACAGAAATAAGCAATGCGAGAGGCTCACAGACGGCGATTATCAAGCACTCACTGGTTTAACCATTTCCCAGCAGTTAATTTAGTGGCCCCCGTTGGGTTAAAAGAGGCGAAGATTGATGCCGCCTGCTTAAATACCCCTGCTGTGCCTCGCATCTGTCACTGCTATCAGTAACAGGTAAATTCAGCTGGAGGGATTACGTCAATCGGTCAATGCCATCAATTATTAACACAGGCAAAATTTGCCGGGCGGAATGCGCCCATCACTGAACTGTGGGTGTTTGTCTGTTTGAGGAAACGCTGGGTACCGGCTGGCGACGATGCCAGCTGCGTCAGATAAATCATTTGATTAATGTGATTATTGAGCCAAACACATGGCAGAGAGTTTCACTACCTGTATATCTAATCATTCACAGGGGACCGGGGGACAGAAGCAGAGTGGGGTAAGATTGTGAGGGAATTTTTATCGGGGCAGTGGGGGGAGCGGGGCGGCGCATCCGTCCCCAGCCAGCTGTCGAAGGACTTGCACTCATATTCTGGTCCATCCGAGAAGAAAGACGACATTCCGCGTGTTGCCTGCTAAACGACGTTCCCGCAGGGGCGTCCTGGGAGAGGAAGCGACATGCTACTTTCCTGAGGGACCCCCCTTTCCAGATTCAAGATCCAAGAGTTTTATTCGTCTTACACAGAGTAAACAATCAGTGCCGCTATGCAATGAAAATCTGCAAGTCCATCCCGGTAAACACTGATTAAACACAAAACACAGATTGCAAATACAAATGAAGGCCCAGATAGCAGCTGACTCCGATCCGGATCCGCCTCTAGTCCGGCAGATCCGCGTTACAGTCACATCCGTTTTACAGCTGCGATACGGACATGGCCCGTGCCCAGGCTTCCGTGGCGGGAACGCAATAATGTCAGCAGAATCAAAGCAGCTACGGGCCGGATCCGGGGGACGAGCGCGCGAATTTTCATTTTCTGACAGGATCACCGGAGCGTGCAGATAAAGTTCTAGGAAGCCGCTTTATTGAGGTACGTGCAATTTAGTCACATAGTGCGGTCAAACTGTGCTAGAAGTAAATTAGTACCTTTTTGATTTTGGTGGGCTGTTAATTGTTAAGTTAATCTTAAAATGTTTGGACTTATAACTAGTTTGCTAGCTGGCAACTGAGTCTGTGTTAGCTATATAGCTCGTACTAAAATAAGCGTGGGTCGGTTAATAAAAGCGTGGGTCGGGTAATAAAAGGCAATAATGAGAGTTATAATACCCTGAAATATGTTTTTATTTTAATTAATTGTATTCTTCAGGTGAATTTAGTAGATTAATCGAGAAAATGTGCAGAAACATTTGACATTCAATAGCATATTCTGTCTCCATTTTAGGTTCGGCCACATATTCAAGGGTAAGTGTTTTTTATTCTTCTATAATTCTAGCTGTCTGGAAAAAATAGAAATATCACCGTGTAAAACTGTTGTCTGATAATTATACAAATTAGGGGAAAAACGTTTAAACGTTAATGAAGTTCAGTAAGTTAATTTGCTTATATACCTTAAGTTACGGTAAGCTATATGCATTGATTATTATGACAGATAATCTTTAATATTCAACTAACAGCTTTTTTCTTGGTCTTTTTGTTTGCAGATGCCTCTTGGGAATTAAACCATATGTTGAGTAGCAAAATGATGTTTGTGCATAATTTTTCATAATGTATTTTTGTATGTTAAAAATAAAGAAGTTATAAATATCCAGTCAGTACTTGTGGTTGTCGATGTAATTTTGTATAGTTTTGTTTCTAATAAATTTCAAATGTTTAAATTTCCTGAGTCATATTTCATAATGCCAAAAATGCTAGTCTGTTTTTATTTTAGGTGGTGCTGTCATGTTGCTAAATTTCCAGAATTGCCACTTTATTGTGGTGAAGGGGTTTGTTACTCATTTGAATTAGTAGCATAAGAAAATAATTTTGATGTTCAACAAATGTATGCTACTACTTGATTTATTAGTAATATTAAGTACTTTTTAAATCCACAAAATGAGCTGGTCCAGATCCAATACGTATCTGGGCCAGACTTGCCCTGATCTGTCCCAAATGTGGACCAGATTCAGTACAGAACTGGTCCCGATCTGGCCCAGATTTGGGCCAAATCACTATAAAAGAATCCTCATTTGGTCTGGAGCTGGCCCAGTTCTGGTCCAGATAAAGGAAACCGGATCCACGCCGGTATTGGCCCGTTGTGCCAAAGGACACCGGCCCAAGTCCGTTGTGCGGATCTGGCCCAGAACTTACGAAGGACCTGGGCCAGATCTGGGCCAAATGATTTTTGCTATCTGGGGGTGCATACACTACCACAATAAATCCGATTACATTTACGACGATACATATGTAGACGCGGTGAAATCTAACAGGCAGTGCAGTGTACACATAACGCAAATAAGGAGTGGGTAAGATAAAGAAGTAGACTACTGCGCTCTGAGAATAAAACTACCCTGAACTCACTCACCCAAAATGTTCTGAGGGCAGAACAAAAAATGATTGGTCCAGAGAGATAACCAATCAGATTGTAGAAGAGGTGGTCCAGAGAGATAACCAATCAGATTGTAGAAGAGGTGGATGTAACCAACAAGAAGAGGCGGGACCAACTAATCAGATGTTCAATTCAATTTATTTTCATATAGCGCCTTTCACAGCAGTCGTCCCAAGGTGCTTTACATGGATGTGTTATGCTCACTCTAATGGTGTTATAATGTAATACAGAACGTCTTGCACCCACCTTTGCTACAAACTGACCGGTTGTCTCTCAATCATTTTTCATTCTGCCCTCAGACCATTTTTGTGCAAGTTGAAGTCCCACAAGCTGAGGATGGAGGGAGATTTCTCCCACATACAGACACCCTTGTGGATGTGGCTTGGCGGCAAGTGGGATTGGCTGCTATCAGGATGGTGGGGGGTTGGGGGCAGGGAGGTGACAGCAACAGAAAGGCTCAATGGCAGCATGAGTCCACAACTCAAGAGTGGCAAAATATATATTTTTCTAGGGGTATGAAGTGACTCTTCTTTCTGTGGGTGTGAGACGGGGGGGGGGGGGGGGGTGTGCTATGAAATCACCATGGGGTAGAAATGAGTTCACTTCAAGTGTACGGCCATGGGGTTGATAGAAAGAGGCCAAGCTTCAGTGTGAGCTGTTTGCCCATTTGTGGAAATTGACTGACCCTCTGTGAAAAGTGCTGCATGCAGGAGCAACTGGACAAAGTGAAACATGTGTGAGACCCGCTGTTTGCTGGGGGTGACTGGATACCAGTAGAACTTTGCTATCCGGACCTATAAACGCTCACAATTGTCCAAATACAGCTATTAGATCGAGGATTTCAGGAACCTGCCTGACCGCAGTCCTTAGCTGATATCTTGGCCTTAAAAAATACTAATAAAAGTTAATAGTATATTTGGGGCTGGGAACTGAAATCTGCCCCCCCCCAGCCCCTCACCTGCAAACCCCCCCCCCCCCCCCCCCCAATCTGGTGTGGCGGGGAAACTTGCCAGTGCTTATTAGTGGAATAACATTACATCATTTTTTATTCCGTGGAAAACGAAACATCGATCTTCTGGCCAGATTTAGTAATGAATTATAAACATCTCATGGGCCATATAAATAAAACGGTAACACTTTTCTTGACGGGGCATAAATACTTAGCAATAACTCAGATGCTACTAAAGTACAAATTATGAAGAAATCAAGAACAACTGTGGCTGCTACTTGAGATTAGAGATGCGTCACGATTCATTAATGATGAACAAACATGAGATCAGCATTTAACTTGTATTATTCATTACCTGTCTCTTCAACAATTCCTCAGTTGTTCCTTCAGTAGCTCACAAAGGTTTACATAATTAACAGATACAGTAACAAATACAGTAACTGCTTGGGATAAAACATGCGTCACGATTCATTAACAATGATTTAACATGAGATTAGTATGTAACTAAGACTTACTTATGTATTAACAACAAACTAAGAACATAATTCTGTATTATTTGTGTCTTTTCAAGTAAAGAGTCACCCATAAAGTACAAATAAAAAGCTGTCATACCAGCGAGTTTGAGAAAGTCCATCTGTTATGTCAAGCAACACAGCTACTTCTCTTTGATTGGCCCAAGCACTGAGACCCGTGATCCTGAAACCTAAGCTGCTCAGGTTCTATAGCCTGAGTTATCGTGGTGCTGTGTCCCGCTTGAAAGAGAACCAGCATCGCCATCACAAAGCTGCCACTTGTCCTCAAAGTTAACCGGCTGAGGTCGAGGCTTCCATACGGAAGGCCACAACATTAGACATGATGTCTGAAGAGGATGCCGCCATCTTGGATGGATGGTCAGTGTGGATCGCCTGGCCTCCAGCCCATAGTACAGAGTTGTCCGCACTGTGTCAGATGCTACAGAACAGACTTGACGCAGACCAAAGATGTGTTCCGGTTTGTTCTCCGAAATGCACAGAAATTAGTTTCCTATTAATTTCTAAAAACCATTTCTATCTATTCAATTATTTGTTATAGTATATTCTGTTCTGTTAAATGTCATACAGTGATTATATATATATATATATATATATACACACACACACACACACACACACACACACACAGCCTCGTCATTTATAAGGTACTGTTTACGTACTTTAACGTATTTGTGTAATTTTGTGTATTCACTCAATGTTTGTCAGATTAAATTTTGCACCGATGAACCCAACACAACAACAGTAATAATACTAGGTGAAGAGTAATATGGGCCTTTCATTACATGAATAGGCCCATAATAATCATGCATGATAATAGCGGGCGTTTGTAATCATGTCTGACGACACTGTGGACCAATGGGGAGGGATTTTAGAGGAGGGGCAAGACATTGTGCCACCAATCAAGATCAGACTTTTGACCAACTGAAGAACATCTGGTGGCCCAAGGTGTAAAATGCAAATGATCCCTTGTAAGAACCCCCAGGATTATGCACCATGGCAACTAACGGCTATAGGTGGGCGGCCCTAGGTGTGAAAAGTCAATGTTCCCTTGCAAACGCCATGTTGCGGGTCCCCAAACCAGGTCTGTGTGACAGGACAGCAAACTCAGAGACCCAGATACACACGATTATCTCTGGAGCATCAGGGAGTATTCAGCCCCTATACACCTCATCTCACACAGTGAGGCTACATTCGGGGCTGTGCAGGTCTGGGATCACCTGGATGGCTCTACTGAGATGCGTTTGTTTATTTTTTTTTCCCTTCTACAGTATGAGCTCATGTGGCCATTTCTGGAAGATTAGCGCATTTTGGTCTCGCGTGCTAATCCAGCGATTTGCCCATGACTGCGGCGTCTGTGTGTATTCGAGCTGAAATAACAGTTGAAGGCTGGCTAATTGTCGCTCGCCGGCGAAGCCAGTTTGGCAGCCCTGCTTTCCTTATTTAGCATCTCGCTGAAACTCGCCTGACATATGCTAAACATAGTGTACACCCCACGCGGCAGGAAACCGCGTACACCCGTCTGTACTCTCACTGCATACTCTAACATGAGAGCAGCGCACTAACCTTTACCGGCGCCTCCACACATACAGTGAGGATCTCACTGGCCCTGACCCAGGTCTGCATGCATCACCTTACCAGCAGTGCATGCCTTTTCTTTTTTTTTTCTCAATTCATCATACATGAAATGTACCGTCATTCTATGACAGAGTACTGTAGCTGTGCTATTGTGTCAAACCGATGTAGCGTACCGGTTTACAGGGTCCAAAAATATTTGTCAAATTTAATAAGAGGATAGCAAGAGGACAGGACAGGCTACCCAGCTCCACAAAAAACCCACTTTCAGCTATAGTCACAGTTTCCACTGAGAGTTTCCAGTAAAGGTCCTCAAAAAAAAATCACGGTTTGCCTCATTTATGAATAAATCCTCAACCAGAACCGCATCGGCACGTCCATTTTTTAATGAAAAAAAACGTCAATTCCCAATTACTATTTAAAAAATGGCACTGCAATTTTAGTTGATATTTTTATTCAAACAACATGCAATCTGCATTTTTAATAGACGCTCTGGTTGGAGAGCTCAATTATCCATCGTTAAAATAAGGTCAAACGGTCTTTCTGACAGCTAAATCACTGCTCATTTAAAAAAGAAAAAAAAAGAAACACGTTATAATTCATTATGTAAGTACCATGCATTTGTTTAGAGTCTGTGAATTTAATTCCTTTAAACGAACTATTAAATTGTTCTTATAACCTAATGCGATTTGCGGCAATGCACAAAAAGTACAATCTTATGTTTTTAAGAGGAGAGACTCTTCAAACTGAAATTGGGATTCACCTTGGCTTTCGCGTTTGCCGTCATTTCCATACCACGTCATCTGAGGATCACAATCCCTTTGACCGGCAAATTGCCAAGGAGCAGCTTAAATGACACACTTATCTAATTGTGCCCAGTTTCCTTTGGCCATTCTGCAGAATTGTAATGAGTAAAAAGGCTGATCAAGCTGTAAAAGACAAGCTCCACAATTTAATAATGTAAAATTCAATATTTGATGTATATACAGCGTATATCTCGCACTTCAGCATATCTGCTGTAGGTACCGGGTCTCATTCCCCGTTTTGCTTTTTCCAGTCCGCGCTCTCTACACAAATATTTAAAATATGTCTTATACACGAACTAAACAAAAACTCTTGGAAATAAATACCAGTGCATCGTGCTGCCTGACCACTACAAGCTAGAAATGGTTACCTGGAGGAATGCAAAACACTAGGGGCGAAACCAGGCCGAACATCTGGTCGAAACAAATATCCGATACGAATAATTGTGGTCTTTCCGAAGCCAATTGCCATCCGATCATTGACAAAAATCCATGACTGTCTTCAGCCGTTCTATCCATTGTCTGTTGTACACTGTATTGTGTGTGTCTTGCTTAAGCGTAGGCTTGGTTAGACAATGCCTTGGGCGGTATTACGGTAACACTGCCTACCGCGATATTTCGGGTGTTCCAGCTAAATGACATACCGTCCAAGCCTCTACTCCGACGGCTCACTGCAGTCCACGTTGCACACACTCTTTCTCCCTCGTGCGCACTCTTAGTTTCCTGTGCAGATTTCAGTCACACTCAGTGTGAGTTCTGTTCTAAAGATATTACAGTACAAAATTAAATTGTAAAGACATTACATAACAAAAGAAATGCAATTCATAATTACTGCACTACAATTTTAATATGGCTTGCATTGCATGGGCTGGGCCAGTGCTGGAGAGGCAAAAAGACATATAGATGCCCCCCCACCCCCCAAAAAAACATACTGGTCCCATCTACTAAATTAGAAGACCACAGCTGCCCATCCCGCTTCTACTGAGTAAGCAGTATAGAAGATGCATATCAAACACTATGTACCGTACATGGAGATGCAAGGGAATATGATAGATAACGAGTAATGTCAGTTTTGACACAATAACTTTTCTATAGTTGATCATTTGTTGTTTCATAATTTCACAAACCGAGATTGACATTAACACGCTGACGCATGTTTTGCGCAAAGACAGATCATTTTGGAGATGGCAGCGGCAGTCTGGGCTTGACAGCACAGATGATAGGAAGTCAGAGGATTTTTAGAAGAATTTTTTAAAATGTCTGTTTGACGGACATGAAGGCTGAAAGGGGGAGGGGCATTCTGGCTTACAGACACTCGGGGAATTGCAGACAGACGTCTCTCTGTTTGCCTTTAATGAGGCCTCCGCCTTGTTAGACTGCCCCAGTAATGTGACCACTGTCAAAAGAGGCTCGGAGATCACCCCGAAAAGTGAGAGCGGCGGCTCGGAGGTCACCCCCGAATCCTGACAGAGCCGACACACCGGAGGAGGCGTGAGGAGTTTCACCAAGTCTCCGACCTTTGTGTGACGACTGACACCTGACATTTACATGAAGATGTGCGGAGGTCCCCATTCCGCTGTTCTCATGAGCCACCTTCTCAGTGCACCTCAGACTTTATAATAGAGATGCCTTCATAATGCATTATGATGCATTCATAAAACATCATACAAATGGCTATAACTAATGACTATAATCAGATTTTCCAGCCCCAATCCTAGCATTATCCTATATAAAAGGGGTGCTTAGCGCAACTAGTGGACACTCAACCAATCAAAGAAGCCAAACCACAGATGCTTCATTTAAATTCACTGGCCCATCCAGTCGGATTTGTGCGATAGGCACTGATTGGCACAAATTGCAGAGTGCACCGCGCTCGATCATAGTGTTAATTTAAACCTATACTTGATATAGGGTCAGGGCTGAGTTGGAATGGTAAAGATTGGGGTTGTGGTGCTATAAGGTTGAGAACCGCTGTCACAGAGCATTCATAATGCATAATAAACATGGCTATAATGCGTTATGAAGGTATCTATAGTGCATTATAATGACTGCTTTGAAAAAAGTGTTACATACTTTTTTTATAGTATGTATATGTTGCCACTGAAGACGGGCATCTAACATTATACAGTTATTTAAATTCAAGAATTTATATGAAGACGCCACCATCTTAACGAGCTATAGCCACAAAATTACTAGCACATTATGCAGTAGCACAAATAATAATAATTCTTCTTCTTTAATTGCCTCTTATTTTCAAAGCAATTTGTTACTCTTAGAAGGTATATTTTGCAATTTGAAACTGAAACCTCAATTGTATCACCACAGTAAAATTGTATCAAGACATTACATATGTCAATATTAAATTCTTTTACCTTTGCGTATATCCATACAACTAAACAGCTAAGGTTGAGCTGTGCGATAGCCTTCCGGTAAAGAAGTTATCCAATCTAAGACCCATTTTCCGCAATATTTACTGCAAATTGTAGGAGAATATAGCAATAAGGCACTTCATCTGTCAAGGAGAAGCGTCACAGAATATCAAAAGTGTAACACAGTAACGCCGTTAGCTGCCTAAATGGCCGCAGTGAAACAGGAAGCTGAGAAGAAGGTAGTCACTGCTTTCGTACTGATGAAAACTCCAAGCTAACGGAAGATCAGAGTGGTAACTGGGTGTAAGCAGAAACAGCTGCTTTGCTGGTGTATTTGCATTTATGATCACCCTGATGGATGCGGCTGGACCGGATCACAGCCCCCCCGGTAATTAGCCGCAGCATTTGCTCTTCCTGCCTGAGATATCTGGGTCTTCATTCAGCTTTGGCCCTGCTTCCTCCGTAGCCCTGGCTCATGGCGTCACGCACAGCTGCGCCCACTTTAACACCCACCTCTGGGCCCAAGCCTCCCCCCCCCCCCCCCCCGCTCTGAACATCTGTCCTCCGGCTGCCGGCCCCCATCATGCCAGCCCCCCCCCCGGATGCCCGGCTCGTCCCTGTCAGCCTCCCTGACCCACGTCATCATCCTCCGCTCCGTCTGCTTGTGTCTGACAGCAGTGGACTCCCATGCAGGTTAGCGGAGGAATACCTACTCTGCTTCTATAAAAAATCTACTTAGCTGAATCTCTGTCTTTTTTTTCTCCTTTCTTTAATCTTCCTTTAAAATGGATTTTCCCCCAGTCGGGCTGATGTGCATTTCTTCCAGGGGTACTTTAATAAGGTGAAGTTGGGAGTCATCGATGTGACCTTGTCTCTCTGATTCATTCAGAGCTGTCACTGACTCAGATCTTATCTTAGTTATGCTGGAGAGAGCGAGGGTTTCTGGGTGATCGTCACCTCTTTGTTCTCCGTCAAATGTCAGAGTTCCCCCAGGTTTCATGTCCATAACATACTTGCTCTGTCATTCTCCTTCCTTTTCCTTTCACAGACCCAGTGACTCTTGTTTCTAATAACTGCTGTATAATATTTTCAAATTCAGACCCAGACAGTGTAAACTATACATTGCTTTGGGCACCCGGGACAGTATTCCCAGCACTGCCACAATTAATTCTGTTGTAACTGGCCCAGAACATAGATATAGGAGATCCAGAGGAGAACAAGAAAAGAGATTGGTTTGTGAAGATACTAGAGTAGACAGTAGGCTTTTCTGTTGCTGTAACTTCGAAGCCCCTTGTCCTCAGACAGAGATCCATCTATGGATGCTTGTTGGAAACGTCAGTCCCCATGTGGCACAACATCCCCCGTCTGCTTATCAGCCGCAAATCCCGTCCTTTTCTTTGTCTCGCTGTTATGGTTTCAGCACCACAGGGGGCACCAGTGATAAAACACCCCCCACCCCTTCTGCATCTGCAGAGGCGCGATTCAAGTTCCGCCAAAACAATTACAAGGCCGGGGCACAAGCCTGGACGTTGGGAGCATAATTACGAGGGCAACAAACAAAAATACCTCCAGAAAATGAGAAAAATCTTAAGAATGAATAAAATGGGCAACGTGATTGTTTCCTGGTTCCTGTTCCATTCCCACCACCACGCTTCGGCAAATCAGCGGCTCGCGTGCCTGAAATCTCGCTAATCCTCAGATTTTACACGTCATCTCTGTGCTTTAATGTTTAATTGCTTCTCACTCTGCCAGCTCTAACACAGCTAAAGCGCATCAACACGTGCTATTTGTCTGGTTTCGTTTTTTTCGTCCTACACAGCGGTACAGCCATGAAGCATGTGCTCCTGCTGGTGAATGTCACCCGTTCCTCGGCTGGGATCCTCTTGGCACCTGCAGTTCTCCCTACGCAGAACCGCAAACGTTCCCTGAACCTTTTCACCTTCCGCCATTCTGAATCTTCTACCTCTCTCGCCCATCCTTCTCCTCAAAGTCACGGTGCTCATTCCAGCTGCCTGTTTGAGTGCAGAAATAACATGCCACAGATGGACATGGCAACAGCCAACTCACACACACACACAGGTTTGTAACAATAACTTTGTGGGGACTCTCCATTCATTTTTATGGGGAAAAACCCTAATCCCAACATGACGACCTTAACCCCTACCCAGCCCTAACATTAATGGTCCCCACAATGTCAAAAAACAGGTTTTTATTATATTGTGCAGGACATTTGGTCCCGGCAATGTAATATAAATCAAATCCACACACACACACACACACACACACACATACAGGTTTAGGGGAAACAGCAGAATCAGCAACTTCTCCTTGGGCTGTATGTCTGACTCTAATTGTACTGATTAAAATACCACACTTTACCTATAAGCAGGGAACCCTGTAAAGGTTATTTCCCCAGTTGTTCATGTTCCACACATTTGCCTCTGCAGCTCCGTTGGAGTCGTACAAGAAGATGTTTTAAACTTTAAAATGAGTCAGGGGCAGGATTCGCTTCTGACGTCTCAGTGGGCAAGTCAAGTCACTTCATCGTCAGCTCACACAATTAAAGCGAAACTGTGATTCTTCAGAGCGTTGGACAACTAGAACAAGAATGCAAGAACAATCAAATGATAACTATACAAATTTTTTTTTGGGGGGGGGGGTAAATGAAAAAATAAAAAATACAAGAAATGCAAGTATTACAAGCAACCCGAGTAATCCCAGCAATACAAGTAATGCAAGTATGGCTAATTAAGAATTAATGCAAGTAATGCAAATAAAACAAATAATGCAAGTAATGCACGCAATACAAGTAATGCACGCAATACAAGTAATGCAAGTAAGGCAAATTATGCAAGCAAGGTAAATTATGTAAGTAATGCAAGCAATGCAAACAATGCAAGTAATTCCAGTACATAGTGGTGGGGGACAGTGCACACAGACAGCAGGCTGTGGTGAAGTTTGGGTGAATGTAGTAAAACGGCCCTAGACTGTCACAGCAAAGAGCGGGCAGCGTGCCACTGTCACCACTGAAACGGCCCTAGACTGTCACAGCAAAGAGCGGGCAGAGTGCCACTGTCACCACTGAAACGGCCCTAGACAGTCACAGCAAAGAGCGGGCAGCGTGCCACTGTCACCACTGAAACGGCCCTAGACTGTCACAGCAAAGAGCTGGCAGCGTGCCACTGTCACCACTGAAACGGACCTAGACAGTCACAGCAAAGAGCGGGCAGAGTGCCACTGTCACCACTGAAACGGCCCTAGACAGTCACAGCAAAGAGCGGGCAGCGTGCCACTGTCACCACTGAAACGGCCCTAGACTGTCACAGCAGAGAGCGGGCAGAGTGCCACTGTCACCACTGAAACGGACCTAGACAGTCACAGCAGAGAGCGGGCAGAGTGCCACTGTCACCACTGAAACGGCCCTAGACAGTCACAGCAAAGAGCGGGCAGCGTGCCACTGTCACCACTGAAACGCCCTAGACAGTCACAGCAAAGAGCGGGCAGCGTGCCACTGTCACCACTGAAACGGCCCTAGACAGTCACAGCAAAGAGCGGGCAGAGTGCCACTGTCACCACTGAAACGGCCCTAGACAGTCACAGCAAAGAGCGGGCAGAGTGCCACTGTCACCACTGAAACGGCCCTAGACAGTCACAGCAAAGAGCTGGCAGAGTGCCACTGTCACCACTGAAACGCCCTAGACAGTCACAGCAAAGAGCGGGCAGAGTGCCACTGTCAGCACTGAAACGGACCTAGACAGTCACAGCAAAGAGCGGGCAGAGTGCCACTGTCAGCACTGAAACGGACCTAGACAGTCACAGCAGAGAGCGGGCAGAGTGCCACTGTCACCACTGAAACGGCCCTAGACAGTCACAGCAGAGAGCGGGCAGAGTGCCACTGTCACCACTGAAACGGCCCTAGACAGTCACAGCAGAGAGCGGGCAGCGTGCCACTGTCAGCACTGAAACGCCCTAGACAGTCACGGCAAAGAGCGGGCAGAGTGCCACTGTCAGCACTGAAACGGACCTAGACTGTCACAGCAAAGAGCGGGCAGCGTGCCACTGTCACCACTGAAACGCCCTAGACAGTCACAGCAAAGAGCGGGCAGCGTGCCACTGTCAGCACTGAAACGGACCTAGACAGTCACAGCAAAGAGCGGGCAGAGTGCCACTGTCAGCACTGAAACGGACCTAGACAGTCACAGCAAAGAGCGGGCAGAGTGCCACTTTCACCACTGAAACGGCCCTAGACTGTCACAGCAAAGAGCGGGCAGCGTGCCACTGTCACCACTGAAACGGACCTAGACAGTCACAGCAAAGAGCGGGCAGAGTGCCACTGTCACCACTGAAACGGACCTAGACAGTCACAGCAAAGAGCGGGCAGCGTGCCACTGTCACCACTGAAACGGACCTAGACAGTCACAGCAAAGAGCGGGCAGCGTGCCACTGTCACCACTGAAACGCCCTAGACAGTCACAGCAAAGAGCGGGCAGCGTGCCACTGTCACCACTGAAACGGACCTAGACAGTCACAGCAAAGAGCGGGCAGAGTGCCACTGTCACCACTGAAACGCCCTAGACAGTCACAGCAAAGAGCGGGCAGCGTGCCACTGTCACCACTGAAACGGACCTAGACAGTCACAGCAAAGAGCGGGCAGAGTGCCACTGTCACCACTGAAACGCCCTAGACAGTCACAGCAAAGAGCGGGCAGAGTGCCACTGTCACCACTGAAACGGCCCTAGACAGTCACAGCAAAGAGCGGGCAGAGTGCCACTGTCACCACTGAAACGCCCTAGACAGTCACAGCAAAGAGCGGGCAGAGTGCCACTGTCAGCACTGAAACGGACCTAGACAGTCACAGCAAAGAGCGGGCAGAGTGCCACTGTCAGCACTGAAACGGACCTAGACAGTCACAGCAAAGAGCGGGCAGCGTGCCACTGTCACCACTGAAACGGACCTAGACAGTCACAGCAAAGAGCGGGCAGCGTGCCACTGTCACCACTGAAACGGACCTAGACAGTCACAGCAAAGAGCGGGCAGAGTGCCACTGTCACCACTGAAACGGCCCTAGACAGTCACAGCAAAGAGCGGGCAGCGTGCCACTGTCACCACTGAAACGGCCCTAGACAGTCACAGCAAAGAGCGGGCAGCGTGCCACTGTCACCACTGAAACGCCCTAGACAGTCACAGCAAAGAGCGGGCAGAGTGCCACTGTCACCACTGAAACGGCCCTAGACAGTCACAGCAAAGAGCGGGCAGAGTGCCACTTTCACCGACTTGAATTTAAGCCTATTTATTATATAAGTGACAAAGCCAATAAGTTTTGACTTTAGGAGCCGGTCTGATAATCAAACATCTGTATGAATCAGCCAGCATAGGATGCTGTTAGGATGCTTTGTTTGCTGTTCCAGAGAACGTCCTTGGAACACATGATTGCTGAAGGCGCGGAAATAAGATTTGATGGAACATAGGTTTTGTAATCCCGGCTTATTGATCTGAAAGCACATCCCCTGACCAAAATTGTATTTATAGTAGCACAAAACTACATGTAGTCGATTTTTTTTTCTTTAGCCTTTAGTAATATTAAAATTTGTTTTAAGATATTAAAATGAATACAATTAATAGCTGTATACGCCCTGCTGTAATATTACACATCAATCCAGTACAGATTAATAACACATGATGCAGCGACAAAAATTTTTGCACTCATATTCAAATATAACATTTTGCGATATATGATATTGTTCATATAGTGCTATGCTATATGAAGACATATTCCCTAACCCAACAGCAACTCTCAAGCCTTCAGGTGCATGGAAAAGATAACCATTAGCCTATTACAGAAAATGTCAATCATTTGTAAAGAGAAAGACGTGCGCTCTGAAACTGAACAGCGGATTCGGGCCCCACTTTCCGGCTCATTCTTAGGCGAGTATCACCTACCAGAACCACTCACAGCAGCTGCGGCTTCAGCCTCATCTAACTCATAACCCAGCTCCCTTTTAAGGGCATATGAGCCAGCAAAAGCACTTAAACACGTAAAAACATCTCTCTTATAACCCAAATCTAATCTGCGACTGATGAATAAGGGAGTAATCATAGTTTAGTTTACCTTGCGCGGTGTGTGGCTCAGCATGGTGCTTCATTCCTCGCCTGGACAAACATCCCAGCTGGGCCTCAAGCGAGACCCTTAACCTCAAGGGGTGGCCTGACCCTGCACACACACCTAAGCATCCCTCTCACCCGTGTGAGGATCATTTCAGGCTGCAAAAACAAATAAAACGAGGACTTTATCATATGAGCGCACACTTTCATGTCTTTAGGAAAAACAGATGAGAACAGAGTGACAAACAGGTGCCATTTATTGACCTGTAGTTAATGGAGCGAAATGGGGCTTCTGGGTAATGTAGTCTTTAATGCTTTTGTTTGGTGGCTGCGCCATGATACTGTCCACAGCAGGAATTGCAAACAGAGAAACGTTGCACTGGAAATCCAGCAGTGCCGTGAACTGCTTGCATTCTCAACATTATATTGTAATAAAATGGTATCCACTTGTAATGGGACATGTTTAAACATTCAGAAATGAATTTAATAATGTATAAAATAGTCTAGGGACCGAAACATAGACTCCATCAGCAGCTACTGTGCAGCCGGTTGAGAGGAAATATGGGCGACGCCTGTTGATTTGTGCCTTTGATTTCTGGGAGGAAAATCTGTTCTGCCGTCGTACTGCTGTATGAAAAACTGCATCCAGCAAGCTAATATTTTTCCCAGTGGCCATCAATTCAGGGAGCTGCACATGGTTACATCCCTGCAGTGCTATGAGACTAGAAAATCCACTGGTACAGGAGCTGCTGGCAGGCTAATGGCATTAAGCACCATTAGGTGCCCCCTGTCCTTAAGGACCGTCATAACCCTGTTACCTGGCACTCCCTGGAAATCAGGTGAGCTCATTCCCTCCAGTCCGCAGTGAGATATTCCTCACACATAACAAGTTTATGCTAGAGTTTGGGGCAGTGCATTCTGGGAATTATATAAATGTCCTTTTCTGGACCTCAGACTGGACACGGTTGGAATAGGAGTTCGACGGGCGTCGTGGAGCCTGACTGTCCTTAAAGATTCAGGCTGGGTGTCAGTGGCGAGGACTCAACAGACTCCCTATATCTTCTATGTCATATGTCACTGGTGGGGCTATGTCACTGGAGAGCCACATTTCCAGTGCTTCTCACTGGGTGCATTTTTACCTATCAGGTCTTTTTACAGCATTAATAAAATTAATGAAAATAACATCTTATAGATTATATCCATTCATGGTAGGAAATTCACGGTGGACTGAGTCTCATCTTGCCTGATACATTTTCCAGGTTTGTTTTTGTGTTTTCTTTTGTTTTTACACATTAATTTCATGCCACCATACCGATAACAAAATGAAAATTGACGCATGAGTGAATATATTGTTGAACACAAAAGAATCCGTTTGACACATGTATATTTTAATGTGATTTTACAAATGTAACCAAAGTCAGCTCCCTGCATCATCATCAGCAAGCAGTGACTTTTTTTCTAAGTGCTGAAAGGCATTTAAATTTAATCTGTAGCTGTGGAGAGATTCAGGGGTATGTTTTTTTTTTTTTTTTTTTTTTTTTACAGAATTTTCTCCATCTTAAGATATTTTCTCCCGGGCAAATGAGAATGGAATATCAGAGTACTTGGCTGTCAGGAAAAGAAATACCCTAAAATTATCTTGCACACACTTCAATTTGAAAATCTGGTAATATATAAATATGCAGATTGGTACAACAGCATAAGTGTTTAGAGAATATATATTAGAAAACAAATGAAGGAGATCGATTGCTGGTACAAACAGACCCGACCAGGACAAAGGACGATCACACAGAATGGAGTCTGTATCAGTTCAAGGCCATTTTCCTTCCCACTTTCAGACGTGACAGGGTGAGTCTCACCTTGGGCCAGATGAATATCCTCCATCTTTTTCCTCATTAATGAGCAGCATTAAGAGTACAGGACACAGATTGGCTTCCATTAATAAAACAGTCGCACCACATATTAACGCACAGGTCACAGTCTGAGACGAGTTGATTGCATCGTGCGAAACCAATTAACCAAAACAAATGCTTATAAATACACCAGCGTCCTGGTGCCTGGGAGTCGTCACTAAGGGGACGCCTCACGGGGACAGAGACAAAACAAATACATCCAGACAGATGTGTCCACAGGTCAGGAAGTCAGGGTTCATTTCAAATTTGTCACATTTCACTCAATACAAATACGTCCCGGAAGGAAGACCGCGTTGTCACCTGGCAATGAGCTTCTCTATTAGCAAGGCCAAATAAAATTCACTGAGAGTAGATTTATTTTTTTTGTTCAAGTTTTAACGTGTCAGTAGCTCTCTGTCTGACTCCCTACATCTCTCACCCTGTCGACTGACTTTATCTTCTCTTCCGCTGACTTTCCATTAAGTCTCTTATCAGTCTAGCTATAGATAAATAGATGGCTTACGTAATGGACACAGCTGTCAGGAAGAAGTACAAATTAACATCGGGGGGGAGAAAAACTGAGGGGGGGGCGTATTGTAATCAATTCCATAAAGAATATCGATCTGGCGGTACATTGGATCCTCCTGACAAGTATAATGAAATGGATTACTTTGTCAGTTGGGTTACCACCTCTATCACCTCTGTCACGCTCTCGCCTTTGACAGTCTCCTTTAAATCTGTTGATCTCTGGTTTTTTTTTTTTGTCTCGTTTTTTTCCTCCAGAGTTATTTCAATGCCGGCCTCACCTTTAAGTATTTCCACCACCTTAATGGAATTTCACCCCCCTGACCCAAGGAACCTTGAGGCACTCGGTGCTGACATCACCTAATAATTCCTCAGCCATTTACCATACAAGGCAGTAAAAGAAGCCGGAACGGATGGTTTGTTTACCGGGGGCTTCCGTATTGACGTGTACCTCTTCATCATATTTGAGGAGAGTCTTTCAGCAAAGCGAAGCTGAGACGTCTTCTGGAGACACAAAGTGATACAAGCAGCCAGCGTCCTGAGTCGAACATCAAACAACCTTAAGATGACAAACATTCAAAGGACTTTATCAGACAGGTACCTTAAACGATGGACTTCCTCACGGCCAAACCATAAATCTGAGCAGCTACATGTACTAAATCTTTAAGGCTTAAAGAACAGAAATCTTTGACTAAAGGAAAAAGCAGGCAAGTGTGAAGAGAGGCAGCAGAACGTCCAGTCGGGACAGAACAGGGGGACACAGCATTTCCAGGGCAGTTTGGCTGCTCCTGCCCCGAGAAAGACAAGGGACCCAGAAGACAGATACAGCACTGTCTGTCCAGCTAGGACCGATTCCACACAGCACTGTCTGTCCAGCTAGGACAGATTCCACACAGCACTGTCTGTCCAGCTAGGACCGATTCCACCCAGCACTGTCATTCCAGCTAGGACCGATTCCACCCAGCACTGTCATTCCAGCTAGGACAGATTCCACGCAGCACTGTCTGTCCAGCTAAGACCGATTCCACCCAGCACTGTCTGTCCAGCTAGGACAGATTCCACGCAGCACTGTCTGTCCAGCTAAGACCGATTCCACCCAGCACTGTCTGTCCAGCTAGGACAGATTCCACGCAGCACTGTCTGTCCAGCTAAGACCGATTCCACCCAGCACTGTCTGTCCAGCTAGGACAGATTCCACGCAGCACTGTCTGTCCAGCTAAGACCGATTCCACCCAGCACTGTCTGTCCAGCTAGGACAGATTCCACGCAGCACTGTCTGTCCAGCTAAGACCGATTCCACCCAGCACTGTCTGTCCAGCTAACACCGATTCCACACAGCACTGTCTGTCCAGCTAGGACAGATTCCACACAGCACTGTCTGTCCAGCTAGGACAGATTCCACACAGCACTGTCTGTCCAGCTAACACCGATTCCACCCAGCACTGTCTGTCCAGCTAAGACCGATTCCACCCAGCACTGTCTGTCCAGCTAGGACAGATTCCACGCAGCACTGTCTGTCCAGCTAAGACCGATTCCACCCAGCACTGTCTGTCCAGCTAGGACAGATTCCACGCAGCACTGTCTGTCCAGCTAAGACCGATTCCACCCAGCACTGTCTGTCCAGCTAGGACAGATTCCACGCAGCACTGTCTGTCCAGCTAAGACCGATTCCACCCAGCACTGTCTGTCCAGCTAGGACAGATTCCACACAGCACTGTCTGTCCAGCTAGGACAAATTCCACACAGCACTGTCTGTCCAGCTAACACCGATTCCACACAGCACTGTCTGTCCAGCTAGGACAGATTCCACACAGCACTGTCTGTCCAGCTAGGACAGATTCCACACAGCACTGTCTGTCCAGCTAACACCGATTCCACCCAGCACTGTCTGTCCAGCTAGGACAGATTCCACACAGCACTGTCTATCCAGCTAGGACCGATTCCACCCAGCACTGTCTGTCCAGCTAGGACAGATTCCACACAGCACTGTCTGTCCAGCTAACACCGATTCCACCCAGCACTGTCTGTCCAGCTAGGACCGATTCCACCCAGCACTGTCTGTCCAGCTAGGACAAATTCCACCGAGCCGCTTCCCGGAGCCTCACCCTGTCCAGTGTGTCCCAGTCCTCATGTCCTACATTCCCTGAGATAGGGTCATGGCGAGCTGGGTCTCTATCTTAGATAAGCAGCTATGGAAGATGGATGGATGGATCTCTTCTAGCCTGAGGTGTGTATTGATAACCAATAAGCCTCAATGGAATTCCAGAGGGTTATTGCAATTAACGGATCAACGATCACCTTTCATTAAAAGAAGCTTAACTGCAGGGAAGTGTCCAGCGCAACGTGTATTTATTGCTTGCCGTTTGTTGAGAGCTAATATTGCTAATTAGTTTACTCATTCGAGTACTTGTACCACCTTCAGGGTTTTCCATCAATCATCAACCTACTTATCTTGGTGGGGGTCAGAGGGGGGGCTGGAGCCATTCTCAGGCAGCACAGGGCACAGTGAATGGGGGGCACCCAGGAAGTACACATATGGGACACATACTCTTTCTGGTTGCTGTTTTAAGAGCCGACCAGGGACAACAGATGAAAATTAGCCTATAGTGCTAATTCTGGCTCATTTACAGTATTTTTTTTTATTGTTGACCAATGAGCACTGTCCCTGTTAAATAAATAAAGAATGAAATGCTCAGTGATACACCACAAGCAGTTTATAAAGACCATTATCTTTGGACTATGGCAGAAATGGGACTGAAACCCAATCGTGACAGTAGAAGGACCAGAGCACTGCCTACTCAGCCAAAGCACCATCCGTCCACCTTTACTATTCTTTGAAGGGCAGTAGATATTGATGCTGACATCTCCAGTTTGCTGTCACTGGTCTCTCTCGCTGTCCCCCTGCGAAAGGCCACTGTGATGCTGACACCTCCAGTTTGCTGTCACTGGTCTCTCTCGCTATCCCCCTGCGAAAGGCCACTGTGATGCGGACACCTCCAGTTTGGTGTCACTAGTCTCTCTCACTGTCCCCCTGCGAAAGCCCACTGTGATGCTGACACCTCCAGTTTGGTGTCACTGGTCTCTCTCGATGTCCCCATGCGAAAGGCCACTGTGATGCGGACACCTCCAGTTTGGTGTCACTGGTCTCTCTCGATGTCCCCATGCGAAAGGCCACTGTGATGCTGACACCTCCAGTTTGGTGTCACTGGTCTCTCTCGCTCTTCCCCTGCGAAAGCCCACTGTGATGCTGACACCTCCAGTTTGCTGTCACTGGTCTCTCTCGCTCTTCCCCTGCAAAAGGCAACTGTGATGCTGACACCTCCAGTTTGCTGTCACTGGTCTCTCTCGCTGTCCCCCTGCGAAAGGCCACTGTGATGCTGACACCTCCAGTTTGCTGTCACTGGTCTCTCTCGCTGTCCCCCTGCGAAAGGCCACTGTGATGCTGACACCTCCAGTTTGGTGTCACTGGTCTCTCTCGCTCTTCCCCTGCGAAAGGCCACTGTGATGCTGACACCTCCAGTTTGCTGTCACTGGTCTCTCTCGATGTCCCCATGCGAAAGCCCACTGTGATGCTGACACCTCCAGTTTGGTGTCACTGGTCTCTCTCGATGTCCCCATGCGAAAGGCCACTGTGATGCGGACACCTCCAGTTTGCTGTCACTGGTCTCTCTCGCTCTTCCCCTGCGAAAGGCCACTGTGATGCTGACACCTCCAGTTTGCTGTCACTGGTCTCTCTCGCTCTTCCTCTGCGAAAGGCCACTGTGATGCTGACACACACCCCCAGAAGCGTGCTGCAGCCTTTCAGAGCGCCCCAGACACCAAGCCTCGAGAGCAGACTTCTGGGTAAATCATTACAGTTGCAGCAATATTTGAAGAACTTGCTCTCATCTCTGGGTTTTCATGTCTGGTATCTAAACCTAAGGCCTACATGCCTTCAGAATTCAATGAAAAGTGCTGTTACTTAATCACACGTTGCTTGGCTGGAAAACCAGTGCATTCGGGCTCAAAATGAGGGCGGGGGTGGGTAAAGACGCAGTGCTTCTTTGTTCCGCAAAGCATTTCAGGAAAAGCACAGCATCATCTGCCATTATTTGCAGTGACACAGAGACAAATGCATTATTCTTGATATATGTGTGTTTTTTTTCTCCGTAAACAATGGATCATGAGTCACACGGAATTCTGACAATAAACGATGACGATGGTGACACTGTGAGCATTAGTAGTGATTATTTTGATAATTCCGGAATAGAGAAACACGGTTAGGCTGACCTCATAGCCACGGGCTTGTTTATCTACACCGTACTAACATGCGAAGACAAAAACAGTCGGTGCAGCCAAACAACAGAAATTGCTCAACTATATTCACACACAGTCCTTCAGCACAGATGTGTTACGATGTAGGATTCTGTCACAGATGCCCCAGAAATTATTTACGTCTGTCGTATTCACGGTTCCTGGAAGCCCGGGCCGCCTCGGTACGAGAACGTCGGTCACGTGCTCTGTGAACTGACGGGAGCAGAGTGGAGCCCACTGAGCTGTAATTGAGCAGATCTCATATGTAGGTAAGAGTCACGATTCGTTCTTTGACTTTTTTGTACATCACTGCATAGGAATTCGTACTCGTGCCATCCAGTTAGCAGCATGTAACATATAACAGGATTAGACAGTGCAAAAGGAAGGCATTCACAAAACATCAAAGTAGGCATATAACTAGGAACTTGATGTGAAATAAATGGAAGAAATGGCTGAAACCGAAAATATGGCTAAAGTATAAATATATTAAATAAATATGAGATGAATTAAAGAAATGGCTGAGTACATTGTGCAAAGTATTGCTCTGTCCAGTAAAGTGTACTGAGACTGGGGAGTATTGTCACTCTGCCTAATAAAGTGTACTTTGCTTTCATGTGGTTGGAGAATTATTGCTCTGCTCAGTACAGAATACCATGGTTTCATGTAGTTAGAGTATTATCGCTCTGCCAGTAAGGTGTACTGCGCTTTCATGTGGTTGCAGTATTATCGCTCTGCCAGTAAGGTGTACTGCGCTTTCATGTGGTTGCAGTATTATCGCTCTGCCAGTAAGGTGTACTGCGCTTTCATGTGGTTGCAGTATTATCGCTATGCCAGTAAAGTGTACTGCGCTTTCATGTGGTTGCAGTATTATCGCTCTGCCAGTAAAGTGTACTGCGCTTTTATGTGGTTGCAGTATTATCGCTCTGCCAGTAAAGTGTACTGCTCTTTCATGTGGTTGCAGTATTATCACTCTGCCAGTAAAGTGTACTGCTCTTTCATGTGGTTGCAGTATTATCGCTCTGCCAGTAAAGTGTACTGCTCTTTCATGTGGTTGCAGTATTATCGCTCTGCCAGTAAAGTGTACTGCTCTTTCATGTGGTTAAAGTATTATCACTCTGCCAGTAAAGTGTACTGCTCTTTCATGTGGTTAAAGTATTATCACTCTGCCAGTAAAGTGTACTGCTCTTTCATGTGGTTGCAGTATTATCACTCTGCCAGTAAAGTGTACTGTTCTTTCATGTGGTTGCAGTATTATCACTCTGCCAGTAAAGTGTACTGCGCTTTCATGTGGTTAAAGGATTATCGCTCTGCCAGTAAAGTGTACTGCTCTTTCATGTGGTTGCAGTATTATCGCTCTGCCAGTAAAGTGTACTGCGCTTTCATGTGGTTAAAGTATTATCGCTCTGCCAGTAAAGTGTACTGCTCTTTCATGTGGTTGCAGTATTATCGCTCTGCCAGTAAAGTGTACTGCGCTTTCATGTGGTTAAAGTATTATCACTCTGCCAGTAAAGTGTACTGCGCTTTCATGTGGTTAAAGTATTATTGCTTTGCCAGTAAAGTGTACTGCGCTTTCATGTGGTTGCAGTATTATCACTCTGCCAGTAAAGTGTACTGCGCTTTCATGTGGTTAAAGTATTATCACTCTGCCAGTAAAGTGTACTGCGCTTTCATGTGGTTAAAGTATTATCACTCTGTCCAGTAAAGTGTACTGTGTTTTTATGTGGTTGGAGTATTATTAGCGGCAAACTAAAAGGGTTGCAGTATTATCACTCTGCCAGTAAAGTGTACTGCGCTTTTATGTGGTTGCAGTATTATCACTCTGCCAGTAAAGTGTACTGCTCTTTCATGTGGTTGCAGTATTATCACTCTGCCAGTAAAGTGTACTGCGCTTTCATGTGGTTAAAGTATTATCACTCTGCCAGTAAAGTGTACTGCTCTTTCATGTGGTTAAAGTATTATCACTCTGCCAGTAAAGTGTACTGCTCTTTCATGTGGTTAAAGTATTATCACTCTGCCAGTAAAGTGTACTGCTCTTTCATGTGGTTAAAGTATTATCACTCTGCCAGTAAAGTGTACTGCTCTTTCATGTGGTTGCAGTATTATCACTCTGCCAGTAAAGTGTACTGCTCTTTCATGTGGTTAAAGTATTATCACTCTGCCAGTAAAGTGTACTGCTCTTTCATGTGGTTAAAGTATTATCACTCTGCCAGTAAAGTGTACTGCTCTTTCATGTGGTTAAAGTATTATCACTCTGCCAGTAAAGTGTACTGCTCTTTCATGTGGTTAAAGTATTATCACTCTGCCAGTAAAGTGTACTGCTCTTTCATGTGGTTGCAGTATTATCACTCTGCCAGTAAAGTGTACTGCTCTTTCATGTGGTTGCAGTATTATCACTCTGCCAGTAAAGTGTACTGCGCTTTCATGTGGTTAAAGTATTATCGCTCTGCCAGTAAAGTGTACTGCTCTTTCATGTGGTTGCAGTATTATCGCTCTGCCAGTAAAGTGTACTGCGCTTTCATGTGGTTAAAGTATTATCGCTCTGCCAGTAAAGTGTACTGCTCTTTCATGTGGTTGCAGTATTATCGCTCTGCCAGTAAAGTGTACTGCGCTTTCATGTGGTTAAAGTATTATCACTCTGCCAGTAAAGTGTACTGCGCTTTCATGTGGTTAAAGTATTATTGCTTTGCCAGTAAAGTGTACTGCGCTTTCATGTGGTTGCAGTATTATCACTCTGCCAGTAAAGTGTACTGCGCTTTCATGTGGTTAAAGTATTATCACTCTGCCAGTAAAGTGTACTGCGCTTTCATGTGGTTAAAGTATTATCACTCTGTCCAGTAAAGTGTACTGTGTTTTTATGTGGTTGGAGTATTATTAGCGGCAAACTAAAAGGGGTCCGACATGCTAACTGTCACCAGCCAATGAGCAATAGCAGCACGCGTCCTCACAGTGGATGTTCTGCACATCAGCAAACGCAGCCCTCAGGAGCCCCACTGTGGCGAGATGATGGGCGTGATGGAGCGGCACCAGGGGCCCGTGCAGCACCGCCGCCAGCCGCCCCCCAGGACTGCAGCGTGCGACGGCCAGCAGAAGTCACGTGATCACTCTTAGCCAGGCCGCCTGGGGAGGACAAAGACAGCACAGCGTCTAGGAGAGAAACAGCAGCAGTGATGGATTAGGGGACCCAATTCATAAGACCATATTTCCTTTCAGGACACAGGATCTTTGCATTAGGCATGTAGCCATATAGTACAACAACGGGTTTTAACTCCCTCCCCCACAAATTTGTTTGCTACCGGATAGGCATGTAGCCCCATAGTGAAATGACTGATTTGCTTCCACCCCCTGGTCAGCAAAATCAATGCCCCTATAGGCCCCCAGGTGATGAAATCTATGGGAACCCCGCCCTCAGTGGGTGAGATCTACTAAGAGGGACCTAACAGTAGGGTTGCTAACCCCCCCCCCCCCGAAATGTATTCCTGTCTATGGATGACCGTCATATAGAAAGGCTGTAAACCAAAAATGTATGACAATGATGGAATTCAAACCCATGCATGCAGATCACAATAAAATAGCAGCCTTTCACCTTCACCACATGGCCAACCCATCAGGTACCAGCATGGCAGAAAATCTGATATATAAAATATGCACTGGTTAGGGCCAGCAGGGTGCCTCAGGGGGGAGCACTGGTAAATGGCACCTCCCCAGTTGAAGGTGAGAATCCGGCCCCTCTGTGTGGAGGAGGATTTTCTCCTCCCTTGATTGCTGGCTTTCTCCTGCAGTTCACGTGAGCCTGGATTCTATCCCAGACCGCACAGGGCACAAGGCTGGGGTACACCCTGCACTGGATGCCACTGGATGCACTGGATCTCAGGGCACACACACACACACACACACATGATGGACACATTACCAGTTAACCAGTTAGCCTAACCACATGAGAAAACTGGAGTAGCCAGACAGAATCCCATACAAGACAGGGAGGAGAGACTCCTCCACACAAACAGAGCAGCATTTAAACCCCCAGTCCTGGAGATGTGAGGCCACAAAATGCCCCCCCCCCCCCTCACCTGATACATAGAGGGCCTCTCACTTCAGGCCTGGCTTTGTAATTTAGGAAGCCCCGGGCGATGAGGTACAGCGATGCCGTGGCCCGGTGATCTATGAAATTCAAGCCTTGGATGGCAGCGGAGACGCAGAGCCGTGTGGGGCCCGGGTACCGCCTTCCTGGGGGGGTCCTCCGCCTGAGACACGGCCCGCCCTGGGGTGAAGCTGCAATTTTAATGGAATGCAAGCAGAGGCACCCAACTCACTATCCGGTTTCAGCGTCAGCCTCATGAAAGGGGGTCAAACGCGGAGTTGAACACGGGGCCCATGAGCTCTGCCAGTTTTTGGTCAGTCTCTGCTCCTAATTGCTTTACTGGAGTAATTATTTGAAAAGTAAGTCACATGACCTGCCACTAATTAAAACGTTCCCTGAAGCCTGTTGCACTTCTGCCCTCGAGGGCTAGAGTTGTGCCCCTCCCTATGTAAAAGTATTTAATTACTCCCCCCAATAAGATATTCACAGCCACCGAGAAAGAAGCGCTTTGTGTGCAACGTCTTGAAAGGGGTGATGATTGCCAAACCTTTTGTGTTAAAAATAAACACCAGATCTTTGATATGCCATTAAGGAAAAGAATGATTGTACTTTTACAGTGGATCTCTGCTTTTATTTTGCCAGCATTTTTGAAGGATCACACACAGGGTTGGTTTATTCATAAGTTTACCGGATCTTTCCATCACGTCAATGACCTGCCGGGACCTGAAAATCTTATGTGTGCTCTGCTCCCAGACAAGAATATCTGCAGCTCCTAAAGACTAAGGATGCATTCATTGGACATAACTGCTTATCCAGTGCAGGGCTCTGCTGAAGTTGGCACTTATCCCAGGAACTGGAGGGTGAGAGGTAGAGGCACACAAAACATGGGGTGCCAATCTATCGCAGGGCATGCACACACACACACACACACACACACACACACACACACAGCTGCATACTGAGGGAAATTTAAAGTCACCAGTCCACACATTCTTGGATGGTGGCATAAACCAGAATACCAGCTGAAAACCCACACAAGCAGAAGGGGAACGTGCAGGTCACCCACACACATCGCTGGGGGTAGGAACAGAAACGTCCATTCTGGAGGCGTGAGGTCACACTCCACCAATTATGGAACTTCCTAGAATAAATCAGTATATTGCTGGCATATAATAACTATTATACCTTAAATTAGTTTCCTAACAAGAGGTGGATAGGACGGTGGATGAAGCACAGCGGGCAGCGTTGTTTCTGGACTGGTGTCACTCCAGCAAGTCAGGTGACATCATTAGGGAAGCACTGAGCGGCCCGGACAGTGAGAGCATGTAGGTGTGAGGTCCTGTGGATTGCCCAGGAGCTACAGCCAAATGAAGTCCCAATGAAAAGCGAGGGGCATGTTTACTTTGTTAGGTTCACAGCTTGCTCCGGCAGAAACCCTCAGCTCTCCGTGAAATGAAGACAATGCATCTTTATTTAAGCCAAAAACCTCAAAATGAGTGCACTCGACTGAAAGTCAGTCACTTAAAAGGCAAGCGAAGCTTTCACGAGAGATGAAGGTCAGGCCTTGCTCTCGAAAACTAGTTAGAATAGCTAGAACTGTTTGTGTAACATGATACGATTTAGCAGCAAATAAAATACGACATAAAGATACGAACACGTTAGTCAGGCTGGAAATTTATACCTGCATTTTTAATGTTGCTAATAGTCTTCAGAGCAAATTTAATTCATGTGATGGCTGCTCACAAGAGCATATATATAAAAAACATACATATATAAAAAAAAACAAAAGAGCTGCTGTTGTACTGGCGCTCATTAAGCCTGGTTGAGCCTGGAAAGGAGCCGGTGTCGCCCCCTGGGGTCCAGGCAGGTCGGCGCGCTTTCATGTGGGTGTCGGCCGTTCATCTCCGTAAGCTGACTTTGTTGCCAGGAACCTGTGGCTGTAGGAGTACATGGATTTAATCCCTTTGTCAGGTGATACTTTGTTAGACAAAGTCTTCCTGCAACTGAAGAGTAAACGGAATGGAGTCTGAGCCAATAATGGAGGATGAGCCTGAAGGGACAGGCCCACAATGCGGGCTGCGGCTTTCAGCAAACGAAACGGATATTATGGGGGAACGAGACGCAGAGCAGCATGAGGGAACATCTAGGCGGGACCTTCTGTTCTCTGCTCTGCTGACAGCGTACCCAGGCGGCAGTTCGTCTGCACAAACAGCATAGCGCATAACTTAAATTCAAAAATGGTAAGTGTGTCAGCTGTGCTGCTGAAAGAAAAGACAGGGCAATAGAAGAAGACAAGACAAGATAGGAAAGATGAGATAATACAAGATAAGACAATGTGACATTAAACATAACATGATATAAAATATAACATAAAACATAACATATCATAACATAAGAGGGGTGACATTACTGATCCCAGGTGGAAACTCTAACATAGAAAATCGAAGATACGAAAAGAACAGACAAATAAACATATAGTGCAAAACAAGACTGCACACATAGTACAGACAAGTAACAGAACGTCCTGAAAAAGAATATTAAGGAAATATAGATAAGAAAATGCAATGTTTATGTAATGCAAGTTTATGGAGAAGAACATTTATCAACTTTTTCTTTGACTGTTGAATCGACATACCTGTATCTCGCGATTCATCATGTTTCAGTTGCTGGGTTATTGTGGACAGACTCTTACCCCCGCTCTAAAATCCACTATGCTGTCACCGCCAGCCAGTCACTCCTAATTCTCTGCTCTGCCAGCAACCCCAAAACTAACCTGAGGTTCTGTGGACAACTTTGCTTGCAGCCACCATATCTGTACCAGACATTTCTGTGGCATTGCAATATAGTGCTCTGTGCTTGACAATGCACCTTTCCTCTTTCACTCAAAACCATTTCACAGGTGAACGGCAAACACGCACAGGGTGTGACAAACAGAGACGCTGCATGAGGAGGAACTTTGAAGCAACTAAATCACAATTTAGCAACCAAGGTGAGTCATATTAGGCTGGATGCCAATTAGCAGCATGCGTGTCCTACAAAGGAGACCTGACAGTTAGCACTTTGATGTGCAAATTCTCAGTGCAACATGAGGCAACCAGGAGAGTCCCAAAGATGCCAAATAACCATAGTGATTATTAAGTCCTGGGTATCCATATATTATTAGCTGTTTCCATTATAGTGTCCACCCCACGCACTCATCAAGGGCGTATTCAGGGGCAGGGCCAGAGGGGCAACTGAAAGCTGATTGACTCCCCCAATTGGCCCTACCCATCACTCACCGATTCAAAACATATCATTGGCTGTATGAATTATGGCCCCTGTTATGCCTCCACCTTAAAAATTCCTAGAATCTCCTCCCATAAGGGCAAGTGATGGGGGGCTTTTTAGTAGGAACACTTATAGGAAAATAGTCATAGCTGTCAAATGACATGAAAGGTTAATCAAAAGCGGTTTTACCTCCGACTGAAAACGGAGATTACGTCAGCTTTATGGGCCTTGTGATAATGGACTAATCCTTTTAATATTCCATCCATCTTCAAACAGCTTGTTACGGTGAGGAGAGGGCAGCAGGCTGGGGGACACCCTGGACCAGACACCAGCTGACCGCAGGGCACCCACCAACATGCACAATGGGCAATTCAGAGATGCCAATCAACCTAAATGCATGCCTTTGGGCGCCTGGAGGAAAGCCACATGACACGGGTAAAACAGCCTATATCCCTATGAAACATGCAATATGCAATATGAAAACATGCAGTTTCCTAATCCAATATGCAACATGCAATATCTATATGCAATGTGCAACATGCAATATGAAAACATGCTATATCCATATGCAATGTGCAATATGAAAACGTGCAATATCCATATGCAATGTGCAATATGCAACATGAAAATATGCAATATCCATATGCAATATGAAAACGTGCAATATCCATATGCAATGTGCAATATGCAACATGGAAATATGCAATATCCATATGCAATATGAAAACATGCTATATCCATATGCAATGTGCAATATGCGACATGAAAATATGCAATATCCATATGCAATATGAAAACATGCAATATCCATATGCAATATGAAAACATGCAATATCCATATGCAATGTGCAATATGAAAACATGCAATATCCATATGCAATATGAAAACATGCAATATCCATATGCAATGTGCAATATGAAAACATGCAATATCCATATGCAATATGAAAACATGCAATATCCATATGCAATATGAAAACATGCCATATCCATATGCAATGTGCAATATGAAAACATGCAATATGAAAACATGCAATATCCATATGCAATATGAAAACATGCAATATCCATATGCAATGTGCAATATGAAAACATGCAATATGAAAACATGCAATATCCATATGCAATATGAAAACATGCAATATCCATATGCAATATGAAAACATGCAATATGAAAACATGCAATATCCATATGCTATACGAAGACATGCAATATCCATATGCAATATGAAAACATGCCATATCCATATGCAATGTGCAATATGAAAACATGCAATATCCATATGCAATATGAAAACATGCAATATCCATATGCAATGTGCAATATGAAAACATGCAATATCCATATGCAATGTGCAATATGAAAACATGCCATATCCATATGCAATGTGCAATATGAAAACATGCAATATCCATATGCAATATGAAAACGTGCAATATCCATATGCAATGTGCAATATGAAAACGTGCAATATCCATATGCAATGTGCAATATGCAACATGAAAATATGCAATATCCATATGCAATATGAAAACGTGCAATATCCATATGCAATGTGCAATATGCAACATGGAAATATGCAATATCCATATGCAATATGAAAACATGCTATATCCATATGCAATGTGCAATATGCGACATGAAAATATGCAATATCCATATGCAATATGAAAACATGCAATATCCATATGCAATATGAAAACATGCAATATCCATATGCAATGTGCAATATGAAAACATGCAATATCCATATGCAATATGAAAACATGCAATATCCATATGCAATATGAAAACATGCAATATCCATATGCAATGTGCAATATGAAAACATGCAATATCCATATGCAATATGAAAACATGCAATATCCATATGCAATATGAAAACATGCCATATCCATATGCAATGTGCAATATGAAAACATGCAATATGAAAACATGCAATATCCATATGCAATATGAAAACATGCAATATCCATATGCAATGTGCAATATGAAAACATGCAATATGAAAACATGCAATATCCATATGCAATATGAAAACATGCAATATCCATATGCAATATGAAAACATGCAATATGAAAACATGCAATATCCATATGCTATACGAAGACATGCAATATCCATATGCAATATGAAAACATGCCATATCCATATGCAATGTGCAATATGAAAACATGCAATATCCATATGCAATATGAAAACATGCAATATCCATATGCAATGTGCAATATGAAAACATGCAATATCCATATGCAATGTGCAATATGAAAACATGCCATATCCATATGCAATGTGCAATATGAAAACATGCAATATCCATATGCAATATGAAAACGTGCAATATCCATATGCAATGTACAATATGCAACATGGAAATATGCAATATCCATATGCAATATGAAAACATGCTATATCCATATGCAATGTGCAATATGCGACAGGAAAATATGCAATGTCCATATGCAATATGAAAACATGCAATATCCATATGCAATATGAAAACATGCAATATCCATATGCAATGTGCAATATGAAAACATGCAATATCCATATGCAATATGAAAACATGCAATATCCATATGCAATATGAAAACATGCAATATCCATATGCAATGTGCAATATGAAAACATGCAATATCCATATGCAATATGAAAACATGCAATATCCATATGCAATATGAAAACATGCCATATCCATATGCAATGTGCAATATGAAAACATGCAATATGAAAACATGCAATATCCATATGCAATATGAAAACATGCAATATCCATATGCAATGTGCAATATGAAAACATGCAATATGAAAACATGCAATATCCATATGCAATATGAAAACATGCAATATCCATATGCAATATGAAAACATGCAATATGAAAACATGCAATATCCATATGCTATACGAAGACATGCAATATCCATATGCAATATGAAAACATGCCATATCCATATGCAATGTGCAATATGAAAACATGCAATATCCATATGCAATATGAAAACATGCAATATCCATATGCAATGTGCAATATGAAAACATGCAATATCCATATGCAATGTGCAATATGAAAACATGCCATATCCATATGCAATGTGCAATATGAAAACATGCAATATCCATATGCAATATGAAAACATGCAATATCCATATGCAATGTGCAATATGCAATATGAAAACATGCAATATCCATATGCAATGTGCAATATGCAATATGAAAGCTAAACACACAGAGCAGCACCCAGGAGGTTTGAGGCAGCAGCTTGGCCCACTGAGGCACTGTGATCATAACTATGACACATTTTTACTTCAATATTACAACCAAATAATATAAAATACAAGTCAGATACATACAATAAAAATCAGTTATATGAAAGAGATATGAAAGATTAACATAATTACATAATTTTGTTATCAACCCTTGTCTTTCATCAAGTTTTTACAATACACTTATAAACTGAAATGAATACGGAAATGCGTTTGGTGTCCATTCATCCATTCACTTCATTCATTCACTCATCCATTCATCCTGGAGCCTATTCCGGAAGCAACGGGTCCAAGGCTGGGCATATCCCCGGACGGGGCGCCGGTCCAAGGCTGGGCATATCCCCGGAAGGGGCTCCGGTCCAAGGCTGGGCATATCCCCGGAAGGGGCTCCAATCCAAGGCTGGGCATATCCCCGGACGGGGCGCCGGTCCAAGGCTGGGCATATCCCCGGACGGGGCGCCGGTCCAAGGCTGGGCATATCCCCGGACGGGGCGCCGGTCCAAGGCTGGGCATATCCCCGGAAGGGGCTCCGGTCCAAGGCTGGGCATATCCCCGGAAGGGGCGCCGGTCCAAGGCTGGGCATATCCCCGGAAGGGGCACCGATCCATCACAGGCTGTCTGTATTTCTTGAAATGCTAAACATTGCCTGTTGGTTTGGCGGGGGGGTCTGCGCTGCCGTTGGGGGGGTCTGCGCTGCCGTTGGGGGGGTTTGCGCTGCCGTTGGGGGGGTCTGCGCTGCCGTTGGGGGGGTCTGCCGCCCTCTCTGCGTTTGGCTCAGCACTCGCCGGCTGTCTCTCAGGCGCCTTTAAATAATTGTGCGATCATAGCTCACGCCGCTGTTGCCAGCTCCGATCAATCTCATTACAGCTTCCGCTCGCGCTCATTTGCGAAGTTCCCTCTGCAGGCCGGAGCACCGGCAATTACACAGGAATGGGGGGGGCTGATGGGGGTGTTGACATTTAACCCAGGCAGTGATGTGTGTTTAGCCAATGTGCTCACACACCCCCACCCAGCCTTAGGCAGAATTAATCTGTTACTACGGAAATACATGCAATACTTTCTTATTATTGTTTATTGTCATTTATTATTTATTGTTAGTGTCTATTAATGTCTAAATGTGTTTTACTGTATAAATGTGTGTACTGTAAACTTGTAGTTCCCTCAGGATTAATAAAGGATCTATCCATCCATCCATCATCCATCTGTCCATCCATCCATCTGTCTATCATCCATCCATCCATCTATCATCCATCCATCCATCTGTCCACCCATCCATCATCCATCCATGTCTATCATCCATCCATCCATCCATCCGTCCATCTATCCATCTGTCCATCCATCCGTCTATCATCCATCTGTCCATCCATCATCCATCCATCCCTCTGTCTATCATCCATCCATCTGTCTATCATCCATCCATCATCCATCTGTCCATCCATCATCCATCCATCTGTCCAACCATCCATTCATCCACCCATCTATCCACACTCCTATGGCTTGTTCGGCCAGTGTCTCCAAACTGAATAGGCCCGTGTTGGCACCCCCTGGGGGTGACGCCCCATGCTTCTGGGACGCATGCCGCAGCTGTCCTGACGCAGGGACTCCCCTCGACGGCACGGGACGCTCCGCGGACCTTGCAATTAACACGCCGCATGGAACAAGAGAGATCGATTTCTCCTGCGCTTTCATTTGCATATTGTTTGCATATCATTTGCATGCAATCCATTCTTGCTGCGATCCACACGTGACGATAGCCGCTGTTACCTTCTGGATCCGAGCCGCCCTGAGACCTCACGCATACATGCACATGTGCATCGCGGCCCATTTCGCCCCTTGCTCCCCCCAGGGCCTGAGCACTTTAGTCGACACGCATTAGCCGCAGGCGGCAGGAGCAGTGGGGCGCCCTCTACACTCCCTCCCCAGCTTCCTGGCCGCCCAGCTCACCTCTGTCCCCCCCCGGCTGTCTGATTGCATCGCAGACGTGCAGCTCTGCGGCTCCGACTCTCCCGCGTGCCTTCGTGACGCGAGACGCCGCCTCGCTTCAGATTCGTCCACATGCTCATTCGTCAAGTCGGCCATCTTTAAGTCACGCGCTCTCTCTCTCTCACTCACACACACACACACTTTCCAGGAAGGTCAGCCACCGTTTCCACTAACTCATAGTAATGAATAATACAATAACGAATAATACTTGATTTCTGATATTGGACAAATAGCAGCACGTACAGCTAGCAGAGCATCAGCGTGGCGTTCAGATACCGGGGTGCTGTTTGACCTGGAGAACCTGCAGAAGATCCCTCTAAAATAATGACCTGATTTGCATAAACATCCAGGGCTGGGGAGAGTCCAGCAAGCCCACCGCACACACCTCCCAGAATCTCTGCATTCATTTGCAAACTCATTGAAGGCACTGGGAAAATGGGGTCATGGGAACAATGTATCATGACTGCAAAAAATAATCCGGCCCCCGGAATGACAGTGTCCTCTTTCGAAGTCTCGCTCCCTCTGTCATTTTTTTCAATTAGTCATTAATTTGATGACGCTCCCTTAACCCAGCTCTCGTCGCCATGGGAATAAGACCTCACACACGGTCATCCACGTCCATCCTTCACCTTCTTTGCAGGTCCAGTATCAAGAAGCAGAACAGAGGAGTCAAGGGCAACTGATACAATAATTGTACCATTGTGTTATTCAGGGGAGTCAGATAGATTAGGGCTCCATCTCTCCTCCAGTGATCAAATTATCTGACAGCGCACCGTTATCCTGCCCGCAGTCTCTCGATCCGAAGCTCTCCTCGACTTGCCGTCTTCCATTAGAGAACTTAAAACTTTTAATGTGGGGGGGTCGCACTGCATCTTGCTTCTCTGAACAGTCCCTTATAATTACCGTATTCGCCGTTAATTAACAGAGAGCCTAAGATAAGTGAGGAAAACACTCTCGGCCATGTCCGGATAAATTCTTTTATTAAGGGTTGGTTTCGAGATAAAGCTGAGGAATAATGGAGTCGTGCATAAGTCGATGGCAAAACAAGAGGCGAATGAAAGTACTCGCTGGTATTTAGCATAGCCTGGACCGGCGAGGCAATAATCAGAGATCGTTTACGTTTTAGCCGGAGATGAAACCAAAATGCTTCTAAATGTGGAAGACATGGACAGTCACTGGAGTGAGGAGTCAGCCAGTAGGACCCTGTCGCTTGATCTGCCCGACCGTAGCTCTCCTTAATGTATCACAGGGGCTTAATAATGGTTTAATCCTGCCTCCCCCCCCCACGTCCCCGTATTTTAATCAGAACTTTAATGGGTACAAACTGAGGGTGAATGAGAATTTATCAAGGAGAGGACAATTTCAACAGGACCGCGGTAATTTTTGTGACATATAGGTTACAGGCTTATAAATTCTTACAGTCTCACCCCAAGCTACTCAGCAGGTAGATTTAAGACTGAACATAAAACGTCTTGAAAGAAACTGTCAGACTTTTTTTTTCTGCAGTTTCGGTGCATCACTTGTAAGAAGTCTAGAGGTTATCATATATTTGTGTTTCAGTATTCCGCACACAGACACAGACAAACACACATACACATGCACACACATACAGAAAGAGGAAGACTAAAGCAGTAACACAGTTGCTAATACTACCCACAAATGTTGCATCACAACCAAAATCCTATTAAAATCCATCCAAAATCCAACTAAATCTACATGACAAACCGCAGCGAAATGGAATCACCACACAGACACACACACACAGACACACACGCTGCGACCTTCTGGACCCGCTATATACCACAGAGACGCTGCAAAGAGCGAATGCCGCCTATCGTCAGAAAGACACAGACTTTAATTTTATGTTAATACTGCAGAAAGTGGCTTTATCTTATCTGCGAAAATTCTCTCACTGAGCCAAGTGTTCAGAAGTACCTGCAGGCAGGGGGCGGCGACGGGCTGATTAATGTATTGTGATTAATGTAGATTTTTAATCACTTTAATTATTCATTTCATTAATCATTAATCTTCTCCTCCCTTCATCAAAAGATACATAACCAAACTATGATTAAGGAAAAAAAATATATTGGCTTCCATACACTGGATATTATAATACACCTGGAGATTTTGTTCCAACACTTTTCATATTTGTAGCATAACAAAACTGCTTTTCATAAACAAATATTTCATTACCAAAAGTACGAGTATACATTTCCATATACTTCGCCATTCGTAAATCTGGCCTGGTGACTTAATTATAACTTATAACTGCCTCAGTGGGAGATATGAAAGTGTGGGTTAATTAGGATGCCATGCGGTTGCCAGATCTTGCCATTGAGAATTAAGGAGGAGCATTTATGTCCATTTCTTAGCGATGACTGATACCATTGACTCACCATCGAGGTTCCCAGCATATTTTTTTTGTCAAGCACCAATGGTGCCAGAATCAGTTTTTACAAGGAGGAGTCGGGGAATAGCAAATTTATTGAGTGTTTGGATGAGGCTGGCGTGCTGTTGGGTTTGCATTACCAATATCGTACTCCATAGTACCTTTTCAACACTGGATGACAGAACGGTTCTTAAGGAATAAAAATTCAATTACATCGGCAGCCTGTCAGGCAGGAATGTAATACGTCACAGGAAGAACATTTGAAACAAAAACAAGAGCAGTGAATGTGGCGCCTTTGTGGCGACTTTGACGGCCATGCATCTCAAGCAGGAAATATTGTACATTATTAGTATATGGCTGGATGTGTCGGAGAGATGGCCCAGGTACCCCAGGTTCCACACACAAGCCAGGACTGAGCATCTGCTCGGCGAAAATTACAGGCAGCAGGTATCCAATGCAAAACATCCTAGGAACCAGCATCCAAGAAGTTACAGCTTATGTAACACTGGATGAAACGATCGATGTGATTAGTCTGAGCAAAGCGCTTGGACCTTTGAACAAAACGCTGTGAGCCACAATAGTCCCCCCCCCCCCCAGGCTGAAAGGCATAATTAGATTGTTTGGTCATCTTCTGGTGCCTGAGGAGAAAAAGGGCTGTCTGTCCCTCGCGCCTTTCCTGCAGCACCCACTGTGAGACGGCTCTCTTCGATGGGTCAAAACTGCAGAGGTGTATATCGTAAATAAGGCTGGAATTACCTTCCCGTCCGTGTCTGGTTCTTACTGGCAGGAATCCGTTACATAACTGGCCAAAGCGACCTGAGAAAGAGTTTTCATCATAAAGAGGGCTGTCAGGCCACTCGGGTAGCTTTTAATGACAAGCCATTTCGCTCATTATCGGGCGAAAATTAATGGCATTGACTTAGCGGCTAAGTTGTCCCTGTCGGATCTTCTCAAAACTCCCATGCGGACGTCAGCGCGTGAAGATTACAGCTATGAAACACCTCCTGAATGGATTTAATCCTGCACAGAGGCGTGATCCCTTCATGGAAACAGCGACGGACATATCTGCCAAAAATTTGAAAGTCTTCTTTTGTTCTTTCTTATATTAGTTGCATTTTGCGTATGATTAATTTTTTTTTAGAAATTCCCCAGTAATGGAAGTAATCTCATAATCTCAAACTGAAAAATCATACTCATTGTTTTGTATTAAGGATCAAAGAAAAGTTAATAAATCCACCAAAATAATGTTGCGTGTAAGTGATGTGAAATTAAATTTAATATATGCTGTTCATATGAGTAATATCTACGTAATAAAATGCAACATAAGAATCAGTAAAATCTGTAATCAGTTTCAACAGAAAATGCGTAATTTTGTCAATAAATCCAAAACAACAGAGCATCGTTGCACGGAACGCGGCCAGGAATTGATTTCATGAGGAAGTTCGTATTAATTATGCATTAAATGTTTGTTTAACAGAAAGAGGGCATCGTAAGGGCCAGGCCGCCTTTATAAATCAGGCGGACTGGCGGAGAAAGCGGCTATGACGGCGGCATGATGTGTACATTGGGCTGAGGGATGGATGCAATAAAAAGGAGGGCACATACCCTGACATGCGGACGGCGCCGGGCTCCCGGCAAGGAGAGTTATGTCAGCGGCGCGCTGACGATGATCACGGCGGCGTTTATTTATAGGAGACCGCAGGGTGAACAGAGTCAAAGGCAACTGAGCTGCGTCGCGTTGCACAATTTGCACGAGCGGTTGCACGTTCTCGTGCAAACCGTGCAAAAGTGACCCTGCTCCATCGCCGGGTGCGTTAATTATAGCGGCGAAGGGGCAGCACGAGAAGCGCTTTCACGCGACGAGAACGCGGGCTGTCATTGGTCAAAGAGTGCTTCGTACCAAGACCCCGGATTACAGAAACAAATATAAATTGTCATGTGCTGAAATGTGATTATTCATTCATTGGATTTTATTTGTGTAATCTTTTGAGTATATTTCTTCTGATATCAGGCTGGTCTATGACGAGGGGCAGGCTGGCGCGAGTCAACCTATTCGTGGCTCCAGGCTAGCATGACCACGCAGCTAGCTGACCTTAGCCTAGGCCAGGGGTGTCAAACATACGGCCCGCGGGCCGAATACGGCCCACTATGGTGTCCAATACGGCCTGCGGGATGATTTGAACAATAGTATTAAATATCAAATCTTTTTTATTATCATCATTATTATTATTAGTAGTAGTATTAAAAAGGAATGAGTGTTAATGAACAGTTCCTGAGGACTTGTTAAATGCAGTTTTACAGAATATAGTGCATTTGTTGTAATTTGATGCACTATGATTAAAAAAAAATAATAATAAATTCGGCCCGCACATGGTCACATTTTCTTCTCATCCGGCCCTCACCCTAAAATGAGTTTGACACCCCTGGCCTAGGCTATGTGATCACATGGCCAAGATAGGATTTAGTGTATTTCCAGTGTATTTGTAGCCAAACTGAGGTATTCGGAAGAAACGTGTCTATACAATCAATGAAAAGAAAATGAATAACTTTCATCCATTTTCTGTAACTGGTTGTCCTATTCAGGGTTGCAGAGGGTCTGGAGCCTATGGGCACAAGGCAGGGAACAACCCAGGATGGGATGCCAACCCAGACTCACACACTAACAGGCAATTTCGTAATTCCAGTTAGCCTTAGCATGTTTTTTGACTGCAGGGGGAAAGGGGAATTCCCAAAGGAAACCCCACAATGAGAGCATGCTAACTCCACACACAAATGGAGCCATGCTGGAGACACTGGAGGTGTGAGGTAACAGTATTAACCACTGCGCCACCCCAAACGGATAACTTATTACACCCCAAACGGATAACTTATTACACCCCAAACGGATAACTTATTACACCCCAAACGAATAACTTATTACACCCCAAACGAATAACTTATTACATCCCAAACGAATAACTTATTACACCCCAAACGGATAACTTATTACACCCCAAACGGATAACTTATTACACCCCAAACGAATAACTTATTACACCCAAAACTGATAACTTATTACACCCCAAACTAATAACTTATTACACCCCAAACGAATAACTTATTACACCCCAAACGAATAACTTATTACACCCCAAACGAATAACTTATTACACCCCAAACGAATAACTTATTACACCCCAAACGAATAACTTATTACACCCCAAACGAATAACTTATTACACCCAAAACTGATAACTTATTACACCCCAAACTAATAACTTATTACACCCAAAACTGATAACTTATTACACCCCAAACGGATAACTTATTACACCCCAAACGGATAACTTATTACACCCCAAACGGATAACTTATTACACCCCAAACGGATAACTTATTACACCCCAAACGGATAACTTATTACACCCAAAACTGATAACTTATTACACCCCAAACTAATAACTTATTACACCCAAAACTGATAACTTATTACACCCCAAACGGATAACTTATTACACCCCAAACGGATAACTTATTACACCCCAAACGAATAACTTATTACACCCCAAACGGATAACTTATTACACCCCAAACGGATAACTTATTACACCCCAAACGAATAACTTATTACACCCCAAACGGATAACTTATTACACCCCAAACGGATAACTTATTACACCCCAAACGAATAACTTATTACACCCCAAACGGATAACTTATTACACCCCAAACGGATAACTTATTACACCCCAAACGAATAACTTATTACACCCAAAACTGATAACTTATTACACCCCAAACTAATAACTTATTACACCCCAAACGAATAACTTATTACACCCCAAACGAATAACTTATTACACCCAAAACTGATAACTTATTACACCCCAAACGGATAACTTATTACACCCCAAACGGATAACTTATTACACCCCAAACGAATAACTTATTACACCCCAAACGGATAACTTATTACACCCCAAACGAATAACTTATTACACCCCAAACGGATAACTTATTACACCCCAAACGAATAACTTATTACACCCCAAACGGATAACTTATTACACCCAAAACGAATAACTTATTACACCCCAAACGGATAACTTATTACACCCCAAACGAATAACTTATTACACCCCAAACGGATAACTTATTACACCCCAAACGAATAACTTATTACACCCCAAACGGATAACTAATTACACCCCAAACGAATAACTTATTACACCCAAAACGAATAACTTATTACACCCCAAACGGATAACTTATTACACCCCAAACGAATAACTTATTACACCCCAAACGGATAACTTATTACACCCCAAACGAATAACTTATTACACCCAAAACTGATAACTTATTACACCCCAAACGGATAACTTATTACACCCCAAACGGATAACTTATTACACCCAAAACTGATAACTTATTACACCCCAAACTAATAACTTATTACACCCCAAACGAATAACTTATTACACCCCAAACGAATAACTTATTACACCCAAAACTGATAACTTATTACACCCCAAACTAATAACTTATTACACCCCAAACGAATAACTTATTACACCCCAAACGAATAACTTATTACACCCAAAACTGATAACTTATTACACCCCAAACGGATAACTTATTACACCCCAAACGGATAACTTATTACACCCCAAACGGATAACTTATTACACCCCAAACGAATAACTTATTACACCCCAAACAAATAACTTATTACATCCCAAACGGATAACTTATTACACCCCAAACGGATAACTTATTACACCCAAAACGGATAACTTATTACACCCCAAACGAATAACTTATTACACCCCAAACGAATAACTTATTACATCCCAAACGGATAACTTATTACACCCCAAACGGATAACTTATTACACCCCAAACGGATAACTTATTACACCCCAAACGAATAACTTATTACACCCCAAACGGATAACTTATTACACCCCAAACGAATAACTTATTACACCCAAAACGAATAACTTATTACACCCCAAACGGATAACTTATTACACCCCAAACGGATAACTTATTACATCCCAAACGGATAACTTATTACACCCCAAACGAATAACTTATTACATCCCAAACGAATAACTTATTACACCCCAAACTAATAACTTATTACACCCCAAACTAATAACTTATTACACCCCAAACTAATAACTTATTACACCCCAAACGGATAACTTATTACACCCCAAACGGATAACTTATTACACCCCAAACGAATAACTTATTACACCCCAAACGGATAACTTATTACACCCCAAACGGATAACTTATTACACCCAAAACGAATAACTTATTACATCCCAAACTAATAACTTATTACACCCAAAACGAATAACTTATTACACCCCAAACGGATAACTTATTACACCCCAAACGGATAACTTATTACACCCAAAACGAATAACTTATTACATCCCAAACGGATAACTTATTACACCCCAAACGAATAACTTATTACATCCCAAACTAATAACTTATTACACCCAAAACGAATAACTTATTACACCCCAAACGGATAACTTATTACACCCCAAACGGATAACTTATTACACCCAAAACGAATAACTTATTACACCCCAAACTGATAACTTATTACACCCCAAACGAATAACTTATTACACCCCAAACAAATAACTTATTACACCCCAAACGAATAACTTATTACACCCCAAACAAATAACTTATTACACCCCAAACGGATAACTTATTACACCCAAAACGAATAACTTATTACACCCCAAACAAATAACTTATTACACCCCAAACGGATAACTTATTACACCCAAAACGAATAACTTATTACATCCCAAACGGATAACTTATTACACCCCAAACGGATAACTTATTACACCCAAAACGAATAACTTATTACATCCCAAACGGATAACTTATTACACCCAAAACGAATAACTTATTACACCCCAAACGGATAACTTATTACACCCAAAACGAATAACTTATTACATCCCAAACGGATAACTTATTACACCCAAAACAAATAACTTATTACACCCCAAACGAATAACTTATTACACCCCAAACAAATAACTTATTACACCCCAAACGGATAACTTATTACACCCAAAACGAATAACTTATTACATCCCAAACGGATAACTTATTACACCCAAAACAAATAACTTATTACACCCCAAACGAATAACTTATTACACCCCAAACAAATAACTTATTACACCCCAAACGGATAACTTATTACACCCAAAACGAATAACTTATTACACCCCAAACTGATAACTTATTACACCCCAAACAAATAACTTATTACACCCCAAACGGATAACTTATTACACCCAAAACGAATAACTTATTACACCCCAAACAAATAACTTATTACATCCCAAACGGATAACTTATTACACCCAAAACAAATAACTTATTACACCCCAAACGAATAACTTATTACACCCCAAACAAATAACTTATTACACCCCAAACGGATAACTTATTACACCCAAAACGAATAACTTATTACACCCCAAACTGATAACTTATTACACCCCAAACGAATAACTTATTACACCCCAAACTAATAACTTATTACACCCCAAACAAATAACTTATTACACCCCAAACGGATAACTTATTACACCCAAAACGAATAACTTATTACATCCCAAACGGATAACTTATTACACCCCAAACGAATAACTTATTACATCCCAAACGAATAACTTATTACACCCCAAACGGATAACTTATTACACCCCAAACTAATAACTTATTACACCCCAAACTAATAACTTATTACACCCCAAACTAATAACTTATTACTTATTACAACCCAAACTAATAACATCAATTGTGTTTCTTGAATTATGTGTCCATAATGATGTAATCAATGATTTGTCCATAACGACAACACCAGTCATGTAATCACAACAGCGTCACCAGTGAGGCATCCTTATGATGTCACCAGAGTGTGTCCACAATGATGTCACCAGTCCCATGTCTGTAGTGATATTATCAACGATGCACCTATTACTAATTTGCCAGGGCAGATAAGTAGTCTCGAAAGTGCTGGCATCGTGTTTTTCCCCTTGCAGAGTCAGTGCTTACGATTGATGCAGTAAACAATAAATCACTCATGCTGCTGCTTCTTATACTCAAAATGCATCAACAAAGATCAGACAACAGTAGTGCATGCATCAGACACCCTTTATTAAGTATTAATAATTCATGTCCGAATAATAGAGCTTCATTGTCGTCTGTAACCCTGAGGATATCATTCCGGGTGTCATGGCTGGAAGGCAGCCAGGAATCAGCCTCTGTAGCTTTTGTTTGCTAATGGCAAAGCGCTGGTTTTAAGGCTAATGAATGCGACCAAAGAGAGAGAAGTCAGATCTGATACACTGCATGTTTATTTCCTCCCTGTTTCTTACAAAAAAAAAGAAATAATGAGGAAAGCGATTTGCTGTGGGGATCCTGGATCCTACGCTAGGGAGCACAGGGATGGAGTCCGAGACGCCCTGGAACCTACGCCAGGGAGCACAGGGATGGAGGCCGAGACGCCCTGGATCCTACGCCAGGGAGCACAGGGATGGAGGCCGAGACGCCCTGGATCCTACGGCAGGGAGCACAGGGATGGAGGCCGAGACGCCCTGGATCCTACGGCAGGGAGCACAGGGATGGAGACTGAGACGCCCTGGATCCTACACCAGGGAGCACAGGGATGGAGGCCGAGACGCCCTGGATCCTACGGCAGGGAGCACAGGGATGGAGGCCGAGACGCCCTGGATCCTACGCCAGGGAGCACAGGGATGGAGGCCGAGACGCCCTGGATCCTACGCCAGGGAGCACAGGGATGGAGGCTGAGACGCCCTGGATCCTACGCCAGGGAGCACAGGGATGGAGGCTGAGACGCCCTGGATCCTACGCCAGGGAGCACAGGGATGGAGGCCGAGACGCTCAGTGCGTTAGGGAAACTGTGACTACCAGCCTCCCTGGCTTGCTGACTCGGCTGGGGAGCCCCCCCACACCCCCCACACCCCCCCACCCACGCCCGGGTGTGTCAGGATACCCGGCCTTTCCGGGCCTGGCGTCTGACCTTCCCGCAGGAACGCCGCTGTCCGATCCGACAAACGAAAACAACACGAAAATAATCCAGTCAGGCGGCACAGTCAGCGATTCGGCAGCCAGCTACCTCTTCAGCAAACATGACAAAGCCATGTCGTCACGGCAACCCCCCCCCCCCAAGCCCCCCCCACGCACTTCTGCCGAGTGAGCTGTAAACAGGAGGCCAGCAAACGCCTCGTAATGCGGAATGTAGAAAGAACACAGAGAAATTAATGAGGCTCGACGTTACTCTTATAGCTTAGCATGTAGGCTGGGCGTTAACCCCTAGGCCTCTGCGCTCTGCCTCACTACAGGGCGATACCGCTGTAAATATACAGAGCGGAAAATAAAGTGCCACACCTCGCTTCCTACACCTTCCTGTTTCTTTAAGGTTTTTGCTCATAGTCCTGAAGCTTGATGGTGCCGATTCCACGCAGACTGTCCAAGGCCCTTTGGTTTACAGTGCACATCTCTCCATCATATTTGCTCATTATAACCTCTTTAATGGCCAATAATGACTTCAGAGAAACTGGGAGAAAACAGGGAGGAGGGAGGAATTCATGAAGGGCCCGTGGTTTGTTCATTAAATGGTTAATTAATTATGGAAATTCACCACTGTAGAGTGATCCAGGCTAATTAAAACAGACAGGCAGGCGTGCAGCTCAGCAGCATATAGAGGAAGCAGGCCGTGGTGCTTGTTGAGTGGCTGTCGTTCAGTCCTGGGGAAGCCATTTTCTCCACACCGCCAAAAATACACAAAGCCGTCCTGCACAAACGATGAAATCCGACCCAGCGGTCTCCGTGCCGTTCCAGCTCTCCCAGGAAGCTCCTTAATAATAATTTACGATCGGGACGCCTCGTCGAGGGAGAGGCACAGAAGTCTAAAAAAAATACGGAATTCTCCCGGGCGATCCGGGCCCCCGTCCAGTGACTAAGAGTTCCCTCGGAATATTTCCGTCACTGTCAAAGGCACGGCAGCTTTCCGAGGGACGTGCCCCCCCCCCCCCCCCCACGCCTGTCCTCTGGCTCTGACACAGCGCTTTTCTGACAATACATAAAAATAAAGGTTTCTGTACGCGTCGCTCTGCATGCGTGCGCCTCCGGCTGACTCTCCATAGCCGTGTGTCTCCATAGCCAGTCCTGTCACCTTTTCTCCTTTGTTATGGAGAAGAATTACAGAACGCTCCCTCCGCTCATCTTCAGTTCCACTTACCTGGCAGAGGGTCACGGGGCCTGTCCGAGGGGGCTGACCCCCGCTTGGGGACCTTTGCTGCCTGAGGGAGGCGTCAGACTCTCTGCACCCGGAAAAGATGCGCGGAAGACGGATAGATATATAAATTGAAATAAATTGCGCGCATCTTCTCACTTGCTGATATTGCAATATATAGCTTATATAGCTAGCATGAACATAGTGTTTATTTACAAAATATAAATATAGGATTCATACCTACCTTTCAAATTTCCTATATGGTCATATAATCTGAAATGAATGTAAGGTAAATTAGCTACTGTAGTACCAGCAAATATTCAGGTTATAGGTAAAATAAGTGCAGGGGCTATATATTTTTTGAGTTATGGATGAAACATTTCACAGTCTGACTTTGTAAAAGAGGTTTTAATAATACTGGGAATAATTAATATATTTAGGTCAGAATTGCCATCAATTTTGTTTGATTATTCTGTTTTCAGTCATTTGAGATGGATGATCGGAATCTGTGCTCACAAATCCCCATCAAAGGGCTCTGGTTTGTTACCACGTCGCTTTTCAAATGGCCGACCACATCATGTGACCTTCAGGGGTCACCTGGAAAGGGTGCAGTTAGTGGAATAACAGAGAAGTCGGTGAAAGATATTCAGACAAGCCGGAGCACATCGGAATATTAATGAACCTTCACTGCCCATCCACCATTCCCGGTTTCATTTGCGGAAAGGAGAATCATTCCACGTCCAGCAAAGAAACCCTTGTTGCATTCATTCATTTAGGTGGTATTATTTACTCGCAATTTTATTGACAGAAATACTGCACCGTGAAATTCTCGCATAAATGGGAATCCTCACTCTAGTATATCCAATCGAATTTGCCCGTCTGCCTGCAGAGACCTGAGACAACAGCACCGGTCCGAAGATGCATCTTCTCCTTGTCATGTCTTCGGAAATTCATTTAGGGACTCGTCTGACAAACTTTTCCGCGATAGCGCACCACGGCATTAGCGCATTAGCGCGTCTCACGTCACTGCCGGCTCCTCCCCGAGGGTGCGGGTTAATGGTATCCATAGCAACCATCGTCAGGGGTGCACCTTGAGGACCCCTGCGGCCAAGCTGACGGCGGGGCCCGGCGATGTCGACGGGGGCCGTTTGTATTGCTCCGGCCTAATAGCTTGCAAATTGATTCGGAAATAGCGCTTTCTTCCGGATTACGGCTGTCACTCTAATCCCAGGTGGGATGAACCTGCCACGTTTAGCCGTCCGCTTTGAAATTACAAGACGAGAGAAGACAGAGACGGGCGTCTCATCATATACAGTCGTTAGTGTGGTGACATCTCGGGCTCTCTGGCAGCGTTTGGTAAGCCTGCCAGCCATATTGCCTCAGGCACAGACACATGGCATCCTGTGACAGGAGGTATCTCAGAGGAGGAGACACAGCCGTACGATCGGCGTGGTGTTTGGGGAGTCCTCTCTCCTCTCCTTCTGCAAAGTGTGGAGAAAATCCTTATTTTCATTATTTTCTTTCCTTGAGAATCATCAGGAATCGACTCGTAATGCCTTTCCAGGCACAGACCCTGACAGGGAATTACTTTCTTTATTTATTCATCGTATGTTAGTTATTAGGCTCAGAATTGCTCTTCGACAGAGAGGAGTATACCTCTCCACTCTTTCCTTCCTTCACGGTCTCTCTCTCTTTCACCTCCGTCACCATGCCCCCCCGACCAATTCCCCGCATTCCTCACGGCTGCTCTTTGCTCTTTGAGGGCAGACACACAGAACGCAAAGCTCTCCATGCTGTCACTGCTGAACATCGACATGCGGACGAGAGGCGCGTTCCGGTTGGTCTCTGCATCACAGGGATGGACATCAGCAATAAGCTAGCGTCAGCTTTATCTAAAGGGGACATCTATCCTTCACTCGTTCTTAATCCATGATTTTTAAAAAAGAATTTTAAAGGGTTTACAATTAATGGGGGGGGGATTGTAAAGCACAGGCCCCGCCTCCTGCATTTCTGTGTTTTCCTGAAAAATTCCCCCCGTATCTTTTTTCTGTACAGGACAGCTTTGACCTGAAGCACTTTCATCTATATCCAGTATGTCCCTGCTTGCATGTTCTTCCTGTGTTGTGTGGGTCTCTGTCAGGTACTCCGGTCTGCAAAGACATTTTCTTGACTCAGTCCTCTGGGACCCCAGACAGTCCACATTTTTGCTCCCTCCCAGCCAGACAGTCCACATTTTTGCTCCCTCCCAGCCAGACAGTCCACATTTTTGCTCCCTCCCAGCTCCCAACAGACCTGTATCAGGTACTCAGTGTTCTTCTCATCTCTGTGTGTAGCTATGCACCTTGCGACATACTGTCATCTTATGCAGAGAGTACCACAGCCTCGTACCCTGTGCCGCCTGGACGGGCTCCTGGGGTACCTGAAAGCTCCTCCCTCAAATTCCTCAAACCTAACAGCGTCCTTACTGCACATACAGGGTGTTTCTCAACATGTACTTGACTGTACTTCTCGTGTACCCATTTTACGTCCTCTTCCAACACAAGTACAGAGGACCGTAAAAATCCTCGGATGTTGGTCTTGCCCCGCCGCCCATATCAAGGATACATTGGTTGCGTCTTCGCCAATCAAGACCAATCCCGTGATTCTTTGCACCCCATGTTCACTCTGTGGAGGCGCGTTAGCAAGGCCGGTCTAGCCAAGACGTGCCCCGCGCGTGTGCGTTTGCACATGTGCGTCTGCAGTATGTCTGCGCAGTTAGAGGCACGGAGTAGGCCATACCTTACCTCCCTTGCTCCTGAGAGCCGCCTCGCAGCACGGAGTGCATTAAGCACACAGTCCACTCCATTACCCCTGGCCAACTCGCAGACAAATTACCCCAATTTATTAAACCAATTACATGGAAGATACTCTGTCCCCCCCCCCACCCCACCCCCACCCCCACTGTTCCCCATCCTGGACACACGATTTACAGTCCCCTGCTGGCCCCTGCAGGTGCAGCTTGTCACGGGCACAAATATTGTGCTTTAATTCACGCTCAGAAGCATGAGTGCTATTCACAGAGTCATTTAATTGCACGATCATTACTTCAGGCTGTGTTCCTGACTTATTTTATTTGGGTTTATTGACCCGGACTCAGCCAGGAGAGACAGGCACAAATTTCAGCTGAGTGACAGAGGAAATGAAAAGGGAAAATATATACGGGTTTTTTTAATACTAGATATTAAAGTTACAAATCTTGATTACACATCGGGCCGGTTGACCCGCACTCTTTGCTTGTTAATTAGGAAAACGACAGTTTAATGAGCTTCGGAGGCAGGAATGCAAGGAAACGAAATTATGTGGTGAAATATCAGCACTGGTCACGACTTTGATGATATTAGCGGGGGCATGCTAATGAGCGGCCCTCTGGGGGGGAGATGTCGGGAAATAAACATGGCGACGTCAGAGGAGGAGCCTGCAGGAAACAGCTCAAGGAGACCAAAGGAGAAAGGAGTCAGGCGTCACCCACAGAAAGGCTTATTTGTTTCATTCTCAAGATTTTGGAAGAAATATTAAGACATCAAAACTATAGAATAAGATTTATGGAATTATGCTTGACCAAAATTGTATAAAAAAAAATAACAGCTTGCTAGGGAGGAACTTAAATGGTTGCTGGTTCAAATCCCATGGTCGGCAGAGTGATCCCACCATTGGTCCCTTGAGCAAGGCCCTTATTCCCAGGGACTGGTTGACCCTGCTGTCTCCCAATATGCTGAGCTCTCATTGGCCGCTTTTCCTTCACTCTCTGGTCAAACTCCTCCAAAACCATCTCTACTGTGTTTAAATCAAGTGACCAAGTCATGTGATGCGACACTCTATCACTCTCCTTTGTAGGGCGCTTGGCGTGTCCAAACTTTTGACTGGTTCTGTATATGATGACTGAGATACATAGCAGAAGGTGAGGTGCTAAAGGACATTTCAAAGTAAAGCTGTACGGAACTCGGTTGCTAATCGAAATCACATTCACTTGCATTCCAGAAATTTCAATTCTAGAAAGTATCGCTCAATTAATATAATATTAGGGTGACCAGATAATCCATGTCATCCCGGACACCTTGAGCTACTTCAGGTTTTACAAACTACCTTAAAACCGAAAGGCTCCTGTGCTCGGTTAAATAGTTCAGTTCTTCTCGTGCTTTGACAGGTTTGTTTCTTTGACTGAAAGACTCATCCAGCTGTTTCACATTAACATCAGTGACACGTGCATGATTATAGGAGACTGACCAATCAGCACGCAGCAAGAACTCGGTACTTAAGTGAAATCCAGGTCCTTTTAATTGAAATGGTAGGTTGCAAATCCTGTCCTAGCTCAAAGTGTCCGGGATGACATGGATTATGTGGTCACCCTATATAATATGGAGACAGAAATTCAGGGATAACTTCTTGAAAGTTACATAGTAAGTAAAGAAGCATGAACAAATGGCAAAATAAACTCCGTGGCCGGTTTATTAGATACAGCTGCTTGTTAACACAATAGTCTGAATCATTTGCCTGCAGCTGAATTCATACACAGCTGTAGACAAGGTCAGGAGGTTCTCTTACTGTCTGGCTGAGCATCAGAGCGTCGCACATGCCTTCTGCAGCCATTCTGAACATGGCGTGATTGTTGGCGTCTGAGAGAGGTCAGCGAAGAATGGACAGCTAACGGGAGGCCACAAGTGCAAAAATACCAGCTCAGAAAAACAGTGCAGAGCAGAAAGGCCCTCTCTGAACAAACAGCATATCTCCCCTTGAAGATGTTCCGGAGGCGAAAGGGGAATTCTACCCAGTACTGGCTACGCTTAGCTATTAAAGTAATCACTAACTGCACAGGCACACGTCTACGAGATAAAGATTCACTACAGGATTATCCATCCGTACATTTTCTGTACCCTCTTGTCTTACTCAGGGTCGTGGGGGTCGGGAGCCAATCGTGGAAGTTAGGGGCACAAGGCAGGGAACAACCCAGGATGGGGCGCCAACCCATCACAGGGCACAAGGCAGGGAACAACCCAGGATGGGGCGCCAACCCATCACAGGGCACAAGGCAGGGAACAACCCAGGATGGGGCGCCAACCCATCACAGGGCACAAGGCAGGGAACAACCCAGGATGGGGCGCCAACCCATCACAGGGCACAAGGCAGGGAACAACCCAGGATGGGGCGCCAACCCATCGCAGGGCACAAGGCAGGGAACAACCCAGGATGGGGCGTCAACCCATCGCAGGGCACAAGGCAGGGAACAACCCAGGATGGGGCGCCAACCCATCACAGGGCACAAGGCAGGGAACAACCCAGGATGGGGCGCCAACCCATCGCAGGGCACAAGGCAGGGAACAACCCAGGATGGGGCGCCAACCCATCGCAGATGGAACCCATCATGATGGAAATGTGATGAAAGAGGTAGTGGAAAGGTGTAAATGTACCGGTCATATGTTGGATGGGACATGATGGACGGGAATCCCCTTCTAGGTGTTCCCCTGCCTTGTGCCCAGTGCTTCATGTGGTGTTGGGTTCAAAGCAAATAACACCACCCCGTAATGGATAAGCTGAACCGACACTCGCCAGGTTATGATAGGGTTACATTCCAATAAACCTATCGTAAGGCGAAAATATCGTAAGGCGAAAATGCATTTTAACACAGTACACCTAACCTAAGAAACATCATAACCTAGCCTAGCCTACATTAAACTTGCTTAGGACACTTACATTAGCCTACAGCCGAACAAAATCATTAACACAAACCCTATTTTACAATAATGTGTTGAATATCTCATTTATTGAATAATGGACTGAAAGTGAAAAACAGACCGGAATTGGAATGACCACTAAAATATCGTAACACGCACCATAATAACCTGGGGAGGGTCTGTATAGAGGGTGGGTGGATGGATGGATGGATAGATGGATGAGTTAGGGTCTCCAAAAACTCATTGCTCATTCAGAGGATTGACTGCGTATTCTGACGCAGGCAGCACTGGGAAACATCAACCCGGAAGACAGAGAGGGGAAGCGGGGGGGGGGGGCGCCGGCCCCCACGTGGAGCGGCCGGAGCAGACCGATGCCTGGCGCCGTTTGTTTCGGACAGACTTCCCCCAGCGAGGCTGCAGACCTGGGCTGCGATACGAAGGCTGAGATCAATCCGAAACTTTAGCGAGGAGAGTCCAGCAGGCTGGGGCAGCTGAGGTAAAGGTTTGACTCAAATTGCCAAAAAGAAAACTCCATAACTGTAAGCTTGTTTCACTTATCAGATGCCTCTAAGAAGAGGTCATGAAATATAGATGTTTAGATATTGATTGTGACTGAGATAGTCTTAGAATCCCAGATGAATAGGGGGGGTCGTGCTACCGTAAAGAAGGCCTCCTTAAGGAATAAAGAGATATAACCCTGCTCTTAGCAATTTAGGGAATTAAAACATTGATCCCCTTGTAAATGAAGCCGTCACGGAGCAAATTATGAGGAAGAAGAAGCCTTTTCAGCCACATTAAAGTTTCAATCATACATCAATAGCAGTCATTTATACATGCAGGGTGGTGATGTTGCAGGAACACGTGGACCTTGGTCATGCCTCCAGTGAAGAGACTATACTGATACTAAATGTGGTGTTTTGAAACATTTTAGAACATATATGTATACTGTATATACACATATATTTATACAGCTTTAATGTTAATCTTTTTATGAACAACTATGCAAGCTTTGAAAAAACTACCACTACCAGTGTATTAATAAGGAATCAGGACTGGCTCACGTTGGGTCAATGCAGCTCAAACGGCTGTCAGTCACCTCCACTGGAATCTGCCTGCTAATTAGTGTCATTAATAGGGATTCATGGGTAACATTTTACTCGAGGGGGCACAGATAGTGTAGTATTAAGCTATTACTTATGTATTAATTAACCACAAACTAAGCCTTGGTTACATAATGGTCTCATATATGTTCGTCATTAATGAATCGTGACACATCTTATCTGAAGTAGCGACTACATTTGCTCATGATTTGTACCTCAGGAGTAACTGAGTAACTACTAAGTATTTGTGCTTCCTCAAAGTGTTACCAATCTGGGTATAGATTTATGTACAAATATGTCAAAGACACGTGTATTAGTTTTCAGAAAGTGCCCAATCTGGTCAGATTTAACAAGAAATAATCATCTGTGATCACGTGGACTCCCCGGAATGCATTCATGTGTCCATATGATTACAATAAAAGCTGTAATTGAATCCCCGGCATGAGTGATTGAATGAGTCAGTTTGAGGCCTACTTACTCTGCTGCAAGGGGTGCCGTTTTATTTCACCAAATAATGTAGCTCCACCACTTTTACTGCACCTTTCAGACATTAATAACTTGATAAGAAATATCTCCTCGGGCAAATGGCATGGAGTGAAAGAGGCCCGGCCTTCTGCCAGAAGAACGGTAATGTTAATGAAAGATATATTGAAAAAATAAGACGTGTAGAAGTGGTATCCCTCCTTACACGGATACCTGTGTGAAGCGGGGTCCCTACCGGCCCCATGGGTCTGCCCCATAACGGCACAGAAGGACACATTAATAACCTACTCACATTCCAGCTACGTGGATACAAAACTGATTGTTCATGTAAAATGTTACAACATTCTTTTTTTTCTTCTTAGCTAGTTTTAACTTGTTCTGACAGATTCTGTAAGATTTATTCTTACAATGAAGTATTTGATTAAGATGTTATGATTATGTTATTCTTCCTCACCCAATGTGGTTCATTGCATTTTTGTATATATTTGTTGGTTTTTGGTGAGCCTTTAATTAGGTGTGACAGATCATTTAAACCGTGTCACAGAATATGTTGCCTGTATGGTGTCACTTTATTTTAATTGAAATGCCCTTCAGTTCATTGTTTAATGGAGATGAATATGTAATCGCTGCTTATTTGGTAACACTTTGACAGGGCACAAATAATATAGTATTATGCTATTATTTATGTATTAATTAACCACAAACTAAGTCTTAGTTACATGTTAATTTATTGTTATTGACTTGTGACTTTCTCAAGCAGTTACTATAGTTGTTACTATATCGGTTAATTCTGTAAACCTTTGTGAACTACTGAAGGAACAAGTAATGAATAACACAAGTGAAATACTGATCTCATGTTTATTCATCATTAATGAATTGTGATGCCATTTTATCTGAAGTAGACTATATTTGTTCATGATTTGTACTTTAGTAATAACTAAGTTATAACTAAGTATTTGTGCCCCATCAAGTAGTGTTACTGTTCATTTTAAAGAACACTGCTCCATTTCATCTAGTTATTTTGGATTTAATGGGACACAAATAATGTAGTAGTACAAGATGACTTAATGCATTAATTAACCATTAACTAAAAGTTAGTTCATCATCAATCAATTATGATGGTTCATGTATTCATGCAGGAACTAGGTTAGTTAATTATTAATATAGTTCCTGAATGGAATACATAAACTGTCATGATTGATTAATGATGAACAAGCATGGGATCAGTACCTAACTAACACTTAGTTTCTGGTTGATTGAGGCATTAAGTAAGCATGTACTGCTACATTATTCATGTCCCCTCAAGTAAAGATTTTATATCATTACACTTATTCTGGGCTGGGGTTTCACATGCATATAAGGACTGGTACATTAATAAAATGGACATTAAACATAGATATAAAGTAAGAAATAGACTAATCAATACTGAGAGTCTGAAACAGTGAATTGCAGATGCGTACGTGCTCTATTTCAGTTGTTCTTTACTAAATACTAAGAGTCTGATACGAACGTTGGAGGATTTCCATGTGTTCCATTTCAGTCTTTACCAAAGACGAACATTGGAGGATGTTCGCATGCTCCATTTCAGTCATCCTATCCTAAAGACTGAGAGTCTGAGACGAACATTGGAGGATGTTCGCGTGCTCCATTTCAGTCATCCTTTACTAAAGACTGAGAGTCAGAGACGGAGATTCATGGATGTTTGTGTGCTCCATTTCAGTCATCCTTTACTAAAGACTGAGAGTCTGAGATGGAGATTCATGGATGTTCGCGTGCTCCATTTCAGTCATCCTTTACTAAAGACTGAGAGTCTGAGACAGAGATTGCCGGATGTTCGCGTGCTCCATTTCAGTCATCCTTTACTAAAGACTGAGAGTCTGAGACAGAGATTGCCGGATGTTCGCGTGCTCCATTTCAGTCGTCCTTTACTAAAGACTGAGAGTCTGAGACAGAGATTGCCGGATGTTCGCGTGCTCCATTTCAGTCGTCCTTTACTAAAGACTGAGAGTCTGAGACAGAGATTGCCGGATGTTCGCGTGCTCCATTTCAGTCGTCCTTTACTAAAGACTGAGAGTCTGAGACAGAGATTGCCGGATGTTCGCGTGCTCCATTTCAGCCGTCCTTTACTAAAGACTGAGAGTCTGAGACAGAGATTGCCGGATGTTTGCGTGCTCCATTTCAGCCGTCCTTTACTAAAGACTGAGAGTCTGAGACAGAGATTGCCGGATGTTTGCGTGCTCCATTTCAGCCGTCCTTTACTAAAGACTGAGAGTCTGAGACAGAGATTGCCGGATGTTTGCGTGCTCCATTTCAGCCGTCCTTTACTAAAGACTGAGAGTCTGAGACAGAGATTGCCGGATGTTCGCGTGCTCCATTTCAGTTTTCCTTTACTAAAGACTGAGAGTCTGAGATGGAGATTCATGAATGTTTGTGTGCTCCATTTCAATCATCCTTTACTAAAGACTGAGAGTCTGAGACAGAGATTGCCGGATGTTTGCGTGCTCCATTTCAGTCATCCCTTACTAAAGACTGAGAGTCTGAGATGGAGATTCATGGATGTTCGCGTGCTCAATTTCAGTTTTCCTTTACTAAAGACTGAGAGTCTGAGATGGAGATTCATGGATGTTTGCGTGCTCCATTTCAGCCATCCTTTACTAAAGACTGAGAGTCTGAGACAGAGATTACCGGATGTTTGCGTGCTCCATTTCAGTCGTCCTTTACTAAAGACTGAGAGTCTGAGACAGAGATTGCCGGATGTTTGCGTGCTCCATTTCAGTCGTCCTTTACTAAAGACTGAGAGTCTGAGACAGAGATTGCCGGATGTTTGCGTGCTCCATTTCAACCGTCCTTTACTAAAGACTGAGAGTCTGAGACAGAGATTGCTGGTTGCGTGCTCCATTTCAGTCGTCCTTTACTTTATTCATGCTCAAAAGGTCAGGCTTCTGCGGGAATGGCCGACGTTAATCCCTTTGTGTGCCATTGAGCCCCTTCTGGTGGCTTCCCCGGCTGTGCAGTCGGTTCCTCAGCACCATCTAAGGTCACCACAGGGTGTCTTTGATGGCAAAGGGCGACTACTTCTGGTCATTTAGCCGTGATGTTAGCGTGAGTTACCATGGCGCTGTGGCCCCAGGCAGTCCTCTCCTGCTGCTTTACAGAAGCTGTACTGGGGGAGGGGGGTGTCTTGGGGTGTCTTTAACTCTTCATAATACCTCACTGCCCTTTCTTTCCCCTGCTGATCCCTGACAGTGACAATCTTTGGATGTTGGTACTATACCTACCACTACACATACTGGTCCTCAGTTCCAGCATCCGTTGATGAGTTCTATTTAGCCTGAGACATTCAGTTCAAATAATTTCTATATAGAGCCTTTCCCACCATGTTGGCCCTAAATCACTAATTATTAACTGCCGAGAAACTGTTTTATACACAGACAGTGCAGTAGATAACACACAGGGACCAGTTAGATCAATTAGGATATCATCACAAATACATAGTCTGTTCCTTGCTGCCTTGTTTTAGCGGATAGATACAAGATTATTTGACATTGACAACTGATCTATTGGAAAAGATTGGTCACCTACAACCAGTAGAATGAGGCTTCAGATAATGAATGAATTAGTCCAATGAACCCCAGTGGAAGATTTGATATTAGACGAAATATTGCACTGTAAGAACTGCTGTTAGCAGCTGGAGGGGGGTGTTTGGCTCGGGGCGTTGCGACACTGGTCCTGTGATCAGAAGGTTGCTGGTCAAAATCCTGCAGTGGGGCCTTGAGCAAGGGCCCTTAACCTCGGATTGATTGCTTTGGATAAAAGCGTCTTGTAAATGAAAGAACTCTATGCTCTATGCAAATGTTTGGTGCGGCAATGTATTGATCATGTTCAATGCCTGTACCAGGTAACTGGGATGACTAGTTTGAAATGAACCTAAGCAGCATCCTGAGATGCAGAGACTCAAAGAGAAATTAAATTCCCCAATGTTCCCCAATGTTGTGCTGATGGGGCTCACAGACTCACTGGTTCAGGCTAGTAAAGACCGCAGCAGTGAGCGAGCACATTACTTTATTCTCTAACCAGGAATTAGTACTGAGTCGTCCTTTCTCATTTAAGCTTTTCATTCAGTTTTGTCCATCCCAAGGCTGTCTGGCCGTAGAAGGCTATTAGACACCTGTTTAAGCAGAAGTTGCACAGCACGATTCAAGACTCCCCATTTGCCTTTTGTACATCAGAAAATAAGAACTCTTATTTACGGAATCCTGTCTGTAACATGTAACACAATTACATAGCCAGGGACGGACTGCAATTGAAATTCGGCCTTAGACTTCGGGGTCCCCTACAGCCCTACAATGTATTTTGCTGAGTGGGGGTTGGGTTTAGAGGAGGAGGTGTTTCTCCATGGTGAATTTAGCTAAGGGGGGGTGGATGCGCTAAATGCTAACCCACATACCCGACAGCAAGCCAGGAGGATGCACACGACAGGACAAATGAAGGCACCCAAACCACCAAAGCAGACATATGACCAGATACAACAGAGGTATGAATTTGTAGAATAAACACAGGAGCAGCATGAACATCAGCTGGACTCACCAGCATGACTGTTTCAGTCCATCCTATGGACAGTTTGATCTGGAATGTGATCTTCAATATTTCCTGGTAGATGTATAGGTTGTGATTTAAGGCATAGATTAAACTGGACTAGCTGTTATTAAATTTAGGGATGGAGGTTGACAAGGAGCAGAATGCCTTTAAATAATACATTTTATTTAAAGATGATCTATTATTTATCCAATTTCTTTCTTTCACAGGAATTCAATACGAAGGCGTACACTTTGTATATCGTCGAGTGCTGTGTATAGGGATGAAATTAATGGCAGTGTGAGTAAACAAGGTACAAAAGGAGAGGTTTGTTTGAAACGTCGCCCTTCGCCTGCTCGCGACCCCGGGAATACCGCGTCTCTATGTTATGAAATATAACGTTACAGGAACACAGTCACAAATGTGTGTGTGTGTTTGTGTGTGTGTGTGCACGTGTGTGTGTGTCTGTATGTGTGTGTGTGCACGTGTGTGTGTGTCTGTATGTGTGTGTGCACGTGTGTGTGTGTCTGTATGCGTGTGTGTGCACGTGTGTGTGTGTCTGTATGTGTGTGTGTTTGTGTGTGTGTGTCTGTATGTGTGTGTGTCTGTATGTGTGTGTGTGCACGTGTGTGTGTGTCTGTATGTGTGTGTGTGCACGTGTGTGTGTGTCTGTATGTGTGTGTTTGTGTGTCTGTATGTGTGTGTGTGTGTCTGTATGTGTGTGTTTGTGTGTGTGTCTGTGTGTGTGTGTGTGCACGTGTGTGTTTGTGTGTGTGTCTGTGTGTGTGTGTGTGTCTGTGTGTGTGTGTGTGACTGTGTGTGTGCACGTGTGTGTGTGTGTGTGTGTGAGTGTGTGTGTGTGTGTGTGTGTGTGTTGTTGGCCTGAAGCAGGCAGCTGAGATTTCCCATTTCCCATCTGCCCCTGTCCATACACCTTCCACCTTCCAGTTTCCGTTCAATAATGCAAATTAAATCCCTGTACCGATAAGAAGCAGACAAATGCTGGCCGATAAAACGACGTCTCCCATCCCTACATCTTACCCTCTTCCACTTCCAGTATCCTCTCTCTTACACTTTATTCCAAACCACACACTGCACAGTATATATTTAAATAAGCTACCTTGGTAACGAGTGAAATCACCATAAAATGCCACCTGCAGTAATGACAGCTTCAAGACGTTCTCCCTTCTTCATGTCGTGTTGTGGAGTGTTCCGGCAGTTTCCACCACGTCTAACGCTGAGCTCCAACCACCCACAGCAGCACCCAGGTGTGCCACGCATCGATCTGAGGAAGGCGCGCTTGTACACCCAGATCAAGTTGTCAGAGAACAATTACAGCATTGCGTGCCAAACAGCCCATCGAATTTACAATTACATCTTTAACCCTCATCCACCCAGAGCTGAGTCTCCACAGATAATGAAAAGTAGAATTTGTATCGACGGAGCGACACATTCATTGTTGCTGTGATACATATAGACCAAAAGCTCAAATGTGGCTTTAAACCTTAATAATTTAAATAGGGAACACAGAGCACTCGAGTACTTTGTACAATTTGAGGACAAAAAGGTTTATATTTGAATAGCAGTTGTAACACGCGTCATTACACTTTGATTACGTGGCTCTGAATTCGAATTGGTCGCCTCCAAATTCTATTTAAGCTGATCTGTGAACATGACCAAACCCAAGGAAGTACTGACCAGAGACAGCTTAAGCAGACTGATGGATCGTCTGCGTTTGTGGGTGATTACGGACCGGCGCCGTCTGGAGACGGCCAGGCAGTGGAGAGTGACCGTCCTGCGTCAGGTAACTCCTGGACCAGATTGACACGTCACAGTTTTGTGATCGCATTAAATCATGTTCCATCCATCCATCTTCCTGTCGCTTATTGTGGTCTGGGTCGCCCCAGACCGGGCAGTCGGTGGGGGTGCATCACTGGGCACACACACACACACACACACACAGTTCATGTATTGGTGGGGACTCTCCATTCATTTCTATGGGTATAACCCTAATCCCAACAATGAAGACCTTAACCCTACCCAGCCCTAACCTTAACCATAAGTTACCAGACAAAATATAAGTCCTTTGACATTTTTAGTTTTTTACTGCACAGTTTTTTTTTATTAAATTGAGTTCCCCCTTGTTCTGTCTGAAAAGGAGATATTTGGTGGGGACATTTGTGGGGACATTTGGTCCTCACAACGTAATATATACATAACTCACATACACACACTGCCACTATCACCGCTGCAGATTTTTGGCCCCATGACAGCATTTCACATTTGGCCCACAATCCTGATCAGTCCAATTGCTCTAAGCTTTTCAAGCCCCTGTCACTCAGGGGCCCTTGAAATCATCCTGATCCCCCACCCTCTGTACAACACCCCTGCTCTATGGGCGATCTATAGACACCAGTTAGCGTACTGCATGTCTGTGAACTGCAGCAGGAAAGCAGAGAAACAGGGCGATCTATAGACACCAGTTAGCCGTACTGCATGTCTGTGAACTGCAGCAGGAAAGCAGAGAAACAGGACGATCTATAGACACCAGTTAGCCGTACTGCATGTCTGTGAACTGCAGCAGGAAAGCAGAGAAACAGGGCGATCTATAGACACCAGTTAGCCGTACTGCATGTCTGTGAACTGCAGCAGGAAAGCAGAGAAACAGGGCGATCTATAGACACCAGTTAGCCGTACTGCATGTCTGTGAACTGCAGCAGGAAAGCAGAGAAACAGGGCGATCTATAGACACCAGTTAGCCGTACTGCATGTCTGTGAACTGCAGCAGGAAAGCAGAGAAACAGGGCGATCTATAGACACCAGTTAGCCGTACTGCATGTCTGTGAACTGCAGCAGGAAAGCAGAGAAACAGGACGATCTATAGACACCAGTTAGCCGTACTGCATGTCTGTGAACTGCAGCAGGAAAGCAGAGAAACAGGACGATCTATAGACACCAGTTAGCCGTACTGCATGTCTGTGAACTGCAGCAGGAAAGCAGAGAAACAGGACGATCTATAGACACCAGTTAGCCGTACTGCATGTCTGTGAACTGCAGCAGGAAAGCAGAGAAACAGGGCGATCTATAGACACCAGTTAGCGTACTGCATGTCTGTGAACTGCAGCAGGAAAGCAGAGAAACAGGGCGATCTATAGACACCAGTTAGCCGTACTGCATGTCTGTGAACTGCAGCAGGAAAGCAGAGAAACAGGGCGATCTATAGACACCAGTTAGCCGTACTGCATGTCTGTGAACTGCAGCAGGAAAGCAGAGAAACAGGGCGATCTATAGACACCAGTTAGCGTACTGCATGTCTGTGAACTGCAGCAGGAAAGCAGAGAAACAGGACGACACCCACACAACATGGGGAGAGCATGCAAACTGCACACACGCAGCGGGAGCAGGATTTGAACCCACAACCCAGAGCCAGGGTAGCGCCTTAAACGACTTCCCTCTTTCCATTATGACTGTAACAGACTCGCAGCATTTAAAAACCATGTGTAATTCATAAGGCGTTTCTCCGATAATAAGCCATAAAACCCAAAACAAACCGTCATAAATGATATTCATTTGCATGTCACTCTTCTATTTTACATTTTCAGTACTTGTCGGAATACCTGCCATTACATTTATGTGTTATTTATGAGTTTGGATGAATGCAATTTAAATGAACGGAAGACCAGCAAGCAAAAAAATCCTCATTTTTATATAAACACAACCACAAATTTGCTTATGTGGGACATAACCAGTAAGTAATTTTAATTGTGCAATATTTTAGTGAAAAATATTTCTTAATATTTAAGTCAGAGGATTGTGACAGACATGCGAGTGAACTGGAGGTTTGGATGGCAGCACGGACAGCTGCACTAGCGGTGTCCTGAACCTATGACTGCTCCTGTAGAAGGTCCAGGCCTGGCAATCCCACAGCCTCCCATCCTGACAGCTTCCAGCCAGAGACTGACATGCTGTGGTCCAGCACGGGGCAGCCGCTGATCACATAATCCCACCAGCAGTGAGTCATGCAGCTTTCCGCAGGATAATGCAGTGACACAGAAATATGGTCGCAGCTGATATACGGTATCGCAGTGGCACTGGTGACACGGCAGCCCAGTGAGCAATATTCTCGCTTCACGACCTCCTGAGTTTGGGGTTCAAACCTCACCCCTGTCGTGTGCCTGGGGATGTTACATGTACTTCCTATGTTGTACAGGTTCCATCCAAATTCTCCCGCTTTCAAATCCCCGGCCCTTAATCCCCAGCTCCGGGGGCTCTGAACCCTGGCTGACCCTGTGCTGTGACCCTAAAACTTCCTCTCGCCTGTCTGTGTGTCTCACAGGAAGCAAGACGGGACAAGAGAAAAGGCGATTTCCCCACGGGGATGATTAAAGAACACTATTCTATTCCTCCTGAAAGCATAACACATATGATCAAGCACATTGGAGCCTCTTGATTGCCCGTGTATCATTGATTGCCCGTGTATCATTGATTGCCCGTGTAGTACGAGCATGCGCCTCACAATGGACAGGCATCCCATCTATGGTGCCCTCATACCACAAACAGTGGACGGTAGATGGATGACTGATACAAACCAGTATTATTGCCTAGCAGTGTAAATGGCTTTCATTTCTCTTCTTATGTTTATCGTTCGTTTCCGACCAAAGGGAAGTCAGATCTACCCAAAGACGAGCTTTTTTAGCTAGTGCTGAGTGAACCGGTCAAGCCGGTTAATCTGCCGGCATTACCAAGCTGGCCTGGCCTAACGTGAACGGCCTGTTCCCCGGGCAGCACCTGACAGACGCAGTCACAACGCACAAGCCGCGGGATGATAGGCGACACGACGGGCGGCATGTGAGGGATGGGAAGAGGCAGGCCAATTAATAAGCACGCCAGGGAGCCGGTTTTGTCAAGCGGATCATGTTAATTCCGCAAGTCGTCTCGGATCTGCGCCAGCAGGAACATATAACAAACGCTGATGATGTTTGCATTTTATTTGTCTGTTTTTTGGGGGAGGTCAGATGCTTTGATCTCTATGTCAGAATACAAAAGGCATCTGTGTGGCATTCTGCTGTCGGACGTGATGAGTCGTGAAATGCGTCCTGAGCGGAACGAGCGCGAACATGCGCGTGGGGCGCGGGTGACGGGGCGCAGGTTCAGGATAATTTCACATGTTTCTTTCAGGTTGTCACACGACGTCGAGCACGGAGCGGCGGCGGCGAGCCCCGCTGCTGCCCCCTGGTGGCAGCGGGAAGCCGAGCAGGGATGGACGTGCGGATGGGGGGGGGGCGTGGCCTGTGCATGTGCCGCAGTGCTGGAATAGGAGCTCGGGCACCTTGTTGCGGCTTCTTCCTCAGCTGGGGTTCTGGCGCCAGGAGATTCCACGGTGCCCCACCCCCCCCCCCCGCCCCCCCAGGGGATTTGATCGGTGTTGGGGGCCCGAGATGGAGAAAAAGGCCTGAGTTGCGGTGAAAACAAAGCAGCTGACTGGAATCATATGGCCCATTTAGATGTCAATGCATTGCCTGCATCATCACGGGGGGGGTGGGGGGGGGGGGGTGTTGCACGGACCAGGATACTACTAGGAAGAGGAGGGTTGTTAAGGATGGGTGTGATATATGTGCTGAGAGGTGGAGTCCGGCTGCCGGCGTGTGCATGATCTTTCACCTGCTTCAGGGTGGATGTTCTGATCACAGCTGGTGTGTTCAGTGTGTGCTGTGTGTCTGCCCGTGTATGAGAGCCCGGAAACGGGGGCCGCTGTCCATAAAAGCAGGGCCCCCCAGAGCGCACCAGGCTGGCTCTGAACCACGGATCTCAGTAACACTCACTTAGTGAGAGTTAACTGTCACTTAGAGTTACTGAAAAATGCACAGAAGTCATTCACGTTCAGTACTGACAGCTCAACATTCATTCATTCATTTTTTAAACCCCTTGTTCTATACAGGGTCAGGGGGGTCTGGAGCCTCATCAGGGAACAACGGGTACAAGGCAGGGAATTACCCAGGACAGGGGGCCAACCCAACACCATACTGGACGTTTATACCTAAACCTAAACAAATGGCGCCTGTTTGCTAAACCATAACGAATCAGCATGTCTGCTGCCCATTAATGTGAAATCTAAACTGCCGATGCCATTATCACTGACATTTATCGGCCGTCGAAGGTAGGGACCCCCCCCCCCCCCCAAAGCTGACATTCCTAGGACAAGGGGAAGGTTGGGAACTTGTTATCTGTTCAATATGCAGGAACAGGAAGCTCATGATGCAGACTGATGGAGGGGGAGCGAAGCTGGCCTGCCAATCAAAGCCCACCAACCTCCCCCAACCCCCGCCTTGTGTGGCTATTTCCTTTCTCAAGCTGTTTCTTCTTCTTGTTCCCCCCCCCCAAAAGAAGGTCTATGTAAATCTTTCATTTTCTCTACAAATTCTTCAGCCTGAAGTCAGCAACTGGGTGGCAAGTGCGAGAGGAAAATGTTCACCTCGTTCTCTTTGTACATTTACACGAGGAGCCAGAGCCTTTAAGTGACACAGTAAGATGCTCACCCACAGTGATCGAGGCTTGAATCACTTTTCAGGCAAATGTACGGAAGCTGCATTGGGTCAAAATTCATATCGGTACTTTTGAGAGAAGCTACGGATAGCAGAAGCAGAAGGTGCGCCCGTCTCCTAACTGGCTCGGACTGGAGGAAGACCCACCTAGCGATTCGCTGGGCCTCTCCCCGAGTCTCTGGGCCAGCAGGTCAATCCACTCAGCTCGCTTCCCCTCATGGCCAAAGCGCGGGGGCTTCACCGCTAAGTTCTGCTCCTCCGGGTGATTTTATCGCGATCCGCCAAGGGCTCTTGGGAAGGACTCGATTACCTGAGCCAAATACCACGGGCTCTATCGCCCACGGCAAGGCCACCACCAGACCATATCAATGCTTCTCCTTGGACGGTTATGACCTCGGGGGTATGGGGGGGGCGGGTATTACGCTATAGCACATTAGCTATAATGTCCACTGACCTTCCATTACCTACTACTCAGCGTCAGCCACTCCGTCACAAGGTCATCGTGGGGGGGGGGGGGGATATTCTCATGGGGGATCAACAGACAATCCATTCCTCATTCACAAATGTGACACCTGCCGCCATTCCTGAAACCAGCTAATCCACTGGAAAGGATGCTCCCTTGGAATGGCACCTCCTTAAAGCAGAGGTACCTCCGGACCCCCCCATTTTAGTCGATAACAATGATAATTGCGTTTGTATCCGAAAATCGGTAATATCGCACCCAGGCTCATTGGGCCGCTTGGTTATATTTTGGGTGGTGCGCAGTATTTTCAATCTGCAGTAATAAAAACGGAATACAAATTGAAAAATGTAATGCAGACGAAGCCGCGCTCACAGGAACGCCCCTCGCCAGGTGCCCAAGCGCTTAGACATCTGACATCTGCTTTATTATGCCTGACAAAACTACACTCAAATACAGATTGTATTCCGCAAACCAATTTCCTCGTTCCCACTCCACATATTTTCTTGTTGCCGGTGTAACAGTGGAGGGGGAAAAAATGACCTTTAAGTTTATGGGCCAAAAGGATGCAAAATAAGGAAGGTATGGAGTGACTGCCAGACGCGGTGGCGAACGCTCGGCGTGGACGGCACTGAGTCGTCACGCATGAGTGACCATCAGTCTGGGGGCAGATCACTGAGGGGCCCCAAGGACAGAGTAACAGTTTAAAATGCACAGAGATGATATACAGAAAAATTTAAAAAAAGGAATCGTGCTTTGTTTGCCATTTGTATATGTACAGGTGCTGTATATAGGAATTCTTTCGTTTTTCCATATCCCATCATGCACTGCTTCGAGACACACACACACACACACACAGGTGAGAGTGAAGCTTGGGGTCTGAGCTCATGTTCAGGCCATTTATCCCCCCCCCCCACCCCTGGGACGAGTTTTCAGATCGCTAAGGGTCTTGATCAAGGGCCTAATGCCAATGTGACTACTCTGCTGGGCAGGGTATTCGACCCAGCAACCTTCCAGCAACTGACCCCATCCTCTAAGCGACATACTGCCAGAGAATCCCGGCAGGTAAACTCAAGTGCCACCCCCCCACCAAATTTTCCCTGCACTTATATAGACATTATATGTGTCATGTGATACCAAATTCTCCAATCAGATTAACATGTGTGATGTTTCAACCACTCAGGAGGCAGAAAGCCAACGATAACACCTGGACAGCATCTGCATACACAAGATACACAGACCATCATGTCCTTGTTGCCTGGTGCAAAAATGGTTCTTTGGCTCCCTTCTCTGAAACAGAGACTCTATTTAGTCCAAACATTAGCCAGACTCAAGGTTACAGAGCTATAAACCAAGATAAGGAATATAATCGAGCATGAGGAAATTAGTAAATTAATAAAACACCAAATCATAATAAATTAGTCTTCAGATTATTGATAAAAATGCGAGATTCCACAGCAGCGTGGGCGGTAGTTCGCCTCCCTTCTGAAGTCTGGTTTATGCCAGCAGAGGGATGGGGGGGAGATCTCTGAGGACGTGGACGGCCCTCAGCGGGGTGCCCGTGGGGGGGTGGGGGGGGTGGGGAGTGCACCTTCAGATGTGATTGTGCTATAAAAGCGAAGGTGGGCCCCTGGACCGAGGGCTGATCCAAACTCCGCTGGCTGTCATCTTTCATCCCGTTACGCCATCGCTAGGTCTGCACTTACTCCAGGTGAAAAATGTCCCTGTTCAGCATAAACGCCGAAGTGACAGGAAGCGTGATCGACCCGCGAGGGGAAGTCTAAACGTTTTCAACTTTTAACGTGGAGCTTTGCCCAATCCCGTGTCACCGCCCGTCCTCCCCGGGTCTCCAAAGTCCCGTCACACTGGCGGTCATACTGGGGATAACGTTTGCGTCGCCAGGGACGACGTCCAGTTCTTATCCAGACATAACCTTTCCCCATGAGACTGAACACGTTTCGTCAGCTGGAACAGTTTGTGTGAGACTGCAAAGGGGAGGGGGGTTGGATTAACTGGAAAACAGGAAGCCCTTGACGCAAAGGTCAGTGAGTACTAGAATGCACGTAAAGGAGAGATGACGGCGTTGCGACTCTAGGGGGCAGCACTGAGCCATCCACCCTCAACAAACCTTCAGTAAAACTCACATCTGCTCTCGCTGCTCTGCCCAGACAGGCTGATTTTAACTGGACATATGTGGTCATGTCATGTGATTGATACACATCAGCACTCTGCTACAGTGACACACTGCCAGGCAACTGGGGTGCATTAATAGAAATGGTAAATGCTTATATGCTTATTTTAAGTAGCGCTTGACCCATAAATCATTAAACTGGCTTACTTTAGTATGGAAAATTCATACCTAAAAGATAAACTATTGATCTTAAAACTACTGAACTTCCAGACGAGTGATATTGTGTCTTGCTACAGAGTACCCTTCTAAAAATAAGGTTTATGTCAGATATCAGGGAGGGTTGGACATTTTAAAAATATTGCAGATGAAATACTTTCACGGCTTAGTCGGAGGAAGATTTAGAGGTAGGGTTAGGGAAAAAAGCCTTACTATTATGTGAGTAATTTTGTGATGGTCCCTTACCCAGTCCCTCGTGAGTCCCTGCTATGCATTCGGACAGACTACTCTCATTACAGCCATTACTGTCGACTCCAGCTATTGGACTATTGAATGATTGATTTTTTTTATGTACAAAGCTGAACATGGGCGCAGACAAGGGACACAGCAAAAAAGGTGTCCTTTTTCACTGCAGAAAATGTTAAAGATCATTTGTAAAGAGAGATTCTTCTCTAATGGCCGACTGGCCCAGGTATACAGGCACCTCAGAAGGGCACAGCGACGGCCTGGCCTCTACTCCCGATTCCTGTCCAGGACTCTGTAATCCCTGCATGGACTCCATCACCTGCCCCCCTTTATGATAATGAGTCATTTCTCAACTGAATTTATCCCCAAGATAAATGGGATCCCATTTCTCGCTCGAAATCCTATTATATACCAGTCAGCAACTTGAGAGGCATGGATTTCCACACTGAGTTAATATGCAAATGAACCACAAGCATATGCGTCCAGTCCCCCCCCCCCCCACCCCCCTTCCACCCCCCCCCACTCACACACAAACTGTGACCTTCTGCTTCCTTGGCTATGTTTATTTATTTTTTTCACATAGACCTAAGGTGGCATAAGCTCACGGCCTGCTGGGTTCCGTAGAAAACGGCTGGTCGTAATTAACATCGAGCCACTGCACAGAGAGGGGAGGGGAGATGCAGATTAACAGAGGGGTGTGGCTAGGGGTGGGGCATGCGCAGGGGCGGAGTCAGGGGCGTGGCCTAGACAGGTAGCTGGGAAGCCATAAAAGGACCTGGAGAATGGTGTTGGCTGCCTGGGGGCAGACGGGATGGCACCCTTGCCGGATGTGGTAATTGAGCGCTTAATCCCATCAAAGTCAACACCAAACCAGCCTCTTCACTCTAATCTGCTCATAATTACTGCTCCCCAGACTCTGATCCCCCAAGGCCCCTCCTTAGCGGCTGCACATACACTGCAGCACCCCTAGGGGGAGCCTCTTCCTGGCATGCAGAATGGTGCATGGCAACCAGTCGCTCCATTAGCAGCCGACCACGGCACTAATTGCAGTTTTTTTTCTTCAGCTGTTAACAAGCATAGGCGATTACTGAAGCCACCTTTTCAAAACTCTTCATACAGCCTGCAATACCAACACGCAGCTGGTCCAAACAGTTCATCTCTCCTCCTAAATGTACTGCAGCCCCCAAAACAATTAATCCATGTCCCAAAATCAGGGTTGCCAACTTGGGTCAGCTGGCTGGAGTGAGATTTTAAATTCTAAACAAGTCTGCACACGCATTTACATGTAGGTAACAGTTTTATTACCTTTTAAATAGTCTGTAGGGCTTGCACACGACCCCAACACTTCTGATGTAGCTAATTTTAGGTTTATAATGGAATAATATAGATTTGCAGTAATATTTCTTGCGTGAGCGTGAGAGTCTGAAAGCGTGAGCGTCACGCCAGATGTGTGAGAGTTGGCGGCCCCGCAATGTAGACTCATAACATTAGCACCTAACTTGAAAAAAACTCTATATCGCACACAAAAGAGTGGCCTACAAAACGTTAACAAGAGGCAGCGTTACATAAAATATAAAGTGGATCATCAGAGAAGGATCATCTGCAAAGTAACTCCGATGCCATTTGTCATGAACATTGCGGTACAAAACAGAACATTTCTTTATGCTGCAAAATCTCCAGGAATTAACAAATTGTGTTGCAGTGTATTTCAAAGGCTTTTATTCCTTACCGTAATGTAATTACAGAATATTCATTTGCAATTTACAAAAAAAAAAAAACACATAAAAAATGCAGTATTTCAGTAAATACTACAGAAACAAATTATATATAAATACAAGGTGACTTTGCTTTGAACAGCTGAGGTCTCCATCCATTTAGGGACAGACAATGTTGTAATCTACAGTGCTCTATAATGCTCATTTACACTCACTCCCTAATCATGTTTCAACCAGGCTTTGTCTGTTTTTGATTATTACAACCCCCACCCCCACCCTGTAATTGATTCCCATGTTTAAGGATAATTGTAGTCATTCAGTTTCGAATGTATTTTTGACAGTTTTGATAACAGCATGTAAGTATGTGCAAAATGGCCTCAGAAAGTGTCAAGTTTGGATGTTGGTAGAGATAGGAATCCGTGAATTTTGAAATATTTAGTCACTGAATGCATTTGGTACGAAAGCAATGAGAAACGATTCACAGTGCAGTCCACATAAACTGATGTTATGGCGGCTGTGTGAAGAGTTTTCAGAAAGTGAGTTCAGTACAGCAGAATGTATCTTAGCAATTAAAAATCCGTAAACTGAGGACAATGGGTGACCCGCGGGGAAGTCAAATCACAACGCGTGTTTCCGAAATGCGGAGACGGGCCGATTATTTTACACTTCAGCGGCATTTTCGTACAGTTCTGCAGTATCGATCTTCAAAACGATCAATGTTTTCAGTTATTTCATTTTGGCCGCGGCATTAAACAAACTGCGGGAGCCGACGCACAGAGAACAGCAGCGCAAGTTAAACCGCGAAAAGCACCCACTTTCTCTGCAAAAAAAGAATCTTGGTTTAGCTAAAAACCCTTTAATAAAGACTCATGTTAGTAGTCTGTCATAAATTTTAATGTCTATTTAATGAGTCGCAGCTTTACATTTTTAATTTATACATACAACAATTAATAATTAATAACATTTAATAATGAGCTTTTAAAAATAGTGTATATGTTGTATTTACTGCACACATTTAACCCCATTGCTGCTGTTATTAATAATGCAGAACTAATTTCCAGACAGTTAAGGGTACCTTTCTCTACCATTTCTTTCAGGAAAATATCTGCACTTTAAAATATGTATTAGCTTTGGTTTGGGGTTGTGGTTGTGATTCATTTTTTTTTCTCCTTGGTCCATTTCACCTCTGATTTCACTGCAGCAGTGAGTCACTTAGCGCCATGCCGGTCTTTATTGAGGGGCTATTCCTCAACGGATCCCTTACATCTACCTTCACCAGCTCTAGCGGGGGAGGGGGGTGAACCGGCCGGTCATTATCTGGATGCCGAAAGCAGCTTGGCTCAGAAGCTCCCAGCCACGTACCTTGCTCTCCATGCCATCCCACCTTCGGGAGTCTCCGCCTCCCCCCGTCACCGTTCCGAGCTTCCCAACCGGCAAATGCCAGTGGTGTCAATCAGCCGGCAGGGGCAGGAGAGAGAATCAGAGTGAGACTGATGGGGTTACGGAGGGTGACCCCCCCTTACGCTCACCTGACAGTCTGTTTCAGCGGAAAGGAGTGCAGGCTCCTCAAACTGACAGCCCCCCACCGCCCGGCCGCCGCGGGACAGATGCAAAGGGAAAATATATACGATGAGGTGCATTGTTATGGGAGACGATAGGCATGCAGCGCTGAGAATAGGGTGCGGGTGCACGCGGGTCAGAGTACGCGCTTACGGCGCTCCCGCCCGCACAGCTCGGGGTCAGCAATTCGCCGAGCAGCGCGCACGCTGAGCCCCGGTTTCCAGGGTGCGGATAAAACCGCAGTCGGCTACCGTTTAAACGTCCCGGGCATAACAGCGCCGCCTTCTTTCTGGAAAATCACTATATCTGATTTATTCATTCGCCGGGCGCTAATGGAGAGGGTGTGAGCACCGGTGTCGGGGGGACGTGAAGGGTCGGTGGCCTGTCTCAAGGCCGTAAGGCTTCCAGACATTTCCGTAACAGTGCGCCTTTGAAGGAGGCGAAGCTCACGGACGCCAGACAGACGTCGGACTCGCCAAATCTACCCCCCGCTCCATTTCCCCTAAGGAGCAGCCGTCCAAAGTAATTATTGTTTATGAAATTGCTCTCTGTGCACACCCGGGGGCAGCGCCGCGATCTCCCTCGTCCTCCTGAAGGTGAAATTGCATTCGGATTTGTCTTTTAACCACGTGGTTTCAAAATCACCTCCCTATAGCACCTGCACGCGCACCCCAGGCCCCGCCCCCGCGCGCGTGCTCTCACCGTGTCGCACACCTTAGAGACAGACAGTGCCCTGGAAACCGGGTTTAAAGATTTCAGGTTAGGCACCCTATAAACCGCACGTCATTGGCATGTATTTTATTTATTTGGCAGGACGCTTTTATCCAAAGCGGTGTACATTTCAAAGAGCAGGGCCAGACTGTCCCCGGAGCCATTGCGGGGTTAAGGGCCTCGCTCAAGGGCCCAATAGTGAAATCACTCTGCCAACCACGGGATTTGAACCAGTGACCTTCTGATTACATCTTGTCCCCAGAAGCTGCCTTTCCTTTGAAGGAACATCCCACTGAGAGTTGCATCACACATAAACCCAGACATGCCACCACGAGGTCATATAGCACAGCTAGGTGGCAGCAGTGAGCAAGGCAGCGGTGAATCATGTAATGTAATATTTGTATTATTTCATATATAATAGTAAAATTTTCTGTCACAGTGAGCACTGCAAACATTTTTCTATAATTAAAACATTATATTTTGAAAGCATACAATATAGTCATTTATACAGACATTATTATACACATCATTTGTTTGATATGCAGGCTGTAGTGTTCCCATTTCCCCCGTGTAGACGGATTGACATTTGAGTAACGTTTACTGACAGTTTTGCGTTTGTTACCCCTGGTCAGTTTAAGGTGAGGTCTTCCAGCTCAGGATTCCTGCTCCTTCACGCCGACCCTTCGCAGGACGCTGACTGTCATAGATACTCCAAGCTTAAGTCAATTTGCCGGCATCCATTGAATAAACGCTGCACTCCCGCACACTCTGACAGAAATAATGCTGTTAAATATCTCGCCCCGAGAGCCGCCCCCCCCCTCGCTTTTTACCAGGCATCCCATAATTTCTGTGACACAGTAAACGAGAAGCGACTCTGCTCACCTAATACGCTTTTCATTATTTTGATATGACATAGCATAAGTGTAGCCTTTTACTGAGATTCAGGTCTACTGTAATGGAGTTATTTATAATAAATGCAGCTTCCCACTGGGAGTCATCAGACAAAAACAGAGCATAGATGCAAATTTGACTAAATTGCAAGAGCGTGTCACCGCACCAGGGTAGAGGTAAACAACCCCTGTGCCTAACAAGCCTCGCTGACTGGAGGTCACAGCCCAAACGCTCCACGCCCACGTGGGCCGGGCGCCTGTCTGTCAGGCCTTCGGTCTCCAGCAGGTGAACATGCCGACAGGCCCGGCCCCGCTTCCTGCGAGCGATGGGGTTCGAGCTTCGGGCTTGCGGGGGCTACCGCCGGAGTTGAGGTCACAGGCCTAGACAGGGTCAGGTGGTCAGCAACCAGCACACTATGCCAGGGGCAGCGAGCAGAACCCAAATAGCAGAACCAAGGAACCAGAAACAAGAACCAGGGCACCCAACCATCGAGACCAAGCCAGACACCCCAAATCAGACAGACAGCTATTTACCAGTGTGAGCTTAAATAGACCGATGGACTGACTGCGAATGTGTGATCTTGGACTGAAACCGTGAAGCCGAACATGGCCGCAGACTACAGTCACGCCTGCAAATATTCATTTGTGAACCAGATTCCGGACTGGATCTAATGCTGGCCATAGGACCTAGGGCGCAATCCAATGAGGGGTTGCAGGAAGCCTAAGCCGTCACCTGTGCTCTTAGTGGCACTGACTGGATGTAACACGTTATGCGGCTTATTTTATATACAGTGTTACATAGTATATGCTGCCCTCTCCATAGGAATATACATATAAGGAATCTCTAATGAGGCTACACGGATTTTACATTATGTAAATGACGCTACTGCAGCGGCATACTGAGCACTTTGCTTCCAGACTGTCCATATCGCTTTCTGCTAAAGCTTTCTGCTATTTCCGGTTCGTAAATAGGCCTGATACAACCCGTACCGACGAGAAGAGCTCAGAACGCACCACAAACGCAAAGAAAAAAAAAAAAAGTCAAGACGTGGTCGAAATAGGATTAGGGAGTGAGTTTAAATTAGCATTATGCACTACGATTACGTGTTTACATTGTAATCCCTCAGAGTGCCCTGTAATACACTTAATACGTGCGACACGTTAGTATTTGTAGTGACAGTTTTATAATTCCTAGATAATTATCGAAATCCCAGACAGAGGACAGGCAAGGGGTAGAGAGCGGCGTTTCATCGAAGCAAAAAGCAATGAAGCAGCGAGTGTTTAACTTCAGCTAAATCTATACCCACATTACAGTTCCGGTCATTTATCTACGTGCAGTTTTTGAGTCTGGAGGTTCTGCTGTGCCTTATAATGACTCTCAGGATGCTGGTCACTAGGTAGTAGCTGCAGTAAATTAGGATGCTGGAGCCTCCCAGGTAAACTGAAGGTTAAACGGCCTTTATTCAGATTTTTTTCTAATCCTGCCAGACAGAAATGGAATCAGCAGGCTGTGACTCCATTAGCGGAGCAGAGCGCCGCGGAACTTCAATTTGGGGGACTTGACCATTTGCCGTCGGGTACAGGGGGGGGGGTGGGGGGGGGTGGAGAGCTCTGTTTACGGCCTGTACCTCCGCGGAGCTTACAAGCGGCCAGCTTCGGGTGCTGCTATGCAAAGCGCCGATCTAACGCGGACCTCCAGAAAGGCATCGGCTAGATCCTCAGTTTAGTCAATAAAAGCACTGCAGGGCATCGTAGAAAAGAATAAAAATATCGCAGTCTGCTCCTGTAACACCATCAGCCACAGGCCATTCTAGACCCCATTTTTTTTCGCAACCTCCCAGAAAAATTATTATTTCAAACCCGTTTAGCAATTTCGTCCCTTATTTCTCGGGGGCTGAGTCCCCCCCCATAAGGGCCAAATCCTACAATACTGTTGGGGACTTATATCAGAGAACAGCTATGGACACGTCAGTAAAATAAAAATCACATAACTAAAAAGTGAAAAGTGATTTAGTATGTAGCCCGACGACTGGTAATAGAAATATTAACTGACCGTAGAGTATGCTACGTAGTATTTTAATACCATAAAAAACAACATAATGCTATACAATATATAACATTAAAAACCATGAATAATACTATTCAATATAATACCATTATTTGAAATGGCATATAGTATAGTATTATGACGTCAGAGAGCATAGATAACACACATCAGCAGAATAAACGTAGCTAATACTGACAGCCAGAATACATCCCATTGTCAGGTTTAATTTGCAGACTGAGGATGTGCCACGAATCACTCGCATTTCCCCATGAAGGCTCCATCTCATCTCCATCTTATATGTACTCTTATCAGCAAGACGCTATCTAAAATTCCCGTTAAGACTATGGCAGGTGTAAGTAATGTCTTTGTCTCACTATCACAGCAGATAATCCCACCCGCGCCAGAACCCCCCAGGCCCCCCCCAGGCGCCATCCGCGTCAGCAGAGGTGACCCGTCACTCCGGCCATGGGAATGAAAAGGAGCCAGTCATGACGTCACCGGTCTCCACAGTGACAGCTATAACACTTAGGGCGATGATACATGGGGCAACTTTTGCAGCAATGTTGCTCGGGCACTCTGCCATTGATTTTGGGCAACAAATTTATAACTGAAAACCAATTTAATCATTAGTGGGCAAATTTTTGCAATCATCCGGATCTAGATGAGACACCCTTTGTCTCACCTGGTTGGCACCTTTAGTCTTTACAGCACTATAAAATGTGTGGAAAAATAAATTATCGACTTTGTGGTATTTTGCAGGGATAAGACATAATAGTTTAATAGCAGAACACTGTATCTTCTGTTTGTGCACATGCAGTTCCTGCTGGATTCCAGTCAACCTCATCCTTCAGACGAATCATGAAGCGATTATTCAGATATGCACCTTAACCCGACGTTTCGGAATTGAAACAAAACAACCATTTTCTGTCTCTAAAATCGGAACACGCACCAAGAGGAACTTGGGGAGCAGGATCTATTACGGGCTATCACTCACCAAAAGGAACATGGGGAGCAGGATCTATTACGGGCTATCACGCACCAAGAGGAACATGAGGAGCAGGATCTATTAAGGGCTATCACCCACCAAGAGGAACATGAGGAGCAGGATCTATCAAGGGCCATCACTCACCAAGAGGAACATGGGGAGCAGGATCTATTACGGGCTATCATGCACCAAGAGGAACATGAGGAGCAGGATCTATTAAGGGCTATCACCCACCAAGAGGAACATGAGGAGCAGGATCTATCAAGGGCCATCACTCACCAAGAGGAACATGGGGAGCAGGATCTATTACGGGCTATCATGCACCAAGAGGAACATGAGGAGCAGGATCTATTAAGGGCTATCACGCACCAAGAGGAACATGAGGAGCAGGATCTATTGCAGGCTATCACGCACCAAGAGGAATATGGGGAGCAGGATCTATTTAGGGCTATCACTCACCAAGAGGAACATGGGGAGCAGGATCTATTGCAGGCTATCACACACCAATCGGAACTAACTACTGGCAACTTATGAGAACTTGGCTAAATGAAATGCCACTTACCATAGTTTTGTGTATAAATACAGGGGCGTCATAGAGCTTTTTTTAGAGCGCATGCAATTTTATATGCAACACACAGCTGACAATGAAAAAAAGTGGCAAACTGCTCATAGAAACCGATGTTACACATAATGTATTTAAACACCATAAATACAGAAAAAAATCAATTGCTAGCGGTGATAATTAAATGCAGTGTCACTCGCGAAACAGTGTAAAATAAGCTGGAAAAAAAACGACAGAACCTAGATCTAAAAGAAAGCTGAGGGGCACAGCCTAGCCCCCCCTCCCCCGGTTTCTATGAGCATGACACCTCTGCATATATATATTTTTTCAGTTGGGCCCCCCCACTTGGGTTGGTACATTTATTACGAAGAAACACGGCTGCCACAATAGATAGAGTGGGGTGGGGTGGGGGGGGGGGTTCTACTGAATTCTAAGTCCTGCTGAGCTGGGGGCCAGAACGGTATATTTTGGGGTCTGTATAAAGTGCTGCCCCCCCCCGAATCTGCCAGGGTACCCAAGCCCTGACACCCCTGTATAGAAATCTCCATTCTCACGAAGGTCGGTTATCAAAAACGACCAGAGTCAGATAAAATGGATGCTTATATATAAAGGTTGTTCCTAAATCTGAACCCCAAATTTAAGTATCAGTTCTAAACATTAGCATATGCCGCGTAGGATATCGCTAATGTGCTCGGAACCCTGACTGGTGATTAACGACACAACATAATTTTGATAGTTCGGGGAATTCGCTTCTGGAAATGCTTGTGCAACTAATTGCCATCAGTTTGCTGTGTCCCCACTGATCCAGGACCAGGTAATTACTCATCCAGCACCGCTTAATTACTCATCCAAGACCAGGTAAATCCAGCTATTAAGCTGCACAGAAGCCGGGGTCAGTTTGTGTTTTTTTCCAAGCCCCCAGCTGGGGACTTTGTGCTTCACACACAGCTAACATAGTCTGTTCCTTCTCTGCCAGACTGATTGAGAGCTGGAGAGCAGGCTGGCTTTAAATTGTATGTTTGTTCTCTCGTCATGCCTTAAAATGACAGCCGATATTTAGCCGTTTTCTATTCCTGGTCTGAAACAGAGCGACATCCTAGCTGACATGTTTTTATGTTTTACATTTCTATACTGCTATTATTCATGTCATCGGGGTTTGGAACAAGACGGAACATCATGTATAAGGTGATACATAGACAATGCCTGGTCCTCAATGACGTCGGCCATCAATTCCATTCAATTTATTTTTATGTAGCGCTTTCAAAACAGAGTCGCCCAAAAGTCGCTCGTCGAGACTGTGTGCCAATCCTTTATTACGTCATTTGTACAAAACGGTGCATAAAACAAGGGAAAAAAACCCTAAGCTTATATAACTCAGTCATGTCTACCTTCCACATTAGGCTGTAATGAGCTCGGTGTTCAGATACTGATGTTAATTAACTGCAATTAATTAATGCCTCCACAGACAAGCACGTCGAGGACGAGCTGAGCAGCCGTTAGCTGCTGAGACTGGTCTGCCTTGTCTCCATTTTCCTCTTGTCGCCTATCGATTCCCGGGTTCTGTCGCAGGCAGCTTTTAATGTTAGGGTCTCATATGGCGATATAAAATGAAGTGGGGATGTCGCGCAAGGGCATGTGAAAACTCGATAAGGCTCCACTTAGTGTGTATGACTTCAGCTCGGCCTTCCGATCAGGTTGCATAAGCTTTGATTCCTTCAAGAAAGCGCCGGGTGATCGTTGGGGATCGATGCGAAGAACGCGGGCCGCTCACGCAAAGGACGGTCAAGGGCGCGGTTAGCGTAACCCCGTAAACAAACAGCGGCACGACTGCGCTCTCGCTGGGTATCCCATTGCCACGGCAACGCTGCCGTCTCGCCGCCCCCAGAGAACGATTCTCCATTTTCTCTCTCGTCTCTCATAAGTGATGTGGCACGTCGCTGAATATCTGAGGGGAGGATTCACGCCTGGAACCGTGCCTGTCTATCTGGTCTGCGCTGTATCTATGCACATCAATGACTTCAATGCACTTGTAAGGCTCTCCTATCCATCTCTGACCTCTAGCAGTGTCTCCTGGGTAATCAGCACGGTTCAGCCTCTCTTTTGTTAAGCGAGAGCCCCTGTCTTTGTTCCCCCATGTGCCCTTACTCATCCAGAATGGTGTTTCTAAACCCGGGAGCAAAAATGTGGACAGTCTGGGGGTCCCCAAAGACATTGATCTAGAAGACACATCGATGACACACGCCCACACCTGACAGTGTTACTTGTGGGGGGGGGGGGGTATAATTTTCAACCATCCCAGATTCTTGCCATCTGATGATTCTGACAGAAGTGCCTCCTAGTGCTTTTCCTGCTATCTGGGTGTCGAATTAACAAATAACATCCATCCATCATCTAAACACTGATCCTGGTGGGGGGCAAAGAGGGGCCTGGACCCTATCCCAGGTGACATCGGGCACAAGGTTGGGGTCCAGCCCTGGATGTCAGTTATTAATAAAATACTAAAGTAAATTCCAGTAACGGTTCTATAAATGAGAAATCTTTTCTTTTCCCCCGATTTATCATTCTGAAACCATTTTTCACATTTTTATGATGAGTGACACTGGTGAATTGGTAATTATGGGCCGTAAACAATTATGATGTTAACTCCAAAAGTGTTACAAAGCCTTAACGAGGGAGCTTTCTTGTCATTCTAATTAAAATGCACATCGTTTCAGCAGGATTATCTTATTTTGGATTTTCCACAGGAAGAGGAATAAAATCCATGCATGTAAATATTGGCCTTTCTGTTCATTAAATAATTCAAACACAAAGGTTAGTCCCAAAGATTTTTGTTAAAGTCTATACCAGGCTGTCATTACTGTCATTTTACAAATACATAAACAAATATCAAAAGATAACATTATTTGGGTTAAAGCTAGTTAACTTCTGCAAATTCGTTCTGTTTTAAAATCTCGTGACTTAAACCACAGGTTACGCCATTTATTGAGCAGAGTTAGGGGGCATCTAGCTGCCCTGCAGCAGCTGCGGCTGAGCGCCCTCCTTCTGGGCCCCGTGGTGATATGATTACTCTCCCGGCCATGAGAATTGACCAAACAACCTTCCGGACAGAGACACAGACGTAGGGCCCGTTGAGATACACACAGCGTTCTACCCCTGGCATCTACTCCAGTTTGCCCGCGTGGCATTTTAATTGCAGAATGTCATTACTTCATTGGCAAGATGTTCCAGAACAGTGGAGTGAGGTGACAGTCGGGGTGAGTGAATTCCTGCAGATCAGCAGCTCTCAGATCAGACCGAATAAGCGCGTAGTGACAGGAGCCTCGCACGCGGCCTGCCACAGAGCCGAGATCCTCACTGCAGCTCGGCAGAGACACTTTGCGCGGCTCATTTTAAAATCCCCAAACCTAAGGGTAGTAACAAGCAGGGTTATTGCTGTCAGGCAGCAGTCAGGGTGTGGCTCCAGCCTGCCGACAGGCGTACAGACAGCGGTGCGACAGGCACGTCAGAAATCTGCCATTTCTGCTGGTCCTTCCTTATGTAAATTGACAGTTTTTTAAAAGTTGATTATTTAACTGTCTGAGATGGACCCATATTGCTAGGAAAACAGACTCAACAATCCAAAAAAACAATGCCACAAGCTCGCTGAATTTATATACGCTCAAGGCACTCTTCCCGATTTCTCCCACCTCCTGCAATCCAACCATTCAGGACTCTAAGTAATGAATGACAAATTTGAGATTAAGACACTTAACGCAAATGTCACAAAACACAACAGAATATAAAACTTCTAAATTCAACTACAAAGGGTGGCATGTGGTTCAGTAGGTTGGGCTGCCAGTTATCAGATGGTTGCCGGTTTAAATCCCTAGGTTTGCTGAGTGATTTCAATGCTGGGCCCTTGAGCGGGGCCCTTAACCCCCAACTGCTCCACGGAAAAAAAGAAATCGATTGGATAAAAATGTCTGATAAATACATTTTTAAAAAATTTGTCAAATTTTCAAATTAAATTTTAAATTCAAAAGAAACCCTTTTGCACATGGTGACGATGCCAGATGCCACATTCCCAGGCAGATGGGGTTCGATTCTGCTGGAACTGCACAAAAACACAATATCACACTATTACAGATAAGGAAAGGTGACAATTATGACAGAAATAATTATAAAACGAAGCGCAGCCACCTGCAGGATGCGAACCCTCCCCGCTAACAGCGCAATGACGTCCCACTTCTGCAGTTCCAGCGCCGATCATCTCCACGCCGATTTCAACCCGTCACCGCCCTGTTTTCCCATACAGCCGTGATTGATATCGAAACTCTGTGCAGACTAGGAGACTTCAGCTATCAATGTACGTATTTTATTACACTGGAAAGAAATACACATAATTAAATGTCACATAAGCGGCATATCAGATTTTGTCTTGCTCTAAGTAAAGAGATTTCTCAAACGTACTGTGTGGTGGCTGATAATTCTTGATTTTTTTTCTACCCAATAGGGAACGAGATTGCAACAGTCTCCTTAAATGTTTTTCAACATAACATCTAAACCCAGGGCTTGCAGGAACAAGATTGTTATTTCTTGGGCCCTACACAAAAAAATCATTTGGGGCCCCCTAGTGTAGTGACTGTTTGTGGCCAACAGGGGGAGCCAGACAAACATGTGGCTTGAGTGGCGTCAAACAGCGTTACGGTGCATCTGAGGGCAGGACACACTGATTAGGCCACCACATCAAGGGCTAAATGACGGTGGCTCATAACAAGCCCCGAGTTTATGGTCAGCGTATCTTTCAGGCTCACGCGTGTTGCTGGCACGCGATTGGCCGTCCCGCACCACAGCACTCGATAGCCATGTAACATTCGCGTCATGCGAAGGTAACTAATTAATCCGTCAGCGGCGTCCCCCAGCAGGAGCCTGGCAGCCTGTCCGCTGCATAATGAATCCTGCCACAACGCCGCACAAACGGGGGGCGGCCCGAAACGGGCTCTGAACCGGCTCCATTATTGGATTCATCCATGTTTATCTTCTCATTTTCCTGTCGGCTCCGCGGCGGCAGGAGGAACGAGCCGCGCGGCGCAATGCCGCACCTGTTATGCTGCACTGCGCGCCGTGACGCCCCCTCCCCCCACCCCAGCTCGCCCCCCGCTCCCCCCAAAGCAGGCGAGGAGTCGCACGGACCTTCCAGAGCGGCTCAGCAAGCAGCCATTTTCCCGGAAAGGCGCCATACGGGACGGAGAGATAGATGGCATCACGCCACAATGTCACAGCAGTCAAAGCCTCAGGTCACATGAAAGACAAGCAAATAAACAGGCCCCTGCTTATCAGATATAAGATACTCCCGCTGAGATCAATTCCACGACATATATTAATGCTGCCCATCCATCCCCTCATCCATCCATGTGTTTAAAATAAGTAAACAGAATAAACCTTTTAAATTCCAATCCAGATTTTGACAACAGGACAAAACCTGATTTACAGCTATTCTGCTTTGTATTGTTGTTGAAATGAGTTCACATGCTCTCAGTCCAGCAGGGGGCACTCTCCAGAATACATGATTAAGGTTACTCTCCCACTGTACTAACAGTCACGTGATACAATGTTATTCTACATTAGTTTCTGTTTAATGTTTGCTTGTTTGTTTGTTTATTTTGCATATCTGACAAACACATTTTTTCCTGTGGTGTCAGTAGTATTTACTTATTTTGATCCCGTGGTACAAATAAATACAACTGTCCCCGATTAGTTTACACTTTCGTGGGCATTACCGCATGCATTGGTGGTTTTGTACAAACGAAACACTAACACTGAGCAGCTTTGGGTCTGGGTGCATTAAATGCAATGACTCTTATATCCTTAGCAGGCTGGTATTACGTAATCGTAAAGCCCATGTATCCATCCGTCTTCAAACTGCTTAGCTGGGACAGGGTCAGGGAGGCAGTCCCAAGCAGCACAGGACACACGGCAGGTGACATGCCGGGCAGGATGCCAGTCTTGCAGCGGGCGCTGGTGGTGTGATGTGTCGAGCGTAATTCGTATGAGATTCAGAGCAGCGATGCGGATGGAAGCTAAACGGCAGACAGCTTTTGAAAGCAAGTATTTTGTGCTGAAGGGGGAGGACAAAGCGGCAGGAGAAAGACTACAGTCACAAATAACAGGAAACATTCCCCGCGGGCCTGGGAGGGGTCCACTGAGGGTCCGGTGACAAGTGACAGGAGCCCTCAAGGGACTCCAGTATAACTGTAACAACAGAAACATTCAGGCACAACAAAACACACCAAAATGAGCTACAGAAACACACTTCTTCCTCCAATCCATGTTGGCTCTTCGTCCTCACAGGGACCAATCAAATTCCTGCATGCATGCTCACATGACATTAGAATGTAGCTCCAGATTCCGCCCCCCTTGGGATTGTGCCCCAGTTTTTCCTGTCCCACACGATTCCATCCGCCGATCCTCGCACCCTCGATGCAGCGTGTTATTGTGTCTCATCCCACAATGCAGGGAATCAGAAATCCAGGATAGCGGTCAGTTATCCCGTCTTGGAAAGAAGCCATTGTTACACAGACACAATGAAGAGGTACGTGCAGTTGGGATGATATGGTGCTTCACTATGAATGGGAAAGCCTGCTTCACATTCTGAAAATTAAATAGGAAATGACCCTTTATTTGCCATTGGCACACGTCAGTTAAATCAAGACTTACTTGTTAATTTGGACTTCCTCTGCTGCCCCCTGGAGGACGGGCTCCCCCTTTGGGTCTGGTTAGGGTTAGGGCTTCCTCTGCTGCCCCCTGGAGGACGGGCTTCCCCTTTGGGTCTGGTTAGGGTTAGGGCTTCCTCTGCTGCCCCCTGGAGGACGGGCTCCCCCTTTGGGTCTGGTTAGGGTTAGGGCTTCCTCTGCTGCCCCCTAGAGGATGGGCTCCCCCTTTTGGTTTGGTTCCTCCCAAGGTTTCTTCCTTCCTTCCTTCCTTTTTCCTTGCCACCGTCACCTCTGGCATTCTTACTGGGGGCTTTGGGCAGGGATAATGTAAAGCGCTTTGAGACAATGTAATGTTGTGAAAATGCACTATACAAATAAAATCGAATTGAATTGCATTGAAGTGAATCGAATTAAATAAGCACATTGAAATTCCAGTGGTGTAGATTTGTGTATGAACATGTCTCTACCAATACTGTGTGAGTATCGTGTGTGTTGAGGGGAGAGGGGGGTTCTCGGTAAATTTGGTCCCCAATTTTGTTAACAAACCTAAACCCTTGTGGAATTCATCCATTTCTGAATTTGATGTCTTTTGAAACACACACACAGCTCGGGAAAAATTAAGAGACCACTCTACTTATTTTAAAAACATTTGCATGTTAAAATCCTGGTTTAATCCCGGTTCTGCTGGCAGAGGCTACACTGAGCGTCAGGCTGCTTCCAGGCTCAAAGTTTCTAAGACAGCAGTAAACAAGAACAAGGTGAAGCAGGAGACACTGGGAACGAGCAGAAACCAGCCAGGTAAAGGGCGGAAGCCACTTTCTAATGCCAGAGATGACTGTCAACTTACCCAGCGGTGCCTCATAAATCAGAGGATGACCTCAAGTGACCTTCAAAAGGAACGGGAGACATTAAGTGCAGGTGTGAAGTGCACTGCTAGGACAGTTCATATCAGGCTCCTAGAAGCAGGATCGAAGTCCCATAAAGAAGCCCTTCATTAATGAGAAGCAGGGAAGAGCAAGGCTTTGGGTTGGAGTGCGGGGTTGGTGTTCTAAGGGTCCAGGAAACATGTAACTGCTATGCCAAGGGTGGGATTCAAACCAGTGACCTGCTGAGCAAAAACACTGAGGACCAACCCACTGTGCCACACTGCACCCCCCCCGATCATGTGACTGCTATAAAGTCTTTGTTACAAACTAAGACAATCAGGTGTCAGTTGTGACTGCACTAATAAAGAGCTTAAATGTCTTATCGGTGATTCCGAACCGTAATTTAAGTAATTCTGAATGTCGAACCAGCAGCAATAAATGATTTCTACAGATGTACATGACATTAAGTACAGACTGATGCATTCTGTCCTCCTTTATAAGTACTATTTGTGTGCAGTGGCACTAAAAACTAAACCCCCCCTGTGCAAATCGCATAGTGCTGATGTCTGTCAAGCACACATTAGTCAGTCATTTCAGCTTTGTAAAAAAACAGAAAACTTAAACAAAGGAAATGGATTTTGCTGACAGAGCAGACAAGCTTGGCGTCCTCTGCTAAGACAGAAACAGCGCTGTTCCTTAAACATGTCCCAGATTTTTAGACGTCACTTGTTACTGCTGATGCATCAGCGAAAACCATGGTGTTAATTGCCCAGAATCATTTGATTATGTGTACATCAATGATCGCAATATGTCAACACTAAATTTAGTAACAAGTTAATAGCTAAGCCCTCTCTGTTCCCAAGGTTTCTAAAGCACGCTACAGTTTACCGATGTACCCATGTGCAACAGCTTCCCATTATAGGTCATGTCTTCACCAATGGGATCACATATCCCATATGATCACTGAGCGATGGGATCACATATCCCACATGATCACTGAGCGATGGGATCACATATCCCACATGATCACTGAGCGATGGGATCACATATCTCATATGATCACTGAGCCATGATTCCGCTATGACCAATCAGCCTATGCCCAGCTAAAATAACCAACCCATTGCCCAATGAAGACCAATCCATTTACAAGTGTGTTTTTTGGGGCCTCCCCTTGGAATCATCCTGACACATCGCTGACACTTTCATGGGTCAATTGTGATGCACAATTATCACATTTAACGATGTGTATAGTAGAGGATTCCTTTTTTAGGGTGTCAGTGAAGTATTATCAAACTAATGCCAATGTCAGCCCATGTTTTTGTCATTTAAAATAGTCACAGTGCACATACAGCACGCCTTGTCGCTTTTCACAGCGGATCAGTGGGTAGCTTTCATTACGGACCCGCTCTCTGTTCTCCCCGTGCGCGTGCGGGATTCCTCCGGGAGCTCCGCTTTTCCCTGGTCCTGCACGTGCCGGGTCCCCTGCTTCCCGGGATCGGCTTTGGATCACCGTGACAGTAATTGGACACACGCATATTTGACGTACGGTTAGTTTGCAAATATTGCACTGACTTACGGTGTAAGACTTACGGTTTTTTTCATCATTATACCCGTGCACCGCTGCTGCGACACACATTACTCTAACAGCGCAAAAAAAAGAAATCGTTTCGCGTACTCGTGCACCCGCAGTTTCAGGCGCGCTCTCGTGGGACGCCTCGCAGACGCAGGAGGTATATTGCGGTTATACAAATAAATTAAGTTATACGCGATATATCAATCAGGCATTTATTACAAATGACTAAGATTAGACACAACATAAGAATCCTAGATGGAGCACAAATACGTGGTTTAAAGTTTCTGCTTCCCGCCTTAAAGCACTGTAACTAAGGACACGCCATTATTATCGACATAATGCTTTTGGTCTTTGATTAACATTCAGGAAACACCGAGATATTTGATGATCTGGTTAACAATGCTGAATTTCCAGGAGGGCCACTTAGATACAAAAGCTGAAAAAAATCAAAAAGACAAGAACCGTAATATGTCTAAATATTAATACAATTTAGGTCAATGTTATTGATATGTTTTTGAAGGATTTATTTATCCATATTTCTTCTAACTACTTATTTTGGTAGGGGTCGCATTCTGCCGGGAGCCTGTCTGAGTCAGCGTGGGGTTCGAGTCTGGGACACACTCTGGATGGGATGCCAGTCCATCACACAGCACAAACACACACACACAATCATACTTTCTGGGCAAAGCAGAAACACCAATTAGCTTATTGCTGTGTTTTTGCACTGCGGTAGGAAAATGGAGAACCCAGAAAGAAAACCGTGTACAACACGGAGAGAACATGCAAAATCCAAACACACAGAGTGAAGGTGGGATTCAAAATCCCAACCCTAGAGGTGTGAGAGAACAGCTCTAAAGTGCTAATTAGTGCCGTAATAAATAACTATCTTTACCACATTTCAATTTGAGCCAAATTGAATCACAATGAGTGTACTTTCTATTAAAGCAAAAGAAAATAATGAAATCACTCTACTGTGCGTACAAGAGAAGAGAGGAAGTCCAAGCAGGACAATGCATGAGTGTCTCTGTTCTCTGCTCTTTGTAAATGCTCATATGTCCAGTGAAGAAATACTGAGCGTAAAATTACTGGCTATGGTGGATGGCGTTTCATAATGAGACAGCGAGCGATTTCATACCAGCCGCGTTTGTGCCACTCGTTCGATAAAATAGTAGCTATTCACGGCTATTGAGTCCGCGAGAGAGAACGGCGTCACAGAGGACGAACCCGCACGTCTGTTTTTCTCAGCGCGCCCCAAGGAGAGGCCACTCCTGGCCAATCACGCTCGGCCTAATTAGCCGGCGCGCTCCACGGCCCATTTGTGCATTTACGTGGATAAGCAGCCAGTCAGGTCACCCCAAACCCGGGGCAGCACACGGCCCTCTCTCTGATGTGGTAATTACTCGCTGCCAGCAGCTCACACAAACGTGTGTGTGTGTGTGTGTGTGTGGGTGGGGGGGGGAGAGTTACACAAAACATGCCCGTGAACAGGGGGGGGGGGGGGGGACACAGCGTCCATTGCCTTCCTCTGGAGATGCAGTTTTTATTAATTCCTGGGTATTTCCTAAAATTTATTCCATTAATCCTGACTTACTCAACCTGTATATATGTGTGTGTGTGTGGGGGTTATGTATATATTACATTGTGGGGACCAAATGTCCCCAGAATGTGATAAAAACCTGTTATTTTGACATTGTGGGGACCTTTTTCTCAGTCCTTGCAAGGGAAAACTCAACTGTATAAAAACCTGAGACTGCAATCAAAAAACTAAAAATGCCAAAAGTCTTGTATTTTGTTTGGTTACTTATGGTTAAGGTTAGGGCTGGGTAGGGGTTAAGGTCGTCATGTTGGGATTAGGGTTTTTCAAAAAGAAATGAATGGGGAGTCCCCACAAAGCTATAGATCACACACTGAATCAGTGTGTGTCTGTGCGTGTTTCTGTGCGTGTGTGCGTATGTACTGGTGTCCCATTTAGGGTGACCCCTGCCTTGTGCCCTGTGATTCCTGGTATTGACTCCAGGCTCATACTCTACAGGATAAGCAGTTATGGAAGATGGATGGATGGATGGATGGATGGATGGATGGATGGATGAAACATATGCAGGCATTGCATTAGTTTCATAACAGATATGTAAATTTATGATGTGAATAAAAGTTAGTCATTAATGATGTAAAACCTTTCTTTGTACTACTATCAAAGGAAAAAGCCTTTTAATCCCTCTGTAAGCATTCTAATAAAAGACCATTATTTATGCAGAATAGAAATGTTCGATTTCTTCCACTGCATCACACACGACAGCTCCACGTCTCCTTTAAAGATGATCTGTACCCGTGATTACATATTGCATGTCTCACACACGGTTTGAAAATCCATTTCCTGTGTGTGCCTTCTGTGTGCCTTTGACTAAAACCCTGGCAAGTCAAAAGCAGCATGTAATAATATTTAATGACGCGACACTAGAGTCAGGAGAAAATGTCCCTCCGTGCGTATGGGGGAGGGTTAAGTGATGTATTATGCAGGACCGTGACACTCAGTAAAGTGTATCAGCTTTCATACGACATCAGTATCTTTACTTGAAAGAGGTTAAATGACTGTATGAGTCATAGTATTATTTATTTATTAAATGTTCTGACCAGTATCAGAGATGGGCGGGGCCTAAGGGGAACCTGCCCCAGTTGAATGCTGATTGGGCCCCTCTCCTGTCACTCACCTATTCTAAACACATCATTGGCTAATGATAAGGTTGGCCTTCTCTGTATGAATTATGGCTGTATGGTCCTACAATCGCTCCTGACGGGCTGAGCTATGGGACCGAAGAATTTGGCCTAGTCCTGCACCCCCGTGCCGGCTCCGGGCCTGCTCCATTTAGGGATTCGGGGTCAGGGGGCCACTGCAGCCATGCAGAAGCAGTAAGCAGGCCTGGGTGGCGAGAGATAGAGATGTAGGGCCATGCTGGAGTAAATGCTGCCGTAATCAGCACACGACCCGGGGTTTAACACCCAGCTGCGGCCTTTCTTCCCCTGCTGTGGTTCCGGTTGACTAAAGCGTTACTGGCTGATGTCCCAGGCAGGGCTAAATGGAGCTCGCAAACTGTACATTTTGCTTTGGATAAAACGGCTTCCTAAGCAGCTCCTGCATACTCTGCACCAAATATATGCATTTCGTGCGAGCCAGAGGTTTTGGAGGCTGCAGGCCACACGTGCAGTGTGTGAAGAGAGGTCTCCACTTCCACACGGCGGTGAATACAGGGGCGGGGCCACAGGGCCACTGACTTCAGCTGAAAGCTGATTGGTCGCCGGAGAGTCCGCTCTCCTGTCACTCACAGATTCAGAACATATCATTGGCTAATGATAAGAATGGCGCCCCTCTGTATGAATTATGGCCCCTCTTTTGCAGCTCACCTTAAAAACAAATCCCCTAGAAACATCCGTGTATCAAATCCATGAGTCAAACTGCAACTGAAGAAAATCATGATCATCATGATGTAGGTCACATGACCGTCATGTTCCACCGAATGAAGTAGATTATGTGTCTAATTATATGACGCCAGGCATTTTCTCTCGGTGGTAATACCAGGTTCTGTGGACCCCACCAAACCAGAACAAAGCAGTCAATAGGAGACCAAAGAGATGTAGTTGAACTCCTATTGAATGTGCAAGGGTCAGTTTCCATTGTAATCAGAATAGGAATTTGGAAAAAGTATGGTTGAGAGATTTCATTGAAATTTCAAATCAAGATGCTCCAATGAACCGACGCCCCATAGAAAAGTAACTCTTTTTGTATCTGAAAATGAGTTTTTTCAGATGTAGCATTCGGCCTGCGCGTGTTCGCCGCTGCCACGTTATCAGCAAGCCCGTCTCCGCGGTATTGAATTTGTCTGGGCTCTGAACCAGCGACGGCCGGCCTGAGTTTGACAGGAAAGGTGATTCCAGCGGGGGGGGGGCACCCACACACAGGTGCAAATAAACACACGCACGTCTGCACTCTCACACGTTCACGCGCATGCACACTCAGATCTGCAGGCAGAGAGATGTGTGTGTTTCATAGTAGAGCACAGACAAACACTACAAGACTAGACAGACAGACAGACAGACAGACAGACAGACAGACAGACAGACAGACAGACAGACAGACAGACAGACAGACAGACAGACAGACAGACAGACAGATAGATAGATAGATAGATAGATAGATAGATAGATAGATAGATAGATAGATAGATAGATACTTTCTCAAAGATAGTTGCAGGTTTTGTCAGTATCGGCCCCTGTCCGGCCCCCTTCAGTATGTCTGTTCCCTGTGTGGCCTGCAGGTGTCACTGGTCATCCTGTGTCCTTCACTCCTACTGTATTTCCCTGTTCCCCTGGTCGCCACATGCTTTCATGGGCTAACCGGGTGGCTGTCGTCTAGTCTCCCCTTTTCTTGTGTTTTTTTTTTCTTCATTTTCGGATTTTGGTTTATTCCTGTTATATATTGGTGTATTTTTGCATGGCTACTTTGTACCTCCGTTTATTCCTGCTTGTGTCTAGTTTGATCATGTTCTGTTTTGCCTGTGTTCCCAGTGTTTGAATCTGTTGATTACCGTCACCTGTGCTCATCCTTACTGATTGCTACTGCCCACACCTGTTTCCTCTTTATCCTCATTATGTCTATATTTAAGTGCCTGCCCTTGCTTTAGTCTTCAGTTGTTCATAGTGGTTGTTCTGATTTAATTGCTCTGTATTTGCCCCTGTGTTACTGTGCTTGTTCCAGTGTTGCTCCCTGCTTTAGTCCTTTAGTTATTCCTGCCTGTGGTTAGACCCCTTGTGTTTCCTTTTGTTTCTTGTTTGTTTTTGAGTTAAATATTTAACATTTTTTACATATTTACATTTATTTATTTAACAAATATGTTTATCCATGGGCACAGACAGTCCCCAGAGCACTTGGGGTTAAGGGCCTTACTCAAGGGCTCAACAGTGAATCCCGATGTGGATTTGAACCAGTGACCTTCTGATCACAGGCACAGAGCCCCTGATCAGAAGAGACACACAGCACCATAAGTAGGTAGCTGGGGTCTATATTCAGTGGTTTAACTTGATTTTAATTTGGCTTGGATCCCCAGAATATGACAGATGAAAGTGCATGCAAATGAAGGAGTGCATGAACCGCAGCCACCCAGATGAAACAATAGACACAATGAGACAAATACTGAAATGAGGGCCATGTCGAGATGGAAAATGTAAAGCAGCTGGAGGTGGGTTGGGGACTGCAATGTAATCTGTGGGGCTGTCACTCAGCGGGGAGGACGGCGCCCTGTCCCCCCCGCTGTTATGGGAATATTGGACCGGCCCACCACGAACTGAAGCCCATTGATTACAGGCATAACTCCCAGCTGCCGTCTGCCGGTTCAGGATTGCCTGAGCCTGACGTTCTGATCCGAACTTCAGTGCCTGAGAAAACTGACAAACCCTCACCGCACACGGGAGCCGTACCCCATGACAGGAGAGATTCAATAATATGGATCAGACGCATTAATATTCATGAGCTCCCCGCCTGGACCCGCCCATAAATAATTGGTAAGAATGACCCAATGGGGTTATAGGATCAGGGTTTGCAGGGATCCATTTCAGCTTCTGAGCATCAGAGCAGAGCCAGAGACCAAGTGGCTTTAATGAACAGAAGATGACGGAGCCCCCATCCATTTGCTGGTCTTAATTTTGCCACCCCCCCCCCCACACACACCCCAGCCAAAACCCCTTTCTCATACCGACTCCGGCCTTTATCATGCCAAAGCAAGCAGGCAAGCGCAGCCCCACCTGCCTGACAAAAGGCTTGAGAGACGGCTCGCTGTGTTTGAGGAATGAAAGCGGCCCGAGTGACTAACTCTTCCCCCCCCGAGGCCTCTTACGTCTGCTTGGGCACCAACCAGGGAGCGAGAACACAGCATTTACGTCTGTACTGGCCTGTGCCGCATCCAGCAAGCAGAATTACATCTTATCAGGAAAAAATGATAACAGCTAGAGTTACACCACACACTGTGAACATACCACACACACTCACCGCCTCACACTAGCGCACATGGGAGACCCAGGTGACTAAGGAAACATTTCCAACTGCAATTCACTTTCAGCTGCATTCTTAATATGGGCACTGTTTTCCACGAGTACTACTTGTTCTCCTGCTTTGAAAGGTTCAAGGGATAATGATCAGTGTTTGTCAGTAATGGTATTCGGGGTTTAGATATGCGGCATCGACTGAAACCAGATCGATTCATTTGATTGATTGATTGATTGATTGATTGGTTGATGGATTGAGATCAAATGTATCTCTGCAAAAAAAAACACTGGGAGGTGTCTGAAAAGTATTTGGAAAGAAAAATGCACAAATTTATTCAGCCATGCCAAGCCAAAAAGAGCTTCATAATCCCGTGGGGGTAGAAGTGGGGGGGGGGGGGTATCCAGCATATTCTCCCATATACAATTAATCTTTTCTGCAGCCACATCTCCTCTGGGGCTGCTCGGCGTCCTGCGAGATGGCCAGCTGCGCCACTCAGGCGGCAACAGGAGTGAGGACCAGTAGCCAAAATCCCCAGGGGAAAGCCAGGCATGTGGGGGCCGTGAGGCCAGCTATCCTCGCGTGTCGTGGCGCCTGCAGGAGTCACCGGCGTAGGAACAGCTGAATGGCTGTACTGCCCACACTCCTCTCATCATTATCATTATTATTATTAGGTCGTCAAGGCGACTGCTGGCGACCATAGAGATAGAATTCCTCCATAATCATCCATCCCTGTCTTCAGGGTTCTGAAAGGAATCTTCATGGTTGTGATCTTACCTTCAAAGGAGAACCGAAAGCTTCTGAAATCCCCAGACTTTCTCGCACATGCCCCATTCCGCCCGCCCCACCTCGGCCAATGGGCAGCCTGCTTTTCTGTGTGGGAGTATTTCACCAGTGTTAATCGATAATGTTAGGTGCAGAGTAGAATAGGGTCACTTCTAGGAGATGCAGCAACAGTTTCTGTGCTATGGTATGGAGACAGCAGGCCAGTCTGGGAGCCTTGGTTTTCTGTGTAAGTCCAGCAGGAAGAAACATATGCTACAGACATCACACCAAAAATATACAGAAAACAAGAAAGACCAGAGAGGTAGGCGCAGAAAGTGTCGGGGGGGAGGGGGGCACTGTCTGTCTGGGAGACAGGTGACCAGAGTTGTCTTCTGTTTTGTTTGGCACCCAGTAACTAAGGGTGTCGACTTCTGAACTGGCAACTCCTTTTTTCCAGCCAAAATGACAACAGATATTTCATTTTTTGTAGCACTGTATACTGTACTGTACAACGGCCCCTCTCTAATCCCGCTCGCACACCCTGACAGGTCACATCCTGTCACATAGCTTTGCCTGAGAAATCTTCAAAAAAAAAAAAAAAAGGAAAAAGAGAATTAACAGGCAACAAGGTCATCGTGCGATGTCTTCAAACCGTCATCATGGCAAAGATATCCCTTCAGCGTTGACCAAGAGTGACTTCCCTTGCTGGGAACACGACAACACTGTGCGGAAACTCGTTTTCGAGGGATGTGACAGCGCAAGAACACGCCGGCTGCTTTGAACTGTCACGGAGACGCGCGGCCGGCCGGGATTCACCAGGAAGGGACAGCCGTCAGCACGCTTAGGTTCTCCCAGAACTTACTACCCCTGACACCTAATGCAGATTCATCTAGAAGGGGCACCAGCGTTCCCTTCAGATAAGATAAATTTGCTATCTCTCTGTTTGCTCTACAACTCATTGACTGGCTGCTGAAGGTCGGAGGTCAGGATATCAGTGCAAGGATCTGAGGCTGCTATTTGAAGATAGTATGTAAGTATCAATCTTTCCACGCTGCAGCATTAATAAAGTCTATTTCAACTGATCCCACCTATTTGTACTCATTCCACAATAATTATCAACTCTACTCTATGTCCAAGGTCAAGTAAAGTCAGCCCAGTACAAGCCAGTCATGCTAGTGTCTGTTGTGGTAGCATTTACCGTCACACAAACCACATGTTTGCGTGGTGCCTCCTGTTGGCCACAAACAGCGATTACACTAAATATTACATAAATGCATTTCTTACTTATGAGACCCTGAACCAGCATGCACTGTCAAGCGGCCCGCTAGCAACGATCTTCTGACTCTACTCACTAGCTACCGGTAACGTTACATGCGACCATAAAGTGATCACATCCCAGCGACGGCAAGAAGGGAAAGCAAATCCAACACAGCAAGTGACTAACAGGACGTCGGCCGAAGCTGAACAGTTTCTTTGCCACAAACAACGAAACGCACGATGAAACAACCAGCGCGCCTCAGAGTTGTCAGAAAGCACAGCCTTGTGCTTCACATGGCACAGAAGGGGCAGGTCGTCTCTGGGCTCCAGCATAAGGAGCCATCCCGTAACGTAATGTAACGTAACGTGACGTTCATCCCCCGCTGCTCCAGTCCCGTTCCCCAGACAGATGTGACACATTCAAACCAGGAGCACTGAAGCAAGTCATTCCCTAACAGAAGGGTGCAAATAAAAAAGTTTTAGCCGTCTCCCATCTGGGAGATTTCTTTCCCTTCGACTTTTAAACACATTTGTCATCAGCAAACCATTAAGCAAAGCAGAGAGCAGTGGAGCAGGACTTGCCTCATGTTAATATTTAATTCCTGCACTCCGAAGGATCTTCTACTAGGTCCATCAGTGCCTGGAAGGTGTTAACAGTGAGGAGCATTAATTTGCTCAGTGCTCACCTGCCCACCCCCAACACCCCCCGCCCCCCCCCCCCCCGCCCCCCATGGCCTAAGCAGTCGATACCGGCATTACTGAAACACCCCCACTGGATAAATTACCAATTTGTGTTTTTCCTAAACGAGAAGAGCAGGCCATTCAACAAAGCAACACAGCCGTTAAATGAATATGGTCGCAACAATGCCGCCTTTATCGCCACGGAGATGGAATCCTGTAGTGTCACTCATTTCCGAACAAAGACCTCTTGAAAAAGACACAAAAAGACAAATTCGTAATGAATTGTATTCCACCGCCGTTACTATACTATAAGGAGTATTTAAGTCTGTGCTCCCCTTTGGTCATTTCTAATGCAGTCTGTATTACTCTGGTCAGCTTCCTGATGCAGGCAGTCCCCATGTTACGAACGTGATCTGTTTTTCAGTCAAATTTGTACGCGAATTGGAAAAATAATACAGTACATAATAATATTATAGAGTAATAATACTAGTAGCTACATACGGTACTGTACTGTATCCTGAGTTAACGAACCGCTGAAGCCATGCAGTGTTTTTACAAGTGTCACAAAATATTGCGTGCATTCGTTATTACGAACCATCGTATTTAACCCAGATTTTTTTATGGCAGTCTGTTCGTGAGTATGAGTTTGTAGGTTGGACCTGGGAACTGCCCGTATTATCAGGCAGAGCCGCTCAGTAGGTGGCGCTGTAGCCTCATTCCTTTGGTTTTTGGGGGGGTATAAATGGCATCGGCTCTGCCGGGGCAGCGTTTGTGTGCTTAGCCACCTCTAACGCTCTCATCTCCACCTGAAATCCCACAGCACGTGGCTCCGGTGAGCGTGTGCATTGCGATAGACAGGCATCCTGTGCAGGGTGTCTGCTGAAAGTCACATGTCCTTTGGGCCCTTGAGCAAGGCCCTTAAGTCCCCGGAAAGCTCCATAGGTGCTGGGTAGATGGCCTGACCCAATGCTCAGACTCCAAACTTCACCCTCACATGTATGTGTGTGTGTCAAAGCAGTGCATGATGGGATATGGAAAAAGAAACTTTCAAATACACATGCGCAAATACCGGATGAAGTACCGTTTCGTTTTCATTCACCCTGCGCAGGCTACACAGTAAAGGAAGATGGATGCATCATTATTATCATTATCATTAATAACATAGCATATCAAGAGGATTTAGTATCTATACCTTTAAGGGAAAAAAACAGTGAACCCCCCCAAAACAAAAACGAGCGGGAGTGCAAGTGGGGAAGTGGCGCATGTGGCGCACAAACACAAATGATTTAATGAGGCAAAAACGCCGAGTACCGTGGCTAATATAATAGCTCATAATAGGTAACTGGTTATGTAACAAACCACTTACGCACTTGCAGACTAGTCACGTAAAGACATTTAATTTGGCTTTTAGCACTTGGCATCATTACAGGGCAAGTACCTCCCATTGGGAAATTTAATCTTTTAATGCTCTAAAAGTCCATAAAAATTGCATCTTATATGTATGTGTCTCTTTTTTAATACACAAGCAGGCTCATCGCTGCAGATAGTAAAGTTGTTTATTTTCCAACAGTAACATTTCAAAAAACATTTTAACAAATAAAAATGGTGATTAGTGGAAGAGAATGAGAATAAACACGGAACCGGTTCTCCCCTTCAACGCACAGTTGCCGTACGCCGTGCGCGCGTGACGATGTTCTCTTCCAAAGGGTCTGTGCGGCCCGGACACAAAGCCCGGCGCTGCCTATACGGAAATGGCATGTTAGAGCAAGAGCTCCACCCAGTGGAAGAGGTAGGTGTTTGCAGCCAAACTGTCAACACAAGCTTACAGGTGGGAAAAAAAAAAGAAAAGAAAAAAACTGTCTTTAGAAAAACTTTATAAATGATCATTATAAAAGTACGGCGTTTAGAAAAATGCTTCTCAGAAAACACAATAAAATTCTGATCCACAGCACAGCTGTAATAATATAATATAAAAAAAAAAATATTAAAACTAGACTAACAAATTGATCAATTAAACTTTTACTTCTTAAATATTTCATTCCCTTCCGGTGTAATCACCATCCATCCATCCATCCATCCATCCATGCTTGTTATATGCAGGGTCGCGGGGGGTCCGGAGCCTATCCTGGGGGCTACAGGTGCGAGGAAGGAAGCAACCCAGGATGGGGCGCCAACCCATCGCAGTGTTGTAATAATACAGTTCTTCATTTAAGAGAGACATTTCAGGAAAAATAAGCACAAACATTTCTGGGGGCTTCGCATGTCTTTAGAGTGGAAACAAAATGTACGTTCTCCCAAAACCGTGACCATAAATGTAAAAACTCCAGCTGCACATGTACATCACAACACACCCAAGCAAGGACTCGCGATAATGAAACGAGCCAATGAAAATGGAGCGAAGGCAAGCGCACATGCATCTTTGTTCCAGATGGGGGCAGCAGATCCAGCTTTTATTTAACTTTTCCTGTCTATTTTTCTGCTTTTCATTGTTTCTCCTGAGCCGTTTGTCCTGGTCTCTAACAGACAAGGTGCCGTCCATTAAAAACACGTGTACGTTGCTCTGTGGTGAAACAAATCGAACCCATCAGGTCACTCCTTCCGGAGAAATTGCAAAACAGTGACAGAGCAGAAATAACGGTAGCTCAGTAAAAAGTCATACTCATTGCACAAAGCACACATAAAAAGTACAAAAAGACACATTTGATAATTACAAACCCATTAAATTAAGCCACACATTTAAAAGTAAAAACTGAATAGCTTTAACATGTAGCTAAATTAAATTCTAGATGATTCTTTTTGACCCCATTCAGGATGTTTCCCTGCCCTGCGCCCTGTGTTGCTTGAGACAGGCTCCGCCCCATGCCCACGGCCCCTCCTCTGCAACCCTCTACTGAGTAGGAAATGGATAGATGCAATCGATGCAATTACATTTTCATGTATAATTAGTATGATTCCTCATGCTTCTCTTTATTGAGGTCCACTATACCTCATCATAGATGGACATCAAACACTTCATTTTCCAGTGATTCCAGATCCTCTTCTTTGATTACTAAAGGAGGACAAGCAGACAATCAGACCATGGCTCACCAAGGACGCACCCTGAGGCACCAGCTGCATTATGGGTTAGTAAAGAATTTTGCAAAAAGCCAAGAGGCCGTGGGGTGATTCAATATGCAGGAACTGTTTGTATACAACAGCAGACATATACAAATAACGGAAAAGGTAAATCAGGCCACGTACTGTAAACACACCGAACTGCTCAATTTATCGAACACTTTAACAAAATTTATCATTTAAAAATGTCAGACCTGAGCCAAGATGGCCGCCCGCGTACCTTTCTTCTGCAGGCCGGATGGCTGCGCCTGATTGGCCGGCGGGGGGAAGCTGTAGGAGCGCGAGTAGGGGAAGAGGGGCCGATCCTGACTGATGCTCTTGGTCCGCTTACGGCACTCCACAGAAAGGTGGCTTCGGCAGCCCTTGTGACAGCTCACGCCGCAGGCTGTAAGCGTGTGCGTGAGACATGGAGAGGCAGAAAGCCGAGGGGGGGGGGAAAAAAACAACACAAAAGAATGCATTTTACACTTTCCTTCCTCTCCATCTTAGAGTGACTCAGGGCAAAGGCTTCTAACCGAAGGTCCTCTCGGAAGGGCAGCCTCATTTCCGAGAAATCGTACGACAAACCGGGTTCAAATACAATGTCTGCAAAAAATTAACACGGCGGCGTCGGACACTGACAGACATTCAGGCACGTCGCACGCAGACCTTCACGCCGAGATCGATGGAGGCGAACTTCTCCTCAGCCAGTTTTCCCGATCGCCCTTCAGCCGACTCCGCGTTCAGACACATTCGGCAATTACGCGCCGTGACACACAATTAGTTTCAATTATCCTCGACCCACCTCCCCCCCCCCCCAACAGTAATGGTAATTAATGACTCGCTTCAGAATTCCATCCCCGGTGATGACAGAGACTTAATTATTGTGCAGAAGGAACCGATCACCCAATAAACACATAAGAATGATACACAATTTATCAGTGGTTTATCAGTGTGGATGCGGAAGTTCAGCCGGGGGATGGAGAGTATTTGAAACCATTCTGTCATCCATATCCTCTGTATCCGTACTTACATTTATACGGCCGTTCCTTGTATCTACTTGTTCTAATTTGCACGCTATTGATTATTAATTCAATTCAGTTCAATTTCCTTTTATATAGCGACTTTCACAACGGAGTCACCCCAAGGTGCTCTGCATGACACAGTGTGTGGCGATCCGTCATTACGCCATTGGTAGAGAATGGGGGAAAGAGGAAGAAGGAAAGCCAGACGACAACGGGGGCGAGGAACCAAAACCTCTCCAGTGGAGAGAAAAAAAATAAACCTCTGGGGGTCCAACGTCAGGTGGCTGCCCCCCCCCCCCCCAGGTATGCTGACATTGTAGAATAGGGGGGGCCTGCTTTAATGAGAGCAAGGTGCATTACAGTGCTGTGTGTCACCACTGTCTGCATGCCTCCTATTTGCACTATTGTTTATATTTGCACTACGGGCAATCCCTGGGATAAGTACATCCGACTTACGGGCAACTCGTACCCACGGGCAACTCGTACCCACGGGCAACTCGTACCCACGGGCAACTCGTACCCACGGATGGACTGTCATTCAGCCCGTTATAATAAACACGATAAATACAATGATTTGTAATAACGAACACACCTGCTACTACTTTATGACACTCGTGAAAACATCGTTTGCTTGAGGTTCAGCTCCGTATGTGGTTACTTTTACTACTGTAATATTATTATTATTAATTATTATTATTATCATTATTATTAATATGTTCTGTATTATTTTTCTGACTTACCTACAATTTCAATTTAAAGACTCGTTTGTAACCGGGGAACTGCCTGTACGTCGTTGTCGCGGTTATGGACACTGACCTGCACGTACCGATCTGATCTGATATACCCAGAAATACCAGCATGAACGTCAAGCCTGCTCAAAGCGACTGGGCCCGTCTTACCTTTACACTTGTATCCTTGCTTGTAAAAGCCCCATATCTGAAAAGAAAACGACAATAATGCCCTTTCATAATAGTCTCGGCGGAGCATTTCGCATTTAAATTTCAACAGACCTTCACTTGGTCAAACATAACATGTTTCCATTACTCATGCCCAAAGGCGCTGTGACACGAGGCACATCTGTAAGTAAAAAGATAAAACGTGTTTTTGGAAGGGGATTAGAGAGGAGACGCTAGAAGGTCACTGCAGAGCAACGAATGATAAGGGGATGAGCAAATGTAAGTGGAAGTATTTCTTGGTTTTTCTCCATACGTACATTTTAATTATAATGCGCCTTTCAAGAAATAGCTACAATTATTCTGTCACCGGCGACGGCAATTTCGTCTAACGTTTACCCTAAGCATTTTATACGCCCAGCAGTAAATACAAGTGGTATGAATGTTGGTGGGGGGTGGACCTGCTTATAAAAACAGGCCCCTCCTAGTCGTACTGAAATGTTATGATTCAGGAGAGAAGCGACCGGGGAACAAACTGTTCCACCTGATTCAGCAAAACCGCATCACACGACGAGACAAGGGAGGAGTATATTTTTTTGTTTATGCTATGCTGGTCAAGCTGAAAAAAGGGGAACAGTAGATATTGTGTTTGGCCCCAGGCCAACAGGAAGCCAGAGACAGGAAATATTTTAACTGTTTTTCTGTTATTTTTTTTCTCTTCCTTCATACTTAATCAAAACACCATTGCACAATACATCTACAAGCCCTTTCATCAGTAAGCTGACATTAAATATATATGCAGTACAGAGCAGATGTCTTAGTCCATCAAAGAAAATGTTTAAAGCAATTAATCTGCATAGAAAATGTATATTTCCTCAGAAAAAAAAGGCATTTTAACATTGTGATATTCGCAAAACAAAGAGTAACACAATAAAAAAATAACAAGAATTTCTTCTGTTCTCAAAAAAAGTTACTGATATGTTGTTGGATGGCTAGATGAACACTGCCTCAGTTCCCAAACCTCTCCTCAGGGGCACCTCAGCCATTCCATGTGTTTGTTACCAACCACTACCAGCTGACTTCATTAATTAATGTAACTAGTTAAGTAACTCAATGAGGTATTCATTAGGCTAACATGACTTGTTAGCGGATGAGTCAGCAGACACATAGGTATATTGGAGGGTTAGGAGATGTAAAGGTTTGAAGAGCTTTCGAAATGGCTAATGTAATACACTTTGACAGACATAAAATCATAGGCTTACATAAACATAAAGAATTGCCTTTGGCAGCCTGAGACTTTTGTGCAGTACTGCATATTTTTTATATGACAAATGGCAACAAAAAAAAAATCTAACAACCCTTGGTAACTCCTAACATTTATAAGTGTGAAGGCAACTAGGCACTTTCCAGGAGGTGAGAGACCTCAGAAGGAGGGGACAGTGTAATGAGGGCTATTCCTCGAGACCGTAAGGCGGGGCTGGGCGATACCACACCGTGATGCAATCTGGCGCATGCACAATAATCATCAGGGGCCAGTTCCACAAAGCAGGGTTTCTTGCTTAGCTGGATAACTTGTTGGATTTAAGGTAGTCTGGGGTAAATATAAGTGAACAAAGATAAAGTCCATTTAGCCCAGACTACCTTAAATCTGACAACTTATCCGGCTAACCAAGAAATCCTGCTTTCTGAAACAGGTCCCAGGGCTTTGGATGATGGGTGCAAACATTCGTCCGGACGTCAGCTTTTTGTTACGACACAGACGTATATACTTACTACTGCAATTAGGTAAGCAGATTAGTAGTACACCTAAAAATTGAGAGGAGTATTGTGACGCCAAAGAGTTAGTAATCTGTATAATTTCGCTGTACATTTATGTTCATTAAATTTAATTAGCGGAGCGCCACATGCTACTGTTTTGGTAAATCATGGAAGCGATAAGCACTGAAGTGGTGGTGAAGAAAGGGACAGATCAGCAGGCACAAAATAAAAAATGAAAGAGAGATATTGAGGATATTGAGGAGATATTGAGGATAAACAAGGCAAAAAGATATCAGTGGTGTTATGGTACTTTTTGCAGTTTAAAGTCAGACACGTTAATTAAACATAAGGATATGCCAAACTTATACAGATTACTAACTTCCGGGCATCACGATATGCTTCTCATTAATATGTTAAGTGCACTGCTAATCTGCTTACCACATTGTGGGCGTAAGTAAGCGTCCATATAGTACCGAATAGCCAGCATCCGGTCAAATGATCTGAAGCCCTGCTGATTATTGCGAATGCACTGCATAATTGGGATGCGATATCGTGCAGCACTGCAGCAAGGCTTCAGACGCTCTGACCAACACTGTCGGTACTCACCAGTCCTGCACAGTGAATGCAGAAGGTGGGCTTGACGTAGTTGGACTCCACAAACGTGTGGATGAAACCCATCTTGCAGTTGAGCAGGGAACTCGCTTTGGTGAAGTAATCGATCATCTCCTCCCTGCTGATTTGCCCGTCCCTATGGAGACGACATTCAGTGACTGCTTATCATGGCCTGCCCTACACTGCCACCCTCATTTATATATCTATCAAGATCTCATTTTTAAACTAATGACAAGTTCTTGAAGGCATTTTCAAACCTACTACTCTGTGTGTGTACGGATGAGACAAAACATGATCACCACCCCAATGTGAAGCAAATAGTGTTGAAACCACAAGCCTTGCCATTCTGGAGATTTCTTTGGAGATGTCGGCTATGAATACTGAATATGAGCTTACCATCTAATATCTCCTAGATCTTGACAGACACCATTTTTCAGGGATAGTCAACAATACTTGCTTCATGTGGGAGTGTCATGTGGTGCATGCATGTGTCATGTGGTGCATGCTTGTGTCATGTGGTGCATGCATGTGTGTCAATGCAAATCAGACAGAGCTACAGGAGGCAGCTGGAGATAGCAAGGTCGATGTGAGGAGGAAAAGGACTCACTCGTCTTTGTCTAATTCCGTGAATTTGCTGAGGTAGGGGAAATTGCTCCTTATGATCTCAAATTCTTGCTGGGAGATCTTTCCATCTCCGTCCGTGTCGAAGTTTTTGAAGACTGACTGGAAAACACAGACAGTTCGTCAACTGAAGCCCATGGCTCCCATAACTGGAGGGAGTCTAGATATGCGGCAGGCAGCAAACGCTCGCAGTGGAGAATAACGAAGATGGCCGACTTAGCCGTGAGAAAGGAGATTTTAAAAATCGGAAAAATCATGTTCTGAAAAAAAACACACGTTTAACAAGCTGGGGAGTCCACTGGGACACATAAGATTCACTGCTTCTGGGTATTTCTGCACAAACAGCAGACTCTCTTCAACAAAGGCTTAGGCATCAGAATCTATTGAGCAGCCTTTAAAAAAGTAACAGACTGGTAAAAAAAAGACCAGGTTAAAAAAAGCTGGTGGGCGCATCATCCTCATAGCTTAGTGGTTGTAAGTAAATGACAATAACTAGCTAAACTAAACTATGAATACATTAGTGATAAATCAGAGGAACCGACAAGTGTGAATTAAAGATATTTTTAATCTTTTCGTGTATCATACATTTTTGTTGTATATTTCGATAAATCTAAATACAAAACATATACGTTAAGACAGTTAATGTTAGAAGTTACAGTGACCCGTTTTTTTAATTTTCTATTTTATTTTAATCGACATTTAATTGGTCTGCACCTGGCTTCCCCAAATATCTGTCCCGACTCTAAGCCGTAAGGAGCAAACCCTTCTCAGACACATTCACATTCACGTCCCTCAAAGTGGGCAAACGTAACCATGGCGACGTTACCTCCACCATCTTCTCAATATGCTTGCTGATGATGGCCGGGTCGGCCTTGGGCTTCACAGAAGATGCCCATTCTTCAATCACCGAGGGCTGTGTCTCGGGCCCGGAGGCAGGGCTTGGGACCTGGCCAATCAGTGAACACTATCAGGTCAGCGCGGAAGACAAGAGCTCTGTTTTCAGTGACTCATTACCTACTGATCAGCTCTGGAATCGCTCCACCTCTGCTTATCTCACGCGACCGGTAATTAGCGCTGAAAAAAGGCCAAAGAAATGCACAGAAACGTAGAAGATAAAGCATGGCGGTGCTGGGGAACTTCCTGCATCGGGGCCAGTAGGATGAACCATATGACTCACAGAAGGGGAAGAGCAGAATGGGGACTTTAGATTTAACCCAGTGTTTCCCAGTCTGGTTCTTGGGGACCCAGAGACAGTCCACCTGGAGCTGGGAGGGAGCAAAAACATGGATTGTCTGTGGGTCCCTGAGGACCGGATTGGGGAACAATGGGTTAACCAATCGGTGGAGAGGAAACAAAAAAAGGTATTTGATAAAAGCCCCCCCCCCCCCCCCACGACCATATAAACATCAGCGCAGAACGTTTCAGGTTGGTGGAAGACCTTCCTCCTGTGTGTGAACTAGGCCAGAGACAGCACTTGAAACTCCAGTCAATTCAGCGTCATGCATATGCATCACCTACTGACTTTTAATCACAGATGCCAACCAGCAGGTTACAGCTGGGGGGGGGGTCATTTTCTGTGCTCTCTGGTGGACATGATGAAAGCCAAGTTACTCGAGCATGGAAATCTGTTCTTTTATCAGAGTTCCCGTTACAATGGGGATCGGAGCTCAATTCAATTCAATTCATTTATATATAGCGCCTTTAGCAATCCCAAAGGAACTTTTCAAGAGTGAGTGGCAATCCATTATTACATCACTTATACAGAATGGTGCATGAAAAAAGGAAGAGCGAAATACGGAACGAACGCCAGAAGATAACAGAGGAGAGGAACCAGAAACTCACAAGAGGGGAGGAAAAAAAACCTCCAGGGGTCCAAGGTCAACTGGCTGACGAGCTCCTCCCCAGAGGAAGAAGGAAAATGAGGCTCCTTTAATAAAAACCAGGCTGACTGTACAGACAGCAGTGCGTACTCACGAGGGCCTTGCTGTTACGGGGCTCCCTCTGCAAGGACAACTGGTAGATCTCCTCTTCGGTGTGGTACTGATCCAGTGACACCTGGGGAGGTGAACGTGCGGCAGATGTAAGGATCCCCCCCCTCATCTACAGCTCAGTGCCCACTCCGCCCCCCCATCTGTCCCACCACATGCGTACAGACCGTAAGGAGGTTCACGAGGTCCGGGTTGGCGTCGATGCTGGGAGGCGTGCTCTGGATCAGCGCCAGCTCCTGCAGGATGACGTAAAGCTGTCGGGTCTTGACGAGGTTGACTTGCATCTTGGCCTTGTCGGCCCAGTCGGGCAAAGCCACATGGACGGCTATGAGGTCCTTCAGGTGCACGCCCAAGATGGGGAAGCGGAAGCCCGTGCATTCTGAGAACCTACGCCGGTACTGGCTGTAGTTCCCACAGGACGTCACCAGCTCTGTGAGGTTCTGAAAGGTCTGCAAGAGATTGGGGCCACGAGTCAGGATTCTCGGTCACCATAGCGATGAGTAAGGCTGGGGTTAGGATTGCACACTGCCATAACAATGAGTAAGGTTAGGGTTAGAATTCTCAGTCACCATAGTGATGAGTAAGGTTAGGGTTTGGGTTAGGATTCTAGATTGACATAAAGATGAGTAAGGCTGGGGTTAGGATTCCACATTGCCATAACTATGAGTAAGGTTAGGGCTTGGATTGTAGGTCACCATAGCGATGAGTAAGGCTGGGGTTAGGATTGCACATTGCCATAACCATGAGTAAGGCTAGGGCTTGTATTGTAGGTCACCATAGCCATGAGTAAGGCTTGGGTTAGGATTGCACCTCACCATAGCTTTGGTGTTACTCTTCCTACTCTCACGGCCTGTGGAGCAGCTTCTGCTTTATCAGTAAACACTGAAACTTTTACTCAAAATATGCAAAAAAGGGAAGGGGCGCTGTGCCTGTGATCAGGAGGTCACCAGGTCAAATTTGAGTCAGCCGAGTGATTTCACCATTGGGCCCGTGAGCAAAGCCGGTAACCCCCAACTGCTCAGGGACTAAAAAATACATCGGCTAAATAAATGTCACGTGAAAAGTTATGTTTTAACATCTTTGTCCAACCCATTTTAACAGCGAAAGCACACCAACCCACACCGCATTTCAGGCTACATTTAACCCACTGTTCAGTTTGAGCCTCGCAGCTGCAATTTAAACACGCATGAGTGTCTAATTTAGGGCCGGGTAGGCGAGGGGCGTCTTTTGGGTCGGGGGCAGGCGGGCGGACGACCTTGTTGGCCTCACTGCCGACATGCGTCTGCGTGTCTTTGAGCCGCGACACGGAGCAGTTACTGAGGCCTCCCACCACCGCCATCAGCGTGTTGAAGTTCTGCAGCTGCAGCAGTTTCTGCGTGAGAGAGAGAGGGAGAGAGAGAGTGAAGTGAAGAAGTGGCTGAGTCCGAGGTGGAAGAGATGAAGGTAGAGATACGTCAACGAGAAGAAGTAAAAAGCAAAAAAAGTAAAAATAAAAGGAGACTAGGGGAATGTCAAAAGGGTGTGTGAGTAACTGTCAAGAAGAACCAGAGATAAGGAAATGATGGACTGGAGTAAAGGGATTTCAGAATTTATTGGGGAGATCAGCGGGCTGGTGTTCTCACTGGAACTGTAGCTGGGATACAGAATTTACCGACAGCCCCCAGTATCAATCAATCGGCACACTCACCATGATTAGGGTGCTATCGGATCACGAATCAGAACCAACAGCAAGCACCTATGCTGCCTACTGAGCAGCTGTGACAATACCCAGAATGCTCTGCAGAGGAACTGCGTACAGCCGACAAAGGGCCTTGTGCATCTCGGGCTTTCCTCCGTCTTTGTCCTCCATTTCAGCTCCACATGTTGTTTGACTACATCTCTTCTGCCATATCTTTCAGATATACAGTAATTCAGTACTTAGTAATGATGAGTATCACCTCCGAACCGCACAGGGGGGCCTGGGACCGACCCCAGGCAGCGTAGCGCACGGGCATCCAATCATACACTACAGGCATGTTTTTCGACTGGAAGCGCACATGACACAAGGAGAACATGCAAACTCGACAGCCCCGGCTCTGGAGGAGTGAGGAAACGGTGCTGCCATGCCAGCCAATCAGAATAAACACTACAGATTTCTGTTCACTGATTGGACCACTAGGAATGAGTCTGAATAAAGGCCATCAAGCCCAGATCTTACAGGTAGTTTCACAGCTCAGCTTCACACTGTCAACCAGGTAACAGACATGCTGTTATTGAGGCAGCATTCCATAGGGCTGGACCCCCAGCCCCGCCCCTTATCACTGACCTGAGCCACCGTGATGAACTGGGTGATGACCGCAGCCCTCTGCAGAGCTGTGGGCTTACTGAGCACCATGAGCTGGATCCACTGGGAGACGCTGTTGAAGAGGGTGATGAAGCGCTCCAGGATGGGGTTGTCCACGGTGCAGCCGTGCATCACAAAGCTGTGGTAGTCCTGGAACTGGAGGCCCGCCGACCAGGTCAGGGGACACAAGGTCAGGTAACGCAGCCAGCCACACCCACCAATGGCCGGCCCCTCCCACCACAGCCAACCACACCCACCAATGGCCAGCCCCTCCCACCACAGCCAGCCACACCCACCAATGGCCGGCCCCTCCCACCACAGCCAACCACACCCACCAATGGCCAGCCCCTCCCACCACAGCCAACCACACCCACCAATGGCCAGCCCCTCCCACCACAGCCAGCCACACCCACCAATGGCCGGCCCCTCCCACCACAGCCAACCACACCCACCAATGGCCGGCCCCTCCCACCACACAGCCAGCCCCACCCACCAATGGCCAGCCCCTCCCACCACACAGCCAGCCCCACCCACCACAACCAGCCCCACCCACCACACAGTCAGTCCCACCCACCACACAGCCAGTCCCACCCACCACACAGCCAGTCCCACCCACCAGCATCTTGCAGAAGGACTTGTACTCCAGATAGGTCAGATGCTCAGCCAGCTCGTTGGCATCCAGGTGATCGAAAAGCAGAGACATCTTCCTTTTCTTGGAGGTGGGGGCGAGCTTGGTGACCTGCCGCTTCCACTCGTACGACGGCCTGAAGGACACAGTGGTGCCCAACCACATATTTGAACGTGTGTGACAGAGACTGCGTTTGGAGTAACTTTTATATATGTAGGTCTGGGTTTAGTTATGACATATCGCAAATTGAGAAGATCATCAGAAATACCAGTGCAGTCCCAACAGTTACGTTTGTCTTAGGTATCTTTGCTAAATAATCAAAGGTCACAAATCGAAATCCGGCTCCATTCTGAGCCCAGAAGCAGCCTTGGGGGATGTTCCAAAGTCTGCCCTGCATGGCTGTCACACAGCGCATCTACCTTAACCTCAGAAAACACTAGTATGTCGTGGGCCCTTCCAAGGGCAGCCAAGGGAAACCTACACACTCTCGATGTCTATCAGCTGGCTCTGATGCTCGTCCCCCTCCCGGGCGAGCAGATCCTTGAGACCTCTGATCTGCTCAGAAAGTTCTGGATTTAAGCCGAACTCGGCGGGAAACTCCGAGATCCAGTACCTGCAGGGCGGGGCGGCATGCGGAGGGTTAAGTGGGTCCACGGCGTCACACGCAGACGGTGCTGACGACACGCAGGTTACGATACGCCTTTAAGGTTTACACGGCTGTCTGATTATTCAGTTGGTATGTAATAAACATAACAGAGGTGACGGGTGAAACAAATGCATTATCAACACTAGCAAAAATTATTATTATGGTTAAACAAATGTACATTAAGCAGATAAATCTGTAAGATGCCAGGGGCTTTGGGGGGAATTTATTGGATGGTTTGATCTTACTTGACTAGGTGACAAATTTTTGTCCTGTAACTGGCGGAGCAGTTTTTCTCCCTGGACCTGTGACATCATTAAGGAAGGTGGGGGCTCCATATGGGTGGAGTGGGGGGTTGGGGGGGGGGGTTATGAGGAGGCGTAGAGGCGCTCTGAAGGATACTTCTGGAGGAGCTTCTTGGCCAGCTCGGCGGAGGGGAGGTACCAGGGGTGCATGGTGAGGAACATGCGGACGTGGGACTCCTCCCTCGAGGCGCCGTCGTCATCTGAGAGAGGACTTGCATCACTGTCCACCATCACAACCCCGCATCACCACACCCTCCTGTGTCAGCGCATCACCGTCATACATGCGAACTCTCCGCTCCCCCCCCCCTACCACCCCCAGCACAGTGTGGAATGACAGGCCTCATTGTTACAGCCTCCTACTAAACGATCATTCAAGCTTCTCAAACAATGTTAAAACTGCGGCTATGTAAAATATTTCGAAATCCTGCACACGAGCCGCTATGAGCGGAGATGAATAGGTCAGGCTTTATTCTAAGGCAGAATAAGCTGTGAACTCTGTGTTCTTTCAAACCAGCTTGCTTTGCTTGCCCTATCCATTCCACACTTTCAGCTCCTTCTACAGCTCAAAATTTCAAAGCAGCAATTGATGGTGCCTTCTCTCCCTGAAGAACCCTGTCTCTGAGGTAAGCTCTCGGTGAGGTACCCTGTCTCTAAGGGCATACCCTGTTTATCATGTACCCTCCCCCTGATATACCATCTGAGGTACCCTGTCTCTAAGGACATACCCTGTTTGTCATGTACCCTCCCCTGATATACCATCTGAGGTACCCTGTCTCTAAGGGCATACCCTGTTTATCATGTACCCTCCCCTGATGTAGCCTCTGAGGTACCCTGTCTCTAAGGACATACCCTGTTTATCATGTACCCTCCCCTGATGTAGCCTCTGAGGTACCCTGTCTCTAAGGACATACCCTGTTTATCATGTACCCTCCCCCTGATATACCATCTGAGGTACCCTGTCTCTAAGGACATACCCTGTTTATCATGTACCCTCCCTCTGATATACCATCTGAGGTACCCTGCCTAAACGCTGTGTGGCCACTGACCAAAGGCCTGGATACAGGCTTCCAGCAGCTCCTCCACCGTCGCCGACTGCTCCAGCGCCATGGGATCCGGGTCCTTCTCCGCTTGCTGCCCCGACTCCCCGCTCGTCTGGTTCTTCATTCGCCCGCGTTCTCCACCTCGCTCCACTGTTAAGCGCCTAATCCCTTCTGCCGATTAAGAGATCAGAAAAACACATTTACGGTCGAGAGGGGATTTGAAGCCTGTAAGCTTGGAGTGGAATGGTGTTTTGGAGTTTGTGGCACCCTAACCAGCCTCTGGCTTTCAGAGGAACGGCAGCTCCATCTTCTGTGCGACCGTGAGGACACCGTGTGCTGCTACTGGGCCCTCAGAATATTGTGCAACTACAGTCACTTCCACATCACTCCAGTTGCCCTGGGATGCCTGACACAGCTCTGCCCTGAACCGTACTGGGTCAGGCCCTGGGGGGTCACTGCAGCAGGGCCAGTGAACACACACACCTCCCAGCCCATTCCACCCAAATCTTGACGTCTTTGTTTGCCGGCAAAACTCCACTCGTTTGCAGCCGCTAACTCACTCTTGCGTGTTATTTAGTAACAAAACCTCATGTCTGCCACAAGTTGTACCGGATGCCGTTCGCGTAAAAATGATTCTCTTTTGGACAAGGTTACTTCCATAAGCTACAGTAGGGAAACATATACAAACATATGGGGATTTTCTGTTTTCTACATTCTTGCCTCCTTAAATTTTAACAGGAGAACCAGCCAGTTGCAGCTGTCTAAGGCTAAATTTAAGCGTGTATTAATCTGCCCGTAATGATTTTTAAGAAGTTTATTGCCAGCCATAATGAAACGTAGAGCCGATTATAAACATGGTGATGAATTTACACATGGGGTCAACAGCAGGCTCCCTCTGGTAGTGAAGTTTCTGCGAATGTCTCCATTGAGCTTTTCCTCATCACTCACATCTGGTTCCTTATTACTTTAACAGCGAGAACATGTCTAGCTTTAAGAGCCATCACATCTCGTCCTTCCTGTTTTTCGCAGTGTCACGATTGTGGCTCGTGAAATTTCAGAAGAGTTGGAGCCGCAGAAGTTCACGCCAGTTTGGGGGTGTGGGGGGGTGGGGTGGGAACGTGATTACGATCTCTCAACGCAAACCGTTGGACGAGTGGTATCCACCCCACCCAACTCATTTAAGTCATCGTATGAAAACAGCGGCTCGGGATGTTGTGGTTTTGCAGAAGCAAGAGAAGGATCAAGGCAAATCAGCCACTAGGCTTTTAGACAAACTGGAAACTGGAGGATGGTGTCACATGACCCATTAGAGCAGAGTCAACAGGAAGCCGGAAGAATGCCGCCAATGTATTTCACTACCGTTCACAATAATGGGTACAACAACGTACATACTGCGGTTATCTGTTTATTACAGAAATAAGCATTTCCAGACCACTCCTACCCATTTTATACTATCCATGGAAAAAGTAAGAATATCTAGTACTGTGCAAATTTTTTTTAAGCAGTTAAAGGGAATGTTTAAGCCTATTTATTTAGGTAGTAACTGCATATTTGCTCAAAACAAAAAACACAAGTTAACATTAGAACATCAGAGTAACAGAATAAAAGCTAGCAAGAATTTCTTCTGTTAAAATAGTTACTGATGTCTTGCTGGATGGTTACAGGAACTGCTTCACTTCGCAAACCCCCCCCCTCCCCCCCCTCAGGGGCACCCCAGCCATGTTTTTCACTTAATTAATTAAATAGTATAAAAAGTCAATGAGGTTGCGCTTAGCCATACAAGGTGCACTAGTGGTCGAATAGAAAAAAAAATATGTGAGTAAATTGGACGGCTTCTGCAAATATTTGGGTTACTTTAGGAGAGGTTGTGAAAAGGCAAAAGCTCACCCACTGACAGGCATAACAACATGAACATTATTTCAACTTCATTTTCTTTGGCTGCCTAAGACTTTTGCATAGTACTGTACATTATGGCAACAGCAGAAGAACCTCGGGCTTGTAATCCGCACGTAAACGTCAGAGAGCGGCAGCACAGATCCAAGAAACAGAAAGAGATCCATGTGCACGCAGAGCCCAAACCAGCCCCGTACCGGCCAGGAAGCACAGAGTAGCCACCCTGCCCCTCACGGCATGGCGAACCGCCTCCCTGTACTCGTGTGATACTGACTGAATTAACTCATTCTCCGAATTCAGACGAAGCATTTACGTGAAATTATCGAATTTCCAGGCAAAGCCATCACCCGTGCCCGCGAATGTCATTCTGATATCTCACGCAGATTAGACGCCCTGGGAGGGTACAGCAAAGCCCCTTTTTCTCAGCGGCGTTGCATCTCAGCGGCGTTTCAGGGCCTAAAGGCCAGACCTCCCACTCGTTGCCAGAAAACGCAGCGTCGTAAGAAGCGGTGGGCGGAAACAGGGCTGCAGGAATGACCGCGTAAAAATGAGGCGTGAGACGGCGCTTCACGCTGGACACGCGCACAGGACGGCACACGGAGGAGAGCGCCGGTGTGACCGTCGTCATGGTAACCCGACACTAGTGCTGTAACGACACCAAAATTCTGACCTCGATATCGACACCGATACCAAGTTATCAGGATGCCGGTACTGCAACGATACCAATGCAGAAAAAAACAGCCAAGTGTTGTTCATCGTAGATTATACACTTTATGTAATTATGTCTCAATCATATTGCTGAAGTTAAAACACAATAGAAATCAGAAAGGCTTTTAATGATTAAGGAACTTTAAGACATATGTATAGGAATCACAAGATCATAATCACAAGACTGAAACATTAAACAAAACACAAAATACATAAGAGCCGATCGTAACAATCATAATTTCAAATTTTGGCCATCTTACCATCGTGACCATCTAATTGTCAGATCTGGACAATGACTGTATCCATATTTTTTATATATTCAGTGTTGATAACTCTGGTCAGCTGGCTGGCCTGAGATTTTTAATTCGAAACAAGTCTGCACACTCATTTACATGTATAAGTGTGAGTCAGAAAGCGTGAGCGTTGTATGCTTATTGAGCACAGAAGAAATGCAGAAGAAAAGCGTGCATAAAGGTTCCTGCATTATCTCATACCATCTGTCTGCTAGTTTTTTGTAACACTTTACTTGAAGGGGCACAAGTACTTATAATAACTCAGATACTATTTTAGTACCAAATCATAAACATATATAGTTGCTACTTCAGATAAAAGATGCGTCACGATTCATTGATGATGAACAAACAGAGATTTCACTTGTGTTATTCATGACTGGTTCCTTCAGTAGTTCACAAAGGTTTACAGAATTAACAGATATAGTAACAAATACAGTAACTGCTTCAGATAAAAGATACATCACGGTTCATTAATGATGTATTAACATGACATCAGTATGGAACTATGACTTTGCGGTTAATTAATACTTAGGTAATAGTGTAATACTATATTTGTGCCCCGCCAAGTAAAGTGAGGGATTAAGAATCATACAGTAATGGTGAGTAATTGTGACGAGCGTGATTACAGCAGAAATAAATGTCATAGTTTTGCGTGCTTATAACAATTCAATTACTTGAATACATCATATTAGGACCCTAGCAATCTATCTTCCATAGCACTTATCCAGAACACGTTCACGGTAAGCCTGGAACCTTTCCCTATACTGAATACATGGTGTGGAACCCAGGCGGATAGATTTTTAGGAATATACTGCATATTTTATTTATTTAGTCAACATAGTTTTGATCTTTCCAGTAATATTTGCCTTTGTAGTTCTGTGGTTATTGCTGTTTTTGTTATTGATGTCATTGCTGTCACTTTGGCTGCTGCTGTTTTTAAAACTCTGTGATCCTGATGAGGACAAGCGATTAGAAGATGGATGATGGATGGATGAATGGATGGATGAACAGATAACGAGAAAAATATACACCTTCTTTGTCCTGCTTATGACTTTCCTCAATGTTCAAATTTCCTTCAGTCCTCTCAATTGCTGCCACCCCCCCCCCCCCCAGCTATTTGGTACTTTGTGCCCAAGTCAGGAGGCCTTAAGGGGCCTTAAGGAAGCCCCCCCCCTCTCACTGCTGCTTTCTGAAGATTTCCGTTTAACACCTTGGTGGTGGGGAGGATTATAGCGGCTGGGACGTCACATGCTGGTTGTACGTACTAACAGTCACATGGTGTCAGACACCAATTAGAGAAGCAGAAGCAGGAAGCTAGAGGAAAGGGCATCAGACTTAGCAGGGAAAACACCCCTAGAACACCCACGACACAAACGCACCTAGAACACCCACGACACAGATGCACCTAGAACACCCACGACACAAAACGCACCTAGAATATTCAAACACAAACGCACCTAGTACACCCACGACAGACGCACCTAGAACACCCACGACACAGACGCACCTAGAATATTCAAACACATTCATATTCAACACCTAGACACAAATCTGAGTGTTAGTGCCATATCCAGCTTTGGTAAACAGCGACAAACCTTCTGCTGGATGAAAATCCATCACATGGACCTGATTCGTACGTTTTTCTAGCCGAGCGTAAGAGCGTCGTGCCATCAGTTTACATGCAAAAAGCAGCACACAGCGGCGCCCCGAATACTTTCAGCCGGTAGCTGAAAGCGCACAGGTGACGGGGCGACACACCAAATCGCACTGGCATAAAGAACAACGGGCACCCCTGTGCTCGCCTCTCATAATAAACTCAGCAGAGCCGCAGGTGTCTCTTTTGCAGCAAACACCTACTCGCAAACTCCGCTTCTTGCCGATTTCACTTCCCATTTTACTCTGAGTCCTACTTTGTTTTGGGGTCACAGCTGGGTCAGCTCCCTTTAACAGGCAGATTTCCTGGTTTGCCGCATAACAAAAACACGTATGCGTGAGATACTGTATAGTTACCGTCCACCTATTTGCTTATCTGACCATACACCTGTTTTACATGCCGGTTTGCACGGCACAGGGTCAGGCGGGATGCAATGCCTCTCCCTGGAAGCACAGAGCACAAGGCTTGGGAAATCCAAGCACAGTTAATGACGAAGCACAGCATACATGAGGGTGACCCTCACAAAACACAGGAAGAATACCTGTGTTCTACACAAGACAGAACCTGGAATCATAATAACAATAAATAATAATAACCATAAAGGCTCGTCAACATTTACTATTGGGAACTTTCCTCCAGGGGCATATCTAAGGAGTGCCCCCCCCCCCAAGTTGCCACCCCTCAGCAAAAAATAAAATCAAGACATTTAATTCTGGAACCCAGTCTCACATTTGATCACAAGAAAATTCATGGATAATGCTCACGATTGGCAAATTATATCGGGGTGACCCCCCCCCTTGGTCATTAACGAATGCCAAGGGGACCCCCCAGTAGGCAAAAATTACCAAGGGGGCCCCCCACCCCCTCCGGTCAGCAAAAAATAAATAAATACAGGGGGAACCCATTGTACAAGGTCTGCCAACGCCTCTGCCGTCCACCCACATGAACCTGTACCGATTAGCACTTTGCATTGTTTAATTACTTTCATTTATAATGGTCGTGCAAAACAAAACTTCATATTATATTTCAGATATTTATGTATGATAAAACAATAAACAGATTCAGGTTCAACAACACTCACAGTAACTGCTGTTTATTTTATGCAATAATTATTCCAATTGCAGTCAATAATCTTTATTAAATGACATTTATGTGTTGACTAAACAAGCCGTGCAAAAATCCATTATGCTTATAAATGATTCAGTTACTCTAAATTAATAAACTGTCATTTTAAAATGCATTTTAAATATTGGCTGTTTGTTTGTATCATCTGTGTAAAATAAATTTTTAATATGTACACAGCAGCATGCAGTGTTAATCTGACACGGAGTGTTCATTAAACACAATTTCAGACACTTTTAGTTTTAAATTAAGTCTGGTTGTTTGGTTGCTTTGTGGTTAGTGGGGCACGCAAGTTCAAAAGCAGAACCTCCCTTCTCGATACTGAAAACCTGGGAGGGGGGGGGGCAGGGGGTCACACCCAACCCAGATCAGTTTTACACCAGTGCTAAGAGGCCAGATGCACTGGTGCTGAAACCCTGGGGCCCCCCTAATCGTGCAAGACGCACAACACTGTCACGCCTCTGGGGGTCTGCAGCACCCACCCTGCAGGGCGATATACCTCCCCGCAGCAATGGTAAACACTGATTTGCTTATCTTTTATAACAGTTCTGCATTTAATCACTTTCATCCCTTACGCTCTCACTTGTGGAGCTGCTTTGTCATAAATGAACCTAGATTGACTGAGTGCGGCTGCATTCAAAGTGTAAGCATTTTTAAATACAGATCCCAATCACTGCACATGGCCTGGACAAAAAATGACTACTTTGTCACCGAGGCTGTAACCCTCAAGGGTCTGCCAATAATGCCCATAGCTGTAGGTAAATGTACCTTTTAATAAGGTACAGAAATGGACTCAGAGGAACATTTTTGTACCACTGGGGATACTTTAATGTTGTTTGTACCTTGGGGAACAAAACCGTACCAGGGCTGGCCCCTTTGTTTCTGACAGCGTAGATGTATGTTTCCTTCTTAAGATGTCAGCGGCATCGATCTCAGGGTATGCAGGGACTGTACCAAGACACACGGCCACAATCCCATACTGAGCAAGTCAGTGGTGTAACTCAGGGTGTCACTGAGATAGCAAAATACAACGATGCAACAGCATATCTCTCACAAAGCTCCAGAGGAAAAAATATCTGTCATTCTAGTTACTGAATTTCCTGCTGGCTTTCAATAATTACCTATACCATCCTATACCATAATTACCTACCATCACTACTACAAATACTGCCGTTACTACGAGTATTGCTGCTGCTGCTATTACTTCTACTACCAATACTTTTGCTACTGCTGTTCTAACAAAGGCACGAGTAAATGTGCTGCCTCGAACATTCTATCCAATCCTTACCGCTTCCATATTACGGCTCAACAACAAAATTGATACAAAAAAAAGTTACACATCTATGACGTCACTTGCTAAAATATTCCAGCTATTTTATCCGGTAGGTCTATTTGTGCTAAAGATAAATGAAATCTACATTCGTATTGAAATGTTACTTATGTTACTATTTAGACTTTATTCCAAAAGTCCGGGTTCACTACAAAAAGAAATTAATCCTGCATAATGACTGTGGTGATCGCTATATTATTCCCGGAGAACTAAGAATTTCAAATGAAAAGTTTCTAATGGCTTTAAAGCCACAGGTGACCGTGTCAGCTGTTTAAAGGTGGGCCATACACCTTGGTGAATGTCATTAGAGGGGGTGTTGAGGAAATTGCCGCAGATTGTCAGCATTCAGCAGGAGCAAAGCTATCGCTGGAATAAGTCAGTCCTCCGTGCGAAGCGAAGCGCCGCCGTGCCGAAGGGCATCCTGTGGAAACTCTGACACTAAATCAACATCTAAATGAAAACTCTTCCGTGAAAGAGGGAAAAAAATCAAGATGCACGCACCCAGTGTACACTGAGGCCAATTTGTTATTACATTTATTGTAAAATTATAGTATATTAAGTCTGAGCTACGGATTCCTTTACGTGCTCGGGTGTAAAGCAGCCTACTGTAACGGCACGCAGTTACGTGACACTAACTTTTAATAATAATAATGACAACAAACAACAGTCTTACCTTAAAATGTGAAGCAAACCAGTCGAAACTGAGGGTCGAAAACGCGAAAAAATAACGTGATTTAAATCCAAAACAAGACATAAGCGTAATCGCGTAATGAATTTACAAACAGAACTAAAAGCAATTGAATGATCCACGATCCTTTCCTTGAGTCACTTTGCCCGTATCTCAGAGCATCCAGTTACACGCCCGTATTATAAACCTTATGTGGCGATAATCTCCAGCCCAATGCCACAGTTAAAAAGTTGTTTATATTGCAAAAGCGAGGACATAAATCAAATGCCAGTCACTTTTCTATGCTTTTATAGGTTCCAGCCACTTTCGGTTCCTCCAGCACCCTGGTTAGTCATTGGCCGACGACGTGCACCGCCTCGTTACCCGTGTAAAATAACCAGTAATAATACCATCTCTTTAACGATTCGTTAGCTTGAATTTAAAGTTTAAACATATGATTCATAATTGACATAGAATTTTTATAATGCTAGTTATCATAGCTAAAATGTAGGCTGCTCTTTCGATCCTGTTCCAGGAAACGTGAGATGTTCGTTAGATCTGCTGTAGTATGCAAAAACCCAGTCTCCATTCCTTGTTTTGTGTAATTGCTTGAGTGCGAGTCGTTTGAAGTGCGTCCTTTGATAGCAAAACATGCCTCGGTGACACAGCTCGCCGGTAGACAGGCTGGCACAGCAAACTCCGCCAGCGCAAGCCGCGCCTCTCACATATAGGCCTACAAAATGTAAATACGCGTTTTTAACGCGAGGTATCGTTTTTACCGTACTGTATAAGGAGAATGAGGCAAAAAAAACATACTTTCTTGGCCACTTCCTTTGTAAAATAACTAAATTTTAAACAAATAAAAAACAAATAATGATAGCATAACAATTTAAAGCACTGTATTGTGTATTCTACTAATAAAACTTTACATGCACATTAGCTAAACAGGGACTAGAGTCCCAAGTGAGGTGGGGGTTAGAGTCTTCTCTGAGGTAGAGGTTAGAAGTCCCCTGTGGAGTAGAGGCTAGAGTCCCCTGTGAGGCAGGCGGTAAAGTCTCACGTCTTTAGTGATTTTGTATTTTTTGTTTATTTTTTTGTGCTTATTGTAATTTCTTGTGTGCTTATTTTCATTTCTTTCTTATTATTTGAGAATGTCTGTAAAGCACTTTGTAAACCCTGTGGTTAGAACAGTGCAAGAAGACTGATCTGATATACATATAGAGAACTGATCACCGACTTGTATGTATTAACGATAACTCCGTATATAATACTGTACTGCAGTGGACAGTGGACTGCAGTGGGCAGAGCTAACACTGTCACCAAACACCTCCAGGGTTTTGGGTCTGGGAGTTTGCATATTTCTCTTGAATTATGTGGGTTTCCTCCCACAGACCAAAGACACACAGTTAGCAGAGTCTCTAAATTGGTCCTGGACGCATATCTACAAATACAGTGAGAGCACCGGGTGTGTTTAGGGGGTTGGGGTTCGGTGCCGATTTGGTCCCTACACCCTATGATTTATGTGCCCTGCAAAGAACACACTACATCCTACGTGTACCCCAGGTATGTGCCCCCACACCTGAAACATTGACCAATAAGATCAACAGCTGGAAGATGGGTGGTTGTGTAATTCTTTCAGTTAAAAACTAAAAGCCTGTAATTTATGTTTTTTTTTTTAGGGTTACAAATTTAGCCATTTATGAAACTTCGTGTTTTCACAATGCAGCGGTCTAAAGTGTAATTGTTTTGCACCAAAATCGTTGCGTAATTTCCTGGTAGTGAGAAAAAGAAGAAAAAGCAACTTCATATTTGTTTATTTTTGTTCTCAGAACATGGGAGCTGGTGTTGATATTTGCTTGCTGCGACCTCGCCCATCGCCGATCGCACGGTGCCTTATGCGGGTTGGTTAAGATGTGGTTTACCTACCGCTCAGTGAACGTAATCTATGGAGTCACGTGGGTCCGAACATGAACTCTGCGGCTGTTTATATCCAGTGCTTGCACTTGAAAGCTGTTTCTGTCACTCACCACCCCGATGCTTAATGTTTTTAACCTTTTCAAATGTATATTTCCAGTACGTTTCTCTTCTTCCCAGTAAAAGAACAGAAGCAAATTACATACGTGAGGGCTTCTATCACTGTACCCCTGTTAAACTCACCTAAAACTTTGAGACACCATAATTGTTGCCCAAATGATGTTTTCCATGTCGCTGAAATCCAAAGGCGGTTAGGCTAAAAACTACTCACCCCTTCTGGAGGGTGGGTAAAAGCAGGATTTCTCGGTTAGCTGGGTTTAACTTAGCTAGAAGTCATGACTGTCCAATAGAAATGCTCCTTACCTAAACACTTATTGGACAATCATGAGTTCTAGCTAAGTTAAACCCAGATAACCAAGAAATCCTGCTTCGTGGAACACCCCCTGGTGTCATTTGTTTGTTTTTAATAAAAAAAAAAAAGTGTTGTTGGTCACCGTCTCTGCATTGGAAGGGACACAATCAGCAGCTGAGATGCAATCAGTTACTTCAGGATTCCTCCAACAAATGTACTTTTTGATAGAAGACAAGCCTTTAAGTGACATTAATTGCACTGTCGGAAGTATTTATTTGACATTCTGAATAGCACATGACACAGTGACACACTCCGATGCAGTGGAGATTATGCAGTGGAAGGGTCTTTTTATAGCTTCCAATGCAGACTGATGTACCCCTTCCCTGTGAAAAAGGCCCGTAATCAAAACCGAACAGTGCAGCTTAACAACTGCATGCCGCATTATGAAGAACTCGTAAGATCTGACAGAACTTCTTATATATATGCATACCTTTATGATTATCCATCCATCCATTTTCTGAAACCGCTTAATCCTAAATGGGGTCGCAGGGAGGCCCAGAGCGTATCCCGGGAACAATGGGCGCAGGCGGGAACCAACCCTGGGCAGTCGCCAACTCACCACAGTTATTATGATTATCGATTATATTATTTTTCGTAACCTATCTAGTGAGCAGGAAGCCAACCCAATGAACCAGATAAGTCCTGCTGGCTTCGTCTAATTTCTGTTTGTTTTAATTACTGATCAACATACATCACTGCAGCTCCACTGGATGAGCAGCTATACCAGGGGTCTCAAACTCTAGTCCCGGAGGACCGGAGCCCTACAGTTTTTGGTTCACCATTATTTAACACACTTGATTCAACTCCTTGTGCTAATTACCACACAGCTCTTGTGCTGAATCATTTGTGGTGGAACAGGGAAAGAACCAAGCTACACAGGGCTCCAGCTCTCCAGGACTGGAGTTTGAGACCTCTGAGCTATATAAAACAGGAGATTCACATATGCATACTACGCATCCTCATTACGACCAGCAGAGGGCACTGATACACCGGTATATCATTATATTTTCACATATACTTCAATCATATATGGAAGCTGTATATCGAAATCAGTGTTTGGCATCTCAGAATGTTCTAGAAACACTAAACTGTTATTGTATAATGAGACCATATTTGGACTGCCTATTATCATCTCTAAGACTGTTAAATTAATAGCAACTGATCGTTTGGAAATGAAACATTAGAAAATAAAGAGCAGAGTTCATTAAAATTAAATTCCCAGTGTTTCAAAATCAGATGTTTCAAAATGGCCAGTTACGTTATCCCCATAAGAGAACCAGCCATGGCCTGGTACAGAGTTCTGCTGTGACCTTTCCGCTCCTCTCCCGCCTGGCTGCAAACACTAACCAGCTGGGTCATCGTCCCACACTGCACTGGGAGACGACGGCACTGGGAGACGACGGCACTGGGAGACGACGGCACTGGGAGACGACGGCACTGGGAGACGACGGCACTGGGAGACGACGGCACTGGGAGACGACGGCACTGGGAGGCTCGTGCCGTTTAGATGTAACAGACGCCGCAGACTGGGCTAGTTAGAGACCAATGTGTAGTGAATGTGAAACCATACAAACGGAAGATGGCAAAATAATTTAAACATCCTTTAATCTAAGAGAATAATTCTGTATATTAAATTTTCTGACTATATTGTACAGTCATGTATATCTGAAAAGCACATTGGGACTAGTGTAGACCTTTCGAAGGCACTTCAGCTATAAGCCCTCATTCTGATCAGAGGTAAAGCGCATATCGAGACACACTTCAGCATCAAGGCTAACCGTTACTGCGAAAGGCTTCACCAAGACCGGTTCCCAAACATAACAAATAGTGCATAGCTGGTTCACCACAAGGCCCCCTGCTTCCCGCCCCCTTAAATATTACTGCAAACTGATGAAACCAAAAGTACAATGAAAGTTAAACAATGAGATTCAGAGACAGGCAGACGGACAAACACACACTAATCGGTGCTCCAAGGTTTTCCAACTCAGAAACCTAAAAAGGCTGCAGGACAGAGAAACACGTCACACATGCGTCTCTCGTTAAAAACATAATATACATATAGAACTGCTGGGCCCACATGCTGCCTAGCAGGATTCAGACATGACCGGGGGGTCTCGTCACAACAGGAACCGGGGTTTGAACACAGAGGGGCTGAGGGGGGGGCTCGGCTGGCGGGCACGCAGGATCCGGGAGTAGGGCGTGCCGGAGTGAGCGGCGCCGCGCGCTGGAGTGCCGTCCCGGGACGCGGCATACAGGAAAGGCTTCTTCCCAAGGTGCTGATCCTCTGGATCAGACCCCACACCCCGCTGGCTTCTCTTTCTGCACCAGCCGGTCGCGGTCGGGGCGCCATGCTGCAGGCTGGCCAGACTTTCCGTCTTCTGCCGGAGGTCTGCCTTCACCAGCTGCCAGTCCCTCTGGATCTGCACCAGAGCCTGGTTCTGAGGTGGAGCGGGTTCGAGGGTGGGCGGAGTTAGGGTCCGTGGGGGGGGGGGGGGACGACGAGTGACAGGAGGGAGGGATTCAAACACAGGAAGTGCAGCATGAGGTTAGTGTGACACCCCCTGTCTGGGATTATTATTATTATTATTATTATATGACGAGTGTGAGTTAATTCTGTGTTGGTCAGTCTTCACAAACATGAGTGAGAGTGAATTAAGAAAATGAAACGTAAAGTCAGGTTTTGTGCAGAAAGTAATATCAGGTCACAAATATCACCTTCATCAGGCTTCACTGAATGATTCAGAACAAGTTTACTGTTATAAACCAAAAGCGGGGAAGCCCTCACCCCTCAGCGAGCGAGCGCCATGCCCACCGCCCTCACCCCTCAGAGAGGGAGCGCCGACATTTTCTGAACCACCCAAAATAAATACAAAAAAGAGGCCTGAGTGCGACATGCTGTGGCTTGCAGGCCTGTTTCCGGGTTACCGGCGAGGCACCTGTTTGCCCAGCATCTCCTCCGCGGCGACCAGCATCCCACGCAGCCGCTCGCCACCCGTCTTGTGGCAGCACGCGTGTTCCGCTTCCCGCAGGCCCTGGCCCAGCCGCTGAAGGTCGGCACGCAGCTGCCGGAGGTTCTGCAGGGCGGCCAAAGGTGGCCGGTCACATGGGGTGGGGGAATCTCCACAGACAGGTGGGTTAGGACATCCATTCAGGGACGCACGGGGGGGGGCATGCATCACCAACGCAGACACACAAGGGGACCCCCACGGCAACGAAGCAGACACGCGGGAGAGACTGCGAGGCACGGGTGCAGACACACGCGGGAGAGACTGCGAGGCACCGGTGCAGACACACGCGGGAGAGACTGCGAGGCACCGATGCACACACACGCGGGAGAGACTGCGAGGCACCGGTGCAGACACGCGGGAGAGACTGCGAGGCACCGATGCACACACACGCGGGAGAGACTGTGAGGCACCAACCTTCTGCCCGTCCTCCAGCTTGCGGTCTACGGCGATCACGGTGAGGACACTGCTGGGTGGGAGTGGGGTCAGCATCGCGCTGCATGTCTTCAGCTCTTTGGGGTGGGAGGGGCAAAGATAAACAGTCAGTAACATGCCAGTTATGTGCAGGCTTGCTCCCAGACACCTGGAGAATGTCCCGGAAAGCTTAAAAGCTCGTGCTGTTGCATCACTGCATATGTGAAAGGATTAAAACATAGATGAGAATCAGGGAATGTAGCTTATTACTGCTATAAATCATATATTAAGCTAAATATAATAGAAATGTGTCTCATGTAATGAGCAACCCACCCTCTGGTTCCTCCTGCAGCACCGTCTGGCACTGCTCTCCGCCCGGCTCCCGTACCCCGGAGGAGGCCAAGCGGAGGGAACGGCGGGGCCCCTGAGGGTCCGGGGCCCCAGGAAGAGCCTCGGTCTCCCCCCTGCCCTGCAGCTCAGCAGTCAGCTCCCGGATCTGCTCGTCCCGCTCCTACAGGACAGGGGGGGGGGCGTGTTTGTGAGGCACAGAGCGTCCACCCTCATCCTAACCCCTGCTCCGTCACCACCGAGACACCCACAGAGATGGAAACAGACATAAGCAGGCTTTTAAAATACCCCCGGGGGCAATAGGCCTCTCAGCAGGCCGGATCGGAGCACAAACACGGCCCTGATCAGAGGAACCCGACCACCCTGTTGTGAAATAGAACCTCCACATTTTCTGCCATTCAGCGGAAACTTGTGCACAAAACAACATCTGAAGGACGCCACAGCGGGGCCCTCAGGGAGCTGCAGCCTTCAGACCGGCGTCCTGAGGCCTTCGTCATCGCCGCACACAGAGCACCGGCTCCCTGCCGCGGATTAAGAATCAAAGCCGGGGACTTTATTCTAAGAATAACACCGAGTCTGTTATGCTCTGCTGTATACAAACAAGGCCCCGGCCTCCCGATTCAATGGCTCTGTGTGCAGAGCGGTAAACTGACAAACGGGGCGTGGCTGCCACCTAGTGGCACAACACTGGTACAGCTACAGTTCCCTTAGGGAGCTCTTTCTTCTCAGTTTATCAGGGACGATGTTAAAACTGTCTTCCATCAAGCAAACTGCCGCGGCGGCACCCTGATCCCCGGCAGAATGTCATCGTCACCTTCCTCCCGCCCTGCCCTCTCACCTCCATCTCCTGCACATAGAACTTCCTGAGGCTCGTCTGCAGGTTGGAGACCTTCTCCTCATGCTTCTCCTCCAGCAGCGTCCTCTCAGTCTCCAGTGTCTCGCTGCGGGGGAGATGTGGTAATGCTCAGTGGCAGGGGGGGGGGTCCGGTTCCCCGCGAGCGGCCAGGCTTCCCGACGTACCCGAAGTCGTCCTGCATGCGGCGGATGACCTCCATCATCTCGGAGCAGACCTGCTCCCGCACCCTGGCCTCCAGCTCCTCCTTCTCCCTCCGCTGGCGGTGCACCTCTGCCTTCAGCACCTCTATGGCACGCAGCAGGGTCTGGGGGGGGGGGGGGTACCCATGGTGACGGTGATGGAAGAGCAAGAGCGGGTTTGTCGTTTCAATTCAATTTATTTTTACATAGTGGCCCAGAGCGCTTTACATGGGTGTGTTATGGTGCATTACAACATCATTAAGAGAGAGTAATACAAAAACAGAGAAAAGGGAGGAGAGAGAAAGAAAGAAAGAGAACCAGGTGACATCACAGGAGATGAGGAGAGAACAAAAAAAGAAAAAAGAAAAAGAAAACCTTGATGCCCAACCCCCCTCCCAGGCACGTTAAAAACTAAAATAGCTAGTTAGTAAATCCAGAAGATTGTAGCTAACTAGCTGGTTAGCAGAGCATGTTGCTTCAACAATCTCTTAAATATGGAACGTGTAAATTTTATAGTGTAATGACTATTTGTGGCCAACAGAGGGCCCCACAAAAGTGTGCGGTTTGAGCAGTGGTAAACGCCGGCGCTGCGGGCGATTGGGGGTTTTGGGGACGGCAGGGCAGTCTGTACCTCGCAGTCGAACATGGTGAGGTCTGCCTCGTCTTCCTCGCAGTCTTCCTCTTCCTCCTCAGCCACGGCGCCCACGCTGGCCTGGCGGTCAGACTCTTGCAGCAGGGACAGGATGTAGGCCACTCGTGTCTTGGTGGGCGGCACGTGGACGAGCTGAGGGGACACGCACACGCGGCTCAGGCCCCGCCCACCTGCCATTGCCCCGCCCACAGCCCCACCCACATCCCGCCATTGGCTCCTCCTCACCTCTGTGGCCAAGGCGGAGAACTTGAGGGCGTGTAGCGTCTCGTCGTAGCTGGAAGCGCAGGGGTTGATGTTGACCACCATGCAGGAGCGACCGCGGCCGCAGAAGAATCCCTGCAAGACGCGGGTTAGCTTGCTGTCCCTGAAGGGCACCAGCAGGGGGGGCCGTGACCTGTGGGAAGCAGGTGTGGTTTAGAGAGCAGAAATGTAACCTCATGACCCAAAGGTTGTTGCTTTGAATCCCACCCCTGCTCTGTGTGTGTGGAGTTTGCATGTCCTTCCCAGTGCCTCTAGTGAATAAATATGCCCAGTGATGGACTGGCATCCCAGCCTTTCTGCCCTGTGCTGCCTGGGATCCAGACCCCGTGTGACGCCTGGCGAGGATGATGGGTGGCTTTTGCCGATTACTCCCCCATCCAGAAACCCCCCCACAATAAAATATCTGCATTAATTTCCTAAACTGGTTAAACATTATTTTCCACCACAGTATAAGTTCATGGTGTGAAAATGAAGCCAATCTGAAGCAGCACAGGGCAATCGAGACCCCCGGGTGAGATTATATTAATAATAATAATAATAATAATAATCCATCCACCAATGCATTTTCTGAAACCGCTTAATCCTAACTGGGGTTGCGGGGGGGACCGGAGCCCATCCCTGGGAACAATGGGAGCAGGCGGGAACCAACCCTGGGCAGCTGCCAACACACCGTAGGAATAATAATTATTATTATAATAATAATACTAAATAGTGTTTGGGCAAATAAGTGAAATTCAAGAACAATGAAGTCCTTTCTATAACTTTAGGGTTATACAGGTCATACAGGAAATAAATGAGTAATGGTTCGGTCCCCATTGTGGACGCAGGCGCAGACGCAGGCGCAGACGCAGGCGCAGGCGCAGGCGCAGACGGACTCACCGGCAGGCCTGGTTGTAGCGCAGGGCTGCGATGCAGCGACCCAGCGTGTGCAGCGACGTGTTGATGCTGCCCGCCTCCTTCAGCCGCTCGCCGTCACGCTGCTCCTTGCAGCGTTCGGATCCGGCCAGGTCGCACACGCACAGCCTAGGCACGGGGGTGGGGTCAGGATGAAGTGCTACGGACGACCCCCCCCCCCGCCACGGGACATGGACGCGTCCAGATACTCACTCGCTGATCTGAGGGGCCCGTCCTTGCCCGTGATCCGGGGGCACGTGGAGCAGACGGATGGAGAAGATGCTGTGGCTGTGGGTGAACCAGGAACGGGCCGTCAGAGCAGCACCGGGTGCCACACACCAGGGGCCCGCAGCTCACACACACACACACACACACACCAGGGGCCCGCAGCTCACACACACACACACACACACACACACCAGGGGCCCGCAGCTCACACACACACACACACCAGGGGCCCGCAGCTCACACACACACACACACACACACACACCAGGGCCCGCAGCTCACACACACACCAGGGGCCCGCAGCTCACACACACACCAGGGCCCGCAGCTCACACACACACACACACCAGGGGCCCGCAGCTCACACTCACACACACACACCAGGGGCCCGCAGCTCACACACACACACACACACACACCAGGGGCCCGCAGCTCACACACACACACACACACCAGGGGCCCGCAGCTCACACACACACACACCAGGGGCCCGCAGCTCACACACACACACACCAGGGGCCCACAGCTCACACACACATACACACCAGGGGCCCGCAGCTCACACACACATACACACCAGGGGCCCCCAGTAGCGGGATTTTTATGAGGGTGCGACAGTCTCTGCAGTAATTGGGGCTTCAGGGCCTTGCTGAAGTGCCCAATGATGAAATCATTCTGCCAGTGCTGGGATTTGAATCAATAACCTTCTGATCACAGATACAGAATCCTAACCTGCTGAGCCACAAACCACCCCCAGACCAGCTGACATCTACATGCCCCACGGACACTATCAGGGCGCTGGGCCCTACCTGCGACTGGAGCTGTGGTTCAAGTGGGTGCTCGCAAGGCTCTGGTTCCGCCGGCCCACCTTCAGAACTTTCCAGGCCTCCTCGGCGCTGCGGACCTGCACCCAGGTCAAATCTGCGGGGAAATGGGGATGTCACGCCGGTGCAGGGTGGGGGCGCGGCCCCGGAGGACACGAGGGCATCCCTGATGACCTCACCTTTCACGTAGGGGTTGCCGTTTCTGTCGTCACACAGCCGCAGCGTGGCCCTCTTCCGGGGCGACGGCGCCCCCAGCAGGTCGTACAGGAACTCGTTGTAGATCTCGAAGAAGGACACCCAGATGGAAAAGCGCATGCCTTCCGGAAGGCCCTCCCCACCGCTGCCAGACAGGCTGTTGGCATCCAAGAACAGACTGGCCGAGTCTGGGGATGGGGGAGAGAGGCGCCGGTCATCGGTGCAGCCGAGAACCCGACAGGTGACGAATCGTACTGCAGGGTCCCCCCCCCTCACCCTCTGCCATGGACAGGCCTCCGATGCCGCTGTCACAGCTGGTGCTGGTGTCGCCCCGCAGCCGGGAATTATGGGAAACGGGGGATTCCTCCTGGGGGGGCAAATGAACACACATTTATTTTCAATACCTGCACCAGAATCCTCACCTAAAATCTGGGGGTCTCGATACGGTACCACCCCTATCAAACGCATCACACTGCACACAGACAACCGGGCTCAGGTAATATTCTGGTCCATCATCCATTATCGTAACCGCTTCTTCCCCACCGGGGTTGCGGGGGGGTCCGGAGCCCCTGGGAACGACGGGCGCAGGCGGGAACCAACCCAGGGCAGGCGCCAAAACACTCACACAACTACAGGGCCAATTTAGACACGCCAATCAGCCCACCCTGGATTGTGGGAGGAACCCGGAGTCTCCGGTGAAAACACGGGGAGAGCGTGCGAACTCCACACAGAAAGGACCCGGGATCGAACCACTGCGCCACCGTGCTGCCCACGTGTTCAGGTCCTTTTTAACATTTCTTTAGTAGGCACCCTGGATTAACTGAGATTAAGGGCCTCGCTCAAGGGCCCAGTGGTGAAATCACTCTACCAACCACAGGATTTGAACTAGTGACCTTCTGATTACAAGTACAGTATTCTGACCAACACATCGCCCCCTGGTGGACGTTGTGCTGGTGGTCCAGCAGAGTGACAGGGTAACTGCGCCAGGGTGGGCGGGGCCACACTAAGAAAGGGGCTGTTAGTACTGCTGTCTTAGCCAATCAGGTCATCCCAAAGGTTTCCCAATAAGGCGGTTTGTGTTGAGTCAGCAGGAGAATGACCACGCGCCGCTTAGCTGGGCATCACAGGCAGCCAGTAAGGGTAAAGTCATTGAACCTATAAGCCCCACCCACGGCCTTTGCCCCGCCCACCTCGCCAAGCAGGGCGTCCCTGCGGATCTCTTCGGCCCGGACCTCGCTGCGGCTCAGCCACCGCACCTCCCGGCACAGAACAGGCTTCAGGTCTGGGGTGGGGTACAGGCGAGTCCCCAGCTTCTGGAAGAAGGCCACCAGCGTCCGGGGGAGCAGCCCCGCCTCCCGGCCGGTACCTGAGAAATGCATGGGGGGGGGGGGGGGGGGTTTATGGTCGACACAGCAGGGAATGTAAACACCTAAGGATAGAGGCTCCCCGGAGACTCGTCAGTCTGGAGGAGACCCAACGGCCCATAAACCCCAAATGAGTCATGGTCAGGTTCCTCTCCTCTACACCCTGCAACCCCTAATGAGTCATGGTCAGGTTCCTCTCCTCTACACCCTGCAACCCCTAATGAGTCATGGTCAGGTTCCTCTCCTCTGCACGCTGCAACCCCTAATGAGTCATGGTCAGGTTACTCTCCTCTGCACCCTGCAACCCCTAATGAGTCATGGTCAGGTTCCTCTCCTCTGCACACTGCAACCCCTAATGAGTCATAGCCAGGTTCCTCTCCTCTGCACCCTGCAGTGACCTCTGCTTTTGACTGGGCGCCAAAAGGACTCTGGAGAAATCAGGCAAATAAGAAGTCTGCCTTCCTCCAACACTGCAACACCACTGCAACATCACTGCATGAAGTCTGCAGGCCATAAGGTGTAAAGGAGCACAGTAGCAGCAAAAGACGGCGCACCCCTGCCTTCAATGCATCAGTCCCTTTTCTAGCTGTTAGTCACCTTATAGTAAAAGGCCTCGAGGCAATGAAGTTACATCTCAGTGACCCAGAGAAGCGTCTTTAGACTTGTGAGCAGTACTGTATGTGTCTGTCTGCAAGCGGGCTGCATGGAGGACAAGAAACTGGCTGTTCCGGAAAATCGGAAAGACGCATAGAACAGCTTTGTTGCTTAATTGAGTTTTCATGCCATGCAAGCAGATTCAGGACTACATTCAGGGCAAAACCCAAACTGTAATAACTTATTAAAATAAACAACATGAGAAGGTTAAGAAAGACCTTTAAAGCCCAATCAGCAACCTAAAAGTTGTAAAACTCTTGTTAAAAAAATTCTGGAACTGCCTCTGGTTTAACCATAGGAATCTTGCTTAGTAATGACTGGGAAAAACATCTGCCTGGTAGCATTGGGTGGGGGGACACAAAGCTGTGCTCTAGCAGTGACCCGACAGGCTGACAGGGGTTCTGGGCTCACCCTGCACGGTGTAGGTCTTGCCCGAGTTGGTGACCCCATAGGTGTAGAGCAACCTGTTGTCGCCTCGCAGGACATCCCAGACGGCCTCCTTCATGGTGCCCTCGAAGAACTCCTGCTGTCCCATCTCGGGGCCGAAGATCTGCATGATAGGAAGGTCACGGCATCTCCTCAGCGAATATCAGCCCCCATAAAGGTTACGAGCGACACTCAGCTCCAGGTGAAATGCACACTCTGTATCTGAGGGCCACCTGCTGATGTACTTATGAAAGGTATCAGCACAAGAAGATTAAATTTCACAAGAAATAAAGGTCTGCTTTTCCCATTTCACACAGGAAGCATCCATGTTTAAATGTGATCCTACGTAAATAGCCTTGGGCCTCGGATGTAAATGCGATCAAACATGAGTTGATCAGGCGTAATGCGACGTATTTACATTCTGCACTGGTTGTATCCCAAGACGCTGCCTGCTTGCAAGTCAAACTGAACAACCAGGACATCACAAAGTATTCCCATTTAACATGATGTGCAGAGTGCCAAGCCATCCAACACTGTTTTGGGGGGGGGGGGGGGGGGCGCAGCTAGGAATTCTGTGCCCTATGACAAAATGTCACCTCGTAATTTAACAATTTTATGTATTCAGTGCCCCTGTAAAGGGCGGGGCCTCCAGAATCTGCCACGGTACCTGAGCCCCTACCGCAACCCGACATGCAGTACCTGCGTGAAGGTGAAGCAGTGCTTGCTTTGGGAAACCCCTCTCTCCGAGCTCTTCATGTTAAAGGAGTCCCTCGGGGCTCTGAGAACCAACGTTTGCTTGTCTTGGACACAAACGCATCCCTGGGGGGGGGTGATGAGAATCTCAAAAAGCTTGTCGACACGGTAACAGAACAAAACGCCAGTGGATTCCCAAATGACCTACCTGTTCCTCTCCTCTTTCACCCTCGCTTCCTATCAGAGGGCGAACACGTAAATACACCCGAACTCGATCCCTGCTGCCGTCATCCTGCGCACCGTCCTGTTTTACAGCGACAGGAATTTTACTACCAGCATAAGAGACATAGAAAGCAGCACATAACAGGACACTTTAAAACCTGTCTACACAGATATTTCAAAATGTCCCCTTTAAAACAATCACACAAACAGGGAATTTAAAAACATTTGTAAACAATTACTCCAAAGCAAATGCAGCAACTGCAATAGTTATAGCAAAAATAGTGTCAGCAGATGTCTTTAGTAATTATAAACACATTCATAATACTTCATGAATGCATTATAATGCATTATACACATGGCTAACTATTTATAAAAGGGCACAATACATTATAGCCGTTTATTATGCATTATGAATGCTTTATGAAGCTATTATCTAAAATGCACTACAGATACCTTCATAATGCATTACAAAGAATCCTTAATTCTTATACTGACAATTATAATGGTATCTATAGTGCATAATGGACGAGAGCTTCATAGAGCATTCATAATGCGTAATACACATGGCTATAATGTGTTCTTCCTATTTATAAATATCTATACCCATGTTTATAATGCTTTATGACTGCATTATTATTTGTTATGAATGTGTTTATGAATTACTGAAAACACGGCCTTAAGTAAAGTGTTGCCAAAAAAATCCATCCTGAATGAACAGCTATGGGGTTTTGCAGTGGCTTATTGCAGTGTTATGGTCTGGCAGGAGACAGTCTCTATTTGTCAAAAAAAAATCTGTAAACAATGAATAAAGTCCTGTCAGAGAAGAGTTTGCAAAAAAAATAAAAATAATATCGACACAGACAGACACACACACAACACAAGGGCCAAATCAGATGTGACACCACTTTAAGAAATAAAATCACCATGCCCTGTGGCTAGCCATAAAATACCGGGAATATTATCTTCTGTACGCTAGGGGTTCACAGTGGGCAAACCAGGAGATTTTGTATCACCTCTGCCTTTCGTGCTGAATTCTCCAGCCCAGGTGAGATGAATGAGACCTCAGGCAGGGCGGTCCCACCCTTCCGCGGCCCAACGTGCTCTGCGACATCCGCAGCCGTGGACTCCATGACGGTGGGTGTGGCCTCATCCTCGTCCGAGAGAGCAGCACAGGGTAACGCTAAGCATACTGCCATGGTGTCTAGAGGGGTACAGAAAGAGGAGTGAGAACATCCCACTCCACGGTAATCAGGTGTGCAGCAGCCTACCCTGGGTGTAACCCTGCCCCATATGCTGCCCCCCCACCGAATGAGTGGGTTGTTAATCATAACAACAGATTTAAAGTAGTGAATGGGTAAAGTCTCTGTGGTTGTGATGGAAAGGTTGCTGGTTCAAATCCCACCCTTGACAGAACAATCACGTGTCCTTGAGTAGGGCCCGAAATAAAATGTTAGTTACCTGTTTTTTTTTTATATATATAAACGTCGTTGGTAACGCTCAGGCAAAATATAGCGACTAAACGTTTACAAGTTTAATTTCTTTATTTCTGACTGGGTACATGAAACGGTGAGTACAAGTAGAAATCTCATGAGTACCATTCACAAGTATATATTGTTTATAGTTATATTATTTTCGTCACGTAATGGCAACGAAAAGCAATTCCGGGGCTCAGTGCTGTAATGTTAACGTTCGTTGTTATTGCAACAAATCCGGTTTGATCGCACGTAAGTGAATGTGCGTCAAAGGCTTTATCCCTGGATGTGCGCTGGCAGGGACAGTCTGACTCATGTTAACATGGCGCTTTAAATTAGCTTCGCGCCACTCTCAAATCACATATCTACCAGGGATCGATTATATATTTTTGGGGTTTTATTAACAAACATACACCCGACCCCCATTTAAATCACTTAAGAATAAATTTTGCTTCTGCAAAATGAACTGAACAATAATTATTGGACAAAAGAAAAACACCAAGACACAATACATTTATACATAAGCAGCTAGAAATAGATTATAGAAGTATTACTGTGGTAAGGAAAGGGCAACATTTAAATTAAATGACAGCCAAATGATAAGGTCCGTGACCTGGCACGTTACCCATTTTTGGCTACTTTCCAGCGCAGTGTGTAGAAACATTTAGATTAGGAAAATCTTCTACATATGCAATATTCAGTCGTTAAGTGAAAAGACGCTCAGCAAACTGGAATAGCAGCTATTAACTAGCTGGTTAATTTTGTTACCCGACCAACGAGGTCAGTCAGTTAGTGAACGTTGGGTTTAGTTAAATTACCCAGGGTAATGGATTATGAGACGGATTAGCACAGCGAGCACCTGTACCCCTAGTTACTCACTTTCTTATTTTACCAAAGGCGTAGATCTTCACTTCTCGGATGAGAGGAAAAAAGAAAGGGCCATAAACCGCTTATTGACCACAATGTGACAACGCCGTGCGACATCCAGGTACGTCCGCTTTGAAGCGCTAGCTGGCCACCAAACAATTCAAAGATCGCTTCCGAATGGCGCAGCCAATCAGCGCCCAGAGTGCGCGTAGCTGCCACCAATCAGACTTGGAGCTGCTGGAAGGGGTGGGGACAAACAGGTACTACAAGTGGATATGTGGGAAAGACTCGGGTATTGGGAATATAATGACTACTACTTTTAACTTATACATAATATATCACTTTCTTTATTTATATATATCAAAATTACTAGTGAAAATTAGCCACCTGCATATTCTTACTGGTAACAAACCACGATTCATTGGATTACAGCACTGAGGTACGTGTGCAGTCCAGAATAATATTAGCAAATTAGTTTTTGGGGGCTGCGCACAGCGTAAAATTTGGAGGATGCGGGCATCGATCCCGCTACCTCTCGCATGCTAAGCGAGCGCTCTACCATTTGAGCTAATCCCCCTCCCTGCATGAAAGATTGCTACGGACTAAGGTCAGTGGCGGAGCTAGACTTTTATTTAAGGGGTGGCCAAAGGGTGAGCAAGGTTTTCTCAGATGGGTCCATATAAATATGATAAATGAAGGAAAAAAATATTTAATTTATTTATTTAAATAGATAAATAATAAAACAACACTACAATTCAACATGTGCACTAAAACATACATACGTACAAAGACGCTGTCTAAAAGACGATCTATATCAGCACGAGCAGGGCTCGTGGCTAATTTAAATGAGACATGGAGCAGACAGTGCGCAACGCTTTCATGCTGCTATTTTTTATGTACTGCAAGTGTGTGACCACCTCTCATTAGGAAGGTAATACGGTGTAATATGTTATAAATACCTGCTTAACTCCTGCTGTTATCAATACCGCGGGTGTGTTTTGGATCATGTAGGAACGCGTGCCACTGCCAGGGCTTTTAGCCAATGACATGTCAGTAAGCAGCACGCACAGGGTACTGCTGCGTCGGGATGCGTTCGGGAGCTCTCGGAAATTACAGTTTTCCGTTCAAATCTTTGCCTGATCTCCTCATTGGTTTATTTTAATGTTTACCATTTCCAGCGGGGTGGCACTGGGAGTGGCAAGAGCTCTATTGGGGGTGGCAATTTCTACCTCTGCCACCCCTTTGGCTCCGCCCATGACTAAGCTGAGACTTAGGTGAGTTTCAAATTGTTAAAAACTGTGAAATGTGACTGCAAAGAATTGCATGACATCAGTTTTCGAAATTGTCTTTTGTTTCTTAATGCTGGAAATCTAGTGTAACTGATACTTGGAAGACATTAAGGTCAAATGCATCTGGTCTCCTTAATAGAACAACTGGCCCCAGGTTGAAATGGTGCATAACCGCTACTGTTTATCTTACTGGGAAAAAAAATACGATTCACATGAATCCAGCACTTGGATATGTGTGCAGTCCAGAATAATATTAGCAAATTAGTTTTTGGGGGATGTGCACAGCGTAAAATTTGGAGGATGCGGGCATCGATCCCGCTACCTCTCGCATGCTAAGCGAGCGCTCTACCATTTGAGCTAATCCCCCAACCCACATGAAAGAATCACACAGACTAGGAGAAATTAGATAGAATTAAGTGAGGTTATATATTTGAGCTAAGATATGAGCTGGAAACAGAAACATCCGTACGCGTATTTTCATGACTGACTCCTAACACGCATGCGCCGGATGGTCGAGTCGCTTCACTTGGTGAAAAGCGAAGTTATCGACAGAAAAAAATGATCAAGCTTATGTAAGCAAGAGAGTCTAAACAAGAAATCAGTTGCATATTTGTAAAAACTGCAAAATGTGACTGCAGAGAATTGCATAACATCAGTTTTCAAAATTGTCTTTTGCTTTTCGGCAATCTTGTGTAACTAGCTTAATACTTTGAGGACATTAAGATGATGATGATGATGAAACCCTTTATTGCTGTTGCAATACACCATGTCACTAGTCACAAGTACCAGCGAAAAAAACTGGCCATCAACCAGACCATACATATACACAAACATCACATTATAGGGGGTAGACCGGTCAGGGATATAGGATCAAAGATCAAATGCATCTGGAAACCCTAATAGACAACTGGCCGCAGTCTGCCCCCCAGGTTGAAATGGTGTAGAGCCACTACTGTTTATCTCACTGGGATTCACGTGATTGCACTACTTAAGTATGTGTGCAGCTCAGAACAGTATTAACAAATTTGTGGTCTGGGCAGAGCGTAAAAGCTGGAGGATGCGGGCATCGATCCCGCTACCTCTCGCATGCTAAGCGAGCGCTCTACCATTTGAGCTAATCCCCCTTTCCCTGTTACAGGATTACTCACACAGACTGTGATAATACAGAATTAGGTGTCCACCTACATTATAAGGATGAATCACATTATCATATGAAAAGAATGATAATGAATGACAAAATAAATTAATCAAAATTAAAAGTGCATAATGCATCACATGTGGTACAGCGATGTTTCTTTTTTGAAGTACGGTTGTGGAATTCGTAATACTTCGTACTGGCCACAACTTTATGCAGAAACACGTGGTGGAGATACGGAAAAACTACACTTCCCGTGGTGCGCAAAAGCGGAAGCGACCTTGCGGGTGACGAGGGCGGAGTTCAGTCCCGACAAAATGGCGAGCGGAGTTGGAAGTGAGTATTGTGGTTAGCTAGACTGCTACCTGAAAGCTCTGAGTAAAATTGGCACCCAAGTGCTGTTTACGATGACTGCTGTGTAAATAAGGTGCCACGCATCAACCATGCGTGTAGTTTATGGCTCCAAGATAACTTTAAGTACTAGCTAGCTAGCCGTAGTATTTGTTTTGAAAAATCGGATCGACTTAATGTTATTGTACTGTGTCAGAGTTATAATACGTTATTTTTATTGGTAGCCCCGTATACACATGTCTTTGCAGTTAGTTTCTGTAACATTGTATTATGTCGCTGCTTGTTGGGATTGCCTACGCCCGGACATTAGCGTATTGACGCGAACTAACTGCAGGCATGTTAAAGCCAAAAAGCACGCGCCGCCTTCCATGTCAGTGGATGCACGGTTATCAGCGATGCAACGTGTATAGACCCTCACAGACACTTTGTTACTATAACGCAGTAAAACGGATACTGTGTTTTTTCCCCCGGAATAACTATTTCAAATAAAAGAAATTTGTCGTCTCTCCTGTGCTGTTCAGTTCTGCATTTGACATGGCCACCGTCATTGTCATTCTTTCACCTTCAAACGTCCGTCTCTCTACACCCTGTTTCACTCTGTCCAACATCTGCCCCCACCCTGCTACACACTATCGTTCCCCCCCCCCCCCCCCCCCCCCCCCCCCCCCCCGTTCCACCCTGTCCCTTTCTCTTCTCCACTGTAGAGCACAAGCTGCTGTCTCTGGGCCCCACGGAGCCCTGGTCAGTGAGAGAAAAGCTGTGCTTGGCCTCCTCTGTCATGAAGAGTGGAGATCAGAACTGGTAAATGCGGGCTAGGTTTTTGTCTGTCCTGCACACATTCGATCCAGAGCACGCCGGGCCCCTGTGTTTCCTTACTCTGGACTACAGGAACATCAGCTTGGCTTTCAGCTCCTCGCTGTCCTTAATAAAGTGTTTGTTTTTTTCACCCTTGGTGCCTTTTTTGTTTATCTTGCCACATTACTGCATAGGGTTTTTTTTTTTTTTGGAGAAATCATGTGCAATAGCAGATTTCTCTCTGTCTCATAGGGTGTCTGTCAGCAGAGCCATCAAACCTTTTGCAGAGCCAGGAAGACCCCCCGACTGGTTCTCACAGAAGGTACGGGAGACACACACATACAGCCCCCCCCCCCCCCCCCCCCGAATATGCAGGCTCACTGAACTTGAGGCTAGTGCTTGGTCAGTCCGGGTTTAAGGGGAGTTAACTCAAGGTTGCTGATTAGGAGCCCAGTGTATTATCTGACACTTCTGAAGTGTTTCTAAACCCAGTTCTCAGGGATCCCGACACGGTCCACGCTGCGATGGTGGAGTTCCGTCCCACTCGGGGTGTGCTCTGTGTATCTTGGGATATGCCCCAGAATAGCCATGAACCTCTACTGGATAAACAGATGGGGGAAAAGAATGGATTTATGTTAATAATGGTTCCTGGTTCTGTGTGAGCTCAGACAGAACTGCTGTGTAAATGTTAGAGGAGAAGCCAATAGAAACCAAAACGGCATTTTCAGTTCGTCTTCCAAACTGCTTGCCCCTGTCCTTTTAAAACACATGATAATATGAAGTTTACTTATTAGAAACAAAAGACACCTTTCAGATTGGGGCGAAATAACAATGGGGCCTCACTCCCTTTGATATAGGACAGTGTTTCCCAATCCGGTCCTCGGGGACCCGTAGCCGGTTCACGTTTTTGCTCCCTGCCAGACAGTCCACATTTTTGCTCCCTCCCAGTTCCCGGTCGGGGAAAAAAAACGTGGACTGGCTGTGGGTCCCCCAGGACCGGATTGGAAAACACCGATATTAGAGGCTAATCATTCTCGTCACAGAAATGCTTTTTGGCTGTTGCCGTATCCGCCTTTCATGTTTTTTGGGAGTAGGGGTAACTCAGGCAGTAAACACAGTGCCATTGATTAGGCCACACCCATCTGTGCTGAGCTCTAAGCTTGCTGCAGCATGAATTACTTTACAAACTAAGCGCGGCCACTAGATGGCACCTGTAGCACTTAGAAAACGTCCAAGCCGTCAGCCAGGCAAGATGGGAAATGTAATTACAGTCATGCACTGCATAACGATGTTTCGGTCAGCGACAGACTGCATTTACAACGGTGGTCTCTTAAGATTTATAACAGAGGTGGAAAAATTCATATCACCTGGAGACGTGTTTGTGGTGATGCTGGTGTAAGCAGACCTACTGCACGTCCAGTTATATAAATGTATATAAGTTATATATATATATGGCACAAAATATGTGACAGTGACAACTGTGTTACTGGTTTATGTACTTCCTGTACTTTTTAATTGTTTTTTTAGGGTATACAGAAAAAAAAAATTACTGTAGCTTAGGTATGTAGTAATTCATCTCGGTTTCTGTAAGTACACAGTGATTTTTGCACAACGACAAATTCACCTAACGACGCATTTCTCAGAATGTATCCCCATCGTTAATACCAACTCATGACCGCGTTTCAAGTTCTGGAATGTAAGATCATCAAAATAAAAAATGACAGTGGTCATCGACCAGGACAGCCTTTATATGATGCATTGAGGTGGATTGTAGGTCTGATCCTCACATTCTTGATGATCCTCTTTGTCTCAGCACTGCGCTTCTCAATACTCCGAGCTCCTCGAGACGACTGAAACCCCAAAGTAAGTGGCTGAGCCATCGTTCATGTCACGCAGGCGTGGGGGTTGGGTATTGGATGCTTCTGTTATCAGTGTAACAATAAAAGCACCTAGACTTACACACTGTAAAGTGAAAATTGAAGAAATTAAATTAAAAATGTTTGGTAATGCTTTACATTAATCACATATTCATAATGCGTTCATAGAACACTCAGTGTACCTTCACAATGCATTCATGGAACACTCATTGTGCCTTCACAATGCATTCATAGAACACTCAGTGTGCCTTCATAATGCATTCATAGAACACTCAGTGTACCTACATAATGCATTCATAGAACACTCAGTGTGCCTTCATACTGCATTCATGGAACACTCATTGTGCCTTCATAATGCATTCATAGAACACTCAGTGTACCTTCACAATGCATTCATAGAACACTCAGTGTGCCTTTATAATGCATTCATAGAACACTCAGTGTGCCTTCATAATGCCTTCATAGAACACTCAGTGTACCTTCATAATGCATTCATAGAACATTCATAAGTAGCATGTAAGTATACCTTTACATCCTAACATATATTAACATCTTTAATATACATTAATAGCAAACATATGATTATACAATTACAATGATTTTACTATCATATGACATGGACTGTCTGCAGCTCCTGGATAAGGAGACACTGCCTTAGAGGATATTTTTAGATGTGCAGCTGGCTTAGGAGGGCAGACGGTGGATGGGCTGTTGCTCAGATTTGCAGGTCATGCTTTTCTCCAGGCGAAAGCGCGGGGAGAAGGGAGAGGTGGTGGAAACGGTGGAGGACGTGATCGTGCGTAAGCTCACAGCAGAGAGGATCGAGGAGCTGAAGCGCCTCATCAGGGACACGCAGGAGAAGCACAGGTACGTAGAGGAGGAGACGGGCCTCGCTCCCCTCCCCCCAAGCATTAAGCCCCGCCCTCTGCCTCCGCAGGAGGCTGAAGAAGGAGTCGGAGCTGATCCAAGCCGGACACCTGGACTCCAAGCTGGAGGAGCTATGGGGGGGCATCGTGCAGTAAGACATGTCCTCCTGCCGCCCCCGTGGTCTCCTGGGAGTGGGGGAAGGGCGTTACCTCACTGCATGACTACCTCCCTGTCTCACAGGAAGGAGAAGCAGGAAGAGGAAGAGGCGGAGCTAAAGCGGAAGACCACAGATGCCGCCTATCAGGGTACAGGACATTATCCGATCCCTCCGGTGTCTCACTCACTATTAAATGTAATTAAAAGTAGATCAAATAGTATTTTGTGTGAAGTACACACACTAGGGCTGCACGATCATACGGCGATTATATAGGGCATGTGCAATAATCAGCAGGGCTTTAGGTGACGGATGCAAACATTTGTCCAGCTTTTGTCCGGCTTTTCGATACTATACAGACACATCAACAACCCGGTCAGCAGATCAGCAACGTACATAACACATTAATGAGATGCGAATAGTGACAAACAAAATTTTGTATTCTGTATACATTTCCTGTATTCTTATGTTTAATAACTTTAAACTGCAAAAAGTACCGTCAAACCACCGACGTCTTCTTGCCTTGTTTATCCTCAATATCTCCGCCTTTAAAACATGGTGCCCTGGTGAATATTCCGCATGTGACGTCACGCACCCCTAATTCACACCAATTTCATTTAATGATTGATTAGTTGATTAACACGCTTAGTGCGGTGATGACGTGACAATGCGTGTGTCTGCCTGAAGTCTCACTGGAGCTGTGTTGCAGTTAAAGTGGCCTGTTTCTCAACGTAATCTGAGCGTTTAAGGGATTTCGCCTCGCCCCCCTACCCCCAGCTCGCCTGGCAGTGAAGAACACCCCCAAGCGTGTGCCCAGTGTAACAGTGCGCTCCCCGCTGGGGGCCAGCTCACCCAGCCTGGACTTCCCCCCGGCGGAGCAGCCGCCAGCGGCCCCCGAGGAGCCCAGCGTCCCAGCGCCAGTGAGTGTCCGCTGACTGTTGGTCCTGCATTGATGTGCTGGTTCCGCCGTTTTAGGAGCCGTGTGGCTCAGCAGGTTAGAACGCTGTGCCTGTGATCGGAAGGTTGCTGGTTTGAATCCCAGGGTCGGCAGTGTAATGTCACCTCTGGGCCTTTGATAAGTCAAGTCAAGTCAAGTAGGCTTTATTGTCACTTCAACCATATACAGGTAGTACACAGTGAAACGAAACAACGTTCCTCCAGGACCAAGGTGCTACATGCAACATAGATTTACAACATAAATTAACAGAAAAAACTAAAACTAGCTAACTAAGAGGCCTAGTTAGCTGGCTAGCAGAGACAAGACAGATTGGCAACATAATTTTACAACATAGAATAAAGTGCACGTGCGAATGTGCAAACAAGAGCAACAACAAAAGTGCGATAAACAAGACATAACATAACATAATAATATGGTGTTGAGGTGATGAGTTGAGGTAGTGGAGAAACAGTAGACGGTCCTTAACATAGCAGCAAGAATTTAGGAATTAGTGCAAAAAGTAATCCAGTATTGAATATTGTGCTAAAGAGCATTTACAGGTTGGTGTGTACGATAGTTTGGTAGTGTAGGTCAGTGTGTTTGCGCTTGTGTTGATTAGTCAGTCCAGTCCCAATGTTTTGAGGTAGATGAGGTGAGCTGAGTGATAATGTTTGTGTGTGTGTGTGTGTGTGTGTGTGCAATTATCAGTCCAGTCTGTTTTTGTTGAGAAGACGGATGGCTTGTGGAAAAAAACTGTTACACAGTCTGGATGTGTGTGCCCGAATGCTTCGGTACCTTTTTCCAGATGGCCGGAGTGTGAAGTGTGTGTGAGAGGGGTGTGTCCGATCAGCCACAATGCTGGTGGCTTTGCGGATGCAGCGTGTGGTGTAGATGTCTCCAATAGAGGGGAGAGAGACCCCGATGATCTTCTCTGCTGTCCTCACTATCCGCTGTAGGGTCTTTATCCTCAGTTGCTCTAGGGGTCGTCTAACTCTCCTTATAAGGAAGTAAGTTTGTTGCTTTGGAGAAAAAAAACCGACAAAATAAAAAAAAAGTAAATAAATACAGTTATTGTTATTAAGTTTATGTTTGATTCCTGGCAATCAGAGCAAATGGCCATGTGTCGTCCCTCAGACTCCAGGGGGCGCCGTGTTCATGCCCCTGCCGGAGGCGGCAGCACCTGGCCTGGGGGAGGCGGGTCTGGGCCCTCTCCTGGATGACTCCCCCCAGAAGAAGCTGCTGGGCCAGAAGGCCACACCCCCACCTTCCCCGCTGCTCTCGGAGCTGCTGAAGAAGGGCAGCCTGCTCCCCACCAGCCCCCGACTGGTGAGGGGGGCAGCGGGGAATGACGGTGGGGCAGGGGGGTATTACGGAGCGGGGGGGGTCACCGCCCTACCTACTGTTTCAGGTCGGGGAGGGAGACGGCCCCGCAGGTCATGTGACCGGCTCCCACGGCGCGGCCGAGCTCCAGCTCCCGGCCGCGGCTCTGCCCACCTCACAAGCGGCGACAGGTAACCGTGACGACCGCACCGCGTGAAAAGCACATGCATGCGCTGTGGAGACACGTTAGCGGCCCGTAATGGGGCTTCAGCACACGCGCTACAGATAACCCTGCTTACACCGTTTTAGCGGTTAGCCTGTAGTGTATGGGGGCCCCGAGTGCCGCCGCCGAACTGTGTGCGTGTCTGCCTGCCCGACTGCGCAGTTACTGATTACGCGGCGTGTACGCTGGCGCGCGTGCGTGCCTGTCTGCGCCTGCGCAGCCGCTGAGTCACGCTGTGTCGTTGAAGCCTGCCTCACGCCTACCTGCTGAAGGCCCCGCCCTCTCTGTGCCCCCCCGCTCTGTCTGTCCGTGTGCCAGGTGCCCCCACGCTGTCCCGTCTGCTGGAAGCCGGGCCCGCCCACTTCCCCTCCCCCCTGGGCTCGCTGGCCATTAGCCCTGCGCCGGACACCCCCGGCTCGCTCAACGCAGGTCTCTCTCTCCCCCCTCCCTCCTTCTCTGTCTCTCTCTAACTCAACCCCCTCCCCATCTACAAATGAGCCCCCGTTCATTCATCCTCTGTCCACTCTGCTTGTGTAACCTGACATGTTAACATTATTTAGGGGGAGGGGGGTGATCTGATTTACTCACAGCTTACTATCTGTAGCTGTTTCAGAGTAAACGCTCACCACGGCAAGCGTTTGCTGAAGACTGCAGACAGCCCCATCTGATCACTAAGTTTAGCTCCATCGATTACGCCATCATTTGTTTGCGAGTGACGCCCAAAAGAGGATGTCCTTCAAACTGCTGCATAGTGTGTCCAGGCAATTTCAGGATGAAAAAAGCCAAGATTCCAGTCTGATTCCCTATTGGCTGGGCCACCGCCTTGCTCCGCCCCTTCCCTGCCAGTCTGGTCCACAAGGAGGGAATAGCTTGTTTGTCCATATCTTCATTTCTTCTTTTTGTTTCAGCACTGCATGAAATACTCATAAATATGTAATAATCTGAGCCCTACTTCAGTCCCCCCTAACTCTCAGATCTTTCCCATTTCATTAATATCCTGTCATATTTCAGTTTGGCTAACAGAAATATAAACTTTAAACTTTTCCACTTTGGTCTGTGAGAATCACAGTTATTTCCTCCTGCATTATGCACTAAGTATGATGGAGTACTCCTCTGAGTACTGAATGGAGTACTCCTCTGAGTACTGAATGGAGTATTAGAGAAAAGCTCTTCTCTAAGCTGAGGCAGTGATTTGCATTCCTGAGCTCCTGGCTGGACCTTCTCATCACTGCACGCTCACACTGACACTCGGCAAACCCGCAGGGGACGACTTGGCTGAGAACCCCGCAGGCGGAGAGCGCCCCCCGGCGGCTGAGGGGAAGGAGGCGGAGCTGGGCGATGAGGACCTCGTGACTGTGTCCTACATGGGGGACGACCTGGACCTGGAGACTGTGGGTGACATCATCGCCATCATTGAGGAGAAGGTGACGCAGCGCACACATATACACGGCCTGCAAAAATGTGGAAAGGAATAGAAACAAGTTAGTATCCTTTGTGGATGAGAAGATAGATAGATATAGATATAGATAGATAGATAGACAGACAGACAAAACTGCTATCAGCTAGTTCAGACACTGATGACGAGTGCTAATTCATAATAGTTTAATTAACAATAAAGAATCTGTATCACATAACGGTGTATTCTTCTATGGCCCATGTGTGGCAGTGTGACAAAGCCATTGCCTCCCCTATGGCTAAAAATGTACAGAGACTCCACACCCTTAGGGGGCGCTGTGCTTGTGATAATGAGGTCTCCTGACTGGGCCGTATGGGCGCCGCAGGTGGACGACAACGCAGAGGCGCTGGATGCGGCGGCGGTGGAAGCCGCTCTGTCCCTGTGCGAGGAGGTGGCCGACAGCCACGCCCTAACGGGCCCCTGGGAGGCGGGGCCCTTCAAGCCGCCGGAGCCGGGCCCCGCGGCCCCGACCATCGTTTCCCCGGTTACGTCGGTCACCGATGCCACTGTGGAGGCCAAGACGGAGCCGCTGGAGGAGAAGTGCCGGCCTGCGGGTGCCACGACCCTCATCTTAGCCGCCGCCCACTCCCGCCTGAGCCCCGCCCCTTCCTCCTCCTCCGCTGTCATCACCAGCCTCACACGGGCAGTGACGCCCCTCCCTGAGGCAGGGACACAAGGTGGGGCCAGCAGGGGGGAGGGCCCAAGGGAACAGAGCCCCGCCTCCCCACATGTCACCATCAAGTTTGAGAGCGAGGACTGGCCGCAGCCAGGTGATGACACACCCAGGGCCGGTGAGCACGACGTGGGGCTGCGCTGCACGCCACCGTCCCCGGTGTCACCCTCCCGTGACCCCGCTGCTCTCTCCTCCCCAGACTCGGGAGCTGAAGACTGCTGTGCGTCAGAAACCCCCTCCAAGGTACCCCCGTGGCAACTAGAGGCATAACCTACTGGCTGGTTAGAGAGGCGGCCCGGGATAAACAGGAGGCCCGGGCTAAAGGGGCGGCCCGGGATAAACAGGAGGCCCGGGCTAAAGGGGCGGCACAGGTTAAAGGGGCGGCCCGGGATAAACAGGAGGCCCGGGCTAAAGGGGCGGCGCGGGCTAAAGGGCCGGCGCGGGCTAAAGGGGCTGCGCGGGCTAAAGGGGCGGCGCGGGCTAAAGGGGCGGCCCGGGCTAAAGGGGCGGCCCGGGCTAAAGGGGCGGCGCGGGCTAAAGGGGCGGCCCGGGCTAAAGGGGCGGCCCGGGCTAAAGGGGCGGCCCGGGCTAAAGGGGCGGCGCGGGCTAAAGGGGCGGCGCGGGCTAAAGGGGCTGCGCGGGCTAAAGGGCCGGCCCGGGCTAAAGGGGCGGCGCGGGCTAAAGGGGCGGCGCGGGCTAAAGGGGCGGCGCGGGTTAAAGGGGCGGCCCGGGCTAAAGGGGCGGCGCGGGCTAAAGGGGCGGCCCGGGCTAAAGGGGCGGCGCGGGCTAAAGGGGCGGCCCGGGCTAATTGAAATCACAGCACATTTACACATATAATCATAGATAATGGGCAGTGCGCAGGTTCTCCGGTGTGTCTGGACTGATGCCCCCTTCAGGTGACCTTCAGAAAAAGATCAAAAGGAGACAGAAGAGATGTGAACTGCAGCGGGATAAGCGGAGGGTAGATGGCTGGATGGATGAAGGAGACTGATCCAGATGTGCCGGCATGCCGTGAATAACAATACTGCCCCCCGCAGGACGTGAAGGAGGAGGACGTAGGGAGCGACGCCGACGAGGGCAGCGGGACGGAGATGAAGGAGTGTGGGGAGGGGGACCCGGGCGAGGGGGAGGGGTGTCCCGGCGAGGGGGCGGAGCCCTACCTGTCGGAGGCGGAGTTGGAGCCAGCAGCCAGTGAGAGCGAGGACGGGTGTAGCCTCCACACGGCCTCCTCTCTGCAGCTGCACAACACGGCCGACTCCATCCCCAGCAGCCCTGCGTCCTCCCAGTTGTGAGTACAGTTTTCCAGTCCCCCTCTTTGTCTGTCTCTGTATGTGTGCTTCTGGAGTTGTCCAATGCCTATGTATCTCTCTAGTATTCCTGTGTGTGACTTTATTTTGCTGTAGATCCCCTTTATAAGTGTGTTTCTGCCTGTTCCTGTAGTTCTCCAGCCTTTGTCTGAGTTGCTGCCTGTTCCTGTAGTTCTCCAGGCTATGTCTGTGTTTCTGTCTGTTCCTGTAGTTCTCCAGGCTGTGTGTGTATTTTCAGTATCCTCTGACAGCATCTTACCCCTCCCCGCCCCCGTTAACAGCTCCATGTGCAGTGAGGACCAGGAAGCCATCCAGGCACAGAAGATCTGGAAGAAAGCCATCATGCTGGTGTGGCGGGCCGCAGCCAATCACAGGTGGCCATCGCCTGTGGAACCCCAGGGCAGGTGAGGAAGGTCTCCGGCCGGTCTCAGTGATTAATGGCTGCGTGGTGTTGTCCCGGTCAGGTACGCCAACGTGTTCCTACAGCCAGTGACAGACGACATAGCGCCGGGGTACCACAGCATCGTACACAGGTGAGGTGTGTTTCCTCTGCTCTGCTTCTCCCTCATCCTTTTATGTGCCTGATTTCAATCCGCTTAATCACTTCCTGCTTTCTGTATTTCCAGTCACATCCTCTTCATTCTGACCCATCTTCCCCTTTATGTTAATCCTCTATGCACATTTTTCTCTGTTATATTCTCTTCATCCCAATTTTATCTGTATTCCCACCCCCTTCTCTATGCGTTCTCATACTTCGTTCTTTTCATCCTTGGTGCCTCCCTCCCTTTCTCTTTCCCTTCAAAAGGCCGATGGACCTCTCCACGATTAAGAAGAACATCGAGACGGGCCTGATCCGCACCACGGCTGAGTTCCAGCGCGACATCATGCTGATGTTCCAGAACGCCGTCATGTACAACAGCTCCGACCACGACGTCTACCACATGGCGCTGGAGATGCAGCGTGACGTGCTGGAGCAGGTGCAGCAGTTCCTGGCCACGCAGCTCATCATGCAGACGTCCGAATCGGGCATCAGCGCCAAGAGCCTGCGGGGGCGCGACTCCGCCCGCAAGCAGGACTCCTCTGACAAGGTGGGGAGGGGAGAGGAGAGAGGAAACAGGGACAGGATGGGAGGAAAGGGGAGGTGGGGGAAGAATGTAAAAGGGAAGGAGAGAATGGAGGTGTGGAAAAGTGATTTTTAGGGCAGGAACCTTTTTTTGAGATACTTTGAAACACTTAAGTAAGACAACACCAAAGCACAAAATCGAGAAACGAGATATCAGCTCAAATCAGTGAATGAGAGGAGGCAGAGAGTACAGTCGTTACGAAGCTCCTGTGAGTTGAAGACCCCCAACCTGCGAGACGCCTTCGGTGCTTGTCCTCACCCCCGTCCTCAAGCAGCGAGGTGTCAACCAGAGTAACATCACCCTCCAATCCAGAGAGGCTCCTGCAGGACAGTCCAGCTTCTCCTAGCATGATTGATAGATTCTCCCTGTGTTTCCTGTGTAGTTAGAGATGGAGGCATCTTCCCGTGTTCAGCTTGCAAGCCCCAGAAGTTCTGCTTGGTCTGGAGATGACATCTAATGACTTATTGTTAATCTTTGTAGACATCTTGAATGTTATCATCGAATGAACAGTATTTGATTAGACCAATATTGAGGACAGCCGCCTATTATTTGTCCCATAAATGTATATATTTTTGACGTCTTTATTTCCTTCAGTGTGGACATCATCACAAAGCAATGAAATATGTCAGATGGACTTCACAAGCTCGGATGAGCACGAGGGAGGCACCCGCTCGTGAATCTGACCGCCGCAAGCCGGTTCGCTCCCAATTTCTGCCGTTTCTCAAATCGCGTATCAGCTTCTCAGGTTTGCCGTAGTTCAGTTTGAAAGAGTCGAGGTCTCAGTCAAGGTACAAAACAAGGCGATGTCATGGAAACCTGTTCACGGTGTGGAGGAAAAGCCACGTCTGGAGGGGAGATGGTTGGATCAGGTGTCCTTTATTAAGGAGCATGCCAGGGAGCGTCCTATAAGGGACTCAGGGGATTCCGAGAGGGGACTGTAAATACTACTCAGATCAAAGGTACAACGGATCTGGTGGCCTGCTGTGTCATTTGGTCAGCTGTCTATTTGCATATCCCTTCCTGGGTTGCCAGGTGGGGTGCATGTCTTGGGCACCCTGTGGGCTAGGTGATCATGAGGAGGTCATAGTCTGTGTTTGGGAGAGGAACATGCATCCTGTTCTGCTTCCAATTTGGGTATCTTCCTGCAACCCCTAAAGGAACACTTTCTAGTCATCTGCCCAATGCTCTTTGCTGTCCCCCCCCAATGCCCCGACATTCAAAGCTCCTGATTGCAGACAAAGCCTTCAGGACTACAGACAGCGGTCTGTGAGTTACGTAAAAGCTCTCAGTGCAGGAGAGATGCCTGAAGAACATGAAGAAGATCGTTCATATGTCTGCTGATGAGGTGCTGCTTGCAAAATGTAGAAAGAAGAACTTAAGAACTGCAGAGACCCAGCACATCACGACAGACACTACGATACTGGAGCAGAGGAAGGACCAGTGGAAGAGGAAGGCGGGACACGGTTGATTTGACTAAACATGATGAAGTGGAATTCTGAAGTCCTGGTGGACCAGAGGATGCAGAAAGCAGGAGAAGATATAGTCAGGAATGCTGAGAGGCGGTCTGGGACAACGAGATATGATCAGAAATGCTGAGAAGTGGTCAGAAACACCAAGATATGGTCTGGAATACCAATAGTTCAAAAAAGATGAAAACGTGAAAAAGATCGTTCCGCTATGGTTCCCCCGTATTCGCGGATGACAGCTTGTGTGGGGAGATACAGCGGACAATCCGCGTGAGGAGAATCTCGTTTTTTCCAGGAATTCCAGTGCTAAATATATCAATAGTCCACATTTTAACTGTACTTGAAGAATATTTGTCGAAAGTTACACTTATCGAAATATTTTTGTACCAGATTCCTTATAAAAGAAATCACTTTGCACACCTCCTCTGTGGGGGGAGGGGGGGGTCAAAGGTGAGGTTGTGATAGGGACAGGGACAGAGGGTATTAATCAGGAAGAGCAATGGGAAGATACAGGATGAGCAACTGAAATGTGATGGGGAATTAACTGAAATTGTGTGTGTGTGTGTGTGTGGGGTGGGGGGGTACAGGCAGGACTCCCCCGTCTGTGCAAGCGCCCATGTCAGCAGTTGCATGAGCACTGTGCCATCCTGTTGCCACGTGTCTCATTTGCTTGCACCCGCCATGCGCATGCGCACTTCTGTGAGAGTGCCCTGGTCTTGGTATCACTCCATTCCACACCCATTACCCATAAGGCGTCTCCTTCACCTCCTGCAGCACATCTCCAGCAGCCAGACAAAGATAACCTCACAGGATGTTCCCACTGACACGGTAGAAGCAGGACATGTGCACAGAAATGGAAAAAGTCTTCTGAATTACTTCTACCCAAAGCTATAAATACTATTACTAAAAAAAAATTAAATAATAATAATTAAAGATGGGATCGATCCAATACCCTCCATAGGTAGTGGGCCAATACCGTCAAAAACTGCTGGATCAGATATTGGGGGGGGGGGGGGTAGCAGGCAAGCAATGTACAGTTAGGAAGGTGGGGTTAGCCAGCAATTAGGAGTTAAGGATGTTGTTCACAGGCCCAATGGTGTAATCACTCTGCTGACATTGGGATTTGAACTGGCGACCTTCCGATCACAGACACACCACCCCCCTACAAGAGCAGTAATATGTCAGTATAACACTCAGCAACACCCTGACTCTATGCCCCTTAGCTCTGCCTCTTCCCACCCGCTTCCGTGTCATTATCCGAATGCTCCTGGCCACATTCCCCCGTAACCCCCTGAATAATGCACCGCTCCAGTCAGCCTGTCTGCCGTTTTCCATGGGTGTTTTCACTCCTTACCCTCGTGAGTGATGCCTTGTGGGAGACTCCCAGGGTGGCAGCTTTCTCTAATGTCTTCCTGTGACCCCATTTCCCGTGGTTCTCTTCGCTTTTCCTCTGGTCACTGGGTGTTTTGGTGCCATTCAGGCTCTGGGTGCCTGTTTCTCTCTACCTGCATGTATCTTATGTGTGTGTCTCTCTCCTCACTCACTGGATATTGTGTCTGACATGATTTTAGTCTGACTGCACAGAGAAAGTCGATTGTTTTCTCACAGGACAGTGGATGATGTGTGTTTCCTCTGTCTGACTATCGTTTGTCTTCTCAGAACAGTGGATGGTATGTGTGTGTTTCCTCTGTCTGACTGTATCATTTGTCCTCTCACTGGACAGTTTATGGTGTCAGTGTGTGTTTTCCCTGTCTGACTGTATCGTTTGTCCTCTCACTGGACAGTTTATGGTGTCAGTGTGTGTTTTCCCTGTCTGACTGTATCGTTTGTCCTCTCACTGGACAGTTTATGGTGTCAGTGTGTGTTTTCCCTGTCTGACTGTATCGTTCGTCCTCTCACTGGACAGTTTATGGTGTCAGTGTGTGTTTTCCCTGTCTGACTGTATCGTTCGTCCTCTCACTGGATAGTTTATGGTGTCAGTGTGTGTTTTCCCTGTCTGACTTTATCGTTCGTCCTCTCACTGGATAGTTTATGGTGTCAGTGTGTGTTTTCCCTGTCTGACTGTATCGTTCGTCCTCTCACTGGATAGTTTATGGTGTCAGTGTGTGTTTTCCCTGTCTGACTGTATCGTTCGTCCTCTCACTGGATAGTTTATGGTGTCAGTGTGTGTTTTCCCTGTCTGACTGTATCGTTTGTCCTCTCACTGGACAGTTTATGGTGTCAGTGTGTGTTTTCCCTGTCTGACTGTATCGTTTGTCCTCTCACTGGACAGTTTATGGTGTCAGTGTGTGTTTTCCCTGTCTGACTGTATCGTTTGTCCTCTCACTGGACAGTTTATGGTGTCAGTGTGTGTTTTCCCTGTCTGACTGTATCGTTTGTCCTCTCACTGGATAGTTTATGGTGTCAGTGTGTGTTTTCCCTGTCTGACTGTATCGTTTGTCCTCTCACTGGATAGTTTATGGTGTCAGTGTGTGTTTTCCCTGTCTGACTGTATCGTTTGTCCTCTCACTGGATAGTTTATGGTGTCAGTGTGTGTTTTCCCTGTCTGACTGTATCGTTTGTCCTCTCACTGGATAGTTTATGGTGTCAGTGTGTGTTTTCCCTGTCTGACTGTATCGTTTGTCCTCTCACTGGACAGTTTATGGTGTCAGTGTGTTTTTTCCCTGTCTGACTGTATCGTTTGTCCTCTCACTGGACAGTTTATGGTGTCAGTGTGTGTTTTCCCTGTCTGACTGTATCGTTTGTCCTCTCACTGGACAGTGGATGGTGTCAATGTGTGTTTCCTCTTTCTGACTATCGTTTGTCCTCTCACTGGACAGTGGATGGTGTCAGTGTGTTTTTTCCCTGTCTGACTATCGTTTGTCTTCTCAGAACAGTGGATGGTGTGAGTGTGTGTTTCCTCTGTCTGACTGTATCGTTTGTCCTCTCACAGGACAGTGTACCCATGGCCTCTCCTGCCTTTCTTCTCTCTCTCTTTGTAAGTATCCAGTGTTTAGCTCACAGAATATACAGCACGTGTCTGTGACCTCAGCATCTCAGAAACACATGCGTGTTAAAGCCCCGTGTTTATTTGATTAACACACAGCTCTGCCCGGTTCTTAAGGATGTTTGTCGTCACAAGCCATGAAAAAAATAAACAAAGTGGCGCCCCCTTGTGGTACACACTGACTTAGCCTGACCGTCATGTAAAATGATCCTTTGACACAATCGGTTCACTTTGCCCTTGGCTCTTGTTCACATTTTTGTTCATATTTATTCACATTTTCCATTTCTCAGTTCATTTTTAGATTCTGCTTTTCTACAAAATTGCAAATGGCCACTTAATTCCTCACATCTCACAAAATATTTGTATGCAAATTAGACTGCAAATGGAATTAAAATTTTTACTACAAGTCAGTTTGTGCTGAATGCACAGTGTGATATCTTAGGAGTGAGGTAACTGGGTGAGGTGTATATGGTCTATACCACTTTATTGATGCGTAATGTGTGTGTGTTTCATATATGTGGGGAACATTTGGTCCCCACAATGTGATAAAACCTTTTTTTGACCTTGCGGAGACCATTGTTTTGGTCCCCACAAGGGGAAATTCTGTTTTATAAAAATGTGACAAACCAAAATACTAGAAATGCCGAAAGTCTTGAATTTTGTCTGGTTACTTGTGGTTAAAGTTAGGGCTGGTTAGGGGTTTGCCCATAGAAATGAATGGATGGTCCCCACAAAGATATGAGTACAGGTGTGTGTGTGTGCGTTTGCGTGAAGACAAAGGTGAAGCTGAAATTCCACCCTTACATTGCTCCAGCAGTTTCTCATAATGTATCCCTGCTGTCCGTGTCGATCTGACCGCATCACGGCGCTGACTCGGCCCTCTGCTGTTCTGCAGGACGGTGGCACCAGGGGGCGCCGCTGTGCCATCGAGGCGGACATGAAGATGAAGAAATGATCCCCGAGAGAGGGAGGAGTGTCGCACCGATCGCATTCCTGTTTCAGTTACCAAAAAAAGGCTGGCAAACATGACGGCTCGTTCTGGAATTCACACAAGAATCTCACCCAGGGGGCACAGATGCATATTCCTGTTTTTACGTTGATAGAACAAGGATGTCACAAAAAAATCCAAGTGAACTTAGCGAAAGTGTTTGTTTTTCTGTTGTCTGACTTCAGGGGAGGGTGGGGCTCAGACAGGCTCATGTCTATCTCTTTTACAACCAATTTTAAAAATACGTTGTAATTATGTATCTGTCTTGTGCTGTTGTAAGTGCAGTGTGTAGTTTTGTACAGTCTTGTTGTCTTGTGTACAGATTATACTTTTTTAAAACATAACTTGTGTCATAAACAATAAATCTGATTAAAAAAAGCTCCTCGATTTCTGCCCGATGATAATCCGTCCACCGTTTCGGCAGGAATATGCAAAATAAGGAAAATATCGAGTTCCATCTAACAGGAAGTCAGGAGCACTACAGCACAGACGACATCCCACAGCCATCCGAGCCACTGGGGGTCTCGGTGGTACTAACAGCCCCCCCCCCCCCGTAAAAGATGCACAATGGCAGGAGTAGCTGCTGAGATTCATTGGTCATTGACGTTGACCATGGCTGTGCAACCGCCTTCCTTTAAAAAGCAAGGGGAGCCCAGGTATGTAGCATGATCTTCTAGCAGATTAATTAGACAAATTCCCCACTATGTAAGATTAATTACCTGGCCAGAGACTAGAGAGTTTGTCTAGACTGGAAATGGGTGATTCCAGCCCGGGTACGCTGGCTTTCAGCTGAGCTCCTAATTAATCAGCCTTAATTAAGCTGTTGGCTGAATGAACCGCCAGACTCAAGTCTAACAAACCGGTGGGTATTAGTCAGGCATGACAGTTTTGATTTATGGTAAATCAGGCTCATGGCTGAGAAACGAGAACAGGCGCTATGAAAAATGTGAGTCTGACGAGATCCTTCCTTCGGGAATCATGTTTACCTGTTGGTTGATTATTGTTAGTGCTTAAAGACAGAACAGTGGCCTGTACTACGAAGCGGGGTTACTGTCTTATCGGGGTAACTTGTTGGATTTAAGGTAGTCTGGGCAAAATGTAAGTGAGCGAATATGAAGTCCATTTAAACTGTGGTACCTTAAATCCGACAAGTTACCCCGATAAGCCAGTAACCCCGCTTCGTAGTACAGGCCACAGGCCTTGAAAATACATATATGGATGTTTTGAATTGTATTGATTTATAATTTAGAAATATTTTATAGGACAGTAGCATGTATTATTTTTATTTCTTAAAGGTATTTCTTAACCCTTAAGAGCCGACGGATGATGCAGTGATGCCCAAACGAAGCTTTATGAACCATTTGTTGTATTTTTTTACCCCACTAGATGGCGCCCTTGGTTTACATTGGTGCATGCTTTGAGCCCTTTAATGAACAGAGAGCACCATCTAGTGGGGTAAAAAAAATACAGCAAATGGTTCATGAAACTTCACGCCGTCTGCTCCGACAAGCCTGCATCTGCCCGCCGCCGCTGGAAAGACTCCGCCGGACACACGCAACTTCGGGTCTCCAGATTTATTAAAACGGCACAAGGTCACGCGACTGACGAGCGCGTCCCCGAGAAACACAGCGATCGGGGCACAAACCCAGGGATCCAAGTCCACTTCAAATCCAAAAGCACAACTTCAACTCAATGTAACAATCCGACGGATGCCGACAGGCTGTCCACACGCCACACTGCGACGCTGTGAGCTTGGGGGTACGTGGGATGGGCTGGAGATCGGAGCATCCCACATGCATCTGGGATGGACGGACGGACTGGGGGGGAGAGTGTGTATGGGGGGAGCAACGGGGATTATCCTCCTTCTCAAAGAGATCAGTGAACTCAGGATTTCATCATAAATCATATATTATCATAAATGCAAGTAAGAGTATGGAATCTAATTCCTGACCACACAGCTAAAAGGCGTCTGTTATATACAGTATAGTGTACTAGAATGGCATTTAAACCCCCCCCCAAATGTGCAAATTTATATTATGTGAGAGCATTCATGGACCTTAATGGGAAGGTTCCCTAATATTCCCTTAAAGTACCCATCCCCTCACATTCCTGAAAGTTTAGGACCAGCATACAGGTATCTGGGCTGTTAGCTAAAGGCGTGTTGTCCTGAAGTTAAAACTCCCCCAGAAAGCTCGTATTGCACCGGCCTGGATCCTTCACGTCTCTGCGTCGTCTTCCTGCCAGGATACAAGCTGTCACTCGGTCCATAAATAGAATAAAATACCTAGCTTGCACAACAAACCAGTCTCACGCACGACTCAGAGAAATAAAACGGATTCTGGAAACACTACAATAAGTTACGAAGAGAAGACGCAGCGGGTAGGGGAGGGGTTTGTGATGTGGACTTGCCCCTGTTAAGTGACACTACTCCTTAATGTAAGGAAATGGACAAGCTTCTAGGAGCCCTAAATGAAGGTACTGTTTGTCTCCTCCAGTCATGCTCTGGAGATAAAACTAGCAAATCTCAGGGCTGATCAAGGGTTGCGCCCGTATTCACATGCTGTTGTTTATCCGCTCGGTGAGAAGATAAATTCGGACTGCTTGGAAAGTCCGCAGCCGTCGTAGCGTAACGTGAGCGGTTAACGATAAATAAGAAGAAACTGAAATAAGGATCAGAGATCACGGCTGTCGCTAGCCGGACACCCAGGGGAGATTCGGGGTGTGGGGGCCGTCTCTCATTCGCCCCTCTGTCGCTCGATTATGCGGGACAGCTTCTCACAGTTGTCCATCTTCATCATCTCGGCCTTCTGCTTCAGCCTCTCGTCCCGGTACAGCTGGGCCAGGTTGGCCAAGTCCGACTCTGAGGAAGAGGAGGGAGATCACGAACCGATGCATCACCACGTGAGACAGCTCCGAAACCCCGCTCCAAATGCCAATCCTTCATATGAGGACCAGTCTCCATGCTGTAGGCTTGGCCTCCACATTTTGCTACAAAGTCAGATTTCTTGCTAAATGACACCCCCTCTTCCCAAAGTTCAGATGGGTCAAACCGTATGTCATAAGGTTCTGGATCTATAAAAGGAGCCTTCCCCCCTACTCAGGAAAGGGGGGATTCAAATGGATAGAGAACTGGAGACCTACTCTGCTGTTTCTCCTTCCAGCAGCTGCTCTGCAGATGCTCGATGTAATCGTTCTCCACGGACTTCTCAAGCTCCAGCAGAGAAGCCCCTTTGTACTCCTTCTGGAAGCCCTTGTCCACATAATACGTGACACCCATGTGTTGCGTCTCCCTGGAAACTACCAGGCCCATAGACCTGTTCAGTGGAGAGAGACTAATGCAGAACAGAGCATAGAACATAGATACACACCCACAGAGCATAGAACACAGATACACACCCACACACCGAAAACAACAGCGGCTTCCAGTACTGGCAGCAAGAATAATGCCTCAAAACCCATGGTTGATAGGGTTAACAATCATTTTCCTGGTTTTATCTACTGCACCATTCGGTTCCACAATAACAGACAAGGATCCCCTGTGTGAGGTCACTCCGACAAAACAGACATTTACGCTACAAGCTTTAGCAGTCCTGCAGAGAGGGCGGCAGACAGACTGGATCCATGCATTTTGGAATAAAAAAGAAAACCACGGAGTGATCCACCAATATTCTGCTTCAGATCTTCTGCAACAATTTACTGCTAAACAAAACTCAGGTGTTGTAAAGAATCAGATGAGGCTGGAAGGAGTGACGCGCTCAAGCTGGTTTTCACTATATCTACATTTTACATTTACATGCACTTATCAGATTTCATTCAAAGCTACTTATAGTAGATGGGTTACAATTTTATGTGTGATCCATGGGATCAGAACCCACAACCTTTGCGTGTGTTAGCACAATACTGTACTTCCTGAGCTGCATCAAAATATATAGATTCCTGGTTATCTGAAATCGTTACATGGATAAGAACCACCATTTTTCAGTGCTCTAGGGGTGAAGGACTAGATCTAAGAAATCACAGAACAATAATATGTTTCAAAGACTGTTAGAAAACACCATAGTTAGTGGAGAAATGCTAAAAAAGGAGAATGATAGCAAGCGACGAACTTAACAGGAACGAATAAGAATCTTTTTTTGAGTTAACCAATCCGAGGGCCTCCTCCCAAGGAGTTTTATTGTGTCATGTGGTCCAGGGAACGCAGTGACAAATTTTTGTGTCATAATTGCAAGGGATACAGAAGTTTGAGGAAGGGAGGGAAGGACTTGATCTCTCCCAAACCGGACCCCCAGCCTCAGCCTGAGGTACAGTGCCGTGCTTCTGCAGGCCGAGCTCCGCGCAGAACCCGGACCTTGCTGCGGCCGAGCGGCAACTTACGGTTTGTAGAAGAGGCTGTAGGGGGGGTTGGTGGCCATGAGCTGGGTGAAGACGGAGATGAGGATCAGCACGAGCACGGGGAGCAGCTGCAGGAAGGCCGTGAAGGTGTTCTGCAAAGACACCAGCACTCAGCCTTGGACACCATCCAACTCAACGGCGCAACAGACCTGCCTTGAGACAGCTGACATGCATTTAAATGGCCCTGCACTCTGTCAACACAATGCTTAGCGGGAACAATACTGGGATATAACCGAGGTCTGGACCTCGCTGTCGCCGTGGGAAACAAAGCAATGTCACAAGAATCACGGGCTTGATACTGATTTTGCACCCAGAGTTCATATATAACATATAACCAGGCACACGCACACACACTAGGGGTCATGCAGGGCTGAAAGTCTCCTTAATGACCAAACAAATACATCCAGCTGGCCTCACAATGCTCCTGCAGAACCCCCCACCCCCCGACACGGACAGCACACGGAACGAGAGACTGAAGCCTTCAGTAACGAGAGAGGCACTGCGACACTTAGGACCTTGTGTACAGGGACCTACCGACCTGTCTCAATCAGCAGATGGCTTTGTAACAGCCCACTAGCGAATTATCACTGTCCTTCAGTAGAAAACAACACATCAGCAAATATTATATACCTGCAACTGCCAGGTGAGGCTATTTCTGAACACGACAGTAGGTTTAATTAATCAGTCTAGCATTTGGGGCACAAGTCAAGCCACCGACCTGCCAGCAACCCATTTTCCAAGAGGGCCCAGTATAACTTCAACTGTCCAAACTGGTAAGAGCTTCAGCTGCCCATATCCGGTATGGCCGCTAAGCTACGCTACGCTAACGAAGCACCTTCCGCATACCTGGCTGCGGTTGTCTTCCGCTTCCTCCTCGCGTCTCTCCTGAGCACGCCGGCGACGCGGCTGGTAGTAGTGCGTGTAGGTGGCGCCCCTGTTTGTGTACACGTGGACGTTTCCTGTGGAAGACGCAGGGCGTGCGGGTAGGCCAGGGGACTGTAAACGCGGCACGGCAGCTGATAGCATTTTGGCTAATTACACAGCACCGTTACCGGAATGCGGCCGGGTCAGGGACCTCGATTACATTTCAATCATTCAAGTTGCATTGGACACGCATCTAAATAACAATAATTCGACGTGCAAAAATTAGGTGTTACAGTAAACTGTAAAAAAAAAAAAAAGCTTTAAAATGCTAATGTGTTCTTTGTGGTGCTGTGTTACTAGGGTATTGGGCTAATTCTGGGCGAGATGGATACTGGGCCTCTTTTCAGGCCAAACAGGAGGCGTATAAAACCAATGAGGCAGACTGCTGACCTGTGGGAAACCGGCCCGCAAAGAAAGCATTGAAGAGCTCTTCGGGGGAGATGTCCGCCTTGAAGTCTCGGGCGAAGTTGCGGTGGGGTCCGGGGGCAGGGTGGGCCGTCTGGTGCCGGGGGCTCTCAGCCGATGGCGCCTCGTTGCACAGGTCGTACTGCCTCCGCTTGTCTGGGTTGCTCAGGACCGCGTATGCATTCCCTATGGCTGCGGTCACCATGGCGACCGGGTCACAATCATTCCGATGGTTCCTGGTTCTCAAGCATGCTAGTCTTCAGTTCAACTTCTCTCGTTTCAAAAAGTACATTCACCAAAGCCTTTGCAAGTCTGCCTCACATGAACAAGGATTAAATAGCCCTTCGCGTGAGTCACAGAGAGCAAGTTTTTCTTTTTAGTGGCACATCAGAAGCTACATTGGTAAAGTTCTACAGCTGATTTATCGTGGTATAATTTACAATTTACAAAAGTCGCAATAAATACTGACTGATGACACGATAGTAATACATTCATACAACATTTCAGAACACACATTTTAAAAACTATGTCACTCAGTGATTTGTCCGAGTGGTGCATTGTGGGATACCTGGTTCTGCTGGGGTTACCTTTGAAAGCATCTGTGGCTCCAGGAGCACAGTTTTTGTCAGGGTGGAACTTGAGTGCCAGCTTCCTGTAGGCCTTCTTCAGGTCCTCGTCGCCGGCGTCTTTGGCCACGCCGAGGATCTCATAGAAGTCCTTGCATTTCTTTATCCTGAAAGTTTGAAGGAGACAGACATTTGAGAAGAACCGTAACCAAAATTCTGAGATACAACTGCTTGTCTACACGTTACCAAATGTAATAAGTAGACCTGGGGTGTTTCTCAATCTGCGTACTTGACCGTACTTGTGTTCTCGTGTAGCTGTTTTACGTCATCTTCCATTGCCGAAGACCAGCACCAACACTAAGAAGTACAGAGGACGGTGAAAATCCTCACCTGAGGACCCCCTGACGCTGGTCCTCGCTGAACTTCTCCTCGCTTCCCCTGCTGCTATCCTCCTCCCTCGAGCTCCACCCACGAGCATCGTGAGCGTGGACCTCCTCAGTGGGGCCACCCTCATCCCTCAGGACCGCGTCAATTAAAACTGGGGGAAAAGGGAGGCACACGGTGAAGATTCAGGCAAGGACAAGCACTCCTTCTCCAGCACAGGCTGCCCTATTTGAAACACTGACCTTTGATGGTTGCAGGAAGTTTGTAAGAATAAGAATAATAGCTTAAGTGCTAGAGCTGGAATCCATCTGATCCAGATATACTTAGAGAATGAAAATGTGAACTATTTAAATGAATCACACCCTGCTTCGCCCATGAAGAGACTGTATGTCTCACTGTACCACCTGAGTTTTTTCTGGCTTAGTCCGGATTCCTCCCGCAGTCCATAGACAGGCAGTTACGTGTGGATGTACCCTGCGATGGGGGTGGCGCCCCCTTTGGCCCATCCGGGGTACACCCCAGCCATAGGACCTTTGCTACCCAGGATAGGTTCCATCCCACCCCCTTGACAAATGGTCCGAAGACGAATGGACATTTTGTGTCCTTGCACTTAGACCAGGGATATTAACTGGCACCTTCACAAAATCCCCAGGGACCTTTATGCTGTAACCCACAGCTTTCAAGCAGAAGAGGAAAAGCCACTTTATTTTGACATAAGAAGTCAGGTGTCTGAATCACACAGCATGTGACTTTTACTCTGCGCAGACAGGAAAATCACAACAGAGACTTATTTAGCTCAAAAAAAATCCTTTCAAGTAATTAATTCGGCAGGTTCCCAGCTCTAAGATGACCGGACGGTTCTTACAGTATGGCACTCTGATCACTGGGAATGAGACCGACGGACTTCCTACACTGTGCGATAAAAGCAGTTTTGTTTACTACAATGGCTCGGATTTCTCCATTGTTGTCGCACCCGGATTGGTCGTCAACATGTCCATCCTCCCCTGATTTACTTCCTGGTATATATTGCAGGAAACACTCCGGAGGTAAGGAGCAAAGGAAGAGCGAATCCGGCATTTCAGACTGACTCCCATGGATCGAGTCAAACAAAGGCTTCAGACGCGGAGGTATAACCAGAGACTTACTTTTGCAGGTCCCAGGAGGAGCTCCACCTCGCTACCAGAGCGCGACCAAAATATCCAGCTGTTAAAACGCCAAACTGTAAGATGTATCAGTCCCTTGGGAAAAATGTGGGAGGTCTCTTTGAAGGGGTCAGTTTAATATGTTCACTTTCTGACATACTGATAAATTATAAATCCATCGTACTGGATAAGGGAGTTGAGGATGGAGACACATGAAAAATTACTTTTTGAAATCTTGCAAATCAAACTGCAAAGTATATATATAAAAAAAACTGATTGATTTATTAGTTCCAAATGGCAACATACAATTTATATTTAAAAGTTACCATTTAAAAAATCCATGCATCTTCCATAACTGATTTACGAGTATGTGGTCACTGAGAGTCTGGACTCTGTCCCAGGGCGGGGTACCCAGGGCGGGGTACCCAGGGCGTGGTACCAGTCCATCACACTCATACAGAGACACCGGCTCACCTAACTGCATGTCTTGGGATTGCAGGACGAGTCTCCCATGACGTGTGGAATATAATACCTCGGAGTGGAGTTATAAACCACTGCAAAGTTAGAGTTAATGTCCTCGTGAACCTGGTGAATTAGCTTAATTCCCATTGGTTTACATATCCACTAGTTTGGTCAGTGGCTGGCAAGTTCTGCCTCAACTAATCACCAGCATACCTACCAATAAGTTACAGTCATAGTGGAGTAATGAGATCTACTAAAGGATAATCTCTCTGTGCTTACAATTCCAGGCACGTAAGATTCCACAGTGGCCCCAGGGCAAGTAGCAATATTGTTGTAGCATCTGTCTGTCAATTCATACCTGGCACATTTTCACCAGTAAACATCACCCCTTTATCTGTATTACACAATGACTCGTGACGGCACTTCCATGACACTTCGCAGGAGGCAGATTAGATGGATTAGGTAGGAGGTGTGCATCCAGACGGGATGTCACACAGTAAAACAGGCACACACGCCGACAGGGCGCACTCAGCGTCCCCATAAGCATTACCTCTCGCCCGGGTGCTGGGGTAGACCCTCTGCGCTTCATAGAGCAGCTGAAGCGCCCGGTCCCTGCGCCCGAAGCGGAGACACTGCTTCGCCTTCTCTATCAGCCGCTCCGATTCCTCTTTATCCATTTCTAATGCGAATCTTTCAAACCGCGATCACCCCCCTTTATATCGGCAGAAAGGAAGCAGCTGGCAGTGGAAGGAGCAGGGGCTTGATTTTCCGCTAACAGACCCGATCGGCTATTTAATGTTTAAATGCACGTCCAGAGGCATAACCTTGTTTGTGGATCGCCGATCGTGCCGCTTTTTTCCCAGTGTTGGTTGCTTGAGCCGTGTTTTGTACGACGCATAATTACACGCTCGCACTTAAAGCCCGTCCGCTACCCAAGTGCCGAAAGCAGGCGAAATAATTGCATGGCGAAGGGAAATCTAACACCGCCGCCGAGCGGAGCTGACATTTTCCTCCATGTTGAGCAGGAAGCGGAAGCTGGTCCCGTTCATCTCTCCTCGGCGACGGCGGCGTCCCAGCGCCGGGCGGGGGACGTGGATCCAGCGCTGTCCATACATGGGCAGGTGGACTGGGACCCCCCCTCCGCGATTACCGATGCCAGCTGGAAATAGCTTAACCTGACCACTGTCCATGCGCGTGCGTGTACGTGCGTATGAATAGAATAAAAAAATAAAGGCGATCAAGTATGCAGGCAGTACACCTACTGCGAGATGACAGGCTTATTAAAAACCAGTCATTCAAATGCATCTAAAAAAAGGATTGCCACTCAAGAAGGCCCAGTTTGTAAACATTAAGCCATTAGAACATTAAACCAAAAATTCAGTGTCAGCGTTTTCAAGCACGTGTCAATTGGGCTAAATGAAATCATATGAAATTCGGACACGTTACACGTCAGTTGTGCATGTATCAATTGTTTATTGCTCACAGTGACTATGATGGTCTCTTGTTCAGCAAGACTGGTCACACTGGGCTCACACCTAAAAGTAAAATACAATGACGTGGTCAAAAATCAAGTCATACGTCATCACAATGCAACGCTCCCCAACTCAATATATTTTGTCTGTAACACAACAGGCCTCTTTTGATCACACTCCCCCACCCCACACAGCAGATAAAAGCGTATAATGTATAATGTTGTACAATGTTGCTCTGACTTTGCAGTCCGCTACAGGAATATACATTCAAAAAGGGATCTATACTGGGAAATACTTGGAATATTGAAGTTTATTATGTTGTGTAAGGTGGGTTGAGAGGACCCACCTTGCTGTTCAACAGGTCCTTAAGTATTTCCTGGTCCTCGCTGTTCTGGAGGCTGCTGTTACCCGATGGGATCAGTGGAGTGTCTATATCTGAAGGGACGCGGACAAGATGAGACGCTCGTACTGTATGGGCACACACATGCACACACACACACACACACACACACACACACGCTCATTCCATGTCTCCCGCGAATAACGTAAGGTGGGCAGCAAAAGAGGGGGCATAATTCATATAGAGGGCTCAAGCTTATCATTAGCCAATGACATGTTTTGAAGCAGTGAGTGACAGGGGAGGAGGCACTCTAGGAGCCAATCAGCTTTCAGCTGGGGACAGTGTCTCTGTGACCCCACCCCTGTATACGCCCCTGGATACCGTTTACCACCCCGCGCATGGGGATGTGCTTACCTGTTTCTGCGTTTATCATCTTCACAGACACCAAAGTTATGCTCTCTTTCCTGCCGGTGATTGGGACGTTGCTGGGGTGGCGGGGGGGGTTAAAGATACTGTCAACCAATCAGCAAACAGGCAACAAAATGCTAATGGGCGTAACTTTGCGTTTAATGTTGCAGGCATATCTTAGCATGCTATGCTATGGTATGGTATGCTATGGTATGGTATGGTATGGTATGGTATGATATGATATGCTATGCTATGGTATGGTATGGTATGGTATGCTATGCTATGCTATGCTATGCTATGGTATGGTATGGTATGGTATGGTATGATATGCTATGCTATGCTATGGTATGATATGCTATGCTATGCTATGGTATGCTATGGTATGGTATGGTATGGTATGGTATGCTATGGTATGGTATGGTATGGTATGATATGCTATGCTATGGTATGGTATGGTATGGTATGGTATGGTATGGTATGATATGCTATGCTATGCTATGCTATGGTATGGTATGGTATGGTATGATATGCTATGCTATGCTATGGTATGCTATGGTATGGTATGGTATGGTATGGTATGGTATGGTATGGTATGATATGCTATGCTATGGTATGCTATGGTATGCTATGGTATGGTATGGTATGGTATGATATGCTATGCTATGGTATGGTATGGTATGGTATGGTATGATATGCTATGCTATGCTATGGTATGGTATGGTATGGTATGGTATGGTATGATATGATATGCTATGCTATGGTATGGTATGGTATGGTATGGTATGGTATGATATGCTATGGTATGGTATGCTATGGTATGGTATGGTATGGTATGCTATGCTATGCTATGGTATGGTATGCTATGGTATGGTATGGTATGGTATGCTATGGTATGGTATGGTATGGTATGGTATGCTATGCTATGCTATGGTATGGTATGGTATGCTATGGTATGGTATGGTATGGTATGGTATGGTATGCTATGGTATGGTATGGTATGGTATGGTATGGTATGGTATGGTATGATATGCTATGCTATGGTATGGTATGGTATGCTATGGTATGGTATGGTATGGTATGGTATGGTATCAGGAGTACATACCCTTCTGACACCACAGAATCACAGATCTTTTTACCTGCAAAAGAGAAGGAGAGCTATTCTACTCTGAGATCCCTCGACATTGCAGTTACTCTGCTAGGACCCTGATCCCCAACTCCAAAGGCTGTGATGGTGACATCATCACCAGCAAGTCAACTCCTCCTAGTAGAGGCTTCTAAGGTCACCATAATATTAATATATGTTTTTGTTGCACTGCAGACGTAGCTGTAGACGCTGAAGCTGAAGCAGTTTTGGTTAAGTACTTTGGTCAAAACTGCAAACAGACGTCAGCTTCATTTTGTGTATATCTTTGCACTACATGATATCCGCCTAACAGTTCAGAAAATTCCAGAGCTTTCCGGATTCCGGAGGATTACGGCGAGTTAGGTTATGGGGAGCACAAACACCTGCCTTCACCCTTGTTCTTTTGGCACCGTCCTCTCATATTCACGGCGGTCACCAAAATCACCATGACGACGACCAGGACAAGAATGAAACTCATCACTCCTGGAAGAGAATAAATGGCGACACAAGAACGGCGAAACAGCTGGATGCGAAGACTGACCTCGTTCTCGTTTTCGATAATGTGTCTTGTGGTAAAATGATATCTCTTTGAATAATTAACGATAAACTGAGGCTGAGTTGTGCATAGCCGTTGGGCGTGATGAATAAACACTTTGCGCTTTGGTGTGTACCGAAGGCGATCATGGCCAGGCTGTTCTCCGGAGCCGGGGTGGGAACAATCCCTGTGGTGCTGCTGAGTGACGCTGGCACTACTGCGGATTTCCTTGCAGCTGTTGTCAGCACTAGGGCGACAAAAACCAGTGGAAGCCACCTCAGCATAACCGGCCCTTCCCATTACATTCATCCAGACGCGCAGCCCATCATCGGACAAGTGCATGTCCTCATCAAAGTTGCATAACTGAATGGAAAAATGTCGTCATAGTCACTACAGTCCATTTCCCCTAAACTGCCTGTTCTGGCTTCAGCCCATGAAAAGCACAGGATTTCAGGGCTCCTTGTCCCGGAATAACAGGATACATATGCCAGAATCCATTTTGCTTAATGTTTTATTGTGTACATGCCACCACCACCACCCCCACCCCCCGCCCCCCAAATTTTTTTGTAGGGGTTATTACTGAAACAATGGAGGAAGTGACCTGATCTAGTGGAATGGGAGGGTGTCACGGCCTGGGGGCGGGTCCTGCCTGTAGTGGGCATTGCCCGCGCCGAAGTACGGTTGGCTGTGCTGGTGTTTCCTGTAATATTAGCCAATCGTTAGCATGTTCGAATTACCTTACAAGGGAAACCAGACAAGAGCTCAAGATAAATGGACAATAATAAATTTACTCATAAAAGGGGGGGGGGGGGGTGGCTGGAGGTACCCCTGTGGTACCCCTGTTACACCCCCATTTCTGAAAAGAACAGCTTCAGCATGACAGAGCTAATTCCTGCCATTTTAGCTGATTCATCCCTGATCCCATGAAAAAATATTACCTGGTGGGGTGACCGCCGGGCTGATGTCCCTGATAGTGTTCCTTAACGTTGTGGCAGCTGTACTTGTACAGAGATGAATATGCAACATATTCATAGTAGAAACAAGAGAAAAGTAAAGCAGATGTTATCGGCTAGGGTGAGATTTAGCAGCAAAGTCCAAAAGACAGGCTTGCCTGAGACACTCGATCTGCTTCTTCTCTATTATAGTAACAAAGGTCCCTATTGCTTGTACTGCTTACCATCAATCTGCTAAACCAAACATATAAGCCGGGCATAAAGGTATAGATGTCTACGACTGGAAAGAATTGTTAAATATCGGGACAGTGACCCAAGCAGGTCAGATACCAATGATAAACAGCATGACTTGCGGTGAAATGTTATTTTATGATACTCAGTGACATGAAACACAACAGTGGGATAGCAGGTTTAGAGAGGGTCAGATAAAATAAAGTAAACTAAAAGAATAAACTATGAAATTAAAAAATAAGGAGTTACATATACGATGAAATGTCACCTGGCGTTTCTGACGTTGTGCGATGCATCGGGTCAGATTTTACAGTCACAGGCAGTGTCTTGTCTTCGCTCTTTGATTCCGTCACATTTTTTCGGCTAAACGGGGAAGGTGATAGCCCAAGAATTGGTGGGGTCTCTGAAAGGTGGATGACAAAGTCTGATCTAACCTCCCAGGTTCAGCTACTGACACTGTCTGTCGCATCCTTTTCGAAATATCAGGTTCTAGAGCACATTGACTCAAAGGTGACAGGCTGTATGTTAGCACCCATGATAAAACAGGCCTTAATGGGAAATGCACCAATGCTTCAAACTGAAATCAATGCTGGAACATCTTTAGGGTTTAAAAGCCGCTGAATGTTGCAAAATGAAATAAAGGTGTTGTAGGACGCGCAAGGCATACCTGGGGTGAAGTGCTTATGCCCTGAGGACGTAGTGACATGAGCACCTATCGTCGTCCTGCCAACTGATACCCGGGGAGTTTGAGCTGGAATTAAAGCATGTAAACAATTTATTTAAGGCGTCACTCATCCCCGTCACTCCTCAGCTTTCAAAGATGCAGCTTAACGACACTCCAGTATCCAAAATGTGAAAGATTTTAAGGAAATTCACAAACTCCCCTGAGAGAACATCACCCCAAAGTCTGAACAAGCTGAGAAACAGGGGGGAACAGGAAAACAGGCATGGCTGCCCGTACACAGACTCTTCTGCTTGACTAACCTGTCGAGATGTGGCATAGATGTCCAGTCAGGAGCAGGGTGGAGCAGAAAAAATATGGGTACATTTCCGAATCCAGAGGGTCCTGTGTCTGGGTGATGGTGAGCGAGTGTCCTCCAGCACGTGTGTGCGTGTTCCAGCGCGGGCCGTGTCTCCGCGCCGCTACTGCATGCGTGTGTGTCTTCCTTAAGGCTCCAGGCCTTTGTGATTGTGGAGTGACAAGTCAGTGCCCAGGCCCAGACCCCGTAGCGCTTCCCGGTGGGAGGGATGGGAGTGGCTGCTGTTCTATCGACTTCCTGTGGAAGAATGACAGGAAATATGCAGCAGACTTGCGGAAAAGACAAACAAATTGGTCCACGGCTGGTGATTCAGGTTGAGTGTGAGACAGCTGTGGCCCCAATGGCTCTGTGCCATTCCCACACATGGCCACACAGTCACGACTGACAGATTGTGTAAACTTCCTGCGCGTAACACTGTCCCTCTAAATGGAAAATATTGACACTGTCCCTTTAAATGGAAGATATTGACAATTTCATCAGAAATACACACTGAATTAGTTTAAGAGATGCTAAAGATGATAAAATTCCCCTGTTTTTGAAGACAATAAATGTTTTTCTATATCTCAGTGATTTTCACCTTTTTTTTTTAAAAAAAAAAAAGGTTTTTAAATTTATAATCGCAACTGGAGAAATAAATGTAAAACATAAGGCAAATAAGATAATAGTCACACGAGAGATTTTGGGGTCAGACACAATGAACTGAAGTTAGGAAAGGAAGCAGGTGAGATCTTACAGCAGACCCTGAAGCAGCCATTAAGCTGCAAGCGAGGTGATGAGCTGAAGCATCTGCTGCATTGCTGAGATCTTACAGCAGACCCTGAAGCAGCCGTTAAGCTGCAAGCGAGGTGATGAGCTGAAGGTTCTGCTGCATTGCTGAGATCTTACAGCAGACCCTGAAGCAGCCGTTAAGCTGCAAGCGAGGTGATGAGCTGAAGCATCTGCTGCATTGCTGAGATCTTACAGCAGACCCTGAAGCAGCCGTTAAGCTGCAAGCGAGGTGATGAGCTGAAGGTTCTGCTGCATTGCTGAGCTCCATTTTTTAGATCCAAAAAGAAAATTACGGATGAAATCCAGGAGAAATGCGAGTTAAAACAGTGACTGTGTCTTACTTACATTACTTACATGATCATGTTGAGAAACACACTACTGCTACACAACAGTGTGTCTACTTTAATCCTTAATATTGCCACTGTATTGTGAACGTCATCCCTTAAAACTTACATCTTAATGCTTTGTGGAAATTATGACTTAAAAGTGTCTGGCTCTGTTTCCGAGTTTATAATTCCATGTAATTATGAGACACTGTTGGAACCAAAAACAATGATAAACATTACAAGCCCAAGGAAGAATGTATGCAAATGTCAACAAACTGTTCATTTAGCATCCATCAAGAGCGACCCACTACCTACCAATCTACCGACAAGCCTCTTCCGAATCCAAATGCAGGACCTGCATCGTTGCAAACATGATGACTTTGAAGTACAGTGACTAATTATGTGTCTGATAATAATAAATTAAACAACCACGCTGAACTAGCGATGGCCAAAATGAGGCATCAGGAACCATTTGCTGTATTTTCTGCCCCCACTAGATGGTGCTCTGGGTTTGCTTTGGGGCATGCTTTCAGCCCTTTTTTTTTAACAGAGAGCACCATCTAGTGGGGACAGAAAATACAGCAAATGGTTCATGAAGCGTCATTTTGTATCTTTGTATCAAACGTATCTTTGGTGCAGATTTGATTTTACCTTCAAGTTGACGTTATTATTGAAAAATGAATGAAATTCTTCATGTTCAACAATGTTTTTGATCATCACAGAAGAAATACTCGTAAAGAGAATAATTTCCACAGCGTCATGACAGCAGCTTGTGGCAAACACAGTAATATGCCTATCAGGTTCATTTCGCTGCCACTTAGAGTAAAAACGCAACGGAAGGTGAGCGAGTAACAATTATCAAGTAAAGAAGCGATATGTGTTTGCTGGTGTAAGGAAATATCATGAGACGTGTCGGTACTTCATGCATATTTTATTCAAGAGTAAAAAAGGCTTGTCCCATAGGGCATGCTTACAATGTGTGTATTGTTAGGGAGTCATATGCGAAAACTTAAGTTCCAGAGAAAAATACAAGAAAAATTGTCACAAGTTAAATTCCAAGAAATTCCTTTCTCAAAGTGTACCACATTGAGACCAAACAAAGTTCAGAAAACAGTGGAAGAATAAGGAACAGTAAGTTTAATTATAAGAATAATAATAATAAGAGGAATATTGTCAAGAATTATAATGTGAATATATTTGCCTTTTAAAAGTGAGACACGGGATTTGGGTCAGATTTGTTTATGTCGGAATAAACCATGCGATCATGCTTTGGCAGCCTGAATGTTGCTTGTCACTGAATAATATATTCATTCACACTATTGAACAACTTCTGTACATCAACAGAACAGAAAAAATAAACAGAAGGCTTCACACCTTTAAGAGCGTTTGTGTCTGTACAGCAGAAAATAAACTCAAAGATAGCAAAATAATGAAAACGTGGAAACATACAAAAGGGGAAAAAAAATTAAAAGCTATACAAATCAAAAATATAACCTTACAAATATAATTTGAAGTGAGAAATTATTAAAATCTACTAAATACCAAAACACAGCACAAATATAATCTCACATATCAATAAGGAACTTAATCGCATGCAACGATGCGTTCTGCGGATGCTGTACAAATTACTGTCTTTGTTCAGTCTGTCTGTTGTTTTTACTGTGATGGCAAAATAGGTCTGTGGGAAAAAAAGAAAGATAAACTGTGCATTTTTACTTCTTTGATCACAGGCAAGTGAGAGACAGTGGAGTTTGCTAGCACACTGAATGTGGCATGAACACACCCAGGACGGGCAGACGGAGAGCGGTCCACAGCCAGTCCCGTGTAATTACCTCACGGCTTGTCATCACCCCCCCCCCCCCCCCCCAAAAAAAATTAGTAATAATAAATAATTAATTCTCAGGTAAGGCTGCATTGCACATAGTTTAAGGTTTTACCACTTTTAAACTTTTTTTTTTGAAATTTTATAAATATTTTATATTCATTAATAGTAGTAGCAAAACATGTTGAACAGCAGTATCATTTTATATGTTTATGATTTAAAAATGTCATTAAAATTGTTATATATAATATATATATATAACATAGCTATATAGTATTATATATAGTGGCAATGCATGTAAATAAGGAATCTCAAAGGAAACCCGAAAGACCCACACCTGACAGGAAAGGGAAGCGGCTTATGTACTTCGGGACCACTTCCTGAAAGCGGATTCACCCCAATCCAACCATGCACAGACCTGCCCCTCCCAGGCATCTGCTGCCAACAACACAGCATCAAAAGCAAAGCACCTTTCAAATCTGATGGTTTCTCTAATTAAACTTCAAGCAAAAAAAAAAAAAAAGAAACACATATTTCAGTCGATGAAGTCCATTGTTGTCGTTGTTGTTGTTTAGCTGAGGCCTGAATTTGCAGTTTGCGATGTTCGGCCGCGTGTCGTCAGCGGTGCCGGCGCTAGCAGACGGCGGTTTGCGCTCGCAGCGGACGGATCACTGTATATTGCTGTTATCGTCCGTGCCGTTGGATTCTGACATGTTCATTTTGCCCATAGAGTGTCCCACGTTGTTGACGGCGTCCTTGCGTGGGGGCATCCTCTCGTTGATGCGGTCCAGGCCCTTCGCTTCCTCGAAGCTGCTGATCTTGTGTTGGGGCGAAAACCCACGGACCGCTGTTGAGAAAGAGGGGAAGAGAGGTTCTTACTGTCCGGCCGGACGCAGCTGATTTGAATGTATTACGGTCGGCTGATCGCTGCACCTGGGCTCCCCTAACGCCCCGATACACGTGTCTCAGAACCAAATACCCTTGTGATACAGGCTGCTTCCTTTACAGATCACATGAGACCGCTCACTCGTGTAAACATCGTGTGACATTTTAAACAGCCACCCCCTCCTTGTGCCACGCTTGAGCCCGTTCGGGGCGAGTCTGCACCTCCTCAGCGTCCTGCCGAGAGAGAGCGGTGTGGACCAGACCGTCTGTGAAGGCCATTCTGTAAGTGTACTGTGAAAGCCCAAAATCCGAGGTTAGCAACACGGTGACAGAGATGCTAAACCAAAGGCAAAAGCAGGACAGTAAGGAATCCCTGATCTGCGTTTAGTAGGACCTTTGTAACTGGTGAATCCCTGATCTGCGTTTAGTAGGACCTTTGTAATTGGTGAATCCCAGATCTGCGTTTAGTAGGACCTTTGTAATTGGTGAATCCCTGATCTGCATTTAGTAGGACCTTTGTAATTGGTGAATCCCTGATCTGCGTTTAGTAGGACCTTTGTAATTGGTGAATCCCTGATCTGCGTTTAGTAGGACCTTTGTAACTGGTGAATCCCTGATCTGCGTTTAGTAGGACCTTTGTAACTGGTGAGGAATCTCTCTGGTGGACATGGCCCTCACCCACGTGGCGGGAGCAGCCAGCGGGGGGTTGCTGACTCGGCGGGCCATCTGGCGCAGGATCGGGTGAAGGTCACACCGTACCAAGGTGGACTCTAGCCGGTGCTGTTTTTCTTAAGCTGGCACATGACAAAAGGAGCCGTACAGCATAGAGCCTAAACCCGGGGTGGGTGTGGAGGAAAAATACCCCCCCCCCCCACCCTGACCATGTGACTTCCTCTCCTGAGGAGACCAGCAGGGCGAGTGGCAGGAAATGACACGGCCTAGGGCGTCCCTAAGGGCCACGAGTCCACGGTGCCGCCCCGACACGGGGAGCAAGAGGGGAAGACGGCAAAGCGCAGGCCCGCCGAGGGACTGTGAGGCCCCAGGATTTATTTTTCCGTACGGATGAAGAGGGTGAAAGGGCTTCGAGCCCCTGCGAACCAAGGAAAAAGTGGTTGGGGGGGGCAGCTACACCAGAGGTATTTCGGTTTCCGTCAGACTGAGGAGACGAAGCTGACGACGGGGTCAACGGGAAGTGCTGATAGAGATTGACTGATAGAGAGAGAGTCGCTATTTCCTCCCGTTTTACGAGGCCCTTCAGCCTCGTGAACTGAGACAGTCAGCCTGTGCCTGAACATTAAGCACTCGTTCACTTTCACACATGACACCTGCATACTTATGGATGGTGAATCACTAAGAGGCAACTTTTATGAACACGGGATCAGCAGTAATCAGCAATCAAAATAATCGTATTGAAACCACAGAAAACCAGTCTGATTCTAGAAAGAGTTACCAGGCAAGGCAGACTAGAGATACGAATATCACAGTTATATACATCCTCATTAGCCTTGTACTATAAATTACACAGCTCAACAGACTGAACATTTCTGAAAACACAGACCTCTGTTATTATTACGATTGCGGAGTGCAGTGGCGCACTTCCCCACTAGGTGGCGGTGCAGCAGAGCACACAGGAAACAGACACAGATGGTTGTCTTCCTGTTCGGTTTGGTTTGCCTGCCCCCGCTCTTCAGCGCCATTCCAAAAACATGTCTAATTAGAGGAATATTTACATGAACGTTTTAGATTCCAAAGCATAACACGGCCATTACTGCTTTATGTTTTTAACAGTTGAATGGCCTGTTATTGTTGAAAGCGCGTTTTCAGTTTTCAGAAGCAAACAAATTATGTGTCAAAAAAAATAAAGACATAATTAATAAAGACTATATTTAGTGTTTTTAAATATAAGGAAGGATACAACCATCATAATATATTCCAATAAAAATTGTAATGCATCTGTTATAAAATCTGAATTGACTATTCATACAAAATTTGATGCCAGCGCTTTTGATAATTAATTTCTCCATTGTTCTCTATGCCTTATTGTGTTTTATCATAATTTAATGCCTCAGCACACCATATGCAATGCTACACCTGTGCTGTAAAGAGGGAGGGAATGATTCCAAAGGCCCCCAAAAATTTGGAATACAAATGGATTGGTCTGGGTTTGGGGGCCCTAGAATCCCTAGTGGCCCCCCCTGGCTTCAGCTGTGAAATTACGGCTGTAAAATCAGCTAAATACACGTCCTCTCATTGTTAGTTATGATACTGGCAAACATTCATCTGAACGCTTTTCCAGTCCAGGGTTTGGGGGGCGGGGGGGGGGGGGGGTAACAGGAGCCTATCCTAGGAACAGGGGGGCACAGAGGAGGTACACATCCTGGATGGGATGCCCATGCATCTCAGGGGACATAAACCCCCCCCACACACACACACACACACGCACTCAAAAAAAGGGTTAGGGTTAGGGTTTCCTCTTCACTGGGGCTGTACCCTCAAGGGTCTGCCAGCCTTAGCTGCGCGTAATTGGACCTTTTTAATGGACTCTGAGGAACATTTTTGTACCATTGGAGGGTAAATTAATGTTGTTTGTACCGTGGGGAGTCCAATTCTGTACCTTAAGTACAAAAGTAAGTCTCAAAAGTACAGAATTGTAAGGTACAACCCCAGTGAAAAGCAAAGGTACAAGCTGGTACTGGTGCCCTCGCACACGCAGACGGAAAGACACACAGACACATTCAACACACACATAAACACAGTAAAATACACACATACAGACACAGAGACACATAAACACAGACAGGCACACACACAGACAGACAGAAAGACAGACACACACACACAGACAGACAGAGACACACAGACAGACAGAGACACACAGACAGACACTCACACAGACACATACAGACACAGAGACACATAAACACAGATAGTCACAGACACACAGACAGACCAACACAGACAGACACAGATACACGGACAGGCCGACACAGACAGACAGACACACAGACACAGACACACAGACACAGACAGACAGAGACACACAGACAGACAGACACACACACACAGACAGACAGACAGAGACACACAGACAGACACACACACAGACAGACAGACACACAGACAGACACTCACACAGACACAGACACACAGACAGGCCGACACAGACAGACACACACACACACAGACAGACACAGACAGACACACAGACAGACAGACACTCACACAGACACAGATACACAGACACAGACAGACAGAGACACACAGACAGGCCGACACAGACAGACACACACAGACAGACAGACACACAGACAGACACTCACACAGACACATACAGACACAGAGACACATAAACACAGATAGTCACAGACACACAGACAGACCAACACAGACAGACACAGACAGACAGACACACAGACACAGACAGACACAGATACACAGACAGACAGACAGAGACACACAGACAGGCCGACACAGACAGACACACACACACAGACAGAGACACACACACACACACACAGACACAGACAGACAGACACACAGACACAGACAGACACAGATACACGGACAGGCCGACACAGACAGACACACACATGCATACCCTCACACACACAGACAGACACAGATACACGGACAAGCCGACACAGACAGACACTCACACAGACACAGACAGACAGAGACACACAGACAGGCCGACACAGACAGACACACACACACAGACAGACACACACATGCATACCCTCACACACACGATGAGCAGTGAGGAGACACAGATTAGCCTAATTTCATGTGTTTAGGCTCAGACAGAATCCCCCCCCCCAGAGGAAAGTCACATGGTATGGGGAGAACTCCAGGCACGCCGGGCTGGGCTGGGGTCACAGCCCCACAGGTGACAGTCAACACTGCTACCAGCTACACCTCAGTGTAAAGCTGACATTAATAACCAAACAAACATACAATATCCCAGAGGCCCATGAGCTCATCCGTGAGCAGATATTCACGTTTCACGTTGCGCTTGCTTTCACACGTATGTTGTATGTACCTGTCAGTGTCGATATGCCATAAGTGAACGTCTTACTCATGTCACTGTTTCAAATATCAAACGAGACTCGAGGCCACAGCAGTATTGTGTGGTGAAAAAAGTGTCCAAAAGGAGTACAGCACACCCTGAACAACAGGGGGCGCTAGTGGATTACTTTCAGAACAGGAAACCATTATGTCTTAATTCTGTTGAAAAAAATTTGGTTTATTGATTTTGGTAAATTTGTCTGTTTCCCCACATTAATCAGTCGCTGGATTCTGTGGCTGTGCTGGTTTTATACGGTTCAGCTCAGCACCAAAAGACGCTCCCCGATGATGCTGGCGAGGTGCTGGCTTATCATCTCACACCCTCGCCTGAGCACCTTGGGGCTCGTTCAGTCCAGTCCGAGACAGCGGAGCAAAGTCAAGCGTAGATTGTCAACCTGGCGTGCAAACCGGCATATTCGCACAGGAGACCTAAAGGCATCACCCCCCTCTGGTGAGATAAATCGGTACGCCGGGGCTTTTCTCCCTGAGTCATACGAACGTTTACCTTCTCCGTCCTCTTGTTCAGTCTCGATGGCTTCAATGGCCTCGATCGTAGCTGAGGAGCATAAAGGGGGGGAGGGGGTGGAGTTACTTGAAAGCCATGCACAGCCAAGCTACACACACACAACCAGGCCTGTGAGTATCGAGCCGATATTCCCGGCAAGTGCCGTCAGACCAAACGCAATCCGCCCAGAGCCAGGGGAGCGCCGCCCTTCTGATACACGGTGGAACTGCACACAGAGGTAGAGGCTGGATGTGGGAACTGAATGCTTACCGCTCTGCAGTGTCTGTTTGCCCCCGGAGAGAACCCCGCTGGGGAGCATGCCGGTGGGTGTCAAGCCCTTCAGAGTCAGGACGTTCTCACTCTCCTCTCTGGATGGGGGGGGGGGGGGCACAGAGAAGCATTAAAGCAGGTGTAAAGGCCCTCTGTAGTGAGCTTCTTTGTTTTGGTCACTGGGAGGCAGCAGGGAAAGTGAAGGGGGCGGGGCTAAACTCAGAGGTTGCGTTTCTTTGGAGACCCACTGACATCCCTCAGCCAATAAGGCCTCGGTTAATGAAACCCAGCTGATCCTGATTGGGCCACTGGCCTTGTTAAGGCACAGTGAGCAAAAGTGGGAGGGTGTGGAGTATTTTCCTGAGGATGCAGGATAACTTCATTTATCAGAATTTAACAGTCATTAGCCATTTGATTTTTTTGCAGTTTTTATCTGATCCTTAATGAATACTCATCCATCTTCTGCAACAGTTTATCCCATTCAGGGTCATGGGGGGGGGGGGTCTGGAGCCTATGAGCAGGGAATTGGGGCGCCAACTCATCGCAGGGAACACACACACACACACACACACACCTATCGGCAATCTGACAACCCCTATTAACCTCAGAATGTTTTTGGACTGTGGGGGGAAACTGGAGTACCTGGAGGAAACCTCACAACGACACTGGCAGAACTCCACACACATGGAAACATGGCAGATACTCGAACCCTGGTCCCAGAGGTGTGAGGCAACAGTGTTAACCACTGCACCACCATGCCACCCCTTAATGAATAGTACTAATGAATATTATTAAGATAACTTTTTCTTCATAGACATCATTATATGACCATAACTCAAAAAATAACTGAAAATGTAGGGTTGTTCATTAAAAAGTCTCCTAACACCTGATATTTCAAGGCCCAAGCCTAGTACATCACAGTTTGGTAATTCCGAATCCCTGATAGCGGGGACTGAGTCAGCAGTGAAGGCGGCATCACAGTGACCTCTGCTCACCGGGAGGACGGTGGACGCTCACCTCAGCACAGAGAACATCTTGGCCATCTTCCCGATCGCTCGGATCTTGTTCCTGATCACCTCCTTCCTCGCAGCAGCGGCGTTGGCTGCACAGAGACCAAGAGAGGAAGTGAGCAGAGCGGATATGAGGGCAGGCCGGGCGTGTCCCGAGTCAGCAGGGACATGAGGACAGGCCGGGCGTGTCCCGAGTCAGCAGGGACATGAGGACAGGCCGGGCGTGCCCCGAGTCAGCAGGGACATGAGGGCAGGCAGGGCGTGTCCCGAGTCAGCAGGGACATGAGGGCAGGCCGGGCGTGTCCCGAGTCAGCAGGGACATGAGGGCAGGCCGGGCGTGTCCCGAGTCAGCAGAGACATGAGGACAGGCCGGGCGTGTCCCGAGTCAGCAGAGACATGAGGGCAGGCCGGGCGTGTCCCGAGTCAGCAGAGACATGAGGACAGGCCGCGCGTGTCCCGAGTCAGCAGGGACATGAGGGCAGGCCGGGCATGTCCCGAGTCAACAGGGACATGAGGGCAGGCCGGCCGTTTCCCAAGTCAGCAATTCAGGGAGAAACACTTGCTGAGGATTTTCAGGGAATATTCTTTATGCCGAACAGGTGAGCATTCAAGTAACCAGCACAATTCTCAAATATAAGTATCAAAATTTGAAATTCATAATAAAATGTAATAACACTTATATATTGATTTTCTGAACCTGCTTGTCCCATTCAGAGTCAACATTGAAAAAATTTTTTACCGTCGAAGATTTCATCGCCGTCGTTCATGAGCTCATCATCGGAGCAGATGCTCAGCACGTTGACCAGCATCTCCGTGACTGAGAAGTCAGAGCACAAAGGCAGTCAGGAGAAGGAACGTGCACACTGACTTGCCCTCCTTCTGCCATGTGAGGGCGCCATGAGACTTTTACCTGCTCACTTGAACAAATGAATGAACTAATATACCACTCTTTCGTAATCTTGTTAACCTTGGCTGGCATCGTCTTACTTTACAAATTCATTTTGAAAGTGCTCCTGTCCACATAAAAAGAAAGAAGTGATTTCTGATTGGCTCAACATGCAGTCCATTCATTAAAGCAGGCTCTGCAGATAGGACAAAGCTAATTCGTTCCAAAGAGATAACAAGGCCTTTCTGAAGTATGAGCGTGCTGAAAACACTCACCACAGCACATTCATATGTACAACGGCTAAAATACCAGCTCTAGTATTTTAGTTTTACGGCAGATTTATGAAAGGGTTTTCAAATGATATTTTTTAAATCTTATCACAAAAGGACAAAGAGCACCGAGAAAATGGCCAAACCTTTCTCGCCGACGAAGGGAAGCGACCAGGTGAAAACGTCCATGAAGTTTGGCAGCCAGTAGGGGTGGGGGGAGCAGTTAAACTGCCGGATGTTCATGACGTTGTTCTCGTATTTCAGGACAGCAGCTGGGGGGGGGGGGGGGGGATCAGCATCATGTCACAGCATGAACCCGAATGGCATAAGCATCGAGTCCTAATCACCTGTGTATGACATTCACCACGTAGATTCAGGACTGGGACCAGGCTTGACTCGCGTGAACAATCAGATATTTTGGTATGACATCTTAACTGTTTTTCAGGCCCTCATGTTTGGGGCCTGGGGGGGTGGGGGGGTGCCTGAACATCTTTGCCCTAATGATTGAATGGGCCCCCCTTTTTCAGTTCTATGAGCCTGTTTTCGGTAATGCTAAATCTAGCAAAGGGAACTCCCCCCGGTTGGCAAAATTTACCATAAGCCATGCCGCCCTTGTGATAATTTGTATATATTGTCATTTTTTGTATTGATTGGCTGAAGACTTCTAGGAGGACATGGGAAACATGGCCAGGTGGATACCTGAGACATTCCGCAGCCCACGCTGCAGTAGGTACCTGATTCATCCCCGGGGGTGAAAGTCAGCCAATGTCCAGCGCGCCTGGAGCTGCGGGGGTTAATGGCCGTGCTTAAGGGGCAGGTGCTGATATGTGGATTCAAACCCACAACCCTCCCAATGTTCCCAGATGTTACCAACCAGCTGTTACAAACACTGAGTCATACTCAAAGTACAAAAAGAACTTCAAGAAAACTTTTCCTTTAAAAAAAAGAAAGAAGTTTGGAGGCCTGTAATAAAGACATCCGTCCAATAGGGGGCCTACTACCACAACACATTGCCTGGCCTGGGTAGTCTGCCCCCTGACAGATCCTCAGTCGCACATGTCTTGCTGGATTCCCCAGCTGTTTTGAAGCAGTTTTTTTCAGGATGATTCTACAATGACAATAAGTGACTTCATCAGACAGAATAACCTTTGCACGGTTACACGCCTTTCCATCTCTGACTGACACGCACAGTGGAGGTGATCAGCCCTGACAGCGGATCAGCCAGGCCGGAGGCCCAGCGGACCCCCAGCTCTCACGGATGTTTGTTCTGTTAGACCAGCAAACCATCTGTTTCAGCCAACCGCTGGTGATTCACGTCGCCCAATCAGGTTTGTCGGTTGCAGAAAATAAGTAATTCACGAAAACGACTGGGGGTCTCGGAGTGGGGTGCGAGGGGGACCACAGAAGTGGGCTGCAGAAGCGTACGCAGCTGGGGGGCCCTTAAAGACGACTGAGTGGTGAACGACTGAAGGAGGGATAAATAAGGGAAATGAGTGACCATCCCAAAACTCCAGGGGGCACGAGACGCATGGTGGAAATCCTGCAGGTCACAGTTTGGAATAATGTCCTGGTGGCCCCACCCTTGCCCCCCCCCCCCCACACACACACAGTGGGTGCGGGGGTGGCGGCACGACCGTGTCTCCCTGGACAACTGGAGTGTCATCGGAAGAGCCTAAGAGAATGATAATGAGTCACCCACACAGCATGCATCAGCACAGACTGGGGGGGGGGCACACCTCTCCCTGGCAAATGACTCACCCCCCATAAAAAAAAAACCACATTAATTACCAGATAACTGGATACTGATATAATCACTTATTTATTTCTAAGTAATACACTCGCATCGATGCGGAGTGTGTGAACTTAACGGCTTTGGAGTGTTTACGTAATGCCCCGTCGCGGGGGGGGGGCGTTTAACAGCCGCTGTGCCCCCCCCCGCCCCCCCGCCGTTTTACCCTACATTCCCATCCTTCTGCTTCTCGCACGCAGCCGCTCCCGCGCCGTTTACAGACGCTCCCCAGAGACGCACGCCCAGGCCGTTGCCATGACGACAGTGGGTCCCTCCGCCTCTCTGGAATCAGGCTCCCCGTGTCTCGGTTGGCGGGGACAACGAGAGAGGGACCATCGCCAGCCACCCGGGGAGGGGGGAGGGGGGTGATGGAGGGGCAGGGAGGGAGGGGGGAGGGGGGTGATGGAGGGGTGTGCCCCGTGAAGAAGAGACTAACCTTTGTTATTGTAAACATCAAGGTAGTTCGGTGCTGAGAAGATGGTGATTAGAGAGGGGAAGCCGGTGGTCTGGCTCTTCCGGTACATCCGGTAACTGCAGAAAGGGGGCGCATTTCACCTCTGACCACCAAATCCCCCACAATCCTTTGCACACTTTGGTCTGCACGCAGCACAGTTACATCACATAGCCTAACAGTGGTCGCTGAAACAGTGCTGAAATCTTACGGCATATCTTAGGATGCTGCACACCGTCACGAGTGAGACGGAGATACTTACCCAGCATCCTGTGCTTCGTGAGCCCGGATGACTGAGAGCAAGTTATTGTTCTGTAGAAACTCACACACGGCGGCGTAACTGGAAGAAAAAAAGGGGATGTCAATACAATGGAGATAAGCAGCATTGTAAATTACACCTAATAAGCCTTCTGCATTTTTTTTTCCTGTAGAAAATCCACTAAATCAGGCTTCATAGGTCTGTCAAAAGACTGGTGAATGTAGTATCCACTCTTGTCCACTAGGGGCAGCAAAACAAATTTTAAAAATACAGTATATATACTGTATGTAAAGTTAATACAGTACACTGTTTTGTGCACTGTGGTGGTTATGCAGTATGGTTTCCTTCTCCCTGACAAAAGTGTCACGTGATGTGGTCTCGTGTCTGATTGGAGCACGCCACAGCGATTCGGAGCTGGGGGACTTCACCACTGCACGATTCAGGCGTGGCAAACGTCTGCACCTCTGAACACGGCGCGGCTCCTGCCGCCTCACAGGCTGGCGTCGCAGGACTGCGCGCACGACTGCGCGCACGCCGCTGCTGCACGAGGGACGGACCTCAGCCGCGTGCCAAACAGAAACACAAGCGTAAAAAAAAAATCACGGGACGACATGCCGTTTATTTAGCTCTCCGTGTTCCAGTATTTACACTCGTACAGTATGTTCACTAATATTCTGTGTGTGTCCTTCACTGATACGTTTCAACACAATACAGCACTTAGTCACTGAGAGTATAACAGTGAGTGGAGGGCTTTCAGTACATTAATCAGTTCATTCCATTAAAATCTATATTCATTACCTTTATTGGATCATGTTGCAGTAAGGGCCTTGCTCAAGGGCCCACTGGTGAAATTACTTTGCTGACCCAGGGATTTGAACTGATGACCTTCTGATTTCAGGCACTGCATGCTAACCCAGTGAGCCATGCATCGCCCCCTGTCCCCCATTGTTTTTTCTTGATGACCGATGGCCATTTAACTAGTTATTTACCTCCATCATTATCTGCTAGCTGATTACCTGCTTCGGGACTCTACCACAAAGCCCAATTTTTTCTTTAGCCAGATAACTTATCGGATTTAAGGTGCCCCAGTTTGTATGGACTTTATCTTTGTTCATTTACATTTAGCCCAGACCACCTTAAATCCAACAAGTTATCTTGTTAACCCAAAAATCCAACTTGCCATACAGACCCTAGTCACCACGCCTGTATATATGGCTGACAGATTTTCAAACCTATATAGAAAGGAGCATCAGAAATCCTCAAGGGTATGTGTGAGCCTATCACAGGGTCACACACAAGCCCCGCCTCCTTGGGGTTTACGATGTCCTACTGGGACATAAACAACCTCAGCAATGCAGCCAGAGTCCCTACAGGCACCATGCTAAAGACACCATTGAGGTTTAGCATTATTCATACCCAGCATCCCTGTAGGTGCCGACCGAAACCGCATGAGTGTGAACCACGCCTCACACGAGGAGAGCAGTGCTGGCCGGATCTCCATTCCACTGTCCTCCGGTCTCCTTTCCCTTTCCTTAATGTTGGCACTTTGTCAAGCCAAAAGAATTTTGCTTGTGGTCCAAAAGCAGGAGAAATATTTGCTGAAGCGTGTTGTCATGGAGCGACGGGAGACGGGGCCGGTGGCGTTCGCGTGATTCCGCTGATTGCTTTAAGATGACAGCTCTTCTCCAACACAAGCTTGCCTCCCCGGCTCCGCTTTGATCATTCCTTCTCTGGGTCTCTCCACCTCTCTATCACTCACACTCCAATTTAAGCAGAGGTAGCCGGTCGTCATGGCAACACCACATTCGCAGATCCTCCAGGGATTCTGGGATAGCTCTCCAAGTCAAGACGATACCAGAAATTGTTTGGGTTCCGCTTTTCGTTACAATTTAATGGGGGGGCAAACTTTTCACCCCTTGAGGAAGAACACATCGCATGCTCTGCCCCATCCTCTGTCTGTCTATCCTGTTCGGGGTGGACTGTCAATATTCTGGGCCAGACCCACCTCACCTTACTTGCTCAATCTAAGATGCTTCCATTAACTCCCAGATTGGGAATGCCTGACAAATGTCAAAGTACCATCACACAGGTGGCTTGCACGGTCGCGGTTAAGAGCAAACTCTGGCTGTGTCCGAAATCAGGGGCTGAATCCTTCAAAGGCTGCATCCGAAGAGTGAATGTGTCACAGCAGTGCGACAAGGCCGTCCCATTCTGAAGGCTCTTTCCAATGCACCCTAGAAGTGCGTCATTCTTTTGCCGAGACCCCAAGATTCATTGCACAAACCTTTGAAGGATGCCTACAAAGGCCCTCGAAGGATGCAGTCCCTGAATCTGGGCACAGCTGTTATGTTCTACGTGCCTGCATCCATTTCCAAAGCATAGGTGTCTGCTTGAGTGCCTGCCAGGAAAACTGAAGCGTTACGCAGTTAAATTTAGGCCCCGTCCTCCACAGCGGGTGCCTCCTGATGGGAAGCCTTAAAGAAAGTGGAGTGTTTCTTACAGACTGCCTCTGCTCAAGATGAATGTGCCACAATGTCCCAGCAAAGACCCCGGGCATAAACGAAGGGGCACAATGGATCCTGTCGATTCAGGTATGGCACGGAAAAAAAAACGTGGTTTAAGAAGTGGAAATCGACTGAATGGCACATAAGTAAATCCTTTGCACTTTAGCTGAAGACCAGAGACATTAGCCCAAGAAAAGACTGGAACCTTTTTATGTTATTTTTAAAACTAAAATACCGTCTTTATTTGGTCAAACCAGGTGTGCCTGCTTGTGTCAGGAGTGAGCTGTCAGTCAGCGTTTAAGAGGCTTGACTCGTGAAGCCGTGTTATTGCTGTGAAGGACGCGCTCTGATTGCGGTCAGGGAGCAGGGAGCCTTTCTGGGAGATGCCAGGGCGATGACACGGGGGGTCCCATGACTGGGGGGTAGTGGTGCTTCTGTTACCATTCCAACGCAACAAAAAAATAAAGTGTGGTTTATTTTCACTAGTATGGAAATGACACGAGTATGAATAAAATTATTCATTTATAATTTAGTATCATTCATTTCACAGTTTCGAAAGTCCTCCGACCACTAGAGGGCATGTGATGTTAGCACTGGCCCTCAGTCTCTACCGGTTTACACACCCTTCCGAATCTGGTTGTCTTTGGTGGCCCACATCACTCCGAGATAAAGTCCACTAGCCGGAAACTGGACTTTGGAGAAGACGCAGGATAATTCCGGAAAGATTCTACAGCTGTGGTTCCATGGGGAAGGGGCCTAATGTGAGACATGGATTCCAAAATGCGAGCAAGATGGGCAGTTGGCCTAGGCAGACACATGTATGTCTGAGACAAAGTGAAGTTTGGCGGGGGGGCCGGAACTGGCGGGGAAGCTTGTCTGGGGCACCACATGGGATACAACCAGCGCTGGTCCAAACTCTAAACCGTAAAAGGGAAGAGGCACCTTATCAGTCAGCAACTGTTCTTATGCTGCTGGATGGACCACAGGCGTTCCGGTTAAGCGAGTGGGAAAATGGTGGTTTGATGGAGAGTCTCCTTAGTGAGTGACAGCACTGACAGCTACAGAGTAGCAGTGCATCAGCTGCACTATCCTACAAGCCAGTCACGCAGAACGAGCGATTGGCTCGGCCGTCTCTGTTCTGCGGAATATTCTGGAAAATTCAGTGGAATGTATTTTGTCGGTTGTGCAAAGCCCCCGCACCTCTCTCCCGTTTACCGCAGCATGACCCCCCCCCCCCCCTCCAACACGATCAGCGAAGCTCCACAATCCCATCAAACTTTCATGGGGTTGTCAATTATTCAGAGTGGTGAAGATTTATGCTGCCCTGCTCACTTCGGAAGGCCACAGAGGCTCCGCAAAGATCTCTGCCCTCTTTCTTCCATTCGAGTCAAGGATGAACAGAAGCAGACATGACACGTCCTTGCTGTGAGGAGCCAGAACACCCGGGAGATGAGGGAACGTAGACTAAGGCAGTGTGGGGGGGGGTCCATCGGGGGGACGGGGGGGACGGGGGTTAAGGAGTGAAGTGGGGCCCAAACAATGAGAGCTTTCAGAGAAAGATCTGCGATTGTCAGACTGGCGCCACATCTACACGACACTTCATCAGAGGCATGTCTCACATTTATGTTCACACTTTGTCTGTTCTGTGTCTTCAGAAGTTCTGAGGTTCTCACATACATGGCTTCCTGGTCAGACTGATCGCCCTACCACCATTGGAGGATTCCAAAGGCAAAGGGGGCCTCAAAGATGTTCAAAGGTGACCAGGTGAAGATAAACTTCAAACATGAGATGTGAGAGGGGAGGGGGGTCTCAGGATTCACTGCGAGCAACATGGCATTATAGGGCAGGGATATGTATCATAGGGTAGGGGTATGTATCATAGGGCAGGGATATATATCATAGGGCAGGGATATGTATCATAGGGCAGGGATATGTATTATAGGGTAGGGATATGTATCATAGGGTAGGGATATGTATCATAGGGCAGGGATATATATCATAGGGCAGGGATATGTATTATATGGCAGGGATATGTATCATAGGGTAGGGATATGTATTACAGGGCAGGGATATGTATCATAGGGTAGGGATATGTATTACAGGGCAGGGATATGTATCATAGGGTAGGGATATGTATTATAGGGTAGGGATATGTATTATAGGGTAGGGATATATATCATAGGGCAGGGATATGTATCATAGGGTAGGGATATGTATCATAGGGTAGGGATATGTATTATAGGGTAGGGATATGTATTATAGGGTAGGGGTATGTATCATAGGGCAGGGATATGTATTACAGGGCAGGGATATGTATTATAGGGTAGGGATATGTATCATAGGGCAGGGATATGTATTACAGGGCAGGGATATGTATTATAGGGTAGGGATATGTATTATAGGGTAGGGGTATGTATCATAGGGCAGGGATATGTATCATAGGGTAGGGATATGTATCATAGGGTAGGGATATGTATTATAGGGTAGGGATATGTATTATAGGGTAGGGATATGTATCATAGGGTAGGGGTATGTATCATAGGGCAGGGATATGTATTACAGGGCAGGGATATGTATTATAGGGTAGGGATATGTATTATAGGGTAGGGGTATGTATCATAGGGTAGGGGTATGTATTACAGGGCAGGGATATGTATCATAGGGTAGGGGTATGTATCATAGGGCAGGGATATGTATCATAGGGCAGGGATATGTATCATAGGGCAGGGATATGTATCATAGGGCAGGGATATGTATCATAGGGTAGGGATATGTATTATAGGGCAGGGATATGTATTATAGGGCAGGGATATATATCATAGGGTAGGGATATGTATTATAGGGCAGGGATATGTATTATAGGGCAGGGATATGTATTACAGGGTAGGGATATGTATTATAGGGTAGGGATATGTATCATAGGGCAGGGATATGTATCATAGGGCAGGGATATGTATTATATGGCAGGGATATGTATCATAGGGCAGGGATATGTATCATAGGGTAGGGATATGTATCATAGGGCAGAGATATGTATCATAGGGCAGGGATATGTATCATAGGGCAGGGATATGTATTATAGGGCAGGGATATGTATCATAGGGTAGGGATATGTATTATAGGGCAGGGATATGTATCATAGGGTAGGGATATGTATCATAGGGCAGGGATATGTATCATAGGGCAGGGATATGTATCATAGGGCAGGGATATGTATCATAGGGCAGGGATATGTATCATAGAGTAGGGGTATGTATCATAGGGTAGGGATATGTATCATAGAGTAGGGGTATGTATCATAGGGCAGGGATATATATCATAGGGCAGGGATATGTATCATAGGGCAGGGATATGTATTTTAGGGTAGGGATATGTATCATAGGGTAGGGGTATGTATCATAGGGCAGGGGTATGTTTCATAGGGCAGAGATATGTATCATATGGTAGGGGTATGTATCATAGGGCAGGGATATGTATTATAGGGCAGGGATATGTATTATAGGGTAGGGGTATGTATCATAGGGCAGGGATATGTATCATAGGGTAGGGATATGTATTATAGGGCAGGGATATGTATCATAGGGCAGGGATATGTATCATAGGGCAGGGATATGTATCATAGGGCAGGGATATGTATCATAGGGCAGGGATATGTATCATAGGGTAGGGATATGTATCATAGGGCAGGGATATGTTTCATAGGGCAGGGGTATGTTTCATAGGGCAGAGATATGTATCATAGGGTAGGGGTATGTATCATAGGGCAGGGATATGTATCATAGGGCAGGGGTATGTATCATAGGGCAGGGATATGTATTATAGGGCAGGGGTATGTTTCATAGGGAAGAGATATGTATCATAGGGTAGGGGTATGTATCATAGGGCAGGGATATGTATCATAGGGCAGGGGTATGTTTCATAGGGCAGAGATATGTATCATAGGGCAGGGATATGTATCATAGGGCAGGGGTATGTTTCATAGGGCAGGGATATGTATCATAGGGCAGGGATATGTATTATAGGGCAGAGATATGTATTATAGGGTAGGGGTATGTATCATAGGGCAGGGATATGTATCATAGGGCAGGGATATGTATCATAGGGCAGGGGTATGTTTCATAGGGCAGAGATATGTATCATAGGGTAGGGGTATGTATCATAGGGCAGGGATATGTATCATAGGGCAGGGATATGTATTATAGGGCAGGGATATGTATTATAGGGCAGAGATATGTATTATAGGGTAGGGGTATGTATCATAGGGCAGGGATATGTATCATAGGGCAGGGATATGTATCATAGGGCAGGGGTATGTTTCATAGGGCAGAGATATGTATCATAGGGTAGGGGTATGTATCATAGGGCAGGGATATGTATCATAGGGCAGGGGTATGTATCATAGGGCAGGGATATGTATCATAGGGCAGGGATATGTATTATAGGGCAGAGATATGTATTATAGGGTAGGGGTATGTATCATAGGGCAGGGATATGTATCATAGGGCAGGGATATGTATCATAGGGCAGGGATATGTATCATAGGGCAGGGATATGTATTATAGGGTAGGGATATTAGCCGTAATTTTCCTGACTTTGTCGTAGCTTATAATAAATGACACATGATTGAAATGTCTAGTATAAACGACTATTTCTGGCATGATTATGCTGTTTTCCACAAATAAAGTTTACACTTAAAACATTCTTGATTATTTCTTGAAATGCCATACAGGGGTGTTAACCATTTCAGTTCAGCAGTCTCACAAGCCAAAAAAAAAGAGAAAAACAGCAGGAAAATCCTATCTGACAGAAAAGAGGGACACATAGCTCCGATTAAGGTAGTACAGTTATGGTTCGCGCCTTCTTCCTCCGCCTTTGTAACAGTATGCAATGGATTATGGGATTGGTCTTATTTGGGAAGGATGCACTGGAGGCTTCCTTGATATTTGGGGTGGAGCCAAACCAACATCCAGGGATTTTTACTGTCCTCTGGTCTTGTGATCTTAGTATTGGAACTGGTCTTCAGCAATGGAAGGTGGCGTCAAACGGGTAGACGAAAATATAAGTACAGTCAAGTATGCATACTGAGATTCAGCCAGGGTCATTGCGCAGAAATGTGGCATTTTGGGGCAGAAATATGGAATTATGGGGCAGATACATGGTAATTTGGGGCAGGAGCAATGCTGATTCTGCCCCTTTAGGCTTTTTTTACTGTGAAAACACACACACTGTGCAAGCACACGCACACACCGGCACACCGATCGCAAGTTCAGCCACTGCGATGGAGACCGTATCGCCTACACACTATTATAGCACTCCACAGACAGCTCCAGTGAGCAGGACGGAATGCGTGGATGCAGCACGGAAGCATATCACCAGGGAAGCCAAACATCACAGTGACATTGTGCGTGTCTTTGACAAATAAAGACTGCAGCCCGACCGGCGACGTGCACGAGCGTCACGCCCCGATAACCACAGGAAGTGACCTCAAACCTGCATCAAACACTCGTCCAGTTCACACAGAAACGTGAGTCATTTGTTTTCATGCTGGTAGGTGTGACAAGGCAGTTCCAGATATGCCCTTTGGAGTGTCTCTTGTCTTAGCACCACACCGAGAGAGCAAAGTGTCAAAGACACTGACCTTGCACACTTATGACAGCCTTTAGTAGCTGTCGTTGTTTGGGTCTTACTTCATCCTACCTGTCCAACCAGCCCACATAATGAACATCGAACTGTAGCGGAATTATGGGGGGGCTTAACATACCTGTAGAAGTAGGAGCAGCCTCTGACTGTGTTATGGCTGAAGTACTCCTGGGTCTTCTCGTTCCCAAAGTCCTCCAGCGGGTCTGACCACAGAAGATCGCACATGGGCCCAAATGCGGGTGGCTCCTTGAACCGGTCCAGCTGGTCCAGAGTGGGGATGACAGTGGGGGGCAGTTAGAACATCAGCAGCGGGACATTAGCGGGAGAATATTAGCAGTGGGACATTAGCGGGAGAACGTTAGCAGTGGGACGTTAGCGGCCAGTTGCTACCTCACCTACCGCATGTACAGGGGGAGCTCAACTCCACCTACCAGCGGGAGAACATTAGTGGCGGGACGTTAGCGGGACAACATTAGCGGGAGGACGTTAGCGTGAGAATATTAGCGGGGGGACGTTAGCGGGGGAACGTTAGCGGGAGAACATTAGCGGGGGGACGTTAGCAGCCGGTTGCTACCTCATATACTGCATGTACAGGAGGAGCTCAACTCCACCCACCAGCTATATTATTACTGCCATTATTATTACCGTTATTCCTGTTATTTACCTGCTGGCACATTTGTGCAGCTTTCAGCCATTTATATATTATCAGTTTTCTACGGACGTAAATGACTTGTTCCACAATACAAAGTCAAATTTTACATAATTTGGAAATTTCCTTCCATTGCCATTCAAGATACTTTATAGCAAAAAACACAAGCCAAAAGCATACTAGTAATATGGATTAAAGAACACATCAAATAAATGAAAAGATAAAGTTTACTGTATTTTCACTGTAAATTTACAGTAAAACATTCTGTTCTACGTTGTCACGTAAGTTGACTGCTGCCTATATCTGGGAAGCTGAGCACTTTCTGGCGTTTCAGCAGTACCCGTTGCTAGGATTCACCTTCTTGATGTCGTCTAGGGTGTGGATTTCTGGGGAGAGGCCGCCGTGAACGCACAGGAACTGCTGGTTCATGAGGGCGGCAAGGGGGAGGCAGTCGAAGGCATCCATGCACGAGTCATACACCTGTTCGGAATACTTGATTTTACCTGCAGGGGACAAGTGACACTTCAGGGGACACCACAGGCGGTGGAGGGGGAGTCCGAATGCGGTCCCATGGAGAATTCAGACGAAACCCACCACTGAAGAGCAAACTTCCAAAATGGGATGCATTTCAACTTCTGTGAGTTTTGGAAATTTAGCGAAAGTTCTTCATTGGATTACGTGAGGACTGAGTCAGTTACCCGAATTCAGTGGCTGCCTCACAGCGGTGCAACAAAGCTGTCCCATTTTGAAAGCTCCTTTAAATTTTCCTTCAAACCCCCTCATCCCGGGTCTACAGCCGCCCCCCCCCCAGCCCACATTTCACATCTCTCATTCATCTGCCTGGCTCAGAACTGTCATTAAAGGGGAATCCTGCCATAATGTGATATTTTCATCACTGACTTGTCTCTCACACCATGAGGTCATTCTCTATTGCAGTTAAATAATAGAATCAAATAAAAAATGTAATTTCTGTCTTTCATCAGCTAGCACGGGGATCACTTTGAGCTTTCGGTAAGTTGATGCTACTCCTGCTTGGTATCACACCATGATCCTTTCATTGTCTCTAAGCTCTTAGGGTTCCTAGAGGCTGGAGCCCATTTCTGGAAGCACAGGACGGCGGGATGGAATGCCAGACTAGCACACACACACAGCCTCACACTAAGAGCATTTCCAGGCGCTCAGTCAGCCAGGGCACCCATCTTTGGACTTGGGAGGATGGAACACTGAATCCAGGGAAGAACCCTACACAAACAGAGGACCCACACACCCAGAGGACAGTGGGCCTTCCTGGGGGTGTGAGGGGACAGTGGGATGTTTGAGGGGACAGTGGGCCTCCTTGGAGGTGTGAGGGGACAGTGGGCCTTCCTGGGGGTGTGAGGGGACAGTGGGACGTTTGAGGGGACAGTGGGCCTCCTTGGAGGTGTGAGGGGACAGTGGGCCTCCTTGGAGGTGTGAGGGGACAGTGGGCCTTCCTGGAGGTGTGAGGGGACAGTGGGACTTCCTGGGGGTGTGAGGGGACAGTGGGACGTTTGAGGGGACAGTGGGCCTCCTTGGAGGTGTGAGGGGACAGTGGGCCTCCTTGGAGGTGTGAGGAGACAGTGGGCCTCCTTGGAGGTGTGAGGGGACAGTGGGCCTTCCTGGGGGTGAGGGGACAGTGGGCCTCCCTGGGGGTGTGAGGGGACAGTGGGCCTCCTTGGAGGTTTGAGGGGACAGTGGGCCTCCTTGGAGGTGTGAGGAGACAGTGGGCCTCCTTGGAGGTGTGAGGGGACAGTCGGCCTTCCTGGGGGTGTGAGGGGACAGTGGGCCTCCTTGGAGGTGTGAGGGGACAGTGGGCCTCCCTGGGGGTGTGAGGGGACAGTGGGCCTCCCTGGGGGTGTGAGGGGACAGTGGGCCTCCTTGGAGGTGTGAGGGGACAGTCGGCCTTCCTGGGGGTGTGAGGGGACAGTGGGCCTCCTTGGAGGTGTGAGGGGACAGTGGGCCTCCTTGGAGGTGTGAGGGGACAGTGGGCCTTCCTGGGGGTGTGAGGGGACAGTGGGCCTCCTTGGAGGTGTGAGGGGACAGTGGGCCTTCCTGGGGGTGTGAGGGGACAGTGGGCCTCCTTGGAGGTGTGAGGGGACAGTGGGCCTCCCTGGGGGTGTGAGGGGACAGTGGGACGTTTGAGGGGACATTGGGCCTTCCTGGGGGTGTGAGGGGACAGTGGGCCTCCTTGGAGGTGTGAGGGGACAGTGGGCCTTCCTGGGGGTGTGAGGGGACAGTGGGATGTTTGAGGGGACAGTGGGCCTTCCTGGGGGTGTGAGGGGACAGTGGGCCTCCCTGGGGGTGCGAGGGGACAGTGGGACGTTTGAGGGGACAGTGGGCCTCCTTGGAGGTGTGAGGGGACAGTGGGCCTCCCTGGGGGTTTGAAGATACAGTGGGCCTCTCTGGGGATGAGAAGGAACAGTGGGACATGTGAGGGGACAGTGGGCCTTCATGGGAGCATGAGGGGAGAGTGGGACGTGTGAGGGGATAGTGGGACGTGTGAGGGGACAGCCCCCTGGGCCAATTTGTTTGGGGACCTTGTCTAAATATCACAGATTCTATAACAGATCGCACAACGTCCTATCAAAATCCAGCTGAATACATCTGCAGGACACGCTGTCCCGCATGCAGAGCGTGAGCGTCGCAGGACACGCTGTCCCGCATGCAGAGCGTGAGCGTCGCAGGACACGCTGTCCCGCATGCAGAGCGTGAGCGTCGCAGGACACGCTGTCCCGCATGCAGAGCGTGAACGTCGCAGGACACGCTGTCCCGCATGCAGAGCGTGAGCGTCGCAGGACACCCTGTCCCGCATGCAGAGCGTGAGTGTCGCAGGACACTGAGTGGTTTTGTTTAGCTGCCTCTCAAACTCAAACCCGGACATGTCTCCTGCTCTGTCTGCTGAGAAAAGCCACTGTCAACAGGAAGGGATGGTAAGTGAGGCCAAACTATGGGAGATTTCAAGATACCAAAAGCATGACCTCAGATTGATGGAAAATGGATCCTGAGGAAACCCACCTGAACCCATAACCCTAGAGGTGTGAGGTAGCCATCATCATCATCATCATCATCATTATTACAATTATTAACATTATTATTATTGTTATTCTTTCCCCTGCTTTTGTACAGCTGGGTAATTCAGGTTAAGTGCTCTCCTCCTCAGAACAGTGGGTCGTGAACCCACACCCTCCGCCTGAAGAGTTGTCTCTCCTAACCCCCGCAGAACCCATAACCTGCTCATTTCGCAGCGATTGCCCGCTCTGCACCTCTGCCACTGAGAGAGCGAGAGGAAACGTTTTAACACGGGCAGAGGGAGGACATGGGGGAGATAAAGAGATGTGAGAGGCAAGCGGGACTGTCAGAGCCCAGGAGGGAGACGGGGAGAGAGATAAAGAGAGAGAGCAGAGGAACGAGCGGGTACAGGAGGCCAAGGCGGGGGAGGGGGGGGGACAGAGTAGGAGGAGACAGTGATGTTACACGGACGGGAGGAAGAAAGGACAGGGGGACAAGTGGGCGGGATGATGGGAAAAACAGGCCCAGGCTAATTCTGAAAATGCCTCTGCCAGTGATTTTCCTGTTCCAGTGCACCCCCGCCTACAGCAAGCATTGATCCGACCCATGCATCCACTGCATTACACTGCCTGCGGAGATGAAATGCCACAGATGGGTTAAACCAACCTGAGAGATGGCGGGGGGGAGGTGTACTTACATTCTTGTTTGAAAGTGAAATACTCTGTCAAATGTCTACATTCGTGGTTTCCTCGCAATAAAAATAGTGTCTTTGGGTACAGGATTTTCAGCGACCAGAGGTACAGCACGCACTGCAAAGAGAACACAAATGCAATGATTACTTTTAAATGAAATGGAGCCCTAGATTAAACTACAAGACACGCAATCTTTCTTGATCTCTGTAATGTACACATAAAAGCCGATTAAACAGGAAAACGATTACGGAACAGGGTGACTGACATCCTGTCGCACTCGGAAGCTGTTTACGGGGCTCGCTGAACATCTTGTAGCCATTGATGTGAAGCATTTCCACAGCAAAGGTTCAAGAAAAGGACATGGAAGGAAGTGGCTGATCTCAGATTTCCTAGGTCAATGCCATCGCTATGGGTAACCAGAACAGTATGGGATGGCTCAGAGACCCTCAGTGACAGCTAGCCCTGAGAACTCTCACTGTTCTTCATCCGGACATCACTGGTGTAGCACCAGGGATGATTCTAGGATTTTTTTAATGTGACGAGCACAAGAGGGGCCATAATTCATATAGAGGGGCCAACCTTCTTATTAGCCAATGATATGTTTTGAATCAGTGAGTGACAGGGAATGGGGCAGTCCGGGGGCTAATCAGCTTTCAGCAGTGTCCCTGAGGCCCCGCCCCTGCATACACCCCTGTGCGGTAGATCTCCACACAGCAGTAGGAGGCGCTGTGGATGTAGGCGGCAACGTTCAGCATCATGCTTTCTGGTTTTGTGCTCTCCAGCGAGCAACTCTGGAGCCAGGAGCTCCTACAGAACTTCTTTGGGGACTGCTGACCATGGGCAGGTGATTAGGGGAAGGTGGCATCTTTACTAGGTAAATGCTCAACACTTTGAACTAAGCATCGGGCAACACCAGCCACTTCCCACCAGAAAGGAGCGCAATCGGTGTATTTACTGAGGTCTAATATGGCCGACTCGCTTGGTTAATGTATTATTTATATGTAGCTGTGATTTTATCTGTGATTTAATTAATCTGTGGTGGTCACTCTGTTTTGCTTCCATAGCAAAGGCTTCAAAAATGTTCCCTAGAGGTTAAAGGTCAATTCTTATCTTCCTGTTTTGCTTGACCACTTAATTTGCCTCTTCTTCCTTAAATTACCTTTGGGTAGAGAAGTATATCTCTAAAGCAGTGTTTTCGAACCCCGTCCTCAGGGACCCACAGACGGTCCACGGATTGGGAAACACTGCTCTAAAAGGTAGAGAAGTGTATGACACTCACAGGCATGCAGAAGAGCGCCCTCTCTGGTGGGGGGTGGGCGAGGCATCCGCCGTACCTCGATGCTGAAGTGTATGACACACACAGGCATGCAGAAGAGCGCCCTCTCTGGTGGGGGGTGGGCGAGGCATCCGCCGTACCTCGATGCTGAAGTGTATGACACACACAGGCATGCAGAAGAGCGCCCTCTCTGGTGGGGGGTGGGCGAGGCATCCGTCGTACCTCGATACTGAAGTACCCTCGATCCACGTAGTCTCCCAGGAAGAGATACCGTGTTGTGGCTGGCGAGCCTCCCACCTCGAACAGCTTCATTAGGTCGAAGAACTGCCCGTGGATGTCGCCACACACTGCAAGGCACGAGGAAGACGGAGGCTTATGGGCTGCTTCCATGGGGGGGTGGGGCATATTCAACACGGTCAATAACCAGCGTGCCTCGAGACTCCTCCGCCAGTGAGGAAGGCATCAATCTTACTGACGAGCACAGAGTGTAATCCAACAGTACATTAAGGATCATCCTCAGATGAGTGTGCAAAAAAACAAAACTCATGACATAATCTTTCTTCTTGCAATGCAATGCAATTAGCTAAGTATCATTGTGGGGACCAGATTTCCCCAAAATGTAATAAAATCCTGTAACTTTTTACCTTGACAGGACATTTTTTCTGTCCCCACAAGGATAACCTCAGTTCTACAGAATCTATGAATGCAATAGTCAAAAGTTGTGTATTTTGCTTGGTTACTTATGGTGAGGGCTGGGTTGGGGTTAAGGTTGTCATTGTTGGGATTAGGGTTATGCCCATAGAAATGAATGGACTGGCCCCACAAATACATGAATACAAACGTGTGTGTGTGTGTGTGCATCTCTCTCTGCTGCCTGCTGCTCCTCGACTCAAAGACTCTCTCCGAGAAAGAGTGGAGTCGAAAACTCTTGTTGCCATGGTGACCTGCCTCTCGCTAAAATAAGCAGTGACACAAGCGAGTGCCGGCCCCCCTCCACGGCGGCACGCTGGCGTACAGACGAGCACGCCGTGTCCTCCCTAGGCCGTGCCCCCCCCGAGACACCGACGCACTGCAGGGTGGACAGAGGGGTGGGGGGCAGCTAGCAGCCAAGAGATCCTCTGACGCCGCCCCTAAGCGGCCACCACCATGGAGATTAGGAGCGGCACAACTCCCGAGACTCGCCAATCCCTACCAAAGTCCTTATGTAACTGGCCACCTGATTGGCTGCTGAAATGCAGTGCCTCACGATCTCCATGCCCATTGGCTATTGAAGTAGCTCCCCTGAGAATACTTCTTTCACAGGTGACTGTTCATTATAAAAATGAACGCCCTGGACTGCTGAATACCTGATACAGTCTGGAAGACAGCAGATGCTTGTGATGTGAAGAATTGGGAGAAGGAATGGTGGCTTTGTTAGGGCTTTGGGGAGAGGATCGAACACAAAAGGGGAAACAGGCAGGGAGAGAACAGACAAGTGCTGGTGCTACAAGGGTGTGCCGTCTCCCAGGGGCCTGTCTGACATGATGAGTGAAGCCGTCTCCCAGGGGCCTGTCTGACATGATGAGTGAAGCCGTCTCCCAGGGGCCTGTCTGACATGATGAGTGAAGCCGTCTCCCAGGGGCCTGTCTGACATGATGAGTGAAGCCGTCTCCCAGGGGTCTGTCTGACATGATGAGTGAAGCCGTCTCCCAGGGGCCTGTCTGACATGATGAGTGAAGCCGTCTCCCAGGGGCCTGTCTGACATGATGAGTGAAGCCGTCTCCCAGGGGCCTGTCTGACATGATGAGTGAAGCCGTCTCCCAGGGGTCTGTCTGACATGATGAGTGAAGCCGTCTCCCAGGGGCCTGTCTGACATGATGAGTGAAGCCGTCTCCCAGGGGCCTGTCTGACATGATGAGTGAAGCCGCCTCCCAGGGACCTGTCTGACATGATGAGTGAAGCCGTCTCCCAGGGGCCTGTCTGACATGATGAGTGAAGCCGTCTCCCAGGGGCCTGTCTGACATGATGAGTGAAGCCGCCTCCCAGGGACCTGTCTGACATGATGAGTGAAGCCGTCTCCCAGGGGCCTGTCTGACAAGATGAGTAAAGCCGTCTCCCAGGGGCCTGTCTGACACGATGAGTGAAGCCGTCTCCCAGGGGCCTGTCTGACATGATGAGTGAAGCCGCCTCCCAGGGGCCTGTCTGACACGATGAGTGAAGCCGTCTCCCAGGGGTCTGTCTGGCATGATGAGTGAAGCCGCCTCCCAGGGACCTGTCTGACATGATGAATGAAGCCGTCTCCCAGGGGCCTGTCTGACATGATGAGTGAAGCCGCCTCCCAGGGGTCTGTCTGACATGATGAGTGAAGCCGTCTCTTCACCTGACTGCCCAGCTCCCAGCCCGGTTAGGGTAATAATTAAAGACACTGCTAGTGCTATGGACTGTTTACCCTGCCTGCCAATGCACAGTGTGTGACGTTAGACAGACAGATGGACAGACAGACAAATAGATGGATAGGCAGACAAATGGACAGACAGACAGAGAGACAAATAGGTGGACAGACAGATAGGCAGATGGGGTGGGTGGGATTATGCCATTGTCGTTCCCGGAAAGGTTGCCCTGCTGGGTGGATATGGACACCTCGGTGTGCAGAGAAAGACAGAGAACAACGGAAAGTGACGGAGAGTGGCAGAGAGCGATGGAGAGTGACGGAGAGCGGCAGAGAAAGAGACAGAGATTGACAGAAAGTGATATAGAGCGATGGAGAGCGACAGAAAGCGACGGAAAGCAGCCAAGAGCGACAGAGAGCGATGGAACGCGACAGAGAGGCGGCTATGTGCTGAACACGGACACCGGGCCCCTGCCCTGGAAGGCGGCTGTAGGCTGAACACGGACACCGGGCCCCTGCCCTGGAAGGCGGCTGTGCGCTGAACACGGACACCGGGCCCCTGCCCTGGAAGGTGGCTGTAGGCTGAACACGGACACCGGGCCCCTGCCCTGGAAGGCGGCTGTGCGCTGAACACGGACACCGGGCCCCTGCCCTGGAAGGCGGCTGTAGGCTGAACACGGACACGCATGGAGACCAGAGTAACTTCAGCACCAAGGACAGCAGCTCCTTCCTGCTAGCCTGTCCTTACGCAGCAGGATTACACAGTGCTGTCTGCAGGGGGCGCTACATCGAGGCAGGAAAATAGTACTGCGTGAATGAAGAATAATGGGAAAGAGGACAAATGAATGAAGCTGAGGCGTCCTGGAAAGAGGACGGGGTACAAAAGGGCAGCGGAATGGCCCTACAGACACGGGCGATGCGGGAAAGTTAAGTCTGAATATCCCACCTATCGTTCCTTCCATCTTGCATGCAACTTTTCCAGCAAAAGGTCACCTGAAACTTAGGCTAGAATAATGACATTTTATATGATTTTATTTGTGATTAACCTGAGGTGGTTATTTTTCCCCATATCAAGGTTTCAAAAAAGGCCCCCTAGAGGTTAAAGGTGACTTCCCATCTTCCCATGTTGCTTGACTGCTTAAATTGCTTTTGCAAGTAAAATATGGCCTTCTGGATCTTTCCTGAGGAAGCCTGCTCCGTCTTCCGGGTCCACGTCACACCTTCAGTCACTCTACGTTTCCCAGTGGTAACGGCTTTGTCACTATCTGTGATGTCTGCTGCTAAGTTCTGCTGCTCCAGACCTACTCGAAATGTCGCTAGATCCCACATCGTGCACGGCGAAGTAGCGGCACTGGGAGAGTCGGTACGATAATGGAGCGAGTCGAGCGTGAATCTGCATGCGAGAGACTTTCGGGTTCAGACTCACGTCTGCGCTGAATATCGACCGGCTCACTGTGCACATAGTGTCTGATGTAAGGGCACAAATTCCTTAAATGCATGGATCTGAAGTTATCTGCTGAAATTAGCAGCACATGATCAAGCAGAGTCAGTACAGTTTCTGTCAATATCCATGCATCAATTTTCCAAGCATTATCTGAATGAATGTCTTTATAAATTACAGTTTCCGACTGTCAGCTTTCCGAAAACGTTACCCAGCATGCCGTGCATTTACTACTAACCACAGACGGACATCGTGCCGTTACGGAAATAAAGCTTCGTTTGGGTGATGAAATTTCAGGCGTTATCCAGGCTTACCTGTGACCGGGGCCTCAATGTCCAGCATGGTCTTCTCCTGCCGCAGGATGGCGGCGCCCTCGTTGATGATGCGTAGGGCCACGGCCTCCTCCACGCGGCCCTCCTTGGTCAGGTGGGCCTTCAGCAGGTCCACACGGGGCTTCCCCTCGCTGTCGAACACCTCCTTCATGGTGAGCCGATGGCTCAGGGGGAAGGGCACAGCTGGGGGGGGGGAGGGAGGGGGGCACAATGAAAACAAGAGTGAGCCCCCGAGGAGAAAGGCAGATGTCGAGATTCATTTCTCTTACATGAGATCCCCATCACTGCAACACTTCCTACTCTGACCCGTGACAAATCCCCAAAAAACTCACAGATGGCTCAGTCGGATCTAAAAAACAGATCTCAGCTGGGGCTTCACTCAAAGTATCTCCTGACACGAAATGCCATCATTGAAGAGAGAGTCTCCCCTGAGACCCATACTGTACATCACGAGTCTTATAAATCCTCGATTGTCATGTAACTGGCTAATATCTCATCTTTGCATCTCCTTTTTTATAGTGTTTGTTTTTCCAGCAGCAAATGTGGGAGAAATTATTCTGACAGCAAAGACACTGTACCGTGATATAAATAACATCCAGAGCTTCTCCCAAGAAATAAAACAGACGGATCTGCGCGATAAAACCTCCTTTGGGATAGGAATATAGACGGGATTAGAGAAGTGTGGAACGAAATATACACAGCAGAAAGGGGCCAAATAACCGAGAGACGCGCCACTCAGGCAAGGATACGGAAAGACGTGCGTGTGGATGTACGGCTGCACATACACACCGACGGCCGTGTTACTGAAACGCGCGGAAGAAGATGACGTCGCCATACAAACAAGATACACATCGACGAATGTGCAGCATGCGCGCAGCGTCGCTGAGATGGAGCAGCTGAAACTGTATGGGAATCGGGCGATCCGAAAAGACGGCAGCGTCAGCAAATACTAAATAATAAATACGTGACTTGGGGGAAGGAGTGAAGCCTTACGAGGGTAATGAGGCCAGGCGCCGAATGTGATTACAGCTCCGGAGGAAGGAGCCCCTGGTGAATCGAGAGCGGTGCATCTGTGTTTCGATGTACACCGTCTTCGTGAGCGACTTCTGTAGCTACTATTACTGTATTTATGCCACGACTTTTATATACGGTGTCTATAATAACGATTAACAAAAGATTAATCCATCTTACAATAATTCGTCAAGAACTGGATCCTGGTAAGGCCTTCTAGGGTAGAGCACAGATTGGAGGTACTCATACCCAATAAGAACACAATCCCCAGCAGGGAGTGGAGGCAGGACTGAAACCTCCAACTCCAGAGACCAGAGGCAACCTTGCTACACATAATCCCCTGCACCGCCCCTATGACTAGCTATCCAATCAATCGATACATCAATCAATCTATTAACCAATAAACTGAAACAGAATCTTCCACTTAGAATTGCAATATTCAGCGGAATTTCGAGCTCAGGTTTTATTTATTTAGAAGACGGTTTTATCGAAAAACATTGTGAAAGTGAGATAGCATATTGCAAGCGTAGTCTCAACTTTATACCACACCTCAGGATCCCATTTATACTTTATGTTTCGTATAACAGGAAACTGCCTAGTGAAGGCCTAGCAGAGGCCAAACAGAGGCCTAGCGGAGGCCAAACAGAGGCCTAGCAGAGGCCAAACAGAGGCCTAGAAGAGGCCTAAAACAGAGGCCTAGAAGAGGCCTAAAACAGAGGCCTAGAAGAGGCCTAAAACAGAGGCCTAGAAGAGGCCTAAAATTGGCCTAGCAGAGGCCAAACAGAGGCCTAAAATTGGCCTAGCGGAGGCCAGGTGGAGGCCTAGCAGGGGCCAAACAGAGGCCTAACAGAGGCCTAACAGAGGCCTAGCAGCGGCCTAGGGGATGGTTTTGAAACATTGGGCCTAGTGCCTTCTGATGTGCCACTCTGCTCCATGGAAAATGAAGTTCTGCAAAACAGAGTGGTCACACTTCTGGTAATAGTTTGGGTTTTGCCTAACGTGGTAATGTGTTCCGAAAGGGTGGGAAAATAACAGAACAAAACGGGTGCTCTGAGCAGACCTGATACAGACCCAACGGTTAGGCTCCGCCCACGTGGCCTCATCACCAAGGCGACTGTTAAAACAGGGAACAGCTGGCTGGCTGCATGCCGGACCCATCAGAACACCGCTAATTAGCAGCAGTTCACTGACTCATCCTCCAAGAAGCTCAGGATCCATCAAACTTTTCAGCACCACTCAGTTAATTAGATACTTAGAAAAGTTTGTTTTGATGAGTAAAGGGTCAATCAGCTGCTGTGTGCAGCGCCGTGAGATTCGTGTGCGTCAGCAAATAAAGCCTAGCTATGGTGTGTGACGGGTGCAGTTCGCTCTTTTTTATCCATCTATCTATCCGTAAGATTTACACAGATGCTTATCTAGCATTAGGAGGTGGTCTTTCCCAGCAAGAACATGCAGAACCCGAGGTGTGAGGCCCTAAACACAGTGAGAACATGCAGAACCCGAGGTGTGTGGCCCTAAACACAGTGAGAACATGCAGAACCCGAGGTGTGAGGCCCTAAACACAGTGAGAACATGCAGAACCCAAGGTGTGAGACCCTAAACATGGCAAGAACAAAACCCGAGGTGCAAAGCCCCAAACACAGCAAGAACAGAACAGATGCAAGACCAAAATGGTAAATAACCAGTAGCCCACCATTACATGGCTAAGCCAGTAATTCCACACAATATTGTTTTTATTCCGGCTTTACTAAGTGCCTCATTGTAGGTTCATAGGCAGAATGTGCCTTGTGCTTTAATCTGCACTGTATGTTTCAGAGAATCTTCTCACACTGGGCGTACCTAAATGGTGACACATTGACAGTGTATTCGCAAGATGAAAGCCTTATCACCAAGAAGACGATGTGCTTGCAATAATGGAAATAAACAAGTCAGGTTAAACCATCCAACCATCCATCCATCTTCTAGATAATCTCTCATCTAGTACTGGTTTGTCCATCCGGTTACATCACTGAAACCAGTATAACTACAGTGACCCAGTGTGTCTCTTCGAGTGATAAACACACGCAGCATCTATGGGCAATAAAACAAGGCAGCGATCCTGAATCCTCCCTGAGATGCCTTTTATGGGTACGGCGAGGAGGCCTGCGAGGAGGCCTGCGAGGAGGCCTGCCCGCGGCTCCCTTTCCATCCTCGGTCTGAATCTCGCGTAGGTCCGAAAGCACCCTGTGGAACACATTGAGGGAGGTCAGAGGCAGCCGGCGGGGGGGGCACATCTCGCTGCTTGAGTGGGCGGCTTGCGAGGACGCGACGCAGCCGCCGGGCCAGAGCGAGGTTCGGAGCAGTCCGGGTCTCTCCCAGGAGGCCAGCGAGAACTTCCTGAGAGTGAGAAAGCTGAGCTAAAACCTGAGGCAGCTACGAAAGGTGGCGAACAGCCCCCCCACTTCACTTAGTGAAACTCACCGGGTTCTTCTAAGGCTCCTAAACAGCCGCCCAGTCGTGAGGCACTGGGATCCACGGGAACGCCTGGGGATCGTGTCCTTCCTTTTCCCTAGCAACCGCTTGACAACCACTGTTTACTTTTTTTAGCTCACGGCACTAAATGGACCCAGGGGTATTAGAGCTGTTTTTTACGGTTCCCGGCAAGACGCCACTTTGAAACTGACGCTGTGAAACAAGCCAGTAATATTTGTTTGGCTAGACTGCCAACCAGTAATAGATAAAAAATAACTTTTAATTTTGGCTGCAAGAAAACTGTGGAGATGTTTTCTGTCATTAAAGAATACTCCAGTTGAATGAATGCTGTCACTAATGTACATAATCTCATCCATCCTGGTGAGGAGGGAGTGAGGTGTCGGGTTTCACAGGCTGTCTGGCTGTCATGGTGAATCCCGACGATCCCTGTGTTTGGACTAAACATTCATCCTGAGTAGACTTTCCCGCAGCAACTGGACCAAAGAGGGCATTGACCCTTAACCCGGTCCTGTAACTCAACAAGAATAGTAATTGTGTCCGTTTGTTTCAGCCGGAGCAGAAGGATTAGCTTTTCTTTCGATCAATAAACAGGCAATTGAGGTGGTTTGCTGTCTGCTCCCCGGCAGGTGGACATCGCTGTCCCCAGCAGACATTCCTGTTAATCACAGGGACTTTTCAGGCCGGTAAGTAACTCCATCCGTCCCGCCTCAACATCAGCACTCCTAGAGCTTAAGCGTCGATTCCCTCCGAGCGTGTGCATTAGCCGCAGGGAAGCGAACGGTACACAGCAGCAGCAAGAAGCACTATAATGCCTCGGTTTTGCTTCACTTTCTTTGTTTTGGATCCCTGTGACGTTGCTAGAAATCAAGATGCAGGGAGTATAACAACACAGACACATACGCTGCCCTCCGATGGCTTTCCATCAACGGGGCGGCACGTGCCCCTGACTTGACTGTGGTTTCCCAGCTTACTGATACTGGAATATTGTAGGCAACAGCCTAACGCAGAGCCGAAGCACAGCCCTGTTACCGCACATGACCACAGGGGGGCGACATAGAGCAAACCTCCAAACGGAGGTTATACGCAGACTGTGACAGATTTCCCAGAATCCCTTTCTGCAATCTGTTGTTTCCTATAGATTGAGCTACATCACTGCGTGGGATGGCTGCTTTGCCCCCTCCCGAGAAGAACCACCATGCACCCTCTTGTCTCAGGCCAGGCTGTCAACAAATAAGGGTCTCATGCAGAGAGCCCTCAGTGGACTCGCCTCCCACACATAGGTTCTCATCCTACTTCTGACAGTCGCGGGCACTTCCTCCTGAGCGGCAGCTGGCCGCAAGGCCACCCTCCCCCCCAGGTTCCCGAGCGAGGATCCAAGAAGCCCAACACTACGTCTCGCTTTTGTTGGCCACGTTCCAGTCAGGTGACTAGCCTACGTATCTGTCAGCCACACAGTAATCCGTCCCGGAATTTGTCACACAATTGATCAAGAAAGCTAACGCTAACTGCTAACCGCAGGAGGTCATGGCTATGATGCAACGAACTGAAATGCGAGGCGCATTAGCTAAAGCAGCAAGCCCGCACACCTGTGCAGATACATCGCAGCCGGAGCTGACCGCAGACAAAATCGCAGACAGAAACGCAGACAAAACCGATGTCTGCAAACAAAACCGATGTCTGCAAACAAAATCAATGTCATAGCATGTAAGTGTTGTTAGTTCAATGGCTATAACGTGTAGAATGTATGACTATTTATAACTAAGTTACAAAATACATTTTTGTTCCAGGTAAATAACCTTTTCAGACTCCATACATCCATCATCCATCCATTTATCCTGGTCAGGATCAGAGGAAACTGGAGGCCTACCCTGGTCTGTGGACCCGGGCTGGGAAGACCCCAGATAGGGTGGTGACAGGATTAGACCCCACAACCCTGTCTGTGGACCCCGGGCTGGGGAAGACCGCAGATAGGGTGGCGACAGGATTAGACCCCACAACCCTGGTCTGTGGACCCCGGGCTGGGGAAGACCGCAGATAGGGTGGCGACAGGATTAGACCCCACAACCCTGGTCTGTGGACCCCGGGCTGGGAAGACCCCAGACAGGGTGGCGACAGGATTAGACCCCACAACCCTGGTCTGTGGACCCCGGGCTGGGAAGACCCCAGATAGGGTGGCGACAGGATTAGACCCCACAACCCTGGTCTGTGGACCCCGGGCTGGGGAAGACCGCAGATAGGATGGTGGCAGGATTAGACCCCACAACCCTGCAGGCTCAGCCATCATGCCCCTCTTTTCCAGATTCTTCAGGATAAGTCGTATAATTTTCTGCTTCTGACTATGATTCTCCAAGGATCTGCTCTCAGCAACATGTGAGGCTGGTGTTCAGGCATGTGTTCTCAGCAATGCGTGAGGCTGGTGTTCAGGCATGTGTTCTCAGCAATGCGTGAGGCTGGTGTTCAGGCATGTGTTCTCAGCAATGCGTGAGGCTGGTGTTCAGCCATGTGCTCTCAGCAATGCGTGAGGCTGGTGTTCAGCCATGTGTTCTCAGCAATGCGTGAGGCTGGTGTTCAGCCATGTGTTCTCAGCAATGCGTGAGGCTGGTGTTCAGCCATGTGCTCTCAGCAATGCGTGAGGCTGGTGTTCAGCCATGTGTTCTCAGCAATGCGTGAGGCTGGTGTTCAGGCATGTGTTCTCAGCAATGCGTGAGGCTGGTGTTCAGCCATGTGTTCTCAGCAATGCGTGAGGCTGGTGTTCAGCCATGTGCTCTCAGCAATGCGTGAGGCTGGTGTTCAGCCATGTGTTCTCAGCAATGCGTGAGGCTGGTGTTCAGCCATGTGTTCTCAGCAATGCGTGAGGCTGGTGTTCAGCCATGTGCTCTCAGCAATGCGTGAGGCTGGTGTTCAGCCATGTGTTCTCAGCAATGCGTGAGGCTGGTGTTCAGCCATGTGTTCTCAGCAATGCGTGAGGCTGGTGTTCAGCCATGTGTTCTCAGCAATGCGTGAGGCTGGCGTTCAGGCTCTTCATTACTGTAGCGAGGGATTCCAGCTGCATGGAGAGCTAACCCCGCCAGACCGCCCTGCGGATACAAGGTGACGTCGCTCATTAGCTCACCGTGGAAACACAGGCTTACTGCAGCGGCCAGTTATGGTGACAATGCCCCTGATATGGTTTACACGCTGACACCTCCATGCAGGGATCTGGGGGATGCTGTTTTATCCTACTCTGCACTACTTTTAATTTTTTTGTTCAGTTTTGGGCATGGGGGGGGATCCAATTTGGCTTATTAATCTAACAGGACCGCTCCCACATGGGACCCCCACCAGAACACTTTTCTACAGAGATACACCACCTACACTAAGACAGGGAGGGAGAGAAGGAGAGAGAGAAAGAGGGAGAGGGAAGGAAAGCAAGAGGGGGGGAGCGATCGTCACGGAGACAGCACTGCCTCCTCTTGCTTCCTCAGAGCTATCTGGAGCCGTGGCGGACGTTGCCGTGGCAACCGCAGCCAGCCATTGGACGGCCGCCAAACTGTGAGGGCTGCGGTCCTGCGCTCACTGTACATGCGACCACATGCACACAGATCACTGCACAGGCTGTACACAGCACAGGGCTCCTGTGCACTCACTGTTCATTTGGCCACACAATCATGAATCACAGCACAGGCTGCACCCAGCACAGGGCTGATGCTCTAACTGTACATGTGATTGCACATCTTACATACACGGATCACAGCACAGGCTGTACACAGCACAGAGCTGACACACGCTCACTGTACATGTGACCACACACGCATGGATCACAGCACAGGCTGCGCTCACTGTACATGCAACCATATGCACAGCATAGGCTGTACACAGCACAAGGTTGACGCTCTCACTGTACATGCGACCCCACACGCACAGATTACAGCACAGGCCGCAGCAGCACAGGGCTGATGCAAGCTCTCTGTACATGCGACCACACATGCATGGATAACAGCTCACTGTTCATGTAAGCATATGCACACGGATCACGGCACAGGGCTCATGTGCTCTTACTGTACACACACTCACACCTTCCAACCCTCAGGCTGCTGCTCTTGCAATTAATCTCACTCAAAAAAAAAGCAATATTCAGTGTGCAGCCTCTTATAGCTCTTTTTTGGGAAATTTTTCAGCCGTATTTTCCCATGGAACGTCCCATCTCAGGAACTCAGGAACACATTAAATCACCTCTTTTTCCAGCTCTACACGTTACAAACCGCCCCCACTGCTTCTAAAACCAATCCGTTCTGCATCCCTACTTCTCAGCAAAAACGACACACAGCCCCGGATCCTAAAACTAAAACTCCACACTTCGCACCCACACACTAATTACCGCCTCCCCTCTGCTGAGCCGTTGCCGGGACCGCACTGGCCTCTGGGTGACGCTGGTCTCCCGCGCTTAATTTGGCAAAAGGCGGCCTTCCCTGCAGAAAACCATCGATCAGTCGGATTTAATTCGGGGAAATGCCCTCGACCGTGACGGCGACGCACAGAGCTTCCCCAGATCGCGGCACAGAGCTGAGGAACACGCAGGTCCTGTGATACGGGCCGTGCGACCAGAATCCGCAAATGCAGGATGACAGGTCCTGGTGCGGCCAGTGAGCTGAGGGCGGGGTGACAGATTTTAGAGATGCGCAGAGTGATGTCGATGGAAGCTCACTGCAGATAGAGCGATGCAGCCAGCAGACCTCTGCTGTCTGCCACACGAGGGACACATTAAATGTACATCTAGATGCTTGTCTTCCTCAGCAGACTTGGCACCCTATAGAAGTGAATAATTGTTATACAGGAAGTCACATGACGGAGGTGAATAACTGTATTACACAGGAAGTCACATGACGGAGGTGAATAACTGTATTACACAGGAAGTCACATGACGGAGGTGAATAACTGTATTACACTGGAAGCCACATGACGGAATCCCTCCAGCACAGCCAAGCATGGTAAGGTACAATGGACGGGATCTCCTAAACTTCCCAAAGTATAGCGGTGTCCCTTTTGGGACATGCTGACGTGAAGTTCCCTACTACTAGACATGCGATTTTGAAACCCGGACGTGTTTCGCAGTGGAACAAAGCACTACCACTGGAAGTAATGGCATTTCAGGCTCTGTGGTTTTTCAACCTGCCTGCATACTCAGAAGCCATATGCAGGAGATTAAAGACCCCCGATGTATCGGCCGGCTGCCGGTGTCCAAGTGAAACACGTTTAATGCACGTCGTGGCTCATAACACACTGTCCTGGATCACGACAAGCAACGTTCAGCAATTACCATTCAGCAAGCTTTCCTCTGAGGACACCACAAGCAGCCATCTGTAACAGTCTACATGAGTAACACACTACCACAGTGTTTTCCAATCCAGCCCTCAGGGACCTTCAGACAGTCCACGTTATTGCTTCTTCCCAGGTTCCGCCAAGAGCTAGGAGGGGGCAAAGATGTGGACCGGCTGGAAAGATGTGGGCCGGATTGGGAAACACTGCACTAGCATGTTAGCCCTTGTTATAGAGTCGGATTAATAGCACTTAAGTACTGTGATACACGTCCCTCATAAAATCGCCATAACATCAGCGCTAATAAAGTTTAATGCCCAAAAGTAGTTAGAAGTGGGTCAGGTTGGACCAGCTCCTGTTTACAAAGGCATGGGTGACAAGGTGGCCCAGTGGGTGGCTTTGGGCCCTCACACCTCCAGGGTCACGGGTTCGACTCCCGCCCGGCTTGGCGTGTGTGTGGAGTTTTCTACAACCGCTGAGCCTGGAGTCTGTCCCAGGACATACAGGGTAGAATATAAGCTGGAGAGGGTGCCAGCCCGTCACAGAGCCCAGGAACACACGGTCAACATCGAACGACCGTTTACAGACACCGATTCAGTGAAGCTGCACGTATTTGGACCGCAGCAACTAAGATTACGCAGCCCATGGCGCTGGAGTACATCTTACACAACAATCTCTTTACGTTCTTTTATTTAACAGTCGCTTTTGTCCGACATACAAGCAAGGTAGACGGTACATATCAGGCATACAGCTGTCAAAAAAATCAGCCAGGGATAAGTGTGACTAGGCTGAGCTTCCAGTGAGTAACCAGGAACAAGTTCAGCATGAGCCAGGCAATGTTACAAACATAAGTAAGAACATAATGAGAGCTATCAAATCAAAGACAAGTGGAGAACAGCATTTAGGATACGAGACCAGTTAAGGAATGATGAGACAGCATATCTGACACTGGCCCCACCTAGTTGTGGGTGTGACTTCATTTGACTCCACCTTCCTGTGGGTGGGTCTAACTTTGGCCACACCCCCAGGTGCGGGTTTAAGCTTTGTATCTGAGCGAGCACCCTCTGATAGACCAGAGGCATGCGGTCCAGATAAGCTGGTGGCTGACACCTGCCCCCGGTGCCATCAAAGTCCAAGTTTCTGGGTCAGGTGTCTGGTTGGATGCAGCATTGAATTTACTACCCAGTACAAGTCACAGCTGCAGAAAGAGCCAACTCCAAATGAGGCAAAATACAAAAACGGAAGTCAAGAGCAGGTGAGCAGTGGTGCGTCCACATCAAGCATCTGTGGTTGGGCTTTTTGGATTGGTTGAGTGTTCACTAGTTTTGCACTAAGCATTTGCAGACCCAAGACCCGTTTATATAGGGTAATTCTAGGATTGGGGCTGGGAAATCTGATCGTGGATCAGCATAGGAGCTTGCTGGCTTTAAAATGCTTACATTTCCAACTCTGCCTTGCGACCCTTTCAGAACTTTGGGTCACGACCTCTGGGTTGAGAACCGCTGCCCTACAGTGTGTGTGTCTTTGTGTAACACAGAAAACAGGTGACACGTGCATGAAAACTCAAAATGCCAGCGAAGGAAGAATAAAACGAGGTTCAGAGGTTAACGCCTTCCTAGGAGAAAGGCTGCGTGGGCGTGTCTGTGTAGGATGATCAGAAAGCGTCTAGAGCGGACATCAGGTCACATGACCCGAGTTACGGCCCGGCGGGAAGTGCAGGAGTTTGTGTAGCAACAACCAAAACAGATGATGTCATCGTCAGCTGATCTGCTGTTAAACCGTGGAATATAGAGGCGGAGAGCCTTAGTCAAAGGCCACTCTCCAGGCACGTCGAGAGTCAGCATACATCTTGCTGCTCCCTCCCTTTCTCCTCCCGCTCCTTCGCTCCACCGCACCCCCACACTTCGGGGACGAGGAGTTATGCAAGAGGCCTCTGTGTAGCGGAACAACCGCTGTAAACCGACGCTTCGATTATTCACCTGCAGTGCTAAATAAAGCTCTAGAGAGCGGGAGAGTGGAAAGAAAGCAAAAAACCCCGCGGACAGCCCAGCGAGCGGCTCGGCCCGGTGCTCCGAGGGCCCACCCACGCGTCATCGACCCGGTCCCGCTATGGCCGGCATCGCGGCCGGCGCTGCCCGAACGAGCGGGCATGGTGACGCAAACGCGGACCGACAGGCCCCCCGCTGCTCTAACCAGCTAACGGTCTGCCGCCAGGCATCCGGGGGCTTTTCTCAGCAGCCGTGAGACGCATGCATGGAGATCCAGACAAACATACACCAGCCTGAGCACACGTAGCTGTGCAGCCTTCCGCCATTTTTAGCTGGGAACCATAAATAGCTAAAAGTCAAGTGCTTAAGGAGATACAAAGCACTGTGGGGTCCTTAGATTGACCCCCCCCCCCCCCCCCCCCAACAACAGGGGTCCCCATCGATAATACTCAGCACTATGTCCAGGATCCTAAGATCGCACTCTGGAAAACAGACCTCAGAATGTCAGCGGTACACCTGTTGTCACCCCAGCCGCCTTTGTGCAAGGACCCCCCCACTCCTCGCCTGCCAGCACCCCATAAAAGAACATCTACTGCAGGAGCCAATGGAAATGCAGCTCTGTAATTTGGCCTGGATGGCTTTCATACCAAAAACACAGAACAAACTGCACCATTATAAAAAGACCACATAGGTTTGCTGCATAAGTGATCGGCAGTCGGGGGGGGGGGGGGGGGTTGTCAAGCCTTCAGAGGTGGGACAGACAGCAACCCCAGATACCATGTGACAATGCAGTGAGCCATGTGATGCGGCCCTGATAATGGAGCTGATCTGAGATGACAGCTATAGGGGGGAGGTGGTATTGCAGTAACACTGCCCTAGCAGTGTGTGATATATGTGAGACACACTGAATGCCAGAGGGTGAAGCTGACACACTGACTGCAGTGACACACTGACTAAACTGACACACTGACTGCAGTGACACACTGACTAAGCTGACACACTGACTGCAGTGACACACTGACTAAACTGACACTGAAACACTGACTGAACTGACACTGAGTCACTGACTGCTGTGACCCACTGACTGTACTGACACACAAACTAAACTGACACTGACCCATTGATTGCACCGACAGAACTGACACTGGCATGCTGACTGCACTGACACAGACACAATGACTGCAATGACACACTAACTGCACTGACAACACTGGCATTGACTGCACTGATACTGACACACAGACCAAACTGACACTGACTGAACTGACACAGAGACATTAACTGCAGTGACACACTGACTGCACTGACACTGACAGAGCTGACACTGACACATTGACACTAAACCTGACACACTGCCTGCACTGACACTTAGACTGATTGCACTGACACTGACAGAGCTGACACTGACACATTGATTGTAATGGGCTGATATTCTTTCAGTATTCTGCATAGTCCAAGCACAGCATTTTCTTCACCTTCAGGATGTATTGATTTTTGTGCCTTTTTCAAGGACATTCACCTTTTGAGTGAAGGAGTGAAAGTAGGAAAAGAGGGCAAAGGAAGGTGAGGGGAAAGTGTGTGTGTGTGGGGGGGGGGCAGCGTGAGCCAGGTGGCACATGCCTCTGACCCAGATTGGCTGCAAATCTTTGCAGGGCTTTTTTAAGTGCCGTTTAATGTCCCGAAATTAACACACAATCCAGTCAATAAGGACCATCTGTATACAAGCAGCAGAAACGTGCCCCCACACCCGGCCGCTGAGCGCTACTAAAACGACCTCGTCTGTAAGACAAACCAGCCGCCCGCCGCACCGAAATCGAGAACAACAAGCCACCCCCGTCTGACGCAGGAGCAGATATCGGCCATAAATCTGCGCCTTGAAGCCCCAGGAAAGACCGACCACCGCTCATCTGCCAGGGCGGGGGGTCCCCAGGCACCACTATCAAAACATTTCCCACATGGTGTTGCCATGGAGCGTCCTCCGAGATATGCATAGAAACCGGGTTCAGCTTGAGAGCGAGCTATCCGGGAGTCATGGAGACCCGATCTTATCAGCCGACTCCCCTTTTCCTTAAATGCATCTCGAGTTTGTGCGAAGTTCCTCCAGCAGCGCGCGGAGCATCGGCTTGATTTAAGGCCACGGCGAAGGCCGGCGATCGCTCATCTGATACTGGTCTCCCGCCTGGCATGGTGAAGAACCTCAGCTTTATACTGGTGGAGCGCCAACACGGCAAAGGGCTAATACCATGAATACCTACGCTGATTTTCATTTTTTTTTTTTTTAAAGACACAACACACACTTCAAGATATCATTAAAGCTAAAGCAAAGGTATTCACTGAGCAATGTTTACTCATTTTGACTCTGAACAAATAAGGAAGACATTTAGGAGGAAGACAATCCATTAGAGAACAGCAAACGGGAGCTTTTTACTGTGTGCGCAAGAGTTTATACATGCATATATAGCCCAGATCTTAGAAACTGCTACTGTGCTGTTTGCTTTAATGTAACTATTAACACCGAATTACAGCAGGAAGACAATGCATACATAGTTTCTTCTGCCTGGATTCAGGTCGTCTGAAAAAAGTCCTACATGATAATTAGTAGGGAAACCAAATCAAATACCTTAATTTCAATTAGTTCATTTGTGCACCTCAAGAAAAAATAACTCCTCTTTGTAGCGATAATAAATCATTCAGTTACCTAATTTTTCGAGTGCAATGAAGTATTAAGTAATCCAAGTAATTAAATAATGAATCAAAATTACACCAGATATTGTATTATTCAATACAGTGCAGCTTTTGTCTCAGTTTTCATTAGTAGAATGCTCAAAATACGTATGTTAAAACGAACAGACCAGGACAAAGAATGCCAGCGGAGAGGCGTCGAATTGTGCTATTCACACTAAACAAGCCCTTTTTTGCACAATGGACAGAGTATATAAAAAACTTGGTATGCTGGTGGGCATGCGCAGAACACACTGTAAAAATACGATAACACACACACACACACACACATATATATATATTTCACAAAAGCGACATTCCATATATCAAAGCATGATACTCAACAGAAGATACCAATTGCTTATCTTCTACATACAACGTACAGCCTGAATTGTGCAAACCACATTCCCTGTATAATTCATACAAACCAAAAATAAACCTTATTTCCTAAAGGTAAAGATTCACTCGCCTTTCAAACTCCCTTATTCGGCTGCCTATGCTTCATCTCAACTCTTTTCCAGACTAATCTCTAAATGTCTGTACCTAATTCCTATTGTTGGTTAAATACTGTCGAACTGTAGGCTACTTGAATCCGCAAAGCTTCTCACCCTTAATATCGAAATTAATTTCACTGTTACCGTTTTCACATCGCATTTTTCCTTGCCATTTGTTAGCGTTTATCTCTGAAAAGTCATCGACGTGTTGTTCCGTAAACTTGAACTGTACTGAGTGGACATGCTTCTCATTGCATGGAGCCGGTCCCCGAATTTGTTGCTGCGTTATGATATTATGAGACGGATACTATAAATCCGCCCTCCTTTCCGCCTCACTCACTTATATACAGCATATGTTGAGGGCGATTCACATATTTCTCCAGAACTCGCGTTTTGTAAGGTAGGTCTGCAGCCTTACGGTGGAAAGCTACAGTACAGCGTCGTGCTCCTGCGGACATGCAGACAACCACGCCAGACGGACAGCACCTCCCCTGGTCTTCAGTAATCTGGCAATGACCAGTATTAACTTTAATAACACTAACGATAATGTAAATTCACCAGCGAGTGCATACATATTACACAATTGCTTCTCTTTCAGAGCATCAAAAGTCAAAACCCAAATACCTAGGTAAGAATTGATTATTTGCTATATTAAAAGTGACAGTGTGCATTCACAATTGTCTTTCTCTAACGATACCACCAAAAATTGCGAAAGTTTTAAACGTTAAGACACCACATTTCTTTGAATCGCTCCTTAAAATGGCTTGGTCTCGGAATCGATTTCATTGCTACCAGACGAGCATGTCCGAAAATAATGGTTTTGCTTATAATTTTTTTTTTATCAGTTCCGCACAGTGAATGATGGCAGCGTAATGATTTACTACGAGGGTAACTACGATTAACAGGACAACACAACACAAATTCACACCTGGACGGTATACGGTTCCATTTATGCGGGCAATATTTTTTTACAGGCCACGTATAAGGATAACGGGAAGTCTTTCGTGATAGTACCGTAGTGACATTGAAGGAAATTTGCAGATCTGGTCGCAATACAATTCATTCAAGAGTCACAATGCGCTCCTTCGCTATATAGACTAACGGTCGCAGTTCCCAGCGCCTTAGCATCGGTGCCGTGTACGCAGAGAAACCGGCTTGGACCGCATAAATAACGTCAGATCCCAAAGATTCGTGCTGCAACATTTCACAGGGTCACCTGAGCTGACTTCCAGCTACATCTTTATGCACACACATTTCACCTATGCAAACCCCCAGTCTGCACCCGCGATCCTGCACCGTGCGAACAGATGCTTTGATGGAGGCGATTAAAGACCTCTGAGTCCTCTGACGAAAGGGGAAACCCCTCTTATCATAAATCTGGACACTACCTTTCTGTCTACCTTTCGATGTCATCGTCAGACGGAAAGACGTCTCATCGGAACTAAGACAATGATCGCCAAGTATTGTTCTCGGTCTTTCTTGCCCGCCTTTATGGCAGGTGTGGATGTCGCTGGCCGGTTGCGCTCCCTGTCACTCCGCCTGTGAAATCCTGCTGCATCACCGCCTCACGCAGCACCCGCAAAGACATCCAAAGAAACTCTGCCCCCACCCCCTCAACCCCCCCCACCTCAGAAAAAAAGAAATGAAACGCAGTCTGTAGGCATCCCGTCATCGCCAAGCATGTAATGCAGATGTAGAAACTATAATACCCCCCAAATCGATTCAACGAATTGTTCTGAAGTACGACAAAAAAATAATAACTGCAATGCAATCAAGCCCGATAGCAATATACAATGTAAACGACGCGCAACCTATTATATAACAATGCCCCTAAAATTACCAGTTGCTATTAATACTGAAACAATAGTAATTGAATACATGTTAAAATTGCACCTACATTTGACCACTCGTTCAGTGGCGTTTAACACCATGTCAACGTTAGACATCTTCATGAGCAGTTGCTCTGTCGAGGCGAACGTTTTTATTCCTCCGGCAGAAGTGACTGTTTATTCTTGGTTTGTTTTCGCTGGCGCGAGATGACGGTGCTGCAGGAGCATCACTCGGTGCGTCCCCCCTCCCCGCGTCTCACCGCCACCGGACCGGGGATGTCAGATGTCTGCCGCTACAATGCAAGGCTTCTGTGCTGGATTGTCGTGTGGGGGAGGATGGCAAGATGGAATGAGGAGGGGGCAGAGAGAGAGACAGAGGGAGAGAGAGGCGTTCAGTATTGGAGATCCTCACCAGCCCGATATGGCGAAGAGGGAACTCCCACGCAATAGCTTCCAGGGACTGCCTGATACTGCCATCAGGTGGAGGCAAGCCGGGGTTTCCCAGGCACGCGCCATGTTTTGCTATTACATGCGGCTCTCTTTGAACCTTGTGTATATAAATGGGGTGGAGGGGGGGGGGGGGCGTCCGTCGCCAGTCACAAGCTAGCTTTGCGTCGCATTTAAGGGAAAAGACGCTTTGCGGCAGAACGCGACACACACCTGACTCCACTTGTAGCCCAAGATCACAAAGCCAATGTAAATATTTACATCGCTGAATATGCCCCACATATGATTAATGTGAGGGGATTGTTTTTTACTTGTGATTTGATATAGGCCTGTCATTTTTTCACCGTCTTACTGTTCCTGATGTGATCCGGTCACCATAATAACACAGCGCAGACCACTCCCCTTGGGTGGATCCTGAAATGCCCCCTTTCCAAGCATTTTATGATTTTCAAGTCAGGACAGGTTGGGGAGCGTGCACTGATGCAGCGCGCTGTTGCACCCACCACACAGCTAAACAGACAGGTGTTAAGTGGGCGTCCCCTTGGCCTGGCCCAACCGCTTGGGTCCTCAGCAATGAGGATCCTGCAAGCCGGATCACCCTCAGGGAAACGCGCCACATGGCCATAGTGTCGTAACTGATGCTCCCTCACAATGCAGGTAATGTGCCTCATTCGGGGCTCCTCTAGCAACCGCTCATAAACTTCAAAGTCAAACCAGCGGTACCCAAGGATTCTCCGAAGAGACACAGTACCGAAGGAGTCCAGTCTTCGTCTCAGCTCACTGGAGTCCATGTCTCACAGCGATACAGCAAGACAGGAAGCACCAGGACTCTAAAGACCTGGACCTTCGTCCTCTTGCAAAGATATCGGGAGCCACACACCCCTTTCCAGCGACCTCATGACCCCCCCCCCCCATGCTCTCCCAATCCATCTGCTGACTTCACAGGAAAAGTCACCAGTCGCAAGTCATTAAATGCCTGGATCTTGGTCTTTACCCAGGACACCCTCAATCCCAGACACTCAGACTCTTCACTCAGTCCCTCAAGAGCCCCAATCAGAGCCTCCATTGACTCCGCTAAGATCACAGCATCATCAGCAAAGTGAAGATCCGTAAATCTTTCTTCACCAGCGGACGCCCCACAGCTGCTGGACCCCACGACCCTGCCCAACATCCAGTCCATACAAGCACTGAACAGAGTAGGAGCGAGAACACACCCCTGGAGAACCCCAGAATCAACTGGGAAGAACACAGAGGTTCTCTGCACAGCACTCACAGTACCAGTGTACAGGCCGGCCATGACGTCCAGCAACTTCAGGGGATTCCCACGAAGTCTCAGGGTGTCCCACAAGGCAACTCCATCAACTGAGTTGAACACTTTACAAAAAGCAACAAAGGCTGCATAGAACCTCTGCCGATATTCGCGCTTACACTCGATGAGAACCCTCAGTGCAAGGATACGGTCGATGGTAGACATCTTAGGAATAAAACCAGACTGACAGGCAAGGCATGGATCCGGTTAAGGATGACCATAGCAAGGACCTTACCCAGCACTGAGAGCTGTGTTGTCCCCCTGTAGTTACCACAGTCTAGGAGATCACCCTTCCCTTTCCAGACAGGGACTACAAGTCCCGTTTTCCAGTCAGTTGGGATGATGCCTGACTTCCATTATCTGCAATGCCAGGAGGACAGGCTTACCACCAGCCTGGAGAAGTTCACCCTGGATACCACTGATCCCAGTAGCCATCCCTACCCTCAGCTGATTCACCACCCGTGCAATCTCAGTGAGGAGTTAAAAACCGAAAAAAGCAAAGTAAGTCTAATAAAAAATAATCCAGAATTTTTTTCTCTGAAGTAACAGTTCACTTTTTTTATTACTAACTGCTACCATTGCTGTTTTACCAAAAAATAGTTAATGTAGTTATTTTTTAGTTTGCTTATGTTTCATTTCCTTATGTTTGTGGTCTGAGGTGTTTTTCCTGTCACAGTCATTTGAACCGCGTTAAGCGTAACCTATTTGCTGTTTCACTTTTCCTGTTTTGCTCTTTTTTACAAATGTTCTCACGACTTATTTTTAAAAGTGTACCTTTATTTAGGCATATAACCTGAGTTAAAAGGAAATGTCTGTCAAATCGACGTGGTTTATTTATTTATCAATATTATCAGTGGTGGGAAAAATATTAAAATTTCATACTTAAGTAAAAATATAGATATAATTACAATGGGGGCAGCATGTGGCTCAGTGGGCTAAACCCGTGTTCAAACCCAGCCTCAGCACATCTGTGGGTCCTTGAGCAAGGCCCTTAACCCCCAGCTCCCTGGGTGCCCCAACAGCTGGCTGCCCTTCACAGACAACTTACTCTTCAAAGAGCAAGTTGAGGGAGGCATAAAAACTATTTCCCCACAGGGATCAATGAAGTATTAATTATTATTAATATACTACTCAAGTCTCCATTTGGATAACCTCAGTTTTATAAAAATCTGTGCATGCAATCAAAAAAAGGAAAAATGCCAAAAGTTTGTTTATTTGGGTTGGTTACTTATGGTTAAGGTTAGGGATGGGTAGAGGTTAAGGGTGTCATGATTGGGATTAGGGTTTTTCCCATAGAAATGAATGGCGGTCCCCATTTAGATAGGAAGACCAACTTGTGTGTGTGTGTGTGTGTGTGTGTGTGTGGCGACCCAATATTATCATTTATCCCAATATTTTAAGATTAAAATAACGCATATTATGCTCAGTCTGCACTAGCAGCACCAGACATAGCATAAAGGTGTCTCCTCCTGTCTAGTGCATCACTCTTTAGAGTAAACTAGAGTATAATTTACCCAGGGAAACCTTAACTTCATCTATTTGCTACTCCGCTGAGGCACGCTGGATGCTTGTAGCAAATAGTATTTTTAAAATTGTGTAAGTAACAATGGTGTCATGCAGAATGTATCAGAGTAAAACGTTATTTGGCTCAGGAATGTAGTGAAGTAAAAGTTGCAATAACTTGAAATACTCCAGTAAAGTACAAATCTCAAAAAAAAAAACTTACTGAAGTACAGTAACAAATTTTTTGTACCTTGTTACTTTTTACCTGTGGCTAATATTTATTAAGCACGCATGGATACTGCACCGTATCATGCCAACATTGTGTTGTGAAGGTGATCAGGCCTACAGATTGTCAGCAAAGGCAGGCCACTCACACTCATCATTGAAGGCAGTGGGACAGCTGTTACATATCAGGCAGACGATAAGGTTTTTATTACTGTGCTGAATTTCGTGACAGAATGTTCCCATTTAAGGCTCACTGTAAGATAAAAATGCATTCAAGACTTCAGCAGTTGATGATCGTTAAACATGCAAAACAGATGGGTTCCTGCCGGGACATTATTCTGTGATATAACTTTTACTCAACCGTGAGACTACAAAGATTGGCATTAGATATTATAGCCTGTGTGTGAAATGTGCCTTTGACAGACAGACATGGCAGATATGGAACAGTGTTCTTGTTATAGCTGTGATAAGTGTGGGCAGCAAGTATGTCCGGAATGGCCTTCATCATCACTGGCTTGCATAACTGAACAATAAAGCGCTGCAGTTTAACAAGTCATTGAATGACATGCATATTATTTAGTGCAAGTCCAGCTTTCACATCCTAATATCTCTGACACACACAAACACACCTAATGATATTTCAAATACAATAAAGAAAGGTCAGGTCAGATTGGAGAGAAGGTTGCCACAGCCACCACACATTGAAACACCACGGGATCCCAGTTAGTGACCCCCCCCGGGCTGAAATATGGTCCAATCCCACCCTCTGGAAATGGCCAGGTGTTACGTGGGCGTCCCCTTGGCCTGTTTCAGCCGCTTGGATCCCCAGCACTGAGGATCCTGCGAGCCGGATCACCCTCAGGGAAACACGCCACATGGCCGTAGTGCCGTAATTGACGCTCCCTCACAATGCAGGTGATGTGCCTCATTCGGGACTCCCTGAGCGACCGCTCGTTCGACAGAAAGCCAAGCCAGCGGTACCCAAGGATTCTCCAAAGAGACACAGTACCGAAGGAGTCCAGTCTTCGTCTCAGCTCACTGGAGTCCATGTCTCACAGCGACACAGCAAGACAGGGAGCACCAGGACTCTAAAGACCTGGACCTTCGTCCTCTTACAAAGATATCGGGAGCCACACACCCCTTTCCAGCGACCTCATGACCCCCCCCCCCCCCATGCTCTCCCAATCCGTCTGCTGACTTCACAGGAAGAGTCACCAGAGACACGAATGTCGCTGCCAAGGTAAGTGAATCTCTCGGCGAGGTCGACATTCTCGCCTCCGACAGACACACTGCTGATGGCTGTGCCCAAGAGATCATTAAAGGCCGGGATCTTGGTTTTTATCCAGGACACTCGCAAGCCCAGACATTCAGGCTCCTCACTCAGTCTCTCGAGAGCCTCGATCACAGCCTCCATTGACTTTGCTAAGATCACAGCATCATCGGCAAAGTGAAGATCAGTAAATCTTTCTTCACCAACAGATGCCCCACAGCCGCTGGACCCCACGACCCTGCCCAACACCCAGTCCATACAAGCACTGAACAGAGTAGGAGCGAGAACACATCCCTGACAAACCCTAGAATGCACTGGGAAGAACACAGAGATTCTGCTTCCACTCTGCACAGCACTCACAGTACCAGTGTACAGGCCGGCCATGACGCCCAGTAACTTCAGGGGATTCCCACGAAGTCTCAGGATGTCCCACAAGGCAGCCCAGTCAACTGAGTCAAGCGCTTTATGAAAGTTGACAAAGGTTGCAAAGAAACCCTGCCAAGGTTTGCGTTTGCGCTCGATGAGAACCCTCACACACAGGATGCGGTCGATGGCAGACTTCTTAGGGATAAAAGCAGATTGCTCCGGTCGCTGGTAAGCCAGCAAGTGATCACGGATCCTATTGAGGATGATCCTCACAAAGACCATACCTGGCACTGAGAGCAGTGTTATCTTCCTATAGTTGCTGCAATCCAGGAGATCACCCTTCCCTTTCCAGATATGAACAGCAAGTCCCATTTTCCAGTCATTTGGACAAAAAAAAGAAATCCTGAGTTAAGTGTGCAATTAGGAATAATGTTTGTACCCTTATGGATTCAGTAAGTCTATAAAAGGTAAAGATTAGATAGAAGTGTTAAAAGAAGTAATGTTAAATTTGATTTAATTTAATTTAAAGTGGAATCACGTGTAAAATATTTTGATTATGTTGACCGACTGGTTTGGTACTGGTTTCTTAAGAAACTTACAACATGTTTTAGTCTTACATCTGTAATGAATATATGCTGACCAAAACAACTTGGTTAGAGCGTGCTGTGCCTTTGTATAATTAGGCATCATTCGCGGCACTTCCTAAATCTGCAATCATTGTTAAATATCGCGATAATATGCGTCGAAACGAGAATTCTTAATGTATCCCTCCGCATATTTTCCTGTTCAACTCTTCTTTATAATTTTATCTCAGCTGACAAATATACTACGTCGGATGTAAACAGTTTTCAACCAGAACATTAAGAGTGAATTTTATCTGCGCATTTATGATGTACAACGTGTGCCAATCGTCTAAAAAGAAGGTGAAAGACGTTTCTCGTGCGGGTGAGGTGCGATGAAAACGCGTCACGGCCGCGGCCATTTTGGATCTAACTTTGCATGCGAATCAATTGGTTTCGCCCGCGCTTGCGGAGCCAACATGGCGTCCGTTGACCTGCAAAGCTCTAACCACTAGGATTTAAACGCTACGTCGAGGCTAGGGGGAGCCTGGCATTGAAAAGCGCCGGCCAGTAGCCTGGTAGGCGGAAGGGTTGCGAGAGGCAGGGCTGTCGAATGAGTGATGCGGTAGTTGCAGCCGCAGGAGGAAGGACCCAGGTTTCGCATTAGTGTCTTTCGCTTTCGCCTACAAATTATATCGCCGACCGAGTGCGTACGGCAGCCACACAGCGGTCCCGGGTTACATTTCTCTGCTTTTGTCGCTGTTTAGGGAGTGGGCAGCCGAGAGGGGGAGAGAGAGGCGAACGCCATTTTGCGAGAATAATACACGTTGCGGTGACAGCGGCGAAAGCACAACAATGGCTCTGAAGAGAATCCATAAGGTAAGGAAGTAGGCGGCGGGCGCTGGGCCTCCGCTTCACCGCCGAGCGGCGCCGCTTTCCGGGGACCCGGTGCTCGCAAACCGCACGCCACCGCGACACATAACGCCGAGTTTGTCGACGAAATGTTAATAACAAAGAGCCGTGTGGCGCGTCGACGGCGCCCGGACCCCGACAGCAGGCGGCGGCTCGCTGCGTTCCGCGGCGCCCCGGCTCAGGCGGCGCTCCGCGGCCCTCTCTTACATTTTCCTTACATTACTTGTTACACGTCGCATATTAATCGCCTCCGCAGCTGCATACCCCCGTCCACATCTACTGATTGTGGGGTTGTACTCGCGATACGCGCAAATGCTACTTTATATTTAAAAAGCCCATCATTGTCTTTGCGGTACATATGCAGTTTCATCCGTGCAATAGATGGATAGATAAACGGATGAATTTCGCACCTTAACGCGAAATGGACCCCCCCGCCGCACTGTGCCGCGCCGCCGCCTTTGCCGCGATGTGCGGCTCGTGTCGGCGCTGACGCGGTTACACGGGCCTCCGGACGCGGAGCGGACCGTAATGCGGCCCACGGCACTGCGGAGTGACGGGCGCCTTCGGGGCGTCCAGGTGGGGGTCAGCCAAGTCTCCCGCACACGGGCCCGGCGTTATGTGCATGTGCCGGGGGTGCCCGCTTCTGTTCTGCTTTTAAAATGCTAAAAACTTTAGCCAAGGCCTGAAATCATCAATAATGTGTCGCTGGATTGTGTGTGGTTAGCAGGGCGAGGGGCAGGTAGCCTCATTAGGGTGAGGGTCATATTAATGGTGGCTTTTGGTTCCTCTGAAGTTATACTGACTCCTATAATCTGTCACTTTTTTCATCTGTACTGGTTATTGCTGGTATCCCGTTTTCTGTGCGCTTGTATGGGATCAGAGAGATTGCTTACCTCGATTAACAGATTGATCTACACTGCTCAATCTCGGGTGATGCATTAGTTAACACCAGTATGTGTGCTTGCAGATGGTCATGGATGTGGTACGATTAAAGCTTTGCAGGTGGAATAGGGAGGCCAAGGTAAATAAGGCCCACAACCGTGCGTGTCGTGTCCCGGTATTGCAGTTTCAGGAAATCCTAGTTAAGCCCACTGAGTGAGGAAGGTGCTATGTTAAGGATGGACTGATTAAGTTCAGAACATGAGCTAAGTGCACCCATTTGTACTGCTTATCACTAGGTCACGTTGACCCATGAACTAAAGATTTAATATATAAACTAGTGCCGGCCCCTTGAGATGGTTTAAGACTGTAGTTCGAGTATCGTTTTTTCTAAACATGCGGTCGGCCATAAATGTTTACTTGGTGAAATTATTTAGTAGCTGGGATTCATTCTGCAATGTCTTTATAACAGTAAATAGAGGCATCTCGGAACTGATTAGCTCATAAATGTGTTTAGGATGTGTCTGGCTTTGGTAGCGTCACTGATTTTTAAGAACTCTGCAGGTGTAGCAGACTTTTCAGGCTTTCTCCTAGCTCAAGTTGAGCTCACGTGCAGGTTTTAAGCATCTCCCACTATTGTGTACAGAAAGCATTTAAGTGTGAGTTAGCGTTGGTGAGACATGAATACGCTCGGCTTATATTGAGCAGGAATTCCTGAGATGACTCTGAAGCGGCTTAGACGGCTGTAAATGCATTGACCTGCTGTTTTTGGAGCTGCTTTCAGACGGATAAATCGAAGGCGACTCTTGGTCAGTAATTTTGCTCGTGCTGTATAACTTCCACCAGGCTTGTCCAAGTTCCTGTTGCCTTTGAGGCCGTCCCATGGCGTTTAGCTTACCCGTCCCTTTACATATGTAAATCATCCGCCTTTACAGCCCTTTGAAATAGATGCTTGCTGAGAAGCCGCTATTGAGCTCTTCAGAATAAAGCCAGTACATTTTTATCTTGCCCGCTTGTGATTGTACAGGGTTTGTCCCCTGCATGCAGACCGGTTCTGTGGTGGCGTGTCTTTCCTGTAGTTTGGTCATGGCTGCAAGGTTGTCGCTCTTGCCCAGTTGGAGCCTGATGCCTTGGGATTTGTAATCCCATAAAATGAGAGCAATCTGTAATCTGTCACTGTAGTTCTTAGATATCGAGCCAGGTGGTTAAATATTAAAACTGAATGGTAAAATGGTGAAGACAGCTTTATGTTCTTTGCTAACGTTATGTGATGGGAGTGATTTGGGCACCCCAAGGTGTGTGTGTCCCCCCCCCCCCCACTTGACTAGTGAGGCACAGCTATGCATGAGCATTAAATCAGACCTATTATTTGAGTTTGATCAGTAGTCTTGGTTCTAATGAAAGTCTCGGGGCGCTCTCACCGTTTGTTCAGTAGCGTTCTGGCTGCAGTGATCATGGTTTTTGTTGTATTATTTGGAACAGTTGATTTCTTGGAAGCCCAGTATCGCAGTTTACCTCGCTTTCCTTTACTTGCTATAATTCACTGCTATGATTGTGTAAGTGATTAATTGGTGTCACGATGGATTTATAGTGTAGTAATTGCCCTAGTTAGTAATTTTTTTAAAATCTTTGTGTACCCCTGGTTGTGCTCGGAGGTTTTGGTTACATTGACGTGCTGCCATTGAGTGATTAAAATCACAAGCTGCATATTCAGGTGTCTCTTACAGCTTTTTTTTTTTTTTTTGACAAATTTTAAAACCAGCTTTTTTTCCTTGTTTGAAAACTTTCTGGAGCCTGAGACTCGTTTGCCTTGTGTCCTTACTGGCTGGTCGTTTGTGGGCTCTGAGTTGAGAATACTTGCTTTGGGAAGTGTTATGCCTAGTAGTCTACATTTAAATGGCTCTTTCTCTTCCGCTGCTTGTATACATAATGGACCAGCGTGCTATACAACCATGTTTTTAATGAGAAATGTACCTTAACCAGGAAGCTCAGATTCTCTGGTCTTTGAGCTCCCAATACCTTCCAGTTCATTTCAGACATACCAGTGATTGCTGCCCGTGCAGATATCTGGCATGATATGGATGTTTTAAGGCGGTACTGGACACAGGTGTTTCCCTGGGCGTAACTAGCAGTGTCTTATGGAACGCATACCAGCTCCAGTATGTGGAAAATGTATACACATAGTTTGAAGTGAATTTATTTATTTTTTTGATGCCCTGCGGTTTAAGGGAACTGTTTGTTTCTACAAGGCAAAGAAGTCAAACACTTCCTTCAGTATCTAGTCATACCTACCTTTCAGCAAGTATGTCCACTCTTTTCTGTTTTCGGTGATGTTAGTCTGCCCCGGGGGGCAGCCAGTTGACTTTGGACCCCAGAGGTTTTTTTTCTCCCTACTTGGGAGTCTTTGGTTCCTCTCCTTCGTTGTCTTCTGGCTTTTCTTTATTCAATTTCTTTCCTTCCTTTTCCCCCCATTCTGTATCTCTCTATTATTATGTTTTATGTATCACAACACGACCCTGTAAAGCGCTTTGGGACAACTCGGTTGTGAAAGGCGCTATATAAGAATATTAATGTATATTGTATTATAGTCATGCCGCGTTTGTAACAGTGGCCCAGCCTGCCGCAGTGGCGCCGCTTGGTGTGTGTGTGTGTGTGTGTGTGTGTGTGTGTGTGTGTGAGATCCTGAGGACTGTGTGGAAACGGTGTCGAGGTCATGAGAGGCCGCTGATCGTGGCAAGAGGAAGCTCTGCTCGACCCGTTAGCAAATGTAACCTCTTTGTGTCGCTGACTCCCCTGCTGAAAATCCCACCTGCCTGCCCTGGTTTATGGCATCATGAGCAGAAGCAGCTAGCTAGCTGTGGTGGGTATCTTCGGGGGGGGGGGGGGGGGCATGCTTTTAGGAATCCTTGGGAGAGTCCAGGAAGGTTGGCTGAGTTTACTGCTGAAATTCATTAACACACTAATAGTCAACTTCAAAAATAAGTTTCGTCTTGACTGTCCAGGACAAAGTTTGTTCCTTCAGATTAAGAAATGTATCCAGACCATAAAAATAGTGATACTGCGTGGCTGCAGAGTGTTTAATTACTCATGTTCTTAAATTGGTCAATATACTTGGTGTAATAAGGCATGTTCTGTGATTTTTAAAAAGGCTTTGTCTGTCTTGTGATTTCAGCTTTTATGAATTTTTACAAAATTGTTCTAATTCTTGAACATTTTCACGTCACTCATAGATCCATCTGTTAGGAGTGTGAATGGGTGGTTGAATAGGATTATGCAACATAACTTTAAGCGGTAGAATAAATACTGCCATCTAGTGGCTAATTTATATTTAAAACTGTCCGTAATGCGCTCTAAGCAGTTTGACACTCATGAAGCTGAGATCTGTTAGAATCAGCTTTTGGGGGAATCCCGTCAGTCTGTAACCCCCCCCCCTCGTACCTGCCAGCTGAGGTGATGTGCAGGTTCCTCTCCGTGTGCTTTAAAAGGATTTATCCGGTCCAACACAAGTTCTGTCAAGTTATTACTGATGGTCAGGAGGCATAGAGATACTGAGGGTGTCGGTGTAGCGTAGGATTGGCTGAGACGATCTTTGGTATCTATTCCTTTTGCGTGTTGGAAGTGATTTACAGATGCATTACCTACTGACTGTCCAATACATGGTGTACTAGCGCTGTAAACCCACAGAATGGGGCTCTAGTGTTTTTTTTTTTTTTTTTTTTTTTTTTTTTTTTTTTATTCATGTAATTCAGTGACAGATGGGCCTGTTTGTTTCCCCGTAGCCCTGAGAATTCATAAACAGCCGCTGATGCAAGCCAGGATCTATATCTGCGTGGCGCAGTGGTCAGTTGTATAGTCGCGTGAAGTTTCAAAGGGGTGTTTGATAAAGATCGGCATGTGGCTGATGATCAGATGAAAGCTGCCATAACGTGGACCAGTTTGTGCACGTTTTGGGGAACCGGCGAGCGGACGGGATGCGATGTTGACAGCTTCCATCTGTAACGGCACCTGCGTGATTGGCTGCGTGGATAATGGAAATGTGGTGGAATGAGAACTGCGCACTGCATACACGAGTCTGTGTTGGGGGGAGGGGTTTAGCAGCACTGGCCAACAGGTTTGCCCCCCCCCCCCCACTATGGATTGCTTCCCTTTGTCAACTTGGAACTTTGATGCAGCAGTGAAATCCAAGGACAGGGCTTGGGTGGGGAGGACATTCCGCAGCATGGCGCTGGGAATCGATATATTGTATTCAGCATCTTACTGTGCAAGTAGGAAATCGGCCAAATCTGTCATCTTCATCACTGCTTCACTGAATTGTGAAGGACTTACCTGTCTGCCCTCCCGTGGCGACGGTGATGGGATCCGGTACCTTCTGATGGTCTAAAAGTGTTTGGCTCTCAAAGATTTACACCAGATTTTTATATTCTATGACTTGTATATTATGTTGTACTCCCCTTCACTGGCAGTGTTCCGCATTTGTCATTAAATCCACTAGCGTTTGATGGGATGCCTCTTTCCGGGTGTGGCATTCGCCAAAATCCCGCGCTGAGCATCAAGGAGGATTTGGAAGGATGAGAGGGACGCTGTGCGCTTACCTCAGTCTTCAGTGTTAGAGGACTGTCACACTGTCACTTAACTCACTGCTATGGCGCAGAGCAGTCCTGCTGGCTTTCAGGATGCCACAGGAATGAATGATCCAGTGTGTGTGTGTGTGTGTGTGTGTGTGTGTGTGTGTGTGTGTGTGTGTGTGTGTGTGTGTGTGTGTGTGTGTGTGTGTGTGTGTGTGTGTGTGTGTGTGTGTGTGTGTGTGTGTGTGTGTGTGTGTGTGTGTGTGTGTGTGTGGGGTTGTGGCGTTTTGGAGATGGTCTGTTTCCATTCGAGTTTCTCCGAGGGTTGATTTGCTCACGAGCGTTCTTTGATGTTCAGGAGCTGAATGACTTGGCACGTGACCCACCGGCCCAGTGCTCGGCAGGCCCTGTTGGGGATGACAGTAAGTACCTGCTTTCTCAAACACTTTGCTGTAGTGTTTAAATTGACCGTGTATGCCTATTTCGTTTGCCAGACACATACGTGTGGTAATCTTTAAATAAAAAGCTATTTGTAACTTTTCTTTAGACTTTAGAACGGTGTTTCCCAATCCGGTCCTCTGGTACCCACACAGTCCACATTTTTGCACCAGGAGCTGGGAGGGAGCAAAAATGTGGACCTAGAGTGGTTCCACGATGACCATATTGGGAAATGCTGAATTGGAAACTTTTTTTGTCTAGAAATCTTATCTAGGACCGCTGTGTGTGCGGGTTTTCGCTGCAACTCCCTAATTAGATTACTGATTAATGGACTGATTGGCTGAAGGGTCCTCACACCTGGGTTTGAACGGCAGACCTAAAGGTTACCCCAAAAACCTGCGTTCACACCGGCCATTTCTGGATAAGACCGGACACCCCTGTTCTGGACCTTATGTAGGTGACCACAACTCTGCCAGATATTGTTTGGGATTTTGATTAGTAATGCAACTGACGACGTGAATCTTTTTCTTTTCCTTTGATATTGGGCTAAGCCTTCAGTGCAACTCTCTCACACGCTAATCCTGCCTCCCTCTCTCTCTTTTTAGTGTTTCACTGGCAAGCTACAATAATGGGACCTGTAAGTATGTCCATTTCTAACGGAAGCTTCCGGCGCTCGCGCCTTGCGGCCGTGTGGATGTCGACATGATTGTGGTGTTTCCGCAGAACGACAGTCCTTATCAGGGAGGGGTCTTCTTCCTGACTATTCACTTCCCCACAGACTACCCCTTCAAACCCCCCAAGGTGAGCTCGCTGGTGAGGCAGGGCTACCTTATACTGGTACAGCTTAGCCAAAAATAATCGTGTTTCTTTTCATTAGTTTATACATTTATACTTATTTAATTGCACTCATTTCTTTACTTATTTTTTTTTTACTTTTGTTAATGTTTGCACAGTCAAGGAGCGGCTCAGGGTACATTTCACTGTGTGTTGTACTTGTATGACTACGCATGTGACATAAAGATCTTGAATCTTGAACCTTAATTACTGAAAACTGAAAGTGGTTGACTTGCTCAGAGTCCCTTTGACCGCGGCTGTACGGTCTTTCATTGCACTTGTGATTTGTGGCTTTTTCACGACTGCGTTTTCTCTTTCCCCCGTGACGGCTGCTGCCGTTTGTAATCTGTCTTTGCCCCCCCCCCCAACCCCCTCCCATGTCTTGCACTCTGCTTCCAGGTGGCTTTTACCACAAGAATCTACCACCCAAACATCAACAGCAACGGGAGCATCTGCCTCGACATTCTAAGATCGCAGTGGTCTCCAGCGTTAACCATCTCCAAAGGTATGTAGGACATTCAGGTGCTGGTCCCCGCGATGTTCCTCCGGCCTCATGTGGAGTCGCTCAGATCTGTCTGGCTGCTCTCCGGTGCTGTGCACATGTCCATGTACGTCTGTTATGTTACGAGTCAGAGGCATGCGTTACTGTAGCAAACTGCAAGCCTTGTGAAATGTTAGGGTTCCTTCCAGTGCTCTTTGCGGACTGGCCAAAGCAGAATGTCCTCTGATGTCTGGGCCGTAAGCTTCACAAGCGGTCAAGAAAAGGTCATACCATCAAGAGAGGACGAAGTTCGATCGCTTCTCTGCGTGCGTGATATTTGGAAGGCGGAACGGCGACGTGTGCGCCAAGATGGCCGCGGGAGCCGTGGGCCTACCGCCCTGTCCTTGTTTTTGTTTTAAATTGCTGTTAGATTTTTCACGAGGAAATGAGTAGATAAGGCGTAGCAAACCATGGACTGACTGAAGATTGTTGCATCATTGTTTTCAGTCGTATGGCTGTATACGATGCTCAAATGGGCGAAATATTTTTGATGAAGTGGTCTTGGTGCAACAAAATGTTTTATCCCTACACTAGATTTAGCCTGTGAGGTCTTCATCGCTGTCAGTGTAGCGTTTGCCCCGTTGGGTCTTGGCTCTGCCCGTGTCCCTGACTCACGCCAGCGCCTGCCGTCCTTTGCTTCTGCTGCCTGCTGTTTCCGGCTGACCAACCATCTCGCGGTTCCTCCCCAGTTCTCCTCTCCATCTGCTCACTGCTATGTGACCCAAATCCGGACGACCCGCTAGTCCCCGAGATAGCCCGCATCTACAAGACAGACAGGGAAAAGTGAGTGAGAGGGGGGTCTGTCCCCCTGCGGGGGTGGGGCTTGCGTCATGCAGATTCATCGGCCATCGTTCTACACAGTGCGCATTTCAGATCAGTAACATTGTATCGAATACCTATTAATTTTGCCTATTTTGAACTGAACTCCACACTTCAGTTAAAAATCAATGTTTCTTCTTGTACACAGCTAGGTGACATTACTTCATACTGACCCCTCTATGGAATATCTGAGACGAAAATTGCATGTGTACGGCTGTATAGTTGCTGGTATCCTGTAATGAACCCAAGTGCTTACCCTGCCTCTTCTGCTTTCAGGTACAACAGAATAGCTCGAGAATGGACACAAAAGTATGCGATGTAGTTCTGGGAGTGAGAGACTCCTCGCCAGCTAAGACTAGCGGAGCTTTGGACGAAGAGTGAGAACATCCTGTTTGATAGCCCTCGGAGAACCTCCCGTGAGCCGTGACTTCTCGCCACGCCAGTTCGTGGCGCTGCCCGTCTGCCATGTTGTACATATTTTGACCTGCAAATGTTGACCTTTGACCCCCACCGCCCCCCCCCCCCCCGCCGCTTCCTGTCTTTAACAGGGTCTGCCTGTGTATGGCCTGTCCACCATCATAATTACGATTCGGAAAGCATTGCTTGGTATTTTTAAAGACCAAGGCTGTCCTCATAGGACTGACCCCCGCCGACACCCCCCCCCCCCCCCCCCCGCCCCCCCCACAACTCCTGTTCTCCCCTGTGCTTCCAACCGGTGTGTGCGTTGGACGTGAAGGGGTTTTGGTCCCATAAACCCTTAACGAATTCTTTTTAAATCCATAACTCGTTAAGCTCTGAGACAAAAAGCCTTCGATCATTATTTTGCTGATGAATTCAGGAGGATTTCTGTCCTCACTTGACTTGTGACCAAGTCTCCGCACCCCCTGAAAAACACACACACACACACACACAAACCACACACCTGTACCCACATGCATACACACACACACACACACATACACTGCTGATTACTGTTTGCAGTTTATGGACCAGTTATTTGAAGGAGTTATTAGTTGAACAAGTCCTCTCCCGTATAAATAAGGTTGCATTTTGGATATTGTTGAATTGGAAATTTGATGACTTGTGCTCTCTCAGGTTCCGGGTGCAAGATTATGTGTTACTGACAGACAAACATCTGTATATTTAATTAAGGCTCATGGAGCGTCTGTGTTGATTAAACTGTGTAATAAAAATTATTACTAAACTTTGTGGTTTTGCGTTTTAGCGCCGCTGAAGCTGCTGTTTGTGGGCAGAGGCTTGGGGTGGGAGTGGATGTGTTCAGTACCCTGATGCTGAGCGCAGTACCGTGTTCCTGCACTAGATGGAACCCGAATCGGTGTGCTCTGAGTGTCGGTCGGTGACCTGGACTGGTCTCCAGCAGGAAATGCAACCACATCTCTGTAGAACTCTGTTCTAGAACCCATTATCCATTTTTTATTTTTTTTTTCTTTAATTTCTAAATACAGTGTCATTGCAGCGCCCGGTAACACTTTGTATTGTGGTCCTGAGCCCTGCGCATGTGGATAAGGATGCAATCTATTGACGAGACCAGATTCTGCTGCCTGCGTCCTGCCTTACAGTCCCATTGGTATCCCAGCTTAAGGGTGGGTTTGTGTCCCCCCCCCATGCCACCCCTTTAGGTACTGCGATATCTGCCTTTTATTGTGGGGGGGCGGCTCTAGGCTGCTGTGTAAGCCACAATGCTGTTTAGTTGCAATGTGATCAGATTTAATCATATTACCAACTAAGGAAATTCTGGGGTGGGTTCATGGCGTGTCTTGGTCGTCTGGCAGCTTGAGAATAGCTCTTATGCTGGATAAATTGGGTTTTTACATAGGTGATTGACAATACATGGAGGAAGGGGGGGGTGGATTTAGGGTGTTAGTTGTATCCAAGTATTTTTATATCTTAATGCTTTCCATTTATGTGTCTGTGAGGTAGCTTAGTCATTGTTCCCAGCCAGGGACATTGACCGTGTTGCAAGGTCTCTGTTAGACTGCTTTCTCCTTAAATCTGTGCATTACAATTTGCACAGCAACATCTGAAGTAAAAAAATAAAAATAAAAAGTGACATGCGTAATTACGCCGAATAATAATGTGATCCTTCAAGGGTAAGAGCAAGAGTGTTATCTAGTATGAACTTTCAGGCTGTTAATAAAGGATATACCGATTAGATTCGTCTGTAATGCTCATTCATAATTGTCGCAATTATAGTTGCTAATTGTGTATGTTTGAAATTCCTTTCCTAGAATGAATAGCTTGACCCCTGAGTGGTTGTACCCATTAGCTAATCTTGCATCCCAGCCAATAAACTGTACTTATCAGTGGAGTGCATTTAAATCCCAGTGCCCAGAATAGTGCTAGCTCACACGGTGTCTGTGTACACTAAGCTGGTCCACAGAAAAGTTGCAGGCAAAAAAAAGAGAGGTCCCCTTGGATGGTACCTGGATGATGTGGCATGCAGTCAACGGGGGTCTTAGGTTCTGGGGGCAGCAAGGTCTTTGTTTAGGAACGTCCTGTTCCTGCAAAGCTCCTCTGAGGAACGTGGAAGTTCACAGGATGCGGAGTAGGGCCTTATTGTCCGCTTCGCCGCCGTTCCTGCAGGATGCGGAGTAGGGCGTCTCTGTCCGCTTCGCCGCCGTTCCTGCAGGACCTGAGAGACTCTCCCTCATGAGCAATTTGACCGCAGTTTATATACACAGAGTTTGTCTTGCTCTGCACGTGAAAAGTAAACCTCTGGACGTAAAATGTCACCTGTAGCTTTACATTGGCTCGTCCTCAAGATATTTTTATAGGTGATTTGGCTTGAATGTAAGAAGGAGAGGAAGACGCCTTCCTGCCCTATCCCTGCAGGAAGGAGAGCTTCCCCTTGTGCGGATGATTGCTCTGCTATTGCCTGATTTCTCCTCCGGAAAAAGCGGACCCGAACGGCGTCGGTACAGGAACCGAACGGAATGCTGATTAGGGTGTGGGGCTCCTGAGGTTCCCGTCCCCCGGGCGGGGGCCCGTAGAGCGCTTCCTCATCAGGAGCTCGCCTGGGGCTCACTCATCAGTTGGCAGCGGCGTTACGTGGAGCCGCCCTATAAACAAAGAGGAAAGAGAGAAAAGACCTAGCAAGCGGTCTGACACCTAAACAAGTGCTTCTCCCCGCTGTGCAGAGAAACTCACGGAACAGCGCTCTGGGAATTCAGGGCTGAATCTGAAACGCCAGTCGCAACGATAGCCACACACCGGCGCCATAACCATACCCCCACTACACCCCCGTGAAGGGAATTTAAAAAATTCATCCACTGTCTAACTGCTTATCCTGGTCAGGTTCACGGGGGGGGGGGGGGGTCGTCACAGGGAAGCAGCGTGCATCACAGGACCCATACGCATACACACAGTCACACACTATGCGTAGGGTAGAGAAGCCAGTTAGCCTGACCGCATGTCTTTGGACTGTGGGAGGAAACTGGAGTACACCCAGGAAACCATGGCAACACTGGGAGAATACGCAAACTCCAGTGCACGCGTAAGGTAGGCCTCCTTCCGTACCTGTACTGCAGACACGCACTGGACGGGCGTTGAATGCACCCTTAACGTGGAACTAGCTGAGAGTGAATAGCCTTGCACGCTAACTGAGTAAATTGGTTCATTTGATTATAAAGTCTATATTTATTGGTAGTATATTGTACAGCCTAGAAGTATTTTATTCTACTGTTTCTACTTAATTTATGTTCTATGTTATCTGTGAATGTAAGCACCAATACTGCAGAAACAAATCTTCAGTACGTAAAGTGAATTCTGATAAAGTCGTAGAAACTGGGAATAGGAAATATTCAGGAAGAAAAATTCCAGGAAATCTTTTTTTTCTTGTCCGTGGTTCTCTAAACAGTACAGTATGACAACTATTTACATAGCATTTGCATTATATTAGGTATGAAAAGTAATCTAAAAATGGTTTAAAGTGTACGGAGGATGTGGGCAGGTTATAAGCAACGTGCTACGCCGTTTTATATACGGGACGTGAGCATCCGCGGATTTTGGAATCTGCGGGGGGTATTGGAAGCAATTATCCGCGAAAACCGAGGGATGACTGAATATTAAGGAAGCTTGGCATTGTAGTAGGCTTATTTGTAGTACAACTTCGTAGTATTTGTATATGGCAGTAAGAAATTCCACGGCCGGGCTGCTGAGTTTCGAGCATGTCTGTAATCTGTTTTATATTTTATAAGTATTCATATAATTTTCCCACATTTTTACTCAGACCTTTGATCTGTGGCAGATAAACCGCAGTTCCTACTTCTTACCACTAGGGGGAGTCGACTCTTGTTGTTCTATGAGGTTCCGTTCAACCAGAAAAAGCCTAACAAGGCGCTTTTGCCTTTTATCATCTTCTGCCTGAAGATGGCACTGTGATACAGGATTTACCGTCCGTGTGTGCCTTAAAGTCAAGAGGATATCTTCATGCTTTTTAATGGTGTGATTGGCTCATATCGGACCACAAGCCGTACTGTGTTGTGTTCAGGTTCTTGAGAAACCAGATTCCACAATGATCCAGCACTGATGACAGCTACACTTATTTCTGCAGACCTTTGAACTTCGACACATGTATTGACAAAAAAAGAAAATGTATACCAATTGACTTACATGACATCGCGCGCTCCTGTTTGAGGAATGCGTGTAGGCTTAACCAAAAAAAAAAGCGGTTCGTTAAAATTATAGCGAAAGTGCAAATTGGGCTGTTTAACTTTCCAGAAGTGTAACGAACACCAGACCAACAACTGGCAGAGGAAGGAATACTTAAAAAAAAAAAAAGGAAATAAAGAAAAAGAAGGGGGATAAAAAAGATTGGGGGGTTGAGGAGTGGGAGTAGTGAGGAGGGCGAGGATGAGATGAGATAGAGGGAGCCGAAGGAGGTGAGCAGGCCTCACGGGGACTGGCGGGAACTGTTTGTTTGGAGGCCTAGCTGACAACATTCCTCAGCGTCTGAGAAACCGGACGTTTGTTCTTTCTCGCTACGCTTTTTTTTAAGTTGGCCTTGGGCACTCCTGTGGTGCTGGTCATGTGTCTAGCTGGAGGAGGCCATGTGACACTAATCCCCCCCCCCCACCCGCCCCCATCTCAGGGAAGGGCTCAGTGGCCGCCGTGCCTTACAGAGAGAACACAACAAAGGAAGGAGGGTGGCTGAGGCCAGGGGCTGCACAGCAGCCGCGCTATGGCGTCCGGCCTCGCGTCTCTCAGCGCTTTCCTACCTACGCACATCTGGCTCTGCTATCTGAACCTACGCACCAAGACCAGCTGTGCGATCAGCCGTCAGCTGCTGCCTTTTACAAATACACACCATATATATAAAGATAAATAAAACCGCAAGCGCCAATATAATAAGTAGTGCAAATATCGTAGAGATGGGAGATTTTTACAACAGGAAGATATTACTGAAGACATAGGATAATGTATTGGATTAGATGTCTTTATATAGAAACATGAGACGTTATTAAACAATAAGCAAATAAAATGTATTTTAAAAAAATGTTTAAAACTATGTTCTCCCAAAGTAAAACCTGTCAGTAAATGAGAAAACAGGATATTAAAAAAATACATGAAAACTGAAATAGACTTTATGTGGGGGAGGGGGTGAGGGAGAATGTAAATAGGAAGACACGTGTCCCAGGTGAGATGAATCAGCAGAAATAGAAGTAAGAGGTGGTCCTTGTACTCAAATACCGTGGTCTCTAGTCTGCTTATTCAAGAATGTATGCTGTACTTTCACTGTGTAGCCAGGTTTCGTTTTTATATATAAATGTACAGACTTGTGTTATTGTAAACGAGGAGAGGGTCACAGACAAGCAATTATAGACAATTGTTTTACAAGATATTGACTTTCTTCCTGCACGATAAAGGTCGAGTGTCACGTTACCCCTTTGACAACCCGCTCAGATAGAGGCGCGTCACGTCCGCTGACCCTAATTCCAGCTTTTTTTTGTAATAATCTTATAGGTTTACCATCGGCTACGATTTTGGAATCAGCACAGCTTCCCCCAAGCGTAATAAACGGGTCTGGTATAAAGTAATGATAGTCAATGGATTTTTTGTTATCAAATTCCTTAACTCACTGGGTTAATCAGTCATCTCACACACACGTGTGAGTTAATTCACACGCACATTAGTCCGTAGGCTATATTCCTACACTAACCGTCAGATTTTATCCTGATAGAGTGCCTCCGTTACTGACTAACGTCTAAATGTATTTTTTTCTGTTTACAGTTCTGGTTTTTTTTTTTCCATGACAGTGAGATGTTACTGGGGGTTTGAAAAGAAGGGAATGCTGGCAAGGCGGACGCAGATAGAGAATGTGGTCAGTGTGGACGGACCCCCAGGCCGGTGCTGCTTTCCCCTCTGCTTGCTGATAAAAATCTGGAGTTGGCAAGAGCTGACCATAAAAAAGTGGTGAACCACTATATGGCAATCATTTCCAAAAGTGAAAAACGGAGGCGAGGCCAATTGGGGTGTGTGTCGCATGACAGACGCCGAAAAATCGGGCTGCTAAAGCGGTCCGAACTAAACGGGCTTCCTTCCGAGGGATTACGGAGAAATGCGGATCCAATTTATTCACGCCGACGCGTTGAGCACTACAGGGACCGTCGTGCGGATATATCTAGTTGACAGAACTTGTCCCCGTTATTTCCCAACGACGCAAAACATCACGGTCTTAAAAGGAGCCGGAGGAAGGCGGCAGCTTTCGTCACCTTTCCTATATTATCAAGATGAAGTGCTGCATTAAGAGATCCGCGAAAGCCATTCATATAACTTTAATGAAACTAATGCCTTTAAAATATTTAGAGACAATTAGGGAGGAATCCCCTGGAGCCCTTCCCTTTAGCCGTTAGACTGTCAAAGTATATTAAACATAACAAATTCCTAGTGAAATAGATTTAATTGTCCGCGCGCGGGGTGCAGAGCGCGCCGAGACGGGATGGAGCAGAGAATATGGTTGGAGTTTCAGGCTTATTCTGTTGCGCTTATAGGGTCGTGTGGGGTCGTGCCTGGCGGCTCAGCAACGTCACTTACGTGGTTATCACAGGCTAATATCGCTTCGGTTATCTGGTCAACCAGAGGCACGCACTGCTATGTCCCCATGCAGAACACGTATGCGGCCGCATGCTATAATATCAGTAACAGTAACACGTTGGATTGTGCTCATAACAACAACAGTATAGTTGTCGAGAATAAAAATGAATCACGTTTTAGGGCCACTTAATTTAACAGCGAGACCAACAACTATTACACAGGCTGTAATCCCTGTTTGCTACATAAGACTAGTAGCAATGTCCTGAATTTAGTTGTTGAAAACTATAACACGCCGAGATCTACGGCTGAAAGTCAAAAGACGCACCGGAATAGATCACTTCTGGTTTCTAGAGTAACCAAACGACAAATCTGCGACAATACACGTTTAGGTAGCTGCAGTTTGCGTCCAGGCAGCCTTACGCTGAGTATTACCGCCTAGTTTTGTTTGCCAGTGAGCCTGAATGCGCAGGCTTGGCCGCCGCTAGCGGCTGAACACCCCCACGCACAAACAGCACCAGCCCTTATCTCGCTCCCTCCCGAGCTCGGCTGCTGTGTTATTTTCCAGCACGGAGCCTGAACCCGCACGATCGATTCGCATTGATTGTCCCTGACGAGCTGCTCCACTTTCCAGCCAATGTCAGCCCGTCTGCGATCGGGAAGAAGAGAAATGAAGGAAAATCTCTGCCGCCCTGGCGGTGTCATTTCCACACACTTCAGTTGGCCGCCTGCCAGCAGACAGGACACTCACAAGAGGTGGAGTGGACTCTGCTATTGAGGGAGAAGAGGAGCCGAGCGCGCGGCCGGACCCGCGCCACTGCACCTTAGACCATCGCAGCTTAAATACACCAACAGGCTCTTTCTTACATCCAGTGTGTGAAAATTTATCGGGTAATGACCGGTCCCCCCTATACCTAAGTGCTGCGGTTTATTTATTTGTATTGCATTAAACCTTAGGTTGACTTGAAACATTATTTAAAAACATGTGGCTGAATTAACTAAAATATCGACAACGTGATTAATGTTAGCGCACAGGGGTACATTTCAGGCAGTCTCTGTAACTTTTTTGTGCTTAACATATGTCTAAGCAAATGAAACGGATGGGCTTTTGAGTACGTAAAACAGAAAAGAGACAAGACCCCAAAGTCCTGTTTCTCTCCGGCATGTGACGTCATTAAGAGTTATGCGCATTTTTCCTTACTTAAGTCAGACACGTGGTGCCTTAATACAGACATATCTGTCTAAGTAATCATTTCCACGCTTCAGTAGCAGTTGTTGCTAAAATGATGGATTGTGCCTTAATAATATTATTATAGCAACCCTTATCCCACTTATAAAACACTTAGTAAGAAGTAAAGACCATTGTGCTTTGCAATTAATCTTCACTAACTCGGCGCATCAAGTGCATAATTTAAAATAATGTACTCTTCTGGAGAGCCCAGCTGATGTCTTTTGGAAGTGAGAGTGTTTGAAAGAAAACTTCCGTCTTAAAGAGGTATGACTAAAAATGTAGCTGCTTTCTGCTAAGAACAAAAACATATTTTGCGTGAACGGCAACCAGGCAGAGAGGCACCTTCAGGCACGCGCATCAGCCGAAACAATCATATCTCATCCGTAATAATCAACACGTGTTTCGCTTAAAAAACAAACAATTGCACAGGTCTACAATCGTACGGACGGGGTGTGATGCTTTCGTAACGACCACGCTTCGCCATTTGGTGTTTATTATTATTATTGTTATTATTTTGTGGCTACGTTGCGGGAAGTCCAGTTCGGTTTTTACGTGAAGCACCAAAAATCTATGAAATGTGTTTGCATGTTCTTCTCCGCAAGCAGGGATGTAGAGGTGGGATTGCAAGATCCGAAAGGTTGGAGAGCCCACAAGCTCGCTTCCGAGAAAGTACATTTTACGGCAATTTATCATTCCATTTCCCTCGCCTTTATTTCGGTCGAGGGCGGTAATATTTCTACTGGGCTAGAATTTGAATTTTTCCCTGGTTTTGGCATCAATCTCCGCAGCAGGCGCGGAGACGGGGCGCCTGGACAGTGGGATCCCTCCCCTCCGCTCGGATCTGCTTTGGTAGGTGCGAATGAAAAGGGCCTGTGTTTGCAAATATGCAGATACATTGAAGGGGGGAATCATACTTTGTTGAAGTCTGCTGAAAGTTGGGATGTCATCTTCCTAACGATCAAGTTAACAGGGAGGACGGGAGAATGTTTTTTCTTGATTTCCCCAAACGTGCCGCTGCAGACCGTGTGCTGGCACCGCAGAGACCCCGGTTTCAGATCAATGAGTCTAGACAAAAGGTATTTTTGTGTTGCTTTAATGTTAAATCAAATTTCTAACGGGCTCATTTACTGCATGTGCGTGTTTAAGACAAACGTTACCGTTGACTTTGGCGTTTTAGAGATTTACGTTTGCACTTTGTGTTAAGTCATTTATCTTCTTTTAAAACGTGTTCCTAGACCGGTTATTGTTGTAACACTCATTTTAAAATATCGTGGCATTATTTGGTGTTTAACTGGCCAGTGTGTAAAAATGTGGAGTGTTAAATATTCTGTTTATGATAGGCGCTGAACTTGACGCTCTCGTTATATATGCCGAAATAAATGATGTCACTTATATTTGATTACCATGATGGTGATTTATGATAGTCGTGATTTTCGTGTCAAGTGCTTAAATATTATGGTAAGTTTCCCCCCGCTTTTAAGAGTGAACTTTTCGTACCCGGGGAATTCGTACATTTTATCTACGAAAATGTATTAATCGTACAAATGCTTTCTTTATCTATGTACTTAGTAGCAGCATACCTATGTGTACGGCCGATGTATTTCATTTTTACTTTGGGGAGAGCACGCTCGTGTTCGGCGGATTTGGTGAAGCGCTCCCTGCTCTTTGTTGTTCCCGTGGAGGGATCCGGCCGCCGCCTGAGCGCGATGTCCCCCCTGCCCGAGCGCTGCTGCGTGCGGGGATTTACTGCGACCCCCCGGCGCTGCCGCAATCCGCGCTCGGCGGCTCCTGCTTCGCTGCGTGTTTTCCTGCCTGCAATTAAACGGCGCCTTAACTTCAGTTGTTAGACTGTTGTTTCGCGTCGGGGCTTGTTTGTGCGCTGGGATCATTCAATCAGAGGTGCGATGGAAGAATACGCAGCGTTACTTGTATAATAAGAGTGATTATTATTAACGTTTGGGCAGTCTGCTGGGTCCGATGTGTGTCTGCGTGTGTGTCCGTGTGTGTGAACGCGCCTGCTTGCGCACGGGCGTGAACGCGCGCTTGGGGCCAAAAAACGTTATAGGCTATGCATTACCTGAGCTAATAAATGTATAACTTGCACACCCCCCACCAGATAGGGAGTAGCAACTTAATGCTCGGCTGTTATTCCGTTACGATTTCGGGACGCTCGGGATGGCTGCCCACCACCAACAAGGAAAATGCTGAAAAGATATTTTTAAGTAATGCTTTCAGTTTCGGCTTTTGGTCGCACATGAAGTATTGACGAAACTAGGGAATAGCAGGCTGTTGCTTCTGTAAGTGGATAGGGATTCGTAATAATTTGACGGATTGATCATGAAGCGATTAGCGTTTTATATGCCTGATGTGCTATTAATCGTATACACTTGTCAGCCTATGAAGGGAGAATTTTCAGCTATTCCGAGGCGATCCGGCAATTGTCACATCAGTCACATTTCGGCGGAAATCTGCCTTCATACTAGGCATCGAGGTCTCAGGTGACTGTGCCGCTAAACTAGAAGTTAGTCTGGCGATTTTCTTTTTACAGTTTGGATGTCAGATTTAACGCCGATGCTGAATCACACGGATCTTATTCTCAACCCGATAACTGAGCCGGTCTGCTATTATTGTAATGAATCGGGCTAATCATTTATAATAAAGAGAGGAAGACAACTGTAGCAGTGGCAAGTTAATTTAAGATGCCCCATTTTCAGGTCAATTTACAATCAATTATGACATAGACGATATCTATCAAAATGCAGAACAAACAAGCAAGTAATTGAAACCCCATTTAGTTAAGCAATTGAGTTCAAAGACGTAGCGAGTAGATTGGAAATATCCGACCAACATTTTTTTAGGACTGTGTAATTAGCAAAGTCATTCTGTCTTTTCATGCTGGTGTCATGATGAAATAGGTTGCGTTTCACCGAATTAAGCTTCCTTAATTAAAAACAATTGCAACAACAATAATAATAATTTCACTATTGCTACTGGGTATAAAATGTAGGGGATTTTTTGTGTGACTCCTACCTTAAGCTAAGGATCAGTGCAAGAATCCCTGTCTTTCAGAAGTACAGTAAAATCGGGCTTAAGGAGCTGTATTCTAAACCATTTTCGCTTGGCTTTCCTTTGGAGAACCCAGCGGGAAAAAAGTGCAGAAATCCAAACGTGACCCCGCGTAAGTGCCTTGCACTGATCCGCCGTCCGCCCGTCACACCCCCCCCCCCCAGATCAAATTGTTTTGAATTTTTTTTTACTAAATTGAATCCTTAGCAACACATTCCTGCCTAATTATTGGGGGAATCTGGCACTGACAGCCATATGTACTCCACAGTGACAGCAGCCAATCACAGGCGTTGTTTCAACTCGGATATGTAAGGTTATGTATTAATGGCTGTCCACGGTTTGGCATCCGTTCGTTATAGCCCACTTTGATGTGATGTCATGAGAGTTACCCCCTTTTTTAAGTGCTGCTTGTTGACATTAGTGTGAATGTTTATTTTTTTTTGCAGCGCATTTGCATCTGGTCCTGTTATATGATGGTGCGGCCCCCCTCCTGCTCCTCTAGGGGGCTCCGCACAGGGACTCCTTCTACCTGCAAACCGCTTGCGGGGGGAGTTTAAGTCGGTATTACAGGAAGCCCCATTTCCCGATCAGCGGGGGGACGGCCTTGTTTGATAGGCTGCACACTGTCCTGCCATTTGTCTTGCCTTTCTTTTTTCATCTTTTTTTTTTTTTTTTGGTAGATCATTTAACACTAAGGGACCAAGAAAGAAAAAACGAGGTAAAAGAGGAAGGGAGCGAGAGGGAGGGCAGCCAGGGGGGCGGCGGCGGTGCGAGGGCCTGGGGGGGCCCGCTCCTGATCAGACGCATTGTGCTGCGGCGAGCGGCCTGGCCCGGTTCTGCTGGCGCCGCAGGCCCCCGTGCTGCTGGGAACACGGGGGCTGCGTTCCCGCCTTTGAAGCTCTACCTCCTACTAATTCTGGCCTTCCAATTTACACACACTGTGCCCCCCCCCTCCGTCCTTCCCCTCGCCTTTGTCTGCCATATAAGGGCCGGTCCAGCACGGCCCCCTTCCTTGGCGTTTCTCTGCGGTGTCGCGAGTGCGTGCCTGCGTGCGTGTGTGTGTGTGTGTGTGTGTGTGCGCGCTTCCGCCGCGCTCGTGTGGCTTCTGAAGGACAGGTCAGGAAAATTTAGGGTTTATTTTTTTCCGGCGCCTCACATGGCGCCCCGGCGACGGGGCTGGTGGTGCCGGAACGCTGGGCCTCTCGCGGGTTGCGTCATGCGGAGCTTTTCTAGGACAGGTGTTCCGCCAGCCAAAGGCTCTCGACTGCCTTTACCAGCGGCCAAGCCACTACGGACCATACTAGCTTTCCAGAAAGGGCTGCTGACGGGGATGTTGTAGGTTCAAGTCCTGGGGGACCGTGGGAGGGGGGGAGGGGACCTGCTCAAGTCATGTGACCTAAAATGCCCCAGGAAAAAAAAAACACCCGCCTAATGACTGAGTGTGAGCAGGTTTTGGGGGCTAACGATAGCTAGGCGGGGAAGAAATAATAATAGTTAATAAATAATAATATGTTCTTTGATAAAGCATGAGTAGGGATGGCTCATGTCGCTTCAGCTCAGTGGAGCGATGAAACAAGGTGGGGGGGGGGGGGGAGCTGGGGGGGCTCACCTTCCGGAAGAAGCACGTCAGCCAGATGGCGTTTAAGAAACGAGGAACTAAGGTATACAAACACGGATTTGTACCTGCGTGCGGGCGAAAGGGTACCATGTACTGGAGAGTGATGTTTATCTGGGTCAGATCACACTCCGGACTTAAACTTAGCCAGACGTCGTTTTAAATTTTTTTTTCTCGACATCCAGTATGTGTGTCTGTATTATTTGTACCACAGGGTCTGCAGGAGTGACTCCTTCAGAGTCGCCCCTATGAGAGTGAGGTGAGCAGGTGTCTGGGCTGCGATTCGTGAATGGGGAGTGTGTGAGGTGCCCTGCCGCTGGTTTTAATGTTGGGCTGTTATCTTATTAATGGTGGATAGATGTACAGGGGTGTGTTGATTCAGAAAGAGAGGGAGGACAGGACATTCCCCCACCCATCTGCCAGGTCTGTCACTCCCTCCACCTGCCCCCTGGCTTATATGACTGTTTCCTGGCAAACGGTGACCATGTACATGGCGCTCGAGGGTTGGACAGAAACTATCCAACAGCCCGGTCCGGTCCATTCCAACAGCACGCCCGTCACCCAGCCGCTCGGTCGCTTTCTCTCAGCGGCCGGTCCCACTTTAACGTTTCTCCCTCTCTCTCCTGTCTTTCTCCCGCAGTTTTCAGTTCGTCTGCGGGAAGATGTGGATGAGGGTGGGGATTTAGAGCTGGGTCGAGGGCTCCAAGGGCTTCGATTGGCCGATCCGTCAGCAGGGGAGGTATCGCCCTCACCTGGGCTTTGAACAAGACCGCCAGCAAACGCCCCTCCTCCGCACGTGCCGGACCATGTCTGGCGGACGACCAGAGGGGAGCCAAAGCGCCGAGAGCCTGGACAAGAGCAGCTGCGGCGAGGAGGCGCCGGCACCCGTCACCGAGCGGCGCAGTCGGAGCGGCATCATCAGCGAGCCGCTCAGCAAGAGCCTGAAGAAGTCGCGAGCTCTGTCGCAGTACACCGCCAGCTGCTCCAACGGACTGCTGCAGAATGGCGCGCTGGGGGGTGAGCCCAAGGGCAACTCCGGCACGGTGCAGGACAAGCAGCAGGTGGTGCCGAGCAAGGTGGAGCGGACCCTGGACCAGGTTCTTGAAGCACAGAACGGGCTGCTCCACTTTGCGCAGGCTGCAGCACTCTTGAAGCGCGCTGGGATGGAGCATATGCTGCTTCCCGGCGAGCAGGCGGTGGCCGGCCTGGGCGACCTGGAGGGCGTGTCCGGCGCCGACGCCATCGGTGGCCCGGCGGACTTCCCCTACCTGGGCGGCTTCCCCTTTAACCCGGGTCTCTTCATCATGACGCCCGCCGGAGTCTTCCTCGCCGACAGCGCGCTGCACATGGCCGGCCTGGCGGAGTACCCCATGCAGAGCGAGCTGGCCTCCGCCATCAGCTCGGGCAAGAAGAAGCGGAAACGCTGCGGCATGTGCCCGCCGTGCCGCCGGCGCATAAACTGCGAGCAGTGCAGCAGCTGCCGGAACCGCAAAACGGGCCACCAGATCTGTAAATTTCGCAAGTGCGAGGAACTTAAAAAGAAGCCGTCCGCTGCACTGGAGGTAAGGGTGTGAGGCGCGACCGAGGGGGTCGAGGCACTAAGGGTTCCTGGAGGCGGGCGTTAAAAAAGGGCTCTGGATGGAGGGATTAGACCGGGTAGAGGCTGGAGGGATGGAGCGCTGGGCGGCGCTGGGATCGGCTAGGGAGGAAGGCGGGGCTTAAGAGGTGAGGATGTGATGTAGGTGGGGTTTAAGAGCTAATAGGATGGGATGAGGCTGTGATATCGGGGAGTGACAGGTGGTGGAATAGAGGATGTTTGTGGCCAGACACACGGACACACACACGCACACACATACACGCACACACACACGCACGCACAGACACACACAGACACACGCACACACACACGCACACACACACGCACAGACACACACACAGGCAGCACAGGATTCCCTTTAATCTTTCCACCCTCCCCTCCACATATCCACCCCCCCAGTTGAAATTGACAAGTGTCGGCCATCTCTATTCTATATCACCCCCCCACACACACATCCTCTCAGCAAATGAGCCGGCTTAAAAAAAATATCCCCCCTAAGCACAATCTCCCATATTGGCGATCGGTCCATGTCCGGGCGCTGTGTGTGTGTCTGTGTGTGTGTGTGTGTGTGTGTCTGTGTCTGTGTGTGTGTCTGTGCGTGTGTATGTGTGTCTGTGCGTGTGTATGTGTGTCTGTGCGTGTGCGTGTGAGATGCCTGTAACTGGCGCGCCCAGTCCATCTGGCACCGGGCTCATCATCTGAGGCGCCAGGTGTCACCGCCGCGCGCCTGCTCTCCCCAAGCCCGCGCCCCGTCCCCGCCGTGTGTCCGCAGGGCCTCCGCGCCCACCACCCCCCCACCCTCCCCATCACGGTCGCCCCCCTGCCATGGTTTCGAAATGAAGAGCATGGCGTCATTAGTCATGTCAGAAGCCAGTGAGGACGTGTCAGGATAGCCTGCATGCTGGGGGGGGTGGTGGTGGGGGGGGGGGGGGGGGGGGTCGGGTGTTCACTTTCACCCCTGGGGGGGTTTCCGGGTCCCGGCTGAAGTGTGAGGTTAGGGATATTTTGCAGGATGATTGACATCGTGTCTGGTGGGGGGGTGGGGGGCGATTCGAGATTAGGGTGAGCTTGGGGGGGGGGTGGGCCTGCGTTAGCGGATCATCCTGAGGAACGGCGTCGAGTCAGAGCCGGAACGTGGCCCGGACAGAGCCAATGGGACCTGTTTGGTTATTACCACAGTGTGGGACTGCGCCAAGGACACCAGGAACTCTCTGGCTGCGTGTAGGCCGGTCAAGCTTAGGCTCATAGAGAGAGACTTTGCCGCGCGTGATCTGGATCGGGCCGGTCCGACGCTTTCCTGCCCCTGGGCCGACGCAGTGCTTCTGACAACTTCGGGTGTGACTCTGAAGATTTCTCTGCTCCAAAGTTCATGTTACGTCAGGTTCAACTCTGAACAGTCACTCTTAACATGTATGTTGCTTGATATCTCATTAATTCCTTACAAGTTGCATAATCTCATCAATTATATTGTATTTGAAGGGTAGTCTGTCACGCAATGGAGTTTAATTGCATATAGATGATGGTACTCTGGACTGTGTTTTACTGCTACGATCTACATACTTTTTGTAATTGTCTATGTTTAAACGTTTGTCTATGGGACCAATTTGTGGCAAGATAGCTAACTGGCTAAATATCTAGCTAAACTTTATAAGCACAGTATTTCGTAAAACTGACATATGTAAGAAAAAAAAGTTGCATCTAGTCTGTTGGGGTTTGATTGTAAATGATACTTAAACATAAGATGAAATAGCTGTAATGTAATTTGAATAAAAATTTTGCCCCCCCGAATTTGAGTCAGATGGTTATCAATTATTTGTCTTGCCGAAATAAAAGCTAGATAAAACATAAAGAATGAAGAAGTTCCTTACGTCTTCGCTAAATGCAGAAATGCCTCCTAGCTGCCTAAAGACAGAATGAATCCTTGTTAGTTTAGAATTCGCTTATTTATGAACTCATTGAATCGGTTTTGACACGGAAACAAATTATTCAGCCTACTTTATAGTGGCACATTTCTTTGTTCCTGCCTGGAAGGAGCAGCTTGGGCATTTAGCACGGTGCCACACAAATGCAGCGAACGGCTAAATTAATTAAGCACTATTCACTTGTAGCTGTAATTTTATAGTGTGCTATCAAATTGCGTATAATTGCTAGTTTTTCTACTTCTCGGTCGTGTTTCCAGTGAACATAACGCTCATATCATAAGCAACAGCTGACTGGCCACACGTGTTTATGCTCTGTTGGTTAATACATGCAATTATGAGGGGAAAATCTATTTTTGCTATAGACTATTGACCATCATCGCTTGAAGCACACAGGTAGAACAGCCCTTCAGAAACCTTCAGATCGGTGAGGTGACTGTCACCGAAAGCCTGAAAACATCCTACATTCATAGTCATTTTAGCTTCTGTGAACTTAATTCCCAGGGTATCCTCGCCGCACATCAGATCACATGAGGGTTTAGCGAGGACAGGAACACACAGATTCATCATTGGAACTTGTCGGGTTCTGAGTCGTTGATGGAGGACGTTGAAGGCCAGCACCCCACCAGTCCGGCCAGTCGTAGGCGCAGGCGAGGTCCTGCTAGTGGAATCGAACCCCAGCCGAGAGCCTTATTGGCACACATCATCTATGTCAGACTTTTCGTGGGGGTCGTTCGCCGGGGTCATCGCCTGCCGTCCTGGGGTCACAGTGACCTGTTGAAGTTCTCAAAACAGCACACAAATGTTTTGTTTACGTCGTTTGCTAACTGAAGGCCTTCGTCCAAACGAAATCTAAGTTACTCTGATGCCAAGAGTTCGATTTTTTTCCCCCCCAAATATCATATCAGTCTCTTCCAGTCTTATGTTTAATTAATTCAGTCTTCGGGAAGAAAAAAGAAGCCAGACTTTAAGTCATATATTGTACAAAAAATTAAAAAAATAATATTGCACACACATACAAAATATATAGAGTTTTTATCCTTTATTTACTTTTGCTCACTAAGTCAAATACGGATGCTTGATTCACCAAAGTAGAAGCCCAAGCACAGGTATGTCGGGATTTCAGTAGCTTTTGCATATCCCATCATGCTTTGCTTTGAGGTGAGAGGTCAGAGTTTTGTTTTTAAAGAGGAGCTGTGATTTTGCGCTGCTTTTTTAAGTGCGTTTGTTGTCTGTCGACTGGAAAACCAGGTGATCGGTCGGGCTCTGCTTGGAAAGTCAGTGGATCGGGCAAAATGGACAAGGGGTCGAGTTGCGCCGCGCTTTTGTGTACGTGTGCATTTTTAATTTTTTTTTTTGGGCGTATTGGGGCACGTCCTGCAGAGCTTCCGGCAACAACTGCCGCCAGGCTCAGCCCAATTCGCATGTAGGTCCGTAGGTGTGAAAACATGCCGCGTGTCACCGGAGATGCACTTTCAAGCACGAGAAACCGAGAGGCTGTCACTGTTAAAGCCGAAAGCTAGTTACTAAATAGCCTGGGTGAATATTTGGTCGGTAATTGTCCTGATTGTGAATGAGTCGCACCTTCCTTCGTGACGCACTATGGATTACGGCTTCTGGGAAGATAATAAGAGCAGTACTGCATGTGCTTGATGCGTCCATGCGAGTGGGGTGCCGTAAATCTCGCAGGGGAGAGGTTCCGAAACGCTAGCTCTGTGGCGGGGGGGGGGTGGCGCCAGCCAGACCTCTGGGCTGTTTTCCATCGAAACCTCACGGTAGCCCAGGGGCGGCCGTAAAAACGGGGCCGAGATGGACGTGGCGAGCCGGACCGCGCTGGTGGGAGGTGTCTGTCGTTATTTTAGGAGCCTCGCAGATGAACAGAAATGTAAGGGCTGCAGGAGACGGCCTGGTGGAGAAGCAGCTCAGTACGGGGAGATGGAGCACAGCATGTACCCGTAGCAATCCTGTGGGACCTGACACACCATGTGGGGTCTGACATGTATGATGTATGTGTAGGAAGAAGGAGGGGTACCATGATCCAGACCATGTGGGGTCTGACATGTATGATGTATGTGTAGGAAGAACGAGGGGAACCATGATCCAGACGATGAGGGGTCTGACATGTATCTACAGGGACAACGAGGGGAATCAGGATTCAGGTCATGAGGGGTCTGACATGTATCTATAAGAACAGTAAAGGGAACCATGATGCGGACCATGAGGGGTCTGACATCTATCAATAGGAACAGTAAAGGGAACCATGATCCAGACCATGAGGTGTCTGACATGTATCTACAGGAACAATAAAGGGAACCATGATCCAGACCATGAGGGGTCTGACATCTATCAATAGGAACAGTAAAGGGAACCATGATCCAGACCATGAGGGGTCTGACATCTATCAATAGGAACAGTAAAGGGAACCACGATCGAGACCATGTGAGTCTGATCTGGTTAGGCCAGTCCAGCACCAAACGTTAATACATCCACACACATGTGTATGTTTCTGGAGGTGAACACTGCATAATATTTTGGCTACACTTGTCATTGTATGCACGCACATGTTTTTTTGTAAGCTCATGTTAGCCCGTTCTGTCTGTTCCGTCACACATCTGCGAGGACGCCGGCAGCGTCCAGGCCTGCAGCGGTCCCCGGACACTTGGAAGGGGCACATGTGTGGTCAGCTGGCTCATCCTCGCTGTCTCTAGTTGATTATTTATTCATCTCTTCATTTATTTATTGCTGCAGCTGCGAGCTGCCCTTTGTCTGCCGTTGGCAGGCCGGCTCTGAGGAGGGATGTGACCGACTTTTGCGTTCTCCCCCACCCCCCCCCCCCAGAAAGGCCGCCATAGGAGCCGGGATGCAAACAGGGGAGAGTTCGCATCCTCTGCCAGGCGGCATGGGGCCCGAAGGGGCAGGGGGGGGTCACCTGAGGTGAAGGTGCTGTGTGCAGATGTGGTAGCGGGAGGGGGGCACAAGGGAAGGGGGGGATTGGGACTCATATACTGCAGGGAAGGCCGTTATGTCAGGGGCACCTCGAGGCTCGAAACCGAAATGCGCATTTCTTATTGAAAAGAGCCGAGAACAGTAATTAAAGGGCCATGCAAATTACCCGGCCAGCCCGGTACCAGATAGTGAGGTAGAAGACGGACAGAATAGGAGCCAAACACGGGGGAGGGGGTAATGTCGCACGCGGTACATGTCCGGCCGGTCCCGATCAAAATCTATCAGGGCCATCTTTTATTTCTCTGCCTCGACTCGGAAATCTTTAAATCAAAGGAGGCCTGACTTACAAGCCAGAATTCGAGATGCTGTGGGATAGTTGGAGCCAAGCATCCTTTTCCACAGGTGAGCAGATGAAAGAGCCGGAATCGTATTACAAGCTAGCCGACTCGCTAAGTGCGTTTTCTGTTATAACTGGCTGGTGTCCGTGTCATAGCTGATTACTGTAAATGAATGGATCATTTGTTTGGATGTTTTGATAGCTTTCACTTTGTGTTCTGGCTTGAGAATCGCAGCCCGTGCCAGCGTGGCGATACATGCTTTGTCTGTCAAGTGAAGTTGTTAAACAGCTGATTTTTTTGATTTATGGAGTGGGCTTGTTTGTGCAGTTATAGACTGATATGAAATTTAAAGATGGTGTTATCGAGTGATAAAATATGTTGGCATATTCTGTCCTGTGAGCTTGTTTCTGTCTGCATGCTTTGGTATGTTAAATTGTGTTTTTATTTGCGTCCGTTTGGTCACGTGCTTGTGTGTGATGCATATTTGTCAATGCGACATGTATGCTGCCGTTTCTGTGTTTATGTTTGCGTTCATTTGGTCATGTGCTTGTGTGTAACGCGTATTTGTCAACGTGCACATTTATGCTGCCGTTTGTGTGTTTTTATTAAAATGATGTGATGTTCTTCGTGTGTTATTTGCGCAAGCCGTGTGTGTAAGAGGCATGTGGATGCACGTTGGCCTGCGTGTGCATGTTCATCACGCGTCAGGCCCGCAGCTTACGCATTTCGCACATAGCTGTCAGAGACGCTCGTTCACAGATACAGGCGTCCACTCAGGTGCGTTTGTCGTTGATCTCTTTCGCCTCAACAGACATGTGGAATCAGATGACAGTAAAATGGGGGAGGTGGGAAAAAAACAGGTGACAGAAGAGAGACCCCCGGTTTTACTGATGGGGAGCAGGGAGGGGATGTGTTGTGCGTTGTGGCTAAATAATGAATGGGGCATATCGGATTTCACTTGGAGCCATGGCTCACGGCAGCCCAGGAGGGGCGGGAGTGTAGGGGGAGGGGTGGCTGTGATGGTAGGGGGGGTGGGGGGAATGGGGGGGTAAGGTCTGTTTGGGACAGCTTGGCGTGACGCTTAACTAAGCCAGCTGCTCTCTGGGCTTGGGGGAGAGGAAGGGAGGGGTCTGGGAGAGAAGGTGGGAGAAAAAATGTAATATGGAACGGGGACAGGTAGATGGCGGAGCAGGTGAGAGCGTCCAGGAACGCAGGCCGTGCAAAAAGAATGCATGGCCAAAAGAACATTCCGGAAGGTTAGCGAGAAGCCTTCGTAATTTACCAGCAGTACAATGAAAACTCTGGATGGCTTAGATAGCAAAAGTCAAATGCGGCCGTTTGTTTTAAACGCCAGCGTCGTAAAATCATGCGTCGTGCGTGAAAGGGGTTTATGATGTACTGTTACCCGGACCTGGGGCTGATGTTGACCCCAGCCCCCCGCAGACTTCTGGCTGTCATGGAAACCCCCCTCCAGTGCTGTCAGTGCCCCCCCCCCCCCGGATCCATGATGCTGATTCCTCTCCTCTTTTCCTCTTTCCAAGAAGGTGATGCTGCCGGCGGGGGCAGCGTTCCGGTGGTTCCAGTAGGACTGTGATCCCGACGCTCGCCAGCGGAGTGTGACGGCACCCCTTCCACCCCCCCTGCCCCCCCCCCCCAGCTTGGATTGTCTTGGGCGCCTGGGACCCCCTGGCTGAACCACAAAACGCTGAAGTCAAAATGCATATTACTAATGGATGCACCTTCATATTCCTGAACCAAAAATAAATGTACAGAGATCTATGGCAATTCATTCTCTTTTCTATGTTCCGTTTTGGTACCTTTTTGTCCTTTTTCCAGCAGATTTCAGTCATTTTGACATGGAACTTCTCATCGCCAAACTGTAATGAGGGATTGAGGTGTGCGGACAATCAGCTAAGCTCTGTGTTCGGTGTTCATGTCGTTTCTGTGTGGAAAGATACTGTACTTGTGTAGAGAATGTAAATTTACAGCTATATTTTAAGAGACTAGCAGCTAATGACAAGCACTCTTGTAAGTCGGCATCATTGTTTTTACTTACAACCCTCTGTATTTTTCGATTGGTTATTTTTTTATATTTTGTTTCATTTCTGTTTTGTTACGTGACTGAAGAGCAGTTTTGAAAACTGCCCAGTGTTTGATATTAAAAGCGAAACGTCGACGATATAGAATTGCGATTCCTGACCGAATAGAGATTTTTAGTCTGACAGCCCTGCCGTGGCCCAAACTCCCAAAAATGAGGGAAGACTCATTTTCCGCAGTAGTTTTCAGATGACAGCAGAAAACGCCGCCCGTCATTCTCCCCTGCACCCTTCACTGGCGGCCCCAAGTCTCCGCGTCCCGGAGAGGCTCACACTGCTGACCGTGTGTGGGGGCCCCGGGCTCTGTACGAGGTGCGGCGCTCCAGTGGCATCGTCCATCCACTGCACCGCCACTGCATCTCCGAAAGGAATCCCTTATGTTTGTATTAATTTAGAAACCTGGGCTGTTTTTTTTTTTTTTTGTGAATAAAAAATGACTGCATGTATTTGTGTCCGTATCTACAGCTCTTTTGCATGGCGTTTTTAGAAAGGTATACTAAGTGCTAAAAAAGCAATTGCAGACCACTGGTAAAAAATACTGCAGTTAAAAGTACATAAATCTTTCTGAATTGTCCCTCATTTATTTCATGAAAATAAGGGGAAAAACTGAAGCATTAGGAAGTAGTTTTAAAAAAAAGTATCGGGGCTTGCTTTTGTTTTGGTACTTGTTATGATTTCACACATAACTGTAAAACAAACCAGGGAAGAATGAAAGGCACAATTACACCAAAGGAAATAAGAAAGAATGAAATAATTCAGAAATTCTCAATGAGATCAGTTAAGCAGAAGCCTGTGCAGAGTTTGTAAGACACAGGTGGGTCTGTTTTAGGTCCAGGCAGAGATGTGCAATTTCACGGCAATTTATAGAGGGGACGGGACATCCAGGGGCTGCCTGGGACTGAAACCAGCCACCCTCTGTCTCATTTTCGCCTTGTTCTTTTGAGATTACGTTGCCATCGGCACCACAACGTGTTTGGATCAAACCCCACCGGGACTCCGAGCTTACAGCAGAACTCGAACCTCGAACCCGTATGTCAGAGCCGATGCCTGCACTCTGCATCCTTGCTGTTTCCCAGCTACTGACGAAATGTTAGTCCAAATATAATATGCAATTACAGATGAGGACAGTGTGCAGCTGCGTAGTGGAAACGGACAGCCCCCCCACATGCTATAAAAGAGCACAACTTCTGCGAGTCTGGGGCGTCTACATGAAGCGGGCTCGCAGTTTTATCCTATCTGAGTGTATCTGGCAGCCTGGCCCCCCCTTCCTGCCCCGGACGACAGCGATGGAGCCGGGAGGTAGCCAAGGTCCTACATTATTAATGAGAGCCGGGGCGTCCTCAGCAGCCGCCCGGCACTGCGAGTGCACGTCGCGGCCAGTCACGCGCTGCCCGTGCGTGACGCCGAGCTCCTCGCGGCGCTTCCGCCAATTCCAGCGCGCCTGCGTAGTCAAACCGCCGCTCCACAGCGTTAAAGCTCGCCAGCGGATTGCTGCTCGTTCCGCTCTAAATGCGAAAAATTAAAATAGAACCCCCCCCCCCCTTCCTTATCCGTGCAAGAGGAAGAACGACGATCCTTTGCGTTCGTGGAATGTCCTCGGCGTATTTTTGCATAGGGACACATTTTTTTCGTAATTAATTTGGTTAATTAACGTATGAAGGCAGAACCCTTCGGAAGAGAGCGCCATGTGTGTGGCGGCTGGTGGTGATGAGGTGTGGGTAGCCGCGAGGTAGGCCGCATTTGCTCAAGGCTGCGCCCGGTGGCGAGGGGAGAGAATGGTCTTCCGCATGTGCGTGACGCAGACGGCTGGGGAGTTTGGGTTTGAAGTGTGGTGTTAGGGGGGGTTGGGGCAGGTCAGGGCATGCGCGGCCTAGCGGGGTGAGGTGCGGCGTTAGGTCTGGGCGTCTTATCAGCGATCCCCAGGCGGCAGGCCGTGCAGATCAGCCTGGGCCAGACAAACGGGCTGCCCGCTCGCCTTGCTGCCCCCTCTGCCTTTATCAGCCTCCCGGAGACACGTCCAGGACGTGTCAGTCATTCCTGTGCAGCTCGGGGAAGAGATCTTAACTCAGCACCGCGAAACAAGACCAGGAGGGCGGGGTGGGGGGGGGGGAGGGTGAGGGGAGGGGAGGAAAAAAACCCATTATGGGTGGGAGGGGGATTGTGTCATGGTTTCCCAAATCCACGCTGACTGTAGCGGTCCACGCAGAGCCAGAGACAGACTGTTAACCCCCCCCCCCCCCCCCAGTCTGACTCAGCTGTTTCTACCAAACGGTAAAACCGTAACCTTGATGACTCACGCGCTCAAATAACGGTCAGAGCGGCAAACAATCGCAGAGCAGTCTCGGTGGTTTCCACGTCCTGGCGGGGGCGTGCATGCGGCAGGGGGGGGAGGGGACTCTGTCACGCGCCTCTGGGGTTAGCCCGCGGGGGTCGTTTCAGTCGCTGACTAATTAAGGTAGGGGCGTCTGAAGTAACGAGCCTTTGCTGGAATGTAGGTCGACGACAGGCGCCTGGCGGAGTCGCTGCGGAATTTCCAGGCCATGTTATTTGGTCCTAAAGGAGGGGCAGCAAACTCCAGGCTGAGTGATTCTCTGTGACGCACCTGGGGTGAACCCGCCCTGTCGCCCACTGGTGCCCAACTGAACACTCTGAGACCTCTGAACATAGTTCGCTATAACATGAATCACCGGTGGAGTTCATATCTGAGAGACGCTGGTCTTGGGGTTACAGTACAGTGACGGAAACTAACTGCTATTTAACGTGACTGGTTGAGAGCAGCTGTTTTTTAAAGCCACGGAATCACTCAAAAGTCGTCTGTCATCTGTTAAAAAGCGTGCGCGCACGCACACACGCGCACAATCGACCCGGTGACATACAGCGGCCACGAAAAAAGTGATTTGTTTCCTCAGCAAAGTGCAAAAATAACATGTCAGTGGAGGGCTTTATTTTTTTATTTTTTTTTTTCCCTCCCGCCCTGACAGACGTCTGAAGACATCCGTGAAGTGAAAGATCATCAGACAGGAAAGAGAGGCACGTTTGGGAAAGAGAAAAACAGAAAGCAGAGGGGGAGACGCTTGGAGGCGCCGGGGCGTGCGTCGCAGCCGGGTACTGGAAGAAAGGAAGGGGCACGCGCACACGCACGCACACACGCGGGGACACACCGAGAGATTAAGCACAAATCAATGGCTCTGCTCAAATGGGAGAGAGATTTGAGTCCGGGTTCTCGTTAAGGGTTGACGCAGGCGGCGAAAGCTCAGGGGAGTGTTATTACCAGGGTGATGGTTGATAAGACGCTCGTTCCTCCACGGTGCATCCCAGGGGACAGATGCATCGCGCAGCCATGGAAACGGTAAGGCTAGGTGTTACGCTATAATTGGGCCAGTGCTTTTAACAGCACAGTCGCACAGCCAGGTACGACGCCGTCTCCAAATTAGAAATCGTGGTGCGGCGCGCAGGCGAGCGGTGGACTTTCAGCCTCCCACCCTAACCCCCCCCCACCACTGCCGCACGTACACGCAAACCCTCTTTTTTTTTTTTATTCTGTTTTTCCGTGTCCTGGAAAACAGAGCCTTCCCTGCCGGAGAGCCTTCAGCCCATGTGGGCGGCGGAGTTCAACAAACGGGACGGACCAGGAGGGACTGTCTCCGAATTTTTTTCTTCGTATGTGTGGGCCCACCTAACAAAAATAAAATAAAAATCAAATAGTCCCATGCAGCAGGCCGCCAGTCCCATGCGGCAGGCCGCCGCTTTGTTTTCAGTTTCAGTTCTGAAGGAGCCGTGCGAATTACGGCGTGGCCCCATTCATTTTTTTTTTTTATAAAATAAATAAATACACCAAAATGCTAAAGAAATAGTTTTTTAAAAAGGGCAGAATAACCCTACAAGGCAGAGGAGTGTACAGAATGGCTGCTAGGACTCCCTTTGCCTGACAGCTTCAGTGTGCGCGTTTAACCTTTACTCGCACACACAGCCGGGGTGGGGGGAGCGGGAAACGGGGGGGCGGAGCGGCTCTGCCATCCACCTCCTCCTCAGACGTTAGAGAAGGCCGTACGCAGTGCTATCGACCCCGATCGGTTTCTGCCATATTGATCCCTTCCCCGGCCCCTAGCAACCCGTCCTGCAGCGCGCGCGCGTGTGTGTGTGTGTGTGTGTGTGTGTGTGTGTGTGTGCGTGTGGGGGGGGTCCATACCTTACCTTGTAGGAACCAAATGGCCCCAGAGCATGATGAATATCGTTTTCTTTTTACCTTATAGTGACCAGTTTCCTGGTCCCCACAAGGGGAAACTCAGTTTTATAAAAATCTGTGACTGCAATCAAAAAACTAAAAATGCCAGAAGTGGTCATTTGTGGTTAAGGTTAGGGCTGGGTAGGGGTTAAGATCGTCATGTTACAATTAGGGTGTTGCCCATAGAAATGAATGGAGAGTCCCCACAAAAAGGATTACAAACGTGTGTGTGTGTGTGTGTGTGTGTGTGTGTGTGTGCACTCTTGCGTACGTCTCGCCTTTCATTCCGCTCAACGGACGCCTTGGATCTGGCGACCTTTAACTCACTCTCGGCCGTTTTTGCAGAGAGGCAGCTTGCGTGTCACTTTTTTCGAGAGCGTGTGCACGTTGGGGAGGTCGTGGGGGGGGGGGGGGGGTGAAGTAGGTGGGGTGAAGGGGATTTTATGTCCCACATCAGACGGGAGTGGAAGGGCTCCTGTCCCGTGTGCTCCATACCGATTGGGGGGGGGGGGGGGTGGGTCTCTCTGAAAAGTGAGGGGGTGGTCATTGATGCTCTCTGCTTCCCTGTCAGGGGTGCTGACGTGGACACGGCATGCGCGTCTGCATGCGTGCGAATATCACCGTGAGTGTGTGTCAGTGCTAATGAGACCGTGTGGATGTGTAAGCATTAGTGTTTGTACTTGCGAATTCTGTATGTTTGTACCTGTGAGGGAGTGTCTCCCTGTCACTGACTCTACGTGTGTGTATCCATATGACTGTGTGTATCCATATGACTGTGTGTATCCATATGACTGTGCGTGTATCCATATGACTGTGTGTATCCATATGACTGTGTGTATCCATATGACTGTGTGTATCCATATGACTGTGCGTGTATCCATATGACTGTGTGTATCCATATGACTGTGCGTGTATCCATATGACTGTGTGTATCCGTATGACTGTGCGTGTATCCATATGACTGTGTGTATCCATATGACTGTGCGTGTATCCATATGACTGTGAGTGTATCCATATGACTGTGTGTGTATCCATATGACTGTGAGTGTATCCATATGACTGTGTGTGTATCCATATGACTGTGTGTATCCATATGACTGTGCGTGTATCCATATGACTGTGAGTGTATCCATATGACTGTGCGTGAATCCATTTGACTGTGCGTGTATCCGTATGACTGTGCGTGTACCCGTATGACTGTGCGTGTATCCATATGACTGTGCGTGTATCCATTTGACTGTGCGTGTATCCGTATGACTGTGCGTGTATCCATATGACTGTGCGTGTATCCATATGACTGTGCGTGTATCCATATGACTGTGAGTGTATCCATATGACTGTGCGTGTATCCATATGACTGTGTGTATCCGTATGACTGTGCGTGTATCCATATGACTGTGTGTATCCATATGACTGTGCGTGTATCCATATGACTGTGAGTGTATCCATATGACTGTGTGTGTATCCATATGACTGTGAGTGTATCCATATGACTGTGTGTGTATCCATATGACTGTGTGTATCCATATGACTGTGAGTGTATCCATATGACTGTGAGTGTATCCATATGACTGTGCGTGTATCCATTTGACTGTGCGTGTATCCGTATGACTGTGCGTGTACCCGTATGACTGCGTGTATCCGTATGACTGTGCGTGTATCCATTTGACTGTGCGTGTATCCGTATGACTGTGCGTGTATCCGTATGACTGTGCGTGTATCCATATTGGCTGTGCGTGTATCCATATGACTGTGTGTATCCATATGACTGTGCGTGTATCCATATGACTGTGCGTGTATCCATATTGGCTGTGCGTGTATCCATATGACTGTGTGTATCCATATGACTGTGCGTGTATCCATATGACTGTGTGTATCCATATGACTGTGTGTATCCATATGACTGTGTGTATCCGTATGACTGTGCGTGTATCCGTATGACTGTGTGTATCCATATGACTGTGTGTATCCGTATGACTGTGCGTGTATCCATATGACTGTGTGTATCCATATGACTGTGTGTATCCGTATGACTGTGCGTGTATCCGTATGACTGTGTGTATCCATATGACTGTGCGTGTATCCATATGACTGTGTGTATCCATATGACTGTGCGTGTATCCATATGACTGTGCGTGTATCCATATGACTGTGCGTGTATCCATATGACTGTGTGTATCCATATGACTGTGCGTGTATCCATATGACTGTGCGTGTATCCATATGACTGTGTGTATCCATATGACTGTGCGTGTATCCATATGACTGTGCGTGTATCCATATGACTGTGTGTGTATCTTTCTGAGTGTACATGTGTTTTCTGACTAACTGCCTGAGTTTATCCTTGAGACTGAGTGCATGCTTGTGTGTGTATCCAGCTAACCAAGTGTGCATGTATGTGTGTACCTTTGTGACTGAGTGTGGACAAGTATGTGTATCCTCGTGACCGAGTGAGACGGCGTGTGTATCCTTGTGACGAGTGTGTGTGCATGTATGTATCTATGTCACCAAGTGTACGTACACATATGTATCCTTGTGACTAAGTGTACATGCATGTGTGTATCCTTGTAATAAGTGTGCATGTGTGAGTATCCTTGTAATGAGTGTGCATGTGTGTTATCCTTGTAATAAGTATTCATGTGTGAGTATCCTTATGATGAGTGTTCATGTATGAGTATCCTTATAATGAGTGTGTATGTGTGAGTTATCCTTGTAATGAGTGTGCATGTGTGAGTATCCTTGTAATGAGTGTGCATGTGTGAGTATCCTTGTAATGAGTATTCATGTGTGAGTATCCTTATAATGAGTGTGTATGTGTGAGTATCCTTGTAATGCGTGTGCATGTGTGAGTATCCTTGTAATGGGTGTGCATGTGAGTATCCTTGTAATGAGTGTGCATGTGTTAGTATCCTTGTAATGAGTGTTCATGTGTGAGTATCCTTGTAATGAGTATTCATGTGTGAGTATCCTTATAATGAGTGTGTATGTGTGAGTATCCTTGTAATGCGTGTGCATGTGTGAGTATCCTTGTAATGGGTGTGCATGTGAGTATCCTTGTAATGAGTGTGCATGTGTTAGTATCCTTGTAATGAGTGTTCATGTGTGAGTATCCTTGTAATGAGTGTACATGTGTGTGTATCCTTGTGACTAAGTGTATCCTTGTAATGAGTGTGCAAACGTGTGTGTAACCTTTTGACTGAGGGTGCGCATGTGTGCTCTGGAGTTCTGGCCAGGTTCAGGCCTTGCTGTGGGGGAACCATTTAAAATCCTCCCTCCTCCCACCTTTTGACTGAGTGACATGTTTGTCTATCTATGTGATATCTGTGTGTATCCTTGTGAGGAGTGTGTATTCGTAGGTGCATATCCTTGTGATAGTGTTCGTGCATGTGTCTATCCTTGTGACTGAGTGTGCATGTGTGTATCCTTGTGGCTCAGTGTGTGTGCGTGTGTGTATCCTTCTGACCGAGTGTGCATGAGTGTGTATCTATGTGACTGAGTGTGCATGAGTGTGTATCTATGTGACTGAGTGTGCACGCCTGTGTGTATCCTTGTGAGGAGTGGGTGTTCGTAGGTGCATATCCTTGTGATAGTGTTCGTGCATGTGTCTATCCTTGTGACTGAGTGTACATGTGTGCATCCTTGTGGCTCAGTGTGTGTGCGTGTGTGTATCCTTCTGACCGAGTGTGCATGAGTGTGTATCTATGTGACCGAGTGTGTATCTATGTGACTGAGTGTGCATGAGTGTGTATCTATGTGACTGAGTGTGCATGAATGTGTATCTATGTGACTGAGTGTGCATGAGTGTGTATCTATGTGACTGAGTGTGCACGCCTGTGCGTATCCTTGTAAGGAGTGTGTGCTCATGTGCGTTTTCCCGGTGCATGTGAGTCTCTGTGCCCCAGTAAGCTCCGGTCTGAATTAATTGCATTTGAGAAGCGGTGCTCTGGAGTTCTGGCCAGGTTCAGGCCTTGCTGTGGGGGAACCATTTAAAATCCTCCCTCCCATGTGGTTCCTGCTCTCAACTTAATGACCCCCCCTTCCATTCCCTTCCCTTTCCTGTGCAGGTCTCAGAGCCCCACATTCTCCTATTCTGGTATTCCGTATCCTGTGAGGAGTGTGCTCACCAGCAACACGCGCACGCTCACAGCGGCGTGATGCCTTACCTGCCAGTTAGCAGTGCTGCGCGTAGCGACCAGGGCACCTGTTGTCAGAATGTGGGACGGGGGCGTCACCATGCAACCGCCACAGCGCACGTTAAAGATGGGGATCGGCGCCCAGTTCAGATCATCCCCAAGCCCCCACTAGTGTCCGCGGCTCCCTACGTCTCCAGGCAGCGCTCAGAACCCATCGGCCGCCTCCATCCGTCAGCTCGGTGCCGCGTTCACGCCGATCGGCACAGGGGGGTGGGACGCCGTCCCGCGGCGCTGCCCGCAAGGCAGTTCCGGGTGGGTCGGTGCTCCTGTGCCGCGTCGCCGCGGAGACGGCAGTGGGAGGCCCGGCGCGCCGGAGGCAGGGAGACGGGCTACAGCACCGTGATCCAGGAAAGGAGACGCACAGGCCGGGCTGTCACGGGGCCGGCAGCCATCTGGCCTGCGGTGGGCCTGCCAGGCCTCGGAGCTCTGTCACCTGCACCGGGGCCAAGGGGAACCGCTTCCAGCTCCCCCCCCCCCCCCCAGCTCCAAAGGGAGCAGCAGAGGAAAGTTTGGACGTTCATCAGGCCCTCGGTGCTGTGGGTCCAATTGATTAAAATACAGAACGTCTTATGCTCTGTGATTAAAAGTGAGGGAACAGAATTGACCCAGAGGTCAGAGAGGTCCAGGCGAGTCCAATGAAGTCAACCGTATTGACAGGCCAATCTTAGACACGCATGCGCGCACCTGGCTATGTCACAAAGGATGCTGGGATATGAATCTGGTGTGGGGGGGGGGGGGTGCGAGGGGGGCCAGCAGCAGAAGGCGCCGAATCCGGTAACGTCAGCTTCTCTCCTCCTGCACGCGCACGTCCACCGGCGACCCCCACATGTTCACGAGCGTGTGACACGTTTTCAGGCGCGAGTGGGATACACGTGTGCGTGCTGGGGAAACACGCTAAGTCCGGTGCATGTAAGTGTACATGTGAAGCAGCGGATATGCAGTAGACAAGCACACACACGCGCATTCATGAGCATGCAGGGAGACACAGCGACGCATCTGAAGGACACGGAATGCATGCAAGGTCGGAGTGTGTGTAGAAGTTTGTGTGCGACGATCCCAGCATGCAGCCGTTCTGCTCTCTCCGCCCCGCGTGGTCAATAGCACACGGACCGGTAGATCAATGCGGGGTCAATACCGCCCAGACGCTGCCTCTTTGTGCTCCCCTGATTTAGCCTTCTCCTCGCGGGACCTCTTCTGCCCCCGCTCTTAAATGTGTTCCCCGCACGAATCTGAGACGCGGCTGTAAATCAGCTTTCCCCGGCCTCTCCGAACGCCACCCGGGATCTCTCTCTGCAGGCTTTGCACCCGCACTCTTCGCCTTAATGCCGTTCCGTGTCATGGTGTGAACATCGAGCCCAAACAGTGCTTACCCCGTGTGTAAAAGACGCAGAGCAGGACGTTGGTCTCATCTCACCCAATTACCCGGTAGCCATGAGTTTTGATAAAACTTTATTCCCAGATTCAAAGGACGATTGGCTGAAGATGTTTTATGATTGTGTTTATTCACCAGTCAGACATCGCGAGTAGCACTGCAACCTCACAGTGTGGGTTTGATTGCATGTTCTGCCCATGTAAACATGCTTTTCAGCACGCAGGTACCGAATCTCATGGACTGATGTCTCAGAATTACACCTCTTTCCTCTGTGATGGTCCGACTTCCTGTCCATCGTTTGCCCTGATTGGATCATTTTCCTCTGTGATGGACCGACTTCCTGTCCATCGTTTACCCTGATTGGATAATTTTCCTCTGTGATGGACCGGCTTCCTGTCCATCGTTTACCCAGATTGGATAATGGATGGATTCATATCCCTGAGGTGCCTAGCTTCACAATATTAGACCAAATTATTCCGAAAGGTACCCACTGAGCGTGCCCGCGGAGGTACAACCAATTAATTTGCCAGTTGCCATTTCAGCTCATTTGTCGTCACTCTGCTGGGTCATTCGAAGAAAAACCTGTTTTGTTTCTTCCTTCAGCTTTTAAAAAACCAAAACCGATCAAAAAAAAAACCTTTGTCTTTTTAGACTCAAGAGGACTCAAGGTTGCCCGTCACTTCTTCAGTGGCCTGCTCACTTGGGGGGGGTGATGCATTCAGCCAGCGATTCCTACCCCTGGTGGGAACATTGCCGTAAAGATCCGCATCCGGAAATGAGGGCTTTTGGATTATTTTGGTCAGGGATGGCAAAAGGATGATGCTAACTTAGAGCGTGAGAATGAAATTAACCAGCCATTGAGCTCATCCCGTGAAATGAGGTCAGGTTCTGGAAGCAGAGGAGGAACCTGCGGCAGAGCACGGTTCCACTCGATTCCCTCTCACGTTCCTACGGTTTTCTTTAGCACTTCCATATATTTCCGGGGATTGATTGCTATTCAGCGTTTTGGCCCCGTTAACACCCCCGCAGTTCCAGCCGTGGTTCGGCCCAGGCTGCCTGTTTGTGTCCTGTGGTCGCTCAGGGGTTCCTCAAAGCCGCGGCAGCATCTGCCAGGGGCGGGCACCCAGGCGTCTGCTCGAGCGGAAGGGCAGCGAGGACGAGGCCGGCCGCCGGGGAGGTGGTCCCTGGCTTTGGGGTCTGCTTTCTCCGCACTGCCCTTATTACATTTCTCCACAGGAATGAAAATGAGTTTGGTTTCACCGAAGAAATCCAGGAGGCTTGACAGGAAGACTTTGCGTCACGTGGCTCCGGGCGGATTGCAGTTCTAGGGTGTCTGCGTTGACGTGTTTACAGCGATCTCTGGCCAGGGGTTCGAGAAAGGGACACTAGCGGGGGTATGCTTACACGCGACCTGCCAGGTCTTGCACTGACTCCATCAGGAATGGCTGCCTAAGGTGGGGGGGGGGGGGGGGGAGGCGTGACGGATTGTACTTCAGTCTTGGAGGCCCACGAGGCATCTGCCCAGAGAAGCTGGCACTCACTGGCTTCCAGAAGGCTTTCTCTCCTGGCCACCTTCGGTGCGACCTTTTCAGCAAGGAAGGCGGTTGCTAAAGTTGGGTGGCGTGCGGTTGGGGGGGGGGGTGGGGGTGAGAAAGGCGGCGGCGCGCACACACGCGTGAAGAGGCGTCGCGCGGCAGGAAAGTGTCGTCGTACCGGGAGCGGCGGGGATCTGGAAGCGATAACGAGCCAGTTCCGCTTGTCGCTGCAGCGACGTGTCGGTTGTCGGGCCCAAGCAAGGTGGCGGGAGGGGCGGAGGGGGGGGGGTCGCCGACAACAAAGGAGTTTGGAGGCGACCGTGGCAGATTTATTAAATAATTAATCCCCCCCACATCCCACCCCGGAGTCGGCGACTCGGGGATCCATCAGAATACGGCGTGATTGAGGACCTTGGGTGGAGGGGCTGGGCCGTCACTGTAATCGTCATTAAAGAGAGCCGAGTGGGAGTGAGGCACACGCTATTAGAGGCAGCGCAATTACAGCCGGGCTTGGCGACCTTGCTGACTGGAGGAGGTCAGGGTTCCTCATTAGAGTGCGGTGGAAGGGAGCCAGGAGTCTCCTCTGTGCCAATCAATAAGCTGCATTCCCCCCGCCGCACTAACCACAACAGTGGTTCTCCAACCCCCCCTCACTGGCGGCCGGCTTAGTGCTGCGGCACAGGTAAACAAGCTCGCGCACCGGGCGCGCACACACACCTGAGCCAGCCGGCCACGCGGTCTCTGGCGGAGGGAGGCCGTGACAGTCCTCTTACCCGCCCCCCCCGGTACCCCCCCCACGTCGGCGAGCAGGTGCGGACGTGCGTGCTAGCGCTGCGTTAGCGGAGTCCTCACGCGGACGCCGTGTGGCGGGGGTGGGGGGGCGGTGGAGCGAGGTATGCGAGCACAGCTTGGGGGCAGGCAGCACTGACTCAGTCGTCCGCAGAGGCTGGGGGGGTGCGGGTGGGGGGGGAGGGGCAGCCAGAGGGCTTCAGCACATTTCTGCGCTGTTTTCACTCCAGTAGTTCCGTCACCAGCCATGCCTATTAAATCAAGGGCCCCTTTCGACAAAAACTGCCAATTATGCCCGGCCATCCTGCCAGGCTGTACCCCCCCTCCTTCCCTCCCTCTCTCTCTCTTTCTCTCTCTCTCTCTCCCTCACTCTCCTGGAGTTTCAGTCCAACAGGATAAACCTGATCCAACCTCCGTCAATCCCTCACTTCTCTGTCTCACTGCACCAATAGGGCCCAGTGACACAAAAAAAATACTCGGAGGTGAACTCTGTTCTCCTGTTCCCGTGCCCCGCCCCCCGTTAACCGCACGGCCTGCCCCGCCCCCCATTAACCGCACGGCCTGCCCTGCCTCGCCGTTAATCGCTCGCCAGTGCATCCCCTCACCTTGCCCCTCACGGCTCCTTCGCTCGTAATGTCCTCCCTCTCGGACTCTCCCTCCATCTCCTCACTTCTTTTTCCCGCCCTATCCTATTGTAGATGTTATTTTCTGGCATGGGGAGAAATCACAGCAGCAAACATATAATTTGGAAATGCGTACGGTGTGTGTGTAGGGGGGGGGGCATTAATACTTTATTTAAATATTACATCACCATCCACATTGGACCGGCCGGGCCGGGCTTATCGACCTGCGTGAACTCCGCGAACTGTGAAGGGGGGACACGGCGACCAGGCACTGCTAGGCACGAAAGCACGTGGCCTGGGGGGGACAGAAAGCGGTGGGCCCTTGCGGGAGCTGGGAACAGGAAGCGACGAGGAGCGCTGGGACAGGGAGGTGTCCGGTTACGCAAGCCCGGGTACCTGCTCCTGCCTATTCCGCGGCTAAGCCGGAGGAAGGGGCTGAGGAGCGGATTTCAAGTAGATTTGGGTGGATTTTAACCTCCACAAAAGGGAGAGGAGGATGTAAAAATAAACTAACTCAACCCAAGCCGTGGTTTTTTATTCCTCTAAGTAGCACGTCTACGCCATTCGAGGGGAGGAAGAGCCATGAGGTTTTTTTTTGCAACGCGTTTTGGGTTTGTTAGTAGATTCAGATCCGCCTCAGAATTAAAGGCAGATTTTTGTCCAGTGCTGTGAGCCCTTGGCTGGTGGTTTGGTTGAAGCGAGGGGTGGTGGAGAGGCTGTAACTAGTCCTGGGGCTGGGGGGGGGGGGCGCAGACTGACAGGGAGAGCTGCCAGAGCGAGGTGACCTCACGCCGTGAGGCGCTGCGTTTCGTCAGCGTGCCGCTCTGCGCTGCAGGAGACGATTCCCCAGGAGGCTGCTGTGGGCTCCTCTCTTCCAGATCACGCTGTTCCTCCCTCCCTTTCTCCTCTTTTTCTCTCCTTCTGTCTCTCTTCCTCACCCTATTTTAGCTTTTTTTTTATCAGCTCAAATAAAAAATAAGAAAAAAGCCTTTGGTGGGATTTTCTCTCCTTGTTTGCCGTTCGCTAAACGCGCACATCGCAAAGAAATGTTTACACGTAGCGTGCAGGGTGGGGCGGGGGGGTGGGGCGGGTTAAAGACACAGACTAATAACCAGCTGGCCCCCAGAGAAGGCTGGCTCTTGTTCCGTTTATCGAGGTACCAAACCTGACTCGCTCAGGTAAAATGTCTCCCTGATTAAATGGGCGAATCTCCGCGCGGTTCCGGCACAGAGCCGAACAAAGCCGGCAGACTGTCAGGTGCGGCTGACACGCGGTGACTGCCTCACGCCGCCACGCCCCGCTGCGATCCCCCCCATCAGCAGCCCGCTGGGGGCGGGGCTGGCCGAGAGGACGCCAGGGCAGTGGCCTCAATATGTCACGCCGCGCTTAAGGGAAGCAGCAAGGCCACGGCCCCGCCTCCTGTTCCCCGCCAGTGGGCCCGGAAGCCTCTGTGCCCCGTAGCGTCCTGTGCCCGGCACCAGCAGGTAGGTAGGGTATGGAAGGAGCTGGAAGCCAGCACGTGGTAACAGGGAGAATGGTGGGGTTTGCTGGGGGTGGGGGTCTCCGTATGCCCATACCAGTGAGGGAATCGCAAACGAGCCAGCAGAAGCAGCGACAGACTGGGGGCCGCCTCGCTGGGGGGGTGACGCCACTCCTCGTCAAACTCTGCGGAAAAGCAGGCGGGCTGTGACATTTCGTCAGGGGGGTCCAGAATTTCTAGCTCCGTCCCTGGGAGGTGGCGACCCCGGTAACCGAAGAGCAAATGTACCAAGCAATCCACTCGTTTGGCCAAAAACAAAGTGAGGCTTGTGAAGGCTCGTTTGGTGCCTGCCGACCGTTTAGGTGCGGATGAGCTTCCACCCAGATCACGGGCGATTCTGAGCAGAACTTCTTTTGCTGGGGCCTCCTGCCACGCGCGGGATAAATTATATGGCGGGGGAAGTCTGGCCGACCGCTGCCTGAGAGGCGAGGTGTTTACCGGGGAGCGTGGGGAGCTCCTGCACGCATGCGAATCCTCGCCCTCTCTGCGCTCCCCGCAGCTATAATCCCTTTTATTGAAATGCGCGTCACCTGCCGCTCACGCAGACTCGCGCCCCAAGGTGCCGGCCGGCTGCTGCACGGTGCTGCGAGAGAGAGAACGAGCAGGAGAGAGCCTCCATTATGAAGAGATCTGCGGGGGGTTCGTGTGCCATAAATGGCCGACTCCACAATAGCTCCCTGACCAAAGCCCCACCTTTAATCGCTTAACTAACCCGCAAAAGAGCGATTCATCCAATCTACCTCGACGGAAGTGAGATTTTGCATCCCGAGACGGACTGCAGCAATCCTTAAATTCAGGTGAATGAGCAAAAGCTGTTGAGAACCGAATATGAGCGATGAAGGACAGGATGAATCCCATTTGGTGGGGTGCACCAACGTACTAGAATGGGTTTAAAATACACAAGGAGCCCGAGTCCTGCAGGCATTGGGGGGGTGGTCTCGCACACAGGTGTGGCTGTGGATGCTGGGGGCCTTGGGCTGGGGATATAGGGGGGCAGTAGAACCCAGGTCTCTCAGGAGGGGCGTCCACCAAGGTTCTCATGCTGGTTAACCACGATCCCCTGGGGTTTTGCTGCAGCTCCATCTCCTCTAGTCTCCTCCCATTCTCTCCCGTCGCCCCCCCCCCCCCCCAAGAAGCTCACAGCTCCTTCCAGGTGCGCCCATCTCCACCCACTCCTTCCCGTAGTCATTTTAGATTCAGCTTAACACTCGCTGGAACATCCCCCAATGCCCGGCCAGATGCCTTAAAGGGATGTTTCTCAAGTTCCTTACCTACCTGCTTCATTTCTTCTCCTGCACTCTTTCACTGCCACTTCCTCTACTCCTCCTTTCCGCACCTCTCTCTCTCCCATCCTCGATTCCTCCTTCTCTTCCTGTAATCCCCCCTCCCCTCCCTACCTCGCTGTTGCATCTCACTAATCAGCTGTTTTTATTTACCTCCCTGCCATTTGCCCCGTTAATTAGTCGTGAGCTTAAAAGCGCTCGTTTTCGTGAGATTAAATCGCCGCGGCTCCGCCCTCTCGCCAGACTGCGTTTCCCACCACGAGCACGTTAGTCACGGAGAACAAAAGCAGACGTTTAAAAACAGGAGGCGTTTACGCCGCGGCGGTACCAGCATGGTGCTTACAGAGACACACCTGTATGCCCCGCACGCGGGCAATCCGGGCCCCACTCTGGACCCAGCCCCCTACCACCCCCGGCTCCCGGGCTCCGTGCCCGCCCTGTTTTCGCCATCTACCCCCCACGGCGGACACTCCACGCTCCAGTTCACTTTACGAGCAGTACACACCTCGTCACGTTCAGATTTTTTACCGAAAGGAAGAGAGGGGCAGAAAAAAAGAAGACGGAAGAAAAGACAGATACTGAAGGGAGGTGTGTTCCATGGGAAGGAAGAGAGGGAGCGAAACAGAGTGAGAAAAAAAAGAGTGAGAGAGAGGGAGAGAGAGAGAGAACCAGAGAGATACAGAACAGAATGAGGGAGAGTTTGCTGGCTACCTCGAGTTCGTTAATATTTAATGTTCTTCACCTGAGAGGATTTTAGAGGACTGTCTCCAGCAGGGAAAGCCCATGCGCCCGTTACCCCGATAGTGCTGCTGTCTCGCTTTCCCGGTGCGTCTGCGAGGAATAGGAACACCTGATGTAAGGCCCACTGGTGCAAGACAGCTAGAGGAGTCGTCTGCTTACACGCTAAGATGACTGCCACCCCCGTCTGCAGTCCCCCCGCCGAGGGGATCACAAAGACCGGGAGGGGGTACAGGTCTCCCTCTACGGCTGGACCCTGGCGGTTCACAGAAGCCGGAGGCCAGGACGTGAGGGCATCCATCTCCCGCGCGCGACACAACCCCCGGCTGTCCTCACGGGAGCCCTGACGGCAGCCATTAAAAGTACGGCGGTGTTCCCTCTCGTTTTCTAATCAGGCTTTTTTCATAGACGGCCATCTCTGCTCAGCAATGGGGCTTTCGCTATATGCTGGTGCTAACGGCCCCTGAATCTGCCAAAAGGGCTCCACACCTGTCTTGCTGGCTGGGGGTGTCGGGTTCCCGTCAGAACGTCATAAACGGGGAAGCAGATGTGGACATCGGGGGGGGGGGCAGGGGCTGGAACAGCCGCTGCTAGGTCCGCTCTCCTGATTAGCATCCTGAGGGGGACTTGACGATCCCAGCAGGACATTAGGTCTAAACCCAACTATTTAACACAATGTGATGTATATATTAATGAAAATGAAAGCAGGTGGACTGAAGCCACTTCCTGCCTCGCTGATGCTCATGTCATACAGTCGCGTTTCTTATTCATACAGTCTGTAGACTCTCTATTCTGGACTTTTTAGTAACTGATTATTCAGTTTTATCCCATTCAAGGTGTCCTCCTGCCCCCCCCATGACCCTGACCAGGAGCTGCAAGACATATGGATGGATGGATGGATGGACGGATGGATGGATGGATGGAAGGACAGATTATTCTGTTTCATCCCACCCATGATGCCCTTGGTCTCCTCCCCTGAGCTCCCCCCCACCCCGTGCCAGATAGGTGGCCATGGCTGATGGATGGATGGATGGATTAACTACCCACTCCCCTTGTTTCAGGAATAGTTTTTCCGTTTTCCCGATTTTCCTCTGGAATGGAAATTACCGTATCTGATTGTTAAGCAGCTGAGAAATTCACTCGTGTTGAAAAATTACAACACACACTCGGGCCACGTGGCAGCTAGCTGGCTTGTTCATATTTTAACCAAATTATAGTGTTCCTAAAATATATATACATACAGCGTAGGAACCAGTAGTGCCTTTAGATGATAAATAAATGTAAAACTCTTTCGCTTTATTAACGATGCTATCAGAGCGTCATTAACCAGACACTTATAGCGTTATTAATGCTTAACTGTTTAACCAGCAAATAAAGACTGACAGAGGCCGGCCCAGCCAGAGGGGCGTGTCCACGAACGCCCTCCATTTGGGCCGCCCCGCAACGCGGCACGTTACCGTGCGGCCTCACCAAGCATATCCATGCAGACGGGATTCGCCGGACCGCGTATGCCCGACGGCGCGTAGCCTGCGAGGTGCGAACACCATAATGCGGCGACACGACGCCCCGCTGGTGCATTCCTGCGATCCCCATGGGCACCCAGTGATGCCAGCCGTGCTGCTTATTAATCTCACGGTTTTATTCCCCGTGACATCGACGCCCTTTAATGTCAAAGCAGGTCATGACCCCTCACCTTCCTACCCCCCTGGCACAGGCACTGGAAGCAGCAAAGCATGCTGGGACGGTATCCCATGTCAGTTGTGGGCTTGATGGTTCAAGGTGTCCTTAAATGGTGCAGCCTGTCATACCCCCCCCCACCCCCAAACCCTGGATGAGGACAGGGACAGGAAAGCCATCAAGTGGGCCTGCTTGGCACAGATGTCGGTCCCTCTGCACTCTTCTCAGAAGGATCTCCTGGATTCAGGAAGGAGGAACCTTCAGATGTTACTTCCCCATAACTTCTGAGCAGAGTTGCAGTACATGCAGAGAGCGGCGGCGTCCATAACGGCAGTTGTCCATCGCTCGGCACACAGACGTCCTGCATCTTCGCGCTGGCTGGCACATGTGCATGCACACGCGCATGCGGGCGTACGTGCGCAGCCCCGCAATCCGCATCACCATAGCGGTGTGACCTCGCCGCAGTCACGCACTCGCCCACACACGGACGTGACGATCGCACGATGTGAGGACAGTTCGCTTGGACCACGCGGTGACTGAGGACAGTCACCCTGGCTGTGATGGCCTCCCTCACCATGGCAACGCTTCCCACTGCGCAGACCCTGCAGCTGTAATGCCCGCCTGCACACTGCGTACAAACGAGCCCCAGAACGCCTTCCAGCTCCTCGGCAACCGGGCAAGCGGCCGCGGCGGACACAGAGCGTGCAGAAACTCCCTGCACCGCCGCAGGAGGAACTCAAGGCATTTTTGCTGCATGGCGCAGCGGCCTCGCTATCTGACTCCGGCCATCACGTGACGGCAATGCCGGAGTTTTCACTGCAGCCGGCTGGATCCAGCCGGCCGTCTTTGTCTCTGGAACTGAGCCGCGACGGTCCTGTGACTCCGGGTCCATGAGCACGACACCGTCTTCCAGCCATCGTCGCTAAGGCGTGATGAGCAATGAGGGACGTAAGGGAATAAGCGAAGCTGAAATGTTCCTGGACTATATCTGGGGGAGTTTGGGCTAGGTCTGCCTGGGCCTGTGTCCAGCTGGGATCGACATGCCGGGCGCCTGCACTCCTAGAACAAACATGTGACTCGTTTTTGTGGACCCACCTGATGGCCGATCCACAGTAGATCCCTGGATGTTTGAAAAACACTCCTGTGAATATCTTACATGTGGGGCCACATTTCATCATACACCCTCTCCACAAATGAATGAATGTTACATTTATATAGTGTTATTCAAGACTCCCAAAGTGCTTTACAGAACCAATGGGGAGCCACTTCAACCCCCACCACTATGTAGCCCCCACCTGAATGACGTGACAGTAGCCATTCTGCACCAGTACGCTCACCACACAGTAGCTAAGGTGGTGAAGGGGCAGGAGAGAATTCACCAGTTAGATACTGGGGATGATTAGGAGGCCAGATTTGAAAGGGCCACAGTGGGCAATTTTAGCCAGAACATCGGGATACCACCCCTACTCTTTTGAAAGATGCCCAGGGATCTAACCTCAGATAGTCAGGATCTCGGTTTAATGGGTCCCTGCTGGCCACAGTGTCCCCGTCACTGCACTGGGGCATTGGGACCCACACAGACCACAGGACGGGCTAACCCACTGGCCACACCAATACCTCTTCCAGCAGCAACCTAGATTTCCTAGTTGGTCTCCCATCAAAGTGTTGGCCAGGCCCAAAGCTGTTTAGCTTCAGGTCTATTACCTAGTGTGACCTGCAGGTGGTATGACTGCTGATATAAGGGGACACACATTTATACTCTATCCATCCATCTTCTAACCATATATCCTGGTCAGGATTGTGGGAAGCTCTAGTCACCCATCCACCAATTTTCTGTACCGCTTGTACTATGCAGGATTGTGGGGGTCTGGAGCCTATTCCGGGGGCTACAGGCACAAGGCAGGGAATAATCCAGTAGGGGCGCCAACCCGTCTCAGTATGAGCATCATATTTATGTTAATATGAACAGCCTCACATCCCCAGAGTTGGAGGTTCGAGTCTCCGCCTCCGTTTGTGTTGAGTTAGCATGCTCTCGCCGTGACTTCCTCTGAATACTCCTCCCACAAACTGAGGCTACGTGTGTCTGAATAGCGTGCGAGGGTGTCCGTGAACTTCCCATCCATCTCACCCAGGGTCTGCCCTGCCTCACGGCCTCTGCGTCCTGAGACTGCCGGAAGCGCGTACCACATAAGCCGCTATGGAATGCGGCAGGATAAGCATGTGTTTAGCGCCGCACCTCCCCGGATTGCCAGCTCAGCTCCGCGAGCGTGCGGATCCCGCCGTACTCCCCGTGTTTGCACAGGCTTCCTCTGGGTACCCCACCATGTGACCTGGAGGCATGTGAGAAGATGGCTCCCAGCTCCACCGTACTTAGCATCTCCGGCTAATCTTTCCGTCTTCCCCGCGTTCCCTTTAATCTCTCTAACACGGCCGCACGGACAAACCTACACTTCTCCGCCGCCCGTGTGCTAAGACAGAAGCATATGTTATGTAAATATGTAGTTATTTCAAGCTGATAAAGCATATTTCACTTTATTATTAACTAGATTAGCTACATTATTTATTAGCTTAGCACTGCACATTTTTTGAGCCAGTTTTCCCTGTTGTTTTTCCTTTAGCGATGATCCTTTAAGAGCCCCATTAAATTTAAGGCCACAATCCTCTTTTATCCTCTTACCTGAAAGCCACCACCTCCTACTTGCCACCTTAGTGACTGTGTTTCCCTGCTTTTATTGTCTCACTCAGCAGAAACGCTGGTCTGCAGTGACTTTTGGTGAGAGTTAGGGCTTTCCCAGCTTATCACCTGCCGTTTTGAGTGAAACTGCAGACTCTCTTGCTGGACGGGAACATGCAACCTGATGGTGTGGTCAACCGTATGGTCATACAGGAGTGATGGGCTGACCGTCGAGCCAGCAGGCAATGCGCACACGCGCGCACACGCGTGCACACGCGCACACACGCACCAGCACGCCGGGATACATACCTCTCGGTAATCTACGCCGCCTCCCGGCTTCTTTTGATTTTTCGTTTACGGGGCTGCCGGAAATCTCTGGGCTCGCCGTGAATTTCAGAGGCACGCAGGTGCCACGCAGCCACCCACTATGATATATGGGGGGGGGGGTTCTTTGCAGGAAGGAGGAGAAACAACGGGCTTTCATCCGGTTTTCCATCCACACAGACCTCCCCCTGTCGCTATGGTTGGAACGTTCATGGAGCCCCGGGGCAGGGGGGGGGGAGATCAGAAATTTCGAACAGGCAATCAGCGTAGCGCTGGAGTTCAGTGCTGTAATCAGAAAATAGCTGACAGACGTACGTACACACACACACACACACACACACACACACACACACACACACACACGGCTAACGTGCAAGGCAGCCAGAAGATAAACACACGCTACCGGGGAATGTGACGGGCGGAAAGGAGAGGCGAAAGCGTGCCGTAAACACGGATTAAAGTGGGTCACCCGTGATGGAGGGAGCAGCATTTCCTGGGGAGTCCAGCGCCTCTTTCTCTCTCTCCATCCTGCCCCCCTTCCTGCCCCCCTCCCCTCTGCCCTCTGCCCCCTAGCTCTGGTTGGCCAGATTCACACTTGCACACACCCACTCACAGACATCCATGTGCTCACACGCTAATGCACACACAGTGAACACACGTAACACCTGCGCTGAAACCGGCACAGGCGCACTCTCTCGCCCCGGGTCCCTCCCTGCCCATTTCCTCTCGCCCCTGGTGTTTCCGTTGGGGGTGGGGGGGGGGGGGGTGCGCCACCACCAGCCCAGCTCCCCAGTGGGGTCTTTGCCCCCAGCATCTGTCAGGGCAGCTGTCTCTCCCTGCGCCAAGCCGGCTCAACCACGGCAGAGTGCGCGGTACGGGCTGAGCGACTCACACGGCCGGCATGCGCCCGGTGGCTATACGGCGAGGTCGTGTGCAGCCTGAGCATGCCTGATAGCTCAGCTACAGTCAGTATCCTGGTGAAGGCAGTGTTTCCGAAGGGCCGTGGGAACCTCCTGGTGTGCCATGTTAGCCTTAAAGACACGCTAGCTTTCCTAAACTGCGGGGGTGGGAGAAAACGCAGGAGCGCTGCAGGTGTGTCAGTCAGTGTAAACAATGGCTGCCGAGGTACGAGCGCAGGTGGCGGAAAACGAGCGCCGCCTGTGCCAGATGCCCATCCCCCCCACCCCCCAGTCACGGCCCAAAACAGGAGCCCGACGACACCAATAATGGCCAACCAAGGCAGCAGTCAAGTAAGGGGCCAGGAAGACAGAGTGGAGTGGTGGATGAGAGGGGTGGGGTCACAAGTATAGATCAGCCCCTGCCTGTGAGGTGGGTACAGCACAAACAGAGCATAGAGTTGGCATAGAGAGACCACACACAGACACAACAGAGATGGCCCACATACAGCACAGCGACAGCACAGACACAGCACAAAGTCAGCACAGACAGAACACAGATTCAGCACAGAGACTGCACAGACACAACAGGGACAGCCCCTAATGCAGCACAGAAACAGACGGTTGCAGCACAGAGACAGCACAGATACAGCAGACACACATTGACGCATCACAGATACAGAATAGACACAGCACTGATACAGCACAGACACAGCACACAAGCAGTACATATGCAACAGATGCACTCTGATGCAGCACAGGCACAGCACAGATACAGCACAGAGATAGCACAGACACACACTGATGCAACCCAGAGAGAGCACAGACACACACTGATAAAGCACAGACATAGTACAGATGCGCACAACAGCATACACAAACACATACTGAAACAGCACAGACACAACACAAGCACAGCACAGACACACATTGTTTCAGCACAAACACAGCACAGACATATATTGTTTCAGCACAGATACAGCACAGAGACAGTGCAGACACACACTGATGCAACCAAGAGAGAGCACAGACACACACTGGGACAGCACAGGCACAGCACAGACACTAATGCATCACAGACACAACACAGATACACAATGAAACAGCACAGACACAGCACAGGCACACACTGATACAGCACAAACGCAGAACAGACACATGCTGTTTCATCACAGACACAAAACAGGCACAGCACAGAGACAGCACAGATATAGCACAGACACACACTGATACAACCCAGAGAGAAAACAAACACACAATGATACAGCAGAGACACAGCACAGACACACACAGCAGCGTACACAAACACATACTAATACAGCACAGACATACACTGGTACAGTACAGAAACAGCACAGACACACACTGACACAGTACAGAAACAGCACAGACACACACTGATACAGCATAGATACAGCACAGCTACACACAGGAGTGCACCCAAACTCATACTGATACAGCACAGACACACACAACAGCATACACAAGCACACACAGCACAGACACAACATAGACACATACAGAAGCATAAAAAGACAGTGATACAACACGGACACACTATGACACACACCAGATACAGCACAGACACAAATACACACTGATACAGTACAGATACTCAAACACACACCAGACAGATCTTGAGTTGTGCAAACCAAGCACACACACACACAAACACACACACACACAGCAACACACACACTCACTGTGACACACACACCCACACATACGCGTGTGCGTTTCCCCGGTAATGCTCTCTGTGTGCGTGGGGGGGGGGGGTGCAGGCAGTGCGGATGCAGCCCAGATTAATTGCGTGCGACGCGGGGAAGTGGATCTCGGAGCTACCTGGCAATTTCCCGCAACCTCCCCCCAAGTCCTGTGGCGCGGGGGAGCCGGCAGGTGGGCCGGCGCCGTGAGCCGTGAGCCGCTGCGCACGCCGTTGATATTCCGGCGGCGTAGCCCCCGCGCCGGCCGCCCTACATACACGCTCTCCCCTGGCATCGCGGCTGGCCCTTGGACGCGCTACAAATGCGGCGACGCTGCGGCCGGCCCTGCGGCCGCACTGCCCTGGAAAAAGAGACCCCCCCCCCCCTTTCTTTTTACCGACGCGGGTCGCTGTCGCCCGCGGCAACCCTCGCGCAACTTTGGCCCGCAGGCCGAGCAGGGGGGTGGGAGGAGCCTTAGCTGGTAGGGGGGGGGGCATTCATAAGGGGGGCAAGGGCAGTGGGGGGGGGGGACATTCACGTCCACATTCCCTAAACCCGGCGGATTACCCGGCGGAGCAGGAGGGTGTTTTAATGAAAGCAGCCACAGAGCGGGAATGGGCAGCAGCTGGTGGTGTGTGTTTGAGCTGGAAGGATAAGACCCTCACGCTTGGCTCGCCAGGCCAGCCCCCCCCGCCGCCCGCACAGGGCCCCTCCCCCCTCCCCCACCGTGTGGGGACTGAGCTACTTTGTCCGCTCCGCTGCCGCCTGTCCTGGATCCGGTCCTGAGCCGCGGGAGCCGACGGCGGAGCCAGGGCGGGAACGTTCGATCGGGACTGGATCAGAATAAATCGCTCCAGCTCTGGAACCTCGCCCCGATGTTCCTGGATCCAACAGCGTGGGCGTCGCGTCACGTGGGGGGGGGTTGGGGTGTGTGTGTGGGGGGGGGGGTGGTCTCCTTTGTGTCGAAACAGCAGAACCGCAAAGAGAGAGTAATGGTAGAGGACACAGGAGCCCGCAAAGCGTAGCCGGGATCGTGAATCCAACACACCCCCTACCCGCCCACCCCCCCCGCTCACGCGGTTAATTAAGCACAAAGTGTGACCAGGAAGAGTAAATTCATAACGCCGCGAGCCGGCGGCTGAAACCGCGCTAATCAACAAAGCCGACATTTTAGGCGCTCTCGACAGACCCAAAATGGCAACTGTGTTTGCGCGTGCCGCGCAGCATCTCCTGGGGGGCCTCCCTTCTGCCCCATCACCGCGGAGGTTCCGAATCCCCCCCCCATGTCGCTTCCCTGGGCTAATCTGGGCCCGCACGCTGAAGGTCACTCGGCCTCGACCGAAAGTGGACTGTGACCGCAAGCTTTATTTTTAGGTCTGTTACCTGCGGTGGCAGTGACTGCGACTGCGAGAGCTTTAGTCCGTGAAAAAAAAAACAACTAAAAACTAAAAACTGTAACTATCTACCCATCTTGCTGGATATGGATGGGAGACAGAGAAAAGGAGGTGAAAGAGGAGAAGAAATGCAGGGGGAGCAGAGGCTTGGGGGGGGTGCACACTTTGCAGTGGGCACAAAATGCAGAGATGGGAGACAGGGAGCGATTCGGGGAGGTCCTGGGGGTGCGTGGGCGGCGGCTGTGAGCTGAGCACCTCTCCCAGTCGCTTAGTCTCCCAAGACAGGAGGATGATGATGGGGCGTGGCTGGAGACGGGGGCTGAGGCTGCTGATGGCTGGGGTGGGGTGTGGGGCAGGTAGGGACGGGTTGGGGCCCCAGGGTGGAGGATCCAGTTACAGAGGCACACTGCGGGCTTTGTGCATCCGCTCCGCGCGATAAATGAAGCCCGGGCCTTTGTCATCTACACTCCTCCTCCTGCGGCTCCGCCGACGTCCCGGCGTGTTGGCTGCTCGGACGCCGGGGGGGAGGGGGTCAGCACGAGACCTGGGGACGACAATCCGGTACGATGCGAGTGAGAGGGCCTCGGTGCGATTCTCCCAGAATGGCTCTCCGAATTTGGGAAAAAGTCGGCATGAAAGTTAAACTCAGCCGGACTTCCTGGGCCTTTCGGCGCTAAGCGGATCCAACACCCCGACGCTGCTTTAAAATCCGAAGCCGCCGCATGCGGCTCGCGCGTACAGACGCCAGGGCGGCGGAGATGAAGTGTGGGGTCTCCGTGACCTTTCCCAGGATTGTTTGTGGTGTTTATGAGGCTGCGGTAAAGGTTTATAGCCTTTAGCGCTGTGTGGATAAGATGGAGAGGAGGCATGTGTGATGTAAGCAGACTGTGACGTGCATCTCGATCCCTCTCTGAGACCGGCTGCACCGTGCCATCGGAGGGGCGTGGCTCGCCGTGTGCCGCTGCCGGCCGCCAGGACGCCTCCCTCCTCATACACGCTTTAATCTTCCCCTTTGGCGTGTGCCGCAGATATAACCGGGACTGCAAATATAACCGGCAGAAAAAAAAGGGCTCTCTCCTGGAGTCACCGTGGCCATGGCGAGCTAATGAACTTTCCGGCTTTTCTCCATCCTGGTTTTTGGATTCCTGTAGCAGGAAAAGGGGCCACCAGTAAACCAAACTAGCCGACCCTGTAGGACGCACCCCCCCCCTTCCGCCAGCGAGGGCATCCTGCACCACATTGGGGGCTAAAAGTTGGATTGAGTGGAGTTTAAGCTCCTGACAGCCCGGAAGACGGCCTCCTGTCGGAGCAGAAGGGCATGAAGCTGCCTGCGTTTGATTCGCTGCCCTCGATTACATCGTCTCCCACTATGGCAACTGCCCCCTGGCAATGACGACTGTCCCTCTGAGACTCCAACCCTGTCCCAGCAACACCGGCAGTCGCCTAGCAACCCCGGCTATCTCCCACAACACCGAACGCTTCTTAGCAATGCTAACCATCTCCTGGCAACGCCTGGCGTGTCCGGAAAGCGCCAAATGCGTCCCGCCGATGCTCGGCGCGTCCAAACGGCTTGGGGGCGCTCGGTGACAGGCACGTCCTGAAGGTGAGGCAGCTCAGCTCTCCCAGCAGACCGAACCAAAACCGCCTTCCAGGAAAAAAAACACCCTGCGCAGCTCATTCGGGTCCGAGTCCCATTTGGGGTTATAACCCTCGACTGGAACGTCAAGTAATACCATCCCAACCAGGCTTACGGTCTCCTAGCAACACCGACCGTCTCCTCCGCTTGGAATCGGTGGTCCTCGCACCCATGTGGCGCTGTTTTTGGAGAGCGCGTCAGATCCCCCCCCCCCCCGTCCCCTCCTCCCTCCCTCCCCGACTCTCGTCTCCAACTGGCTCCCACGGCAGGATTTGGAAGCACGCTCACACGCAGTTTTCCCGAAATGAAAATAACAAGGCCACAGAAATCCCTCGCCGCAGAGGCCTGCGAGCGCCTCCGCTTTGCCTCTCTGCTGTCCCTGTGCTGCGGAGCAGGAGGCCCCAAGCGATCCGGCACGCTCCCCCGGCAGGGGCGTCACCGAAAGACACTGGCAGGCCGCACACCATTTCCAGCATCCCCAAAGGTCATTCATAACGTCACTTTTGTCGTCCACAAAATGACCCCTCTAAAGGCGGCACGGATACCCGACACGCAAGAAGAGAGTTTGCTTCCCATGAAACAGAGGTTTTAAGCGTGAGTCGGTAAGAGTGGCATGCGGACCGCGATGGCGGCTTTGTGATGCGTGTGGTGCCATGCGGACCAAGATGGCGGCTTTGTGATGCGCGCGGTGCCATGTGGACCAAGATGGTGGCTTTGTGATGAGTGTGGTGCCATGCGGACCAAGATGGCGGCTTTGTAATGTGCACTGTGCCATGCGTACCGCGTTGGCGGCTTTGTGATGCGCGGTGCCATGCGGACCAAGATGGCAGCTTTGAGATGCGCGCGGTGCCATGCGGACCAAGATGGCGGCTTTGAGATGCGCGTGGTGCCATGCGAACCAAGATGGCGGCTTTGAGATGCGCGCGGTGCCATGAGGACCAAGATGGCAGCTTTGAGATGCGCGCGGTGCCATGCGGACCAAGATGGCGGCTTTGAGATGCGCACGGTTCATATGGAGCGGACTGACTCGACCCGCGCGATAACAGACGTAACAGCGGCAGCTCATTAAGGCCGACTCCGCGCCGCATGCATCCCAGGATTTTTCCAGAGTATTCCCAGGGCTCCCAGTCCCTCACTCTGCTCTTGGGGGGGGGGCAAGCTTCCCGGCGGGCAACCCTCTCCGCGGCAAGGCGGACCCACCTTCCGCACATCTGAGAACCGCGGCGAAATCCCAATCCCCAGAGCAGGGTGAAACACGGGCCTAGCTTTCCTGACCTCTCCGGTTGCCATGGATACAGCGCACTATAAATAAAACAGCGTTTTTTTTTTTTTTTTTTTTTAAGGCAGTTTGGCAGGACCGTGGGGCCTGCCGATGGTGGGGCTTTTTCCTCCCCCCTTTATTTTTTCTCCCTACAACTCTCTACTTCCACTCTTCCTCCACTGTCTTTCCAGACTATTTTTCAGCAAAAAAAAAATAGAAATAACTGGCATTCATCTGTTCCACTCACATGTCCCTCACGAAAAAGAAACGAAATTTCAGTATGGGGGAACAAAAAAATGTCTCCTGCGACCGGACCTCACAGAGGGCAACTAAGTTGTTTGTCGGCGCTGTTGGGAGTGTTTAAGGCCGCCGTGTGTAAACAGACGGCGTGGCCCTAATGGGCGTATAAAAAAGGCCCTATTTTCTTCAAAGTGGCGGCGCAGAGGCGTCGAGAGACGAGCAGGATCTGCGTGTTTGTGCAGTGAATCAGGGTTGTGTTGCAGATTTCGTCTGGCGAGGCGAATCTCGGGAGGCTAGAAAATAATTTGGTCACGGCTGTGGGAGGCTGCTGGGGGGTGGAGAGGGGAAGGGGGGGGGCAGGGTTTCGACCGTCTCGCTGCGGTGAAAACACGCTTGACACTTCATTCCTTCCCAGCTAATGCGGAGCGGACTCCCGGCCGTTAACCCTCCACCTGCCAGACGGCGGCGTCGCGGCGCCGAGTCTCACCCGCGGGCAGCGCTGGGGACAGCGAGCCGCGGCCTGGAAAAATTTTTTGGCCGCCGCCCAACGGGGAAGCTTATCGCACTGCGGCGTTCCTGGACGTCTCCGGGAGCAGGAGTCGGGCGTCCGTGGGAGGAGTCGGGCCGCCCGGGTATAATTTCAGAGGACGTGCTGGAACCTGGGTGAACATTAAACTGTCGCGGTCCGTGTGGTTTTACCATTAACCGACCCGTACCTTTGCCGGGGGAAGGAGAGCAGGGTCTGGAATCTCCACCAAGGACACAGAAATCCCAGTAAGGAAATAGAAGGAACACCCTAAAACAAGAGCAGAACAGCAGGGAGAGGGAGCGAGAGAGAACCCTTGGGTGAATGTCACATGAGGGATTAACTGGCAGGCCTGGAGCAGCGTGGAGGACATTAATGCGCAGGCCGCAGGTTCAGCCGTAGGTTATTCCTGACGAGATCCTTACAGCTCCTAATCTGCGGGAAGACCGAGCGTCGCACTCCGGGAAGATAGAGGGTTAAGTAAAATCTGCCAGCGTGAAGATGCTGCGTGGTTCAAAATCCTTCCGCAGAGGATGGAGTTGGCTTGAAATCGGAGGGAGGCTCGGCGGTCAGCCACCCCCCCCCACCACTGGTGCGGAGGGGGTTAATGTGCCGGGCTGCCGCAGTACCCTCGCCCCCAGCCTTCTGCCCTCAGTCAGATTAATCATGTAGGAGAGACGCAGCAGGCCATGGCCGCCCCAGGGGGCAGCGCGGGCCTTGCTAGCCCACTCGCGTCACATGGTACGCCCCCCCTGGGGGCAGCGGGGTGGACCGTTCCTCGGGGTCAGCGGGGCCGTGGACATGGTCGCCACACGCCAGCCCTGCGGATCCCTCGCTCCTTCCCCCTTCCGTCGCTAACGTGTGAGGAGAGGGCAGAAAACAGGGCCGCTTCTCTTCGCGTAGACAACAGGCTCCTTTTATCTCTCGTCAGAGGATCCCTCTGCGGTAGCGGGGGGTTGGTGTTGGGGGGGGGGGGAGCACCCGAGGCCTTTGCACGCTGCGCAGTCCGCTCTGCAACGACTCACTGCGCCGGGGAAACAGCGGCAGTCATTGTGGGCTTTGGAGAGAAACGCTCTAAGCCCTGGGTGGGGGGGGGGGGGGGGGGGCGGTGGCAAGAACACCCAGCATGGCAGATAATAAGATAAAGTAACCTTCACTGAACACCTGTAAACCTAATCCAGGTAGGGCAATATTCACTGAACATCAATAAACCTTAGGCCAGGTACAGCAATACTCACTGAACACCTGTAAACCAAAGGTATGGTACAGCAATACTCACTGAACACCTGTAAACCAAAGGTATGGTACAGCAATATTCAAGGACCACCTGTAATCCAAAACGAGGTACACCAATTTTCATTGAACACTTGTAAACCTAAATCAAGTACAGAAATACTCACTGAACATCTGTAAACCAAATGAAGATATAACAATATTCACTAAACACCTGTAAACCAAAGTGAGATACAGCAATATTCACTGAACACTTCTAAATCAAAATCAGGTTCAGCTATATTCACTAAACCCATATAAACTAAAATCAAGATTAATTAACATTCACCAAAGACTTGCAAACGAAATCCAGGTATAATAATATTCCCTACACAGCTGCAAGCAAAAAACAGGTACAGGCCTATTCACTGAACACCTGTAAACCTAAATTGGATACAGCAATATTCACTTAACACCTGCAAACCAAAACCAGACGCTTCAATATTCACTGAACACGTGCAAAACAAAACCAGACGCTTCAATATTCACTGAACACGTGCAAAACAAAACCAGACACTTCAATATTCACTGAACACCTGCAAAACAAAACCAGACACTTCAATATTCACTTAACACCTGCAAACCCAAAGTAGATGCAGCAATATTTACTTAACACCTTACAATAAGCTTCAGGCACTGGAATGTTGACTAAATACCTGAAAATCAAAATCTGAGATTTTGCAATATTCACAAAACCAAAGAACACAAGGCAAGATAATATTTACGAAACATTAACAAAGCAAAACCAGGTTGTGCCCTGCTAACCATGGCACCGCGCGCATCTCAAAGCCGCCATCTTGGTGCTGTGTTTCGTTCTGTGGACGATTACTGAACACTACAATTAATGTATGAGAACGTTCAGTGTCCAGTTTCCCTGATGTTTCCAGAATGTTAGCCCATATAACTGCTACTACAAATAAGAGTAATGAATTATGAAAGAATTAAGGGCCTGGTAAAGCGGGGGGCAGCACTGAGGCTTCACATTACTAAGGTCATGGGTGCAAGGCTGGGACAGCATGTTTGCGGCATACACATGTGACTCGTTTAAATAATGGTCCATTAACGTGACAAAAAAAACATTCTCACTTTAGGAAGACCTTTAAAAAACATTGGCTAAAGTTCTGGGAGCATTCCCCGTTAGCTGGGTGGAATATTCAACAAACATCAGCAAATCAAACCCAGATAACACTCGCTAAACACCTGCAAGCCAAAATCTCAGATATAGCAGTATTCACTAAACACCCGTAATCCAAAAGGAAGCATAGCAATGTTCATTGAACACCTAAATTGGGTACAAAAATATTCACTGAACACCTGTAAACCTAAAGCAGGTACAGTAATACTCACTGAACACCTGTTAACCAAAATCAGGTATAAAAATATTCACTGAACACTACAGAAATATTCACTGAACAACTCTAAAGAAAATGAGGCATGCAATATTCATTGAACACCTGTAAACATAAATCAGGTAAAGCAGTATTAACTGAACACCTGTAAACCTTAGATCGGGTACAGCAATATTCACTGAACACCTGTAAACCAAAGCTAAGTTCAATAAACCCATATAAACTAAAATCAAGTTAAATTAACATTCACCAAAGACTTGCAAACGAAATCTAGGTATAATAATAGTCCCTACACATCTGCAAGCAAAAAACAGGTACAGGAATATTCACTGAACACCTGTGATCCAAATCCAAGTACCAGAATATTCATGAAACACCTGCAAACCAAATTCATTTACTGCAGTATTTACAAAACAGCTGCACATCTAAACCAGGTATTGTAATATTTTCTAAAAATTGTCAAACCAACACCAGCAAAAATCACTAAACACCAGTCAGTCAGAACTGGGTACATCAGAAGTCACTGAACACCTGCAAACCCACATTCCATGTGATGATATTCAGAAAACAGCAGCGCCTTCACAACATCTACAATACAAATAAAACAAGATAAAATAAGACACTTTATATTTTCCTACTGTGGCCTAATTGCAAGTTTTAAATGAACAAAACATTTCTAGTAATAAAACCAAGGAGTTTAAAAAAGAAAGACTCCTATTTGTCTAATTCAAGTTTTATTTAAGCAGTTGCAGTAAAGTTTGATTAAGTACTTGTTTATTATGATGCATGATTGACATGCCTGATGACGTGGACCACGTGGGTAGTAACCCGGAAATGGGGGGGCCTGTCATTATCTACCCCCTGCCTACCCCCGTCTCTCCCTTTCTCCTTCCCTATAACTGTGGCTCCAAGGCAGGATGTTTTACCTCGAACAACAAGCAGGGGGCAGTGAAGAGGAAGCAGAAGGAGAGCAGGACAGAGAACTGCCCCCACCACCACCACCACCCCTTGCTGGCACACACATGCGTGAAGGCGGCCTGCCTCTCTGTTCCCGGCAGGCCTTGCTCCTCTACAGGCTCGCGGCCCCGGCGTTTAAATTCCAGCCTAATTCCAGCTGGCGTGTCCCCGTTCCCTGACGACCCCATTCTCGTTTCCGCTCCCACCCTCTGCACCCCTCCATAGTCCCCCCCCCCCAGCCCACGCACCGACCCCGAAACGCATGAGTGAGCGTTGGGGGGCGCGCGCGCTGGACAAAAACGACATCGCAGGAAAGCGTGGGGGCTCGCGCAGATGCACGCCCGCAGCCCCCGGAGCGGAGATGGATTGCCTGGAAGGAGCGCGAGTGGGGAGGGGGGTGTGATAGGAGCACATGGGAGAGTTGGGGGGGGGGGGGTGAGGTACAGATGGAGGGAGGGGAGGCGAACAGGGGAAAGGCACCTGCCGGGTTTACATTCCAACCAGGTGGGGTCCGGAGAAAAGGCCCATATCTCTCCACCCCCGCCCCCCTACCCCCACTCCTCCTGTACCCTGCCCCCGGACATTCCCCCAACATCCCACTATGCCCTTGGAAGGATGGCGCATGGGTGGCCTGCCGCGCCCTCACGTGTGCCGGGCCCCCATGTGCTCGCCACTTTCCGTAAGAAAATAACAAAAAAAGAAAAACAACAGCAGCAAAACACATACAATGACACAAAGAAGGCAGAAATTACAAGTCACCGCGGAGTAAACAGCATGCGACATTAACCTTCCGGCCGCCCAGCACCGAGACCCACAGGACAGGCGCCATGTAGCCCGTGGTTGCAGGTAGCGGGGAGAGGAATCGCTGCACTGGGTCACCTGACCAGAACGGGGACGCTGGAGGAACTGAAGGTTAATGGTTTGACTAAGAGGCTTGTTTATTGTTTAGGTGCTTTATTGGTCCCCGTTGCCCCCTTGTGAGTACTGACCAGCCCTTTGTGTCGCTCTGCCGAACACACAACACCATTTAACCTGCGGAAACACTTTTTGTGGACGGGAAAGTCAGATAACCTATTTGAGCAGGTATCCCCCTATTTGGGATGAAAGAGGCTCCCCTTCACCGCTGAGCGACAGTATCACGGAGAGCCCAGACTCAATATGGCTGTCTTCCTTTGGCTTCGACATCCGGGGGGGTGGCGACGGAGGAGGGCTGAATTCCCGACCCTCAGAGAGCAGAGGCGCCCGAGTGCCGTGACGTCGTGAGCGCCGCTTCAGCCCGGTGCCGCCGCGGCTGTTCTGCTTCAGTCTCCGCGGCGACGCCGGCTCCAGCGGAAAGAGCGCGGTGACGCCATTGATCCTCCAGCGTGCGGGTTCAGGCGGGTCGGCCCCGCCGGATGACTGACGCCGCGCCGTAGCGCCTGAGCGTGTTCTCCTGTAACCGGAGACACCCTGACGCTCAAATGAAAGCGTCTCACACGCAGACGCCGAGCGGTGATATAATGTCATGGGAGAGCAGAGATAACCGGGCCAAAGAAAAGTCAAGAGAAGAGAGAATAAAAAAGAAAATACATTCTTGTTTTGTGCCCTGCAAGAATATTTACAGTACTGACATAGCAAACCAGGAAAAGAGTAAAAAATAAAACAGCGGCTTGGAAGTGAAAGGCGTGATATCGTCTCGTAATAGGTTACTAAATGACCGGCTTTGTTCCCCGCTTCCTGTGTGTTGTTATGGTTTGCACAGTCACACGGATTAATGGGCAGGGGTGGGGGGAGGGGTCACCCTCCCCAGGTGCATCTCTCCGCAGGTCACCTGAGCGAGGGGGAGGCCAGGTGCAGGTGGGGGGGTTTGGGGGTGGGGGGGGCCTGGCGGGGGCAGGGCTCGCCGAAGTTCTTCATGAGCTGTGCCACCCGGCCCCGGGCCACACCCCCCCCCTCGCTGTGGCCCCCCGCCCGTGAGGCGGCGGCCACCAGCCGGAAATCTCTACCTGTAGCGTAGCAGAGGGAGGGAGAGAGAGAGACAAAGAATATGTGAGTGCTCGGTGCAGACCCGGGCCCCGGGCCCCGGAGCCCAGACAAAACAACGAGCTCCAGACGACGGAAAAAAAACAAGCGATTGTGATCTCTGGCCCTCGTGCGGCGCGCAGGAGCCGAAGTGGCCGTCAGGGGTCTCTGTGCCGCGGTCGCGGACGGCACCGCGCTCCATGAAAAGCCCCTTTCACAGAGCAGGAAGGAGGTGCCGCTCTTCCTCCGCTGATATCGCTCCATACTCCTCCTCTGTGTTTTTTTTCCAGCCCTCCCTCCCTCCCTCTCTCGGCTTCTCTTCCTTCCTGGGCTGCAGACTGCCAAGCCGGAGGTCATTTGTGGAGGAAGTGGAGCAGGGACACAGCTGGGTGTAGCTGATGCATGCGTGCGTTTTGGCGTTGGGGGAGGTGTGTGTGGTGGTGGTGGTTGGGGGGGGGGGAGCACAGAGGGAGGAAGAGGACTGGGGGGGGACGGTCAGGGTGGGGGGTGGGGGGGTGAACGGGGGTGTAATTGAGGAACGCTGGGAAGGGAGAGGGCCACAGGGACCGGGGCTGAGCTCAGGCAGACGTGGCGCAGACACCAGAAGGCTCGAGGACCGCATATTTTTAGCCCCCGTTTTCCCCCTGGGGGGAGTGGGGGGGCGGGGACACAGATGTGAGCACACACACCCTGCTCCTTCACACTCGGCTGCTCCGTGCCCCAGCGTGCTCGCCGGCGCGCCCCCCCCCCCCCCGCCGGCTGTCTGACACAGGTGGGCCATGGGGACGAGCGGCCCGCACAGGTAGGTACCCTTCGCCAGACCGGGGATCTCTCCCAAGCTCCGGTCCTGGCCGTGCTGTTAATTGTTTCCGTTCTTTCTCCCATCCTCACATCCGCTTCCACCCCGGTCCGCTCCTCACTCCCCCCCGCCCCCCCTTCCCCCCCTGCTCCCTCTCCCTCCCCTCCCTTCCTCTCCCCTCCCTTCCTCTGCCCCCTGACCCGTGGTTCCTGTGTTAATGTCCTCTCGCTGCGTTGCGTGGGTCCTCCTTCTCCTCTGGCGCTGATTGTCTCGCTGTGTTGTGTGGTCGCCACGGAAACCCTGGACAGGCTCCAGCGACGGGCGGACACACGCGCGCACACACACACACAGCCGTGCACGCACACACACACACACACACACACACACGGCCTGAGGCTTTTGGTGCCTGCCGTTTCAAGCTGCGGGCTTCAGCGCGAGCATGAGCAGAATGCTAAGCGGCCCCGACGTCCGCGCGTGTGTGGCGAGCCGCTAATTTCGTGCATTTATGTGGAACGGCGCACGGATAAATGCGGAACTGGAACTTTCCGTCTTCACTCCTCTCCGCCCCCCCATTAAAATCTGTGTTTTAGCCCCAGTGCAGGCAGGGGGGAAGTGGGCAGCGCACTTCCGGATAGGAGCAGGACACCAGTGCTTCTTCCCAATACCAGCATTTGGGCAGGGTTTCTCCAGATTGATAAAGTAACTGTTGTCAACCTTCCTTTTCACGGTGTGCATGTTGGGCAACTACCCAGAATCCTCTCTCATGTCCGATCACTCTCCATACATTCTGACTATGCAACATAATGTGACATTACAGTAGGTACTCTATGCCTCAATCTGCATTCCCTTGTAGATGGGCTCAGGGGATCAAAATAATCATTTTAAAAAAATGACCAGTGACCAGGCTAAAATTCCTGTCCCTTTAAAGATCCCCGCCTTTGCTGAAGTGGAGTGGGGGGGGGGTGAAGTGGGGCAGAGGGCAGAATTCCGGAGCGGCACGTCTGTGCAGTGAGCCAGGCCAGGAGAGCAGGGTCGACGGAGGAGGGGGGGCAAGCAAGGGGAGGCAGAGGGGGAGGGGGGTGGTGGGGCGTTTACGCTTCATGCCGGCTGCAGGCCCTGTCACTTATCAGCTGCGGCCGCGCGTCGCCCAGGGCCAGAGACGCGGGACTGGAATGCGTGTCCTTCCTCGTGAAGGTGAAGAGCGAGGCGGGGTGGGGGGGGGGGGGGCGCACGCGGAGGGGGGGGGCTGAGTAGCCACAGAGCCAGTAGCAGCAGCGGGAGACTTTTGCCACGGCTGCGGGTGAGACAAAGCGCGTTAGGGAGCGCCGGTGTGGTGACGAGCCATATGAGTGTGTACCCGGCCCTGCACCTGATCACGTCTCCGTCCGCGCGCCGACACGCGGGCACCCCCTGCATGCGCGCCGATGCATGCTGCGCCCCCAGACCGGCTGGGTGGCTCCCTGCAGCCCGCCTGTCTTCGCACGCGGCCGCTCGCGATTTTATTCCATCTGAAAGCAGACAAAGAATAACCAAGGCGGCGATCCCTAATGCGGCCAGCAGGGGGAGCAGAGAGAGAGCAGAGCTACATCCGAGCGCATCCGCTGTCATTACGGCCTTAACTACTAATGCTTTGCGCTAGTGGACCTTCGTATTAAGGCTGCCGGTTATTTGATTGTGTTTACAGTAACTGCCCGGGCTTGTGGAGAGAAATCAACCTCAGCATGCAATATTAAACACCATTACTGTCCACAGCCTTCACAGGACCGAATCTCTATTGATGATAATAATAATAATGGTAATAATATTACTAATGATTATTATTATGAACTATGACATTAATCATTATAATTACAATCCTCTCTAATATCGTGTCAAATAAAAAAAAATCACAATCATAATCATATATTTATAGATTAAAATTTTTATTCATTTAAATATTTTCAGATCCGTTTTACCTGATATTAGTCGGATTGTGCTGCGCATTCGTTTCTTTTTAATTATGTTACATGTAAGTTCTGAGTAAAAAGGGAGAATAATCCAAACTATCTGAATATAAATTGGGGAAGGGACGGTTCCCCCGTTGTCATGTTTTCTTATGACTCTCCGAAGCGGGTTTTATCTCGAAATAAGCGAGAGGTCGCTAATATGTGGTCCTCGGTCGATGGGCCGTCAGCCTCCCGCGGAAATAAAAGGGGTTTGTGTTCAGGAAGCTGCCGGGATTTCCCATCCTTCCCCTTGAATTAGATATTAAGGTCCTTGGCAATCCTAACGCAGCCCCGAAATTGCCGAAACGTGCGCATTTTTCTTACTTTAATGGAAGGTCTTTGCCCTCCTGTTTTATAAGCGCTCTCCCAGGCTCCAGCATGTACGAAGTGTCAGTACGGATGTGGAAATTTGAAGTAATGAATCGTCTCAGTTTACAAAAGTTATTTTTAGACCGCACCGTGCCGCGTTTAATCAGTCTTAGAGCAGATATTTCTTGTGGCACTGAGTTAGTATTAAATGTCTTGTTCACACCATTCAACAGCCGACCTTCCGAGACAAGCTTGTTCCTCTCTGACAGGACTGTACTGTCTCTACCGTAGGGCTGGATATTTAATACCTAAACAAATCCACTAGATGGTGCTGAGTGTGACGTTTGCGAGATGCCAAGCCACTGTAAACGTCCTCAGATGGCTGTCAGCTGTTTCGCCTCATCGTAAGCTGAGGAAAACCCTTTAATCCCCCCTTTACATCAACAACCGATGCCCAATCCTTTGCATAACCGTTCAAGGAGCCGTTCCTTTAAAAAAAAAAAAAAAAAAAAAAAAAAACGGGATAGTTTAGTAAGCAAGTACTCGAGGGTGGCAGCACGGCGGGGAATTAAAAATCCGGCATCAGTGACGCGTTTCCTATGACCTGGAGTGCTCCATAAGGAAGGCTCCGGAATGTCGTACCAAAGCAGAGCTAGGCTTTTAATTAAAACTAGACTGGGCTAAAACAAACAAGCCGCTCTTGCGTTAATTTGAGTCGAGGCGCCGCGGACGGGCAGATCTAGTCACACCCCGTTGCGCGACGCGCGGAACGTGCTTCTTCTGTAGGTTTGAGAGAACAGCGAAGCGAAAGCTGACCTTGGCAAGTGCTTCTGTAAGCCTGGGGCTCAGATAAGGTGTAGAGGCGTACCACCAATGCAGCACCGAAACACGGACCAGTCCCGTGCAGCAGCGATGTTTACCACACATTTGCATGGGGGCCCCGAGCTTTGAGGCTCCCCTGCTGGCCACAAACCATCATTACACCAAATGTTAAATAAACACGCTCCTCATTTATAAGATACTAAAGCACCATGTTCTGCTAATCAGCTCGTTATTCTGATTCATTCCTAACTACTTATTTAGTTTTGGAACATCAAAGGGAGCAAAGTGAATGTGAGTCGGCCGCCGGCCCTCCGCACTCCGTCTGCGTTCCCCGTTCACACATTCATCTTCATTCAGTCTGTCGGCTACTGATGATTATTACTTCGGTTTATCGGCCAACAAAAAGACTTCCCTGGGTTTGTCGGCACAGCGTCTAATAGCTCGAGACTCGTCTGGCACACTCAAGCCTGTCATCGTGCAGATCACATGACCCTCCTCAGCCTCACCCGAGGCGTCACGGCTGACTTTGCACGATCGTATCGCCGCTGCAAATTCTGCCCTCTGTCACGCTCGGCCCGTCCGCCAACAGCGGTGCTCGTTCCCGGGACCGCATGACCGTACACGCTACGTCCGCCGACACGTGTAGCTCGCAAAGAGAGCGCCGCGATTTGCGTGTTTTACATGCTCACAAACAAACTGTCACCCTGGAGCTGATGGACAGTGAAATTCTTTAAAAATTGAAATTTACATAATTAACATAACCCTTTAATAAGAAAAACATATGGATTAAAAAGAGGAAGATGCAGAGTTTGTGATAAAAACATTTTCATATCACCTGTATCGTATTGTCTTTGCAAAGCAAATGAAGTCTCTAAAACAGAAGGATCCTCCTACCTGCATTTACACCAGTAACCTAAGCTGGACTGTCGGCCTTATCGCTCTTCTGCTTTGGTCTTATTTTTTGGGGAAACACGCCTCCTCCGCCGTTCATCACGTTCGCGTAAAACCGTAACAATAATAAACGCCAAAATCTGGACGACTCTCTGACTTGCGGGTAGTCTCTGTTCCAAAATTCACTTAGACCATCAGCAGACTGGCAGAAGGCTGCCATTCAGGAAAACGACGGCCGAGACAAAGAGCCGACGCTGACAGCCAGACCTCTCCTGGGATACACAGATTAGTAAATAAGCTACAGGAAGCTGCAGAGGGATCTTTTCTGCAACGAAACCCCACGTATTAATATGAATGCACACTAAGCACTTTAATTAGCTAAACTGGTAGTGCGGACCTGCCCAAGGGGTTTATTAGACCACATTATTGATGACATTGAGCTACCAAACCTGAAGTGATCAGGGCACCATAAGCAACAGGACATTATTGTTTAAAAGAGAGCAGGAACAGTGTCAGGTTTGACCCTGGGCGTCTTTAATCGTGCAGCTAGCAGCAGACCCTAACTGCTCAGGCACACGGGTGTCTGTTACACACGTCACTGCGAACTGGCCCAGATTACGGCTAATATCCCAGGGATGGGGCCAAAATCAGGCGGGGAGGGGGCAGGTGGAAAGTTCACAGAGTCAAACACAGAATGCTTGTTGTTCACTTTAGCCTGGGGGGTGGGGGGGTGGATTCTGATGTCATGTGTGACGCCGCAGCTCTGACCTTTGACATGGTGCTGATCCAGAGAATCCCGAGGGCAGAGTCTGGCTTTGGCGCAAAATGGAAAAACATGTTTCTCCTGAGGATCCGGGCCGCGGGGTTTCCCTGGGACAGACGCAGGGCTTCGCAGCTTCAAGTGCACCCAAGTGGAAGGCCCCGCTCCCTTAGAGCCGTCCGCGGGACTGCCCGAGTCGGCCTCCTTCTCGGTCTCCTTCGGAACGGACACAGAGGGCAGGTCGTGAGTCCAACATCCAGTCTGCGAGCAGTTCATTCGCAGCGACTACAAAACGTGCTTAAACAAATACGACAAATAACCTCAAAAATAAAAACCTCGGCTTAAGGGAGTCGAATTTCCGTAGCCTTCCGTCTAAAGCCCCCCCCACATCCCGTTGCTGCCTAATTCCAATTGGGGAAGGATTTGAGTGCGTCGCGTCCTGCTGAAGCCACATTCCGTTTATCCCCCGTCTAAGCAGCAGTCAGACTCGGAAAAGCACATATACTCTACCGAAGGGGTCATACGATTCCCATGGAAAATCCCATTTTACCTGAATATCCACTGACACAGTGAGAGCTTTCACCACAAACACCTCACGCTTTTTATAGGTAATTTACTGACTCCGAGACCTCATTCAAAATCACAGCAGCACACACCAAATCCGGTGCTGTCCCACCACCGCATGCAGAATTGTCAATGGCGTCCTGCACGGAACCCCCTGCTGCGTGAGACGGGCTCCACCCCCTTCCCCCGTCACCCCACGCGTTATACGGCACGTGCTGATTGAATGATAATTTAAAGATTCATTGTATATAATGAAAACAAAAAATGGAGGTTCACTGTGATCTCACACCTCCCGGGTCTGGGTTTCGAATCCTGCCTGAATGGCGTCTCTGAATTGCTCAGTGTGTGTGATCTACAGGTACCATGTGATGGACTCTGCCCTGTGCCCTGAGCTGTGTGGGAGAGGCTGATCCCCTGGAGAAACAGATGGATGGGTGGGTGGATGGATGGATGGATGGATGGATGGGAATGTCTTCCTGGCCCAAAAACGCCTTAATGCTATAAGAGGTGTGCTGTTTTTCTGTCGGAATCTCAGCCCTGTCAATTCATGCCCCCTCCGCAGACAGACTGATCAGAATCGGACCCAAAAAAGCAAAAGAGTAAAGGCCCCTCCCTGACTCGTGGTTCAGGGCCGGGGGGGGGGGTGTCTCCTGGTCATGATCGACAGGTGCGTCCTCTCCGGCAAATCAATTCCCTCCAGGACTCCCTCCCCCACCCCCCACCCCCCACCCACCATCTGCTTGAGGGGAGCTCGGAGCGGCCCGGCCACGCCCCTCATCCTCATCCTGTCCCTCATTCGCTGCACATGCGTGTGCGAGGGCGGTTAGTGTCTGCACACGTGTGACTCACGCGCACCCACACATGTGCGCGCTCACAGACGCACCCTCACAGGCGCAAGCTCCCACAGCTGATGCCACCCAGAATGGCTTTTAAACACCAAAGACGTTAACTGGACTTGTTTCGAACACAAAAACACAAAATGATGGAGTGTTTCTGCACCGGACAATGGCCCAGAGCGAGGCTGGAGTTTACAGAGCTACATGGAGAGCCTGACAGACTCCATAACAGGGCAAAAATGAAACCTTTTCCTGCTGAAATTAGACCAGCACGCATGACTTTATATAGGCAGCCTGGATCTAAATGGAATTCATTTAATAACAGTTAAAAGGCTATGACTGGATGCACTGCAATGTCTCAGATAAGCGTCGTCAGTTACATACGCCCGTCTGAGATGTTTGCCGTGGTTTTGAACAGCTCCTGTGTTCTCAGTAATATATTTAACTTCCCTTTAAATAAAACTCCACGCTGCCCCCGGTGACACCTACAAGTGAATCGTCACGTAAAAACGAGCCACGATAATAATGGTGCGGCTGGAAGTGTGAAAATGCCCCGTTACATAAACTCTCCGGATGTCCCCACCGAGCGGCGCCTTCCTCTCACAGACGGCCGACGTCTCGTGACGTAAGTCATCGTTAACGCCTGAGGGGAAGCGTTTTCACCGTCTCCTTCCGTCTCCGGCGCTGGTGACCCCACGCGTTCCGACGTCGAGGTTTGTAACGTCTGTAAAGCTTACAGAAAAACGGGGAGGGCAGACCAGTACCTGCGGTGAGGAAGACTGCTGACTCTTCTCCGAGACCTGAGAAGAAGAGGCACACGGGGGCGGGTTTAGAGAGGGAGACGGAAAAGAAAAACTTTGGACAGATGTGCAGCGGAGCGCAGGGTTTCAGGAGGACGCGGAAGAACACCTCCGTGCGCCTCGTGTCGACGTGCACACGAGTCCCCCTGCCTGGAGGAAGACGCCGGCACTCTGTGCCTGCAGTACCAACCTGCGTCTGCTGGGAGGGCACGTGTGGGCGTGCCTTCGAATCCCCCGTCTTCTCCTGCAGGAGGCAGAGCACGGCATCAGTTAAGCCGCTCACCGTTTTCGTCCAGACGCTGCGGCAGGCGCCTCACCCTGGCGGCCTTAGCAAATTACCTCCAGTAGCTTAGACAAGACGCTCCTCTCTCCCTCAATAAACATGCGCATCAGACAGGCATCTGCACACTAAAGATGTCAGCCGGACTTGTGCCGGTCACAGAAACGGACAAATGCGGAGCAAGGCTGGGCTTCTCATCGACCTCGGAAGGCAGGAAAGCCGAGAGATGTGCGTGCTGAAGGCGAGGCCTGTGACCCTGCGGGTGTCGGCAAAGTTTACAGACCAGCTACAATGACAGGGAAAAAAAAATTGCCGAATTTGGGCAAATTCTCGCCCTCACTTGTTATCCGTGAGGCAGGATTCCTGCATCACACGTCATTGGATGGATGCAAAACTCAAGCTGACATTTATCCTATATAATATTTAGTCGTTTAATGATATTTGGATGGAATCAGGGAGAATGGACTTGGCTTCATTTCATTCCATTGACGGGCAGATGAAGGAGTAAACAGAACCTGTGACACATTATCTGATGGCGTCCCATCCAGGGTGCCCCCTGCCCCCTGCCCCCTGCCCCCTGCTCCTCCCCTGTGCTTCTGTGGTTGAGCTGCAAGCTTGGCTGGACTGATTATAGCTACAAAAAAAAACCAGCGGACACCTAAGAATTTCTGCTGTGAACCATGAGCACCGATCAGCACAGCTGAACTTCTCCGCTCCTCATTTCGCCGGCAATTAAGTCTCGCCAAGCTCCGCAGATTTCCCTTAATTCCGTGTTTAATTGAGGACTGCCGAGCGCGCTTCTCTTCTCCTTGCACTCGTCTATATATTTATCCACCGGGTGCCATCTTGGATGCACTGCACTGAGCGCATGCGACCGATGAGGGCGTCCGTCCAGCGGAAGCGTCCAGCCGGGCTCCCCGCTGTGCCGACGCGCTCGAGGCGCACGTCGCGTTGCCATGACAACCGCGCAAATCTTCTTTTTTTGCCAAAGGTTACGGGGAATAGGAGATCTCTCCCCCCCCCCTTCGCTGCCTCACCCTCCCCCCCCTACCTCCCACCGCAAACACCGGGGGCGCACGGTCACACACGCGTGCACACACACGCACACACACACGAACTCACACGTCATGGAACTTTTGCCGGCTGGCTGGCTGCTTTTGGGGGGGGGGGGGGGGGGGGTTTCGGGACTCGCTGTAAAGCTCTGCATGGTTCTCCTCCGCCCACATCATTTAGGAACCCAGGCCAGCCTTAAACAGCGGCAAAACCAAAACCATGCACAACCCAGGGGGACGTATAGAGCCCAAATGCCTAACCTGCTAACCAATCCAGTCACGTGTTCCTGTAACACCTGTATTGCCTCAGAGCTGGGGGGGGGGGGGGGGCAGCAGGACAGGAAATGAACGGGGGAAGGTGGATAAAGCAGCGGCACGCTAAACAGGCTCACCTTGAAGCTTATCTCTACTCCGCTTTGATCTCTAGGGGGGAAGTTCTCCCTCCCGGTTCTGACCGGTTCTGAAGGTGTCCTTCTCACCAGGCTGCTCTTCAGGGCTCCCGGTGGCCTGAAAGGTCCATGGGACAATGTGGGGACACGTGACAGGAGAAGTGACCATCTCGCACGTCCGCTAGCCTCCGGGACCGGTGAGCGTCACACGTACCGTGCGTTGTCGTGGAGACTGGATGGATCCCGCTCGCCGAGACCAGAGTAGATCACCTTGGAGGTCTTCAGCTCCTCCATCTCTCCGATAACGACAACGTGGACGTCTCCGTCCCGTCCGAGCAACCAGCTTACACTCTTACTGTGGACTGGAGACACAGAGGACAATACTGACACAAAAACCTTATCATGGATATGAAGTGTACAGGGTGGATTCTAGGATTTTTGTACGGTGGTGGGTAATAAGAGGGGACATAATTCATTAAAAATGGAAAAACTTATCAAAAGCCAATGATGAGTTTTGATTCGCTGAGTGACAGGGGTAGGGCACTCCAGGAGCCAATCAGCTTTCAGCTCAGGGCAGTGGCCCCACCCCTTACATGCCCCAGGAAGGAAACCCAAGAGATCCAGACATTAAACTGACAGAGTATCTAAACGACCAGTACGTGAAAATAATTATAAAAATCATATTTACTATCGCAAGACGGACACATGAAAATTGGACACACCAACGGTGAATAATAAAAAAAAGAATCTGATGACAACATTTGCATTGTTAGATTGAAACTGATTCCTGGAGCCAACAGACCGTGGAATTCCTCACGAGTAAAACCGGAGTAATGTGCTCCGGAATCCATGAAAATACAGTCAAAACAACAGCATGCGAGGTCACACTGATGTTCCCGGCGACCGAAACGGCGACACTGTCACTTTAAGGAAGAACTCCCTAGGGAACGTCACTCAATTCACGCGTAAACTTAATCACGTCCCTTACTCATGACAGGCTCGATACGTTGTCTTTAATCTCATGCGGAATGTCTCTCACGTCCCCTTGGTTGACTCCTGCCCTTCCTCTTGTGCCCTGGGGGCCAAACTGACAGAAGCACGGGCGGGTTGCGGGGGGGGGAGGCGGGGGTGGTCAAAATGAGATCACCCCTAGGGCATGTTTGTTAGGGACAAGTGTGGCTCAAAGAATCACCTTGGTTATAAGGCTAGTGTTGCTTACTCGATGTGGTTTACCCATCAAGCACCAGGACAGCTAACACAGGCCAATGTACAGTCATACAAAGGGTTTGTGTTTCATCTCATTAGCTTAGGAAAATCACTCCAATCTGCCTGGACAATGCGACGATCGCATCCAATAATGCGTGGCATGTTACCTTGCTGCATTCCGGCCTGTGACTGCATACCCGGTGGCGTGCTAATGTACTCATGCGAAGCAAAGCACACAATACCACTGGGGATTGGTGAATGACATGCGTGCATCGTGCAATTTGCAAAACAGTAGTTAAGCGGAATCCGTTGTAAAGGCACGCAGCACATTTAACGGTTAGTCTGAGTGTGGTTTCCAGAATTCTTTGTTTTAGGTTGACCAAAAAGGCTAATGTCTCATCATCTGGCTAATTACCACTGTTGGTTAGTTAGTATCCAGTGATTTTATTGGTATTAATATGAAGTTCTGTTTATAGAAGGAAAAACTGCCAAGGCACCAGGAGCAACTTATAATTTGAAACAAAGCTGAATCTGGCAAAATGAATCGTGTTTTTTAGACACTAAAAACAATGGAAAAATATTTGCTATGAATTGATTGGATTTGCCAGTCGTATTTAATAAGGAGAGAGCCTTCCACCCTCTCTTATCACGTGTTTAATAACATTAAATGCGGAATTAACCCATCACCCGAAGATTGACCTGCTGTCCTTTTTAAAACATGCGTGTGTGTGTATAGGGGGGGGCAATAGTTCAAAATTAGAGTTTTATTCTTATCTGGAGCGCATCCCACGGGCTTGCCACGTCCTGTCATTCAGTGTGACCCGGTCAGCGCCCGGATTGTCGGGCCTGAATCACAAAGCTCCAGCGAGCGGGAACCTTTAACTGATATTAACTAACTGCTGGTCACGATGCCTAATTATCAGAGGATCGCTGTGAGCGGGCGGGGTCAGATCCGGCGTTTATCTTCGCGGGCGGCCAGTTCCGGCTTTGACCGCCCCCCCCCCCAAACCCCCCTGGGTCCCACGCGGCTCACCGTACTGCTCGCTTTAGACAAAGAGCGCAGCGCTTTTATAAAGCCGCCGATCGGAGTCGCGCTTTGCCGGTGGGGGTTTTATTTCCCGCGAGGATGAGTTACGTCCGCAGACGGTAATGAGCGCGCGCCTCGTCTCCGGTTTCCTTGGAGCGCCATCCCAGACCGGCCCTTTTCCCCGCATGGGGTCGCCGAGCCCCCCCAGCCCCCCCCCCCACACGCCACTTCCGCGAGGGGCCGGCTGCTCCGTGCTGTCGGCTAGGAACAAAGCGGCGGATTCCTGCGGGGGCTGCCGTAATTAGAGCGCCCTCCGTAATCCTGGAAGAAAACAGGCTGCCCCCGGTGATGGGGGGGGGGGGCAGCCAAGGGCGAAGCGTGCAAACGCGACCCGCTGCTCTCATCCCTCGGGTCAATTAAATACAACAATTTAGGGTATTTGCATGAACCAAATGTTCTAGTGTTTCTGCGTCACGTGTGTGTGTGTATGGGGGGGGGGCGCGTCTCACATGTACGGTCATGAGCATTTTATTAGGGCCGTGCCGTAACCTGAAGTCATGTGGAGTGAGAAGTCTGCTTAAGCCCCGTCTGGGGATGTTTCTGTCCTGCTGTCTGAGTGTCATAGCGATGGTCCCCCCCCCCCCCCCGGGTTCCCCTTTCTCTGGGCTAATTCCAAACGTGTCGCGTGTGCCCCCACCTCCAAAAAAGAGATAGCTCCTCTTCGTCCGCTCCCTCTCTCTCTGACTCTCTCTGTCGCTGCTAATCCGTCCTTCCCGTCAGCCGGAAAAAATCACGGCGGCCCGAGTCAGCGAGAGCGCGGTGAATCGCAGCCACGCTGGGGGGGGGGGGCGCTCTCGCCACCATCGCACTCCACGGACGACTGCGGCGCCTTTGAGGAAATCTCGGCCATTTCACATTTAACCCCCCCCCCCCCCCCCGGGCCCTCTGGCTGCAGAGTGCAGTTTCCGTGGCAACCAGTGGCCACACCCTGCCACATGTGATGTCACCGCTCTCCCTGCCAACCGTGAGATTAGCCCCTCTTCGTTCTAGCTCGCAGAAACTTTCACGGTGGTTTTAAACGCGCACGGAGCCCTGCTGCCCGCTTGTGACCCCCCCCCCGCCCACCCCCCTGCCACCTGCAGGCAGCCTCTTCCTACCGCTGCTTCACTTCCTGTCTGTCCTGGACAAGAGAAGCTGCAGAGAGGAAGTCACCCTCGGAGACGATCGCCATGCCTTCCCGTCAGCCCATAATACCCTGAAGGCAGACCTCTGACCACGGCGTGATCCCAAGTCCGCATCTTTCCGGATCCTTCCTAGCCGTGAGCCGGGCTAATTCTTGCGGTACGCCGCCGATTTTTAAAGCAGGACCTATTGACTCTGGTGAACAGCTGCCGGGGCCTAATGGAGACAGAGAGTGTCCTGTCCCCCTGCCGCCCCCCCCACCCCCACCGGTATCTGACATTCACAATGCCGTCGATAATAAGCACATTGTTATCAGCCCTGGCTGAGAAGCCCCCCCCCCACCCCCCGAGCCCCTGATCTGACGCACACGCCGGCCTGAATTAATGAGCGGCAGCGGCACATGGGAGACCACCCGAGGCTCCCAACCAGCCTGCCCGGCAGGCCTCGGGGCGCCGAGAAGCCGGCTGACTCCCGGCCTGATTGGCTGGCCGGTTACGCACCGGGGGGGGGGGGAGAGGGGGGGAGGAGCAGAGAGACCAGAATAACCGGAATGGCGATGCGACGGAGCCGCCGGCAGAGAAGGGGCCATGCGGAGAGGCCATGTTTACGCCGGCCAGCCGGATGCGGGTGTCCGAGCGCGTCTCTGCAGGAGCCCCCCCCCCCCGCTCCGCCCCCGTCCTCCACTTCCTGGAGGGAAAAAACAGCTTCGCTGCTGACCTGCAGACAGGATCTGGGGTGGGATTCATCTCCTCCAGGCCTCTGTCCTGCTTTCACTCCTCCCCAACAGACACAGACACACAGTCCACATATTCATAACTTTGTGGGGACTCTTCATTGATTTCGATGGGGAAAAGCCCTAATCCCAAAAATGGCAACTTTACCACCTACCCACAATGTCAGAGACCACAGCAACATTTTTAGCTTCACTCATTTCTCAATTTATGGTTATGTGCCTTTGCAAACTCCAGCCTGGTTCTTCCCTGCTTATCATTAATGAAGGGCTTCTTCCTTTTTTTATGGGACTTCAGTCCTGCTTCTAGGAGCCTGGTACAAACTGTCCTAGCAGTGCACTTCACACCTGCACTTAATGTTTCCCGTTCCTTTTGAAGGTCACTTGAGGTCATCCTCTGATTTATGAGGCACCGCTGGACAAGTTGACGGTCATCTCTGGCATTAGAAAGTGGCTTCCGCCCTCTACCTGGCTGGTTTCTGCTCGTTCCCAGTGTCTCCTGCTTCACCTTGTTCTTGTTTACTGCTGTCTTAGAAACTTTGAGCCTGGAAGCAGCCTGCCACTCAGTGTAGCCTCTGCCAGCGGAACCAGGATTAAACCAGGATTTAAAAATGCAAATTTTTGAAAAATGCAGTGGATTTTTTTCCAGAGCAGATTACGCACTATGTGGACAAAATTATTGGGACACCTGGCCAATACACCTACCTGAACTTTTATGACACCCCATTCTAAATCATAGGCATCAGTATGGAGTCCCCCCCCTTTGCAGATATAACAGCTGGCACTCTTCTGGGAGGCTTTCCACAACATTCTGCAGTGTGTCTGTGGGGGTTTCTGCCCATTCATCCAGAAGAGCATTTGTGAGGTCAGGCACTGATGTTGGACGTGAAGGCCTGGCTCTCGATCTCCATTCTAGTTCATCTCAAAGGTGTTAGATGGGTTGAGGTCAGGGCTGTGTGTGTGGGCCAGTCAAGTTCTTACCAAACTCACTCAACCATGTCTGTATGGACCTTGCTTTGTGCACTGGGGCACAGTCCTCCTGAATTCAATAATTAAGGTGTCTCCCAGTACTTTTGTCCATATAGTGTACATGACCATACACACACACACAAGCTCCCTGGACCCACACCCATCCCCGATCCCCAGATCCGCCTCCTCTCCCCCGGGATAAAAACTCGGAGGGAGGGTCCCGGGCTGTAAGAGCGGCTGCATCTGCAGATCCTTCCCGACACGCCTGCCCATCCGCACGTTTATTACTGCGCAGGCCACTTAACGAAATTTACGCTCGACAGCCGCTTCCGCTGGGCGTCTCTCCGCTCTTGGATCGGCGCTGACCTTTCAAATTCCCCCAGACGTTTCCTGTTATTTGACTGCGTTTCTACGGCGTTGGCGAACCACAGGAGGGCAGGAGCGCACTGTCGCCTCCATGCTGACGGAGGAATACTGTGTGCTGGGCATCCAGTGGTCCTCACTGCCTGTGCCCCCCACCAAATAGGGCCCCCATCTGCTAAGGCCCTCACTGGCTGAGACTCAGTTGCGGATGAGGGGATATGACGTAAATTTCGTCATCAGTGCATCAACCGTGCATGTGCAAGATAATTGATTAGGTAGTTCCAGCAGGTGGCAGCACTGACTTTCTTAGATCAGCGATCAATGACGAAAGAGCAGAAGAAGAATAGCTGTTGTTGTCGATGTATGAGGAAGGTCGGAGGTATCCACATATCTAGGTGCACGGCATGTTAAAAACCAGCACTATTCCAGTACTTTGAAATCTTAGCAACAAAATTCACCCAGTGAAGGGATGGGGGGGGGGGGTCCTGGGTAACATTTTCATAAGGATTTCAAAATACTGTGTTATGCCTCATTACCGTAATACTGCCCAAGCCTTGACTGATAACTAAATACACTGCTTGCATTTGTGCTTGTTGCAATACACCTGCCCTCTGTTGGTCTGGTGGAGTATCACTGCTGTATGAATGTACTGACCACGACCATGCGCGTCTGCAGCCAAATATCGTGTGAACACAAGCTCCCGCGTGGACAGCCACCCCCAGCCAAAAAAGCGCACACAGGAAAGTGAAGAAGTAGGCGTAAGGCCCCCACTAGCCAAAGCCCCCACTGGCTAAGGCCTCCACATGCTAAAACATCCACATGCTAAGGCCTCCACATGCTAAGACCTCCAACTGCTAAGACCTCCACATGCTAAAACCTCCACATGCTAAAACCTCCACATGCTAAGACCTCCACATGCTAAGACCTCCAACTGCTAAGACCTCCACATGCTAAGACCTCCACATGCTCCCACATGCTAAGACCCCTGCTGACTAAGGCCCGCACTGCCTAAGACCCTCACTGGCTAAGGCCCCCTTTACATAAGGCCCCCATTGGCTGAGACCCTCACATTCTAAGGCCCCTATTGGCTAATGCCCCCACTGGCTAAGGCCCCCATTGGTTGAGACCCTCACATTCTAAGGCCCCCACTGGCTAAGGCCCCCATTGGCTGAGACCCCCACATTCTAAGGCCCCCATTGGCTAAGGCCCCCACATTCTAAGGCTCCCACTGGCTAAGGCCCCCATTGGCTGAGACCCCCACATTGTAAGGCCCCCATTGGCTGAGACCCCCACATTGTAAGGCCCCCATTGGCTGAGACCCCCACATTCTAAGGCCCCCATTGGCTAAGGCCCCCATTGGCTGAGACCCCCACATTGTAAGGCCCCCATTGGCTGAGACCCCCACATTCTAAGGCCCCCATTGGCTGAGACCCCCACATTCTAAGGCTCCCACTGGCTAAGGCCCCCATTGGCTGAGACCCCCACATTGTAAGGCCCCCATTGGCTAAGGCCCCCACTGGCTGAGACCCCCACATTGTAAGGCCCCCATTGGCTGAGACCCCCACATTCTAGGGCTCCCACTGGCTAAGGCCCCCACTGGCTGAGACCCCCACATTGTAAGGCTCCCATTGGCTGAGACCCCCACATTGTAAGGCCCCCATTGGCTGAGACCCCCACATTCTAAGGCTCCCACTGGCTAAGGCCCCCATTGGCTGAGACCCCCACATTGTAAGGCCCCCATTGGCTGAGACCCCCACATTCTAGGGCTCCCACTGGCTAAGGCCCCCACTGGCTGAGACCCCCACATTGTAAGGCTCCCATTAGCTGAGACCCCCACATTGTAAGGCTCCCATTGGCTGAGACCCCCACATTGTAAGGCTCCCACTGGCTGAGACCCCCACATTGTAAGGCTCCCATTGGCTGAGACCCCCACATTGTAAGGCTCCCGCTGGCTGAGACCCCCACATTGTAAGGCTCCCATTGGCTGAGACCCCCACATTCTAAGGCTCCCACTGGCTGAGACCCCCACATTGTAAGGCTCCCATTGGCTGAGACCCCCACATTCTAAGGCTCCCACTGGCTGAGACCCCCACATTGTAAGGCTCCCATTGGCTGAGACCCCCACATGCTAAGGCTCCCACTGGCTAAGGCCCCCATTGGCTGAGACCCCCACATTCTAAGGCTCCCACTGGCTTACTCCCTGCTATGTATGATACAGTACAATTGATGAACATCTCATCCATCCATCCCATCCAGTGGTTTAAACCTAAAAAGTTTAAGCTGGTATATTAGCGAAGGTGGGACTGCAGCAGGCATGAGGAAGTGCAGCATCACACTACCACTGTTTACTGTTCCCAAAGCCAAAAATCAGGTGTGTGCACTGGGGAAAACATGTAACTTAAAGATTTAAAATCTGGATAATATTTTTTTTAAATTTGAATAGAGTTCTGGCTCCTTGGTTTTTAACTTCCTTTTAACACCTTTTTTGGTTTTAACGTCTAAAGACATAAAGGAAGTTCAGTACAGAAAAGCTTCAGTCCCTGAAAAGTCCGAAGCAGGTCAGCTGATGGGCCCGAGGGTGACAGAGGGGACAGAACCGGGCAGCCGATGGGCCCAAGGGCAGCAGAGGGGACAGGACCGGGCAGCCGATGGGCCCGAGGGCGACAGAGGGGACAGAACCGGGCAGCCGATGGGCCCGAGGGCGGCAGAGGGGACAGGACCGGGCAGCCGATGGGCCCGAGGGCGGCAGAGGGGACAGAACCGGGCAGCCGATGGGCCCGAGGGCGGCAGAGGGGACAGGAGCGGGCAGCCGATGGGCCCGAGGGCGGCAGAGGGGACAGAACCGGGCAGCCGATGGGCCCGAGGGTGGCAGAGGGGACAGAACCGGGCAGCCGATGGGCCCGAGAGTGACAGAGGGGACAGGACCAGGCAGCCGATGGGCCAGAGGGCGGCAGAGGGGACAGAACCGGACAGCCGATGGGCCAGAGGGCGGCAGAGGGGACAGAACCGTGCAGCCGATGGGCCCGAGGGTGGCAGAGGGGACAGAACCGGGCAGCCGATGGGCCCGAGAGTGGCAGAGGGGACAGAACCAGGCAGCCGATGGGCCAGAGGGTGGCAGAGGGGACAGAACCAGGCTACAGGTGACAGGTGGTACCTTTCTTTGGCCTGGACTTCAGGGCCACCTTGGCTTCCCTCTCCAGGTTCTCCTCCCTCTCCTTCCAACGACGCACCTGTTCTTCACGCATCTTGAAGAAGAGGATCTTCTTCTGGTCATCATTCAGGGCCTCCAGGATGTCCGGGTCGATGTGCATGTCCTTCAAGATCTGCTGCAGCATGGTGAAGGCCTGGTGGGGGGGGGGGGATCCTGCTTCAGAGAGGAGCTGTCGAACTGGGGGTGGAAGATCCTGAAGGAAAGGGGGGGAAAGCAGCAGAAGCGTCCCACGGAGAGCCTGCTTAGGATGACCCGTGGACCTGGCGATCGTGCTGCTTATCGTAGAACCTCCATCAGCTGGAAAATGACAAAACATCAGACGCCCATTTCAGCATCTACAACCTTCTTCACTTTTCCTCTCGTACTCATGATACCTCACTTTCCTCCTCTCCCTAAGCCACACCGGACCCCGCAAGAGTCTCGCCGGGCCAAACGGATAGACGGGGATTGTGACGCTGTTTTGAGAAGCTTTGTGGTTCAGGCCTTGGCACAGAAAGCCAAAGTAGCAGGAATATTTTAAGTGTTACAAACTACCCACCCACACCTCACCAACACAGACACACAGACACACACAGACACACACAGACACACAGACACACACACCCTTTCCCGTATCCCATCTTGCCTCTCCCTCCCCCATCCCACAAGAGAGTCTCTCCAGTTTCAAAAGTAAACACTGTTCTCTTTAGCCGCATTAAATATGGAGCCGCTGTCCCCCCCCTCCTCCGTGGGGGCGCCAGCGTCTCGTCCCAGTTTCCAGGGCAGACGTTTCGCTGTGGCTCCATTGGCGCTAATGGCAAGACGGCGACAGGAGCACGACGGAGGGGGAGCGCGACCTACCGCCGCCCCCCCCCCCCCCCCCCATGCCGCCGCGCGTCCCGGTTAATGTGACTGATCCCCTACCTTGGGAAAGTGTGCGAGAGTCAGAGGCAGCAGAACAGAGAGAGAGAGAGAGGACTGCAGAAAGTGTGTTATACTCACAGCGGACTGTAGATGGTCCACAGAGTAAGTGTACAGCCAGCCCTGGAGTGGAAGTGTGGATGTATATCCTCATGCCTTTGTGTATGACATAGCCCATGACATCACAGCATTCCTCTGCCTCAACCTCTCCTCCTCTCTCTCTCTCTCTCCCCCTCTATTCCACTCTCACATACACAGTCATCTAACTCACTTCTCCCTCTCCCTTACAACTAAAAAAAGTAGTCAGGAAACAGAACTCAGCTGCTCAGCCATAAAAGAACTGCCAGCATCCTGTTGAACACAGGGACAGAGAGAGAGAGAGAGATAGAGAGAGGGATAGAGAGGGAGAGAGAGAGAGAGAGAGAGGGAGAGAGAGAGAGAAGGAGAAAGAGAGAGCTATTCAATGGCACTGGAAGCTGCCTTAGGACGTGGCCCGGCTCCCCCCAGCCAGCATGTAAGCAAACACAGAGCTATGCAAACTTGTCCCAGGAGGCGGAGCTAACGAGGGAAGCCACAGCCAAAGTACCTACCGTGTGGCCACTCTCCTGCTGCCTCTGTCCCCCTCTGCTTCCACCACCATCCTGCTCTTTAACTCTGCTCCTAAATACTGCTCCTCCTCATCCTCCTCACTTCACTCCTCCTCCTCTGTCCCACATTGCACTGGTCCCCCTCCTCCAGAACTTCCATGTCCCAGTAAGGTTTTGCAGGATCCTGTAGCTAAATGTTTTTTTTTTTCTGAAGGAGAAAAAAAACACAAGATTCTGTCTCTTAAAGCCACGTATCTACACGCCATAAGCAGCTGGTCAAGCTAAGTTGCTCCTGTCTGTAAATGGTGAGGTTAACGGTTTAGTTAAAAATGTCCTGTCATATTCATTACCGCCATTCAAAACATCACTATCGCCATGAGAGGGCACTAAGGAGTCGGGAAAACACCATTGCCATTTTCGTTACGGTAACAAAATTACCTTATTTTCCCGTAATATGCATAATTGTACTTTTGCACGACATAATAGCTGCACCAAACTGGAAAATTTTATGATTCAAGTGTCATTTTCATTAGTGCGTTTTTCACCTGAGAACAATCTAGCGCAGTAAATGTTATGGAAATGCCATTAACAGGATAATCTAGTCTCATTTGAGGACGAGTTGTTACTGAGTTTGTTATGTCTGGTTATGAATCGCACTGTATTTCTAACAATTATAGTCGATTTGATAATGCAGTCATCCAATGGCGGTATTTAAATACAACACCGAAGTATCCATTCGGGCCGTCTCTGGGTATATACCAGGGGCGTCGCCTTATCCCCCCTAAAATGACCCCCCAGGTGAAAACTTGTCCATTCCTCTCTAACTGCGCTCGTAGTATGTACATTATTTTCACGTGATTAAGCGACTGCACAATTACAGAAGGTAAATGTAAACAGTACCGGGAGATTTTCTAATTGTCCTTTTGGAGAAGTTCCTACAGCAGCAGCTTAACTTTCTAATAACGGTTCGCGCACAATGTTTTGTTTGTTTTGTAAAAGAATTCTTCTGTTTTAATGGCGTTTCCATTGTTTTTTTTTATTTATAGCGCTTACCATCGGATCATTAATGTCTTTAAAATTATGCAGCTTAAACATATTCATAGAATCTTACATTTTACTGTTCTGAGGACCTCAAACAACAATTGAAACATTTTGTATTATTTAAATTATTAACACTATAATAGCATATGAAAAGTCTTACTGGGTAAATAGTCTTATATATTATTAAGCATGTGTATTATACTGTACTTCAATGAAAATATATCACAAGAAGCCATATAGGTAAAATTAAACGAAAGCAAGCCAAAGAGGAATAATATTTTTTAAGTGTGATTTTCGAAAGGCGATTTATAGATTAAAGTAATTTATTTTAGGACCACGACCTGCTCCCACGACACAATATATAAACATGGCGTCAATGGTTTCCGATAGTTTCGGGTAATCCAGGCGTTTTACATGGGTAAATAGCGCCCTCTGGTGGCCAAATATTGTGAGCGTTCGAAACGAGAATAGTTACACAAATATCTTTCTGCGTTTCTACTTTGGATCTTTGATGATGAATTCATAATAAGCTTGATGCCGCACTGCTGGGTTCAACTGTCATTTCTTTTTCTTTACTACAAAGGAACCGGAATTTATAAAGCATAAAAATTGTCACTGTTTGCCGAGGCTTGGACTGGTCACTGACTGGGATGGACAGATCCCAGCGCAAACAGGAGCGGGAGAGCGCAGGAACCAGGCCGTGTCCAGGCTGCCGACTGGGTCAGCATTTACCCACCCAGCAGGTCTGTCCTGGGCTTTGGCCGCGCCGCCGCTTCCCTCTGAGCCGCTTCCGTGCCAGTGTGACAGCCTGTGTGCTCCGGAGCGACCGCTGCCAGATACGCAGACGTTAATGGAGCCGCTTCAATCATGGCCTGGCAGAGCCGTCATTGGTGACAGTATCTCTCTCTCTCTCTCTCTCAGTCACCGATTAAGCGGGCAGCCAGCACAGAGTGACAAACCTGTGCCCGACCCTAAAGGAGCCTCGTTCCGTAGACAAGCAGTCAGTGTAACTGTAATATTTTAGGGTTAGGGTAATAGATGTAGTGCTATGGGCAAAACACACCTCGTGCAGTCTGAGCAGATCCTTGCTCCCGCATGTTAAAATGCCAATTATCCGGTAAATAAGGAGTACGCAGATGTGAGAATTAAACTCTGCGGATCACCACGGGTTTCATGCACCAGAAGTAGGTGCGAGTTGCCGGAATTTCTCCCTGCTTGTCGATTTGACAGGACTCTGCCTGCTGCTCTCCTCCCAGCCTCCGAGCTCCTCTGTATTTCCTCTGACAGCCCAGCGCGGTGACACACTCTTGCGAAACGTGGGGTTTCCCTATATTACTAATATTAAGTAGTAGGGGCCGCTGCAGTGCGTGGCAGCCGGGAAGGGAGGAAACTCCGCGGCGGAACTCGCTGTGCCAGTAGTTCTGACGAGTTGAACTACCTATCGAGACGTACTATCGAGCCTTTTTGCGCATGTGCAGTTCCACCGTCTTGGGATTAGGGTTAGGTTTTAGGGGTTTGGGTTAGGGTTAGGATAAGGGTTTTAGGGGGTTTGGGGGTTTAGGGTTAGGGTTAGGGTAAGAGTTGTGGTTAGGGCTATCGATTAGCACTACGGTAGGATAACTCGACAAAGTAGCTCATTTCGACAGAACACCGGCCATACGGCACGATAGATGGTGCTCATTTAATAGTAACGGCGCTTATATGAGTCCGGCAGGACTGAAACAAAGACTGAGAGAACCGAATTAATGCCATCAGTTTTGTTCTGTACTGTTATATAATAACGGGGGTGTCTGAGCCCATTTTCCCGGAACTATTTAATGTGAACTAGACACTAGCGCATGCACTTTAAAGGTACTGAGTGTCCCTCTAAAACTTTCGAACCCCTGACCCCCTAAGAGTCTCCCGTAGTCCTGCTGGCTGTAGTTATAGGCTTATATTTCCGCCTGTCGCTGTATTTTTCCTGCATTATACTCTAGCCTTTTCCTTCAGAAGCTAAACTTAACTAAGAAAAGGCACTGAATTTCTGCAGGTTGCGGGGGGTGGGGGTCAATTTCAAGGTACAATTTTTATTTTACTTAATCAAAGGCCCCTGTGAATCTGCCAGGATATCCAAGTCCTCAGAGGCGCATCGACAGGACAGCCAAGGGCGGCCGATTGCATAGCACATTGAAACGACAAATCTGCTTTGTTTGTGTATTCTGTTTTTCACAAAAGTGAAAATAAAGTTTTTGTGTTTATTAAATTCTCTTTGTTGATATTATTAATTTACACTTCACAGTAATGTTACCATGCTGGGGGCCCCAGGGCCCTAAGAGTCACTAGAATCACCTTTGCATGCTAACTGCACATCCTCACCCTTACCTCTGCATGACCTAACTGCACATCCTCACCCTTCCCTCTGCATGACCTAATTGCATGCCCTGGCTGCACATCCTCACCCTTACCTCTGCATGACCTAACTGCACATCCTCACCCTTCCCTCTGCATGCCCTAATTGCATACCCTGGCTGCACATCCTCACCATCACCTCTGCATGCCCTAACTGCACATCCTCACCCTTCCCTCTGCATGCCCTAATTGCATACCCTGGCTGCACATCCTCACCATCACCTCTGCATGCCCTAACTGCACATCCTCACCCTTCCCTCTGCATGACCTAATTGCATGCCCTGGCTGCACATCCTCACCCTCACCTATGCATCATTGGGTTCAAAGCCGTGAGCTCCACATTTTCCTTACTGTTCCACACATGTCCCTCATTCTGTTTTTATGAATAAGAATAGATTTTACACATTGTGTGTGTGTGTATACAACTACACAAGAAGGCAAAAGCAGCAATTCTAAACCTGTGGGTCGGCATCCAAATATGGGTCATGAAAGGGTCGCAAGCCAGACTTGGAAATGTAAGCATTTTAAAACCAGCAAGCTCCTATGCTGATCCAGATTTCCCAGCACCGATCCTAGAATTAGCCTATATGAATGTGTCTTATGTTTGCAACTGGTCAGCGCAAAACTCGTGAACACTCAACCAATCCAAGACTGATATTTAATTTAAAATTCACTGTCACATCCAGTCAGATTTGTGCGATAGGCACTGTTTGGCGTAAATTGCAGAGTGCACTGCGTGCTTGATCATAACGTTAATTTAAACCTACAGTATACTTGATATAGGGTCGCGAGCTGGCATGGTAAAGATTGGGTCACGTTGCCAAAGGTTGAGAACCACTGGCCATTAAATGCAGTTCCTGACATGGACATCATACAGGGCTGTTATTGTCATGCAGGTTCATTAGCCTACATACCCTCTTTGCTCCATAGTCTCTCCACATGCGAAAGAGATCAATAGCACTTCATTCCTATTTTAATAACGATTAAGTTCGCTATCATTACAGGGTATTCACAAAGTAGAATGAATTAACATGTATTTCATCAAATACAGTAGCACCTCAGAACTCGAACTTAATCCGTTCAGAACTAGGGTTAGAATCCTAAAAAGTTCGAGTTCTGATCGAATTTTCCCCATAAGAAATAATGGAAAACCAATTAATTGGTTCCTGGCCCCAAAAAAATTACACCTAAATAAGTCCATTTTTTTAGCATTTAAACACAAAATGAACAGGATAAAACAAAAAAAGCATATACTAAACATATCTAAGCACATTTATCAAAACAGTAATTGGTGAAGTAAGAAAATAAATGTATCCAAACAATGTGTAAAGTTAAAAACACTGTGCGCCAACACTATACGCCGTGTGTAACATTTTTTTCTTAATAGCTTCCAAAACAATAAAGAATGTACCCCAACACTACCCCAGAACATGCCCCAACACTGCGTCCAACACTAGACTATGCCATGCGGTCCATTGTTTATTTTTATTATTACTCTGTATTCGTTAATTTGTTCGTAAATCGCAAATTTTTAGGTTGTAACATTTGTACAACTATTGCGTAACTTTTTGGTGAACAATGGCTACCAAAATGATATGAAGTACAGTGTATGACCTGATATCTTCAATAAAAAAGCACTATCACCAACAAATGATGCTATCACAGCGAATGCGAGGCTGACTGAAGCGTTACCCTTTGTTTCCGCAGAGACACGTGTGGCTGAGTGACTCATTTCCCCAGGCGTACAAGTTATCTTAGGTCAGTGTTCACGGTTCGACTTCTGAGATTCAGATCGAGTTCTAGGTCCTTTTTTTTCCGAACTGGTTGGTTCGACTTTTAAGAAATTCGAGTTCTAATCAGTTCGAGTACTGAGGTACCACTGTACATTCATGCCTGGTAGATACAATAATATCACCAGGAAGAAATAACCGGATATGGACGATAACACTGGTAATTATAATTAATGATTGTAATTCATATGTAATTCACTATTAGACTAGCCTTCCAGTACTAGGATACGTAGCTAATAACAGTACTACACCGGTTTCCATTGCAATTCGATTTTTATCTGCAAAAAAAAGTTATTCTAAATTTAGAAATATGTTAAAGTAAATAATTTATAAACACGTAATGCACAAAATTGATTTATGCAAGTTAGACTTTTCATTGAGCCTAAGCTGACATTAAAAATGAAGGAAGTTTTTAGAGAGAGAGAGCAGCGCTGTCGCCTCGGAGCCGCAAGCAGAGCACGAGCCACTGTTCGATTCTGCTCCGCGCTCGTGCCCCGGAGGGCGGCTCCCGCAAAACCTTTATGAATAATGATGTATACAAATATGATAGTTAACAATCAAAACACAGTGCCTATCGATACGTGTAAATGTGAAATCGCTAATGTAAAATGTTTTTTTTTTGTCGTTGGATAGTGTATATAGTTGGCTTCGCTCTACCTGATTTGAAAATGGCGTTAATGAGGTAAGTTTAATGCAGATTGCAAGTATTTAATTAACACTTCAATGTAAAATAAATCTTCATATAGTTCAATAAATAGTAATTTTTAAAAAAACTCCGCAATACTGTGTGGTCGGTTTGTAGCCTATCCATTCTGCATGACGATTAGATTTGTTCACCATATGAATTAGAATGTAATCACGTTTCATAAGCGAATTGTCAAAAGGACAGTTAATTTATTATGCAAGTTGCTCGGGGCGAAAGGGTCTGTAATTATTTTGGAAGGAACAGGGAGTCCGATTCACCAGTACGTCTCTCCGCGATGCTGTTGTCATAGTGACTGTGCTAAAATACTGCGATACTGTCACTACGTCTCCGTGCTGTCTGAGTTTCTGCGTCCCTCGTCGCCCGGGGTGCGCCTGGAATTATGCGCCATTACACGCCTGTTAAATGTAAGGACTTCATTCTGTTTGCCCATGTGTATTGGGGAAACGGCATCGCCCAAGTAATAGCTGCACTTAAACCGCGTTAACGCTTGCTTTTAATAATAACAATAATAGGCCCAATAATAATAATAATAATAATTGCGATGGTAATATTGGTAATAATTGGTCATATATAATTTATATTCAGTGTCATATTGGTACATTTATACGGAGTCTGATAAAAGATTTTTGCGCTATCGCTGGTTATTGGTATTCCAAACTCCATACACCCAAGACCAAATAAAACACTGCTCGTTTTGCCGAAACTATTTCATGTGAACTGGCGCGTTTTCAAAGTTGACTGAATACGCTTTATTTTGTAGTTACAGATTTACTCGCAATGCAGGGCAATCGGCCCGTGCCGTACCACGACTCGCCTTTGAAGCGGCTAATGTGAGGCAACGCATCTCGTTATTGGCGCAGGTCATATGTTTATCACTAGAAACTGGAGGGTTTGATTTGTTCTTGTAGAAACAGCTGCGACGAGGAAACTCCTACTCGACACACTAGACGTTTTATAGAGCAAATAAATGAAGGTTTAGAAACCTCCTGGATGCCTCTTTATCCGCTTGACCGTATTGGGGTCTTTTACGGTGCGCTTGTTGTTTTTTTTTCTTTCTCTTTTTGCGGTAGATTTGCTGATGAAAGGGGTTAATGGGTCATTAAGACGTACTCGGCCATCCGTGATGGATGATGCGAGGCCACGCGGATACGAGCCCTAGTAACAGGAAATGCGGAGCCGCCGGCCCGTCATATTTACAAGCGCTGAACTGCAGGCTCATGCTGACTGGCAGCACTGCACCGGCTATTGCATCTGGAGTGTCAGATCTATTCCTAAAGTTCATAAGGGCTCGACAACAAATCAATGCCTAGGAAATAGTCAGGGCAGCGAGGTCAGAAAATACAGCAAATGTTTTGTGAAGCGTTGTTTTGGCCAACACTAGAAGGAGGGTCTGGGGTCTAGTCCTGAATCAGTACTAGAGGGGTCAGTGGCCAGATTCGGGCTGCCGTTCTCCAGTTTCATCACCAGCAGCCAATCAGATTTGGTGCACACCCCCTCTAGGTTTCAACCCTGTCCCAGTGGGTCCTTCCTCTTGCTGTCGGTGAAGACCCCCTTGGTGGTGGCAATCTCAGGTAGGCTTCCAGCTTACACCGAATATTTCTCAAAAATTCCCTGATACTGTACAAAGTGTTTCTATATTCCAAACATTCCTCGTGTAAAGTCCTGAGTGAAAGTAAGTGAACCCTTAATTTATATGTATTATTGCTTTTAAAATGTTCATCTATCTATCTATCTATCTATCTATCTATCTATCTATCTATCTATCTATCTATCTATCTAAAGCATTTTCAGTTAACATAGACCTGTCTGTCTGTCTATTCTCCCGAACTGATATATATATATATATATATGTTTCCTGGATGCCTTCTGCATTCTTGGTAGATGTACTGTAATGCTTAGGGCTCTCCACCCCTATCTGTGCACATTCGCCTCACGTTCAGATAGCCTGCTGATCTTCCTTGTAACGTTTCCCTAGATCCGATCCTGGAATGTGCTCCTGGGCTTTTGTCGAACATCCTTTGTGATGTTTTTTAGGGACACATCAAGGCATTTCGGTCTTAAGTTTTCCGCTTTTGCACAAATTTGGCACTGGTGAAAACACCATATTACACTGGTTATTTAATGGACGTTGGTCACTACACACAGAACCTGGTGAAACATTACGTACCGCAGATGTTGCTTCTGTCATCAAAGAGAACCGCAAAATTTGTCATGACGGTTAGTCACGACACACAAAGCCTGGAATATTTCAATGACACCCCCTGGGGCATAAAATGAAGCACAATACCGTCACGGTGAAACGGATCCTTGAGGGATTAAGCAAAAATGTAATACTTACTGTAAGAGCAATTAAGGCTGTGCTTTTTATTTTTAAAGAGACTCTTCCATCGGAATTGTAGAGGCCTTGTTCATTCACCCAACAAAATGTGGACAAGTAAAGAATTAAGTTTACTGAGTAAAATATGGGGCAACACAACCCAGTACTGAATGAGTGGTACTGGTAAAGGGATCGATCGATCCAATAGACTCATACACAATACCAAAGACTAGTAAAACAGAATTATACGGCAATGGAAGATCAAGATCAAAACATCTGTATAATGTGAATTAGTTATACAGTTATGGCTGGCACAGTCATGGCTGACACAGTCAAGGCTGACACAGTCATGGCTGACACAGTCAAGGCTGACACAGTCAAGGCTGACACAGTCATGGCTGACACAGTCAAGGCTGACACAGTCAAGGCTGACACAGTCATGGCTGACACAGTCAAGGCTGACACAGTCAAGGCTGACACAGTCATGGCTGACACAGTCAAGGCTGACACAGTCATGGCTGGCACAGTCATGGCTGGCACAGTCATGACTGACGTGGCACAGAGGCATATGTGGAGTTTGCATGTTCCACTTACGTTGTTCCTCCCACAGCCCAAAGACATGCCAGCTGGCGATTCTAAGCGGCCCATGGTGCCCTGCTATACACAGGCATCCTGTCCAGGGCCCCCCTGCCCTGTGCTGCCTGGGACAGCCTCCAGCACCCCCCACCCCCTCACAACCCTGACCCGGATGAATGGTTGGATGATCGGTGGAATCAAAGCATTTCACATCTGGACTTCATTTCTAAGCAATTCCATTGTCAGCCTCTTCGCCCAGCTAGCTCATCTGGAGGCTCTGATTGGTGGAGGCGCTCCTTTCCGGAAAGGTCCAGGGACGGGTACTTTGTGGCAGAGAGCAGAGAGAAAGCTGTGAAATACTTTGCCTCGTCCACAAACCTTCTCTGACACATCACAGGTCTGAAATCAGGATGCTTCTGTTGCCATTTCTATATACAAGTCGAATCAAGTCACATCGGAACCACAGTGAACTTCAAAGACGGCAGATCTACGGTGTGGCCATGCCCCCCCCCCCCCCCAGGAAATAGACAGGCACCCAGGTCGCCACTCCACAACAAAAAACAAAAACACAATGTGGAGCTTTTCATTCTGTAATCCAGAGCTGCCCAACACATCGATCAGTAGATCATGGTCTCCAACCTGATCGTGAGATGATTAATAGGTAATGCTCACGATCAAGGAAAAATACTGAGGTGGAACCCCACCCACCAAGTCAGTAAATATCGCCCCCTCGCCAGTAAAATCATTGGGTCTGGTCTGGCCACCCCGTTGCACAAGGTCTGGCTCCACCCCAGAACCTCAAAGAGCCAAAACACCATTAGCTGGTAGACGACTTAACATGTTTGTCAACGTTTGTCCAGCTGCTGTACATAAATCAAAGGTGACGCTCCGTCCCATTTGGCAGGATGGCTCACATCACAGGGCTTTTGGTCTCTCTACATGCACAGGTGTGTCTGCGTGTGTCTGTGTGTGTCTGCGTGTGTCTGTGTGCTTTGCTGGTCTGCTTCAGCCCCGTGCTTGAACATCGACAGCTGCATCTGGGGTGAATGTGACAAGGCTCTGCTTTCACTTATTGCTCCCCCACCCTGGGCTGCTGGTGGGGGGGGGACATTACACTGTCAAGGTGCAGTAAATTAGCAATAAGTAAATGTGTGGTGTGGGTCACTGCAGTCTTCATATCTATCCATCCATTCCATTCATCCATCCATTCCAGTTTTGACAAGTTGCACAAAATACATACAAGATAAAATCATGCTAGCTAGCTGCCCTGTAAACAGAAGAATACCAAACCTTTTCAGAATAAGGAAAGACTATGAGAGAATTCCTCCTGCGAGGGGACTCCTCCATCTCAGATTAAAATGAGGATTTCTTTGTCAGAATGGAAGACATCTTCCATTGAAAGATATGCCTGAATGCACAAAGGGTTCGTTACCAATGTGTAATTACAGAAGGATGTGGCAGACAATAGCAAACAAGACAACAGGCAGGGTGTGGAAACGAGTCTCAGCTAAATGAACTAATGTGCATCACGCGCTTCAGGATCTATTCACTCTTATCCAGATGACGACTGAAAGGCAAATTTCCAACACTGAGTCAGTCCATGGGATCTGTTTCTCAGAAGATTTCTATGAACTCGTGAGTGAATTTTGGAAATTTAATGAAAGTTCTTCAGTGGATTACCTGAACACTGAAGTCCTCATGTGCCCGGCTGTCATTGTAAATAAGAAACTGTTCTTAATGCTTTGCCTGGAAAATAAAGGTTTAATGAATGAATCAGTGGCGATCTCATCTCACACACAACAAACGGACTGAGTGAGTTTGGGATCCCCGCACTGTAACATATGATGAGGAAGCCTGACTTTAGGTCACTGGCGGTCTCATCTCACACACAACAACAAACGGACTGAGTGAGTTTGGGATCCCCGCACTGTAACATATGATGAGGAAGCCTGACTTTAGGTCACTGGCGGTCTCATCTCACACACAACAAACGGACTGAGTGAGTTTGGGATCCCCGCACTGTAACATATGATGAGGAAGCCTGACTTTAGGTCACTGGCGGTCTCATCTCACACACAACAACAAACGGACTGAGTGAGTTTGGGATCCCCGCACTGTAACATATGATGAGGAAGCCTGACTTTAGGTCACTGGCGGTCTCATCTCACACACAACAACAAAGGGCCTGAGTGAGTTTGGGATCCCCGCACTGTAACATATGATGAGGAAGCCTGACTTTAGGTCACTGGCGGTCTCATCTCACACACAACAACAAACGGACTGAGTGAGTTTGGGATCCCCGCACTGTAACATATGATGAGGAAGCCTGACTTTAGGTCACTGGCGGTCTCATCTCTCACACAACAACAAACGGACTGAGTGAGTTTGGGATCCCCGCACTGTAACATATGATGAGGAAGCCTGACTTTAGGTCACTGGCGATCTCATCTCACACACAACAACAAACGGACTGAGTGAGTTTGGGATCCCCGCACTGTAACATATGATGAGGAAGCCTGACTTTAGGTCACTGGCGGTCTCATCTTACACACAACAACAAACGGACTGAGTGAGTTTGGGATCCCTGCACTGTAACATATGATGAGGAAGCCTGACTTTAGGTCACTGGCGGTCTCATCTCACACACAACAACAAAGGGCCTGAGTGAGTTTGGGATCCCCGCACTGTAACATATGATGAGGAAGCCTGACTTTAGGTCACTGGCCTTTTGTTGGTTATTGTGTCAGAAGATTAGACGTTACTCTGTTCTGCAGTATGAGTTTGTGCTTTGTTCTGTGCCTGATCTTGCTCCCTCTGTTGCTTAGTTCCTGAGCCTTATTTCCTTGTCATTCCTTGTAGTTAGTCGTTCTTTTCCCCGTTTTGTTTTTTGACCCCTCATGGTTCTTTTCCTTTGTAGTTTTACCCAGTGCTTTAGTTCCTGAGCCGCCAGTGGATCGTCACCTTCTTCTTCTGCCTGCACCGTGTCTCGCCCCTGTACCAGGAACAGGATAGGACAATGACAATTTCTAAATTATGCTCTTTTTAAATAAATAATTCAAATGGCAAATCAGGATTGGTTATTGGGGGGGGGGCATCTGAAAATATTTGCTGAGATTTAACTTTTAAAATGAAACTCTTACTTAAAACATTGTATTATTTAATTCCAGGGAGCTCTCAAAAGCCACTAGAAGACATACTGACCTTCGGTTCAGAGCCTCGGGATTACCATCTTAATGGTATTTAGTTCAGTTCACGTTCACGTGACTATCAGCATTCTTCGTTTCATTTCATCCATCCAGAAAATGTTATGGCAGCTGGACAGGCAAGTTATTCAGAGAAACAGACACACCCGGCTGCTCAGCTGAGAGATTATCGTGTTTGCAGTTTGATTACAGACAAACACTGAGAATATTCAGCTCTTCTGCTGTTCAACTTCAGGTAAACTATGTTTTAAAAAAAAATGAACGGAAACTGACAGCATTACTGAACCTTTGAGATATGAACCTCGAATCGCCGTCCCAATCGCACCATTAAAGTTAAATAGGCCTATTTAAATATTTACAAATACGTCTAAAGATAAAACATAAATTGTATATATCGCTGCTGTTGTTACGGGTTTGTTTTTGGTGTTATTACGCATTTTTTTAAATAGCAGAAAAGAGGAAGAAAGGGGTCAAACCAAAAGTAACAGGCATGTCATTTTTTAAATTTCTTGATTTGTCAAGAACGCCTGTGGTGTAACACCTCTACCGAAATCCCTTTCCGACAAAACACATTCGTCATATATCTTACTAATACCTAAAACCCTCTACACTTAAAGGAAATTATCGTAATTTTCAGTTTCAAATTCCTACTCAATTCCCGACTCTTCTACATTTCATTTTACGGAGACAAACATTTAAGTCCCACAAAAGCAGTGTCATTTCAATCTAAAGTCTAAGTACAATGCGAGTAGTAGCTGAGCACTTTATGAGTACTAACTAGCCTACATTGTATTTTGGTAAGTTGTCGATACATATTTTATAGACCTCGTACTGGGTAAGTGGTTATAAGCGGCAGAATACTGGAAGCTAACAAGCACATTTGGTAACGGATTTTCTTAAATGTACTCGGCCTCATCGAGCAAAGAAAAAAAAAGAAAATTTGCATGTCAGTATTTAACTGAATCACGTTTCATTCACGATTTCCCATCTGTGAAATGGGGAACGTTCGGGCGTCAGAGTATAACAGCTGGTTGACTGGCGGCGAACTGGTGTTGACCTGCCCGGGTCTGTAAGGGGGTACTGTACCCCATACCGCCTGCGCCATGTTTACACAGATGTTACCTTAGCAGAGTGCAAATTGGTGCCTGTTTTCGGGCGCTTTTGCTAAAGAGCTTGGCTGCCCTTCCTGGCTCGGCATGCCAGGCCTACAATTTGGGAGTAGGTGCACTGGTGAAGATGCCGGACCCATATTCTTCTTGTTACATTGGTTTGTCATCTGTGCTGTTTTTAATGGTTTATCGCCTGTATAGCACTTTTGGTTCAACTCCTGTTATTTAAAAATGCTCTATAAATAAATAAATAAACAAACAAACAAACAAATTAATTTATTTTTAAAATTAACAGAAACAGTAACAACAATAATAATAATAATAATGTATATCTGGCATACCTAGTATAGACATTCAAAGCCATGAGGAAGTGAGACCGTCATTGTATGCATAACTTATTTTAAAAGTATGTTACCCTGACATTAATTACACCAAAGAAAACATGCATTATAAATCACGTAAAACATCTCAAGTTTTTTTTAGGCAAATTGATGCGGTATTGATTTGTTCGTAGGTGTCAAATATCGAGATGTAGTTGGTAAAGAAGGCCTACAGTTACAGTGCCGAAAGCCCTAACAGGAAAGCGGGGAAATGCAGCCGCGGTGAGAGGCGCTGCCGTCGGACACTCCGCCCCTTCCCCCGTGCTTCGGGGCCGCAGCTATGGATGCGGACCATCCCGAGGCTCGGCTGTGCCCGTCCTGCGGCGGCCAGCCGATTAATCCGCCAGCTGATCTCGAAGACAGATCGTATGAAATCCCGAAAGCCTCTGGCGTCATGTGGGCGTTGAGTCAGAAATAAAAGCGGACCGACGAGGTTCCCTTCACGCCTGAGACAGAAGATGGATTTCAGCAGCAGTCGGAATAAGGTCTCGTTTGGTACGCCGTACGATTGAGGGTGGTAAAATGTGGAGAAAGGAATATGACGCGCACTTTGAATATCTCTTGCATCTACTGTAAGTTATCTCATTTTTTCGCCGGTTTAATTCCTAATATTGGTGGGATCGCTAATGAAGTCTTGATTCGTACGCGTGACTTTATTAAATTAAGAAACGTAGGTAAATTTCTCCGTTTGCTTTTCTTTTTACATGTGGATACAGATAGGCTACTTAAAATTTGTTCTGTGTTATTTGCTGAAGGTGTACTGGTACTGTTTCTACCCTGATCTAGTATGTGGACTATTAAGTTTAACTCTGAAACTCCATATGCTGTAATTAAGTGCTTTGCTGCGTGTGTCGGTTATCTTCCACTAAAAAACAAAACCTTAAGGTTTTGCAAGACGCGCTTCAGTGTCGTGGTGTAATTCTTATTGCTTAACTTCTTCTGACTTGTGCATTGCCGGGATGTTTGGGACTGGTAATAACTATAGGTAATAAAATCTTAGGAATTGAGGGTATGTAGTTACAGTAGCCTACAATTCAAAGTATTCACATATTTAGTTACGAGCTCCTCGCCGACTAAGGCAACATTTGGAAAAGTAGTGTAATCAAATGAATCGGATCCTGACATGAATTCGTGTTTAGTTGACACTGTTTCCACCCGTCTGGGAATACTTAAAAGAAGAAGGTGACCCGAAGGGGCCAGGATTTCTACTCGAAAGGCAGTTATGGAAAATGCGGGTCAATTAAATTAACATGGGAACAGAAATATCTCGTAGGCAAATTACACAAAATGTATGTACTGCCTTGAAATTCTCGATGATTCTAGAAGCTTCAAGTGTAGAACTGATTTCTGAAGGGGAGAAGATCGAAATTCAGAATTATCCAGTACAGAGATAGAGATGTGCGTAAATTAAAGTTTGTATCACATGAACTTGAAAACTCTGCTGGTCATAGAAAGTGTAAGCTACTGGCACGCGATTGGTGGGCAGGAGTGTGCTCCTCCAGTGTGCAGTGGAAAGGCACTGGCCCAGTGCCACAGCAGCACACACCCTGTCCCACGCCCTGTTGCTGGCGTACCTGCGCAGGTGAATGCCAGACAGCGCATGAGTCACAGGCATGTTCCCTCCTGTTCCCGGCTCTATACTGGACCTTAAAAGCAGACGAATTCCATTTCAACAAGTTGGATGGGCAGGATCTGTCAAAACAGAATTAACTTACCAGAGAGTCAAAACTCTGGGAAGCGTTTTGCTTGCAGGATAAGTCTGAGTGGCATGTTTTGTTGTAACCACTGCATGTCTGTCATTATATTTCGACGCATGTGCTTGTCTGCCTGTGCTTCATGCCATATTTCATGCTGTGAATTTTAGCTCTAACATATGACCTGCAATCTAAGGATGCTGACCTCGGGTAAGAGAACCATGGCCCCCTGTGTTAGAGTACAGGTGCAGTGAACCCAGGTTTTCTGTGTTTACACATTAGTGCAGTGAAGCCGGGTTCTCTGTGTTCATGCATTACTGCAGCGAACCGGGGTTCTCTGTGTTTACGTGTTACCGCAGCAAAGCGGGGTTCTCTGTGTTTACGTGTTACTGCAGAGAACTGGGGTTCTCTGTGTTTAAGCGTTACTGCAGCTAACTGGGGTTCTCTGTGTTTACGTGTTACTGCAGCAAAGCGGGGTTCTCTGTATATACATGTTACTGCAGTGAACCGGGGTTCTCTGTGTTTACGCATTACTGCAGCAAACCGGAGTTCTCTGTTTGCAGAATTAGTGAGATGAACCCACAGTCTCTTTTTCGACAGGTTGGCGCAGTCAGCTGTGCCTTTGTGTTGCAGGTTCAGCTGCATTTATGTGGCCGTGACATGCCAGCTCTGACAGAATACACATTCCAGAGTTTACGCTCACAGGATGCGCTGCTATGTAAACAGGAACTGCATTACTCTGCACGGTGTGATTTATATGTCACTGACAGCCATGCAGCCGCATGACTTCCTTGAGAGTCCCGGGAGCATCTGTCTCTCTCTTCCAGGATTACAGCTCAGGACTGCAGACTCACTTTTTCCGCTACCAGCACTGGTGCTCCTCGCTGAAAAATTTAGGGGCACCAGCAGAAAATTTAGGCGTTCCACTTAAATGGACATGCAGTGTAACACATACATATTTTCTGATAAATGCTTTGGTAATAAATGCAGAAATATCCATGTGGTTTGTTTTAAAGGAAGAAGTTACAAAGTGAAGTAGTGCTCAAGAGGGAAAAAAACGTTAAGTGGTGCTTTTTAAAGCACTTTCACACCGTAGGAACGTTTTCAGGATCCAAAACCCTTTTCTAGATTCAGGGCCTTTTGTCATTGTCACGCCTCAGAAACTCGGCCTGATTGTAGTTCCTCAGAGGCAGTTCAAGGAACCATTTTAGTACCTACTCCTTTTCTATCGACCACAAACTACCAGGGAGGCACTTACATCATCGATGGATACATATTTTGCTTGGGTCTCCATATTTCTGCCTTGGAAAATTCGATCAATAACAATATCACAGGTGCCTGTGAAACGTACCAGCGCTTATTAGCAGAATAATGCAACCGAAAGATGAAACCGAAACATCGGTCTGCCGGCCAGATTTAATAATCAAATATAAACACGTCACAGGTCGCATTAATAAAATACAAATAAAAGGCTGTGTCCCATTTTTATTGTGATTGTTCCTCTCAATAACTAATGCAACAAGATGAATTAAAAGCTCTCCCATGCTTATGTAGCATAAAGTTCCCAGTTCTGTATTGCAGTGTGAAAGCCACACACAAAGTGGGCACCAGGGACCAAGAACCAGAACCTCAGTGTGAAAGCCACACACAAAGTGGGCACCAGGGCCCAAGAACCAGAACCTCAGTGTGAAAGCACCTATAGACAGCAAATAATATATTTACAAAGGTAAACGTAAGATATGTGGCCAGCCGCTATTCTGTCATCTGCCCCTGAATAGATTATGCCGCTCTTGTGCTTTGCTTTCATGACGGACTTTACCACCAAAATCCAGGAACTTAGTTTCTGGTTCCATCGGAGTGATATATGCATAATTTTTTTTAAATTGCAATCCCCAATTCCCAGCACGTATTGGGTTCAGCGGGTTACCCACGCCTCTTGGTGAAGGGTATGACCTGTGTTTACTGGGAATTCCGCCTCCATGGGAACAAACTGTAATCCAATAAACATAACCCCCCCCCCCCCCCCCCCTACACACACACGCACCAATTCTCTCGCTCTCTCCTGGGGTTTCACGTGATATACGACGACGAGTTAGAAAAAAAGAAAAACTGTCCTAGTTATAGCATTTTGTTGCACTTCAATAATGATCGCAAAATGCAATTAAATGGTGACATTCTGGAGCACTGCAGCTGCACATCTGCTAGAACCTGTTCACTTTACTACTAAACAGGTGTGTTTTTATACTGTTGCTGCTTAGCAAGGCTTTAATTCCACAAGCTGTACACACTTCATCTTTTATGTTACTCTTGTCGCATTTAATTATTGCATGATAAGCTTGTCCAAATTCTTGACCTGTGGTCAGGAGCTTTCTGACTTTCCTCTGCTGTATCTATTCATATTTTTTTGTGTGCGTGTGATATTTAAATAAAAACCTGTGTTAGCCTAATATCCTCAGTACCGCAGTACAAGCTGCATTCTGGCTATAGTCCTGCTTGTTACATGCAGTGACAGCTTGGTGCTGGCTAATCACCACACTGCTGCTGATTATACCTTTAATTAACACTGACTGGCAGTCGTCTCCTACCCGTACATCTCTCTGGGTTGTAGCATCTGCAAAAAGGATCAATGTTAATTTATTTGCTGTTTTCATATACCTCCTCCATGTTAGGTTAAAGGACAGCATCCTGAATCCCACAGTAACTTTCCATAGCATTCATGTCTTAGGTGTTTAGAGTATCAGAAACTTAAATGTAGTCTTTTGGCACCTGAAGTCACAGTGCTCATGCTCGCATATAAAAATTCATTTTTCCAGTAAGTCCCCACCATCTTTTTCCTAATTACAAATACCATACGTAGTGATGGACAAAATGACACCTCATGAACCCTTTGCTGTTTTTTTGATCCCATTAGATGGTGCTCTTTGTTTGCTTTGGAGCATGCTTTGCGTCCTTTTCTGAATAGAGAGCGCCATCTAGTGGGGTCAAAAAATACAGCGAATGGTTCATGAAACATCATTTTGTTCATTACTGGATTTCGTTTTTTTTTTTTTTTGTGCCAAAAAATGTTAGCATTTTACATTTGTCCCTCAAATATATTTGTCCCTCAGACATATTTACTAAAACATTCAGGTTTGACATTTTGTATGTGATTAGCAGCTGCTGTTCTTCTATCATGTTTTTCTTTCTCAAACCAGAGTAAATTCATTAGCTTCCTCACACACAGAACTGCAGCATCTACACCAGAACCAGGCTTTGTTTCACCTTTTGGTTCTTCGGGGTTTTCGGGAACTGTGGTATTTCTTGTAGAATGACGAGAAAGGAAAGTACACATGACACAAGCCTGTTACTCAGAACACCAAAGATGTTTTTATTTAGCTTTATTTAGTTTTCCAGACAGAGCCTTGTCTGCATAGGCGCTGGCGATTTGAATGGGCTGCACGCTGGATTTATGCGCATGTGAGAGCGAGCAGCTTTCACGGACATTCTTGGATGTTTTGTGACACTATCGAAAGAACTATTAAAGACACATGCACACGGATTACCCGTAAAATGAGAGCTTCTGGCCCTGTGTGTGCGTGTGTGTTTTAATTCTTTCATTGTGGAGACCACATTTCCCTACAATGTAATAAAAACCTGCAACTTTTTACCTTGTAGGGATATTTTCTTTTTGGTGAATGCAATGGCAGAACTGAAAAATGCCAAAAGTCTTATTTTGTTTGGTTACTTATGGTTAAGGTTAGGGCTGGGTAGGGGTTAAGGTTATAATTATTGGCGATTTGGCATTCTCTCAGAAATGAATGCAGAGTCCCCATAAAGATATGTGTGGACTGTGTGTGTGTGTTTTCTTATCTGTTTATGTTGCTTACCTCCTTCTGAATTGGAGTTTATGATACCCGTTTGTGTCTGCCTCTGTCCATCTGTGTCAGAATTTTCTGGGCTCGCTTTCTGCTCTGGATTTTGGTCAATTCTGCTGCTCCATGACTGGAAAAACCATCAGAATGTAGCAAATAAAAAAAAAAAAAAAAATCCGGATCATTTCTCGGAAACCGTGCATGCAAAATTACCGTAAATGATGTCATTCGGTTTAATTCAGAACCTTTACGATTGTTTTTGTAGCCCTTTGTGTGTGTTCTGCTCTCTCTCCTTGCCAGCGATTCCAGCCGGTCCGGCGTCTCCCCGGACACAGCGTCGGACTCCCACTCGGAGCTGGGCAGCTCGGGCCAGCTGGAGCAGAGCGGCAGGGATGTGGTCGTCAAGGGCAGCAGTGCCGACAGAGACGCTGCCAAACACCTGGCTGGGAGGCTCTTTCGTCTGGAAGGGTTCAGGCGCCGTGATGTGGCTCAACACCTGAGCAAGAAGTGAGCCTGTCTCCATCCCCCCCCCCTTTGTCTATCATCACCCTCCCCGGCCTGTACCTGGGCATTCATTGGTACCTCAGCCTAGTCGCACTTATGCCTAGTTGACTCTATGACAGCTGGAAGTTTGTAATGTGCTATTTGCCTGACTTGTATGTTGCTTCTGACAAAAGCTTCTGCCAAATAAAGCAAATGTACCTAATAAACCCTATTATTTAGTGATGGACAAAATTACACTTCAGGAACCATTTGCTGTATTTTTTTGACCCCACTAGATGGTGCCCCCATGTTCAGAAAAGGGCACAAAGCATGCCCCAAAGCAAATTAACAGCACCACCTAGTGGGGTTAAAAAATACAGCGAACGGTTCATGAGACATAATTTTCTCCATACTGCTATTATTTCTCCCAATCAGTAACAAGTTCAACCAGATGGTGGCAGCAGAGTACTTGAACTTCTTCAACTTCACAGGCCTGACCTTAGAACAAGCACTAAGGTAATTTCTGTTGTAAGACACTATTGGAAATTGTGGTTGAAGAGTGTCTCTGTGGTTTTTGTTCCAGTGCTTGTGTTGGGCACCAGCTCATGTGGGTGGCCTACTGTGTTGAGGTTTAATGCTGTGTCCCGCTGATGTGCATTGAACGTGCCTTTAAAACGGCACTCTCTTAAATTTCTGCAGAAGGGAATAACGGAGTTTTATTTTTTTCGGATTTGAGTCCCATTTAATGAGCTCCTGGCTGGTTTTAATCCACACATCCTTTAATTAACGGTTTTGCAATATGAAAGAGGTAAAGAAGTTGCTGAACAGAGCTGCAGTCAGTTCATGTAATAAACAGAGTCTGTTTCTATCTGGCTTGATTGCCTGTGCCTGTGAGTCATTGAGTGACTGTTTATATCTGGGACTGTGAAATACCAAATGTTTAGCGTGTCTTGGACGTTGCGGGCCATGGCGGGTGCCTCCATACCGTCGTGCAGATTTCCTGTCACACTATTTCGTGAAAGCTGCAGGAAATCAGGCCGCCGTATGGTTGAGCAAATCTGGGCAGGCGATCGCGTAGCCGGTAGGCATTTTAGCGCTGTCAGCTAATGTGATGGCAGCCACCAGATGACGCTCACTCGTATGTAGTATACGCCATACTAACTCCTTCCTCTGTCTTTCTGTCTTGCTTGGCCCGGTGCTGGTGTCCGTCCTCCTCAGGACGTTCCTGAAGACCTTCCCCCTGACGGGAGAGACGCAGGAAAGGGAACGCATCCTGGCTCACTTTTCCAGAAGGTTCTCCTCGTGCAACCCGGTCTCCCACGTGTCCGAAGGTAAACCCCCCCCCCGGCCCCCCTATGCAAACGCCTCCCCAGTGCGCCTTCGATGGCAGACATGCCTCACTGGTTCTTAACACATGGACATGACCATGTTACATAAAGATGATGCAGTTCTTAAATGTAGCACTTGTATGGTAAGACATTTACTCGTTACCTGTACTATTAAATAAACACTGTTAATTGTAAAATGTAAGACACCTCTATTGTCATTGTGTAGAGTCTTATGTAGAAAAGCAGCGCACTCTGCATAGCAGGCAGAAAGGCCTGTAGTGTGTAGAACTACCAAAATGACAAGTATGAATGTAATACGACACCATATATAACCTAAGTAAACGTGAGGGTCAAAACAACCAAAACTGCCATAACATTTACACTTAAAGCTTAAAACTGAATTAGCAGAAGGACAGAAGTAAAAACTGAATGGAATAAATGTGAAGTTGACCAGCGCCGCATATCTACGGACGGAGCTGCTGCTGCAGTAACACGTTTCTTCCTGCAGATGGCATCCACGCGCTGACTTGTGCCCTCATGCTGCTAAACACGGACCTGCATGGACATGTACGTCACACCCCGTGTGGATCCCTCTAGCTAGCGTCCCGACGCGCTGGGCCTCAAAGCCGTCGCTGGAGGCTCCTGTCCATGGTGTTCCCTGTACTTCCTTCCCTACTCAGCCTGACATAAATGATAAAGGGCTTGGTTGCTTTTGAATTAACTGTGTCGGTGTGTGGCTGGTGGAGCGGCTAGGGGGATGGGCGGGTCTCTGAGGGTAAGATGAGGACACACTGTGAAACACCACAAAATCATAGAGATTATGTTTATGAGAAACGCTGCTTGTTGTAGACCGACAGGGTCCCCTGTATGCAGTGGTGAGGAAGACAGAAATGTAATCTATTGCAGACAGAGGTGAAAAGTTCAGAAAGTTCAGTCCCCAACTGAGCACCTTGTTTTTGTGAGATCGGGATTCCTGAGATAATTCAGCAGATACGTGTGCGAGAGCTACACAGTTTTTTTTTTTTTTGCGTTCTCAAAATGGTTCAGAGAACCGTGCTTAAAGTCTCTAAAATAGCCGAATCCGCCAAAACAGACTCTGCGCGTATGTTTAGCATACAGGCGCGGAGAGCCGCATCTGGGACGCGTCTGAAGCGCTCTGCAACGCCTCTGGTGGAATCACGACCACTGACTAGAGTGAAGGTGATGAGGCGCGGCGACCACGTCTGCCCTTGGTGGAATTGCGGGGTTAGCCGCTTCAGTCAACCTCCATCTTTCCTCTCAGCAGTTAGTGGTGGAGAAAGAGGGGTAGCAAGTTATTTATCGCATCGCACTGAAATTAGATTTGGCGGTTATATACTGCCATCTAGTGGCTAAATGTCATGGTACTTGGAAGATCAACGCGAGCTAAAATTCAAGTCAACATTTGTTTTCTGACAAAGACAGGAATTTTGTGAAAAGACGCCAAGTCTGTACAGTTCATTGTGCTGTATTCTTAGAGCAATATTACAAACAAGATGATTCAAATTTTATATGGACATGGAGGTTACCTGAAGGGAAATGTTTTCCCTATATTTTGTGCACGTGCATCTGGTACAGTTGCATAGGTTTATTAAGTGGCCACAGGAAAACTGATCTCGCCGAAAACTGATTTTAGAATACCAAGCTAGTTCAAAAAGATAATGCCTGCAGTATTTAACAAATGAATTGCCCTCATTCTTATGATGAATCTGTCACATTTGGGACCATCTTATGGCTGCATTAATTCAGGTTCTTTTCCCACTTTTTATTTACATTTATCACACTTTCATTTCAATAAAAACTATTTTTAAAGAACATAAATATAAATATATATAAGTATATTCGATATATTTAAAGTCTTGCCCTACAGTTTGTTTTTCCGCAATTCAAAAGGAGAAACCCTAGGACTGGCTGTGTTTACCAGCACTCAAACCATGCATTTGTATGAGACCCCTGAGGTGTAGGAGCCCCCTGTTGGCAACAAACAGTCACTTCACTAAGGGGCATCGATGTGATTTTTTAAAATGTAATTTTATTTACTTTATTTTATTTGAGTGAGTGAGGCCCATAGAGATGACAGTAAACCTGCTCCTGTTTCCTAGGATGGTGTCATGTGAGGAGAGCTGCGGTCCGGTGTTCAGTACAGCCGCGGTCCGGTGTTCAGTACAGCCACGGTCCGGTGTTCAGTACAGCTGAATTCTTATTAATACTTGGTCAACTGAGATATATGAAGACTTCTTGTAAATTTTAATAATTTAATCTAAATTCAAAAGCATAACTTGTATTAATAACTACATTTATATTTCATCAAAGCTGTGTGTTTTACTCTAACACTACAAACGAGTAATCAGTAATATACTAATGTTTTAATAATGAACACTGAATAAGGAATTTTAAGGGATTTTTAAGAGATAAAATTAAATTATATTTAGAACCAGCTACAATTTTCACAATTACAGTTCTTTCTTTGGTTAAGTGCAAATGAAAAAATCAAATAGAATTTCAAGAGTAGTTTGGTGAATGGGGAACTCGGTCTGTCACGCTTAGGAATCGCTGTGCGACCACATGGCAGCCTGTGACCGTCCCTGTCTGTCCGTGTGCCTCCGCAGAACCTCGGTAGGAAGATGACCTGTCAGCAGTTTATCCGCAACCTGGACGGCCTCAACGGTGGTGGCAACTTCCCCAAGGACTTGTTAAAGGTCACCCCCCCCCCCCACAACCCCCGTCGGCATGATCAGTGCGGTCCCACTTTTAATTGATAGACGATTCAGTCTCCTTGTCGCCAGCAATAATAAAACATACTGCTGACATTAATCCATTATGATGCTGGTAGTACTCTCTGTCTCACAGACACACACACACACACACACACACACACACCTGTACTCACGTTAGATTTTAATAAAATTGAGTCTCCCGTTGTGGGTCAAAATAGCAGGATTTTATCACATTGTGGGGACATTTTGGTCCCCACAAAGTAATGTATACATGAGCACACACACACAACATTGCATGGCAGTCTATAATATTGACCAAAACATGTCAGTACATCATTAATTTTATATAGGATGGTCCTTAACTGTACTGTCTTACAAAGGCAACACACATTAGGCTTAATTACCAACACTGAAACTAAGGAAAGGGGCGTTCGAGTTTTTCGATCGTCCACCTATTTGTGTGGTAGGCAGTGTACTTATTAAAGGTGACAAGGTTTAACAGATATTTTATCACAAGGTAATCCTGAGCCTAAAATTAGCATTTCAGGTCATAACTCATTTTTGATAAAGTAACACATTTTGCCTGTGTATGGCAGTGCACTTCTGTGTGATATACTTCTGCGACGCGTCCTAATAATCCATTCTTTGAAAATTACTGGAGGAAAATAAATTCCATCGCTGTCATATAAATTCAAGATCCAGGAGTGTATCAGTATATGTAAGTACACATTAAGTTCCACTAAGTAATGAAAATCTTACTCTGCAAGTTCTTCCAGCAAACACTGATTAAAAATAAAACACAGATCACGAGTACATATAAAGGTGCAGTAAGACAATAAAAACAAATGCAATTACGTAGACGCTTTGCGCTGGGTCTACTTGTCTTACTGTAAGAACCTTAATTTATATGTGTATTTAGAGTCTGACAGTTTTGCGCAGAACTCGGAGTCACGTACAAACTCTGGCTGAGCCGATTTCAGCTCCGGCAGTGGGACTGACTGGGCTGTGTCCCTGTTCTCCTGTAGGCATCGTACCACTCGATAAGGAATGAGAAGCTGGACTGGGCCCCGTGAGTATCCCCCCCCCGGCAAACGTGATGCCGCGTCGCAGCCTGGCGCCTCCACCCTAACCCTCCCTACAAGTCGCCCGCTGAATGTGCCGTCTTTGCATTCTCAGTCACTCGCTGGGAAACCATTTCACCTCTTTTAATACAGAATGCTGATGCATGTTTCATTGTAAAATGCAAACCAATTCAACGATATATTACAATTACAGGTAGATTATGAAAATGAACTTTTTGCACAGATGATTATTTACTTCTTCTTTTTTTTTTTACGTAGTAATGATGTATGGATACGGTAAAATGAGTAGTTGAAATAACATCCTTAAATTTACCTAATATGAAAACAGATTTAATTTTTTTGTACCATGCCCTTGACATTTCATCAGCTCCTTAGAATATTTTAATAAAGAATTCAAGGTTGTATTAAACATAAAAAAGAACATGCATTTACATTTAAGTTACAGTTATATAGGAATACTTTCTGAAATCATTAATACTTACAATGTAATTACATTTATATGGCCATGCATTCATTTGCCATGCAGTTTTCCAGAGTTTATTCTCTGTCATTTTGGTCTTTATTTCTTCCTCCTTTTGACATTTAAAGGGTGGCTTTCACTTCGCATCAGGGCTGGTTTACTTGTGGGATCACACAGACACTCGGAGGAAATATGAAGTGACCCAGTGTTACGGAGCCCTTTTCCAGTCAGCTGTAGCTGTCATACAGGAAAAATATTTTTAATAAAGCAGGCATTTGGCAGGGCAAAAGTGCCGAGCAAAGGTCTTAGGCAGTCAAAGGAAATGTTTAAATGATTGTGTCAGAGTAAAACTGTGGTATTTTGTCCGCCAAAGTGTGTGAGCTTGGCCGTCTCAGAACCTCTCTTAAAGTCACCCCAATATTTGCTCCCACTGTCCAACACAGCCGTGTATTTCTTTGACTCGACCCCTAAGACACCTCGAATTGCTAATCAATACTTCACTTACTTTTTAAGCTAAATTTAACTAAGTGAGCTGACGGTGAAATTTAACAAATGGCTGGGAAATGAAGCAGAGTCCATCTAGCCTCCAGGAACATAACACAGAAATTCTTGTTACTGTTTTACTCTGTTATTCTTAATTTTCATGTGTGTGTTTTTTTCCTGAGCACACATACCCTTACTACCCAGATAAACATTTCCTTAGACTGCCAAGGGTCGCCAAATCTTACCCAGAAAGGGCCGCTGTGTATGCGGGTTTTCAGTGCAACTCCCTATTTAGATACTGATTAGGGGACTGATTAGCTAAAGAGTCCTCACACCTGGGTTTGAACAGCTAATTTAAAGGTTATCCCAAAAACCTGCATACACACTTTGCGGATAAGACAGACGACCCCAACGACTTTTACAGAGTACTGTAAATACGATGAATCACAGTTCATTGAATTGCTAACAAAAACGGCGTAGGATATTCAAAGACCGACAATGATTATGAATGTCGCAGTGTTCGTGCGTTTGTCTTTAAGCGAGGAAGAGAAGCCTTTATCGGGGACGGAGGACAGAGGCGGCGGGGCAGTGAAACCTTCAGAGAGCAGGAATCCCGTCATCAGTGGCCCGCTCTCGCCCGGCAGGACCACGCACAAACACGGCACCCTGCTACGCAAAGTCCTGTTTGAAATGGATGGCAGACCCGGTGAGCACCACCAGGGGGCACAAGTGTGCCGGACAATGTGGCGGCGCGTAGAACGTCGACCAGAATGCGCGTCTTACCTCCGTCAAATGTGCCTTCTTCCAGCGCCAAGAGTACGCCGTAGCTGGAAGAAGTTCAGTGTTGTCCTGCGGGGGGCAGTCTTGTACCTCCAGAAGGTAAAGTGCAGCCTGCGTCTCAGCGGTTTTACGCAGTACGGTGTGTCAGATGAGCGGCCTGAGAATGTAGCTGTTTTTGGTGCCGCAGACACATGCTGCTTTGTCTCCACCTGGTGGTGAGGATGAATATAACCCCGACAAGGAGCCGTCGGAGGTGAACCTAAAGGACCGCCTGTCTGTGCATCACGCCTTGGCCTCCCGGGCCAGCGACTATGGCAAGAGGCCCAACGTGTTCAAGCTGAAGACGTCCGACTGGAAGGTGTTCCTCTTCCAGGCCCCGTAAGTCCCCGGGTTCCCAAACACACAGTGGAAAATCCACTGGGTAGACAGGGATCAGGTGGGGGGGGGGTGTGATAACAGAGAAAAGGGAAAAGGCCGTGCTACACGTGCTTGTTCTGGTGAAACGCAGTCAAGCACCTTCGAGTGTGTAAGTCTGTGTGTGTGTGTGTCTGTGACTAAGCGCTTGTGCGATCCTTCCTCTGGCTGTGCCAGGAGCGAGGAGGAGATGGTGTCATGGATCCGGCAGATCAACCTGGTAGCTGCCCTCTCCTCTGCACCAGCCCTCCCAGCACCTGTCGGTTCCAGGAGGAAGTTCTGCAGACCCTTCCTGCCCTCGTCCACCACCAGGCTGAGCCAGGTATCCCCCTGGGGCCAGTCGCACTCTAACTCTCTCTCTCTCTCACACACACACACACACACACACACACACACAAACACAAACACTCTCTGTCTCTCTCTTTCTCTCTCTCTCACACACAAACCAACACACACTCTCTCTCTCTCACACACACACACACACAAACACTCTCTCTCTCTCACACACACACACAAACACACACTCTCTCTCTCTCACACACACACAAACACTCTCTCTCTCACACACACAAACACACACTCTCTCTCTCTCACACACGCACACACACACACTCTCTCTCTCTCACACACACACACACACTCTCTCTTTCACACACACACACACAAACACACACACTCTCTCTCTTTCACACACACAAACACACACACACTCTCTCTCTCTCTCTTACACACACTCTCTCTCTCTCTCACACACACACACACACTCTCTCTCACACACACACACACACACACTCTCTGTTTCACACACACACACACAAACACACACACTCTCTCTCTTTCACAAACACACACACACACACTCTCTCTCTCTCTCACACACACCTGAGCCTGGTCTGGGGGTGTTACAGGTTGAAGTTGGTAGTGTGCAGGAGGGGGTTGGGGATGGTCAGAGTGATGAGTTAGTGGTGGCTGCACAAAGTAGTGAGAGTGTGCAGCATAGTGTTGAGGATGTTCAGGGGGCTCGTGAGTGTGTGCTGGAGGACGGTGGAGCTGATGATCATGTTGGTAGCCATGAGGTTCAGGGTGCGGTGACTGATATTTCTGTTGTTGAAGGCGGATCTGGAGATGCTACAGAGGATGTGGATGATGATGCTTTCTCGGATATTTCAGATTTTGCGTCTCAGGGTAGGGACGATGCAAGCGTCTATTCTATTCAGGAGGTTAATGAGTTCTTGGATGATACTTATGGTAAGCCCTCTGAGGTGTCTGATTTTTTTCCGGATATGGGTAAACTTGAGGCTACGATAGTGAGAATGGTGAAAACCGCAACATATGATGAGTTGAGTCAGAAGAAGAGGTTTCGGCTTAAGAAGATTCTGACCAGGATACGGAAAGGGAAAGCCCCTGCTTCGCGTGTGGGGTTGAAATGAGTGTGGTTGCTGATTCTATTTTCCCCTCTTGTCTGTTTCTTTCTGCTCCTCTGTTCTCTTTGTTTTTTCCTTTTATTTATTTTTTTATGGAGTGTATTAGGGTGGGGTCTTTGAATTTGAATGGAGGCCGGGATGGGCGTAAGAGGGCTATGCTGCTGGAGTTTCTTAAACTTAAAAAGGTGGATGTTATTTTCTTGCAAGAAACTCATAGTGATTTGGGGAATGAGCGGGACTGGGGTTTGCTGTGGGATGGGACTTATGTTTTGAGTCATGGGACAAATGTGAGCGTGGGGGTGGCTATTTTGTTCTCCCCTAGGCTCAGGGTGGCGAAGGTGACCTCTTGGGAGGTTGAACGGGGGAGGGCCTTAATTGTTCAGGCCACTATAAATGACATTTGTTTTTGTTTTGTTAATGTCTATGCCCATACCCACGGTCCTGGGCGTGTGCGATTGTTTCAGAGGTTGGCGAAGGAACTGAGACGGTGTAGTAGTGATTCCGTTCTTGTGGTGGGGGGAGACTGGAACTGTACTGTAAACTTTGTCCTGGATAGAAATGGTGAAGAGCCACACCCCCCATCTGGGGGTGAGCTCTCTAAATTGCTCCAGGAACATGATTTGGTTGATGTATGGCGGGAAAAGCATGAGAAGGAGAAGAAATACACATGGATTAAAGTCAATGAGGAGAGAGTGAGTGCGGCCCGGCTGGACCGGCTGTACATCAAGAACTCATTTGGCAATAGGGTGTTGAGAGTTTCTATCTCACCCTGTGGTCTTTCTGATCATCATTTTGTGGCCATGGATTATATTGTGTCTTATACTTCTCGGTCCTCTTCGTATTGGCGTTTTCCCCTTAACCTTTTGCATGATGTTTTCTTTTGTGATCAGTTTGCTGTCTTCTGGGGGTTCTGGAAGTCCCAGAGGTCCAATTTTGAGAATCTTCTACAGTGGTGGGAGGTGGGCAAAACCCAAATCAGACTGCTTTGTCAGCAGTATGCGGCCCATACTGCCAGTGTGGTTAGGAGCACTATGTGGAAGCTTGAGGGTGAGATTAGCCACATGGAACGGGAATTGATTGGGGGCAGACGTGCGGGCGATGTAGGTGCTCTGGGAAATGGTAGGAAGGAGTTGGGCTCCTTTCTCCAGGAGCGGGCAAAGGGGGCTCTGATAAGGGCCCGTTATACCTCTTTGAAGGACATGGACTCTCCAACCTCCTTCTTTTTCAATCTGGAACGCAAGAACCGGGCATCTGCGCAGATGCTATACCTCCGGGATGCGGAGGGGAAGGTCACGACGGATCCTGCGGAGATGAGGAAACTTGCAGTGGACTTTTATGCCGATTTGTATAGCACCAGCAAGTGTGACATCTCGTGCGTTGAGGAACTTTTATCTGGCTTGCCGACGTTGGATACAACTCAAGCGGGGCTTCTGGATGCGGACTTTGGCCTTCAGGAGCTGACCGTGGCTGTTCTGCAGCTGTCTGCAGGTCGTGCCCCTGGGATTGATGGATTACCTGCTGAATTTTATAAGCATTTTTGGGGCTTGTTGGGACGGGATTTGTTGGATGTTTTTGAGTATTCCTTTTGTTCTGAGGTGTTGCCTGTGAGCTGCACTAGGGCGGTCATGTCCCTTCTCCCGAAGAAGGGTGATTTGGGCCTTCTGAAAAACTGGAGACCTGTATCTTTGTTATGCACGGATTATAAAATTTTGTCCAAATGTTTATCAAATAGGTTGAAAAAACATATGGGTGAATTGGTTCATATGAATCAATCGTACTGTGTGCCTGGCCGCACCATTATGGATAATTTATTTGTGTTGCGTGATGTGATTGACTTGTCACGGTTATCTGCATGGGACCTGGGTCTGTTGTCGATAGACCAAGAAAAGGCGTTCGACAGGGTTGACCATGGCTACCTATTTAATGTGTTGAGGGCTTTTGGGCTTGGGAATAAGTTTGTGAAGTGGGTGGAACTGCTGTATGCTGGGGTGTCGGTGATCTTGAAGGTTGGTGGTGGGCTTAGTGTTCCAGTGCCGGTGTGCAGGGGGATTAGACAAAGCTGTCCTATTTCTGGTCAGTTATATAGTTTGGCTATAGAGCCTTTGCTCTGTCGGCTGAGGGGTGAGTTACACGGTTTGTCAGTGTTGGGATCGCGGACTCTGGCACTTTCAGCTTATGCTGATGATGTCACGGTTTTTATTAGGGGAGAGGATGACGTACGGGTGCTGAGCAAGAGCCTGGCCGTCTATGAGCGGGCTTCTTCTGCAAAGGTGAATTGGGCTAAATCGGAGGGGTTTCTTATGGGGCAGTGGTGTGATGGTGGCCTGCCAGGTTTGCCTGAAGGTCTGCAGTGGGGTAGAGCTGGTATAAAGTTCCTGGGTGTTTATCTGGGTACTGCGGAATTCCAGGATAGGAATTGGGAGGGCATGGTGGATAGAGTATGTGCTAGGTTGTCTAAATGGACTTGGGTCCTGCCCCAGCTGTCCTATAGGGGGAGGGTCCTGGTTGCCAATAACCTGATTGCCTCTATGCTGTGGCATGTATTTAGGGTACTGGAGCCGCCATCGACGCTGGTGGAAGTGTTGCAACGGAAATTGGTGGACTTTTTTTGGACTGGGGAACACTGGACAAGAGCTCCTGTTTTGTATTTGCCGATACAAGAAGGTGGGCAAGGTCTTATAGACTTGCGTAGCAGGATCACGGCTTTCCGGTTGCAGGCCATACAGCGTTTTGTCTTTGAAGAGGACTTGATGTGGGCAGACACTGCGTGTGCTCTCCTGAGGCGAGTGGAGAACATGGGGTACGACAAGCATTTGTTTCTGCTTAATCTGGGAGTGATGGATTTTTCGGTGACGACGCCTTTTTATCGATCGATTCTGCGGGCATGGTCTTCTGTTTTTGTGGTGACTAGGGATGCTCTGCAATATTTTGCTGCTGATGAAGAGCCTCTTTTTTATAATCCTATGTTTCCGGTTGGACTCTTCCAATCTCCGACTGTGCAGGCCTGTTTCAAGAGGGCAGGCCTGACGAAGCTGGGGTCCCTCAGGGTTGGTGGCTCCTGGAGGACATTGGATGACCTGCGGGCTGTGACTGGGGTTCAGTCTGGCCGCCTTCTTTGGAAAGCTCTGGAGGACATTGTTTGTGCGCTACCGGAGGCGGCTAGGACGGTGCTTGAGTCGGGAGGGGGCAGTCCCCCCCTTTTCTTTTCTCCCCTACTCAGGGTCTCTCCTGCTGTAGAGGGTCACCGAGAGGAAGTGGGGTTGCTGCTTTCTCTCGTGGCTTTTCAGCAGGTGGCTCTAAGGGATCTGTCCAAGAAAGCTCTGTACCGAGCATGTGTTAAAGTGCTGCATTTTCGGGCGCTGAGTGGACTGGCGGCTTCCAGGTGGTCAGGTTTGTTGGGGCCTGGATCTTCCCCACAAGGACGTTGGAGGTCCCTGTACAAGTCCCCCATTGAGAAGCGCACAGCGGATTTTCAGTGGCGGATTGTGCATGGGGCAGTGGCTACGAACAGACACGTATCGCACATTGACTCTACAGTTGGGAGGGATTGCCCTTTTTGCTCTGCAGAGGAAACGATGGAGCATCTGTTTTTGAGGTGTAATCGGCTTTATGAGTTGTTTGCGGTTCTGGAGGAGTGGTGTGTCGGTTTTGGGGAGGTTTTTTCTGTTCAGCTTTTCATTTATGGACCGAAATACTGTAGTTCCCAGAAGGCTAAGGTGTGTCTGCTGAACTTCGTGCTGGGCCAGGCTAAGATGAGTATCTGGCTGTCCCGGAGGAATAGGATGAAGGGGGCAGGATCGACGAATCCTGGCCTCATGATGAAGGGCTTGGTGGCAGCACGCATAAAAATAGAACATGCTTTTTTCGGATTGACTCACAACCTTGTGACTTTTTCGGAGGTGTGGGGTTATGGTGGGGTTCTGTGTGACTTGACCCATGATGGGGACTTACTCTTGAAGTTTTAGTATTGGTGTTGATGGTGTCGATTGTTTGACCCGCCATATGGTTTTTTGTTGGGGCCCATTGTATTGGTTGTGTTTCTATGTTGGTTGCCCTGGCTAATTTCTTTTGTGTTTTTTCTTTTGGTTGATTGTTTAATTTTGTTTTTGGTTTGATTGAGTTTGTGATAACGACCCATTTTGTGATTTGAAGTTGCAGTAAGGTTTTTTTCTGTTGTTGACTGACAAAATAAAGGCTGGTGCAAAAGTCAAAAAAAAAGTCTCTCTCTCTCTCTCTCACACACACGTCTCATGTATCTCCATCTAGCTGGGTGTTTTCCCTTCAATATATATTATACAAAGCCCCCCCCCCCATTTCCCCATTGCTAAAGGGGCATGGTATTGGTATGAGTATCATGTGCTGAACGAGGCCCATGAGCTGAAAGGCCACAATGCCTCGTCTCATGTTTACCTGCTTGTCTGTCTGTCCATCTGTCTGCCTTTCTGACCATCCCTATGTCTGTCTGACTGTCCGCCTGCCTGTCTGTCTGTCTGACCATCCATCTGCCTATCTGTCCATCTGCCTCTCTATCTGTTTACCCATCCGTCTCCCTGTCTGTCTGTTCATCTACTTCTCTGTCCATCCACCTGTCTGTCCATCTGCCTGTCTCTGTCCGCCCGCTTGCTTGGCTGTCTGTCTGTCCGTCCACCTATCTGTCCTTCTGCTTGCCTATCTGTCCATCCACCTGCCCACCTGTCTGTCCATCGCCCTGCCTGTCTGTCTGTCAGCTTGTCTGTCTGTCCATCCATCCATCCATCTTTGTGTTCATCTGTTCATCGGTCTGGCTGTCTGTCCATCTTCCTGTCTGTCTGTCCATCTGTCTGACCATCTGCCTCCGCAGGAGGAGCAGCTAAAGAGCCATGAGAACAAACTCAAGCAGATCTGCTCGGAGCTCGAGAGCCACACCAGGACCCCCACAGACGCCACGGGCTGGGAGGAGCGGCTGGCCATGGAGCAGTACCTCACTTTCGAGGTGCGACGGGGCCCCGACGGGTCACACTCAAAATATGTGTTTGATTCATCTTGAATATCAACGTTGTCACTTGTGCTGTTTTCAGGGGGCTTTAGCTCCCACCCCAGACAAATACACCGGAATTAGTTTAAACATTCATTTTCATTAAAATCAGACCCCCCAGTAAAGGCTTAGGCCTCCCCCTTTTCATACATTTCTAGTGATGCTCCCAATCAGTATCTAATTCAGATATCTTACATGGAAGTGAAATCTGCAGATGAGCTTGAAAAATGCTAATCAGAAATGCTAATGCTACTTTGCTAAAGCTCAGAAATGCTAATGCTACTTTGCTAAAGCTCAGAAATGCTAATGCTACTTTGCTAAAGCTCAGAAATGCTAATGCTACTTTGCTAAAGCTCAGAAATGCTGATGCTACTTTTCTGGATGGCTGGTTAAATACTCACCGTGTAGGGCTGCTTGCTTGCTGTGAGGCTTCCTTTTCCTGCACCAGACAGTTTGTGGACGTTCAGACTGAGGCCGGCTTCCTCCAGCAGGTGGCACTCTGCCGCGTCTCAGGCTGACGGGCGTCCGTGGGGCACCTCGGCGTCGGTGCCCCTCCCCCATAGCTATTCCTGCCGCTTCTGCTGGCTGCCGAGCCTCGGAGGTGTATGCCGTCGCTCTCGCTCCTCGTTTGACGTGGTTGTTTCTCCTACTGCAGAGGGAGCGATATGGGGCGTACGTCTCGCTACTGCGTGCCGAGCTGGAGGGAGGCGACCCGGGCCGACGTCAGGAAAGCCCCCCGAGGGAGGGGAGCATCCCGCCCGGACCCCCCAGCAGGACCACCGCCAGCCGGCGGAGCTGATGCCCCTCTGCGAGATGCACCCGTCTCTCCAGCTGCGCCTCTGCTGGACAACCGAGGAACTGCAACCGGACGGGAGGCACTGTGGGCATTTTTAGCGACAGGTCAAAAATTGAACACAAGGAAAAGGAAATGGAAGCACAGCAATTTTTAGGGGTCCAATAGGGGTGAAGAGAAGGAGAGCTCCGGGTCTGCTACCCCCCCCTCTGCATGTGGGGGGCACAGCAGTCTCCAACATCATCCCTTCTCGTCTTCCTGTGCGGAAATAGGACAGCCAGGAAGCTGGACCGTACCAGAGGCATGGCGACCCTTGCAGCAGACCAAGCCCCCCCCCACCCCCCCAGCTGAGCATTTCCCCCAGATCGGGAATAAGCGGCTGTAACAATCTGTCATTTTGTTTTATCGAATTTCATAAAAGCATTTTAGTTTCACGTCTATTTCTCTACCAATGTTTACGACACCAGTTTCAGCAGAAGAATGTTATTTAGTTGTCCTAATGTAATGTTACATTAAAACAATTAGGTTTGTATTTATTAAGTTATCCTAATGCCTTTTTCATATGGTTACTGTACTCTGTCATTGTAAGCTTATTTATTTTTCCTTCATTTCTAATTTATTTTCCCTGCCACCTTGGACACATTGTATTCTTTAGCTAAATTGCATCATAAAAAAATTATTAGTTTATCTCGAAGTATTTCTTTTTTGGGGTAAATGAGGAGGAACGTCATGTTTATAAAAGGAGGTCCATAACCCTGCTGGCATTAGGACCCAGGGCAGAGGGGTCACAGCCGGCCAGGCTGCACGCCCTTGCAAACGATCGCGGCCCTGCACACTTCTCACAGTGATCCTCATGCAGATCGTGGTGCCCTACGAAACATCACACCTCCCGTCTGGCACAGGAATCTCACAGGCAGGGGTAGCCATTTTTAGAGCTGCTATGGATCAGCATCAGCTAAGCAAAGGTAGACATGAGTAACGATAGATCAGCAGCTTCCCTTGCTGGGAAAAGGCTGCAGCCTCCCTGCCTCTGTTTGTGCCTCCCTGCCTCCATTTGTGCCTCTCTGCCTCAGTTTGTGCCTCCCTGCCTCCGTTTGTGCCTCCCTGCCACTTTTTGTGCCTCCCTGCCTCCTTTTGTGCCTCTCAGCCTCCGTTTGTGTCTCTCTGCCTCCGTTTGTGCCTCCCTGCCTCCTTTTGTGCCTCTGCCTCTGTTTGTGCCTCTCTGCCTCCTTTTGTGCCTCCCTGCCTCCTTTTGTGCCTCTCTGCCTCCTTTTGTGCCTCTCTGCCTCCGTTTGTGCCTCCCTGCTTCCGTTTGTGCCTCCCTGCCTCCGTTTGTGCACCTTTCTCTGTTTCCGATCAGGTCGCACCAAGTCTCCACTTAATAACTGTACAGATAAAAAGTGGCAGTTTTTAAAATGTCACAGGCTAAAATGCAAGGCCAACTCTGCTGAAACACTTTAAATTAATTTAATTTTTTTAACCATTTTTACCCTTTACATGCATGAGCCGATGCTCTGATTCGTCAGAGTAAATAACGGCACGTGATGTATCTGATGCGTCGAGTTGCTCTGCTTTTATGTGATTTAAGAGACGGTGCTGCTTTGGAGTCCTGGCAGACGAGGAGGAGCCGGAGTCCCAACCGAACCTTCAGCCGGAGCCCCAGGTCACCGTAAGGGTGTGAATTCCAGAGCGAGACAGTCTAGCAGCTGTCTGACGTTTCCTGTGAGGGCGCAGGTGCTGGAGCGGCATCCAATAATAAGCTGGAGGTGGACAGAGTGGTCGGTGGCTCGGGTCTGAGCTGATCCTAAGCTTGTAAAAGCTTCATGTGTGGAGCAGTTCAGCTGTAAGATGAGAGATGCTTTATTTGCCTTTTGTAAAGAAGCATAGGTTTTTGGAAACCCCATCTTGTTCTCTGTGAGAAAAACAGGTTTTTGGGTCAGAGCGCTGTCCGGGTTAAGGGCCTTGCTCGAGCACCTGGCAGTGATATGGTTACTCTGTTGCCCATGGGATTCGAACCCACAACCCTCCAAACACGGCCCGTGTTGTGAACCAGCTGTTGTGAAGTGGAAACACAGCTGGGCGGTTCCAGTACCTGGTTTCCCCGGAAACGCTGCAGTCATTCATAACCTCACACACGGGACCACGGAGACGTACAGCTGGCCCGTCTGTATGGAGCGCGTCGAGCTGCCGGTGCCGTGTCACCTCTGCGCCTTTGTGGCAGCTGAACGGTTCGCGTACCCATACCAAACACTGACACAGGGTCACCTCCACCCTTCCGTGGTGCTGACTGCAAAGACCTGACTGCTGGCCGTTCAGTTCCGGATTCCTGTCCACTGTCTGTAGATTCATAACTGCAGGTTTTCAGAACCCTGGACAGCTCCACGCATTTTTAAAAAATTTAATTAATATAACTGAGTAATGTAAGGGTCATACGGCACTCCATTTGCAGATTTTCTGTTGCTATTATGTTCTTAGTTTATTAAACAGCTATTCAAACCTAGGGGAAGTAAGAAATCATCACACTGGAGAGCTATTCCGTGTTGTATTTTTAAATTAGGTCAGCTAGCTGATTCGCCAAGTCTTCAGAAAGAAGAACCTTAAAAATACCATAAAACTGACTCTTTAAATATAATAACAAAATTGCCATTGGACCAAATAATAATGCAATGGCAGCAAGATAAGGTTGGGATTACAGAAACAGTTTTATGAATATTCAGATGATAATGAATAAAATTTAATATCATCAATTTAATTTGATCTCCACGAAACGTAAAGCATTTAAAATTTTTGCATACACACTAGAATTCTGAAAAACTGATGCATGAAGCATGATGACAAAAAAAATGATTACATTCAGTTAGCTAAGCGTAAGTATGGGTTCCAAACCAAGAACATGCCTTTAGTGCAGATATGGGCCATTTTTGTTGGCCCACAGGATTATTAAAATTAAAATAAAAAAAAAACAAGGAAAATTTTATCTTTAAGTCTATGAATTATAAATAAATATATATATCAAAATCTAACAAATCATAGGACATGAAAATAATGAATAAATAACAGCCCCCTGCTGACATGGTGAAGCTCTAATATCACCCACGACAGAAAAGAAAATCCCAGGCCTGGCCTACCAGCTGAAATGTTGCATTTGAAACAACAGACGAATGTTTGAAACAACAGACGAATGTTTGAAACAACAGACGAAAGTTTGAAACAACCGACAAATGTTTGAAACGACAGACGAATGTTTGAAACAACCGACGAATGTTTGAAACAACCGACGAATGTTTGAAACAACCAACGAATGTTTGAAACAACACTTGCTTGGTTAATAAACATTACACTACATTTCTGATCATTTATAATCTGAGTTCCAGTGGCCTGGAATGCCTCCGTAAGTGTGTTTCAATATTCTCAATTTTGGTCTTATTTATTACCGGTAACTACGTACGTACTACGTTCACTGCTGCTGTAATCAGGTTAGTACAGTATTTGTCTTGTGTGTGGTCAATGTAACCCATGTATACACTAGTTTTTAAAAGTTTGAAGTCTTCCTGGGTTACATATTTTGTACACATGGAAAGCCAGTCAAATATTGATTGTTTTTTTTCCTTTGAATCTGGTTCCTCCCAAGGTTTCTTCCTTCTAGGGAGTTTTTCCTTGCCCCTGTCACCTCTGGCAGCTCACAGGGGGCTTTGAGCGGGGATAATTTAAAGCACTTTGAGAAAATGTAATGCTATGAAAATGCACTACACAAATGAAATTCAGTTGGTCAGCTTCTCAGAAAGCCTTTTTGCTCAGTTACAGGGGGACTCACTCCAGAGACCTCAGTGGACCACGAGATGAAAGCAAAGCACCTGGAAGAAGCCGACACAAACACAGGGGAAACATGGAAAGCCCACAAACATGGAGCTAGGGGGATTCAAACCCACAACCCTTGAGGTGAGAGCCAGCAGTACTACCTACTGAACTCAAGTAGGGATAGGAAAGAAACATTAATGTTTCCCTGTCAGACTTGAATGCTTTTAGACTGTCTTATTGCTATTTATAATTATGTCTTGCCAGCGATTTGCTGCTTTGAGTGCCGTGATGGGCGCGACAGTGTCTCAGAGGAAAACATTGTGTTCTTTTACCTTCAGGCCTGTGGGTTTGGCTCCCATCCAGCTTGCATGTTTGTGGAACCTGAACATTATAGCCCATGTTTGAATGAATTCCCTCCAGATGTGGCTGTTTCTAGGTATAGTGCAAAGGTGCGGGTCACGTGTGTGCGTGTGTTAACGCGTGTCCTGGGACGGACCAGCATCCTGTTTAGCATGTTCACTAACATGTAACCTCAACATCATGAGGTCGGATACAGTACATGCTCACACTAGCCTGTACCGGGTAAGTGCTTATCAAAGGTGGGTGAATGGGTTTAATGATACTTAGGGCTTCTTGGTTTTGTTGTGGTGATTTAGATTAAACTAACTAATAAAATCAGACAAGAGATTAATAAAATAAATTAATAAATCGAGGCGACTGTGAGGTTGGATTAGGAATAGCATCAAAAATAGGTCCGCCTTTAATTGTCCGTCTGTTACAAAGTAATTTTTAATATTTACATATATATTTACAAATAGCTTCAAGCATTTTATTAATTTTTTTCAGATGTCAGCTGTATAGTACAGCTAATAGTTTTATGATTTTTTTTTTTCCAAGTTAATGTTTGTGAATTAAACTAATTGTTAAAGTTATATAGTCCCCAAAAACATACTGATTATTTTAATGGTTTGTAAGGACACAAGAGAAATTGTTAAATTATGTCTTTATTGCAATCATTGGTCATTTTCAGACTTAAGCTATTTACAAAAACACAAATTTGTACTATCAAAGGACATTTAAGGTTAGGGTTGTACAGAAAATGGCGAGAAAGACACACAAACAGCCAAATGACGATGACAATGATTGTGAAGATGATGTTAAAATAATAAGCCAATTTAAGCACCATATTTAGTTTTTGAAAGGCAACATATCTGATGAATTGGCAATATAACACACTATAAAATTTTTACGAACTAAGGTGAAACTAAATTAATGCATGGAAATTAAACATTGCAGTTTCATTATGACCATTTTTATTTAAAAAATCATTCCAGTTGGTTCACTTCAACGTTTTCATGCAGTTCACTTTGATAAACTCTTTTTAACACTGACAAAATATACTTTGAAAAGAAAAAGTTGATATATCTTCTGTTAAACAGCAATGACACAAATTATCTAGTTTTTTTAATGCAACATCACCTATCAAAAATAATATGCAGAATTCTTCATATAAAGTGCAAATATCTTTTTTACAGTGAATATAAAGTATCAAGGAAACAATGTTAAAACAACGATAATATTAAATATCTTTGAAACGTACAACATAATCCATAATATCAGGGGGACGTTACACAAGAATCGAAGATTTCAAAAATTTCCATCCGTCCTGCTTTTACCCTTCAGGGTTTCATCTAACAATCAAGAGCAGATCACCATTTTTACAGAATTTCATGCCGTCACAAAGTTTTCAAAGCATTGATATTACTATTCGGGCTGAATTCGGTCAGATCTCTGTACTTTTGGTCTTCAGCTGCACCTCTTGCACCACAGAGAGTGTAGCGATGCACTGCCACCCAGTGGCAAACAAGGGAAGCACACTGTCACCGTTTCAATGTATCAGAAATTAAGGAGGCTGTCTTTAATGGTGCAACCATGACTTCTTGAATATTAATACTACCCACCGTATTAGCATTAAAAGGACAGTGTGATGGCTGCACTTGCGGGTATATTGTACCCAACGACTGTCCATACTGTAACGTTTAGATGATGAAAAGGAATAGTCTTGCCTCTTATTCAATAATGCATCAATCCTTTAAGGGTTAATGCAAAATTTTCGTTTAGCATAGTTAATGTACAATCTTCATCGTCATCATCATTGTCATCATCATTACTTCGACAAAAATCAACAATAATAACAGCTGATTTTATAAACAAACAAAAACACAACGACAAGAATAGAAAATGCTGTTATGGTTCTATATTGTTGTTTTTTGTTATCGTTGAAAATCGTTGACTATTTCCTCCGACACTGTACCGTAAGGGCTGACTTTCCATGAAAGAAAGAAATCTATGCAGCATTTCATTATTTCACTTCCAGAAGACAAAATGGGGGGGGGCACTTTTGTTAAATTGTAGCCTATGTGTTTGGAGATTCAAGTAAAATAATAAAACACTGTATTTACACAAAGATCTCCAGTCCTTCCGTTTGTTAGTTCTTACAGACACAACGTTTTTTTGTTACGGTAGGCAAGCTTATTCTCTGACGGTGTTAGTTGATATTGCACTAAAGCCTTCAAATGAATATTGTATTTAATTGTGGGTGTACAATATTGATACTAAGTGCTTAAGTTAGCGGTAGCTGCCGTCCTCGCGAGATTGTGCATTAAATTGTCTACGAAATCTAGCAGTACGGAATTATTTTTTTACCGCTGAAACATTTATCACCGTTACAACATCCACCTCTAGAAAAAAAAAAGAAAAAAATCGTGTATATAAGAATTGTAGCGAAATTGTCATAAAGACCCATTTTTTCCTATTTTTATAACCAACATCTTTTTTTCATAATGCTGGTGTGGACTGTGACAAAGAATTGCTTCGGTTGCCATTTGAAAATAAGTAACATAAGTGTGTGTTCATTCTGAATTTCTTTGCGTATTTGTGCCCTCAAACATAAACGTCCACGCGCATTTCACATCTAAGATTAGTCATTTTCAGAGACTTTACCATAGTTGCGCTGAAAAATATTAGTTCTTGGGAAGAAGCGTACAGCCAACAGTGCGCATTTTCAGCGTCTGAGAAACTGGAAAACTTAAAATATATTTAAAAGGACTTTCAAAAATAAAACCTGATACGGAACAAAAACCAGGATATACCGCGAATCTCAGGACCCGGGTTGAAACCCACGACTCAAAAGTGCACAGAAATTTCAGCTTCACTTCTTAAGCTACCCAGAATTTACCATATATCAAAAATAGGCCTTTATGTAACAGAACTCAAATGTTCTCACGAAAGTGTCTCTATAAATAATAATAATAAAATACGCGTTACTATACTCATTTGTCAATGGTATTGTGTTGATATAAATATGATTTACTCTGGGTGCTTCAAAGTTTAAAGTTTCCAAATTCAAGAATTAGCGGGAAATGGGCCTCCTACCTGCCACCTCCGTTGCGCAGAGGTTTGGATTCGCCTAAAGCTTCTAAAGGAATACCAGAGCTTAACTTCACCCAAAATGTGTTACACCTTAAGAATGCGAAAGCCAGACAAAATCAATTAAATGCTGGATGGATCAACGACTTAATATATCTCTTAAAGTCGAGCAACTTATTACTAGCCGAAATGCGAGTCGGCATGCTAAACTGCCCGAAATGTGTATCCTGCAATGGCCTGGCACCCCCGGGTCCATTGGACACGTAATATAGAAGACGGCTGGAATTCTTAAGCTTGAACCGTTTATCAGACTAGTAATTAACTAACAGAGATTATAATTCGTCTTCTGTGTGTCGCACAGGTATCCTGGCGTCTGTAAACTGAATTATGCCACGCATAAGAATTAATGCAGATTGCATGGTGTTCGGCACGTAGCCTACTACGTATTACTTATGCAGGTTGCTGGCGAAAAAAAAAATAAAAATAAAAAACTAAAATAAAAATTCTAAGTACAATATAACATAAAAGTTAAACGTTTAATGCACGCGAACTAACTAACGTATGATTATGATAATAATAATAATAATGTGTCATCATTAACATAAAACAGTAGTACTGAAATAATTTCGGCAAAATAAGAATTTAGGTACCGTACCAGTTCTGCACCGAAACTATACAAAACGTAACCAACAGGCCAGATGTTTACATAGAAGTCAGTCTGCAATTTCATCTAAAAACCTCATAGGTCAAAAAAGGTTTCCTGCCATTAAAATTCTACATAATCTCAGAAACAGTCAATTGACTAAAAGCAACCAATTTGAACAACTTCACTTGAGTAGATGCCTTTGTAAAATAAAGCTTTCTCTTTCGAAGTGACCTTGGTTTGGGGTCACGGGCCACAAAATCAGATAAAATTAAAAATATGAAGAAATGTTACAATTTGTTACGGGAGTAAGGGGTACCAAGGACAGTTACAAAGTCACGTGTAATATACGCTGATAATTCGCCATACCTATGCATTAAAATTCCCACACATTAGAAAAGATTTTACGAGTGAGGCTTTATCAGTAACATTTTATATTCTGTTGATGAAACGTTGCACTCTATCAAGCAAACATCTCAGACTGACCGATTCCATTGAGGATCTATATATACCTTGCATCCGCTTTTGCATTTAATTGCGTTTTAAGAAAATCAAACATTAAGACAATAAAGTATTCTCGGAAATTCAACGTTTCTGTAGTTTTTCAGTTTAACATGTAGGAGAGATGAGAGTACCTTTAGTAATAATATATTTGTGAGGTCACCTGAGAAAATGCTTGTATTTTTTAATTATACTTATTGGTCTCTGATATCATGTCTTTAACTTTGAAAATTAAGCATTTTTTCCATTATAATCGGACATTTAAAGTAAATTCCTATTCGAATTTAGGGTAAAAACCTTTCCCGTTTCTTGTCGCCTACTAACCATAAACGATTTTTAACACATGGCAGTTCTCCGCTCTCTGTTGCAAAGCACATTTTATCTTTTATCTTGGTTTATCTTATTCTGTATAGCTCCATTACGCGTTCAATTTAATTCTGTCCAAAGTAAATATATTCGACGACATGGACGCCAATCAGTGTTTTTTTCTCCTACATTGGTGCCGCTAGCCTTCGTGTTTAAGTCATGCAGACTGAGATCCATCTCGGGCATTAAGGGATTTTAAAACGCGGTTCCGATTAATTTAGCTTCCGAACACGAGTCGCCGTCGGGTCTGGCAAAAAAAATGGCACAGAAAATAAATAATTGTCAAAATATCAACGAATGGCACAGCAGAGACAGGCTTACCAGTTATTCTGTAAGGAGAATTCAAGGAATCTGACAGATTTAAAAGGTCCCCATCGGCCCCCAGTAGCTGACGTTTGCTTCCGCTTTTGGTAAAATGTGGAATTGACCCATAGTACCTCTTTTTAGACATTTCTGCCCTGCCAGTTGTTTTGAATTCTTGCCCAAATTCAAGTTTATAAAATGTTTTAGTGGGCCACATTTTATGTTTTACCCAAAACTGGCGCAAAACGCGAGTACAGGACGAGCAGCAGAGAGGCTGGCGGGGGGGACGGGGGGACGGAGCGCTACAGCTGCACAGATTATAGTCAGGCTTTGGGGGTGGGACGAGGAACAACTACACCAAGAAACAGAGACGCATCTTTATGCATTCAAAATGAATACATGGTTACTTTAAAATTTCTCATTGCATTTACAAGCTAGACTACGCTGCGCTCGGAATGTGCCAAACTGTCTCACAAAACGTTAAAAGCCGTTACACATTTTACAAATATCATTACAATCATTTAGAAATTTTCTGTTTAATTATTGCAAAATAAACTTGCCTTTACTCAACTTGTAATTTGTCTATTGTAGTTGTAGTTACTCATATCCAACCATAAAATTGGCATTGATGAGGAATACAAGTTTTTACAAAAAAAAATTAAATAAATTAAAAAAGACAAGGTTAATTTCAATGGCTGAGTCTTCTTTTTTAACGAGAGACCATTTTAATTAGAAAACTATCCGGTTTTGGCTCCATGACCGAATTTACAATGCACATATTTAAATTATGAACATGGATGTGTTTGCCAACACATTCTCACAAAGACATTTCTCAAATCTGGCATTTTATAAGTAAGACCACACTAATACAGGCCACGTTCCAGCACCAGAAAAATTAACAAATGAACTAATGAGCGATGCATATACTTAACAGAAAGCCATCAACAGAGAGGTTACACAAACAGCTATAGCTACTGCAGCAGACCATCAGCCTAGACGACATTTACCAATCCGCACAACTCCTCTGATATGCTACCAGATAACAGAGATGAGACGCATATCGTCAACACCAAATAATAAAAAAAAGGCATTTCTATCAGAACACAACATTCCATAAACAGCCAGACAGACAAAACAGCAATGGGATGAACCTGCTGTGCTGGGCTTTAAGAACTCTTCTGTCAAATTACAATAAGGTGCACAAGGAAAACAAAACAAAACAAAAACAAAATAAAACAAAACAAACATAGGCCTAAACATGAAATTACCTTTTCTTCAATTGTGGGTAACTTATAAATTCTTTATTTAAAAATCTGTAAAACATATACCAAGAGTACTTTATTCATTAGGAAATTAGTTGTTGTTAAATCTCACTTTCAACTGGGAATCAAGTTAGAGGAATAATATTGAACACATGATTTAGACAATCCTTTGAGATCCGTTCCCGCAAGGAACTGGCCAAACTTTCAGACGGAGAACACAGGGCCACTAACACTGACTTTTAATAAAGAATCTCAGGTAAAGAAATATATATCACTGTAAACAGAAGACAGTACACAACACACCTCCATAATTACCTCACCGGGGTTTTTTTTTTTTTTTTTTTACTTACAATATGTAAGAAAACACGATGGCTTGTCTCATGCCACCTACATCAGGATCCCTCCCCCTCTCCCCCCCCCCCCACCCCATTCATAGCAACGCTGCTCCACCTGAACACCTGAACCCTCCGAGGCTGGACAGTGACTAATGCGCTTCACTGGAACTCACTCAGCCTGGTTGACGCACTGTCACTGCTGAAGTAGTTACCTTATCAAGTGCAGATAAAGGCTCTAAGCCTTGCGGAGAAATAAAAGTGGGATTCAGCCTCATGCTTTCAAATATTAATCATATATTTAATTGATATACATATATTGCCACCATTGGCACGTACAATATTGCACACAGTAATGAAGTATAGCATGGGAACCCTTCGTGAGCCAAATGTTCAAAATGACAATGTGGAATAATGCTGAAAAAAAAAAGTAAAATATAAAACAAATTAGACATGCTAACTAATCCCTTAATAGAGGTCTTTAGCAACTTACAAATTACATGTGCTGCCCAAGTCGCAGATCTACACACAGAAAACATCACAAAGGGCTGTCTAGGCATCTTTCATTCCCGACCCAGTCCAGCGTGTCTCGATCTGCCCTGTTCCCCCTCACACTGTGCACACAGAGCAGGCCTCTGGATTTTCTAGGTGACAACATCCATGTTTACATTAAGGCTTATGCCTGGAAAGCTCGGGAATAACGACGCGGTATTCCGAAATCCGCCCGCCTCTCTCCAGGCTTCTCGGAGACCTCCCGTCGGGCCGGGTGACGGCGACGGCCAGCTGGAAGCCCGGACGAAGCTGAGCATCAATCCAAAGCACTGGACCAACATGTAAACATGTGGAGTGTGTAAGGCACCAGGCTGTTTAAATGCTGCAGAGGTGGCCTCCAACAGCAGTTTGGCTGGGTACAGTGAACATGCAGCAGTCACCTACTCAGTGCTACTCAGGTTTTGCTGTTGGACCTTTGATTTCTCTTTAGAGTTTTTTTTTTTTTGTCTTTAAATATTACCCCACAAAAATGTGGGTTTTCCCCATTTAAGACTGAATACATCTGATTCACAAAATCATATATATACTAAGTTAGCACTTTTGTTAAACAGATTTGTCAAAATTTCCACGTTCGGGACGGGGTCGAGTTTAACAGTTCAGCAGTAAATACCGTAATTAATAACCTGTTGGTAAGAAGTAGTCTCATCTGGACATTGCTGCATGTTGTCACTGCACTTGCCAATAAAATAAAAAGGTACTTTCATACACACTGCATGACAAGTCGACACAAAGGTTTAGCGCAACTCCTCGCCTGCATAACTACAATGTCAACCATAGCAAAACAAAAAAAACCAAAAAACGATGAGATTATAAGATAACTCCTTTAAATGCCTGTTCACTTTGACAATGAGTGCACTAACCAGCTGAATACGGACATGGCTCTGGCGCCACTCGCGTTACCTTCAACTCCACCTCAGCCTGCATGACATTTAAACAGAGCTCCGATAGCATGCTTTGCCCTCACTGAGTGCCATATGCATGTGTACACCATTCGTGTGTGTGTGTGTGTGTGTGTGTGTGTATGTATGTATATATATATATATATATATGTATATATATATATATATGTATATATACATACATACATACACACACACACACACACATACACACGCACGTAATTTATATACGTATATATACACACACGCGCGCGCGCACACACACATACACATTCTACTCACAGGTAACTAGAGTGGCATTACTATATGACAACCTCTCTTAAAAAGGTTGAACGTTTTGGTTAAAAAAAATCTAAAATATCTGCTTTGTGCTGAAGTCAAATGTTAGCTCACATGAAAAGGACATTTCTCATAACTCGGCAATATCTCCATTTGAACATTGCAAACACGTTTATAATAGCTCGAACGTGTACAAAAGTTCTTGGTTAATTAGGGAAATAATCACTCAGTTCTTTATCATTTTAATCAAGTAGGAAACACAGTTCATATATAATGTTATTACTTTGTTTAGCAGCCGCTTACTGTTTTAATGGTGGGTAAGTGGGTAACATCCAGCGATGGGTGGTCGGAACTGTCAGTTTGTGTTCGTTCTGTGGGTGGTGCTCCCTTGGAGTTAAACAGTTACAGTTTAATCTTTATGTTTCTTTTTTACAGTAAAGTTCTTTTTTAATAATAATTTCTCTTTTGTTATTTTGATTACTCTGTACTCTTTTTTGCATGTTTTTGCCCCGTTTATCAATCCTCGTCACCGTCATCGGGATGCAGCTCTTCTTGCTGCTGGAGCTCGCACGCTCTCTTCTCCCGCTGCTTCTCCTGGATCTTCTTCATCTCCTCCGCGTATTTACAGAAAGTGTTGCCGAATTTGGACCATACTTTGTAGGGCACCGTGATGGAGTTGCGGTACGTTGGCTTCACCTCGCTGACCCGCATGAAGACCCCGTACTTGTTGGAGCCCACGTCGAAGAAGAAGCGCTTGTTGTCCACAGTCAAGGAGGTCCCTTCGGGCAATTCGGCCGGTTCGTCCTCCACCCCGTAGTCGTCGATCAGCTTGGCCAGAGCGTCGCGAAACTCGATAAGTCCTTGCGCCGGGAGAGCGATGGTCTGGCCCTGCGTGGATCCTAGTCCCGGCCCCCGGTTCACGGTCTGTCGGATCCTTAGGAACCGGCCCCGCTGGTTCTCCTTAAGATCCATGTAGTATTTCCGATTTTCCCGCACCAGGAACTCGCTCTTTAGCGCCCGCCGCGGCTCGTCTTGTGCTATGTCCGGATTGCTGGGTCCTAACTGGGCATAGTGCTCGATGAAGTCCCCCAGGTAGTCACGGAACTCGACAGCCACCGACATGGAGAGAGTGAGGCGGCTCTTGTTTCCTCCGGCCCCGACCTCGGCTATCTTCAAGAAACGGCCCTTGGCGTTCTGCTTTACGTCCAGGTAGAAGCGTTTGTTCTGAATGTCGACCCGCTTCGAGGCGAGCTCCTGCGTCTCATGCTGCAGCCCGGAAGCCGAGCCCGCCCCTCCTGTCACCGGGTGCAGGGAACTGACGCCCGGGCCCGTGGCCGCTCCTCCCTGCTCACTTCCACTGTCTCTGTCCGCCATGATGCCTGCCGCCTGCCTGCCTTCTCCCTCTGTCTGCTGCAGCCCTACTGCCAGCCACCACGCCACGCCGCCGCTCTCGCGAGATCTGCGCACGGAGACACAAGAGACACATTTCAGCTCGCGAGTCGCACCTGTCGCCGCCAGAGCTCCCGCTGACATTCGGCGAGCCCGCGGGTGCCCGGTGTGGGACGGTGGTGCCCCCCAGCCCCTGGCAATACTTAATAAATAGGAATGAAAATAGGGTGGAAGGAAAAAAAAAAAACATTCGGTTTCGCTTCGGCAAAATCCGGCGTCCGAGCAGGGAAGCTCCGTTTACACCCCTTTCTGAAGAATCGTAGCATAAGAAACTGCAAATCCGAGAATGTCGCACTACTTTCTAAAACAGTCACCGTGGTTTTGCCATATTAGCGCTAATAAACTAATGGCAACACAACAAGGAAAAAGCATATTTCGGCGTATGAAAATAAAGACAAGTACACAGACTGAGTTTAATAAGTCGTGTATCAGGCTCTATCAGCGAAGATTTTGGTTACCGCCCTAAGTCAAATAATTTATTTCGCAGGGAAAATTGCTACAGTGAAACTGCGTGTGTTAAACTGGCAATATCCAGTCCTGCGATAGTTTGGCAATACGACATAAAAACACAAAAAACACGCCACTTACCACGGCCACTTAATTATTAATTGTTTATATAATTTTCATACAACCGTCAACAATATATGACTTCCCATACACAACTTTCGATTGCAAATTCATTGTTATTATACGCTACCTAACGCGGGTCGAGGCTAACACAGGTCTTCCGGACATACCTTAAAATAAGAAAACAAGATTATACATTTACAGCCTGTATATATATCTTTGGTTAAGCTTTAAAATTTAAATTATATGCTGGATTTATGAATCACAATTATATGAATGATATCTGTAACTAAACACACCCAAACGTATTAATGACATTATAATTAGGTATTCAATGTCGTTTCCATTTTAAATACAGTATAAGCATAAAACGTATTTTCAAAAATATGCAGGCACGTACATCATCGTAAACCCTTCACCAAAATATACTTACAAATGAAGTTATTTAAAAGCGTGCCGAATTTGTAGCGCGACAGGTTACGTACCATTAAAAGAATGAATTTGTCCCAAATGGTCTCATGAGGAATTTTCACTCAGAACTGGTTCTTTCTGTTATATTCTTGAAAAGGTTACTTTATGTATATTACGTCATTAGGTAGTTGTTTGAGTAATATGAAAGGAAACAGCAGAAATGCCTAGTACGTCTTTTTGCCACTAAGTAACACAGTAATAATAATAATAATAATAATACAGGCAATTTATTTAAAACATTACATTCTACTGACTTACCTCGGAATTATCAGACAACGTAGCCATATAATCAGTTGTGTAAATAAATCTGTTGGAACATGTACCAAAAATGGGAGACACGTTCAGGTACTGAAGAGACATAAAATCTAGTCATGTTTGAAGTCTAATATGTTCTTACTTTACTCATAAAACAGACGTCTTTATTTTCATGAAGCGTCCTGACAGCAGGGCTAGAACAGCAGTTTGTTCGTGAGGTAGGAATCTTCCGTAACTAAACAAAACGTACAATACGTGCCTTCAATCTGGCCATAAGCCAGAGTATATTATGAACCTTTATCTACACTTAGGCCTACGAACCGTGCTTCTGAATGAAAGGACAGCGAAACAGATGAATATTTAACGACCAAATCGCATTTTCAATACCTCCCCTGCTTATTGGCTAAAACGTGAAACGTAATAGTGTTTTAGTATGTTTGGCCAGAGTATTACGCAATATTGAGGCGCTGTATAGGGCTAAATTCAATTCAATAGTTGTAGCAATCCCTGCAGTATAGTTTCTTGGGTCAAACGGATCCTGAGACGCATTTTGTTGTACTTCTGAACAAGACAGGCTCCAAGAAAACTTTCCGGTTGAATGAATTGGCAAAACTTTCTTTAAGGCTTTCAGTCAAGCAAGTAAATGTCAAATTAATAACTTGAAATGACTCATGACCACCAATAAAAGTTTAATCCTCTTGAGTTCTAGAAATCGAGCACTCAAAACTAACTACAAAGCCGCAGAAAAGAAAACCAGACTGTATTTTTACATTTTCATACAAACTGCCTAGTGAATATATAATTTTAAAATATATCATTTGATATATCCTTTGTTATACATACTCTGATAGACTTGAAGGTCAGGTTCGTATCGCAATTCAAAACCCTAATATCTCAAATTCTAATCTAACAGTTCTATTCTAACGTATTTGACGAGTTAGTATACTATACTGCATATATTAATTAATCAAGTTGTAATTTTAATTACATCTTGGGTGCAGAAATCACATGTAATAATCACAAAAAATATCTATATACAGAGATAAAATGAAATGATAAAATTCAATGATAAATAGTTTTAATGATTGCAAATATATGTGTATTAAGCGAGCTAAATTACTTAATACAAAATATTGTAATAACATGACCTCTTTTTTTGATCTGCATATATTTTATATTCACTTTCTGAACTATATTTAGAAATTCGGCATAAATTTTACTGCACAACATGCGTCTGCTTATTTAGATGTGAACTAACCCTACAATCGATGCTATTTGTCTGGTTTCCTTTATGATTCTGATATATCTGTCCTATAGTATCGCTGAGTTAAAAATGAACTATTTTTATAAATAAAAACTGTAACACATTAGTTTTAAAAATATTTACATCTGACTCGCAGTATATTTATACAGGCTACTGAAGAAATTACCGCAAACGTATAACAATATACAAAGGAATTACATTGAAGTTTAATAAACACGCTAAGAGATTTTAAACTTAATTCCAGGCCATATTTGATCATGCTTTATATGCGTTTCGCTTTAAAAGAAGTTAAATGGTTTAACTGAGCATAAGTTAAATGGTTTAATAAGTTAAATGGTTTAAGATAACTGGTTTTATTATTTAAAATTTCAAATATAACGCCCCAGGCTCGGTTATTAAATTTATTTTAGCGCAGAATCGTATCGAAAAAGTTTAACAGCATCGGGTACGATTTTAGAAGTTTTGTATGCATCTGAACGAATCAGATTACCGTTCTTTCAGGTTCTATATTAAGTCATTTTGACTTTGGCTGTTTGAGAGAATAATCGATCACTGTTCTTTTTTAAAATCCTGTTGATGAAATTATCAAAGATCTAAGCTACAAACTTGGAAAATACTCCGAATATTCGAAGCAGAACTTCTAAAGCAAAATATTTCGATTCTATAAATACTTTATATTTGAAAAAATAATAATTGCAACCTAAAATCTGTCTTGTCGTAATAAAGTAAAATTTAAAATAGTATTTGAATTTGACTTTTTATCCATTTACTTTGCAAACAAATTGGGCAAAACAGTTATTTACTACAATATAGTACTGCTTTAATAAAAATGTAAATGACAGAAATGTTAGGTTATCTTCTTTACATTTTAATTTCTTGTCAATGTTTGGAATGTAATACTTTATTGCGTGAAATAAACGTAACTGGCAGACAAATACAGGGAAATGTTTTAAGTATTTTAAAATAGGTATCATCCTCAACTTTCTATAATTAAAAACAAAAAGTGTATACCTAAAGATATCAAGAAGTCCTCAAGGTGATCCGGTTAGATATCATATCTAATTGATAGATAAATGTTTTTCAAAGCTCAAGGAGTCTGCAAAATTTCCCAAAAATAACACGTTTAGTAAATGTTTTTTTTTTTGCCGTTAATGCGCCAGTTCAGATTCGTCTCTAATGTGGTTTTTGTTTTCAGGAGGTTCATCAAGTCCTGTTCGTGAAAAGGAATGAACTCAAACTGGGAGCGGTATAGACTGTTTCTGAAAATGCATACGTGTAACAGTTACGGGCTTCAACAACTTATTAATTCAGTATATCAGCTCGTAATTATTCTACTGAATGACAGAAGTAATACCTATCTGGCGTACTTCAATTAAGAATACTTTCAATGCTTTCAACTTATCTCACACAGAAATTCTTGCAGTTTCATGGGTTTGAGGTTGAAAAAAATGCCTCAAAATTTTTAATAAGCTGATTTAAAAACATCATTCTTATTTCTTTATTTCTTTCTTTATTTATTTATTTTAAATGGAATTCTGACTTTGGCCAGCGTCTAGGACATAAAAACAAAATGTATATTATTGCTTGGCCTTTACCATTTTAACCATGCAATCTAACTAAAGTTTAAATAATAATAATAATAATAATAATAATAATAATAATAGTGGTTCTTAAATACCTATGCTTGGAAAATTTCCCCAGTGTTCCCCATCGCGTGGATAACCGCAGACTTTCTTAAAAGATCTTCGTATTTTCCTAACGAAAATCAGATGTATCAGATGTATCAGATGAATTGAGATTTATTAAGGACTTGATGGCCAGAGCCATTTCAGCAGTTTCTCTAGAAACCATTTTATTTTCCGAGACAGTAAGTGCAACGCTAGAGTATATACGGACGTGAAAATTAATTTTAAAAGGAACAAAACACCAAAACACGAACGGGAAAACAAACTCAACAAGTGTTATATAAATTCTTAGACGCAATGACGAGGACACATTCTCGCTCCGTCTCAGTCTGTAGGTGTGTTTGCTGTGTGTCAGTGTGTGTATGGTTGCGGGCGCGCGCGTATAAGTATGTATACAGAAGCGGCTTATCAGTTCCATTGCGAAATTCATTAAGTGGACGTGCAATTAAAGCAGATGTTCTCGTTTATCCTGCTCTGTTATTACCCAGTTGTCATCCTGCAGTATTGCAGGAATTATATAGATATACTCACTCGCGCTGGAAGTACGCGAATGCGCTGCAAAAAAAAAGCAAGCGCCACTCGTATGTTACTTTTGAGCATCACAGGAAACCGCCCATTTAGCCAAGACAGTGTATGTGCAGTGCGTGAATGATCGGGTTTTGTCGCACAGCAAAACACTTACATTATTATATTAGCAGTCAGTGCAATACCCAGTGCATAAATGGTCGTCTTCTTCCACAGTCACAAAAATAATAACAGCCAACAAGGGTATGCAAACCTTACCCCTCTGTGTCTGCAAGCAGAGCGCAACAGAACCTCTGCGCAGCCCCGTCGCAGACAGACACGGTTAGAGACAAAGGTGAGGCACCGCAAGCTAGGGAGGCCTACTGTCAACACTGTCGCGGGGCTGCTTCACTGATTCGCCGCTTCCCAAGATGGAACGAAACAGCGAGTCGTGGCATGGAGACGGACGCACGCACGGCCGCAACGCCGTACGCATCTTCTCTGATGTCAGCACGCTTAGAGAATGGAAATAATGGTAGTTTGGCGCCCTCTCGCTGTGGCTAACTTGGTACTGCACTTGCTGACGCTCCGTATAACCCGTCCAGTTCCACATTCATTGATAAAATTATCGTTTTCGCTAACAGAATAGCGAATCTTCGACTTAAATGGCAAAATGTTTTGTAATCAATAACCTTAGAACTGCAATATTTCACTGTCCCGCTTTGTTAGTAGTGGTGAACATGCAGAATCGCCGATTAATGCAGGACATTTCGAAATCATGTTAATAATTATGGCAAATAATATATTGGTGTCATATTTTGGTACTGTTCGACTTATTTAGTATCAATCAAGTATTTTTTTTCCCTTTGGATCCCTAGTTGAAATATATCCACGATTCCTAGATTTGTTTAGGTTGTGTGTAAAAAGATGCATAAAAGGACGCTCTTGAAATATTTATAAATGAAATATAAAGTAAAACTTACGAACCCTCACATAAAATTGTCATTACATCATTCATGTCAAACCAACCATGCACATGTCCGATATATATATCTATTATATATTTGCTCAGTTCCATTGCATTATAATTTTGGCGCTATGCGTACAGTCGCGGTGACAAACCAGATCCCTGACACGCGCCCCTGAAGTGTGAAGACCGACTTCCCTGCCTTTTAAGGGTAGGCCTAGTTAAATTCAAAGCAAATCTAAAATAATCCCCGATTAGCCGTTTATCACGCCCGGTGTCATTGATATATGAAAACTCCACTGCACTGTTTTGCGAGTATGCTACAAGAATTCATTCACAACCAACCAACTGCAGAACGCGGTAAAGGGAATGGGTATCAGATGCAGCCAGTAATGGCGTACAACTAGCTGTACTATGCCTTTGCTATTATAGTGCTTTACCGTATTTATATATGTTTTTTTCTTCAAATGATTGCAGTGCTGAGTACACAGTTCTTCTTCTTTTATCTATATTTACCCGTATAGGCTTTGGTAGTCGTTCAGCACCACGGACAGCGGCGCCATAGCCGTAGCGGTGCCACAGTTACTGGGACGTCACGAACAATAACCGCGTTCGCTTCTTTAACTGCACGCATTGTGTCATCTCTGGGCACAATCAATTTATTCGATTCACTTCTTAGTTTATGCAGCCTATGGTTCGACAGCATTGAACTGAAAACCGTCAAATGCAACCGAACAAATGAAATGGTCCCAACAAGTGATACAATATATTTATTTTAAAAGTTTTTAACAGCAATAAATCGTAATTCTATTTTGTTAAACATGCGGTGTTTTTGCCAGTTACTGTAATATTATTTGGTACACCCTGTATATTACAAACGTTAATAATGAGATACACAATCATTCGGCAGCATCTGTTCCCTCTGTTGCTTTTATTCGAACGACAGGTGATCTTAATTTCTAACTTTGAGGTATTTGTAGATTGAAATCACTTCTACTGCACTTTTGTCTTATAGAGTGCAGTACATACACGCATACGCATATACATGTATACATACATACATACAACATGCAGAGAGAGAGAGAGACCGAAAGACAAAGAGAAGAACGTCTATACAGTAATATGCAGTCTCTTGTTTCTTTTCAGTCTCCTACTTGAGTAAATAAAGATGTACTCGATTAAATGAATTGCGTTCATCTATAGCAGGACGTAGAGCAGAGAGACTTTGCTGTTTAACTATATTCCTGGATTCCGTGTTCTCGCCTGCAAGCTCAAGCATGCCTCAGCCGGCAGGTGGCGCCCTTTGTGAACGTTTGGCTCCCCATCATCCGTATAGAGACAGGATTGTATGCAATATCAGGTATTGACCTTAAAGCTGACTTCAGCATTAGCGTTTAACCGAGAATCATACTTCAACAGAGTCCGTCATGCGTCCCACGACAGTAAACATTGTACATAAGCTTATTGTTATGAGTCTTTCCCCCTTTCCATCTTATCTATCTATCTATCTATCTATCTATCTATCTATCTATCTATCTATCTATCTATCTGTCTGTCTGTCTATCTATCTATTCTGTTATTTCATTGATAGGACTGGGGCAAAGAAAGAAATCCGACGTTCTTGTGCTATCTGGTCGTCATAAGCCCACTGTAGTGGGCGTTTGAATAGTACAGATCTGATGCAGAACTGACGCCTCGCTATCAATTTTTTTTTCAATGGCACAGTGAATGTGACCTGAATGCGACGCTCATATAATAAAGGAATGAGACGCAAAACTCATTGGAAACAGACCTAAGGATCCTATGGCACTGTGAAGCGCTTTAGCCGCGTTAGTCATCGCACCCAAGACGAAATCTAGGTTGATTTTATTTCACTCGAGGTTCCTCGTTTTCTCCGAGAATTCTTCATAAGACGTCAGTTCGCGAGAAGACATGACGAGCTGTAGAGTGCATTTCCTTTTTTTTATTTTCTGATCGTCGCTGAACCATTTCCTGAGATGAGATGTCTACTTGAATGAAGATGAACTGAAAAAATAACTACGGCTTGGGATTTTAGAGGGTTTTTGTGAAACTATACGATCGGTGTTTGGGGTTTAGTTACACCGGTGCTCCGACCTTAAAAATCCGTTCGCTGTAAATGAGCATCGGGCAGACGCCTTGGTCTGCGGGCAAAAGGCATTTTCGCAAGTCCGTAGCTAGTGTATGTGGGGAGGAGCGGGATCGGAGAGGAAGGACGCTGCGATGCTGCGATGGAATGAAATAGTCTACCCGATGGATTTAGCCTATGAAAAAAACAACAAAAGACATATATGCTGTAGTGCATCGCAGTTTCAGTGCAGTGACCGTATAGATTACTTTCATTGTTAAGCAGGACGCCTACTCGACCGCTGCAATATTATTTCGGCAAAGGCAGACGTCTAGGAGGGGTCTAGTAGCGCGATCGGCTGTGAGAATATAAAGCCTGCAATTTTATAATGTCTTTCTAGCAGAATGCAGTGAGCGTGTTTTTAACCCACCACCATTACGCCGTTTCCGGTTCCTAGCTGGTGTTTCCCCATTGCAAACTATTGGAAAAGCAGCAGATCCAGATGGCATGGACACTTACGCAAGGTCTGCCGCTCTGCCGTGCTACTGGAGCCTATTTGCAGTCTCCTACTTCAACTCAGCTCCATCATCATCACCCAAGCGCCCCGAGAGCACTGCAGCAACGCGACCAGCAACCACAGAGCCAAAGCAGGCGGCATGAGGCTTGATTCAGTACATTTCTCCATGCTGGTCATCGGGGTCTCCTTCGCCTGCTATTCCCCGAGTTTAAATTCCCTGCAGGACCAGGCTTACAAATCAGCGGTGGTCATTGAAGGCAAGGTGCAGGCTGTACCTGTGAATGTCTCAAAGGAGCCGTACAGTGTGAATGTCAAAGTGTTGGACGTGTGGCCGCTGAACAGCGGGGGGTTGGAGCGGGAGCAGCTTGTCACCGTCGGGGAGTTCGGTTCGGAGGCTCCGTGCACCAAAGTCAAGAAGAACCACAAATACATATTTTTCATGGACCCAACAGACGAGCCTCTGGTATTCAAGGCATCGTACGCTCCTCTAGACACATATGGGAAGAATCTAAAAAAAGATGTTGGGAAGATCTTGTGCGAAGACTGCGGTAAGTTTATCCCTCGTATTTTACCTATTGTAATGCTGCTTCTGGTGATGCTGTAATGTTACAGCATAAGTGTCTGTGTAATCCACCGCGCGACTCATCCTTCCTGTTTGCGCTATCCCAAACCGTGGTATAGCGCTTTCCCCCCCTCAACAACATAAAATTGTTTTAACTCTTAGTACCAGATGGCCATTTGTGGGGCGTCTCTGCAGCAGAATCCTGACTCCCGATACAAACATTTAGAGGTTGCACAAGTCGCTGCACAATACACATACAGGCACACACGCAAAGCACACGAATTTGTCATGTATCAGATGCATCTACAAATCTGTCAATAATAACTTGTTAAGCGGAGCTTCGAGAGGTACCCAGCGAATCCATATATTTTGCGTGGTAGCCTCATGTACAAAAAATATGGTAATAGATCTATAAATAAATAATGAACGATGCAACGTTATTTTCAAAAGTCGGGATGAAGAAGGGATGTCATTTAGCTTTTATTTGATTTCAGTCGATGTCCATATAATATGTATGCACATCCCAATTACTGCCATTCGTGTAGATCTGGTCAGTGTCTGAGACGCAGGTCATTGTCCATGTATGAATAGTTGCAGCAATGTTGCAGTGGACATTAATGGCACAGAAAAGGGTAGAATTGCGGTCCAGGTAAAGGTCTGGCGATGCCGCCGTGCTTTTTCGCAGCGGGCCTCCGCCGCTGCTAGGCGTTAACTGGCTCTAGTATAAACTCAATTTGGGACGCGCACGAACCCTGCGCACCAGTCACCGCCACCGCGCACTGTGCCGTTTCTGCGCTTAAAGGCAAATCTCAATCAAGCAACCGGGCTACAGGCGGCAAACCGGCCCGGCCATTGGGAAACTTTTATCATTTATAGCCATAATACATCCTATCCCTCTTTCATAAGACCGGTACTGTGTTTTAAAGGGTTTACAGCAATGAAGAAGCGTTCCTTGCATTGATGTGCAGTGGCAATGTAATCGTTATACCGAGAACTGCCCGTAGTTGCACATTATTAGAAAGCTGCCGATTTCTTAGGTGTCATAACGTGACAGGTCATGAGGCTTTGTTTGGTTATAGCCCTGCGGTGTGAAATCCCGAATTTCCTGGAGGAACTGAAGGCAAGGGTGTCGTTACCGGGAGGTGAAGCGATGCTGACAGTCTCCAGAAATCAGCTGCGGGCTTCTCCTCCTTCCTGTCGTTTTTGCCCTGATTTTGCCTAACCCTGCCACTCCAGTGATGTGCTTGTGATTTCAGGTCCGCACGTCGAGGTTATGAATAACGCGAACGGAATCGGTAATCGGTAACGATGTAGCGGTAGGCCTAATTGAATTCTCGTAAGCGGCCCTGACTGCCCTATTTGCCAACGGAACGGGGAGAAACAGATCCGCCTTAAAGCGGTTAAGCACTTTTTTTTCATTGTGTGCAGGTGGAGGCCTGCATTTCCTCTACAGCAGATAAGATTGTGGGCATTCGTGGGTGTTGGTAGCGCAGGACAGAGGCCTGCTCCGTGCACATCTTACACTATCATACTTCAGATGCACCCGTTGCTTTCGTTTGCTTTTTAATCCAAGAATGAGCTGTGCAAAGTGTGTCGCTGGGACACCTTTATCTGTATAATGTTTTTACTTTTTAATTTGCTCAGCGTTTCTGCCATTAAGGACATCCTTATATATCTACTTTGGCCTGAGTTGTCGGCCCGTTGGCTCGAGGGCCTGCCATAAAATAGTCTATCTATATTTATGTTCCCTCTTTATAATAGTGTAGCACGTACAGACCAGTTGAATTATATATGTATTGGGATTTTAATAGTAGATTGATACTCAACAAAATCGAGTATGGATGTGGCAGTCATTTACAGTGTACTTTGGTCTCCTGGGGTATCAAGTGCAGAAATCTGTTTTACATCCTGCATGACCCAAATTTGACATCCCTGGAATGCAAGGATTATGACGTGAAAGACATTTTTATGCTGTGTATGTTGCTTTGGAGATAAATGTCTTGAGAAATGTTCCCCTCAAGTGGAGGAGCAAATCTTGGACTGGTGTTACAGTAAAATACTTTACACTATTTTGAAACAGCCATGTTTTAATAGCTATTATGGCTTGTTAAAAAAAAATATAAAAAAATAAATTTGGCATAAATTGAAATATTTTGAGAATTTCGAGCTTTGATTGAGCTTTGTCATGTTCTGTGGATTTGAATGTATGGCATTGGTCACTGTGTTCCCAAGGAGCACAGGCAAGTGCAAAGGGGAGAGTTTAATGTTGGGGGGGGGGGGGGGGACACACACTGTAATAATTTAAATGCAACGATCTATTTATTGTGGGGATGAAGCCAAATTGAATATTTGTGGGTATAGTTCCCCCATTGTTCCTATGTCCTGGAGCACAGGGAACAAGGCAGGGGATATTAAGGTGGGGGGCATTAGTGGTTCGTTAAAGCCCCCACTTATATATTGTTGAACAGTGGTATGAAGCCTGGATCCTTAGCAGTCCAGAGGGAGTCCACAGACACAGACACACACATACAGACACAGACACACACATACAGACACAGACACGCACATACACACATGCACAGACACACACATACAGGCACAGACACACACATGCACAGACACACACATACAGGCACAGACACACACATGCACAGACACACACATACAGGCACAGACACACACATACAGGCACAGACACACACATGCACAGACACACACATACAGGCACAGACACGCACATACACACATGCACAGACACACACATACAGGCACAGACACGCACGTACACACATGCACAGACATACAGACACGCACATACACACATGCACAGACACACACATACAGACACGCACATACACACATGCACAGTCACAGACAGGCACATACACACATGCACAGTCACAAACAAGCACATATACACACACAGACACACACATACACCCCGACATACACAGACAAAAACAAACACACACTCCAAGACACAGACATATACACACATGCCGATACACCACAGACAAACACGCACCCCGACACACATGGACAAACTCACACCCCAACACACACAAACACACACACCCTGACACACACACACAAACAAACACACACCCCGACACACACAGACAAACACACACCCTGACACACACAAACACACACACCCTGACACAGACAAACACACACCCCAACACACAAACACACACCCCAACACACACAGACAAACACCCCAACAAACACACACCCCAACACACACAAACACACACCCTGACACACACAGACAAACACACACCCTGACACACACAAACACACACCCTGACACACACCCCGACACACACACACACCCTGACACACACAGACAAACACACACCCTGACACACACAAACACACACCCCAACACACAAACACACACCCTGACACACACAAACACACACCCCAACACACAAACACACACCCTGACACACACAAACACACACCCCAACACACAAACACACACCCTGACACACACAAACACACACCCCGACACACACACACACACCCTGACACACACAGACAAACACACACCATGACACACACAGACAAACACACACCCTGACACACACCCCAACACACAAACACACACCCTGACACACACAAACACACACCCTGACACACACACACAAACACACACCCTGACACACACACACACACACCCTGACACACACAAACACACACCCTGACACACACAAACACACACCCTGGCACACACAGACAAACACACACCCTGACACACACAAACACACACCCTGACACACACACACAAACACACACCCTGACACACACAGACACACACCCTGACACACACAAACACACACCCTGACACACACAAACACACACCCTGACACACACAGACAAACACACACCCTGACACACACACACACAAACACACACCCTGACACACACACACAAACACACACCCTGACACACACACACACAAACACACACCCTGACACACACAGACAAACACACACCGGATCTTACTCCTGTTCCTCTGCACCGCATCACTAATAGCTCCTGTCAGTTTCAGGGGGCTCTTTATCTGACCTAAGTGAATATGACGAAGACGTCTGTGAATAGGAACATCCTTTCCCTGCCTTTGCGGAGGGTTGCTATCGTAGTATGGGGGGGTGTATGGGGGGGGTACGGTAAACCAGCGGGTGGTGGTGTGGCCACACGCTGCTAGGGCTGCGGGCTGCATTTCAGCCCGGCTCCGTGTGTTTGTGACTTTCCTTGCAGTCGTCTTGTGTTCCGCTCTGCTGGTTTCCTCCCACAGTCGAAAGATACAGGGTCTCTAAGTCAGTGTTTCCCAGTCCGGTCCTCGGGGACCCACAGCCGGTCCACGTTTTTGCTCCCGCAGAGCCACCTGCCAGACAGGGAGATGGGAGGGAGCAAGAAACGTGGACCGGCTGTGGGTCCTGGAGGACCGGACTGGGATACAGCACGTCCCGTCCCGGGTGCCTCCTGCCTGCAGCCCTGGGCTTTTTGGCTCCAAGGTTGCTGCAACTTAATATTGGGCATGCATTTATTGAAGATGGATGGATGGACGGATTGATGTATGATGATGGATGGATGGACGGACGGACTCTGGGGCAGCATTCACAATGGGATGCTTTGGCTTATTAAAAGTAGGTGGGCTGGGGTTTGGATTCCCTTCCTCTCACCGTACCTCCCCCCCCGCCCCCCACAGCAGACAGGCCACAGCTGGATGTGCTCTTGGCCTCACTACCGCAGAGAGCAATCAGTGTGGCTGGACCACGCAGGATGTGGTGCAAACAGCTGGCCGTGGTGAGCGAAGAGGCTGTGCTGAGAGGCGTCGTGGACAAATGATTATTTTCTCTGCTCTTTCTGCGCATAATGTATCATTTTCTGAAATGCTCCTGCAACCTTCAGATACACATGCAGGTCATGTCACATGGCGTTTACCACATAATATTCAGCATACCCACAGTGCATGTAACCAGGCCCGCTGCTTTGGGGGGGTCACAGGGAAAGATATCCCAGGCCTGGGCGGAGGGGGGGCTGGTGAGATGTAATGGGGGGGCCGTTAAAATCATTTTTATTCCAGGCTCGGTAATTATTTGTGGGGGGGCCTGTATTTAACATATATTTTCATCAGCTCATCCATCCATCCATAAATCTATTTTTCCTGCACATCTTATCCTACAGTGAGTCTGGAACCTATTTCCCGAAGACACAAACCATACGATGGCCAATTTAGAGGAACTGAGCTCAGCTGAAGTCCATGTCTGTGGACTGTGGGAGGGAGCTGAAGGATCTGAAAGCGACACACACAGACACATGAACAGCCCTGAGGGTGCAAGGCTACCGTGCAAACTAATGAACCATTTTATAAACCGCATTATGCAGCTCTATCGCGTGACTCTCTTCCATTAATATTGAGGTTATGTTAATAGCTGAGGTTAATTATGTTGACTCAAAACTCACTGCTTATTCATAATCATTTCGAATACATGCTCTTCTTATTATTGTAATTGTACTAACTTGGTCAGCAGAGTGGTTTCAGTGACTGTTTGGGGTATCCTGGAAGCTCATTAATATTCAGAGATGCGTTACCTGATTGGCCAGTGCATGCATCGGACAGAGTTCAATCAGGTAGCTTCTCTCATGTATTAATCTTCCAGAACCAACCTGAAAAAACAACGTAGCAGATGTCAATGGTAGTATGTTCACCAGCCAATCGGGAAGCTTCTCTCATGAATATAGATGAGTTTTCCCAAACCACCGTGTAAAATGAAAATTCTCCTCCTGGAATACTGTGTCAGTACGCATACACAGGCAGAGATGTTAAGCCTTCACATCATTTATCTTTTATCCAGTTTATGTCTGCTCCCTGGGATCTGAACCCATAACCATGGCATTGTTAACACACAACGCTACTTGTTGGACTGCAGGAGCAACATCCTTGTGGTCAGAGATAGTTGGCGTGACAGGGGCTAGGTGTGTGTTTGGGTTTTTGACTATGCAAACCTATCTGTGAGCCACAGGCTCCCTGTTCTTTGCTTTCATCCCGTCTCTTCCCAATGTCGCAAATGTGGCTGGGAACACAAGCACATATCCCGCTCGGGAAGCACTGTCGGACATTCCGGCTGCAGGGATCCGGATTTGCCGTCCTCTTGACACCCACCCACGCTACAGTTTATCAAACCTCGAGACGGGATGGGAGATTGACGCGGTGCCTGGGCTGGACCTGTCCGACACGAGGGGACAATGTATCAGGTGAACAGGCCGGGACTGAGCGCGGGAGGGATTTCATTGATCTCGGTCGCACATGATGATGAATGCCTGCTTCAGCTGGTCGCTGGCTCAGAGGTGGACCCTCAGAGGGGGGTCTCTCTCGGACATCGGCTGGCAGCCTTACCGACATGATGCGTGTCACGCATGACTCTCAGTCCCGCACACGTGGAGAACCCAACCAGACTCATATGATCCAGTTTAACGTCGGACACTAAATATAAATATTTACTTCCAGATGCCTGTATCCAGTGTGACATACAGTTGAGACAGCAGGTTCAGTCGGGTCCCTGGAGTGATTGCGGGTTAAGGGTCTTGCTCAAGGGCCCAATGCTGAAATCATTCTGTGGACGTTGGGATTTGACCTAGCGACCTTCTGATCATGAGAACCCTCAAAGCCACACACCATTTTTTTTTAATAAAAAAGATAAATAGACCAGTATAATAAGTCTTCATGAATCTGGATATAAAATTCAGCGGTTTACTGAATCTGTTATCTGTTTCTATTTCTGTGGCATTGGTGTTTGTCTAGACTCGTTCGCTGAAATAATGGATGTTAGTGAGCTGAAAATCGACTTGACGAAATCTTAAGGCCTCAAAAACAGAGAGGCGTGAGGGAGTTGATGGGGGGGCTGAGGGGGGTGTGAATGATGCCGAATCGCGTGAGGCCGTATGGCTTAATTGTAGCAGTTCGCTTTATTCCGGCGATTTATGCAGCTCAATATGGAAACTGTGTACATTACAAGCAGGTCTGTAGCCATGGTAAAATTTAGACTGATTTTTTTTTTTTTACGGATACTAGGTAATCTTTCAAAGGAACGATCATTAAAATGCAACGTTTGTTAAGTTTCGTATCTTATGACAGAGTAAAAAAAAAAAATCACCCAGCTGGCTGTCGCAGTCCTTGATGCGTAATCTGCATGTGCGTAACATGCGATATCAATATTAATATCAGACATCGTGCAGCTCTAGCGGATATCGTGTGTGGGTCTTAGGGGGGGGGTGGCCCACGGTGAAGTCTGGGTCTCGTTCTGGTCCCTCCTGAGCAGCTGTGGCTTGTAGCAAATCTGGTGCCATCATCTAAAATAATCTAAAGTTTTACCGGAATGTCTGTCACTGAAGATCCCAGGGTTTAAATCACAACCCCTCGTGGGATTTGAACTGACAACCTTCTGCTACAGGTTGGTGCCGACCACGCTGCCTGCTTGCCAGATAATACAGTAAGGGTGTTTGGATCAGGGGGTTCTGGAAAGATCCAAATGGAACAATGCATGGAGGAGGGAGGGACTCGTCCGGATTTTGAGATGTTTCAGGTTCCTAACGTTTTTTTTTTTTTGAAACACGACGGCGTAGGAGGAGATGATATGGTCACGCCCCAGAGCACCTTTTTGATGTTCGGGATTTCCATAATACAGAACAGCATCTTCTATCCATCCTCCAACTGCTTTTCCAGCACACCTGCTCAGCTTGGGCCTGGAGCCTATCCAGGCAGTACAGGGCACAAGGCAGAGGACATCCTGGACGAGATGCCAGTCCCTCGCAGGGCACACACCTACACAATCACACACTTTGGGTGAATTGGGATCCTAATTAGCCGAACCGCATGCTTTCGAACTGTGGGAGGAAACCAGAGTACCTGTAGGAAACCCACGTGGCACAGGGTGAGCGCAGAAACTCCATACACACAGGACAGGGGTGGGATTTGAACCCCCCCCCCCCAAACCTGGAGTAGTACCAGGGCCTCCCACTGAGACTCAGTGCTGCCGGGTATCAGTTACTCTACATGACACATTAGACAATATAAGTTAGTAATAATGTGGTGCATAATATGGTAAATAATATGGAAAGGAGGCAATAAAAGGTGATTATCAAACATCGGTTTCTGAGAATGCAGGTTTAGTCAGTCTTAGGGCTTAAGGCTCTCGTCCACGGGTGAAATCAATTTGCCGACCCAGGGTTTTGAACCGACAACCAATCGCAAGCACAGCACCCTAAACCACTGAGCCACACGCCGTAGTATAAGTGGCATCGCACAGCAGCGAGACCGTAGTAAGATCGGCTTCTCATTCGGGCGTGTTCACAGTTTATCATGGAAGCGTATCGGTGTGCTTCACATATGAAGTCCTGGAGTTTAAATCAGACAGAACAAGCTTCCGGCGAGGCTGAGATGAGCTTAGACACGTTTATGAGTGGCTAGTTGTATTATTGCCCATTAGCATCCTGGCAGTATCAGTTGAATGGCTGGGAAACGCCAGCGCACAGCGTGAGTCGCGCTCGAGTCGGGCTTGGAAGGGGCGCAGAAGCGTAGTGCGGCTGCAATAAAGACGGCCGGCGCGGTAATTCATCCGCGCCGCGTCGGCACACGGGAGCGTCCCGGCGCACGTCGCCGAGGGAGGGACCCGCTGACACGTGAAGTCTTCCTGCATGATGCATGGTGGCCATTTTGCGGCGGGACGCCGGTTTGCGCGTCAGTCGAGGTGAACAGGGTGCCATTTATTCAGCCGCGCGAGCAGAGGTGTGACGGAGCGGGGTATGTCCTGCGCGTTTGTGATCTGATAGCGTGGCTTTTGTGTGTTTTATGTCACCCATCTGTATCTTGTCGTGGTTGTTTCTCCCCGGCTGCGTTAGCCTGGGGCTGCGGGTGTTCCCAGTGCGCTGTGGGGTTACATGAACACCCTCGGTAGTGTTGAATTAACACCGCTGGTTAGCTGGTTAGCTGAGCTGAATCTGTTCAGCCTCACGCAAAGGAGACTACGGGGGGGACATGATCCAGGTCTATAAGATTCTAACGGGTCTGGATGCTGTTCAGCCAAATGGCTACTTCAATATTAGTTTAAATACTACAACTCGTGGCCATAAGTGGAAATTAGCGGGAGAACATTTTAAAATTAATTTGAGAAAGCACTTCTTTACACAGCATGTAGTTAGAGTATGGAATAGTCTTCCTGTTTCATGTAGTGCAAGCTAAAACCATGGGTTCCTTTAAATCAGAGCTAGGTAAGATTTTAACAACTCTGAGCTATTAGTTAAGTTCTCCCCAAACGAGCCTGATGGGCTGAATGGCCTCCTCTCGTTTGTATAGTTCTTATGTTCTTATGTTCTACAATCATGGCCCATATGGTGCCTTTACTTTCTGACCTTAACCCCTCACTTTGGGAGAAAAGGTCTTTATGATACTTCCCAGATTAACCAATGAACGTACAGAATGGGAAATTGTCCATCCATCCATCCATCCATCCATCATCATTAACAGAGCCCTAATTTAACACTTATATACTTGCATGAATAATATTACCAGTGTTTTGATGGTCACACACTGAGCTCAGTTTTTCTGTTTCATGATCCATTCTGTGTTTACTGATTAGTGTATAGTGCTGTGGTCAGACGATTCAGATTTTTTTTTTTTTAGCGGGGGGTGTGGGGGGGAGGTGGGGTCAACCACTCTTACCCAGAATTAAAAGCAGCTCAATCCTACTTGAAATCACAGTCGGGAGATGTTCTTAGGTGCGCTTTAAAGGGGCAGGGTCTTTGTAAAGGTGACAGGGCTCACTGTGAAGGACAAGGCCCACCGCTGCGGGAAGAAATGGCCTAGACTCCGGTTCACTGTAGCCTGGTCCCCGGTTGTCATGACAGCAGCAAGCCAGAAAAGGGGCGTGGCCGGCGACTCTGGACAGCGGCGGGCGCTCGCGGCGTGCCAATGCGCCGCGGCAGCGGGGAGAGTGGGTGTCACGGGAGATGTTGAAACCCACAGATCTGAGATGAGGAGGCTGTGGACCCTGAAGGTCGTCAGGACGCGCCGGACTCGCCGGGTGGCTGTGAGGGCCATGCCCTTCTGCTGATGGGTTTCTTTTTCTGATTCCAGTGGCACAGATCTGACGGTCTTGTATTCCAGTGGCCAGCAGAGATGTATCCGACTTCCCGTCACATGACCACTGGCTCACATTCTCCGGCTTGCAGGTTTACTTAATAACAACAGAGAGCCACTGTTTGGAAGCTTTTTACCTTCCAGTTATATATAAACAATCATTCTATGCTGACAGTAGAGCTGCTGAATACTCACTTCATGCATATGTGTCCTGCACACATGTGAATTCCTACAAAATTGTTCCTCAGTACTGCTAGTATTAATAGAGTTTTACTGTTTCTTGAAAATACATAAGGGTGCCACAGTGAGGAGCACTGTCACTGCACAACTGCAATGCTGAGGGTTTGAATCGCTCCGCCGGTCTGTGTGTGAGCTTTGCTTATTCTCCCTGTATTCTCTGGATTTCCTCTCAGTCTAAAACTGCGTGGGCTGCTGTCATATGTGTGTATGTATTTGCCCAGTGACGGACTGGCATCCCGCCCATGCTGTACCCCAGCCCCGTGCCCAGTGACGGACTGGCATCCCGCCCATGCTGTACCCCAGCCCTGTGCCCAGTGATACGCTGGCATCCCGCCCATGCTGTGCCCCAGCCCCGTGCCCAGTGATACACTGGCATCCCGCCCATGCTGTACCCCAGCCCCGTGCCCAGTGATACACTGGCATCCCGCCCATGCTGTACCCCAGCCCCGTGCCCAGTGATACACTGGCATCCCGCCCATGCTGTACCCCAGCCCCGTGCCCAGTGATACACTGGCATCCCGCCCATGCTGTACCCCAGCCCCGTGCCCAGTGACGGACTGGCATCCCGCCCATGCTGTACCCCAGCCCTGTGCCCAGTGATACACTGGCATCCCGCACAGGCTGTACCCCAGCCCCGTGCCCAGTGATACACTGGCATCCCGCCCATGCTGTACCCCAGCCCCGTGCCCAGTGATACACTGACATCCCGCCCATGCTGTACCCCAGCCCCGTGCCCAGTGATACACTGGCATCCCGCCCATGCTGTACCCCAGCCCCGTGCCCAGTGACGGACTGGCATCCCGCCCATGCTGTACCCCAGCCCTGTGCCCAGTGATACACTGGCATCCCGCCCATGCTGTACCCCAGCCCCGTGCCCAGTGACGGACTGGCATCCCGCCCATGCTGTACCCCAGCCCTGTGCCCAGTGATACACTGGCATCCCGCACAGGCTGTACCCCAGCCCCGTGCCCAGTGACGGACTGACATCCTGCCCAGGCTGTACATAAATACATACAGACATACATACATACATACATACATACAGACATACATACATACAGACATACATACATACATACATACATATGTATATAGACACAACACAGCTCTGGGAAAATTTAAGAGACCACAGCACAGTTTCTTTTTTGATTCATTTCTCACTTTATGGGTGTGTATATGTGAGACATATATATAGCAAACTGCAGCCTGGTTCTTCCCTGCTTCTCATTAATGAAGGGCTTCTTCCTTGCTTTATGGGGCTTCAGTCCTGCTTCTAGGAGCCTGATATGAACTGTCCTACCAGTGCACTTCACACCTGCACTTCCCGGTCCTTTTGAAGGTCACTTGAGGTCATCCTCTGATTCATGAGAAGCTGTCGGTTCCTTCCTCTACCTGCCTAGTTTCCACTGCTTCCTGCTTCACCTTGTTCCTGTTCTGCTGTCTGAGAAATTTTGAACCAGGATTAAACCTGGATATAAATATGGAGATTTAAAAAAATATATATTTAGAGTGATCTCTTAATTTTTTCCAGAGCAGCGTGTATTTGCATACACACACACATACACAAATATATATACACATATCAGTTCGGATTGGAGAAAATTGCAAAGCCTTAATTTAACTTCTCTGAAATCATGGTGAATGGACAGAACACTATCATCATTGTTCTTTGAAATATTTGAGCCGCTGAATGATATCTGATATTTAAGAGGGAGTGAGTAGCGGAGTTGCTAAGGGTATATAACCCACAGGTAAAATATGCCTCGTGTAAATGTCTCCATTGTTTATTTGTTCATTTTTCTTTCTTTTTTTGCTATTGCTTTAAATTTACTTGAAAAAACATGCTTCTAAACTTGAATGGCAAGGAGAAACAGGGAAACGCCAAGACCAGAGTGAAAAGGCAGTTTATGATACATCCCAGTGGGGCATTTTGATTGGTGTTAAATTTAACAAAAAAGCAATGTTATAGTCATGTGACATAACTACCCAGCTTGCATTGGTTCATTGAAATAAGCTTAAGCCTGATTGGCCAGCTCCTGCATTGTTCCTTCCACCCTCATAGAACGCTGTGTCACATATACAAGTTTATCCCTGCTTTTGTCTCTTCATGCTCCAATATTCCTCTCAGCTGACTCCTTCGTACCTCCTGAGAGTTTGATTCACAAAATGTATCTTGCTGAGCTTTAGTCTATTTTTTTTTATCCTGGAGGTGACGTGAGAACGGTGACATAATCGCCACCTTGTGCCCGTCAATGGGCCGATCACACACACAGGTTTTAATGTTCCTCTACGTTCCGCTCAGATGGATTGATTTCCCAGTGACATTCAGATGGGGCACAGGGGTCTATATGGCCCAATCAAATGATCGTGCTCATTACCTCCCTGCTACAGAAAACGTGCCTACGTTCTGCCAGCCAGCCCTGGGCGCTCTGGTGCCCCCTAGGCGAGATTCCACCCTCCCGAAGAACAGAAAACAAGTTTTGTCAGTTCGTTTATATTAAAAACATTTCAGTCGCACAGGGTACCTGACTACTAACTGGCTGACTGTCGTTATGAGACAGAACTGAAAAGAACTAGAACGTTAAAAAAAGCATAAATACTGTAATGTCACGGAATGCACCCCAGAGGTATTTCTCCTGATCATTTAACTAGCTCACTTGCGCTGCCTAATCACATGGTGCCCTAGACAGTCGCCTATGTCGTCTATAGGCAGGCTGGCCCTGGCTTTGCCTGTGTCCCTCCATTTCCCTGTCCCACTTCCCAAGCTTGCTTTGGTCCTCCTGTCAATTACCACATGCATGAAGCTACAGGGATGCCGGTGACCTCACCGCTGTCCCCGAACACGGGGGTCCCGTCACACTCCTGAAGTGTGTCTGACGTGCCGTCACATTGCAATGGAGAGAGGCACTAAACTGACCAATGAGGGAGGGGGCCTCCCTGCAGAGACGACAGCGGCGAAGCTCTCGTGACCGAGTGGCGTGCCATTGGCCGAAGATGCTGACGTGGCGTGCCATTGGCCGAGGATGCTGACGTGGCGTGCCATTGGCCGAGGATGCTGACGTGGCGTGCCATTGGCCGAGGATGCTGACGTGGCGTGCCATTGGCCGAGGATACTGATATGGGCCGTGTGTGAATCGCCAGCTTACTACAGCCTCAGCATACTTTTCCAGTTTCCACACTCTGACAATGACCTGAGGCTATTTCCTCATATGAGTCAACAGCATTTAAGTATGTTGAATATAAAGTAAACTAGACATTGTTCATGTTTATATTATGGTTTTAAAACAAATGATTCAGACATATTAAAATATGTATTAAATACACACTTGCTTAAAGATGGTAAAATTCATGTTGAAAATGACACCCAAATCATTCTGCTAGTGCATTTAGGCAATCCATCCATCATCCATCTATCCATCCATCCATCATCCATCTATCCATCCATCCATCCGTCCGTCCATACATCCAGTTTTTGCTTTGGTGACAGACAGCCCTGTTGTTGATCAGTGGTTATAAAAAGGATAGATGGATGGATGGATGATGGATGGATGGATGGGTGATGGATGGATGGATGGATGGATGATGGATGGACGGATGGATGATGGATGGATTGCCTAAATGCACTAATGTGTAGAAAATGTATTTTACCAACACGTATAATTAAAAAGCAACACAATTTACATTATCAGCGTTCCTTGTTATAAAAAAAATGTTACAGTGGTTATTCATTTATTCATCATATTTTAAATTGAAACAATCATACGTGTGTGTGTGTGTGTGTGTGTATATATATATATGTATGTATGACACATATATTTTTACAGACCCTCTTTAACAAATTGCTTCAACAAACAAAGTAACATAAAGATAAGATATTCACTATGTATATGCAGGCAGGAAGTTACAGCTTGATGGCGAGTATGCTTTCAGTAACGGTTTAGCACAGGGCTTAAGCTGGAAGTACACACACACACCCACCCACACACACATACACACTCACACATTCAGGCCAAGCCGGCAGCTCACACGCACCTCAGTGGCGGGGAAATCAGGGGAAATCCTCAGTGACACTAGGAGGAAGAGCGTCTTCTGCACGTGCTGAGCCACGGCTGGGTGGGGCCCCCGAGGCCCCCGGGCTGCCGGCTGTCATTAAAACGGAACATCGTGTCGAATTTCCTGGATGTGCGCGAATGCAAAGTCAAAGCTGAGAGAGCCTAGCTGGCCCGGCGGCGGCCTGTCTGTGAGTCAGCGTTCCGTGTGTGAAGGAGCGAAATCACACACGACGATACCTGATCGAGTCACCGGAAAAATCCGCCGAGAAAAGTCTAGAGAAGTGGAGGCGTGCTTTACTTTTTCATTCCACTCCTGTGTGAGTGCAGTGAGGGACAGAGATGTGCAGGAGCGGTTGGGATAAGGTGTCAGACGCAGGCTAACGATGGCAGACATGTTGGTGTCCGGTGAGTGGCAGGTGCACAGACTTAAACAGGCACTTATGAAGCTGGGTGGAATGCTAATTTGGAAGAACACACAAAATATGTCCGCCAAACATAGTTTGATGACCATGTATGGGGTATTCACAGAAATTCCAGTTCCCCAATCCTGATGTATTATTCACACCATGTACAAAAATATGAAGTGTCGTGTTTTAGGGACAATATGGTCAGTCCCTTCTTGGTCCCGTGGGCTTTTTCCTTTGTTTTTTAAAAGATGTCATTGGACACCAGCGATAACAGCAAAAGATGACCCCCCCCCCGCCCCGTGCTCCAGGCACATCGTGATTGGTGCGCCTCCTTTTGACCCGCCTCCCAGTCACATGGATGGAAATGCAAGTGTCTGCATTGTTCACGTATTCTACTCCATCCTGCCCACCTCGCTCTCCTTCTCACTTCAGTGACTGCTGACTCTCTAGGCCAAGCGGCGACGTTCCCTTCCGGCCAGTAAGTGAGCTGAGCGCAGCTCGTAACGTTCACGTGGGAGGTGGGCTGCCCATATTCACTTCTGTGCTGCGAAGACACTCAGAAATAAAAGGCTTTATACTTTCAGAAGGAAGCAGTTCCAAGCCACTGTGAAGATATTACCATTTTTTTAATGAAAAAAAATGCCTTTACATAATTAGGGATTCGCAGTGTGACTGAACAATTATATCCATGAAGTGCAGCTTGGAGATGGGAAGTACTGTATTTTATATGTCAGCAGTAGCAAAATCTAGCTTGTGTGCATGGATTAGGGAAGTACAGAGGTTTGGTACCTTCCGAAATTCTCCCAGTGGAAACCTCAGGAGCACAGCACTCCTACTGGGAATTTTATGTGGGAGCACTAGCATAAAGCAATGTTAATAAAGAGAGCTTGATTAATTACATGTCCGTGGAGTATTAAGGAAGGAACTCTGAATCGAGGTTCCGGCTGCGATACTGTTGTGTTTGCGGTCACGATCCAATTGCGATCCATTTGTGGTTCAGTACTGATTTAGTCGCTATTCGCCAGTCGCACGTGAGGCTGAGATGTTACCAGGGCAAGAGCTTGTAGAAAACAAAACGAAGACAGTTTCTAATTAAATTAAACCGCAAAGAAAAGCCTTGTGGATACCCTCCTCTTCCCTCAGCTGAACAAACTGTTCTCTTTTATCGGCCTTTGATTGGATGAGTTTGGTGGGGACGAATGAGGCCACACTGAGGTTCAATCGCCTGGTTCCAGCCCACTTTGGCACTCTCCTTGTGTAGCTCTGGAGGGCTCCAGCGGTCGGGTAACAGGCCCAGGGGTCCGATCTGCATCAACACTGAGGCCCACGCGGCGAGGATTTGGAGAGTGAAGACACAAGTTGTCAATGGTACCAGATTCAAATGGCAGCAGAGAATAGTCTGTCACTCTCGCTCACACCACGACCTGCAGATCCCTGCGTCTTGCAATATCCCCATATATAAAAGCCAGCTAAGCTGATCGCATTTAGTTCGGATTGAAAAATAGGTAAGAAGGGGTTAACGTTTCTCCCATGCTTTATGTTCGCTCATCTAGCACTAGGTCACGGTGAGCCTGAAATCTATGCTGGGAAGCAGAGAGCGTGAGACAGGGGAGACTCTGAAAGGGTCACCAACTTTGGCCAGCTGGCTGGAGCGGGAGTCTGCAAGCACAGGCACATGCATTTACATGTATGTAACACTTTTATCACTTTGTAAATAGTCTGTAGGGTTTGCAAACTACCCCAACGCTTTTGATGTAGCTAATTTTAGGTTTAAAATGGAATAACATAGATTTGCGGTAAGATTTCTTGCGTGAGCGTGAGAGTCTGAAAGCGTGAGCGTCAGGCCAGATGTGTGTGTTGGCAACGCTGCTCTGGGCTCTGATGACAGTCCATTGCAGGGCTCGTACTTAAATACACACAATGAGCAATTTAGAGGCATTAGTTCACCTGCAGAAGGGACTTGGGGTGCAAGGAGGAAACTTGCACAAAATGATGGAGGCATAGGTCAGGAAGTCAACACACACAGGATCGGGGGCAGAATTCAATGAGCCACCATGATCCATCCATCCATCTTCCATAAGCACTTTTCTAGCAGAGGGTCACAGCCTCTTGTTATTCAGAGCTGATTCCTTACTGCCAGTAAAACGGCCGCATTCAGACCGAACATGTAAAATCGATCGTCAGCACTTCCCTCGCGCTTCGGTTTTCTAACGGATTACCGCGAGCGGACGGGCACGCGCGCCGCAGCCCACCGCCGGCAGAATGGCGCCTTTGCGGTTTTTACTGCTATTCGGGCAGAAATTGGGGCTGCGGGGGACCTTTTGAGGTGCGGCGATATACGGGGGTGGAGGGGAGGTGGGGTATTTCTACACGCTTCCTGTACATTATTTTAAAAGTTTTTTTTCCTTTAAAAAGGTTTTTTTTTAGTTTTTCAGCGAAGGTAAAAAGCACCCCTCCAGCTGAAAAAAAAATGTGTAGTACAGTCAGACTGATTTTTTTTTAAGCTTTACATTTTCGTAAGCTTTTTTTCCCCCAACCACAAGTATGAGAGTCGCGGAGACGCGTGTCTCACGGTGACTGCCGTCCAAATGGTGGCCATTTCCAGGTCGCAGTGGATTCTCCTGAGAGGCGGATTACGGTGCCCCATAAGGCGTGACATCATCCAAGGAACTGAGGTACAATAAGCAGGAACTGGGGAGAAAACTGACTCATTGCGCACATCTTAGTAATATAATTCAATAAGCCTCAGTAGCGCATCATATTGCAAAATGTAACCATTTGGCTAGTAACAGGCAAACATGGTCTGTAGCCAGAAAAACAACTCTGCTATACAGTCTCAGTGCCAGGCTTTCGCGTAAGCCAAATTGTCCGGCTACCTCCATCGTGGCAGCGCTGCTTTCTGTGACTAACACATCCACACGACCGAGAGAGCTGAAGGAATATTTTTGCTGTACATTTACATATGACGGCAGGGGCTTCATTAGTATAAAAAATGCCTCTGATCGCCTAGCAGTGTGGAGGTGCTGATCGGGAAGCATCATGGTTCGTTTTCTGTCATCGTCGATATTTGGTTGCAGTATTAAAAAGGCTAATAAAATCAATTTCCACGCATCTAATTGGAGAACCGGTTTAATGTGGTCAGATTTGTTTTTTTTATCAACATTATAGTTGCTGGACTTTTTGTACTTACTGGTAACCACGTTTTGGGTTTGGGGTTTTGGGAGCAAACATACACTGTATTTTACTAATAGGCCCGTGTACATGAGATCATCTTTCGGAAGTGGTTTGTCACTTCTGCATAAACACGTTCGGGGTGAGTTCAGTTTTTTGTGTTATTTATATTGTAAATATTGTTTTTTTATGTGAACATTTATAAAGCATAAAATGGCTTTTCTCTGAGGTCTGTAGATGCTATGCTTGCATTCAGGTTTTCAGTGAATGCAGAGCAGTCAGTACAACGACTAGCAAGATGAATAAGTGATCAAGAAAAAAAGAGATAGGCCCAAGAATTAGACCTTGAGGGACAGTACGCCTGTCCCTGGCGAATTGGGGGCTCATTGTTGATAAAGGCCAGTTGTTGGAAAGAATTCCATGTCAGAGTCACACGGTTACCATTGTTGCACTGGGAAGGAGGATAATTTAAATGTGTAACTAATGCAACATGCCTTATGATATTTTGAGGAACTGTAAGTTGTCATTGATCCTTCTTAAACTGAGAAAAACTGTTCTGTTGCATCTTTTTCCCTGATATGTATCAGCTGACACTAAGTGTGTCAGACAAGCACACATTTATATTTTAACAATAATGAAAACATATGGGACAAGAAAAAGGCATGCACTGCAGAACTAAAAAGAACCTGGGGGTCCATGGAGCAGGGGGTCTCATAAAATGATGATTATCATCCGCAACATAAGAAAATTCTAGGGGAAATTATGTGGGACAATCCTCTGTTCAGAATAAAAAAAAAACCTTACCCCACATGGTAAAATGATAATTAATGAAAACGCATACTTTCGCTTTCAGGATTTTTTTTTATAATGACATACCTGTTTTAAATTAACCATGAAATTTTAATCGTAATATTTCTTTACTCCTGTTTTTACTGCCGATTTGAATGGTGCATGTCAGCATCCTGAAACGTACAGTACAGAAATGTACTTTTCTTTAACTGGAGTTGAAACTAATCCCTGGATTAGATTTTCTGGATTTTATTAATTCACAGAGTTCAGGCCACTTTTATTCAGGGGGAAATTCAAAGAATTGTGCCTTGTGTGGATGGACTGTCTGGAGATACCCATTTGGTCTGTAGCAAGATAGCTGAGAGGCCTTTGAACAGGAACAATTTAATTTATGTCTAAGTGATATTTAAAGTTAATATTTAGTGATAAGATTGATGCTAAAATTACTTTTTAGATCATGACAGTCACAGAGTGTGGGGAACCAGTCAATTTAGGTAAGAGAATGTTTGAATGGAAACCAGGAAAGAGTATATGTGCTGGTGCATGGGTATGCTGTGAAATGGAGTCTCTTTAAAGCAGGGAGTCCCAAATGAAAATAGACTAGAGCCTGAACCCTCCCTAGAAAGACTGAGAGGGGGTGGGGTGGGAGACTATATTTCTCTAGGTTGCAATGCATGTCAGCTGCTAATACCTACATGTGGCAAAAGGTCTTTGTGGACCCCCTACAGCTGCTGTGGATATCGGACAGCAGGCTGAAAACGCCTGTTTACCTGTTTTAGAGACTTTGCATTGTCAGGATTTTTGTGTCATCTTAAATGCAAAATCAGCTGGGATGGAAGACTGACACGGAACCTCTTCTCAGAATGTACATGGAGTCAGCTCCGGCAGTGCCGGGGCTAAAATCTGACTGAGTCTTCTGAGGTGTACAAAATTAAGCCTGTGCACATTTCACCAGCTCACGTGCAGTTAGCTGTTACTTTAAGTATAAGTATTGTTAATGAATTCACAATTAAAAAGCGTTTCTTTGTTAATTTTTTGTTTCATTTCACTGCTTTTACGTACATACATTGATTCTGTTATTTTATTTCGGAAGCAGAGGGTTATTTGTAAGCTCTAGAAGACCCTGCGACCAGAATAAGTGGTTAGAAGATGAATAGGTGATTTTTTATAACTGATATTCTTATAAACCAGTATTTTATTAGTACATTTATGTGTAGAGTACTGTGTAAAGGTCTTAGGCAGTCAAAGGAATTGTTTACAGCCATTTATCTGGGTAGTAAGTGTACATTTGCTCAGAAATGTTCAACATTAGAACATGTGCAAATTAAGAATAACAAAATAAAATAGTAACCAGAATCTTTCTGTTTTCTTGCTGGATGGCTAGATGAACATGCCTTCAGTTCCCGGACCTCTCCTCCGGGGCACCTCAGCCATTCCATGTATTTGTTAAATTTCACCATCAGCTCATTTAATTAGTTTAATAAGTTTTTTAAAAAATAGTCAATGAGGTTTTGATTAGCCGTACAAAGTGTACTTGTGATTGCATAAAAACAAATATGTGCGTGTATTGGATGCTTGCTGCAAATATTGTGGTGACTTCAGGAGAGATTTTGAAATGGCTAAGCTCACACACTTTGGCAGGTATAATATCATAGTTTTGCCCCAACATGAACAGCATTTCTTTGACTGCCTAAGACTTGCACACTATTGTAGCTTTGCCAAGAGTAGCCACAACTGATGGCACATTATCCCCTCTGACTTTTCAGCCCCTAAAGAGGCTTCTGTGCACAAACAAAGGGCAGTAAGGAAATACCCTGGAATTATTTTGGAGTAGAGCATGTGTGCTTCACACTTATCCACTCCCACGGCTCCCCCATCCCACATTCCTTCCCAGCTGTGCCAGTAGGTGCTGCTCATTGCGTGAAGGAGAGTCGCCGGGGTCCGCATGCATGACGAGGGCTTCTTTCAGAGGAACCGGCCCCCTGGGGCTTGTTGTAGCCTTCGTTTGGCTGTTAGCCGCAGAATGACTGGGCAGGGTTGGCCTCCATTTCACTGTCACTCCCAGGAGATACATTACAGTCTGGAGCTGAGGTTTAAAAGTCTCACTTAGCATCTGGAAAATGAGTTAGCTCATGGACTATGGCTGGGGGGCACTCTATGATGTGTCATTTTTGCTTGTTTGCTAGTGGCGTTACTTTAAAATTAGATATATAATGAATACTTGTGTTTTATATCAAATAATTATTTTTATTTTCCTTGCGTTCGATAACTGAAGATACTCTGGTTTTTTTTCTTACCTGCGGTGCGAAATGTTTAGATTGGCTAGATGGTGTAAGACGGAGAAGACACAGAAATGTAATTCACACTAGCTTCTGAAGAAGTCATGTGTTTATAAATGACAAACACATCACGTCTATGTGCTGGAAATTTTGAAATTACTTCATTCTGCAAACAGTGCTGAGTGATGTTACTTCTGTCAGGTTTTTGCGTTATCTGAGGTTCAGATATCTGGGGTTCCAATGAAGACGTTGCGATTTTATCATTCTCAGTTGACTTTGGCCTAGTGTCTCTGCTTCCTTCCCCCAAGCCCTTATCCTCTCTGAACCTCACTGGTCCATAAATGGTCACGGTCCACTTGTTTTTCATCTCAGCTGTTTACTTCATTTCCCTGCTTGTGAAATCTTTTGCCGTTAGGTGGCACCGCCACCAGTAGCCTCAACTGGATGCTGTTAACTCACTGCAGTAACTGGATTGTTTTTTTTAAATGCACTGTACTAAAACCCTTTCCTGATTTCTGGGTCTTGATGGTTGGATTGTGGGATCATTGTGAGACTTATAAAGAAAATCACCATCTGTTTCAGGGCACTAACGGTACCAAGAGCTTAATTGTGGCTAATATTTCAGCTCAAGAAGAAAATGCAGTGTTAAGAATTGCCAAAGTTTGTGCTTAACTTCTGGAAAATAAGCATCAGCAGTTGGAAGGTGATCATTGACCACTTTAAGTACGTTTTTTTTTGGTACAGAAGCCCTGATTGGAGGGATTCAGAAAACTCATTAGGCACCAGTTAACATCCGGGTGTGAGACCACAACAGGGAGAGGTGCTTAAAAACCCAGAAGATTTAGAATATAGTAGTCTATGTGTTTATATGTGTGTGTGAGTGTACACAGGGATTCTTTAGGTACCTGCACAGTGATGCAACATAGTGATGCTCCAGAAAAGAGTCACATGGTCTCATTTACACAATGATACTCAGCTGTGAGAACTGTCCGATCTCATTGACAAACACAGTTCCTTTCGAAAACTGTTCAGAAAATGAATAGAATCATGGATGCAACACAAAGCGCCATTGTTTCCGGTTTGTCCGCAAACACCACCGAGCGTGTTATTTAGCGTGGCAGTTAGCCGGTGTTTTGCTTTTGTTTGTTTGTTGTGCCTGGGTGCTGCTTTTGTCCGATGTCATCCACGCACAGTTTGAGCTGCATAAACAGCTTGGATGTTCAGCTGGAGAAGTTTTCATTAAACAGTTTTATTATTGTGAGATCTGAACCAGACAGATATGACAACATCCCAAATCATCTCACATATTGATGGGTCATCTGCCTGACAATGCCTGTGCCTGTAGGACAAGCCACACAGGAAGCAGGTGACCACCAGGAATGGGGCCTTGGACTGGGTGGGACACTCTGGAACAAGGTGACAGTTGGTGGAGCCCAGGGGGGAACCAGAAAAAGATTAAAAAACCAAACAGGTCATAAAATGAGGACTGTGAGTGCAGACATAAACATAGACCAGACTGAATGCATGAACCAGCAGCACTGAGGGGACTTCCAAACTTAATTAAGTCTTATTCTGCATTGGGATCTAACTTTTTGCTTTGGACATATATAAACTAGAATTGCACATCAAGACTTGAAAGGTGATGGTTGATTCATTAGATGTATAGCTCTAAAGCTGGACGTTCGAAAGCAGCAATCACGTAATGGACGTGACAGTATGAGGGCAATCTTGAATGAATTGGTCTTTACCCAATCATCCATCTTGTGTTTCTCCAGTGCCAGGTCACCGTGAGCCTAAAGCCTATCATAAAAAGCACAGATGGGATGCCGGCTATTGTAGTCATTACGAATAAGATGTTTCAGAGGTTTGTAACTATACGTCTGAAAGAGGGGGAGCTTTCAGAATGATGTGGAGATACCTGTGAAAAGCAGTGTGTTTATGTAAAAGCATATACAGCATAGGAACTGGGAGAGTGTTGCAGTTCAGGCCTGACCTTGCGTTGCAGATGGAGTCAAAGTCAAAGAAAGATACAGCAAAGTATTAAAACAAAAGACCTTAGAGACATGGGTAATTGCAGTGTAAAATAACTAGTAGTTATATTTCAATATGGAATCATTTCTTAGAGGTTTTATGTGGAGATCTTTCCCATCACAGAAAACATCAGGCAACAGATGGTGCTGGAATTTGACTGTACCTATGCGTAACTCAGCAACTGTTAGCATAGCAGAGGTGCATGGGCTAAATAATGAATAAAATATACGTCGCTGGGAGCAGTCATCGCGGAATAACTTAAAAATGGTTTCTTTACTGTATGACTAAGCGTTTAGTGTCAAGGTGTTTCCTCCGAAACTTAGCGGATCATCGCGTTTCTTAACAGAAAAATGAAGTGAACTTGAAAGCAGGAATATGTCTGTTTAAATATGTTAGTGGACTAAAGAGTCAGTTGTTAATGGGATAAGAAAATCATATGGAGTTTTTAAGCTTTTTTTTATAGGGGCATGAAAATGTTATAAATAGCTAACTGATGGGGCACAGCTTTCGGGAGACAGGACGCACTGCTGGGGAAACACCTCAACCACGTGTGGCAAGGAAGCTTAATTAGTACTGTGAGTACTTAATTAGTACTGTGAGTACTTAATTAGTCCTGTAAGTCAAATTTTTTTTTGAAGTGGGCCCAGGGATCGGACAGGAGTGCATGCGGCCCGCACCATAAGGACGATGTCGTTTTGAGCATTGGCTTGAGTTCTTATTCGTTTTTTTTGTGTCAAATCCTGAAAAGAAACACACATCTGTGCTGTATTCTGTGGATGATCCCTTCTGGTCTGAGCACGTAGACACTGTAAAGATGATAATCAGCCCAGACTCACAGGCTCACAGTTTAAATCCTCCAGTCACAGGCACCTGTCAACTACGTTCAAGTTTTGCTGTATGAAGCAGCACAGGCTTTATAGCTGTGTGGTCCAGCATCATCTTGGCTGATCTCCTGCAGTGAGGGTCAGGCTGGAAGCTTCTTTCCTGGGTATAATCTGACCAATGCTCTTATGAAAGTGGATAGTGATACATCTGTTTTGCCATATTCAAAGCTCACATGATGCAGAGATGATCGGATATTTTCTGAATATCTTTTCTGTGCAGTTCCTCTGTACGTCAGAATATGGAGGCTACAGTTCTAGCAACCACCAGCATATCTTTTTACGGTCTTGTGATAAATCCTTGCTTTAAGCTTTACTTTAATCTGAAAATATTCCAGGAAGGAATTGAGCAGGGTGAAAAGGCTGAATGACAAGGACTCCTCCTTGTAAGAAATGCCTAGCTTCATTTGCCAAACATCCTCCAGAACTTCATCTCCAAGCAGTGAACTCTGACTCTACCCTACTCTACTTTAACTAAACACTATTTACATTAAACACAAGGGGGTGTTGCTTTGCATGATGGGAAATGTAAATGACACTGCAGGAACAGGTTAGCAGCTCTGGCGCTACAGTATGGATAATTATTACCACAGTTATTTAAAAGGGACAATATGACTTGGCCCAAAATAATTTGAAGAAAATAATGCAAGAAATATGGTAGATAGAGCTAGGTTTCAAACGTTCATAATTTATTTTATTCTTATGCCATAACATGTTTCTTTTGCATATTGATTAATTGTGCTCAGTTGTGGACGGCAGAAGATGTGCTGAACAGATGTGCCTATTATTACATAACCATAGATGAAAAAAATGGACCAGTGTCTTGCTGACGCTTGTTCTTAGGAATGTTGCCTTAATGTCGTCGTGTTTTCTTAGGTTGAGATACGGAGGGAAGTGAATCTAGAGACATCTCGAGGTTGTAATTCAATGGAGTGGACCAGAATTTCTACTTATTACAGTTGTGGATGTTGGTATCTGTTGACAAACAATGGTTTAACTTTTGATTTTAAGGCAGCATTTTCCCTTGTATAGCGATGCATAGCATAAGGATTTCTATCTCTGTTATCAGGCTGATTGATATGAGTTTGAAATTACGGCTCCATGGCACGTTCCAGTTTTTGTAAACTGACTAGTCAGCAGGGGAACGAGCCAGATCTTTCTCTGAAGCTAATGAGATTGGATCCAATTAATTAGGACCCGGCCCTTTTTAACGGGCATCTGCTGAGTGACACGCAGGCCAAAGGAAGGCAAGAAGCCTCTTTGCTGCATAGAGGCAGCATATGTACAGGATTCAGGGCAGCAGAGAAAAAGAAAAAAACAAAACAAAACGGGTCAGACTGAGAGGTTCACCCTTTCCCACTAGTGCCGAGTCCTTCCTCCGGATAGCAGGCCTGGGCGGTCATGTGCCTGACGGATTTACTTAACTTGCAGGGTTCTGCTTGTGTGGTGCCCACTGGAGTGTGTGGCTGCAGAGTGAAGATCCCCAGTGAATTGCATGACCATCAGTCATGCTTGCATGAGGCTAAATACGTCCACTCCCCTCCACCTGCGACAGCAACCCCTCCCTGTCCACTCTCTCTGACCATGGGACATGTCCTGCTGCTGCGTGAGGCCTAGCGAAGTCTATCCTGCCATTTAATTATTAAACAACACCAGGATGTCTTGCTCTGAAGTCCCCCTTTCTCAAACAGGAGCTAATAAAATGACTTGGCTGAATAGCCAATTAGATTTTTAAATGGAACGTCCAATTTGAATAGAGGATGAAAAGCTCTGTCTTTTATCTGCCAAGACCCGGGATGGCTTTCATTTCAAGCCCTCGCTAATGGCGTGTATCATTACTAGTGATAGCGGTAGTAACAGACGTTATGTCCTATTCCAGAGCACTGGGCTTCTCATTGAAGGAGCACAGGAGCTTGTGTTACAAGCTGTTAAATGTTTTTCTGCCGTGCAACTGGTTAAATGGCTTTCAAGGTCACAACAGAGACTAAGAAAGGGCTTTAATCCCCCCCCCCACCCCCCGCTGCATGACACCATCTCACCGATTCCATGCCCCCCCACCCCATCCCCCCAGCACTGACATCCTGGTCAGTGAAGACTCCCCCCCCCCCACCTCACTCTGAGATCTTTCGTCCGGGCAGTGAAGACTCCCCCCCCCCACCTTTCGTCCGGGCAGGCCAGGAATAATGGCTCCAATCCGGGGGCTCACGTGCGTAGGAGAGGCGGGCTCACAGGTCTGCAGGGTGTGTGTGTGGGGGGGGAGTGTTCCCTGTCTCTCCATCAAATAAGCTCATCCAACAGGAGAGGGAGAAAAAGGGAGGGGGGGCCGCATGCAGCGCTTTGAGATGCATGTGCATCTTTATAAGAAACATGTATGACATTTGAATGGTGTACGTGCGAGACGTGTGCATGTCATGTCTCTGCTGCTCCTCAGGAAGAGAACACTAGGGAAGGCGTGAGACATGCATGTGCACAACCTGGCGTAAGCAGAGCATGGGGCGGGGGGAGGGGGGGCAGATGGAGCAGATCTTGCCCCGCTCTTGTGCCCGGAAGCTTCATCAGCTGTTTATCAGCGGCTCCCTGCACCGTCACGCTCTCCGCGGCGGTTGAGGGCGGACACTGCTCGGGCGTCATGCCCCGTACGAGAAAATACCTTGGCAAGCTGAGCAATTTCCCGGCGCATATGGAGAGGTCTCCCGCTAATCCTTTCCAGTTTGACTTTCACGGTGTTATTCCTCTCTGTTTTTTCCCCTCTTTGTCATATTTGGGACACGTTTGAAGGAACGTTTCCTCGCTTTGGAGCCACGGCTCCATCACCGGTTCTCTTTCCTGTGCTTAATGCGGCTGGCTTGTTAATAATTAATCCACTTCTCGTTCCTGAGAGTGTAGCCTGGGGGGGAATCTCGAAGAGGACCGCCTTTCTCTCCTTCTCGTTCAGATCCTGTTTGTTCCGAAACCCGCGGATTGCCAGGGGTCGACACCCAGTCACTCAAACCAGCATTTTGACATTTTTACACCCCCGTGCCGCGTTGTGGGAAGCCCAGAGTCTGACTCAGGCCAAAGCATTACCCATCATTCCCTTGTATTTCACTTGCCTGCACATCCATCACGCTAATAAAATGAATGCACGTAATTACACGATTTGACCGAGCTACTCTATCACCCGTTCTCAAGCCCAGCAGCTCTCTGATGTGCCTTTTATCTGCAGAAATGTGTTTCTGGTCCAAGATTTTCTAGGGTCATTGGAGTCTGCATTACCGAGACTGGTCAGTGGGAGGGGACAGGCACCACAAAGCCTCTGGCTGCGCTGCTTTTCCCTACTAATCCCTCGTTTTCAGTCCCACATGAGCGGAACAGCCACTGGCATCCCACCCGGAAGGGTGCGTGTTTGTACGCAGTTTGGCATGGATGCAGCTCCTGTTTCGGGTGACTTCAGGTAAACACACGTTCCGCTGGGAGGTCCCCTGGAGCCAGTGCTCTCGCTTGCAGCTGAGCACAAGGCTGGCACCGTTAACCCAAGTACGGAAAGAGAGGGAGAAAAGCGTGCACCGGAGATCTTTCGCAGGGCACGAAAACGTGTCCCACCACGTCCGCCTGACACTGTGCGTGAGAGCAACCTGCTGCTGTTGATTTCTTCAGGTGTGTTTGTAGGCGGGGGGTGGAATCATACCTAAAGAAATCCCTTCGGGGCCTCGGGGTGGGGTGGGGGTGTTCCTCTGTGTCGTTTGGCGGGTTAATTTCAGCAGGGCAGACCTGGTGACCACATGATGGCAGCGTGGCACGTGCTCGGCTCCTGAGCATAGATGTTCACTGTGACCAGCAGGCTTATCCCAGACTGAGTTAGGGTGCGGGAGCATTTTGGGACAGCATGAGGATACTCACCAAAAAAAAAAAAGAAAAAGAAAAAACCAAGATGCACTGGGGACAAGGGTGGGAGGCCAAGACAAAAATCAGAATTGCGTGAGGCATGTGAAGTAGGATTGAAAAGAAACCCAAAGCAGACATCTTCATGCTACAAGTGTCAGGGCTTTAATCTGGGTTACTGAGGGTGGAACAAAACAGAGCATACCAAGTTACTCCTACACAGGAAATGACTGGCTTAACTCCCAAAATTACAGTCACCTGACTCTCCTGCCCGAGATAGATGAGCCCCCCCATTCCTCCAAAGAGCTATTTTAATCTGTTTGACTCTTCACAGTTATCGCCTGATCAAAGCATAAGCAACTCATAACTCCTTACCCATTGCTTACTGACAGCCGGGTCGTCTGTGTTACAGGAGTGATGATTGGTTTTACGACTTGCGTCTATATATGGTTGGGCCAATGGGGAAATGAGTTGCGTTGCTGACCAGGATTAAAAGAGGCCTCACAAAACTAATTTTACTTAATTACTTTGATAATTGATTACTTTGATAAATGGGCCAATTCCAACCAATCAAAGCGATTCACTTCTAACGGCGAAGCGTTATTGTTGCCTCAAATCAATCAGCCATTGATGTGGTGACTTTGGTGCATCTGACCAGGAGACGCGACATGCAGGTGCTTGTCCCTTTTTGCTGGCCAGGTGCAGCCCCCATATGCAGAATGCAGAATTATAGATGCGCTTCAGGAATGACAACCTGGCCCCCCATTCCAGAGAGAAGCAACAAACATCTTAATGTCACGGTGACGCATTTATTCCTATTAAATATTTACAAACTTTTATTGCAATCTTACCACAGGATTTCCTGTTTTTTTAATTGTATGAGTACAGAGTGAGAATAAAGTGTAGTATTTCTGTTGAGAAGGCATATGTCTGAAGAAGTTATAAATGAATGTAAGAGGTTTTTGGTTCATACTGTACGGCTGCGGTTGATGCAGTATGTAATGCTTTAAGGTGTCTGATGAAACATGGCCGAGCAAAGTGTGGTTCAGTGATTGATTCGTCTCCCTGTTTCCTTGTTTATTCTCCTCCTGTCATCGCTCGCAGTGTTTGGGGCGAAATTAAGCATCACAGGAGTGTATTTGTTTACCAGAGCGAACAGCAGAGCTGTCGTGCCATTGAGCAATAAAGAGCAGAACCAGCAACCTATCCAACAGGAGGTAAACCAGAGCAGGGTGAAGCCTGGAGCTCTGATTGGATAAATTCACACTCATTTAATTTAATTACTTGAGTGCTTGGTACACGGGGTGGTGGGTGGCACAGTGGGTTAGGACTCATGGTAGGAAGATCATCAGTTAAAATTCCGTGGTCTGCAAAGTGATTTTACTGTTGGGCAAGACGCTTGACCCCAATTCCCCCAGGCACTGGCTGGCCCTGCTTTCTCAGTTGTACGGTGTTTTAGATAGAAGTGTCTATAAAATAAGTTAAATGTAAACATGTACTCATTAAATACAATGACTCGTTTGCTACTGGTTTTGTTCAAACTAATGTGTTCAGCACATATTAATTCAGATATTCATCATGCTAGGCTACTGAGAGGAGGTTAAATGAAGAGATTGAGAAGGTAGGCTTCTACCTGTCAGCAGAGGTCTTCCTTCAGTGTTGATGCAGGAAACGTCAGTCATGTCTGCCACTGTGCTCACACATGCTACGTATACACTGTTTGTGTAGCTCAGATATTGTGTTTCCATCCTCTGGGAATACCTGGATTGGGACAGTATGTCTAGGGAGCTGCGAGACATGATAAGGAGTTTCTCCTGTAGCGCGAAAATGGAGAGGACCCCTCTGTTCCTTTTGCCATGAAGCAGTGCGGTATATTCTGTAGGTGTCAGATGAGGACTCATTGAATTTAGAGAGCAGGCAATGAGAACTAAGTTTTTTTCTGTTGGCATGCACAGTAAAACTGCATATGGGTGCGTGTCTGTTAGACTAGGCTCAGATTAATGTTTGTTTTTCTCGTGCATGTGTGTTTGTTTAAGGATTCGTTTATGCTGGGAAACTCTCGCTAAAGGGCAAGTTTTCCCTTGGAAGGCAAAGCCAAAGACGAATAAGACTTTAACAGCGCTGGCCATGGTTCCCAGTTTGGGTTATTGGGAGGGTCATGTGTAGCTATGCTGGTTAGCACTTCGTGTCCACGATACCAAGGCTACTGATTCAAACCCTGTGACCAGCAGAGTGATGCCACCAGTGGGCCCTTGAGCATGACCTTTAACCCCAGTTATGTGTCTCTTGTGTGTCTCATGGAGAGCAAAATAGGGCAGACATGAAGACCATTTCCTCATGGAGATGAATAAAGTATCACTATTATTATTATGATCATTATTATTATTCTTATTCATGTGAAAATAATAATTTGTGCATCAGTACAGAGATGACACAGTGACTCTGCTGTTAACACGATAGCCTGGTCCTGCCAGGGTTGTGGGCTTGATTCCCACCCTCTGCTTTATGTGCATGGAGTCTGCTTGTTCTACCTATGTTTGTTTTAGTTTTGTCTGGGCTCCCATTTCCTCCCGCAGCGTGAAAACACGTGTTTGGACAAATCTGTGTGAACGTGTGCCCTGTGATTGGTCGGCACCCTTCTAGGGTTTCCCTTGCCTTGTGCCCTGTTCGTTCTGGGTGACATGGAAGATGGATGATAGATACTTTAACCTGGGAAACTAACTCATGTTTTGTAACTGACAAAACTTTTCTGGCTTTACACGCAAGTTCCTACAGGTTTTGGACTGAACTATATTGAGTAATGAATCTATAGTGGAAGTTGGTGAACAAAAGAAGGAGATCAAAGAGAGCCCAGTGAGTAACCGCTATTTTTTGGTTCACCTGGCTATCAACTCAGTAAAACTTTAGGTCTCCATATCTGCTTTTGAGAACTATGTAATTTAGAATGTAGATTTTAGTCACCTTCAATAGAAATCTCGGTCACACTGAATAGTGATTTTAGTCATTCGGAATGGAGGCCTTGGTCACTATGAATGGAGACCTAAGCCCCTTTGAATGGTGATCTGAGCCACCCTGAACAGAGACCTCAGTTACTCTGAAAAGAGATCTCAGTCACTTTGAATGGTGACCTTGGTCACCCTGAATGGAGACCTGAGTCTTCCTGAGTGGTGATCTCAGTCCCTCTGAATGGCCACTCAAGGTGGAATCGCCAAGACTTATTGCATTCCTGACAGGAAATTGACCACATGGTATCATGCTTTAGGTTGTAAGAGGAATGAGTTAGGGTTGGGTGTTTTTCCTGCTTTTTGGGTTTCCTTCAGGTACTTTAGTTTCGTCCTGTAGTTGAAAGAGACAAATTTGTGGATGGATGGATGATGGAGAAGTAGTTCCTCTGGACCAGTCTTTGCCTTCAGTGATCATAGCATCCAGGGTGAGATGGTCAAACAGCCATTCACGCAGCAGCTGCCGGTTGCTACCCTAACTGATCTGAAAACTGTCATGTTGCTGAATCGGGAAATGTTCACAAAGCCTCAGTACCTCGCCCCCCCCCCCCCCTCCTCCGATCGGGGGCCCCTGCCCGCAATGTTTCCCAGCAGGCTGTGCGGCGGCTCCCTCGTGGACGTCTGCGTTTTGGTGTGACACAGCTGAGCTGCAATGGCTGCAGTGCTCCGTGCGTGGTTTCCATGGTGACAGCAGCGTGCTGCAGGAATGACACAGAGACTAGACCAAGACAGTGGAGCTTCCCGTCCTCCCTAAACACACTTAACATGCATGTGCACACACACACACACACACATACACTGAATATTGTTAATAGTAACATGCTTGCAGTTGGTCATGCGATGGGTTTATCCGCATCTCATAGCTCTGTTAGCGTTCTGCGATGCAGCGCTGCGGTGTCTTCTGAGCTCGGCTGCTCTTCAGCATGCGTGTGCGCCGACCTGTGATATCCGGCGTGTGCATCTCTCCCGTGCCTGCAATGCGAGGAGCGGGTGCCGCCCCGGGAGAGCCGTCGACCTTGAGGGAAGACCGCCCAGCAGACGGCTTGCGGTGTCGTCACGTCTGATTGGACGGGGCTCACTCTGTTCCTCCAGGGCGTCCTGCCAGTGTCCTAGAAGCAACATCCCGGATCGTACCCCCGATAGGAGAGCTTTAGCTCTCCATTTTTAAACCTCATGATAAACACATGACAAGATTTGCAGGGGAAGAAACTGTTTCTGTCTGAAAGGGACTGCTGGAGTCCCTCTGGGACTGGGCTGGCTGTGCCTCCGTCTCAGCTGAGTTGACCTGCGCAGGGTCTCGGATTTGGGGACGATGTGTCATTTACTGGCAGAAACTCACCGCGAGTTTATTTTTATCTGGGTGTAAGACGAGCTTTGGAGTGTCAGTTAGGATAGGACGTTGTGGCGGGCGCTTGAGGAGAAAGGTTTTTTTTTCTGGGCCTTTCTAACAAAGGTGCAGTGTTATTCAGCGGGAAGGAGCTTGCGTGTATGCAAGATTTTTGTTCCCCCTTTGCCCCAAATGTGAAACACACAGCATCCTAATCCCTTTTCCTGACAGCGTGCTTGATTTTTATCTCTCTAAATGGTTGCATTTTTTTGACTGGATGAAAAGTGCACAGCACACCATGCTCCGAATCCAGGCATCGTCCATGGGACTGTGCCAGAAAACACAACCTTCTGGAGCACCCTTCCCCGGAGCCCAAAGAACATGGTGTGTTCTTAAAAACATCAACCCCAAACCATAAACGTTGGCAGCATTGAAATGTGGTGGTGACTGGGTTAGGGTAGGGGATAATTTACATAGATGGGAGTGTGGAACGTCAAATGTGTCCCCACCGGTCTTTGTGGGTCTAGTGATCTCCTTATGCCGAAGGGCAGCCTTCAAACTGAGGCATCGAGAGGGAAGAAAAAGCAGAGATGCCCTCCAACCCCCCCCCCCCCCCCCAGGTGACTAGACCACGGGCTCACATGGGCCTACAAATAGCCCTTTGTTTATTCTTCAGACAAAGATAGTTCTAGTTTTTCCCTTCACTCCAAAATGCAGGATTCATGTCTCAGGGCTGTGGACTCAACCAGTAGAACATGATTCCTGTAAGGGTTTATTTAGATGTACTTAGTGACCCTACCTGCTTGCCACATTGCACCTTCCTATACAGGGATTACATCCTTCTCACATCATTTGGAGCCACGTGTTTTTATATCTTCAGGAGACATTTGAAGATCTCTTCCCATACCGTCCTGTCTCCAGTCCATTATAAATCTCACGTGAACTGCATTGTGTCATTTCATGTAGTCAAAGTCTCCGTCAAGCGTAACGAATCTGCTTGGCGTGTAGAGGACATGCCTTCAGCGTCTCGCCCGAGACAGCAATCTGCACTAAATTCTCATTGGTGTTTTAAAATGAGAGCCTCATCTGGCTTCACAAAGAGTCAGAAAGCGACACTGCTCTGAAGCTGCTGAATGAAAGATCTAACAGTTATCATGACACTGATCGGATCTCTCAAATTGTTCCTGTTTTCATCAGTTTGACAATCATAATAATGTTCTGGAAATCACCGTTTTCGCTGGATCAGTGCTGCATCTGCCAACGGGACTGATCACAGTGTGACGCCAGGCTGTTCATGATCTGCTCTGTACCTTGGTACCAGTGGGTCGGCTGCGCGCTGTTTGGTCACGGTGTCCCAGGGTGTGTGATCTTTCCCAGAGCTCCAAACATTAGCTGCATTTGTGAGGGGTGTGGGTAGGTGTTTGGGTGTAAGTTCTCCCCATATTGATACACGACGGGTGCTGATGGGGTTTGAAACGGATTTATGTCCTCCCCTCGGCTGCGCTGGTTGGGCGGGCAGATTGTCTTTGTCCAGGTTCTGTGTAAAGGAGATCGTCTGAAAGGTCAGATCTGTCTGATGGGGAATTCCCTTTTTAATCTGTGTGTCCCGTCATACGTATGTGCGTGTGCGTACGCGCCTGTGAGCCGCCCAGGTTTCTCTGGCCTTCTGTTGGTTTCCTGTTATTACCGTTAGCGGCTGTTCTTTCCCGAGGTCTTGCGGTGCTTCCGCTTTGCCATAGCCAGGGGTGAATCTCAAAACCAAGAACGCAAAGACCATACATGTGGTCTTGGCAAGACCGTTCTTGCTAACTTGCCTTCCGAGAACAAACTTGGGGTGCAGTGAATTATGGGATTGGTGAGGATGCAACTGATGTACTGTACCTTTATATTTGGGGCAGAGCAAGACCAACATCTGGGGATTTTTACTATCCTCTGTACTTGTGTTCTTAGTATTGGAACTGGTCTTCAGTAATGGAAGATGACGTAAAATGGGTACACGAGAACGTAAGGACAATCAAGTACATGTATTGAGATCCGCCCCAGGTGTTTACCCAGTGGGGCGTTATGCTCGGTACATGCTCGTGCAATCAGCTAGGCAACCATGAATGTGTTTTTGGGTGAGAGTCGGCCACTAGTTCATCATATTGCAGTGCTAGCGTGACATAAATCAATATTTAAATGTGAACTGTGTTAGTAACCATAACTAAGAACAGGAACAACTGTACCTCTCGTTTATTGATGCTTATTCCCTACATGGAGGAATCCTTTTGGTCTTACTAGTTCCTACTTTTAATTGTATTAGAGGTCAGGCAACTGATGGACCGCAGCTGGTCAGTTCCCATTTTCATAATTTAATTTCCATGCTGTCACCGTTCCCCCCCCAGCCTGACCACTAGTCTGGACAGCCCTGCTCAACATAAGCTGGACAGAAATACATACATGCGCCACACTCGCCCTTTCTTCTCCTCTCTGAGACACCCCCCCCCCCCCACCTTGATGTTACCTGTATCCGGGTTAAGTAAGAAAATCCTCGACCAGGTATTGTCCTGTGCTCCGAGGGTAGAATTCAGGATCTGCATGGGATCCCAAGCTCTGTGATGTGAGCGGCACTAGACTCTGCCACAGAGGAGGGCCTGCTTCTCACGCTGTCACTGGATTAAAAGTGGATTTGAGAAAAACAGTACATCTCTATCAGCATGACTATATTTTGCTTCTCAGTACAGGCATGGCAGTGTTCAGTGTGTGTGTGTATTTTTTATTTTTTTGCTGGTGGGGTTTCCTGCAATCCTAACCTGCGTGTGATCTGACTGTCAGTATCGGCAATGATAGAAGGCACTGGTAACACAGCCAGGGGCAGGCTGGGACGCGCCTTTGGTCGAGGGCGGGAGGGGTTAAAGGAACGGGAGACACAGAGAGAGAGAGAGGACAGGACACCCGCGTGCCCAGCCAGATGTCACTTGGTGGGAATAACCGGCTCTTTTCCCAAAGCCACGTCTCTTTCCACGTCCTTCTCTGGGCACCATCCTTTGCAGCGTCAGTTTCTGTGTCCATTCTGTTACCAGAATAATGAAAAAGGCACCTTCTGTTTCATGAAAAATGGCTATGTAATAAAGCTTTTGTGTTGCTGCGAAAAATTCGGAAGCCATAGTGTAATATTATTCTGCAGTGTGGAATTATTGCTGGTAAAACCTGGTGTTAGAGTAGGATAAGGATGCGAGTAATAATGAGTAATAATCTTTTAATGTCCGATCACTTTCATCGGTCACTTCCCTTTTGATTGTATTGATGGTAGAGCTTTGTGGGCTTTGGTGAATTGGCATCCCGCATGTGACTGCAGAACGGACCATGGATCCTCTTGCTTGCGTCTATTTGTTCTCGTTTCTGGGGGTTGGCCGTTCCTCTCGTCTTTTGGTGTGGTCTGAGATAGGAGCCATCCCGTTCGGGTGATATTGAGAGTCCGTATAGGTGACGAGCTGCCGTGGTATGTGCTTGAGAGGTAATGTGTGTGTGTGTGTGTGTGTGGGGGTGGTCTGATAGCTTAAAATGATCATAGGGGAGATGAACGCAGAAAGATCTCTGATCAAGGACGCGCTGGGTCGTTCGAGTAGCCTCTCCCATCACTCCTGAAAGGTTTGAAAGGTGCTGAGAATGCAAGAAGTCAGGAAACACACCTAATTGCTCAGTGTTGCCCTGGGGCCCTTGTAGTTATCAGAGTCAGAGAGGAAATTCTCATCTGTCCATTTCAGGCAGCGAATGGTTAATCATCCTGCTGCAATGGGAGATGCCTCTCTCTCTCTCTCTCTCTTGCTTTCTCTTGCAGTGTACATTGCTCAAAGTAGGTGTATCCCTGCTGTGTAATGGGTGTTGTTTTATATAGAGGAGACTAGTAGGAAAGATTCAGCATTTCAAAGCACACTCTTCTGAGGACTACACCAACTTTACACTGGGATTACTCTTCACCCTGCGAACATGTCAGAGGGCCAGGGGAAGGACAGGAAGGGGAAGAAGAGGATGGGGAAGAAGGGGAAGAAGGAGAACAAGGAGCCTAAAGAAGGTAAAGGAGAAATAGGGGTTGAGGGGACAGCTGGCAGTGAAAGAGCAGCCTTTGTCAAAGAATGCATCACCTCATCTTGTCAAAGATTGCTGTCTCTCATCACACAGAGAGGAAGTGAGCAAGGGTCAGCAAATAGGTGCACTTCAGCTTCTGCCATTCCTGTTGAACATGTCCTCCTCGTATGCAAGGCTTCCACGCATCCAGAGTCAGGGTAGCATATCAGTCCAGCTGAGGGGCTTTCTCCTGCCTCTGCAGTCTCTCCTGGAGGAACATGTGCGACCCGTCATTGTGTTGATGTACAGTATCAGACATAATTACAACTGTAATGAACTTACCAAATAACTTAAAGTCATGGAGCTCAGATTGTGGTTTTTGGTGGGGATTTATCACACTGGAGTATGTAGCTAAGTGTGAGGATGGAAATATCTTCTGTTTTATCTATAACTGTAAATATGCTTTTTCCTGATAGACTTTTTTCTTCCCTTGTATGTGATTTCTTTGGGCTGTAAAAATTCTGAATGAAAGCTTCTAAGGTGACCTGAGACCTTCTTGCAGTTGGTATTGAACGAGTCGGGGCTTGTCAGTAGGTTGATCTGGTCAGGAAGACCACCTACAATTTGGTAATTGGTCGGCTACTGGGTGTCACACCAGCTGTCTTGCTCACTCTGTAGCTGGTATTCTGGGCTGACTCATTCTGTCACGGGCAAACTTGGCCAATACCATGTTGCTCTATAGCAGTCTCTAAAGAGGAAGTTTGGAGCACTGGAGGTGGCCAGCTGAAAAGGGGGACACGGCTTATAGTGAAAATGCTAATAGCATATTTTGTGCACACACTGCCAACGAGAGAGGAATTTATGTTAATTGCATTTCGTGAGCAGTGTTAGAACAATCTGTTCTATGCTTCTTGAACATGTGGATATGCATGACTATACACACTACTGTTCTTTGAGACAAGCTTTGAAAATACAGGGGAATTATAACCAGTGATAATCTGTGGGCGGGCTTTGTAGGGCAGAGCAGTTTCAGCATGATGGACTCAAATTTGGGGACAGATATACCAGAGACCAAAGAATCTTGATGTTTTGCACTTTAACACGAGTGCTTATTTTTCACTGGCTGAATACGTGCAAATAAACCAAAGGTGGAACATTGCAAAGTCTTGAATTGAATATAAACACTGGTAATTGATTGTAAAAATATAAATATTTTCATGGAAGTCATTTCTTATTGAAATATCTTAATGCATTTGGCAAGTATTATGCACAAGATATATCTCATGTGATTACATCAAATTTTCAGAACAAAATAATAAAAAAAATCATTTATTTTCCAGAGATATTTCCCTCATGGGGACATATGTGAAACAAACCTGCAGTTATCCCTTAAATTGAATTCATTGCAACTAATTAGAATTAATATTTCAGTATCACTTGTGAAATACTGCATATATACATGACCAGGTATTTCACTGTTTCAGAGGAGCGGTTCTGGAATCCCATCATCTCCAAAGAATTTTGTGCATAATGGGGGACGTAAATAAACACAGTGAATGGCTGTCTGGTGGAGGGACAGATGGGGTGGGGGGGAGTGTAGCGTGAGCAGGGTATTGGGGGGGGTAGTCAAGCGAGAAAACCTGCAGCCCTTTTTAAGCCCTGCAGTCTCCATACTCGGTTGAGAGGCTGAACGTGAGCTCTGCCCATGGTGACGATCCGCACGTATTCGTCACGGTCCAGTTTGATTTTTCTTTCACGCTTGATGGTTGCAGCTAATTTATACCGCTGGATATTTTACTGAAGTGATTTAGACGGAGTATCACAAGGGCCCCTCAACGTTGGTGCTGCCCATCCGAATCACATCTAGTATAAGCTGCTGCTAATTTTACAGGTGAAATTATTCCAAGTCTGACGTTATTTGAACTTATTCCAGATGTTCCTTCAGCCTTTCTTAAACTTTGTGAGGGCTATGCTTAAATGCTTATAAGGGGTTAAACCGTGACTGTACATGAGAGTAAATGCATAATTCAGTTGCTTGGGGTACCCTTTTGTCCAAATCGCCTTACATAACTTACTTTTTGAATCTTTACCCACTTAGATGGTTAAATATTTTACCAAAGTGACTTCTCTAGCTCCCCCCCTGCCAGTCGGTCAGAAATCCAGTTCCCAGATGACTGCCTTCTTCCTTTTTCAGGAAATTTTAGGGTGAACTAGATGATAGGTTTATTTGACTGTTTACTGTGATTATACCTCCTGGAGTATAATGTAGATGGCAACTGTGTCCCTGGACAATTTAAGAGGCATGTTGAACACACTCGCCACAGCCCCTTTGGAATGCATACATGTTTTGAGGGAATGCCTACAGCAAGGAGAGATCTCACAAATAAAGCTTGTGTATTGTTTCTATACATTTATAAGGTGTGGCTGCTCTCCTAATAGCATGCAACCAGGTCAGTGGGAACAGTCACTGCTTTAGTGTTTTAAGAAGAAAGGTTCACCTATTCACAATGACGGTTTAAACTAACTAATAAACCCTCAAGTACAGTGGTTGTCATCACCATTATTATTATTTTTATTTATAATAATAATAATAATAATAATAACACAACTCACAGACAAAGGACATATCTTTGGTTAGTGTTTTTGTATTTTTTTTTACCTTTAATAAGATTCTTAACCTAAGGTCAGATACCCTTATGATGACGTCAGTTATAATTCGATTTTAATTTGTAATGTACTTAATGAGACAATATATAAAGCATTATACCTTCGCACATAATACTAATATGAAACGAAATGCGCCAGTTTTCATAGATAAATTTCATAGATAAATTTCATAGATAAAGTATATTCGCAGATTATTAAGACATAACACCATTTCCATACCCCGCCGTTTAGCTGCAATCGTCCGCGGGACACATGAAGCTGTGTCCGGAAATCGGTAAGTGCACGGCAGTGACAAACTCGCAGAAAGTGATTTTTGTTTTGACAAGAACTGACATTTTTTTTTTCTTTTTAATTTGTAAGCCAGCCAGCCCTCCTGTCAGTTTACAGAAGCACTGTCTTCGGGCTCTGCCGCGAACACGTCCGTACGTAAAAGCGAAGTCTTGACATGTGTAAATGAGGATGTTTTTTTTTTTGGTTTTTTTTTTCCAAAGGCAGAATGTTACAAACCACGGAAAAAACTTTAAAAACTTCAAATTGCATGCTCCGTTTGTATAATATAAGTTTAATTTAGTTTCAGAGTCGTTCAGTTGATTTTGCTTTATTTTAATCTTCTGTAATGCCATCTAGTGCTGATTATAGATATTACCTATAATTATCTAAAATAGGCTTTCTTTAAAATCAACCTTAATGCTTTTTTTCCATTGTAGTTTGAGACACTGGATTTCATTTATTTATTTATTTTCCCAGTAGGTTCTAATTGAAGTTTCACGAGGCAGATAACAGTTGTATTCTATTATCTTGAAAATAATTGATGAATGAATACAGTAAATTATTCCCCTTTTTTTTTTTTTTTTTTTACAATATTGTAGATCTTAGATGGTTTGCTCTGGTTCTTAGAAAGTTCCTTCTCCGGTTCACAGGATGCTGTATGTGTACGTTCTGGTGTCTGTGTAATTCTTTTATGAGGCCCTCATTGTGTAAAAAGCAGTGTGTGCACCTTCAAGCCTCCTACTATGGGTAAGGGTCTTATTAGACTGCTTGGGCATGTTGTCCCTGACATCCAAGCTATTCTCTGGGGCTGTGCAAGGCTCCTGTGTTCTGAGATTAGATGTTTTACTGCCTAGACCTTTGATGGAAATGACTGATGCTCTTGATGTCCCTTCAGGAATCAAATTGTGCATAATGGTAATTTGTATACTGTCTCCAAATGCTGGCGTAAGAGATATATTAGTACATTTTAAATTACATATATAAGTGAACATCTGCATAGTCCATTATGATAATCAGGTTAAACCAAAAGCAATCCCTTGAACTGGTACTGAGATGACTGTCAATGTAATTTTTGTCCTTTTAAATATCTTTTTTAAAATCTGGACTTAGAAAGATTAAAGTCTTTTTGGAGAAACATCATGCAATTGCTAACAGAGTTTATTTATTTATTAATATATATATTTTAATCATGTTGTGTTAGTTATAGGGAGACTGATTCCCGGGGCTGTGACCTGGGAGCAGACATGTGCTTTTGGTTCAAACAGGATCTCCTCGCTGAGATCTGATACACATGAATCAAATTGTTCATCAGCTTTTCGGCAGCGAGATATTAACAAACTGGCGCAGAACATGACCAGATGGAAGTGATGTATAATCACTTCTCGGGGTTAGTCCCGCTCTCACTCAGCCATGGGAACTGGACACACAATTCCAAAGCTCCACTTGCCAAATCCTACCTTTTCATCTTCTTCGTATTCTTCTTCTGTTCCTCATTCTTCTTCTTCTTCTTCTTCTTCTTCTTCTTCTTCGTTTAGCCTAATCCTTATTCTCCATCTTCCTCTTATTCTGTTCCCTTTGCCTCCTCCTCATTCTTCTTTTCCCTTTTGCCCCCTCCTCTTTCCCCTTCTTCATCACCTTCTCCCTTCTCAATTTTGCCTCCTCCTCATTCTTCTTCTTCTCAATTTTACCTCATTCTTCTTCTCCTGCTCCCTTTTGTCTCCTCCTCATTCTCCTTCTTCTCCATTTTACCTCCTCCTCATTCTTCTTCTTCTTCTCCATTTTGCCTCATTCTCCTTCTTCTTCTCCATTTTACCTCCTCCTCATTCTCCTTCTTCTTCATTTTGCCTCCTCCTCATTCTCATTTTTCTCCCTCTCCCTTTTGCCTCCTCCTCATTCTTCTTCTTCTCCATTTTACCTCCTCCTCATTCTTCTTCTTCTCCATTTGACCTCCTCCTCATTCTTCTTCTTCTCCCCCCTTTTGCCTCCTCCTCATTCTCCTTCTTCTCATTTTACCTCCTCCTCATTCTTCTTCTCCTCCTCCCTTTTGCCTCCTCCTCATTCTCCTTCTTCTCCATTTTACCTCCTCCTCATTCTTCTTCTTCTCCATTTTGCCTCCTCTTCATTCTCCTTCTTCTCCATTTTACCTTCTCCTCATTCTTCTTCTTCTTCTTCTTCTCCATTTTGTCTCCTCCTCATTCTCCTTCTTCCTCTCCATTTTACCTCCTCCTCATTCTCCCTCTTCTTCATTTTGCCTCCTCCTCATTCTCCTTCTTCTGTCTCTCCCCTTTGCCTCCTCCTCATTCTTCTTCTTCTCCATTTTACCTCCTCATTCTTCTTCTCCATTTTACCTCCTCATTCTTCTTCTTCTCCTCCCTTTTGCCTCCTCCTCATTCTCCTTCTTCTCCCTCTCCCCTTTGCCTCCTCCTCATTCTTCTTTTTCTCTATTTTACTTCCTCATTCTTCTTCTTCTCCATTTTACCTCCTCCTCATTCTTCTTCTTCTCCTCCCTTTTGCCTCCTCCTCATTCTCCTTCTCCTCCCTTTTGCCTCCTCCTCATTCTCCTTCTTCTCCCTCTCCCCTTTGCCTCCTCCTCATTCTTCTTTTTCTCTATTTTACTTCCTCATTCTTCTTCTTCTCCATTTTACCTCCTCCTCGTTCTTCTTCTTCTCCTCCCTTTTGCCTCCTCCTCATTCTCCTTCTTCTCCATTTTACCTCCTCCTAATTCTTCTTCTTCTTCCCCTTTTGCCTCCTCGTCACTCTTCTTCTTCGTCATCTTCTTTTCTTCTCCTCCTTTTCCTTCTTCATTGTGTACACCAAAAATAATCTAATTTGTGACTTATGTAGTAATAAGTGTATTCCATCAGTGCAATAAGCTATCAGGTAGTGCTTTAAGATACTGCTATCTGTGTCATTTCTAAAGGTTTTTTTCAGTAGTAAATTAAACTAGTGATGCTATATAAACAGTTTCTCTTCCTTTCCTTTAATTGTTATAATCCAAAGAATGACTACACACCGTTTAACATTATTTAGGGACATACTTTGGTGACATCAGCGGCCATTATGTGGCAATGCTATTTTTGCTGTTGGGTACTTTTATAGGAAAGGAGGTCATTTCAGCAAATACCTACTGTTGGTATGTTTTCATTATTAGCTGTAAACTACACTTCAAATATCAAGAAGTTGGATTGTGAAACTTTCATATAGGGTGTTTCCCCTGTCTTGCACCTCTGCATCCGATAAGGGATGGATGGATGGATGGATGGATGGATGGATGTTTTTCATAATATTTAATTTGATGTGCTTTGCCACCTTAGCTGAATTCAATAAAACCAACTGACACAAAGAGCACACTTGTGTTTGTGAACAGATTTGTATTTTTACTAAATGACCAAATACCATTCCCATTGCATAATTAATGCTGAAAATAGTTTTAACATGAGTAAATTGTAGATGAGAATTGAAACAGCCATTGTTTTGCATTCGATTTTACTGTCAGTGCTGACTTCACCATCTGTCTATTTATTGGCATCTAGCACTACTACACCTTCCCAGCTCCATAGCATTAATAATCCTATAAGTGATAAATAAGTATGAATAAATTGCAGATATTTGAATCCTTTTGGTTAACAGTTGTGAAGTGTTTTCTTTCTTCTGCCAAAGACATTGCTGGTTCAATTCCACTGGGCTGAAACCTTTCAACATTTCCAAGATGTTGTTGTGGTTTGAAGAGACACATCTGATTTAATCACTTTAACTCAAGGGAATTGTTTTTACCATGACTAACAATGATAACCATTGTGATGTGTTCAGTACTGTATGTCTGAAATGTGAGGTCATGTGAAAACAAGCATTATTGTTATAAACTTTTGGTATGACTAAGTCTGAGTTGATTTAACGTGGAAAATTTATCAGTTGCTTACGGCAAACTGTGTGTAACTTACACTGAATGTAATCATTTGAAATCATGGTTGTTCAATTGGAGATTTTCTGCATTTTTATCTGACAAATTCCAGACTGTCAGCCAGTTTTCATCTAACAATTCTGGTCTATTGGCAGCCAAGTAGAAGGAGAACAATTTAAATAACTTACTGGATTTCTTCATCTCGTTTTCCCTTATTAGTTTTAACTCATGTTCTTAGCTTACAACTTCGACATTGCTTCTTGGTGACCTTTTGACACGAGTTAGACATGAAAGCTGACAATAAACTGTATTGTGTTTCCTTATTTGTGTTTTTTGTTCCAAGAGAGCAGCTCAGGACGTAAACAAGAATAAGCAAAGGGGAGTAGCTTTAAAGTGAAATGTAACCCTAGCTAGGGTGAGGTGAGCGTGTTGGCCGGCCTGCACCACTATCTGTCACCTGATAGTTCATCAGGAAGAAAAGGCTCATGAATGTGGCATGTCAGCCAGCCGTCGGGTCATGCTGAAGGCGAGTCTGCATAAATCACATCAGGTGACTGATTGAATTACGGCTATCTGACTATGCAATCCACCTAATTTTCATGCCGTTTAAATTGATTATACTCAACTGTTTTTTTATGGTTTTCGTTACTCTTTGTTCTTTTAGATCCGTTGATCTCACAGAAGAGTGAGGAGAGATGTTTTAGTTGTTGATCTATAGATTGGGTATAGATTTTTGCTATGCTGGATTATTATTATGGCCCCGAAGGGATTGATAAACATGGCAGTCATTCTTTTGGGCAGGAGAACGCCATATCAACTCCATATTGACCCCATATTGACCCCATATTGACGCCAAATTGACTCTAGTTGTTCTTACTGTTCTGTAATATAGAATATGAATACATGGATTGCTACTGTTATCTGCTTTAAAGGCATCTTGACTGCTACCCACTTCAAATCAGTTTGGGAAGGCCAGAAACCACATGGCACATGTGACTAGTCACTTAATCAGGTACAATATAATGAAAGACTGGATGATTGGTTTACAGTGACATTAGTCTAACTGCACACTCACTGGTGTAAGAAAGATCCTATGTTTACATTGAGCAGTGTAACCGGTGGCAACACTGAGCACCCGTTGTCCTTCCTGAATATTTGACATCCTGAAGAATAACTGAGAGATGAATCTCTTTTTCTGGAACAGACTTGTGTAGCACAGACAGTAAACCTTTACTGGGGCAGGCAACTGGGTCATTCCTTCTCAAATTGGGACAATTAGCTGTTATTTCAGAACAGATCTTTCTTAATTCAAATCGTCGCATTACGCAAAACAACAGCAGAAACAAGAATGGAAAAGGCCCCTGCATGTTTCATGCGACAGCGGCGGGTAAGAGAAACTGTAAGAAGTGAAAATGAGTGTGCAGGGTAATTACCAGAGGGAAATGGCAGCTGTAGGCGAGTAGCGGCGAGGACGCGTTACAGCGTGTGTGTGAGCGTGTGTGTGAGCGTGTGTGTGTGTGTCATGGGGAGAAGAGATGAGAAAGCAGTGTAACGGAGTAAATGAGACCGCCGTTCCAAGCCTGTCAGTTCTGATCACATGTTTGTAGATCCCAAGTGGTTAGAAATATCAGCTTTAACAACAATTCAGTGACACGCGCATGTGAGAAATCCCTTTTAGGATTATTTAATAATATAATAATATGTCAATAAAATGTTAATAACATGTTATTTAATATGATATGAACACATCAAAGCCATACTCAAGCTAGCATGGATGCTTCACACCACAGAAAACTTTCATTGCTGGATCAGTGCGTGCAGTACATGCATGCCTCTGCACATGAATGCTTTAATATCTGGTAACACTTCTCCATGTGCGTGACTCGGGCTTGTGCATTGAGGCATTTCGCAGAACAAGTGCGCTGAACCTATTCATCTGGTTATACTGACCCGAGGGCGGTTAAAATCCCAGGAGTCAGCTGTTTTACCATGAGAACGGCACTGCCCATTGGCTCCTCCAGCAAAACATAGCTCTGTATAAACAAATGAAATCACGGGATTCGATTTGAACGAAGCTTTCTGTGGTTTAACAGTTAATTTACATCAATGAACAAAGCTGCAGGCAGCAATTCTGAAGAACAGAGACAACCAAAAGATTTATCAGGAATAGCGCCCAAATTGTGAGAATGATTGACATATAATAAAGTCTGTTAATTATTCTGCGGTAATATTATAATTGCGCAGATCTCCACTGGCATGCCGTCATGCAATTATGGAATAAATAAATGCAATCTTTATCAGTTTTGTAATTTATAGGATTTATATGTATAAACATATAATATATACTTATAGAGATATGTATATATGTGGGGGATACAGGGGCGTCAGAAGCATTTTGAATGTGGGAGGGACACACTGGCATAAAACTATTTTTTTATGCTAAATGTGGAGGGGTCCAAACGAATAATTGTGAAATGTGAGGGGGACACGTCAATGGGGAGATACATATAACAGCTATAATTTTAATAGATCAATTGGTTTTGAAGGTAGGAATTTTCCGAAACTTATGATGCTCACCAGTGACTGCAATATTAAATTCTGCATTTGAGGCCTGACGTGCTGAGCGGATGTGGGATTTTCAGTTAGACCAGCCTGCGTACGCCGACGTTATGCTGCAGGTTTCCAGTGCTCTGGATTTTCTCGTTGCTGTTGACTGGTGTCTCCAGTGACTGTGTGCCGCTTACCGTTATGGCTTCTTTATAAATCAATCAGTCACTTGCTGAGGTTCTGTAGTAGCTCACAGCTGTCCAGCTTCAGTGAGAGTCTTGTGCTAACAGGATCATCAGTGTAGGAGACACAGTGAGTTCTGGATTTACAGTAGCTAAATTCTAGATGCCCGGTGGCTAAATTTCTCATGTAGTGACCTTCTTTTCATACCAGCCTAACCAGAGGACGCAATGGTGTCCAGTTAATATCTCCCACTGAATCGGAAGGGGAAACATTAACTAACCAGGTAATGTCACCAGAAAGTGATGCTTGTAAAGGTATGCAGAATTGACGCAGATGACAGCAGCGATCAATGCCACCATGAAATGGTGAGAAACAGGTCTGCTTTCTCCATGTCGTTCAGATTCACACGTTCTCCGGAGCAATTAAAGCACCAGTTAGCTGAACATCCCACCGGCTCTGAAGAAGACTTTATAATTACCCCTGGGTGCCAGTCAGTAATTTGGCTATGCTTGCAGAAAAAAAAATATATTATTGAGGAAAAAAATCAATGTGATGAACCTTGTGATGAGAATCTTGTGTGACCTAGACACCTCTTCATTCCCGGCGATTTTTACACGAAACTCCCTTTTTGTGTGGAAAGAAATGTCAAAATAATAAGAATCCGATGAATAAGAACAGAAAAAAGAATGGCAATCATAGAACCATCGTAAAATGGTATTGTGTAAAATAGTATCCCATCTGGGGGCCCTGTACTTTCTGGGCTGGTCAGGATTGGTTCTGGGGAAGCAGTTATGGAAAACCGGATATATTCTGCCATTTCGTTATGTTTTCTGAAAATTCTCCTTCTGGTTTAAGACCCTTCATAGCCTCCACAAAGAGTAACTTCTTCAATTCATTCTGAAAAATTAATTAGAACCTTTTAAAATTCTTGTTTAATATGTTTAATATTTATTAAGGCAGGATTTTGGTAGAGTAAAAATGGATGGATAACCGACATTCCTGTTATTGTTATTATAATAATTATTATTTTTAGACAGAATGAATTCCTATCCACAGTTTCTATGAAGCACCAAGGAACAAGGACTCTGTGACAAAATGAAGAATCAGGACCTGCCCCCTGCATGACAGGGTATATCAGTATGGACCAGTATAGACACACTCCTGAAACCATTAGAGCTAACTGGGCCCCAGGTTCCCACCACAGTGCTGAGGTCTGCACTTTGCCTACATAGTCCCCCTTTCCAACGTCATCCTGTAAATCTAACCTGAAATTCATTTATCAGGCTATAACCCAAAAAAATCATCCGCAGAAGAGTTTCCGCCGCTAAATGAAAAGTGTCAGTCATAACTTGTACCCGGTCCATTCCTGCCACATGAAGGCCTTCTTTTCTACAATGTCCTATTGTTTATGACTGTATTTTCTTTGTTGTTTTGGGTTCAATCCATAGCTTCACTCAAGGTTCTTGATTATAATCTGTCGTACAGCCTTACAAAAACATTTTTTTGTGGATGAATAATCATCAAGTGTTCTGTTCCACACTACACTCATACAGGCAGAGAAGTTTTTCTTCTTGGGACACTGATCCCCCCCCCCCATCCCAATTCAAAAGACAATGGTAAAGAAAATCATCATGTTCACATTTACACAAAACCGAAGGTGCACTGCATTACAAAAAACAGACCTTGCCATGACCTACTGCAATGGCAAACACTTCATGTCTTCTGGAAAATAGGCATGGCTTTTGTCACTTAACCATCAAACCCATCATATGAACACGGCATTTTAAGATGCACTTGGAATTATTTAGGTTACTGATCAAATAAAAAATGGACTTTTGATGATATGCGTCTTTTTTTAAGTGTGTTGAATACAGCCCTGTGTCTCTCACTCTGCAGATTGCTCCACAGCCATGATGTTTCCTTGTCGTTTTCGTGGACACAGGTACATGGAGGAGACACCTGTATACACATGTTCTGGGTGTTTCCTGCCTTCTGTCTTCCAGCCATGGGGAGGTGGGGGTACTGGAGACTATCCCAGGCTGGGCACAACACAGGGGAACGCCCTGGACGTGATTCCAGTCCATTATAGGGCAGACACGCAATCACAAGCCATGGGAAATTTAGGGATGCTAATTAGCTTAGCCTTTGTATGGATTTGGGCAGAAAGTAGCGTGCTCTGGGAACTCATGCACCATGGGGAGAACACACAAACTCCACAGACACAGGGGGCGGGATTCTGAGCCCCTGCCCCCGAGGCGTGAGGCAGCAACGCTGCCCACTGGGCCACCATGCCACCCGCGCTGGGTGTTTATTAAAATGTTTTTTTTCTTGCCGTTGTTTCCTTCTGCCCCTGCTGTTCACCCCCCCCCCCCAACCACTTTTTCTTCTTGTTCATTATAAAAGAACAGAAGGATGATCAGGATTTAAAAGAAACCGCTACAGCACGAAGTTAACCATTAACTTGGCAGGGGTTAAACTAATCCAGTGTTTCCAATCGGCTGGCCATCCGACAGGCTGGCCCTGAAGTGTGAGGCCAGCCTACACGTGGTACAAGGATGGCAGCGAACTTAAGAAGAGCAAGGAAATCAAAATAAAGTCCAGCCTCAGGAACTCGCAGCCAGTCCAGGGTCAGCCAGTCCAGCTCCCTACTGGAGCAAAACTGTGGACTGTCTAGCAGGGATCTGGGAGGGAGCAAAAACGTGGGCCTTTTGTGGGACCCCGAGGACCTGACTGGAAAACCCTGGGTTAATCGCCTCTTCATTATGCGATGACTCCGGTTCCGCTGTATGTGTATGTATCCTATGGAAATGTTTTAGAGCTGGGCAAAAATTGTCTGTGTGTTTTTTTCACCTTGATGTATCACATGCGAGGAAGACAGTAGGCATGTAATAATATAAACTCTCAAGTACAAAAAGATTTAGAGTTGTGTCCCCTAGTTCAGCATTCTTTTCTTTTTTGTATACTTGACTGCAAGTCGACCACTAATGGTGGTCTGGGATCAGACTGGTGATGGTCTGAGATTCCAAAGATCGTCCCAAAACGTTGAATCCTGTGGAGGTGACAGATGAAAACCCAGTGGCTGGTTTTACTGGTTGGGGGGCATACTCTTCTCCATACTGGGGGGCGGAGCGTATGTAAGTCCGCGGGCAACGCGGGCTGTTACCAGCAGGTCCCGAACAGAAAGACGTGGCGAACAGCTTGTGTTTCTGTGCTCATCCTGCCCTCTAAATCCCCTCCCGCTCTCTCTCCAGCCTCCGCACCGAGGTTAAAACGACTGAGGAACCAGCTACTGGAGGAAGGCGACAGGCTGGCCCTGAAGTGTGAGGCCACTGGGAACCCCGGGCCAGCCTACACGTGGTACAAGGATGGCAGCGAACTTAAGAAGAGCAAGGAAATCAAAATAAAGTCCAGCAAGTGAGAAGCAGCATTTTACCATATCAGCCCATATTAGGGTTGCCATCATCGTCCTGCCCCATCAAGGGATCGTCCCTTGTTATAAGGGACAGGTGGCAGCTCTAGCCCGTATTGTTTGAATGGGTTAATTATACTGGTACTCGATTCATTTAAGTTAATTACACCACACTTCCCTGGCAGATGCAACATCCGTTTCATCTTGATTATAACATTGTGATCATTGGGGCAAAGCCAAAAGCAACCTGAAAAGGGGGCAGTTTTATGTTTTAGAAGCATGTGAAGGTAGCATTTTTATAGCGTTAATATTTCTCTGTAATTCCTGTGTGTTTCACTGTATGAGGTATAATTATGTTTTAAGGAGTAAGAATCACATTACAGAGGTATCATGTTTTCTGATATTAAGTCTTACGGTCCTATTTGAATCCGAGCAATTATTTGAATGTATTTTTTCTTTTGTTTGAGGAAGAGGAAGCATAGGGTGATATTTTGATCCGGGATTGTCCCCGTCTCTCCGCAGGAAAAACTCCAGGGTCCAGATCAATAGAGTGAAGCTGGAGGATGCTGGGAATTACACATGTGTGGCGGAGAACTTGCTGGGGAAGGAAAACACAACAAGCACCATTAACGTCCAAAGCAGTGAGTAGCTCTCTCGGGGGAGCGCCGCGTCGAACATCGCATTTAAGCGAAAGGAGGCGCGTGACTTTTGTGCCAAACGGCTGGTGTGTTTCTCACCTCCGTTAATGTCTACAGCGATAAAAAGTCACTGTAACGTTTTTTTTTTTTTGGGTGGGGGGGGTTTCAACAAAGACTCGCACAATGAATTTTACACAGAAGAGTAAAAACCTTTCCTTAGGGGCAACAATAGGACAGAGCTTACAGAGAGTAAAAGCGAAAGCTCTTCGAAATAACCATCTTTTTCATTCTGAAGTCATGGCCCGCCCACCTGAGTTGAAACGACTCTGTGTGCGTGAGGAGTGACCTGGCTGTTGTGCAGAATGCGAGGTGCGCAGAGGCGAGCGATCACGCGCTCTCCGCTAATCAGATCTCCTCGCTCCCGGGCCCTGGATAAGCGATCCTGTATGCCAGCAAGGCCGCCCCTTGTCTTCACGCCTGTACGCAAAGATAAGCGTGGGGAGTTCGACGCCAGGGGGGCGAGCGCTCTTCAGACGAGAAGCTTCCGGAAGGCAAACAAGGGCCGAGGCTGCAGGGGACAGGAGTGATGGCAGGGAACCACTCGCTGGAAAGCCATGAAAGCAGAAGAAAGTGGGCTATAAAGGAAGTTTGGGAACGCCAATGCCAAAGACAACATGGCCGTGTGCTGTAAATTATGGGCTGGAAACAAACAGCCGATGTGTCTTGCGAAAAGATTGAGAGATAAGAATCGCAGCTGGAGGCTGCTGCCATCCACTCAGGCATAGCCAGCCTAGCATGAATATCCCAGCGATCTTACTTTCCCGTTTCCCCTAATTCCGTGTTTTTGTCTCAAATTAAGGTACTGGGACGTTTCCGTTTCAGTTTCCCGCTCGGGCCTAATTTTTTCCACAAAACGCCGCGCTCCGGAAACGCCGTGGGTGGGCAGTCGCAGCAGGCGCAGTCTGCTCTCTCCAAACTCCGGGGCGGGGGGTTTGAATCCTGCCGGGTCCGCAGGTTCCCTGCATGCCCCCACGGCTTTCCGGCAGGGCGCCCTGATTTCCACACGCTGTCGTGCTGCTGGGCTGATCGAGGACTACGATTGGCCTGTCTGCTTAGGTATTTTGGCAAGCCTCAAGGCGGGCTCTGCTTCTCCATGACCCTAGATGGATAAGGGGTGGCTAGTGGATGGATGTGTAGCATATTGACAAACATCTATCTCAAAAACAGTCTGTTTTTTTAAATCTTCCCCTGTTGCAGCCAGTTTCAGACAGGGGCAGAAAAAAAATGCTGAATCACACGTGTGGCTTATTTACCGGCGTGTGGCTGCAGCAGCGAGCGGCTGCGGTGGTGTGTGTGCGTGTGTGTGTGTGTGTGTGTATTCTTCCAGATCAGAGGGAAAGGCACAGCTACGCGGGACAGAGACTCAGCTGTATAATAATTGGTACCACTGCGTTATTTCCTTACTGGTAGCCAATCACATGCAACCCTCATCACCATCAGCCAATCAGCTTTGCCATCTCCATCACTCTGTCTCTAGCACTAAAGTGTGGAAACAGAACTCTGCCTTGTTTCTTTGCCACACAAACATTGGGAGATGGCAGGAACATACAGAGATCACCAGCTTCAGAGGATGCAGGTGCCTCCATTCGTCTGTCCATCCATCCATCCATCCTTCCATCCATTATCCTACCATTACCACTTGCCCAGTACAGGGTTCTATTAATCCTGGAGCCTATCGAAAGATGCACAGGTCATAAAACAGGGCACACCTTGGATGGAATGAGTGTGAATCATTTTATTCACTTCTCTCCAGGGTATACGACATTATTGTACCCACTAATAGGGTTGTTATTGGTGGTAACAGGCAATGAGCTCCTTTCTCATCATATTTGTTTTCAGATCCTTTCTCAGCTGTAGGATACTTTCTGTCAAAGAGATCCTGACCAATTTAAATGATTTATGAAGTGCCTTAAGTGCAGGACAGTCCTCTGGCCTTAAACAGGAGGTTTGCTCAAATAAGGTGGCCTTGCTGGTATTTTATCATGTGGTGTCTCATTGTCTCCATTCTCTTCATTCACTTGAGGGTTTGTGGTCTGATCAGAGCAGAGGGTCGAGGTGCACTAGCCTATGAATGGCCTGACTCTCAGTGGGAACGATGTGCTGACTGTGGCTTTCTTCACTATTTTATCGATCCTGTGGTTTTCAGCTGTTTGTATTAAGTCCAGGAGTTAGCGGCCGATGTCATCCTCCAGTAAAGGAGTTAGTGCTTGATGTCTTTCTCCAGTGAAAGAGTTACTGCCCAATGTCTTCCTCCAGTGAAGGAGTTAGTGGTGAATGTCTTCCTCCAGTGAAGAGGTTAGTGGCCAATGTCTTCCTCCAGTGAAGGGGTTAGTGGCCAATGTCTTCCTCCAGTGAAGGGGTTAGTGGCCAATGTCTTCCTCCAGTGAAGGGGTTAGTGGCCAATGTCTTCCTCCAGTGAAGGGGTTAGTGGCCAATGTCTTCCTCCAGTGAAGGGGTTAGTGACCAATGTCTTCCTCCAGTGAAGGGGTTAGTGGCCAATGTCTTCCTCCAGTGAAGGGGTTAGTGGCCAATGTCTTCCTCCAGTGAAGGGGTTAGTAGCCAATGTCTTCCTCCAGTGAAGGGGTTAGTGGCCAATGTCTTCCTCTAGTGAAGGGGTTAGTGGCCAATGTCTTCCTCCAGTGAAGGGGTTAGTGGCCAGGAGTTAGAAGTCAATGGTCCATCACTCCTGTTGGTTCATACCTCATGGTGGTCTATGTCTTCTGCCCATCAAGTTCAGGTGACTCCACGCTTGAGGCATTTCAGGTGAATTGGTGACTGTAAGCACATTTGTGCATCCCCTATAACCTGCTTAACACCCTCTGCTTCCTGTGACATGCTCTGAATCCCCAAGACCCTGAGCTGGATTAGCACTTATTGGAAACAGACAGATATTGTGAAATGAAAGCTGCCCCTGGCTCGTGCTGAGGAGAGCACTGAGGAGATGGCTGAGCGAGGCAGCCCTACAGCAGCAGCGGACCTTCTTTCACGTTTTATACCGTGAGGTGCTGTCCGGACATTTCGCAATAGCTTGTAGGAGATTCGCGCAGGCCTGTATCAGAGGGAGCTGATACTGGGCACGGCACTTAGTCTGTTTGCTTTCTTAACCATGGCTGTTTGATTTTACACTAAAGGCATTGCATCGCGTGATGGGTTGGGGGCGGCTGAGGGGGGAGGTCGAGGAATTCTTTTTCATAAAAAGGTGATGAATAAATGATGGTAAGGGACAAGCTGCTGTGTGATATCCGTCAAGACGGCAAAGTGTTTTTATAACAACCATGCTACTTTTCCTTGGGGGGATGAGTGTGAATGGGATGGGTGGGTGGGGGGGGGGGGCTCATTAGAAGAAAATTCCTGAAGAATAGGAGGTTGCATGCAAAAAATGTCATGCTTTGAAAGTCAACTCATCCATTGGTTTTGTTGGATTGTTTTTCTTAAACTGAGGATGCTTGGTTCCAAAGGTTATGCTATACAATTTGGAGGTTCCTGTGTTGCATTCTTTCGCAGTTGTAAGTTTTGAGATGTTGTTTACATTGAGTCCAGAAAAAAAAAGCCACATCAAAGACAGTGGTGTTCTGAACATCCCTGCGTCGCACGCGTAGTTATTTCAGGGCTGAGTCACACGCTGTCCAATGTCCTCGTTAAAAGCTGCCTCTCGTCCGTCACCCTCGGCCTGCGTCTCCCGTCTCCTCCTGCTCCAGCACACTGGCCGAGGCTGGCTACCGAACCCATGACGGTTCCTCACCTATCGATGATCTGTGCCGGTTATTTCTAAGCCAGAGGCCGCGTTTCGACACCCAGCAGCCGTTGCAATTTAATTAAAAATGTAGAAAAAAAAAATAAATGTCTAAAGGCAGATCACAAGATGATATGTTCATCTGGCACTGGACGCCAAATTCCTAGCTTACAGCTACTGCCAGTGCTATTTTATGTTTATTGGGAAATCGGAATTTGTCTAATAATCATCAATCCTGATACCAGTGACTAATGCAAATAATTGTTAAGGACCACAGATAATTTCTCTGAGAAGACAGCATTGGTTTCACATTTGTGTGTGGATGCAGAATCTGAGGAAATTTACTCAAAAAATGCTAATTGCTTCAGTAAGAATGGACACAGTTTCTAAACTTTGCAAGCAGTCACCCTTCCTAATGCCAATCTAAGAAGCCATGTCTTTGCAGAAGTCCGGGGCCTCTGATGAATATCTGTGAATAAGAACAAGTTTTATGTCTATATATAGTGTTTTTGTGTGTGACATTAAATTATTGAGCAGCTTATATTTAGAAATCCTTTTAACCGTTCTGCTGCTCATCCTGGAAAATACGTCTTTTTAGTGATGGAAGTTTGTAAGACATATCTGCCATGACATAGCTGTGTGTTCATTTTAGCTGTTTGACATTTATGCCTTTTTATTTTGGGTTGTGAATACTCAAAACTGTAATAAAATAAAACGATTGGTTTAGGTTTTCACAGTTTTTAGTCAATTTACATATTTTTTTTGTCAATTTTTTATTTTATTCCTGCTACATGATTCTACGCTAATTTTATTGAATATAACATATCAAAATATTACACATCACAAACACACGAATTTATAATTCTATGAACATTATTTTGGTAACACTTTACTTAAGGCCATGTTTTTAGTAATTTATAAACACATTAATAACAAATAATAGTGCAATATAAATGAGAGCTTCATAAGCAGGGATTGACATAACTGGTGCCCAAGTACGCATTCACCTTTAAAAGCGATATGTGCGGCAATCTGTTGTTGTAACAGCGCAAATACGTACGTATTTTATGTGCATTTGCGCCGATATGACAAGAAATTACAGTGCATTTTAACCTCTATACCGCAAATGAAGTACGACTTATCATATAAAGGTTAAAATGCACGATAATTTCTTGTCATATCGGCGCAATATTAAAGGTGAATATTTTAAAGGTGAATGCGTACTTGGGCACCAGTTATGTCCATCCCAGCTTATAGCCATGTTTATAATGGTTTATGAATGCATTAGAATGTATTATGAATGTGTTTATACGTTACTAAAAAACATGATCTTTAGTGTTATTATTTTTTAATTTAATATTTTGCGGTATTTGTTCATTTAGAAAATAATATATTTTTATGTTGTAATAAGTTTAAAATATTTCTAAGTAATCATTGTTTATATTGGTGTGATATATATTTTTTTCTGGGTTTTTATCTGATACTCCAGCTGCACAGGTGTTCTCGCAGTGACAGACCCTCCAGGGGGCGCTCTGCTGTAATGTGAGCACCATAGCCTAGGTGAGGTCAGCAGCTACCGCACCCACGCTGTGTAAGGTGAGCGTGTCCACATTAAATGTGACACAGACGGCTGAAATAAGGCCTTCTGCTTTGGCAGAGGCTCACCTCCACCTGCGCGACAGAGTGGATGTCCCATGTCTCCGCTGCGCCGCGAGCGTGTCAACCTCCAGCAAAACCAGTCATCACTGGTTTTCCTGACATCAGAAATCAGGCCCGTCTCTCCTTCTGCCACATTATCCCATTTCCCTCCGTAACACAGACCAGACGTTCCTCGTCTTTGCTAAAAAAAAAAGTCAGATTCTCCACTTAAAAGGTGCGATCTCCTCGCTTTCTTCTCAAACCAGGGAATATCGGAGGTTGAGATTAACTGCTGCTCAGAATGTGCCAGGACCACTCGTATTTGGATGTCAGGTGCAGTCACGGCTGAATTTGACGTACCTGTTAGGGAATCGATGTCATCGACTGCCCCTCGTTTGAGAAGCAGGTGCAGTTGTGTCCAGATACCTCCTCGACAGGCCATCCCTCTGGGAAATTTATGTCCGCCACTGAAACGAACACCCCCCCCCCCCCCTTCCCCCGAATAATCCTCTATTTACAGTGGGCTGGAAAAACTCCTTTCTGAGAGCCTTCATTTATACCGTCTTACGGTAGCTCAGAACAAAGAACACAAGGTCAGCAACCAAAGGCAAAATCTATATTCCTTCCGAAATAAACATGTGTATTTTTTCAGAGGAATTAACCTTGTCAAGAAGGAGGCCAGGCGCACTGTAAGTGCGGGAAGGGCCATTGTGTGAAGCAGGTGTGTCTGCCTTGTGGGAACATGCATACATCCATAACTGTGTCCTTTTCTTACTCCACTGGGTGAATGGGCAACATCCCCATGAAGGGAATATCATGCTCTCAACATTTCTAGGTTTCTAACATTCTCCATCTACTCTGTGCATCATTCAATTCCAGCACAAACATACCTCAGTAAACTAATTAATGGATTATTTGTGAAAAATACTTAATCAATAAGTCTTACAAGAGCTTGTGCATGACCAGGCTAAATCTGAGGCATTGTAGTGGCTGATTGGGTAGCACTTTTGCCGGATGTGTGTTTGATGCCAGCCTCATTTCGGCATGCGCGATATTCCCATCATTCTTTAATATCACCTCACGTACAGGAGAGCAGCAACCGGGGGGGCAGGCGTGGCAAATCCCCCCCAATATTTAATTTGTCCCACCAAAAAAATGACCCAAACTCTCTCTTACGCCCTTGTTCCCACCATCCCATTAATGTTGTCTTTCAGGTGTGTCGATGTCAGTCAATTGTTTTATTTTTGCGTGTGTAAACATCCTGCGTTGAATCCATTCCAGAACGTGCCATTGTCCTGCCCCATGCTGTCTGGGATTTGCATTGGGTACCTGCAGAGCTTTCCGGATAAATGGTTATCGGTAACAGAAGAGTTACTACACCGTGTAAAGCTTATTTTTCTGGTTACACTTGGCAACTCTCCCTTCAATTTGTATTGTTGCTTCAGGACTTGTTCAAGACTGGATCTGTCTTTCTGCCTGAAATGAACTTGGATAGATGTGCGTACAGGCGAAAGTTACTGCACGTTTTCACCAGCAAACGCTCAAAGTTGATAGTAGCTTCCCCCTCAATTTTTTTTTTTTTTTATGTTTCTCAGGAATCACAGGCGCCGTATTATTCGTAATGAATCACTCTCAATAAGTGTGCAATAAGTTGCCAAATAAAAAAAATAAATTATAATGACAGGTGTCATTATAAAGGTTGTGGCAGGCGTGGTAGCCTCTTATGCTAGTGCCATGCTAGGCTTTATTAGAGACAATCCAAATTTAATATATACACGATATGTGGCAGCAAAGATAAATCATCAGAGGATAAAAAACACAAGTTCACTTTGGAATTTCGGCGCCTGGAGTAATTCTCCAGACTACATTGAGGTTGAAGTTTCAGAGCTTGATCCTGCCTATAACCCGTGACAACTCCAAAAAAAAACTGGAGATTATAAATAGTGAGATTATTAACGTGTAATAAGATTCCTTGCAGGAAACGAGATTGCTATAGTGCCTTTAAGGTGTAGCATCCTTAAGCAGAACACGTGTCTCTTGTCATGCGGGTAACAGCTTTGCATGTATAACCCGTGTCTCTGGGAACAATTTTAAAACTTTTTTATTGGCTGTTGAAGAGTGATGTGATCCATATCTTGAAATGTTTCATTCAGAATTGTAATTTAGAAATGTCTACATTGGAGGACAAGGCCTTCGGTCATCTCAGGTCATACATGTGGACTTGGGTCATACACGTGTAGTGGTTATGGTGCATCTGAAGGACTGGGAAAGGTAAACAATCATAGGAAAGGGAGGAAACACATGGGGGGGGGGGGGGGGTGAATTTGCAGAGCGTATCTGGAGCAGAGCACGCAGCAATAGGTGTTCATGTTCCAACCCAACACTGTCCAGATTTCTTCTCTGGCTGAAAGATTACAAGATTACACAGTACAGGATTCATACACGTCAGCCACAAACAACTGTGGAACTGATTTCTGTTAGTTGTTAGCATCTGGTTTCACCATAACAGATCTTGGGTTGATTATACTTGTAGCTAATTTTATTTAGTAGTTTGGAGAAACGCAATGTTTATGGCTTCTTGAAAGGAGGTTGGGGCTTTTCTTCTGTGATTTGAGGCTTTTGATGTATTTCACGATAATTTTTGTCAAAATGACTTAACGCCGTAGAAACACATGAAGGTCCAGTGAGCTGGACAAAACTGCTATGCAGACTGCATGCAGACAAAAGCCAATAGGCTGGGAACAAGCTTCTGCAAGCTCTAGTTCTATCGAGCTGAGAGGATGGTTGCTCCCACAGATCCAGGATTGGTTCTTCCAGGATATACAGCTGCAGGGAGTCCTGCCTCATTGGATCAGACAGCTCAGTTCAGCTCCCGCCCACCCTGTGAACTGCCCAGCCCTTTAAAAGACATATGTAACCTACAGATGCCAGTGCTAGGGACTGTGATGGAGGTGCTGACTTCACTGTTTCCTGCCCTGAGTGAATAGTATGCCAGCCCCCCTGGAGAGGAGAGGATGTGGCCAGGAGAGCAGAGAGAGGCTAAGGTCTTTTAAGATCCATATGGGTGTTGGGTGGAGGGGGGGGTTTAGCACTCTGACATTTCAGAGCAGGAGGAGGGGGAAGACCCTTAACCCCGTGTTCTTTTTTACTAGGCCATTAAGCAGAGGGCACGCCGAGTCTCACAGTCCCCCTTAAACTCAGCACACATAAGACTCCGGCTCTCTCTGACTCCCCTGACACCATTGCCTGCCCTCCAGCCCTCTCCCACGCACACAAACAAACATCCACAACCTGCCCGCCTTACGTAAGTGTTTACTTGTGTGGCCCATTGCGCAATCGCTGCGTGCCCTTTGATATTTTCACCATGGTTTCACTCCATGACTCTATCAGGCAAGACCAGGCACATATGCTGCATGGGAAGAATATGGGAAAACATCTTAAAACACACTTTAATAAAACAAAAAAGAATAGGACCTGCCCAAGTTGTCTGATCGTTTATATTTTGTCTTCAAAGGTCTATTTTATTTGCTGCCAGTAATGGCTTTTCTCTTGGAAGGTGGTTTTGGTTTATTATGTTTAATAACATTTGCTTACATGTCCCAAATCAAGTCACGGTGAGGTTTATATTTTTTCCTATCTGGCACTTTGCCTAGATAGCGATTTTAAATTGTGCCGCTGCGAGGGATGCTTTGCGAAGGACCAGATGTGAGCCGCTCAACACAAACTTTCAGAAGTGTGACACATTTTAGACGACGTAAACTGCCCTGTGTCTGTGTGCTGGTGCTCAGATGGTGTCACGCACGGTGTGTCTCCGTGAAGCCGCTGGGCCGCATCTGCCCAGTGGAGCTTTGGCCGCAGCCGCTGTGTCCACCTGTCCTGAATGCATGTTCCCTGGAAGACCTCACACATCTTCTACGGAAGCACCAGCCTACCCTGGCTAAAAGCTCAATTCAGATGCCAGACCTGGTGCCAAGTAATCTCTATGAACTTTGTTAAAATTCAGAAATCTGTGTACCCACTTACAGCTTCCATTCTGTAGATGAAGACCTTTACTGATAGATCAGAAGTCTGAGTGTATCACATGTAAGAAATCACCATAACATTGTAATGTTTTTCTCTAATTTGTTTGGATATTCAATCCTGAATTTTGATAGTTTGGGGAAATTATCCAGGAAATATGATTTGCTCTTGAGGAACACTTGAAATCTTGACATTTGCTCCAGAAATTACTTTAAATGAGCTTTGATATGATGGTTGTCTAGCTGTGCTCTTCTAGGGATCACTGAGTTGGACCTACACTGTGTTTATGCTATATTCCTAAAGCAGCTGATGCCTTTGTAAGTGTCTTGTGTTTTCTGTTGCAAATCCTAAACATTTGCCCACAGAGGAAGTACTTCCCCAAACACCTCACCAAGCACAGATGCTCTTTCGCTTTTGCTTGAAGATTTTTCTAGAAACCTTAGCTGGTGGTGAAAGACAGTTTGTTTATCGGAGTTCCCAGATGGCCTTTTCTGCTCTTCTCCATCATCTTCAGTCCCTTTGCCGTGGAGGATTAATTGCGATGAATTACTTGGCAAGCTGATGACATAAGGAACAAAAACTTGTCGGTTCACTGTCATGCTGTGCTGTTGGGGGAAGCACAGAGCTTCTGCGTAGTGGAATCATTGGCAGCTTCATCTAAACAGTAGCATGCAACAGAACAGCAAATAAAGGAATAGAAGCTGTGCTAATTGGGCCCAGGGCTGTCTGTGCAGAATCTGTAAGGAATTCTTCAAGATACTCCAGATTCTATCCATATTACGAAGATATTAGGTTCATATTTGGAGCCGACAAGACCTGGACCTATAGATGAGGGCTATGGAAACACCTAATTGATTTCCTGCATCACACAAACTACTTTCACTGACGAAGACCAGCTGGCCCTACTTCAGCTTACTTAAATGCAGATAGTATAAAGAGCCAGCTGGTCTGAAGAGGTGGAATCGTAGTAGTGATGCATCGCCTTGCTCTCTCACACACGTCGGGTTAACATTTGGTTGCAGTTTAACGTTTGCCAGCTGTTGTTTGAGTTTGCCTTGGTTTTTGCAGTTACATTAGTTCTGAGTCATTCGTTTTAGGTTTGAGTTTCTAAAGGGCACTGTCGCTGATTATGTCTCTTCTGTGCTAATGAGCAGCACGGCATCCAGCATACAGTACCTTTCTGCAGAGCTCTTCCTGCATCCAGACACAAGGTGAACTGTTCCCACTTACATATCCTTATTGTGTGGGTTTGTTGTACGTGCCTTTCTTAAAGTCTGCCGTAAGGGATGAACCCCTGATTGTCACAGCCAGTATTAAATGAGCGATCACTTAGAAATATTACAAAAATGTATTTTTGTAGTATTAGGAGTTACAAGGACTATGTTTATAATGTAGACCATACATGTTTTAGGGGTTATGTGAAGGGAGTGACATTTCCTCATTCAGGAACCCCTCATGCATCTGTAGGCCATCCGCTTCTCCAGAAGTGTCTCGGTGAACGTTATGCCAGGATGAGTCAGGCTGGGGACTGTCCTCAACAGGATGTCAGTCAACACCCCAGTTATACGTTTTTTGACTGTAGGTGGACATCAGCATACCGTGAGGAACCCAAACACCATGGGGAGAACAAGCAATCTCCACACAGACAGAGCCCCCACCCTCAGAGGTTTACAGTGACGACACCACCCACCAGAGTTACCATGCCAGACAGCTTTAGTCAGTAAAAGTGCAACTTAAAAGGCTGAATAAACCAGAGCTGGGAAGGTGTAATAGTCACTTTTAATTGACATATTCTACAAACGCCTTCAAAGTGTCCCTTAGTGCACAATCGCACATGCTCAGTAAGGCTTTTGTGCATCGTCCAGTCAGCCTACTTGATATCCCACTGGTCCTGTATCACCATTTGTGATATCTTTATTATATCTGTATAAGTGAGTGGAATATCATTATAATAATGCAAACTCTCGCAGTATATGACATCGCAGAAGCAGCAGACCAGCTTTGCCAGTTCTCCCAGAGAAGCCAAGGCGGGGAGGTGCTGGTGTTTCCTGTCGACGGGAATAGTTCTTCGGGGGTTTAGAATAGATTGTAACCCGGCTGACCCTGAAAGGCTCTCAGAGGTAATAGAGACGTGAAATACGGACAAGTGCGCATTGAAGGAACCTGGAGTGTGGGGAGTTCTTTACTCTGGGGGAGGGGGTTTGGTAAAAATGAGGGCTGAGTCATTCTCTCGAGGCTTCGGGGGCAGCTGGCGGAGGCTCAGCAAAAATTTCCATTTGCTTATATGGCCGTACAAAGCACCGTCTTTGACAACCAGCACTCGCTCTCAATCATGCCAAGTGTGACCGCTCAGCTGCCTCAGTGCCTGCACCTCTGCTGCTCCTGTTAAAAAACACACACGTATTTATGATGGCAAACCTCTGGCGTCACTATGCTCTGGCCCCCTGGTATCATCAGTGACTGATTGAGTTGTACGTCCAACGTTGGCGATTCAGAGTGCTAAGTAATTATTATGTAAGGTCCAGGGGACAGGGGGTCTTGGTGCGTAGCATTTCTCTTCCGGTCTGTCGTACGGACATGGTCATTAAACTCAAATTCGTATGAAACATCTGGCCATATCACGTACGTTTAAACAGGTGGCATCAAATGAAGACGTACTCAGTCGTGACAGGGAATCCCGCAGCAGCAGAACGAATCGGCGTTATCCTACTGAGGGATGAGCCGTTTAAATACATCACGGCCTCACGGCTAGCTAGCCCTCAAGTGGCTCCGCCACTCTGATGGGCCTCCGTCAGTAACTGGCTGTGCCGGTCCACCAATCAGACACTTATCTGTGACAGGAAACAAAGCTGATTGGTGGGAATTGGTGGGAACAGATAGAGCAGCTATTAGCTGGGTTTTTCTGCAGGCATACAGGTGGTAACCACAAAAAATAAGTGAAAATCTGGGAAAATGCACAAGCCCCGAACCAATAGTGTACATTTTAACGTTAAAAAAAATTTGCATATGTACTTCAGTGTGCTGTCACAGCCTGAATAAACAAACGAAGTTGCCTTTATGAAGTCAATAGAGTTATATGACAAACAGCAGAGTGGAGGAAGTGCCAGGTCAAATAAATGACATGTTGCATTTGCTTAAGTGAAATTCTGCCCATGCCAGTGGTTCGCTCTCAGATTAATCACAGCATTTGCATTTGCATTCAGTATAACGTCGAACGTAAATGGAAAATAACGCCGGGGTTATGGAGTGCCGTCGGTGGGAAACAGTGAGATGTTTATGTTCCCATTTTGGGTATTACTCATTGTGACCTGCGACCTTCTGTTTCGAGGGATTTGCATATTTTCCTGTAGGCCTCATGGATGCTTGGCTTCTGACACAGCGTGTATGCAGTTAATGCGTTAAGGGCTATCACTCTATAGTTAAAAATGCACATTTTTTTATCATCTTTCAGGACAGCTACTCTTGATGCCCAGGACGTTGTTTGCTTCACAGGAGCACACCGGGATGCTGTTAGTCGAAGGTTCCTGAATGATAGACCAATTTACTGATGTTTATTTATGAATCAAGCTTTGGAAGTAGCATCAAGCCTACAGGAGAAGCGTATAAATCCTCATTTTGGGCTGTAAGTTGTCATTCTAATAAAGATATCTGCGATTTCAGCTTTACACAGGTGTTGTGACTGCAGACCTCTGTAATTATGTTTTTAAAATGTAAAACTCACTTAAGAGATACACACTGTATGCATCCAATTCAAAAATCCTGCCGGGGCACTATTATCTTTATATAGAATGACTTACAAATAATTTTGTCATTATTTGAGTTTATTATAAATTGCTATGCTTTGAAAGGACAAAATGTGGTATTGTTACAAGCAGGTCAAATGTAAAGATTACAATTATTCTGAGGCTTACAGTGGATACCCTTCAGGTTATTCTGCCTTGAGTGCATCCAATAGCACACCCATGTGGTACAGAGGTTTCGGCATGATGTCATTGAATCACAGATTTATGGTGGGAAAACAAAAAAAAAGAAGTGCAAAAAAACAGCGAGCTTGCAAGCCCCAGTCTATAATCAGCCTGCTCTAGGTGGAGAGTTCAACATCTGTCTCAGCTAATCTACAGCAGGTGTCCAAGGATGTCCTTTTTCTATCTGTGCGGCCAAAATATAGACTTTCGGTTAAGAGAGCTATCGCTCATCTCGGTGGAGTAATTCCAGTGAGACTGAGTACATCAGAAGGCAATTCACAGAGTGCTTTGTTTTATTGAAAATGCTCACGTTGACGGTGACTTACAGCCATGTAGGGGAGCGTCTGTGCGGGGATGTGTGAGGCGTGATATGGACCCAGGAATAGACAGGGCACTATAAGGAAACAGGAATTGGAAACCAGGCAGGAGGGCTTCTGTTTGCTGTGGTGTGCAGCAGGCTTGCAGACATGGGGGTTGTACCTTTTTCCTGGGCAGCGTCACTGGACGCAGGTAGAGGTAATGTGACCCCAACCCTAGTCACCTGACGCTCCCTCCTGAGGCCACGCCCACTTGAGACCACTCCCTCCTGAGGCCACTCCCTCCTGAGGCCACTCCCTCTGCGCAGTAAACTTTGCAAACTTCACACAAAGGTCTTCAACCTTTAATCCTGATCTGGTTCCAGTTAAAAGGTGGTTCATGGGTAACTAGTTCTTACCACTTGCAGAAACCATAGAGTGGTCACCTGGCTCAGCGGTCAGCGCCTCAAAGCATTGTGGGTACTCCTGTCTGCCATCACTGACTCCTGGAGCTGTCTGACTGTGCTTTTCTTGCCTTCCCTTCAAAGGATGATTGTGCTGATTTTGCACGTAAACCTGCAGTGCAAAAAAGGAAAGCCAACAAAAGTCATATGTTTACTCACTTGTGTCACGTTGTCCTGCGATCAGATATTAGGGCAGGAGTAAGTCGGAGGTAAATTCAATTTCCATTTGTGCAGAGAACTCATGTAAGATTAATGAAACGGAAAAGTTACCCAAAGCAGAACCCTGTTCAGTGCCAAAGCAGGATATGATGAAGGTAAACAGCACTGCAGTTCCATTTCAATTTAAATGCTTAACACAACAGGATTTGTTAAAGCACACCCAGTGTAAGTTTTGTATGCATAATTATTATCGCTGGTTTTTTTTTAAGGAAACAATAAATTCACCATATTAAATTTCATCGGTTTCAAATTATGTTTAATGTGTTTGATGTGTTTTTTTGTGGTTTTTATAAAAAAATGATATATTTATTGAAAATAAACCTTACAGTGAGCTTATTCACCAATTGATAGTCTAAGCAATTATTATTATTATTAGTAGTAGTAGTAGTAGTAGTAGTAATAGTAGTAGTAGTAGTAGTAGTTAAATAGTTATTACTGTTAGTAATAGTTATTATTGTTAGTAATATTATTATTGTTTGGTAATATTATTGCATTATAATCATGATGGCATTAGTTTTCACAGCAGTAGTAGTTAGGGTTGTTCCTCTTGTATTTATGGCTTATAGAGCAGTTTAATGTTAAAGATATTTCTATATATCTTCAGGTATGACTCTAATTAAAGGCGTGATCATCCACTCAGCATGACTCAAATTAGTGCAGTGCTTGCGCCTTTTAATTTATGACGCTGTTTAATTTTCATGCGACTTCCCCGTCTTCTCATGTCACAGCAGGGGTAACCCTAGTGGCTGGTTAGCGAAAGCTAGCCTGCTAACAGGGGTGTCCCTAGCGGCTGGTTAGCGAAAGCTAGCCTGCTAACAGGGGTGTCCCTAGCGGCTGGTTAGCGAAAGCTAGCCTGCTAACAGGGGTGTCCCTAGCGGCTGGTTAGCGAAAGCTAGCCTGCTAACAGGGGTGCCCCTAGCGGCTGGTTAGCGAAAGCTAGCCTGCTAACAGGGGTGCCCCTAGCGGCTGGTTAGCGAAAGCTAGCCTGCTAACAGGGGTGTCCCTAGCGGCTGGTTAGCGAAAGCTAGCCTGCTAACAGGGGTGCCCCTAGCGGCTGGTTAGCGAAAGCTAGCCTGCTAACAGGGGTGTCCCACCTGAGTAATGTATTTTACTACATCAGCTACTGTATCAGTCAGTATACTTCGTTAATTAAGTGAATGCCTTGTTCATAGAGGGATGGCGAATTTTTTTTCATTTTTTGACTTTATCAGAGGACAGTCTGATGTCCACGGGTGGACGTGGGACGGGTGGACATCCTGTTTGGGGGGCTTAGAGAAGGAACAGAAGTATTTAAATGATCAGTGATTGGGTAATGGTGAGCAAATGGGTTTGTCAACTCACTTGGCAGCAACCCACAAGGGATGCCCCCCTCCCATCTTATATAAAAGTATAAATGGACAGGAACAACAGCAATTAAATCATATTTAAACTAATTTTTCCGATAATATTGTCCTATTGTAATCTGTAAGATAACGAATGAAAGTCCTATTGTCCATGTGTCCTTAATTTCTACGGATTTCGTTCATTTCTATAATGTTTCCAGTGCTTTTCAGGTCATTTTCTGGGACTTTTATTCTGAATATAGCAGTCACTGTGTGCTCCTTGTGGTCGACGAGCTGCACGTCCTGTGTCACATTCTGCGAGAGATGGGAGCAGTAAGATGAAACGCCACGTGTAAGATCCTGTAGAACAGGGCAATCCAAATCACGGCCCTCGAGGTCCGAGCCCTGCTGATTTCCCAGCCTTCCTTCACCTGTGAGCCAGGTGTGAAGCCTCTGACCAATCAGAATCAGTAATTATTAAACTAACTACCTGGGAGAACTGAAAACAAGGCCTGGATTTGGAATCGAGGGCCTGAATTGAATATCCCTGCTGTAGAAGGATGTGACGCCGGTATTGTTTGGACTCCTACCCCCCCACGTCCTGCAGACAATGTGGGTTGACCGGTATCAGTTCGGATGTCATTGCCGGTAAGCACGGTGTCTCCACCGCTGGTGAAGGATGATCCGTCTCTGGTGCGCCGCACAGCAAGGGTCCATAAACCTCCACACCGCCGTTTCTAACAATAACCTGGCAACCCTTTACAGCCGCTGTATTACTTCCCATATTTATCTCCCGGTGCCTCTGCGGGGCGTTAATTCCTCAGTGCACGACTCCCTCGCTGCTGCGGTGTGCTGCCCTGGCGTCCGTACTGCCCCGGGAGCTGACACCCATTCTCCCCTGTCTCCTGCAGTAACCACCACACTGTCTCCGGGGTCAGGTCACGCCAGAAGATGCAACGAGACAGAGAAAGCCTACTGTGTGAATGACGGTGACTGTTACTTCATACACGGTATAAATCAGCTCTCTTGCAAGTAAGTGAGTGACATTTTCCATTTCTTGGTGTGCTTTCGTGCTTTTCGTTCCTGAGTGCAGTGGAACGTCATTAACTTATATGCATATTTATGAGAGCGTGTGTGTGCCTGTTTTGGCTGTGGGTTGGCCAGCTTAATTCCCCCTTTTGTCGTAATTGATCTTATCTCACATTTAAATCTCAGTTCCTGGTAATATTTTAACTAGAAAGTCAAATCCCCCTCAATCTCATAATGTCCGCCGGATAGTTCATGTCATTCTGAGTACTGAATGCCAACCTGTTCCCTACGCAGTTGTCAGTTACGAAATGAAAGGAGTAATTTAATGTAAACGAGACAAAGCTTTAAGGCAGGAACTGTGATAAGTCATGTCAAGGAATCATATCATCTGACCTTTGACTGCTGGGCCCAGATACTCCAACAGTTTTGATTAATGCTCTCGGATAACTCTTGGATCTCCCATCTGCCTCTCCGCACTTTCGCTTAGTCCTCTCTCTTACATACTGACCTTTTCCCTTGCCCTCCTCTTACATGTTGTTTTCTTCCAATGTGTAACACTTTGCCCCCCCACCCCACTGCCAGTCCATTGAAAGAAGAGAGTGAGAATGAGAGAGAGAGAGAGAACACAGGGTCTTTCATTCTTATTTCAGTTTGCAGCTACACTATGTGTCGGGTCTCGCCATCGTAATAGATATGAGGCTCCTTTTCTCTGGGCACCTCCAGCGGCTGAAAAGCAGACAGATTGAACGTTTTGCAGGCTCCTGATGAGATGGCTTCAGCGGCAACCAAGGGCTGCCTCGACACTTTAGCAGAGAGACAAATATTTATGGCGGACGAGGCCTCCCACAATGTAAACAGTGAAGGGTCTGTGCTTACATTTCAGTTCCTAGAAAATGGGGCAGATTTATAAAGATGCTTTTTAAATCAAGGGTGTAGAACTCATTTGTTTTGGAAAAATTGATTTTTTTTTCTTGCTGTGGGGGAAAGTGTGACCCCCGTCACTAGACAGGGTTGTCTGGGAGCCGTCCAGGGCGAGCAGGCAGCCACCCTCCCTTCATAGCGGGGGCCTAAGGACCCCCTCCACCAGCGGGAGCGTCACATGCATCACACAGGCTGGGGCATGATGCTCTTCATGCCTTCCTACCCCCAATGAAAATCATTAAATCAAACAGAGCTGGGGGGGGGGGAGCAGGCCTCTCCACTCTGCCCAGTGGACCCCGTCACTCTCACCGAAGGCCGACGCACAAATTGGACGCAGCAATAAGTCAATTGCCGCAGCTAATTCAGTCATGGGACGGCACGTATCCAGGAAGTCCGATAATGCAGTCAGGGCCCGGGGGGAATTGTAGCCCACAGCCGGCTCATTGAATATGGGCCTGGCTTCCCGACATATTACTCGACGGTGGACAAGCGCGTCTGACAGGCCAGACCCTTATTTATACCTCTGTCGTTCACTTTGAAATATAAAGTTCCTCAGAAACTCAGAAATGACCCAGAGGACATCCTTATCAGCCGGGTGTGGAAGCACGTCGTGTCCTGCCCTGACGTCGCTCTGAGCGGGCGGCAGAAAGACGCCCCGGGACGACCCCAAGCACACCCATCTCTACCTTTTAATTCCGTGCTGTTTCTGCTTCGTTTTCATTTCTTAATTTGGCACCGAGAGAACATAAAATACATCTCGATGAAAGTCATAGCAAAAAAACGTCGTGTTAAACAACGTTTGCTAATTATAAAACGCGGGGAATTTAACAGCACTAGTGCTCTTGAATTAATCTTTCATAGCACTGTTTGTTCTCAGGGATAGTTTTTTGTGCATTAGTGTAATGAACAACGCATGACGGTCATTAAGACGTCCTGACATTCTCGCAAACGGACGGGCAGACGCTTACCTCACTGCACAGCTCACAATCGTGTCCTTTTGCCCTGTCACGAGTGTTATGGCGTTTGTTTACGAGAAGGAAAAAAACCAACCGAGGCGACTAGCGGGAGAGTCCATAAGTGAAAGGAGCGTCATAACCCAAGACGCAATCTGGCCGGACGTTAACATCCGTGGCCGCATACAATTAGTCAGTTTAACGGTCGTTATGTGGCCAGGAGAGGCTGACAGGTTGTGTTTACAAACATCGAAGTCGTGCAGATGTTCCAGACATTTGGTGTCCATCAGGTCATACTACATCAGACGTCGCAGAGTCTGTTTGGAGGAGAACACCACACGATCTGTGTGGACATTGGTATAAAACATCCACTGCTGAAAGCCTTTTTTTTTTATTACGCATTACGTAATGGCCTCATTTTTAACTGTCATGAAATTATTTTGCAAATGCAGATGTGCTTTTTGAATGTGTCAGTCTGCTTATGACAGAAGTCTGGGACAAAGCCCCTTCAGACAGCTGCTATATCAGCGATGGATCGTAGCAGCTTGAAACCTCCTGCTTGTGAATCTCTCAGTGCTGCCTGACTCGGAGAGCCACCTCCACCGTCTGACAAACGTTTTGACACAGTGAGCGCCACACATTTCACTGCTCTGAGGGCCTTGTATACCTCTAATAATTTATCCACAAGACAAGGCGATGGAACGCATGCTCTGAGCATGCCAAACATTAAGGGCACATGCTTCCATCCACATTTAACTGTTAAAACCTCTCCAGTTACTAAGGGAGGGATTTTTAAAACTTGAGACAAATGATATTTTGTGTTGAGGTGCTGCTGGATTTACAGGCTCAGGTGTCCATTGTGGATGTAGAGCAGTCTGCTATCCGTAGATGACGCAGGCGGCGCGATGTGACTCCGGGGGGCACCGTCGAGTCCCTGTGGACTGGCATCCTAGCGAAAGGCCAATTGCATCAAATAAACGAGGCTGTTCTGGGGACACAGGAGCGTGCAGCGCAGTATTAGCAAGGCGGTCCCCAGGTTCCATACACACGGTGTGTAACAAATAATACCATCAAAAACAAATTCAATTAACGTATGCAGGATGAGTAGGGATAACCAATATTCCTATTTGTAACACAACCTGAGAGAAGAGAAAATGCCTCCAGAGTAAATATTAATATCGTCCACAAGGTTTTGGAGGTGTTGTTATCCGCGGGAGGTGCTGTTATCACCCACTTAACAGATCGGATAAAAATGATATTACTTTATACGACTCATCTTACTGGGAATTGAGTTTCTCTGTTAGCAAACACTCCACTCACGACATTTTGAACTTTTTTTTGTCGTGACTTTTTTTTTTTTTGGACCTGAAACGGGTCCGTGAGCCTGACATTCACGGGAACAACCTCGCGTGAGAATTTCCATTTTTATTTGAACGCCGGAGCCAGGGTGTCATTTCCTGCCCTCGGAGGGTTTTGAGTTTTCTCTGGGAGCTGGGGACACGTGCTTTTTTTCTTTTTTTTTTTTTTACGATCTATTGATTGTTGTGGCTTTTCTCTTTGGGGGCGGGGGGCATTGACACAATAGTTGTGCCCCCCCCTCGCTTCTCTTCCGCCGATGCTCGAACAAAAGTGACGCTTCTGTATTTAGAATGCCGTTCCCCGGGGGGGGCCTCATCCCGGTGGGACCCTTTTATTTATGGCTTTTGTCAGCTGCTCCACCCTAACACTTAGACACACGAGAAGCCCCCAGCGGCATGCGGGCACCTCAATAAGCGGCCCCAACATGGAACTCTAAGCCGGCACTTTATTAACTGGATGCATTTGAGACTTGGAAATGGTCCCAGGGGAAAAATATGGATCTTAAGGGGGTTGTCTGTATACACGCTATCATAATGTTCCTGAAACCAAGGTCTGACTTTTATATTTGAGTTTTTGACTTTATAAAGGTTCCTGAAAGAGACTGTGAGTCACTGTCATGTGTAGGGGAGATAGTGAACAGCCCTCCCTGTCATAATGTGATATATATTTGCATGTATGTAAATCAGTTTTCAATGACCGCTTCAACAAACGCAGTAGTGTATGTCATATCTGGTATCACGGTTACGGATTGCTGCATCACATTAATTTTTTGCATAATTGCATAAGAGGCAAATGTGTTTACGTAAAATGAATGTTTTGTAATATAGTTTTTGGCTGTCAAGGAGCACTGGGCATAAGGATTTAGGAAGCAAAGTCTGATTCCGGCTTCTGGAACATTCAGGAATTCAGGTGCGATGGGGGCAGACAGATTAAGGAGGGGGTGACCATCACACTCTTCCTGGGTTTGGGGGGTGGGGGGACTGCAGATTGGTTCAGGTTTTAGCGAGAATGAATGCTGGGTTTTTTTTTGATTAAGTGGACAGCGCTGCAATCCCCCCCACCCCCCTCTGGGCTCCGCAAGTACAACTCTTGTAGTTCCTGAGTAAATTCAGAAGCGTGAGCGAGACTCGTGACCCCTGACTCGCCTGGGTAAAGAATCTAATGCTGCGGAGTCCCTTTAACCTCTACATTCTGCGACGGGAGGCAGCGGGGGCAGCGGGGGCAGCGGGGGCAGCGGGGGCAGGGCTAAATGGGATAAGCGGAGATGCCCGAATTATTTGCTGCAGTTCGCTGTTCCCAGAAGACGCTTCTCCAGCCCAGCTCATTCTCAGACAAACTTACTGAAATGTGCTGTTTCAGCAGCTAGAGGGCAGCGTGGCTCACTAACCCAGGGAGCCCCTGCCTTACAGGGGTATTAAACCCCAGCGCGGGTTCAACGCTCTCGGTGCCCCGGTATGCAGTCGGCCTGAGCAGCCGCTGAAAGTGTAGGTAGGAGAGATGGAAAGTGGAAGAAGATCAGGACTGGGAACTGCCAACAGAATCCTGACCACACTGAGATGTAACGTATGATAGTGACGCTCCAGTCCTTCAGAACAGCAAACAAAACAGGGTGAGGATTCCTGCCTGCAGGGTTAGGCACCAACAGGTTTTTGGTGTGATTTTCCACATACATCTCCTGTCCATAAATCACTGAGAATTGAGAGCGAGAATCACAGAAACACACAGTGCATTGAATAGAATAGTGATACATTATTGATCCCTGTGGGGAAATTGTCTTTTCGCCTGTCCCGTCTTCTTCTCTATGAGACACACAGACAGGTGAGAGCAAGCTTGGGGGGCCTAGCGCTGGGTCAGCCAGTGTGCAGCCCCCCCAGGAGAAACTGGGGGTTTAGGGCCTTGTTAAGGAGCCCAGCAGTGTCAGCAGTCTGCCCAGCCCTGGCATTCGAGCTGCTGACCTTCCAGTCACAGGCACAGTGTCCAATCCCGAACATGCCGCTAGTTAGTTCCCTCACAGTCGAGCCGCGCCTGTCCACATCACAGAGTTTTACAGGTAACTAGTTAAGCTGCAGTGCCGCAACTTCAACTCAATCCTTTTGTGGTTGTTGTACATTTGTGGTGGGGATTGGTTGTGCCGCAGGAGCAGAGCTATCAGAGAGCAGGCTGACGTCACGGGACCTCCTCCCTTTCGCCAGCTTGCTGCTCTGGGTCCCCTTTTCCTGGGGCGGGGGGCGGGGGGCGGGGGGTGCTGGTTAAACTTACGGTAAGTACCTGCAGCTTTTTGTACCCCCCCCCCCCCCCACTGAAAAGACCAGGAGTGCAAGCGGAGGAACGCGCTTGTCCAAGGTGAGAGCACTGGGCAGCCGCAGAGTGTGCTGCCCCCCCCAGGTATGGTGGTGGAGGCACACTGCATATTAACGTCATGTGTTTGTGTCACTGTCCCCTTTTCCTCCCTCAGATGCCCCGCCGGATACTTTGGTCCACGCTGCCTACAGACAGAGCCCCTACGGCTAAAAATGCCCAATCCTTACAAAAGTATGTCCACGCCAAGCCTCGCTCGGCTCCCTCTGACACCCGTAGCTCCCCCCTCCCGCCCCCCCAGGCCCAGATGAGCCGTGGCCGGCCACCCCGCCTCTTCTCCTCGGCTGGTGCTTTGTTCTAATCCCTGCTCTCTTGTTCTCCTCCTGCTCCCTCCTCCTCCTCTCTCTCCGCACTGTCTCCCCTCCCCTCTCTTCCTCTCCCTGTGGTCTGTTTCCCTCCCGTCAGGTGCCCAAATGATTATAACGGTGATCGCTGTCAAACCTACGTTATGGACGATTTCTACAGTATGTTCATTCCTTCTTCTGTGCGTCTGCAGGGTTACTGCATGCGCGAGCTGACGTGTGGCATGTGCCGTGTTTGTCCGTCCTTCAGTCCAGCCGTGTCCCATCCCGTGTGTGTTGGCCGACGTGTCTGAAAGGCTGCAGATACGCTACCTCCCTCCCACGTGTGTTTTCCTACCTTAAAACGTTTAACATGTGACGACCATTATTCGCTAATTACCGAAGCCTACCCTAAACAAACAACTTTTATACTTCGAAGTATAAAAGCGTGCCAGGCTTCCGTCGCTGCCGGTAACAGCGTGACAGTCACAAAGTGACAAGGTCGAATTTCACAGTACTCAGCACAAAAAATTGACCAAACTTAAAATCTTGAAAGAAAAAAAAAAAACTAAAAACGGACACTGAAGGCTTTTTTCAAGAGACACAAACTACCTGGTAACGTATGTTTAAACCTCATAAAATGCGAAATATGCAGTTTAAGCTGACAGATGGAGATGGTGCAGATTTCCACTTAGTGTTGCTGACGGAGACACATTGGGCGGATTTCCTTAAGTGTACGTATATATGCATGTTGCAATCTGGGTCGCTTAGCAAGCAATACTTTATAACCAGATTAAAAAATATATAGAAACAGCTTCCTGCGCACCAGCCTTCCTCACCAACGGCATGTCAATTCTGCTTAAGCAGACTATATATAAAACATGTAATGTTATTATTTTCTAACTAATATTTACACATTGCTGCCTTGTACTGTGCTAGCAACCCACATTTTAAATTACATTTCCAGCTGTTTGCTGGAGACAGTAATGGTTGTGATAAGAAAAACCATGGTATTCAAGTTAGAGATTCGAAGCAAAATGCACTATATCTCCACGTATGTTCCTGTCTGTGTCGGTGTGCATCTATACGTGTCGTCTGTGGTGTGCCTGACAACAAAACGGAATTTAACAGACAGAAGTACTGCAAAAACAGACGTACTGTGATGGCTCGGGGCCCTGTCCTGGGTTAATCCCTGCCTCGTGCCCATACAGTCTACTTTATGCAGATTTCAAAGCAAATACAGACGCACAACATTCAGACGCACAACATTTTCCATGCCCTCCTATTTTTCACCAGAGCACTGAATAGGAATTTTGTTATAGCGACATTTGCACATATAAACATTACACATCTGATAATTCTTGTTTTCATCCTTAAAGGACAAGTAATTGGGAAATCAATTAGCATGGATTGCCACACATAATTATTTAATTACTGCATGACAAAAACAGGAATTCACCAGCTTAAAGAATGCTGTTTTATTTTTATTTTTTGTTTTGATATTGAAATGGATGTGGCGGCCCTGTGCGGTCAGCGAGGCACAGCATTACGGGGTAACAGTAGCAGCATGCCACAGTCAGGGCGACGTTAACAAGGACGCATGATGCATGACCGCTAACTAACAGCGTGTACGCAGAGCCGGGGAAACCCTGCCATCAGTCATGTGATGGGGAAACCCACCCAGCCCGGGAGGGGCTCAGGCATACCCAGTCGATCACAGAGAGAGTGATCAGGACGCCATTGCCGCTCCCCGCACCGGGATCCCAGCGAATACCTGCAGTCTGACAGATGTCGGACATTAGACCGGATGCACGTCGCTTGGCTGACATTGATCCTCCAGTAGAGGTTGCCTGTTATAGGGCTTTTGCAGTTGTACCTTTGAGTATTAAATGTCCAGCTCCACAAACCAAGATTCAATTTTAATGATAATACGAATTATTATTATTATAAAAACATTAACATAACCTGTCATAGCATTTTTCAGCAGAGAGCAGTAATCGAGTGAGCGCTACAGGTTGCCGTGACAAAAGCCGCAGACATTTATCACAGCCAGGGAGCAACTGCAGTTAAACTCCGCCTGAGCCACACACCCGACCCGGGGTGTATGCATGACAGTAAGAATAGAGGTTAGCAAGATCAGTGTTAGACTGATTCTGGTCAAGGGGGTGACCAGATCTCTGTGAGGGGGGTGGGAGGAGGGAAAGGAGGCTTTATTGTAGCTTTATGACCTAACAAATTAAACGGAGGGGGGGGGACTGACAGGGGAAACAGGGAGGGAAGTATGGCATGCCAGGGCTGCGCATGTGGTCTGGTCTGTTGGGGGCCAGACAGACTCTTTCATATAATTAGAATTTGACTGCAGTTGATAGGAGGGGCTTATCACCTGGTACTGCCCCGCCCCAGGAAGTCACGCCCTACTCGTCTTTCAGACATCCAATCAGATTGAAGTGGAGCGGCCAGTTTAGCATAGAGCATTAAGCATCAGCCAGTCCCTGTGCTGCACTGGCGATGAAGGGGCGTGTCACATTAGTGAGCCTCTCTAACACTTCATGCAGCCCCCTGAGACAAAGGACCTTCCAAAATCAGCCAGAACTGTCACAACTATTAAGCAGTAAGAAGTTGGAGTTGCAAAGGACCACGACCCGTTGGAGACGGCGACGGAAGCAACTAGAACGACTCGGCGTGACAGGGGACGTGAAATACAGCTCCACGGGGACTCTTTAAGGTTCCCAGTTCCCTTTAGTCTGGCAGATGGGTGGAGTCCAGTCTTCAGTCTGCTTCTCCAGCACAGGGTTTTAATCTATTACTGCACTGTTTTCCAACCGGGTCCTCAGAGACCCCTAGTCAGTCCACGTTAGGGTTACTGGAGGTAGCAAAAGTGTGGGATGTTTGGCAGGGAGCAAAAATGTGGACCGTCTGGGGTCCCCAAGGACCGGATTGGGAAACACTGTGTTACTGGACCTTGAGACCTGTGTTCACTTGGCAGGATAAATGGACTCTGCTATTGGGAATGAGCCTTGAAGGCAGCCCTTTTGCATTATGCTGAGGCCTGCGGTAACACCTTACATTAGGCAGATTGACTCTATTGTCTAGCGTTCAATAAGAGCCGCCCCCTCCCCCCGCAGCCTCCAGCCCCCCCCACCTTTAGTGCCACCCAGCTGTAATAAAACTCAAAATGTCGTATAAGCTAACGTTCCGGCCAGCGGCCGCGAGCCGTAAGGGGCAGTTCTGTTTTACCCAGGAGCCCGGTAATTAGCCTGCACGCCTCCCGGTGAAATCCCGCCACGTCCGCTGCCCCAGGGAAGGGCGGACGCGGCTCTCCAAGGTCCCGGCGCTTTCACGCGCCGCTGACCAGCGTGTTGTACCTTTGTGGGGCTATTTCTGGCTGTGGAGAGTTTGCTCTCCCATGGCTTCACAGTCCTAAAGCCAGCAGCGGCCGCTTCCCTCGTGGCTGAAACGTGGGTCTTAAAGGTCTTCATGGGGCCGTGCTCCACTTTATAGCCGCTCCTGCCCAACCTGGTCACTAGTTCTCCCTCCCGTTAGACCCATTTGCTCATAGACCCCGCACTCGGCCCAGATCGCACGGACCCTGTAGTCTGCTGCTCTCTGTAAGCCCTAAGATTCCCCTCCCCCTCACCCAAGACGGCTTTGCTGCCTATCAGTTGGCAGCAGTGTGTTGTCATGGAAACGACGGGGCCTCGCTGTGGATGGCGGAGGGTGCCGTCTCAGCCGGACGAGCTCAGGTCTTCCTGATGTCTTGAGCTGTGACTCCTTTAACTCCCAGAAGGCTGGCCCCCCCTCCCCCCAGTGCCTTGGCAGCACAGTCTCGTGGCCCGTGCTGCCAGCGCTTTCCGCTGTGCGGAGCACTGGGTCATGCCTCCCACTTCGAGTCAAGCCATGATGGCGGCCTCTCTGGCTAATTTAGCATTCTAGCGCTACATCTCCTCTGCGATGCTCTCAGAGATCCCCCAGCTTTGAACCCGCTATGTCCCTCACATGGTCCAGACACCTGGGAAGGAGCACGTCAGGCACGGCAAACTTCCCAGAAGGCAGCAGGCACAGTGTCGCCGTGACGGTGCCACCACCCCCGCTCCGTCGTCGCTAACGGCTTGGAGAAGTCAGATTGACTGCTTCCCCCTCGTGGCCTTTCTTTCGTCCGTGTGTCTCTTTAATGTTTGCAGCCCGGACATCTAGTCTTCAGCCATGAATTATTTGTAGGTTTTTTTCTAGATTCCTGCTCCTTCCTTTGAATTTCTAATGGTCTTTTTTTTTTTTTTGCGGGTGATGCACTTGGACTTCATTTTGGACGTGAGCATCATGCAGGCCATGAAACGGCCCATGCGCTGGCACATGCAAAACTGGACCGGTCCTTCGCATTGACCTCTGCCAGCTGGATTGGACTGAACCGGTGCATTCGGTGCCACACATTACAGTCAGACTGCCGCCTTCGTTGCAGGCTGCGTAGTTTCGAATTTATTATACATTTAGCGATTTGTATAAACCTCGTTTCTTTGGACCGTGGGAGGATACCGGAGTACCTGGAGGCAACCTGGGGAGAAAATGGCGCTCACACGCAGAGCCGGGGGTGAGAATCGGATCCTCAGTCCTGCAGCTGCTACCCACTGAGCCGCCACACGGCAAGATATATGTTATGCAATAGCTTTAAATTCCTAAAAGGCTTTTAATAAATTGTTTAATGCATTAATTTACTCGAGCAGGGATTAGTTAACACAAGCGGGAGTGTCTTTGGTGAATTATTGTCATGTGAAAGACAGAACAATTGCTCCCTGGCTGTTAAATTCAATATTCTGGTCACTTTAATGTGTTTGTCATTTGTGCAGTTTTTTGAGTGCAGTCTCCTCATTCGTCACGGGCTTATGCTCATGAAATGTAAACGTAACAGGACAACGATCCGGGAAAGGCCCGGATGTGAGGTAAACGTGGATTGGAGCAAAGCTGAAGTTAAATCGTATGGCATCTGAAACCCAATGCGTAAAGAAATGCATGCAAAGAGCTGGGCATTTAAAGCTTTCTGCCATAAGGCATGATAACAGACGAGCTGTTTCTAAGGGCTGTGAGGAATTTATAGATACAGGGTCATTAATAGAAGGTCCTGTATGCTTGTTTAGATCTCAGACTGATATGCAGGTACTTTCTGCACCAGGCCAATAGATAAACATCTAAATGTATTGATAAACAGCCATGGTGTGTAAAAATACGTTCCCCTACAGGACCACCTGTTAAAATAAATGTGTACCGGCCCTTTAAGACTCTGAGTCGGGTGTAGTGGATGTGGCAGTGGGTACTGTGCTCGTCTTGCCATGCATGCTCCAGTGCTTGCCCATCTCTGTTTTGCCTGTCCGGGGTGGGAGGCGACGTCTGCGTCACATGACCACCGGCACGCCTCCTTCCTGACATCTCGCCCTGATCACATGACTCGCACCTGTTGTGTATGTTGGAAGATCTCTTTCTGAAACCTGTTTTTTCTTTTTTCTTCCTTTTTTTTTGTGTCGACTTTCTGCATTGGCAGAGCATCTTGGGATTGAATTAATGGGTATGGATCAATCATTCATTTTAATTCCAGACTGAGGTAGATGTATAGCCTCCCTAAGTCCCCTTTCCTGTGTCTAAAACGCGCTGCTGAGATCTGAGGAGTCACAGCGAGCCGGCTGACATGCGTCCGCTAACGTAGCCCCTTCACCGTAACCCGACGTTACGCCGTCTTCCTGCCTCACTTATTCCCGCTTCGCTTAGCGTGTCTGGACAGGTGGGAGGAGCCAGTGGGATCGGTGAAAGAGAGCAGGCAGATGCAGTCTCATTACCCAGAAGTTCCCTGGGCAGTGCAAAATTATTTACACTTGGACGGAAGTTAGCTAGTACCATGAAGCCGGATGGGTTAGAGTGAGTGTGCCCCCACCCAAACCCCCGCCCCGTCCCCAAGGCCCCATCGGCTGGCCCTCCATTAACCATTTATTCGTTTCTGCAGTTGCATCGTTTAATTTGCATGTGTGCTTTCAGATTGCCTGTAAACAATTGAGTAGAGTAGTGAAGCAAAAAGCTTTTATATATTACACTCGTTTGGTTATTTAATTTATTTAAAGAGATCATTTTATGTATCGTTATTAAGAATCTGATAGAGTTATTTTACATGTTAAAAATTCGTTAGATGTAGTGTAAGGTGAATGGGTGCTGCCCATGGAGAGACCGTCCGCAGTGTCGTCCTGATGGGGTCTGGACCCCCACCCCGCTCCCCCATTACTCCCCCACACCAAGCATGCAGCTCGAGGCTCACTGCTGACCTGCTCTGCTCCGCCTTCATCTATCTGCTCCATCCTTTGCTTTAGCCAGACCCTCCCCACCCTTTTCCCCCTGTCAGCCTCTTGTTGTCGTGGCCTATCTGCTCCTGCAGGATTTCTGCTCCAAAACACGCACTGATTTGGCTTTAAATTACATTTGTGTGTGTCTGTGTCTGTGTGTCTGTGCATGTGTGTGTTTATACACACACACACACACACACACACACACACATATATATACACCAGATTCGCTGGCTTTATTAAACCTGTACATATCATGGAGACAAAAACAAATCACACATCAGACCATTCCTCTGTCGTCTTGGTATTTTTGGTTGTTCCTGGATAACACGTAATGTCTGTGTGTGTCTGTGTGTGTGTGTGTGTGTGTGTGTGTGTGTGTTTGTGTGCGTCTCACCCTTGTAAAGTTCCTGTGATGCAGCCAAGGTCATGACAAGGTCTCCTCCCAGAGGGGAGCTCTGGTGTCTCGGGACATGACCGTAAAGCACATGACCTCCATTTGGCGACCTGGCCTCCTGAACTTGATGATGTAACTGCCCCACCCCCCGTCCTCCACTCCTGACCCTAATCCACCTGCTTCCTGTACAGCTGGCCACAAACAGCACCATAAAAAAACCAAAAGTTGTCCCTCCCGGTTGGGAGTAGCGCGTATTCTGCCCACAGGAACTTTCCCCACGGTGGTACGGTGACGCAGCGTTTAATTCCTCTTGTGTTGATCCCACAGTGCATGTGTGCTTTAATATCTGCCACAAAAACACCCCCCCCTCCATTTTTTGTCACATTCAAGAACCAAAAGGGTAGGTAGGCCATCCCAGCACAGGACAGGCCAGCCCAGGACAGGCCAGCACAGGATAGGCCAGCCCAGGACAGGCCAACCCAGGACAGACCAGCACAGGACAGGCCAGCACAGGACAGGCCAGCACAGGACAGGCCAGCCCAGGACAGGCCAGCACAGGACAGGCCAGCCCAGGACAGGCCAACCCAGGACAGGCCAGCACAGGACAGGCTAGCCCAGGACAGGCCAGCCCAGGACAGGCCAGCACAGGACAGGCCAGCACAGGACAGGCTAGCCCAGGACAGGCCAGCCCAGGACAGGCCAGCACAGGACAGGCCAGCACAGGACAGGCCAGCACAGGACAGGCCAGCCCAGGGCCTCTCAATGAGCTAAAGCTGCTCTAAAGGTGTTTCTTACATTGTCCCTATGTTCCCACTGGATGTGGGATGAGGTCAGCGAACTAAAAAGATATCTGGGGAGGGGGGTGGTCAAGAAAGTTTCAAAGAGTTAGCTCACAAGTCCACAGAGTCAGTTCACAGGTCTATACAGTCAGTTTATGGGTCTATACATTTAGCTTACGGGTGTATAGAGTCAGCTCACAGGTGTATAGAGTCAGCTCATGGGTGTATAAAGTCAGCTCACGGGTATATAGAGTCAGCTCACGGGTGTATACAGTCAGCTCACGGGTGTATACAGTCAGCTCACGGATTTATAGAGTCAGCTCACGGGTGTATAGAGTCAGCTCACGGATGTATAGAGTCAGCTCACGGGTTTATAGAGTCAGCTCACGGGTGTATAGAGTCAGCTCACGGATTTATAGAGTCAGCTCACAGGTGTATAGAGTGCAGTGGATCCCCCCTTAAAAGACAGACAGTGTCTCTCCGTAAGTTGCATTGAAGGATTCCTCTCATTCGGCCCCGTCATGTTGGGACAGAATGTGTCGCCAAACTGACCTTTTAAACTCGAGATTTATTCCAGATTAACTCGAGGCTGTCAGGCAGACTCCATTGCCTTATAAGAAGGTGGAGGAGCAGTTTTGTTCTAATTTTTAGGGTGTGTTGCTGAGATGCATTATTTCTCACTGAAACGTGATGTTAGAACGTCGCTCACAGCAGCGGTCGCCTGATGTTATACCTGTGTCGCCTGTTGGCGTTAGGGAGTTAAAGGAACAACAAGAAGGATGGCCATTGGCTATATGGTTTCTTAGCCCCGCCCCCAAGCCTCTGGCCTCCCAGATGGTGCTGAGGTCCCATTAGATCTTCAGCCAGGTGGACAGAAACGTGTACACGGGGATCATGGGTCCGTTCGCCAGGCCTGTCGAGGGACGGGTGGCTCATTTCGGCCTGAAAAGGTCACCCCCCCCCCCCCCGATTTCTGCCGGAAACGTGCTGTGAGCGGTGGCGCGGGATTCTGTGACAGCTGACATGCGGAGGTGTGGATGTAGCGCAGGTAGCAGATCCAGCTTCACGGCATCGGGGGTGGGGGCAAACACAACAGCTCAGGACAGCTATGGTGTAGGTGTCATGTAGAAGTCTGACAGAATGTGTATAGGCAGTGTCACACTTTTGGTAAGGGATGTTAAGGGGGGGTGTCATAGTGTCATATGCGTCTGTGACATACAGGGGGCAGTGTTTGGGGGGTGAGGGTCCCTATTATGTGTGTGGGGACCAACGGCACCCTCTCGTGTTCCTGTTCCTGCAGAGGCAGAGGAGCTTTACCAGAAGAGGGTCCTGACAATCACGGGCATCTGTGTGGCTCTGCTGGTGGTCGGCATCGTGTGCGTGGTCGCCTACTGTAAAACCAAGTAAGTCCCCACACCCCACAAGGCCCTGGCCCAGCTGCCATGACATGCTCGCTGCCTCTGAATGATTCCCCTCCATGGAATCTGAGCCTTTGCCACAGTTGGCATTCTGCTACCCCCCCAAAATTATACCCCTTTTCACTATTTGGCTTCCGCTCGGAAAGCCGGGGGCTGGCAAGTCCTGAGCTCCGTGAGTCACCCGGCTCCCCGTTTCCGCGCGTCCCCCCGGAGAGCGTCCGCTTCCGTCTGCTGGAGGCAGAATGGCGAGGGAGAGTCACAGCAGCGAGGGAGAGTCACAGCAGAGAGTCGGGCCGTAAGCTTCCACCAAGCGACAAGCTAACCGTAGAATCAATGACTCCTCCCCCCCCCATAATGCATCACTTCCAATTCACGTGTCAATTTATCAGGCCAAATCTATTAAGGAGCGAGGCAGGAGAATGGCTCCACAGATCCACTGCTTTAAAATTGCAGAGTGATGGCCTTGTGGGCAATAGGATAGTCTGGCAGCAGAGCCTCATTTTCATCAACATTTCGGACACTAACTAAACTCCAGACACACGAGCGGCAAATCCAGTAAAGGCGCATTTCAAAAACAGCACGTTATCCCTGTTTTTCTGTGTTTCTGGAATCTTCCCTGCAGGAGACAGAGGAAGAAAATGCACAACCACGTGCGGCAGAACATGTGCGCCGACCATCCTAACCGGAACCTGGCCAATGGACCCAACCATCCGGGACCGGGCCCTGAGGAGATCCCCATGGTAGATGTGAGTTGGAGGCCGAACCAGTGTGGTGTGCGGGGTGTGTCCTAGTGAGTTAGAACCCCTTATCTGTGATCAGAAGGTCACTGGTTCAAATCCGTTAAGTGATTTTGCTGTTGGGTCCTTGAGCGAGGCTTTTAACCAAGGTCCAGTCCACGGACTGGCTGATCCTGCTTTTTCCATAATGTACATCGCTTTGGATAAAAGCATCTGATAAATGAATAAAAGGGTGGGAGGGGCCAGTCATTTCAAGACAGTAGAATGGGTCTCTAACATACCCTCCTCAGAATAGCAGCCCCCCCCCTAGTTACAGACCTGCTGCCAATCTAACGGTTTTATTTGCCCAGCAGGCTGGAGAAAGTCCAGTACTGTTAAACACACAGATACAATTAGTCAATGGCTCTCGGTCAATGGCTGAATCTCATTAAAAATTAGGAGGTCCGCTTCAGTGTCAGCTAACCACTCGTAGGCTCCAGTCTTCTGCAAGATGTTCTTTCTCATGCTTTCTTGGTTTGTGATGGAAGCTCTTCATCCTTGTGGTGGCGATCTCTCGTTGTGGTTAGTGATGGAAGCTCTTCATCCTCGTGGTGCCGATCTCTCGGTGTGGTTAGTGATGGAAGCTCTTCATCCTCATGGTGGCGATCTCTCGTTGTGGTTAGTGATGGAAGCTCTTCATCCTCGTGGTGGCAATCTCTCGTTGTGGTTTGTGATGGAAGCTCTTCATCCTCGTGGTGGCGATCTCTCGTTGTGGTTAGTGATGGAAGCTCTTCATCCTCGTGGTGGCGATCTCTTGGTGTGGTTAGTGATGGAAGCTCTTCATCCTCGTGGTGGTGATCTCTCGTTGTGGTTTGTGATGGAAGCTCTTCATCCTCGTCGTGGCGATCTCTCGTTGTGGTTTGTGATGGAAGCTCTTCATCCTCGTCGTGGCGTTCTCTCATTGTGGTTTGGTTTCGCTGTGAGGGCAGAGGCGGCTCTCGCCCCATCAGGAACTGCAACACAGACCAATATCACAATGACATTCAGAGGCTAAGTGCTCAGTCCACAAAGGCTTGCATTTGCCCATTCCATGCGGTTAGGAGCCGACGATACCCACAATGCCTCCCTCTTCCCATGCCCCCTGTCCGGGCTTCCTGTTACGTAGCCTTCTCCGTTGCAGTACATCTCGAAGAACGCCCCAGCCACCGAGCGAGTCATTCGGCACGGGGCAGAGGCGTCCTTCTCTGGCAGCCGAGCGTCTTCCAGATCCCACCACACATCAAGCCCCGCCCACTCATCCACACACAGGTGAATGCCGCCGCCGCTTTGCTCTCCCAGTACAAGGTTACCATGACGCCTCCGAAATCCCCTGTACTGTAGGTGACTTCTCCGCTTTCCCCCATTGCCGCAGCAATATGGCCATCACATGACCCCTCCAGCGGATTAGTCTTCTGGACCAATTACACACACAGCCCGCCCCCCCCCCCCCCCCCCACATCGGACTGATTGAGCTGCAGATAATCCAAGCCAGGCAAAACCAAGGACACGTCCTGGGGGGGCCAGAGCTTGGGCTGATTAAAGCAGTAGTCCTTAAACCGGTCCTTAGGGAACACCAGATATACCACATTTTGCTCCTTCCCAGCTCCTACTGGAAAGGAGCAGAAACCTGGACTGGCTGGCAGGGAGCTGGGAAGGGAGCAAAAATGCGGACCATGAGGACCGGTGCCTGAGGACCGGGTTGAGAAGCACTGGATTAAAGGATCAGCTTTTGCGATGATTGCACTGATAAAGAACGCCATCCTTCAGCAGAAATCCCTCACAAACTCAGCCAAATGCCAGATGACTTTGGGCAGGCAGCCTCCTTATACTCTGCTTCCTAGTTCCTCTACCGAGAAACTGACCAGTGTTTTTTTTCCAGTGTGTTGGTCGCCACCTGGTGGCTGTATATGTGCCTCGCTGAGTTTCTCTCTTATCGTCTCTGGAGTTTCTAGCGAAAAAACAACTTTCACTGACACTGAGCACACAAAAACATATTATATGCATTTAATTTTCCTTTTGGATCCTTCTCACTTATGTCTTTCAGTTGAGGACATGAAGCAGCATTTATTTAGTCATGTTTAAGTTAAAGCCAGTGATCCGAAAAGTTAAAACACTGGCGTCATGCAAATAAAAACTTCCAACTGATGATTCATTCTTTCACAGTGCCCAGAATGCACCGCGAGCTGTGATACAGATACCAGGGCGTATGTGTCCACACCGGACGCGGTCCTCCAGCTGAATCATACACGTCTGTGTCTATTACATACACATACAGAGAGCACATACATGCACACACACACACACACAGGTATTGCACCAACATAGAGTGTTTCTGATCGAGCATCCGAAAGAGTTACTCCTGTGCAGGAATCAGTGCTGTCCTGTTCTCTGGCTGCAGTGAAGTGTGCCTGTTCAGTTTATATGCTTTCCAGCTGTTCTCTGCCCCCCTCCCACTGCATGGATCAGCATGTACCCCTGGGCCTACGCTGCACTTCTGGAAGGTGGGAGCGCTGGTGGCTCTGTGGACATGAATGTGATGGCGCTCTCGCTTTCCCCCCGCCTCGCCCTGCCCCCACGCAGACACGAGGACCGTACATGGAGCTTGGACAGGACAGAGAGCGCGCTGTCGGACTCCCCCTCGGGCATGGCGTCGTCCTCCGTGGGGACCAGTAAATGCAACAGTCCTGCGTGCATGGAGGCGCGGGCCAGGCGTGCGGCACACTGTGGCATTACTGAGCCCCACCACCCCGCCGCACGGTACAGGGACTCCTTCGACTCGCTGGGGGACTCTCCGCACAGCGACAGGTGGGACGCCCGCACCGTCCACTATGGCACTGTGCACATTTTAGTGTACACGTTAAAACGCTCGCTTCCATGGCGACCTCCCCCCGCGGGGATGGCCGTGCCAGTTTGAAAGACTTAATGGCACATGTTTGGTTTTCAGAGGGATGAGAGGCAGTGCAGAGGCGGGATGTCACTGCAGAGGACGTGTATCGGAGTAGAGGCCAAGTATGAGATCAGCATACTAGGAAGGAAAGTGTCAGAGCAAAGGGAAATCATCAGAGCGTCAGAGCAGGGGCAGATTATTAAAATAGAGGCGGAGTGTCAAGAGCAGAAGCAGAGTGTCAGAGCAGAGGCAGATTCTCAGAGTAGAGGCAGAGTGTCAACGGAGGCTGATTAACAGAGTAGAGGCAGAGTGCCAGAACATAGGAGGACTATTGGAGTAGAGGCAGAATGATAAAGCAGAGGCAGATTCTCAGAGTAGAGGCAGAGTGTCACTGCAGAGGTAGATTATCAGAGCAGAAGCAGATTACAAGAGTAGAGAACAGTGTCAGAACAGAGGCAGATTATTGTAGTAGAAGCAGAGTTTAAATACACTTCAGCAGGGTGGGGGCACAGATTAAATCATCTTATTTTTGGTGTGCCATTGAACCTTTCAAGCTGCATGTTTCTAATGTGTATATTAAAATCTTCCCAGTGCCATAGTAAACGTGGGGGCAGAGGGAGTGGCCTGAAGTTGGTGTTGGTGGTTGGGGGTGGGCCTGCTTGTACCTCGGGGGACTTTGATGCAGTGCAGCTGTGTAGCACGCCACGTTATATGGGCCGAATATGGGCTTTGCTTACACCCTTCCACGGCGTGAGGGAATGGGACGACCGGACTCAGACGTCATTCTCCTGTATTTATCCATCTCTCCCCCCACGTAATCTCCCCCTCCCCCGCAGGTACGTGTCGGCGCTGACGACGCCGGCGCGCCTCTCCCCGGTGGACTTCCATTACTCACTGCCCCCACAGGTGCCTACCTTCCAGATCACCTCCCCCAACACCAGCCACGCCATGTCCCTTCCGCCGGCCGCCCGCGCCTCCTACCAGCCAGAGGACGACCAGCCGCTGCTCCGCCGTTACCAGGTGCCGCTGCAGGACGCCCGGCGGCACGAGCTCTACCGACAGCAGCGTCGTACCTACCTGGACGAGAGTACCGGCAGCCTGCCGTCCAGCCCGTACCGGCCGGCGGACGACGACGAGTATGAGACCACGCAGGAGTACCTCTCCTCCCTGGAGAAACCAAAGAGAAGCGGATCCAACGGCAGACGCTGGCGGAGGTCCAGGCTCAACGGGCACGTGTCGCAGCGCGGCGAGGCGGCGTGGGACTGCGGCTCGCGGAGCTGCCTGTCGGACAGCGAGTCAGAGGAGGAGGATGGGGAGAGCACGCCCTTCCTCAGTATGCAGAACATGAGCACGGAGCCCTCCACCATCTACAGGCCGGCCGAGGCGCGGACTCATCAGCCTTCGGGCAGGCAGAGTTCACGTGGGAACGTGCCGCCCAGACTGACGCTGTCCCGGTCCAAACAAGACAGCGCTCCCCAGTAGAACCGACCTACCGACGCAACAATACACTATAGACCTGCACCTATAAGAAATATTTTTATTTTATATAACAGACAGATATTCTAACAAATGAAATATTTATTTTCATTTTAGCAAATGTTGTCTACTAGCTAACAGCAAAGACTTTTTTTATAGGGAAAACTCTATTTATATGTACATTTTGATTTACAGCATAAAGAAAAAGAGACGTGCCAATTTTTTCACAACTTAAAAAAAATAGAATAATATTGTGGTGCCTTTTGATGTATGCCGATGCCAGAGGTCCAGTTACGTTTTTTGTAGCCTTTCTTATACGGACTCCTCATTTTTATACACGTTTCTTCTTTCTGTTCTCTTCTTCATTGTCATTTCATTTTTTCAAGGTTTGTTTTTTTGGGGGAATCATCCCTTTTTTGAACTGTGACATCCTTGTCTCATCATACGATATAAGCCACTTCTGCCTAAGGTGTATGTTTACACGAATATGATTCGCTCGTTTGTTTGTCATTTTGTTTGTTCGTTTTCGTTTTCGTAACAGGAGGCTGAGGGCGTGGCGGCCTTCCAAATGTGTCGCCCTTTGCTTTTTGACCCGTCATGGCAAACGGTTTCTGTAGAACCGTAGGTCTGGCAGGCAGTGGACACGGTATCACCTCAAGCGTTTCTGTAGAACCGCAAGTCCAGTAGGCAGTGGGCATGGTACAAGTGTGTCTATAGAATTGCAGGTTTAGTGCAATGGGAACTGGACAAGGTATGACTTGAAGATTTTCATAGAATTGAAAGCCTGGTAGACAGTGGACAAGCACCACCCAGAGGGTGTCTGTGGAACTGCAGGTCTGGTGGGCAGTGGACCAGTACTATGACTAGGGCTTCTGTAGATCCACCAGCCCAGCAGGTAGCTGTCACTCTGAGGTTTTTCTGTAGATGGACAGATCCAGTGGGCAGAGGACATAGTATGCCAAGGCTCCCTGGGATTGAGGACAAGGTTTTAACATTATTTGCTGGCTGGCCGGCCTGGCCAACTTCCTCCTTCTTGGTCCGTGGGAGGGGTCACATGACCAAACACCTGAATCTGGTCCAAAGGCAGCAGAGTCTGGGAGAAGCATCGGGTTGAGAGGCTAAAGGTCTGAGGAGCTCCAGGCTTGAGGGATCTGGGCTTGGACAGAACCCCCTCCACTCTCTCCTCCACTCCTACCCCCCCCCCCCCCATAGAACCCCCTCCACTCTCTCCTCCACTCCTACCCCCCCAGTTACCTACCCCCCCCACAGAACCCCCTCCACTCTCTCCTCCACTCCTACCCCCCCCCCCCACAGAACCCCCTCCACTCTCTCCTCCACTCCTACCCCCCCAGTTACCTACCCCCCCCACAGAACCCCCTCCACCCTCTCCTCCACTCCTACCCCCCCCACAGAACCTCCTCCACTCCTACCCCCCCAGTTACCTACCCCCCCACAGAACCCCCTCCACTCTCTCCTCCACTCCTACCCCCCCCACAGAACCCCCTCCACCCTCTCCTCCACTCCTACCCCCCCCCCACAGAACCCCCTCCACCCTCTCCTCCACTCCTACCCCCCCCCCAGTTACCTACCCCCCCCCCCCCCACACACACACACACACTAGCTACCTAACCATCACATTACTGCAGCAGCACCTACAAGCCGCGTGTCAGGGCTTCCGCCGCACTCCTGAAGGAATGGACCATGATTCTACCTTCCCTGGATGAGACCATTACTCAGCCAGCAGTCCTGTGTGGGGGGGGGGGGGGGGAGCCCCAGGGTGGAGGACCCGCCCCCCCACCCAGACACACATACATACAGAGAGAGAGAGAAACACACAGAAGAACATAGCTGTGAGTCTGTCAAAATGCCAAAATATGCAAACCTTGTATTTAGGTCTGTTTGATGACATCATTTTCTACAGAGTGTGACGACAATAGTCCATTGTGGCAAAGTAATGTCTGCAAGTGTGTTTGCAATTGTCCCCGGTTACATGAGACAACCAAATCACTCCATGAATACTGGAACATTTATTATTATTATTATTATTATTATTGCGAGAGGCTGAGTTTTGATACATACTTGATACAATCTTCTTAAATTTAATTATGCAGACATGGATTGCCTTTTCTGCATAAAGGAATACGTTTCACATCTTCCAGCACCACCGACATTTACTCCCACAATCCCGCTATCGGGTTGACCTGGCGCGCGTCATCTTCTGTCGGTGATCAGCGAGCGTCAGTCGCTCATCTCAACAGCCGCTTCGTCCGTTTCACACTTATCAGTTGTTTTCAGTGGTTGTCAGTGAAAAAGCGTAGTGGTTTCAACCGGCTTACCGTGATTATCTATCCGTCTCCAAAAAAAAAAAAGACAGGGATATAGTGACAAGATGATTTCGGGCGCATCGAAATTAAAGGAGGAGCGATTCTTGGCATTATGTTGTTTTATATAATACCTTTAAAGGCGATTTATAATGGTAAGTAAAAAAACATATCATACCTGTTTTCAAACAAAACAGTTACAAAAATGACACTTAATGTATCCAAAAGAACCTAGATCATTAAATGAATACTTATTGCTTTATCAAAAGGCACAATGGTATAATTCCTAGACTGAAATGTGTTTTATTTCACTGCTCAAATTCCACTTGGTTTTGTTTTTCTGTTTGTTCGTTCAGGGTATCGGGTCTTATTCTGTATATTTAGGCGATGCAAATGAAGGCAGTGCTTCTCTAGTTAGTTTAAATGTGAAATTGCCCCGTTAGTATTTCTTACCGTTATGTCCAACCCGTTTCTTCCTACTTTGTTTATCTTTCTGCTCGCTTGAGCTTCTGAGCGCCTCCCTTCTGCATGTCCTCGTGGCCCAGGTAGGATGGGTGCATGGTCAACAGCAGCAACTGAGAAGTTTTCCAGTCCGTCAAAGTGTATTTCATTTAACATTCAGCAATAAATCCTTTTCCATTTCCATTCTTGGAATATGCTAGAAAATTTTGCGAGATTGTCATAGAAACTTGTAAAATACAATAAAAATCAAACCACCTGTTCATATAAAAATAAATCTTTATTCATATCATTTTAATAAGATGCTGTCGTCTTTATGAATATTTTTTGTTCACTTTGTTGTTTATGTGCCATACGAGTTTAGTCTAACCTGGATGAGTATGTAAATGGCTGTTGCTGCCGGTGATTTGTGTGGAAAATATGTATTGTTTAACATCATTTGAGCATCTTGATCTTAACAGCCATAGCCTATGTGTCTATTGGTTTCTACCGTCGAAGATGGAAGGAGTAAGGAGAAAGTGCAAAACCTTTAGTTTGGCTTTTATTTTGAGGAAGATCAAAGCCTGTGCGTGTGTCTGTATGAGGAAGAGGACGCGGTTTTCTACGTGAAAGTGCTGCAGCCTCAGAACATGGACAGTAACTTTTTAAACCTCGGTTGTAGCATCAGCATCAGCTCCTTAAACAACCACTTTCCATTAGATCCGACGGCGACCGTGAATATCCTGAAGTAGCTCGTCTACGTCTGTTTTCTTTTTCTTTTTCATTTTATTATTTTTGAGGGATCGACAGAAAAGGACTGCAAGCACAGTTCAGAGGAAGGACATATTGGTGCTGATCTGCCGTCACTTTTCTGGGAATCAACAAAACAGTTATTAAGTCAAAGTCCACCTGCATTATTTTACTTGTATAACCTGGTGTAGGCTATAATATGAATGGGTTGGTTAAGCCGCACGCGTGAATTGAAATGAAAATGAATATATTTGTTTTAACTGCAGGGATGAGATGTTCGGTGAAATTACGTCATGCTATGAACATAATCACATCGATCATTCTGTCCAACCCATTCTCCCGTCTGTTCGCCTTCTGCATGTGTCGAAGTATGAAAATGTGATTTTGTGAGTGAGTGTAATACGGAGTATTTGGGCGCAGCGCGTGCTTTCGGGGACTGTGGGATATACTGTAGGTCTAGGTACGGTGACACGGTTAGTTATTCAGTCGGTGCGGGATTTTAGAGGAAAATACGGGAAGGATCAAGGCATGAAAAACAACATGAGTGAGTCCCACTGTAAGTAAATCATCGGCGTGCAGACGGTCTTCACCTCTGAGTGATCATTTATGATATGCTCATCCTTGATTCTCATATTTGCACAACGACTCCATAATGCCCACGTGCCTTTCCTGCTTTTAAGCATCAGCCTGGTTATGGATCAGCTTCTCCAAGGCATTGTGGGCATTTCACCCTGTGTGCCTTGTAACCACTGGATATACCATGGTAAAATATGCAGTGTAAAAATTGCCTGTCTTGGAGTTCATGACGTCCTGAGTGCCATGACAAAATACAGCAAGCTTCTTAAATTCAGTTCCCAGGAGTTTGGAAACCGTTGCTACACCGGAAGCGCTGCATAATTAAATTTAGTATATGTGTAGCGTTCAGTTAATGATTCCAGGAGTTTGTTGCGATTTTGATGACATGTGCAGGTAAAGAGCATAGTGACCTTCCGATTGATCCATCTAGGAAAGGAGAACGGCTTGAATTGAAAGAGACCCGTACGGGAAGGAGATGGCACATTGACGTGGGTGGCTTGGGTGGCAGGTTTCTAATTGAGATTAACAGCGTTATGGGCTGGCTGAGCCGCCAGGATTTATGACGTTGTGCCGGGCCCAGTTCTTCCCTGGGGACTATACATTTCACGGGAAATATACAAACTGTCAATTAAGGTTGCAGGGGACCTTATATGTGTTAATATTATCCTTTGATCGTTAATATTTCAAGCTGTCAATAGCAGTTGATGTAATTTCTGGATAGCTGCTCATCAAAAGATAATACTGAATGATTTAACTATTGACGTCACTGTTAATAGCATGAAAACCAGCGTGCTGTCAACTGGGGCATCGGAGAATGTCTTGCTTCGACTTGGATTATTGAGTGTGCAATATGCACTCACCTAAAGGATTATTAGGAACACCTGTTCAATTTCTCATTAATGCAATTATCTAATCAACCAATCACATGGCAGTTGCTTCAATGCATTTAGGGGTGTGGTCCTGGTCAAGACAATCTCCTGAACTCCAAACTGAATGTCAGAATGGGAAAGAAAGGTGATTTAAGCTATTTTGAGCGTGGCATGGTTGTTGGTGCTAGACGGGCCGGTCTGAGTATTTCACAATCTGCTCAGTTACTGGGATTTTCACGCACAACCATTTCTAGGGTTTACAAAGAATGGTGTGCAAAGGGAAAAACATCCAGTATGCGGCAGTCCTGTGGGCGAAAATGCCTTGTTGATGCTAGAGGTCAGAGGAGAATGGGCCGACTGATTCAAGCTGATAGAAGAGCAACTTTGACTGAAATAACCACTCGTTACAACCCAGGTATGCAGCAAAGCATTTGTGAAGCCACAACACGCACAACCTTGAGGCGGATGGGCTACAACAGCAGAAGACCCCACCGGGTACCACTCATCTCCACTACAAATAGGAAAAAGAGGCTACAATTTGCACGAGCTCACCAAAATTGGGCAGTTGAAGACTGGAAAAATGTTGCCTGGTCTGATGAGTCTCGATTTCTGTTGAGACATTCAAATGGTAGAGTCAGAATTTGGCGTAAACAGAATGAGAACATGGATCCATCATGCCTTGTTACTGTGCAGGCTGGTGGTGGTGGTGTAATGGTGTGGGGGATGTTTTCTTGGCACACTTTAGGCCCCTTAGTGCCAATTGGGCATCGTTTAAATGCCACAGCCTACCTGAGCATTGTTTCTGACCATGTCCATCCCTTTATGACCACCATGTACCCATCCTCTGATGGCTACTTCCAGCAGGATAATGCACCATGTCACAAAGCTCGAATCATTTCAAATTGGTTTCTTGAACATGACAATGAGTTCACTGTACTACAATGACCCCCACAGTCACCAGATCTCAACCCAATAGAGCATCTTTGGGATGTGGTGGAACGGGAGCTTCGTGCCCTGGATGTGCATCCCACAAATCTCCATCAACTGCAAGATGCTATCCTATCAATATGGGCCAACATTTCTAAAGAATGCTTTCAGCACCTTGTTGAATCAATGCCACGTAGAATTAAGGCAGTTCTGAAGGCGAAAGGGGGTCAAACACCGTATTAGTATGGTGTTCCTAATAATCCTTTAGGTGAGTGTATATATATATATATAATATATATAGTATACCAGTCAAAAGTCTAAACGCTTACCCATACAAAGGTTTATTTGTACTATTCTCGACATTTTAGAATAATTATAAAGATATAAAAATTGTAAAATAACATATACCTAATTATGCACTGACCAAAAAGTATTAAACAAAAAAAAAATTGTTGGAGGGGGCAGCTCTGTGGGTTGGGACTCAGAAGGTTGCTGGTTCGAATGCTCTGGTCGGCAGAATGGTCCCACCATTGGGCCCTTGAGTCAGACCCTTAACCCCAATTGCCCCAGGGACTGGTAATCCCTACTGTCTCCTCCACGGGTGATCGCCGGATCCATTCAGAGCAGAATTTTTGAGAATGCTGCAGTAAATGCGGAGTTGAACAGGAAGCAGCTAGTGGAGAGGCAGCCCCCTCTGAGGTGGGGGGAAATGCCAGGATGTGTTGAGCTGTCCTCCGAAGCAGGTTGGACTCCCGGGAGCAGACAGGCGGACGGCAGCGTGGCAGCAGCGGGACGGACACGACAGCTTCCTGATCCAGGTGTTACGTGGGAGAATGCTTGCTCAAGGGCTGGGGTTGGGTGATGTCACCCCCCCCTAAGGAAACACCAGAGTGAGCACTGTTTTCCTCCCAAAGGGACCTTTGGTGGTTTATTGCCCAGCACTGTAGCCTCCTGCACTGCAGCTTTGATTCTTCCGCCATGGCTCAGTGTGTGGAGGGTTCATGTTGTCCCCATATGTGGGGGGTGCGGGGGGTTGGGGAGGACTCGTGCCCATGATCAGAAGGTCACTGGCTCAAATGCTGAAGTCAGAAGAGTGACTGCACCATTGGGCCCCTGAGCAAGGGCCTAAAATCCAGTTTGTCTTGGCCCCACCTCCTCTAGTTGCTTGGCCCACCCCCTCTACAATCTGATTGGTTATCTGAACCAATCATTTTTCCTTGTGCCCTCAGAACATTTTTGTGTAAGCAGAACTCATCGTTTCTGTCTTCTGTTAACAGGGTTGATGAGGTGAGATGATGAGATCCATCAATCAGACACACAGAATGAAGGTTTGTCTCATTTCCTTCCACAGCTTTTCCCCTCACGCTCGGTGCCTCAGGGTGTCTTGGTGTTAGAAGATTCACATGGTCCATTTCTGAGGTGCGTTTCCCAAAAGTGCCTGTTAGCTACTGCCATAGTTGGACCCATTCAGTTGCATGGCTAAAACCAGTGTTTCCCAATCCACGTTTTTGCTTCCTCTCAGCTCTCAGCATGCCTGTACCAGGTATTCGGTGTTCCTGATTGGCTGGGAGCTGGGAGGAAGCAAAAACGTGGACTGTCCGGGGTTCCCCGAGAACTGGGTTGGGAAACACTGGCTAAAACTATGGAAGATGTTAAAGTAGTTAGCAACTTTGCTTTTGGGGAAGGCACCCCTGATTGGTTTGAAGCTCACGGCGTTCCCGGCCGCCAGAACCGGAGTAGAATAGGCAAAGGCGATGGCACAGATCTGATGGACAGAGGGCAGAGAGGCCGACGGAGGGGGTGAGGGTGCGAGCGACTCGACAGCAGTTGGGGAGGGGGGGAATACTCCGAGAACCAAGGCCTCCCTCCCACCCTCAGAATAATATCGTGGGAGCAGCAACATGATACACCGACAGCTTGACATATGTGGAATGTCCTTCAAAGCTGGTAATTAAGGCTGTGTGGTAATAAAAAATAAAAACCAGGCGTAGGCCGATGAGACTAAATGCTTTTTGTCAAAGTAAACCTGCACCTGAATTAGGAGAGTCCCTATAAAGGCTGAGTTCTGTACTATCTCAGAAAATAATAAAACTGAACTCCACCATCGATCCTGTTGCCTGTATTCCCTCTCTGAAACATACACTTCTGGGAGAAAAACATAATTGCATAATTATTGGCATTTAGCATTACTGAGGTATATAAAAATGGCTTAGAAATGTGTAAATAGCAGGTTTTATATATACAGTTATGTGAGACTCACTGTTATTGGATATGAGCAGTAATGTGTGACTCACTGCTATTGGATACATACAGTCACATGTTCCATGGCTCCCTCTTGGTCAGGGAGCAATGATCACATGACACTGAGGAGGTCATGCACACTGTTCATGTGTTGTTATTGCTGTTGTATAACCGTAAAAGGACATTATGATGCAGTGATTCAGGTTTTATGGCCTTTACCCTGTGCCACCATGTGGGTGACTTCAAAAGGAATGGAAACGAACAAAAGTTCAGGCAAGTTTAAGTTTAACTTCTCTCAGTGTGTAAAAGCTGGGATCCGACACAGAGTCTTAATTCACGGAGAACAAACATGAAGACCAAACACACAGGAGCCTCCACTGGCAGGCAGTGTTACACCCACACACACACAAACACACACAAACACCCAGACACACACATATACATACATACACAGAGACAGAAACACACAGACACACACATATACATACATACACAGAGACACAAACACCCAGACACACACATATACATACATACACAGAGACAGAAACACACAAACACACACAAACACCCAGACACACAAACACACACATATACATACATACACAGAGACAGAAACACACAGACACACACAAACACCCAGACACACACAAACACCCACACACACACAAACACACACAAACACCCAGACACACACAAACACACACATATACATACATACACAGAGACAGAAACACACAGACACACACAAACACACACATATACATACATACACAGAGACAGAAACACACAGACACACACAAACACCCAGACACACACAAACACACACATATACATATATACACAGAGACAGAAACACACAGACACACACAAACACACACAAACACCCAGACACACACACATATACATACATACACAGAGACAGAAACACACAGACACACACAAACACACACAAACACCCAGACACACACACATATACATACATACACAGAGACAGAAACACACAGACACACACAAACACACACATATACATACATACACAGAGACGGAAACACACACACAAACACACACAAACACCCAGACACACACACACACACACACACACATACATACATACACAGAGACAGAAACACACACACACACACACACAAACACCCAGACACACACATATACATACATACACACAAAGACACACACACATACATACACACACACATAGACACGCGTCTGTGCTGATTCAGTGTTTATCCTCCGTGCCGAACAGCTTGCTTATTCCTTTCAGACCAGCGTCAGTCTGTAAAAACGCAAGTTTTCCTCAGCACCCAGTGAGCTTGTCTGGAAGGAAACTACGTAGAGTTACATTGTGAATGAGTGTCACATTGTATATAATGCTCATTAGCAACAATGACTGACGACGCAAATGTGTTTTAAAAGAAAATGTGTGGGCAGTATTCGTCCATTTCAGATACTTCAGTAACAAGAAAACAAGCTAAAAGGATTTTTACGCAGTATTTCTACTCTCTCTATCTCTCTGATATATATACACGTATGCGCACGCGCACACACACACACACACACACACACACCCACACAGAGCACAAATTATTTATGTATGTATGTATCTACTTGCCAACAGAGAATGCAGATAATTCACAAACAGTGTGCTGTGAACCTGGAAGCGGCTGGGGGTCGCGTGCACCTTTAACTTGCACAACGGTACCGATTCACACGACTCACAGTAGGATGAAGGGAGAACGTGAACCTTGGACTCACACGTCCTGCATATAATAGGAGGGTTTGGAGTCAGGGGACACAGTCCGCCTCGGAACGCCAGATAGCATGTGGGCCCTCAGCCTCCTCGCCGTCTGCCTGGGCCTGGCGGCCGTGGCGACAGAGAAACCTCATCCTTGCAGTAAGAGACAAACAGGAGGGGGGGGGCTTTTAAAGGCTTGGCATTAGAACCTGGACAGGGACCCACGTCCTGACAGTGTCATGCTTGTAGTACCTATAACAACTATAAAAAGACTCAGCGTTCGCAGTATTTCTGATTATGCTGTCGGGACACTGTGATGAATTCACCCTCTATTTCTGTATTTAATCCAACTTTCAGAATCACCTCCTCTAATGGTTGGAAGACTTGCTGTTGTAAGTATTTTTTTTTTCAATTGATCATAAACCTATATCCAAATTCCAAAATAATGCTGCTGTACAAAAACTTTAGAATCTGTGGGTCGTCTGAACTCTTAAAGAGCGGAAATTTAAAGTGGTGCAAATCCTGAATGTCAGTTGCGGTGTATTCGAATGAAACTTTACAATGGAAACGACAAATGACAGCGTGAACAAGCAAATGTTATTGTACTAATAATAATTACCCCCTCTCCTGCCACACAGGTATACCCCGAAGGGAAATTCGTGGCGTATGAGCGGTTCAGCTACGACGCCCTGGGCCGGCAGATCCGCGTCAGAGTACTGACGGTCGACCACAACCAGACCTCCTTCGCGGACGTGCTTTTGCTCTACAAAGAGGTGACCCTCATCCCTAGGATAACAGTGACTAATCTGAATGGCGACTGGATAGCCCCAGTGCTGACAGCTGCTGTGCATAAACTTTAGATTCCGTGCATCGTCTGAACTCTTAAGGAGCGTAATCTTGAAGTAGCACAAATCCTGAATGTCAGTTGCAGTGCAGGCGAATGAAAAAAATTACAAACAAATAAATGATAAACAAGCAAAAGCAAAATAAAGTGATAAAGAAACAAGCACAATGGATTGCGGTGGGTTGGCGCCCCCTGCTGGGGTATTCCCTGCCTCGCGCCCGTAACTTCCAGAGATCGGCTTCGGACAGTGTATGGAAATGAACTGTGTACAGCCGTGCAGTGATTTGCTGCTTCTTACAGGGGGTCTCATATGAGATATCGTACCAAAACCAAACCTGCAAGAAGGCGCCACTGAAGACTCCCTTCCGGCCGATAGAGATCCCTCCCGACGCCAAACTGCAGGGCGAGGTGGTGCTGGGGAGCTCCTCTGCCCCTGGCATGGGGGTGCTGGTTAACTCCTGGACGGGCGCTGTACCAGAGCTAAAGGGTGAGAGAGGCGTGGTCAGGAGAAACACAAGGGGGCGCTGCTCGAAATCCCAGCGATAATTTAATCATGTGGTCGCCTAGTTTACCTTTCGAAGTTAATCTGTTTGTGTTTCCCTCCCACAGCAAAATACCTGCTGACATTCACCGAATTCGGCTGTCTTCCCATAAGTTCCCTAAACCACGTCGAAAACGTAGGACTGATCCTCACGAGGTAAGCGCGTGCCCGTGTTAGAGGCTGCAGCATTGGTGGGGGGCGTGTGCTCGTGTGACTGACAGTTTTGCGTTTATTCTTCCGCACCCCAGTTTCTACGACCTGGTGATCGGGATCGAGGACCCAAATGAGTTCATTCCTCCGCCTTTCTGCGAAAAAGCAGAACTTCAGCAGACGGAGAGCGAAAAGGTGAAGGACTTCCTCAGGTTCTTCATTTGAGAACAATCCAAAAATGTGTTGCTGCTGTTGAAAATAAAGGCTTTAGCTAACTATTTTTTACTACTATTGGCGTCCCCCTAATCTTAAAGATACAGCACTGAAAGTAAAATACTGACTCGAAACACGTGTAACCCTGGTTTCTTGATGAGTGGGTAGCGTGTGCCAGTCCCCCTCTCGGGCTGTGGGTAGTAAGCGGGCTACAGTTTCTCTAACGATTACGTTTAATAATCACCAACACGGCGGCACAACACCTTCCAACTTCTTTCCCCAGCCGCTCTTCACCGTTCCCCTCTAAACCCGTCCCCCTGTGTACCAGGGCAGATAGGAACTAATACAACGGATAACCAAGGGAACTGTTAATTGATTGATTGGCTAATGGGTGTGCTCCCAATTATTGTGAATTACTCTCAGGTGTGTTTGTCATGTAACCATGCCATGTGATTTCCTATTTAAGCTGCACCTACACCAATAAACAAGAGATTGAGTGTCCTTACCGCATCCAGTGTCCAAGTGGTGTTTATTCTGTCCAAGTTTATGGAAATGTTTTAGCCGGTATCAAGTCAAGCTCTGTTCAACAGGTTATGGGCCCAGAGTCGCTGAAATTTGCACAGATACAGTGTGAGTATCCACCGCAAGACATTTTTGTTTGCGCGTTTGGAGTGCCAGCACCATGAGCGAACGGACAAGTTCACGGTGGTCTCGTCTTGTGTTCGACGGAGACGAAAAGAACTATGAACTGTGGGAGACTAAGTTTTTGGGCCATCTGCAGTTACAGAAATTGAAGGACACAATTTTGAATGGACCCACCGAGGGTGCAAATGGTAGACGCACTGGCTGAGGATGCAGCAAAGAATGCTGAAGCATATGCTGAACTGATCCAATTCCTCGATGATAAAAGTTTGTCCCTGGTCATGTGAGAGGCTGCAGATGGCGGGTGAGGAGCACTCAGGATTTTGCGGGACTATTACAGTATACTGGCAAGGGTAAGCCCCGCATTGTGAGTCTTTACACAGAACTGACTTCCCTGCGAAAGTTGAGTAGTGAGAGTATGACTGACTATGTCATACGTGCTGAGACCTCAATCACAGCGCTAAGGAATGCTGGAGAGGTCTTGAGCGATGGACTATTAGTTGCAATGGTTTTGAAGGGGCTGCCAGAATCATTCAAGCCTTTTTCCATTTTTGTCACTCAAAGAGATGAGACTCTCTCTTTTGCGGATTTTAAGACAAAATTGCGGAGTTATGAGAACACTGAAGGTATGCGCACAGCTGTGGCCGAAGACAACGTCATGGGAGCCCGGGCGCATCCAAGGAAGATCAGTGCCCCGGCAGGTGCAAGGGTGCAGGGCACTGAGAGCGGGAACATTGAGTGTTTCCGTTGTGGCCAGAGAGGACACAAGGCAAGACAGTGCTAGCATGGTCAACAGTGGTACAGCCACGGCAAGAGTACCACATGGCGAGGAGGACGGAAACCGAAGCAGCAGGACAACGCACGTGGGGTGTACGAGGAGACAGACAACACCTTCGCCTTCGAGCTGGTGACTAGTGATCGTCAGCCAGGGAGCGGAGTCACCAGAAAGGGGCTGATGGTGGACACCGGTGTGACATCGCACATCATCACCGACCTGGTCAAGTTCAAGAGCTTCGACGACCAATTCCAGGCCGAGACGAACTGTGTGGAGCTAGCCGACGGCACGAGGTGCAAGGGGGTCGCGGAGCGCAGAGGAGAAGCAGTGGTGTGTCTGGTCGACAGCAGGGGGCGGTACCTCAGTGCCACATTGAAGCAGGCACTGTACATCCCCTCCTATCCCCAAGACATCTTCTCCGTGAAAGCTGCAACTTCCAGTGGGGCAACAGTGACCTTCAAGGAGGGTGAAGACGTCCTGCAGTACAAAGATGGCACACGTTTTCTCATTCATGAACATAACAGACTGTTCTATTTGCCTACTGTGTCAGTAAACGATGACTGTGATGATCAATGTATGAGTTGCCATGATATTCAGACGTGGCATGAGATTTTGGGACACTGCAATTTTGATGATATTAAGAAGTTAGAGAAGGTTGTGGATGGTATGTCAATCAAGGGTAAAGCATCCAAGTCTATGCAATGTGAAGTGTGTGTTCAAGGTAAATTCACTCAGAGCAGGAATAGGAAACCTGATGTAAGGGCTAAGTCAGCATTAGAGTTGGTACACACTGACTTGGCAGGTCCTATTGACCCAGAGTCCAGAGAAGGGTATAGGTATGCACTTTCCTTTACTGATGACTACTCAAGTGAAGTGTTTGTCTACTTTCTGAAGCACAAAAGTTACACAGTGGAAGCCACAGAGAGGTTCCTAGCTGACACAGCCCCATATGGAAAAGTTATATGTATCGGGTCTGACAATGGTACTGAGTTTACTGGACAGGGTTATCAAGCACTAATTCGCAGGAACAGAATCAGACATGAGACATCAGCACCATACTCACCACACCAGAATGGCACTGCTGAGCCTAACTGGAGGACCCTTTTTGATATGGCTAGATGTATGCTCTTGGAAAGCAAGTTACCCAAGGAGCTATGGCCGTATGCAGTCCAGACAGCAGCAGTGGTGAGGAATAGATGTTTCAACAACCGCACCAGACAGACACCTTACTTTGTGCTGACAGGAAGGAGACCTAATGTGTCTAGGATGCAGATGTTTGGTACTTTGTGTTATGCCTATAGACAGGACAGGAAGAAGCTAGACCCAAGGTCTGAGAAAGGCATCTTCGTTGGGTATGATAAGAACAGTCCAGCCTATATGGTCTACTATCCTGACAGTAGGAAGGTGATGAAACACATACTGATGAGGTTCATGTTCAATGTTGAGGGACAGGAGACTGATGACATGTCTGATGAGGATGATGTTGGTATGCGGTATGGCACAACTAGACCTGACCCTGACAAACCCAAGCAGTGTGACATTCCAGAGACTAGGCTAGGCCCAAGTCAGGTAAGCCTACAGCCAGCTGAGGTCAAGCCAGAACCATATTCTCCACGGAGATACCCTGGTAGAGAGACCTGTTCAACAGGAACATACTGAACCTAAATATAACACATGTAAATATAACCGAAATAATAAAGTGCTGTAACTGATTATAAATAAAATAAAATAAATTTATATTAAATCTGATCATTCAACATAACATTGTAATGTAAAATAAATATACATTAACCTCAATAAAATTACTGCAAAGCATAATAATAATATAACATAAATCAGTGACATACACTTAATTAAAATAATCCAAAAAATAATGTGCACAGTAAATACGGTTACAGTCTTCCCCTGCTGTGGTAGAAATGTCCTCATTTCAACAAGTCACGTACGAACCAAAAAACAGATATGGAAATGAAAAACCCTGTATATGGCCAGTAACGACCAACCATCCAGTACCCAACAACTCAACATATGTACATTTCGTCAACTGTCGTTAAAGTTGGTCTTGGTTGTCGTAGCACAACACGACGTGAAACACTGACAAAGAAAACAGAGTATCTGCGCTGTAGAAGTAGTCCATGGCCTGAGATTCTGGCCTGTGCAAACGGTACAATATCAAATCACAACACTTAAAGAACAACGAACATGTAGGGGCCATATGTGTCCCTTCAAAGCTCTTTAAGTGACAAAGTCCTTGTATTTAGCTGGCTGCCGAACCCGGCGTCCATAGCGGGACGTGACCTGCAGGGGCACCTGGGGCAATGAATTGGGCCTACGAACATCCATCGGGGCAACTGATGACGAGGGAAAGGGGAAAGAGGGGCAAGGACTGGGAGGCTGCGAACAGGGGGGGACATTGTACTGAGGAGCAGCCTGGGTGGATTGGACACCGGCTACATTTCAGCCGTGGTGGAAACATGTGAGGGAACAGGAGGGCGAAAAGGCAGGGCACCCGACAAAGCAGTAATTTTTTATTTTAGTTTGTACTTATTTTCCTCGCTAGATTTAAGTTACGATTCCGGCGTCTTAATTTACTAGTTTAGCCACAGCAGAATAAAAATAGCAGCTTGAAACCACTAGGTGGCTGTATTTATTGATTATTAAAATATTGAGTGTGCAATATATATAGTATACCAGTCAAAAGTCTAAACGCTTACCCATAGAAAGGTTTATTTGTACTATTCTCGACATTTTAGAATAATTATAAAGATATAAAAATTGTAAAATAACATATACCTAATTATGCACTGACCAAAAAGTATTAAACAAAAAAAAAATTGTTGGAGGGGGCAGCTCTGTGGGTTGGGACTCAGAAGGTTGCTGGTTCGAATCCTCTGGTCGGCAGAATGGTCCCACCATTGGGCCCTTGAGTCAGGCCCTTAACCCCAATTGCCCCAGGGACTGGTAATCCCTACTGTCTCCTCCACGGGTGATCGCCGGATCCATTCAGAGCAGAATTTTTGAGAATGCTGCAGTAAATGCGGAGTTGAACAGGAAGCAGCTAGTGGAGAGGCAGCCCCCTCTGAGGTGGGGGGAAATGCCAGGATGTGTTGAGCTGTCCTCCGAAGCAGGTTGGACTCCCGGGAGCAGACAGGCGGACGGCAGCGTGGCAGCAGCGGGACGGACCCGACAGCTTCCTGATTCAGGTGTTACGTGGGAGAATGCTTGCTCAAGGGCTGGGGTTGGGTGATGTCACCCCCCCCCTAAGGAAACACCAGAGTGAGCACTGTTTTCCTCCCAAAGGGACCTTTGGTGGTTTATTGCCCAGCACTGTAGCCTCCTGCACTGCAGCTTTGATTCTTCCGCCATGGCTCAGTGTGTGGAGGGTTCATGTTGTCCTCATACTGTATGTGGGGGGTGCGGGGGGTTGGGGGGACTCGTGTCCATGATCAGAAGGTCACTGGCTCAAATGCTGAAGTCAGAAGAGTGACTGCACCATTGGGCCCCTGAGCAAGGGCCTAAAATCCAGTTTGTCTTGGCCCCGCCTCCTCTAGTTGCTTGGCCCACCCCCTCTACAATCTGATTGGTTATCTGAACCAATCATTTTTCGTTGTGCCCTCAGAACATTTTTGTGTAAGCAAAACTCATCGTTTCTGTCTTCTGTTAACAGGGTTGATGAGGTGAGATGATGAGATCCATCAATGAGACACACAGAATGAAGGTTTGTCTCATTTCCTTCCACAGCTTTTCCCCTCACGCTCGGTGCCTCAGGGTGTCTTGGTGTTAGAAGATTCACATGGTCCTTTTCTGAGGTGCGTTTCCCAAAAGTGCCTGTTAGCTACTGCCATAGTTGGACCCATTCAGTTGCATGGCTAAAGCCAGTGTTTCCCAATCCACGTTTTTGCTTCCTCTCAGCTCTCAGCATGCCTGTGCCAGGTATTCGGTGTTCCTGATTGGCTGGGAGCTGGGAGGAAGCAAAAACGTGGACTGTCCGGGGTTCCCCGAGGACTGGGTTGGGAAACACTGGCTAAAACTATGGAAGATGCTAACATAGTTAGCAACTTTGCTTTTGGGGAAGGCACCCCTGATTGGTTTGATATATGTTATATGTTATTTTACAATTTTTATATCTTTATAATTATTCTAAAAAGTCGAGAATAGTACAAATAAACCTTTCTATGGGTAAGCGTTTAGACTTTTGACTGGTATACTATATATATTGCACACTCAATATTTTAATAATCAATAAATACAGCCACCTAGTGGTTTCAAGCTGCTATTTTTATTCTGCTGTGGCTAAACTAGTAAATTAAGACGCCGGAATCGTAACTTAAATCTAGCGAGCGACCGGACTAAGGAAAATAAGTACAAACTAAAATTAAAAATCAAAAAAGGCAGCTTGTGGGAAAAGATGAACGTGTAAAAGTACGTACTCAAAAATCACCGAAGGAGAATTAAAAGTCGTGGCCAAGTCGAAGCAAGACATTCTCCGATGCCCCAGTTGACAGCACGCTGGTTTTCATGCTATTAACAGTGACGTCAATAGTTAAATCATTCAGTATTATCTTTTGATGAGCAGCTATCCAGAAATTACATCAACTGCTATTGACAGCTTGAAATATTAACGATCAAAGGATAATATTAACACATATAAGGTCCCCTGCAACCTTAATTGACAGTTTGTATATTTCCCGTGAAATGTATAGTCCCCAGGGAAGAACTGGGCCCGGCACAACGTCATAAATCCTGGCGGCTCAGCCAGCCCATAACGCTGTTAATCTCAATTAGAAACCTGCCACCCAAGCCACCCACGTCAATGTGCCATCTCCTTCCCGTACGGGTCTCTTTCAATTCAAGCCGTTCTCCTTTCCTAGATGGATCAATCGGAAGGTCACTATGCTCTTTACCTGCACATGTCATCAAAATCGCAACAAACTCCTGGAATCATTAACTGAACGCTACACATATACTAAATTTAATTATGCAACGCTTCCGGTGTAGCAACGGTTTCCAAACTCCTGGGAACTGAATTTAAGAAGCTTGCTGTATTTTGTCATGGCACTCAGGACGACATGAACTCCAAGACACGCAATTTTTACACTGCATATTTTACCATGGTATATCCAGTGGTTACAAGGCACACAGGGTGAAATGCCAACAATGCCTTGGAGAAGCTGATCCATAACCAGGCTGATGCTTAAAAGCAGGAAAAGCACGTGGGCATTATGTAGTCGTTGTGCAAATATGAGAATCAATATAGCCAGAAATAAATTTTGTGGGCATTGGGCAACTGTATTGGTTGATTTCCACTTTGGGTGGGGGGGGAATCCTCTCTGTATATTTTGCTACATGTGTGAAGGTCTGAAGGTGGTCCCTATCTTTTCTGTGTTTTCTCATATCACTGCTTTTATCAGAGTTCCTGTAAGGACTTCTTGAAAATCATTTTAGTCATCTGTGTCGAGGAGCAATATTTGACGCTCCGTTGCTCAAAATTCACGCTGCTGCCTGTCCCTGTGGCCTTATTTGCTGGTCCATCCACCTGTCCATAACCCCAGATTCGGTACGAGGTCGCTGAGCTTGGGGCCCAGTCCACGAAGCAGCAGGCACAAGACAGAGGGCACACTGCCCAGGAGGCGAAAAGTCACCCCTACTAACCAATTAAAATACACAAACTCGGAAGCTCTAGATATGCCAACAATTTGGTAGAAATATACTAAAAAACAAAATGATTAATATGCCAAAATTATACTATTACAGCGCTCCCAGAAAGTCTTGGGGAAACTTAATCCAGTAAATATACTGCAAACTTATTAATCTTAATACAAAAATTATTACTTTGTTCGTTTGTTTACAAAAAACATTTTACACCATAAACAACCAGTAGTTGTAAGTATAACATTCATTTCAAGTAATAATAAATCGAAACCCAAATTATAGTTCTAAACCAGCTATTCTGAGTTATAAAGTTGATTGTCAGGCAGTCTCATTAGGGACTTTTTAATGAGTAATACCTTTGCAATAATATAAAACACCAAATGTTTGTGTTTAGTTTCCCTTTGGGAGCCAGTGACTACAACTGTAATTAATAGCAAAATGGCAAGAGCAGAACTGGGGGGTATTCCGTGAAGGAGGATTTCTTACTTAGCCAGATAACTTCTTGTATTTAAGGTAGTCTGGGCTAAATGGACTTTATTTTCATTCCTTTTCATTTAGCCCAGACTACCTTAAATCCGACAAGTTATCTGGCTAAACAAGAAATCCTGCTTCATGGAACAGCCCACTGAATGAGTCAGTCCAAAAAAAAATCACACTTAATAAAGAGAGTGTATGTGCTGATGAGGTGCAGAGATATGCTAAACATTGCTTGTTAATTGGCTTTTGTCATGAAGCCAATAAATTAGCAACATTTTTAAAGCATTAAGCCAGCATCCTAAGACTTTCAGCAGGAGTATCGTCACTGGCGTCAGTAGCTCAGTTGAGGTTCCGGAACCTCACTTTGATTGGCCTCATTTTGGCGCCTTTCTCTTTCATGCACTCCATCTCCGACTGTCATCCAGAATGTGACTGCTTGTTGCGGAAAACGACTTTACTGTTGTTAACATTTTGGCCACTAGATGGCAGTGGCGTATAGCGATGAGACAAAGCAGGTTATTTTCTTTTTACGTGCACTATGGCGTAGAGCGAATGATTAATAAATTATCTCGTGCACTAGCATAAGTAAAGCCTCTGGGTTAATTTAAAAAAAAAAAAACCTCCCGCCTTACTTTCCAAACAACACGGCACATTACATATGACAAAAAGTGACTAATCACAAATGCAATATCAATTTATTCGCTGCTTCCTTCATACAGATGAAAATTAAGCAAATGCATCTTCCTGAAATTTGATGCCACATTCAGCATATTTTGGCCTTTGTCGTGCATGGCTGTTTTCAAGGGCACCTTGAGTCAGATTAGCCTTTCAATAGAGCCTCGTGCGGTAAGGAAACACACAGACTGCACGCGGCCTATTAAAAGCCCAAACAACTAACTTGCCCAGCGAGACGCAACAACAAAGACCGTGGTGCATTACAGGGTTGAGTTGCCGCCATATTTTCACGGAGATGGTAAGAATAAAGAAAATTTTTCTCTGTGGAAAACTAGACTGGAGCTAGCAGTTAGAGCTTGTGCAGATGGACAGCCACCAGATATTGCCACTATTCTTCCCACACGTCTTAGTGGAGATGCATTAGCCTATTGGCTGTTGCATGTAAGTGGGAACGTGCACAGGAAGCCTTAAAACTCCTTCCTCCACCAATGTTTTCACAAACACCTACACCTACCACTTCCCTTGCATCACAAGGTGAACCACTCTCAGCTATGGTATCCACCAAACATGGCAAACGTCACTCAGACCCATCTCCAGGCCTTATTGATGTTGTTAAACAGCTTTCAGATGATGTTCGTGCACTTAAATTGGAAGTCACTCAGCTTGGGCGACATCATCAGCCCTCCGCCGGTTCCGATGTTCCCCATGCTGGTTTTTCCAGACGTGAATATAACCCTGCACCCGAACTCAGACATGAGCGTGGAAGAGAATGTTCTCAACGCTCCCCATCTCTGTCTCCTGAACGGGGTACCTACTCCTCTGCACCTAACTACCACGGATCCAGCAGGTCATACGGCGATCCTCTGAGCCCCAGGTATTCGCGCCGTGACGGACACTGCTCCCCTACACCTCCACCTTCTCCATATCGTCAACGTAACTACCACTCTGCCAGTAGCTATGGTCATTACAGAAACTACAGCCCGGACAGGCGCCACTCACCTGACCCCTACAGGGGACGGGAAACACCCCAAGGTGGCTCCTCTAGACACGCCTCTTATTCTCCTCCACATTACACTAGCAAACCCAGGTATGACTCACCCCAAGCACGCTCAGCCAGAGAACGATACCTCGTGAATAGGGAAAGGAGCCATCGTGTGAGTTTCACGGAAGATCTCTCTGATTCGGGAAAAGAGTGGTAGCAGATGCTGAGGGCCAAGTGTCTGCTGCTGCGGGTGATGAGGCCCAACGACAGGTGTTGCCACCCTCTTGCAGAACCCCAACACGTTATGTGATGACGGTTATTGAGAACGTTGCCACTACAGTATACCTGGACACAGGTTCAGACATATCACTGATTAGTGAGGCCTTTAGAATGTCTATTCCATCTCTCAGAACAAAACCCATACAGCGCTCTCAACTCTTTCCTAGGTCAGTGACTGGTGACTATTTAGACAACCTTGGCACACTTCCCATCACCATCAGGCTCTGCAATGAGGTTTTCACCCACACAGTCCAGGTAATCAGGAACATTACACAGCCGGTGATCTTACAGTAGGTTGGGACTTCCTACTACTGCATCATGCTGTTGTTGACTTGCGTGAAGGTATTTTCAAGGTAGGGAATCGCACTAGTGTCCCCCTCCTGTGCGCTACGGAGACAGTTCTTCTGAGCTGCAGCGCTGTCACCCTAGCTCCTGTCTTAGTTCCTGCCATGTCACAGATGACCCTTCTAGCTAAGGTTCAGCCAGCTGTTGGCATGCCTGATGTTGAAGCCGATTATACGGGTATTCTAGAGCCAGATCCACCAGGCTACCAAGGTCTGTTAGTTGCACGTACGCTTGCTCCTGTACAGGGAGGACTGATTTATGTTAGGGTTATGAACCCAACTAATGCTGAGCTCCAGGTTCCAGGTGACACTAGGCTAGGAGATTTCCATCCACTAGGAACAGACAGTAACAATGACTACTGTGTAGTAGAAGCTAAGGTGGCCAAAGTTGCTTCCACCACAGGGCCCTCTCCTCAACAGTCAGTCCCAAATGTTGACCTTAATCAGGCAGAACTTACTCCTGAGCAGCGACGGCAGCTTGAAGCTTTACTGCTGACTTACAGTGACATTTTCAGTGCTAATGACCATGACTATGGACGCACTGACGTAGTCCAACATTGCATCAAAACCAGAGAGGTTCCACCCATCAAACAGAGAGCATACAGAACCTCGCCCAACATGAGAACGGAGATAGACAGGCAGGTGCAGCTGCTCCTTTCACAGGACATCATTGAGGAAAGTTGTAGCCCCTGGTCCTCGCCTGTTGTTCTTGTCCGGAAAAAAGATGGCAGCTACAGATTCTGTATTGATTACAGGAAGTTGAATGCAGTGACCATTAGAGATTCATACCCCCTGCCACGCCCTGCAGATGCACTTGACAGCCTGTCCGGTGTGTGCTGGTTCAGTACAATGGACTTATCAAGTGGATATTGGCAGGTCAAGCTTGATCCACATGACAAGGAGAAAACTGCGTTCACCACAGGCAGTGGCCAATATCAATTTAAAGTTATGCCCATGGGCCTCACTAATGCCCCACCCACTTTTCAGAGACTGATGGAGCTGGTGCTCCATGGCCTGTATTGGAAGGAATGTTTAATTTACCTGGATGATGTCCTTGTGTTCAGTCGCTCCTTTGCACTACATGCTCTCACCCAAAAAGGGGCAATATTCAGTTGGACTGTTGAATGTGATGATGCTTTTCAGTCATTGAAACATGCTCTCACTTGCCCGCCTATAGTGGCACATCCCATCTTCACCCAGCCCTTCTTGTTGTACACAGACACGTCACAGGATAATATTGGCTCAGTGCTGGCTCAAAGACAAGACAATAAGGAACACGTCATAGCCTATGCAAGTCATACACTCAGCTCTTCTGAAAGAAGGTGGTCTACTTTTGACCGGGAACTTTGGGCAGTTGTTTGGTCTGTGAGGCACTTTAAACACTTCTTGGCATGGGATCCTGTGCAGGAAGATCAAAGCAGGCCCATGTGCACCTGCTTCCTTCCAAGTTGTTCTTCCCGCAGCTCTCATCCCCACAGCTCTTGCAACACTGCATGGTAACCCATTTAGTGGTTACCAAGGCGCAGAGCGCACACTGCTGAGGGCCAGACGCATCTGTTACTGGCCATATATGTCCCGTGACATTCACAAGTTTTGTACAGAATGCTTGCCATGCCAAACACGAGGATCTCCCACTCCACATGAAAGAGCCCCGCTACAGCCCATTCAAGTAGAGAGACCTTTCCAAAAGATTGCTGCAGACATCACTGAGCTGCCTGTCACCACACAAGGTAACAGGTATGTTCTGGCAGTAATGGACTATTTCACACGGTATGTTAACCTCTTTCCATTGAAGGATCAGCGTGCCACTACTGTGGCAAAGTGCACTTTTGAAGACTACATAAGACAACATGGCTTGCCGCAGTCAATTCACACAGACCAAGGACGGCAGTTTGAATCAGACCTCATTAAGCATCTCTGCGCCTTATTGGGTATTGCCAAAACACGCACATCTCCATATCATGCACAGTCGGATGGTATGGTAGAGAGACTGAACAGGACGCTGAAAGATCAGCTTGCAAAGTATATATCGCATTCTGGAGGTGAGTGGGATCAGTACTTGCCACAAGTTGAACTCGCCTACAACTCAAGTGTTCATACGAGCACTGGATTTTCCCCCTTCTTTCTGGTTCATGGCAGAGAACCAAACTTGCCGCTCGATATTGTGTTGAACTGTAGTCCAACTGTGACTTCCCCCACACCTGGTTCACCAGCAGAATATGCCAAGCTGATTGCTGTTCGGTTGTCACGTGCTTTCAAGGATGCAGCCCTGAACAGTGGTGCAAACAAACAGCACCAAAAGGCTCAGTATGACAGGAAAGTGGTGTTTCACCCTCACCAACCGAGTGACCTTGTTCTCCTGGATGACCCAGCACAAAAGATGAACAAGCTTGCTCCCAGGTGGAAGGGGCCATTTGTGGTCCAGCATCGGTTGAGCAGAGACGGACACCCTGGCGTTACTTATGAGATCACCAACCCTAGGAACGCTCACTCATGGACATGGATTGTTCACCATAATCGACTAAAAACCTACAAAGGGACTTTGCTAACCCCTCCTGCCAACAATCAGGCACCCTCCGTGCCAACTGATGGGGGTGGGGCAGTGACCTCAGCCCCTTCTCTTACTGCTTTGTCGGGTGCCCTGCCTTTTCGCCCTCCTGTTCCCCCACGTTTCCACCACGGCTGAAATGTAGCCGGTGTCCAATCCACCCAGGGCTGCTCCTCAGAACAATGTCCCCCCCTGTTCGCAGCCTCCCAGTCCTTGCCCCTCTTTCCCCTTTCCCTCGTCATCAGTTGCCCCGATGGATGTTCGTAGGCCCAATTCATTGCCCCAGGTGCCCCTGCAGGTCACGTCCCGCTATGGACGCCGGGTTCGGCAGCCAGCTAAATACAAGGACTTTGTCACTTAAAGAGCTTTGAAGGGACACATATGGCCCCTACATGTTCGTTGTTCTTTAAGTGTTGTGATTTGATATTGTACCGTTTGCACAGGCCAGAATCTCAGGCCATGGACTACTTCTACAGCGCAGATACTCTGTTTTCTTTGTCAGTGTTTCACGTCGTGTTGTGCTACGACAACCAAGACCAACTTTAACGACAGTTGATGAAATGTACATATGTTGAGTTGTTGGGTACTGGATGGTTGGTCGTTACTGGCCATATACAGGGTTTTCATTTCCATTTCTTTTTTTGGTTCGTACGTGATTTGTTGAAATGAGGACATTTCTACCACAGCAGGGGAAGACTGTAACCGTATTTACTGTGCACATTATTTTTTTGGATTATTTTAATTAAGTGTATGTCACTGATTTATGTTATATTATTATTATGCTTTGCAGTAATTTTATTGAGGTTAATGTATATTTATGTTACATTACAATGTTATGTTGAATGATCAGAATATTAATTTATTTTATTTTATTTATAATCAGTTACAGCACTTTATTATTTCGGTTATATTTACATGTGTTATATTTAGGTTCAGTATGTTCCCTTGGTTATCCGTTTTATTAGTTCCTATCTGCCCTGGTACACAGGGGGACGGGTTTAGAGGGGAACGGTGAAGAGCGGCTGGGGAAAGAAGTTGGAAGGTGTTGTGCCGCCGTGTTGGTGATTATTAAACGTAATCGTTAGAGAAACTGTAGCCCGCTTACTACCCACAGCCCGAGAGGGAGACTGGCACACGTTACCTACTCATCAAGAAACCAGGGTTACACGTGTTTCGAGTCAGTATTTTACTTTCAGTGCTGTATCTTTAAGATTAGGGGGACGCTAATAGTAGTAAAAAATAGTTAGTTAAGGCCTTTATTTTCAACAGCAGCAACACATTTTTGGATTGTTCTCAAATGAAGAACCTGAGGAAGTCCTTCAACTCTTCGTTCTCCAGCTGCTGAAGTTCTGCTTTGTCGCAGGAAGGCGGAGGAATGAACTCGTTTGGGTCCTCGATCCCGATCACCAGGTCGTAGAAACTGGGGTGCGGAAGAATAAACGCAAAACTGTCAGTCACACGAGCACACGCCCCCCACCAATGCTGCAGCCTCTAACACGGGCACGCGCTTACCTCGTGAGGATCAGTCCTACGTTTTCGACGTGGATTTGGGAACTTATGGGAAGACAGCCGAATTCGGTGAATGTCAGCTTGTATTTTGCTGTGGGAGGGAAACACAGACAGATTAACTTCGAAAGGTAAACTAGGGGACCACATGATTAAATTATCGCTGGGATTTCGAGCAGCGCCCCCTTGTGTTTCTCCTGACCACGCCTCTCTCACCCTTGAGCACTGGTACAGCGCCCGCCCATGAGTTAATCAGCACCCCCCCCATGCCAGGGGCTGAGTTGGTCCCCAGCACCATCTTGCCCAGCAGTTTGGCGTCGGGAGGGATCTCTATCGGCCGGAAGGGAGTCTTCAGTGGCGCCTTCTTGCAGGTTTGGTTTGGGTACGATATCTCATAAGAGACCCCCTGTAAGAAGCAGCAAGTCACTGCACGGCTGTACACAGTTCATTTCCATACACTGTCCGAAGCCGATCTCTGGAAGTTACGGGCACGAGGCAGGGAATACCCCAGCAGGGGGCGCCAACCCACCGCAATCCATTGTGCTTGTTTCTTTATATCACTTTATTTTGCTTTTGCTTGTTTATCATTTATTTGTTTGTAATTTTTTTTCATTCGCCTGCACTGCAACTGACATTCAGGATTTGTGCTACTTCAAGATTACGCTCCTTAAGAGTTCAGACGATGCACGGAATCTAAAGTTTATGCACAGCAGCTGTCAGCACTGGGGCTATCCAGTCACGCTTCAGATTAGTCACTGTTATCCTAGGGATGAGGGTCACCTCTTTGTAGAGCAAAAGCAAGTCCACGAAGGAGGTCTGGTTGTGGTGGACTATCAGTGCCCTGACGCGGGCCTGCTGGCTCGGGGTGTCGTAGCTGAACCGCTCAGCTATGATTTTCCCTTCGGGGTATTCCTGTGTGGCAGGAATACTTACAACATCAAATTTTCCGCCCATTCGAGGAGGTGGTTCTGACAGTTGGATTAAATACAGAAATAGAGGGTGAATTCATCACAGTGTCCCGACAGCGTAATCAGAAATACTGCAAACGCTGAGTCTTTTTATAGTTGTTATAGGTACTACAAGCATGACACTGTCAGGACGTGGGTCCCTGTCCAGGTTCTAATGCCAAGCCTTTAAAAGACCCCCCCCCCCCCCCTGTTTGTCTCTTACTGCAAGGATGAGGTTTCTCTGTCGCCACGGCCGCCAGGCCCAGGCAGACGGCGAGGAGGCTGAGGGCCCGCATGCTATCTGGCGTTCCGAGGCGGACTGTGTCCCCTGACTCCAAACCCTCCTATTATATGCAGGACGTGTGAGTCCAAGGTTCACGTTCTCCCTTCATCCTACTGTGAGTCGTGTGAATCGGTACCGTTGTGCAAGTTAAAGGTGCACGCGGCCCCCAGCCGCTTCCAGGTTCACAGCACACTGTTTGTGAATTATCTGCATTCTCTGTTGGCAAGTAGATACATACGTACATAAATAATTTGTGCTCTGTGTGTATGTGTGTGTGTGTGTGTGCGCGCGTGCGCGTGTGCGCGCGCGCGCATACGTGTATATATATCAGAGGGAGAGAGAGATAGAGAGAGAGTAGAAATACTGCGTAAAAATCCTTTTAGCTTGTTTTCTTGTTACTGAAGTATCTGAAATGGACGAATACTGCCCACACATTTTCTTTTAAAACACATTTGCGTCGTCAGTCATTGTTGCTAATGAACATTATATACAATGTGACACTCATTCACAATGTAACACTCATTCACAATGTAACTCTACATAGTTTCCTTCCAGACAAGCTCACTGGGTGCTAAGAGGAAAACTTGCGTTTTTACAGACTGACGCTGGTCTGAAAGGAATAAGCAAGCTGTTCGGCACGGAGGATAAACACTGAATCAGCACAGATGCGTGTGCGTGTGTGTCTGTGTGTATGTATGTGTGTGTGTGTGTGTGTCTTTGTGTGTATGTGTGTGTGTCTTTGTGTGTATGTGTGTGTGTGTGTGTGTCTTTGTGTGTATGTCTGTATATGTGTGTGTCTCTGTGTGTATGTATGTGTGTGTGTCTTTGTGTGTATGTATGTATATGTGTGTGTCTCTGTGTGTATGTATGTATGTGTGCCTTTGTGTGTATGTATGTATATGTGTGTGTTTGTGTGTTTCTGTCTCTGTGTATGTATGTATATGTGTGTGTTTGTGTGTCTCTGTCTCTGTGTATGTATGTATATGTGTGTGTTTGTGTGTGTCTGGCTGTTTCTGTGTGTTTCTGTGTGTGTGGGTGTTTGTGTGTGTGTGTGTTTGTGTGTGTGTGGGTGTAACACTGCCTGCCAGTGGAGGCTCCTGTGTGTTTGGTCTTCATGTTTGTTCTCCTTGAATGAAGACTCTGTGTACACACTTAGAGAAGTTAAAGTTGCCTGAACTTCTGTTCGTTTCTATTCCTTTTGATGTCGCCCACATGGTGGCACAGGGTAAAGGCCATAAAACCTGAATCACTGCATCATAATGTCTTTTTATGGTTATACTACAGCAATAACAACACATGAACAGTGTGCATGACCTCCTCAGTGTCATGTGATCATTGCTCCTTGACCAAGAGGGAGCCATGGAACATGTGACTGTATGTATCCAATAGCAGTGAGTCACACATTACTGCTCATATCCAATAACAGTGAGTCTCACATAACTGTATATATAAAACCTGCTATTTACACATTTCTAAGCCATTTTTAGCCATACCTCAGTAATGCTAAATGCCAATAATTATGCAATTATGTTTTTCTCCCAGAAGTGTATGTTTCAGAGAGGGAATACAGGCAACAGGATCGATGGTGGAGTTCAGTTTTATTATTTTCTGAGATAGTACAGAACTCAGCCTTTATAGGGACTCTCCTAATTCAGGTGTCAGGTTTACTTTGACAAAAAGCATTTAGTCTCATCGGCCTATGCCTGGTTTTTATTTTTTATTACCACACAGCCTTAATTACCAGCTTTGAAGGACATTCCACATACAGTATGTCAAGCTGTCGGTGTATCATGTTGCTGCTCCCACGATATTATTCTGAGGGTGGGAGGGAGACCTTGGTTCCCGGAGTATTCCCCCCCTCCCCAACTGCTGTCGAGTCGCTCGCACCCTCACCCCTCCGTTGGCCTCTCTGCCCTCTGTCCATCAGATCTGTGCCATTGCCTTTGCCTATTCTACTCCGGTTCTGGCGGCCGGGAACGCCGTGAGCTTCAAACCAATCAGGGGTGCCTTCCCCAAAAGCAAAGTTGCTAACTACTTTAGCATCTTCCATAGTTTTAGCCAGTGTTTCCCAACCCAGTCCTCGGGGAACCCCGGACAGTCCACGTTTTTGCTTCCTCCCAGCTCCCAGCCAATCAGGAACACCGAATACCTGGTACAGGCATGCTGAGAGCTGAGAGGAAGCAAAAACATGGATTGGGAAACACTGGTTTTAGCCATGCAACTGAATGGGTCCAACTATGGCAGTAGCTAACAGGCACTTTTGGGAAACGCACCTCAGAAAAGGACCATGTGAATCTTCTAACACCAAGACACCCTGAGGCACCGAGCGTGAGGGGAAAAGCTGTGGAAGGAAATGAGACAAACCTTCATTCTGTGTTTCTCATTGATGGATCTCATCATCTCACCTCATCAACTCTGTTAACAGAAGACAGAAACGATGAGTTTTGCTTACACAAAAATGTTCTGAAGGCACAAGGAAAAATGATTGGTTCAGATAACCAATCAGATTGTAGAGGGGGTGGGCCAAGCAACTAGAGGAGGCGGGGCCAAGACAAACTGGATTTTAGGCCCTTGCTCAGGGACCCAATGGTGCAGTCACTCTTCTGACTTCAGCATTTGAGCCAGTGACCTTCTGATCATGGTCACGAGTCCCCCCAACCCCCCGCACCCCCCACATATGGGGACAACATGAACCCTCCACACACTGAGCCATGGCGAAAGAATCAAAGCTGCAGTGCAGGAGGCTACAGTGCTGGGCAATAAACCACCAAAGGTCCCTTTGGGAGGAAAACAGTGCTCACTCTGGTGTTTCCTTGGGGGGGGGGGGGGGTGACATAACCCAACCCCAGCCCTTGAGCAAGCATTCTCCCACGTAACACCTGGATCAGGAAGCTGTCGTGTCCGTCCCGCTGCTGCCACGCTGCCGTCCGCCTGTCTGCTCCCGGGAGTCCAACCTGCTTCGGAGGACAGCTCAACACATCCTGGCATTTCCCCCCACCTCAGAGGGGGCTGCCTCTCCACTAGCTGCTTCCTGTTCAACTCCGCATTTACTGCAGCATTCTCAAAAATTCGGCTCTGAATGGATCCGGCGTTCACCCGTAGAGGAGACAGTAGGGATTACCAGTCCTTGGGGCAATTGGGGTTAAGGGCCTGACTCAAGGGCCCAATGGTGGGACCATTCTGCCGACCAGAGGATTCGAACCAGCAACCTTCTGAGTCCCAACCCACAGAGCTGCCCCCTCCAACAATTTTTTTTTTGTTTAATACTTTTTGGTCAGTGCATAATTAGGTATATGTTATTTTACAATTTTTATATCTTTATAATTATTCTAATATGTCGAGAATAGTACAAATAAACCTTTCTATGGGTAAGCGTTTAGACTTTTGACTGGTATACAATATACACTCACCTAAAGGATTATTAGGAACACCGTACTAATACGGTGTTTGACCCCCTTTCGCCTTCAGAACTGCCTTAATTCTACGTGGCATTGATTCGACAAGGTGCTGAAAGCATTCTTTAGAAATGTTGGCCCATATTGATAGGATAGCATCTTGCAGTTGATGGAGATTTGTGGGATGCACATCCAGGGCACGAAGCTCCCGTTCCACCACATCCCAAAGATGCTCTATTGGGTTGAGATCTGGTGACTGTGGGGGTCATTGTAGTACAGTGAACTCATTGTCATGTTCAAGAAACCAATTTGAAATGATTCGAGCTTTGTGACATGGCCTGCTGGAAGTAGCCATCAGAGGATGGGTACATGGTGGTCATAAAGGGATGGACATGGTCAGAAACAGTGCTCAGGTAGGCTGTGGCATTTAAACGATACCCAATTGGCACTAAGGGGCCTAAAGTGTGCCAAGAAAACATCCCCCACACCATTACACCACCACCACCAGCCTGCACAGTGGTAACAAGGCATGATGGATCCATGTTCTCATTCTGTTTACGCCAAATTCTGACTCTACCATTTGAATGTCTCAACAGAAATCGAGACTCATCAGACCAGGCAACATTTTTCCAGTCTTCAACTGCCCAATTTTGGTGAGCTCGTGCAAATTGTAGCCTCTTTTTCCTATTTGTAGTGGAGATGAGTGGTACCCGGTGGGGTCTTCTGCTGTTGTAGCCCATCCGCCTCAAGGTTGTGCGTGTTGTGGCTTCACAAATGCTTTGCTGCATACCTGGGTTGTAACGAGTGGTTATTTCAGTCAAAGTTGCTCTTCTATCAGCTTGAATCAGTCGGCCCATTCTCCTCTGACCTCTAGCATCAACAAGGCATTTTCGCCCACAGGACTGCCGCATACTGGATGTTTTTCCCTTTGCACACCATTCTTTGTAAACCCTAGAAATGGTTGTGCGTGAAAATCCCAGTAACTGAGCAGATTGTGAAATACTCAGACCGGCCCGTCTAGCACCAACAACCATGCCATGCTCAAAATTGCTTAAATCACCTTTCTTTCCCATTCTGACATTCAGTTTGGAGTTCAGGAGATTGTCTTGACCAGGACCACACCCCTAAATGCATTGAAGCAACTGCCATGTGATTGGTTGATTAGATAATTGCATTAATGAGAAATTGAACAGGTGTTCCTAATAATCCTTTAGGTGAGTGCATATTGCACACTCAATATTTTAATAATCAATAAATACAGCCACCTAGTGGTTTCAAGCTGCTATTTTTATTCTGCTGTGGCTAAACTAGTAAATTAAGACGCCGGAATCGTAACTTAAATCTAGCGAGCGACCGGACTAAGGAAAATAAGTACAAACTAAAATTAAAAATCAAAAAAGGCAGCTTGTGGGAAAAGATGAACGTGTAAAAGTACGTAGCCTACTCAAAAATCACCGAAGGAGAATTAAAAGTCGTGGCCAAGTCGAAGCAAGACATTCTCCGATGCCCCAGTTGACAGCACGCTGGTTTTCATGCTATTAACAGTGACGTCAATAGTTAAATCATTCAGTATTATCTTTTGATGAGCAGCTATCCAGAAATTACATCAACTGCTATTGACAGCTTGAAATATTAACGATCAAAGGATAATATTAACACATATAAGGTCCCCTGCAACCTTTATTGACAGTTTGTATATTTCCCGTGAAATGTATAGTCCCCAGGGAAGAACTGGGCCCGGCACAACGTCATAAATCCTGGCGGCTCAGCCAGCCCATAACGCTGTTAATCTCAATTAGAAACCTGCCACCCAAGCCACCCACGTCAATGTGCCATCTCCTTCCCGTACGGGTCTCTTTCAATTCAAGCCGTTCTCCTTTCCTAGATGGATCAATCGGAAGGTCACTATGCTCTTTACCTGCACATGTCATCAAAATCGCAACAAACTCCTGGAATCATTAACTGAACGCTACACATATACTAAATTTAATTATGCAGCGCTTCCGGTGTAGCAACGGTTTCCAAACTCCTGGGAACTGAATTTAAGAAGCTTGCTGTATTTTGTCATGGCACTCAGGACGTCATGAACTCCAAGACAGGCAATTTTTACACTGCATATTTTACCATGGTATATCCAGTGGTTACAAGGCACACAGGGTGAAATGCCCACAATGCCTTGGAGATGCTGATCCATAACCAGGCTGATGCTTAAAAGCAGGAAAAGCACGTGGGCATTATGGAGTCGTTGTGCAAATATGAGAATCAATATAGCCAGTGCTTGAAGTGGGCCGGAACGCAGCGGAACGCAGTTCCAGAACTTCTGTATTTTCGTCTTTTGGGTTCCACCACTTTTTTCTGCGTTCCGGTACTTACTGAAACTGATCCGACGCAGCGACAGTGACCCGAGAAAATTAGAGTTCCTGCAGTTTCAACAAGATGGTGATCGGGATCAAGGACCCAGACGAGTTAATTCCTCCGCCTTTCTGCGACAAAATAGAACTTCAGCAGACGGAGAGCGAAAAGGTGAAGGACTTCCTCAGGTTCTTCATTTGAGAACAATCCAAAAATGTGTTGCTGCTGTTGAAAATAAAGGCCTTAACTAACTATTTTTTACTACTATTAGCGTCCCCCTAATGTGCGTGTTTTACCAATACCCAATAAGGCGCAGAGATGCTAAATGAGGTCTGATTCAAACTGCCGTCCTTGGTCCGTGTGAATTGACTGCGGCAAGCCATGTTGTCTTATGTAGTCTTCAAAAATGCACTTTACCACAGTAGTGGCACACTGATCCTTCAATGGAAAGAGGTTAACATATCGTGTGAAATAGTCCATTACTGCCAGAACATACCTGTTACCTTGTGTGGTGACAGGCAGCTCAGTGATGTCTGCAGTAATCTTTTGGAAATGTCTCTCTACTTGAATGGGCTGTAGCGGGGCTCTTTCATGTGGAGTGGGAGATCCTCGTGTTTGGCATGGCAAGCATTCTGTACAAAACTTGTGAATGTCACGGGACATATATGGCCAGTAGCAGATGCGTCTGGCCCTCAGCAGTGTGCGCTCTGCGCCTTGGTGACCACTAAATGGGTTACCGTGCAGTGTTGCAAGAGCTGTGGGGATGAGAGCTGCGGGAAGAACAACTTGAAAGGAAGCAGGTGCACATGGGCCTGCTTTGATCTTCCTGCACAGGATCCCATGCCGAAGTACCAATCTGGGGAACTCATGCCAAAGTTTCCGCAAGGTGGAAGAGGAGTGTTTCAAGTGGCCTATCGGTGGTTTGGACGCACTGCCCTCTAGCCATGCGATGACTTCACTGAGACATCCATCCTCCCTCTGCTGGTCCCGCAACTTTACGAAGTCCACTGACAAAGTGTGACGGACTTCAGAGAAAACTGGGGCAGTGTGCGCGTGTGACTGACAGTTTTGCGTTTATTCTTCTGCACCCCAGTTTCTACGACCTGGTGATCTGGATCGAGGACCCAAACGAGTTCATTCCTCCGCCTTCCTGCGACAAAGCAGAACTTCAGCAGACGGAGAGCGAAGAGTTGGAGGACTTCCTCAGGTTCTTCATTTGAGAACAATCCAAAAATGTGTTGCTGCTGTTGAAAATAAAGGCCTTAACTATTTTTTACTACTATTAGCGTCCCCCTAATCTTAAAGATACAGCACTGAAAGTAAAATACTGAATCGAAACACGTGTAACCCTGGTTTCTTGATGAGTAGGTAACGTGTGCCAGTCTCCCTCTCGGGCTGTGGGTAGTAAGCGGGCTACAGTTTCTGTAACGATTACGTTTAATAATCACCAACATGGCAGCACAACACTTTCCAACTTCTTTCCCCAGCTGCTCTTCACCGTTCCCCTCTAAACCCGTCCCCCTGTGTACCAGGGCAGATAGGAACTAATAAAACGGATAACCAAGGGAACATACTGAACCTAAATATAACACATGTAAATATAACCGAAATAAAAGTGCTGTAACTGATTATAAATAAAATAAATGAATATTAAATCTGATCATTCAACATAACATTGTAATGTAAAATAAACATACATTAACCTCAACAAAATTACTGCAAAGCATAATAATAATATAACATAAATCAGTGACACACTTAATTAAAATAATCCAAAAAAAAAAATGTGCACAGTAAATACGTGTCACGTTTGGCTTGGAGGCGAGCAGGGAAGCAGGCGAGAGCAGCAAGGAAGTCAGGTAAATGGGGTTTATTTCACGAAAGACGGACATCTACGGACAATACAATGACAGATCTGGGGAAGACTGACTCAGACGAGGACTAAATACAAAAGACAAGCTAGACCTAACAGGACACAGGTGATCACACTCAGGGCTGAACACGAGGTAACGAGGTGGGCGTGGCACACATCAGGAGCGGACGGAGCGGGGCGTGACAATACGGTTACACACGTATTAATAAACAGAACTTTCTAAGGACGACTTTGAAAACAACCTGTCTGTTTTTTTATGAAAATAGGATGGGACACCTATCAGAACTTTGATTGGGATTTAAGGATTTCCAAAATCTTCATTCCCTCGGACCGTATGCTCAACGCGGGTTAGATCTGCAAACTAGACCTGCAGTTCACCAAAAGTTTTGGAAAGATTTTTTTTAACCTAGTTATTAAAAAGAGAAAAAAAGTGTGTCATGACACGGAGGGAATATATGTACAGTTAGTTGTTTGGGTTTTTACAGGCAGTCTGTGTGTTTCCTTACCGCACGAGGCTCTATTGAAAGGCTAATCTGACTCAAGGTGCCCTTGAAAACAGCCATGCACGACAAAGGCCAAAAGATGCTGAATGTGGCATCAAATTTCAGGAAGATGCATTTGCTTAATTTTCATCTGTATGAAGGAAGCAGCGAATTAATTGATATTGCATTTGTGATTAGTCACTTTTTGTCATATGTAATGTGCCGTGTTGTTTGGAAAGTAAGGCGGGAGGTTTTTTTTTTTTTTAAATTAACCCAGAGGCTTTACTTATGCTAGTGCACGAGATAATTCATTAATCATTCGCTCTACGCTATAGTGCACGTAAAAAAGAAAATAACCTGCTTTGTCTCATCGCTATACGCCACTGCCATCTAGTGGCCAAAATGGTTAACAACAGTAAAGTCGTTATCCGCAACAAGCAGTCACATTAATTTAGTACTCTTTTACCGAAAGTGACACACAAACTAAGGGTCAGAGAGCGCGTGTTAAGGATCTCGGTCAAGGGCATAACAAAGATAATTCTGACAGTCATGGGATTCAAACCCACAACCTTACATAGGTACAGATACCCAATCCATTGCCACATACATTCCCTAAAATTTTACCTTGCCGTAGTCTAACACCCTCAGGGTCACCTGTTCGACTTCCAGTCCCAGGCTCTCCTCATACACACAAGGTTTTTCTCCCACACTCCAAGTATATGTGGTCAAATCCCAGGACCATACAGTGCGCCTGTGAGCTTGTGCCCTGTGATGGCCGGCTATCTTATCTGGGGTGCGACCTTATGGTTCCTGGGACAGGCTGCTCACTCACCATGTGCCTGTACAGGATAAGCAACAGAAAATATATAGATGTACCTGAGATTGTGCTGAAGGAAAACCAGTGTTATCTCAGAGAGAAGATGACTTCCTTCGATAAAAGCCATACCGGACCTTCTGGATGACAGTCGGAGATGGAGTGCATGAAAGAGAAAGGCGCCAAAATGAGGCCAATCAAAGTGAGGTTCCGGAACCTCAACTGAGCTACTGACACCAGTGACGATACTCCTGCTGAAAGTCTTAGGATGCTGGCTTAATGCTTTAAAAATGTTGCTAATTAATTGGCTTCATGACAAAAGCCAATTAACAAGCAATGTTTAGCATATCTTTGCACCTCATCAGCACATACACTCTCTTTATTAAGTGTGATTTTTTTTTGGACTGACTCATTCAGTGGGCTGTTCCATGAAGCAGGATTTCTTGCTTAGCCAGATCACTTGTCGGATTTAAGGTAGTCTGGGCTAAATGAAAAGGAATGAAAATAAAGTCCATTTAGCCCAGACTACCTTAAATCCAAGAAGTTATCTGGCTAAGTAAGAAATCCTCCTTCACGGAATACCCCCCAGTTCTGCTCTTGCCATTTTGCTATTAATTACAGTTGTAGTCACTGGCTCCCAAAGGGATACTAAACATAAACATTTGGTGTTTTATATTATTGCAAAGGTATTACTCATTAAAAAGTCCCTAATGAGACTGCCTGACAATCAACTTTATAACTCAGAACAGCTGGTTTAGAACTATAATTTGGGTTTCGATTTATTATTACTTGAAATGAATGTTATACTTACAACTACTGGTTGTTTATGGTATAAAATGTTTTTTGTAAACAAGCGAACAAAGTAATGATTTTTGTATTAAGATTAATAAGTTTGCAGTATATTTACTGGATTAAGTTTCCCAAGACTTTCTGTGAGCGCTGTAATAGTATTATTTTGGCATATTAATCGTTTTTTTTTTTTTTTAGTATATTTCTACCAAATTGTTGGCATATCTAGAGCTTCCGAGTTTGTGTATTTTAATTGGTCAGTAGGGGTGACTTTTCGCCTTACGCTTGTTGACTAAGACTGGCATCCTGGGCAGTGTGCCCTCTGTCTTGTGCCTGCTGCTTCGTGGAATGGGCCCCAAGCTCAGCGACCTCGTACCGAATCTGGGGTTATGGACGGGTGGATGGACCAGCAAATAAGGCCACAGGGACAGATAGCAGCGTGAATTTTGAGCAATGGAGCGTCAAATATTGCTCCTCGACACAGATGACTAAAATGATTTTCAAGAAGTCCTTACAGGAACTCTGATAAAAGCAGTGACATGAGAAAACACAGAAAAGATAGGACCACCTTCAGACCTTCACACATGTAGCAAAATATACAGAGAGGATTCCCCCCCCACCCAAAGTGGAAATCAACCAATACAGTTGCCCAATGCCCACAAAATTTATTTCTGGCTATAGGCCTAGATAGTGTGTTAGTTAAACAAGTTTGGGAAATAATCAGACAGACAAATCAGATTTATTAAATAAGTCAAAATTAATCAGATCTCATTAAAATTGGAAAACGAATTCGGCAAAGAAAAAAAAAATTGTAAAACCATTTATAAACTGCAGGAAAAGAAAAACTGTACAAATGCAAAATACTTCAAGTCACAACTATAAACAAATTTTTATTTCTGTGGCGTAAGGAAAAATGGCCAACCTGACTAAATAATTAACTTATTTAGCATTTTTTTCCCTGTGTACCAAACTGGTGTTTTGTACAAATAAATACATTGTTACTACTGACCTTATTGCTTATCCCTAATTCAGTAGCAGCACAAGACCACAAGGGGGCACTATTTGTAGAGGATGTCATAGTGGCCCGGTCTGTACAGCAGGAAGACGCGAGGCTCACTCCCTTCTGGGAAGACGTGGCGGGTGACCGTGCCCCCTTCACCTCTGTCCATATACTCCACGAGGACGGAGACATTCAGGGCCTGAGCCAGAGCGATGATATGGATGTGGTCGCTTTCCTTAGACATGGGCTCCACCTCCTGGTGAAGGGGAGAAACGACACCCTCAAGCAAGGCACTGAGCGTTGGGGTGGTTTGGTCCCACCCCCCCTTCCTTAACAACAGCCAATTAAATCCCAGGAGATGCAGAGACTGAGCTGGGAGGGAAGTCGGACCGAAGGACCCACATCATGGGGGGTGAGCGTCGCCAGGGCCCCTCCCACCCGAAGCGCGGCCTCACCTGCTGACAAAATTCCTTGACGGAACGCCCCCCCTCAATGAAGTGCTGGAAGAAGGCGTGCTCGCGCTGCAGGTACCCCGACGCCAGCAGCCGTAGGTACACCACCAAGTAGTCCGATATGCTCTGGTCGTTAAAGGGCACCAACAGCTCCGCCAAGCACGGCTGCTTCTCGCACTGCTCGATGAGGTCCATGAGCTGCGGGGGACGGCAGGCGGTTCAAAGCTCCGCCCCCCCCCCCCGGCCATGGGGGGTGCGGCGTGCCCCGCAGGTACCGGCACTCACCGTGTTGTGGAAATCCTCGATGGTGAACTCGGTGAAGCCCTGACCCACCAGCTCCCGTTTGCTGTCGGCCACCGTCGCTTTGAACCTGCGCCAAGGAATGCAGACATGGGGCGGGGGCCCCCTGAAACCGGGGCCAGAGGGGCCCCTCCTGAAGGGTGCACCGGCTGGGGTTCCCTCACCACCCCCCCCTCCAGTCAAGCAACCTCCAGGAATACTAAGAATAATAATTTTTCCCGTCGTGTGCAAAAATCACAGAATCCCTGCAACGGCGAGTCCTTACAAACACCATCATTATCCCGATCCCCCACCCCGCCCCCCCGCCCTCCCCCACCCCGCCCTCCCACCATGAGTCAAGTTGCCAGGTAGTTAAACGAATTAAAAACTTGGATTAAAAGGGTTAACTGTCGCCCTTCAGTCAAATACAATATCAATGACAGATATGAAGCTCATTTCTAATATGGGGGGAGGCTTAAATGGCAAAACAGCAGTCCTGGGGGGGGAGGGGGTGATTTTCATGATGTCATTGTTATTCTGTATGTTTTCATGTCTGTTCTACAAAAAAGCACTTTATAACCTTTAATCTTCTTGAAGGTGGTTATTATAATGCTTCACAGATGAAAAATTAATCCGCTTGTTTCCCAACAGCATATAAAAGTATCAAGTATCCTGAAACTGTGATGGACTGACAACCTGGACAGGGGATCCTGATGATGACGGGCATTTCTATTGGGGCTGAGAGACATATGGGCGTGTGCTGATGATGACGGGCATTTCTATTGGGGCTGAGAGACATATGGGCGTGTCCTGATGATGCAATAATGAAGAGGGCAGAGACTCAATCAGTGAAACATGCCCTTTTTTTTTTTTTTTTTTTTAAATGGAGCAGACATTTACTGAACATACTGCCTATTAAATGTGTGTGTCTGGGGCAGAAGATTATGTGTGATGGGAGGGTCGCGGGCAGCACGAGAGCAGGCTGAGCCCCAGAGCCAAACTGTGCATACAGAGGGCTGACATTTCGAACCACCTTCATGTGACCTTCAGAAATATCCTCAGATCCTCGTGGCCGTCCTCACCATGCTGGCGGGGTACGTCACCAACGGAGAGGAAATCCCTTAGCTTAGCGATTTCAAACGGAAAAGCGAGCTTCAAGCCCTGCTTCGCTCAAGAGTCCAACGGCCTTCCCCACATGTGATGATTAAACTACCAGGTCGGCTCAGGGACTGTTGCCCTCAACTTAAGCTGGACGACCACAGCTTTGGCGTTAACCCTGCTCACCATACCCTGAGGAACAGGGTGCTAACGGTGAACATCTATCCCAGGACCCAGAATGACGTCAGTTGTCCACTTACTCACGGCGGTCAGCAGTCTGTGAAACCATGCGTGAGAGACAGCTGAAGAACCATCAAGTATTTAACCTGAGGGGACCCAGTAAAGACCCAGATGTAACGGAAACTGGCTTGAAAATAACCTGACGAGTCAACAGCCATTAGATCACAGTCAAATTGATGGCACATTTTTCTAATGTCACCTCTGCAGCTCCTTGGCGTCGTCCAGCAGGGACTCCAGATGCGAGAAGCCAAAGGCTCTGTAGAAACAATTACCGTCGGGCCGCGTCTTCCTGATGTACGAGTATTTTCTGTGCAAATCCTGAAGGAGAACGCAGGGCAATCAGCGAACTCCATCCCAACTCTCCCAAGGCCCAGCCCCCTGTGGCGTGCCACAGATACACCGAACTCCATCACAGTGTCTGCAGCAAACTGCACACAACTCCTGGGCGTCATGGTGGTCCACTGGGTAACAACCTTCAGGATTATGGGTTCTAATCCCACCCTGACTCTGTGTGCACTGAGTGATGCGGGTTTTCTGAGAATGAACCACTTTCCTCTGAGAATCCAAAGACATGCAGTCAAGCTAAGTGATGCAGCGAACGTGCCCTGTAACGGACCTCCCAGGATGTCCCCCGCCTCGTGGACAGGGTCCAGCCTAGGGTGACCAGATAATCCATGTCAGGGAGGATACGTTGAGCTACTTCAGGTTTTACAAACTACTTTCAAATTGAAAGGCTCCTGTGCTCGGCTAAATAGTTCAGCTCTTCTTGTGCTTTGACTGGTTTGTTTCCTTGACTGAAAGACTCATCCAGCTGTTTCACATTAACATTAGTGACACATGCATGATTATAGGAGACTGACCAATCAGCACGCAGCAAGAACTCCGTGCTCAAGTGAAATCCAGGTCCTTTTAATTGAAATGGTAATTTACAATTCCTGTCCTAGCTCAGTGTCCTCCCTGACATGGATTATCTGGTCACCCTAGTCCAGTCCCCCACGACTCAACACTGGATAACTGCTTGAAAGACATGTATCCATTTAGCTTAACCAATAGGAACCGCTACAAACATCAATTTAATAAACATTACTTTATAGTGCAGCTCCAAGGAAAAAAATTTGACAGCAACACAACTCATGCATAAACTAACACCTGCATTTTAGACAATTTTACACTTAGGGTGACCTCGTCCACTCTGTCCCCAAGGCCTGCGGGACTGGACAAAGGACACCAAAGACACACACTGGGGCCAGCGGAGATGCAAGGGTATCCTGATGTTGCAGAGCTCGATGCGTCCCTGGGTCAACAAGTGAGGGGCTTGCGCTTCACTTCTTTAACCAATCACAGTCTTCATCGTATGACATAACCACACTGGTCTCATTTTCAACCTCAAGGCTTCTAGCCCGGCAAACCGGAGGTGTTGTGTGGCTCAGTGGGCTAAGCCTCTGGGCCTGTGATCAGAAGGTTGCCGGTTCGAGCCCAGCCAGTGTGAAATAGCCATATGTCTGTGGGCCCTTGAGCAAGGCCCTTAATATTATTATCGTAAAATAAACACACACCCTTACATTGCTCTTTGCAGCTAAGCATGTTCGTATGGTTTGTGACAAAAGGCAGACACAATAAAATGGGTACTTTACAAATCAGTGCATCTTGCTGCTTAAAAAGAAAACACTATTTTTTATCAATGTGGTGATGTCATACGACGAAGACTGTGATTGGCTACAGAAGTGAAACAGAAGCCCCTCCCTTGTTGACCCAGGGAGATGTTGAAGTTGGCAAAACCAGGACATGCAGAGGTGCAAAGTGCCCTTACTTGTATCTTCTGCTGGTATACGGTGTCATCCAGAGTGTACTCCTGCTCCAGCACTGACAGGGGCTGTCGCTCCGAGACCAAGGGGATGCTCGAGGCTATCTGAGGTCAGAGGTACAGGGAAAGGAAAGGAAGTTTAAAATGCAATGAGAAGTAAATGTGATCAAGCGCCATGCAGTGATTCTGTCCCTCATCCACACACAGTAGTGTGCAACCTGCAATCAGAGTTAAAACACACTTCGCGCTTCATTAACGTTTCTTTAACTTTCTGCAACACTGGCAGTAGACGGGAACATCTCATAAGTAAGAACACAGGGCTGACATTACGTGCTGACCCACCAGACGCTGCGGTCACACCTGTCATGATTTAAATGTAGAAATGAAGGCGGTTTTTAACTCAAGTACTGAACTGACAGTTGAATCAAATAATGAACTACAAAAATGATTGTGTCAAGCAGAGGTGGAAAGTTCAGGTTCAGAAAGTACAAATCCAGACCATCATTTTTTTATTTCAACCAGCTGAGTATAAAGAGTCACAGTCATAGAGTACTCAGCAGGTCAGTTGAAACAAAATCTGGATTAGTACTTTCTGATCTGGAACTTTCTACCTCTGGTGTCAAGTGCCTTTCAGTGGTATTGACACAAAGAACAATTAATAATACTGCAAACTTAAACACTTTACTAAATTTACTGTCTGGATTTATCAAGGATGGATGTGTGTTACAACAGCTGATTAATGAACTGTATTAAGTGACAATAAGTGAATATTGACTGAATAACATGGAAAGGGGTGAGAGTGAACTTCATTCCCTGATGCGTCAAACACAAAAATGCAAACCCATAGTGTGTGACGTCGGGCTTTACCTCCTGCTGAATACGGTCCTGCTGCGCCATAATGGCCTCGTCATAGCCAAGGCAGGTCACCCCTGGCACAGGCACAGAAAGACGGGGGGAGCGGAAGGTTTCATTTAAAACGTTAAAGTGTGCATGTGCCGACTTAAATCATGCGTGCATTTATTCAAAGGACTGGTGTCAGATCGTGCAGGCAGAGTGCTTTACAGGAATCTTTCAACATGCTGTAAGAAGATTAAATCCAAAGGTAACAGACAGCACTTGGCAGGACTATTAAATTCAAATATACAAAAAAATAATAATCGAACGTTAATTGAAAGAATACTGCATGTCACTATAATCCATCATTTTAGCGCCTAAATTATTTGCCCATTTAACGACAATACAAGGAAGACAACTCCACTGGAAATTAAACAGCCAGCATAACTGTGTTTGTTAATTGGGGTGTTTATGGGTATTTGAGACTGAGCGGGGGACTCTAAGGGCAATTCCAGATTGAAGGCCGTGACTATCAGCACTTCAGCCTCTGACAGCCATCGAGCTTGGCAAAAACTGATTAATTAGTAAAACTAAAGAGCACCAAAGTGGCCAAACTCAGCGGCTATGTTCCCGTTTTCAGTTTGCTTCGTATTGATTCGAGTTATTTTGCCTCCATTCCATTGCCGCTATTTCTCCGAGCCATGCCGACAAGTCCAATGAACTAGTGAGAAAAGCAAAATGCCCTTCGAACTCCAAACTAGCTGGTAGCTGGGGGCCGGTTCTGCTCACCATCCGTCTCCCTCCGTGTTTCCTGCAGCTCCTCATCCGCCATCTTTCGCTTGTCCTGACAGCCAATCACACTCTTACTTCCTAACACTTCCGGGTCACGTGATCATCATCACCCTTTAAAATAATAGCAATGCTGGAAAGCGGTACGTATTTGTTTCCTGACCAGGCTTGGTTTTTCTACTTTAAGCAATATCCTGGGGTCTTTTTGTTATTGTCGTTTGTTTTGCACTAAACGTAATGGCTTTTGTTTACGAATATGACCACAGCTGCACGTGGTCTTATATTTTTCGTTAATCCTTCAGCATTCCAATACCGGTCTTGAATATAAGACGGTTCAAAATTAATATTAAGCCCAGATTTGTCGATATGAATCTTCAAGTCTCGTCCATTTCACACATTCGCAGAGCACATTTCCCTTAAAAACAATGTCGATGTCCAACTTTCTTCTACGTTAACGGTTTATTTTGACAACACAGGGTATGTAGTTTACTTATAACGCATACCCTGAATAGGTTCTTGAGGCACGTGTTATATTTTTAGCTACGGAGACCATTTTAGGAATTGCTTTAATTGCCAGGGAGCAGACTTTCAGTTGCACGCGTATGAAGAGAATCCATACTTTAAAAAAGAAATATGGTTAAATGTAATCCGTACCACACAAATCCCCTTCTCAGGCTTTAAATTATAAGCATACAAAGAGAACAATCGGTTTAATTTCAGAAGGTGAAGGACCAGCTCCAAAATGAAAACAAAGAGTGTAAAAGGCTTAAATATTTTAATTATAACAAGCTCCTTACTAGGGGGGCGTACATCACATTACCCCCTTGGTGTCTTTACATCCACAGCAGAGGTTAGACGATGAAGAATGGTAAACTGATGGGTGGAGAGGTAGATGGATGACGGGGGGGTAACAGGATTTGTTCCGCAAAGATTTAAGGAGCTGATCGCCCAAGGTTGGTGGTCCCAGAAAGTTTCAGGAAGGAGTGGGACAGTGTAGGATCGGGTTGCTCTCAATCTCTCTTCTTGTAGGACTCGAGGTTAGCGAGGACCCAGCCTGCAGGTGCCAAAATGCTGACCATGAACGCCGTCAAGCCGATGACGGTCTCCTGCAGCGCAGGCACAGCGACAAAAAGGGTCAACCTCGAAATATGTAATGCAGGCAAATCTTCATAAATATTGCACTACACGTCAGTATCATTCACCTAAATGGCAGAATTGGTTATTATACATTATCATCATCAGTCACGATTTCATGGAATCAGTACCGCCAGTCTCTTGGTTGGGCGTAATTATTTAATTTTTAGAATCAGAATTCACTTTTTTGGCCAGGTACAGCCCCATGTACTAGTAATTTGTTCAGAAATTATTGGTGCTTACATTCACAGCCAACATAGGACACACGTTAAGAAATATGGTGTAAGTACAAATAAAACGAAATAATAAAATCGTACAAACAGTGCAAAGCTGTACAATTGCTATGAAAAATATAAACTTAAGGGAAAGGGGATATGCGGGCTACCGAAATATATAAATATATGATGCCCAGTAGAACAGAGATGTGCAAAATGCGGGCAGTCAGATGGGGGAGCCATAAAAACGGGCTAAGTTTAGTCTGAACAAAACCTACATAAAATACACGTTAGGTCAACCAAAACTGCAAAAACTATTTTAATACGATAATGACTACAATCTACAGGCAGCCAAAATGAAATATTACAGTTTCAGTGATTCCGAGCTCTGAGTTCTCAGCACAACTCAAACTGTCACCGTTACCAATTGAGACAAATACACCGTGACCTTCAGAAGACTTAAACCTAAATAATAATATTATGAAATTATTATTTTTTTACTTTGTTAGCTAGGTAGTTTTGTGATACAATGTTTGACCGTCATTTAGTATAGAAAGCATGTATGAAGTAAAATGAGGTTAGGCCTAGCAGAAGCGGCACTGCTAAGCTAAGGCACGGCTACACCGGGTTAAACTAAGCAGGTTAGCTACTTACCGAAGCTCCGACCGGGTCCTTGGCCGGTTTGGTGGTGATGCCGGCGCGCTGGGTGATGCCCCAGCGCCTCACCAGCGGCCGAGCGCTCAAAACTCCGCGCAGAAGTCCGGGCATCTTCGTCTCCAGTTGGGAAAATTGCGTCTGAAGGGCGACAGCAACGGTAAGCAGGATGCGGATAGAACCTCACGTGACCGGAAGTGAAGGAACATCCGCCAACTTCCTGTGGTCAGTGAGCGTCCCCTCGCGGTGAACAGAATGAGACTGCAATGAGCGGTTGCAAGCGGTGCAGTAGAACTGCGGTTATTTAGATATCTTTTCTAATTTTTATCTTTTTTTTTTTTTACTGACCGAGTTGTTTTACCACATTAACATTTCAGTTTATTGATATTCAGCTAATAAACTGTTTAAATGTTTTTCAAGATTTTTTACACTTGTTAATAATGATATGCACCGTTTCAAAGGGGGGCACACAATGGTTTCCCAAAACAAATTCCTGCTGAAACCAGTGAATTAGCAGGACTTAATTGTTATATCGTGTCAATAGAGCATTATAAGTAAAACGTTTATAAACATAAAAACAGGTCACCATAAAAATAAATTTAAAAATACATTTGCAAGTCTTCAAGTCCTACAATAATGATTTAATTTTGGATTCAGTGTGCATATGGTCATATGTTGAAATTTGTATAGTATGAGTAACTATCTCAGCAGATGTTATGGTGAATAAAACAGAGCAGCTCAGCTATTGAAATGTCCATTTGCCAGGTGATTTTACCTGTAGGGTTCAGTTTAAATCTCCCATTCAGACTGAATTTCCGGAATTTCCATAGCAGGTTATTTAAGGTGTAACTGGCCTCTTAGCCCACAGTGACACTAAACTCATCTTGGTGAGCCTAACACAGTTGGTGTATCTCAGGACCTTCACTCACATTTTCCATGTAAATCCCACAGTGGACAAGGGTGAGAATATTAACTGGAAAATATTTTTCAAAATATTGATAGAACAAATTTTCTGTATGCAAAATAAGAAAATTTCCATATGCAAATAACATTCAGCATTCATAAATATAATCATTGAAATATAATCATTTGATATTTACATAATTTCCAACAGCACCTTCAAAGCATTCTCAGAAAATGCAGTACATTAAATTATTTTGGATTATGGGGGGCTTATGGTGGTCACAGGGCCGGATGGGATGACAGTCCATCTTAGGGCACACTATTTTAAAATGCACATGCATATAATTCAATGTACCCAAAACTTCCAAAATTTCAAGAACAAAACTATAGTTTCATTTCAGAAGACTGCACAGACTATCAGGATATGCATTTCAAATGCTCATGCATAAAATCCACAACAGGATTAGTAAAACAGACTGTAATCTACAGCAGTAAATATAAGAGAGTACACCATGCAAATAATATAGCATCACCCGAGCATCACTGTCCGGGGGTTTCTGGGCCTTAGACGAGCTCAGACACCAGACACTCATGTATTTGTATGGTCTTGTCACTGTAGGGACATCCCTGTAATTATGTTGTTTTTATTATTTATTATTTGCCTTCTCTGTAACACACTGTGCGCTGCATTCAGATGTATGAAACGTGCTGTATAAATAAAACTTAATAATAATAATAATAATAATCCGAAATTTGAAACTATCCACCCACATTCCAGCCACTTGTGCAGTTAAGGTTTGCAGAAGGCCTGGAGCCAGTCCTCCCAGTCAGCATTGGGCACAGGGCTGGGGTACCCCCCAGACGGGATGCCAGTCCATCACTGGGCATACACATACACACACTCCCATACACAACCATACATTACAGGCAATTTAGAGACAGCAATTAAACATGTAAAAAAGAAATGTAGCAACATGATGGAAAATAAAACAGTTCTGCGTGTTCCAGGGTTTCCCCTCTGGGTTGCATGGACCCTCTGGAGTGACGTCTCAAATCTCTTCCTTCTGGACTGAGCTGGTGAGATCTTTCAGGGGAACCTCATGCTCTTTGAAAGAGCTCTCGAAGGGCTGGTTCCCGTATGTTCTAGAACAAAAAGGGAAGAAGATACTTTTTGTGTTGTAGAAAGCATTTCAGCTTTCCCTTCTTACCCTGTCTGCAAGACCCTGGGCGTGTTTGTTTACCGTCCGAGGTATTTCTGACTTTTAGAAACCTACTTAATAAAGTATGAATCTTCACAAAAACACAAATGACCAGATAGGAAATGAGTACAGAGGAACCCAGAGTTATATGTTATAAAACTTAGAATAGTTCATTTTAAGGTAGTTAGAATATTAATATTACTTCATCGCTGTATAGAACGTACACCTTTGAGGTTAATGGCCGCCTTCCTGTCAGACAGATAACGTTTGCTCCCACCTGTCCTCCATGTCCTGAATGGTGTCCGGAAGAGGAACGGCCAGTGTTTCCGGTAAGAAGATGGCAAATATCCCGGCAATAATGGGCGCCCCCCCGTAGATGAGGCCAGGGAGCCAGGGCACCGTCTCCCCCAGAAGCAGGACCAGGGGGGCCACCATCGCACCAACACGCGCCATCATGGAGACCCAGCCCATCCCGTTCTGGCTGGAAGGAGAACATGTTTGTGAAACAATACAGATGGGATTATGCGCTGACCAAGGAAGTATCAAACAAAAAAAATGAATTTGTTGAGGCAGGCAGCTGTGTGGGTTGAGACCTAGAAGGTTGCTGGTTCAAATCCCTCGGTTGGCAGAGTGATCACACCATTGGACCCTTCAGCAAGGCCATCAACGCCAACTGCTCCAAGGGTTGGCTGACCCTACTGTCTTCCCTACACCTCAGGTTCATGAGGTGGCCTCCTGGGATGCTTTTCCAGCTGCCCTGAAGGAGGTCCCACATATATGCTGAGCTCTCATTGGCTGCTTTTCCGTCACTGTGTTTAGGTCAGGTGGCCAGGTCATGTGATGCGACTCTCCTTTGTAGGCAGCTTGGCGTATCTAAACTGGCACTGTGTGTGTGTGTGGTCCAGGCATACATTACATTATGGAGCCCAAATGTCCCCACAATATGATAAAAACCTGTTATTTTGATAATTTTTTCTCAGTTCCCAGAAGAGGAAATCCAATTTTATAAAAAATCTGTGACTGCAATAAAAAAACTAAAGAGGCCAAAAGTATTTTGTTTGGTTACTTATGGTTAAGGTTAGGACTGAGTAGGGTTTACAGTCGTCATTGTTGGGATTAAGATTTTGCTCATAGAAATGAATGGAGAGTCCCCACAAAGATATGAGTACATGTCTGTGTGTGTGTGTGTGTGCTTGTGTGTGAGCACCAATGGGGACATTAGAGGAGAAAAAAATTAATGGATGAAAAAAAATTAATTCTTTTGCAAGAGCTCACAAAACCTTAGCGTTATCTCATAATACTTTGGCAAGATCTCGCAAAAGGACTTTTCTTCCATTAATTTTACAAAAGTATTGCGAGATCTCGCAAAATGGCTCATTTTTTTCCCATTAATTTTTTTGAGTATCTGGCCAGATCAGAAGAAAGTTGATCAAACAGGTCAAAATTTTCACCAATTACTGAATAGACCGGATGATTTGCGGGGTGTCGTGGGTGTAGACCGGCCTACCGGATGACCGTGGGATAAAGTTCTCCAGAGTACAAGTAGCAGCAGTTGAAGGAGGCAGCCAAGCAGCCTTTGCCCAGAACGGCCAGGCTGGTCCGCAGGATCTGCATTTCTGCAGGGGTGACAAAGAGGAGAACCAGGGTACCACAGGGGTGACAAAGAGGAGAACCAGGGTACCACAGGGGTGATGCCAAGTAACAGCAGGGAGATATCAGCCAAAGGCCTGGCAAAGCTCACCGTACCGTACGGCACTGCCAGGTTGATGAGGATGGTGACACCGGCCAGGATGAGGGCGGCACACTGGGATGGCCGCCTGCCAATTTTGCTCATGCACACAACGCCGATGACCTTGGCGGGGATGTCCACCGCCCCGAAGATCACCTGGATCAGGTAGATGTCCACTCCGAACTTTTGGAGGTCCATGGATAAGCCATAGTAGGCGAAGCTTGTGGAGAACCTGAAAGGAGATGGTGTCACACGTATTTCCAAAAGGCTCTGCTTCAGGTGCCAGCAGGAAGTTTGATGAGTGCCATCATTCATTTTTGGCTTGAGAAAAACCACAGAAATGAAGTCTGGCAACCACATACAGACCGAGAGACACGCATGAGACAGTCTCTCGAGGGATGGGATTCACACACCAGACGGCACTGAGGCAGATGGTGATGACTCTTATGACAGATGTGCGGAACAGGTCCATGGCAGAGTGAGTTCCTCGAGAGCAAGACATCTCCTTCATCATCGACTCCTGCAGCATCTACAGAGGAAGGACACCGGTCCAGCTTCGCTTCATGTCCTTATGGCTGATATGTTGCTGTGAATTTATTTTATATGTTCATGAGCAGGGATCCTGGGGCCCTGGGTCATGTGGGGTTCTGGGACTCTGGATAATGTGGGGTCATGTGGGGTCATGTGGGGTCCTGGGGGCACAGGGGCCCTGGGTCATGTGGGGTCCTTAGGTCCTGGGTCATGTAGGGTTCTGGGGCTCTGGATCATGTGGGGTCATGTGGGGTCCTGGGGGCACAGGGGCCCTGGGTCATGTGGGGTCCTGAAGTCCTGGGTCATGTAGGGTTCTGGGGCTCTGGATCATGTGGGGTCATGTGGGGTCCTGGGGGCACAGGGGCCCTGGGACATGAGGCGCCCTGGGTGCCAATCCTTATCAAGGCACACACACTGATACACTAATTCAGAGATGCTAATTAACCTAGCCGCATGTTTCTGGCGTGGGGAAGGAAGCCTTAGTACCCCAGCTAAACCCGAGTCACACCGGGACAACTTGTCATTCCATTTTATCTTTTGTCGAAAACAAAGCTTTAGTTTGATCTTGTTTTAGTTAGAGTTGAGTAGTTACTAGTTGAATTCAGTTTAAAAGAACCTAAAGCAAAGATCAACTCAACCATGAACAGCCACACCAACCTCAGCGTTGATTCGCCGCCCCTCCGCCTCGCGTCCGTTGATGTGGGCTACGACGCGCAGGTTCTTCACAGCTTGCTCCGGCTTCCTGCTCAGCACGAGCCAGCGCGCCGACTCCTGTAGCCACCTGCAGAGCGTCAACATGCCAGCACGCTCTTACGGCACTCTGGGGTACCTCAGCTGGCGATCACCCAACAACCGCTAGACATCGGTTCAAGAAATTTCTCATAACATAAAAAAACAGTTCTGATACTTCTTCAAAATCAAAATATTAAAGATTCTAAGAAGAATGTTAGTATGTCCAAGAATAATAGATTGGCTTTGCCGATATTTGAAAGGGACAGTTCACCGAAAAAGTGACAAAAACAAATGTTTTAGGGGCTTTTATGCTACCTATCCACCTATGTTGTTCTGACGGGAGTCACCTAGTTTTGGAGATACTGGCCATAGAAAGTCGGTCCTCTTTCGAATATAATGGAACTGAATGACATTCTTTCTGTGGTGATTAAAGCGCCAGAAAATTTAAAAAAATTCAACAGGAATGTCTCATACCAGAAATCACGTCCCAGTTACTCAAGATAACTCAGAACTTTGTAGTGAGCAGTTTAATGTAGGAAGTATTTTCTTCTACCAAACTCCACACACCGATCCTTTCACTGCAGAGAAGATAGAACCAAGGTACTCATGATTTCTGATAAAATACATTGCAGTTGAATTTTTCTGATGTATTGTTGGTGCTTTAATCACTACAGAAAGAATGTCATTCAATCCCATTATATTCCAGAGAAGACCGACATTTCTACAACTGTTCTCCAAAACTAGGTGACTCCCAGCAGAACAACCTAGATGGATAGACAGCACCAAAGCTCCTCTAAAGCATACCTTTTTCAGTGTTTAATTTAAATTAGATTATAATAAGACAGTGAACTCGCTGGAGGAGAGTAGCTTCTGTGAAATCTCACCAGGAGTAGAGGAAGGAGATGTAGAACGGCATGGAGACGGCCAGAGTGAGCCAGCGCCAGTCCCGGACGAAGTAAGCCACCCCAGCCAGAATCAGCTGGCCCATGGTATAGCAGTATCCCGTGGCAGTGCCCACGACCGTCCGCACTTTCGTGGGGATCCACTCTAAGACTGCCATGAGATTGGAAGCATAAAGAGCGAGACTGAGGCTCTAACCAGACACACGCGAGCCGCATCTCCTATGTGGGGAAGGGGCCAGGCTGCCGGCGTGGCCCAGTCACCTGTCCCACTGTGACTCTGCTCCCTGCCTAATCACAGAGCTTTAATTAGGGTGACGGACTGGGGGCCGGTGGCTGGGTTAGGCCGCCGGGGACTCACTGAGCGAGAAGGAGTTGAGGATCATGCCGGACAGCGCCATGCCACAAAGGAAGCGGAAGAGACAGAAGAGGGGGAAAGAGGGGGCAAAGGCTGCACACGTCCCCGAGACGGCCATCAGGAGGTGGGACAGCAGCAGCAGCATCCGGCGGCCAAACCTGGGGGGGGAGAGGGCGAGGGAGCGTGGGGTACAGGGCCTGCATGGGCTGGTACTTCACAGAGTTACCGAAATAGGGCTTTTAAAGTCCTCAGTGTAGCTCAAAAAGCTCAAATGTAGCTCAAGAGTCTTGTGCTAGCAATGCAATGGGTGTGGGTTTGAATCCCATGGAGTACCCAGATAAGTGAGTGCGTGTTTACGTCAAAGTGCATTCTGGGTAAAGCAGTATAGTGCTGCAAGAAGTAAACGGCCACTAAATCTGGACTGATAAGAATCACAGAAGGTTAAAAGCATGAAGGTTGTTGGCTCAAGTCCTATGGGGGCCATCTGTCGCACAAACTTTGTCCAGCAAATTATGCAGCTTCTATAAATGAAAAAAAACTGTAATCTTGGCTAAAACTGTCAACAATCACGTGATGGTAAATGTTTCATGTCTGACCTCCCGGCACGACAAACGTGACTGGACACCACATGGGACATGGGAGCTTCAGTTCAAATCAATTCGGCTTTGTCTACGTGCCGCGTGATACTGCTGGCATCGCCACAGCGCCACTTCAACCCGAAATGGAGCCCGACCCCCTGCCGGGGCAGTCTAGGACAATGGAAGCAAGGAAGAGACCTTGAGCAAAATCAGACTGAGACTGACTGGAGAGGAGGGGGCCCTTTTGCCTGTGAATGTTAGGGATTAGAAGATATTCAGAGGACGGCTGAGAGTATCCGGGGTTTGCCTGACAGTATGTGTCCAGTTACAGCGACGTACCGCCGATCCCTGCGTGTCTCCACAGCGCAAACCTGTCACAGTTTTGTGAAAATGTCAAAACACGGATTTGTCCTGAAGTTCTTACCTTGTGTATAGTTGTCTAAATTTCAGAATTAGGCACGGTTTTCTCATTCATATGGCCCCAATCAGAATGGGATCACCCCTCCCAGTGCTCGGTGCTGAAACTGTTTGTGGCTAACTTTGAGGGCACCATGCAAATGTGTGGTTTGACAGTAGTAAACACTGCCTCTGGACAAGTTGTTCGAAAGGGCTGATTTTACTGCAGATTACATCATTCAGCCTAAAATGTTGTGATAAATGAGTGATAAAATGAATAAAAAAAAAAAAAGAATATTACAATTTAAAATAAAACAGTGATTTTGTCGACTCCTCTTATGCATCTCCCAGTATGACCAGCAGGGGTCGCTGCTAATCGTCCGGAACCCTCCTGTTTCCTCCCAGCTGTGTTCTACTCATAATCCCCAATCCTAATCATGGAAAACATCAACACCTGTATCGTATCAGCCTCTCGTCAGGTCAGTATATAAATGCTTTCCAGTCCTGTGTTTCCCAGTTCAGTCCTCTGGTTGCCTGTGTCCCTCCCCATGTTAATCCTCCACCTTTTGATCCCCGGCAATCCTGTTTGTTTGCCTGCTCCTGTATTGTTAAATAAAGTCCCTTGCCCTCGGCTCCTTTAGTTTATGGATATGACAGATTTAACCATTAAACCTTATTTATCATGTTGATTCATGTTATAACAACATTGTTGATTTATTTGATCCATCTGCCGTTTCCTTGCACTCATCCCCAGGACCATGGATATGGGCACATATTTCAATCTCTGCGCATCAATGGCACAGATGGAAAATTGGTATGCAGTGGGACTTTACCTGTCCGCCAGTCCTCCAAATACCACTGATCCCACTAAAACCCCTCCCATGTAAACACTCTGGCCCATCTGCTTGTACGAGCGCCGGTCACACACCAAGTCCCACTAAGAGAGAAACAGAGGCAGTCATTTGTAAAGCAGGCAGGAAGCTGGACATCTTTTTCTATTTCACCGTAAACTGTGTTAACAATCGCAGACCAGTCATGACCACTTTGGGTTGAAGGTAAAGGTTATATATACACATCAGCTGCTTGCAGCAAACGTTTCTATCCGATGGGTCCTCAGCCATTTCCAAGCTCTCCACTGCACCCTACCTCTGATATTATGGTGGAGCTCATCTCGCTCGTATCATAGTCCCAGCCATCTTCACATCCCTGTAAATCTTTGCTGGGGGTATCTGCAGTTCTGGAGCTGGCATTGCTGGTCTGGAGGTGGAACTGAGGAGTAGCGTAACGGCGGCACTTCGACAGCTGCCCGTCGGCCTCCAGCGGCACGAAGAGCCGGACGGCCTGGCTGGGGTCCAAACGGGGCGCCGAGAAGTTCTTTGGGGCCCGGCAGTGGTGGGGCGGCACCAAGGCTACGAAGTTCTGGAGGAGGTTGTGACTGGCCATCATGAGGATGGGCAAGGAGAGCAGGGTGACGTGGATGATCTGGAAACGTCCAGTGCTGCCTACCAGCTCCAGGAGGTCTGCAAAAGCCATAGCAGCGGAGCAACTAACAGCAACAGGCTTGGGTTTCGAGCAGAACCACAGTCCGCCGCTACTGACGAGCTCTGTGTGAGGTGCTCTGACTGAACAGAAGACGAGTCCGCAAAAACACAAATGTAAGCGCGAACGTGACCGTGAACTGCTCCTGCCGGTCCAGCCTCTCGAGACCAATTATGGAGAATCAGCCTCTGGACCCAGTTCTCTGAAAGACAAAAAAAACAGTAAGTGAATATGACACCCAATACAAGGTCATAATGACTTTAATAAGCATCTTGGTTTTTGGTGCGAAAGATGCTCTATATTAGGGCATATCAACCCCCGCTCCGTGGAAACGCTGGGGTGTTTAGCCAATATGGTGGTTAATTAAGCTATTTATGTGGTTTCTTTCGTTCTGCTCGCATTTGAAAAAAAAAATGGAAACGGTTAAACTTATAGAAGAACCGCTCTGCCCCGGTTCGTAAGCCAGTCCGCAGAAAGCCAAAGGTTCGGAGCCCGTACTCTGCGTGACTTACTGCAAAACTATTTACATTATTACCGTAATAAGCGCTTTATATTTTAGAATTCCTCATTGAATAATTATTTCCTGTTGTATATGAGTTATATAAAAATGGTTTCTAAAGAGGATGACGAGATCGCCTCTCTGAAAGCTGATGACCGATGAATGAGATGAATGTATATGATAAAAACTGATAATAATACCTACATTAATATTGCTCTTGAACCGGAATTGATGAACCGCACCGTTTAACACAATAAAAAATATATGTATCTAATTTGAGACGATATATCTACCAGTAAACAGAATAAGATACCTCGTTGTGTGAAGCAATTATAGCAAATTTACTTACTGAAAAAAATGATCTTTGCTTAGAAAGACAAAGATCATTTGAGAAAAAAAAATCATTATTAGTAAATTAATATTTTCAAAGTTTGGTGATGTAAATTACTTAAATTAATGTAATTTAAAGAAATACTGAAGAAAGAAAACTTTTTACAATCTCTTTGACAGCGTTAGGTATTTCTGCGTTGTTTCTAATGACACGATGAAAATGAATATAAAACAGGCATTAAAAAGCACTAAGTTCTGTCTTCCCTGATCCTTCCACTTACTGATGGAATGATTCCTTGTCCCGAATTTGTATTAAAGTAACTTTAATCTGGCTGGGGTCCCGGGTGCCGTCTTATCTGTGATATGGGAAAGAATAACGTGCAGTCTCCGGTTTTATGCGAATCGCATCACCGGTACAGCACGGAGACCCCCAGAACACTCTGGTGTTACGTAAGAAGACTTTATGGTCATTGAGTAACTGCAGCGTACCCCCCGCCCCCTCCACTCCGACCCACTAATTGGCTTTGCTGATAGCGGGGTCGCTATTGACGCATGCGCAGTGACAGCACTGATTTACATAAGGAGAAAACTCCGAGCTCATGATGGAATGCGATTCCGTTGTGACCTCTTCTGGTGTTTAATAATTTGAACAGTTTAAAAGTTTACAGTTTAAGTCATCTTAGTCGTGAAGTTCGCAGTTCATGATTATTTCACAAACTGTGAAGTTAGGTTTTTGATATGGCACGAAGTTTACAGTCAACTCTTGAGTATTTCTATGTACTATGAACTTTCATCATGGTAATAGTGTACAGTCAGTTTTAAGTCACGTTACACGAGGGGCTAATGAACGGGCTAATTTTTGTTTTATGTTCCCAGTGGACATCGCTAGTTTTGGGTCCAATTGGTCTGAAATACATTCCCAGCAAACATGAGATGCTGGACCCAAGTGCCGCTGATAGCAGTTTCACTTACACAAAAATGTTCTGAGGGCAGAAAAAAAATTATTGGTTAAATGAGATAACCAATCAGGTTGTAAAGGAGGTGGGGCCAACCAATCAGATATCTTGGTCCAGCTTTCTCTAGTTGCTTGGTCTCATTCATGAAATGTCTGCAGAATTTGTATGTAAAATATTTGCACAAGGCAAACACAGGGCTTATCAATGTTTTAGTAACGACAATGTTTGTAGAGATCTTACACATGGTTCTAGGCACAGTTTAGTGTGTAAATAATATAAAGCACAAGATATGACTATCATTTCAACAGCACAATTTAAGTGAAAAAAATGAAACACGAGAATTCATGGCTTACCAATTCAAGAGCCTAAAAGGTTCTGTACAATGTGTCAGTGATTTAGGGACGTTTCATAAATGAAACCTGTTACATTTTGAACAGGCAATAATATCGAAATGTTTATGCAAAAATGGGTTTGTGATTTGAAGCATGAAGTTTTTGAAATGAATACCTCTCTCCTTTTTTAGTTTATTCGGCAACCTTGTATTTTTTGGTGTACAGTAACAGCATTTGTTAAAATTTGCTTAAAGCTTGTGTAGTGAATTGTTACTCTTATTTGCGTGTTTGAATACTTGAGATAAACTTTGCTCATTGCCTGTTTTGTAGATGCAGTAAGAAGAGCAAAGCAAAGCCCCACAATATGCTGCCAATGGAAATGGGGCAGAACTCTGGCTTTGTGGTGTCAGAGACCGATCAGGAGGAAGAAAGCAGAGGCTCTTTCCTGCTTTGGAGAAAGACAAACAACAGGGACTATTAAGCTGATACTGAATCTGACTGCAGACGGATTCACAGTATCACAGTAGAACCACGAATTGTGACACTGTGAAGTTAAGTTTGGCTGTACAGTAGGTTCATGGTAGATCCCTGAACTGTCCGCAGCTTAACTGTAAACTGGTAAAGTCAGACAGTTAACAGTTTGACTGTAGATTTCATAGTAGAACCGTGAAAAGTGCTGATTCAATGTAAATGTTCATGTGAAACTGTGAAAAAATTCGACCAAATTAATAGTTTTACTGTGAATTTTCACAGGGTGTTTTTTTTCCTGTGATCTGGAGGCGGGGGGGGGGGGGGGGCAGTGCCATAGGAGGAAGCTCATACTGTAAACAGCCCCCTCCTAGGAAACAAACCCTAAAAAACACCAGCTGACCTGCTGCTCACCCAGAACACCTACTGAAGTCCTTTGGCCATCTGATTTGTCTCGTCCACAGTTTTGTAAGGCGGTGCTCCTTTGATAAGGGTCAGTAATTACACCGAGTCTGAGGATCATTTAACTTCTGATGGACTGAAGAGAGACTTATTGACAGATCTGGTGTAAACAGATTCCTGCATGTAAATGGTACATCGGAAGGGACCGTCACTGTCAGAACAAAGTACCACTTGTTACAGTACAGAAATGGACTTTGGGGTACATTAATGGAGGTTTGCCAACTTTGGCCAGCTGTGAGATATTCAATTCGAGATGAGTCTGCACACATATGCACATCTTTCACATATAACAGTTTCATTACCTTGTACATAGTCTGTTGGGCTTGCAAACTACCCCAAAGTTTTTGATGTAGCTGATTTTAGGTTTATAATGGAATCATAAAGATTTCCTGTAAAATCTTACTGACAGTGTAGCACGACTCGTCCGTGGAAATGTTTTGCTTGATGTATGTAGGCCGCAGGTCAGAAATCGCCAGGGTGATAATCCCTGTGCATTGGACACACTCTTTGTTAATGTTGGTATTACTGACTAGTCGAGGTCGTGTCCTGTTTCTCCAGCCCGGAATGGGCTTTGTTTGTTCTTCATGTTAACTAGTAAATAAATGTCTTTAATAGACAACAGTTAATCCACTGTTCTGCAAAATCTGTCCACAGTTGGATCCATATTCTTCATATTTGAAAGTAGCAACCTAAACGACGGCCTGGTCTTTGCCGCTACACCCCTGTATGATTAAGGAAAAAATATGTAGTTGCCATTTCAAGAGGTTCAAGAGTTTTATCATTTTTGCTTTTTTTTCTACCTTTATCAGGTGCAAAGTCCAGAGAGGACAGTTCTGACACACAACAGGTCCAGTTTATCACTTGGTGACAGAAACTGCTTCCATAGTGGGCTAATGTGCACTGTGAGCTGGTAACTTATTACAACCGTCTCTTGTGCAATGGTTTAGCATAAATCGGCAAGGTGCTGATCCCAAACATCAGAGTCCCCTGAACGGCGTCATTAATTCCCACCAGTCATATGCGTTTGTTGCAGAATATTAAACTACTGTAGCGATTTACTCTAGAGATACCTTGAGTGCAGGGACGGGGGGGGGCAAATGCGTTTTTCCAAGACTTTTCCTAGACTGCTTATGTGAACCCCCCCACCCCCAGTAATAATTACAATCTCCAAATCCCAAAATAACCCCAGATACCGCCCCCCCCCAGCCCTCTAAACAGAGCATGGGTGAATTGCATAATAATCACTCCCTTCCGTAGCACACAGGACGGTCCAGAAGGTTCCTGGAAGGTTGGGCCATCGTCTAAAAATGTCTTCCTCATCTTATGAGGTGCCGTGATTTCCCAGAAATCTCACTTCTTGCAAGTGAAAGACGCAGGAGCTCCTTTTAACATCCAAGGTGGCCAGATGGGACCATCCCACCATTACGCCAATGTCGCTAATGGGAAACTCTTTGGGAATTTCCATAAGCATGTGCATTACAAGCAGGTGCATGTTTGCTGTATGGACTGGCCACCCCTTCAAACACAGGGGCGGGTGTGTGTGTGATCACATCGTGGGGACCACAACACTAAAAATGCCAAAAGTCTTGAATTTTGCTTGGTTCCTTATGGTTAAGGGTTAGGGCTGGGTGGTGGTTAAGGTTGTCATTGTTGGGATTAGGGTTTTTCCTATAGAAATGAATAGACAGTCCCCACAAAGATATGAATACAAGTGTGTGTGTGTGTTGGGGGGGGGGACCCACCTATTCCAAAAACATTTGAATGACATTTCCAACTGACACATTTATGGCTGAACCAGCCAATGGCGTTTCACGAGACACGACACATGCAAGCACATCATACATTTCATACAAAATGACCAGGGGCGGCTGTGTCATTGGCTGCAGCTTTATTTTTCTTTCTCTGACCGGAGTACGGCAGGGTGAACCCGGAACCCATTTAACACCTCATCACCACAGTGACGTCTGAAGCTGTAGTCACACATTACCCGACACACGTGCCCCTATCCTCCAGACCTCTGGCTCCTTAGACTTGCACAAAAGCTTTATTTTGAACTATCAGCAGTTTTATCAACCATTATCCGGGGGGGGGGGGGGGGGGGACACTTAATTCTCAATCTTATTGTATCACAGGGCAAACACAGTGGTACACACCAACATCTACTTGGGTGTAACTAACGAGAGGTTTCCCCAAACACAGTGGTACACACCAACATCTACTTGGGTGTAACTAACGAGAGGTTTCCCCAAACACAGTGGTACACACCAACATCTACTTGGGTGTAACTAACGAGAGGTTTCCCCAAACACAGTGGTACACACCAACATCTACTTGGGTGTAACTAACGAGAGGTTTCCCCAAACACAGTGGTACACACCAACATCTACTTGGGTGTAACTAACGAGAGGTTTCCCCAAACACAGTGGTACACACCAACATCTACTTGGGTGTAACTAACGAGAGGTTTCCCCAAACACAGGTGAGTCTGATTCAAGTGCCTTTACTTACATCCACTTCCACTGCTGATGCTGGCATGGAGATATGAGTGTATTTGGCAAATTTGCAGGTCACCTCAAGACAGGTTTCAGTAAAGAGGTTCAAAAAGTGGCACCAAACAATTGACTTAGGAAGTGAAGCTTCGTAACCAAACAGCAGTTTTGATGATAAACGGGAGTCGATTTTGAGATGAAGAGGGGACGCAGGCTAACCAAAGGTGGATCATTATGTCCAGATTAAGCCTTGAGCGGAAGGAGGGTTAGTGGTTGAATATCGATTTCCTTAATGTGGTGACCAGGTTGCACCATGATATTGTAAAGTTAACTCTCTCAACAGGGAACATAACATCTTCAAATACATGTTTAATCTTGTTTTCCAAGAGCAAATTCCATGTACACCACAGTACCGTACCTAAATACAGTAGCTTATCTCGTTTCTTCTTGTACCTAAATACAGTAGCTTCTCATTTCTTCTTGTACCAGGACGAAGGCAGGGCTATTTAACGTTTCTCATCTGGCCCTGGGATCTTCTCTAGGGTTGGCTCGATTCCCCAGATCTCACGGGCGTACTGGCCGATGGTGCGGTCACTGGAAAACTTGCCACAGCCAGCAATGTTATGGATCACCTTCCTGGTCCACTCCTTGGGGTTCTGTCAGGAACGATATGAACCGGAACACAAAGCCAAGCTGAAGTCCGTCATGCTGCCAGGACAGCATCCAGTATTATCTCAGGAGAAACAGCTTTGGCACAACTACGCTAGTGGTTAAAGATCACGACATAGTATCAGGACGTCTACGGTGAAATCTACAGAGCCACTAATGACATAACGATAACATTTTTACTTACATACATACCACACACACAATTCAGGTCCAAACAGTTAAATTCCAGACCAGGATTTTGTTTCAACCAACAAGTTGAGTATAAAGCATCACGGTCACAGAGTACGCAATTGGGTGGTTGAAACAAAATTCTGGTCTGGACTTTTACTGTCTGGACCTGAATTGCCCAACTCTGTATGTATGCATGTGTGCCTCCCGCTAACATCAGTTCTACGTAATCAGGGCTTATAAGAATGTGTCTGTAGGTCAATCCAACCAAGGGTTGCCACTTGTGAAGAAATACAGGACTTCCCTCATAAAGATATGCCGAGGGGGGGGGGCTAGTGATCACGAACATGGGACAAATCACATCCCGTATTGGTTCAAAACAGGACGCACCATTTTATTTTTCCAATATGGGACAATCCCATAAAATACGGGACTGGTGACCACTCTGTTTAACCATCTCCATCCACCAGCAGATACAGACGTCTGGTGGCCCACATGGAGAACAAGCCGACCAGCAGGCTGGGTTAGTAAAGCCTAGTTACCATTTAATACATTGTGGGAACGAATCAGTCAAATGTGGCCCCGATATATAAACATAATTTCTCTTTATGTCACGAGTGGGACTCCGCAGATCTCATCCATGTCGATTCTCCTTCCAGCTCAGAAACATGGGATTCCACCTCTCACACACGATTCCCAGTAGAGTGCAAACATGCCTCGACCTGACGAAGGCCGCATTTTAGTTTCCGGAATAGGTTTGGAATCATGGCATTAACATAGAAATGACTGCTCCCTGCTGAAGTCCCTCGCTGACTCCCCCCCCACCCCGACCCCGCTGCCGCACACTAACCTTGTACAGAGCGCCAACTTTATCCTGGCACTTCATGTAGTCTTCATAATCCGCAAACACCTTGAACCTGCGAACGTCGACACAGGGTGAGACGCCGTCTGGGCGCATTCACAGCCCAGAAGCCGCATGGGATGCGTCGCGCACGGTGCCTCGGCGCGCGGCACGGAGCCTCGGCGCGCGGCCCAGCTGCGTGACCACTGCCCGCCACCCCTCACCTGTCATGGTGCATCAGCAGGTCGACGATGTCCTTAAAGAGGTCGGGCTGGCTGGGACTGAAGAAGCCCCCGGCGATCTGGTCGATGGCCTGCTTCAGCTCAGGGATGCGGCTGTAGTACTCGCCCGCATTGTATCTGCGAGACAAGGATGGCTTACAGGACAGCTAAAAATTCAGCCATGACATTTTACAGTTACAATGCCGACCATTGTTCTTCTTTTCCAGACATCGCGTAAGTATCTCGTATCTGTGAATAATGGTGTAAAACTGCAATAAGTTCTTGTACAAATACGGTCGACATCCTAACGGTAGTATTCAGCTGCACTACATCGGCTGATGTGATCAGTTGCCTTATTAGCCTCTTGCATTGTTTGGCAGATGTTGTGTAGCTCCTACTCCACTCCTGCTCACTCCTGTACCTGGTTGTTCACCGGAAGCTAAGCCTAGCTGTACTTATGCCTAGTTGACTCCTTCACAGCCATATGCTAAAGAAGTAAATGCAGATGCATTATAGATTTGACTAGTGGTACCAAACACAGACTGTTTACATCACTATAGTCAATATGCATAACTGTCCTGATTGTGCTTCATTAAAGTCACCTTGCTACCCAAGCTGTGCTGGGGGACATTCTAACATCCACCAGGTTACTACTCCCCATTAAGCCCAACGTCGGCATCCCTTTCCATTCTTCCCCACATACCCCTTCCTGTCCAGAGCCTCCACGTCGTCCACTCGCATGCCGAAGATGAAGAGGTTCTCCTCTCCGGCCTCCTCTGCCATCTCCACATTGGCTCCATCCATGGTGCCGATGGTGAGGGCCCCGTTCAGCATGAACTTCATGTTTCCCGTCCCAGAGGCTTCGGTGCCGGCCGTAGAGATCTGCTCGGACAGGTCTGCCGCCGGGATCGCTGAGGACGGGGAGAGTCCCGACGCATCGCGGTCAGCAAACACTCGCTTCGAATGAAGCCAGGAAGGGGTACCGGCGCCAGACGGAGGTCAGTACCTTTTTCAGCGAGCGTCACCCTGTAGTTCTCAAGGAAGATGACTTTCAGGCGATCGCCCACCACTGGGTCGTTGTTCACGATCTCCCCGATGGCCGTAATAAGCCGTATGATCATCTTGGCCGTGTGGTATCCAGGGGCAGCCTGGATGAGAAGCGGGATATGCTGTTAAGGGACCTTGGGGAGGAGAGACGACGGGCACTGGAACGAGTTACATTCACTCATGTTTCTGGAGAATAACAGTTTGTACAACGTGACTGATAAGGAGCCCTCAGCTCCAATCATAACTCAAAAATCAACCATAAATGAAAGGGAGGTTACCTTTCCTCCAATCATTATCGTCCTGGGGACCCAGTGCTTGTTTGGGTCCTTCTTGATGCCTGAGAAAGAGCAGCAGTAATGAGCCACATGCTCTTCGCCCCGGCGAGCAGCGACACTCAGAGCGAAGCCGGAGGAGGCCACTCACGGTTGTAGAAGGTGATGATATGCAGGCAGTTGAGGAGCTGCCTCTTGTACTCATGGATTCTCTTCACTTGAAGGTCAAAAATGGAGTTGGGGTTTATCTTGACCTTGTAGTGTTCCTCCAGGTGCACCGCAAACTTCAGCTTGTTCTCCTGTGAAGTACGAGATGGAGATCCAGCAACATTAGCTATGCAGGATGGAATTAAGGCCTGCTGGGGACACATTGTACTCACAAACAGCGATTTTCCCTTTTTTTTTGAGGGGGGTGGGGTCGCTATGATGACTGTTCACCTGTTTGACCTTGGCGATGTCTCGGATGAAGGCCTCATCATTAACAAAGTCGAGCAGCTTCTTCAGCTGGTCCAGATCGTGAATAAACTCCTCTCCAATTCTCTGACAAACAAAACAAAAAACAAACACCACACATGACAAAATGAAGAGGAGTAGTGACCAAGCAAAACACACCATAAGCAGTCTGCAAATTACAAAGAACAATAAAAAAAAAAAAAAAGAATACTTTGCAATAATTGTTCAGCTGATCTTTTCATTTCAATGCGGCAGACTGATGTATATTGTATACATTTAAATTTATTGAGCAGACGCTCTTATCCAAACAAAGTTACATATCCACACCCTTAAATACTACGCCATCTAGTGCTTATGAAATGAATAGCGGCGAATGCTTTTGGGTCAAAAACTGAAACTAAATAAATTGCTGGTTAATTTCCATTTGGGGTAGAGGGACAGGGACACAAGCACAGGAACGTGCCAAGCGGAGGTTTCCATTCACCTCCGCGATGATCTCAGCAAGGCCAGGGTTGCACATGACCAGCCAGCGACGGGGCGTGATGCCATTGGTCTTGTTTTGGAACTTAAGAGGGTCCATCTCATAGAAATCCTTGAACCTGTGCAAGAATGACCATCCATTCTTTTATTCCTACTACAAGGAACAACAGACACACCGCATGACCGCCTAACCTAACCTGCCAAATCTCACATATTAAAAACTGCCAATGAAAGTACTGTACGGTTAACCAGCTCAAACTTCAAAATATGACATTAAACCAATAAGGGCAAAAGAATCTCACTTGGCTCCCCACGCATTAGGATTGTCCGTAAAACCCCAAGTCCGTTTAGACACCAGCTGCATGGCAAGTTGAGAACCTTGGAAGAGATTTCTAAGTGGGCGAACCCAGAAGCCCCGGGGAGATAAAGACGAAGACGTGGAACGGGACTCACACGGTGGCCTTGAGGATGTCCGAGTGGATGCGAGCCACTCCGTTGACGGCGTGGGACCCGACGATGCAGAGGTGGGCCATGTTGACCCGCTTCTGGTCGCCTTCCTCAATCAGCGACATGCGGCGCATGCGGTCCATGTCTCCGGGGTACAAAGAGGAGATGCGCTTTTGGGGGGGCGGGAGGATGGGATGGACACAGAAAGAGAGGGAGAGAGAGAGGCAAAGAGGGAATTAACTTTAGTCTGGTAAGCCTCAGCCTTCACTAAATGCCGTTTCAAAGTGTGAAAACAAACACACACAAGACGCCAAGAGCCATGTTCTGAAACAGGTGAATCTTACATTCTCATTTTTAGCTGAATCTATGGCTGATGTCAGCCAGTATTGTGTTTTTTTTTTTTTTTTTTAATTACTTATCTTAGATCAAGGTTTCTCAACCCAGTCCTCGGGGACCACCAGACGGTCCACGTTTTTGCTCTCTCCCAATTGGCAGGGAATTGGGAGAGAGCAAAAACATGGACCGTCTGGTGGTCCCCGAGGACCGGGTTGAGAAACCCTGTCTTAGATGTTACCTGAATACTTTAACCTCCTGAGACCCAGCAAAAAAAAGTTTTTATTTATTTATTTATTACAGAAATTCAATTAAATGCAAATTAAGTTAAATGAGGTCTTAAAACCCTAACAACAGGAGTTAATAGAATGGGGGCATATATAGTGTCAGAGTAATAAATAATGTCCTCTACAGGGGATAAAAATGCTGCAGGATTTTTGCTTGACTCTAACTTTAGTTTTGACTTCATGTGCTGCCAGTCCATTAGTGCAGCGTTTCTCTAACCCAGCCCTTGGGGACCGGCGGACAGTCCGGCTGGGAGGCAGCATTGACATCCACCATCTGCGCATCTCCCACGATCGGGTAGAGATCCTGTGCTTCCGCGTCTCACCTCTAGATGGCGCCGGTTGATCTCATAGATGATCTCCAGGTGACGGGGGAGCAGGCGCTGGAACAGGTCGATGGGCCAGCGCTCCAGGGCCTCGGGCAGGACGGTGTGGTTGGTGTAGGCGCAGCTCCGCACGCAGATGTCCCAGGCCTGAGATCAGTCAATGAACCGGACGTTTGAAGTTCAATTGCGATTTCCCAATACAGGGATCGAACACCAATGGTGCCGTCAGGGTGCGGCAGTTTAACGGCGTCAAACAATCACGCACACGATTCTTCATTAACTCTGCGGCTCTATATTTCACTTTGGTTCAGACAGAATGTTCCGGTGTGTCTTTGGCAGGATGTTATTTAGACATAAGGACACAACGGGGACGACCACAGTGCCACTGAGATACTCAGACAAATCGTCCGGGTTCAGAAAGTAAAAATCCCGACCAAGGTTTTGTTTCAACCAACCAGCTGAGTGCTCTGTGAATGTGACTCAAGTGGTTGGCTGAGACAAAATCTTGTTCTGGATTTTTACTTTATATGAACTTTCCATCTTTGGAATCACTGAATGACCTGGAGTTGTGGTCAATATCTCCAGCACTCACCTTATCCCAGGACTGCTTCTCATCGTCAACCAAGATCCGCATCAGCTCAGGGATAGCCAGCGAGGGGTGGGTGTCATTCAGCTGGATGGCGACCTGCGTAAGGACAAAGGAACTTCAATTAAATACGATTCATTTTTACACATTACTGATACATTTACTGATTACTGTTTTTTTTTTTCTGTCCTGGAAAGCGACCTTGGGATTGTGAAAGGAGCTATATACATGTATTTTATTATTACTACTGCTGCTACATCATTAAGTCATAATAATATAAAAGCAGGCAGAGAGAGAGAGAGAGAGAGAGAGAGAGAGAGAGAGAGAGAGAGAGAGAGAGAGAGAGACACCGAGAGAGAGAGAGAGAGAGAGAGAGAGAGAGAGACACCGAGAGAGAGAGAGACACCGAGAGAGAGAGAGACACCGACTTCCAGGGGTCAACTGGCTTCCCAACCCCCCTAAACGCAAGGTGTAAATTGTGGTCAAGATCAAATTCGAAGTCCATGATTGAGTCAGTTCTCTACATCAGCCTGGATAGCGTGACTGAAGGCTGCACCCACGACGTTATGGTTCATAAGCCGATTCTTCTCCCTCGAACCAGAGACTTTTGTATACAACAGAACTAAACTTCACACTGCTACAAACACTGCACTGAACCCCAACTGCGCCACCCCACGGACGCCAGGAGAGCCGAGCGGAGCGCCTCACTTTGTCAGGGAGGCCGCTGAGGTCTGTGCGCACTTCCTCCTTCGAGCCAAACTTGGAGGTCTTGTAGCGGCGGATGATGTCTTGGAGCGTAGCCGCCACCACAAAGTACTCCTGCTTGAGGCGCAGCTCCTTGCCTTCAAAGAACTGAGCCAGATACACACGTCAGCCCAAAACCTGACCTTTAACCCCATGCAGAGGGCCAATCAGATGTGTACCCAGAGTTCGGGTCAGACATTTGCAAAGGCCGGTTGGAATGTTCACTCGGCAATAATGTGTAATATGTGAAATACAAGAAATGTAGACCGAGCAACATGATCATAGCACAAGCAACCAAGTCAGGTAGGCACTCACATTGTCATTGGGGTACAGCACACGGGAGATGTTCTCTGCCAAGTTTCTGTCCAGCACTGCCTGAATGTAGCCACCAACATTGACTGTAAAACGGAACATTCATGAGCTGCAAGTAAGGTCCATTTATAACGAATTGTAAACATTTGTTCTAGATATTTTCTTCACTCCGACTCATTCAGGGCTTGCCATTCAGTCATGACCTGCCAAGACCCATCACTGAATTCCACCCATCCACACACTCCACGGTGTGCAACTCACAGTCCTTCAGGTTGAATTCACAGGGGGCCTTTGCAGACCACAACCTCATGGTGTTGACGACGTTGTTCCTGTAACCTGGAACCGGTGTGTCATAGGGCAAGGCCAAGACCACCTGTCAAGTTGAAGACTTGTTGAGGATGCACTGGGAACATGGCCGGGTGATCAGAAAATGCATCCCTGATGCTGCCAAGCCTCCTCACTTTGATTTGGCACTGACAAGCTCAGCAAACACATTTGTACCATATTTTTAACATCAAAAGTTGTCCACTGTTGAATGAACACAATGACAGATTAATTGAATTGACAATTGAATGAAAAACCCTTCGGACACCTTCGAAGCCAGGGAGGTTCATCCAGAGCTTATTGCTCATTGCTGCTCCAAAGCAGCCACATAAATCATTAAATAGCATGCAGTATTTCAAGTGGAGTCTTCCTGTACCATGGTACAACCACAGCCTTTACCGATCGGATGCATAAATATGCAGAAGCGTTAGCTTGCCCTTTTGACGACAGAGTTACGCACACGCTCAGCCCAAAGAGATTTAAAAAAATTGATAGCTAGAGCGCCTGCTTACATAATCTATCCATATTTTGATCCAGACTCAGACTGAGCTGCCGCAGACATCACAGAGCACAAAGCAAGGCAACACCCTAGACAGGCTGCGTTTTCACGGAACACACACATGCGCAGTTACACACTACGAGTGATTTTTAGGGATGCACAACAGTGTGCGCAAAATCTGCACGCAGAGCAGGGCTGCGATTCAAGCCTCCAAAGATAGAGACACAAGCTGCCAGTGGAAACCGCTATAAATACACAATTATTAATATAACTTAAGTAAATTTAGGTTGACTTCATATTTCCCAGAATGCCATGCACTTAACTCCTCCTTTCCTCCACCTCACCTGTGTATCCACCCATTTCACGCCATCAGGGTGGTGCTCCGTCCTGCCGTAGAAGTGAACGGGACGCATGTACTCAGGGCGGGCCTTCTCCCACGGGTTACCATAGCGCAACCAATCATCAGCCTCCTCTACCTGTCAATCATCGGGCAATGACGTCAAAGATTACATACGGGTTCCCCCAAACTGCTGGATTCTGGCACTTCAGGACTGGACTTGGGGAATCTGGATCTACATAGTAAGCAGCATTTGGGCAAAATATGTAAAACCACACTGAATGATACCTGCCAAAGAGCAGGACAGACTTAACCTAGGAATCTGTTGCTTGTACCACAGTCTTTGTGTAGCCTTGAAATATGGCACAGAGAAACTTAGGGGCTTCAGGAAGCCCATGGATTGGCTGGGGTTTAGGTCTTCCGACCAATCATCTCACAGAACTCTGTATTAACGGTGTCACCACGGCACCCCCCCAGTTACCTGCCAGCCGCTGACAATCTTCTGGTTGAAGATGCCAAACTCGTAGCGGATTCCATAGCCATAGGCAGCGAGACCCAGGGTGGCCATAGAGTCGAGAAAGCAGGCTGATGGAGAGAGGAGAAGGGTCATCAACCACGGGCCACCACTCCATCAATAAAGGGTCACCAACCATGGGCCACCACTCCACCCAGACCACCATCAGTCCATCAATAAAGGGTTTCTCCATGGAGGAGACTCACCAGCGAGACGCCCAAGGCCACCGTTTCCCAAACCAGCGTCCTCCTCCATGTCCTCTAGCTCTTCCATGTCCAAACCAAGCTAGAGGAGACTGCGTGTTATATTCCCTTGGGAAGTGTCACAGAACCCCAGTCCAGCCTTCATAACTCTGTTGAGTAATTCGTCACGCAGCATTCTGGACTAAATTTGCGCTACGATCACGGCCAGGAAGGATTCTGTACAGGACTGGCAGTGCTTAGGTGTTCAGCAAAATAGGCAACTTGAACTCAGGGCAGCAAATGCTTCACTCTGTTCATTCATATTTTGAAGTAATATGCCCAGTTCCCATCGGAACCCAGAAACGGAAATCTCAATGATAATAATAATAATAATAATAATAATAATATTATCAACAAATTTATTGTTGCAGTTATTGTTATTCACAACAACAACAACAACAACAACAACTACTACAACTTTAGGGATTGACAACTGGCACACAAGTACACACTTCTATAATGGTTAAAATGCACAATTTGTCATAATAGTGCCAAAGCACACAAAATAAGTACACATTTCATCTGCCATGACATTTCCTCACATTATAACATTAGTACCACTAATGGGTACCAGTTCTGCCATTCCCTGATGACTGTACAGGCCTTTGCGGGGTGTATCCATGACAACAGGGATTGCTGTTGATTGGCTGGATACGCTTCTCGGGGGGCCTTACCTGATAGGTGGCCTCGTCACAGGCGTTCTCCAAAGCCAGGTTGACCATGGTGTTCTGCAGGGTGCGGCCCATGTAGAACTCCAGCGAGAGATAGTACACGCGCTGCAAACGGGAGTGCAGACCTTCAGAACCTCAGCATTCCCCACTGCCTGCGGTTCCCCGCATCACCCAGCTTACTCCACCCTCCAAAATGAGAGGAAAGACCATTCCAGAAATCTGAGAGTCTCAAGATGACTAAAATTTTCACACCTATGCAGTTTGCAGCTGGTACATTTTGGGATCAGAGCAGAATTAGCCTGCACCTCTCACCTCGGAATTCCGGGCTGGAGGGGAAAACGGAACCGGAAAAAATGCTCAGAGACCTGGAATTCCATGGTAACAGTAGGAGCCCCCATACAAAGCAGGGTACTGCTTGTAATAATTATACTGCTTTGCCTTTTGCAGTGAGCAACGGCGCTGCTTTGTGGGGGCCTGAGGCACGTTGTGATTCTCCCAGTCCTGATTAACATTTCTGTACTCTGCATGGCCACACAGCGTTAAAGAGGGTTTATTTTCCCCTCTTAAACAAGGGTTCATGCCAGGGCCGAATTTAGCTCATGGGATGTTCTGAGGGCGGAAGGAAAAATGATTGGTTCAGAGAGATAACTAATCAGATTGTAGAGGAGTTGGGACCAACCAATCAGACGTCTTGGATGCACCTCCTCTACAACCTGATTGGTTCTCAGAACCAGTCATTTTTCCATCTGCCCTCAAAACATTTTACATGTAAGCAAAACTTCCACAAGGCCGAATTTAGCCCTTGAGTTAGTCATTATTGGGGCCCAACCTATAGCCCCCGACAGATCAGGGCGCTGGCGAACAGCCCAGGTCGGCCCATCACGCCTTGGTTCACGTCACCTTCAAACGTCACACGCCGGAGCCACCATAGTCTGACATTACATTCTAATTATGTCTTGTTCTTCACTTGAAGGAAGTTTGTTCTTGACAGTAAAGCAGAAAGCAAGCATTTGGCAGAAAGCAGAGAGGAGAGAGAGAGATCAACAGAACTTCAGTAGATCTAGATGGGTTTCCAACTCTGGCATTAGTGAGATTTTACCATTTCGGCCAATGGGGTAACCGCAATACTATAACCTGATCGAGTACATAAACAAAGCAAAAGTACAGCCCTGAGTCCCCCTTTGAGGAATTCCCAGAGACAAGGTTAGGGTTAGCTTACATCTCATTTCTTTGTAAAGGTCGGGGACACTGGATCTAATCTGTGAGCTTTGACATTTCAGGTTTTGTCCGTAGGCATTCAGATGAAGCCGGACGGAAACGGAGGGGCGAGGAAATGGGGGGGGGAGGGGGGGTCACGGGGATTGTGTGACTGCGCCATTTGGGCTCGGCTAAAAACAGAAGTGTGGGGTCGCGTGCAAAGGTTAGGCAGCCTGTATGAACGGCGAGGTCGGCCCCCCTTGTCTAGAAAAAGGTGCTGGAAGTGGCCACATGCTACCCAAACTGAAGCAGGGAGCACAGCTTCAGCCCACGTTTCCCACGAGACACTGGGGTCAACTTCCCTCAGATGGCAAAACTTTTCTTCCCTAGATGGGAGTTCTCAAAGCCTGCCGTTCAAAATGTGAACGAGACGCTATCACCAGTCTTGTATATTTCAATATTTATGTCTACATGGTCAAATGTCTATATGTAATGTAGTGCCGTTAGGTCAATGAAGTTTTTACAAACGACAGAAACATCTTACTGCATTTTTAAAATTACAAGAAGGAGAAATGTACTGGGGAAAGACAGCAAGTAGATACAGAGTCGCTACAATGTGTATCCCTGATAGAACAGCAATTCATTTACGGGGACAAACTGATTTGAAATAAATAATAAGAAATAAATAATAATAATGATTTTGGTGGGGGGGAAGGGTGGTACTTTTTTGGTGAATTGACATTTTATAATGGGTAGCAGTCCCCCCCCCCACCCCAGTCAAAAATTATCTTGGAAAGACTCCCAACAGCTGCAGCTAGGAAAACATGGGACATGAATATACTTCAGCTGCAGTGAATTACAGAGTAATATGTGGTGGCACATTTGTGCAGGGGGACCAAGAGACCCCGACCCACCATAAAGAACGAAAGGGACGCGGGGAATTGCTCACAGAGCCAAGGCGTCAAAGGCTGGCGTAGTGGGGTCCTCTTTAAGCGCAGGCGCTACATCAGTGTCTGGGCCTATCTCAACATGTCGGAGCTCAAATACAGCAAACAACTGGCAGCTGAAGAAAACTGACGGAACACGACCACCTCATTACCCGAGCGTCTGTCAGCACAGTCAGCGGCATTTGGGTGCCCTGGGTCACAGGCAGAGAAGAGGAAAGAGGATACTGGCTAAAGCATCCGGCCGAAAATGCAGGTTCCATCCATCCATACTCAGCATTTCTGGGGGACTGATTCATAGCACAGGATCCACCAACCAAAACAGGCAAAAAGGTTCTGCATTATATAACAGGATTCATTTTAGGTCTCGTGAATGTTCCTTTGCTGTTATATATGAAGATGTGTCTTAATGCACTACTTCCGTACTGCATATAGCATGAGAAAATGTGGATTTTTATTTATGCAATGTGCAATATTTATTTAAATGCAAAACATTATGTAAAACAAAGACTGAGTTCTGCTCCCCAGCTCAAAACACCTTCAGAGCTGCAGCTATAGCAACAGAGTGAGATGTACCATTTATTTGGCAGACGGCTGTTCACTTTGATCCAAGCAGTTGAAAAACGATGACATGATGACATAAAATACGTGGAGAAAAACAGAAGTCAGCAAAGAAATGCCAGAGATTTACCTCCTTTACAGGAGAAGAAGCCAAAATAGCTTTCTGGGGGTAGCCAGTAAAATATGTGTTTATTTTTTTAAAAACGACTTTTGAAAATCTACCTTAGAATGGTACCACAGAAAATGCAATAAGCTGTGTGTCGTTAAAGCAAATATTGCAACAAAAAAAAATGCACTGTGGACAGGTTAGAATTTATGCTGAAATCAGTTGCATGAATGACTACATTCTTTTGGGTTATTCAATGGAATGAGCATTCAGATATATACTTAACATGGGAGAGTAAATGGTAACACTACTTGACTGATGTATCATGATTCATTAAGGATGAACAAACATGAGATCAGTATTTCATTTGTGTTGCTCGTTGTTTTTTCCTTCAGTGGTTCAAAGGTTTACAGAATTAATAGATATACTAACAAATATAGTAACTGCTTGAGATAAAACAAGCGTGATGATTCATTAATGATGATTTAACATGAGATCAGTATATAACTAAGAGTTGGTTTGTGGTCAATTAATACATTAGTAATTATGTCTGCTCCGTCAACTGATGTGTTAGCAAGTAAATCGTTCCTCTGGGGATTAATCGATAGAATTCAGCAGATGGACTGAGGGGAACATTAAAAGGTCAGGGGTATTTTTAAATTTCAACTTCACATCGAGAGTAGCATCCCAATTTGATCTCGCATGAACCCCCCAGCTGTGTGACAGAAATGTCATGAACCCCCCTGTCGTGTGACAGAAATGTCATGGTATTAAATTTCATTCATACAGATGTTGCAAACATGTAAAGACAATGTTCCAGACTCCGTCACTTAAGGTTGACAGAGTCACTGACAACCATCTCCATTTTTTTAAAAAAAAGGAGATACATGTTAGATATTAGTTTTAAATGTATGTTTAATTATTCTTGCAAGTATCACAACGCTGACAACTCGCATCCTTAAAAAACGGGGGATTCGTATGTCCAAAAATAACGGCTAGTTTATGATGTTTCTGAACAGTTCCGTGCTAAAATTACATATCACGTAGGCCTATATCCCAAATGCAAGATACCCAACATCTGAGAATCCCATTCAGCTAGGAAAAGAAATTGTTCATTTAACTTACATAATTTTAAAATAATACCCTTTGATTAATTCGAATAGGCCTACATTCTACCAAACAGCAAGGAAGTGATAACATCTAAAAGACGCGCAAAAAGTTACTCTCACAATATTTCAACGTCATGGAACCTGTTGCAAGAAACAGTCGCAGAACCTGCGGAAACTCAGCCAAGCTGAGCAAAACAGAAATACAGTGCCAAGTTATAAAAGTATGACACCATCTGTACAAATAAACATACATGAATTGGCGACTGGATTTTTAGAATAGCGCAAACTGGTACAAATCACTTTTGCACAATCGGATGCCGAAAGGATCTATGACACGCATCTCCCCAGCGATTATTAAAGATAAACGGTAGTTTGCAGACGACCGGCCAGTGTTTGGTTGATCACTGATCGCCGGACGGCGTTTTCTGCGCCGTGGCTTACCTTGGGGTCTCTTTCATAGTAGTACTGCTGCGTGCGGATCCACCTGCCCACCAAGTGGTCGCGGACGGTGTTCGCCAGGGCGAAGTAGTAATCCCGCCGGGTGGCCACATTGCGGTCCTTGACCAGCGTGAAATGCAGGTGCCGGTTGAAGCTGCTCTTGATCTCCGTCACATTCTCCACACCGGCCAGTCCTCGCACCGAGATCTGCTTCCTTTTCTCCTGATCCGATAGCGGTCGTGACATTTCGGCGGCCGGCTGAGGCTGAGGCTGGGGCTGGGGCTGGGGCTGGAAGGGTGCGGACAGTTGCTGCGGCAGTCACTCCGCAGCTGGGAAAGCAAGCCCGCCCCCCCGCATCTCCGACTTTAAGGACGCCGTCACTCCTCTCGGGTTCAGGGCGGGGTTTCCCCATATCTGGAGCCAATTGACTTTCAGCGAAGGTCATTCTACAGCCCCTTTAAAAGCCGGCCGCACGCGTCCAACGGACCTCCGGGCACGTTCGCTGGAAGTTAGCGATGCTATTTCCATTTGAAAAGCACTCTTACACACTTGACAATGCTATAAACTAAGAACTTGGAAAGGCCCTCTTAAAAGACCAGATGTTAACTTTTCGTCGACTATCCCAAATTAAATGCAAGCAAATATCTTCAGTGTAAAAATAGGTTTCAATAAAACCGTGCATGGAGTGGTCCGACGGCTACCAGCAGTCGACATTACAACTATTTAACTGTCCCGTGTAAGATGATCAATGAGCTATTAATAGCAGCTTTGACTATCTTCCAAATGTTTCCAAATGCCTTCCCTGCCCGCCGCACTTACCAGCAAAACACGAAAATTCTTTAGTCGGAATTAAACCCGCAGAAATACGTTAAAACACCGAGGACTAAGTTCTTGCGTGCATATGGAACTGTCCACTTGAGGGCAAGTAATGAGCCATGTACTGAAATAATTTTAAACCTGATACCGATCCGGCTGTAGAGGTTAAATGACTAGTCTGAACGCATGTTGAGATCCGCTTCAGGGTCCCGCTCGGCGAAATGTATCCCCCCCCGCATAATCTACCGAGACCGACCTATTGGTAGGCCGCCAGACCACCCATGAAATGTATTTCTGGCTACAGGCCTGCTGGAAATGAGAACACTGATTGGTGGCCAATCCTACCTGCAAAATGGCCAGTGTGAACGCAGGCTTTTCAGATAACCTTCAAATTAGCTGGTCAAACCCAAGTGCGAGGACTCTTTAGCTAATAAGTCCCTTAATTAGAGAGTTGAGGCAAAATCCCACACAAACGGCCCTTTCTGGATAAGACTGTTCACCCCTGATGTAGAGGCGGTGCTGTCAGGATTATCATAAGAACACTTGGTTAGGATAAAATTGACCATCTTATTACAAGAAATGACACCCTCGAATGTTTTCAAACCTTAAGTAAATCGACTTACCCCTAACAAAGGCTGTAAAATAATTCAGCCAGGAAATGGGTACGGCCACACAAAAGCAGCAGACGTGTTCTACAAAACACACAGTTTACATGTGCTCGACAGCCTTTATTGTGGAAAGAAATGAAAAAATTCAGGGAGTAGAGACTTCACATGGGAGGTAAAGGTTAGTGTTTAAAGCACAACGCTTCAGCGCCTCCCCTAAGGACCGGCGTGACTGCAGGCGCCTTAATCTTTAGGGTAGAACCTGAATGCCGACAATCATAACCCCTGGGATCAATTATTCTAACCAAGTGAAGACTAACAAAAGCAAGCACAAAAGGTAAGAATGTATGCACAAGACAATGGGGAAAAAAACAACAGCTTACAAAGCTTTCAACTGCAAACTGTAATTAACATTTTACAATCAAGGGCACAACATGAAGAGCATCACAGCAGGATTCATGTGAAGAGACAATACAGCTTGATAAAGGACAAAATATACACGACTTTCTACCAAGTGGAGGAGAGTCTCTGTTCAGCGGTTCATCTCTCCAGCTGTTCTAAGCATAAATCTATAGCCAGTAGAAAGGCAATCTTTTCGTCCAGCAAATCTTAAAAAAAAAAAAAAAAAACCAAAAAGCCTAAAAACTTTGCCCAAACTGGATGACTTGACGGAAACAAACTGATAATTAAAAAGCATAAAAGACATGAATGCAGAGACTATGAGATCGTACGGCCTGCACGAAACAATGGGGATCGTTCACAGTACAGCCATATGAGGAGAATCGCAATCAGACAAGATATATATAATATATATATGCATTTTAACAGAGGGCTGGGTTCTGAAACTTAACATCAAGTCGATTTACAACTCAGTCTTCCACAAAATAAAAAGTGGGGAGCATTTCCCTGCAAAGCATTTACCGTTTTGGCATATTCTAAAATTACTGGTCTGGCTTGGTGCCTGCATTAACTGATTCTGACCACAGTAAACGTCAAGCAGTTTGATCATTTGTGGATGATGCTGCACGTCCATCATATGCAATGATGCTGTAGATTCTCAATATTAGACAACAGATACGAGTTCCTACCCGCTCCAGACCGCCTCAAAAATGAGCAGATCCGTGTGCAGCAGGAATTGCTCAGTGTCACTCAATCCATCTAGACGCTTAACACAAACACTGAGGTGGCACTGGTGAAAGGAAGCAGGCTGCGAACTAGAATTTTTAAAATCTTTTGCATTTTACAAAAACACTTCCTTAGGGGAAACCAAACAGCACTTGGGCTACAATTTTTAAGCAAACGTCTTGGTCGCCAGTAGGTGAAAAACAGACCTGGCAAACACTTCCACTTTGTGGATATTGAAGGGTCAGAGACCAAACTGGATCAAACAGGATATTGCCACTGAGGAATCTACGTTAACTGCAGGCTCTAAGCTCCCAAAATCATCCCGGTATTTTTCCAAATGGCGTTTCCCTTTAAATTAAACTCTGTCAATGACATGTACATAAAACCATAAACTATAAACCTATGAAAGACTTGTGAAATTATATAGTCCTTCGGTCTGTGTACAGACTATACAAGACTAATGGGAGGAGATTAATATGCCTCGTACGGTGTGTGGAATCAAGTTTGGGGGGGCGGCGGAGGGGGGGCCGGGGGCATGCCGAATGGGGGCATGCCTGGCACCCCCATGCCCATCATGTTGACAAAGTTGGAGGGATCCATGGGAGGCGGAGGGGGGGGCGGGGCGTACATCATGCCGGCAGATCCCGGTGGGGGAGGTGGAGGGGGGGGAGGCGGGGCACCAGGCGGCAACGGGGGGTTGACCCCAGGCGGAGGGGGCACTAAAGACGAGCTGCCCATGGGGGGTGGGGGCTGGGCAGATGCCCCACCTGCAGACTGCTGCTGTTGCCATGGAGGCAGGTTGCCAGAGCCTGGACTGGAGGTGGTGGTGGTATCTGCAGGATACAAGGACATCGTCAGATCACGTTTGAAGCAGCATGTACCCACAGACAGACAGAGACAGACAGACAGACAGACACAGACAGAGACAGACAGACAGACAGAGACAGACAGGATGGGAGATGCTGAATGCCCCCTCCGTAACCAAATGGTTTTAGACTCAATTTGGCAGAAAGACAGTTGGGGGAGCAAAGTGGTACGAGGCTGAACTGCACAGACAGAACCGGCAAAGCAGACCCGGCACTGAGGTCTGCACGGTGCCCTGCGGTCACTGGAAATTACTCCCATTCAGCACATGCTAACTGGGAAACAGATGGGTGGGTGACTGCATAAGACAGGGAAGGGACACTCACTCTGCTGCCACGGCAACGGCGCACTGGTCACCATGCTGCTCGTTGGGGGAGGTGGGGGCGCCTGTGGCTGCCAGGGGGGCATGGGGGCGGATGGGGGGTGGGGGGGCTGGCCGCTGGGAGGGGGCGGGGGCGGAGGCATCATACCCATGGGCGGAGGCATCATACCTATAGGTAGGTCAGAGGAAACACCTTTAGGAATGAGAGAGAAATGTTAACGAGGCCATTGCATTCATAAAGCCCTCCCCCAGGCGCTGGGGGGGGGCCCATTCCTGCAATAGGCATGCAGTTCCCATGAGCCTAAGTCATGAGATTCACAGTCTCTCTGAACATGCTTAAAAACAGAGCTGACACACACCAACGATTAAACACAGCCAGCTAGCCGGCCTACACAACCACTCACACATTAAACCCAACGCAGTCTGCTGCTCATTTACTAATAAGCCATTACATGCAACAAGTCACAATTTAGGTTTTGGAAAAAAAGTTACCGTAGTAACTGTCACCCATAGGAGGGTGTCCTTGCGGCCCGGGCCCCTGATTCATCGGGGGTGGGGGTGGCTGCATCCAGGGCGGGGGCGGCCCATTGTGACTGGGCGGCATGGGAATCCCCCCCATGCTGGGCATGGGAGGGGGGAAGTTGTGGTGGCCCCCATGATTGCTTGGGCCGCCGTGCATGCTGGGAAAGTGCCTGCTGTCTGAAGGGCCACTGTTCATCCAGGGGGGGCGATTCTGAATAAAACAACACATAGGAAGAGTCAAACCGGACACGCTCCTCCCCCTTCAAAAACACACTTGTCTGGGCTGGGGAGGGGGGGGGGGGCTCACCGGAGGGGGCTGGTTGTTGCTGGGTCCTGACCCCCGTGGGCCGCTGGGGTTACTACGGGAAGATCCCCCAGTGGACGAGGGGACGGGGGCCTCGCCCAACTCCGCCATGAGGGACAGATACTCTTTATCCATTCGTGCTTTATCCTGAGCTGACTGTGGCTCGCCTGCTCGGGGGGCGAAGGAGCTGCGGGGGCGGGGAGGAATACAACGGTTACCAGTGACAGGCACAGATGAGGCATCTCAGGCACGAAACTCGGAGCGTCGCAGCAAGTGACAAGTACGGCGAAGCTTTTCACCACGGCAGAGAAACTCAACACAAGTCGACAGAGCGGGGAGGGGCAGGGCGGGGTGGGTTGCCTGGCAACAGCCTACCTGGTGAACTTGCAGTCGGAGGAGATGTGTCCGGCGCCTCCGCACTTAATGCAGACGGTGGTGTTGGTGATGCTGCGTGGCTCCGAGTTCTGCCAGGGCCGCAGGACCCTGGGGGCCGCAAAAGCCGCAGTGAACGCCACATTAACACACCCCCCACGACAGGCGGTATTTTCCGCTGCAGGTAACGCGCTGTCCCCCAAGCACGGCGGGGGCGTACCGGTTGTCGTCCTCTCGGAGCGTGCCGTTCAGCCTGGCAAGCTCGCGAAGCTGCATCTTGCGCAGGTCGTTCTGGTCCTCTGGCGTTTCGATCCCCTGCTTCAGGATGTTCCTGATCTGCAGAGGTGGAACACCGGAACGTCTGAGCACGTCCCCCAATACTGCCAACAACTAGGCTTCCTGATGGAGCTCCGCGAAATTGCGGCAAAGCTCAGGGGAGGGTGGCGAGGGGAGGGTGGCGAGGCGCGGGGGGCGAATTCAGCGACTGACCTGCTCCACGGCCTTCTTCACGTTCTCCATGGTGTTAGCGGTCACCAGAGCGTGCAGAGGCTCATCTTCTCCGGCTGAGATCTGTCCGTCTTTACGGCCCACTTTGCCCTCCTTGACAGAGCCCTTCCCACGAATCATGATCTTCGCGTTGCACTCCTTCTCGATATTTTTCAGGGTGTTACCACTACGGCACACAGAGGGAGCCCAAGTATCAGACAACAGCACCGTAACCATATTAACAGACTTCCTCAAGTAACACACTACTGAGAGCTAGAACATCACCTTAAAGCAAAGACAACATTACAATATAATTACAACTCAAAATAACATCTAATAATTCCAGGTATTCTGCTCTACACCGTCTTGATCATAACAGTGAAATAGATCAGTGCAACCAAATCTCAGCAGGCTACAAAACCGGATGCTTATTACACACTGAAATGCTATGAATGCAAATCAATGAACCAAGTTCCTGTACATGAACTCTTCCAGTCTGCTCACAGACCTCAGCTGACAAGGGTCATGGGAACATTCCCCATAAGAGAGACCCAGAAACAGCAGAGTTCCTTTAAGAAGAAAACAGCGATGCAGCCGTCTTACCGTGGTCCAATGAGCAAGCCGACGAAATTGATCTCTGGGTACTCATCCTGAGGGATCATTATTTTGTCGTTGACCCTACTGGCTGGTGGCCTAAAAACAGATGATTCAGAGATACGGACATTAACCTCTGTGCCAGCAGCAACCTTGTATTACATTACATTACTTATGACTGAAATTGGGACTCAGTCCTGGATTTCCCTCATCAAACAGCATTTTAGTTCAGCTATGCTTGGCTGAAAATTGCAGAAACGGCAAAAGCATCACTAAAGGAGGTGAAACAGCCCTTTTCCCCTTGTTTCAGCTACAGTGTAGTTCCTGTGTCTTGCCTTTGTGGGGCAGTACAGATTATAATTTTTTTTTAGCAGTCACAGAGAAAGGGCCCGACGGCGTCTCACTCATCGGAGCCTGGGGCGGTACATACTTGTAGTCAGAAGGTGGTTTGAACTCGGGGTTGAGCCCCACCATCTCGGTGATGAGGGTGTGCCGTTCCTCCTCCAGCTTCTTGCGGGTGCGGTACTCTCGTGTGTTCAGCCTCTTGCCTTCGCTGTTGTAGATCGGCTCGGGGGAGGGGGACCTGCGGCAGGGGTGGGAACAGAACACAGCAAACTCCCGTGAGCATCTCCCTCCCTCCGGAGGGAACCAAAAAAAGAAAAAAGAAAAAACACACATATATAGTTACCACACTGGAAAGAAAAAAAAAAAAAACCAACAGCGAATCCCGTGGCTCATTTTCAACAGCTCTGTGGCTTGGAACACTGCCCTGCAAATTTCTCCATGGTATCTGTAATGGTTACCACCAATAAGTGCAGGAGTGGGACTCGATCGGTGTGCTCGAGAGGAGTGCTCGAGAGGAGTGCTGCAAATTGAGTTAGGAGTCGGAAAGAAGCTTCAACTTACAGCTAGCCTTTCAATAAGTGTGCCTTATCTACAAGACAACATTTAGACTACACCAGTTATCGTTCTGTTTAAGAGAAAGGTGTGGGAGTCTCACACGGGTTTAAATCTAGATTAAAAATGATTACTCCAGGTTCCTTTCTCACAAGGCTGCTGATGCCCTTTCGCACCTGTAGGGCTGGGTAAAAAGCTTTTGTACCTGAAGGAGGTTAGAGGGGGGAATTGGGTTAGAGAAAAGGCCGTTTCGACCCAGCACGTCCCTCTCAAAATGAGCTTTTTGCGGCTGGTGCGTGAAAAACATACAGAAATAAGATACAGAAGCAACCCCCGTATTTGCACAGAAAAAATAATTAGATATATATTCAGCGATGAGAAACCTGTAAGGTTTATGACTCTGCGTGCCTTTGCATCACTGACATTCCTGGAATGTCTGCCGCCTCTGTAAAATCCAGTTAGTGAGCTGTTCAGAGTCCGTTAGACAAGACAAAAAAAAAATGGTTGAAGACTGTAAAATTCCCATGGAGTTACAGCAGGGACACTTGCTTAGCAAACTAGCAAGCAAACAACCGATCGTGTTTTGGTGAGAAGAGAGACCGGGTCATTAAGTCAGGCGGTTCTCCACTCCAGTGCAGCACACCTGCAATGCTGAGATTTGCGTCCCCTGACATTGTATGGAGACCCATAAATGACAATGACAGCAGCCACAGTTCAGACAACCTCCATGAATTCTGTAACCCCATGAAAGTCAATTCATTCAGCAGTAAAGCGTATGGGGGGAAACAACACACGCAGTTGTAGCCTAAAAAAATTAGCATATGGCTAAATACTTCTCAGATTAATGTATCTTCACTCAGTGTTGTATAGAAATGCATTAATGATTAGAAAGTCATTCACGGTTATAAGTATAATCTATTTCCAATGCTGGAAAGAGGAAGAATTTCTTTTAACAATGCGGTCATTGATCTTTCATAATCTACAAAATTAATAATCGTGCATTAACATGCATTAGGAATCTGCCCTATTATCTATGGAAAACCTTTGTTATTGTCTCGATGGGGTCCTGACAATCCTACTTCTATGCTAACACCATACACACCCCCACGTGACACAAGTCAGCTTACTGGAAATGCCAGCTTTGCCCAGACACCCTGCACATTCAGTTCTAACAATTCTACTTGATATCCAGCCCAAATTTAGATATTCCCAATTCTGGGCTGCCTACAACATCCCCCACACCTGCCCGGATGCCTTTAAAGCAGGATGTGCTCACTGAATAGATTCCCACTTTACAGTGCCTTGTGGGAGGATTATAGCCAATCAGGGAGCAGACGTGCTCCTACCGCTGCAGGCACCCGACAGGTTCATAGGAGGCATTGCATGCAAGCATGAGGCAAGTCCCAGACAGCAAAGCTACGCAGAATGAGTCCCAAAACTCAGACTCCATAACTGCCATGGCAAATGGGCTTTTAAAATTACTATGAGGGCAGATAGTGCATGTATACCCATCTAACTTAGTGCTAAAGCAGATTCTGCATGTTTACCACAATATTTGCGTTTTCCAACACCTTGTGTTATATCAAGGTCGAGGAAGGCTACAGCTTCTCAGCCGACGCCCTTGTTATTAACTCAATGCTCTGCATATATCAGTGGATGCAACCTAAAATCTGCAGCACGACAAGTTAACACACTGTTCAGAAGTCTCCCGGGGTTTTGATAAATGGCGATCCTGTCTGTGGCGGGAAGGTTAGTTGGCAGCCGTGATCTAGCGACATTCAAATTTTTTTTTTTTTTTTGGGGGGATGGGGGGGGGGAGGAAGGAAAAAAACTCAGCAGAATGCTAAACACACCTTAAGACATCCTCCTGTAAGCACCAATACTGCCAGGAATCTGATAAGCGGCAGCATTCGGTTTGTCTGAGGTAAAACCAATTTGGCTTAAGCCATCACTGAATAATCAAGCAGGCAAGAAGAGGTGTGTTATGGTACGATAGAGCAGCAACTTGCACAGTGCGGGACAAACATCGGTGCACAACACGGCTCTCCACAACAGGCAGGCTGCTGCTGTATCCAGTACTGCTCGCCATTCCCGAAATCTTTCAGCTTTTCAGAAAGCCTTATGCTTTTAGAGGCTCTGGAAGAGGTGCTTCTGAACACTGGGTTTCAAGGTCAACAACACGGTAAAGAGAACGTTACTGTTCGCGGGTTAAAAGCTTTGCCCAACCTTTCCTCGGGATTAACGGGGATTCCCAGGTCTCCTGTACGCAGTTTACGAGTCAGGTCTTCGATCTGCAGTTGGACTGGAAGAAATCAGGTTATGAAAGAAAACAAGAAGAATGGAAAAAGATATGATTAGCCAAAAAAAAAGAAAACCAAAAAGAACACTGAGTACTCAATATAAGCAAGTACAGCAATAAATTAGAGAGAAGTTAAGACAAGATCCAAAATAAGGAAGTTGACAGTCAGGATGACATAACCCCATTATTACAGTGCATACAAGGTACAAAATAAAAACTACAGAACAACAATCGCACTTTGATTCATATTTACTCTAGACAATTGCAACTTGGGGAATCACAGACTTGTTTCTCTGTCCCTAAACCCTTTTATACTCCAGGCATAAGCCCTGGACATAATGAAACCACTGAAGATGAACCATGAGCCATGCCACCATGTCAGCAGGAGAAAATGACTGGCGTGTAAGATGAGCTCAAGAAAATCCATGCATCTAACGGTCAAGGTAAAACCGATACTAGCACTAAACAAAAAGTTGTACAACTTTTGGGGGGGAAAAAAAATACCAAAAGTTGTTGTAATTTTCAAACTTCATTATTTTGATTAAAACATTCTACCCAAACTTGGGTTTCAGCCAGTCACATTACTGAATCTGCAATTACGTCAAATTGTAAATTCGCTCCAGCAGCATGATCGTCAACCGATGAAGTGTTTGAAGTACCGTTCCACAACTTATTTTCTCCAAGTAGGCTTCCTAAATAGCAGTTTGTTATAAGGTTGTAGGTTCTGTCCCTGTCTCCAGAGGAAAGTCACCCTCACCTTCACTTTCCATCCAAGCTGTCAGAAGTGAATACCTATGTAAAGCCCATGTAGCTATAGCCCATGTAGCTATAGCCCATGTAGCTATAGCCCATGTAGCTATAGCCCATGTAGCTATAGCCCATGTAGCTATAGCCCATGTAGCTATAGCCCATGTAGCTATAGCCCATGTAGCTATAGCCCATGTAGCTATAGCCCATGGCAGTTGGTTGCCCACATCAGAATAAGCACTACTTCTCCCAGATGATGTGGCGAGACCAATAATCATGATGTGACAAAACTGCCAAAGGACACTGCCCACTATACTTTCTGGCATGGACAAGCAAGACGGGCACTGCAGTCTTGCATATCAATATCTCTGGCCACCATAAGCACATCTTAACCTTTTCCATGCAGCCTTGGCATAGGAGAGATGGCGAGTCAATTTACAGACAGGCTAAACACACATTGCAAAGTTAGTTCAAGCGGCCATTAAGGGCAGCAAAAGATATCTGCCTAAAACCTAGGGGGCAGGGGGAGCTAGCAAACAGGCACCCTCATAATGCGACGTGCCAGGGGGGCACTGGGGAAGCACATGGCAGTGGCTCGATTCCAGCTGGGGGTTCTGGTCAGACCCATTCATACACGGCACATCTCTCCACAAAACATTTACTGCTAACACAGTCAACCAGGAACCTGTATGAATATTTACAGAAGGCATTTACCCCAAAACAATCACAAAGCACACTTTCCATTACATTTTTCAATGCTTAAGTGTACATCACACAAAAAAAGCCTTCGAATTCAGCTGTTAGGTTTGCCTAGCATACAAAAAAAAAAACTTCAGATTTAAATTAGACGGCTCCATAAGACGAAAAAAAATAATTTGGGAGAAAACGATATCTATGCTGTGTTACTTGCTGGTCAGTGTACTCAAGCATTGACAGAAAACTTCCTTTTCTTGGTTAATGCACAGGCAATAATGTACAAAATCTTAACATCATGCATTGTTATGCTATCAAAGTTTAGCATAATCAGCTACCACTAGAACTATTGAATTATGTACATGACAAAACTATGCACATTACATTCTTAAACCAGTTCCACATTGCCCCCGTTCCATGTTGTTCTGCACACTCTCATAATGGACTCATTTGCACGCCAAAAGCAAAATGACAAACGTATTCCTTAATATTTCCTTATCTAATAAAAACGGAAACGCTATACAGAAGATGGAAAAGGCATGTGTCAGACTGCACAGAGACCAGCAGATGACACAGATTAGGTTGCTGAGAACACACAGAAGCCCTGCATACAAACAACTGGAAAGGGAGGGGGGTTTCAAAAAAAAAAAAAAAGAGGAAACAAATAAATAAATAAAAAACAAAAGTGTTAAACATCTCCCCGATGCGCAAAGAGAAAATTAAACAGGATAATCAACAGAGCAACACACACAGATGATCAAATTATGCTGTCTTTGCCTATGGTGGAGAGACAATCTAACATGTGTGATAATTCAAATACAGTGAAAGACATTAAAGGTAAAATATGGAAACAAATTTACCTATATAGGCTCTCTCCTGCTCACGGGTGAGACCAGGGGGGATGACTGTAGGCATGCCTGGGATCACCGTCTTCTGGTCAGGGGTCTCGCTACTCCAACGGCTCCTTTTACGGGCCTTTTTCTGGCCAAAATCTACAAAGAGAGATCCTCTTCAGTCTTTAGGATCCATTCCCACTTTATTTTCCCTGCACAGCGTACCATAAACTCGAAATGGCTTCATCAAAGAGCTGAACATTTAAAAACCACAACTTACACAACAGCCCTTTACACGCGCAGTGGATTACACCAGCAATATATTCGCCGTAAAAAAAACGGCTAATGCCAGCAGATGGTATGGTAGGTGATGATCAATATTTTGTGGGTTGTACCCTCCTGGGAAATGCTAAAATTACTCTCATTAAACAAGCGACTGAATAGGATCACTTTAGACAAGCGCAGCAGCTAACTAAATGAACCAAGGGAAGAAGCCCTTCACTAGTCCATCCATCTTCTGACCATCCATCTGGAATAGGATGGAGGAGGTGCCAAAGTCTGCCAGATGGGCAACAGACAAGACAACCCACAGTCCCTGCTGCCATATATTCCCACACATGCCTAGATTAAAGGCAGTAAATGACATGTGCCAAGCTGAGGATGATCAACAGTTTCTACTATTGAGGCAGTTTAAGTGCTTCCAGAAAGAAAAACCAGCTGTGTTTTTTTAGTCACACTTAAGTAATGTTTCTCTGACCAACAATATTCCTTTACGCCATCTGCTCATAATCAAGTGTAAATCATTTGTACGTCCTGATTACATTTTATTGGCTAGCTCTGGTAAGATGCACAGCAACACAAAATTTTACTGTACTTGAATATTTCACAGATCATGGAAACAACCCAAAAACCATGCACACCGGACCAAACTTCTCACAAACATGTCTACATCGTAACAAACAGTTCTACTGCTGTGTACTTGCACTCGGATACATGGGAAAAACGTGTTGATTCAGACTTGACCGGCCATTTCCGCTGGGCTTCCTGCACTAAGTAAAGGAAAAGGTCCAGACTGCACGGCCACCGATTCTGTGCATCCCAGAACAAACATTCTGCTGGTCAGGACAGAGGCCACAGCCTGTCTACACACCTACCTCGTTTTGTGGCCGCTATCACCGACCTAAGCATGTCTACCTAAATCATCCTGATATGTCCGATTCTATTTCGAATGTTTTGTTTCGGAATCGCCGCGTTAGGGCTCGGGCCTACAGTCAAAGTGTGTGAAAATGTAAATTCGAGCAAGTCATTATTTTGTTCAACTCCCTTGAAGTGGTGTACCAGGTCTGCACTGGGTGACTATAGCGGCCTATTCATGATGAGCCTCCACAGTCCCAAACCACCACCTCCATTCGTTTCCCTACTCACACTCCGCTCTTCGCACATCATCTCATCACCCCGCCACACGATGGTCATTTTACAGCACCGCCAACCCGGCGAAAGAGACACGTTTGGCTCGCAAGGTTAAACGGGAGCAGGTCGGCCGCGTGAAGGACGGGGCGCGTGGCTGCGCCGATCCGACCGAGCTAACGGCTAACAGCTAAAACCCCCCCGCGCGCGCGCGGCGGAAAAAAGGGCCAACTTTACGTAACCACTGCGTCTTTAAGCGCCACACGGTTAACGGAGCACGGTTCATTATTAAGCTGAGCCGTTTTAAGTGGCCGCCGGATTTCCAATGCGCATAATAAGTTACGAATTAGCAAGATCAAGATGGCAGCCATTTAATGCAACCGCCCCCCCCAAAACGGCCCCATTATCCTCGACGGTCTGCTTTACCTCCACCTCCCGAAGACGGCTGCATCCCGGCACTCGGCTGCGATTGCTGGGGCTGCGGGAATGCTCCGCCGATTAGAGTGAACTGCTGTGCCTGCGGAAAATTAACGGGTAACTGTGGGGGCTGCTGCACATTTTGAGCGGTCGCGAAAGACACCGGAGGGCTCGGTGGTGCCATTACCCCAGCGCCAGGCCCGGCTTCAAAGCCTCGCTTTGCGCCAATACTAGGATGAAGCTTGCCCAAAGGAGTCGCATTTGCTCCCGTCGCCATTGCTGGTCAGAAACGAGAATCGCAATCGGCTCCGTCCTCTAAAACGGATACGCTTAATACGCGAACGCCTCAAAGAAAGAAACTCACGACTCCTAGAACTTTCTTTAGTTCCGGTGTACTAAGTGAATTATGCGTGTATGGCGCCCTCAAACCACGGAAAGCGCACCGACAACCACTATGCGCTCTCCTATTGGTGCGTTGTGCTGTCATGTAAAAATGTGTTGTTTTCATTGACCGCTTTCAAAACGTACCGCCCACCGCGGCCTTTATTAAGCCTGGTCGCTTTTTTTTTTTTTTTTTTTTTTAGAAGCGGAACGTTTTATTTTAAAAATATATCTATTAATACAAAAGCAAGTCTTACAATCGTTTGCTTAATCAACAAAATCCCAGTAATGGAGGATAGCGGAGTGTATACTCAACGCACATGAAAGTTATCATATTCGGTAGTTCTAAGTAAGCATTGCGAAGAACAACAAAGCCTTACATATGCCCAAATCCGCATGGTCACCCACCCCGAATCGCATCGGAGATTTTAATGGGCTCCTTAACCCTAAAGCGATATCGGAAGCCGAAATCCGAGTCAGAATCTTTAATTCATATGTAAAACAAATGTGCATGCCTGTTTTAAAAAATAGTACTTGACTAATACGGCAATACCTAAAATACACTATCCTTCCATTGAAACCACATCCCGTTTCTTTTTAACAGCGTGATACACATCCGGGTATTTTGATATGGTTTAAATACGCCCCGCGTTTTCAGGCATATTTTAATAATGATTAATAAAAATGTGATAAAACCAAAACAAGTTTCATTGCATGGTGCCAAAGCTCCTCTTTAAATTTTGGAAATGGTTAATATTTCCCCATTTTTACACACTTATCCAGAGAAGCGCAGGCTACGCTAAATCAGGCTTTCTGTAGGCGACAAGTTCGGCCAAAACACACAGACCGGCAGAGCCAGGTAGACACAACCGCACCCCAAACGTGTTTTAGCAAAATAATCATTTTTAAACCAGCTGTAGAAGAACTATAAACGGGCAAGGTGCTTGATAAAAAGAGCAAATTCTCCAAAAATAAAGCACAATGAACAAAAATGACAGCTGAAGAGACTAGGCGTTTTAAAACATGGACACCAAAACTAATAAATATAAATAAAATATAGTAATAAATAAAATATAAAGGAGACTTTTAAAATGATCAACACAACCAAAAAGGCAAACAACTCATAAATTCATCATTCTCCAAATTGTTGCCAAAAATGCAGGGTGTCTACTCCCTCAGTAAGTGAGTAAATTTTGCTTGATTTTTGTTATAAAATACAAATCGACACTACTGGTATGCTGTCCAGGGTGTACCCCAGCCTTAAGCCCTATGCTGGTTAAACAGGCTTCTGCTTTATGATCCTGACAGGATTTTAGAGGATGGATGGATGATTCAAGTCTAAGGTTTGGGCAAGACACCATAAATGAAGTATATACTTTACAGTACAAAACCTAACAATAAGTCTAAAAATATTTAGATGTTTGTTGGTTTTGGAAACTTTTTTTTAAACTGTTTACTAGTAAGATATGGTAAACTTCATCAACAATTTACCTGAAATGAGTATGATATAGGTTTAAAAGTATGCATTTTGAAGGACATCTATCCTATCTTAAGAAAACAAATGAAAGTAGACATGACAATCGTTTCTGGTATTGGTTTGTGATATTTCGTTAGGTCCTCCATGTGAGCCTTTGGTCAATTCGTAAGATTAATAACATCAATGATTTGAAATTTGCCGTGTCTTTGTTGTGTGTTCATTCACAATAGCAAAGTTTCCACTTAAAAAAAAAATTGAATAACAACTTTATAAAAGAAAACATGGAAACAAGAGACAACAGAAGTTTAACAGAAATCTAGTTTAACATCCAAAAATGACACCTTTCCTTCACAGAAGAAATTGTTTGCTTCCGGGAGACATTCTTTTCTCCCTTAAGTTCCTCTGGCAGAAAAAGAAAACAAACTCATAACCATAGGCCAGTCTTTGGTATTTTGGGTATTGTAAATTACTCATTAATGTTAAGAGGTTGACTGGGAATCTTTGCTTTTCATTTTTGTGCCATATAACAAGAGCTTTGATGTTACAAACCACCCAGTAGATTGTACCTTCTGTTCAGAGTTGTTAAATACCCCTTATATATAGTACATCATTTTATGTATATTTCCTGAACTCATACAGGTTTGTAAATAAAAGATAAGGTCTCTATTCACAAAGAATATTAAATGCACATAAGTAATACAATATTTTTTAAATAATGTTTAAAATGAGGTTAAATGAAAACTGGCAAATAACAGACTGAGATATGATTTAAACATCATACTTCTTGCTCGCTCATTTACATTTTACCAGTGTTTTTCAGCCCCCTTGGCTGAGAATTTGTACCTAAATAAAGTTACATGCATTTTATCTGTTCAGTAAAGATCTAACAACACAATGCAACAATATAACAAACAGCAAAATACAGTGAGATTTAGCTACTGATGGAAGGCAGTTTCCTTTAAAAACATTACAGCAAACTTTTTTCCATAAACTATGCAGAATTCAACACAAAATTGGCAAGCACTAAAGTTCTCTGCCTTTTTCGTAGCATGTGTAAAGCAGTAAATGTCTAGATTTTTATATTTTTCTCTGGAAAAAACCATCAGGATTCATAAATGCAACAAAATGTTTAAAATTATCGTCACATCTGTATAATCAGATTTTGAATCTACATTCATACAACATACATCCTAGGAATAAGGCTAATTAAACAAATCCAATAAAATATCTCCCAAGGAGAAATATAACAGGTTTGCAAATGGAATTAAATTCCAGTTCAGACTCTACCTTTGAGCGACAGAGAGTAACTTGAAGACTGAGGGTGGATACTGGTTTCTCTAGAAGTCTCAGAGCAGGAAGATGATTTGAGATCACACGCTATAAAGGGGGGAAAAAAAGCACAAAATCATATTTTTGTGTAATTGCATGCCTTCTCTCTGCACAACACCCTTTGCCATATAGAGGAATTACAAAATCTAAACATTACATTTAGGTTGTATATCATAGTGAAAGTGCATTCAGAAATGTGTAATCTCTGGTTCATATACAAAAAACATTTAAAGGCAAGAAGTGTAGTTTTCTCATGACATATCGGACTTATAAAAGTTATAATTTGAATATTAAAGCATGAATCCCTGCAGAAAATGGAGTATATAATTGAAAACCAGTAGTAGCACTGTTTTTGCCTTTAAATGGTCAGCATCCTGAACTGAAATGTTTAATCACACAAGCACACGTCACCTGTCACAGCCACCTAAATCCAGTTGTTTAATCGCAGAATGATAGATATGGGATGAATCTAGTACTAAGCTTCTGATATTTAATGTAGACATAGAGACAAGGTTTCAGAACCAGGATTCTTGGGTTTGAACTTAAAGCCTGGAACTGATGTTGCGTACCATCGAGCATTTACATCTCACTGTACCAGCAAAATTAAAAGTAGACAATGCTAAGATACTGCCAATTAGACATATCCAAACTAATGTACTGTGACCACAACTGCATAAAATGCAAAGGCCGTCACAGTAACACTGCATTCTAAAAAAAAAAATAAATAAAAATCTAACTGCAGGTTTCTACAACTTCCTCTTCGACATGATCATTTATCTTCAATTGTGTTGTATATCTGTGCTCCACTATTCAAGCTTTAGTGAAACATGGTATATAGTTGTGTAGTGAACCAACACTCAGAATTGTAGAGAAATTAGAGCACACACATCCAACTTTGATTTTACTTTATTTTATTGAGAAAAGTAAAGGGTTACAGAAATGACTAATTTGAACAGTTCCTCAGTTCATCTGTGACCAAAGAAAAAAGATTTTAAACAGTGACCTCACAAAGCATAATGTTTAAATGACATGAATTGTGGCCTCCTCTTAAACCAATTTAATGTCTTGCAAAACAAAACTGCGTGTATCAGTTTAATTCACATGTACAAACTGCAACTGTTGGTGTTCTCTAGTGAACCTGTACAATAAATGTCACCTTTGAGGCAAATGGTAAATGATTTGCTTGAATAAAATTGAAAATGAAACGCAACCAACAGTGAAAATGAAAACAAAGGATGGATGTTGCTTGCTCACGCAGTACATTTCAAGACTGAAGACTCGTTTTGGAGGTCTTGGCCACTCCCTACTTGCAAACACTAACACATATGAAGCTTCAAAATATTACCACAGCCCTAAAGAAAAACTTCACACGGTCTGAAAACCAAGCTAAAAAAATTACAGAGATCCACAGAATACACTGCGCTATGAATAAATATCCCATGCTCCTTTCTGACTGACACGGTGATGGGATATTTACATGTCATTTGCAGAAGGGGGAGGTTAAGTAATCATGTGACTGTCCCTGCTAGTGTACCAAGTAGGTGAAGTCCAGTTATTAAAGATGCCAAAACTACTTAAAGTTCTTTATATCGATGTCAAGATGCATACGTGACTTGTTTTTGAAAGGGGCCTTTAACTAGTATGGAATCAGGGCAGGGAGAGGAGTACTAGACTAGTAATACTTAAATGTATTCAAGCAAGCTAACAAATGTGTCATTGTTTATTAGTGATGTTTATATGTCTGGTTAATTACTGCAAGCGGAGAACAGAGGTTCTCAGTCAGGAACTCCATCACACCACAGTGAGCTTAAACGCAAATAGCTTTAATGTTGCTAATAACAGCTCAAATCCTATTTACTAACATTGCCTAGTGGAACGCATACTAAGATATGCAAGCGCTCAACCAGACTATTTAAAAAAAATCCAACTAAGTCCTATTGACTTCCAAAATGTGACAAAGATCACTGTATGCAGTCTTCTGTAGGAAAAGAAAAGCACATTAGACAAGAGCTAGAAAAGTTAACACTGAAAATAAAGCTCGCATCAAATAATGTGAAGCTGTTATACACAAAGGTTTTTGGGTAAAAGATCTAAGAGGACATATCCAAATCTTAAAAAAAAGGAAAAAAAAGGGTTCAAAGAAAGGTTTTTGAAAAAGTTGGTCAACTGATACAAACAAGACAAACATTTAGCACGTCCCGATTTCACTGTAGTTGAACGGCACTGCGAGGCGAAACAAAGCCACGAATGAGCGCACGTCTGTGGAACCGCGGCACAGAAACACCTGGAAAAAGAGCACATCATATTACACCACAAGCAATCCATTCTGCTCCACCACCAACATGTCCAACATACTGTCTGCTCCGGTCAAGCCAAAGGCTGAGCTGGGATAGAGCTGCATATTACACTCCCTATGTGCTACTTGAGTATGATCAGGCCCCAACAAAATACCTGTTACCCGGGGGGGGGGCCCGAGGGGTCAACACTTGACAGTACCCCAGAACGCAAGTAGCCGAAGACGACCATAAAATTAAGACTGCTAGCTAGGCAGCTCATTTTACTTACTTCAGCTCAGTAATTAGCCAAATTATGAATTATTTCTTTGGCTGCTAACGTCCAACAGTTTAATCTATTGAATATTATTTGGTAGCTAAATAAAAAAGAATTCATTGAATACAAAACATTATGACTATAGCCGGGCCGCTACAAGTCAAGGTCTCACCTGGTGATATGCGGGTTAATAAGCATAGCGCGACTGGTCATAGGGGTCCCTGGCCCGCGATACGTCGTACACGGAGCTTCTGTTGAGCGAGGATGTCGGCGAGAGTCGCGAGCGCTCATACGAGTAGCCCTCGGCCGCAGGAGGTACTCGCCGGATGGGACTTCGATCTCGTGGGAAGTAGGAAGACACGGGGGCCGTTGTAGGAAGGGGGCGCTGCTCAAAGGGATCAATGGTGTTGGTGGACATGCGATCCCTCGCAACAGCCCCCGAGGCAGGAGGGATGGGGGACGGGATGGGCATGGCGTTGCCACGACGCTCCTCATAATAGTTGGCAGCGTACGGACGGGCACGATACTTCTCGTAAAAGTCCACAACGCCATATGGATCTCTCTCTTCGTAGCCGGCGTGCCGCACGGGGTAGGCAGGCACCGCCCCATAGCTCGCGCTGTTTCCGTAAACAGCCTCGCCGCCGTATGTCTGAACGGTACTACGGTCACCGCCGAAGTTGTAGCCCGCCGGCGGCCCATAACTCACGGCACCGTCGTAGCCCATGCCCCTGCCGTAGCCGGGTCCACCGCCTCCGAAGCCACCCCCTCTCGCGAAGCCTTGCGCAGGGCCATAGCCGCCACTGAAGCCAGGGTCTCCGGTGAAGCCTCGGTGGAAACCTCGGCCGCGACCGCCCCCACCGAACCGGGGAGGACCAAATCCGTTGGCACTGGGTCCCATGGGACCCTCTCCAAAGGAGCCGTTCTGGTCCATGGGGCACTCTTTGGACCAGTGGCCTTCCTGCCCGCACCGATAACAACCCGTCCGCTCTCCCATTCCCGGCGCTGTACGCAGACGGCTAGTCGATAGCTTCACGCTCATCAGTTTGCCTTAAAAAGAGAGACGCAAAACAATTTGCAACTTGCCATGCCGCTGGTGACAGAAATTGTGAAAGTTTCAAACTCCAAAAACGCCACGAACACGCATACACACTCCGATTGTGAATATACTGCATGAGCATTGCAGAGTTTGTTCAATGTTTAAACCCAGTTATGCATATAAAGCACACACATACACACACACACCTCATTTTCATAACTTGCCCACCAATGAGATCCAACTGCAGCTACACATCGGAAGTCAAGATGGTCAGCAAGCTTTGGTAAGAGATGGTTGAACTCATATGGAACCAACGGCCCTGAACACTCACCCTTCGGTGTGATAATAGTGCATATGTAAAATTTCACTGTATTAAAATCTTGGTGTGCGTGTGTATCCCTTTTGTCAGTGTAAAGCTGTATGGTTGGACAATGCCCGCATCCAAGGCATGTGCATCTTGTATGCTGAAGTTAAATGTGATCCTTTAAGGACTGGACTGGCTGTCTACAGAAGCAACGGCATTCATGGTGACAAAGTCCTTAAACCTGACCAGCTTAAGATGATGCTTCCCCTGGCTCAGCACTTAGTAAAACTTTCAAATGGCTTCTTAGAAAGCCAGTTAACACCAGGATGTAAACTGAATGGGATGATAAATCGAATCACATTACATATCACAGTAATCTGAGGGCATATGTGCCATCTTCCGAATGCCGCAAAATTCAAATTTAGCTTCGAATGCAGTTTTGAACAACCCAACACCTGACAGTAACCGACAGACCCCTCCAGAACTAATCAGGGCCAGGCCGTGAGGTCCCGATTTCAGATGACGACTCCTACAACGGAAACACTCGCTGGACGACCCTCTGACTGTTATACGGAGTGCCTGATCTGCAGGACACCGTCGTACACAGCACCTGTCCTTCTCTCCCCGGCCTCTGTGGACCGCCTGCCTTAAGCTGTGCTACCTGAACCTCCCTGAACAGTAGCTGCCCTTGGCCTGGAAATGCTCTTGTTTCAGGTCAGATGCACTCTAACACAGGGAATGATATTGGCCTACTGCCCCCCACTGAGCTAGTGGGATCACCTTGGAAGGCGGTGTTGTCTAGCCCATTGATGGCCTCCATGGCATCCTCCACCCGCTCCATATGCACAAAGGCATAATCTTTCACAATGTCGCACTCCACTACAGGCCCGTACTCCTCGAACTTGGCCCGCAGCTCCTGGTTGGTGCAGGTGCTGTTGATGTTGCCCACGTGCAGCTTGGTGGAGGCTTTGACTTTACCGCGGCTGATCTCCACGTTCATCGGCTGGCCGTGAAGCTCATAATGATGCAGGTTGCGTATGGCTTCGTCCGCCTCGGTCTTCTCGTCCATGTGCACAAAGCCATAGTTTTTGACGATGTCACACTCCGAAACCTTCCCATACTGAGTAAAGAGGGCTCTCAGCTCATCAGCTGTGGTCTCCTGGGACAGGTTTCCAACAAAGATCTTCACCATGTTGCTACTCTGTCTACAAAACACAGAAGGGAAAACAATGGTACATAAAACATTTTCCTGCGTACCAGACTTGAACAACGTTCTTACGTTCCCCGTGTGTGGAACAGCGACGAAAACAATTTCATTGTTACAAAAAAAACCGCCCTCAAGAACACGTGGGGCACCTGAACCATTATAACCACCGAAATTGATCCGTGCCCTTCTAATGTGATGGGAAACGAGCGTTCACTGCGGCCATCTACACGACCCTATTTAATTCATCCGCAAATTCAAATTCACGCGGCGCTTAAAATGATGGTTTTTGAAGCGCGGAAAAGCACAAAGCCGACTTGTACCTATGAAATTACATTTGAAAACGCGATGATAGCAAGACATATAGATGTGTATAACAGCTCGCATGACAGAAATGTAAAAACGGATGAGATGTCGTTATGGACTGTCTATAGCGTCGGTGTGAGAAGCGGGCTTTGGCGGCCATGACGAGGCCTTCCAGAGCAGCAGCACCGAGGAGCCATTTTGAAAAGCGAACGGAGGGGGGGGGGGGGTGCGCCTTTTTGTTATATCGCACGGCGTCGAATATGCTGTACCATTCACAAAATGAAGAGAACTTACTATACAAGAGAGTCGAATCCCGTATCGTTACGTAGACCGTAAACGCGCATAGACTGACGGCACTGTTTATATTTTAACAGAATCCCGAATAAAAACAGAATAACCGACGTTACGAACAACAGCTCAGAGAAGCGCCCGGAATAAAAAAAAAACCCGCACATAATAAAGACATATAAGGCCATAAACCCCGCCTGAATTAAAATAAAATGAAGCTGTACACTACAACAAAACAAATAAAATACGTGCAATCGAAATGATATAAATAAAAGGGGCTTTATCCGCAGCGCGAAGCCGCCTAACCTTGCGTCTCTTGTTCCGCCCGCGAGACACGCGCCCGGTTCGCGAATTCGTGGCTCATCCCGCATCAAACATTACGCGCGCGATAGTATTTACCTGCTGAACGTCGCGAAATGTGACCGATTCTCGTTAACCGCCGCACACAATCAAACGAAAGGCTTTACCAGGAAGCCTTACTGAAAGGACATCTCAAATACCTTCAACGTCGTTGAAAACTGGCATCCGATGAATACGAAATGGCGTCTAGGAACAGGATTAAACTTCCTGCCTGTAGGAGGGACAAAATAAAGTCCTGCGCGGGGATTGGACGAGAGCAGGCTACTTCACCGGCCCCGAAGCCGTAGGCTTTGCGGCTGGGCGATGCGCATATGTACTGCGTTTGATTTCCAAGTACGGGAAGTTTTATGTTATACTGTAGAATGAGAAAGTCTCACATATATCAAATTTGTAGTGAAAGCCTATATATCCACCATCAGTGGTATTTTCTATGTATAGATGAGTGGTGACGCAGCAAGGGTTTGAATTCTGGCAAAAGAAAAATGGATTATGAAAAAGGCAATTGCGCTTACAGTAATGTTAGATCTCTTGATAAAGTATATTGACTTGTTAGACGAAACAACTTAACATGAGGCCTATACATTATTTTTACTTTAACGCTTAAGTATAGTCAGCTGTTTGCTTGCGCTTTGGTGTCATTCGCATTCAGAAGATGGGGTAGAATTTTAAATTGTGTCGTGTTAGTAATCATTGCATTCTGCAATACTGTTGTTACTTAAACAGCCTGTTCATGTCATTTATCTTTATTACCTTCATCAAAGAAAAACATTTATAAAGCAAAGTTTCTTATACATCTGTACTAAAATCTGTCACTTTTTATACGGAAATTGTTGTGTGTGGCACTTTGTATTGTCAATTTTTGTCTTTTGTGTAGTTTTGTGTATTACGCAGTCTGCAATCACGAGCAATTCCCTCTGGGATAAAAAAGTATTCCGACAATAACAAACACCGGAGAGGCACTGCGTCAGCGTCTCCAGTGTCTTTTTGCCTTTAGTCTGTCGAGTCACGGCATGTGCATCATTAAAGTGTTTTTGCAACGTATTACTCAAATCCGTTGTGTAAAACTAGACCTTTATTCACTTAACAAGATTTACGTTTCTTACTTCATATATGAACAATCTAGTGAGGCAGGTTGGAGAAATACATGGACACTGATTTTAGTTGGCCAAGCCTTAAACCGCTAGGTAAATACTGTAAAACAATGAACCAATTTGTCCATTGGAAGTTTATTGCCACTTCCACAGATACAATATTTTAATTCAGGCGATATTGTTCCTGAACACAGATGTCGACGAAGAAATAAATTTAACCTGTATGATCACCTAAATCAGGCTGGCACGAAAGACAGATCACAGACCGCCAATGCAATAAAAAAACTACATTTCCTTATAAAGATAATTTTTAATAACTATGAACTTTTTTTCCAAATCCATCCTCTTTTCCATTTGCTCCATGAGCACATGCAAAAAAAAAAAAAAAAAAAAGACATATTTACATGTAGGAAACAGACGAGAAGAATCTGATGGAAACACTGAACTCTGACATCAAGAACATACGCATCTCCATGCCTGCATTCTGCTCACACCGCACGCCAGCAACACACACATACAGCTAAAATGCGCACACACACACACTAAACCCATCTTCTGCCCCTATCCATACCTGAAGAAGAGCTGCATCGCATTTGGCATGCAAGAAAATCCAGGGACGTGCCAGAGAAGCGAGAGCGCAACACAGAATTCACTCTTGAAGCCGTCCTAGTAGGTGTTTAATCGGTGGCTTCTCAGTCCGGTGTTCAGAAAAACCACAGAGTGAAGAGGAACGGGACAGAAGCTGATTCAGGCGCTTTGGCATTGGTGTACATGTTAGGGGGTGACAGAGGAGAGGTCAAGCGGGGACACTCTCCGGACTGGGGTGTTATTGTTGGAGAGGGGTCCAAAGACACAGGGATGGGACACGTCGGCTGAGGCTGCCTCCCCCTGTTCTCGGACTTGGGAGATCTGTCGCAAAAGGGCTTTGCCTTCTTCCCGAGCCTGCAGGACGGCGAGAAACGGAGGCAGTGTAAACACACGCGTGTGAACTCAGCCGTGGACACATGACCTACAGCTTCCTACGTGAGGCTGCAGGACGGCGAGAAACGGAGGCAGCGTAAACACACGCGTGTGAATTCAGCCGTGGACACATGGCCTACAGCTTCCAACGTGAGGCTGCAATTACCATGCACAGTTTTTCAGAGGGTTAGGGTTATGGGGACACTTTGTCCCCAACCATGCATTCCCCCCCAAGCTCCGGGGTGGCAAAAAATGATTTGACAGAGAGAGAAAGTTGACAAGGTCAGACCAAAACAGAAGTGATGTCATCTTAAAGCTCTGACTGTCATCTTTAAGTACCAACAGGCCCTGATAGAATGGTAGGTACAATGTGAGAGATATGAACAAAAACAATGTGTTCCACAGAGGACAGACATGAATCGCTGGATCTCAGGAGGATACATGAAAAAACAATAGCTCCTCATAAGCATTTACTGGGGGGGGGGGGGGGGGACTGAACACTCACGTCATTGGAGTCACAGCACCGCTGAGCGCAGAGCGCCGCCTCATCGTATCGTTTGTTTTTGAAGTAGTACTGGCCCAGGTACCGGAGCGCTGTGCTCACCTCCACGTGCTCCAAGGGCTCCTAAGCGGTAGGAGAGAAAGCGTTTGCAGACATCCAGAAGCTAAAGATATGTCCTCTGCACAACAGGCGCAATACACGGATGCCCGGGGATGCGTGTGTCTGCGTGCTAATCTCACCGCGCAGGAATAGACGTCCTGGATGTAAATAATGTAACACTGGGCGGCATCATCCGACTCGTTCAGCTGCTCGTGGAGTCTGTGGGAGTGTGAGAGGTTGGAGAATCACTGGATGCACCGGCGGAGTGCAGCATGCGTACAGGCACACAATCCACGAAGACTCACTTGGCCAGTTTGAGCAGTGCCATCCTCTCCACGTCCCCAACAGAGTACGCTCTCCAGTAGCACTGATACACAGAAGGCAAGCCATCAGTCAGAGGGGTACTCACTCAAATCCAAGTAGCACAGAGCAAAACCTGAATTTGCTGCACGCAGAGCACCAGTATATGGCAGGATGTGTGTATGTTATAAGCAAATACTACACCATTTTATATTTACACATAAACACACACACACACACACACACACACACACACACACAAAGTACTGTGTGTCTGTGGCAGTCAAAAGAAATGTTAAAAGTAGTAGTAAGGTCGTTTTTCGAGTAACTACCCTTAAACTGCAGCAAAGCCACAGGGAACATTTCAGATTTTAGGAAGCCCCATTATTTTAAGAGCCATCCCACCCTCTACAAGAACCCCGCATAAGAAAATGGGCAACGGCTCTCAGCCCGCATATGAAAAGCAGCAGAACGACCGTCCTCAGACATAAAAGACCACGAATGATGCGACGACTGCTAGGTAGAGAGGCGTGTACCGCTCACAGGGCGGCGGTCGCATTGTCCCACGCAGCCAGCCGGCCAGATTCACCACATTTTGCCAGAAACATCTAGAATCACATGCTCACCTTCTTGGCTTCCACCAGCTGGGACAGCTTCTCGTAGCACTCGCCCAAAGCGACAAGCATGCGAGAATCGTTGGGCCTAGAGGGACACAAAGGATTTTCAACGGACGCCGGCACCGGCGAAGACGCGGCGAAGAGCGGAGCGAAGACGAGGTGATACCAGTGTGATGGAACTGCACCGTCTTTCACAGCGTCAAGCAAAATAAATAAATGCATATTGTAATACAGTGGAACCTCGGTTCTCCAACTCACTAGAACTCGAATTTCTTGAAAGTTGAACAAACCAGTTTGACCTAGAACTCGATCTGAATATCAGAAGTCGAACCATGAACACTGATCTAATATAAATTGTACGCGCCAGGAAATGAGTCATACTACAATGCAATTCTTACTTGAATGCCTTCTTCACAGATTGGACGATTAACCAAATAAAGTAGCGCAACATTACAGTAACTAACAATAAATAAACCACTAACTTACGTGTACTATTAGAGCATTTATGTGATTTATTTAAGCTTTATTTTACCAGGTAAATTAACTGAAAACCAGTTCTCACTGCTTTACATGATATTCGGGAGAAATAGCAGATTACGCATCGGAACTGCCCGCGATACAAACGTCATGTGTGTAACTAAACTCTTTAGCCAATAAGGGCAAAGGTGTGTCGTCACGGAGGCGGTTCCAGTTTGTGCAGCCGGGTGAGAGGTCGCAATGCATCTAACCGTAATGCATTGCGTCAGGATCAGAATGCATTGCTTTAAGCCAGCGCTGTAAGCAAGTCGAATGCAGGATTCGATCCGGAGTCCAGAACAGATTAAGTTCGAGAACCGAGGTGCCACTGTATTAGCTTTCTGGCCCGGTAGGCTAGGTGTGATGCACACTAACTAATAATAATAATAGATATTTTACTGTCCCCGGGGGGAAATTGTCTTTATGCGTCCCTCAGCTTGCTCTTTGCAGCATAAGTTGTCTGCGAAGGGCAGCCACCCATAGTAGCGCCCAAGAAGCTCAGGGTTAAGGGCCTTGCTCAAGTGCTCTCTGTCAGTCATGCAGCTTTTCTCCTGTTTACAAATTCACATTCTGGCAATCCACAGTTAAAAAGACTTTGTTGCTCCGCGGCCAACGGCTGGGTAAGCTGAGAAGTCAACCCCTCCCACACCGCACGCGATTGGCTGAGCCACGGGAATTTGCAGGTCAAAGTTCAATTAAGATGAACTTGGCGCAAAATCACTCTGCAACCAGAAGTGAGGGATCAGATTTTCTCATTGCGTAGCAATAACGGAAGTGACTGAGACCGAACTCCACAGCGGGCCAGTTGGCGACGGCGGAAGCCACGCACCTCAGCTGGTGGGCTCTGCGGTAGTAGTAGAGACAGTAGAAGTGCAATTTGAGGATCTCGTAGGTCTGGCCGAGCCCGTACCATGCTCGGTAGTCTCGCTTGTTCACTTCTATGGCGTGCCTTGTGAGAGAAACCAAACTTACCATTAGTGACATTACTGTTCCTCAAGCACGTTCCACAAGTACAATGATAACTGGCGACAGAGGCGCGATCACATGATCCACTCACCAGATTCTGCACCTCTAACACAGAAACATCAAGAGTACAGTTACTGAATTGCTCAGAAAACCCAGATGTTGTTGGAATGACAGCAATGCATTCCCTGGATGGCCATGTCACTCATCCATATTCAAGCCTTGTCATCCATATAATGTTTTTTGGCAATAAGATCCATAAAACACTTTTTGAGTTAGCACAGTAACGCGATCAAATGTGTAAGGTTGCCCTTTGCTGTAATATATGCAGCTCATAATTGTATCAGTTCCAGATGTTCACTAGTATGTCTCAAAGTTGGAAAAAGTGAAATACTTTGAGTTATTAAGCTAAAGGTCAATTCACACTTTTCTGCATGCACTTTTGGTTGCGAATGAGGGTGATGTAAATTTCGTCATCAGGGTTTGGCTGTGGATAACTGTGTTCAGTGGCCAGATCTTTAAGTCTAGCAGAAATCTTGAGCATCGACCGTGCATGTGTAAGATAATTGATTAGGTATTTCCAGTAGGTGGCAGCACTGACTTTCACAGCTCAGCGGTCAACGATGAAAGAGTAGAGGAAGAACAGCCATTGTTGTAGTGGTAATTATGGTGAGCAGCCATATGAGGAGGGTCGGAGGAAACCCGATAATCCAATTCTCATACTATCCAGAGATTATACTAAGGTAAACGGTATTTTTAAAAGCAACACCATTCCAGTATGTCGTAAAGATTTAAAAATAGCTTGGTATGCTGTATTACCATAATACCTTGACTAATGTAGTATAGATATACACTGCCACGCGGACAGCCATCCGCCATCCCCAGCCTGAAAGGTCACGCGGAAAAGTTAAAGTATGACCTGGGCTTAATGGCCGCAGAGTGGTCCCATTAGGGGAATACAATGAAACGTAGAATTTCAAAAGACTAGCATTTCAACTAGAGCTTCTTGAAGACTGACGGCATTGCAGGAATGACAGGGGCCGCCTGGTACACGGCGAGCCCTGGAGACGCGTCTGTCCTCACCGGTACGCCTGAATGGCTGCCGAGGTGTTCTTCATCTCCATGTACTCGTGGCCCATCAGCGTCCAGGCGCCCAGACAGCGGGGGTTCAGCTTCAGGGCTCTCTGGAAGTACAGTGCCGCCTTCTCGTGCTGCGAGCGCAGGCTGTAGTAGTTACCTGCAAACCAGGTGGGGCAGCTGTGAACAGGGCACATCAGGATGGAACCCACGGGACAATCAACTGGGCCGTGTTTCCGCGTCGCACGCTCACCGATGACACAGCACGTCTCCACTCTGTACTTGTCAATCTCGGCGAGGTCGTGGGCCAGGAAGCTCAGCTCAGCCTTCATGCTCTGTTGGCAGTTACAGAGGACATCAGTGTAGGAGGGTATCGCTTATGTGCATACGGCGCTTTTCCACTGGCAATCAGGAACCGAGCCTAGTTACAGTTCCGGCTTGCTTTGGCTTTTCACTGCAGATGGGTCGGCTCAGTAAAGACGTTGCTGGGTTTGGAGAGCGATAGTGCCGTAAAACTCGAGAGGCACTTATTTACTATTTACATCAATTTATTATGTGCTGATTTCTCCTAGCAAGTCTGCGCAAATCTCTGTGTTATGCAAGACAGAATCAAGCGCTAGTGGAATTAGCATTCGTTAAGTTCCTAGTTATCGGGAAAGCATCAAAACATCGCAATGTGCAATACTACTAATAATGAATAATATACAGAATATGCTGTTTTTTTCCTTCAGATAATCCACGCATATTGATGCAGAACACCGGTATCTCCATGCATTTCGACCAATCTGGTGGTGGTGATGCAACCAGCTCAGTCTGGTCAAGCTCTCAGCCCTGCTAGTAAACAGGGCCATGCCAGCGCGGGCACGACACGGATAATTTACAATGACAAACCGTCACTTCGCGGTACGGCTTGGTAACGGCTCGGTGGCAGTGGAAAAGCGCCATGTGAGAGTAAACGAGGCCCAGAGGTCTAAGGCACTGGGCTAAGGCTCCAGTCTCCTCTGAGGTGGGGGGTTTAAATCCCACTGCTGCCAGAAGCCCTGCTTTAGTGTGGTAGGGCGTTGGTTTGGAATCCTGTGGTCAGCAGGCTGATGCCACCACTGGACCCTTGAACAAGGACCCTAACCCAGAACTAACCCCACGCTGGGACCCCAAGCTGGTAATCACCTCTATGTGTGTGTGTGTGTGTGTGTTTTATGGAGAGCAAGATGGGGTGGGTGAAAAGATAAAGTCATCATGGGGGATGAAAAAAGTATAACTATTATGTATTAACAGCAAAGATAAGCATAGCTTAAAAGTAAATATTACCAGAAATAACACCTGTTAGTACAAAGAAATCTTTTGGACCTAGCTGATCAGATTAATGTTCTTTTCCAGTCTAGAAAGGGCGGTTCTCTCAGAGCCTGGTCTCACCCTGACATAGAGAAGGTTGGAGAAGGTGTCCATGTTTTCGATACGATACGGGTCCTGGTTCCTCAGCTCGTTGAAGAGCAGCAGGGCTTGATCGATGTCTGAAGACCAGGAGGGAGAATTTCGAGCATCACAATTATGGATTAGGGTACATACGCATCAGGGAGGAGCAGGAACGCAAGACGAATCAAAGGGCAGCAGAGGACAGAGGCTATGGGGCAGAAGAACCAGGGTCTGCTGACCGCGGATGTTGTGGTAAGCCACGGCGATCTGCGAGATGATGTAGGTGCTCTTGGAGAAGCCAACGTCGATCAGGCTCTGGTACTTCTGCAGTGCCTCCTTGATCATCTGCAGCTCCGTGTACATGTGAGCCAGGAAGAAGTCCTTGATCCAGCAGTCTGGTAGTGACAGAGACTTCAGCTGAAAGACAGAGTAACGACCGTTAGTGCAACTCACAATATATCAAGCGGGGTTCCCCAGTTCCGGTCCTGGAGGGCCAGTCTGCAGATTTCCCTGCTCAGACACACCTACTAAGATGCATTTCAGCAGGGAAATCTGCAAAATGTGTTAGACTGGTCCTCCAGGACCTGAACTGGGGAATCCTGATAAAAAGCAACCAGAGAAAAGTACAATTTCCCATAACATCTGCACACCTCTGGATTTCTGTCCACACACTTTTTGGATGGTCTTGGACTCATTGCATGTTTAGGTACTGCAATGTCCTGACACATAAATGTGCATATTTGTACTTAATATATATCTTTATTTATTCAGGTACCTGGATGCAGGCAGTTCTTACACTTGCACATCCAGCAAGACAAGTTCACACTGCATGTTTTGTAAATACCGATTTCCTGATTTCAATTTGTACTAATTTATACTACAAACACTCCCTGGCAGTGTGTGGCTCAGTGGGCTAAGCCTGTGTACCTGTAATCACAAGGTTGCCGGTTCAAACCCAGCCTCAGTGTGTCTGTGGGTCCTTGAGCAATGCCCTTAACCCCCAGCTCCCTGAGTGCCAATACGGGTGGCTGCCCTTCAGGGACAACAAGTTGAGGGAGGCGTAAAGACAAATTCCCGACGGGGATTAATGAAGTACCTATTATATTTCAGCTTTATAATGGGTAAATGTTTTTCACTTACAGAACATGATTCAATAAAATTCCATGAAATATTCAACACTTTATTATAAAACAGGCTTTGCATTAATGATTTTGCCCAACTGTGGACTAATGTTAGTGTTTAAGGTAGGTTAGGCTAGGCTGTGATGTTTGTTAGGTTAGGTGTACTGTATTAAAATGCTTTTTTGCCTTATGATATGTTTGTCGGAACGTAATCCCATCGTAACCTGGGGAGAGGCTGTATCGCTCATCATTTAAAATATATAATTATTTCTGCTATTATTTTTCTTAATTTATTTCCTACGCTGTTTGCATCTAATACCGCCAAGACAAATTCCAGGTGTACCTGGACCATAAAATGAGTTCTGATTCTGATCCTGATATGAGGTCAGAGCACAGCTATATGCAGACCGTGTCTATAAATAAAAACCAAGCGCGATTAAGAGGAACCGTAGCATAGCAGAGGCAGGGTCAGGGTGACAGCAGTACCATCTCTATGTTGGTGATGAGATTGCAAAGCTCCAGCCAGGATCCCCAGTGCAGCGGCAGGGCATGGATGGCCTCCACAAACACATCCACGGCCTCCTTCAGCAGGTCCAGCTTCCGCAGCACCACGCCGTACCTGCACGAGGACAACAGTCAGCTATGGCGCCCCCTGGCAGGTCAGCACTGCGTCATTACCACCAGCCGGGAGGCCTGTCAGTGTCCGATCTGGATCACGGGAGTTTTAAGTGCGCAAAAATGCTCTGAGGGCAGAAAGAAAAATCATTGGTTCAGAGAGACGACCAATCAGATTGTAGAGGAGGCGGGCCCTCAGCATTTTTGTGAAAGTAAAACTCCCACAAGCTTAAATCTGTCACTAACCACTGGCGTTACTCAGCTGTATCAGAGAGACACCACGTAAACTAGATAGATGCGGTAGATGCAGGCAATGAGAACTCCCATTTAGACACTTCTGTCCAGAATGACATACAAGTGAGGCAAATAGCACATGAGAAACATAAGTGCTGTCAGGGGTTCGGCTGGGCATTAGTGCAGCTAGACTGAGCAGGACTGGAGTAGGAGCTACACAAAAGCTACAGGGGCCTGTTTCACAAAGCAGGATTTCTTGCTTAACCGGATAACTTGTCAGATTTAAGGTAGTCTAGGCTAAATAGACTTTATTTTCATCCACTTACATTTGGCCCAGGCTACCTTAAATCCTACAAGTTATCCAGCTAAGCAAGAAATCCTGCTTTGTGAAACAGGCCCCAGGACTACACCAATGGCATTTAACAGAATAAGAACCTAATAACACTATTCAAGTTAAGTATCAAGTAAAGAAAGGTAAATAAAATAGTAAACAGGAGTTAAAAAAGTGCAATGTGCAAATTGTTCATGGGGGGAGGGGTAAAATATTTTTTAAATGTTCTTCACTTGTGTATCTAAATCACTCTATACCAAAAGCACAAATGAAAAACAATGACCACAGTGTGCCTCCGAGAGCTTGAGGAAGACATTTCTGTGCACGACTTGCCATGTGTCAGCCGTTCATCAGCTCGGAAGTAAAAAAAAAAAAAAACAAATTGACCGCCTTGGCTCACATACAGATAGAGGGCAAAGCCGTCCAGCTCTCCTGCCCGATGCTTCTTGCTTAGCTCTGCCCTCAGCTCTCGCAGCGCCTCGTTCCGCACCTGTCCTTTCTCTAGGGGCCCTGTAGTCAATCACACCGCAGGGAGAGGGGGGGGGGGGGGGAAGAAAAAACACCACACACCAAATCATTTGAAAGCTCCTGACTGATGACTGTCTCCATCAGCCAGTTGGCCAGCGTAATGGGACACAAAACTATTCTGAGGGCAGTATGAAAAATGATTGGTTCAGAGAGATAACCAATCAGACTGGAGAGGAGGTGGGTCTAAGCAACTAGAGGAGGCATGACCAACCAGATGCCCTGGTCCCGCCTCCTCTAGTTGCTTGGACCTTGGTTCAGAGACATAAATAATTTTTCATTCTGCCCACAGAGCTCTGATGTAAGGCAATCTCCCACGAACAGCAGGGCAGCGCTCCAAAGGCTACAGACTCACCCAGACTGTCCACGGTCTCATCATCCTTCTTCTTCTCCCCAGACTTAGGGAGGGGTGTCATGAAGCAGGAAAGAGGGAGACATGCGGCACGGTTAGAGGGGAGGTGGCTGAAGGGGGGGGGTCTGCAGGAGTGCCACCTACCAGGTAACAGGAGTACATGTAAAGGAAGTATCCCTTTTGGCTACTGCAGCCCCTCAGGAAGTACGCTGCACGGTCATACTCTTTAAGGTCAAAATAGGACTTGGCCAAACACAGGGCATCGAAGTCCTGTACATCTTCCTGCAAGGAGGAGAGGGGCTGTAAATTATTTTCAGTCATTTACACAAAAGAGCATCCTTTTCGCTGCACGATCTCCGCGGCGCGTGCTTTGCGAGGGACTGGCATCCCGCCCACGGCGTGCCCAGCTTTGTGCTGCCCGGGACAGGCTCAAGGTCTCCTGATGACCTTGTATTGGAAAAGCAGGTGGAGAATGGATGGAGAGAACGCCTGACTTGCTCATTTATCGTTTATCATACAAACACGTACCTTCTTTGCCATCTTCTAGAATACTAACAGCAAAATCACTACTTTGCCTATGTTTAACGCTTCATAAGACGTTATAAACGTTTTCTCAACTAAAGACTGGACCAGCAGTCAATCCACAAAGACACTAAGGTGAGCTGGGACCCCAGACAGTCCACGTTTTTGCTGTTTGGAATCCCAAAAATGTGGACTGTGAGGCAGGGAGCAAAAACGTGGAGCGTGTGAGGGTGCCCGGGGACCGGTTTGAGAAACACTGCCCTATGGTGCATGCTTTACTGCGACTAGATACCTCGGTGAGAGGGGGCGGCGTCGGCATCTCGTTCATTGGCAGCGGGTTCAAGGCAAACGCGAGCTCGGACGCCCTGGAAACAAGCAGTGACGTGAAAACGAGCCGTTAACGTGCCTGATTAACCCTGCTAACTGTATAGAATATATACGTATTTCACCTGTTACAAATGTTCAAATAGGACCAACCAACTAACAGTACGGAAAAGGTACATAAATAAGGCAATAAACACGTTACAGAGCTCACCATTAAAACACAGCACACATACCAACATTGTAGGTGCAACACTTTATAAATAGCTATAGTAAACGGTGGGTACGTTAATGTGGACATGCGTATGTTACATAAGTAATAAAAAAACAAGTTTCTCACCATTTTGCACTGTGAACTAATCCTCGTTCTCTGCAAAGGCCTATGACAGAAATAAGCTGCTTTTTAATTTGTACCAAATCTCCAAACTCAGGACTGAGCGCCGCCATTTTTCGTATTGCCCGGCTGCTTCGACGCGTCTGCGGTTAACGGTGCGCTACGATTGGTCAAGGCCCTGTGGCAGTAATCCAATCGGGGCGTAAGGAGCGCCACGTGACTTAGAACATGTCATCATCGGCACGCCATTTTGATTGTGGCTAAAACCCACAATCAGCGTATACTCCACGTTGGGCAATGTGTTATATAGAAGACAACATGACTTATATATTGAGCGTATATATGTACGTGTAGTATTTAAAATTTTACTTCACAACGTCAAGTTTAGGCCAACGTCAATTCTATTCTATTCTATACTATTCTATTCCATTCTATTCTATTATACATTTGAAGAGATGTTATATTTCCTTACACCAGAAGATGGCAGTATTTATATTTAGACGCTAAAGGCGACTACAAAGTCCAATATGTACAATAAAGTGAATGTCTTTCGCTGTAAACGTCTTGTTCTGTACTGTAGCTACATTTTGAAAATTTTTTATTTTTTTTTAAATGACTCTGATTTTGACTCTGGTGCTCATGCGGGCCAGATTTGTTAACATTCAATGTAAATCCGGCCCATATGTGGCCCTTATCTGTATCCAGAAAGCGAATTTGGACCAGTATTGGTCCGTTGTGTAAAAAGACATTGGGCCAGATCCGGTTTATGGATCTATGGCAATTTCTGAACAACATTTGGCCCAGACCCGGTTCACACTCATCTCACTATGTGGGGCGATCGTCCTTCAGATTCTCAGCACATCAGCTGCGCATCTGGTAAGTGAGTGATCATACATATACGGTCAGGCGAATGCGCGCCGGATCTTCGGAGCGTATACAGACCAACAGTATCATTTAGAACTCTGGACAGATTCTGGTGCAGACTCTCCTGGCCGGATGTCACTGGTGCCCAAATTTAAGGAGACACAGGCGGATCTGGCCCAGAATCACTTGCTATGTGGGTAGTGTCTTATTGTCTAGCTACAAATCCAAGGAAAACATGATGAGCGTGCAGATATGTATAGCTGAGAATACTACAAAAGCACAGTCTTAGAAGCTGCAGCTGTGTGTATTTTTTGGTTTGACACTGACAGTACTGACTCCAGGATCTGATGCCGGTGGGGCGACCATATATATTTAATAACAAACTTTACAATTCAGGGGTTGTCTTTGTGAACTGGAGCTCTGTATCAATTCTCTTTAAAATGTTCCCATTAGGGAGACACAGACTGATCCCTGTTGACATGCAGAGAGTAAGTGAGACAGTTTGAGGAGCATAGCTTCATATGTAGAAAGTGCCAGACAGCCAGCTGCACGTCAGGAATCTGGTGCAGCTCATCTCTGCTTACGCATAGTCATTCTGATCACGATTAGCGATCATCATCAGAGAGGATATGAAGAAGGTGAGGACTCCTTCATACCTTTACTGGAGGTCATTCTACTTGTTATTTATAAATTTCTAGTCAAACCGATGACCCTAGGCATGCGTGACCTACCTCACCCCTAATTTGAAACTCCCTTTAGTGACCCCCTGCTCGCTCTCCCAACCACGCTGTCTGTGATTTTAAGCATTTTTTTTAAATTCCTACAAGCCAATGCTCAACACTGTCCATAAAAATAAGCGTAATGTTTCCCGTGATTACAAGGTCATTACATTTTGCGTTAGAATCAGTAAGTGCAGCTTGCTGATGGTAAACAAGGATAAATACGGCTTAATTAGATATTATGAAGTATAACACCTTTTAATAGGAGGAAAACCTCTGAACCTAGTTGGCAAGATAACAATTTTACTGGGCCAGCAATGTGCTTGGGAAAAGGTTCAGGTAATGTGTGACGGCAGAATGCATCCAAAAATATGATGAAATGCTTACAAAAACAGTGTCTGCAGTCCCCTGCCAGTGGCTCTCATTCCCGTGCTGTACACTCACTGTGAGCAGATTTTAAATATGCACAAGGATTTCATGTGCGCAGCTGAACAAAATGTTTCCACGTTAAAACCAATTTGCTCTTCAATCCTGGAAGTTTTTATAAGCTTATACTATTTTGAATAGCAACAACAAACCTTTTAAACAATGTGTTGAATATCTAAAATAAACATTTGAAAAAGTTTGTACTTTGAGTGCATAAAAAAATGATTACAGCTAGGTGGATGATAGTTCAGTGTGTGTGTGTGTGTGTGTGTGTGCGTGCATGTGTGTGTGTCTGTGTGTGTGTGTGAGCGGCTTTACCTATCCTTATGGGGACATAATGTCCCCATAACGTGATAAATATCTGTTTTTTTTCCCTTATGGGGACCAGTTTCCTGGTCCCCATAAGGGAAAACTCTATTTTATAAAAATCGGTGACTGCTATGAAAAAACTACAAATGCAAAAACTCTTGTATTTTGTTAGGTTACTTATGGTTATGGTTAGGGCTGGGTAGGGGTTAAGGTTGTCATAGATAGTGTTAGCATTTTTCCCATTGAAATGAATGAGCGGTCCCCATAAGAATATGTTTACCCTACATGTGCGTGTGTGTGTGTGTGTGCGTGTGTGCCTGCAATATAAACCTCAACTTTATGAAAATCTGTGACTGCACTCAAAAAACTAAAATAGCCAAAAGTCTTTCCCTGCAGGAAATCAGTAAAGTGAGATTTTTATTATTAGGGCTGGGTAGGGGTTAGGTTATGTTAGTAAGGATTAGGCCCATAGAAATGAATGGAGAGTCCCCACAAAGATAGGAATATATGAACTGTGGAAGTGTGTAATCCATCCATCCATCTGTCTTATAACCACTTTAGAGATTATATAGAAAATATGTGTCGTTCTCCATGCACCTTTAATACTGTGTATGTAGTGCAGTGTTACACCGGGTAGATCCCAGGGATTATGGGATGTCAGTCCATTGCGGAGCACACACTTGATCGCGGTTTTGGACTGCAGCGGAAAAATAGAATTTGAAGTGCAAAGTGGTATTCTGGAAGGATTGTTAGTAGTGGCTTACGGAGCTGTGTACAGTGTATGTTTGCTCTTTTCTTTGTTTTTTTGCTTTGTTGTTGTCTCTGTCATAAACAGCAGAGTGTAGTGTGCTGTTCCGCTCCACGTGCGTGCCTTTCAGGAAGAACACTCGTGTATTACTCATCTTGCGTTATGTTGTCGTCCCGCTGAAATCTGTGGGCCCTTGTATCTCTGGTTTATGTCACACGCCTGCAGTTCCCTGGGCCGCCAGCGTGTGGGGCTCTCGCCGGCCTGTACTGACCGCGCTCACACCGGCCACCCTGCACACGGACGAACGGGCACCTGGCCTGAATCCTGCTGCCGCACGTGACCCATGGAGAGTGGCAGTGCTTGGCTAATGGATGTGGCAGGTGTCTAATGTTTTGGAGCAAGCGTACGCCGGGGGGGCGGGGGCTGAACCATTGGGGGTGCGGCTCATTGTGTCCCATGGGAAGGCGGGTAATGGGAGATTGTAAATAGTGACTGTGAGAGGCATTACATCATATATACATACCCTTAGTGTGGGAGTTTAACGCTGAGTGGCAGAACGGCAGGGAAAATTAATTACACGAGCCGGGTTTTAGCATAATAAACAAAAGTGCTAAACGGTTTTAATCAGGCGTCCCGTCGTGAGTAAAACCTGCAGGAAGGCGGCGGCGGCGGAGGACGCGATGCCGGCCTGCTTTGTGCGGAGAGACAGGGCTGGGGAAGGCGGCGGCGTCGGAGGACGCGATGCCGGCCTGCTTTGTGCGGAGAGACAGGGCTGGGGAAGGCGGCGGCGTCGGAGGACGCGATGCCGGCCTGCTTTGTGCGGAGAGACAGGGCTGGGGAAGGCGGCGGCGTCGGAGGACGCGATGCCGGCCTGCTTTGTGCGGAGAGACAGGGCTGGGGAAGGTGGCGGCGGCGGAGGATGCGATGCCCTGGTTTCTGTAAACCATGCAGCCGCTGACGTATTGTTGTTCCCGGTCTTTTGTTATGTCAGCGGCAGAAAACGATCCAGGGAGAATTACTTCTGAGGGAAATTAATCTTGACATTTGAGTTTTTTTCTTTTTTACCTTGGTAATCATCAGCCACGACAAAACTGAAATGATGAAAAACAAGAGAGCCTTTTTTTTGTCAGAATTTAAATTTTAGATTTAAATAACAAGCATGTTAAATGATTGGGCTCCTGTGGCAGACCCAGGCAGGCCTTCCCAGGACCCTGATAGCTAAAGAGTATCTTTGTTCCACCTCATCTCTTAATTGCAGCGCTGAGGTAGTTATGTGGATTGTAGGTTGCTGTGGTTTCCTCTGTGAACCCAGTGCTAATTTAAATGTATTTTATGAAACACCCAGCCTTCAGAGACTGTAAGCTTTTCCCGGTCAAATTCTATCTGGTTTGGCAGTGAAACCAAAGTTAACTGAAAGTCGGTGGATGTAGGCCAATTTTACCTATAGTGAAGGACTCCTTGAGTGAGAGATGACTGCAGCATAGAGGAAGCTATTGATTTTAATTGTATCACCAAGTCCTGCTCTTTAATCATCAATCAGATCGAAATTGCAGTGATGAAACAGTGAATCTGAAATACAAGCACAGACCTCCCAGTAATTTCCCAGAGAAAGTCAGGGATGGTAAAACGGTGCCCTTCGGAGCTGAGGGCTGTGCTGATTTACACTTTATTTCACATCTGCATTACTGACGTAGTTATTTTTAACTGGACATTGCTCCTGCTGTTTTTATTTTTTGTGGGGGGAGCATGCAGTACTCAGGGCTGGCCACCCAGCGTCTCGGCAGGCCAGCAAAGCAACCAAGACAGAATCCATCCATTATCTATCCGTCACAGGGCCCTTACACACACACACACACACACACACTATATGGGCATGGTACAGATGCCAATTTGCATGTCTTTGGACTGCGGGAAGAATCCAAAGCAGTACGTTGTTGTGCCCGCATCGCGGGAGGCAGGGGTCAGCAGTGCCGCCCACTACGCCACCCGGTGGGCAAAACAAGAACATACATATAACCCCGGTTATACGTGTTCGGTGACGGAGTGAAGGGCTCCTCCGCGGACTGGCGGAAAGGTGACAGCGGCAATGAAATGTCAATAGACAAAGAAGCCTCCAGGGGGAGCCATTAGCGAGGCTCTGCATCTGCAGCAGTCTGATAATGGGCTGAATAAATGTGAACCCAAGGACAGACGGCTGGGGACGATTAAAATGTCCCGCTGCCTCCGGACATTTAATAAAAAGCAGGTCGTTTGAGAGACGCTGCCGGTTGATCGAGTGTTTTAACACCAATCGTACACCTTCACTTGCAAAGTCACGGCCCCGGGTCCAGTGGTGTGCGAGCCGGACCCCGCAGCCGCACGGGCGATCCGGAAGCATCCGGCACCCTGGTCGCCGAAGAGCTTAAGCCAGACCGGGCTGCCAGCCAGCCAGCCGGCGATAATGCACCACGACGGATGTCTCACCGAGCCCCGAGGTCCAAACCTCTTATGATGAATTCCTGAAATAAATATCAGAAAAGATGCTTTTATGGATACATTTCCATAATGGCGCACATTAAAAGTTATTGCGGTTCGAGGGAAAAAAAAAATCCTGCAGAGTGTATAGTTCTGGAAAAAAGCAAAAGATGCAGCAAAAGATGCTTATGGGCGTCTCGGAAGGGTGGGGGATTGGGAACACGAGGAGGTAGATTAGCCCACCGTAGTGGGCCTGATTTAATGGTAATATTTTGAAATTGGTGATCTTTTACTGGTAATCAGTGTCATTATGTTGAAACGGTTCGAACCTTTTTGTCTTGGTTTTAGCGAAAAGTCAAAAATAATGAACCATGATTTGCGCTGACATTGCCTTTGCCGTTGCCATAGTAGTGTTGGCTTTGGGGGGGGGGGGGTGGTTGTTGCTCTTAACAATGAGGTGATTGAGCATCAAGAGCCAGCCAATGACTGGCAGGGGATCTCACCTCTCACCGACGGCTAGTCCGGCAGGTGTAATCAGCTTGAAGCCCTCTGCCAAAGCCACCGGAGCCTGATGATTGCCCAAAGCCACCAGAGCCTGATGATTGCCCAAAGCCACCAGAGCCTGATGATTGCCCAAAGCCACCAGAGCCTGATGATTGCCCAAAGCCACCGGAGCCTGATGATTGCCCAAAGCCACCAGAGCCTGATGATTGCCCAAAGCCACCGGAGCCTGATGATTGCCCAAAGCCACCAGAGCCTGATGATTGCCCAAAGCCACCAGAGCCTGATGATTGCCCAAAGCCACCAGAGCCTGATGATTGCCCAAAGCCACCGGAGCCTGATGATTGCCCAAAGCCACCAGAGCCTGATGATTGCCCAAAGCCACCGGAGCCTGATGATTGCCCAAAGCCACCGGAGCCTGATGATTGCCCAAAGCCACCAGAGCCTGATGATTGCCCAAAGCCACCGGAGCCTGATGATTGCCCAAAGCCACCGGAGCCTGATGATTGCCCAAAACGATGCACCCATGCTTAGACGGTGGCGAAAAAGCAGTGTCTCTCTGCCGGGGTGTTTTCTACGCTCACTGGGAGTCTGGTCTAGTCCGTTCCCTGAATCGCACCCACTTCACGCCCACTGGACGGCCGATCCACATGGCGTGCCAACGTCACGAAAGCAATTCGCACCAAAGGTAGCCCGGGGGCAAAATACTCAGGCCCCTTCTGAATTCAGTTTCCAGCCAACCTGATGCAACCGGTACCACCGGAGGGTGAGAATTTTCATCCCAGGCTAGAGTCCAGCTCTGGGGAATCGAAGCTCGACATTAAAAACAACCAAGTGAATGATGTCTCCATGTTTTAGGATGTGCGACGGTCTTCCTCCAGCTCAAACGGGGGTTACTGTGCGCCATGTTGGACTGACCTAGCATTTTGGCTCAACCCCTCTAGGTCTGATTCCCATCCCTGGCTGTGTGTGGAGTTTGTACGAACTCTCAGTGTTTTCGTGGGTCCCCTCTGGGTACTTCAGTTTGCTCCCACAGTCAGAGTGTGCCCTGTGGCGGACTGGCACCCCATGCCGGGCGTCTCCTGGGACAGACTGGTTCACCGCCACCCTCTTCTGGATGAGATGAATCCTCTGTCACCCAGATCCTCTCCAGGTCCTGCAGCCCCTCCATGGAACGGATAAAAGAAACGTCACGGAAAGCAGAGCTCAGGCGATGGAACGAGCGGCCCCTTGGTAATCGGCGGCATTACCCGCTGTCTCGTGCATTAGGGGCATTATGGCTGCCCACCCGCGTCTGCGACTCAGGCCCCCGGGGGGGGGGGGTGGGGGTGGGTGGGAGAGAATGCCTATTACTGTCCGCCCAGCTCCTGTCTAATTGCCACAGATGTGAGTTTACTGCTGGCAATTTTTTTTTTTTTAAATTGCGGTGTGCCCACGATCCAGATTCGGTACAGTGAATCGGCTCCCTAAATATCTTGTCGGGCGAACGGGAACCAGCGTCCAATGAGAAGACAGCGTGGATGCGGGGGGCACTGAGGACCACGAGGTGACATGCTTCAACTGCCCCAGGCTGCTCTCCCACTCTCTCCCAGGGGGGGGGTCCTGTCTGGCCCCCGGGCTGCTCTGCCAGGCCTCTGTGTGGGATTTCTCTTGTGTTCTGTCTGCCCCCACCAGGAATTCCCCACGGGGGCCTGCCTGCCTGTTGGGGTTGGGTTGGGGGGGGGGGCAGGGTTCACACAGAGATTCAAGTCTTCATGAGGCAGCCCCCCTCCAAGACCGCACTTTGGAATGCACACTCTTTCGGAGCGATAATAAATGAATTTAAAATCGCATGAGAACACTGCAGTTTTAAGTCATTCTTATTATTATTTAGTCGGAGAATTTATAATTGAAAAATCTGGCTGAGGATTCTGCCTGAATATATGCTTTTGTCTGATGTCACATGACGCGCCGAACACCCGCTGTGATTGGACGATGTTATTTGTTCCTCCCCATCGCGTCGTTGGCGTCTTGCCGGTTGGGTGCGCCCCCGTAGGCCCAGACCACCTGCTTTCCAGTTTGTTGTGTCTCCTTGGCAATGCCCGGTGCCCAGTTTCTTACGACCCTGTGGACAGATCACACACACATGTCAGCCTTCCAGTCACCACCTGCTGCCATTTAATGTCACTGGGAAAGAGAGAATTTCACAGTAATGGTGAGAGCGGCGGCCCAGCTTAAATGAGGATGGCAGGGTGTGCATGAATAGGGAGAACCAGTAGGTTATACTGGGATTTTTGAGCCAGTCGGACAAATGAGGGGGCAAAGAGCGGGTTTATTAGGCTGAATTCTGGTAGATAAGCAGGATGATGTAGGGTGGGGTCAAAAGGTAACCCCGCCCCCCCCCCCCCCCCCAAGTGCACTGGAATGCAGATTGTTTATCGTCACCGGAGAACAGAGCAGTTTGTCAGCGCCGATCTGCGCAACGTGCTTCAGGTGCGACTGGGGGGGCAGCCTGCGCTGTATCAGACACCCAAGCCTCGTGTTATTAAAATTGGCATCTTGGCGCCTGTCCCCCCGCCTGTCCCCCCGCCGCTCGCACATTAATACCCATAATTACAGTCGGCCAGCCGTGACCCGACCCGCCCATTTATCACCCCCCCCCTTATTTATTAAGTTTTGCCGTCCGCTCTCTCGCTGGTGTCCACATGCCCCTCGTTTGTTTGTTTACGACGTCGCCGTAAATTATTAGCGGGTCCGATTGAGTAAGCGGTGACAGTAATAGGGGTGATGTGCAGGCTATTAGCTTGTTGACACATTGGGGTCAGCTTGACGGCAGGCTAATGCCGACTGTGACAGAGCGGAACCCTGGTATTATTTCACTATAATGTTCTCATCTCCCAGCGCTGGGCTGCCCCTTTAGTTTCTCTTCCTCAGTCTCCGTCTCTCCGCTTCCCATCCCTCTCTCCATCCCTCGCCTGTCCGCCGCGCGGACCTGACAGCGGCTCTCCTTCATCTTCCCGCTCTTCCTCCTCCCTCTGTCCTTGCCGTCCATTCATCTTTCACTTTCTTCCGGGCGCCGTCTCTCTCCCCCGGTTCGGCTCCTTAATGATGGACCCTCTCCCGCTTCCACTTATAGCTGAGAATGTCTCTGTCGTGATTTTGGTTGGGAAAAACGGCAATATTAATGTTTCCATCTCATTCATTACCTCCACATTTGGTTGTTTGATTCCTCACATCCAGCTCACTCCTCCATTTGTCTCGGACATTTTATACACTATCCCCCTACCCCCCCCAAACCCCCCCCAGAATCCCATTCCACATTTCTTCTAATTTTCTTCCTTTTACTCGCTGTCTCCTTGTCTGCCCCCCCTTCTGACTTTCTTTGAATCCAAGCCTTTTCCACTGAAGGATAGTGCTGGAATGGGGGGGGGGGGGGTTAGTGGCAGAAATGCAGTTATTCCTAAAAGCCTCAGAAATTCAGAAATAGACCCCTCCCCTGTCGGTCCTCTGACTGTTTGCTCCCACTTGGGGTAAAATGCAAAATACTTCAACCTCAATTACGAGGATAATTGCAGCCGTACGGTTGATGCACCGAGAAAGGTAAACACGCGGCACGCTTCAGGCTGAATAAAACATGAGTGAAGCCTGATTGCTGGCAAGTCTCTCTCTCTCTCTCTCTCTCTCTCTGCCACCCTCAGTAACACAGCTGGCCCTGTGTATGACTCTCTATGAGGTCACTTACTCCATTCTCTGTCTTGGGGTTCTATCAGTGATGGGCAGGGTTCCACTAATCAGCTAACTGCTAATTAGCGAAGCTAACTTTCTCGTTAGCGGATTATAAGTCCTAAATATCCCCTGGTAATCACTCTTGTCCGATAGATGGGACTTCAGCGTTTCTAGGCATGTTTTTAAGGGTTTCAGAGTCAAAAACCGAACTGAAGCTAAATTCATTTAATAAAAGTTAGCGGTTATTAGTTACCGTTAGTTTCCACTGAATTTTTTTGTGGTTTATCGGTATAGCGTTATCAAATTAAACTGTGGAGTTATCGGATCGGCCATTATTGAAGCTAACTTTTCAGTTAGCTGTGCTCACCACCGGGTTCTGTCACATATAGCACGTCAGCATCCTCAAAATTCCACTGAGATGCCCGCGACGTTGATGTCGCATTTTCTGAACACCATTTAAATGAAATACCAACACAGGGATCGTTTTATTGATTATAAGCCCAGTTCTACAAGTCCCTTCTAAATGCAGTCTGTTGTCATCACACAAGCTCTCTGTAACTCGTGTATGACACAAGGGGCGTGGCTAATGGAAAAGGTGACGTTTTGGCTGGACGTGTGATTCTGCATTTGAGAATCCGTGGATGCCGCGCCCTGGCAGGACAATGCTGGCATGCTCAAACTCCCCCCGAAAAGTAGCATTTGTTCTGTCAAAGTTTGGTGCCAATCTACCGTCTATGCTTCCAAGTTTCGTGTTTTATTATGATTAATGTTCTGAAGGGAACGGGGGGAGGGGGAGAGGGGCAGGTTGGGAATGAGGGGAGATGAGGAGGTGGGAAATATAAAGAGACAGAAATGTAACGTCCAACTGCAGTGGACACAGGTCCTGGATCGTTAAGGTGTTATATTCCAGTTGAGTATCGATTTTCCTCAGAGGATTAGAAAAGTTTATCTATCTATCTATCTATCTATCTATCTATCTATCTATCTATCTATCTATCTATCTATCTACAACAATTTACACCAATAAATTCAATTCAATTCCGTTTTATTTGTATAGCTAATTTTCACATTACATCGTCTCAAAGCGCTTTACATTATCCCTGCCCAAAGCCCCCAGTGAGCAGCCAGAGGCGACAGCAGCAAGGAAAAACTCCCTAGAAGGAAGGAACCAGATTCAAAGGGGGAGCCCATCCTCCAGGGGCTGGCAGAGGAAGTCAGATGAACCAGATGAGGAAATCCTCATTTATACAAGCCAAATTTTAGGATTCTAAATGCAGAGAGGAGGCAGGTGAAGATGCTGCTTCTGACGGCAGGACGGGAAGATGTCACAGGTAGTGGAGGCATCACAGGCAGCAGACCCGGGGCGGGGGGGGGGGGGGAACTAAATGTGCAATTAGGGGGAAAGTAGGGGAGATTAGAGGCAGTGCAAACAGGTGAGTGCAGTATGTAAGCTCCGGCAGATATGGCAGCATAAGTAGGAGGGAGAGGCAGGTGGGATCGCAGGCATGGGGGGTCCCTGAAACGTCAGCACTGCAATTCCACAAGGGGGTGTGAAGCTAGAGCGACAGACTGACAGATCAGCTCATCCAAAGCCAATGGCACCGATCCCCACCCAGCTCTACACCTCACACTACAGGTATAACTGGGAGTGAGCAGTTAGTTAGAGCTAGAACTAGTGTCCCTATAAGCTAAACTAAACAGGTGTGTTTTTAGTCTGGACTTGAATATTGAGAGTGAGCCTGAATCTCGCACATCCGCTGGAAGACCATTCTGCAGCTGAGGAGCTCTATAGGAGAAAGCTCTGCAGCCTGCTCTAGTTCTTTCTACTCTAGAAACTGATTGAACTACTTCTCCTTGAGATTGAAGCAAGAGGATGGCTGTAAGACACCAGTAGATGTCTAAGGTATTCTGGTGTGAGGCCATTCATGCTTTATAAATGAAACCGTCAGTTTGCTCCCAAGTCACATGTCACGTGGCTCCCCCTCCTGGCTGGACATTGTATCGCGGATCCTGCTATGTCCATGTTTCAGAAACGCAGCCCCCGCCAGGGTGATGCTGGGCTCCTCTGCAGCAGGAGTTCGCATTCGTAACGAGCGCTGCGTCAGTGCCTGTCCCGCTCGCTCGCCAAATGCGCCGTTATTGATCATAACCAGGCCTTCATCTTCAGGCCTAATAAAATATTGATCTGGGGCATCTGCTGGAAGAGAAGAGACAGACATCCTGCCGCAGGTGCGGGGGCCCCCCAGGCCGGGAAGTGTCGGTAACATCGACTGGCAGGTGTGCAGGCGACAAGCAGGCACAGAGACGGACACCTTTCACCGCAACCCCCCCCCCCAAACCGCAGTGGCCTGACCCGCATGAAAAGCAGCAGGAGTGAAGCTGCTCGGAAGTGGTACAGCCCCATACTGCCAGTCTGGGGGGGATTACCACCCACTAGTACGTACACTCTTCCTCCCATCTCTCCAGACCGAGGCGAATCAGGGAGAGCAGCTCCCTAAACAGCCTCCCTTACAGGATGACCTCAATTACAGTGGCAGGGAGATTAGGGCCCGCATTAATACCACTCTCTTCATATTTACACTCCGTTCAGTCGTCTCCCTTCACCTCCTTTGCGTCCTTTCCTAATTTTGTGTCAGTTTGATCCTGGTTTGGCAAAAGGGGGAGGTCTGACCCTAGCTGTTGCCCCCATTCTTGCCCTCTTTCTCTATCCCTCTTTCCACTGGTCACACTCCTTTACTGTCTTCATCTGTTCCTCCCAAACGCCACTGGCAGGTCGCGTCATCAGGGCCACCGGTAGAGATTTCGGGCCCTGTGAAAGCAGATCATATCGGGCCCCAACCCAGAACAATCCAATTATGTTTCAAAATTTTTAGGGACCCTTGGAATCATCCTGTAATATACATATGACTTCCCCACCCCACACACACACAGACACACACAGACACACACACAGACACACACACACAGACAGACACACACACACACACACACACAGACACACAGACACACACACAGACACACACACACACACACAGACACACACACACAGACAGACACACACACACAGACACACAGACACACACACAGACACACACACACAGACACACACACACAGACACACACACAGACACACACACACAGACACACCAGTGGGAGGTTCTCCCAGTACCCGGATCGAGTGCAGTGACAGCAATCCCTGCCATTAAAACCACACCCACGTTTCCCAGTTCCCCAGCTGGCACGTCCCCATGTGCTGTGCTTATCTTGCCGATCCCAGAGTGACGGACAAAGGCTGGGCAGGGGAGGGATTTCAGAGAGAGAGATACTGTGTTTTGGGGAAACATGGAAGATACAGTGGGAGACGGCACGGGGGGTAGCGGGACCCAGAGGAGGACAGGGGGCGCTGGGAGAGATAGGGCGGGGGGGGGTTGGGACCTAGAGTAGGACAGGGGGTGCTGGGAGAGATAGGGCGGGGGGGCGGGGGACCCAGAGGTGGACAGGGGGTGCTGGGAGAGATAGGGCGGGGGGGGGGGGACCCAGAGGAGGACAGGGGGTGCTGGGAGAGACAGGGCGGGGGGGAGGGGGGGGGGGGGTTGGGACCTAGAGGAGGACAGGGGGTGCTGGGAGAGATAGAGACTGGTTTGTTTTGAGTGCCTGGGTGCCCTCTGGGGATGCCCTCTGCCCATAAAGGCCCAACGTCTGCTGTCCCTTGCCATGAAACCAGCAACACAGGAATGCTCATACCCAACCTATTATAGAGATTTATTTATTATTCATTTATCATGTAGTCTTAGGTATTCAATCCACTCTTGGGATGAAATGTAACACTTGGGGGGCGTCGGGGGCAGCCACAGGGGCAAAGCCCATGCAAGCTCCTACATGCTAACATCTGTCCAGCTGACCCCCTTTAAACCAAGATAATTAGGGCCAGCTGGACTTCATTATCCCAAATAGCTGGTCGCATCCCCCCCGGGTGAGTAATCAGTCGTCACAGAGGTATAGATCCTTGTTGTTCCTCTGCTTAAGCAAAGTAACGTTACTTATTAGTATTTAACTACACTTCTCTGGCCTCACAGCAAATATTATTACTTACAGAGATATGATAGTCAAACATCTGGGCTGGGGTTGAAGAGGAAGTGAGCCGTTAATGTGACCGCAGGAAAGACACACCAAGACTGAGCCGTGAATGTGACCGCAGGAAAGACACACCAAGACTGAGCCCTTAATGTGACCATGGGAAAGACACACCAAGACTGAGCCGTTAATGTGACTATGGGAAAGACACACCAAGACTGAGCCGTGAATGTGACCGCAGGAAAGACACACCAAGACTGAGCCGTGAATGTGACCGCAGGAAAGACACACCAAGACTGAGCCCTTAATGTGACCATGGGAAAGACACACCAAGACTGAGCCGTTAATGTGACCATGGGAAAGACACACCAAGACTGAGCCGTGAATGTGACCATGGGAAAGACACACCAAGACTGAGTCGTTAATGTGACTGCAGGAAAGACACACCAAGACTGAGCCATTAATGTGACCGCAGGAAAGACACAGCAAGACTCAGCCATTAATGTGACCGCGGGAAAGACACACCAAGACTGAGCCGTTAATGTGACTGCGGGAAAGACACACCAAGACTGAGCCATTAATGTGACTGCAGGAAAGACACACCAAGACTGAGCTGTCAATGTGGCCATGGGAAAGACACACCAAGACTGAACCGTTAATGTGACTGCAGGAAAGACACACCAAGACTGAGCCGTGAATGTGACCATGGGAATGACACACCAAGACTGAGCTGTCAATGTGGCCATGGGAAAGACACACCAAGACTGAACCGTTAATGTGACTGCAGGAAAGACACACCAAGACTGAGCTGTCAATGTGGCCGTGGGAAAGACACACCAAGACTGAACCGTTAATGTGACTGCAGGAAAGACACACCAAGACTGAGCTGTCAATGTGGCCGTGGGAAAGACACACCAAGACTGAACCGTTAATGTGACTGCAGGAAAGACACACCAAGACTGAGCCATTAATGTGACCGCAGGAAAGACACACCAAGACTGAGCCATTAATGTGACCGTGGGAAAAAGACACACCAAGACTGAGCCATTAATGTGACTGCAGGAAAGACACACCAAGACTGAGCCATTAATGTGACTGCAGGAAAGACACACCAAGACTGAGCTGTCAATGTGGCCATGGGAAAGACACACCAAGACTGAACCGTTAATGTGACTGCAGGAAAGACACACCAAGACTGAGCCGTGAATGTGACCATGGGAAAGACACACCAAGACTGAGTCGTTAATGTGACTGCAGGAAAGACACACCAAGACTGAGCTGTCAATGTGTCCGTGGGAAAGACACACCGAGACTGAGCTGTCAGTGTGATAGTGGGAATTAAAAGGCCAAAAATTAAGTTTGAATTCCTGTGAAATCAAGGTAGCCGAATCAAAATCCCCAGAGAGAAAGTGCCGTTACACCTTTCAGTAAGACACTTACCTTAAAATCGCTTCCATATACAACTGGATAAGAGCGTTAAAGTCTCAAGTTACAGCTGCTGAGTCAGTAAATACATAAATGAATGTCTAGCAGCACTCAGATATAGTACTGTGATGCCTTTTTTTAGGCGTACCCGTGGGGGTACATCTGTGTCGATTTTGGTTAATGGGCTCTCTGCTGTTGATTATTAAGCTAATTGTGCAAAAGCGGCCTGCTGCAGGTTGGTAAGCCGTCGCCGATGGCAGCCGAATCGCTGCATTGTCGCTAATGCTAAGCGGTTTAAGCCTATTAAGCGACCCGGTGATTACCTTTCCTCATCAACCAATCCGACGTCCTTACACATTATCCTTACCCATAATGCTCAGCCATTATCCTTACCCACGTTTACTGATGGGGAAATGGCACATATGTATAATGTTTAAGTAACATGGCGGCTGACATCAGGGTGTAATCATGTTGCACATCGCCTCTTGTGCGAGTACACACACGGTAAATGTGAACCTGGGTTCACATCAGGCTTCCTGTTGAAACCCGAGTGTGTGTCGCACATCATACATCATGCAGCATGCTCGAATCAGGGCCGTCCAGAAAAGGCGCTTTGGAAAGCTACCCTGTCATTTCTCCCCGCACTTGGAAGCTGAGGCGGGGAGGTCATTGTTTTCCTCAATTTCCTGCGTTATTATTGCATTTTTTTCTCATCTGGGGTGGAATGAAAAACAGCAATTTCCAAGTGCTGGCATGTTTATTGTAATATTTGGAGGAAAAATCACTTTGGTGATTGCAGGGGGGGGCATCAAGCTATGAATATGGCTGTTTGTTGTTGTCTCACTCATCACCTTGGGGCCCCCCCTAGTGACTGTTTATAACCAACAGGAGTCCAAACCTCGGGGCCCCAAGGAAATGCCTTGATTGAGTGGCGGTAAACGCCTCCATATGCCAATGGCTGAGCAGTGGTGATCGCATTCATAGATGCACAACCTGGAAACCAGGCAGATTGTAGGAGTTTTTAAGGTGGGGGGGGGGGCATAAGAGGGGCCATAATTCATACAGAGTGGCTAGCCTGATCATTAGCCAATGATGTGACTTGAATTGGTGAGTGACAGGAGAGGGAGCACTGTGACGCCCAATCAGCTCTCAGCTGCTCCTGGGGCCCCGCCCCTGTATTTGCCCCCTGCTATAAACTCTTATGCCACACAGGTCTCCCTTATGCAGGAGGTAATGGGACCAAAAGCGTTGTAGGGCTCACCAGTGCAGTTATGGGTGTCTCTGCACTTCCTTGGAGAACAGCGATGTTGTGACCTGTGATCCCCTTCATACACCTATTTGCTGTAATCCAGCAAGTCCTAACAAAAAACAAACTACATTTAAGTCAGCAGACCTGAAGCAAATTAAGAATTCTATTGAACAGTGGGGAGTGAGTGTGTCTGATACAATGTAAAGATCTTAATATCCCCTGGATTTTATATGCGTGCCCAACAACAGGTTACAACTAAACAATTATGGAACCTTTATTACTATTATTGTTGCTTCAGGCATATGGCTTAAACTTTATTGCTGCATCTGCTATCCGTTAAATGAAGGGATCGATAGCTGGAGCAGCAGCTGGAAGCTATTTGCTCTTGACAAGCTGGTGGTTCTGCGGATACTGATAGCAGAAGGTGTAAGATCTGGGCTGGGGGAGGATCGGTGTGTCTGAGTCAGTGCAAACTGGGGCAGGGGGCCGCTTTGCCTGCTGGCTGTGTCTCCCAGCTATCCTGCGTCTCTTGATCTTTCACGTGGCGTACAGCAAAACATGACATCCGAACATGTCAGGAGGCTGGGGAGTGAAAGTTGATGAAAGAGGATGGAGGAAGACCAAGAGGATGGAGGAAGACCAAGAGGATGGAGGTAGACCAAGAGGATGGAGGAAGACCAAGAGGATGGAGGAAGACCAAGAGGATGGAGGAAGACCTAGAGGATGGAGGTAGACCAAGAGGATGGAGGAAGACCAAGAGGATGGAGGAAGACCAAGAGGATTGAGGAAGACCAAGAGGACAGTGGAAGATCAAGAGGATGGAGGTAGACCAGGATCATCGAGGAAGACCAAGAGGACGGAGGTAGACAAAGAGGAGTAAGGAAGACCAATAGGATGGAGGAAGACCAAGAGGACAGAGGAAGAGCTTGTTCAAAATGAAAAATGAAGGGTTTGTGCTTTTAAGCCTTGAGATTTGCCCATTGGCACCTGCTTCATTCCTTTCCCCACATCAGTCCTCCGCTTGGATCTGCACCCATCCTCCCAGCTTTCCTGTTGCCCCTCTGCTCTTTTACGTCCAGTGCCTGATCCCCCTGCCTTGTGTCCTGTGTTTCCTAGGGCGGCATTTAGGATCACCGTTATTCTGTACCGCATAAGTGCTTATGAGATGAATGGATGGACAGATGAATGGGAAAAGCAGTGTGGTGTTCTGAAAGGACTGGTACGCTATCAAGAGCGTTACTTTCCTCATTCAGGCTTTTCAAAACTGGCGTTAAAGTATGTAAGAGAACTAGCGAAAGATGCCTGATGACATTCGGTTCCGCGAAAGGTTTAAACTTTTACATTCGGAGGCGTATTCATCGTCGCGCGGACTCGTGACTGAGTGCAGGTGATAAAATGCACAGGTGCTGCAAACGTGTCATCGTGCCGGTATTCCTGCGAGGAAACGGAGGGGGCGAGAAATATAAATGATTTGCTGGGCTGCCGGCCAAATGATTCTTTTGTGGCCTATTTTGAATGTGCTTAAAGTCGTCTATCTATGTGCCCGGCCGCGTGTGAGTGGGTTGTGGTTAGCCGCAAGCTAACAAGGAGCTAGCTCACACAGAGAAAGGCCAGTTCAGACATACCTTCTGTGTCGGGTGACAGCCTCAGCCCCAACCTCCCCCTTCGTGCCTTCGTGGGGGGGGTACTGCTCATCTATCATGCAGTAGAGGAGCCAAGACCTCCTGGAAATAACACAAAAGTCTGACGTGCAATAAGGGAGGTTTATTCATTTGCGCTTGTTTCATTTTCTTCTTGCTGTCCCGTTTGTTTTTGAGATGCATTGTTTGTGTCAGGGCTTGATGTAGTGTCTGCTGCAGGGTTTTTTTTTTTGACCTCTTTGTGAGAAGCTGGGGAGCGGGGGTGGGGGGTGGGGTAGGGTGTCCTGTCATGACAACAAAGCCCACTTAAGCCAAAGTGAACCAGCGGCCAGCGCCGGAACTGAAAACAACTTTCCTGGAACGGTCCCATCTCTGGGCGTGCGTGCGTGCGTGTGCACTCGAGATAAGCTGAAAAAATACACGAAAGCCACCTAAAACGTTTTATGTGATAATTTTAAAAATCTGTATTCGCATGGCTAAAGGTGATCACACTTATCAGAATTAACAACTAGTCTTTTTGACTATCTACACTAGTAGGAATTTTTCCTTATTAATAATGTAACTAGTTCCATAGATATTTTTGTTATATATTTCATTGCTTTATATTACAATAACCATATAATGTACCTTTGCATTTAACAAATGCCTTTAACCAAAGCAATAGAGATTAAGAGCCTTTTTCAAGGACCCAATGACGAAATTACTCTGCTGACCATGAGATTTGAACCAATCACAGGCACATTGTCCTAACCTGAAGAACTGCACACAAGCCCAACATTAACAGGCATTATAATGCCTACAATGGGCTCCAGGCTTCCACGTGACCCTCTGCTGGATAAGAGATTGTAAGATGGATGGATGGAATAATAATAAACGTATAGGATCTCAGAATATGACATAATAATGGTTTATGCATCCGGTGACTGATGCTTTACATCCACCTTACACAGCTGGGGAGATAAGCAAGGGAGAAGGAAACAGGTTTGTTTCCAGGCAAATGGAAGGGATGAAGGAAACACAACAAATAGAGAATTACTGCACTCTGTACTGCTGTTCCGTGTCACAACACTGAGAAACACGTCACGCGTATCACCGGAGCGGGCGAGCGGAGAAAGAGCGGGAGGTAGAGGGAGATAAGGCACCAGATGGGAAAATAGAAAGCCTGGAGGAGAGAGGAGAGCCACCGGAGAGAAAGAGAGGAAGAGGGAGGGAGGGAGGGATAGCTAGAGCAGAAGAGGGAGATCACTTGGCACGGATGATGGGACTACAAGCGCAAAGGTGCAGGAGGATCTGCAGATACAGCCGAGACCCAAAGGAGGACGAGATTTAGGAGAAGCCGGCTGAGACGTGAGATGCAGAAGCACACATGGATGAGTGGTGCCTAGCAGAAGGTGTTATATCAAAGCCAGCAACAGCCCTAGCAGAGAAAGGCCCAGAAAATCGCTCATAACCGAGAGTATATGGTGCATAGTTATTGGGGCGGCGGTGAGTCCGAATGGCATGGCAATGAGCTGCTCCTGCCCACGCCGACCCGCCTGCTCGGGATCGAGGAGGAGCCCCAGATACGGGGACCAAACGAAAGCCGGGGAGGACGAGCGAGGGCCCTTGTCCAGCCAAAGTGGGGCTGCCCCAGACCTCGAGCGTCGCCTTCGAACTTCAGGATGTGAGGACAGGCCGAAGATGCCGTGTGAACAGAAAACAGATAGAGGGTAAAAGCTGCGAAAAAGATTCTGGACAATAGCGAGGAACATTCCGTGAAAATGTTCTTAAGCAAGGGAGTCATACACACGTACAGGAAATGACCTAAGGGACCTAAAGCTATAATGTTAGCAAACGCCAGCAAGATGCAGAGAATAATACTGAAAAGCACACAGTAATGAGTGCTATATAACATTATTACACTGTGTTATGCTTTATTCAGGTGCGGTACATGCATGACAGATCATAGAAAATAGTGTTCGTTTCCTGCGTCACTGACATCACCGCGTAATACGCCGTACCATCGCTGAGCGTTCGTAAAAAAAAGGCCGGCATCGTAAACCAGCCGGCTAATAGCTCTCCTGCTAATTATGTGCGATGAGGGTCATTCCTGTACTGTGATGGCAAAACCCGCAATCAATCAAAGATTTCACCCCCTAATTTCACAACCAACCCTACAGCGACCTTTCCTGAGAGATTTATCACGTCACGTAAACGGACTTCACGTAAAACTTCCATTTCTATGCCGTTACGTGGAAGAGACCGATCAGCATGGAGAGGCAGGGACGGCAGCCTCATCTTGCATGGTAACAGCTTCCTTATGAAATAAATATATTAGGCTATATCTTCAAAATTGGGCGGCGATATTAACTTTAATGTTTGCGTGTTGCCATGGGGCCATCCATTTTTCCAGTTAAGCATACAACCATGACAACCAGACAGGAAGTGGTCTTATCTCATCTAATTTTAAGCACGCAAAGGAGCCATGATATTAATTTCTTTTCAGTTTTATATCTTTATATGTACGTCTCATAAGAGGAGTCGATTCACTCCCGGAGCTGCGCATGGAGATAACGAGCCGTTACACTCCAGCTCGCGGGAGGGAGGGGCTCCCTCACCGATCCCCGACCGGCACGGTGGCCTTGAGCGATGGCCTCCCCACACTCCGCTTCCAATCTCACAAACAGCACGTCAGCACAAGCACGGCAAATCTTCCCTTTGATGGAGGCGACGGTCTGACTAAACCTGACCGGGAAGCGGCTGATATATATTTCTCCCCCCACCCCGTCTCAGTCCAGATGGTGCAAATCTTATTTCTGTGTCCCTGTCAGTGGTGATGTATAATATGCAAAGTGGCATTGAGGATATGGTGCAGTGCCCCGTCTGTGAGCGGTATGTCTGTAACATCACCCTGTGAGGTTAATAATATGCTACTAATTGGAACGTTTCTGGGTAATATAGGGAGTAGAGGAGGACAGTAAGGGGTCAGCTTGTTGCGATGGCGACCAGATTGGAATACGGGCATGGGCTAACCTGGGCCCCGAGTTGGTGGGGGGCCCCAAGTTATTTTTCTGGTTGTTATTGTTAACAATGACTTTAGCCCTGGGCCCCCCACTACTCTAAATTTGACCTCAAATGCAGGGATGGCAGGATGGAATGGAACGAAGAACGATTGCACACTAACACAGTGGGGAAAAAAAGCACATGAACGGTATTGCAACGCAGCCAAAAAGCGCAAGAATGGTCAAAAAAGACACAGGCAGTGGGATTGAGGAACGGCCTAACAGAGGTGCCATCACTCATAGGCGAATCACAAGGCTCCTACATGACTAACTATGGAGGCAGGATCTGGGGGCGTGGCCTGGGACTCATAGGCGAATCACATCACCTGTTTCACACCATCCTTCTTTATTATATAAGGCTCTTGCGTTTCTTTAAATGCTTTATTACAGCTGTAGCCGCTTGCTGTGAAAAGGCTATAGCACCACGAGCCAAAGAGGCGAGTGTGGACGTGTGGACCTCTCGCCGGCTCGGCACCCATCAGGGTCCCGCTGTCGCCCCGCATGGGAGCGACGCTGAGCTCAGCCCCAGCCCACCGGCGAGGGCCCCCGCCCTGTCAGGATACCTGCAGGAAAATCTCCATTATTGGGATTATTTCTTGCTGTCCGCTTTCTCGTTATCGTTAATATTTAAGCAGGTAATGTGAGCCAGACGCACACATGGTGACTTCACGGGCTACGCCTCCCCCCGCTGCGATGCTCCATTAACAGATTAAAAGCTTTAAAATTGGTCTGTTCGCTTTATCCTCTTAAATCGGGAGGGGGGGGCGATTCTTGATTCTGGCCACGGGGAGAGCATTGGCTTTGAAAAGCCGCTTCCTGTCAGGCCTGGGGGGCTCTGGTCGTCCCCCCTGCTACGATAAGGCCCCTGGCGGAGTGAGTGTAATGCATGTGGATGGTGGGGGCACTGGGGGTGTAGAAGCACACCTGCTCCTGGTTCCCACGCACAAGCAGGGAGCGAATGCTCCGAAGGCAGGCCGGGACATTTCAGGCTCCATTGGAAATGTGTTGATAAGCCCCCCCGGAGATAAAAAGCGGGGCTTTTGGGCTTACATTTATTGAAGGTACTGATTTGAATCCCTCAAAAGCAAAGCCTGATATGATTGTTTTGATGTGATTGTGTCTCATTCCAGTGTTATCTATCCATAAACACATAGATACATACATACATACATACATCTTCCATTCTTGCTTTACCATTACTGGGTTACAGAACATCAGGAGCCTGTCAACAGGCACAGAGCATGAGGCAGGGGACAAACCCTGGGTGGGTTATCGTTCACTACTGTTATTATTATTATTGTTATTATTATTATTATATATGACACTATGACCCTGAACTGGGCCAGCAGTCATGGAAGATAAATATTTGGACGGATGGATGGATGGATAGGCATATTCGTTTGTAAGAAGTGTGTGTGTGTGTGTATATATATATTATCGAGACCTGTTATTTTGACCATTATTTGGTCCCCACAAGGCAAAACTCGATTTCATAAAAATCTGTCACTGCAATCAAAAACCTTGTACTTTGTTTGATTACTTATGCTAAAGGTGAGGGGTGGGTAGGGATTAAGTTTTTCATAGTTAGGATTAGGGTTATGCTCAGAGAAATGAACGGAGAGTCCCCACAAAGATATAGATACCTCATCTTTGTGTGTGTGTGTGTGTGTGTGTGTGTGCGCACATACAAGAAGGCCACCAATCAAGACCACATGTGCTACTGCAAAACACAAAAACACATTAGGATTTAATGAGGCCGCAAGGCAGCAGTGGAAAAACAAGCAACGTTCGCTGCAGATTCCTCCACTTCTTCCTGCTCACGTACGCTGTACCTGCTTCCTCCGTGTCGCTTCCCATTTCAGCTCCAAGCGTGATCCGAGCGCGACACTCTCGCGGTTTGTTTGCTGTCCCTGCCGCCACAGGTGTTACCGATTCTTTGAGCTCCGACTGAGAGATCAGAGATTTAATTTATTAGCTGTCTGTGATGCGACAGCAGAATAGCCCTAACTGATGAAGGGCCCGCGATTTCACCCCCCCGGCAAGAAACCAGTCCTGCTAAGGTGATTAAACAGACCTCAACCCAGAACCGCAGGTCCAGCAAATGAAATTATACATGGGGCTCCGGGGCTCTGTAACATGTCCTGGACTTACACAGTGTCTATCAGGCTGTCCGTTCGTCCATCCATCCATCCATCGTTTATCTATAATAGTATGAACCTGGATTCTGTCCCTGGGAAGTTTGGGGACAGTAGGAGACACCATGGATAGGATGCATTTTAAGATGAAAACACACACACACACATATACTAAGAGCAAAATACACTCAGTGACAAAAAAAGTTAAGCACCCAGAAGTAATGGTCCGATTTGGATGTAAATTGGTACACGTGCAGACCAGCGATGGGTATGCAAATGATTCGATTTACATGGAGGCTGGGTGGTTGTATCGCGCAATTGACCAGCATGTGGGGCATGAGATGTCACAGTCACCCGATGTTGGAACCTATGGGCACGTGAGGGCACCCACACACATCGGGAAGGTTCCGGTTACTCCACCGCACCGTATAGCCGCATGTATCCAGGCCTGGGGGGGGAGGGGTGCCACACCCTGCCGACATGGGACCAGCAGTGTGCCCATACTGCCAACCCTGTTGTCCGTTTGATCTGATAATCGTTGCGATACAGTCACATGACCTTTCACCACGTCCAGATTCATTTCATTTCCACCACTCCGTCATTGAGTGTAGATACCTAACGGCATATATTTAGAATGAAATGGGAAGAATCAATCGAGAGTACGCAGAGGGGATGTCAGGGTGGACACACCCACGCACACACCCACACACGCACGCACGCACGCACACACCCACACACGCACGCACGCACCCACACACGCACGCACCCACACACGCGGAGGAAAACCAAAGTACCTGGAAAAATCCCGAAGAAATGAGACGAATGGAGATCCTAAGGGTGGGATTTGAACCCCCAACCCTGGAGATGTGAGCCACCAGGACCCCAACATACGTGTCACACTGAAAACGACACCGAGTGACATTTTCGGAGCACAGCGGGGGCACTGTGTCACTCAGCCTGCCAAAAGAATCACAGGAAAGCCACTGACATGAAACCTAGGCCACCTTTATTATATGTCTTTTACACTAGAGCCCCAGCCCCCCCCTCCCCGCCCTACGTCAGGGCGCATTCAGGCGCCGTAACACAGCAGACAGCATGGGGGTGTGGCGGGCACATGGAGCTGGAAGGCGGGAAGCGTCCTGAATACCCGGGAGAGAAGCCGACATCCGTTCACAGTCACTCGGGTCCGGGGAGACCGAGGGATCAGTGTCACACTCACCTGCAGATCTGAGAGCAGTCAGATCGCTGCTCTAAGTGGTTCCTGTGACTGGACCAGGGCAGGAGGGGCGAGGACGCGGAGCTGTGACAGGAGGGGGGCACGATTCATGAATCGGGGGCGGGGGGGGGACCACCGCACGTTCATATGTGACAAAAACATGAGAAATATACCACTGGGAAAAAGGTGCTTGAAAGGGGCGGAGCTAATCCCGCAGCCTGCTGACACAGACGCACATAGACAGCCGGAACTGAGCATGAAAGCTGGACTCACACGACAGAACAGGAAGCTCGTCACTGGCCTTACAAAGGAATAAACTGTTGGGGGCATTGTGTGGACCTCCCCCGCCCCACACACCACCCCCTCCTTTACTCCCTCTCCCCCTCTCTGTCTGAGAAAGATAAAAACAGGAGAGCCGCCATGCGGACATCACATCAGCGACCCAGAGGGACAATGGGGTGCCTCTCACGTTCAGGTAAAAATATCACAGTTTGATAAAGCACGGAGGGGCTTGTTCCTTACGTCCGACTTACATTCCATTTATATAACGGAGGCTTTTACCCAGAGATGATGTACATTTGATCAAGAATGCAGGGTCAGCTGGTTCCTGGAAAAATTTGAGGTTAAGGGTCAGAATGGAGAAATCATTCTGCAGACCCTGGGATTCAAACCAACAACCATCTGATTAGACCTGAGAGGGGTGTTCTAAAGCATCACGCTGACCTGTGGTTCTAGGTCCTGAGGTTCTCCGTCCTCAGAAACCGACCGTCTGTCCTTCACGTGTTAAAATGCTCTCGAGACACACAGCGTATAAAGCCTGACAGATTGGGGGGAAGAGACGGGCTGACATTCGGTCGATCCCACAATCTCGTATAAGCGCCCCCCCCCCCCCCCACTCCTCCGATTTCCTCTTTCCATCATCCCGCCCACCCCTGCGGATGAAAGTCCTTTTTGCAGGCTCACCGTGCAAAGAAATGAAAATCACAAGGACAAAAAAAATAAAGAAAGAAAAAAAACTTTTGCATCAGCAAGGAAGAGGGGGGAAAAAAAGATTTATCGGCGACGGGTGAAAGAGGGACAAAGTGATGCTTCATGGTAAGTTTGTGCTGAAAAGCTGCCTCACTGCTTCTCTCCGAGCGCCTCTGCCTTAAAACATCTTAAAAAGGCAGCTGTACTTCCTGGAACCGGACTGAAATGGAAAAGCAGCAAATTGCCTCTCCTCTCCTCCTGAGTTTACACTGGAGTGCTGCTGAATCTAACCCTCTGCTCATAAAAGAGGGAGCACTTTGCTTGTTTGCTGTTTATTTTTTTTCATCAGTTATGCCAGTAGTGAAATTCAGAGCCTCGATTCGGCAGGAAGGGAGCCTTTCGGGCTCAGATAGCTGATGTTTAACGGCCGACGTAAGGGTCACGCTTCTGGGGAAGGGGAGGGGGGGGCGGGGTGTGCGCTGGCTCCCCGCTTGGCCCTCCTTCGTCGCTGGAGGGGTAACCCTCATTTCCGCTCCCAGTCAAAGGACCTGGTGCTAAAAATTGTTTAAATTGGCCAGAGGTCGGTCATTTCACCGGAGGTTCAATACCGAACCGGTAAAGGAAACGGTCTGTTTTTCCGTGGTGACACCGAGAGTTAGGTCACCTCGCTAACTGGGACCGACGCGGCATGAAATACAACCACAGCCGAAATTAAAAAGTAATCCGAGCATTAAATTCGGTCTCTTTATCGTTGCTGCTATTATCGTCCCTCATACACCCGCCAGCAACCCCCCCCCCCCCCCCCCCCACCTGGAGTTCGTCCGTCCACTGAAGAAGGCCGCTTCCCCGTTATCTCACCCAATACCCAGCCAGCATGTTTATTCGCCGCTCATTAATTCAACCTACAACTCGATTATCCGCACCGGTTACCCCGTGTCTGTTTATTTGCTGTTGTATGTGCGGTCGGTAATCAGTCTCCAGCCTTCTTGTTTCCAGGGCGTTCCGATCGGCTCGGATAATGACACGTGTCCGGGAGTCGGAGGGAACGGCGTCGAGAGCGCAGGAGGGCAGGCGGAGCGCTCCTTTTTCTTCTTCCCGCTCCATCTCTCCACCCCCCCCTCCTCCTGGTCCCACCTTTCCCATCTTCTCCCTCAATGTCATTGAGAGAGTCTCCGCGTTTGTTGCTTGTTTGTTCTGTGGATGAATGATCCAAGGGGGCTGGGGGGAGTGGGGGAGGGGGGGCGGGGGGCTGAGTCCTCTATCCCTGGCACCCCCTGGTCAGAGCTACGCCAGCCAGCAGCAGAGTCAGCGGGGAAGGACCCCAAAGGACCCCCCCAGCCCCGGAACCCACGTTCGACTCCTTCGTGTACGGCGGGATCACGTTGAAGTCTTGGTGATCTTGCTCACCCTCCTCCTCATCACTATCTTCCACCTATGAAGACAAGAGATGAGAAACTGAGGGACAGACGAGGAGGATGTCAAGGGAGGAGCAGACAACGGACGGACAGAGGGTCACGGACCCGAAAACGGGAGGTGGCAAGGGGGCGGGGTTAGAGGAATTGGAGGTGTGACTGAGCGGTGTGGAAAAGGGTAGAGAGAGTGGTGAAGGGATCAGGATGGAGGGAGCGAGGCTAAGAGAAGGAGACAGATGGGCATGAATAAATGAATATTAATATTGATGTGCACCTCCTGCAAACACCTCGGGCTAATCCTCTCAAACAGAAGCAGAGCAGGAGCTGAGAGCCAGGGAGGCGACCGAGCCGGAGACGCGGTGCCGGCTGCCGTATGCTTCGCACCGCCCTCTGATGGGCCGGTATACCACCCACCATCCATAACTGACAGCCGCTTTATACCGCCCACCATCCATAACTGACAGCCGCTTTATACCGCCCACCATCCATAACTGACAGCCGCTTTATACCGCCCACCATCCATAACTGACAGCCGCTTTATACCGCCCACCATCCATAACTGACAGCCGCTTTATACCACCCACCATCCATAACTGACAGCCGCTTTATACCACCCACCATCCATAACTGACAGCCGCTTTATACCACCCACCATCCATAGCTGACAGCCGCTTTATACCACCCACCATCCATAACTGACAGCCGCTTTATATGAGCAGCGATCCGCTCTCCATTACAGAGGGACTGCTGTACACCACCCTGACCTGCCCTGTATTACAGATGAGCCGCTTTATACCACCCTGATCTGCTCTCTATAACCAACAGGCCGCTTTATACCACCCTGATCTGCTCTCTATAACCAACAGGCCGCTTTATACCTCCCTGATCCGCTCTTTATAACCAACAGGCCGCTTTATACCACCCTGATCTGCTCTTTATAACCAACTGGCCGCTTTATACCGCCCTGATCCGCTCTTTATGACAGACAGGCCGCTTTATACCGCCCTGATCCGCTCTTTATGACAGACAGGCCGCTTTATACCGCCCTGATCCGCTCTTTATGACAGACAGGTCGCTGTACAGCACCCTGACTTGTTCTTTGTAAGGTAGCTAAAGTACTTTCTTTAGATAGAACTAGAATTTCCCTCTGGGAAAGCAAGTTTTTTTTTTTAATGAACTCTATAGCACACCCCCCATCTTGTACTTCAGTTTGACTTATTTAAGATTGCTTCAGAACAAATCACTTTAGCAACAGCAGTTTAGACTGAAAACCAATTAATGTTATGTAATTTAAAAAATGAGTTTGGGGATGGCAATGGTGGTGGCGGGGGGGGGGGGCGCTGTCCAGCCAGCTGGATGATATTCCATTCCCCGCATATGGCGTGAGGTCGCGCAGTGCTGGGCACGGGGCCAAGTGCGGAGCTACTCACAGTGCTGAGGTCAGGTAGAGCGTTGGCGATGATGATGTCACGCTGGATGGTGGGGACAGGCCTGGGGGTGGGGCGTGGGGGTGGCGGCGAGGTCCTCTCCACTGGACGGGGCGGCGAGCCTCCCAGAGCGCCGATGGCGTTGCCTGACCCGAGAAGGGGAGAGCAGGGCGGTTAGTGGGCGGTTAGTGGGCGGCGAGCGGCTGTGGGTGCAGGGCGGCCTGGCTGGCAGACACTCACGCAGGCAGCTGTTGGCGTCGAACATGTGCAGCACGCGCAGGCACTCCTGCCACCGGTTGCCGCTGCCCTCGCAGCTGCACCACTGCGACACCTCTGTGCTGCTGTTGCTCACGTAGTTGGGGGTCATGATGGTGCCTGTGGAGGGCAGGTCAGTGACAGAGTCTGTCACCTTGATTGCGGCTCCTGCCTGCAGCCCGTCTGTCACCCTCCTCCCCCCCACGCGTTTATCCGGCCTCCCCCTGCACTCCCCCTCCACCTGCCCTTACCCTGCCCCCCCCCCCCCCGCGTGCCCTTCGGCCACTCCTGCTTACCTATCAGTCCAGCGTACGCTTTCAGGCAGACAGCTCTGCTATCACTCAGGCACCCAGAGGGCGACTGCGAGGAGGCCTGGCAGTTATGCTGGAAATCGGCCAGTCGGGACCTGAGAGAGAGACAGGCATACAGACAGACAGGCAGACAGACAGACAGGCAGACAAATGGGCAGAGAAACAAGCAGAAAAATACAGACAAGCAGGCAGACAAACAAAGACAAGCAGGCAAATGAACAGACAAAAGGGCAGACAAACAGACAATGGGCAGAGAAACAGAAATTCAGGCAGAAAACAGACAAACAAGCAGCAGAAACAAACAGGCACACAAAAAGCCAGACAAACATACAATCAGGTACATAAAAAGGTAGACAAGTGGGGAAAAACAGGCAAAAGGTAGACATGTAAACAGGAAGACAAGCAGACAAACACAAACCGGCAGACAGTTACAAACACCCCGAGAAACACATACCCACAATGATACAGAGATACGACGACATACACAAACACACAAGGACACACACACACACACACACACACACAGAGAAACAGCGATATTGCAAAAAGGAGGAGTAAAACAATGTAAATTATACTGATTATCTGTTGATCATTTCATAAACGACGAGGAATCTGATTACTTTTAATACATCTGGTATCTAACTTGACCTCCAGCACTGAGAACTTCTTTTCAGTGGCTGGTTTTCCCTCACAAACCGCTGAGGTCTGCCATGTTCCGAAATGACCGATAAGAGATGTCCCACGGCCGAGAGAGCAGGAGAATTACACTGTGCCGGGTCTGCTTCAAAGCCAATGGGTGGAAAGGTCACCCGTGAAGTCGGGCACTGGCATCGCCGAGCAGGAGACACGTGGATTCCTATTGGACAACGAGGCCCAATGAATGAGGACCTTTGGAGGTCACCTGCACATCGATAACCATGCAGATTATATGCATATGAGGACCTGCACCTTTGAGTAGAAATGAACTCCGAACAGAGCAGTTGTCCACCTCAGACGATCAAATAGACTAGAACTTATAGAATTTATATATTTTTTATTAATTGAACCTGGTGAGACTTTCTGGAGACACAGAAATAGACGGGATCAAAGGCTCACTCATCATTAATTCGATCACTTCTCGCTCTGCGATCTATTAGTCTACATAATTTACACTGGGGCAGTTTAGGCGTTTAGAAGTTTCCAGAATGGTGTGTCACTCGGTGGCTGTTAATGCACCATGTGTGTGTCCCCAGGGGGCTCTGTATGACATCATCAAGCTGAAGGCGACCCCCCCCCCCCCCCCAAGCTTGGGATAATCAAAAACAGTCAGAAGGAGGAGAGAATCAGTGTATAGACAACGCAGGATGCATGAACCGCGTGTGAGGGGCTGTGGCATCAGGCAGATAGGTCGTCGCCAATGTAACGTTTACACCTGCTTTAGATTTAACCATGTTTACGTCATTCAGCTTTTCTTGCCCGCATAGTAAGAACCTTGAGGGTTCAGATTGGCACTTTCTCTCCTGGAATAATCTCCAGGAATTTCTATTATTTGTCAGAACAGCAAAAGAAGAGACATCAGACATTAATTATATGAAGAAGCGGCTGCTGTTTACACTGGAATGAGTAAAAGTCAGATCTGCGGCAGCCCAGTTACTGGAATGTAATTACCTCAAAAATCACTATTAATGTTATCATTAAATTCAGAGGTGGGTAGTTCAGGTCCAGAAAGTACAAATCCAGACCAAGATTTTGTTTCAACCAAACAGTTGAGCATGTCACAGTCACAGATACTCAACTGGCTGACTGAAACAAAATCTTGGTCTGGATTTGTACTTTCGGGAACTGAACTTTCCACCTCTGATTATATTTTTGTGGTGCCGCAGAGTGACATTTATAGTGACTGTTTTGTTGGTTGTGAATGTTCGGTGTCTTATGAGATACCGTAGTCATTCCATATCAAAAACATCGCACCTGTTCTGAGATTCTGAAAACTAGCTGTTTACACTGGGAAGGAATCATTTGTTTTGACCTCCGGGGGAGAAACATTTAAGGCGTTTGTTCCCCTCTCAGATTTTCACTACTGTATGACAGCAGCTGCTATGCTGTTCTGTTCTCAAATCAGGCACCTTGGGCTCACTGCAGGCTGTGGTGCTACTTACCAATAAGTTAAAAATGAAATTAAACATGTTTAGAATGTGGCACATTACTCTGAGGAAAAGCAGTTCATAGTATAAAAAGTATTATTCTGAGTTAAAAAAAAAAATTGGAATAATGTGCATTTCTATGTAAAATTTAGGATGTTCATTCTGAAAATCTGGTATCCCGTCTACAGTTTTTTCCAGCTTCGTGCCTGGGGATGGGCCCCCCCCCCCCCACCCCGACCCTGTACTGGATACATATTTATGGAAGATGAATGGATGGATGATACAGATTCCCAGAATCACTTACAATCCCCCAGAATTCAATGGCTGCTGACTCTGACCGCTCTGCGATACCTATTATGTATGAAAGTGCACTTATACAGTGGGAACTGCAGCCTGAAACCGCAGGTTCACAGCCGCTGCTGAGCACGGTCTAGCTGTCAAGAAGCTGTAAATTCGAACCGGCAGGAGACTCCGAATGTGCCCGTTAGACAATATAATTATAATTCACGTCATGCCGGAAAAACCAAAGCCTGCCACCCTCTTGCAAAACCAGCTAGCAAAATCTGAGCCCGGCAATCTGTCACACGGCGACGGCGTCTCCCCGAGTGTTCGGCCACTTGGTATGCACTGAGGTGTATTTATGTTCTCTGCTTGCCTTTAATTTCACTCCAGGTCACCTGACACCCAATGACCCGAAACCACGCCCCTTGCCCCACCCACACACCTCATAATTGTTCACGTTCTTGTTTTAAAGCTTTCAGCGGTCTCCTGAACATTTCCCTGTCAGCAATTAATTCTCTTTAATTCAATTTAAAACGAACTACATTAACTACCTTCCATTTGTTAAAACAGCCTCTATCGCTCTCACCCATATGGGTCTATGTGTCTCAGTTCCATGACTGTTTTCGGGGTTTGAGATTAAAGAGACAGAACTCAGGATGATGAAAAGAGACATCCATGACCTGAAGTGAAGGAATAAGGGAAGAAACAGCATTTGGGTGAGAGCCTGGGCTCATGACGGGCATGAATTAGCAGCTTAGGTGAGTATCTCACTCTGTGAGTGTCTGATGTGCAGCCGACACACACTGACCTGCAAAGCCGACACACACTGATAAGCACAGCCGACGCCCACTGAAATGAAAGGTCGACACCCACTGACCTGAAAAGCCGACGCCCACTGACCTGCAAAGCCGACGCCCACTGACCTGAAAGGCCGACGCCCACTGAAACGAAAGGTCGACACACACTGACCAGAAAGGCCGACGCCCACTGACCTGAAAGGCCGACGCCCACTGAAATGAAAGGTCGACACCCACTGACCTGAAAGGTCGACACAAACTGACCTGCAAAGCCGACGCCCACTGACCTGAAAGGCCGACGCCCACTGAAATGAAAGGTCGACACACACTGACCAGAAAGGCCGACACCCACTGACATAAAAGGCTGATGCCCAGTGACTTGAAAGGCAAACACCCACAGACAGTAGAGGTCGATGCCCACTGAACTGAGGATGCCAACTGACCCAAAAGGTCGACACACACAAAAGGCCGACGCCCACTGACCCGAAATGCCAACACCTACGCACACAAAAGGCCGACCCCCACTGACCCGAAATGCCAACACCCACCGACCCAAAAGGCCAACGGCCACTGACCCAAAAGGTCGATGCCCACCGACCCAACAGGTCGACGCCCACTGACCCGAAATGCCAACACCCACCGACCCAAAAGGTCGACGCCCACCGACCCAAAAGGTTGACGCCCACTGACCCAAAATGCCAACACCCACTGACCCAAAAGGTCGACAAACACAAAAGGCCGACCCCCACTGACCCGAAATGCCGACGCCCACGCACACAAAAGGCCGACCCCCACTGACCCAAAAGGTCGATGCCCACCGACCCAACAGGTCGACGCCCACTGACCCGAAATGCCAACACCCACCAACCCGAAATGCCGACTCCCACCGACCCAAAAGCTCGACGCCCACTGACCCGAAATTCTGACGCCCACCGACCCGAAATGCCGACGCCCACCGACCCGAAATGCCGACGCCCACCGACCCGAAATGCCGACGCCCACCGACCCAAAAGGTCGACACCCACTGACTCAAAAGGTCGACGCCCAACTGACCCGAAATTCCGACGCCCACCGACCCAAAAGGCCGACACCCACTGACTCAAAAGGTCGACGCCCAACTGACCCGAAATTCCGACGCCCACCGACCCAAAAGGCCGACGCCCACTGACCCAAAAGGCCGACGCCCAACTGACCCGAAATTCCGACGCCCACTGACCCAAAAGGCCGACGCCCAACTGACCCGAAATTCCGACACCCACTGACCCAAAAGGCCGACGCCCAACTGACCCGAAATTCCGACGCCCACCGACCCAAAAGGCCGACGCCCACCGACCCAACAGGTCGACGCCCACCGACCCAAAAGGTCGACGCCCACCGACCCGAAATGCCGACGCCCACCGACCCAAAAGGTCGACACCCACTGACTCAAAAGGTCGACGCCCAACTGACCCGAAATTCCGACGCCCACCGACCCGAAATGCCGACGCCCACCGACCCAAAAGGTCGACACCCACTGACTCAAAAGGTCGACGCCCAACTGACCCGAAATTCCGACGCCCACCGACCCAAAAGGCCGACACCCACTGACTCAAAAGGTCGACGCCCAACTGACCCGAAATTCCGACGCCCACCGACCCAAAAGGCCGACACCCACTGACTCAAAAGGTCGACGCCCAACTGACCCGAAATTCCGACGCCCACCGACCCAAAAGGCCGACGCCCACTGACCCAAAAGGCCGACGCCCAACTGACCCGAAATTCCGACGCCCACCGACCCAAAAGGCCGACACCCACTGACTCAAAAGGTCGACGCCCAACTGACCCGAAATTCCGACGCCCACCGACCCAAAAGGCCGACGCCCACCGACCCAAAAGGCCGACGCCCACCGACCCAAAAGGCCGACGCCCACCGACCCAAAAGGCCGACGCCCACCGACCCAAAAGGCCGACACCCACTGACTCAAAAGGTCGACGCCCAACTGACCCGAAATTCCGACGCCCACCGACCCAAAAGGCCGACGCCCACCGACCCAAAAGGCCGACGCCCACTGCACTGACCTGCAGAGCTCATCCCTCAGGCAGTATCCCTGCAGGCTGAGACAGCTGGGCTTGCCGTCGGGCTCTTCATAGGAGCAGGAGGGCACGATGGTCTTGCGGCGGCGCTCCCCGCACAGTGCGTCGGCGCAGGGGCAGAAGAGCACGCCGAAGCTGTACTCCTCGGGGACACGCTCCAGGAAGCGCCGCAGCGCCCGGTGGCACTTCTGCCGGTTGCAGCGGTCGGAGCCCGGCACGCGCTTAGTGCAGGCCAGAACGTACTCGGAGCGCAGCGAGCCGCATTTCTCGTACAGGCCGCAGTCCTGCGCCGCCTTCAGGCAGTGGTTTTGCCCATCCAGGGGGAGAGAGGATGCTGGGGGAGGACGAAGGGCAGGGACAGGGGTGTGGAAGCCGGACTTACAGGTTACTGGACTGAGTTTTAGAATAGGATGCATTAAAGCCGATGATGCAGGAATGTACCACAACGCAAGTGCCTTAGGGGCAACTCTGCTGTGAAAGGCGCTATATAGAAATGAACTGAATTGTAAAGGTCAGGCACCTGCCACTATGGAGGCCATGTGTGACACGTCGATATGCCTCAGCAGCCCAACCTGCAGGTCTTCATACGGGGAGACGTGATACTCGTCCTTACCTGGGGGGTGGGCAAGGGACAGTGACAAGCAGGGAAAAATAAAGACAGGATATAGGGAAGGTGCAACAGGACGGATGGATGGATGGATAGATAGAATGTTATTAATCCTGATGGAAATTACAGGTTTACAGCTGCTGCACAGAAGAAGAACATGTACTGCAGCTACAACAACTGTTTGGTTTCCCAAACGTCAATGTAAAAACTTCTCAGCGACTTCACATACTAATTTCCCAGCAGCGGCATCACGCTTTTCAAAGGGCGGCCGATGTTCATTAGTATCTGTGCTTCTCAAATCGCCGAGGCGTGCAATCTACCGTCGGATGGCGCCAGCGAAAGACATTTCCCGTTCCCTCCGTTCCCTGATATTTGCCTATACAGATACGTGTGAGCCTGTGATAAATTAAATGCCTCAGGAAACACGGCTATTCATTAAATTAAACATCAAATAAAGTAAATCTCTGCCCGTAATGGATTGGCATCACGGCCCGGCTGTGCTGTGCTTTCTAATTTAGACTCCAGATTCTCTGCCACTGGACTGGGTAAGCGGTTATGTAGGTGTATGAATGGATAAAATAAAAATATTAATAAAACATGTTACATTTTATGGTATAAATATTAAACGCAGGCCTCAGGTGCCGATTTGTAGGACCTATGGCTAAACCTGCGATATGCATCTTCTGTGCTCGAACCCGAGAAATAACACTGACAAAAGCAACTCACCCTCTGAGAACCTGACTGTCCAGTAGACCTTCAGGCACTGCTCTTCTCTTCTCGCGCCACGCTGGCACTTACAGGCCAGCAGGGGGCGGTACTGCAACAGGGCGCCCTGTGCCTCCAGGCACTCATGGCGTGCCTCAGGTGCCAGGGGGGACACGGCCTCCTCGTCGGCACAGTATTCCAGCACCCGGTACGCGGGCAAGCACTCGGGGTCCGTGACGCACCTCTGCTGCGCCTCGAGGCAGTCCGCCACGGGCAGGGGGAGCGAGGCGGTGGCCAGGGAGCTGCCTGCGGGCGAAGCGAGGTGAGAGAGCAGGTCGGGGGAGTTAACGTGAGCTTCGGGATGGTGGAAAAGGGGTCGCCAACTTTGGCCAGCTGGCTGGAATGAGATTTTCAATTCAAGACGAGTCTGCACACACTTGCACACGTATTTACATGCATGTAACAGCGCTTTTGATGTAGCTAATTTTAGATTTATAATGGAATAATACAGATCTGCATGAGAGTCTGAAAGCGTGACTTTCATGGCAGATGCGTGAGAGATGCTAACCCGGTGGAACTTACTGGCATGTAAACTTGGGCGGTATCACGGTAACACAGTATGTCACGAGATTCATTTGGGGGGACCCCACCCCGTTCCAAGAATTTTATCGCGGTATACCGTGTCATAATATCTGGACAGCATGACGGTATATAAAATTAGAAACTGCCCAAACCTACAAGCTATAAAGTCACTTTTGTAAGCGAAACGAATTGCATTTTCTCTGATGGTAAAACCGATTTCATTTATATTAAAGAATGTTGACTTTTAACAGACCATCGATACAGTGCGATGTAGTGACATTTCCGTTACCTGCCGCAGAGCTAAATATTCGAAACGCGATATGGCATTTTAACACCGCGAGCTGCTAAACACACCTTGAATAATTATCTGGTGTCTCAATTAAGCGGGAGCGCACTCTAATTAAACGCACGCTGGGTCACAGCACACATCATGATTAAAGTTGGATTCAGACGCGGCGCGGTCAGAATCACAATCACCCCGTACGGTCTGGGTCTGACTCGCACGGAATACATTACGGGGGAGAGACACGGCTGATCGTGGGGACGAGCGGACTGAATCCACTGCGGACTTAAAAGCACGCCAGTGGGATATGTGACACATACAGTACAGCCAGCAATATGTAACAGCGACCGAGCTGAACAGATCTAGCAAAGATGCTTTGTTGGGATAGACTCACTGGCTTAACTTCTCTGGAAGCTGTACTCTCTCATCTTTGCCTCCAGTCTTTATTCGGATCTGAGCATCCAGAATTGAAACACAAAAGCCCTGTGATGATGCTGTTGCTTTTTTTTTTTGCCATTTTCAGAAGGACATTGAAATGCTTCATTCCACCTACCCCATCTTACTCTCCTTTGAGACATACACAAATATAAACATATTCAGAGTGAGTCTGACGCTTGGGGTCTGAGCACAGGGTCAGCCATTTATCTGTAGCATTTGGGGGTGGGGGGGGGTTAAGGGTCCAGTGGGGGCCGGATTATTCGGCCGAGGACAGGATTTGAACCGGTGACCTTCTGATCACAGTCAGAGAGCCCTAACTAGCTGAGCCACACACCAACCCACATTAACAGGGCCAAAGAAGCTAGGCATGTTTTCAGAGCAGACATTTCTCTTGCAGGAAACACTAATACAAGTGACATAATTATATTAATTAGTTCGAAAACCGGAATAAACTTTTTTTTGTACATTCACGGCTGCAGAGCTACGATGGTGTATATCCCTAAAAGCTGGAGCAGCGTGAGAGCAATTTGGAGCTTTTCTGTGACTTGGTCACTTCAGTGATTCAAATGAGGCTGAGAGTAAGATTCAGGGTCAGCCCTGAGCAACTTCAGATTTCACAAGAGTCCTCAGGGAAAATGGAGGGAGGAGACTGTAATGAACCCGCGACATAATGGTGCATTAAGTGTTTACTTCCCAAGTATGTTACATGCAGAACAGCTGCAGTCTAACTGAAAAATATGATTCTGAAAAATGTCATCATGGCTGAGAGGGTCTGGAGGATGGACTCGGTACTCATTACTCTGTACTCAGTACCTGCGACTACTGTGTAATCGGGGAATATGGCTACGCAACCACAGGGCACCATTCAGGCTGAATAATAGGTCAGTGGGAAAGGGAGGAGAGCCCGATGGGGAGACATCGGGGTGATCCTAGCATTTTTTAAGGTAAAGAAGGAATAAGAGGAACCAAAATTTATACAGAGGGGCCAACCAATGATATGTTTCGAATCAGTGATTGACAGGGGAGAGGTCACTCCGGGGGTCAATCAGCATTCACCTGGAGCCAGTACCCCAGTGGCCCCGCCCCCATAAATCCCTGATAGAGACAGATCTGACCTCAACTTCCAGCACTGGGTACAGTTCGGTGTTTTAACAGAAAGACCGGAATGGTGCACACATGGAGCGTATTAACCCGACAGATGAGGGACTGGAGGGGGAGCCGGCTTGTAATACCTCCACCTGGAAAGCACAAGCTAACTGGTGATTGTCCAAACTGCGCGATTTTGCAGTATAATTACGTGCCTTCAGCCAAGTACATCACTACCACGCAAACACACAGGCCCCCTTTGTTCCGTCATTACATCTGTCCTGATCTGTCCTCTGGGTTGTACTGCTATTCCTTCTTACTTATCTGTTAGCATTGTTGGCAAGACTTTACTTGAGGGGGCACGAGGAACTTAGTGACTCAGTTACTACTCAAGTACAAATCATGAGCAAATATAGTAACTGCATGAAATACATGAATCGTCATGATTGATTAATGATGAACAGTATGTAACTAACACTTAATTAAGGGTTAATTAATACATTAAGTAAGAGTGTACTACTACATTATTTGTGCTCCCTCAAGTACAGTGTTACCACGTTGTTTAGTGTTTAGCGTCATTGCTGTTGCCTGAGTCCTTAGCATAACACCTATCTCAATCGCAAGGGGAAGATGATGAAATGGCTTACAACATCACCCCCCCCCCCCCCCCCCACAGAAAAAGACAGCTAAGAGTGTTCAATTAGGAACATCTGTAGGGGGAAGAAAGCCAGAAGGCAAGAAAGGAGAGAGAGAAAAAAAAGACTGTAGGGGGTTCAAGGTCAATTGGCTGCCCTACCTTCTTGGGAATATCAACCGGGAAAAGTAGGAGAGGCCTGTGAGGAAGGGGTGAGGGAGACCACGAGCGATGACGGATATCAGGCGGGATATCAGCACGGTGTCAGTCAGAAGCACAGAAGCACGCCGCCCCGGGGGCTGATTCGGAAGGTTCCGCTCTGTATTCATGCATCGCCTCAGCCCTTCCTAACTTTTGCATTGCGAGGGAAGGGGCTGGTGTTTAGCACCAGAATACCAACCACGCTCACTCGGTCCCTGCAGCCCGCAAAGCCTCCACATCTGTCTCATCCGTTTACAGATCGAGCTCCTAAAAAAAGCCCAGCTGAGCTTTAAAAAAATGTAAGTGGAAAAACTTATAAGGAAACCTGCCAGTTAAATCACTGTTTCTGTTATATACGGTAAAAGTTTTTCTTACAAATTATTGCGAAAAACTACTGCGCATATTTTCTGCACTAATAAATGACTGGTTCAAGTAACGGGCATGGTTAGATGGTGCTAGTGATCTTTCACGGGACAAAATGGAGTTCAGCTATCTTTTAAAAAATTAAGCACTGGATAATGCTGGAATACTATCCATCTCACCTAAGCTTATTTTCACACATTCTGTAGGATTTGTTTCGTGCGGGAAAAATGAGTACAATGAGTGGTGGGCACATTCTGCTATTATTTAAAAATAAAGAATTAATGATTGGGTATATAAGCTGGATCTGGAAAAGGCTGTTTATTATCTATAACGGTAATCTGTAGCGTGTCCTAATTGAGAAACAGAAAAAGCACATGGTGTCTTTCTAAAGCCAGTGGTGGACGTTGAATTCACTGCTGGACGTTTAATTCACGCCAACATCGTATCTTCTCGAAGCCACACCAGTAGTCAGACGGTTCAAATCAAGAAAAATGTAACAAAAAGTTTCACGCGACTGTTTGTATATGCGGGGTAAATAACAAATCAAATACTGGATATTTTATCATATATAGCCAACGATTGGTACTTTTAAGAAGCACTGCTATTTTCAGCAGCCGTGTCCAGGTAGGGATGATCTTGAGCAGCTGTCAAGAAGGAGGGGACGTAAAGTAGGGTACATCCACGGGATGACGCAGGCCCCTTACGGAGTCCTCACTGTCACACGGTCAGATCGGAGCCAACACTTCTAACGTGTCTCCGGATCGTAGGAGGACGCCAGGCCAACCCACGTGAGCTCAGGCAGCACATGCAAATTACCCACACACAGAACCTGATGCATGCAAGAGCAGGCAGAGAGACATTATTACACTTAATGTTACCTAGATATGCGGGAAATCATGGACCGCAGGGTCGGGATTAACATAAACGCTCGTTCACTGACTGGTTTAACCCAATTCTCTGTGGTTCCCATTACCGTAAACCAGGCAGTAACCGACCACAACAGGCACATGTAACTTTAATTGCTCCCAGTTTCTTCGGAATTCCTGCATTATTTTAGTCTTTAGGCTACATGCAAGCTAAGTAACACTATTGTCAATATATCGCCAATATATTATTTCTCTTTACATATTTATGGGGCTACTGGTCTTAATTTCAGCACTTTTCAATATATATATGCAGTTTACAGCAGCCAAGAAGTCATGGCGATTTGTGTATGGCAGCCATAACTATCAATCACAGAAGCAAAGCTTGTCTGTAAAGCCCCCGGCTTTTATCCAGCGCTACTCAAATGCAGAGGGCACGTGCATGTACATGTAAATCAAGTAAAGAGTAATGCATAACATTATGGTCCTGAATAGTTATTAATCATCTTGTGGGCAGACTTAATGTATCGCTATATCACCTGGCAACAGTCTAAATAAAGCGTCCTTCATAACACCTTTCAGGCATGTTTTGTAATGCACGCGTCATTTATGTTGTACCCACGACGGCACAATGCATAGATTTTTATTCATTAAGCTCGTACGTGCGGAGCTTTCGAGTGCAAAGTAATTAAAAGGCTGTGAAATTTTATGTCACGATGAAAACTTTCGGATGTTGACTTAAATGTCCATAAGTTTTGCTTGCAGATCAAACTGATTTTGGCATGCTGACTGCCAGAAAAACGACGCATAATAGACATTTTTATCATTTACATTTCTAATACTTGCATTCAGGAGAATGTATCGACACCGTATTCGAGCAATATTTTTGTATAGAATTACAGCAATTATATACTCGCCCTTAAATACAGATGCATCATATTGTTTTGTCACTTTAAAGCATATTTTTTAATTTATATTACTAATCGTTATTAAGTTTAATCTCAATTAATAATCACTGGAGCGTCTTGCATGTGAACAATCGTTCGGTTATTACGGAAGGTTCGCATAAACCGATAAACTGTTTAAAAGGCGATGGACAACCAGTAATGCGAGAAATGACCGGAATTCAATATAGCGGCGATTTTGCTGATCATATAAAACCAATGAACGCTAAATGGAGTGTAAAGCCGGACATGGATAATGATTGTGTCTGATATATAAACAGACCAACAGAGGACAAGAATAAATTTAGTACTAAAATTATTGAAAATGAACCACAAGGCCAAATGACTGAAATAGCAAGCGATAGCCTGCTCACCTGTGATGAAGACGTTCAGAAGTATTCCGAGGAAGATCATGCTCGGTCCCCGGCCGTCACTGAGCGCTCAGTCTCTCGCTACTTTCTTTCTGTTCCACCTGGAGCCAGTTCAGGGTATTTCCAGCTGCGAATCTATTTCAAAACCATCCCACAATGTTAACACGTGCGCCTAAACATTTTATTTATCTTGTCAGACCTTGCGTGCCTTTATAATAAAACTGAAAATAGTTGTAAAAATGAAAAATAGCGACGACCGCCCCCAGAGCGCTGCAGACATTTAATGCATCACATTTCTACCAGTGGGAAATACAGAAGGAGATAAACCGGAATTACCCTACAAAACTTTTATTCTCCCCGAGAAGATGCGCTGGCATCACAGAGCCTGTTGGCCGGCGTCTCTCGGCGGAGCTGCGCGGCGATGGGAGTCTGGCCGCTACGGTCCGCTCCGCATTGGCGGCGCCGTGATTGGCTCCGGAACGCACGGCCGCAGCAGAAAGGCGACGCGACGCAGAGATCCAGATGTCAGGTGAGATCGATGATGAAAACAAATCAGCTAGCCTGTGGGGTAATAGATCTCTAGGAAGCACACTGTAAAAAAAAGAAAAAGAGTTCTTAATTACGTTTCGCCCCCTCGTTCCCGCCCGTTTCAACTTCATTGGGGGGGGGGGGGATGGAATGAGACTGTCGTCAATGCAAAAGTTACGGCGATCAAAACATGAACTTCATTAGAGATGGACGTAAGATAAGCACGGCATCTTCACAAGTAAATTCTAGTGTGAAAATAAATAAAGCCATTTAAATTGGGAGCCGTGGGCTTGCACGAATTACAGTAAATTGGGAGTCCATATAAAATAATTTAAAAGAGAGAAAAGAACCGTGAGTTGGGGGATTACCCTATTCATTTGCGCCAGAATGGGAAATTAGAGAGCAGAGGTTTACAATTACCTCAGACTGTAAGTCCCCACGCAGGTGGTGTGAACCCCAGGCTCCAGCACCGCTAATTCTTTAACGTAAGACCATAGCTGCCATCGCTGAAATCCAGCGGGTGCTTCCTAAGCACTGTTAAGCCCTCGGTCCTTTTGCGTTTCGTCAGGTAGGCTAAAATTATCAGAAAAAAACAAGCATCCCAACTGTATTTCTGTATAGGGCAGCTTCCTGGGATATACAGGAAAATATACGATTTAGCCTATCTGAGACACAGCACGTACTCCCAAAACAGAGATCACGTTGAGTAAAGCAGGATGTGTCTCTCAGCACAGCCCTCGTTAGGTCCGCTATCTCCCCAAGTATTTCAGCCCCGATACCAATCTTCCTTGGAAAAAAAAGTCAAGCCCCAGGTAAACATGACTTAGCTGCTGATCTTTTCAGTAGCTCGAAACTCCCCTGTATCTCAACATTGCCTTATAGAGTGTGGCTGTATCGAAACCCTTGGAAAATGTTATAAATATTATTTTGGTGTATAATTCATAACCTGTTCCAAAACAGAACAATCTACAAAGGGATTTCACTTTGGGCGTGTGTAGAATGACGGCAGGTATTGCAGTGTCTTTCAACATTGTTGCCGGTTCTTTGAAGAGTTATAGTTGTTAAATGGTCGCTCATGACAGCTCGCGAAGATCTTAGTGAAGAGCGGTCAGATTTACGACTGTCACATTTTACTTGTTTGAGAAGACTGACTTTATGAAGTCACGCACCTCGCCTCCCGTGCGCGACGCGCTGCTTCATAAATCAACGCTCCACTTGATGCGCCATTAATCTCGGCGAACAGCGCGCAGATCCAGCGAGATTTGTGGTAGAAATACATCCCCAAATGACAGGAACCTCTTGGGGAGGGTAATTTCAGGTCGTCGAAAGGAATTTGTTCCACGTGTGACAAACAGATGAGGTGAAGGTAAAGCACGACAACACAAGATCCAAAATCATCTCAGTCTTGGACCTGGTTGCGTTAACCAGATCCATATTATTCAATTATTAACTTATCTAGCACCAAGCCTTATCTAATCAAACTCTGGGGAGTGCTTAACATTTACGCGCGACCTGCCAGCCGTCGGTAAAAGCAGTGAAAACTCATCAGAATGAGTGACATTGTTTGCTGCCAGTAACTGACCGGTTGACCCCAACCCTGGGCCGCATTAATATGTGCATGTTTCCACATGCGACTCCATCAGGCTCGGAAGAATAGGTCGGGAACCATGGCGTTCTGCCCCCAACTTCATCTCCCGGCACTCATCCCCTCTTCCCATCACCCTTGTAGTATATCAACAAGTTTTCATCCTAATAATTGCTCCCCCCCGTTCAACTCGAAGCCGCCCGCGACCCTGAACATCACTTGAAAAGTCCTGACTTGAGGTCTCGTGCAACCACTTCGCATCCCTTAAATCCCGCGGGAGACGAGCGCGAGAGAAAAGCAATTACTGATGGGCACGATAGCGCGCGCCTGAGCACTCCTCTGGCCCCACTTCAATAAATGAGTCCTCCGGCACGCATGTGCATAGAACAGTTTTTATCGGTGTCTTGAGTGCGACTTCCGGTGCCCTTAGAAAGAGAGGCACGATTATGGAGATACACATAACCGAGGGCGGTTTAAAAAAATCAGGGGCTAAGTCAAGTTTATCTGGGGGCTTGACCTGTTTTTTTAAGGAAGACTGGCATCGGGGGTAAAATACTAGGGGCTAGGTTTAAAATACTCAGGGCTATAACCCCCCCGTGATCGAACCTAACGACGCCCATGTCACATAAATGAAAGTTTCAGCCACGGCTGAATTTCTGTGCTGTATGCATGCAGGGGTTACCGAACATTTAATAAGTAATACAATATATAGACATTTTTCTATCCGTGAGAAATTATTTAGCGTACCAGGCTACACCGCAGTCTGTGCTGATAACTGCGGATCATTTTCTTACCTCCTGCTCATCGTCAGAAGATTTTAAAATAAATGAGCACCGTGTAAAAATGACGGACGCATCTAAATTAACAACATAATACGCAACTAAAATTAATACAAAAAAAAAAACGTAGAATAAACCACGAGAACATAAACAAAACTACTCCCTAGCGACCGGAAATAACCATAGCTGTAACTAATATACTATACATGACGTAACCCGCAGTGACCCCATACCGCAGCGTTAGTCTAGAGACTCCCAAATGTAAATAATCCAGAGCCTGGGAGTCATTACCACTAATGCGTGACCACGCAAGTAAACAAGGGGTTTCCCCTTTAATATTTTAGAACTGCTCCATCTATATTAATACCTGTGAAACTAAGCTGACCTACTGATTAGGCATTTATACATAATCAGTATTGTAATGGCTGGGAAAAAAAAGATTAATAAACGACTTGTGATTCATTAAACAAACCTATTTCTGCTTAGCTGAGAATTATTTCTAAAATTAAACTTGAAAGCCCCCCCCCCCCCCCCATGACACTTCTGATAAGGGTCATCTTCATTCTGGTTATTTAGATATTCCGTTTAAAAATCTGTATGATTAAAGACAGTGTTTGACTTTGTATTTGCATTTATTTATGTGACATACTTTTGTCCAGAGCAATGTCAGCCTACAATGGGGAGCAGGACTGAGGTAGGCGAAGAGAATTTCCTCATGTGGATCGATAAAGGATCCTTCCTTTACAAGTGAGGCATCAAGGAAAACACGATGTACAGCTGCACACAGGCTGAACGTCCAGTGAATGAACAGTTACAGTGCAAGACGACTGGAAAAACAGCACGCGATACAATAAAATGTAACATCAAGAAAAGCTACACAAATAAACATCACCCAGCTGGAACTAGTCAAAAGTCAAGGTCTCTTTTATTTCCCGCTTGAGATATATGATGTACGGGTCATACACGGAGGTGAGAGAGCATTAGCGTTGGTCAGAGTGCAAATGAGCAAGAAAACATAGAATATAAATACAGACACACAAAAACATGACATTTCAAGGGTGAGGCTCTCGGCCCTGCAGGCCGGGTGAGGCTGCTTTTCAGCAGTCAGAAGTTTTTACACATCACAGGTTCTTTTATACCACTTTTCCATTTATTTCATAAACTGCAGATTTTTTTATTCTTGTTGAGCTTTGTAAAGTAGACTGCACAACTATAAATGAAAATATGTTTCCTTTATAACATGGAACGAGTATGTAACAGTGCAGGTCTGACGTCCTGTTAACTGGTTGTGTGGTGATGGCAGAGTCAGATTCTAGGCCGTCCTTTAACTTTAAACGCACTAGTTACCTGTTTCGTCCCGTGAAGCAGCAGTATTTAATGTCCCTTGCAGAAAGAATGTCTCACATTTTCTCTGCTGTTATAACTGCTAGAGGTTGTTACTTTGCTGAATCAAAGATATGACATTTTCTTGCTAATAAAGGTACTCAGATGGTGAACATGCTGTAAGTTAATTCGTTAGCAAAGAATACCGAGTGTATTTTTAGTAAATCTTAAGTGAGTGACATACAACTGTAGAAAATCTCAGTGCGTGGAAAAACTTTGGGCCGGTAGCGTATTTCAGCTCTGCATTCGGCACAGTGACGCCGCAGTAACTTACGCCAAAGCTCTCTCAGCCTGGCCTGAAAGCAGTATTATGCAGTGGGATCCTGGGCTTTGACAGAGAGGCTAGATAACGCTACTAAGCGCTGAGTGTAGAGGCATAAGTGCAGTCTGCTAATTTAATAAAAAAAAGCCCCTTTCTCGTGGTCCCAGAAAACACGGAGAGAGCATTCAGTAGCGGCAAGGAAAAGCTTCGCGGCAGAGCGGAGCAGCGTCGCCGAGGCGAGGCGGCAGGGTGTGGTTAGTGGAGGTGTGTTCCTGGTAGAGGGAGGGGCTAAACGTCACAGGGGCAAGCTGTCCCACAGTCAGAGGCTACTGGTAAGAAATGCTGTTACAATAAATAGCAGCCACTGTTTTTGACATATTCACGCGGTTAGGTTCCACAAGACATTACTCTGAGGCAGGGACGTTGCTAAAGATTTTGGGCCCCATGAAAGCATATCATACTGAGCCCCCCAGTCCAGACCAATCCAGTTATGTTACAAATTCTTTAGGGCCCCTGTCACTCAGGGGCCTTGGAATCGTCCTAACTCCCCCCCCCCCCACCCCCCCGCTGTAAGGTAACCGCATATTATTTAATTTTGACCAATTACATGGAAGAACTGCTATGTTAGTTTTTATGTTTTGAGAAACCTACCATTTGGTTCATTTTAAAACTGGATCATATTTAAAAATAGAGCTAATTGTTTAGGTTTAATATGTAAATATTAATGTAAACCATAATAGCATGGTAGCATGTTTGTGTTAGCAGTTAGCATGAGAGCTTAATAGGCTACCCCCTAAAACTGTTTGTTGGCCATCTGGATATACAGTACCAGTCAAAAGTTTGGACACACCAAGGCGCCTACAAAAGAGTGATAGAGTGTCACATCTCATGACCTGGCCACCTGACCTAAACACAGCAGAAATGGTTTTGGAGGGGTTTGACCAGAGTGTGAAGGAAAAGCGGCCAATGAGAGCTCAGCATATGTGGGACCTCCTTCAGGACGGCTGGCAAAGCATCCCAGGAGGCCACCTCATGGAACTGGGATAGAGGGGACAGCAGGGGCAGCCAGTGCCTGGGGCAATTGGGGTTAAGGGCCTTGCTCAAGGGTCCAATGGTGGAATCACTCTGGCGGCTGAGGGATTTGAACCAGCAACCTTCCAAGTCCCAACTTACAGAGCTACCCTCCACAACAATTTTTTTTTTTTAATTCTTTTTTGGTCGGCACACATAGAGAATAGTACAAAAACATCTTTCTATGAGTAAGTGTGTCCAAACGTGACTGGTATTGTATATGAAATGCAATGTGCTGGGTCCCAGTAAGATCTCACTTTCAAATTATATGGGTAATGGGAGTGGGGGGGCTATAGGCCATCTATGATCATTTAAGGATAGTTTAAGCTTAAACAAGCCTACCCTTTCTAATCTGAAAGTGTTTAGTCATTAATAATAAGTTGGATATTAATTTCTTCTTTAAAATGTCAGTTACTTACATTGTGACAATTTGTCCCTGTATTGTAGGGCACGTTATCACAAAATACTAATGTGCAGTTATTGCATAATTGAATTAATAACATATTAAACCATGAACGGTCATGACCATTGAGCAAGGCTGCATTTTCCACTAATTCTGGGATAACGCAAAGAAAATGAAATGTGTGACAACACAAAATTATTGCGCAACATGAGTGACTTTTACAAGTTACCTGTGCAAAGATGGCAAACGCCGCTCTATAACAGCCGCACTTTATCACATAGGCAGCAAACGACTCGCGGCCAGTTCCTTTCCTAAGGATGATTTCGAATAACCGAGCAAGACAGACCACATGCACAAATGCAAGCGCACTGGGCAGCTATCGCCGACCCATTCACTGAAATCCTGTTTTATTTCCAGCTGCCTTCTTAATTAATTGTCCTTGATTGAGTATTTGTTTAAATGAACGGCGAGATGGACCCTTGCGCCTCTGCGAAGACTTCGTTCAACCACGAAAGTTAAAGCACGTGAAGGAAGCAGATATCTAAACAGCTCATTTACATTACTTATATTCATTATTAATAAAAATAAATGTAATAACGGCATTAACTATACTCTTAAATACGTTGCTTTGATTATTTACGAAAAAGTGCCAATTTAGTATTTAAATGAATCAAGCCCTTACTTGATTATTCAAGGGTTAAGAACTATTGAGAAATCATACCAAGTACTCAGTTACACATTCAGAGTCTGGTGATTTGAATTCGTCTGTTCATTCAATCAACGGTTCAATCAAGGGTAAATAATTAAGGGCCCAAATGGCACAAAGTCTAGTATAAACAGTTAATTGGCGTTACCTGAGTATAGAACAAGCTATGCTATAGAGCAGGGGTGGGCAATCTTATCCAGAAAGGGCCGCTGTGTATGCGGGTTTTCGCTGCAACTCCCTAATTAGATTACTGATTAGAGGACTGATTGGCTGAAGGGTCCTCACACCTGGGTTTGAACGGCAGACCTAAAGCTTACTCCAAAAACCTGCACACACACCGGCCCTTTGCGGGTAAGACCGAACACCCTTGCGATAGAGTTTTACTCCTTTGCGTTGCTTTGCAGAAGTGTGATCAAAATTTTTTAGGGCTGATGGCACTGAGGGGCTCCTGTAATCATCGTAACGTTGTCCCACTTTGCGGTTTGAGTTTCTAGTGACACAATGAGGAGTGCAGCTATGCGTTCTCTGTCCCCTGTCAAAATCTTACGAAATATGGGTCCCTCAAAGCAGAATCTACAGAGCGGATGTATGATGTTTACAGAGCGTACGAATGATAGTTATTTCATATTCAAGGTCCCCTATAACACGCTGGATGCCCTGCATATGCCCGGGTATCCATGCCCCCTCCGCGCCCCTAGAGACAGCATACTATTTCAGTCAGCCGCTCCAGCGAGCACCGGCACGCCATTCGCGGAAAAGAGTTATTAGTAAATTATGAGACCATATGGTTTTTCTACGAATCCATCCCTTTCTTCGTATGATTGATCATCTATCCAGTTAGGAGTCTGTTTCCGGCGTGCAGATAATGTACGGTCAAAGTCCCTCAAGTTCCGTGACGCGCTGGCTGTCTCACTGTAACAGCGCGGCACTGGATTCTGGGAGGAGGACTTCATCATGCAGAGGGAAGCATGGGGAGGGACGCACGGAGACCAAACCTTTCAGCCTTACAAACTACCACCTGCAAATAAACAATTTGAAATAATGCAGTTCACTATTATCGCTATACACCCATAACCAGTTATGGAGTACAGGGTGACAGTGACCCCAGAGCATAGGACATATGGTGGGGGGGGTACCCTGGCCATTAGCAGGTACACACAGTCGCACGTCTCGGGTGATTTCGGGTCCACGTAACGGCGTGCCTGCGGACGGCAGACTGTGCTGGCTGCAGGCCACAGAGATGAAGCTGCTTTTCTCCTCTGTGGTGCTGAACAGTAAGTTCTACACGGCTGCATTGGCCGCCGGCTATAGTGTGATGAATACGGTCAGTGAGGGTCCATTAGAAAAGCAACAGAATAGTTTTTTTCAAGCACATAACATTTTAGTAACAAATTGTGCATGTTTTCTTTGTTTATAGATTAATACGTTGGAAAGTGCTCATTGTGTCCATGCCAGAATGTTCCTTCCTTTATACTCATATTCCATGTATACATAAACTATTCGTATATATTTAGTGTGACGGACTGGCATCCCATCCAGAAGAACCCCTGCAAAATGTCCTCTTTTCTGGGATATGGTGGCTGGTTGCAGAAAATAGATGCGTGGATGGGTAATTATAGTATTATTATAGTAAATATAGTAGATATAGATTTATAGTATTAAAGTATAGTAGATATAGTAGCATACACTGTATAGATATACAGTATTATAGTATAGTACATACAGATTTATAGTATTATACTATTTTGTACATAGTATAGTAGATATAGTATTATAGTATAGTAGTATAGTATGGTTTTATAGTATTATGGTATAGTAGATATGAATTTATACTATTATATATATATAATATAATAAGCTGTGCAGAAGATGGATGGGTCATTTATTGGATGAATGTTTATGAACATTGTCAATCATCAATATGTACCTCATCCATCCATCTTCTAATCCCTTATCCTGGTCAGGATCACAGGGAATACTTACTAAACCACAGTAATAAACAACAAATATAGATTCCTTTAACAATTGCAAGTAATTTAATCAGCGCAGGTCTCTGGCACAATGGTAATTCAGATCGTACCCTCACTGTATCTCTGCCTGAGCGAGTTACATCATGATTAATGAACATATCTCATTTATCCACAGCACAATAAGGGTTTTACTGGCATTGTCAGCCCTGCTCTTTCACACCTCACTGGCATTTTTCTTATTCGCATTTCCCACACAATGATGAATGGCATTTGAAAAAGTCTGATGGGATTTATAGGCTATTAGGTGTGACTTTAAACAGCGGGTCGCGCGCTGGCTTCCGACAGAGGCCCACGTTATTTAACATACTAAAGGAAACAACAAGCCGAAAGACGTAAATCCTTGAATCGTTCCGACAGCAGCTGATGAAGGCAGTTTGCTCACAGTTCGAAGACAAGTGGCGATAGGTTTGAAAACCGCAAAATAATAATAATAAAAAAAACGTCATTTCAATTGCAATTCGGTTTACTGACACAGAGGAGCTTAAAAGATCTTTATGCAGCTGCTGTCCAAGGTCCATGCCAATAATCCTCGGCCAACAAGCCTCGTGAAAGAGCCGGCGAACATCGCAGCCGCTGCGATATTCTCATCACGGACAGAGTTTACCCAGAAAATCTTGTTAGTGACATTTATTGTCTGTGATTAAGCTAGCTGTCCCTATGCAAAATTATATGTCAATTTCCTTTGCATGTTTAAATGACTAAACTTACTGGGAGACAGAATCAGCGGGCAGATGCAGAGAGCAAAACACACACACACACGTACACATGTGTGTGTGTTTATGTATAATTTGTCATCCTTAATGTCCTGTCTACCCTTTTGCTTATGGGGTTAGTAATATAATACCATTATAGTCACTACTTGGGCGAAATCATCAAATAAATCCATGTTTCTTTCTAGGAGTGAATATCATATGGTTTCGGATTAAATCCCTATGTCAAAATGAAATAAAAAGAGATTTACACAGGTCATGTGACATTTGCGGTCTTAGAAACGCTGGCGTCCATTCACCAGCATGAAGGGGGTGTCCAGGTGCAGTCTGTTACCCCCCCCCCCCCCGGCCGCTTTCCAGCTGTGCTGTTGCTTGGAAACAAGATGCCTCACGGAAAAAAAGATGCATTATTATTGCAATTTCTACTATCTATCCATCCATCCACACATGGATCCATAGCCGCTTACCCCGGAAACTGAGGACATACTGAACGGGACGCCAGTCCGCACATAAGAACATGACGGAGGCAGCAGATTGGCTGAGTGCACAGGGACACAGACTGATCTGGAGGCATGAAAACACTATATCATTTCATTACCACTACTAGTGTCTCACATTAGGTTCGGTAATAAAAAAAACACTCTATCCGTGCTTAGCTTAGCGTTGCCTTCTGAGCAAACACTCTCGTGTCTCTGTACTTATTGGCCGACAAAGCGTAAACAAATATGGCCGCTTTCGGTGAGAGCCCGGCACTTTGGCAGCTAACTTCCTGTTTGCTTTGGGGATTTGTTGATCGACTGATCATGGATTTAATGCGGATTTTGATTCTCTCCTCAAAAAATAACCGCAGCAGACGGCTAAAAAAAAAGATGAGAAAAGTTCCCCCCTTATCATTAACTGTTACTCCCCGGAGCCCAGTATCCCAAGAGGGGGAGACATCAGCTGTCTTCAGCAGCCACTTACTAGCAAAGTCTGACTCATCACCACTCTGTGAAAGAAACGTCTTGTGAAAGCGATGCGCTGTTTCTCACAGTTCTCGCCATTTTTAAAAAAAAAACAAAACAAAAAAACCAATTTGCTCCTTTAAATGTGCACAAGTAAAAGGAATGGAGCCTATTTTTTATAGGTTTATGAAAACGGCAGGATTGAAATAGATCTGCAGTGTTTATACGTTCACTGGAACCTCGTATCCGAGCAGAAGACCTTAAAGTCACGCCTAGAGCATTATAAACTTGTGCTTTAAATCCTCAGTCTGGTGCCCTCAACAAAAATAGCCAGTCGCCTCTACAACTGCTTCATCTTCTCTGGCCCCTTGTTCGCGCCTCACTATCAGCCCGTCATTCTGTACCATGACCTCCCAGACAGTCTGTTTGAGTTAAGTGTTGACAGGAGTTACAAGACTGGAACAAATGCAGCTCCTTGGGGCCGTATAAGGAAAAAACCCGGGTCTTTCAGGGAGGTGGGCACCCCTCCCTCCAGGGACCTAGACGCTGAAATTCCCACCCTATCACTTTTCAACACAGCTGGAATTGCATGATAGCCCTGTGAAATCCCACTTCTGCTCAGCGATGGACCGCCGGCTCTTGTGGCGAGAAACAAAGAACCCGAGAATCCAGCTGCTCAAGACGCCGCCGAATGTGACTGGCTGGGTGCATGAAGGCAGGCTTACAGTGCAGCTGGAAATGCTCACGTCTGCGACAGGAAGCCCACACACACACGCACATGCACACACACACACAGGAAAACATAAAAGACAAAGAACCAGAGAATGGCACTTCAAGGACATCTTAAGCAGAGAACATACCAGAAGACCTTTAGATTTTGTTTTACGACTGGCTCTGAATTAGGCATGGGCAAATGCAGTGAAAGGGTTTCAGGCATAACACAATAGACCTTACAATACAAACCAACAGGAAGTAGATGTGACCAGGATATGACTAAACTGGCTAGATTGATTTGGAACCAAAAAAAAAAGATGACTGGATATTCACTGAGGGTATGTGGGTAGTGGGAAAGGTCTGGCCAGAATGGGAATTGGGTACTGGGAGGACCGAGCATGTTATGTTGCCATAGAAACACACTGAGGGGGATTGCGATGTCATCGCATCAAAAGTGTTAAGTCAGTCAGTCAGTCAGCTAAGCTCTTAATGGTCTCTTACTGTGAAATTCTGGATACTTCCATTTCCTGATGCAGTGGAGCCACAGGGCCGTTCCTCCTCCGCGGGGGGCCACCCCCTCCTCTGCAGGGGGCCACCCAACCATGGCTCCCACGTGCTCCGGAAGCTCAGATGCACTATTGTGTCCATCACGCCGCTTAAATTAATTGTTCTGTGGGAGCAGGCAAAGATGAAAAAAGGTCTACATACCAGATACTAAACTCTACAATCCAGTTTTTGTAGACCTTGGGATATTTAAAACATGCATTGTTTTAAATTTATTAATTTTTTTTTTAATTGAGCCAGTACAAAAAAAAAAAACAGAAAAATGTAAAATATTTTAACTATGCAAACAGGAATTTGTTCCTCAAGAAATTCCCAAAATCTGCATATTCACATTTCCAGTAATACATGCATACAACTCAGCATTACAATTTACCTTTTATTTTTAAAAGCTTATGCATAATGCAGCACATGAAATACACCTTTTCAAGCAAAATTCCTTTTGTTTTCATTGTAAACGATGACACTGCCTTCGAGCGCTAGAGACCCCACAATACATCACGGGGCTGTACGTTAAAAAAAAGTGACTGCCGCACACCCGAGTTTCCGCGGCTCGCTAACTCGCTAAAATGGTGAAAGAAAAAAAAAACGCACAATGCAAAGAGCCGACAAGCAGTAGTGAAACGGTGATAAATCACCACAATGGAAAATCTGAGGATACCATGATGGAGGCTGACAGACTGGGATACGTCTGTAATTACCTATGCGTATAGGCATTAAAGGAGAGGAAGGTGCCATTGTTGTGTCTGAGGCCATGTGACAGTGAAGAACAGCCTGTGTGGTGCCCGGCGCACGGTGAGCAGAGCGGACATCGGGGGCTGATGATTGGTGGGGCTTTATGATCATCTGAGACATGTGGTCATAACGAAGGGGACTTTACACCAGTCAAAGAGAACCGGATCGGGACTGTCATGGTGTACAATGAGCCATCGGCGGTGCTGTCAGAAGGCGTCGTGAGCGTGGTTGGCAGTGAGCCGCGGGCACCCCAACCCCTTAGCCCCAATTACAATCACGGCTTTATGTGCAGAACCACAAAAAAACCCAAAAAAACCCCGACATATTTCAAATTAATAAAGCAGGCAGTTTCATAGTCGACTTAAGATCTGGTTAATCTTGCATGATTTTGATATAGTAGAGTTGGGTCCTTGGGCTCCACTTCATTCATCCTCACAGCTGAGTCACGTGACGACATATTTGAGGATCAAAGATCGCTGATCACACCGGCTACCATCTCGTGGATGGACGGGCTGCATCAGCAGCCAGTCCACGCAGGCAGTGTCTTGACTGGCTGGTGAAGGAGGCCGCTGTAGACGCGGTGCCGGGCTGCGGCGAGCCGCTCAGAGCTTGATGAGCCGCGTCGCATGCTGGTGCCGGCGCCGCTCCTTGGCGGACGCCCGGCCGTGAGAGCGGAACTGCAGCAGCTCGTCTCGGTGGTCTTCATGGTGCATGGGGCAGTACGCCTGGGGTTCACAGTGCTCCTGTGCGGACGGGAGAGAAAGGAAGCCAACGAGCTCTTTCAGCTGATCCTCGTTCATGTAGCAGACGCGGCTATGAGCGCGTAGCAGATGTCGCTGCCTGTCGGCCTCTAACTTAGCCGACGCTGCTGTCTGTTCCCTACGTTCACAATTGGTACCCGTTGTCTATGATTACTTAACGGACATCGATATCCGTCTGCAAACACCTAGTAGACACCAGTGTCTCAGCTACGACCACTTGGCTATGACGTTCAATGGATGCCGGCATCTGTCGGCTACGACCAATTAGCGGACATTGGTGTCCATAGGCTAATTTCAATTAGCGGATGTCGGGTCCCGTCGGCTTTTATCACTTACTGGACACTGGTATCCATCTGTAACATCCACTAAATGGTCGTTGGAGTCTATTGGCCGTGACCACTTAGTGAACACCGGTATCCGTCGGTTACGAACAATTAGTGGATGTTGGCGCCCATCGAATAATTTTACTTAGCGGACGTCGATATCCATCATCTTAGCAAACACCAGTATCTATTGGCTATGTTGTTTATTTAGTAAAATCACACGTTTACAGCAAAAGCGCAAGTGCAGCAGACGTGACTCCTCGAACCGCCGGATCCAGCCACGAGCGTCTCAGGTTAGCTACGCATTTTGTCGCTGGCATAGAATTCACAGCACTGTTGTCCTTTGTCGCCCACCTTGGAGGCGTGGAAGAAGTCCCTGTAGCCACCCTTGAGGATGTAGAGTTCAGGGTAGTAGAGCGCTGGGTACTCGTTCACGCTGCGGTCGTCCCTACGCAGCAGTCGGCACCTGGAAGGCAGAGTGTGAGCGGGTCAGAGGAGCTAGGAGGCGAAGTGTGAGAGAACCGGACAAGCTTTGGGACGGCGGTAGCCTCCTCACGTTCTGGGCGCCCTCTCGGAGGAGAACTCGCAGTGGAACACCAACACCAGCCGTTTGTCGGGGTGGCGGGGGCGCAGTCGCTGCTGTAGGAGATACTCTACGGCTTCATCGCTATTGGGCAAGTTCAGGGCTCCCTGAGGACGCAGATGTGCAGTTATACCAAAAAAATAAGGCGACGCATAGAAACGCCACGACTCTTCAGACAACCGCAAGAGACTCACCTTAATATGGCCGCCTTCGTACTCGTAGGGGTAACGGCAATCCACCACAACAAACGACTCCACCAGACTGCTGAAGTCGCCATTTAAGAGAGCACACATCTACATGGGGGGGGGGGGGGGGTGGGGGGTGGATAACGAGAACTCCGGTTCAGAAGTAATTTCAGTCTTTGGACTAAACTGCAGAAGGTCAAAGTACAAACAGATCGTACCTAAGTCCTGCAGATCCACATTTTGGCAAAACACTCACTGGGCAATAATCTCACATAATTCCAGCCAGCTCCTACCCGAAAATTCAAGTTAATACCAGTCGGAATTCTTTTCCAAATGCTGCGTAGCAAGAGCATGCTCTGGTACATAAGAGTGATGCACAACACTCATTTATTCAGTACAGTACCCATGAAATTCACTATAAAAACCCCCTATCCCCCACAATCGGACACATTAATCAGGCACACTCACACACCATTCACTCACACACCATTCACTCACACACCATTCACTCACACACCATTCACTCACACACCATTCACTCACACACCATTCACTCACACACGCACACCTACGGGCAATTTGGTAACTCCAGTCGGTGTCAGTTTGTTTTTGGACTGTGGGGGGAAACCGGAGAACCCAGAGGAAACCCCACGACGACACAGGGAGAACATGCAAACTCCACACACATGGAACCCTGACAGAGAATCCGGGGTCTAGACGTGTGAGGAAGCAGTGCTAACTACTGCACCCCCATGCCCCCCCCCCGATCAGACATTTCCTCAGCAACACTCAATCTTGGGTACTTGACAGTTCTGGAGCCTGAGGTTCCTGGCCTTGAGGGCACTTGGTGAACCTCTTGATGGACCTCAGACTGGACCAATTAGAATGGAAAAGACATTAAATGAGTCACAGGTGCTTGAAAAGCATGATGAGTCAGTCAATTTTGCGGAATTAATCACGGCCATAACGCCATGTTCGCCAGCTATCTGAACATCTCCCGAGGTGCCTGTCACCACAAGGCACTACTGACAGAGAGAAAACACCACCAAGGCAGTGAAACTCTGATCTGGAGACAGGAAGAGGAGAAGATCTACAGAAACCTGTCTAGACATTTCGCATTTCACAGAAACGGCTTGAGAATGACGACATAATGCTTACTGTCTCAACGGTGATATACTTCAAATCCTGGTGTCTTCCAGTTACTGTAGGCAGTGCAAACACCTAGAAGAGGCACCGAAGATACACTTTTGGTCTTCTCCCAGTGCTGCATACCCACCTCAAATACTTCAGACAGAGCGATACATGCCAACTAATCTTTGGTTCAAATTCACGGCATGTCAGACCTTGCTGAAGTCCCCGATGAGTTCTGCATTGACGCGGTCTCCTCCTAAATGATTGGCCACCTCACAGAGTGACAGAGTCTTCTTCAGGAGACACTGGGGAGGATGAGATTAACACCAGTGTTGGTTCAGGCCTCAAAACACTAGAGCGACACCTCTACCTCGGCGAGTCGACCTAATGGGACCCCACCCACTCACCCTCCGACTCTTGCGGTTTGCCGACGCCTGGTCACGTCCCTGGCCGTCCTTTTCATCCTCGGTGAAACCGGGCAGCGTCCGGTGCCGCTTCAGAGGTATGTTGGAGGCAGGAGACTCAGGGGGACGTTTCAGAACTGCCCGGTTGAGTCGCAGGGGCATGGAAGGGGAGCGGAAGAGGTGCCGACCTCCTTGGCGACTTATTGGAACCTGATTACACAAATGGGAGTCAGTGGGACTGCTCTCGCATTCGGACCTCAAAGAAGCCCATCGTAAGCAGAGGTATCCCACAGGAACAGAAGGTTATGGGAGGTATGTTCAAAGTCAGAACCATGTTACAGGTTTAACACAGCAGCTAATGCCGGGATAATTCTGTGGTGTGGCTGTTATGGTATTAAGGGATCGTGGGTCTGGCTCTGGTACCAGCCTCGTGTTAATGGAGTTTGCATATTCTTCTTGGGTTTTCTCAGTGGGTTTCATCTCATGGTGCAAAGGGTGGGCAATATAACACAGACACTGCATGCAGACAGTCTTTCACTTTGAAGCAACTAAATCACCCTCAAAGCTGAACCATATCACGCTGAATGTCAGATATAAGGGGTCAGACAATCAGCACTTTGATATGTGAGTTTTAAAAGCAACATGAGGCAAGAGTTCCAAAGAGGCCAGGTGGCCACAAAAAAAAACACCAGATTATTTAAGGTGTCAAAGGAAATGGTCTCAAAAATCATGACAGCATACGCCAAAAGCCGACAAACTGCATCTGTAAAAAGGGACAGCAGTTACACTTAACAGGAGAGTTAAACATAAAATTAGGGGCTTCAAAAATAGGTACAGATCTGAAACAGCACGTCTCCGAGCTGCAGAAAGCTGCCATTTCCGGCACAGCTGCCATTTACAACCCAGTTCTATCCGAGTCCAGTGCCCAAAGACGCATAACCTGGTATAATGGACAGAGAAGTTGAATCCCTGATGAGTGAGAAAAGTAATAAGGTCTGATGAGTCATCTTATACCCTCCCTTTCTACATCCAAATGGGTTTATGTTTGAGAAAGTAAAAATATACCTCCAACCAACAATTTCTGTCGGTAGGGGGGGGGCCATCTCCTGGGAGCCATCAGGCCCAATGACATGCTGTGCATGGCCGAGGAATATGAGGCCATTTCACACGACCAGCCCACATCACCCTTAACACGTCCTCCCCATATTCCAGCATAATATAATCCTCATATGCACCACTAAATAAATTCAAGAGTAGATTAATAAATCCCTTCCACGGCCTCCCCAATGATTAGATCTGAATACAGAGTGAGAAGCGCATTTCCTCATCCTTAATCCCCCACTTAACTAGTCCAATGACAGTAGCTAGTTTTAAAAAAAAAAATGCACACAGTTCATGGCTTGTATGATTCCAAGATACACAAACGTGGCTGTGAATCTAAAGCCCTATAAGATCTTCAATGAAAATGCATCTCTATGCGTTTGTTACTTTGTCCACTCCGTATACGATTTATGTTGATTGGCGTCTCCAAATAGTCTATAGCAGTGTTTTCCAACCCAGTCTTCAGGGACCTCCAGACAGTGCACATTTTTGCTTCCTTCCAGCTCCCAGCCAATCAAGAATAGCGGATACCTGGAATAGGGGAGCTGGGATGGAGCAAAAATGTGCACTGTCTGAGGGTTCCTGAGGACTGGGTTGGGAAACACTGGCTTATAGAGTTTGCATGAGTGTGTATCCTGTGATGAACTGTGATCCTGTTGAGTTTTCTCTCATGCCTTGTGGTTCATCGGATAGTTTCGACGCAACCCTTGCGTTTGATAAACAGTTCATGCAAAAAGGAATGGACGGACATCATACTTGCACATGGAGATTTTACATTCAGAGCATTTCAGCACGTGTCTGCACACGGCACACTCACGGAGGAGAAATCCACTTCCTGATTCATCAGGGGGTCGGACAACAGCTGGGCCATGCTGGAGGACATGTGGACCGCAACTGAACTCTGTGGCGAGGGAGGGGGATTTAAAGAACAGTAGCGGTGAGCAGACGGGAAAGAGGCAACGGAAAAACAAGACGATCACATAATAACAGGAACAAGACGAGTACCGAGAAAGAAAGGGGAAGGAAAGGAGGATGAATAGGCTCACGCTGAACACCGGATTGTGCCGTTCCGTCTGTGCCGACCTGCTTCCCGTAAATAGCACGGCAGATGAGAGGGAGGGCACTCGACCTCCAGAGTGATGTCACAGAAAGAGCGCAGACAGAACAGCGGCTCAGCCGAACAAAGCCGCTCTCTCTGAGTACGTGGTGTAGCGGCCCAGATAGGGACAGAGCGGTTCCCACCCCCAGAACAGCCCTGGCTACCTCCTCCTGCTCCGCAAAGGCCTCCATGAAGTCGCTGGCATCTCTGTCGCCCAGGAAGTCCACCGGGAGGTGGGCGGGGGCCGGGGAGATGGGGCTGCCGAGGGCAAAGGGCTCAGCACCGCCTGGCGGGAGCGAGTCTGCTGCCTGGAATGCATCTTCGCCTCGACTGCGCTGCCCCCAACTGGCCACCTGAGGATCAGATTCCCGCGCGTAAACAAAACCCCGTCTTGCTCAAAGAACCCATAAACTCACGCCACGTATGACAAAACAGGAGACCTGCAGCCAGATAAACAGGACCCCTACGCAAACACCCAGGTCACCATGGAAACCAGGCGATCCACTCTGAACTGAATGAACGCCGTGTTTGGACAGTAGCGTACAGTAATGAAAGGGAAGCTTTTGTCACAGCCCTACTAAGACTAATACACAAGTCTATAAGTAGTCCGGCGCACCAATGGAGAATAACTCCCTCACTACGCCTAGGGAGGGCCGGTCTTCTCCTGGGCGGGGCTACCTCACGGTTTGCCCTCTTAGTGACGATACTCTCAAAGAAACATAAATAAGAAACATGAGTCATCCTTCGCATTCTCAAGAGGATGAACTATTTATGTGTGTATGTATATATGGGGAATACATATGTAAATTATACTCTTCAGTAACTGAATCAAAATAATGACTCCAGGGATGAAATGCAGAGAACTTAAGGTCATCCAAAGGAAATTATAAATGGAAAAGAGACGTACAGCTAGAACAGCAGCGAGAAGAGCGGGGGGGGGCAGCATTCTGACAACTGCAGACACGGCACTTTTTAACAGGGTTAAATACACAAAATCTAGTCTGCATCACCATCTGGTGGCTCCTGTATCCAGCACAGTTACTTTGGTTACATGACTCTGCATGTGAGTCAGAGCGTCTGCAGCAGCTGCTTGGATCCTCGGGGCCCAGAGCCATGTCTCACTCACATTCTCCTTGTTGCTCTTCAGGGGCTCCTGCTCTGCTCGTCTGTCCAGCTGCTGCTTTGGGCTGCTGCACAGCAGCCGGGGCTTGGGGGGGTGGGAATGAAGTGTTTAACTGCTGTGAAACACCCCCTACGTCACCACCAGGCAGCCCAAACCCCTGACATGCTCCCCAACCTCACCAACACTGTACAATCCCCTGTGACACACCCCTCTCACACAGCCTGGACCCCCCCCCCCCACACCTCTCACACAGCCTGACCCCCCCCCACACCTCTCACACAACCCGACCCCCCCCCCCACAACTCTCACACAATCCGACCCCCCCCCCCACACCTCTCATACAGCCCGACCCCCCCCCACACCTCTCACATAACCCGACCCCCCCCCCCACACCTCTCACACAGCCCGACCCCCCCCCCCACACCTCTCACACAGCCCGACCCCCCCCCCACACCTCTCACACAGCCCGACCCCCCCCCCCCACCTCTCACACAACCCGACCCCCCCCACACCTCTCACACAACCCGACCCCCCCCACACCTCTCACACAACCCGACCTCCCCCCCACACCTCACACACAACCCGACCTCCCCCCCACACATCACACACAGCCCGACCCCCCCAACACACAGCCCGACCCCCCCCCCCACACACCTCTCACACACAGCCCGACCCCCCCCCCAAAACACCCCTCTCACACAGCCTGATCTCCCTCCCAACACGCCCTCAACATGTTCACACCTCCCGAATTATGGTCTTACCAGAAACGGCTTAAACTGCTTCAAGCGACTCATCCTAAAGACACAAAGATATTACACCTTCAGACAGCTCACTCTATAAATGTTAGTCTGCACTCTGTAATTTACATTACATGACTCTAAGGCTAGGAGGAGGTACCTGACAGCTGGAGAGTCCTTAGGCACAGGCAGTGACTCAGGCTGATCTGGAGACACGTGGAAAAGAGGTCGCAGGGAAAGAGAGACATTGTGCTTTAATTTCTATGCAAAATTTACATGAGCTACTTGTTCCCTCAAACAGGCTCCCACACCTCTGATAATGAATAACAGCTCACAGGTAGGTGTGACAAAGACCATCAACGGAGATCGCTTGTTGTCTTTAGCTTCAGATCTGTGCCCAGATACAAATGCCCCCACCCTCCCCCGGAACTCTCCGTGAAGCGCAGCCCGATGTTTCAAGTGACCGGTCTGTAATGATGATGGTTGCCGAAGCGATGGTGTGCAAACCTGCGTGGGCTTCGCTTTTCGGGGACGTCAAAAGCACGGCTACGTCCACACTCTCGTTACTGATGTTGGAGAGGTCCAGGCGCCGACACGGGGTGTCGCTGAGCGGGAAAAGAGCCAATTCAAATCAGACCCGACTTTAAAATACACAAGTGTACAGCAAACAGCTGTGGATGCAGGAAATGAGTTACGTCAGGATTGCTGAAGTGCGGATTGGCATTTCATGATCTAGGGCAGTGATTCTCAAACCAGTCCTTGGGGACCTCCAGATGGCCCACATGTTTGCTCTCTTCCAGTTCCCTAAGTCTGGGGATGCCTGAGGACAGGTTTGAGAAACACTGATCTAGGGAGATGGGAAGAGGACATCTTGCCATGAAGGGCCTCGTGTTTCATCCCATTGAGCCTTTTATCATTAGCTTTGTAACCTGGTCCACATAGAGTCTGTACCGAAACTGGAAAACCGCAGCCTGCTATCTAAGGCATTAGCTCATGTGTCCCCCACACTGCGCCTATGTAACGTAAATGCAACATCGCCAGCTGTTTACCCAGTTTGAAAGGCTCTGAGCCCCGTGAAGCACTGTGTCAGCTCGGTGACCGGGGAGGGAAATCCGTCCGGGGAAGGGGCTCCTGCAAGGGAGAGGCCAAAGCATACCGCGGGGGGGTCTGCCATGGCTGTCAGGAGAACCGCCCTAAGTTTATATGGTACATGGATACAAGTAACGGGTATGATCAAATGATTACTAAGGTGCACATATACAAATATTTCATTCTAAAGTATCGTACCTGTGATCAACACAAACGCCCTCTCTATCTACAAGCTGTAAAAAATTATAATTTGCATGCACTTCTACAGCGAACACAGTATTTTTTAATGAAACATTATGCTGTTCCAGATACATTACATTATATTAACAATGCGGTTCTATGTTGCTACAGACGTCAGGGCTGAGACTAAATTTTCTGCATCGCAAATTAAAAATCATTTTACAATTCAACAAAAAGTCAGCGAGCTGCAAATGCTGTTTAATTTCAAAGACAGACAGTGTTATTTTTGGAATGCTTAGCTCAAAGTAAAGAATCGCACTTACAATTCTTTGTAACTCGGACTCCTTCTTGTAATGTTGCCATTTAAAAGATTTTAAATTTCTCGCCAAAAAACAGCCAACAGAAACGGCGGAAATTGCATGCGTCACTTCCGCAGACGCAGAACCGAGCACCTCAATTGGATAAACTAAACGTCAATCATCGCCATGCCCAAAAAGGGAATTAATTATCTGTTGCGGAAGCTCCAGAGAATGGTCCGGCCTCAGAACACTGGGATGTGTGACGCTCCAAGTAAAAGTTATTAATCAAGAACCGATTAATGTGCCTAATCTTATCTCAGACAAGCACCAAGCACAAGTAATCCAAGAGCATCGTGTTCAGGGTAACTTTGCCGTTGTGTTTGGTATAGTCAGAAAGCAGAAAGGAAAGAACACGATTTTTGCAAGTGAGCAAAAAAATGTTGCAAGTGAGCTGTGCTCTGAAGGCACAAATAAGATGGCTGGAGGTTGGATAAGGCTAAAGCATTAACAGTGTGAGTTTATACGGGGACAATGAACAACAATTTGTCGATCTGTTGCATCTCGTGCTACGTCTCTGCTTCCAGAAGGGGTTCTGTGGCACAAGAATTTTACTGAATTCTCCGAATATATGAAAGGAAACACTTTTTTTAAAAAACATTACACCTCAGATAGGACTTGAACCCACAATCCCTGGCTTAGGAGGCCATTGGGGTTCCTGCAGAGCAAGCAGTACTACAAGAGACCTTTTCTCTTTGTAATTAAGGACATGCAGAATATCAGTATCTAAAAGGAATTGGTATTATGTTGTGGCCATCTTTGTTACACATTTCTGCCTTTATGGTCAGTTTTGAAAACTATGATATTTATACAGGGTCCTTGTATAAATGTGGGTGAGATGAAAATGCACAGTAAGTAACCGAATTTGGTGCCAAAGGGGTTAAACCCGTCTGCCTGTCTTCCATCCCTATACCAGCTGCGATTCTGCCTTTCATGTCATCATAAGGACAACCCTAAGTTTACCGTTTGCTTGATATGCTTAGTGTACAGTTCATTGATTGAACATAAATGCAATATTCACCTAATGTTTATAAGGATTATATTAGTTGTTGGTATATACCTATATTGCCTCACACCTCTGGGACCCGGGTTTGAGTCTCCGCCTGGGTTACATGTGTGTGGAGTTTGCATGTTCTCCCCATGTTGTCATGGGGTTTCCTCTGGGTACTCCGGTTTCCCCCCACAGTCCAAAGACATGCTGAGGCTAATTGGAGTAACTAAATTGTGAATGGTGTGTGAGTGTGCCCTGCAATGGGCTGGCCCTCTGTCCTGGGTTGTTCCCCGTCTTGTGCCCATAGCTTCCAGGATAGGCTCCGGACCCCCCCCCCCACAACCCAGAAGGATAAGTGGGTTGGAAAAATGGATGGATGGTATATACTGTAAAATCATACATTTTAAACCAAATCCCCCCTCGTCACGAGCAAAATATACCAAGGGTCCACGCATTTACTAAGATCCCCGTAGATCGGCCCCTGAGTTTCACAGAGATAGATGGATAGATTTCCGCTGTATTCAGTGGTATTACCGTGGTAAGTCCCACTTGCTTCTTGAACTAGTAATCATGTCTTTAATCAGTTCTGCATTTTCTTCATGAGCCACGCGAAGAGCGTGATTGACTGAGAGAACGAAGGGCCTTTTGCATCTTTGCATACCTGTGTATTATGCAAGCATCAGCGCCTTTTGTTTTGTTCAGGGCATTAATGTGCCGCGCCGGTCACACGCAGTCTTACTGAGGTGGTTATAATTACCCACAGCCATTTGACGCGCCAGACACCGGAGTGTGGGTGACGTCGGAATCCGGCAGCTCACCCAGTGTCGTGCTGCTCCTCAGCCCGCCCGCACGGCACGCATATGAACTGCGGTCTCCACGGCGGGGGAAGGCGTGGGGGTGTCTGTTCTTATGAAATGTCACTAAGGCCCCCCCTCCTCAAATCCCGTACAGGTTCATGATGCCAAATTAAAAACCAGGCAGCCTCGCTGATCCGTCTTAATAGGACTCACTGGCTTACATTAAATTAAGCATTTAAACAAATCAGCAGTGACGCATATATAATTATTCCACAAGACTTTTTCAGTTCAGGATTTAAGTTTTTGAAATCCATTGAAACCACAAAGGGTTAAAACATTCATGCTGGTAGTTTTACTATATTTCTTGCAGTATCACCGTCATGAGGCTCTTAAACCATTTCTAGTGTCATTTATGGTTCTTTAAACTCAAGATATAATATTTACACCAAGACTTTTAAAGACAGACGCACACCCCTTCCATGGACGTTCTTCGGCTGACCTGCTTACCTGCTCTTCATGGCCTCATGGCCCAAAACGTAAGGAGATCCCAGTTCCAGATGGATTCAAGCAGCGTAGCTGCCACACTGCACTGAACTACAGCCAAACAAACGGTAATGATTACCCTCTGGAGTTCCACGGGAAACCCACGGCTGAGACGTCAATTCCATCACGGGGCACATACACACACGTGAACGGGGTAATTTAAACTAGTCATTCTACTCTGGTTATCGAGCGATGCTTCACAAAATTACAGCAAGGCATGGTTTAAAAAGCCACGCTGATTTAGTATTTGCTTTGATGAAAAGCAGCTGTCCACCATCACGACTCACTGGAAATAGCTCAGGACAGGGACAGTTTCATCACTGTACACAAAAACCACACTGTTACCCTCCCTGTAGCTTTGGGATACATTTTTATTGTCACCAGCACATAAAGCCATAGTGTTTATTGTAAAATGTTCGCTTGCTGTAATAATTACTCTTTACTAGCTATAGATTGTTTGTATCAATCCAGTAGTCTAGCGCAAACTCAAAAAGAATAATACGTAAGCTTCTTAAGAAGAGACATTTTAATTCTGGGGGATTACTTCACTGATATTTACCCAACAACAATTAAAAATATTTATCCTCAATTGACAGTGACAGCAAACAGATTTAGTAAATTTGTTCCTCCAAGCTGATATGCAGGTTCTGACCCCTGAGACACGCCACACAGGGCTAAATGTTGCCCCGCTCCTTTGGGCTGGCATCTCCTCACTCCACCAGCTTTCTTAGCCCTGGTCTCCAAGAGGTGCTGGCCCTCCTGATTTACCTCCAGATGAACTTCTGATTGATGAGCCTTTTCCCCCCTCAGACTGAAATACTGCCCAAAAAAAAAAAAAACGCAAAAAAAAGTCGGAAATGGTTTTGAAGGACTATCGGTGTGCACTGCCACTGATAATTAGCGGAACTTGCTGCACTTTTCATGCTGCATTTACTCGATCTTCTGGAAAACCATTCCAGAAACCTTTGTTTTTGATGGAAAGACCTAATGAAAACCAGTGTTGTGAAGAAGATCTATCAGCCCCTATACACACACGTCTGCAAAACATCATTACTCCACAACTTAGAGGTTTTTATTCCCAGCCATTTGGGGAAGATGTTTGTGAAACAAATTTTAGAAAATGCAGGAAGATCAGCCACTGTGGCTGTACCAAACTTCCCAGCAGTTTGAGCTTCTGAAATCTGTTGATCTCTCTTTATAGACTTTGCTCCTCTGATTTTCTGCAGATCCTGCTGAATTTCTCCGGTTACTCTAACAATCCAGTCCCGTACAGACGGCCTGTGTTCATCTGCAGCGAGGCCTCAGTGCTGTCACTGTTGCTGTCACTGTCTCAGTCACTGTCGCTGTCTCAGTCGCTGTCTCAGTCGCTGTCGCTATCGCTGTCACTCTCTTCTTCGCTCTCGTCCTCCTTTTCTTCTTTTTTCACTTCCGTCTCCTCCGCGAGCCCAGAGAAAAAATCGTCCCCCACGCCAAAGGCCTTCTTGCTCAGGGACTTGAGGTTGCCGCTTTTCTTCTTCTTCTGCCGGTAATCGCTCACCATCATGGCGGGAAGGCCAGAGATATCCCAGAATTTGACCTGCTGGTCGTGGGCGCAGCTGGCCAAGAAGCGTGCGTCACGTGAACGGGCAATCTGCTCAATGGGCTCCCCGATGTGCTGGCCCACACTTCCCAGAACCCGGTTCGGCAGAAGATTGATCGCCCTGAAAGTACAAACAAGGAAGTTTGCACAAATAAAATGCCATATATTAAAGAGAAAATACTTAAATATTTCCAAATATCATTCCTTTCCCCACCATCACACAAAAAATTTTTGTAGTGTCCATAATCCCTCTAGTGGAAAATATAGGAATAGCTGTATACCCTCCTGATATCCAGCAATGCATTTTTGTTCTCTGCAAAAGGATATGTTTTTACTCATATCTCCTATACTATACTATATATGTCCTGTTGTTACTTAAAGAGGACAGTTAGAGCTTCAAGAAGACTTCACATGTGTGGGGTGTGACCCTGTCAACTTCCTTTCACATCAAAATTGTAGTCAATCCCCCCCTGGATTTCAGGAAAATATCAAAATAAGTCACTTTTCTGGCAGATGGAGAAACACAAGAACCAACGGTGTCTTGAGAAAATACCAAACTTGATCCTAAACTTAGTTCTATATTTCTAAAAATCATAGTGTGAGAAAACACTAATATTGCTAGAAGTGAAAGAAAACGTGATTTCTCAGGTAGCTTTTTATTCCAAAGATAATCTCAGTCAGGTACTAGCCCTGTTCCCCGATGAGCACGCATGCGGAGCGGCGACACCTCTGACCTGACTACGCCATCCATGGATGCGATACACAAAATGCTGTCGGTGACGGGGACGATGCAATCCACCGACTCTGCCTTGATCGCAAAGCGGTCACTAGTGGCACCAAAGCCATTCCAGTTGAAGAGGTAGATCATGCCTTCGCTAGAACCACAAACAACCTTTCGCCCACGCTGCAGAACAGGAGGGGAAGACAAAAACAGAGCCACTGGATTTAGTTTAATTCAATACAATTGATGATTAATTGATTACACAAGACTTCTTAAAATACAAGCCCAGAATCTTGGACTAGATACGTTTTTTTTTTTTTTTAATGACAAGAGTCAGTATTTTGACCTAAAAGACTTCAAAAGAACTTGCATTTTTCTAGTCAGCTCCCAGAAAAGATGAATAACTCAAAAATAAAATGTTTGTTTATAGAATTTTCTGCTGGAGTGTTCAAACCAAACAAACAAACAAACATGGTGACTGATAAAACAAAGTTTAGAGTATGCCTTTAAAGTTAGAGATTTAGGGAGCAGAGACCACCAGGACAGACCTTCATGATGGCCACAGAAGTGAGGTCCCCATCCTGGAACTCAGAGAGCAACTCAAAACGCCTCCTCTTGATGTTGAACACACCCATAGTCCCATCACCGCTGTAAACAAACAAACAAACAAAACAAACAAACGTGTGAATAAACTCTTGTAACACCCAGTGACACCTTCATTCATATTCCTCCACTCTTCCAGTTCTTGCCTTGAGGTTAACAGGATCTTCTTGGCCTGGTCAATGGTGATGCCACTTATGTAATCCTCATGGTGTTTCATGTCCATGAATGCCGTCCCCTTTCGCATATCCCACACCTTCAAGGCGCCACAATCATCCCCAGTTGCCAACAGGTTCTCATCGATTACCAGCAAGGAGTTGATGGGAACACTAGACGTTGTAAGAGAGGGAAATTAATGACTAAATAACGCCATCAGCCAACATAAATCAAAATTCAATCAGTTAACAGTAACATGACAGGACAGAACTCTTAAGGATTTTTAGTTGTAAAAGCATACGTTTAAAACTGACTAAAGTTACTAATGTCTCACCTGTGAGCCTTTGGGATGCGGGTGACAAGCTTTCCCTCCTCAACATCCATAATATGAACGGATTTGTCCTTAGACACGCTAAACAGTTCTGCAAATGCGAGAAAAGGTGAGACTGATGCAGATTGCTGTAGAGGAAAGATTTTTCAGATATTGTACCATATTCTGTAAATGGATAAGTGAAATAGAAAAGCAATAAACAAATGTTATGTCTGTGTAGGTGTCCATCAACTCACTCAGCCCATCTTGGGAAAAGGCTACCTCCCTGCACGACTTAAGGTGGTGTCCTGATGACCAGAGCTCCTTATTTCCCCCTTCTGTGCAGGAGTAGGAGTATCTGCAGCAACACACGGGCTCTTGCCATCACAAAAGCGCACAAACACACAATCGAAACAGTTCCACGGTTTAATTAGCGTGACCGTATCTTGCTTTGCAGAAAAGACAACACGGAGGGCAAGATGCAAAGGACGGCGTCAGAGCAGCTCACATATGCACACAGAAAGTATTTTGGGTGTAGAAAGCAAATGTCAACATAGAGCAAAGCAAATCCTAGAAATTTAATGTATTTTTAGGTACAAAAAAATGGGACAGGTCTGGGGACCAGGATTGCAAACCTTAAATTTGCTATTTTTACTTAGAAGACAGATTTTTTTTATACTGACAAGCCATATTTCTTACCCTATATTTATCTCTCGAAGTCTTCGAAATGATTTTACGTATTTACGGACAGGCTGAGTTCCAAACTTTTTTTACGGACTGTCCGTAAATCTACAAACGGTTGGTAACACTGAAGAGGACGTATGGTCGCCATACGTTTAACTATATCCTTGGTTACTTTATGGCGCTATGTGTTTTTGATTAAGGTGTCAGAAATACACTTAGGATATGAGTCTCACACATAGATATCACCATCGATGTCACCGGCGGCAAGGATGTCCCGCGTCGGGTGAAAAGCCAGGGTGTTCACGATGGCATCGAATTTGATATCTTCGGGAGTCTCCCTAATCCTGGGCTCTGGAGATTCCTCTGCCCCATCTTCCTAATAATAACACTTGGCTAATCACACACTGCAGTGACATCTTACATTCCGCAAGCAACGCGAAGAAAATCGTAAACCACGATGCGATCAATTTAGCCCCTCGTTGGACACTCACCTCGTCGCTTTCGTTTTCAGCATCAGATTTATCCGACAGCACAGAAGCATCAAGATCTTCCTGAAACATACACATGGTTAAATAAAACGAGTCTACAGGTAACCAAAAGGTACGAGGAGATTGCCAACAACCTCCGAAATTACATGCACTCGTGTTACTACCGTGGAGGCTGCCATCTTGAGTCAATCTAGGTCATGAAAGCTTAAAGATAAATACACTAGTAAGAATAACATTTAAATACTTATGTAACGTTGCGTCTTTATGCATTACATTATATACAAGCAAACATAATCCTTCACTGATGCTAGGGATGACACCAGTGTAAGTATTTTTTTCTGGAACTCTATATGTATTTTGGCTTTCAGGATGGATCTTCGTTGCAAGACATGCGCAGTGTAAATTTCTTGCAAGTTTATAGAACTTATTTGAACAACGTTTTGCTTGGTCTTGTAAATAGAACAATTTAATTAAAATGGAATTTGCACATTTTATCAAAATGCACAACCCCGTGTGAGGCTCGGACTCACCACCGACGCGCTAACGGCTAACCCCTTGGCTCGAGACTTGGTAGGAGAGGCAAATATGATTGGTTGTCGCTACCACGATTTGAGATCTTGAATTTTGGTAGCAGAAATCGACGAGACTGGCTGTTGCTACCAAGAGTTACCTCGATTTATGGCTTGCGGCAGGCGCTAATGAGGCAGATACACACTGCTTTTCGTAAGATATACATCACCGTAAATAACTACTATGGTCTTCATAAGAGCGTGCTTACACTTACCATGCTACTTCAGATTATCAGATTGACGTGTCTAGCGGCGGAAGCGCAGGTTCTGTACCGCTCCAATACTGTGGAGCCCACTAAGCAAGAATATTTAGTTTGAATATTAAAGTGTGTTTGATTACGATCCAAGCAAAAACAGCACTGCCCCGTGTGAGGATCGAACTCACGACCTTCAGATTATGAGACTGACGCGCTACCTACTGCGCTAACGAGGCGTCATACATGTGCTTTTCCTTAAGGTTAAATCATCATAAATAACCATTGTCTCCATTTAAGAAAAGTGTTGCATGTCTGCATTTAACATGGTACCCCTGACAGAAACATAGAAAAGTACGTCACTGCCCCGTGTGAGGATCGAACTCACGACCTTCAGATTATGAGACTGACGCGCTACCTACTGCGCTAACGAGGCTGATGCACGCCCCTTCCGTTACGATGACATCACCGTAAATAACTACCATTGTCTCCTTTTAAGAACGGGGTCGCATGCTTGCATTTAACACGGCATGTGACATGTGAACTTCACAGGAACATAGAAAATACGATTACGTCACCATAAATGACCACTGCTCTACTGAGCTGATGCATAACTGTTCTCTTAGTATTACATCGCCACAAATAACCACCATTTGTATTTATTATGTTACTGACGTGCGAGCTGCAGAGAGACATGGAAAAATATTCAAGTGCCCCGTGTGAGGATCGAACTCACGACCTTCAGATTATGAGACTGACGCGCTACCTACTGCGCTAACGAGGCTACTGCTCTTTATTTTTTCCTAAGATTATTTAACCATAAATAACTACCATGGTTGTAATTTAAAATTTATACATGCTTACATTTATCATGCTGTTCTTAACATAACTGCACAGAAACATAGAAAAAAAGTACTGCCCCGGGTGAGGCTCGAGCTCACGACCTATGCAACTGACACCCTACCTACTGCGCTAACAAGGCACCAGCAAACTGCTCACCAATAGCTGATCAGGACTATTGACATTATCATTTCCTGTAGCAGATCAGCATACTTGCCTCACACCACCAGGACTGGGGGTTCGAATTCTGCCTGTGCAGAATTTTTTTCCTTCACGGTCCAAAGACACAGAAAAATCAAGCATCCAATAGCAACCAATCACACAACGTCAGACTGCATTGTGACAACCGTAAAGTTTGGTTGGGGAGGGATAATGGTATGGGGTTGTTTTTCAGAGATTGGGCTAGCCCCCCCCCCCGTGAAAGGAACTCAATGCTTCAGCACACTAAGATATTTTGGACATTTTTAAGCTCCCAATTTTGTGGGGAGTCCTTTTCTGTTCCAGCATGACTGTGCCCCAGTGCACAAAGCAAGGTCCACAGACACATGATTGGGTTAGTTTGGTATGTAAGAACTTGACTGGCCCACACAGAGCCCTGACCTCAACCCCAGCGGACACCTTTGAGATGAACTAGAATGGAGATTGAGAGCCAGGCCTTCATGTCCAACATCAGTGCCTGACCTCACCAATGCTCTTCTGGATGAATGGGCAGAAACCCCCACAGACACACTGCAGAATGTTGTGGAAAGCCTCCCCAGAAGAGTGCCAGCTGTTATATCTGCAAAGGGGGGGGGGGCACTCCATACTGATGCCTATGATTTAGAATGGGGTGTCATGTGACTGTCTGCAGGTCCTCGAAGTACCGGATTGGGAAGCTTTGCCTTAAGAGACAGTCTACTGTCCATCTAAGAATCTGGAAGCAGTCAGTTCAATGTACTAGCTTCAACACATTAAGATGACAGAAAGGCATGATTTCAAAAATTCTTCTTTTAAGTATGACGACAAGGAAATGGGCACATCGCTCTTAATTTATTGGATTTCCCACAACCAACAATTGCCAGAATATGACTTATGTACAAGGCTGTAAAACACGGTCTCTCCTGACACACTAACATTTCTCTTACAATTATGAAACTGAGATCCTCCGGAGACACACAGAATGCTATCATACAAGGAATCAAAACGCAAATCGTTTCTATTGGCATGGAAGCAATTGTTATATAAAGCTGCGTTAAAATTCCCATCATCCTTCAGTATTTAGGCCTCTTCACTTCAACCCTGGAGGGGAAGACAAGAAACTGATATCAGTTTAAACAAGGGCATCAGTGAACTGCTGAAATGCATACTTAACTTGCCTGGCCACTAGACTACAATAAGTTGACCACTGAAAATGGTCATTTCCAGTTTTGCTATTACCTTGCTGCTTAAAACAGTGTTACTCTTGATAGTTTTATGCACAGGTTTTACCACAGCAATACAAGATGAGTGGCACCGAATCAGAAAAGCAGAAAGGCCATTCTACAGTCAAACACCACACAGAAAGTTTAACAGAAAGCATGACCAACCCATCAGCTTCCATCTTCTTCCTTTTTTCAATGATCTGAAATAAAAACACAAAGTAACTTTAGTATTTATTCACTCCTGACCATCCCATCGCCCTATTCACTGATCTGTACGCTTCCTGAGATTTACTGCAGCACATACTGTCTCCTTCACAGTGCTGGTCTGATCTGTACGCTTCCTGAGATTTACTGCAGCACATACTGTCTCCTTCACAGTGTTGGTCTGATCTGTACGCTTCCTGAGATTTACTGCAGCACATACTGTCTCCTTCACAGTGTTGGTCTGATCTGTACGCTTCCTGAGATTTACTGCAGCACATACTGTCTCCTTCACAGTGTTGGTCTGATCTGTACGCTTCCTGAGATTTACTACAGCACATACTGTCTCCTTCACAGTGCTGGTCTGATCTGTACGCTTCCTGAGATTTACTGCAGCACATACTGTCTCCTTCACAGTGCTGGTCTGATCTGTACGCTTCCTGAGATTTACTGCAGCACATACTGTCTCCTTCACAGTGCTGGTCTGATCTGTACGCTTCCTGAGATTTACTGCAGCACATACTGTCTCCTTCACAGTGTTGGTCTGATCTGTACGCTTCCTGAGATTTACTGCAGCACATACTGTCTCCTTCACAGTGTTGGTCTGATCTGTACGCTTCCTGAGATTTACTGCAGCACATACTGTCTCCTTCACAGTGTTGGTCTGATCTGTACGCTTCCTGAGATTTACTGCAGCACATACTGTCTCCTTCACAGTGTTGGTCTGATCTGTACGCTTCCTGAGAATTACTACAGCACATACTGTCTCCTTCACAGTGCTGGTCTGATCTGTACGCTTCCTGAGAATTACTACAGCACATACTGTCTCCTTCACAGTGCTGGTCTGATCTGTACGCTTCCTGAGATTTACTACAGCACATACTGTCTCCTTCACAGTGTTGGTCTGATCTGTACGCTTCCTGAGATTTACTGCAGCACATACTGTCTCCTTCACAGTGTTGGTCTGATCTGTACGCTTCCTGAGATTTACTACAGCACATACTGTCTCCTTCACAGTGTTGGTCTGATCTGTACGCTTCCTGAGATTTACTGCAGCACATACTGTCTCCTTCACAGTGTTGGTCTGATCTGTACGCTTCCTGAGAATTACTGCAGCACATACTGTCTCCTTCACAGTGTTGGTCTGATCTGTACGCTTCCTGAGAATTACTACAGCACATACTGTCTCCTTCACAGTGTTGGTCTGATCTGTACGCTTCCTGAGATTTACTGCAGCACATACTGTCTCCTTCACAGTGTTGGTCTGATCTGTACGCTTCCTGAGATTTACTGCAGCACATACTGTCTCCTTCACAGTGTTGGTCTGATCTGTACGCTTCCTGAGAATTACTACAGCACATACTGTCTCCTTCACAGTGTTGGTCTGATCTGTACGCTTCCTGAGAATTACTACAGCACATACTGTCTCCTTCACAGTGTTGGTCTGATCTGTACGCTTCCTGAGATTTACTGCAGCACATACTGTCTCCTTCACAATATTGGTCTGATCTGTACGCTTCCTGAGAATTACTACAGCACATACTGTCTCCTTCACAGTGCTGGTCTGATCTGTACGCTTCCTGAGAATTACCACAGCACATACTGTCTCCTTCACAGTGTTGGTCTGATCTGTACGCTTCCTGAGATTTACTACAGCACAGTCTCCTTCACAGTGTTGGCCATCACTTAATGACTTCATTAAGATGCCTCTTCCATTAACCTCCCTACTTACCTATAGCACATGGGTGACCGCATAACCGAAGCCCCGCCCCTTGCTTCCCTCTGCCCACTCACCGCACTGATCTTCTTCCACTGCCTGTCCAGCTCAGCTTTCTCATTGGTCTCCTTAAATCGACGGGTCTTTCGTCCCTCTGACATCTTTATTCCGTACTGGAATGCAGCCCTGAATAAAGAAACAGTGAGAATCTATTAATAAACTGAAAGCACAGTCAGAAGCCAAATGACAGAGTTTGGCACGAGCGATGTCGCCATGAGCCAAGCTGGTCGGGAACGTACTTGGGCAGAGCCTCCTTGTTATTCATGTAGTCGCTGTATTCCTCTTGGGTGTCGAAATCCCAGCGACCAAGGGGGCCCTTCTTGTTACCCTGGAGACAGAGCAAGATCAATCAAAAATCGACCAATCACGTCATGCAAAGGCTGTGTCAATCTGACATCGTGCCCCAATCCCCATACGTCTAATCATCCGCTCTTTCAGTGACGAGTAACGACCACAACCGCGGCTCAGCGGTCACGGGCAGCACACCTGGTCCATTTTGCTGTAGTCCACTTCCTCATCACTGTCCACTGCAAGGTCGTCCATCCTGGGGAAGAGGCAAGAGGACAGAGTGAGGCGAGCTGGGCCAATGGGGAAGAGGCAAGAGGACAGAGTGAGGCGAGCTGGGCCAATGGGGAAGAGGCAAGAGGACAGTGTGAGGCGAGCTGGGCCAATGGGGAAGAGGCAAGAGGACAGAGTGAGGCGAGCTGGGCCAATGGGGAAGAGGCAAGAGGACAGAGTGAGGCGAGTTGGGCCAATGGGGAAGAGGCAGCCATTTCGGAACACTGGCCAAGTGACCGAAACGTGGGATGTGCTGGTGAAACACGGCCCACTTTCAAACGACAACGCTGACTGCTCAAAGGATCACGAACATCGAATCTGGCCCCATATAACAGTGGGGGACTAAGGGCCTTGCTCAAGGGTCCACAGACATGTGACTGTTCTGCTGAGGCTGGGGCTAGAACTGGCGACCTTCTGATTACAGGATGAGAGATTTAGCCCCCCAGGTGCACCTGAAGAGCACCGTCGTCTGGCGTTCCTAGACACGGGCCCGTTGCCGTGGCCACATGAAGCCCCGCCCTATGGTTAGACGGATCACTCACGTGGCAGGGTAACACTCAGCGTAGCTGTTGGACATCCCAAAGAAATCCCCGACGTGCTTCTTCTCCTCGCGGCGGGACGGGGCAGTGCCAGGGGGTCAAGGAACACTACGCCAACACCAGGCGGGCAAACGCATAAATAAAGGGGCGGGCAAACCCCCAACCGCCAACCCGAAAAGACGGTCCTGCTCAGGCCACAGTTTGGGCCTTCAAGCTCCCTGCCCAGAAGGTTCTACAGAAAGGATATTTCTCCTGGACCTGCCACTGGCCGGCCGCGGCACCAGCGAACTTCTCGTTGATCAGCTTGATCTGGTCCTTCACCGATCCGGGCCCTGAGAGTACAGAGGAAGAGCAGCGCAATCAGGGCTGCTATAAGTCAGCCACAAACACCAAACACCCCCACGCACAGCACCACCGCGTCGATTTATCATGCATCTACGGGGTAATTACCTTTCTCGATCTCCAGAGCCTGCCATGGGGGGAAGAAAAGGGAAGTGAGTCATCTCCCGTGACTGACAAAACGAGCAATTCAGAAAAGCGACAGAGCAGCTGACGGCGTTGGGTCTATGTCCCGTAAGGAAGGTCACCTCCTCGTCGGCCCTGGGCTTCTCAAAGTAGCTGTGCCTCCTTTTCTCCTCCTCGCGGTCCCTGTCCCGCTCTCGCTCCCTCTCTCTCTCCCTCTCCCTCTCCCTCTCCCTCTCCCTGTCCCGCTCCCTGTCCTTCTCGCGGTACCGCTCCTTCTCCCGGTCACGGTTATTCTTGGACGTAGACGGGATGTAATCGCCGATGTCGTCGAATATGCTGCAGGGCAGAGCAAAGGGTATGTTTCACGCGCAAACCAGCTTTAGAACAGGGGTGGGGACCCTGATCCACGCGGGTTTTTGGGGTGACCTCTCAGTCAGCCAATAACAGTGGGTCCTCAGGACTGGAGCAGAGAAAAACTGCTTTCTTATTGGCTGATTGTGAGGTCATCCCAGAAACCCGAACCCACACCGGCCCTCCATGGATCAGGTTTCACTCCCCCGCCTTAGACAATTTTTAAAAGAGCTTGAGACAGAACCATCTAGAACTAAAAACTATAGAAATGCAGAAACATACAGCAACTGTGAGAAAGTTTTAGGCAGTCTAAGAAAACGGCGTTCAGATGGTGTTTTTGATGCAGGAAAAACTGTCTGTCAAAGTGTGTCAGCTTAGCCGCTTCAAAACCGCTCCTGATGTCGCCACAGCAACCATCCAATACACCCATGGAGTTTTTAGACTCAACCGATACCGAACCTCGAACAGCTAATCAACACCTCACCCACGTTTTAACTTGATTAACTTTGACTAATTAAGCTGGATGTGAGATGTAACGAATGCAAGGAATGGCTGAGGTGGCCCTGAGGAGAGGTTTGGGAACTGAAGCGGTGTTCATCTAGCCGTCCAGCAAGGCATCTTTTTAGAGAACGGAGGACATTCTTGTAAGCCTTTGTTGTGTTACTCTTAATTTTTACATGTTCTAAACTTAAATTGTGCTCAGAAGACATATACGAATGGGATAAATAGCTTCCTTTGACTGCCTAAGACTTTTGCTCAGCACCGTACCTTCATATAAAGAACAACATGCAGTGATCATCTTTTAAAGGTAGTAAAATAAACGCTTGCATGAGTTAAAAGAAAATCAGTATCAGCAGGAATGACGGGAAGCAGTGACTCCACGGGTCGGATCAGCCCGACTGACGGGAAGCAGTGACTCCACGGGTCGGATCAGCCCGACTGACGGGAAGCAGTGACTCCACGGGCCGGATCAGCCCGACTGACGGGAAGCAGTGACTCCACGGGCCGGATCAGCCCGACTGACGGGAAGCAGTGACTCCACGGGCCGGATCAGCCCGACTGACGGGAAGCAGTGACTCCACGGGTCGGATCAGCCCGACTGACGGGAAGCAGTGACTCCACGGGTCGGATCAGCCCGACTGACGGGAAGCAGTGACTCCACGGGTCGGATCAGCCCGACTGACGGGAAGCAGTGACTCCACGGGTCGGATCAGCCCGACTGACGGGATGCAGTGACTCCACGGGCCGCTTACTTTATATCTGCCTCCGGTGCTTTTTTCTCATCCAGCTTCCCTAAGGAGATAAAATCGCAGCGTCTGTGAATCCGGTAACGCCGCGCCTTTAAGACGCATCGCGCTCACTGTCTCTCGTATGCGGGTGAAGCTAACGGGCTGGCGGTAAGATGGCCCGTGTGCCCGGGTTACGCAGCCCGTCTACCTTTCTCCTTCTTCTTCATCTTCTTGTTGCGCGTCCCTTGGCGCAGGTAGGACAGGATCTGGGTCAGCTTGCTGATGACGATGTCGTTGGTGGTGAGAGTGGTTTGGGCCTGGGGAGAGGGGACATTGGCGTGAGACGGACGGTGGGGCGGGCGAGCGAGCCGGGCAGGGGGGGGCCGGTCACGCACCTCCATGGTGGGGCAGTCGGCCTTGCTGCGGATGAGCGTGGTGGGGATGTCCGTGTCTGCATACTCGTCCTCCAGGTCGACCACGTAGGCCATGCGGCCCGGCAGGAAGAGCTCGTTACGCTCCATCTGACGGCCCTTAAACAGGATGCGGTAGATGTTCCTCCCTGGGGGGGGGGCAGTAAGGACACCTTCGTATGTCCACACAGCAGGTGGGACAGCACAATGGCCGCCAACCCTCTCCCTATGTTACGGGCTTGTGTACTTTATCCCTTTTAGGAAGGGATTTGATTAATTAAAATTAGGTTCCCCCCCCAAAAAAAAAAAGAGAGAGCTCACCCAGACGGGTCTTAAACTCAATTTTCTGTTCTGGATCTTCATCTTTCCTGGGGGAGATCAGAAAATATTTTTAAATCTGGGGTAGGGACACAGACCTTTGCAAAATTAGGTTTCTTCTAAAGTTAGGAAATGGAGTGCAAGTGTGCCGTATCACACATCAAACCAGGACGGGCACAGCGTGGTGGGGGGGGGGGGTACATACTTCACTTCCTTCTGCGCTTTCTCCATCATGTCCTCCTCCTCCTTCTCTTTGCTGGTGATTTCTGCTCTCACCTGACGACACACCAAGGACACCAGTAAGACCCTTGGCTGATCTGTGCAGTGCGGTATTCCCAGCTCCCTGGTTCCTCTCCCGGAGGAGCTTCGGGAACAGGGCGCCCTACTATCCTGCCATCTTTAGACACCGGTGCCTCACGGTGGGCATGAAGCATGCGACGGAAAGGCAGAGGCTGACCTTCTGCAGCAGGGCGAAATCCAACCCTTTCACCAAGTGAGTGTGCTCCATGTCACCACCCAAGAACTTGGACTCCTGGATCAACTGACGCCTCTTCTCCGCCGCCGACTTATCCCTGGGGACGTAGAATATGAGCAGTGAACGGAATGTCGAGGCCTCGACAGCCACAAGGGGGCGACTGCGACGCAAGGGCACTCACGCCTCGGCTGTCGGCCCCACCGCCCTGTAGTTGGCCGTGGTGCTGATGAGCTCCGTCTCCTCGTAGTCCTTGTTGACGCCATCGCGACGCTCACGGGCACGGTCACGGTACTTCTCAGCCAGCTCCCGCTCGCGTTCCAGCTCTTGCTGCCTCAGCTTGGCATAGTAACTGAGGCGGGAGGGGGTCAAAGGTCACAAGGGATGGACGTGCAGCTAAGATATGATTGGTTGATCCCACCTCCTCTACAACCTGATTGGTTATCTCTCTGAAACAATCATTTTTTGTTTTGCCGTCAGAACATTTTTGCGTAAGATCAAACAAAGGAGACAGCGGGATGCCAGATTGTGACATTTTTAGTGTTGATACGGTCACTGAAAGGTGATTTAAGCAGATTACATGTTTATAAACATTAAATATGGACTTGCACTTCAGTCTGCTGTGCTTAACACTACAGAAAACGACCAAATGTGAGTATCGTGTTTCTACTGCGTCACGTCAGAAGCACACGGCAGCCGACTTATTTGCAGTTAGAGTTCAGCAGAGAGGCCCAACCGCATCAAGGCACCTTTTCTTTTTCCGTCTGCGAGCTGCTGGGTCTTCGTCCTCGTTATACTCCCTCGGCATCCTGGGGAAATTGGGACACGAAGCATGAGGGGACGGTCGGGCTCATTGCGCAGACCTGCACCTGGGCTTACGCACTGTTCACTCTACCGTATGACATTTTTAGGACGTCAGTATATGTTTGCAGGATGCAGAAAAAGAAGCGTCACTCACTCATGGTGCCTGGATTTCGATGGGGGAGCGGATGAAGGCGCAGCCCGAGGGGTCATTAAAAGCTTCCTGAAGTCCTCATTGGTCAGCTTAGATCTGAGGAGAGATAAAGCAAACTCATTCTAGGGATACCAAGACAAATGATTAAACTGCATGGCACACAACCCTTGTTAAATGCATGACCAGAATGCGGAGCTCAATTTATTCTGCATTTTTCACAGTTTACTGCTTTTATTAATCCCACTGAAGAAGGCTGCTCATTATACCAGAAAACCAGGACACTGAATCTGGTCCGGACCGTTACTGGCAACTTCTCATATTACCATAAATTATCTTAACACTAGTTCAACTAAACTTGGCATGAATTTAGAGAGAAATAGCCAGAATCCTGTTAATAAGCCCAATAAACAGCGGGCATCAATAGTAATCAATATTTTGTTATCCCTGTTTAACTTTTAAATACAGCACACATTCCACCTTAAAGCTCTGAGGATTTACGAGTTAGTCACAACCAACTTTCACTGTACAGATGCAAACAGACTAGTCTGACAACATCAAAAATCGCATTAAATATTACTAATTGTCAACGATATTTGAAACAGCAATTGGAACTCACTGTAGCGCTGACCGGTGATCTTCCACCTCATGGTTATCCGGGGCGAGGGGGTTGGAGTAGAGCTCAGCTGAGGAGAGCAATCGGACAGAGTGACCGTCCATCCCGGCTGCCATGATCACAATCGGTGCCCGACGTGCGCCGACACTCCGATCGCTAGCGGACGCCCCACCCACTCCCACAGCATCCCCGTTTACTTCTATTCATATATTACTGAAATATTAAATATTAAGTATCTGACGCAGTTTTGAAAATGCGGACCTATTCCTTTTAAAGGTTCAGCCTATATTCTGGTTGTTAAAGACACCCAACGAATTACACATTTTCCTTGCAGATAATCTCCTATCGCAAACAAAGACGGGATTCTCCACCAAACGCAAAGTTGTAGTTCACTGCGAAGATAATGTAAAAGATACAGTACAGCTCATGTAGTTTAACAAAACAACATATAAAATAAAACGAATGGAGTCAGTGCACAGAGGCAGCATGCCTCGTATGCTTAATAATAGTGCACTAAAAAAATAAACTGCTAACAAATTTAGGTATCAGCAAACTGAATAGCATTAAAAGCTTAACAAATAAAGATTATAGGGCTGTCAGGTCAGCTAACTGCATACGTAGTTCACACTACCAGAGGCTGGGCAACAAAACAACTCAACTTACTTTCTCGTTCCGGCATGTTGAGAAAAGGAGTTTGCCCGTTGGTTAGCTACTCGATATGGTCCGTTTTAATTATTCGCTAAAGAGAAGCCGATTCCCCAACGATTAAAGTAAAATTCTTAATGATTTTGGACGTGGTTTACATACTAGGCCTCGTCAACACCAAACCATCACTAACCTACATTCCTCAAACGGAAATGACAGACAGTGTAGTTGCGCAGGATTTTTTTTCCGAGCAATGAAATTGATTACTTTAGCCTTAAAAGCCTACCTAACGTCGATTGGTCAATAGACAAAACAAAAGCTCTGTCGATTGGGTAATTTTATCGTCACTCTGAATCTCTGACTATAATTGGTTTATAACCGAGAAGCAACTCGAACTTTTATTGGTTTATAATAGAAAGGGGCGTTGCTCACAACATCTTCTGCAGTCTGCACTAAAGGTGAAAATCATGGCTGCCGCAGTTGTCAGAGCTATCGGATCTAACCTTGGCAGAAATCTTCGGGAGGTTCGCTTACATTTTTGTCAGACGTCGCCAGCGAGTCAAGGGGCAAGGTAGCATATCCTTGAGTAATGGATTTTATGTATGCTGAAGCGCGATGAATTAACTGAATTACATCTCTCTGTGTGGCTAGGCTTATCCGTTTGGATGCAATGTTACAATAACAATGGCTTTAATGTTTTTCAGAACCCATAACAACTATTTAAACATAGTTAAACGCACATTTAAAATGGATATGGTTTTACTTAAAATAGTTTAAGAGCTAAATAAATAATTAGTGTAAGGTCATAAATTATGATTTAGTGAAATTTACTTAATGATTTCCTTTAACAGGGACTTCGTGGAACAGCATTACGTGACTTTAAAGAAAGCAAATCCCGAGTTTCCCGTTTTGATCAGGGAATGTTCAGGAGTCAAGCCTAAACTCTGGGCTCGGTTTGGTAAGAGTAACTATGACAGTATCTAATGTAACGCATTGTTCAGAATCGTAACATGATTTCAGTTTGGACTTATATAAGTGTATGTTAATGCTTAAATTGCTTGTATATTTTCAGAGTTTGGTAAAGAAAGCAGTGTGGCACTGGACAATATGAACATGGACCAGGTGGCAAAGGCATTAGAGGGGCTTGTTAAGGTCAAAGCATGACAGGTCATACTGCATAAGATGATCTCGACCACGTGACATTGTATGTCAAAGATTAAAGATATTTGTATCACAATGTGAAATTTCTTAATCTCCTCTCCTGTGTAATAAATCTGCTGGTATATCACATCGTTTCTTGATAGTCCATTCTTTGCATTATAATTCACTGATGTAACCTCAAAATTTCATGAGTTACACAAGCAGCCAGAAAAAGTGTGGCACTGTTCTTTGCAAGAGATGTGCAAGTGACCTGGAAACAGGAGTGAATTAGCAGCATGGTGACTACTGGTTCATATCTGTACAGTTGGTGACATGTTGTGCTCTTAGGTCAGCATTTTTGTCACACAGCTGAAGCTTTTTATTTGTGTAACTGCATTTTGCAGCTTCCTGGCCGAATGTATTTGGGGCAGCGTGTGGCTCAATGGGCAAAGCTTCCGTGCCTGTGGCTGGAATGTCGCTGGCTTGAGCCTGGCCTCGGCAGAATAGTGATGTTTGTGGGCCCTTAAGCAAGGCCCTTAACACCCAGCTCCATGGGCGCCGCTTTGGGTGGCTGCCCTTCACTACCAAGCTCGCTCTCACCTACATGTGTGTCACGGAGAGCAAGATGGGGCAGGCAAAAAGAAAAACTGCCCGAAAGGATCAATAAAGTGTCTATTGTTTGAAATCATGTCCAGCCAGGGATTAGCCCCCATTCTGGGCAGCCCCAGTCCCCATGTGCTCCCCGGTATCGATTCCAGGCTCAGAGTGACCTGTGCTGGCTAAGCAGTTATGAGGGATGGGTAGATTATCACTAAACGTGGCAGAGAATCAAGAAATCTAAGTCTTTAAAGTGTTACCTTCGGGATCCCCCCCATATTTAGGGCTCTACAAGTAAGATTAGGGGTTTGTATAAACTTTATTTCTTTTACATAGCAACTAAATCTAGTAACATTAGAAAATGTAACAAGAATAACAGAACTTCTGCAGATATTAAACTACACAGTGCTGCTTGTAGATTTTCTTATTGAGAACGTTTTATAACAACCTGTATGTTAAACATGAACATAGGTGATCTGTTGTCTGCCATTTTAAGGATCACCAATCAAGGGCTGGTTTTCCCCATTTCACTCCTTTCACTCAGTGGCCTAATCTGGCTCTGGACTGGTCCTCATGGGTGAAAGTGTGTCCAGCAGAAACCTGTAAGGAGTTGCCTTCATCTTCTTCCGTTTTCTGTTCTTCTGTTTGATTTGATCTATGAAAGACGTCAACAGCTTCATGAGCACTGGGACCGAATGAGCTAGCTAATAGTTAATATACTACACAAGCATAACACTGTGCAGTAACAAAATTAGATGGAACACCCCCCGCCCCTTCATAAAGTCTTTACTAAAAGCCCAGCTTTGTGTGACTTATCTCAATGTAACCAGGTTCACCAGATTGGCATCTGAGGCTGTCCTTTGTGCTACCACTACGTGGCGCTGTTTCAGTTTTGGTGCAACTTGTCTTAAAATTTAATCAGCTCTAAACTTCATGCATATAATATGTCACCAAAGTTGAAAAAAGATCCAAAAAATACTTTTTGAGTTATCATGCTAGTGAGAAAAATGTCGGCAGTGGCCGACCGGTCCTAAAACCATAGGTTTCCCTCTCTGGGGAATCTAATACTCACTCTTTTCCCTCCTCTTCACTCCGAGGAGTGCACTCAGGCTCCCAGCTGGAGTGACCGGCTCACAACTTCCTGCAGTCTTCGCCCCCTTTCTTCCAGCTTCAGCTTGCTTATCCTTCTTGACTTTCTTTTTAAGCACCTTGGTTTTGTTTCCTGGCCCCGGTTTTGAGGCGACGCCTTCATCGGACTTCTTCCTTTTCTTGGAGCTCTGGCTGGTTGTGTCGAGAGTGAAGAGCGCCCTCTTGAGGGATGAGGACTTCCTCACGATCTTCCTGGAGACGGTGACTAGCTCCTGGCTAGCCTCAGAGGGGTAGTCTCTCTTTGCCTTACCAGGTGTAACCTTCTCCATCTTCCAAGTGCTCTCGCTCATTCCATTCTCCGCATCCTCCACTTTTACCTTCTTTTTCTTTTTGTTCATCCTCCTCCACTTCTTTTCTCCGGATAGGGTGATGATGGTGGGAGCGGTATTCACAGAAGCCATCGGATGTTCCTTTGAGGTGTCACTATCTGATCATACAGAATGAATTATTAGTTTAACGCAGAATGAAAACCAATGGTTTCGATGGGATCATGACTCAGTTGCTTGTCTTGTTTACCCATGTCTCAGGTCATCAGTCCATATGCAAGCTCACCCATGTGTATCAGAGACTCTGCGCAGCATTATCAGTCTGTGGTTGTACAGCTTGTAGACACCTTACCTGAAAGAATCAATGCCCATGTCTCCTTCTGTTTCTCTACATCCCGGGAGCGATCAGATTTAGCACCTCCGCCTCGCCCCTCTGGCGCGACCTCTGAGCATCTTGCTCTCTTCTTCTTTTTCTTCTTTGCCGGCGGGTCCATTTTATCTGCCCGTCTCTTCCTCTTGGTCTCCCCTGTTGAGGTTTTCAGAGTGCAAATGGCCTCCCGCTCAGTAGGTGGCGCCACTTCAGAGGCCTGCAGGTCAGAGGAGCAAGGGAGACGCCCAGCATCAAGGCACCCAGTTCCAGAGAAAAGCTAGAAACATTAACAAAATATATACCTACATTGTGCTTTAATATCGGAGGCATTGGATGCCATTTTTTTTACACATATATTGCAGTTCAGAATTGTACTTTGTGCATTTTTTTCCACCCCTGTAAAAACCAGAACAAGAGCAAGTCACAACCTGCAAGCGTTTTGAGTCCTCAAGGCTGATGTCCTTGCCGATTGTTGTGGTCTTAGCTGCTGAACAAGAGATGCAGATTCACAGAGAACAGAGGACGCATTCAGCATGTCAGGAATGAGCACACAGAAATGTGAGTGGCTGAACATGCCCATATAACAAATCCCCATATCTAATCATATCTCTCCCAGGGCTCATGGGGGCACCTTCGCATGCCGCTGCATTTGGGGGGCTGGGGAGGGACATACCCCCGCTCTTCTGCTTCTCAGCCGGGAAGGTGGTCTGTTTCCTTCCTTTTCTTTTCCTTTTCTCTCCACTTTTCACAGGAGCTTCCTTGGAGTCCAACAGAGACTGAACACAGAGTGTAATGTCGGTTCTTGAGTTTACAAAACAAAATCAGCTGCACTTTACCAAAATACCTGCATGAGAGGTATGATGTTAGTATGGTTATGGCAGATGCTGCAGTCGCTCCCTGACCTGAGAGGGCTCCTCTTCAGCAGTCCCACTGCCCTCCAGGTTTGTGGCCACGGCGCAAGTCAGGTCTGAAACAGCAGGAGACAGAGACGTCACAGTAAGATTCTCACCTAGCAACACTGTGTAGTCATGTGCCCTGCAGGTCAGATCAGGTAATGTACCTGAAACTAAGCAGGTTTGGGCCTGACCAGTACTTGAATGAGAGACCATTGAGGAAAGTGGGCTGCTGCTGGAAGTGGCTTGTGGTGTGACCAGTAGGTTAGCCCATCATGTGGTCTGTGTGCATCCCAGTGCAGTGATGGGGACACTGGGCTGTAAAAATGGTGCTGTCCTCTGGATAAGAAGTAAAACTGAGGTCCTGACTCTCTGAGGTCATAAAAGATGTTCTGACTATAATTGCCCCCTGTGGGGCGATCTGGCCTTGTAATAATCCCCAGTATCTAACTGGTGAATTCTCTCCTGCCCCTTAGCCACTGTGTGGTGAGAGTTCTGGTGCAGAAAGGCTACTGTTGTATCATCCAGGTGGGGGTTGAAGCCGCTCCCTGTGACTTTTGCAAAAGTGCTTTGAGTGTGTTGAAAAATATCAAAACCATTCAGTGTTTCTCCAACCACTATATTAGGGGGGTGCCCCGCCCACCCTCCCTTGAAGGTCAAGTTAATTTTATTTAGTATTATTTTCTATATAGCGCCAGATCAAAAAGTAATTTAAGTTAACCTTTCCTATAGAACGGGTCTGTATATTGTCCTTTTATTAAACAAACCAAATAGCCGTATGTTATTTATCTTATTTACACAACAGCTTGTCATTTTTGTCTCTACAAGGTCACGCGTTTACAATTCTCCTCTGCTCTCTGTGTTGCGCGTAGCGGAGTTCCGCCTGATGCGCGCTAGGCTGGGTCATTATAGTGCACTATAATTTGCTAATATTATTCATGTTAATCACCGATATTTATCAAATTACTAAACAGAACACAAATATTGGCAAAGATAATCAAAGTTTTCACAATTACACCAGAGAAATAAATGTTTGCAGTCTTAAACGCATGTCTAACATCTATTATCTAACCACAAATGTCATCAAAACTTTCAGCATAAGACCCCTTCGAAGCAAATGCGGGTCTCATCTGACGGCTTGCAACCTTTGCAAGAATGTGTCTATGTCTTGATTCCAGAAGCTTCAGATGTCAGCTTTACTGCCCTCTCAACACTCTGAGAATGTGAGGGTAGATCTGGTAGCTTCAGCTGTGTGCCGTTCTCCAGCGCATCGTGACGATCGCTGTCGGTGAAGTGTTCAGTCAGATTCACAGATGCCAGGATGTGACAGACTGATCAGGTCAGACCAGTGGGTTGCGTTCATGTTGATGGCTGTGATCGTCTTCAGTCTCTTCTTTGGAGGGATATCAGCTCTGATTGAGAGGATTTTCTGCAGACCAGCCTGTCTCACTGCCAGGTCGATGGACTTCAGCATGGAGTAGAGCATCTTCTACGGTAGCAAAGGCCTTGTGCTCCAGGTTCTTGAGAGCCACACCTTTAACGTCTTCTGATTGGTTCTTGATCCTTTGGATCATGTTGTAGATGTATTGCTGCTGGTTGCTGAACTTGTTATCCCTCTTGACCTCAAACCAGCTGACTGCATACACCTCAACTATGAACTTGACCGCGTGGTACAACTTGTCTTGCAGTTCTGGTGGACAAACAAGTCTCGTCCAAACACACATCAACCTGATTGCTAGAGTCAGCCATCTGGCATGATTGAGGGGTCCAATTTTCCATGCAGCAAATCTGAGGTCAACTCTGCCAATGGAAATTCCTCGAATATACTCCAACTCTGGTCGGTGCTAAGATCAGTCAGTTTCATCTGGAAACTGGATATCATCAAGTGGACCATTAAGGGTTCTGAACTTGATCTGTGGCAGATCCTGGTGATCAATCACACATAATTTACCCAATGGGCCGCTGAAGGTTGTGGGACTCTTACTGCTGCCATCAAGGTACTTAAAAACTGCTCGAAAAGGTAATTCGTTTTGATGAAGAGAACAACCAATAGTGTGCAGTCCCTGCTTGAGATTAGTTTCCAGCACTGTATATATGCGAGAAATTAGACGGAATTCTGACTCGTTATCCTGAAAAAGTTTTTCCTGTTTCTCGATAAATGGGCCAGACGTTTCTGACTTCCCATATCAAGAGGTTCTAGAAATGTTCTTCCAGAAGCCCAGAAAGATTCACTGCAGTGACAAAAGCTGCAGACTTTGTGGATAAAAGCAAGAGAATGCCCCAGAAAATAAAAGAAAGAAAGAAAGAAATTCTGGGTGAAGATGTTTTCCTTTGCCAAAAAAAAGAAAGGAATAAAACAAGAAAAATCAAAAGCTAGTGTCAAGGAGCGAGACGAAAACCACGCTGAGGTGGAGGGAGAGATAGATGGAGAAATGACAGCAGTAGAGTTGATCAAAGTGAGCGAGCCGCAGGTGGAAGATAATAAGGCAAGGGTGGAGGACTTAGAAGCTGAGATCTTGGCGGTCTCGGAGGACACAGACGAGATGCAAGCAGGAATTGAGAAGACAGAAGCTGAGATCGAGGCAATCTTGGTGGACCTTTTGGGTGGAACAGACAGTGGAGGAGACATATGAGTGGTGCTGCAGGAAGAAGTGGCGGAAAAAGCAGTGGAGGACCAGATTAAGGCAAAGGCAGAGATGATGCAGGAGGACATGAAGGAAGTGGAGATGGAAGCTGAATATATTAACCATGAGTAATATTTATAATTTATCAATAAAGTGCTAAAAGATGGAGAGAATGGTCTTTTTATTTGGATGAGAGGGGGCTGTATTCACAACATAATGCCAGTAATGTTTGAAAGGTGTAACAAACTAGCGCATCGTATCTCAGTAAGACACCGCAAATCAAAAACCTGAATTCACTGAAATCACGAGGATTTTACAGCTATGGAGCTGACAGGCTTCAATCACCAAAGCAACTGAAATGTTCTGCACCTGCTACTGCTTGCTATGCATTATTATGCGCAGGTGGGTAAAGGATAGAACTCGAGTCAAAGATAAAGTTGCTCCTGGTTAAATATGACTCCAATATAAGAGCTGTTCAATTCAGTCAAACTTTTACTTTAAGTTAAAGTACTGGAGTACTTGGTATTAAAAATACTTTATTATTCAGAAGTATATTGTATTGTATTGCGTCTGCCCCCCCCCCCCCCAAAGCTGTAAACCTAGGGGAAATACTGCATTCATTCTTTCATATTGCTTTGTCTGTATGAAGTCCATGTAGTGTTCATGCATATGGGCCGTCTACAGACAAGTTAACATGATCACACTGTATATAGAGGAAGCACAGACCAACATTATAAGGAGCCTTTATGGTTGTCATCAAACAAGCCTATATATACAGTATGTCCCATCTTAAATGTATAATTTAATCTGTGATCGATTAGTTGGATAATTACAAGCAGCTATATAATATGACCTCAGTATAAAACCCTTATGGTCATTGCACTTTTTTAACTGCTGAAAATAAAGGTACCTTTTGACGTTCTAAACATCGGTGGCTCACCAGAAGTAGGACTGCACCCAGCTGAAAGGCCCTGTTAAGGGAAATATACAGCAGTTACCTTTATTTTGAATTTAAAAAAAAAGCAGCAGATGTTATCATCAGAAAAAGCATCAGACGTTACACTCGCAGTCGTCACACAAAGCAGTGTTTAAACTGCACTGGGACACACGTATATCCAATCAGACATGCACAGGCCTGATACAAAATGCAAGTTGCATCAGACACGTCAGAATTTAGGTAATTTTATGACCAGTTCAGGAGGAACACAAAAGAGGATGATGTTTACAAAGTACAAAGCAGTACTGCAGGGATTAAGCAAAGAGATGTTAAGTAATTATTAGGGATGAGTCCGCATTAACTGTGATTTTTTTCATTCTTTTCGTTCTTCTGTTTTAGTGTTAGTTCTGCACGTGCTGTTTTAGTGTTAGTTCTGCACGTGCTGTTTTAGTGTTAGTTCTGCACGTGCTGTTTTAGTGTTAGTTCTGCACGTGCTGTTTTAGTGTTAGTTCTGCACGTGCTGTTTTAGTGTTAGTTCTGCACGTGCTGTTTTAATGTTAGTTCTGCACGTGCTGTTTTAGTGTTAGTTCTGCACGTGCTGTTTTAGTGTTGGTTCTGCACGTGCTGTTTTAGTGTTAGTTCTGCACGTGCTGTTTTAGTGTTAGTTCTGCACGTGCTGTTTTAGTGTTAGTTCTGCACGTGCTGTTTTAGTGTTAGTTCTGCACGTGCTGTTTTAGTGTTAGTTCTGCATGTGCTGTTTTAGTGCGGCGCGTTTGGGACAATCGTGAGCCAGACGAACACGACCTGATTGTAATTCATTGACTGGAAATATGCAATTTGTTGGCTCTGCTTTGTGTCTATTGGCACAACTTGCTGCAATGAGTGTGAGAGAATGTGAGTCGGCTGCTGCTGTTCATTTTCATCTACATTTAGATTGTCATGGTTGTTATCAAGGTTCTTCAAATTCATGTTTGTGAAATTCGTTCTCAATGAAATCTTAAATAAGAGTAAACTGTCAGTGTACCAGTTTGGCCAGTTAACCAAAATGTGAATTACTGACTCGTCTTTCCCAGTAAATACAGACTATTGGTAGATAAGTTCTGTTTGGCTATAGTGCTTGTGTAAATTTTCAACTCAGTTTCTATTTTATAAATCTTGTGATTTTTATTGCGATGATTTCAAACATTGAAATGCAAATTCCCTGACATTGTTCAGGCTTAGCTGCAAGACTACTTTTAATGTTTTAAGTTTACCTTTTGCAGCAACGAGTGTCTCATTTTGAGAAGCACTGTTAGGATTGTGTTGTTTAAAATAAAGAAATCACCACTCGACATAACTGCCCATTATTAAACATTATTGCATGCTATTTTACTGTAAATCTATCTGACACCTAAAAATTATCAAGGAAATAAAAGTCTTGTAAACCAGAGTAACTTGTTAACTCTGCACTGACGCCCCAAACCCCAAACCCCACTCTCACCTGTATGAGTGTGTGTGTGTCCCAAAGCAGTGCATGATGGGATATCATGCACAAATCAGTGCTCAAAGTATACCTGCACTTATACAAATGGCAAATAAAAATGCAGCATTCATCATACAGACTAACACCCCATGCTGGGTCCTGGACAGGCTCCAGATCCACAATGACTCTGACCAGGACAAGCCGGGAGAACAGTGTTTCTCAACCCAGTCCTCAGCGAACCCCAGCCAGTCCACGTTTTTGCTTCCTCTCAGCTCCCAGCGCACCTGTACCAGCTATTCGGTGTTCCTGATTGGCTGGGAGCTGGGAGGGAGCAAAAACGTGGACTGGCTGGGGTTCGCTGAGGACTGGGTTGAGAAACACTGCGGTAGAAGATGGGTAGGCAACATAATTATGGAGAAAATGTCGATCACAGTCAAAGCAATCACCATGATTTTTCAGAAGACAAACATACATGTAGCATAATTCGCCTTAACCTGCTTAGTGTTTTACCTTAACGGTAACGCATGCGGTTCCCTCTTCATCCTTGGTGAGTCTGCTCTTGCTCTTAGATGATGAAACTTTTGGAGAAACTGCAGGGAGGTTAGACTAAGCCTTCACAATAGTGTCAGGTATGTCAGCATCAATGTCTGGCCTTCCCGTAAAGATCAATGTGGTTACATAACTATCAATGTCACTGTCACTGTGTCACGACATCGTTATGCTCACACATTAATATGACAAATAAAACTGTGAAGAACAGTTACCTGCAAGAAGTGTCTCATTTCTCCCCGAGGACACTGGACCACCACAGATCCTATCAATAATCTGCAGTAGGTTCCTGGTTCTAGTTGTCAAAGTCCTCTTGGAACGGACTTTTGAGGCAGCTGTGACTGTCTGAATGAAGATTTGGTTATGAGGGTAAAAGAGACTGAAACGGCCATGGATTAAAGCACAGACCTCATTTCCTCTAACATGCTTTCTGGAACGACTGCAAAGTAAAACACAGCGCACACGTGTAAATCAAACACGACCCGGAGAAAAGACTAACCTGAGAGCAAACGAAGTAAAGGATCCTAAACGACCCTCCCTCCTCAAAGCACCCGAGACCCCATAACCTGCTGCAGAGTCAGAGAGCAAACGAAGTAAAGGATCCCAAACGACCCTCCCTCCTCAAAGCACCCGAGACCCCATAACCAGCTGCAGAGTTAGAGAGCAAACGAAGTAAAGGATCCCAAACGACCCTCCCTCCTCAAAGCACCCGAGACCCCATAACCAGCTGCAGAGTCAGAGAGCAAACGAAGTAAAGGATCCCAAACGACCCTCCCTCCTCAAAGCACCCGAGATCCCATAACCTGCTGCAGAGTCAGAGAGCAAACGAAGTAAAGGATCCCAAACGACCCTCCCTCCTCAAAGCACCCGAGACCCCATAACCAGCTGCAGAGTCAGAGAGCAAACAAAGTAAAGGATCCCAAACGACCCTCCCTCCTCAAAGCACCCGAGACCCCATAACCAGCTGCAGAGTCAGAGAGCAAACGAAGTAAAGGATCCCAAATGACCCTCCCTCGTCAAAGCACCCGAGACCCCATAACCAGCTGCAGAGTCAGAGAGCAAACGAAGTAAAGGATCCCAAACGATCCTCCCTCCTCAAAGCACCCGAGACCCCATAACCTGCTGCAGAGTCAGAGAGCAAACGAAGTAAAGGATCCCAAATGACCCTCCCTCGTCAAAGCACCCGAGACCCCATAACCAGCTGCAGAGTCAGAGAGCAAATGAAGTAAAGGATCCCAAACGACCCTCCCTCCTCAAAGCACCCGAGACCCCATAACCAGCTGCAGAGTCAGAGAGCAAACGAAGTAAAGGATCCCAAATGACCCTCCCTCGTCAAAGCACCCGAGACCCCATAACCAGCTGCAGAGTCAGAGAGCAAACGAAGTAAATGATCCTAAACGATCCTCCCTCCTCAAAGCACCCGAGACCCCATAACCTGCTGCAGAGTCAGAGAGCAAACGAAGTAAAGGATCCCAAATGACCCTCCCTCCTCAAAGCACCCGAGACCCCATAACCTGCTGCAGTCAGAGAGCAAACGAAGTAAAGGATCCCAAACGACCCTCCCTCCTCAAAGCACCCGAGATCCCATAACCTGCTGCAGAGTCAGAGAGCAAACGAAGTAAAGGATCCGAAACGACCCTCCCTCCTCAAAGCACCCGAGACCCCATAACTTGCTGCAGAGTCAGAGAGCAAACGAAGTAAAGGATCCGAAACGATCCTCCCTCCTCAAAGCACCCGAGACCCCATAACCTGCTGCAGAGTCAGAGAGCAAACGAAGTAAAGGATCCCAAATGACCCTCCCTCGTCAAAGCACCCGAGACCCCATAACCAGCTGCAGAGTCAGAGAGCAAACGAAGTAAAGGATCCCAAACGATCCTCCCTCCTCAAAGCACCCGAGACCCCATAACCTGCTGCAGAGTCAGAGAGCAAACGAAGTAAAGGATCCCAAATGACCCTCCCTCGTCAAAGCACCCGAGACCCCATAACCAGCTGCAGAGTCAGAGAGCAAACGAAGTAAATGATCCTAAACGATCCTCCCTCCTCAAAGCACCCGAGACCCCATAACCTGCTGCAGAGTCAGAAAGCAAACGAAGTAAAGGATCCTAAACGACCCTCCCTCCTCAAAGCACCCGAGACCCCATAACCTGCTGCAGAGTCAGAGAGCAAACGAAGTAAAGGATCCCAAACGACCCTCCCTCCTCAAAGCACCCGAGACCCCATAACCTGCTGCAGTCAGAGAGCAAACGAAGTAAAGGATCCCAAACGACCCTCCCTCCTCAAAGCACCCGAGACCCCATAACCTGCTGCAGAGTCAGAGAGCAAACGAAGTAAAGGATCCCAAACGATCCTCCCTCCTCAAAGCACCCGAGACCCCATAACCTGCTGCAGAGTCAGAGAGCAAACGAAGTAAAGGATCCCAAACGACCCTCCCTCCTCAAAGCACCCGAGACCCCATAACCTGCTGCAGAGTCAGAGAGCAAACGAAGTAAAGGATCCCAAACGACCCTCCCTCCTTAAAGCACCTGAGACCTGATCCTTATCATCTACAGCAGCTTCTCAATATCAGTCCACAAGGACCCCCAGACAGACCACGTTTTTGCTTCCAACAATAAAATCCCAATGATGAAATCACTCTGCTGACCTTGGGATTTGAACCTGCAACATTCCGATCACAGGCCCATCCCTCCTAACCCACTGAGCCACACACTATGTTCCCATTGTACCATATTTATTGTCATAATTCTATTGTTTTTAATCTGTGTTTACCAGTGACTGGGTGGACAGGCAGACACTGTCACTGCATAATAGCTGACGGATTACTGCGCATATGTCAGTAATCTCTTGAATCTTGAATTCCGCAAAACAAATGAAACCGTCACCTGCTGCGCGGATCGGTCTTTGGCCCCTGACTCGGCGCTGCTCTCCGTGTCCCAGCACCCGGGCCCCCTCCCTACAGCGGGGGTGCTGCGTGTGGCTCCAGCCAGCGTGGCGGTGGGCTTGCTGGTCCTCAGCGGGCGTGCAGACTCTGCTTTGGCCCCATCCTCACCGCCCGATGAATCTTCACTCCCCCTCTCTTCCTTTTTGGTGAATGCCGATGATTTTTGGGTGGATATAGAAGAGGATGAGGCCGAACTGCTGGATGTCAGGCCCACTGGCTGAGGATTGGGGGTCAGTGGTGCTTCCTGGAAATGAAAAATTAAGATCAGTGAAGAAGGTTAGAAGATGGATGGATGGGTGAGTGATGAGTGAGTGAGTGATGGGTGAGTGAGTGATGGGTGAGTGAGTGATGAGTGAGTGAGTGAGTGATGGGTGAGTGAGTGATGAGTGAGTGATGGGTGAGTGAGTGATGAGTGAGTGGGTGATGAGTGAGTGATGGGTGAGTGAGTGATGAGTGAGTGATGGGTGAGTGAGTGATGAGTGAGTGAGTGCCATAAACCAAAGGTTTACTTTGATTTTATATTGTAATTGGATGTGGTGTATTTTCCAAGGAAAGTCAGTGTAAGACAATTAACATTATGGGGTGTTTATAAGTACCTTAAACAGACACTGGGCAAGAAACATTGTACAGGGCACAGCTGTGCAGTGTGATTTAGAAAAACCGTTGTAACACGTATCTTTCACATGTTAGCTTTCAACGATTTTACGCAGAGGAAATGCCACTTTTCTGACATTACAGATGATAAATGAATCATCTGTCCACTCAGGTGTGACCGACCAAGACAGCCATGACCGGGTCACTGTCCAAAGTCCCCCACTCGATGGGCTTCTCAGGGGGCTCGCAGCCCGCGGCCTTGGTGAACAGCAGCTGTTCAACAAACCCCCCCCCCCCACCTCGATTAATGAACAAGAAACGCAAAAACGGCACCAAGCCGACTGCAAGCATTACATGATGTCACCTGTGTCAGTGGGAGCCCGTCTTCACTTTGCGACTCACTGTTGCCCCCTGCTGCTTCTGCAGGGGCTCTGCTCGGACCAGGGTTGCTGCTGGGGTGCTGTTCTAGTGGTGGGGAGGTCGATCTCACAGCCGCTTTCGGAGCAGCAGGCAAGGGTTTAGCTTTGGGTGCCACCAAAGTTTTCTGTATCAAAGAACAATTGAAAAGGATGATTCACAATGGAATATATATCAAAACAAGACAAGAGTTTTCAATTTATAATAAAAATTATTTTTTGATAAAAGCATCCTGGTGCGAATGGCATGATAAAGCCATAGATGCATGATTAGTTGCTTGTTCCATCAGGAAAAGCACACAGTTGTTTCACTGGAGCAACAGTGCCCCCGGTGGATGGAGTCTGCTTGGCAGGTTTGTAAAGCACGGATATCGATTATACCAAAAGACAAAAGGAGGGAAATACAGTATGAGACACAGATTTTGGATTGGACCTGCAGAAGGTACAGTTGAAAGGAAATAGAAATTAATGCTTACAGACCCCAAAGCAATTTCATATAATGCAAGACATGAGGCCGAATTCAGGTGGTGGTTGAGGAGCTGGACTTGTATTAAGTAGCAGTCATAAGTTTAGACACGCCAAGCCGCCTACAGAGGAGAGTGATAGCATGTCGCATCACATGACCTGCCCACCTGACCCAAACTTTTGACTGGTACCGTATAAAATTTCAACACCATCAGGATATGTCTTTCAAATATTTCTTCCGGAAAGTAGTAATTTACCAAAATGTCATCTCGTCCAGCCTACGTCAAAACATGACGAGTCTTCATGAATTTGTGTCTAAAATCCAGTCTGAGGCTCAGTGATAATTGGGTAGCAGACTGAGGACAGCAGTCGGGTGAGACTAACCTGGACAGCTGCATCCTCCCTCGCATCAGCGTTGCCACGGTCACTGTTGCCACAGTCACTGTCTGAAGTCTCCCCTATGCCAGTCACTTCTGGGGTCGCTGAAGGCTGGCTAATGTATACCTATTCCCCAAACAAAAAAAAAAAACAAACAAATAAAAACAGGCTTGAGCATCTCAGTTTCAGAATCAATTATCTGATGACAAAACATCTGGTTCATTTTAAAATTTAAAAGTCCTTTTCAGCTAAAGCAAAACAGTTGTTTCAATACAAATCAGAAATACAACCTTCTAATTGGAGCTTGATTTTAGGCAGATTCACAATGAAAGCTAAATGATTACAGTTTGATTTAGGGTGGCATTGCCAAAATGGTCTGAAGACGTACAGATATTAAATTATTGTGTCGTTCCAGTGATATCTATAAATGACATCACACTGCTACAGCAACATGACAGCTAATGAGCGGTGAGACGATCTTTGCTCCAGTAACACAGATGACTGGACTGCGTTGGCGGGATGACATCGTTGCGCTCTGATTGGCTGTCACCGTCTGAGCTCTTTCCTCTCTTGAAGGGGGCCACATGTATGGCAGAGGTGATGCTAGCTTTCGCTGGAGCTGCAGTAATTACAGCGTCGATCTCGCCGGGAGCTGGAGATACCAATTTAGCTTTGGATCTCGCTACGGATTTCTGCGCCACGGGAGGGAATGTCACTAAAAGCGCTGGCACATACCAGGCCTGATGACCGGTTAGCGGTATCCCGCCGCCTTGGTATTTAGTAACGCAAGACGCAAAAGGACCTCCATGGATTTGTAAACACAAATGGCTGCGAGAGGGAATTGTATGAGAGCAGTTACTGACATCACCATTACAAGTCTGACAACAAAAATTAGCCAATATGTTTGCAGACACTGCAGGGGACGATTGAAGAGATTCAGCGGCAGGAAGGCAAAGACACACTCAAGGATAACAAAAAGCCCACCTGCAGCGTAGCCGGGCCTTCGCTCGCCGATCCGGCGCTGCTCCCGGCATCCGAGGTCCTGGCCTCCCCCTCTGCAGGGGCCCAGGCTGTAGCTTCAGGCAGGAGGGGGGTACAGAGGCTGTCCTTCACGGGGACAGCAGGGTTCATCTTGGTGATCGGCCGTCTGGCAGGGGTGCCTCTGGGGGTGTTTGCTGGTTCCTGCATCGCAGACAAAAACGTGGGAGTGAAACATAAAGAATACTTCACACTTTCTGCAGACAAAACAGGTCAGTTTGAACGGATGGAGTCACCCTTCTGTAATACAATTAAACAAATATATACATATATATACCTTATGATGAGAAAACCACAATAATTTGGGAATCAGTTCGGATACCAGCTCATACTGAAATGACAAATGTGTTCAAATGTGATGATTCTAATACTCTAAAATTCCATCCATCCATCGCTTATCCTGGTCAGGGCTGTACGGCATGATGGTACTATCAATAATATAATTCAAAGTCTGACCCAACAAATGAAACTGCATGTTCCCAGTAAATCCTCCACCTTCAAAATGCAGGAGTTTCCAAAGAAATGAGCAGATGGAGGAGGCTGCGGAGCTGTTTATATTCAGTCCAATTTATAAACAAACAAAAAAACAACAAAAATAGACATTAATTTCCATGAAAATCGCTTCACAGATCAGACATGCGACGCCCTCACAGTCGCAGGCGGCTAATGAATTAGGGATCTTTCTGGTGAATCACGATGACACACCATAGCGGCTCACCTGCAGGCCAGCTTCAGCTGCGCTGCTCCCCATCTGCGAGCTCTCGGCCTCCCTCTCTACAGCGGGAGTCCTGGTCACAGCTCCGGCCGTCACCGAAGTCACGACTGCTATCTAAACGGGATCATGCAATAAAAACTGGATGCTGGAGAATGGATTAGCAGTGTTAGGCACACTGATGATCGTTTCCACTTTTTGCACGACTGGATCACAAGTTCACAGCTGAGGCACATTACTGTTTACACCTGTGTCTGTCGTGTGTTTCCAAGGTGTTAAGTCGATCACTCGTGTTCAGATTGCGTTACTTCCGCAAGAAGGTCAAATGGGTCCGTGGACAGTTATTGTGACGTCCTTGTGGACGACGCATCAGAACACCTTAACGATTACTCTACAAAAGATTCATGGTGAAATGTGTCCCGGACCACCTCAGCTAGTGCTCTGCGTGATCAGGTCACAATGTGCCTTGGTGGTCGTTTACACTTGTGTTTGGTGCCGTCCGCTTGTGATCGGACTGCCGAAGGAACATTCTAAAACCAAGTGTAAATATGGCCTTAACAACTCCATCTGCTTTATTGCCAGGTCAGGACACCACGCCAAAAAAAAAAACACTACAACAATTATCACTATGGCTACAACTTATGAACATGGAGTTTAAGAATTATTGTTTTTGACACGTTTTTTTGGTGACTATGCTTTTCTTCTAGGGCAGCGGTTCTCAAACTAAGGTACCCTCTGGTGGTACCTGAAGGTTTCAGTGCACCTATGCCACACTGAAAATGGTGGTACGCCATATACTCAACTTTGCGATAATTCTACATTAATTTGGGGATTAAATGTATAGTTGCGATTATGAATTTTAACTATAGTTGCAATTAATCGTGATTAATCACAGAAAACTATGCAGTTAATTAGTTACTTTTTAAAATCGATTCATAACCCTAGTAATAGCAGCAGCGTATAATGGATGCTTCACATGAAATTGAGACCTAGGTATGTTTATTAAACCTTGTTTATGAGTCATCAACCGTCAAAACATACGCAGCCACTTCAGACACTACTAAACCTGAGTTGGTGGAAGCCCATCTTCACTATCCGATTCACTGGTGCTTTCTGCTGCTTCCGGACCGGTGGTGCTGCTGATGGGCTTGGCTGTTGCTGCGGCCGTCGACGTTTCAGCCTTGCTCGGACCGGCAGACTTGGGTTTGGCCTGGGCTGTCAGACTAGATTTCTGTATTCCAGAGAGGGTCCATCGGTGCATGCCGAGTTACCACGAAGGAGGGTAGAGGTAGCGTTCAGTGCATACGGTCAACGGACCCGGTGATGCGAACACGGGCAGACCAGCAGATAACAATGATTATATCCACAGCTGTGAGCTCAGTCACGAGGGGACGATCTGAGGCTACACCGTTACTGCTTATCAGCTTTACTATCAAGTCAAATATTACCAAGTGCATCATTACTCTCATACCATCTATGTACAATCCACAGCTTACAGTGGCACAAAACAACGTTCCCCAGGGCCGCGGTGCAGGATATATACATAAAGTGCAGAGACTGTAAGCAGGACAGGTGCAACACATGAGGGAGGGGGAAGAGGAGAATAATAGCTAATAGATAAAAATAGAGAATGTATACACTGACATACAGGAGAGCTAGGGGTACCCACACAGCACAACAGATATGGTGGCTGCCGTAGAAGTAATAAACAGATATGGCGCAGATGTAGGAACAGTGCTGGGCAGTGTCCACTGGATAAAGTGACCAGTGCTGGTGGGGAGCCAGGTTTATAATGGGCCGAGAAAGCGTTCACGGTCATGTTCGCTCATGGTCACTCTAGGAAGATTTTCTATGTTAAATCGCACTTCTATGCTAAATCGCACTTCTGTGCCTTCACTGCCTGATACATCGCCGCTGTCGGTCTCTGCGCCCTCGGCCTTCACTGCCTGACATATCGCCGCTGTCGGCCTTCACTGCCTGACACATCACCGCTGTCGGTCTCTGCGCCCTCGGCCTTCACTGTCTGACACATCACCGCTGTCGGTCTCTGCGCTCTCGGCCTTCACTGCCTGACACATCACCGCTGTCGGTCTCTGCGCCCTCGCCCTTCACTGCCTGACACATCACCGCTGTCGATCTCTGCGCCCCCGGCCTTCACTGCCTGACACATCACCGCTGTCGGTCTCTGCGCCCTCGGCCTTCACTGTCTGACACATCACCGCTGTCGGTCTCTGCGCTCTCGGCCTTCACTGCCTGACACATCACCGCTGTCGGTCTCTGCGCCCTCGCCCTTCACTGCCTGACACATCACCGCTGTCGATCTCTGCGCCCCCGGCCTTCACTGCCTGACACATCACTGCTGTCGGTCTCTGCGCCCTCGGCCTTCACTGCCTGACACATTGCCGCTGTCGATCTCTGCGCTCTCTGCCTTCACTGCCTGACACATCACCGCTGTCCACTGGATAAAGTGACCAGTGCTGGTGGGGAGCCAGGTTTATAATGGGCCAAGAAAGCGTTCACGGTCATGTTCGCTCATGGTCACTCTAGTAAGATTTTCTATGTTAAATCGCACTTCTACGCTAAATCGCACTTCTGTGCCTTCACTGCCTGACACATCGCCGCTGTCGGTCTCTGCGCCCTCGGCCTTCACTGCCTGACATATCGCTGCTGTCGGCCTTCACTGCCTGACACATCACCGCTGTCGGTATCTGCGCCCTCGGCCTTCACTGCCTGACACATCACCACTGTCGGTCTCTGCGCCCCGGCCTTCACTGCCTGACACATCACCGCTGTCGGTCTCTGCGCTCTCGGCCTTCACTGCCTGACACATCACCGCTGTCGGTCCCTGCGCCCTCGGCCTTCACTGCCTGACACATCACCGCTGTCGGTCCCTGCGCCCTCGGCCTTCACTGCCTGACACATCACCGCTGTCGGTCTCTGCGCCCTCGGCCTTCACTGCCTGACACATCGCCGCTGTCGATCTCTGCGCTCTCGGCCTTCACTGCCTGACACATCACCGCTGTCAGTCTCTGCGCCCTCGGCCTTCACTGCCTGACACATCACCGCTGTCGATCTCTGCGCCCCCGGCCTTCACTGCCTGACACATCACCGCTGTCGGTCTCTGCGCCCTCGGCTGGCCTCTCCACAGCCAGCGCTCCGGCTGCACCTTCAATCTGGAGGACCTTCAGCTTCACTAAGCTGTCAGGGGCACCTACTACAGCCGGCTTGGTAAATGTAGGTTTTGCTGTTTCAGCTGCTTTCTAAAATAAAATTATTATTGCTATTTTTACCAGAGAGGTATGGCTGCAGCCTTGGGGGCCTCTGGCACTGTGGCCATCTCACTCACTGCGGTAATTTCTCTATATTGTCCAGGGGTGTAACTTCAGAAATTTTCGCTACTCTACAACAGGGCCAGTTCTGTAAAAAATGTAGTCTGATATGCAATTTTTGCATTTTCTGCACCAGGAGACTGGGAGAGCTGATTTTCCAGCCCTCAAATTTACACAGAAAATTAAATATATTTCTCAAACATGTGATGAAAGCAGCGAACTGTATGTCATTCATTCAATGAAGGAGACCCAGCATGCACGAATAAGAACCGTCACTGCATTAGTCGACACGCCTGACCTGGGATCAGCAGATAACTGCTTTCTCTGCCTCTGCTCTTCCCTTTAAGTAACCAATCGATTCGATTGTATCAAACGTTAAAGTTGGTGAAATAACAGCTTTTCCGAAGCCCACCGAAGCTGGTGTTTAGTGTAAGCTGATGGTGGCTGATTCAGATCCTCATGCTGCCTGTGTTCAGGAACTACAGTTATACTGTCATTTCAGCCCAGTGACCCCAGTGAAAACCATCAGCTGGAACCTGAGAAGCTGAAGCCAGACTGACTAGCAGTTTTTGAGGGAAAACCATACCGAAGAGGAGTCTTCCTTTCTCGGGTGTGACAAACCTGGACAGCGGTGTCCTCCTCGCTGTCACCGTCCGATGACCTCGTCTCGCTGGTCACCACTGGGCGTCGGCTTGCCGCGTCTGATCCTACAACCTGCTGAAACGCTGCACCTTCATAGGAAGAGAGCAGCGGTCACATACCCGGAAGAATTCAATCTGAACTCTCCCAAATAACCAGCTACACCATAAGCCAGGGTCACCAACTTCGGCCAGCCGGCCGGTGTGACATTTTCAATTTGAGACGAGTCTGCACACACATGCACACGCATTTACGTGTATGTAACAGTTTTATTACCTTGTAAATAGTCTGTAAGATTTACAAACTGCCCAAAGCTTTTGATGTAGCTAAATTAGGTTTGTAATGGAATTATATAGATTTGCCGTAAGATTTCTCGGTCTGAAAGCGCCATTGTTATGCCAGATGCGTGAGAGCTGGCAGCTCTGATTAGTCCAATGGGTCGTATTAAATTGACGTCATTGTCCAAGGTACGCATAAACGAAAACGAGGCGGCGGCCATTTTACCGGGGTGTGAGTGACAACAGCAGCAAGAAAACCCCGAATCTAAGTTTCTTCTGTATACCTTCGGATCGTACAAATCAAGGCAAAGAGACCGAAGAGCTGTCGGAAGGCTACAGAAAACTTGGCTAAGGTCCATCGATCGAAAGAACTCGAACGACGAGACTGTCAAGAAGTGGCACGTTCTGTGTTCTGAGAATGGGCAGAATTTCAGTTAAATGCATTAAAAATGCGCATTCATTTCCTTTTGAGCATTTTGTAATTTGTATTTTCCTGGACGGAAAGAATCAGATGTAGGCTAATTTGTAACAAAATAGATTGAGAGATTGTATTGTGTGTATTTAAAATACTTAATAAAATGCCATTAAGAACGTTCATCACTAGGCTTACAGACTTTTAAATACAGCCTATCACCATCCTTCGCATTATTCCAAGGAAAGAAGCTGCTTTGGTGATCGGTGCAAATTGCCTATTAGTATATGCAGTAAAATAGGCATATATTGCTGACTGAATGTCAGTATAGGACGATTAGCAAACAGCAGTGCTGTGCTCTAGAACTTGTAAATGAACTCGCTAGCCTCCTAAGCTTAGTGGCATTCTAAATTAAGTTAATTTCAACAGACATGCTCAGGCAGTGGCATCTAATTGTGGTTTGTCATATATGGAAACCTTCATTAGCGATAAATCAGGCCAGTTTTGTTCCTAAGGACAATGTTAATTTCTATCATCTAAACGTGGGCGTTTTTATAGCCACCGAGCTTGTGTAAAAGGGAGAACCGACTGGTGAACTTGACATTGCATATCATCTGCGTCGCAGTCGCTGGTCCCGTTTGTATTTTTTGAGTGTATATCTAAATAAGAGTTTCTTTGAGTTCATGTTCGGCACCCTACTGTAAGACAAAGCTGGAAATTCACGCATTATGATCATTTAAGAAAGCGCTAACGCTTTCTTAAATGATCATAATGAGTGAATTGCCAGCATTTGACTTAACAAAATACAGCTTTTCATAGTCCTGAGCACTCGCAATACATTTAGTTTATATAAAACTTTCTTTAACATTGAAAAGAAATACAGAAATGTATGCTTCTGTGTGACGGACGTCTCCGAGATTCCCTGGTAAAATGGCCGCTAAGCACAAATCGTGACGTAATACGCATGTAACTTAATACAACCCATTATACCTGTTTCACACTTAGTCTCAGCTTCAGCCTCTCTCGTGCATCCTGGTGGCCTGGCCTTCCTCGCAGGGGTCACATCCAACTTAGGCTCCCGCTTCGTCCTGCTTGGAGCAGTTAGTTCAGATTGGAGCGATTAGATCAGATTAAGTCAGATTTTCTCACGTGGGTCTTCTGCAAGTCACGTGCACAAAGCAGTGCGTAAAATCCCGCCAAAAGCACAATTTATTCCACAGTTTAACTACTTACTTTATCCAGGCCACGTATATTTCGAACAGTGTTGTTTGCACTTCAATTTCTTTCTGTATAAAAGCGAAACATACAATTAATCCTTGGGAAAATTAAAGTTCTATCCTTCGATCGAACCTTCTGGAAAGCGGGCGACCGCAAAACCACGTAGCTAAGCAGATAAAAATTCTTCGAAACAAATTTAATTACAAATGTAACTAACGCTGTACATTTATATCTTGTATAAAATCACAGTCCTGCAAGTTAAACTACTTTACCATTCATGCATATTACTTAACTAGACTGAATTCTTTCAGCACTGTCCCGACTCCAAAGTGCATAATCACATTCATCAACAAGGCTAACTGCACATTTTAGCCAGGCTAACAGTATTATAAACACCAAACATGCCGTTATGCATTTTTGTATTTTTCATCAGAGAATATAAATTGCTAGGTTAGCTTTATCTTGCGAAGTATTAAGATTTTTCACCATCTACAAAAAACCATCAGGAACGTTCTGCGTCGGCAGCGCCTATTAAGTTTTTATTGCGTAAAATCCACCTTGATGCCTTGTTTCTTGAGCACGTTTGCGGCTTTCTTGTAACCATTTTCCTTTAAGTGCAGGTAAATCAAACGCAATAATTCGCCATCAGCAGCACCCTTCCCTTCTGAAGTCATATCTCAACGCTGGAAAAGGGATCAGTGATTGCACTGTAGAAATAACGCCCTTGATAAAATGCACATGAGTCCCGATTTGCACCTTTGAACCTTGATCTGATGTGCATGCTGGGATATGAGGTTCGGTTCGGTTCGGTTAGCGACCCAATGGGTCCCTAAGGTTGCGACCCTCATACGGTACTAATCAACGAATTATATATTTTGAAATATATATATATATATTTTTATATATTATATATTTTTAGTCATTCATCTATGAATCTCACAAAAATACATGATTCTTTATAAAGAACTGCGTGTGTGTACTGTATATTGTGTGGGTACTGTATTTGTGTGTGTACTGTATATTGTATGTGTGCTGTATATTGTGTGTTTACTGTATATTGTTTGTACTGTATATTGTGTATTTACTGTATATTGTGTGTACTGTATATTGTGTGTGTGCTGTATATTGTGTGTACTGTATATTGTGTGTGTGCTGTATATTGTTTGTACTGTATATTGTGTATTTACTGTATATTGTGTGTACTGTATATTGTGTGTGTGTTGTATATTGTGTGTGTGCTGTATATTGTGTGTGTACTGTATATTGTGTGTGTGCTGTATATTGTGTGTGTAATGTCTCCTTGGGCCCCCTGCTAGATTTTTCTGAACCAGGTTAGGGGACCCACAACGGTGCATTTTGAGGCCCCTATAAAGTGCTGGGTCCCCTGAATCTGCCGGGGTCTCCTTGTCCCTCCGGTGCCCCTGACACCTGGTCCAATGAACGGCCATGGCAGCTTGGAACCTGTCCCAGAAGCTATGGATGCAGGGTAGGGAACAACCCAGGATGGGGCGCTGACCCATCGCAGGGTACACTCATCATACTGATACACACACACACACACACACACACACACACACACCATTAGCAAGAGGCATTTGGCTTGGTAATAGCCTGACTTGTTCAATCACAGAGCTTAGCAGAGCGTCCCTTGGCTGATATTTCCAATATTCTTCCACCATTTTGCATTAACATTTTCTTCCTCTTCAGTCACAGTGGTAACAATATGATTAGATCCTAATGAAGTCTCCTCCTCGCGGATCTCCCCACCTCTTTGTCCTCCCCCAGCTCCCGCTGAAAATGCAGTTGGAAATCCCATCTGCCTGTATTGCCACCCCCCATTCTATAACAACCTAGCCGTCATCAAAATAATAACGTGATTGTTCTGCAGATTTTCACACCACATTAGAAGATCTCATTTTCCAAACCGTAATTTTTATCCAGCTGGGAGTGTTTGATGGCTTTCGCAATTACGCACCCAGATTATTGCCTTTCTTAGGTGTGCCGGATTGTGCTTATTGCCACCAGTCACAAAGGGGAGCAGATGGTATTAATAGTAAAAAAATAATCTCTTAAAAAAGGATCAGGCCCACGAGTGGATTACGGTAACAGATCTGTGGATTGCGCGTTTAACTTTCGAGGGTCAAGGAGCAGGACAGAGGAATCAATGCTGTGGGAAATTCTGACGGACACTGTGATCAAAATGCAATTTTCACCATGAACATGGTATTTAAAAACAGCCACAGCAGAGACGAGTCTGACCACGAACACATTTGTCCATGTATGGTCAGGCTGACGATCCCTGATGGGACCATATCTTGCTGGATGGCTAGATGAACAGCGCTTCAGTTCCCAAACCTCTCCTCAGGGCCACCTCAGCCATTCCAAGTATTCATCAGAGTTCACTACCAGCCGACGTAATTTGTTTATTTAATTAGTTAACAAAAGTCAGTGAGGTATCGATTAGCCATAGGAAGTGTGTTAGCGGTCAAGTCAAAAAATCCATGGGTGTATTGGATGGTTGATGCCGTGCCGTGGTCACGTTTTGAAACGGCTAGGCTGACACACTTCAAATCCCACGGACAGGATATAATATTTCTACACCAACATGAAGATCATACAGCATTTGCGCGCTCCATGGGATTCAAACCCACAACCATTGTCGCTCCGGTGCTCTAGGTGCTGAGCCAAAGGGGCTAGAGAATATGAGACCCTACCACATGTGTGCAGGTGCACCGTGGAGACGGGAGCAGTGAGAGCGGAGAGCTTCCCTCCGCTCCCCGAGTCTCAGCTTCCGGAACAGCAAGGTCTGCTCTTAAATCCCCTCACTATTTTCCTCTCGTTCCTGCATCCTTCTCTTCTCTCCATGGCAACGGCATCTATATGGGTTGTCTCCAGCATGCAGTGTCTCCGGTTTGTTGCCAAGGTTTTTTTTTTTTCTCACAATAGATGAATAATCAGAACAAAAGGAGCATCATATAATAAAAGTGTTATTGACAACAGCAAGAAATGCTTGGCAAGTCCCCAAGATATAGTTATATAAGCTATATATAGTTAGAAAAACTGAAATGCTTTTTTTGTACACTAGTGAAAGCAAAAATGTGTTATAATAAAATAACATTTCAAGGAGAGAAATCAAGGATGATCTTCTTTGTGAAGCATGGATCTTGGCCCAAACTGGGCTTATTCACCCCTGGGGTGTTGATCTGCTGACCTTCTGCCCAGTCAGGTGGAGCCTTTGAGTGTCTGGCCTTCTTTTTGCTTGCTACTTTGAGGTTTAAGGTCTAGACTAGGATTCACGGATTCAAGGATTCGGATTCTCAGTCGCAAGGGAAATGGTCTGACTTTTGTCTCGCCCACAATGCATCTGGAGGCGCAAAGAGACCGCAAAGCAGCTTAGGGGGGATGGTTAAACCTCAAAGGGGACTTTATTGCGGGGATTATGGCTTGTAGGAGGTCCCTACTAGGACCTACCAGCAGATTGGATGAGTTACAGGGAAACAATGACCGGACTGAGGAGCACAGGACAGGGGGCACAAAAACGCACCGAGGACAGACAGGTATAAGACATCACAACAGACAAGTGATAATCAAGGAAAGTGAGGGTTGCAATTACATCCGACACGGGCTACATGAGGGGCAGAGGTGACTATTTGGCATGCGGGATGGCTACTAGGGGAGACCCCTGGTGGCCAAACGGCTGCAGGACAGGGCCGCAGGAGACAGGACGTTACAGCTGTAAACTGCAGTCAAATGCAAGGTGGTCAGCTTCGCTGAAAAACCAGAGGTGTGCATCATAGCCCCAATACGGTGCATGGCGCAGACTGTTAAATTACAACTGGCCAATTACGTGCTAAGTAATGCGATGGCCTGAGGGCAGAAGCTCCTACTGAACCTCTCGGTGCTCAGTGAGGGACAGCAAAAGCACTTTCCAGACTGCAGCCTGGTAAACGAGGACGGTAGTGAGTAGGGGCGGGGGCAGTGACACGTGGTGGCAATCAGGAGAGGAAGCAGGATCCTGCAGGTGCGGAACATTCATGACGGTACTTCAGCGTAGTTTCACTTAAAGTGCGCAAACGGAGCCTGTTTGCCCCGACATCGGCCCGAGTGAGTAAACACAGCACAGCTCGTCATCGCCCTTCCAGGCGACCGCGACATATGTTTTTACATATTCCACCCACCCCCACTAATTACAACAGATAATTAGCAAAGCTGTTTAGATTACAAAGAGTCTGGTTTCCACAGTCAGCTCCTGGTGTGATTCCAGGAGTGACAGACTAAATTATCGAAACCTAGGTTATTATATTTTCTGTGTATCTTATTCATCTTACTAATAATTAATAGTTTTTTTTATCAATCAGCTTCCCTGGAGTATTGAATTATTAAATGAATACATTATTAATATGAGGTACGGCAGCGTTTCTCCGAACATCGTTTGACAAACGAGTGCCTTGCATCCCCAGCTATCACACCGGCGCCTGGGAACAAACACTCAAGTCAGATCAAAGCATCAAAGCCAGACAACAAGCCGCCCTTTATTGTGTTAGCGGGGAATTTACCGGCTCTCAGCTGGGGGTGCAGGTCGGTGAGCCGGCTGGCTGTTGGAGGCTGATGTTCAGTGGTGAAGGACCCGGCAGCATGACCCCGGCTATCCCTCCCACCCAAGGCCATCAGGTGCCGCCTGCTGTCCCTTCAGCTCCTCTCATTCCCTCTACCAAAGACATCCTTCCTCCGCACATGGTCTTAATAAAGAAACGGTCCCCAATGGAACGGACGAGGGGTTGAAGAATTCGTTAAAGTCAATTGGCAAATTATACGCAAAAATAAGACACAAGAGAAAAATTATCCATGACAGCAGAAACAATTGACCCGTTAAAATAATACAAAAATTTTGGAACATTATTATATTTGTTACATTTTATTTTCTTCTTTTTTTAAATTTGGCCTATTAAAGTGCAGGGTGAACCATAAGTTTATGGAAGTTTTCTCTGAGACATGTACTTGTGTCAAAGTTTTTCACTTTCATTAAATGGATGTACATTTTAAGGGACAGTTTTCTGTTTCACTGCAGTAACTTTAACAAAATCGGTGGAATTTGCATCTGCTGGAAATAAACCTCAGGGTAAGTATTACATTTTGGGCTGCCGGGTCCTCTGGGAGAGCAGAGGCATACCCTACCATGGCTGAAATTCTCTGCTTCTGATAGAAACATCTCATTAGAACATCGCTAGGAATTTCCGGCCATTAAATCCCCGTTTAATACAATAATCGTCATGGCATGTTTCCGTGTGACACGCACGTGTTTGTGCTGACAGTCCCCGGTTTGTTTGCACCGGGCAGCAACATGAGAATGTCTTTGCTGAATCTCGCAGGTAAAACACCGTGGAAAAATAAATCATTTATAGTCCTCAAAGACATTCAGCCTTTCTGCTGAAACTCGGCGCATCAATTATTCAAAAATGACAAAATAACCACACTGGAAACAGAAAAGATGGAGGGAGACATCCATCCATTTACCTTCAAATATTTAGTCCTATACAGGGTCCAGGGGAAACCTGGGTACAGTCCCGGACAGAGCTGGGCTTGGGGTTGGGGCTCCCCCCCAAAACGATTCCAGTTCCTCTCAGGGGACCCACCCTCACCCACCATGTGCTGCTCAGAGTCACCAGTTCGCCTACCCACATGTCTCTGGACAGTGAAGATACGTCGTGTTGTTACAGTATAGAATATGTTCAGCTCTCTTTGTCCCATTACAATCTGCTCCCTAAAATATCATTGAGGCATATTATTTTTTTGGTCATTTTTAGGTTTACAATTATTAAAATGTTTGTGTTTCTTAAAATTGCAATGAATAAGCCATCTGTGTGCTTACCCAGGACTGGAACCTACCTCAAGCAGAATGTGGCACAAGGGTGGGGGGACATCAAGGGTGGGGGGACATCAAGGGTGGGGGGACATCAAGGGTGGGGGGACATCAAGGGTGGGGGGCCAATCCGGCGCAGGGTGCATAATGTACAGCAGGGGGCGCCACCATACTGTCCTAGGACACACTGTATCACATAACATGGGAACTCCCCTTAATGTACAGCACAGTGCAAAAGTCATAGGCAGTCACAGGAAATTGTGTTTAAATGATACTTCCGTTGGTGTAAAACTAACATATTTTGTCTATAAAACTGTGTCAACTTCCATTTCCATACCCCTCCTAATATCACCCCAGTACATGCTGCAATCACCCAACACGCCAATTAGCCTTTTGACTTGACCACTTGCACACTTTGTTTGGCTAATTAATACCCCACTGAGTCATTTAACGAATAAAATTAACGAATGAAATGAGCTGGTGGTGAAATTTAACGCAGAACCAGAATGACTGGGGAGAGGTTTAGGAAAGAAAGTGATTTTATTCCAGCTAATTACTCTTAATCTGCACGTATTCTAACGTTGAACTGTGTTTTTACACAGATAAATAACTTTAAACATCTCCCTCCTGCTCAGTACAGTAGGTTTTACTGACTCAGATCAGGAGTTCACCATACCCCCCCCCCCTCACCCGCCACATACTGGCTAAACTGTTCATAATTTATAAACAGCCTAATGCGCTATGGCAAATTCTGCATTTCAACAGCCAATTAGAGGTTTGTGGTACCACTGCTCATTAATAAATAACTAATGAGCAGCCTGAAACAGGGGTCTCCGGAGAAATGCAAGGCCTCACTGCAATTATACTTCGGGTTCGATTCTTCTCTTCTTACTAATGATCCATAAATACAGCCGAAACTGACATACTATGTCAGTCTGCACTGATTTTCGTCATGCTGCATTACTCCACAGGGGTAGCTGTGAGATTTAAAAGGTTTCAATTGTTGTTTTTCTGCATTTTAGAAGGTGTTTAGAGTCTCCTTTAGCATGAAAAGTCAGACAGAAGGCGGAAAGCTTTAGAAGAATGCTGTCTGATTAATTGCCGTTTATTGACATCAACCTGACAGTACCTATTAATAACCTTACCTTAAGAAGGACATTGCTGCCTTAGAAAAGGTGCAACGTAGGGCTACGAGAATGATTCCTGGTCTTAGAGGAATGTCTTATGAGGAGAGGTTAACTGAGCTGAATCTGTTTAGCCTCCAGCAAAGGAGACTAAGGGGGGACATGATCCAGGTCTATAAGATTCTAACAGGTCTGGATGCTGTTCAGCCAAATGACTATTTCAATATTAGTTTAAATATTAGAACTCGTGGCCATAAGTGGAAATTAGCGGGAGAACATTTTAAACTGGATTTGAGAAAGCACGTCTTTACACAGCATGTAGTTAGAGTATGTAACAGTCTACACACAAACACATGAATTGGCATGCAAAGGATTCTGGGAAAGGCCTAAGTTTCACCGCAACCCTGGACTGGATAAGCAGTGATGGAAGATGGATTAATTTGGTCTTAGAAATTATTTTAAGGTTCCAGTTTAAAGGTGTTACTGTAACAAATAGTTGATTATTAGGTATGTAAGGTCACACGAGGGCTTCCTTAGTCACTGTAAATGCGCACCACTTCAGCACCATGGAGAGTGACCAACTGTCACCTCAGGACACATGAACCACCAACCAAATCATCATAAAAGGAGGAGGAGGTCCTCGTTTCAAGGGCGAGCAGGTGAGCACTCCACCAACACCCTGTCTCTCTGTAAGGCTCTGAATCCTCAGCATACAACCCACTCTCCAGACATCTCCTCAGCTGTGGACCATCTCATTTGGCCTTGCTTCCACCTTCCACCGAGACTGTGTGGTCCTGGTGTCCATGGCTGGTATAAAGGAAAACTCCATTGTATTCCTGTATTTACAGTGCGTCCTTCACATGATGTGCAACATGTAGTTTACATTTGTTTTTTTCATGCATCCCAGGTTTTGATGGATTACAGGATTTTTAATTTCATGCACTGGTTGCTTAGAATTCCCCCAGATTTTTTCTAAGTATGTCTAAATCGGGTGCATAGGTTTACAAAATTTTTAGAAAACCTTTATTATCATTGTCTAAATATTATTTACACATATATTATTCATATTGGCAATAAATCAATGAAGACATTAACTGCTCATCCAACACAAGGTCATGCTGAGGCTGCAGCTTATCCTGGGAATCGCAGGACGTTCAATCTTTGATGGGGCATGTTGGTGATAAATATTCAATTCAGTTCTATTCAATTTATTTTTATATAGCGCCTTTCACAACAGACTCGCCCCCAGGTACTTTACATGGGTGTGTTGTGGTACATTACCACATCAATAAGACAGAATAATACAAAAACAGGGGAAAGGGAGGAGAAAGAAAGACAGAAAGACAGAAAGGAAGAAAAAGAAAAGCAGATGTCAACAGAGGAGAGGAACCAAAAACTCCCAAGTAGGGAGAAAGAAAAATCCTCTTGGGCTGGGTGTTCCTGGTGTCCATGCGTCCCCCCCCCCGTCAGCTCCTACGGCTTCCCCACTTGTCACTATCCCATGGAAGGTTCTGTGGAATTTACTGACCACCTAACGAGCCGTAACGTTCCCACACCCCAGCTGCAGGAAGGGGGCTGTGCAGCATTGATAAGGAAGCTGACTGTCAGCTCCATGCTGCTTTGCCATGTTACCCCGGCTTCTTCACCTGTAGGGTCGCCTACAGATCCCCTCTCCTACAACGATCTGAGGCTGACTAATAGATGCTATTGGGGAGTGTGGACTCCACCCCCCGCACCCCCCGCACCCCCCGCCACAATCCGGGACAAACCGCCCACGTTTTCTTGTTCTTCCCAGCAGTCATTTCTCTGTAACTTCCCAGAACTGCAGCAGGAATCCTGTGGCGGGCAGTAAGTGCAGTAAGAGGCGGGGCATCGCTCTGGATCCGCCGGCCTCCAGTGAATATCATGAAACTGGCATGAACTGGAAGCTTGAAAAAAGGGCTCATTGTGCGGAGGACGCTTCCGAAGTCTGGCCATCGTCATGGCCGCGGGGTTTCCATGGTGACAGGTGCTGCATGACGTGAGCCTGCCCAACAGCCGCACCAAGCATGACGGCTGCATCTGGAACTGTCTTCATCCAATTAGGTGACTTGAAACTCCTGACCTGCACTATTTAAATATTGTGAGGGGGGGTTGAATCCAGATGGAGCGTTTCACTGATGTCCAGACATCTTCAGGATCAGCAGGAACAGATGCCAGAGCCAAGATTAGGTGTGATATTGTGGCTGGTGCACCTATGATTCTGGGGCACTGACCTGCGCAGATTCCAGTCCCCTACTGACGCTGTGTGTTTCTCGGATTGGTAGAGGGTATTATGTGTGTGATGAGCTGGCAAAATGGAGGTAAACACCAGAGAAAAAAAGAAAACTGCTCTTTCAGGATGACAAACTCCAGGGTGGCGTTCAATAAAGTGCTGGATGATATATCCTGCTGCTTTTATACAATCAGATCTTCAGGTTTTGAACCCTGTTGTTCCAGCAAGAAACACAAAGAATCTATTATCTGAGTCACTTGTGTATGTCTGAGTGGCATAAAGGAAAACTCCGTTGTATTCCCGTGCTTACAGTGCATCCTCCATGCACGACGTGCAAGATAAAGTTTACATTTGTTTTTTTTTTCATACATCCCGGATTTTGACAGATCACAGGCTTTTTAATTTCATGCGCTGGTTGCTTAGAGTTCCCCTCGATTTTTTAGAAGCATGTTTAAATCTGATCCATAGGTTTTCAATGGCTAGATATTATTTACACACAAATCATTCATATTGGCCATAAATCAATCAAGCCATATCTGCTCATCCAACACAAGGCTATGCTGAGTCTGCAGGAATCACAGGGCATTAAACCTTGGATGAGACTTATTATCTAACAATTGCTTGTTGAGGACCTTGTACGCTAGTCTTCAAGATGATTGTTCATGAGAGATCACATAATAAAAAGGCAAGGAACGCTTGATTTACACTCAACTGTTAGTATAAAGCGTTACTAAACTCCCACTTTATGTTTTCTGCTTTTTAACAATGCTGAACACAGTAATGAAACAAGCTTGTGTCTGGTGTTCCTGTTGACCTTTAACCTCTGCTCCCCTTGTCACCCTGAAAACCTGACCCTGCTCGGGTCAGAAGACACAGAGCTGTCAAACACTCAATGCTCAGGTAAAAACACCAACCACTGCTTTAACTGGGACCAGTGTAATTTTAATAAGTGTCACATGAAATGGATCTGGATTAATAAACACAGAGTTAACTAAGCTTGCTGTCAGTTTAGGGCACGTGACTCTCGCTACTGGGGGGACACCAAAAGGAGTTGCGTGACTCAGGAGAAAGAAAGTCTGAGTCTGTATGGGGGGTCCAAAATCAGACGGGGTTTCCAGCCCTGAATCACAGGGAGCTGCTGCTTGTCCTCCATTTGCTTACACTGAATGTGTAATGGAATCCACCCGGAGCACTACTTACTGTGCCAATAGATTTTGATAATAAACATCGTTTTTAGGACGGTAAACCTTGTTCTGGAGGTGTTTTCGTCAAGCCGGGCCTTAAACCAGCTGTGGAAGTGCATTGCGGGACTCTCGAAGCTAGGGAATTCACCCCCGACTGCGCACCAAGCCACCGCGCTTCCCAGCAACTGCCACAGATTTACAGACAGTCACCATGATCTCTCTAATGCTGCCAATTATCTGACGCTCAGGACAGAAGGACAGGGGTGGGGGTTGCATGGCTGACCACATTCCACTCTGGCAGGTGCTGACCTCTGTGTCCAGGACTGCAGAGACCCAGGATGTGCTGAGATGAACGAAACCAGGCGGTGAATTTTAATTCCACTTACTGCACCCATATTCTGCTATTCCCTTAGAAACATCTATATAAAACACATGCTTTGGACATAGTGCTCTCTAGTGTTCTTACGGATATTTAACCAGTCACTGGGATTCATTACAACATTACCTGGAAACTAGTCATGCAAGTACTAAAGACAACACTGTAAAGTTTTTTACCAAGAAACTAATTCATTCAGTATTAACTCATCAAAAGACACTGAGCATGCAGGCTTGTTTTATATATTATTTCAGCTACTCCCTCTCTGATAAAATGTCTTCATCTCACTCTTCTGCTTCAATGAGGATCCCATATGAAAACTGCTCAGTAGTTGCTGGCAAACCCAGACTGGTTTTCTCTCGGGTTATACAAGAAAATTGCCTTTTGCCAAGGCAAGGCAGGGCTCTTTGTGAGCGATGAAGGCAGGGTTTTTGTGAGCGATGAAGACGGGGCTTTTGTGAGCGATGAAGACGGGGCTTTTGTGAGCGATGAAGACGGGGCTTTTCTGTCCCAGTGACACAGGAGGAGGGCTGAGACCTTCCTGTCCCACAGCACAGCGATGCACCTCAGCCCAGTAGAGTGTGATGAACGAGGTGTTGGGCTGGTGGCGGAATTTAATTAACGGGGGCTTGGACTGTGACCTTTGACCTTAACTCATGACCTCACTTTGTAATTACTGGCAACGCAAAGTAGCAGAGGTCAGGCTGCAACATACAAAGATGAGCCTTTGGACTTCTTTGTCCAAATGGAAAATCTTCATAAATCATGAGAGACTGCAGGACAATCTATATCCGGTGACCCATTTTACAGTTTCAACCCAGCTGTGCTTACAGTGCAATACAGTGCTTTCATAAGAGAGATGTCTTGCGATTATGAGTGTTAAAAACATTCATGGACTGTGATTGGACTGTAATTATTACCCGGACAACTGTATACAGTAATACAGTAAAACAGATGTTTACCCTGTAACTCTCATGCAGTTATAACTGGGTTTCACACTTGAATAATCAGTATTCAATAATTACTCAGTGTCCAGTTTTCTTAACTTCTGCCGAGCAAGTACAATAAATCTATGCAAATTAAGCATAATTAGTAACCATTAATCTGAGATTATATCAGGTCATCTTGCAAAGCATATTACCTCCTTATTTCCAGTGCATTTATCAGGTTATAATTTAATTTATAATTCGCCTATTTACCACAGAAAGACCTGTCATCCCTATCCTTAGGCAATATGCATATTTTGATGTAACAAAACACCACAGTGGAGCCCATTAAGTCCTTATGGCAGTGCTATAGACAATAAATATTGGCTTCAAACTTTTCATTCTCGCCTCAGTTCGCTTTATTTACTGGAACAGTATTTCAGCATGGCTTTAAAACCGCAGTGTTTTTCATGTTTGTGCTCCCACACTAAAACCGGTTCCTTCTCCAAAGTAAACAATCGCAATGGAAAAAAATACTTTTTTTCCCCCATCCATCCATTTTTCATACAATTTCATCGGCATGGATTCAAGGTGAAGCCAACAGGGCACAACACGGGGAGACCCTGGATGGGATTCCAGTCCAATGGAGGGAGTTACTGGCAATTTAGAGACACCTGGGTGACCCGACGTATACTGCTATGTCTGCACTATGAGGTAACATGTGTTTTACTGGGTCAAACCACAGGGATTAAGTCTATAAACCAGGGGGCTGTTTCACAAAGCAGGATTTCCTAGTTAGCTGGCTAACTTAAACCTAATGTGAAAACTGTAAGCTAAGTGACATTTCTTTTGGACAATCCTTACATTTGGCCTAAATAACCTGGCTAATGGAGAAATCCTGCTCTGTGGAACACCCCGCTGGTCTCTTTTAGATTGCAGAAAGGAACTGGAGCTTCTGGAGGAGCCCAGTACGAGACTGGGAGGGTGTGCAAGCTCCGCAGACACAGAGAGCTGTGGACTGGAACGTCAGTCACAATGTTTGAGGTCATAATGTTAACCACTGAGCTACATCGCTATCCCACCTTTGCATGAAATCGCAGCTTCGTCCCGGTGCTCTCTGAAACACCGTCCAAACATCTCCAGAATCTGTTTTATTCCCATGCTCGCTTCTGTCTTTCCCCACAAGCCAGACACTACGTCTAACAGCATTACTTCCAGTTATTGAGCAGTAACAGACTGTAATGTAGAGCAGTGAGGGTGGGAGGGGCTCAATAATAATATTAGTTGACAAACATCATCAAGTCCCCCCCTTTCCCACCCCACCATCATTTATACTGCTGCAAACTCTCTGTCATGGCGCATTAGGGTGGCCGTTGGCTCGTTTTCGGCACGAGTCCCATAATGCTTGTCTCTGATATGCACGGCTAAGTTCTCAGCAAATGAAGCTCGTTTGCAGCTGGCTCACTGCGATGTAGTTCTGGCCGTCAGATCCAGTGAAGGCCGAGGGTAACTAACAGACACGCCGAGCACTGCGGCATAGGCTGTTGCTGTATGTTGTAAACACACATTTCTATACACGACATGGTTTTTGACGGGGATTTTTGTTATTTCCTGTGTTCCACTTAATTTAAACTGGAAGATAGCATAGAAACCAAGGGTAAGGCTCCGAAGGGGGCAGATTAAGAGTAAATGTCACTAAGCAGAGTCTGGAGCTTGGCTGCTGTCACTCGATGGCCCCTGTGACCTGAACCTAAAGGTCACTGATTTTTTTCTTCTAGAATTTCAAGCCTAGGGATTAGCTACCCCCCCCCCCCCCCCCACCCCGTACACTGCTCCCACTGCTTCCCTTTGTGTGGCTCACAAGCACAACCAAGGCCAGTCGTACCCCCCTTCTATGACTCAAACTTTTATGTTGCCACGGCGATGTCGGTTTTATCCGGAAAGAGGAATGGGGGGGGATGGCGAGGTCAGGTGAGCCGTTGCCATGTAAACGGCTTCAGGCTGCCGATCTGCATTCCAGGCGGCTGACTGGTGGCCTGCAGGCTGGGATCGGGGGGGTGCATTCTACAAAAGCCCTGCTTACAGTTCACACCGAATTTCCTTTCATTTCAGTTTTGCTGCCTCCATTTTATCTCTGTGTCCAAACTATGGGAGCAATTTTTCACACTGATCTTGGCTCTTTCAATTTAAGCCACTTTAAGGCTACGCAGATTTGGACGGGAAAAAAAAACAGAGAGAATGCATAAAATCAGGTGACCGAATTGCTATACTGACAGGTGACACTAGGGGGCAGTAAGGAGCTGGCATTAAATAATTGGGCTTCTGAAACTGATACCCATTAATGTAATTATGGCTGAGGGCATCACGTGGCACGAATGCCAGCGTCCACTCGAGTCGCCTTTACTATGGAACACATAGTAGTGTCTCTAATAGTTCCACACATTTTTCTCAGCAGAGTATATTAGCACTGCAGAAAGGTCCGCAGCCAAAGGCAGAGCCGTAGGCCAAACTGGTCTGCAGCTCCCCGTGCTCCAGAATCGCCGAGCCGATCGCCCGTGAAGCCAGCACAGAAACGGCTCCCTGCAGAGACCAAAGGCAGCCGCTTTTGTTCAAGAGAGTCCGAAACTCATTCATATTTAATGGGTCTGTACAAGCAACTAACAATAATAAAGAATAATTAAAATCAGAGGTTGGAGCGTATGATTCTGGTGATCTCACCGAGGCACCGATTTTGGATGCGGCACCAGCTACGAAATGATGGACTTTTCAGAATTTTCTTTGAACAAGACGCCCTAACGTGTGTAAATTTCTCACCAAGGCTCAAAGGGAGCTATGTGTCAAGGCTTCTTGAAACAATAAAGACGAGCAGAATCCACTGATGGATGCAGACTGAATGAATATTAAGTAACATTTTCATGGTCATTGTTGACTGAAATAACTGCTATGCGTGGTGGGGCGACGAGGCGATTCGAAATGTGTGAATTCTCAGATGAGTTGAATCTGATGTATACTGATTATTTGCGGCACAATCTGCATCGCATTTCATGCTGCACTTTTGCGGGACGGGGAAATGCATGGGTCGCCAGGCAGTTCGGCTGCCTCAGGTTTCGTAGCGTGAGTCTGGCCCCAGCTCTGTCCGTGGGGGGCTTTGCATATTCTCCTGGTGTCTGCGTGGGCAGATTTGCAGTGTTCCACTTTCCTGCCACCGTCCAAAGGCATTCAGGTATATCAGCGATTCTGAACCTCCCCTAGTGTGGGAATGTGCACTTATGCTCAGAATTGGATTGACCTTTTTCCAAAACAATCCATCCTGCTTTGACCCTGCTGCTACTCCTTCAGGTCCCCTTGTTCCTGACAATTAGACAAGATATAGATTTATAGAATGAATGCACTGGAAGGTCGCTGGTTCAAATCCCAGGGTCAGCAGAGTGATTTCACCAAAAGGCACTTGAGCAAAGACCCTAATGGCCAATTGCTCAGAGAACTGTGTGACCCCGATTTCTTAAAAATGTGTGTTATTTTGGATAAAATAATCTGCTTAATAAAATGTATAGAAATGTGTTGTTACCAAAAATATAAATTTCAGAATAATTGCATGAATATTTAACAAAATCTGATGGTACTCTAAAGGGATACTTTCAATATATTTAAATGAAATATAAAGCAAATAATATAATTTGTCAATTTTTATCACACACATTCTTCTAATTGGGGAGGATCCAGTTGTAACATGTATCTAATTGTGATGTGTATTCTGTTGTAATGTGTATCCAGTTGTAACATGTATCTAATTGTGATGTGTACCCAGTTGTAACATGTATCCAGTTGTAATCTGTATGCAGTTGTAATGTGTAACAGCCTGTGGTTTGCTGATTCAGATTCTCTTAATGGTCAGGCTTCTCCCTTTGTCTTTTTAAATGTTTGTTTTTCAGATGCGTATTTATGCCTTGACAAAAGACAAGCTGCTTTTAAAGCCTTTCACTAGCTGCATTGACTCACTCCCCTCTCCCAAATGATGCGCTCCTCTTCTCAATTGTGATGCATTGATGAAAAACTCAATAAGCCATTGAGGCTTCAGCTCACCATCAGGTCACACCTCGAAGATCCACGGACCTCCAGGTCATTGCATTAAAGCAAATTCTGCCGCAGAGTGAAATTAAAATAATTAACGATCCGCAATGAGGTTTCTGATTGCAGTTTCCAATAGAACATTTAAACAACTGAGATGGTGACTTTTTTCACTACAGGTGAATTGTACTGAACTATTCTATTTTTTTTCATGTATTTTCTATTTAGTTTTTATATTTTTAAGTTGAATATTTTTAGTATTAACACACTCTGCTAGGCCGATGGTGAGTCAATGCAACGTAATTTCATTCTGATGTGCACTAACCGGTGTATGTTCTGAATGACAATAAAAGTAGCTATTCTATTCTATTCTATTCTATTCTATTCTATTCTATTCTATTCTAACCAGCAATTAAAGCACGAAGAAGAAGCACTGCATTGGGGCAAAGTTAACGAAGGAAGGTAAGGTTTTGAACACAATGAAAGGGGATGTCTCCAGCACCAGATCCATGGAGTACGGCGATATCGACGGGACAGAGAGCTTGATATAATACAGCCAGGACAAGTTCTCTTGATCTCCCTCTGCGCCAAGGGCTCCCTTGGCCTGCAATCCCAGCATCGTCTTAGATCAACTAAACGTTTTGTTAAAAATCTGAATCCTTAAGGGTCACAGTCAACCATTGGTCTCATATAGGTGAACAGACTTAGTGTAGAAATACAGCATAGAAGTAGAGCATTGAACTAGACCGTAGAAATAGGAGCATTTAGGAGACCATAGTGCCAAATAAATACAAGATTACAAACACGATATATCTACTATACAAGTGTAACAGATGTGTCTTTGTGGGTTTTAAAAGTCAGGATAAACCTCTCACACTAAATTATGGTTCAGTTTTCTGCTTCAGCAAAGTCTAGTTATATGGTTCTGTGTACCATCAATCATAATGTTTTTTTATGTTAAGAATACCTTGGGTAGGTATATCATTAGAAGAAACGATCATTTTCTGGTTCTGTTAAGACAGCAGTACTTGTCTTGCTTGTATTACTTGTAAGAAGCAGATATCATGGGCTTTAAGTGATTTGGAAATTTTTATGACCCCTGAAATCATGGTGCCACTATAAATGCGCAGATTTATAGATATGTGTGTTACATCATTATCCTGCCATTAAAAGTTAATTTTTGGTTTCTTTCACGTCACCAAGGCAACAGCTTGACTATAAATTAACAGTTGTTACTCGCTTTCTGTTGCTCAGGAAACTGTACCTTAAATGCGTATGTATTGAAAATAAATGCACACAATTTGAGTGTCTTTTTGTGTGTGTGTTTTGTGCACGTAGGAGTGCTCCTTCTCGAATGTGTGAATATGAGCCAGTCTGGCAGCCTGGCTAAGGAGAGTGGAGAGGATGCAGTTGCCATGACAACGGGGCTGTGTATTCATGAGCAATGTTGGCTGGGATTGGATGAGAAAGACAGGCAGGGGCAGTGCTGGAGCAACCCTGGCATCTAGGATCTCTGCTCGGTTTCACTCTGGAGATCAGGAAAGTGATAGATCCACTCGTCTGACAGGGAGGCTTCCAAACCACATCGGCATCTTCCTAGAACACCGACATCATTAGCGCAACGTAAAAAGGATCGATCGAGTTCTACATAAATCCAGCATGGCCACCATCACCTGTACTCGATTCTCTGAGGAATACCAGCTCTTTGAGGAACTGGGCAAGTAAGTTCACTTCTATCCTCACTTTCCTCATGTTCTTTTTTGTATCAAAATACTTGCAATCAGGAACGCAGCAATTTGTGTGTTGGCTGCAATCATGGTCTATTTAAACAGACTAGGAATCGTTCTTCTGTCCAGGATTCGTTGCATGTGCCGAGTGGGAGTTTAAGGAGGATAAAGTTGCCGACATTAATTTGGGAAAGTTGGCCGGGGAATAGAAAGATTCGTTTTGAGGGAGCATTAGCTTTTTCAGGCAAAGAGAAAAAATGGCTCCCCGTCAGGCAATCCGCGAGTTAAAAGGTTAGAGAAAAGCTGAAAAACGCAAAAGTAGTGAAAGACAACAGGGACCAGATAAACCGAAGTGAGAGACATTGATTCATAAAGGAACAGCGCGGCACGCTCAGTTCCCCCGTTACAGGATCGCACACGCCTCCTTTAAAAATATTTCATTGTGTTAAGGAGGAGCGACACCTTGTTTGCAAATAAACATCATGCAGTTTCTCAGGCTTTGCAAGGCGCTGCGCAGGAAGCTACGCCAGACCATGGTCACTGATTGACCCATGATTTAAGCCACAGGGGATTTCAGTCAGTGGGGTGGAACAAAACGAGGAGACAGAACTTAAATATTTAATGCCTGTCAGTATGGAAGAGTCTTCTTCTGCATACGGCGTGTGCAAGCTTCCCTTTCTCACCCGAACGCAGGCTTCCGCTTCACATGTTGGCTACAGCATACGCCGTAAATATATAAACATCACAGCACCTTCCCTCTGCTCTGCAAGAGAAGGGAGAGAAACGTAAACGCGAATGATTCTTGGCGTCGTGGCAACGGAGTGTGATTCCATTCTGGAATGCCGAGTTATTGTTTTCCCTCTTCTGTGTCTGTTTTGATATGGAATGGGATTTTTCCGGAGCAGTCTGAGATCATGTTCATGTATGCATTAGCGCGTGTTTGTGGGGGATGATGTGACGAATGGGTGCATGTGTGTGTGTGTGTGTGTGTGCATGTTTGCACATGTTGTCATGTTGTGAAAAGCTCAGGAACCGTGAGTGGGTCACATTCATCCAGGCAGGATCCAACAGAGGGCTGGGTAACCAGCAATGCCACTTCACTGGCTTCTTCACCAGCAGTTGCAGAGGAATATGCAGCTGAGATGTGGCAACAGGACTACAGAAATGCGTCTGACCCTCGTGGGCTGACAGCACCCAGAGCTTCTCCCACTCTCTGCCTTGTGTTGCAGCAGCCAGTGGATCCCCTTACATAATCATGCACGGCAGTTCAGCAGCAGGCAGACGAAACTCCTCACAATCCAACTGCTGAGCTAAGCCTGACCCTGGGTGCTTCTGGATACTGCATTTACAAACCATATGAATGACAATTTATATACTTAACAAAAGAAATTCAGCCATGTGTGTAGGTATCGTTATTCCTAGTTCGGTTCTGTAAAAATTCAGCTACCGCCCCCCCCTTCCAATTCAGTACAGGTTGTTGTAGACCGAGCGACTCTTCATCATTATCATTGTCATCAATATCATCATCACAATCCGTCGCGTTTCTCAATTTTTGAAGAAGTTGGGTTGGAGCTACCAAAATCAATAAACATTTCTTGTTTCGTCGAATTTGGAGTACTTGATGATTTTGATGTTACGAGATAAAGTCATTTTGTTAACATCCTTTTTAATGAATGTTTATCAATTGCAAATATCAATGTTGAATACTAATATTAACGTCGAAAGAAGTGTACGCCACATCACAAGCAGTGATTGAACCCCAACTACACAGTAATATTTAGAGCAAGGCTGACCTTCAATAAAAGACCAGAAGCCAAGCGCTCATTTGTGCACCAGCACAGTGAAACATACATGCTGCATAAAGTGTTTAATGCTCATTTAGTTTGCTGGGCTGGTTGGATAGCACACATGCTAAAGGACTGATCATATAGCCATTTAAACAACAGGGGCACTACAAAGGCCAAAAGGAATGCAGTTAAACATTAAAAGTCCCTATTGTGAAGATCTTCTCATCAGTGTTGGGGATTTCCGGTCCAGAAACTACAAATCCAGACCAAGATTTAGTTTCTGCCAACCAGTTGAGTATAAAGAGTCAGAGTCACAGAGAACTTAACTGGTTGGCAGAAACAAAATCTTGGTCTGGATTTGTAGTTTCTGGACCGGAAATGCCCAACACTGCCCTTACTTTACTCTGTAGATATCACTTTGTGGTAGCGAAAAAAACAACATAACTTGTGCTAACATCGCTAATCGAGTTCATAGTAGAGAACCATCAATACATATCATGAAAAAAAACCACTACAATTCTAGCATAAGTCTAAATCACAGCTCCATTACAAATGAAATAGGTATGAAATGTATGTAGGACTGGCTGTGATTCATGCTGAATATTAATAACGCACTGGCCTTCACAGAGAGTAGCGTAAAATTGCATTTCTTATCATTCATATGGGTAACAACCGTCTACATCGAGTACAAGAATGCTTAATTACCGACTGCAATCAACACAGGGAAACAACTGCTGGAACAATTACGCAAGAGCAACATGGACGAGGAAATCCAAAGCATTCTGTTCTAGAGGCGCGGGAGCAGCAGTCTGTCGTAGCCTTAGTCTGAGAAGCAGTCAGTTATGCTCAGTCTGACACCACTGCAGCGCTTCCCATGCAAAATCAGAAGTCATTTGATGCGTCGTCTCTGGAGCTTCCTTTAACACAGTGTTTCTCAACCCAGTCCTCGGCGAACCCCAGCCAGTCCACGTTTTTGCTCCCTCCCAGCTCCCAGCCAATCAGGAACACCGAATAGCTGGTACAGGTGCGCTGGGAGCTGGGAGGGAGCAAAAACGTGGACTGGCTGGGGTTCGCTGAGGACTGGGTTGAGAAACACTGCTTTAACACATCAACCCTCTACAACCTCCCTCACCAAGAGGACTGCAGCACCACCTGCAGAGGGGGTTGGGGGCTTCCCCTCCCAAGCCTGGTCTCTGTGGTGCATGAAACAGAACTGAAATGCAGAAGTTGTCATGCCAGGAGCAGAATGAAGCCAGCGGGGGTTTTGAGGTTTATAGCGGAACCCGTCTTATTGTGAGAACCTGAAACTTCAATCATTTACTAACTAATCCGGAGTCTATATTTCCCTTCAATAAGCACCATTTTACTAAAAGGACTTCGCCTTCATTTTGAGGTTTGGCACTCAATGTTAACAGTCCTTCAGAATTCTGATGCGAAGCGTTGTTCTTTGAAATTACATTGTTTGTTCCTTTACTGTTGTGTCACATATACAAACTTACCCTTAACCTGCATTAAACAGTTTTATTTTGGCAATTCTGTAGATTTAATTACTTTTGTTTAACAAATTCAGGTGGAATTGGACCATTAATCACCACACGTATAAGAAAGTTGGATATAGAGATCGGCCTTGCGATGTGACACATGATATTGACAACAAGCTGGCAAGCTTTTGACATACATATTTATTTATTTGGCTACTATTTAAAGATGGTGGTATAATTTACAACTTAAATATAGACCGACATGATTATCTGTCAACTGAACTCAACCAAGAGGATAGAAGGGCTCCAAAATATAAGACAAAGAAACCTTCCAAAACGTTTGGGCTACTTGTCTGTGTTGGCTGAACCGTCTTCTCCTCTCTACCAGGGGAGCGTTTTCTGTGGTGCGCAGATGCATGAAGGTGCTCTCTGGCCAGGAGTACGCGGCCAAGATCATCAACACCAAGAAGCTCTCCGCTCGTGGTAGGTTTCGCTCACTCTTCGTAAACCACCTGTCATCATGTCACATTTTACTTCACCACTAAGCAGAACATGAAGTAGGGCTCATGCTGACTGGATAAGCATCCCATCCGTCAAATATCAGGTTCCTTCGGCTAGTGGAGTCCCGTTCCCCTCGCATGTTGCGATACTGCCTCACTTGGTTGATGGCCTAACTCAGTCTTAAGCTCTGGTATAACCAATAGAATTATCAGGTCATTTTCTATTTGCTTGAGAAGACCCTTGATGCACTCAATGCAGCAGCATGTTCAGTCTGACCTCTGCAGGAACTCTCTTCTGCGTTCCTTAATGACCCTGCGCCCAAGCCACACTTCCTTAAAGAATCCTTTCAGAGCGTTCCACTTCTGTCCAGAGTCTGATTCTTTTATGTCTGGTTTCTGCCGTGGGAACAGGGTTGAAATTATAAGCCAAAGTTATACCTGATTTACACCACGAAGTAACTAATAATGGACACCAAAATATACACAAAGTTAGGTAGCTTATAAAATTTATCCATGTACTCATATGTATCCATCTACTCACTTTCCAATCTAGTACAGGGTCATGAGGTATAGAGCAATATGTTTATATATGTTTTTTCTGCTAACTGACTTGTAGCAAACTCTAGGGAGTCATATATCTTTGGAGAAGGCTATAGATGTGATTGTAAGTAGATATTTGGCAAAATTAACTATTTGTATTTGCTGTCCGGAAACCGGGTCTCTTAAAAGGGGGGCAATGGCAGACTTCCAAGGGCATCAGAACCTGGAATGTTCCAAAGTCTTCCACTTGTTCTGGTAGCAGCTGCCCAGCCGGTCCAGAGTCACTGGAGGAAACCTTACTGGGTTTAGTTCTCACCCAAACCATAGCATTAGCAGTCATCACTCATACAGACTATCATCGTGAGACTATGAGGAAAAAGTCTCCAAAGGTCATTTTGCAAAACCTCATGAATCCCACCCACTTTCCATTTCAGGGTGCGTTTCACGATATTTTCCCCTGGCTCATCGTTTGAAAGTCCTTACATTCAGCTCTGTGATTGTCATGCACATGCATTGTCATACATAATTAATAGAATGTTTGGAGAGTTTCAAAATATCATGAATCGATCATTGACCAAAGCGGCATCTATTCCAAACACATGGGACAAGGAGCAGAAAATGGATTTATGGATGGGATTTTCAGATATGACTGACTAATAACAAGGCCAGTGACTAGAAGTCAACTTAACAATAAATAGCAATACAGTATCAGCACAGCAGTGTTTGACCATGCAAAATAATATGTTGTCGTGTTAAATAAAGGATTAAGCATTAAAACAATGAAATTGCTAGATTAGATGAGTGTTTTATAGGGGTATTCTTTTGGGTGAAATACATAGAGATTTTCAGAATTGTTTGGTCATAGAGGGGGTGTGACTGAAATGTGAAACGGCCCCAAGGTAATTCCAAAGTGATTAGCAGCTTATACCTCCTACTCACTGTTGCTGGGCACACTGTGTCCCATCTGATGAACATAGATACACTGTATCTCATTGTTGTCAAGTGTTTTTTTTTTTTGCTCTCTATTTTAAATCAGGACCTTGGGAATGAAATATACCTGGGGATGAACATGCGTAATGTCCTTGCAGTTTACGAGTTTCGTACCTAACTACGTAGCTTTGCTCCCGAGTGAAATGAAGAGATCATCGCTTTGATAATGGAAATGTGGTCATGCCGAGTGCCGGATGATAGTTCTGCTTGAGTTGTGGTCACGTTGGTAATGTTATTCTCGCCGAGCGACAACTCTGAGTGTGCTGGCGGGTCACGGAAGCCGCACAGAACACGGTAAACACGGACGTTGCCGGTTTGCTCCTCAGTCTGTCACCGGAGACACTCACTGCTTCTGCTAAATTCTGCCGTCAGAATCAGCGAATGACAGAATTTTGATTTGAACCTTGATACCAGCTGTATAACCCAGCCTGTCACTGGGAAGAGAACCAACTGGAACCACCAAGTGTTTTTTTTTCATTTGCGTAGCACTTTTTTCTTTTCAGTGCAAAGGACTTAAGAAATATACTATGAAATACTCTTGCCTCTTAATTCTCCCATAGCTTTTCCCCTGCGCCATGTTGGAAGAAACACCTTTTCACAATGAATTCTTTCTGGACAGTGGCTGGTTAGACATTTTAGTCTGCTTTTTTAGTCTTGCTAATTTTTTACTTTTATATGGGTCGTTTTCAACCCGCAATTATTAGGCTTTTCTAAAAGGAAGGGAATCAATCAGCATTCTCTGTTCCCCTGAATAAATGCTAGGTTTGTACAGACTATTAAATCAGACAAGTAAATAGTGTGTTGCTCAGATATTACTGCTGTAGCCTCACAGTAGCGTATGCTCAGCTCTTGATTCTGGATCCGTGTGTGGGGGCTCCGTGGCGGGTGGGGGCTTTGTGGCGTGTGGGGGCTTCGTGGTGCAGTTGGGTGGATTCGGTGTCTTAAAACTGTCCAAAGCTTGTGGGAGCGTGACCTGCGATGGGCTGGCATCCCGTCGGGGGTGATCCCTGCCTCATGCTCCGCTCTTCCTGGGCTGGGATCCAGGCACACTGTGTCTGTCTACTGGGCGAGCGTTATGAAAAATGAATGCTGGCAAGATGCCGAATCAGCCTGTTCTTTTTTTTTTTATATCATCTATGGCCACCTGGTTATAAGTCGATTTACTTATGTAAGTGTGCAAGCCTTATAAGAATTTGTGATCGTTCAGTGGTTCTGCAGAGATTAGCTCGGGCTGGGAGGCAGATAGACAAAGATATGTGTGAAGGCATTGATGAAGATGACCTCAAATGACACTAACCCCCAACAGGAAGTGGGATGAGACATCTCTGACTATACTCTGCAAACAGAAATCGTGAGTGGTGTTCTTAAGTGTAAATACTTTTTGTTTTTCCATCCATCCATCCATCCATCCATCCATCCCCCAAAGAATAAATGAAATCTTGATGGGTTGGCTACAAGTGAGCGATGTGTTCTGCAAATTACAATAGCGATTGCTTGTGTTCCAGAGAAACACTGCAGCCATAAACAGCAATCAGCACAACATACCAGCACATTGCTTGAACTGTGTTTCAGCCGATCAAAGTTGTGAGTTGACTTGTATCTGTCACATTACTTGAAACTAATTCAATGGAACTTAATGAAAGGGAATCGATTTACGTGCTCTGGGGGGAGTTGCGACCTCACGAGTAAGAAAAAATAGATGATTGCTTATCAGGAAAGTTAACTGAGTAGGACTCAGTGTGAGTGTGACAGTGTAGTGACCCAAAAAGGTTCCATGTGGAGGCGTCGCTCAGATATACACACGGATGTAGCCATATAGACATAACTGTATAGAGCAGGCCGCGCACCACTGTGTGTCAAAAAATGAGGAACACCATACAACAATTCAATTTAATTTTAACATAGAATTAAGCATTGGGTTCTGCTGTGGTGTGTTTGTGTGGATCAGCAGGTTAGACCATTATACCTGTGATTGGAAGGTTATTGGTTCAAATCCCATGGCTGACAGAATGGTCACATTGCCACTGAATAAGAACAGCCATCAACCCCCTGAAAAATGCCCTTGCCCTTTGTTCCCAGACGTTTAACCTCACTGGGGTATCCCTCAAAGGAGAGAGGGGATGCATGAAAATGAATCCATTCTGGTGTTCTTGTGCAAATGGTGAAACAAAGTATCATTTTTGTTACATCATCCTCTGAATGTGGGCAAAAGCGGTACACAAATGGCCTGAACACGGGTAGAATTTCACTGAGATCAAGCTGATTTTTTTCTGAGTTGCAGAATACAGCAGGGAACAAAATGTTTCACTCTTTCTTTTTAGTCTGCAGGCCGAGGCGCAAACTGAATAGCACTTAAGCTTGAGTCATGTAAGGAAACATAGATCAGATTGTGGATGGCTGGCGTAGCAGGAGATGAATGCATCATCCGTTATGCCAGTATGTGGGCGTCTGGGCACGAAAAATGGAACCGAGAGTGTATGTTTCCCGTAGATCGTACGTGTCCGTGGAAACGTAATGAGTGCACTCAGCAAATCCTCGGCCAAATGTGGCCCATTGTGGATGGCTTTCATGTCGGCCCCATCAGCTGTGGCTCCCGTCAGATTGACTTTTGTTTATGGCAAAATTCGTTTTTACAGATGATGCAAAGATAATTAATGCACAGGGCAAATAAAATTAATGGCATAAACATTTCCGCTCTCTCCGCCGGAATGGTATGTGGTTTTTTTTCCGGTGTTATTCTGCTAACCGTCAGTTATGCTAAGTGGGTGTTTAGCTGTGAGTTAAACAGGCCAAAGCTGCTGCAGATCCATCTCATTAACGCAATCAAGTCATTCTCCAGTCCATAATTAGTTAATTTGGTGAATCAGTTGTGCTGGAAATGAGGTATAAGCAGTGTATGGAACCACTAGGTGTGATGAAAGAGACATTTAAGGTTGCTCAGCTTTAGATTGCCCACAAATCAATGGTCTTCATATGCAAACCGAGACATTAGGGGAAGGCCCTTTTCTGTTCCAGCATGACTGTGCCCCAGTGCACAAAGCAAGGTCCTTAAAGACATGGTTGGGTGAGTCTGAGTGTGGAAGAACTTGACTGGCCCACACAGAGCCCTGACCTCAACCCATCTAACACCTTTGGGATGAACTAGAATGGAGATCGAGAGCCAGGGCTTCACGTCCAACATCAGTGCTTGACCTCACAAATGCTCTTCTGGATGAATGGGCAGAAACCCCCACAGACACACTGCAGGATGTTGTGTAAATGTTGTGGCAGCTGTAATAGCTGCAAAGGGGAACCAAATCCACATTTATGGATGGATTTAGAATGTGATGTCAGTTCCTGTGGGTGTGGCCAAGTGTCCCAATTCTATTGTTTATTTAGTGTATACTCTGTATCTTAATGCTTGAGGGAACACGCCAGTTTCAGTGAGGGATATCACTCGCTTATGTTTTGGGGAAGCTTCAGCTATAGTCAGTCACTCACACTGATGATTGACGCTGGCATGGTCTTTAAGCACATCAGCGCTTAACCCATCAAATGTAGGCTCATTTTTCACTGCATAACTCGATAGATAACAATCATTCGCTTCTGACGCAAAATATAGGGCCCATGTATGAGCTGAAAACAAAACTGTTTTGTCTGTGAAATCATATCCTATTGGGAATAAAAGCAGGCGCCCAAGTGGTAATTTATCCTTACTGCCGTCTTTAGAATCCCTTTCGAAGGGATCCAGTCTTTAGGTAGGAGAATTTGGTTATCCTCTCGTCTGATAATTAGCCCCGTCTCTATAATAACAAGCTACTTTGAGTGGGCTTCTCGCCTTGCAAGTGACAAATTGTACAACCCAGGGCATGAATATTTATCAAGGAGTAAGTCCTGAGATATGTTCATATTTCATTGCTGTGTATTGGCATTTTCAAAATGAATTGCAACAGCATGCGTTTTTTTTCACAACAACTGATCTGAGGCGCTTAAGTTATTTTCTTATTAGATGTAAGACTGGGATATATATATATGAGTCAGGAGCATGCCAGAAGGGCTGGCTTGAGTATTTCTGTAACTGCTAATCTCTAGAGTTTACTCAGAAGGGTGCAAAAAACACACAAAAAACACCCAGAGAGGGGCAGCTCTGGGGGCGGAAACGCTTTGTGGCTTTTGATTTATTGCTCTGCCGTGAACCATAATGCGTCGCAATAAAGCCAAAGATACGCAGTGCTGTGTCCCATGCTTCTCACCGGCGTCGCAACACGGAGCCACGGAAGGCTGAATCAGGGTGAATCAGCTGGACAAAATATAAGTTAATAAAATATTGGAACCAAAGCAGCTATAAAAATATGCAAAGGGAATCTGGTGGCTTGATTGGCGCAATTCAGTGCCTGATGATAAATATGAGATGTATAAAGCGGATAAGTATGGGGTCTACAGTGCGGAAGAGAATGCAACCACCCAACATGTGGAAGCGCATTACTCTGAAGTGCGCGCATTTAATGCGTGCAGACAGGTGGGGTGCTGCGCTGAAAGCAGAATTCATAAAGGAGGGGTTACAGGGGAGGCGAATAGGAGTGAAAGTGCTGCATTACACTTTACGGCGCATTTTACGACGGTGCCTGATTTGTACCACTTAATTTCACAACCCAACCTGATCCCGTTCATCTTACGTACTGTTTGTGATCGATACATGACGAAAAAAGCCACCCCATCTGCTGAAGATCAAAGTCACCAAAATTTGCTGTGAATGTTACTGTTTCAGCAAAGAAGTGTTCGTTGATTTTCCTCCAAGGATTTTTTGTGTAAATGTGCGTGTATATTATTTTATACTAAATGTTAATGCTAATAATATGTTTTTGTTTCCTTTGTTTATTCGGCAAAAATGTGTTATTTTTTGGAACCGAAGTCATAATTTCTATGGGAACATACTTCACGCTTTCTGAGTTCTCGATTAATGAGCGCTAATTTGGAATGAATTCGCTTGTAAAGTCGAGAACTACCTGTATCGGAAGGCAGTATCTAAGTGGGTTTTATGCCAGTCCTCACCCCCTTTGCGTGCGCAGGGAGTTCGGAGATGAGAGAATTTCCATTAGACCAATGAGGCTAATTGTGATCGCCACAGCGAGAGATGTTTTTAAACGAGCGAGGAGATCGTGGGGACGATCAGATCTCGAGAAGAAAAAATGAGCCACAAGCAGCTATTGTGGGGATAATGTGGGCAGAGAGAGATACATCTACAGTCTGAGTGCTCCGTAAACAAATATCATCATCCAGCTTCCCATGAAACAGCCGCATCCTGATTTAAGTGGCTTTTACCACTTACCGAGGGGGGGGGGGGCATTATCTGTGTGAAGCACAATGTGTAAAGCATTGCTTTTCCCATCTCTGAGCGTGAAGCCAGCTTTTCTCCTTTCTTCAGTAACTGCCATTCCCCCCCCAACCCCACTGTGACCCCACCCCCCGCCCGCCGTTTCCATGAGACGCTCTGCAGCAGAGCCCCCTCTGAGGTGCGCCAGGAATACACGGCCTGGTCCGGGAACCCCCACCGGTGCACGGATGTCATCGGATGTCTCAGGGCCTGTCAATCAGCGACACGGGCGGCCCCGCCCCGTCAGAGAGGGCGAGAGAGGCGGGGAGAGTGAGCGAGAGAGAGACACAGACGGGAGAAGAATCCGGCAGCGGGAATGCGCTGGCGTGCACGTCGTCATGGCCACGGCGCTGCCAAACGGGCTCTGCTTCCTGTGGCAGAGAAGCTGTGTTCACAGCCCTATATCCAGAGGACGGGAGGATTCTAACTCGGCCCAATACCAGACTCCACACGGGCCGAGTCACTAGGGCTGCGATACCCAGTATACCAGCAGGCGTGCAGCAAACAGTGAGAACCACACCATTTCGTAGAGGTACCACATGTACATTTTTCAGGTCACAATTGTGGAAAGGTGTCCTCCGTGAATGCCTGTCTTAAAAGAATATTCCATTAGAAATTGGCAGGAAGGCATGAAAGGGTGAATACTTGAACTGTTGTTTCATTGAACATAAGAACATAAGAACTATACAAACGAGAGGAGGCCATTCCACCCATCGAGCTCGTTTGGGGAGAACTTAACTAATAGCTCAGAGTTGTTAAAATCTTATCTAGCTCTGATTTAAAGGAACCCAAGGATTCAGCTTGCACTACGTTATCAGGAAGACTAATCCATACTCTGACTACACGCTGTGAAAAGAGGTGCTTCCTTAAATCCAGTTTGAAATGTTCTTCCGCTAATTTCCACCTATGGCCACGAGTTCTTGTATTTGAACTAATGCTGAAGTAACTATTTGGTTGAACAGCATTCAAACCTGTTAGAATCTTATAGACCTGGATCATGTCCCCCCTCAGTCTCCTTTGCTTGAGGCTAAACAGATTTAGCTCAACAAACCTTTCCTCGTATGACATTCCTCTAAGACCAGGAATCATTCTTGTGGCCCTACGCTGCACCTTTTCTAAGGCCGCTATGTCCTTTTTAAGATATGGTGACCAAACCTGCACACAGTATTCTAGGTGAGGTCTCACCAAGGAATTGTATAATCTTAGCATTACCTCCCTTGACTTAAACTCCACACACCTGGAGATGTAACCCAACATCCTATTGGCGTTTTTTATTGCTTCCCCGCACTGGCGAGAATGAGACATGGGCTCTTTCATCTGTCCTTTCTGAAGTTTGATAAATATTGTCCACCTCCATATCATTCTGGTCAGTGACAGGACATCCTTAAAAGGTTTCCTCAGCCTGAGGTTCACCGCCTGATGTGTAGGAGAAGGATACTGCCCAGTTTATTATCTGTGTGGAAGGCATTGAAGTACACAACATTACAAAGAGCCATCCATCCATCTACCTGCCCATCCATCCATCCATCCATCGACCTGCCCATCCATCGATCCATCCATCCATCTACCTGCCCATCCATCCATCCATCCATCTACCTGCCCATCCATCCATCCATCCATCGACCTGTCCATCCATCCATCCATCTATCTGTCCATCCATCCATCATCCATCCATCTATCTGTCCATCCATCCATCATCCATCCATCTACCTGTCCATCCATCCATCCAAATATCCATCTGTCCATTTTCCATGCTGACACTGGATTATCACAAAACTTTGTGTGTGTGTGTGTGTGTGTGGGGGGGGGGGTATTGTTTAAATTGGTTGAAAGTAACTTTTGAATAACATAAATATTAGTTATTAGCCCATAAATCCATCTTCCAACTGTTTATGCTGTCCAGGGTCGCATGGTTGCTTATCAATACGACTTTACTCAAACATTTATTTCAAATCGGTGCCATACAACAGAAACAGATTTTTGTAATGGATCCCATATCGTCAATAGATTTCCTCCAGGTAATCACAGGCAAAAACACATGAATGACTCAACTCCTCACTTTCTTTATGTCTGTAATCTCAAACTCAGTAAGCAGTTTTAAAGGGATACGGCCCCAGCGAGTTAAACCAGGAGTCTTTTTGCTATTTTAGATAAAAGTCACATTGATATTCAAAATTCAGCAGCACCACCATCAAGGTGGATTTATTTATAAATACAGGATAGTGTTACTAAGCAATGCAGAGCCACTGGAAAACACTGCAAATGATGGGCACAATCAAGATGGCTTCTCCATGGAAAACACTGCAAATGATGGGCACAATCAAGATGGCTTCTCCATGGAAAACACTGCAAATGATGGGCACAATCAAGATGGCTTCTCCATGGAAAACACTGCAAATGATGGGCACAATCAAGATGGCTTCTCCATGGAAAACACTGCAAATGATGGGCACAATCAAGATGGCTTCTCCATGGAAAACACTGCAAATGATGGGCACAATCAAGATGGCTTCTCCATGGAAAACACTGCAAATGATGGGCACAATCAAGATGGCTTCTCCATGGAAAACACTGCAAATGATGGGCACAATCAAGATGGCTTCCTCACGCCTCCATTCAATGTGCATCGCCTGCAGTGCCAGTAGAAGCCCATGTGGATAAATGCTCAGAAGATGGTGCCCTAGGCAGCCGCCTATGTTGCCTAAAGGGTTGACTGGCAGTGATCGCCCGCGTCGCATACAGCGAGCGCTCATGGCGTTCTGAACTGACGGTAACCCAACCGAAAGGCAGACTGAGGTCCCCGACAGTCAGGTGGTCCGGCATTCACGGCAGACCGTCGGGACCATAATTACCCAGAGCTTGGATTCCATTTCAGCTGTGCATCGTATTCAGACATGAGCAGTTAAAGATCAGCGACAGGGAACTGCAAGCCTATTAGCTCATGCACCTATCCAAACACATACATCGTCTAGTTAGGTCTAGTCACATTTTTTTTATTGTGCAGAAAATCAGTACATCTTTGATTTAAGATTCAAAGTTTAATTGCTACAATATACGAAGTACAACAAAATCCTTACTTCAATGCCTTCCACACAGACTACAGACAATTAATAACAATACAATAAGCACTAAGTACAGAATACTAACAGCTACAAAATACCTAACAATGTATCATACTTAACTTCTGTCTATGTAATATGTATCTTACTCTGCTCTCAATATTTCCCATTCAATTTTTTGGCCTGAATCTGAGCTTTCACTGCCGTACAGAGCAAACTGCCGGCCGCACTACGAGTTGCTGTAACATACGCACACCTGAGTGTTATAATTAACTATAATTAACTATATAACTACCCGGGAACTGAGGAGAACCCAAGCCCCCTGAACGGATGGGGGATTCTTGTGTCATCACAGCCCTCCGTTTGACACCATGGGGCGCCAAATCGTTGGCCTCACAGTCAACCACCAGATGGCGCCTTCTGTGCCAAGGCACCGTTTTCCCACAGTGCCGGTGCGTTGCTGCCCTACGGAGAGGCAGTATGGTCTGGGGTGAATAGCTGTCTGCACACAGAGCAGCTAAGCGTGACTGACTGTATACTAGCTCTGCATCTACTGCTAACCCAAACTGCACCCATTGCTTTGTTAGAATAATTATGCAGCTGAACGGCTGAATGAACGACGGCTGAAGTGACGTTCAAGTGTGACCGAGTTTGTTGCAAAGCTGTCATCTGTAAACTACCTTGTGTGATTTCCGCTGATGTTGAAGGACATTAAACAGCCTTATAAACATCAGTGTGTTTGTATAAACTGAAAAACAGGCGAATGTTCCCGCTCCAGCGTACGCCCTGTCTGGATATAGCTCCGCACCATCGAAAATGCAATTGCTCTGCAAACTGATAGATGGATGGATGGATGGCTTTCTTTATGTGCATGAATTGGCCTGGTTAAAAAAGACACACATAAGTACAGATATGGTAATAAACTTAAATATTTTTAAACCAGGGATTTCTTTCATTTTGCACATACAAGGCATTTCAGGCATGCTTTTTATTTTTAGTCAAAAGATTTAGAGAGGTTAGATACTTTTCCCTTGGTATGTTTGTTCATATACCTTATGTTATTCCTGGTATATCTGCAGAGTTGCCTAGCAACGCAATTTTTCAAAGTCCACAAAATAGCTATGGCTAAATATTACTCTTGGCAGCGCAGTGCAATGAGGGAGAAAAAATAACACAGATATGATCTCAAAATGGCTTATTTTATAATATGAAAATAAAGTAGTTTAGGCGTTTCTGTATTATTGCAGTTTAAAGAGATTGAGAATTTGCAGGTGTACTTCTTGTTAGCAATACAGCTTCATAACAGAGTTCAAGAGTGCATCTTCAGATACTTTTGTGGAGCGATGCAGGTCTTCAGTGAACCAACATGGGCCAAATCTGGGTTTGCTAACAAATATATACCTCATATCAGAAAATCTGCATCAATATTTCCCAATAATATTCCGATATTTTTCCTCCTTAGTCCATTAGCAAATGCACTTGGAAATATTTTTTTGATTAATTTGATTAATGGTATATCTGGTAACATGCAGATGAGACTCTCTTCTAAACAAACATGCCCTCACATTTCCTAAAAAGCTGTGACCTACCAGATTTGCCTCCGTAAAAAAAAAAAACAACAATCAATAAACAAATACATAGATAATTAAAAAAATACAGTGTCGTCTGGTGTCCTCCATTGCACACATGGATGTAATCACTGCTGTCGAAGTACAAGAGATTTCTTCCGACTTAAAGGACTGAAAACGTTGATCTTTTGCCCAGGAAGTCAAATATCAGAACTGCATTAAGGTTTGTTATGCCTTCCGGCGAAAGTTTCCATAAAAATATAGGTGAACATCCTTCTTCAGGCTCCGGTAACTATGTCGATCTTATAACGAGGTTATAATGTTGGTCGACACACCACCATAACTGTAATTATTGCATCGTGTGACCCCCCCTTGAAGGCTCAAAAATGACAGAAAGGGCAGAGCAAACATTTTGCGTTAGAGTAAAAAGCACCACCTGAAGAAGGAGTGTTGACGCTTGCATTTCGTTTTCTTTCATAGAAAGCTTGCGGTAATTTGCCCAGAATGGCTGGCTTTGAGCACCAGATGGCAATTCGCTCTCATTAATTTAATCTTAGGGCTACCCTGTGAGACAGCTGGGTAACTGGCTGTGCTTATTAAATGACAGGCAATCGCTGACTTGAGTAGGTACTGAGTGTTTTTATTGGTTGAGGGATTTGCCCTTGAACATGGGCCCTTAACCGCCAAAGTGATTCTAGGGATTCTGGGGGCCCGAGGCAAAAAACTCAATGGGGCCCTCTAAACTCCCCCTCCCCCGGCATGGTAACATGTATTACCTTTATTTTAATGGGACACGTGAATTTATAATATCAATAGAGAACTAAAGCAGATTTGCTGTTACAGTGTAGCTTTTGGGAGTCTTACACAAAAATGTTCTGAGGGTAGAAGGAAATATGATCGATTCAGAGAGATAACCAATCAGATTGTACAGGAGGTCGGACCAAGCAACTAGAAGTGGTGGGACCAACCAATCAGATGTCTTGGTCCTGCCTCCTCTAGTTGCTTGGACCCACCTCCTGTACAATCTGATTGGTTATCTCTCTGAACCAGTCATTTTCCCTTCTGCCCTCTGAACATTTTTGTGTAAATAAAACTCCCATGAGCTGCAAGGTACTATGCAATCGACTGGCCCTCTCAGCTCGGGGCTCCAGGCCACTGCCTGCCCTGCATGTCCTGTCACTGCACCTCTGCTTAACCCCCAATTGCTGTAGAGAAATGCTGACCCTGCTTTGTTAACTTGTACGTAGCTTTGGATAAAAGATTCGATTTTCAGCCTGGCTGTGAAATAAGCTAACAGTGACGAAAGCTTCACCTCATTCCTCCGATAAACGCAGAGAACTGCTGAGTGAAAAGTGTCTGTATGCCTGCAGATCACCAGAAGCTGGACCGGGAGGCCAGGATCTGCAGACTGCTGAAACACCCCAACATTGGTGAGTCGGCGACAGATATTCTCAGTCTGGAAAGCAGTAGCGCACAAATCTGTCATGCAACCAGAGATCAGACTCTTATGTCTATTGAGCACCACATATTCTTCTGTATGACACATATATTAGTAATTAGAGATATTGACGTTCTGCTGTCTCTTAGAGATGGAGGTGGCTGTTCTTAGCCACTTCTGACACTGGGGGACAGTTGAGGGTACGTAATTTTCTGATTAAAGATCTGTGGAAGGGTTTTTATAGATTCTCACGTGTTAAATAATGCAGCCACTCAGCACTGCGGACATGATCAGCTGCATTATTAATTTATGGGTATTTTCGACCCTTTTTCTTTAGAGATAAAGAGGCTGCGTTCTGACACGCCGAGATGAAAGGAGATGGGGGGAGATTCACCGAGCGGTAGTTCAGTTGGTTGGGAGTCAGATCAGGGCGGGGTGAGAGCTCTGCGAGACTTAAGGGGCACAGTAAAGCACGTTAGTGTCACACCTGTCTGTCTCCTGCTCCATTATGTCGTGCAAAAGGGAGTTTACAACTGTTACCAGGTCCTTTGTGGATGTACAGCCCTTAAAGGAACATTTCCACTTATATTTGATCACATGTTCAGTCAAACAGCTGAGTACTCAGTGGCTGTGAGTCTTTATACTCAACTTGTTGGTTGAAATAAAACCTTGGTCTGGTTTGCATTTGTACTTTCCGGACCTGAACTTAACACCTCTGTATATATGTCTGCGCAGGGTTCCGCTCGCAGCCAATCTTCGGCTCCGGTTGCCAGGCATTTTCTGTATGTACCGAGAGCTTTGGTGTGATTTTGTTGAAGCTCACATTTTAATGTCAGGCTTCCTCCTTGGCTCGTAGGGCGTGTTACTCTGCGGAGTGCCAAAGTCCACCCACTTGTTTCCAGGAGCTGCCATCAGTGTATTGAATGAATCGCCTCAGATTTTCATTGCAGCAGCTGAGGCTGCAGGAGCTGGTTGCCAGATATGGTCTCACCTCGGCACTGGGAGAGTTCGGGATGTTGAAGGTGGTCTAGCTGCACTTCCCGGTTCAGACCTTTTATTATGGTCTTTTACTTCCTGATGACAGAGCACCTCTAGCAGAGAACCCCAGAACACATACGTGTACTGTATGCTAGATCAGGGTTCCCCAGTTCCGGTCCCGAATGGCTCATCTGCACACAGATTTTGCTGCTCGAACACACCTGGTAAACTTGGCAATTGGCTCATTAGCATATGCCTGAGCTGGGAAGTCTGCAAACTGTGGTGCAGACTGGCCCTCCGATACTAGAATTGGGGAACCCTGTGCTTGATGTTCTCCCAGCCTTCATGCAAGCTTTCTTAGAATATTCTGGATTCTTCCAAAGACATGTGGTTTGGGTTGATTGCTATTTCTTTATTGCTTTTGATTGACCAATGAAAAGATTTTATATGAAGTTACCAATTTAACTAGTATTTATGTCTGTATTAGATAACATTTAGAAATTGAAAGCCTTCATTGTCATTATACTAGAACACAGATGCTACTTGCACCACAAAATTGCTGAAAGCATCACAGGGCCCGGTGTGAGGGTCGAACTCACAACCTTCAGATTACTGTACCAGACTGACATGCTACCTACTGCGCTAACGACAGTTTATACTCATGGTGGCAGTATATGTGGATTCCTTTATATTGCCAGTTTTAACAACTTAATGTTGATAGCTAGATAGCTAACTAGCCTCATTGTAATTATAGCTGTGATTATAAAACAAGATTCGTTTCCATCTATTTGTGGTGCTAAGGCTGTCTCAACACATTGTTTTAGATTTATTTTGCAAAGTATTTTCTGAGATGCTGCATTTTTTTCATAAAACGCTAAAAGTAGCAGCCAGTGAGATGTGGTGCCTTCCTGTGGACCCTCACAACTATATGCTGTGGAACCCGTGACGTCTTATACACTATGGGGAAGTAAGCGGTCATGTGACTTTGGTCATGTGATCGGGGGGCATGCAGGTTAGAGAGAGCAGGTCTGTGGGTATACAGGGTGGGGGGCCCTGAAGGAGACATGGGGGTGGCAAGGGGGGGGGGGTTCACCAGGTGTGTACTGGATGGAGAACTTGCTGGAAGGTAGAGGTTTGGCGGCAAATGACCGGCTTTAAGAAGAGCAGACAAGTCACTGAGCGGCTAAGCTACGTGCAAGCGAGGGAACTCAAGGGCAAAGCCGAGCGCTCTAATGACGCCTAGTGAGCATTCGACGGCCCGTTATCACGTCGTTTAAAGAAATGGTTTAAAATGTACTGTGTGTCAGGCGTAATTGCTGCTGTCTAAGTACAAGAGACTTCTTCCTGCTGATTTCTGTTCCTTATTTATTGAGGATATTAAAGGATATTAAGGAACTGGGGCATCTATTAATCAGTTTAAAATCTGCGGCTTCAAAGAGAGGACATTGTTGTATTTAGTCAGCTATATTAGATTTGTGGTCATGGTGCGCATTACATTATAAGAATACATGTGACCGGGGCAGCGGGTCACGCTGTAAGGTCACTGTGAGCTAACAGTCTTTCTGCTGAAGGTCAGCATGATTCATGCGTAGTAAATGTTCTGCTCTTGCTCCTGTCTGTGATATACTTACCTAGTATGGTGCCCCCTGTGAAAAGTAATATCTGTGATACACTTACCTAGTATGGCGCCCCCTGTGAAAAGTAATATCTGTGATACACTTACCTAGTATGGCGCCCCCTGTGAAAAGTAATATCTGTGATACACTTACCTAGTATGGCGCCCCCTGTGAAAAGTAATATCTGTGATACACTTACCTAGTATGGTGCCCCCTGTGAAAAGTAATATCTGTGATACACTTACCTAGTATGGCGCCCCCTGTGAAAAGTAATATCTGTGATACACTGACCTAGTATGGTGCCCCCTGTGAAAAGTAATATCTGTGATACACTGACCTAGTATGGCGCCCCCTGTGAAAAGTAATATCTGTGATACACTTACCTAGTATAGCACCCCCTGTGAAAAGTAATATCTGTGATACACTTACCTAGTATGGTGCCCCCTGTGAAAAGTAATATCTGTGATACACTTACCTAGTATGGTGCCCCCTGTGAAAAGTAATATCTGTGATACACTGACCTAGTATGGCGCCCCCTGTGAAAAGTAATATCTGTGATACACTTACCTAGTATAGCACCCCCTGTGAAAAGTAATATCTGTGATACACTTACCTAGTATGGTGCCCCCTGTGAAAAGTAATATCTGTGATACACTTACCTAGTATGGTGCCCCCTGTGAAAAGTAATATCTGTGAAAGACTTACCTAGTATGGTGCCCCCTGTGAAAAGTAATATCTGTGATACACTTACCTAGTATGGCACCCCCTGTGAAAAGTAATATCTGTGAAAGACTTACCTAGTATGGCACCCCCTGTGAAAAGTAATATCTGTGATACACTTACCTAGTATGGCGCCCCCTGTGAAAAGTAATATCTGTGAAAGACTTACCTAGTATAGCACCCCCTGTGAAAAGTAATATCTGTGATACACTTACCTAGTATGGTGCCCCCTGTGAAAAGTATTATCTGTGTTAGTCTTTCTAAGTTACCTATTATGTGTATTTGTGTACTCTGTGATGAACTGGCACCCCTGATGCTGTTAGGTCAGTTAGTCTTTTTAAGTTGCCCATTATGTATATTTGTGTACTCTGTGATGAACTGGCACCCCTGATGCTGTTAGGTCAGTTAGTCTTTCTAAGTTGCCCATTATGTATATTCGTGTACTCTGTGATGAACTGGCACCCCTGATGCTGTTAGGTCAGTTAGTCTTTCTAAGTTGCCCATTATGTATATTCGTGTACTCTGTGATGAACTGGCACCCCTGATGCTGTTAGGTCAGTTAGTCTTTTTAAGTTGCCCATTATGTGTATTCGTATACTCTGTGATGAACTGGCACCCCTGATGCTGTTAGGTCAGTTAGTCTTTTTAAGTTGCCCATTATGTATATTTGTGTACTCTGTGATGAACTGGCACCCCTGATGCTGTTAGGTCAGTTAGTCTTTCTAAGTTGCCCATTATGTATATTCGTGTACTCTGTGATGAACTGGCACCCCTGATGCTGTTAGGTCAGTTAGTCTTTCTAAGTTGCCCATTATGTATATTCGTGTACTCTGTGATGAACTGGCACCCCTGATGCTGTTAGGTCAGTTAGTCTTTTTAAGTTGCCCATTATGTGTATTCGTATACTCTGTGATGAACTGGCACCCCTGATGCTGTTAGGTCAGTTAGTCTTTTTAAGTTGCCCATTATGTGTATTCGTGTACTCTGTGATGAACTGGCACCCCTGATGCTGTTAGGTCAGTTAGTCTTTCTAAGTTGCCCATTATGTGTATTTGTGTACTCTGTGATGAACTGGCACCCCTGATGCTGTTAGGTCAGTTAGTCTTTCTAAGTTGCCCATTATGTATATTCGTGTACTCTGTGATGAACTGGCACCCATGATGCTGTTAGGTCAGTTAGTCTTTTTAAGTTGCCCATTATGTGTATTCGTGTACTCTGTGATGAACTGGCACCCCTGATGCTGTTAGGTCAGTTAGTCTTTCTAAGTTGCCCATTATGTATATTCGTGTACTCTGTGATGAACTGGCACCCCTGATGCTGTTAGGTCAGTTAGTCTTTTTAAGTTGCCCATTATGTGTATTCGTATACTCTGTGATGAACTGGCACCCCTGATGCTGTTAGGTCAGTTAGTCTTTTTAAGTTGCCCATTATGTGTATTCGTGTACTCTGTGATGAACTGGCACCCCTGATGCTGTTAGGTCAGTTAGTCTTTTTAAGTTGCCCATTATGTGTATTTGTGTACTCTGTGATGAACTGGCACCCCTGATGCTGTTAGGTCAGTTAGTCTTTTTAAGTTGCCCATTATGTGTATTCGTGTACTCTGTGATGAACTGGCACCCCCGATGCTGTTAGGTCAGTTAGTCTTTTTAAGTTGCCCATTATGTGTATTCGTGTACTCTGTGATGAACTGGCACCCCTGATGCTGTTAGGTCAGTTAGTCTTTTTAAGTTGCCCACTATGTGTATTCATGTACTCTGTGATGAACTGGCACCCCCTCGCGCTTCCCGAGATAAGTTCCATGTCAGTGCCGTGACCCCGTGTCAGCTAAGCCTTAGTTATAGATGGATAATGTTATTTACCTGTCACAGGGAGAAAAAAGTTAAAAAATGCCAGCAATGTTGTCAAATTTGGCATATACATGTGTTGATTTCATAGTATTTCATCATAAGTAGTCTTCATGGCCCCTTGAGAGACACCTCATGCCAAATATAAAACAGCACATCAGGACATAAGGACATAACAACACCTACATGTAACATGACAGGAGAGCAATGAGCAGGTTTCAAATTACACATCATTTTAATATGGCAGCATGGAGAATTATTAAGAATTAATCAATATTGTTCACAAGTAATGCAATAATGTGACACTTCTCATGTTCATATTCCCAAATGTATATTTAATATACGCAGTAATTGTTCGGCTTTGGTGAAAAGGATCATTTAAAAAGTATTTGAATGTGTTGTTAGCAAGGAACTTTGGATAAGCAATGAACTGATATTGCTGAATAATCATTAGCTAACAGGGAACGCACACAGCCATATTGATAGACACTCAGTAACTCAGAGTCATCATTCTAAATTGAATTTAAATCCAATTTCATGGAGAATTTCATTAAAATTATGTAAGCGCTCAGGAGATACCCTTTAATAAAAAGAACTGCAAATGCTAACGTAATCGTAGTCATACGATTCCCCAAAGCAGTCTTTAATAAATTTGCAACTGATGTGATTTAAACATTACCCACAGTCAGTCTGCCTCATGCAATATTTACTTTAATGTGAAAGTGTCATCCAGCCTGTTAACAATGATTAACGGAATGCTGAGAGTACAAAAATACCAATAATCTTAAATATAAGGTGTTTCTGTGATCTTATAGTTTTATGTTTTTTTTCCCCAGAGTATAAATATTTACAAAATGACTAACATGAAAAATTTATGAAATAGGGTTTCATTAACTTCGTGTCTTGCACATCATTTCTTGTCTGCAGTACTCTACCTATCTTTCAGGGTCCTGGGGGTCTTTGAGGGAGGTATTATTCAAAGTCGACAGTCATGCAAGGGCCAGTAAGTCATAAAAAGCAGCCTGACAGTTTCTTTTATTCAGGACTCTGTGACCTGCTTACTGGGGTACAGACCACATTACCAGTCCTGTAAGAATACCGGGGGAGTATAATCAGACCATGATGTCGTGCGGATTTTTGTTGAATTTAGCAACTAAATAAAAGCTGGGTTAAGGGCCTTGCTCAAGGACCCACAAACTATTCTGCTGAGGCCGGGCTCAAACCAGCAACCTTCCGATCACAGGCACAGAGGCTTAGCCCACCGGTGAACAAGTTCCTATACCAGAGTTCCCAGTTCCTGTCCTAGAGGGCCAGTCTGCAATACAGTTTGCAGATTTGTACCCACTAAACCTGGCACTTAGCTGGTGAGCTGAATAAGGTGCGTTTGAGCTGGGAAACCTGCAAACTGTGGTGCGGACTGGCCTCCAAGGACCGGAATTGGGGAACCCCAAAAATATACTAGTAATATGTACTAAAGAACACATGTTAAATAAATCAAAAGGTGGGTGTAATTTTACTAACAAGCACATGTTGCCTTTTTCCATGAGTGATTTCCGTAAACTCCAGGTATCTCTGATATTTTTTTTTTTTGCGTAAGTCCGGATTTACAGAAGTCAGTTTTACGTAAGTCGAGAGCCGCCGATACTTTTTCTGTCAACCAAAATAAATGGATATAAAGAAGATTAAGCAGAACTATAATAACATAAAGCACAATAAGCAGTTAAATATGAACTCCTACCATCCTTTCTGTGAGTCAAACAGGTAACAGTTCCCTGATCCTATCGTTCCCCGGCCTACAAAGGAAACACCAATTCCTTTGCTGATTCACGGGGCAAAGAACAGCGTGAAATGTAGCACGTAGATGTCAGTGTCAGCTAATTCAACACATCCCTGTACCGATGAATATTTATTTAATTTTTCGTTAACTGTTCGCAGGCCACAATGTTGCTACATTTCCAGAAGGCCTGCCCACTCAGGCCACTTGTTATTTTATCACAACCTTATCACACAGAATTGCCTTTTTTTTTGTTGAAACCCAGTATGTGAACATAGTGTTGGGGGGTTGAAAGGCAAATGAAGAGAGCTGCACTGCACAGTCTGCTTTGATACCTCTGGATTGTCACTCCCAGGGGCTGCGGATCAGTGTGCGATTCCTCCCTTGATGAACATCTACAGACAGTCTCCATCGATCAGATGATAGTGACTCATTAAAAAATATCCAGTGAGTGTCGACACAATGTAGAACAGAATGCCATTGTAACTACGTTAAAGTCAAAAAACAGGAAATAATACGTCCTAAAACCTATGGCAATAACATGAGTTCCATGTAAGCCTGCAGACTTTATTCGTTTCGTGAGCCTGGATCGCAGAAAATGTCTCCCTTTGATCACTTGCAGTTTGCGCGCATATATTAGCAGAGCCATATATTTTACGCAAGTTGGTGTTTATATAGCTGCGGGGTGTCTTTAAAGACTCGAACCCCTGGCACTGACCGTGCCCTAGAACAGCCTGCATGTTACTTTGTGAATGTGACATATAAAGGCGAGCGCTCATTCAGCCGTTTGCGGTAGCCGTCTTCGCCGACGTGATAAAATGAGACGAAAAGAGGCCGTAAGTGTCCACGGCGACAGCCGCTCCCCTCCGAAGCTCCCCTGTGCCGAGGGGCCGCGGCGATGAGAGGAAGCGGACGTGCGAGGGGCTGGAGATGCAACACAAACACCAGGAAGTGGGAGTGTTTTTTTTTCATTCTTTTTTTTTTTTATCCCTGGCATCCGTTGACGTAGCGATCAAATTGCTTAAAAGGAACGAAATTGCTGTTTGCGGCTTATGTAACCTTGAAGCGTTGCTATGGATGGCAGTTGGCAGGGAAAGGAGTTATGCACCGTAGTTATTTCTCTTGTTCTTTCCGTGCTCCGCACCCACACGGTTGCACCCGTGTCCTCTGGTGGTGCAGGAATGCCCACACACTTGGAGTGCGGGAGTCATTCACACGTGGTGGTAATGGAGGTGTGGGGGGGGGGGGAGTTCAGGTGGGAGGGAAGAGTGATTTGAAGACGATCCTTTAGAATCAGAAGCTGCACCAGCATCAACATCAACTAGGCTGGGTCTAACCTTGACTTTGGGTCTTCATGTCGACTGTAAATGAATGGCTGGAAAAATGCCTGAATGTAAACCTTAAAGGAGGTTAGGTGGTTTGTCAGTGACTAGAGTAATTGCTCAGTTACCTGAGCACCCAGAGCCATTCAGAGGACTGCGTGTTTCATAAAATCGCGGCACTTCAGTGACGTTGTCATCACGTGGCGGAACTGAGGCATCATGGTTGTTTATTGTCGCGCGAAGAAATCCGGAGAAATGTCCCGTCTTAATGACATTAGACGTAACTGCAATAAAAACCTGTGTCTTTTCAGTGAGGCTTCACGACAGCATCTCCGAGGAAGGACATCATTACCTCATCTTCGATCTGTAAGTATTTTCCCCACAATAGAATGATGCATTAAAAGGCACATTTTGATGGGTTTCTGTGTTTAAACTAAGCAATTAAATCTTGAATCAAGTAAAAAAAAAAAATCCCAAGTAGCACAGAGATGGATATAAAGAAACTGTTTCTGGGGTTTTGCTGTAATTAATGAGTGTAGGACAGAGGCAGTGAAGCAGTGCATTTCAGCAGCACTGGATTCCATCAGGGTTAGAAAGTATCAGCACTGGTGGAGGACAGAGGCAGTGAAGCAGTGCATTTCAGCAGCATTGGATTCCATCAAGGTTAGAAAGTATCAGCACCGGTGGAGGTGAATCTGTCACGTTTCAGTTTTTTATGCAACCTAACTATGGAATTACCCTTAAAAAGGTAAGGATGTCAAAATGCCCTACCAGTCTCGGCTTCAGAGCCCTGAGTGATGCGAACAGGATGGAAGGATGAGCTTTAAATAAACCCCTAACATTCATTTTTAACTTTTCTTGAATGCAATGAAAAATTAACTAAGATGAGCCACCTCCCCCCAAAGAAAAAGCATCACACCCCAAGTAAGCATTAAACACACAACCTTATGAGAATGACACACTACCTGTGGCACTAATGAGACAAAGGAAGGCAGAACCTAATGATATGGGGGGGTAGGAATGTACAATGATCCAATCTCTGAGGTAGACTAGTCCTGTTTAAAGAGTGTGAGAGGCTCACAATACATTTAATGGATTCTGAGGGTACTTCAGGCAATCTGTAGAGTACAAATTGTCAAAACAGAAATTTGAAATGTACACAATACACTGGGTAGCTGGTGTCTGAATTATACCGTAAGTAACATCTATTAGTCTACTGTTGCTCTGCTGCTTTGTATTCATTCATGTCCTTGTTTTATAATTTGAAAACTTTTTCAATTCAGATTTGCTATGTTTCGGTAAAGCTTTTAGCGTGGAGAAATAATTACCAAAAGTCTGCCCAGAGTTTGCTTAGGGCGGGCCATCCTCCAAGCTGACCAATCAGGGAAAAGAGGAGATGACTGATCCACCAACGAGCTCTCTGCCAGCTCTGATAGGCCAGTGGAATTTGATGGCCAGCAAGGAGATCCCATCCATAGGTCAACAACAGCCCAGGCTTTCCACAAACTTGGTCTTTATGCACAAACAGCAAGTAGGAGGTCATTTTTAAACGAAGCACACTTATACTCAAATTTGGGACTGGTAGTTACTTAGAAGAAAGAGTATTAACATTAGTGATTGTTGTGACATGTTTATTGTGATTTTTATTAATCTATTTTAGTCGGGAAAAGCACAGGCCAAGCAACAGTCAACCGCCTCAGACGATCAATAACAAACACATGTAGATGGATGGCTTCTCCTCACTGCCTCTTCCCTCTGCTCTCCATCAGTGTGACAGGTGGAGAGCTCTTTGAGGACATCGTGGCCAGGGAATACTACAGTGAAGCAGACGCCAGGTAACAAATGGCCTACAGTATGTTCTTCTTGCGCCGGAAACCCACACATCAGACGTGAAATTTAAGGGTATGCAAACTGTGAAATGTCAGCACCTTTGGGAGGCCAGACAAAACCAGAGCTTTGGAGCAATTAAAATATTTTATGTGTCAAAAATGTTACCTTTTTGTCTGGTGAAGCTCTGCTTCACTCGCTGTCTTAAAGAAACCTCCAATTTTACGAAAATTTCAGAGCTAACTGGATAGCGCCTAATAATAATAATAGTAATAATAATAATTAGATGCATGTTTATCATTTCTAGACCTTTCTTGCTGTATTCCAGGTCAATGGGCAGTGGTTTTCACATGTAAATTAGAACAATGCACATTTTGTACAAGGACATATTCCAGCTCAATCTGCTGAAGTTTAACCAGAGACAGTTTAGGTTTATCAAATTAACCAGTAGTAGAAATGTTGAGTCACTGGTCAAACTGTCAGACTGGATTTAAGCTCTTTTGTTTTCAATTAGTCATTGCATCCAGCAGATTCTTGAGGCCGTTCTTCATTGTCACCAGATGGGAGTGGTCCACCGAGATCTTAAGGTACAGTAAGGCACGCTCTACTTCCGTTGTCTTACCTGCAATCGACAGGGAATTCTGAGAAAAATGCGTGGAACAAAAATTCACATGTAAGAATCCATCAATCTAGAAGTGCTACTGGAATATTTACTTATAACCTCTAACCGATTTTTCGAAATTAATAAAAGTATAATCTGAGTATTTACAAAATGACAACGTTTTTACGGTGATAACAGGAAGTGCATAGTACCGCTAAAAACTTCTGAATAAGAATTATTTGTGACACACGGACCTGAAGGCAAAAAAATTAATCATTTCATTGAATCATGCAGTCAGTTAAAGCCATTAATGTTGTGCCACCAATATTTCTTTGCTGGACTTTGGTCAGCTGTGACTTTGCCATCATGCTGAACAAGATCGTTTGTTCGCCGGGATGCATTTTGTCATTTCACTCAGGCTGCACTTTTTTCCTCCTGACTGAAGTCTCACAAAATTGCCTTGGGGTGACTCATTTGTTTGAAGGTCCACTTAGTGGTAGATATTTCCCAGTCCTGTTCCCTTGTCGGCCTATTAGAGCGGTGTGGCATCCCGAAAAAAGATCAAGAACAAGCTTTTTGTCTACAAGGCATGAATGACCTAGTAAATGTCATTCTGAAGCTTTGGGAATTAATTTTTTTTTTTCAATTGGGATGGCAAACAGAATCATGTCATAAAGAGCCTTTGCGGTGATTAGAAAAGCGTCATAATCGCCTGTTACGAAGCTTTTCTTATGCAGGATCTGTGGGGTCTGGGATGGCTGGGACTGACATGACAAAAATAAAAGTGTGACGTTAACAGAGTTGAGTTTCTGGCAGGAAAATCATCCAAAAGACCGGACTAATGTTTCAGTGGTCTGTAGGGAGGCTGATTAGGGTGCGCCGCTTTTGGGTGTGGTCTGTAGGGAGGCTGGTTAGGGAGTGACGCTTTTGGGTGTGGTCTGTAGGGAGGCTGGTTAGGGAGCGCCGCTTTTAGGTGTGGTCTGTAGGGAAGCTGTTTAGGGAGCGGCGCTTTTGGGTGTGGTCTGTAGGGAGGCTGGTTAGGGAGCGGTGCTTTTGGGTGTGGTCTGTAGGGAGGCTGGTTAGGGAGCACCGCTTTTGGGTGTGGTCTGTAGGGAGGCTGGTTAGGGAGCGGTGCTTTTGGGTGTGGTCTATAGGGAGGCTGGTTAGGGAGCGCCGCTTTTGGGTGTGGTCTGTAGGGAGGCTGGTTAGGGAGCGCCGCTTTTTGGTGGGGTCTATAGGGAGGCTGGTTAGGGAGCGCCGCTTTTGGGTGTGGTCTGTAGGGAGGCTGGTTAGGGAGCGGTGCTTTTGGGTGTGGTCTGTAGGGAGGCTGGTTAGGGAGCGCCGCTTTTCGGTGTGGTCTGTAGGGAGGCTGGTTAGGGAGCGGTGCTTTTGGGTGTGGTCTGTAGGGAGGCTGGTTAGGGAGCGGTGCTTTTGGGTGTGGTCTGTAGGGAAGCTGTTTAGGGAGCGGCGCTTTTGGGTGTGGTCTGTAGGGAGGCTGGTTAGGGAGCGGTGCTTTTGGGTGTGGTCTGTAGGGAGGCTGGTTAGGGAGCGCCGCTTTTCGGTGTGGTCTGTAGGGAGGCTGGTTAGGGAGCGCCGCTTTTGGGTGTGGTCTGTAGGGAGGTTGTTTAGGGAGCGGCGCTTTTGGGTGTGGTCTGTAGGGAGGCTGAATAGGGAGCGCCGCTTTTGGGTGTGGTCTGTAGGGAGGCTGGTTAGGGAGCGGCGCTTTTGGGTGTGGTCTGTAGGGAGGCTGGCTCGGGAGTGAACTAGCTGCACAAACAACATCTGCTTGGGTTGGAGGCACTTTTATGAATTTGGCATGGAACCCGTCCTCCACCTCAGAGGAGCCCCAGATATCGCCCCCCTCCCTCGGTGGCTGTGGGATGCTTTCTGCTGAAAATGCCACCCGACATCACTGCACACGGCACTGACAAGCAGCCGCGTACGAGCAAAGGCACAGAATGCAGATTCGCTGCAGGTCATGGGCTGTCAGCACATGCAAAACGAACTGCGGAATCAGCATGATCCAAATGGAGCGGAGAAGAACTACTTTTCTCTGGACTAGGAAAAGCGTTTGGTCAAGTCAAACATTGAATATATAAACTGTATTCAGCAGCTCATTGATTCGAGCCATGGAATATGGCGTGATGAAGCTACATTCACAGACCCCAACAGAGCGAAACGGACCGGCTAGGCAGCGGCTAATGTTTTGAGTTTGGTTTAGTTGCTATATGCTACTGTATATCTCATTCTCATTGACCCAATTTCTCACATCTTAGTTCATTTAAGAGCAAAATTTCCAAGATTCAATCAGTCAGGTATATGATTTCGAGAAGTTTTCTGTGGACGTCGTGAGCTTCGGGAATTTAACCTTTGTTCGATTGCAAGAAGACTGAGTGAGTTTTGGTTCCCAGAACTCTAACATATGATGAGGAAGCCTGACTTGGGGTCATTTTTTCCTGGTAGCCTGGCTGTGCTGTAAATGAGGTTCCATGTGGCCTGTGTGACTGTAGATGGGAAAATCGCATCTAGAACACCTTGCTGAATTGTTTTCAGCCCCACTTGTCTGCGGGGAGTAAGCAGGTCACCGCAGGGGGTCAGGAGAGGAGTGTGTGTGTTAGGAAGGTCCTGTCACAGAGAGTACAGCTGGTATGTCAGGAGCTGGATAGTGAAATCAGCGCTTTTGGTTATGATGAGTTACCCAAAATAACATTTCTTTGAGGGTTTTTGGTTTTAGATCCCTTGTGTTTTTTACCCTTTAAATGTGTCCCCGAAACTAAAACAACCAAACATTAATCACTGTAAAAGAGAGAACACGTCCAAAACAGAACCCGCCCATCTGGGTTAATGACTTTATCAATCGCCTGATGAAGGGGATGGTTCTGTACCTGCTCACAGGGGAAATTCCCAAGCAGAAGACAGAACGATTGGTCTAGGTCATTCAGTAACATGTACCGTACTATGCAGTCTTGGGTTGGCAATATATTATGCTTGAAGCTGTTTATTTGGACAGTACTTGTATATTTGTTCAGAAAAATGTATTAATATCTTCCTGGAAGAGTAGAAGAACCCAGCTGCAGTTCCCAAAGTTCTCCTCAAGTGGTGCCCCAGCCATCATATCACCACTAATTCATGTAATTCGTTAATTAGTTAATTAACATATCCAAACACACTGTAGTACTAGCGACTGTAGATATTGGGTTACTGGAGGACAGGGTCTGAAATAGCTACGCTGACACATTTTAAGAGACATGAAATCCTGGTATTATATAAACATCAACATAACATCATTTTCTTTGACTGCGTAAGACTTTTGCACAGTGCCACTAAGGTATTTATATGAATATGTATATATTTCCCTGTGCATCAGAGTCACAGTGTCCCACGTCACATTATGCTCTCGTGCATGAGAGACTGCTCACATTCTCAGCGCCAACCAAGTACATCTGCTTGTACCAGCATAAGTATTTGCTGCCTGTGTGTGTGTGTGTGTGTGGGGGGGGGGGGGTACCTCAATTAGGAGAGGGGGGTTACATTCCAGCATCGCCAACATGCCATCCCTGACACCCCCGTAACACTCCGAGTGAGGTTATGCAGAGAGCTGAACCGCAGGGGATTATGGGAGCCATCCTAATGTGATCACGAGGTGGGGAGTGTGGGGTAAGGTGGAGGGGGGGGGGGGGTTCCCTGTGTGAGAGAGCAGGGGGTGGAGGAGGAGGCAAAGGAGCTGAGGAAGGAGGCCAGCGTCAGGTTTTAGTGGGTTTCCCGGCGACACGGCAAACAGCCAGGTTCTCCTCAGCCATCTGGACGCCGCGATGGGAGAGGGGAGGCGATCCGGAGCGGCGCGTCTGCTCAGGCGTTTCCGGGAGCCTTTCTGCGCCGTCATCGGGGCCCGTCATCGGGACCCGTCCCGGCAGGCGGAGCAGCCCAGACAGCCATTCGGGTCTTGGCTGGTCGCTCGGGAGATGACATGCAGGTCGGCGTCTACCCGAATGATGGGCGAAGTCGCCTCAGCTCCAAATGGGGCCAGGCGACAGGGGCCTGCCAGCTGTGACTGGGGTTACCAGAACGTTATACTGGGGAGACTGGGAAGGAATGAGGGCAACACAACGAAAACCAAATAGCTACAGAACGGATAATTAACGAGATAACTAACCGAGGAATGGAGAGTCACGAGTCGGGCATGTGTACATACTCTGAATTCCATGTTATAGGGAGAGAATCAGAGAGAGACATATGGAGCGAGTCATTACAGATAAACCAGGTCACATGACTCTCCTGGGGGGTGGTACTGTACAACTGTGCTACGGAACACTTTTGGTGAAGAGCACCTTTATCAGTTTAATGGGGGGGGGGGGGTGGATCAGCATGCTTCCTGTTTTATTAATTGCGCTTTTCCGAATTATAGTCAAACGCCGTTGAGCCTGTGGTGTTTGTGTCATGTGTCCCACGCGTGAACCACAGCAAAGATCCAGACACCTCGCTGTCCCGCACAGCAGCCTGCCACGTTCTCGATGCAAGCTGCCGTCCCCGTTCAGGGAAATTCCTGCAGGACACGACAGGGAGCGACCGCAAGGGCACCGCCACCTGCTCGATGCGTCCAGAAATGTAGCCGGGAGATATATCTGCACTCGAAAAACTGCGGTGCAACAACAGAGGATGAGTGTGTGCGTGTGTGTGTGTGTGTGTGTGTGTGGGCGTGTTAAAGTACAATATGCAAAGCGGGGAGGGGGGGCCAGTGTTTAGCTGCGTGGGCGGGGGCAGGTGGGCGGGAGGAAATTTAACATTTGGAAGTGTTGCGGCCGCAGCGGTACTCGTCGCCTAGCGGAGAGTCAGACTCGGTCCAGCGCGGTTCCTGACTCCTCACTCGTCTTCCCGCAGCCGGAGAACCTGCTCCTGGCGTCCAAGTCCAAAGGAGCAGCCGTGAAGCTGGCAGACTTCGGACTGGCCATCGAGGTGGAGGGAGAGCAGCAGGCCTGGTTCGGTAACGGCCGACGCGGCTCGTGAATACGCACATGCACCGTCAACTTGGCCAGAGAGAACACGGGCATGATCACTGACGGTGGCCAATGTCACAATCGCTTGCAAATAAGTCAAATACGGTTTTAAAAACCGACTGGACTTTGAGATATTTAAGTGTGACCTCTAAGAAAAAAAGATTTCGTTAAGGAAATAAATTCTGCGTGAAACCAATAAAAGGACGTCTTTAGTAAGAGGTAGTCCATCATTTTCTTGACCGCTTATCCTGGTTATGGTGGCAGGGTGGGTCTGGAGCCAATCTCAGGTGGCACAGGGGACGTGACAATAGGACACCCATGTCTTTGGGCTCCAGGAGGTGACTAGAGTGCCTGCAGATCATTATGAATGATAATTCATAATGAATTTGCATTACTCGGAAAACATATAAAGAGAAAAGTGCAACCAAGTTCTAAAACGGAACCTTTTAATGCAATTACTTACATCAAAACTGAAACGGCACGCGAGGATTTCCTCTGAGTGCCCTTGACAGGTGCTGACATCTTAAACGTCTTAAAAGGAACGCTCAGTCCATTTGGCTGTCTTCCTGCTCGCCGCGTACACCCACGTGCATCCCAAAGACCGTCAGAGGTCAAGATAAATAAATGAAGAAAAAGGAAAAAAGATCAATCGGCTTTCTGAATTGCTCCGCGGTCAGATAGCTGTTTATTTTTTATTTTCTATCTGCAGGTTTCAGCTTTGGGATGCTCACTTTTAGGATACAGTTTTTAAAAATATATATGGTGCATATATGATATATATTACACTCTTCCTTTCTAGTTTTAGACTAGCAAACTAGTCTAGAACTAGTTTGCTTGAATGCTAAACTATGTCACAAAAAATCTACATATGAAGGGAAAGTGAGTAATTGTCACGCCACGGCACACAGTGACGACAACAGAATGTGTCCCCTGCATTAACCCACATGTGACATAGCAGGGGACGGATAATTCAGTGGTACTTTTGCTGGTGAGGGATTCGGACCAGCAATTTTTTGATTACAATTCGGCTTCCCTAAGTATTAGGTCACCACAGCCAATATAATGTTAATGTTAATGTTAATGTTAAGATAAGATAAGAGATAAGAGCATGAAAAATTATAAACAATAGAATAAAAACTATACCAACAGTACAGTATAAAAAGTACATTATACAAACAATCTGGGAATATAAATATGGATGAGAGTATTGAAAAATATAAATGTGTATATATATATATATGTATACACCCACCATATACATATATGTAAACTTAGATTGATATATGTATGTGTGTATACATAGAGTATATGTATGTATTTATGTACAGAGTGGATATATACTGTATATATATGGACAGGCACGTGATGGAGTGACAGGCAATGACAAGAACAGTAATAATGCACCAGAAGAATTGCACATTATAACTTGCACGTTTAAATTGCACATTATTATGCACACATAAATTGCACATTATAATGCACATATAATGCTAGCAGAGCTACCTTTCCGTTAGATGGCTGGGTAATGTGTGTTGTTGTACAATGCACACAGAATCAGGATACTGTAAACTGACCGATACACAAGAACAGTAAACCCGGTTGCCAGATTTGACCGTGAAGGTCAGGCTGCAGCCTTTCGGCTGAGACGACGGCGGCCTTCTCGTGATTCCTCAAACAGCCGAGCACGTCGCCCACAACTGTGGGCGAACAGGCTTCACACATATGGCAACCCATTATTTCCATTCATTAGAATGTGTTTCTGATTTCATTTTGGAACGGACCCACAGTCATAAACGCTAATATGACACTAGACCAATATGGCCTTTGATGTGCTAATGAGTGATAGACAACTGATCACGCAAATGTCACGACTGAATTATTTTGTGCGGGTTCCCTGTGCCACCCCGGCCCCGGACGGCTGTCTGTGTCGTCCGTACCAAAATCCACCAGTGGAATAATGCGGATACTGCCGCAGTCCTCTGCTATTGTAACGACACTTACCCTGAAAGAGTTAAGCAAGGCAGACGGGGAAAAAGGCAGAAGAAATTAATTTTAAGGATAAAATAAGTTTTTTTTTCCATTGAGCAAAAGGATAACTACGTCAATTGTCCTATCACTTCACACACAGAGACACAATATGTATTCCACACCGAAAATGAATTAACACGAGAGTTCTGGAGGTGTAATTCTCTGAGTGTGATTAACATAATTGCAGTCTCCTCCATTCAGATTAAAGACAATTATTGAAGATTCCTCCCGCTGTAAGTGCTGTTCGTTGAAACTTCCAGAACATTTTTGCTCAATCCAGCATAATACTTACTATACAGAAGTGATTATACTGCTGCAATTCAAAGGTAAAATAGTTTGAAGAAAGATTGTAGGGATGCAGTAATCCTACAAAAATAGTCCATCTTAAGAAATTACCAAAGCAGACAAAACAAATTACAAAACAGGAAACTGTACAGCTAGACAGTGAGATGGATCTCTGACCTGTTTGTGCTGGAAAGGGATGAACGTTGAATCATGCAAATCAAGTGATCCAGCCTCTTACGAGTGTATCAGCATCATGTCGTAGTAACAGTAAGTACTCAGTAATAGTAAGTATTAGTCACTCAGCAGTAGAGGCAGACAATCCAGGCAGTGCATTGTGGGTCATTATCCAGCACCTCCAAAACACGCGTTTGGAATGAATTACTCATGGCTGCAATGTAAATGTTTGCATGCGCAGGGTTTGCCGGCACCCCCGGATACCTGTCCCCTGAGGTGCTACGCAAGGATCCTTACGGCAAAGCAGTGGACCTCTGGGCCTGCGGTGAGTGAGAATTCCCCTCGAACCCACATACCGGCATCCTGCGGCGCTTTCATGGCACAGACATCGTCTTGTTTACTTACCATCATCTTTTTGAAAACTGGTTCTTATTTTTTCGTATTAACTTGTTTTGACATCCGTGTCCTGGTTTGATAGCCTACCCAAGGCACTTTGCACCGTATTCCTGCAAAAACCAGTGTAAAACAAACACTAAAACTCCCATTAACATAAACATTCCCAGTAACACTTTGAGGTGGCACAAATAATGCAGTATTATGCTATTACTTATGTATTAATTAACCACAAACTAAGTCTTAGTTACATATTGATCTCATGTTTGTAATAGAGTACTTGCTTGAGATAAAACATATGTGACATTAATGATGAACTACTGTATATCTGTTAAATCTGTAAACCTTAGTGAACTACTGAAGGAACTACTGATGGAACAACTGCAGGAACTACTAAGGGACCATTAAAGGAAAAAATCATGAATAACACAAGTGAAATACTGATGTCATGTCTGTTCATCATTAATGAATCATGACGCATCTTCTTAAGTAGCTGCTGTATTTGTTCATGATTTGTTCTGCAGTAGTAACTGGCACACTGCAATCTACTGTGTCCCCTCAAGTACAGTGTTACCACATTCTCTGTATGGCAAATATGTTGATAGCTCAATAGATACCTGGCTGCCAGATTGTGTGTCTTTCTACATCAAACGGAGGTTTGGCTCTCATGGACTTTGCTTTGTGTTGCAATGGTCATTTGCCTGTTTTTCCTCATGATTTGGTCGTTGTGGATCCTCTGTCGGCCGCGGGTGAGGTGAAGGCAGGACCTCTGCTCTGTTAACACCATTTTTGTCCAGGTAATTGCTTTTCCCGCAGTGCTGTTCGCAGCGGCTGATATTGGCGAGAGTAGCGGTGCGTCTTTTTGGCAACTGGCAACCCGCAGGCACCTGACAGGCTTGTGGGTTTTGTTTGTGCGGCGCCTCGCTGAGACGGCAGACCCTCCCAGAGTGACTCCTAATTATTTCCCATCACAATGCTGGTGGATAATAAACCTCAGAGTGAAACTCCGCTTTGGAACCACGTGTGCACTCTGAGCTGCTGTTTCATGCAATAGGAAGACAACAGACCAGACTCACAAACACGGAAAGGAAATTTGGTGGTTTGTCTGAGGAATTTTAACCTCTCTGTCTCTAAAATCTGTAGCAATAAGAAGCATTATGGCTGACATCCTCAATAAATGTCAATATTGTGTCCTACATGGCTTTTTGAGAATCCAGATAATTAAACTTGCCATGTATCAGTGGTATGAGGATAAAATCGGACAGGTGAAGGTTATGGTCAGAAATAGACTCATAAGTATGTTACCCAGGTACAGGTTTTGGAATAAAATTCACTGCGGGGCCAAAAAAAAAGTCGCCATTTGAATTTTTTGTTGGACGCCTTTAGCTTTGATTATGGCGCATATTTGTCATGACATTGTTTCCACAAGCTTATGCAACATCTCACCCTTTATTTTCATCCAGATTTGCATTAATTTCTCACCGAGATCCTGTATTGACAAGTGAGTTGAACCTCCATAAAGCCTCCTTCAGCACATCCCAGAGACCTTCAATGAGGTTAAGGTCACAACTCTGTGGTGACCAAGTCATGCGTGAAAATGATTCCTCATGCTCCCTGAACCACTCTTTGACAGTTCGAACCCATTGAATGTTGGCATTCTTGTCCTGGAATATGCTCATGCCAACAGGGAAGAAAAACATCCATTGATGATGGATGGAGGTGTAACCTGGCCAGTAGATTCAGGTACTCAGCTGACTTTACTTTACTGCTGCATAACGTTGCTGAGCTGCAATAATGATCCAGTCATTGGCGCTTAAGTATTTGCTGATATTAATTCAAATGGTGACTTTTTTTTTGGCCGGGCAGCGTAGATTCAGTGTAGCAATTCAATTAGACAAGCAAAGCATATGTAATCAAATGTACAGTTTCAACAGAGTGATATAAAGTGATGGAAGAACATTCTGCGAATATTTACAGGACAGGAGTTTCAGAAAAGCACTCGACTGTTTCTGAGTTTTTCTGAGTGGGTGGGTAAAAGGATATAAATGCTTCAGCCTTATATTCAGTCCCTCCACCTGTGATCTGCCGACGGGAATAACCCCCACGCGAAGAAGAAAGATCTACCCGAGACAATGAGGATGGAGTCCGATGCACCGCTGTAAGACGCCCTTGGGACAATTAAGTACTCCGTAATTGGACAAGAAAGAAAAAAAACGCAAGAGCAAGGAATCATAACAGCCCCGGTTCCCCTGCCTCAGACGAACATTTACAAAAAACAAGACGAGAAGTAGAAGCCGTAGCAGTACCTGCCTATTATAATATTTCCCCGGACGGCAGCTAATGAAATCTGCGCCTCTGTGGGCTACGTCACGCCATCCTGAAACTATCAGGGTGATACTGGATGCCCCGGGGGCATGATACTGCAGGAAGATGGTTCAGAAGCGCAAAGCCCGTGGCCGTACCCGTGGGCGTACCCGTGGCCGTACATGCGATGGTGGCTCATTGCTGATTTCCTTGACAGCCAACCTTCCTAAAAACAGGACATGTGTTTACCCCGTCAACGTGCCTTGTTTCTGGGGGGATCTTGTTGCATTGCTTGTGATAACAGGTCAGAATTCTTGCATTTGGAGATTTTTGTCATATAATGTGATGGAAGCCAGAAAATGATGACACCCTTGACGCGCCGGGTACAGCGCTTGCGTTTGAGCCGCGCGCCGGGTGGATGTGTCGCTAGCGCTCTGGCATTGGGCCGCGCTCATTCCTTCTGCTCCTGACGGGATCTCCAAACTACCTGTGGGGGCGGCTCCATCATTAGATGTCTGGATGGTGTCTGAAAATCCAACGCCAGAGTCAGAGGCAAGATGCTGGAGACAGATTCTCCAGCGATCAGGACGACAGTGACGGCAGCCACAGCGCAAGTTGGCTGGAGAAGTACAGTCATCTACGCACAATCTCCTTAAGGTTTTCAGAGTAAATCAGAGGGTGATCTTTAGTTATTTCAGTCTGAAATGTTTTAACGTGCAATACAGATGTTACGGCTTCACAAATTGATTTCTGTTTTGGTAGAAATTTCTGTGTGTGCAATTGTAACTAATGGATCTCTGGCGATTGGGTCGGCGTTGCCTTTATACCGGTCTCTTCTTACAGGTGTCATATTATACATCCTCCTGGTGGGCTATCCTCCATTTTGGGATGAGGACCAGCACCGATTATATCAGCAGATCAAGGCTGGGGCCTATGATGTGAGTCACTGGTCTTTGTTAGTTTGTGCTGGCAGTCACGGTGGTGCTGAGGGACTCGGACTTGTTACCTAAATGGTGCAGGCCAGTGTCTGCTGGGTAATGTACACTCCAGACAGGAAGTGGTTAAAGGGCACCGGAATCCAAGAATGACCTCATGGGCTGTCTGTGTACCAAGTAACGCGTTATGTAATTCCACTACTTTTGGCGGTAACGTCCTTTTCATATTGAATAACGCAATTAAAAGTACTGAAATTTAAATGCGCTTGTTCTCGTTACTTTTGTCTTGCAGGAAAGTATTACAGTAATAGAGAAATGCAGCCTATTCCACTAATATTCTGTTTATGATCTAATGTCATCTGACCTTACAGTAGCGCAATGAATAGCTGATATTTGGTACAGTTATAGTTAAAATTTGACAGGTGTATTGTCTTGCAGTCTGTCATAGTTGCAACACTATAATAATATAATTACCCAGACTGCACGCATGCACTGGCACGATGTCTCTGCGATGCTTGGGAATCCGTCAGCAAAGCATCTCTATGTTGCAGAGACATCACTACTGGAATATTGATTCAACCTTCTATGTCTATGCCATGCATTTCAATTGCAACACAATATTACAGTAGGGTGACCACATCATCTATGACACTTTGAGCCACGACCATCTCAATGAAAAGGCCCTGGATTTCACTAAAGCACCGAGTTCTTGCTGCGTGCTGATTGGTCAGTCTCCTATAATCATGCACGTGTCACTAATGTTAATGTGAAACAGCTGGATGAGTCTTTCAGTCAAGGAAACAAACCAGTCAAAGCACAAGAAGAGCTGAACTATTTAACACAGGAGCCTTTGGGGTTTAAGGTAGTTTGTAAAACCTGAAGTAGCTCAAGGTGTCCAGGATGACGTGGATTATCTGGTCACCCCATGTTAATGAGGTCACTATTTGACATGTCGCCCGCTGTTATTTTCCGATTAGGCCATATAACCCGCAATAGGTTTATACAAGGTATATTTATATACTATAGGGTAGATTAGTTCTGTTTACCCTGCATGAAGACCTACTGTTTAAAACCATATCAAACAAACAATTTAACTGGTTACAAGTTATATGTTTATTATTTTAAATATTGACAACATGACAGAATCAGTAACAATACGCCTAACACTTATGCCCAACTCATGAAAGCTAAATTATTGAAGATATCGTTATATATATAAATTTAGCGTTGATCCTTATTTCTTGTTCTCTCCATCGTCCCAGTTCCCATCTCCAGAGTGGGACACTGTCACACCTGAAGCGAAGGATCTCATCAACAAGATGCTGACGATCAACCCGTCGAAGCGCATCACCGCCTCAGAGGCTCTGAAACACCCCTGGATCTCAGTGAGTGTGGCCTCGTCCCGAAGATGCCCCCGAAGCTGACAGCGGGAAGCCAGCTGACCGCCTGTGTTTCGCCCCTTCTCTCCAGCACCGCTCTACCGTGGCGTCCTGCATGCACAGGCAGGAGACCGTGGAGTGCCTGAAGAAGTTCAATGCCAGGAGGAAGCTGAAGGTACCAGGGACTGGAGGGTGGGGAGGCATGGAGGGGCAGCAGGGGGGGGGTCATTGGAGCAGAGCTGGAAAGCAGGTTCATGCTGAACGTGCGTGTGACAGAATGCCAAAGACAGTGGCAGTGCCCAGGTTACGGATGATCCGTCCCCTAAGTCTGTCTTTAAGTAAGTTGTTCTCATACAAAAATATCCAATTGCAAACACCAGTTTACCCAATAACATGCTTTTGCTCTTTGGTAGCATGCAGAGGACACGTTAACTGCACACAAAGCTGAGGATGGGACTCGAACCCCTAACCATGGAGGCATCAGGGCTCCACCCACCATGTTGTGTCTTACAAACGCCTAAATAGCACAACACAGTATAAGAAATGCTCATAAGTTCCCCACTGCACTAACTATAGTTACACTGCCTGTGTAAATACCTCTTTACTATAATATCTTGTATTATCTTGTTTTTGCCATAAACCACTTTTCTTCTCTTCTTGCTTTTCGTTGAGCTGAGCAGACACAAGTCATCTTTAACCCTGGATTTGAGATTTGATTTGGTTCCCACAGCTAACGTTATAAACCTCACTGGTTCAATCCGATCCAGCCCACGTCTCCAACCACAGTGTCAGCTGATAACTCGCCAAGTCAAAAATAAAATATGTAAAAAGTACAGTATATAGTATAAAACTTCTGCTCTTGACACTGTTGACATGTGTGACAGACCCCATGTGCTGGTGTGTTTCTGTACCAAATTCCTAAGAACATCACCAAAATAAAATAGCAGCTAATTGTGATAATTCGTTTCACACATTTCCTGCTTGTAACACATGGTGTCGTCCTCTGCTTTGTTCCAGGGCGCTATTCTTACCACCATGCTGGCAACACGGAATTTTTCCGGTAAGTCTATGGAAAAACACAGTTTTCCGTCAGAATGTCAGCCCTGATGTTGCTCCTGGACTTCCTTTGCTCGACTCGACAGAAACGAATAAAGCCGCTTGTGTCGTACGCGAGGAGCGGTCCGCAGCTCACGGAGCTGCGCCAGCTTCTGGAAGACAGAGTCGAGGGTTTCCAGATGTTTCCGGCTGTGCACCGCAGTGCTCTCTAGGCATGCAGCTACTCCACCGTGAAACTCTCACAGACCTCTTTGTTCTGATTCACCAGCGTGAGTGCGAACAACAACAATACCTCTTTAGAGTTTCCTCTCAAGGAAGAGAATCAGCCCCAATTAAAATGAATCGAGCAGAAAAACTTGGGTGCAGCAACGAAAGCTTTTATACAGCCTGAGAAAAGAAAACAATCGGCAGAGATTCATCCGAAAATGCGTCCGGGAGACTTAATGGTTTGCTGACCATCTGTTTGAAGAAGCTCTTTATCTCGGTTTAGACTCTTCCTGGACGAAGGTGTCTTGCTGTCGCCTCGGCCTACTTACTGCCGTGGAGCCATCTGCTGCCGCAGACGCAGCGGCTGAATGACCGCGCCCATGTGGTTCCGCACCGCTGCATAGATGCTGCATGGGGAAGGGGGGGGGGGGAGAGAGATGCGATCTCTGTTCCAATGTGCAGAGATGCGAGTGTGAAATATCGGTCAGGAGGGGGGAGGAGGTCGTAGGTCACCGGCGGCCTTTTTTGGGTCAGGCACATGCTGTTGAGCATTTAGTATGGCTAATTTGTGTTTTTTTTTTGGTTTATATAATGTTACTCATTAGTACTATGCAGGGTGTGGCTCAGTGGGCTAAGCCTCTGGGTTCGAGCTCCGGCCTCGACTGATTGGTCACAAACCCACATCTTCGTGGGCACGACCCTCAGCCCCCCAGCTCCTGCACACTGGCTGACCCTGTGCTAGGGCCCCCCCAAGCTTCCTGTCACCTGTCTGTGTGTCTCATCAAGAGCGAGACGGGACAGGCGAAAAGACAGATTTCCCCACAGGGGTCAATAAAGTATCTCTGTGCTATTGCACATGATATTGCTGATAGATTTGTAGTGGCTGGTGGAAAAAAAAAAAGTGAGAAAGTATGAAAAAAATGCATTTTACAATATCACAAGAGCGAATTTTTCCAAAGAAGAGAGACGTGATTTTAAATGACAAAATTATAGTAATGAGTTATTTCAAAGTTACTTTTTTCATAATTTTATCTCAAAAATAGCAGAGGCACCACGTCCTCTACCTCTACGGACCAGCCGCCTCAGTTACAGAGAGTAAAGCAGCTCCAGGTAGAGCTGTTCATCTGCACAGGGACTCCTGAATGACCAGCACGTTTGGCAAAGTATCCTGAACTTCACAAGCATAATCTGCAAAGATGGTGGAGGCTGGTGGTTTCACTAGGAGACCGTTTGCACAAAGCGCGTGATTATTTCGCAATGCTGCGATGATGATTAACAGCCTGTTCTGGTCATGATTACCGGCTGTGGGCCGCGTCGTAATTACTACACGTTTTTATAGTTTGCCATCCTCCTGTTTTATTTGTGCGGTTAATCCCACCGCATTCATTTTATGGCTAATTAGGTGCTAATTGTATTTAAAAAAAAACAAAAAAAAAACAGCTATGATCTTTAATATTGCATTTGTTTTTGCTAACATATAAATACAGAGTGCCCCCATATCTACCGTGGTAAATTGGTTCCAGAAGCCGCTGCGTTATACGCTCAAGCCCCTGTATGCTTTGCATATGCACCTGTTCTCAACCTGTCATATACTTCAATCATGCTTAGATTACAGAACTGCATGCCAATTTGAAGCTGTGCATTGTGGTTAATTTTAAAGCTTTTCTTTTTTAATATGTATAAATATACTTTCGAAACCGCGATCGTGAAAAACCGTGCGAGATGCGGGTTGATCGTGTCCATTTTGCTGAGACTAGCTCCTCCTGCACTTGACGTCTGCCTTCCTTCACCCTGATGCATGACCTCATCATCTTGCTGACGTCCACTAGCGCCTGTAGCCAGTGACATCATAACCCCTCAGCTGCCGGCTGGCCCCTTGGCCCCCCCCAAACGTGGGGGACACACCTCGCCCCTCCCACTGACGCCCTTGGAGTCTTTCCATCCTGGGTAATGGTGTGGATTCCCACCCCCCAGTCCAAGCCACACCGCAGGGCTCGGTTTTCAAGCGCGTGGCTTTGCATACAGCCCGGGGGGGGAGGGGGAGGGGGGGGGGGCGCTAGCAGACCAGGTGCGAGGCTCCAATTTCTTGCAGTCCAGAATAGACGTCCCTCCTCCCTCTTCTAAACGCCCATCCGAATGGCTGATTCTGCTCATGTACAAAGGAGACCATCTTAGCATCTCTAGATCCAAGCCCCCACGTAGCTCTCCACAAAGCCTTAATGCCTCTTTACCCGGGCAAGCAGGGGGACACGTCACTCACGCAGAGGAGCTGTATGTCATCCTTAGGGCCCCCTAACTAGAGTATCAACTCCATAAATGACGTGATGGTGTCTCGCCCTGCACTCTCTCTCGTTCCCCTACCCACACACCCTAGTGGTGCGCAATCTCCCGTCCCAGAGCAAACAGGGGGCCGCAGAGGGAGCCGAACAGCCGCCGCCCCAGCCCCCCAACCCCAACCCACAACCCCCCCATCCCATTCATGGTTTCCATGTAACCCGACCCGGGACGGCTAAAATTAGCAAGGTGCTGATAAAAATAAAGAGGGAAAGACCAGGGTCCCGGTCCGTAGGAGATATAAAAGAAAGGATTACTTCACAGTGGGAAGAGGCACGAGCGAGAAGGACTATTCAGTAGGAAGGACGGCCAGACGTGATGCTCAGCGGAGCTGTTGACTGTTGTGTTTCTTGCCCGTTGCCGCATCTCTAAGGAGCTCCTGTACAGTGCTGGACAACAAGCCCAGGAAATGTGTTAAAAGAGCCGCCTTGGACGTTGGGAGGAGTTTGCAGGATAGTTTATCTCCTTGAAGGACGATAGTGTTTCCCGGGTGGGCCGTTAGCTCTGAAGAGTGCGCGATATGTGAAGTTGTGAGGCCACCTCTTTCACCAGTGGAAAAAGTGGACAGGGGTCAATCTCGAGATCCGCCTCGCGGACGATGGACTTTATTTATTAATTGGGATTTTCTCCTCAACACCCCGTGACCCGGTTCAGGGCTCTCGCCATGTACTTCTCCTTGCTTTTCGGGGCGTTTGTCCCCTTCTTCATCGCCCTCTTTCTCTTTTTCCTTGTTTTGTGTTCAGGAGGAAAAAGCGGGGTTAGCAAGAAGGCGGACGGCGTCAAGGTAGGGAACCACCCCGTTTTCATCTTCACAAGCCAAACCAGCGACTCTTTCTCAGGGAAACTGCCAAAGTAACCCAGTCTTGTTTGTGCCCGCTTTCCGCAGAATGATTGTGTCTCCTTTTCTAATTGCTTTTTCATTTTAATTTCTAAGATTTACCGTGTCTAATAAAATCCCACATTGACCGCAGAATGTAATTGCAGCACTGTAGAATGTAATAACCGCTGGGTCTGTTTTTTCTGCAAAGGTAGATCTTAATATTTCACAGATCTTATCTGTGAAATCTAATCTGTGAAATCTAATCTGTGAAATATTTTCCTGGTCTGATAACTGTGACCTCTGTGTCTAACCAGCCTGGAACAGTAAATCCAGACAGCTGGTTAGACAGCCTTCATAGCTTTACAGCAAAAACCGCCACTTCTCCTGCACAGACATACGTGTAACAGAGACCCCCCCAGCGCATGCCATTCCCACGGGGACGAGCCTCAGCGAATCAGACGCCTCGGCGTATTCCGCCTCCCAGTACTAAACATAAATTTGGCAAATTTCTTCAGAACACACATTTTTTAAAAGTCTCTGAACTGTTTTGATGCTTAATTAAGAATTTTATATGAAATCCCAGCGTGTGGCTTGAGATTGCGATAGCAGTTTTTAAAAAGGAAAATGTCACGTCTTATGAATATTTACAGCGCTGCCTAGGGAGCCTTAATGTTCTTGCCAAAGGGGGAACCTTAAACGCAGCCCAGCCACTCCTCCCCCAGAATGGGAACTTCTGCGTTCTGTGGCAGGAGGTGTCACCTGGTCTGTGTACCTTATGTCTTTGCTGGCCTATGAATAAACACATGCATGTTTCCTGATCCAGGCTCCCCCCGAAGGACACCCCCGGGTGTATGAGCGTTCTTCTCAGTGTGTGTGTGTCTGAGGAAGTACTTTATCCTTCTAGATGTTGATTCCTCGGGCCGCCAGCAGAGGAGGCCAGCGGGCCGGGGCGGGGGGGGGGGGATATTATCAATTATTATTCTTGGTACCTGAGATCCAAAGACTCCCAGGAAGAGGACACAGCAGTCAAGAACACACAGACGAGCACTGATGGCAGTGGGGGGGGGGGGGGGACGCTGTCCCGCTCCTCTTCCTCCCTTTGTCCTGTCCTGGTCTTCTCCTTCATCCCATCCGTTCTGTCTAACTTCCTCTCATTTCTCTTCCAGAAAAGGAAGTCCAGTTCCAGTGTCCAGCTGATGGTGAGTGTGCCCCCAGACCCCCCCCCCCACACACACACACACACACACACTCCTCACTGCCCCTCAGCCTCTCACCTACCTGGGAACAGTGACCTTAAATGGCGTGCGTTTCCAAACCGGCGTTAAAGCCAGGCCGTGATAAGGGAGCTGGACTTTCTTTTTTCAGTGTGACTTTTCAATGTCTTCATGTGTTTCAATGTGTAAACAAGCCATCGCTTTCGTACTCGTCCTTGGGTGACAGTCTTTCCGATGCAGGTGACCCCTCCCCGCCCGTATCCCAGAATGCAACGCGGCCGCCCTCCCGCACTGAAAAGTAATTCATGGGGCTGTTTTTCTTTGAAGGTGCGGACTTCCCGTAGGAGCGACAGAAACGGGTCAGAGCCTTTGTGCCTGGAGATTCCGAGGGCTTCTGGTCACAACCGGCGTGGCGAGAAGATATCCATCCTGCCGGCATCCAACCTGGCAACCTAACCTTGTTTTTTCTGTGCTCCCTCCAGGAATCGTCCGAAAGCACCAACACCACCATCGAGGATGAAGATACCAGAGGTATTGCAATTAGCATCAATTAGTTGGGTCTTGGCAGTATTGTGCTTCTGTGGAAGATTTGTGTAGTTTTATAGATGATTAAAGATGAAAGAACAGAGAGAGCATTGAGGCAGTAATTGTAGGAAGTCATAAATCATTCAGCATTGCATCACCTCCCATTCTTATAATAAAATGCATATTCCGTGTCATTTATAATGTACGGAATATGCCTCTGATTAATACAGAGTATATGTTCAGCGGGTCGCCCCGCAGCCTCCAGGGATCAATTGCCCCCCACGATTTGATAAAAACCTGTTATTTTGACATTGTGGGGAGCAATTCTCAGATCCGCACAAAAATCTGTGAATGCAATCAAAAAACTAAAAATGACCAAAGTTACTTGTGGTTAAGGTTCGGGCTGGGTCGCTGTGACGGTCCAGATGTTGCGATTAGAGTTCTCCCCGTAGAAATGAATGGAGAGTCCACACAAAGGTGTAATTACGAACCTGCGGAGTCCTCTGTGAGAGGCTTCAGGCCCTGAAGAACCATGAAGATCATTCAGATAGACAGTACCAGTCAATAGTATGGACACAGTAAAAGGGAGGGACCTGTCGCACCACCTGATGCTATGGGAGGAGTTTAACCAAAGAGTGATGGAAAAGCAGCCAATGGGAGCTCAGTATATATGTGGGACCTCTTTCAGGACAAGGTTTCAATGGTGGGATCACTCTGCCGACCAGAGGATTCAAACCAGTGACTTTCTGAGTCCCAACCCACAGAGCTGCCCCCTCCAACAAATTATTTTTGCTGTTTAATACTTTTTTGGTCAGTGCATAATTCCATATACGTTATTTTATAGTTTTTATATCTATATAAATACAGCTTAAGGAAGCACTTCTTTACACAGCGTGTAGTTAGAGTATGGAATAGTCTTCCTGCTAGTGTAGCGGAAGCTAAAACCATGGGTTCCTTTAAATCAGAGGTAGATAAGATTTTAACAACTCTGAGAGCTTGTTGGGCCGAAAAACCTCCTCTCGTTTGTAAATTTTTTATGTTCTTATGTAAAATGTATAGAATAATACAATAAACCCGTCTATGGGTAGGTGTGTCCAAACATTTGACTGGTGCTGTATTTTATAATGTAAAATAATGCAGTGAGGCCTCTGTTATGAATGCGACTAAGGAACCAGCTGCCACACTTCACAGATATAATCACAAAGTAGTAACAGGAAGTGGCATAGCGCTGAGGTTCTTAATGGCGGGGGTGGAGAGGGCGGGGGCGTGCTGCGGGCACTAACCCCCCACCCACGCCACCATGGGCATGCCACCTGACCATGATCTGCAAGCACTGAACTGAAACAGGATTGAACTCTCCCTTACTGTAGCATGGACAGAAAATGCCCCAGGGACCCCCCCCCCCCCCCACAGAACTGGGCAAAGGAGACACACAGACAGGCAGCAGAGGCATCAGAGACACAGACACACAGACAGGCAGCAGAGGCATCAGAGACACAGAGACACAGACAGGCAGCAGAGGCTTCAGAGACACAGACACAGACAGGCAGCAGAGGCTTCAGAGACACAGACACAGACAGGCAGCAGAGGTATAAGAGACACACACACAGAGAGACACAGACAGGCAGCAGAGGCATCAGAGACACAGACAGGCAGCAGAGGCATCAGAGACACAGACACACAGACAGGCAGCAGAGGCATCAGAGACACAGACACACAGACAGGCAGCAGAGGCATCAGAGACACAGACACACAGACAGGAAGCAGAGGCATCAGAGACACAGACAGGCAGCAGAGGCATCAGAGACACAGACACACAGACAGGAAGCAGAGGCATCAGAGACACAGACAGGCAGCAGAGGCATCAGAGACACAGACACACAGACAGGCAGCAGAGGTATCAGAGACACAGACAGGCAGCAGAGGTATCAGAGACACAGACAGGCAGCAGAGGCATCAGAGACACAGACACACAGACAGGCAGCAGAGGTATAAGAGACACACACACAGAGAGACACAGACAGGCAGCAGAGGTATAAGAGACACACACACAGAGAGACACAGACAGGCAGCAGAGGTATCAGAGACACAGACAGGCAGCAGAGGTATAAGAGACACACACACAGAGAGACACAGACAGGCAGCAGAGGTATCAGAGACACAGACAGGCAGCAAAGGTATCAGATCCTTGTTTACACTTTGTTTTTAGATGCGTCTTGGCCTATAGGATTATAATTGGCCAGTGCTAAACATAGGTGTGAATGACCACCAAACGCATTGCGATCTGATCAATCAAACCATTAGCCGAGGTGGTCTGGGATGCAATTGACCACATATCTTTTATAATGTAAATGCTAATGCGAGCTAATGCGTCCCCTGCAAGGACGTGACAATAACTGTGCACAGGTCCATTTCACCATCATGTGGAAGTAACGTGTGCAGTAACGAACATCTTAGAGATGCATAATAGATAAGAGGTGTGAATGCCGATGTGTCTCAGCTGTGAACTTTTGATCCGATTGCCCAATACCAGGTTTTAAAATCAGGTGAAAAGCCTCAAGACACAAAATCATACACAGAAATACCGGAGACACACACACACAGACAGGCAGAGGTATCACAGACACAGATATCAGAAGCACAGACACACACACACAGGGAAAAGAGAGAGAGAGAGAGACCCACCCACGCACACACACACACAGGGATCAGAGACACACACACCCACACAGAAATGATGCTCTTTGATGTTTACAAAGACTCACACTCACTCGCACCCACACTGTTACACTCAGGCACATCGCACAAACACATACAAGCCCATTTTCTTTCCAAACCCACAGAAAAACGGTGCTTGGTTGTAAACACCTGCATTTAGGTCAAGGTGCAAAGTTCAGGGTTACTTCATCGTCATCAGCAGCTGTGAGATGAAGATCATTCAGATAGACAGTACCAGTCAAAAGTATGGACACAGTAAAAGAGAGTGATAGTGTCGCAGCACCTGACCTAAACATCAGAAATGGTTTTGGAGGAGTTTGTTGCCCCCTCCAACAAATTATTTTCGTTGTTTAATTAATACTTTATTGGTCAGTGCATAATTCCATAGATGTCATTTTATAGGTTTTATATCTTTATAATTATTCTAAAACGTAGAGAATAGTACAAATAAACCTGTCTATGGGTAGGTGTGTCCAAACATTTGACTGATGCCGTGTTTTATAATGTAAGATAACGCAGTGAGGCGTCTCTTATGAATGCGACTAAGGAACCAGTTAAACGGTGCCACACTAATAGAAACTAATAACAGGAAGTGGCATTGGGCTGAGGCTCGTACTGTGGGCATTTACCCCCCCCCCCAGCCGGGGCATTTGGGTACTTTCTGTGGACGTATTTAAATATAACCAGCATCATGTGACTGTCAGCTGACATCCTGCTGGACATTATTGCACACAAGGAACATACAGTAGCACTGGTTGGGTGTCACAGGTACAGAGCAAGTGCCGTTGAGATTATAACGGAATTATTGTAAAATGTAGTAAAATGGCATTTGGTTATGCAGCGGCTTTGGGAGACTGAGGTCACGGCCTATAGCTGCTCTGAACTGACAGCCGACTCTCTGTGTCCCTCAGTGAGAAAACAGGAAATCATCAAGGTGACGGAGCAGCTCATTGAGGCCATTAGCAATGGGGACTTCGAGAGCTACGCGTGAGTCAGACCCCCCCCCCACACAGCGCCTCGGTCTGAAGCACCTCACGGAGTCAGATATTAAATATGCGTTAGCCATTAAAATGAAGCAAATTACTAGACTCAAATTCCGGCGCAAGGTAGGATAGATCGACGGGCGTTTCTTCAAGCATGAGAAAAGGGGCGTAATTTCACCAGACGCTCACGCAGAAGCCAGCGGTAGGACATATTGATGGGTAGGATGAAATGATGGAACAGTATGATGGGAGAGACTGTTTGCTTTGTGGACACTGACCTTTGGAGCGTCTGTTTGACCTCAGCAGAACCACCCTCTGGACATCACTGACTGAAGGCAGGGATTAACATAACTGATACCATGCAAAGTGATGTATATGGCAATTTTTTGTTGTAACAGAGCGAATGTGTCTTTCAAACTTTATACGGCGAATACGCACCCGTGCCCCAGTTATGTCAATCCCTGACCATAGGGCTTCAGAACCCTTGAAAATTTATTCTGAATAATGTTTTACTTTTAGATGTTGTCATTCAAACCGTAGCAGGATCTGATAATTAACCCCAAACACACACACACACACACACACACATATAGCACTCACAGAAAGCCTTGGGACGCTTGCTTAATTCAGGAAAAAATATTGCAAAATTATTGGTTTTATAACAAAAACCATTACTTTATTCATTTGTTTACAAAAAATATATATCATAATAGAAACAACCACTACATTTAAGTAAAACATTCATTTCAAGTAGTAATAAATTGCAACCCAAATTATACTTCTAAAAGAGGCCGTTCTGAGTTATAAAGTTGATTGTCAGGCAGTCTCATTGGGGACTTTTTAATTAGTATTACCTTTGCAATAACATAAAACACCAAACATTTGTGCTTAATATCCCATTGGGAGCCAGTGACTACAATTGCAATTCATAACAAAATGGAAAGAACAGAAATGAACGAGTCAATCAAAATATGACTCTTAATAAAAAGAAAATATCTGTGTGGAAAATGTGTGCAGGCATGTGAAACATTGTTTGTTAATTTGCATGTTTTAGTAGAGAAACGGTTGGGTGACTAACCGAAGGTGATCTATGAGGGTATCTGCTTGGCGTCTGGTGGACACACGTCAGCCAGCTTCCTTTAAGTCCTCTTATCATTTGATCGTCATGCTTGATCACATCAGGCCCTTTTTTTCTCCTTCGTGTGGGGGGGTAACGCGAGTGTTTCCCACGGCTACTGGGGCGCAGTTTGGGGATCGTGATTCAGATGGAAATGCCTCTGAACGTGCCGCGACTTGGGCCTCCTTTGGTCAGACAGACTTACCGTCCACGTTCACAGCACTGTACAGTACGGCTGACCTGAAGTCAGGCTTCCTCATCATATGTTACAGTGCGGGGATCCCAATCTCACTCAGGCCCTTTGTTGTTGTGTGTGAGATGAGACCGCCAGTGACCTAAAGTCAGGCTTCCTCATCATATGTTACAGAGCGGGGATCCCAAACTCACTCAGTCCGTTTGTTGTTGTGTGTGAGATGAGACCGCCAGTGACCTAAAGTCAGGCTTCCTCATCATATGTTACAGAGCGGGGATCCCAAACTCACTCAGTCCGTTTGTTGTTGTGTGTAAGATGAGACCGCCAGTGACCTAAAGTCAGGCTTCCTCATCATATGTTACAGTGCGGGGATCCCAAACTCACTCAGTCCTCATGTAGCCCAATGAAGAACTTTGATTAAATTTCCAGAACTCACTCGGTCCACAGAAATTTCATTTGAAAAAGTATCCCGTGGACTGAGTCAGTTTCGGAAATCTGCTCTTCAGTTATCGGCCTTAAATTTACATATACGCTCATATTTATTTTTACATTATATTTACATTTCCCCGCCATTTTTTTCAGATGACAGCTATTAAGTGCTGATTTAAACCAGTCAAATATGAGTATGCCGAGTTGGGTGGATTAAGAAAGAGTCAAATCAAAAATGGTTAATTATCTGTATTTCCCAGTCGGATTATTATTATTACTAATGGCAGGAACTGTTACGGTCTTAAAGAGACACATATACTGAAGATCAGGATGTCACTCAAGCTGACAGAATATGATGTCGATGTGTGAATTAATGGCAGCATTACGGGGGTTTAGTTGCGAAGGTCTTTAGCCTGCAGCTGTGGAACAGAACGTATGGGGGGGGGGGGCACTTCCCCTGTGGTTTGTCGGTTAAAACTGACTTGTAGTATTTCGACATAGCTAACACGTCCATAACACATTAAAGGCATACAGGGGGGGTCAGAAACGGTTCTCATCACGCTCCTTCTTCACACCATTGTCCCCAGGAAAATGTGCGACCCCAGTGTGACAGCCTTCGAACCCGAGGCCCTGGGGAACTTGGTCGAGGGTCTGGACTTCCATCGCTTTTACTTTGAGAACCGTAAGAACAGAAGATCGTCGTTGGACAGTGATACTGTGTGCTTTCCTACAAAACCTTCATTTTCCAACCTATTTTATATAAATAAAATATTTCAAATACAAATGTACAGTATACAGCTGGATAGTGAACCAGTATGTAGCAGGGCAATCATTCTCTTTTTATCAGCTTTAAAAATAACTGCAGATCTTGGTTTTTTTTTTTTTAAAGTATCAGCAGCAGTTATGGGGTTAACAATTAGCAGTCCTGTAAATAGTCAATTGGGCAGTGGTGGCTTATTGGTTAGGGAAGCGCACTTATAATTGAAAAATTGCAGGTTCGAATCCCTGACCTGCAAGGCACCACTGAGGTACCCTGAGCAAGGTTTGGCCCCCAAGCACTGCTCCCCAGGGGCTGAGTTAGCTGTGTCACATTGGCACATGTGGGTTAAATGCATTTTGTGAACAGTGCACAACATTTCGTTGTTGTGCGCTGTGGTGTGTCAACAATGACAATTAATCGCTAAACTCTAATTGTTTGGGGGGGGGGGCACATTGGCAGATGGGTGAAGGGGTGTGGTGGAGTGGCATTATCTGGGTTCATTGTTTCTTGCCTGGTTAAAATGACTGTTGGCTTTGGGGTTGAAACCTTAGGTGGGGTAGGTGGTCTTCGGTGGGGGCATTAGGGGCAGATACCAGCTCACCCTTTAAAGTTGGCCCGGAAATTCTCAGTGGGTTAGGACGCTGTGCGTGTAATCAGAAGGTTGTCGGTTCAAATCCCGGGGTCAGTGGACCACTAAACATAATGGTGTTTTCACCCCTGGGCCCTTGAGCACTGCCTTTAATCTCCAGTTGCTCCAGGGACTGTGTGACCCCAGCTTCTGAAAAACATACATCATTGTGGTTAAACGCATCTGCTCACAAAAATTAAAATGATGTTATTCTCATTAGTCAGAATGGAGATTCCAGTCATGCATCACTGCAAGGCGTCGTCTCCTTCCTGCTTCGGGAAATTGCTGGTGGGCTTTTGTAGGAAACTCTGCATTAACTGTCCATTTTAATGGCTTGTTGTCAGTTCCTGTCCCCCGAGGAAGGGAAGGCAGCTTCAATGGGGCTGATTAAAGCAATTATGGGGAGAGAGACACTGAGTGAAGCCCGTTAATACAAGCATTCAGTCTAGTGAATCATTAAAAATGGCAATTATGGAGTCGCATAACCTGACATAAGAGAATTCTATCTCAGAAAACAGAAAAGGGTAAATGCTAATTGGAATTGGAAACCATTCAGTGTTTGAATATGTGTCAACTCGAGGGAAGTCAGGACTGACCATTCGGCGCCCCGGGGATTTATTATGAACCAGCCGACTGTTAATCCCAGGGCAGCAGAGGTGGACATTTCAGGTCCAGAAAGTAAAAATCCAAACCAGGATTTCATTTCAACCAACCAGTTGAGCATAAAGAGTCACAGTCACAGAGTACTCAACTGGTTGGTTGACATGAAATCCTGGTTTGGATTTTTACTTTCTGGACCTGAAATGTCCACCTCTGCAGGGCAGCCCTGTTCTCAGGCAAAGGCTTGGGGATAGCCCAGGGTTTCCGGTAACGCGACCTGTGTTATGTTTGTCAGTGTGGTCCAAAAACAGCAAGCCGGTCCACACCACCATCCTGAACCCCCACATCCACCTGATCGGGGAAGAGGCGGCCTGCATCGCCTACATCCGCATCACTCAGTACATCGACACCAACGGCATGCCGCGCACGGCCCAGTCGGAGGAGTCGCGGATCTGGCACAGGCGCGACGGCAAGTGGCAGATAGTGCACTTCCACCGCTCCGGGGCCCCTTCTGCCATAGCTAAGTAAGTTATCTAGGTAGGTATCGACATTCTCAGCTAGCGCCACCTGGTGGTGCGGCCTCCTGTTCATTAATTGTTCCAAAAGGTATGTGATGTATACACGACATCCTGTCTGTACTCATTTTTTTTTCCAGCTAAGAAAGTTCTCCAAGGGAAATGAGTCAAAAGCCTCTTTATGACGCCAGTGATCAGCTGACTGTCCGGGAGGGGGGGGGGCACCGCCCACCAGCTCGAGGATCTGCAACCCTCTGCTTCTCATCTCTTACTTAAATCGTGTTTATTTCGCTGCTTGATCCGTATGAATGATGCTATGGGAGTCGCACATTTGAGTCACCATGTAGATGTATATTCACACATATCCTGTATACATACGGGTGCATACACTAGATATCGTTTCTTTGGCCTTCCTGTTTAGCTATTTTAGTAGAACTTAATACAGGCATGATTATACATTTATATGTTCTATGGTTTTTTTCAATCCAGGAATCACTTTCATTTCCTGACACTACTGAAAGTAAACTCGCCTTTCAGCTGCTGCGGTTTTCACTTTCCATATAACCACATGGTATCAGCAGTGTGCTTGCGATGCTGTCTAAATGTATCCCTTGAGAAAGGTCTGCCATTGGCCCATTGCTTAGCACTGGGGCTACCTGCAACACATCAGTCGAGCGAACCGTTCGGTCCAAAGATATCACGTACTTTCTGTCCCTCTTCGTTGAATGCGAGTACTGAATGTGTTTATTGAGTTCAGTGCAGTACGCACTTGATAGTGCATCTCATTTGACTTTTAAACAGAATGACCTCCTTTTTTAGATGCACATTGCTCATAAATTAATTTGTAGAGACACAAGTCAGTAGTCACTTATTCTGTCGTGCAAAGTATATCACAATGACGACGTCATATCCTGACCCAGATTACAATGCTGATAAGCTCGAAAAATCACAGAATCTTTTTTTGCGGACAGAGGATAGTTATTAAAGCCACCTTTTATTACTTTATTCTTCCAGTTAACAAGCTGTGCGATGATTCTTGGATGAGAGAACGTGTTTTGTTGCTTACAGTGGATGATGGTTTAAAGTTTAAAGCAATTTATTGGAGGCCACCCTGGATTTTTTGCAATAAAAGCACTGGTATGTTTCTTTTATTTAGTTTTATCGTTTATTTTCCTAAATGAAGAACAGAAGAGATGTGAATGTGGCCGTGTTAAAATTGTCCACAATTGCTACTCTTTCCTTTCCCACTTCCTGCTTATCTGTATCGTTTCATAGTCATAATTTGACTTTGAGAGTGAAAAAAACGTTATGTATTTTGTTCTCAGATCAGCTCGGCTGGGGGTGGGGGCGGAGAGAGCTTGTTTTGCAAACGACGATGCGAACCAGACAGGCTAAAATTTATGTGCTAATGGAGAGATACACGACGCCACTGAGAAACTAGTACTAAACATTATAAAAGATACTGATATGATGTCAGTGCAAAAGTGAGACAAAACTGAACATTAGCATTTAATCACATGACACAAAAATAAACCAATGGCCTGACTTTTGCATGATAATTCGAAATCAACACATTTGTGGAGCTGTTTAACTTCTGCAACCTTTTATTTGGAAGCAAACCAGTTTGAAATAGAGAGACAAAAAAAACAACTTGATTCAGGGATTCTGTCTAATATGTGCTGCATTTATATAGCAAGTACCAAACTGGGCCTTTGGGAGAGCTTAACTTTAAACCTCACACATAGTCCAGCTAGGTTTAAAGAGATTCTGGATTCAGTATCAGAACTTCCATCAAACCAGCTTTCCTGAATGTGCTCTTGTACTTCCTCATGGCAGTGGACGCCTCGTCAGACTTTCTGAGACGATATTACTGAGATTTGAGAATATTTATTGTTGAGAACTTACATAAAGGATGTTTAATATTTTGTTTTAAATTGATGCATGCGGTTTGTACTGTGTTTGTTGAACTAAAGGGATCAGATACACCTTAAACTCATGTAAAATATCTAGTATTTAGTGCAGATTGTGTAAATACTACAGCACACTGTAGTGAAAATGATACTTTTTCCGTGTTTGATTACTTTGTATGTATATAATTATTGTACTGATGCTTTACATGTATTTAATGAGGATTGGTGAACTTTATATGAAAATATTTTTAATCTACACTGAAAATGATGTCAAATTAATATACAGAAGATATCGGAGAAAATGGAAGCAAAAATATAGTTAGTGGATAGATTTTGATTTTAATGGTTATTTCTGGGACCAAAACATTGCGTCCGGCATTGCTTCTGAGACGGACACTGTCACCGTCCCCACGTTTTCCCATTATCCTTTAGAAACTGAGTAACTTGCAAAAAATATGTACATTTTGTTTAACGCATCATTTAAAAGCCGGCAATCTTTGGCCGCTGCGTCTGTGTGCAGGCGTCTGTGCATTTTAATCTCAGCTCCACACTGATGTAACTGCAGAAGAGGATGTTTACAGTACAGCGTCCGGCCCTGAACTCCAGTACTAACCCACCGTTCCTTATCCTGCCTCCCCAATAGCTGTAAAAACACAACAACGTGATTTTATGTGAAGCACACAGATATTCAAAGAACCGGACATGAATAATTGAGTTTCACTTCAGGTCACATAGCAACCACGCAAAATATATGCACAAACTGCAGTTGGTTGCTCTATAATTGTTATTAGCTTTAGGATGATTGATATTATTATTGCCCATGTGACTAATAAGAATATTCCTGCACTATCCCTCCAATCGCCAACATAATGCATTCTTGTGCAATAAATAGACTGTATAGCTTGTAACATAATTCCACGAGCGGCCATTCAGACACCATGTTTACTACGACCTGCGGTTTACGCTTAGAGCAGAGACGCACTCAGACTATAGGCTCTGAACACTACTGAGGATTCACAGTAAGAAATGTAACAGTATTCTGCATTAATAGTTTTTGTGCTTTTGTCTTCTGTAATTCTGTGAGTTTGATCTGTATCACTTTAGAATGATGGCTGGTTACTTATTTATTTGTTCAGTTTAATTTGCCACTTGTATGTCTTTTAGTTTTTAAGAAATATCAGTGCCAGTATTGATATAATAAACATAATGGTGTTTTCATAAATAAAATTGTATTTATCAATTACAAGAATGGTGAGATTTATTTCGGTCATTTCATAAGATGTAAGCTACAGACATCCTTGTTATATACAAATACATCCAGGATTCATTGTGGTACTCGAGGTTCACCGTTACTTCATTGTCATAAACTACACACATCCTTATAATATGCATACTCATTCAGGATACAATATGATATTATTTCGTATGACACATAAAATGAATGTATATACTAAATGTGAATTCTACGTGGATGTGTAATACATGTGTAATAACAGTAATGGTAACTTGTAAGTCATGGGCCTTAACGTCTCTCTGAGCTCTTCCGCTGCTCTTGTCTTGCATGTAGGTTAATATTTTCACACCATGCGCACATCCTGAAACGGTTCTGACACTTAGAGAAGGTGCACATAAACTCATTGCATCATTACTTCTACAGCAGAGTGAGGATATAGCAGACGGTGTACAGCACTTGTTTCTGACCCTTTATACAGCGATTTCGTGTTGGATAGGGAGGTTACTCACCCAACGCTCCTGCATGTGATTTTTACCATGAATCCAGGAGGGAAATTGAAGTTCCCTGTTGGACTCACGCTCCTGTTTATCTCAGCGACACACGGTAAGAAACAGATTGTTCATTCTGTATTAGTGCAGCTTCTAACCCTGCTGAGCCACTGCAGTCAGTGGAACAGGAACCATACTGCACCCCTGGATAAAACATTGATAGAAGTTAGTGAACCCCAGAAACTGCTGCAGATCCTTCCGTGTGCAGGTCTGCGGCCACTGTCTGACTGCCTATAAACCCTGAAAAGGAGATGGTGCATCTGTAGAACTCACGTTTCTCCACCTTGACGTACAGAATATTTACTGAAAGTCTCTGGAGAACCTTGCAGACGTGCTGCACATGGTCCTGTTCATTCTGTGGAAAGATTAAGATGTTGTCAAGGTAAAGAAATACAAACCGATTAAGCATATCACAAAGGACCTCGTTGACTAATTTTTGAAACGCGGCTGGAGCGTTGGTAAGGCCAAATGGCATTACAAGGTACTCATAATGACCAGTGGGTGCGTTGCATGCAGTCTTCCATTCATCACCCTCCTGGATCCTGATCAGGTGATTTTAGGCGTTCCTTAGGTCCAGCTTCATGAAGACCCTGAATACTCCCTGTAGGTCCCGATATTCAGCAGGTACTCAGGAGAGATCAGGGGTCTCATTTATAAAACGTTGTGTAGAACTCATACTAAAAGTGTATGTGCGCTCAGACGACGAAAATGACGTACGCAAAGAAAAAGTCAGATGTATATAAACATGCGCACGCACACCTCCAAGCAATATACGCTTTTTAAATCGCACACTCCCTGGGATTGTACGCACGTGGATTTGCCGCATATTCCGCCCTCTACACGCCCCTGTTCAACCATACATGGTCAATGCAAATCACCTCATGCATATTTAAGCATCCGATGTAAACCTGAAAAACTCATGGCAACCGAGGGGAAAAGTAAGAAGGTAGATGTGCTTGTGGGTATGGAATATATATGTGGGTATACTCTACATGAAGAAATGCACAAAATAGATTAAGTCCTCCGGTGTGTCAGGGAGATCGCGTGTAGCCAGCTCGTCTTTAATAAAGTCCGACAGACCTTGATAAAATGCATCGAACTCTGCGGTCCTTCCCCATCTGCAAGACATTGCCAGTGTTCTAAACTGGATCGCGTGGACAGAGACCGACCGATTACCCTGGCAGAGCTGTAGCGGTTCGCAGGCTGCCTCACTGCCTGATTTGGAGCGACCACCCCTGTATAGACCAATGGGTATAGAAAATGGAGAGATGGACTGATGGCAGTGAGACTGATCACCCTCAGTAACTCAAGACCATGATCCAGGTCGAACCTGCAGAGCCTTTATTTCAGTCTTAGCTTCTTACTTTCATATTTGCTGTAAGGGTTAGTATTCAGACTAACCGGAAGCCCTGCTGAATGGTGTACACTTTCCTAAGCCGTATGCATCCTTGTCATATACATACACATTCAGGTTAAAGTATTATGCTACATTAGATTAATGTATACGTGTGCAAAAGCTACACAGATGCACAAATCACATGTAATGATAGTAATGTTACTACCCTGCATCTTGTAAGACAAAGGTCTTAACATCCTTCTGAGAACGTTAACACAATCACACCCTGAAGCAGTTCAGACACCGACAGAAGGTGCACATAAGCTTGTTGCATCATTACTTCTGCAGCAGACTGAGGAGACAGTAGACAGTGTGAAAAGTCCCCCATTGCTGCAGCTTTTATCTGAAAGTTAGCAACGGGATTATACCAGTGCTACGTAACGTGTAAGATTCTTAAAGCAATTAATATAGCGTAAGAAGTAACAAGAGGTCAGGAAGGGTTCGAGTTCTTGCATATTTCATTTGTAGCTCTGTTGTTTTTCTCACATTTTAACATGCTGTTTTTGTAGCTGCTACTTGTGGTCTCAGAAGACGGCAACCGGTTGCACGTTACGTTGCTGAAGGGAAACCGCTGCTTCTGCATCTGAACGCTGACTTCGGCATCCGTAGATGGAACCTGGTGAAGGATAAAATAGTTATTGCTAAGGATTCACACAAAGAAACTACATGGGTTCTTTTGAATAAAATATTAAAGAAGAACAAAGTTTTTAAGAATGATTCTGGAATTTACTCTTTAAATTTTTCTGCTGTAAAAAGAAGGTACTCAATTAAAATACAGCTGAATGTTGAAGGTATGATTTCATTTTGTTCTGTTTCTTCAGCTCTGAATATATCATTTAAAAAACCTTGTGAATTGAGTAAACTAGCTTTGATTTCAGGTTCTGAAATTCTACGCTGTGAGTGTGTGGATTATCACCAGCGGCTTGTGACCTGTGCATCTCTTCCTCAGCTCCAGTGTCGAATGTGACTCTCTCCCAGCTCTGTTTGCCGCACAGAGAGATGAGGGTGTCCTGTTCCTCACAGGGAGACGCCAAGGAATTCAGCTGGACCCTGGGGAACCAGAAACTGGACAGAACTGTATCTTCCCTGATCTATCAGAATAACAGCGTCGTACTGAAGGAGAACGTGCAGGGTAATCTCACGTGTTCAGTTAGGAACCATGTCAGCTACGGCGCCGTCACACGCGAACTCATCCCCTGCCCAGGTAGATCACTGGAGACACGAGTAAATAAAGTAAAAGCCTTTCACTGCAGTTACGATCGTTTGATTAAACTCTGTGCTTCACCCTACAGGACTTGGGGAACATAATACCTGCAGATTGCATGAAGGGACAGAGGTCGTAGTTAGGAGGAATTCCTCAGAATCCCAGCCAGAATCCCAGAGTAATGTGGAGATACTCGTCAGTTTTGATAAGGAAGAGATTTTAACTGTAGTTTGCTACAGCCATCATACTCACCACATTCAGTATCTTTGGGGTAAGAATTTCCAGAATCCTCTTTGGTATCGGCCAATACCGCAACAATCAGCCATCGGCTGACGGTTAAAAATGAGCCGATATTTATCGCCAAAAAATCCCTTTAAAATAGTGACCCATACTGCTTTGCACACCTGCATACCAAACAATACGAAAAATGTCTGCTGTGTGGAATCATTTTAACATTTGTGAAATTGACACTACAGTAAATCCCATGGCAGATTCTTTTGTTATTAATTTAAATAACATAACTAGGTATTTGAAATGTGTTATGGCAGCCCAAAGTGGCTAAAGTTATAAATATATAAGATGTCTACAGTTCTTCTGTATAGAGTACTCTGGGACTGTTCATCTAAATAGGGAAGAAAAAATGAATCAATTTGTTCATTACTTGGTTTAGTTTGCTTGACCTCATTTGAGTTCATATGCAGTCTCTCTGGGGTTTGCGCTTCTCTTATGGAAGCGCTATGTCTCTGAGACTCACTCAGCTTTTTCTCTGCAGATTTTGGAATAGTCCTCGTACTTTTTTCCGTGTCGGTGGGACTGCAGTGTCTCTGCACAAAGGTCAAAAGATCCGGCACAACAGGTCAGGGGACTCATGACGCTTCATATACATCCTGGAAGATCTGCTCTCTCACTGCCGCCTCCATACTGAACAGCCCCCTTTGTCTTTGTCTCCTAGACGTGAAGAAGGAGGACGAACTGATTTACGCCCAGGTTAGGATTCACGAGAAGAAGAGCAGCCAGAGGAAGAAGACAGCGACACCGGACGCCTGGACAGTGGAGTACGGAGCCATCGCTGTTCCTGACCTGAGTAACGACATGGGCTGTGTTTTGTATGCAGTCGTCCAGGACATAACTGACTCTCACTGAAAAGAAATCAGGAATCTTAAAAACCTGTGCTAGAATCATCAGCAATATTTCTGAAACTAGCTAGAATCAATCATACTGTATATATAAAATTCAATTATAATGTTTGTAATTTCTGTATAATGTTTGTTATTAAATGTTTAAGTATTATGTAATTAATAGAAGGCTATTTTTTCCTGGACCTGTGGTTTGTCTGATGACACAAAGCAATTTCTGTACTACAGAATCGACGCCACGTGGGCGTCCACGTGGTTAATCGTGAGCTTTGCTCAGTAGTCACCGTTTGGGTCCTTATAATCCGCATCACATTTTGCACACACTGCATAGCTGGCCTGTGGCCTGTTAGCAAAACAGACTTTTTGGTTAGTACGTGCACCTCAGGCATGGTCTGAAATGCATTTGTTTTGAGTTCATGTCATCGTCTGGTGACAGAAAAAACTGGACAGGCCATCAACATATGTATTGTTTCTTACTGGAAATTAACCAGCCCCTCTGGTAAACCCTCGGTGTTTCGGGAACCAGGGGCTGGGAACCTCTAACATAAACGATCTGACGAGCAGCTGTCCTGAGCACTCGGACACTTTTTAAGCTGGACGCCGTGTTTATTACGACCTGCACTGTCCTTTAGAGCAGAGACGCACTCAGACTGCAGGCTCTGCCTGTTAACAAGGAGATGCACAGTAGGAAATGCAACCGCATTCTGACTCCGCATCAGTAGTGTTTGTGCTTTTGTCCGTCGTTTGATCTGTATCACTTCAGAATGATTGCTGATTATTCATTTATTTCGTTATTTAATTTGTTGCTTGCATATCATACGATAAACATAATGGTGTTTTCATCAATAACACAGCGGTAATCCATTACAAGCATGGTTCGATTGCTTCATAAGCTATTAGCTGTATCTGGTATATTACATTAAATGTAATTGTAAAATGATTGTATACATGTGTAACTGCTACATGGATGCTTAACACGCATGTAATGCTAGCGATGCTAGTCTGTGTCCTGCAACTTGCAAGACAATTGACTTAAAGGCTTTCGGAGATCTTAAGTGTAGGCTGAGACTTTCACACCACATTCACACCCTGAAGAGGTTCACAAACATAGACAAGGTGCATGTAAGCTTTTTTAGGTCAATGGGCGGATCTGAGAAAGGCCGAGATGGGCAGCTGGCCGGAGCGGCGTTGTTCGAGAGGTACCACCGGGGCGGCGACACATCTGAGCAGCTGGTTCAGATATCAGTCAAGTGTACTCCAACTGCCACAGATTACATCATTCCTGCAATAGAGTTAGGGGACCCTAGATTCAGCTCAGGGGAACCGAGATCCTAAGACTACAGTTGTCTATGAATTCGAAGACATTTTACACAGACATATCGTGTTGGAAGGAGGTTTGTTCACTCGTCACTGCTGTCTGTGATCTTTAACATGAATCCAGGAGTGAAAATTAAGTGCCCTGTTGGGGTCACACTGCTTTTAATCTCAGCGACACATGGTAAGAAACAGATTGTTCATTCTGGATTAGTGTAGCTTCTATCCCTGCTAATGTACTGTACAATACAGGTCAATTCACCTTGAAGTTAGCGATGGGACGATACTAGAGCTATACAATGTGTAAGATTTGTAAAGTGATTAATATAGTGTAAAAAGTAATGAGATGGGCTTAAGTTAGTCAGAGTGTTAACTTTCTCCTATGTTTCATATGTAGTTCCCTAATTTTTCACGTTTTCACATGTGATTTCATAGTTGCTGCCAGCAGTTGTGATATCGGAGGACAGAAACCGGTCCTGCATTACATTGCTGAAGGGGAACCGCTGCGTCTGCAAATGAATGTTGACTTCAGTATCCACAGATGGAAGCTGGTGAAGGATGGCATACCGATTTATGATTCCCGTGAACAAAGTACATGGGCTCCTTTGAACAATATATTACAGAAACATATTACACAAAGTTTTTAAAAATGATTCCGGAATTTACTCAATATGCATTTATGCTGTAAATGGAAAAGGATTCTCAGCTAAACTAAACCTCACTGTTGAAGTTATGTTTTCATTTTCTGAAAAACCTTTACAAATTAAGTAAACTTGCCATTGTGGCCCATTTCAGGTTCTGAAATTCTACGCTGTGTGTGTGTGGATTATCACCAGCAGCTTGTGACCTGTGCATCTCTTCCTCAGCTCCAGTGTCGAATGTGACTCTCTCCCAGTTCTGTTTGCCGCACAGAGAGATGAGGGTGTCCTGTTCCTCACTGGGGGACAACAATGAATTCAGCTGGACCCTGGGGAACCAGAAACTGGACAGAACTGTATCTTCTCTGATCAATTCATCAATTAATAAATATTTGAAAACTGCAAGACGCTATCCTATCAATATGGGCCAACATTTCTAAAGAATGCTTTCAGCACCTTGTTGAATCAATGCCACGTAGAATTGAGGCAGTTCTGAAGGCGAAAGGGGGTCAAACACCGTATTAGTATGGTGTTCCTAATAATCCTTTAGGTGAGTGTATAAAATGTATACAGTTCTGAAATACATACTTTGGGACTGTTGCATGCCAGAGTTGGTGCATTTATTACCAAAAAATAAAGACTTTAATATTTTTGGAATTTATTAATTTGTAAATTTATTTGGGTGGAGTGTCACTTTAAACTTATTTAAGCAGAACCCTCCTTCCAAACAATCTGTATCATTGTCAGCTTTTGAAATTATCCCCTATTGGTATCAGCTAGAAACTGGCGCACAATGACAGCTAAATCGGGGGAGAAATGAATCAGTTTGTTCATTACTTGGTTTAGTTTGCTTGACCTCATTTGAGTTCATATGCAGTCTCTCTGGGGTTTGCGCTTCTCTTATGGAAGCGCTATGTCTCCGAGACTCACTCAGCTTTTTCTCTGCAGATTTTGGAATAGTCCTCGTACTTTTTTCCGTGTCGGTGGGACTGCAGTGTCTCTGCACAAAGGTCAAAAGATCCGGCACAACAGGTCAGGGGACTCATGACGCTTCATATACATCCTGGAAGATCTGCTCTCTCACTGCCGCCTCCGTACTGAACAGCCCCCTTTGTCTTTGTCTCCAAGACGTGAAGAAGGAGGACGAACTGATTTACGCCCAGGTTAGGATTCACGAGCGGGTCCATCAGCAAATTTAACCACATCAGTTTTTTTTCAAATGAGAACAGAAATGAAATATTTTAAGTATGGATTTGGTGGACAGCGGTCCCTGATAAATTTTAACAGCCCAAAAACCTACTGGTGCACCAGAAAAATGCCCAGTATGCGAGCTACCCAGTTCAGGCCTGTATATAGTTTATTTTGTGCAAGTCTGAATACCTGCTGTACATATACTGGATGTCAAGAACAAACACATTCAACTAAATATTTACGTGTTCAATAAAATGTTGTTTTTTTCCTGGGCCTATGATTTGTCTGACATCACAGGACAACTTCTGACATTGAATCGATGCTTGGTGAGTGTCTACATTGTTAATCGTGAGCTTTTCATTGTAGTTACCATCTGGCTCCATATAAACCTCATCACTTCTGCATGCATTGCACGGCCTTCTCGCTGGACTGCAGTCTGTTAGCAGAACCTGCACCAGAGGTCAGGCTGGCCGATAGGGCAAACTATTTCATAGCGAGATTTTTTTTTCATTTGATGTCAATAATTGTCACGACATAATTCAAGTCATTATTTCTTTACTTTAAGGCTTCATATTTGCTTAAAATTCTCTCAAGATGTAACACTAGAAAACGCCGGCGTTCAGTTTGTTGCCGGGTTTTTTCTCTGCCCATTCCAGGGGACGGGTTCGATATTGCTGGCAGCCCATAGTGAAAAATAAAACGCCGTGTCCCGTTTTTAAGTGATACAGGACGTGAATTGTCCGTTATTACGTCAGACTGAAAGTGGAAACCCCGATTGCTGGTATCTGTGACGGTAAGCGTTTGCATTCTGTTTGTGCTATTGGATAGCACTGCTTCAGGGGCTGAATTACGTTTGCAGTGTTCCTGGTTTCAGCAGGCACTAGCTATTGGCAGAGTTTACACTACACAGCACCAGTCTGTAGTTTAACGTGCCAACATACTGCCACACCACCAACGTCTCTCTACCACAATATTTGTTTTTTCAAAAGGTCTTGTGGCTGCTGAGTTGCCCCTTTCTTCACCGACAGTTGACGTTTGCTCTGAGGGTGTGCTTATCTGTTCCACGATATTAACGAAACAGCCGCATGTCGTGCGCTTTGTTTGGATTCGGTCAATGTTTCTCAAACCAGATGATCCACATTTTTGCTCCCTCCCAGTGTCCTGGCAGCTGGAAGGCAGCAAAAATGTGGAGAAGCAGTTTACCATCAAGAAATGTGCCTTATCGGCATTTTACCGAAAATTCTCATTTTCTTATCATTTAAATGTCATACCATGATAAGCTGATGCATCATTTATGTCGCCCAGCCCCAACCACAGGCATGATTTGATTTGTTTGAGGGTGTTTTAAGTGCAGGATATCGATGCGTCGCAGGTTACAGTACGACGAGGAAACTGAAGAGGCCGTTATCAGGCTGGACACTGACTGAAATGAGAGCTTGAGCTTCTCCTGTCTCGGTACCTTCTGTTGGATCGTAATATCAGGGCAGCATGGAGGATCAGGGTCAGCACAGTAGCCTCAGGTCTCCAAGGCACGCGGCTCCGTTGCTGCCCCCTGCTGTGCGTGTAGGGCTATCGCACCCTCCCTGCCTACCGCCCTGCGCTTCCTGAGATCCAGACCCCCACACCCCTGTATAGACCAATGGGTATAGAAAATGGAGAGATGCACTGACGGCAGTGAGACCGATCACCCTCAGTAGCTCAGGACCATGATTCAGGTTGCAGAGCCTTTATTTCAGTCTTAGCTTCTTATTCATATTTGCTGTAAGTGTTAGTATTCAGGCTAAGCGGAAGCCCTACTGAACAGTGCAGATTCTGCAGCGGGTTACATATACGACCCGGCAAGCGGCCGTCCTGAGCACCCGGACACCTTGCGAGCCGGACGCCGTGTTTCTGACGACCTGCAGTGTCCTTTAGAGCAGAGACGCACTCAGACTGGAGGCTCCGAATATCAGCATGGAGATGCACAGTAGGAAATGCAACAGCATTCTGATTCCGCATCAGTAGTGTTTGTGCTTTTGTCTGCTGAAAGTTTGCAAGTTTGATCTCTATCACTTCATAATGATGGCTGGTTACTTATTTATTTGTTTAGGTTAATTTGTCGCTTTTATGTCTTTTAGTTTTTGATTAAGAAATATCAGTGCCAGTATTAATACAAGAAACATAATGGTGTTTTCATAAATAAAACTGTATTTATTCACTACAAGCACGGTGACATTTATTTTGGCCATTTCACAGGGTGTAAGCTACAGACGTCCTTGTTATATACAAACACATCCAGGATTCATTGTGATGCTCAAGGTTCACAGTTAATTTATCAGCAGCTGTGTACACGTACAAAGTGAGATGAAACAACGTTTCTTCATAGACCGTGATGCAACATACGTCAACATGTAACAAAATACAACGTGCACAAACTACATTATATGTAACACTAAAATATATATATGTATGTATGCAAAAGCTACCTGCATGCATAATTCACTTATAATGGTAATTTTAATTTTACAGGTTACAAGCCCTGTAACTTAAGACACAGGCCTTATGGTCTCTCTGAGCTCTTCCGCTGCTCTTGCCTTGCATGTAGGTTAACATTTTCACACCATGCGCACACCCTGAAACGGTTCTGACACTTAGAGAAGGTGCACATAAACACATTGCATCATTACTTCTACAGCAGAGTGAGGATATAGCAGACGGCGTACAGCAGTTGTTTCTGACCCTCTGTACAGTGATTTCGTGTTGGACAGGGAGGTCACTCACCCAGCGCTCCTGCGTGTGATTTTTACCATGAACCCAGGAGGGAAATTGAAGTTCCCTGTTGGACTCACGCTCCTGTTAATCTCAGCGACACACGGTAAGAAACAGATTGTTCATTCTGTATTAGTGCAGCTTCTATCCCTGCTAATGTACAATACAGGACATTTTACCTTAAAGTTAGCGATGGGGTTATTGCAGAGCTATTTAACATATAAGGTTCCTAAAGTGATTGAAATACTGAAATTAGATGGCCTTAACTTGGTCAGAAAGGGTTAGAGCTCCTGTATATTTTGTATGCAGTTTCCTCGTTTTTTCACGTTTTCACATATGTGGTTTCATAGCTGCTGCCGTCACTTGTGTCATCAGAGGACGGGAACCGGTTCCGTGTTACGCTGCTGAAGGGGAACCGCTGCTTCTGCGTGTAAACGTTAACTTCAGCATTCATGAATGGAAACTGGTGAAGGATAATATAGTTATTGCTCGGGATTCAAAGAAACAAACTACATGGCTCCTTTTGAATGATACCTTACAGAAGAACAAAATTTTCAAAAATGATTCTGGAATTTACAATTTAGATGTTTATAATGAAAAAGGAAGAGGCAACTCACGTAAAATACAACTGAATGTTGAAGGTATGTTTTCGCTTTCTTCTGTTTTTTTTCACTTCTTAAAATATAATTTAAAATATAAAAGCCTTATGAGTAAACTTGCCATTGTGGCCCATTTCAGGTTCTGAAATTCTACGCTGTGTGTGTGTGGATTATCACCAGCAGCTTGTGACCTGTGCATCTCTTCCTCAGCTCCAGTGTCGAATGTGACTCTCTCCCAGCTCTGTTTGCCGCACAGAGCGATGAGGGTGTCCTGTTCCTCACAGGGAGACGCCAAGGAATTCAGCTGGACCCTGGGGAACCAGAAACTGGACAGAACTGTATCTTCCCTGATCTATCAGAATAACAGCGTCGTACTGAAGGAGAACGTGCAGGGTAATCTCACGTGTTCAGTTAGGAACCATGTCAGCCACGGCGCCGTCACACGCGAACTCATCCCCTGCCCAGGTAGATCACTGGAGACACGAGTAAATAAAGTAAAAGCCTTTCACTGCAGTTACGATCGTTTGATTAAACTCTGTGCTTCACCCTACAGGACTTGGGGAACATTTCACCTGCAGGTTGCATGAAGGGACAGAGGTCGTAGTTAGGAGGAATTCCTCAGAATCCCAGCCTGCACTGAGTAACGTGGAGATACTCGTCAGTTTTGATAAGGAGGAGACTTTAGCTATAGTTTGCTACAGCCATCATACTCGCCACATTCATTATCTCTGGGGTAAGAATTTCCAGATCTCTCTTCACTCAACAATAATAATAGCAACACGAAAATTTGTTAAATTATTAATTCATTACAGGTTTAAATTGCTCCTGTAGCTCATCAAGTAGTGCATTGTACAAACAACACGAAGGTTGTGAGGTCAAATCCCAGGCAACATAAATAAATGCTTGATCTTATTTGAATATAATGTGAAAACCTTTCTTGTGTCTAAGAAGCCAAAACCTCAACACACCATCCATACAGTCTCTCTGCGGTTTGTGCTTCTCTTATCGAACTGTTATGTCCCATGACTCACTCAGCTTCTTGTCTGCAGATTTTGGAATAGTCCTCGTACTTTTTTCCGTGTTGGTGGGACTGCAGTGTCTCTGCTCAAAGGTCAAAAGATCCGACGCCACAGGTCAGCATTCATGATGATTCATATTACATCCTGGAAGATCTGCTCTCTCACTGCCGCCTCCATACTGAACAGCCCCCTTTGTCTTTGTCTCCTAGACGTGAAGAAGGAGGACGAACTGATTTACGCCCAGGTTAGGATTCACGAGAAGAAGAACAGCCAGAGGAAGAAGACAGCGACACCGGACGCCTGGACAGTGGAGTACGGAGCCATCGCTGTTCCTGACCTGAGTAACGACATGGGCTGTACTTTATACAGCGTCGTCGAGGCCAGCGACCAGATAGTGCCGTAACAGCCTCTCAAAGAAAAACGAATTACACAGGAGTTTCAAAAACCGTCAGCAATATTTCTGAGGCTTGCTCTCTAGAATCCGCCGTAATGTATATGGTAAAAAGTGATAGCGGCTGTGGTACTTCAATATTTATACCAAATCTTTACTGTTAAACAGTCCTATTTAAAAATCATATTGCTTGGAAAATGAATGAATGAGATATACAGGAGTATTTATGAAATCGTCAGTAATAGCCGATAAAATACTTTTAACATTATCAGCGAAATGTGCATCAGTTAAACTCCATTCAATAAATAGATACTAAAATTAATTTGGCCTTAGGTTAGGCTTGAGGCGCTGTTACGGAATATAGCGCTACTTCGAAATCTTGGCTAGGAAACTAGCTGCTCGGCAAGTTTTATCACCCCACACACCAAGGTTTCAGAATACTACAACAGCACTGCTTTTGTAAGTATCATCAAAATACCGTATACCATGGTATGGTGTCTGGATGATTTAGCGGTATGAAATAGTGAAGAGAATTTTGGTTACATTTTCAGAACCAATTCTATCGAACTGGGGTGTGTTTCCCATACATCGACAGGTCAGCATTGAACTAACACGGTCTGGTGTGTCGTTAAACTAACGTGAAGTATGACTGGTTTCTAAAACTGTCGTACTTTGTTAGTACCACAGTAGCGTGAATCATGTTGGTTTTCGAACTACAATGGTCCCAGAGTTGACTGGTCAGCCTTTACAGTAGAAAGCGCGCAAAAAGTCACAAATTTTGTAATATTATTCCTATATACGACAGTCGTGACGATAGTACGTTATTGACTTATGATTTAGGCTATTCATTTTGCAATCATTTCACAACAACAGTAATAATATTAACAATTCAATAATAGCGAAAGCATAAAAATAGTATGATAAGCTTTTTGCGTCATTATACCGCGGCATAATGTATGGACAGAATGGCGGCATGTAAAACCCGCCTGATCTTTACTCAGCTAACCATCGCGGTCCTTACCATGTGAGAATTGTATGTATAACATGCAATGTCAATATTAATATCGGACAGCCCTACTTAGTATTTTTTGTATTGTAACATTGCACTATCCTGGTAATAGTGTGTGTGTGTTTTATATATATATATATAATTATTATTTTTAAAATTTCTTTAAAATTTTTTTTTTCAGACATTGTTTATTCATTTGGCTTCATGTTCCTCCTGGTATCAGGCTGCATTATAGATAAAGCCATAGTTATTTACTGTCTGCCGGTTCTTAAAAGCAGACTTTGTACGCCATTTCGTATAGCTAGGATAAACCGGACTGAGAAGTGCAATGGCCTCAAAGTGCATTACATCGGTAAATCATTTTGGTATTTAATCGCTGACCCCAGGTTCTGGTCCTCAGCCTGAAGCACGGTTGTTATCTAAGGGATTTGTAGCAATTTCTTTGCTTTTACAATTTCCGTCAAGTAACGTTATTTAAAATTAAAGACTATAATTGTGCGTCGATTTACTACTGTGATTCACCTGGCTACATAGATTGTCATAGAAAATTAATCAACACCCTTCAGAGTAGAGAATTCAAAACTACTGTGGTATCAATGTATTTAATTAAGCATGAAGTGTTTAATAAAATGATTTTTTTTGAGTCTTTTAGTTTGTCGGATGTCACATAGCATCTGATGCCTTGTGAGCCTCCACATTGTTAATCGTGAGGTTTTCTCTGTAGTTACCGCTACGGTCCTTATAAACCGCATCACATTTTGCACCCATTGCACAGCTGCCCTGTGGCCTGTTAGCAGAACAGACTTTTTCAGTTATAATACATTCACCGCAAGTGCGGTCTTACATGGGCTAAATTACGGGACGTGTTTGTCTGTAAGATAACAGCAGAGTCATGATGATCCCCAAATGAGAGCCTGAGCTTGTTCTGTCATGGTACATTCTGTGTGATCGTTAGCGAACAATAGCAGAGCATCATGGAGGATCAGGGTTAGCATGGTAGCCTCGGGTCTCCTCCAAGGCATGGGGGGGGGGGGGGGGGGGGGCACAGACCTGACCTCCTCACTAGCGTGCACAGTTCAGAAGAGGAAGTCACCCTTCTCTGTTCCTGCATCATTAACCCTAATCCTGCTGTATTTAGCCAGGTTTGTTTGTATAGACATTTGAATCTTTGTGTATATTATCAGGAAGCAACAGTTGCAGTTGGACATGGAAAAAAACGGCAGCCATAATTTATATTGAACAAAATAAGATCTTCTGTGTACGTGGTGCACATTTATTGTATTACATTAAATGTAACTAAAATAGATGTATATGTATGTAACTGCTACAAAGATGCATGACATTCTTGTAATGATAGTCAGAGAGTAATGTTAATATATTGTGTGTCCTGTAACTTGTAAGACACAGGCTTTAATGTCTCCCTGATCTCTTCCGCTGCCTTTGTCTTGAATGTAGGTTAACATTTTCAAACAGCATTCACACCTTGAAGCGGTTCTGACACTTAGAGCAGGTGCACATAAACTTGTTGCATCGTTACATCTACAGCAGAGTGAGGATATAGCAGACGGCGTACAGCAGTTGTTTCTGACCCTTTGTACAGTGATTTCGTGTTGGATAGGGAGGTTACTCACCCAGCGCTCCTGCGTGCGATTTTTACCATGAATTCACGAGGGAAAATGAAGTTCCCTGTTGGACTCACACTCCTGTTAATCTCAGCGACACACGGTAATAGCTGTAGTGCGAGTTTGTTAATGAACTCCAAACTGTGCGTTATACGTTTTTAAATGCAATCCACTGGGGGAAAGAAATGCCCGTATCTACCACTGAGGACACCGCGGTCAAGTCCTCAGTATTTTTTCTGAGACTCCAATAAATACAACCCATTGCGGTGCACACCTAGGAAGGGCTAATGTTCCTGACCTCGATATTTTTAAAATTCTGTCTATGGTTCTGTACGTAAATATATTATCATTATTTTTTATCACGTATCTCTATGTACTTCTTGATATTCATCTACCCCACTGTAATGCTTACGGATCATTAAAAGCGGACTTGTGCATCATCCTCTTTAGGCTGGTTACACAGCACTGTGAAGAAGTGTGATGTTGACTGGCCTTAAAGTGCATTACATCAGTAAGTCATTTTGGTATTTAGTCACTGACCCCAGGTTCTGCTCTTCAGCCTGAAGCACGGTTGCTGTCTAAGCGGTTTGTAGCAAGTTTCCCTTACCTTTACACTGTGTTGTACGTCTGACATGTTGAGTACCATTACTTAGAATTAAAGATAACAGCGCATTGATTTTCTGCAGTGATTCACCTACCTAGCACTACATGGGCTGTTATAGAAAATTAATTAACACCGTTCTGATCAATCAGATTCAATAATTCAACAGTGCTTTGGTATAGATACATTTAAGTAGTAAGTGTTTAATGAAATGTTTTTTCATTATGGGTTTGTCTGATGTCACAGAGTGTGGGAGGAAAACAGACACTGAGGAAAATGAACACAGCTAGAATACGAAGACTGTTTAATGTAATTCCACTGCTGTAAGATGAGAGTATCTGAGCTATAAATTGTTTTTATTAGAGTTGTCTTTGCCTGCACCCACACTAGAGTGCGCTAAGGGAGTGTGGCTGAGGTATGTAACCCTGTTTGTGTACTTAGACAAAACTCTCCTACTGTTTCTCTATCCATTCCAACCTTGATATAGCAAGATAGGGAGTCGAAATTAATTTCAAAGTTAGCCCCAGGTGCAACAAATTGGGATAGAATGTTCTGCAGAGTTTTAGACAGTGGTATCTCTGAATTATGCAGTAACCTGAGTCCCCACGAAGGCCCGATTTGCCCTGAGAAATTGCTGATCTGTGCTCACTTTCCAACTAGAAATAAAACATTCCCCACACAAGAGAACCAAGTCTCCAGCTGAAATTCCTGCAAGAGCAACTTCTGAACTACTGCATCGCCGACTCGTGGGCATCCATGTGGTTAGTGGTGAGATTTGCTCCATTTGGGTCCTTATAAACTGTATCACATTTTGCACACGTTGCACAGCTGACCTGTGGCCTGTCGGCAGGAGAGACATTTCCAGTTGCTACATGCATCGCAGACACGGTCTGATATGCACCCGTTTTAAGCTCATGTCTGGTGAGGAATCTGAATAGGCCAATGCAGGCCAGGAACTCAATGCCATTTGAATGATGATTATCTGGGTAACAGCTGTGGCCCCAAATGAGAGCCTGAGCTTCTCCTGTCTCGGTACTTTCTGTTGGATCCTTAGCGAGTAATAGCAGGGCAGCACGGAGGATCAGGATCAGCACAGTAGCCTCAGGTCTCCAAGGCACGCGGCTCCGTTGCTGCCCCCTGCTGGGCGGGTCTGAGAGCTGCACCCTCAGTTTGCAGTAGCCTGTACAGCAGGGGTCACCAACATGGTGCCCGCGGGCACCAGGATGCCCGCAAGGACCACATGAGTCGCCCGCGGACCTGTTCTAAAAATACAACAACAACAACAACAAATTTATTTTTGTACAGCGCTTTATCACAACATTACATTGTCCCAAAGCGCTTTACAGCATCCCCACCCAAAGCCCCCAGTGAGTAAGCCATAGACGACAGTGGCAAGGAAAAACTCCCCAGAAGGAAGAAACCTTGGGAGGGACCAGACTCAAAGGGGGAGCCCATCCTCCAGGGGCCGGCAGGGAGAGTCAAATACAGTTAAATCTGAAACACAAACGGGGAGCAGGGGGGAGATGACAAGCCGGTGCCAACGCTCCCTCCAATCGCCAGGCAGCCAGAAGGCAGGGAGCGGGTCATACAAGGAAGATGACACAGGCAGAACGGCGAGCTGGATGCACGGTCGTCATTGGTAGTGGCGACGTCACATGTAGCAGGGTGTGCTGGACATCTTGATAGATTGAGGGCTCCAGGCAGCACCCCCCAGGAGAAGGTGGTGGAAATAAATGCAATTAGTCAAAGTAAGGGAGACTATAGGCAGTGCTAAAAGTTAGATGAGTGCAATATGAAGTGCAATACTCCGGCAGATATGGCTATGGCAGCATAAGTAGGAGGGAGAGGCAGGTGGGAATGCAGGCATGGGGAGTCCCTGAAATGTCAGCACTCCAATCTCACAAGCAATTGTGAAGCTAGAGTGACAGCACTGTCAATTCAGTTTATCCAAAGCCAATGGCACCGATCCCCACCCAGCTCTACACCTCACACTATAGGTCTAACTGGGAGTGAGAAGCTAGCTAGAGCTAGAACTAGTGTCCCTATAAGCTAAACTAAATAGGTGTGTTTTTAGTCTAGACTTGAAAAATAGCACAACTCACCAGTGAGCAGCGTCTAAAATGTAATTTTATCCTGTTATTATTCTTCTTTAATCACATTTGCATTTATATAGATTTGAAAATGACAAAGAAAAGCATTTAAAACATGTTTATTACACATGAAGTTTAGATAAGTTTAGGAGGGAGTTTCAAACTGGCAGCCCTTCGTATGACTCAGTACCCGTGAAGTAGCTCTCAGTTTCCAAAAGGTTGGTCACCCCTGATGTATAGCTTCAGAAGAGGAAGTTAGCTTTCACTGTTGCCGCATCATTAAACCTAATTCTCTTGTTCTGTCAGTTTTTTTGAGTACAGGCGACTGAGAGGTTGTGTGCCGTTCTTGTATATTATCAAGGAGGCGGGATGTAATGGCACCCAAAATTCACGGTTCGGTGCAGCGCTTATTTACATTGTACAACTAAACATGCAAAATGCAAAATTTAACCAAAAAGTAGAATATATAACATCATAACAATCATATAGAACTAAGTTTTGTCCATATCATGTGTTTTTTAACCAGTAAGAGATTATGCTCATATATCTGCAGTGACAAACAGCCCTATAGCAGAAGTTATTTATCTGTCTGTTAATTGATTTATTTCTGGTGAAGGAGAGAATGGTGTAGGAGATTCAGGTAAAAAGTTGTTTTACAAGTTTTCTCCAAAACAAAGCGATTAACCCATAACCAACCCCGACTATTACAACTAACCCCGAGTTACCAAAGGTCTCGGTTTGTCCGGGTTTGGCCCAGTGACCCAGTGGCTCGTATGACCCAGTGACAGCGCAGAACCAAGTGAAGGAAAAGGCACCGATTTTCACCGTACGGCAGCCACTCAGTGTCACCGCGCAGCGTCCCCCTGGCCCCCCACACGTTTACTATAAAAATGAAATGTGTCACGCTGCTCGTGAGTGACGTCAGCTTCCGAAAACCACAGTCACTTTGACACTTTATTTTTGTTTTCTTGTGAACAGTGAATCGCGTCGTTTGCTTGAAGTTTAACAAACTTTAGCTTTGCATTTTGTAACTTTTGTTGAAAAAGACTTGCATACCTGTATCATGTGTCAATTGTGTGTAGATTGTAAAACAAGATTTAACTGTAAGGATACCATATGTCTGCATTTCCCAGAATGCAAATTTTTGTTTTACAGGGTGGTTAGGGAAAAGTTTTTATTGTATTATTATTATGTACCTCTTAGTATTTGGCTACCCGACTTATTTAATGCTTACGGATCATTAAAAGCGGACTTGGGCATCATCCTCTTTAGGCTGGTTACACAGCACTGTGAAGAAGTGTGATGTTGACTGGCCTTAAAGTGCATTACATCAGTAAATCATTTTGGTATTTCTGGTTGCTATCTAAGCGGTTTGTAGCAATTCCTTTTTATTTTCTAGTTTCCCTTACCTTTACACTGTGTTGTACGTCTGACATGTTGAGTACCATTACTTAACAGCGCATTGATTTTCTGCAGTGATTCACCTAATTAGCACTACATGGGCTGTTACAGAAAATTAATCAACACTGTTTTGATCAATCAGATTCGAGAATTCAGCAGAGCCTCGGAACTTCGGCACTATGACATTTCATTTTTGTTTTTTTTTTGTAAACAGTGAATCGCATCGTTTGCTTGAACTTTAACAAATTTAGCTGAGCATTTAGTAACTTCTGCTGGAAGCCTTGCATGCATATGTAGTGTGTCAGTTGTGTGTAGATTGTAAAACAAGATTTAACTGTAAGGTTGTACGCTTTTCGTTTTCCCGGGGTGATTAGGGAACCGAGTATGGTGACCATAAACTAGCCCATCCTGCATCTATTCTTAGTCATTTCTGAGTCCTTTTTAGTTGCTTTTTTTTTCTAACCTGCTCTGAATTACAAAATGTTCCCTACACCAGCTATGGAAACTGACTGTAACCAGTTTTAGCCTAAATCAACTCACAGAAGCCAAGAAAGGCCATAAAATATTATTTTTTAAATTCCATTTTAATGATATTTCATGGCCTTTCTTGGCTTCCGTAAGGTTCTGCCTGTATCAATAAATTTAATCATTCATTTCATTGATGTACTGAACCGAACATGATGTATCGAACGGTTCACGATGAATGAATCTCCCATTACAGCCGCATCAAGGAGGAATATTTTCAGTTAGACACAGAATAATAATTTATATTGCATTAAAAGTTCTTCTTTCAGCTATGGATTGTATTTCACTCTTTTCAAATCTAAACCACCTGCAAACCAGACTAGCTAATCTGCCGGAAGCTAAGTAGGTTTGTGCCTGGCCAGCACTTGGATGGGAGAGCCCACACTGTGGTCTGTGTGGGTCCCAGTGCAGTGATGAGGACACTGTGGCCTGCAGGGAAGTGTGGTCTGTGTGAGTCCCAGTGCAGTGATGGGGACACTGTGGCCTGCAGGGAAGTGTGGTCTGTGTGGGTCCCAGTGCAGTGATGGGGACACTGTGGCCTGCAGGGAAGTGTGGTCTGTGTGAGTCCCAGTGCAGTGATGAGGACACTGTGGCCTGCAGGGAAGTGTGGTCTGTGTGGGTCCCAGTGCAGTGATGGGGACACTGTGGCCTGCAGGGAAGTGTGGTCTGTGTGAGTCCCAGTGCAGTGATGAGGACACTGTGGCCTGCAGGGAAGTCCGTCCTATGGTCTGTGTGGGTCCCAGTGCAGTGATGGGGACACTGTGGCCTGCAGGGAAGTGTGGTCTGTGTGGGTCCCAGTGCAGTGATGGGGACACTGTGGCCTGCAGGGAAGTGTGGTCTGTGTGGGTCCCAGTGCAGTGATGGGGACACTGTGGCCTGCAGGGAAGTGTGGTCTGTGTGGGTCCCAGTGCAGTGATGGGGACACTGTGGCCTGCAGGGAAGTGTGGTCTGTGTGGGTCCCAGTGCAGTGATGGGGACACTGTGGCCTGCAGGGAAGTCCGTCCTATGGTCTGTGTGGGTCCCAGTGCAGTGATGGGGACACTGTGGCCTGCAGGGAAGTGTGGTCTGTGTGGGTCCCAGTGCAGTGATGGGGACACTGTGGCCTGCAGGGAAGTGTGGTCTGTGTGGGTCCCAGTGCAGTGATGGGGACACTGTAGCAGTGATGGGGACACTGTGGCCAACAGGTTAGCCTGCCTTGTGGTCTGTGCAGGTCCCAGTGGCCCTGTGCAGGTCCCAGTGGCCCTGTGCAGTAACACTGTGCTGTAAAAGTGGCGCCGTCCTTTGGATGAGACGTAGAACCGAGATCCTGAATATCTGAGGTTAGATCCCTTTCAAAAGAGTAGAGGTGGTACCCTGATGTTCTGGCTAAAATTGCCCACTGTGGCTCTTTCAAATCTGGCCTCCTAATCATCCCCAGTATCTAACTGGTGAATTCTCTCCTGCCCCTTCACCACCTTAGCTACTGTGTGGTGAGCGTACTGGTGCAGAATGGCTGCCATCACGTCATTCAGGTGGGGGCTACACAGTGGTGGGGGTGGAAGTGGCTCCCCATTGGTTCTGTAAAGCACTTTGGGAGTCTGGAAATAACACTATATAAATGTAACATTCATTCAAAGAGAGGGAATCACTGGTGCATCACCAGCATCTTCATGTTGCTCAACATCACGCCAGAAGCAGCCATTAGAGCTGCGGATGTTACGGTGCATTAACCTTCCAGTTACCAAGCAGGCCCATATAATCAAGCTGCGTTTTTCTGTTACTGTTGTAATCTACGGCCCAATGCTGTGCATCGAGTCCGGGGATCCGATGTAACCAGGCCAGGCAGCACGGCAAGCGGAAGTTAAGAGACCACAGCACAATTTTTTCACTCATTTCTCCATGTATGGGTGTGATTTTTTTCTGACAAATTTTGTGTATGTATGTATATATATATATATATGCGCAAACTGCATATAACTGGTTCTTCTCTATTTCTCATTACACTTTTTTTATCGCTGACACGCGTTTGTCCAATCTGTAGTCACATTTTCAAAACTAAATACAATTAGCACAACTTCAGTCTGTTGTGACACCATTAACACATTTCATGTAGTTTTCACACAATATGCAGTCAGTGAACACATTTCTAAAACGCTTACATTTCCTTAACAGACAGTTATACCCAAAACTAAAATTATGGATCGTATTTGTCTTATTTACAAATGTTTACACACAGCATACCACAATAGAAAACCCAATATTCTAAACCTTACATGCCATATAAAATCCTCTACTTCTGCAATGACATCAGCTCAAAAACAAGAGAAAAATGACTGATTATAAACCGATCACTGAATAATTGACACACAGCTGATTTATGTTTGGTATATTGGGCCGACTACAGCTGATTCCAGGCTGAATCTGACACAAAAGCCGGTGTTGAAGTTCTTTCAATTACACTGTCATGCAGAAAAGTGGGACTTTTGGGACTGATGTTGTTCGGTGTAGAAACATAAGACAGGAGAAGACAAATAATGTCTGGCCAAGGGAGAGTAAGGAGCCTGGGGAGAGGAGCAGACCTAAGGAGAGGAGCAGACCTAAGCAGAGGAGCAGACCTAAGGAGAGGGGCAGACCTAAGGAGAGGAGCAGACCTAAGGAGAGGGGCAGACCTAAGGAGAGGAGCAGACCTAAGCGGTGGGGCAGACCTAAGGAGAGGAGCAGACCTAAGGAGAGGGGCAGACCTAAGCAGAGGAGCAGACCTAAGGAGAGGGGCAGACCTAAGCAGTTCCCTTTGAAAGGAACAGTGAGCAGGTGAAGGAACTCCAGCAGCAATATGTCCAGGTATGATGTATATTTACAATTTTTTCCAATCATTTTCACACTTGTCTCAATACGATGTCCACTTTATCACAACACTTAACACATGGTATTGAGACAAGTGTGAAAATGATTGGAAAAAACTGTAACACAAATAATTATGCTTTTAGCAGAAATTTTGTAATTTTGTTTTTGTTTCCTGCTTTGTTACCATTTACACAAATTTACAAAGTGTCCCCCCCCCCCTTTCCTTTTTGCATCGCAACACAATGTATTCTGTGCAAAAGCAGTGGGTATAATAATAATAATAATAATTTACACTACATTAATCCCTGTGGGGAAATTCTTTTTTATGCCTCCCTCAACTTGCTCTATGTAGAGCAAGCTGTCTGCAAAGGGCAGCCACCTGTAGCAGCGCCCAGGGAGCTGGGGGTTGAGGGTCTTGCTCAAGGACCCGCAGATGTGCTAAGGCTGGGCTTGAACTGGCGACCTTGGGATTACAGGCACACGGCTTAGCCCACACGCTGCCCCCAAATACATGTGTAAAACACATGTGTAAAACATTTACATTTATTAATTTAGCAGACACTTTTATCCAAAGCTACTCACAGAGAAGTACAGTAACTACAGGGACAGTCCCTCTGGAGCAAGTTGGGGTCAAGGGCTTTGTTCAGGTAGTGAACTCACAATCTTCCGGTGTTCCTAATGGGAGTCCAGCCAGATCCCTAACTATTAGACCACCACCATCCCCCTAGCATTTTACAATGCTTGACGCTGGAAAGCTGAATGAAAACACCTGTCTGTAATTTCAGCTAAGCACCTATCTAGGAATTTGTGTGGTTAGTGCCAATTTGCCATATGTGCATCTTTGGATTGGCATTTTCCATTGCTATTTTTCTTTAGCTAGTGAAAAATGGATGCCGCAAGAGGCAGAGGAAGTGGAAGAAGACATCAACGGAGAGGAAGTGGAAGAAGACATCAACGGAGAGGAAGTGGAAGAACCATGGTTACTGATGAAATCAGAGCCACAGTAATTGATCATGTTGTAAATCATGGTCTGTCCCTGAGGGAAGCGGGTGTAAGAGTTCAGCCCCACCTGCCTAGATCCACAGAGGCATCAATTGTCAGGATTTTCAGGCAAAGCAACAGGTACTATACACTATTTAGAGCATTCTGACTCAAGGCATTTGATTGATATGTATATTACTATAGTGGTGTGACTTGAGGAAAGTCTACAGGAAAAAACTGACGCATCGATGCATGTTTGTCTTTACTGTAACCCACTACTGTAGGATTTAGCATTTACCTCCCACAGGAGGGAGAGGAAGAATTTACCAGTATTTGTGATTGTGTGGGACAATGTGGCCTTTCATCATTTAAGTCACAGAGTGGTTTACTGCCCATCCCAGGATGATGTCATTATTCTTGCCACCATACTCTCCATTCCTCAACCCCATTGAAGATTATAAGGTTATAATGTATTTTTCTTTTCCAGTGTATTGCGCAGCTAAAAATTTATTTACTGTATTATTTGATTGCATTACAATGTTAGAAATGTCATACATTTTTCTTTTATTTTGCAATAAACATTGTGTGAAAATATAGGATACAACAACACATCATATGTATGCATTTTGCAGCGCTTCAAGTTGTTTGTGTTTTTTCATGCTTTGTACTTTGTGTGACAAAGTCGTCTTGTGAGAGAGTGCGTGTGCTATAGGTTTGACAGCATGGGTCACTTTTTGGTGAAGTGTGAAGGGTTTTGGTGGTTTTAGTGCATTTTGCACCAAAAGTTAACTGATATACTCAGGTACATGTTTGTAAAGTTCACAGTGTGAAGTGTTTTGAAAAAGCGGACATGGTATTGAGACAAGTGTGAAAATGATTGGAAAAAACTGTAATACTGTGAGTGCGCAGTGTAAGAATGTAACCTTGGCCACAGTCTGCACCTTGATTTTAGCAAACAAGTTCACTCTTTCATGTTAAGATGCCTGGGGGCGTGTGGGGCAGCCAGTTGAACTTGGACCTATAGGGTTGCCACATGGTTTTCCTGGGATTGTTCACTTTTTTTACTGTCTGTCCCGGAAAATTGATAATTTTTCCCGGGACGCCTATTGCATTTCCATCCACATGTTCATTACTTTCACTTTTGAATAAACCTATAATTCTGCTGTTTCTGCAGCAGTGTTCTCTTCCCCGGTATTTTGACAGGTCTACATATGCTTGCTGGTCTATGTGTCGCTGTAGCGGACACATGCTTTTATTTGATTGGCTGTATGTAGTCTGCAAAATCTACGCGCGCAACCGCATGCTGCAGATCGCGCATGCAGGCAACTGTATCAGACAAGTCAGTGTGAGATATAGGCTAGAGAAACATTAAAACATTTTAGGTTTTGACAAAATGGGGGGAGAAACGGACGAGGAGGAGGAGCAACAGACAAAGTCAGAGGAGCCAGCAACGAAGAAAAAAAGATATACCACATTCAACACAGATTGGATGAAAAAAGACACTTTGGCGGAATGGGTCAGGCCTACCCAGGGAGACCCGTTCTCTGCCTCCCGTATTGTGTGCCCAGACAAAATTATACTGAAACATGAAGGGAAATTGGCACTCGACAGCCATGCAAAAACAAAAAAGCACCAGACTGCTATACTGAATAAACGCCAAAATCGAGCCATCACTACTTTTATGACTAAAAAGGGCTCCCCGGAGGAAGATAGGGCAGCAGTGCTTAGTAATGTATACCACGGGGTTCTTCACGGTCATAGTTACCTATCAACAAATTGCGGCATTAAAGTAGGGTGACCAGACAATCCATGTCAGGGAGGACACTTTGAGCTACTTCGGATTTTACAAACTACTTTCAAATTAAAAGGCTCCTGTGCTCGGCTAAATAGCTTAGCTCTTCTTGTGCTTTGACTGGTTTGTTTCCTTGACTGAAAGACTCATCCAGCTGTTTCACATTAGCATTAGTGACACATGCATGATTATAGGAGACTGACCAATCAGCACACAGCAAGAGCTGAGTGCTCAAGTGAAATCCAGGTCCGCTTAATTGAAATGGTAATTTACAATTCCTGTCCTAGCTCAGAGTGTCCTCCCTGACATGGATTATCTGGTCACCCTACATTAAAGTCAATACAAAAATCTTCCATGACTCCAGTATAGTTGTCACAATGTATGCGCCCGGAGTGCAGACAAACAAGCAGGAGGCCAGGAAACGGGGAACACGGGGTTTAATCAGACGTAAAGGTAGGCAATAACGCATTGACAATACAATGACCGGACTGGGGAAACAAACAGAAATGCGGACTAAATACAATGAACTAATGACAACAATCAGAAACAGCCGTAAAACACTGGGAATCCACATGAGGTTAACGAGGGGGGCGTGGCACAGAAGGATCGGCACGATCGGGGCGTGACAATAGTCTCAAAAGTGCCATGTGGACGAACAAAAAGCGAAGCTTTAATGCAGGATATCTTAGCCCCCAATAGCCAGGAGCGTTTGGCTCCAGAACTGAAACAAAGGCCTTTCTTTTCTGTTTGTTCCGACGCATCAAATTCAGGAAACGACAAACTGTATCCGTACACTGTCCAATATTTCCATGAAGAAGAGGGTGTTAAATGTGGGCTATTGGAATTTCACGAGGACCCCCATGAAACCAGTAGAGCCATCTACGAAAAGATAGTGGACATCACAGAATCATGTGGGCTGAGTGTCAGTAATATTGGTGCATATGCTGCTGACAATGCCTGTCAATTTTGGCATAATTCCGTTTTTCAAAAACTGAAAGATGCCAATCCGTATATCGTAAAGGCCAACTGCAAGTGTCACTTGATTCACAGTAGCCGGAGAAATGGAAGCAGAATTCTAAGCTCGGCAGGACATGATGTGGAGTTCATTGTCCTTAAAAGCTACAGCGAGATCTCTTACTCAGCCAAGAAAGTAGAACGTCTCAAAGAGTTTATCTTATTTTTTTCTTCATTAGGGAAGAAAGATTGTCCAGCTGTTATGGTGATGTTGCAGACAGCGGTGATGACGTGACAGTGTCAGAGTGTATCCTATTGCTCATGCATAATGTCACGCATGAACTTGACAGTGCAATTCAAAAGTTGGAAAATGAGAATGTTAGCTTACTGGATGTTCTTGGGGTGATGAGCCAACTGCGCAGCCAATTAATCCCGCGTCGCTCAGACAAGTTTTATGGCAGCAAGACAAGGCAGGCATTACGAAAACTGAACTCAAGAGAACAAACTGAGTTTGTTGGATTGGTCGACAGCTTCTTTAAAAAAGGTGTTCAGTATGTAGAGGCTAACGTTGATTTTGATGACCTGATAATGTACAACTCAACCTGCCTGCGACTGAGAGCTCCAATTGAATGGAATGCGCTCGAAGACTTAGTTGAGAAATTGAAACTGAAGGATATTGACGTTCACAAGCTGTATCAGGACTATACTGTACATTCCAGAAGAGCTGACCCCTGACAAAAAAATAGGCATTTTTTTTCAAAAGGGAGAAAACTGCGACAGAATTGCTGAAAGTGGTATTGTTTGTTTTGTCAGTTTCCGTTAGCAACGCTTATGCTGAGCGTGTAATTAGCCACATGGGAGCCGTGTGGTCCGACAAAAAGAGAAGGATGTCACAGTAGGGTTAGTCAAAGCTGAGCTCCAGATCAGACAGAACTTTAAACCGTCCTGCTTGGAGTTCAAAGCGTCCGTCAAGGGGACAGAAGTCACTTCTGCAGGCAGCAGAAAGGGATGAGAAGTACAAATGGAGAAAGAGGTGAGAATTATTTTGTATTCAGTTAATGAAATAGATGAAAAAGATAAATTAGGCTAAATGAAAATACTGTGTATTGTTGTCTGAAAATCTATATTCAATATATAGACAGGGAGAGCAGCAGAGAGTCCAGGGCGAGTGTGTCAGGGAGGGCATAACCCCCCCCCAGAGTCCAGGGCCAGTGGCAGTGTGTCAGGGAGGGCATCACCCCCCCCCCCCCCCAGAGTCCAGGGCCAGTGGCAGTGTGTCAGGAGGGCATAACCCCCCCCCCCCAGAGTCCAGGGCCAGTGGCAGTAGTGTGTCAGGGAGGGCATCAACCCCCCCCCCCCCCAGAGTCCAGGGCCAGTGGCAGTGTGTCAGGGAGGGCATAACCCCCCCCCCCCAGAGTCCAGGGCCAGTGGCAGTAGTGTGTCAGGGAGGGCATCACCCCCCCCCCCCCCCCCAGAGTCCAGGGCCAGTGGCAGTAGTGTGTCAGGGAGGGCATCACCCCCCCCCCCCCAGAGTCCAGGGCCAGTGGCAGTGTGTCAGGAGGGCATAACCCCCCCCCCCCCCCCCCCAGAGTCCAGGGCCAGTGGCAGTGTGTCAGGGAGGGCATCACCCCCCCCCGAGTCCAGGGCCAGTGGCAGTGTGCGTGTGTCAGGGAGTGCGTCACCCCAGTCGTCCCGGTTTTACAGAACTCAGATGTGGCAACCCTACTTGGACCCCCAGAGTTATTTTTTCTCCTTGACAGTTTTTGGTTCCTCTCCTTTGCTGTCATTTGCCTTTCTTTCTTTCTTTCTTTCTCCTCCCTTTTCCCTGTTTTTGTACTATTCTTTCTTAATGATGTAATGTACATGTAAAGCGCCTTGGGGCGACTCTGCTATGAAAGGCGCTATATAAAATAAACTGAATTGAATATATAGCCCTATTATTCAAATCACGGTCCTCGAGGTCCAAGCACTGCTGGTTTTCCAGCCTTCCTTTATCTGTGAGCCGGGTGTGAAGCCTCTGACCAATCAGAATCAGTAATTATTAAACTAACTACCTGGGAGAACTGAAAACACGGCCTGGATTTGGAATCGAGGTCCAGATTTGAAGAACCTTGGTATATATAGTGTGCAGTGTGTATATTGCGAGTTTGCACTGAGCGACGCGCGGATGTGGCGTGTAGCTCAGCGGTGGCCGGAGTAGCTAAAAGAATTTGAAGTGGTAAAGCTGTCTAGACATGTTTGCGGCTTATCTACAACGGTAAAACAAGGCTTTTAAAATGTTTTTTGTCTCATTTTTGACATGTAAAAAGAGCGTAAATGCAATAATCTAATTAATCTGCATCATAACTGTTGATCACGTGTCAGACCGAAGGTGCCTGCTGACCACAAATGATGAAGCTGGATAGTTATCATTTCCTCAAAGGGGTGGGTTTCGTCATCTGCGGGTCGAATGAAAACGATTCCTGCAAACTTAATCTCGTAAAAGCGATGTTTCCTACCCGCGATTTCCACCAGTTCGTTTTAATTGTCATGTTTCTCTCTTGTTTTCACCTGCGATGTGGTAAGTTTGTATTTATTCAGATATTTTTAGTTCACACAGCAAAGGAGCATATGTCAGAAACTTAAACGATCAGAGCATATATGTGAGTGAAAGTAAAAGTAGGCCTAAATTGTCTTTTTTATTATTATTTTCAGAAATGGCAGAACGCAGTTTTTTCGGACGATCCGGAGACACCGTTTCCTTACACCCCGAAAATCGGCTATCTGAAGGCATTGCGGACGTCAGATGGAAATATAACGATACATCTGTGTGCTCTCACAGAAAAGGACATGCATCGTGTATCGAAGGGTACAACGTTTTCCCAAATGGGACACTAACACTTAATGCCAGCAAATCGAGGGGAGGCACTTACTCTCTGGACATGTTTGATGAGGATGGGAGATCCATACCGAACCCGACTATCACACTCAGGGTCCTGGGTAAGAATATCCGACATTTTCTTTTATGAAATTCATTTAGCATTTTGTTTCAGATCACCTTATCTCTAATAACTGATTCAAAAAAGAATTTCTGAGTTACTCGCAAAGTAAATTTACTTATCGCATTTCGAAATTACTTATTTTTTTGCCACAATAATAAATAGTCTTTAGACCAGGGGTCACCAACCTTTATGTGCATTTGTGCTGTTATGACAAGAAAATACCTTGCATTTTAACCTGTATAACGCAAATGAAGTAGAGTTAGCATATAAAGATTAAAATGCATTATACTTTGTTTTCATATCAACGCAAATGCACATAAAATAAGTCAGCATTTACACTCTTACCACAATCGATTGTCGCACGTATCGTTCTTAAAGGTGAATGCGTACTTGCGTACCAATTATGTCCATCCCTGCTTATAATATAAATACTACACAATAGTAAAATTCCCATTTTAGCCAATCCATCTGTTTCAAACTGGTCATCTTCGTCAGAGCATATATAGATAAATTGTTTTATTTTACGTGGATTGTAAGGATCACATTTCAGGTTTGTGCTAACATTTTTCGATAAATGTGGGGAAGCGTTTCTTTAGGCCTTGCTATGTCGTGATTGCATTCGGTCGCGATCACAGTACCGGTTCTAACCGATATGGCGCCCTAGGCGAGCATCACCGCCGGCGCCCTACGTCCGAGACAAATTAAAATTGGCTGGCAGGTCGGCACCCCTTCAGATGTTGGCGCCCTAGGCGGCCGCCTATGTCACCTATAGAATTGACCTGCCTTGTTGCTGACTGCTGTTACAAGAGCTCTGATATACACATTAAGCAGTAGGGGATACTGGGGTATGTTGTCACTGGGGTATGTTGAGGGGCACAAATAGTAGTAACTGTGGTACTAATGAAGTACAAATCATGAACAAACATAATAATAGATACATTAGATAAATGATGCGTCACGATTCATTAATGATGGACAAACATGAGATCAGTATTTCACGTGTGTTATTCAAGAGTTGCTCTTTTAGTAGCTCACAGAGGTTTACAGAATTAAGTGTAGTAACAAATACAGTAACTGCTTGAGATAAAATGTCACGATTCCTTAATGATGAATGAACCTGAGATCAGTATGTAACTAAGACTTTTTGTGGTTAATTTATACATAAGAGCAGAATACTTTTGCCCCACCCAAGTAATGTGTTACCGAATTAACTTTAAGTTTTCCCAAAACTAGCAGAAAATGCAGCCTTGCTGAATATCCATTACCATACCGTATGAAAGATAATGGTTTAATGTACAGTTTAATATACTGTTAATATTCATTCCTAAATTTATATTGATTTAATTGCACAATACACATTAGTATTTTGTGACAACGTAACTCATAATAGGTCATAATTGTCACATATGAGGGCAAGTTGTCACAGTGTAATTAACTGATATTTTAAAAAACAATTTAATAACCAGTTCAATAGCACAATCAATGTAATCCAGTTACTGTAATGTCTGCCTGAGATCAGGTGTGGTTCATCGGAGACCAGGTAGGATGGAAATCTGCTGGATTCCGGCACTCAGGGCTGCCTAACCTACCTTACGCTGCCGTAGATGATGCGGTAAAAACAATAAAACTACATGAATTCATTTGATAGTTTTGTCTTATTCAAAACACGTTTGAGAACTTTGGAAACAATTAATATTCTTTCATATATGTATGCAAATATACTTAATCCTAAAATTATTTATTTTTGAGTGTCAGTGAAATAATGTGCATTCAAACTTACCCTAAGCACTAACTTCAGCTACCACGTCGTTATGAGTGGCATGAGTTGGAGTCTCACCAGCAGACCACCCACCCTTTCCCTGAAACGGCTTCCCCAACTCAGGGTTCCGGGGGGGGGGGGGCCTGGAGTCTGTCCCAGAGGCTGCGGGTGCAGGGCAGGAAATGACCCAGGATGGGGCGCCAACCCATCGCAGCACACACACAATTTCATAACTCCAGTATACCTTAGCGTGTTTTTGAACAGTTGGCCGGGGGGTGGGGGTTAGGGTGAGGACTGGAGTACCCAGGAGGAACCCCGCGACGACACAGGGAGCGACGGCGGTGACTCGCACCCTGGCCCCAGAGCAGCAGTATTCACCTCCGCACCGCTAGGTCGTCCCTACCTCACCTCCGCACCGCTAGGTCGTCCCTACCTAACCTCCGCACCTCTAGGTCGTCCCTACCTCACCTCCGCACCGCTAGGTCGTCCCTACCTAACCTCCGCACCTCTAGGTCATCCCTACCTCACCTCCGCACCTCTAGGTCGTCCCTACCTCACCTCCGCACCGCTAGGTCGTCCCTACCTAACCTCCGCACCTCTAGGTCGTCCCTACCTAACCTCCGCACCTCTAGGTCGTCCCTACCTCACCTCCGCACCGCTAGGTCGTCCCTACCTAACCTCCGCACCTCTAGGTCGTCCCTACCTAACCTCCGCACCTCTAGGTCGTCCCTACCTCACCTCCGCACCTCTAGGCCGTCCCTACCTCACCTCCGCACCTCTAGGTCGTCCCTACCTCACCTCCGCACCGCTAGGTCGTCCCTACCTCACCTCCGCACCTCTAGGTCGTCCCTACCTCACCTCCGCTAGGTCGTCCCTACCTCACCTCCGCACCTCTAGGTCGTCCCTACCTCACCTCCGCACCGCTAGGTCGTCCCTACCTCACCTCCGCACCTCTAGGTCGTCCCTACCTCACCTCTGCACCTCTAGGTCGTCCCTATCTCACCTCCGCACCTCTAGGTCGTCCCTACCTCACCTCCGAACACAGAATTAATTACTGCATGACAACCTGCCCCCATGATTTTAGCCCCAGTCTCCCATATTATCTGCAGTAATAATTTTCCCTGGGCTTTTTCACCACACATGACCTCTAATTTACTGGACTGGACTTTCGTGAAGCAGTCAGTCGATGGTCCCTGTAAAATATGAGTCTAAGTGCTCCAGAACCAGGCAAACCACCTCAACAGCTACTGTAAATGCAGGACATGGTCAACCGAGTTAAAGTGTGTTTACGGTTTCTGATGTAGACGTGCTGTTTTTTTCAGAATGTATGGTGGTGTGTGGTTTTATGCAACTGCATCCGTTTTGTTTTGCAGTCTGCAAACAACCAAACAAACTAAAACTCGTGCAATTATGCAATATAGATTGAAACGGCTCTCGAAGATCTTACGTCTGCCACTTTGAGCGTCTTGTATATTTAAATCCTGTGTGACTCGATGTGACAATGTCTACTCTGCTGCCCCCTAGAGCCCGTCTCCGGTACAAACGTCAAGGCGACTTGCGCAGTAGATGGATGGGTCACGCTTAGGTGCTCTGTAACCGGGGGAGACGACGTCACGTTCCGCTGGACGCTGAACGCCACTTCCGAAAACAGCACCGTTTCAAAAGAGCGAAACGTGTCTTTTTACAAACTCACACCTGCGAAGCTCGTCTGTGAGGTAGAAAATGCTGTCAGCAGTCAAAACACTACGGCTGCTGCTGTAACATGCAGAGGTTGGTCTTTTAAATTAATTAAAATGACAGTCAACTATAAAGCGGTATATTTGAATGCTATAATAATTATTAACATATTACATTATGCTGTTTGATTTTATATCTGTTTTAATGCAGTTTTTTTTCCCTTTATTAATAAAAACAGAATATATTTCAATTTTCATCACTCTGGGAGCTTCTGTCTTGATTGTCCTATTTTGCGTGGCGCTTTGGAGCATCAAGAAGAAGCTGCCAAAGAAAGGGGAAGGTACCGGAAACGGGCTTTTTATGTAAACGAGACAATGCTGATGTGTGTGAATGTTTGTTTCGCCGTCATGATTGTGTGTTGGAGCATTTTCATCACTTGCTCGCTACATGGTCGCTGACTTCATTTTTAGAATGTCCTCACAGGAATGCCTGGTGAAGGAAAGAAAAGACTGGGATAGATATTTATGGTTTATTTAATAACTGGAATATCACTGTTCTTTATGAATGACTTTTATGATAAATCACTGGCCCCGTGCCCTGTAATAGACTGGCATCCCGTCCAGGCTGTACCCCGGTCCCGTGCCCAGTGATAGACTGGCATCCCATCCAGGGTGTACCCCGGTCCCTTGCCCTGTGATAGACTGGCATCCCATCCAGTCTGTACCCCGGCCTCGTGCCCTGTGATAGACTGGCATCCCGTCCAGGCTGTACCCCGGCCCCGTGACCTGTGATAGACTGGCCTCCCGTCCAGGGTGTACCCCGGCCCCGTGCCCTGTGATGGACTGGCATCCCCTCCAGGCTGTACCCCGGCCCCGTGCCCTGTGATGGACTGGCATCCCCTCCAGGCTGTACCCCGGCCCCGTGCCCTGTGATGGACTGGCATCTCGTCCAGGATGTACCATTTTATTTTCAGTGACCTGTAACAGAAATTCAGCAAAGAGGTCCATAAGCTTCACCAGGTTACCAGATGTATCCATGGTGCAAAAATGGCTGAGGATAAGCGATTATGCAAGGTGGATGGATAGATGGACGTTAGATTTATGTAAGTCAGGAAGAACTTGTACTGCCATTTTAAAACCTCCATAATTCTTCATGCATGTATCAATGACATTTTCAAGGGGAAAAACCAGAACCTTCAAGTTGGAATAAGAAGTGTCCTCGTGTAGTACTGTGACACTACCTGTAAGTCAGCATGCGAGTAAGTGTGAGCGGGCTTTTGGGATGACAGAGTAAAGAAGGCCTTGCTACTCTTACAGATCTCGAAGACGATGTTTACGTCACAATGAAAGGTTCCTGTGAGGCTAAGAAGGAAGCGAAGGCTGATATCATCTCCAAACTCGGTAATACTTTAAAAACGATACAATCAAATAATAAGGTTGTATTAGGGTTAGCTGACCTGTCTTAGTGTAGCTACAAGCGGGTACCCTGTGCCTGCAGTAGACGCGTCATTGATTAAGAGCAGAGGTCATATTCTCAGGTCTGCTATTTCAGTTGTGGTTGTACAGTATTTGCAACCATTCGCTTAAGAGTAAATAAAAAATGCGGCTATGACAAGGAACAGCTGTGCAATGAACTGGTCTTAAGCAGTCAAAGAAAATGCTTGAAGCTATTTATATGGGTAGCAAGTGTATATCTGTTCAGGGAAATGTTTGGAAATTAGCATAAAAACAATAAAAAATTTCTTCTGTTCTCCAAAAAGTTACTGATATCTTGCTGGACGGCTAGATGAACACCGCTTCAGTTCCCAAACCCGTCCTCAGGGCCACCTCAGCCATTCCATGCATTCGTTACATCTCATTTTCCAGCTCAGTTTGACAAATGAATAAGATATTGATTAGCCAAGCATGGTTTGCTATTGGTTGAGTCAGCGAATACATGGGCGTATTAGATGGTTGGTGCATATATTGGAGTGACATTAGGGGAGGTTTCCAATGGCTAAGCTCATACACTTTGGCTGGCATGATATCATAGTTTTCCACCAACATGAATATCATTTAAGCATAATTTTCTTTGACTGTCTAAGATTTTTGCACAATACTGCATATTCATCGCCATCTCTTTTCCTCCAGATACGTGCACACTTCAGCCAGTAAGAGCAAACGACTCTGGAAAAACAGAGGATGCAGAGGACATATATGTTTAACTATCTGTCTGTATATACAACAGTGGGACAAACAAAAAGACCCAAGGAAGCATTTAAATATATGTTCTGGACTGGAAACCTGTATTGATAGTGTAATTAATTTTGTGTATTGCTTATTTTGTTATAAAGATAAAGATGCTTTATTGTCATTGTACAAATACAATGAGATTTCGTTTGGAGTGCGCCAGCAGATACACAGTAAAAAGTTACAATAAAATCCAAAGAATAAAATATGTATACACACACGCACATGTAGGGTAAACATATCCTTATGGGGACCACTCATTCATTTCAATGGGAAAAATGCTAACGCTAACTATGACAACCTTAACCCCTACCCTGCCCTAACCATAACCATAAGTAACCTAACAAAATACAAGAGTTTTTGCAGTTTTAGTTTTTTCATAGCAGTCACCGATTTTTATAAAATAGAGTTTTCCCTTATGGGGACCAGGAAACCGGTCCCCATAAGGGGAAAAAAAACGGATATTTATCACGTTATTGGGACATTATGTCCCCATAAGGATAGGTAAAGCCGCTCACTCTCACACACACACATACACTCACCTAAAGGATTATTAGGAACACCTGTTCAATTTCTCATTAATGCAATTATCTAATCAACCAATCACATGGCAGTTGCTTCAATGCATTTAGGGGTGTGGTCCTGGTCAAGACAATCTCCTGAACTCCAAACTGAATGTCAGAATGGGAAAGAAAGGTGATTTAAGCAATTTTGAGCGTGGCATGGTTGTTGGTGCCAGACGGGCCGGTCTGAGTATTTCACAATCTGCTCAGTTACTGGGATTTTCACGCACAACCATTTCTAGGGTTTACAAAGAATGGTGTGCAAAGGGAAAAACATCCAGTATGCGGCAGTCCTGTGGGCGAAAATGCCTTGTTGATGCTAGAGGTTAGAGGAGAATGGGCCGACTGATTCAAGCTGATAGAAGAGCAACTTTGACTGAAATAACCACTCGTTACAACCGAGGTATGCAGCAAAGCATTTGTGAAGCCACAGCACGCACAACCTTGAGGCGGATGGGCTACAACAGCAGAAGACCCCACCGGGTACCACTCATCTCCACTACAAATAGGAAAATGAGGCTACAATTTGCACAAGCTCACCAAAATTGGACAGTTGAAGACTGAAAAAATGTTGCCTGGTCTGATGAGTCTCGATTTCTGTTGAGACATTCAAATGGTAGAGTCAGAATTTGGCGTAAACAGAATGAGAACTTGGATCCATCATGCCTTGTTACCACTGTGCAGGCTGGTGGTGGTGGTGTAATGGTGTGGGGGATGTTTTCTTGGCACACATTAGGCCCCTTAGTGCCAATTGGGCATCGTTTAAATGCCACGGCCTACCTGAGCATTGTTTCTGACCATGTCCATCCCTTTATGACCACCATGTACCCATCCTCTGATGGCTACTTCCAGCAGGATAATGCACCATGTCACAAAGCTCAAATCATTTCAAATTGGTTTCTTGAACATGACAATGAGTTCACTGTACTACAATGGCCCCCACAGTCACCAGATCTCAACCCAATAGAGCATCTTTGGGATGTGGTGGAACGGGAGCTTCGTGCCCTGGATGTGCATCCCACAAATCTCCATCAACTGCAAGATGCTATCCTATCAATATGGGCCAACATTTCTAAAGAATGCTTTCAGCACCTTGTTGAATCAATGCCACGTAGAATTAAGGCAGTTCTGAAGGTGATAGGGGGTCAAACACCATATTAGTATGGTGTTCCTAATAATCCTTTAGGTGAGTGTATATACACACATTCACAGTGAATAAGGTGCTGGTAAATTAGTGCAATATAATCATACTCATGAATGGTTATGATTTTGTATAAAGCTTTTTGTATATTTATACATAAATATAAATACATGTATGTGTTTGTCTATATATATATATACAATCTGTTAATGTTACATTGTTTAACTGCCTTAAAAATAAACATATATATGAATGCTTGGCTTTAACCGAAAGCTGATTATTCAAAATGTGTTAAGTAGAAACACCGACCATAAAGAAAGAAAGACTGATGGATGGATCTACAGATTATCAGTGTATGTCACGCATATTATTGCATTTACGTTGCGGCCAGAAACACGGTGCTTTTTCAGTTTTACGGACTGATATGCTGCTGTTTCAAACCTTTGCCGAAAGATAGTTGATTTGCTTCTGTGTAGGAAGTAGTGGTTTTGTAGACAATCCAGCTTGTGGGTTAAAGAGAACCGTGTGACCAAAAATACGGCGTGTGACCTACAGTAACTCAGACGAGCGACCTGGTTCACCTTCACTCCCAGCGGCCTCCTCTCTGCATCTCAGCAGGCGGCTGCTGCTCGCTCTCCAGCTAGGAAGGACGGAGAATGCGGTGATTGAATCTGAAAGCAAAGCCTTCATAAAACGAAAACAAAAATAGCAGGAGGCGTCAGTCACAGACTTTCTCTATGTCTAGAGTGATAGACGGGGTGTAAATGACATGCCGTTGTCAGCTCATTAAGGTCACAACTGAGGAATGATACGCGAAAAGTCATAAGGGGTTTTCCAGCGAAGGAAAGCCGTCTGCGCCAAAAGACGCCGTGAAATGTTTAACTTGCAGGCAAACACTGCAAATCATCCGCGGCAATTAGCATATTAACCATTCATTCTGTTTCTTTCTTTCCACCACTTCTGAAAAATCAGGATCTTTACACCAAACAGGTAGAACATTTCAAGATTTGAATTTATGTAATTATGCATGATTTTATATTTATATTTATTTTACATTTTCACCTTTATCCAGCAGAGGGAGCCAATTCTTTTTTCCTAAAGTAAATGCCGTGTGAAGCGTGCAGATTTATCAGGTGGAGGGACGCTTACGTGATATTCGACGTTTATACTTGAATACTACTGATATCACTTGTATATTTATATGATTTATATGATATAGTTATTCTAGAAAGATCGATAAGAGGAGCATGCGCTACATTCGGTATAAAAACTACCCCTTTGTAGAGCTGCGGCAACAGAGATATAACGTGCATTTATACTGCAACTCATATGAAACTAGAAATTGCGAGTTTAAAATTAGAAGTCGCATTGTCTTTGAAGCCGCAGGCCAAACTGCGTGCAACATGACTATAAACCAGGGTCACCAATCTTTTTGAAACTGAGAGCTACTTCATGGGTACGATGGGCTACCAGTTTGAAACGCCCTCCTAAACTTATCTAAACTTCATGTATAATAAACATGTTTTAAATGCTTTTTTTAGATATTGTTTGCAGATGATGTGTTTGTATTTTATTATGTACGGCCGTGTAGACAGAAAACATACTTTTTTCACCGTAGAAGAGATGTGATACACATACTGTATAGTGGCCGTTTGAGGGTAAATCCAGGTAAAATATTGAATTTTACCCAGTACGCAGCCAGATGTTGCCCTGAAGCAAGTTAAATACCTCAGTAAATGTTACAACAAAAACATTCAAGTTAAAATTTGCTAATTCAAGTTATTTAATTCTGCAAAGGACAGGCTGCAGACAACTTAGCCCAGCAAACAATATGACGTTGAAATGACGTCTTTTAGACGTCTTGGCCTACCATAGAAAAGACGTCTTCAGAGGGTGCAGAATGAAAGTTTTTATGACGTCTTTTTTAGACGTCCTCTGGATGTTCAGTTATGGATGTTCAGACAACTATAAGACGTCTGTATAAGGTGAAAAAACAGTCCGGAAATGGTCGGTGTCGACGTCGTTTTAACGTCACACATAGACTTACTTTAGACGTAATTTATGTATTTACAGCTTTATTCATTACAAAATAATCCCCACTATATATTCTAATACCATATTATGTTTCACCCCAATAACCTAGTATCATTAAGCAAATTCAGTACAAAAAGTCTCACACGGCATTCTTAATACATTTTTATTGGGAGTATCAGATCAGATGACAATAATACATGACATGACAATAATAACTTTGAATCCTTGAAATACATGTATTTGATAATTTTCCTTGCAGCTATCTTTTTACACAGAGCCACAATACGCAATAATTTTATTCACTGCTAACAGTTTGTATCAGGAGTTGGTTATTGTTATTTCAGCTCTAAAAGCTGAAATTACTAATCTGCAGGATAGTAAGGGTCTTATAATTGAAAACGACATTGACATAGTAAATGAGTTCAATGATAGTTTTGCACGGGTATTCACTGTTGAGGACACTAGTAATTTACCAGTTCTTATTACTAATCCAACATCGTCTATCACTAATATATATATAACTGAAGCTGATGTTTTGCAAAGCCTAGCTAAGCTCAAAATAAATAAATCACAGGGCCCTGATGGCATCTTACCTATAGTGTTAAAAGAGATGAGGGATATTATTTGCCGACCCTTAACATTACTGTTTCAAAAATCCTTATCTGAAGGTGTGGTACCTTCTGATTGGAAGCATGCCAACATAACGCCTATTTTCAAAAAAGGGGATAGAAGTAATTTGTCAAACTATAGGCCAATCAGTCTAACTTGTATAACTGGTAAAGTTATGGAGGCTATAATCAAAGAGAAAATGGTAGATTACCTGGACTCAAATAACATTTTGAGGGATAGCCAGCATGGATTTAGGAGAGGTAGATCCTGTTTAACAAATCTGTTGGAGTTTTTTGAGGAAGCTACTCAGGAAGTTGATGATAAGAAGGCCTATGATGTCATCTACTTAGATTTCCAAAAGGCTTTTGATGTTGTTCCCCACTTAAACTCAAAGCGACAGGTATTTTAGGAACTGTAGTGACCTGGATTGATAACTGGTTAACGGATAGGAAGCAGCGAGTAGTTATAAGAGGCTCAATGTCACAGTGGGCCTGCGTTCATAGTGGGGTACCGCAGGGTTCAATTTTAGGACCACTTTTGTTCCTAATTTACATAAATGATATAGACACCAATATATACAGTAAACTGGTGAAATTTGCAGATGACACCAAGGTGGGTGGTGTAGCAGATACTGAACTAGCGGCTCAGCAGCTACAGCGGGATCTTAATTTAATTAGTGACTGGGCTGACACCTGGCAGATGAAATTTAACATAGACAAATGTAAGGTACTCCATGTAGGGAGCAGAAATATAAAGTACAGGTATTTTATGGGACCTACTGAAATAAAGGTAGCTGATTATGAGAAAGACCTTGGTGTGTATGTTGATGCTTCCATGTCTCATTCTCGCCAGTGCGGGGAAGCAATAAAAAAGGCCAATAGGATGTTGGGGTATATCTCCAGGTGTGTGGAGTTTAAGTCAAGGGAGGTAATGCTAAGATTATACAATTCCTTGGTGAGACCTCACCTAGAATATTGTGTACAGGTTTGGTCACCATATCTTAAAAAGGACATAGCGGCCTTAGAAAAGGTGCAGCGTAGGGCCACACGAATGATTCCTGGTCTTAGAGGAATGTCATACGAGGAAAGGTTATTTGAGCTAAATCTGTTCAGCCTCAAGCAAAGGAGACTGAGGGGGGACATGATCCAGGTCTATAAGATTCTAACAGGTTTGGATGCTGTTCAAACGAATAGTTACTTCAGCATTAGTTCAAATACAAGATCTCGTGGCCATAGGTGGAAATTAGCGGGAGAACATTTCAAACTGGATTTAAGGAAGCACTTCTTTACACAGCGTGTAGTCAGAGTATGGAATAGACTTCCTGATAACGTAGTGCAAGCTGAATCCTTGGGTTCCTTTAAATCAGAGCTTGATAAGATTTTAACAACTCTGAGCTATTAGTTAAGTTCTCCCCAAGCGAGCTTGATGGGCCGAATGGCCTCCTCTCGTTTGTATAGTTCTTATGTTCTTAAGTAATGTGCATGCAGGTGATTTTTGTATAGATTTATCTACACCCTTCTGGCAGTGCTGCCATTGCAGTCAGGTGTCACAGACGACGAGGAGTATAAGTAGTCCAACTGGCTGCAGTCAGTTTATACTCCACCCCTGCGGCCGCCGGCAGATCGCGTTCCACGTCGCGTCAGCTGCAGACAGACCTAAGCCCAAGTAGAACGCAACCATTGCTTCTTTTTTGGCTGTTTTGCTAGCGTTCAGTAAACCTCTGCTCGATAGGCCATCAAGTTGTCTGTCTCAGCGCATTCTATAAAACGGAGCAAACTTGGTTGATCGAGTTTTATAGTCTGTGTGTATCATCGTGATCATCCTCATTTTTTATCGATAAAAAAAATCGAGATCGTTTTATCGCCTAGCACTACTTCTTATTGTGAAATATGTATATATTTTTTTTCAAAGTCAGTATTTATTTCATAATGCCGTTTTGCATCATTTCATGATGCCTTATTTCATCATTTCATGACGCTGAATGATGAAATACTATACTTTTCCCGCTTTACTGCAAAATGGAAGTCGTTCTGCGCTCACAAGAGCGCTAAAAATATATGAAATCATATTTCACAATAAGTAAATTTATATAACAGAATGCAATATATTTCACAAAAATGAGCTGTATTTCACAATATCATTCTCATATATTTCATAATACTTTTGAACACTTTGGAGTTCCGTATGTACAGATGTGTTTTACCTTCAGATTAATTATGTGGACATATTGGTTTGCAAAAAAGTCAGCAATGCGATTATTAAACAATGTGCACAACTAAACAATGCTAAATACTACTTACCTTAAACTTTAAACTTGTCCACAACGACGTGCAGTTTCTCACAACCGCTTTACTGCAAAAGAGCGCATGCGCGACAGTGTTGGTCTTTTTTTTTTTTTAGCGCTACTGTAACAGAACTTGGCCAAACCACACACCGGACGTGCATTGGCAAATTGTGATTATGGGATTTGCTTACGTGTAGCAGTTTATTTTTGGACATTTTAAAACATTAAAATTACAACAGCATGAGCTACAATAGGCACCAGAATTGACGCTGACAATGTTTACATGGAATTGACGATCTGTCTACAAATGTCCAAAAGTCGCCTACCTAGACGTTCAGCTTGAACTACATATCTACGTCCAAGAGGGGTCAGAGTTAGACGTGCAGATACTGTACCTGATTTGCACGTTGTGCAGACATCCAGATATGGTTCTGGACCGACCGACCCCATCTAGACATGATCTGCACGTCTGATGGACGTCTCATGTTTGGTGGGAGTTAAAGGTAAGTTCTGGGTAGGAATCCAAACCAGCAGTCACCGAATGTCAGAGGCGGACGAACACGGAAAGCAATCTTACGGCAAATACGTGCTATTCCATTATAAACATAAAATTAGCTACATCAAAGTCATTGGGGTAGTTTGCAAACCTTCCATACTGTTCAATAATAAATGATACTTTATTTTATCTATGGGGAAATTCTCATCACGCCTCACCCAACTTGCTCGCTGTCGTTGAGAGTAAGCTGGAGCCCAGGGGGCTGGGGGTTAGGGGTCGGCCTCTAGGGTCCCGCAGATGTGCTGAGGCTGGACTCGATCACAGGCGCAGAAGCTTAGCCCCGTTGAGCCCCAAGGTAATAAAACTGTTACATATACCTAAATGCGCATGTGCATGTGTGTGTAGACTTGTCTAAAATCGAAATTTCTCATAATAGCTGGCTGAGCAAAATTGGCGACCCTGTAAGTGATCGTTCTTCAGATGCATGTTGTACTGAGCTGGGAGCTGTCTGATTTCAGAGGAACATTCTCTACTAAAAGGCCGTGAGCAAGCATATTTGCAACAGTTGGAAAAGGATTAATTTTTAGTATGACCACTAGGTGGAAACCTTACAACACTAATGGTTTACGACATCTTCCCAGTTGAACTTGACCTGGTTTAAAAAATTTGTGTTGTTTCTCAGGCTTAAAAAAAAGCCTTTCATTTAAAAAAGAAAAGAAAATGAGCAAAGGAAGCAACTAAATATATAAGAAAAAATGCATGTGATAAAAACACCACTACTCGGAGTGCCAACTCTGTGTTCGCTGACGAACAAAATGGGTTCTATGCCCAGTTGCTAAAGGAGTGTGGTGACATCAGCGGGATCCGCATCGACCACGTCAGCGCGAGACAGGCGGAGGGCCTCAAAGCACGGAAACCCCAGGAAACCTGCGGGACCCAACGGCATCTTGGAGTGGCTTGACCCGCATCTTTAATGGATCTCTGGCTCATTCCATTGTGCCTTTATGCTTCAGAAGATCCACCATTGCCCCAGTGCCGGAGCACAGCAAGCCGTCCAGCCTGAATAACTGATAAATTCAAAATTAAAATAATAAAATCAGTATTTAACACCGTAATCCTACTCAGACCAACCACTAAACGGAGGGATTTAGGACTAAACGCCCGGCTTCCATACAGGACGACCGCAAGTGGTTAGACTGGGCAGCTGTGGGTCCGAGTCCATCGCTCTTAGCACTGCGGTTCCTCAAGGATGCATCTCGAGCTTCCTGCTGCTGACACTCTATACCTACGACTGCGTGGCCACTGACAGCTGCACCGCCATTGTGAGATTGGCCGATGCCACAGTAGTGCTGGGTCTTACCTCCAGCAATGATGAGACGACCTCCTTGAGGGAAGTGGGGAACCTGGAAAGGTGGTGCCAGGCTGACGGTCTCCAGCTGAACACCAGCAAAGCATAAGAGATGGTGGTGGGCTAGGGCAGGAAACTGCAGCCCCTGCTACCCCCCCCCCTCCCCCCACATCAGTGGGGCTCCAGAGGAGAGGGTGAGACACTTTAAGTACCTTGGTGTTCAGCTCACAGAAGATCTCACCTGGTCCCCACACATACATGGACAGATTACTAAGGCGAAGCAACAATTATATCATTTGAGGCAACTGAGGAGGTGTAAGGTTTCATCTACGATCCTCAGTTGAGAGCATCCTGACCATGAGATACACAGTGTGGTTTGGAAGCTGCTCCAACCAAGACCGCAAAGCCCTGCGGGGAGTGATCAAAGCAGCTGAGCCTCCCTACATCTACACCAGGCGCTGCAGGACCAAGGAGATCAGAACCATGAAAGAGCCTCCCCATCCCAGTAATTGTTGGAATCTTTTTAATTCCGCCAAGTACAACATTTCTTGCCAATCAGTGGTATTTCCATGTATGAAGATGCATTTATTTCAAGTTTCGAGATTCAAGAAGTTTGACTGGCCTGTTCCTACGAAGTACCATAGGCAACAGGTCTTGATTGGCGTTATGACTCATTACTGATTAATAATGATTCATTACTGATGAATAATGATGCATTACTCATTAATAATGATGATTACTGATTAATAATGATTCATTACTGATGAATAATGATGCATTACTGATTAATAATGATGGATTACTCATTAATAATGACGAATACTGATCAATGATGATGCATTACTGATCAATGATGATGCATTACTGATCGATGATGATGCATTACTGATTAATGATGATGCATTACTGATCAATAATGACGCATTACTGATTAATGATGACGCATTACTGATTGATGGTGGCGCATTACTCCTGTGATCTTCATCAAAGGTATCTGATGTTTGTGCCACAGTAAGCCTCCTGTTGGGTCGTACCTAACCCTGACCCTTCATTCACATCTCCCGTAGACGAGTCCCAGCCATTCTACACCCTGTCGCCTTTCATGGGCTTTCCCTCCCCAGGCCTCTATCAGTAGGTGCTCCCCACAGCTGGGCCTGAGCTCCCCACAGCTGGGCCTGAGCTCCCCACAGCTGGGCCTGAGCTCCCCACTGCTGGGCCTGAGCTCCCCACAAGCCGGAGATGCTCTGACCCAGCCGTCTGGCCTTAATAATTTTGCTCAGAGTCACTCGGATCTTTATCGCTGCCCACTTCTTCCACTTTCAACATGTCAACTATGAGTAGCGATTGTTAGATTACCGTCTAATGGATCCCAGACCCCGACATTCACCATTTTCATTAAGCAGTCAACATTATTCACGTGGGGGTGCTCATAATGTTTTGGCTCATCAGCGTATACAGCATGCAGACAGAAGTAAGAGGTTCGGTTACTGTGTAGCCAAACATTAAAATGGCTAAGATGTGATATAAACTAATTTAAACATGGCATTATCAATGGTGCCACACAGAGTGGCTCCCAGCATCTCAGAAGCAGCCAGCAAACTGGGATTTCCATGTACTACGATGTCTGGATTTACGGAAAACGGCACAACACTCAAAAAGCCGCAGCTCAACGAGCAAAAACGTGAGAAAAGTCGAAGAAGAACAGCCAGACTTGTTAAGGGTAACAGGGAGACCCCATGGGATAAAGTAGACAGGTCCTATACAGTATATGTACAAATATGTATCTTAAAGGCAATTTTGAAACTTTGTTTTCCCTGCTTTTCGTTATATATTTAATGTAGAAAGTAGATTAATAAATCAAGTTCTGCATCATGAATCAATCAGTCTACAGAAATGTGACAGGAAATGGAAGCCCCCCCCCCCCCCCAAAGCAGTTTCGCCAGACTGGGGAGTCGCCTGAGGTCAGGGGTGCTGGCCCCAGGATCACATGCAAATTGTGTCAAGTTGAGACCTTCCGAGGCGCTGGGGGGCCATAAAGCGCAATCTTTACAGCCCATCATAATCAAACTTTCCATAAAACACGCTTTCATGGCCTTGCTTCGGTTAATGATTTTACAGACAGGTGACAGGATGCACGGACAATGTCCAATGAACATCTAACGCACCATTCAGTCTACAGAGCTTGTTACAGACGTCCTTTTCTTCAGACTTACACTCCAAATAAAAACAGTCTTTAGCATGAGAGCAGAGTTCCTATTGTTCTTTGTTCTTATTGTATTTTGCGTTTGTATAATCTTTTCTATGTTTTCTTTCAAATAACCTTGTGGATCTTGATTCATTACTTCCCATACCCTGTGAAAATGATTAATTTCTCCCTGACGCTACCTCTGTAAATGCTGATACCAGCTATGGTCGGTGCCTTCCAAGGTTCTAATAACAGTTTGAAACTTTATTAACGGTGAATCACGTATTTGTAAAAACTACAAGGATAACATCTTAGCTGATACATGGCCGGGAGGCGTTTGGTTTCTCCGCCTGTCTTGCTCGTTGTTACAGAGCAAACAGAGCAGACTGCTCAGACGGTGATAAGGAGAGAATCACGGAACCACGGCGTGATCCCCTCCCGAGCTGCCTCAGCTCTCTACCCAGAGGTAAACAGAAGCATCGGCGCTCCCTGAACGAACCCCCCTGTATCGTCTGTAATATACAGCACAGGGACCAAAGGTGACACTATTGTCAGGGCTGGGGGGGGGGGGGGATGAATATATCAGCACTGTAGCATGGTGCCCAATCACAGTGCGGTTCCTCCTACGGTCCCGATTCAACAGGTAAACGTGGGCGGAACCACAAATAAATGTGTAACTCCTCCCACCAACTATTTTCCATGGTAACGATAAGTTGTGGGCGGGGCTAAATAGCGTTTTTCATTACTATTCCAGGGATTTCCCAGCATAAGCATGCAGTCTGTCATTTAATTCTTTTGCATTTTTTCCCCATCTTCAAACTCAAACTTAATTCTTATGTCTTTACGGAATATGTACGTCACTTTCACTGTCCAAAACGTCGCTCCAGATCACAAGTTATGTTCAACGTTACTCGTATCAGAATTAAATCACTTCCACTACTCAACTATATTTTATGACTGCAGTATTTTTAAAGCGTTGAGAATTATTTTATATGAGTCACTAGTACAGGAACTTAACGGAAAAAGAAATGCAAGAACTGATTTGAAATGAGTAAAATATATGATATCAAATTCATTGTAGCACAATCAGTGTTCATTTTTTATCTGGGCAGTTTACTAATGCGATAATGGCTCCGATGTAGAATTGTTTATGTTATTGTGGTGCTCAAAGTAAATACGATGATTATTTTTTCTGCTTTGTGATAATTATTCGTGTACAAACTTAAAAACAAATCTTGAGCAAAGTGAACTCTTAATAAAATGTATAAGTAGCATGTTAGACAATATGAAAAGTATTCGATGCTTGAAAGGTAATACTTCACAGAAAGGTAATACTTCACAGAAAGTGTCCAGATACAAACATAAATATGTTTACATGGGAAAGTAAACAGTGGCATGTGGCTTTGGCAGTGAACCCCCCCACCCCAGGCCGTACTGTGGCCCACGTGGCTGCAGACGGCCCCCTCCCCAGTAATGCCCTGGGCCCCCACAAGCCTACGGCACTCAGGCATCAATGGAGAGGAAGCCCTTTGATCTGTGCATCTGAAGGGCCTTCAGCCTCAGTTAAGGGGTGAGGAGGTGTCACAGGAACAAGCAGACAATGCAGAGCAAAGTGCCGGCTTCCGCGGGGGGGGGCAGGTTGCTGCATTGTACCCTATCTGTAGGGACATTGTGCCCCAAACAGAGGCCTTCGTCGGAGACTTCAACTGATAAGATGTTACTGTGCATTTCCCATAAAACAAGGGATAATGTGAGACAAAAGCCAACAGACAACCGATAAATATATACAAATTAAATACGTAATGGACACAGGGTATATGGACGAAAATTCTTCTTTGGATTACAGGAGGACTGAGTTCGAGATCCCAGCACTGTAACACGTGATGAGGAAGCCTGACTAAAGGTCTCTGTGATGCATCGACGTGTTTTTTTAAAATCTCCATTCAATAGCATCCCTTTGACGTCCTGCTGTGTCCTGTAACACTATCTGTGACTTTGTTACTTGCACGCGAATAATGATCAGTGGCATCGCACACACCCTGAGAAGAATCTCTTTGGCCTCAGCGGTTCACCGCTGTGACGGGTTAAAAGTTAACTCTTCCTAAGCATCCGGGGTTTATCTTGCTGCTCAACGACCTTTAAAACACGCTCTTTATTTACGCATTCTATGAGACTTGTTTCCCTCTGTCATTATGAACTTCCTGTTAGATACTGCTCCTACTCCTGTACCTACTACATGTCGGCAGGGACGGTACTGGGGGGGGGGGGGGGGGGGTGTCAGTGTCCCTGTGACAAATGTATTAAATGTATTATGATTATTACTGTTATTATTATCATTTACATTTATATTTGTGTGCTAAAACTTCGTGCACTGGGATCAGGCGCAAGTGCATTTTCTTTGACGGACCCGTAACACGCATGCGCCGGATGGGCGAGTCGCTTCAGTTAACGACTGATACAAATAATCACGCTTGTGGAAGCAGGACAGTCTAAACAAGAAATCAGAGTGAATTACATATTTGTAAAAACTGTAAAATGTGACTGCAAAGCACTGCATAAATAATGTATCGGTATTCAAAATTGTCTTCTGCTTCTTAATGCTGGCGATCTAGTGTAAGGTCAAATGCATCTGACCCCCCTAACAGAAAACTGTCCCCAGTCTGCCCCCCCCCCCCCCACTTAAAATGGTCCACAACTGCCACTGCATGTCAGCCAGGCCTTGTTTAATGAGACCATTACCCATTAATGAAATGTTTGTATGTTTGCATAGTGCTTAATGCACAAATCTGAATAGGGGGAGGACTTGTTTGGCTTAAGATTTAACCATGTGAAAAAACGCTTTGTCAGTAGATTTTGAAGTTGGTTAAAAATAATTAACTTTTCCAGCATGGCCCTCCATGGGGGGGGGGGGTTTCGTGTACCTCACCGTGAAGGTATCCTACTGCACCTGACTTTCACGCTCACTGTCTCGTTCTTGCCAAGCCTTATGCCAGCAGAAAGCTTGTTTGCACAACGGTGGAAGTTCCCTGGTAGCAATTCTTCATTCCGATTGGTCGTCGTACCTTATGAGAAGGGGCTGCATCTCCCAATCGCGGCTGAGCATTGGGCCTGCAGTGCTCAATGTGCCACGCCTCTCCAAGCGCTGGATGCGCCTGGATGACCCTCCAAATGTTTCAGTTGCTAGGGGCTGAGGTCCGAGGACCTTGTGATTTGAAGGGTTGATGTGTTCCACGCCTGCACCCAGTATGCCAGGGACTGCGCCAGAAGATGGTCCAGCTGGACACACTGTGTATCATTGCAGTCTTTCTCTTTAATTCATGTACCCAAAATATCTGTGCGCATTAGGGTTAAGGCAGGGTTCACCCCCGGTTACTAAAGCGCATCTGTGCTCTTTGTTTCTGAGCTGAAAGGTAAAGTGCTTTAATGTCAGTGACGTAATGCAATGCGGCCCTTATACACCACTGATGCTCTCACCTGAAATTTAAATAATAGCATCTGTTTGCGTGTCTTCAGGGGGAAAAAAAGTGAATTTCTTTTCTGAGAAATATTTGTTAATATAACGTTGGAGACAGAGGCTGTTAAATAAAAACCTGGACGACAGAGACATTTTAATGGTCTGTTTGCTCTTACTGAAACATCAAGACCCATGACTTTGTCGGTCTGAAGTAAAGATCCATCCAACCATCGGCCTCCAAACCCTTGAGTGAAGTAACCATTAGCTCTGGATTCACTGTTTGCTGTTATTGCCCCTCGTCTCCATGCAGTGCTTCTCTGGAACTAACCCCAGGGCTTCTGCAAATCTCCATCCACTCCGTTAATAATTTTTTGTTCTAGGAACGTTTAGCAAACGTTACAGTTAAGGTTCCCAGAATGTTATCCCACTACTACAATTACTGCAACAATTAATAATAATAATAATACACTTGACATGTCAAAGGTCATGAGTTCAAGGCTAAATAGCACCCTTTCCACGTCAAACACATTTATAAAGTAATTTTCAACTTCAATTGCGTTAAAAGGATATTTAGGTAATACTTCTATCATGCTGACATTGACAGAACCTTTGTTAAAACGTAAAACGTGAAAAGAATGTTCCATTAACGTTACAGTAAGAACGTTCGCTGCCAACTCTGAGAAGACGTCTACGTGACGTAAAGTGCTGGGTACGTTCCCTGTTAGCGGGAACAATCATGGCGTCAGCAGCATAAGGTGTAAGGCGTTCAGCTTTCACTCGTGATCGATGCGGAATGTAGTCCCAAACTTTCGTGTCTTTGCATTGGCCACCCCATTGCCAGCCGCACCGAGAACATCTAGGTGAGTTTAACCTGAGCGGCCAAGGCGAACCTCGGTAAGTCACGTGATTAAACCATGACGTCGGACGTTCGCCTTAAGCCACCCGCCAGAAATCTAATGAAAATACTATTATTTTTTAATGTCAGTGTTCACTTGCGTCTATGTGTTTGTCAAATAGATATTTTGACTGCATGTCCCAACTAATATAACAAACAACATACATACCGTAACAATTAAAGTATCCAGTTTGCGAAGTGAATAGCTGTTGGAGAACCCAATAGCCATTAATTCCTGATAAACCAGCCTGAATTATCTGACGTTGAACCATAAATGAAACAAATACAATAAAATACAAAACTAATGCGCTTTCAAATTTCCCACGACCATTAAATATGATGTGAAATCATTTCTTTCATTAACATTAGATGTAAATAGCCTTAACTAAAATTAAAATCTAAAGTTCCCATATCGCTTGAAACGTGTAATTGATTAAATTATTTTGATAACGAAATGCGTCGTTGCGATCGATGCAGAGAAAAAACGTGACGTAAATGAATACCATGAATTGCCGAAACGAATAGTAGGTTTTCAATATTCGCGACACTTTCGTCTCTGCACCCGGCTAATACTCAGGACCATAGCTAGAAATTGAGATGATCGGATTGAACTAACATTGGTCCACATACAAATACACATACATAGTTAAATACACAAGCGTAATATTTTGGTATATCCCTGCAAATGATTTATGCAAAACATAAGTTAAAAATAAGAAATTAGCTGTTAAATAAATGATGTGTCTTGAAATCTGGTAAAAACCGATTTATATAGGCCTATTTAATAAACAATTTTAGCAAACGACTGTTATAATAATGAAAGTCTACTTAGTGGACAACCTTAATAACAAATTGAAGCTAATTAATCGATTACAGTCGTGTTTTAACACAAGTTGCATAATAAATAAATAATTAGTTCATTGACTATTTTCATTGCTGTGTATGTTTAGGCATCAGATAAATGAATCTCCTCGGAAATGTTATGAATCAAATTTAACTGAAATCAGGAGATGTATTTACCCAGATTAAATATTATTTATAGGTGCGGAAGTAACCTAGTCAGATTTTGAAGGGAATTCTGGACATCACCCTCTAATTAAGATAATTGTCATCTTCTAAATTATCTATCTTTTTACATTTTGTAAGTATTAAACATATATCCAGAATCTTCTGTGTGGTTATTTATTTAGGCCTACTAACCAAATTTTGCTGAATTTCAGCAAAATGTTTAAATAGGCCCATACGAGCAATTTACATGTGATTTCTAATGTAAATGTGTTATATAAGTAACATACTGGTATATTATTATTATTATTATTATACAGTGTATATATTTTAGTATAATCAGTTAGGCCTATATGGTATTATCGGCAGATGTATATATAGATGTATAGATGACAAACATATATCTTCAAAAGATTTAATAGCCCAATAGGGAAAAAAATAGATTGAAGGATTATTAACTGAATGATAGTAAGATTAGTAAAACTAATATCAGAAATTAACTGCTGGTTTGATATTTTGGTTCACAGTATCCCATTAATCGGCTCTGGTAATTATCAGTTGAAAGTTAATTTCTTAACTACTCCGATACTGGCTAAAGCAGCCTACGTGCTGTGAAGATTTGCAAAGCAAAACAGAGACAGATCACGTGCCTAACACGACGATATTAGTGAGAGCATCCGAAAAGATATTATTATGCTGGTTTGGATATTAACACTTAATAACACTTAGTATCTCACACAAAAAAAGTGAGGTACTGCACTTCGAGTAATATGTGTTAAAGTCTCTCTTATTCCAAAATACAGCAGGTAGTTAGGTAGGGTAACTGGACAATATTTTCATTGGTTAAACATTAACATATCAGCGATCAGCAACCGTGCTAACATTGAATTTCCTTTTACAGAATCGGAAGAGTCTATATATATGTACAAGCAAAGCAAAGGTTAATCAAGATGATTATTCTTCGGAGTGTTTTTCTTCCAATACGTTTTCCTTGATGGTACAAACCGGGGCCATGAACAGGGCAAGGCAGGGCCGGAGCGCATTAGTGACCCCTGTCAGTCAGGCGGAGCACAGCACTTTCAGACATCCTTAAGCTTAAGAACCATGAGAACACCTTAACTACTGAATATTAATAACATTATTAGCAAAACACCAATGCTTAGGACGCTTTTATTTTGATAGCATACAGTTATTGTCGTAATTTAGGAAATCATTTTACTGTATAAATCCTATATCCATTTGTATTGACGTGAAACATATAATGTTGCGCATAACTACACTAAACATGAAGATTATTTATTCGATTATATGTTTATTCGAACATATCTGTTTAAAACATAGAATATTATTTCTGTATACTTGACTGCTTAATAATAATAATAATAATAATAATAATACGAAGTAACAATAAACAATCCGTAGATTATGATTTCATAAGACTTATGCAAATGAGCAGAGAGCGATGGTATGCATTCAGATAAATCCTGAGTACTATACTGCAGTCAGATCAAGTACTGTAAGTATGCTGTTACTTAAGCGTGGCTACCGTTTACGGACAGTTACTGCTCGCACACCGTTTTGATTACTATTGCTTTACTGCTCCTCTGTTTATTTAAGAATAAATGTAACCAATATAGAGGGTATTAGGGGGCACTAAGTATACTGTAAATACAAAAGTTTATGGTAGAACTGCCCCATAAACACGTGGTAATTTGTCAAATAAATAGCTTTATTGGACTGGCGAAAGTTGTGTGATTATCTTCGGTTCTGTTTTATTTGCACCAATTATTTGCCTCATTTAAAAATGTTGCACAATAAAACTTAATTTGGACTATACCCGCATTTCTCTGAGATATACAAACAAATATATGAAATAATTTTTTAGAGTTACTGACACTGTTTCAAGTGTGTCTAAATACTGAAATCCACACAGACCCAATGGGCACCACCTCATACTTTTGCACAACGGATGTAGCCTGCAGTTAGAATAAGTAATGTGGTTTTTATTATAGAGGTTTTGGTGTTTACAAGCGCTGTAATCTTTGTAATGCTGTAAAAGCCCGCCTTGTTTCAATGCAATACAGTAACATGACATATAAACTCCTGCTCGAGTTGTTTTGACTTATAAGGAAGGTACTATGATGGTAATAGATAAAGGTAATCTGACATTAAATAAGATGTAAGATTATGTAAATTGAACGTTAATTAAACCGGCACGGTATTTTCTTTGCGTCCGTGTGAATTGTGCATTTTCAGATATTGCTTTTAATACTTCCCGTATAGGCTGCGGGTGACGCTTATCAATCACAGATGCAGTTCCGTGTTTGACGACGGCTGATATCACGGACACAAAGCTAGCTTAAAGTTCAAGGTCATCTTCAAATTTACGGGTAACGCAGAAACGCGGAGCAGGGCAAGAGCACAGTATATCAACGCGCTGCTCACAGACCGAAGGAGTCCCAGCAGAAATTCACTATTGAAGCCTTGAGCAAAGTAAAAAGATACGCGTAACGGTATATAGTAGGCCTACGAGGTATATAAAACAGCCGGGGGGCGATTATAGGGTTTGACCTTTATGGGAGCACAGCCCCTTGGACAAATACAGGAAGTCACCCCCCCATGATTTATTTATAGTGTCAGAACAGAAGCCCCTTGTGACGTGCAAGGAGGAAGAATGGCTAGCATGATTTACATGGTCTTCCACCCTTGAACCAGTTTCAACACCTGTTTTTATTGGGGGGGGGGTGGGGGTGGGGGTGGGGGTGGGGGTGTAACACTGATTGCCCTAATTACTGCAGGCAGGTTGGGAGGAGCAGCTCAGAAAAGCCAGGCTGTGGTTCTATCAACACCTCATTGTAGGGTGATGGACACAGGCCAGGTCCAGAGGAGGGTGTAGACTGGCCCTGGGTGGGGCCCACTCTAACGCCCCCTGGTGGGGACCTGGATGCTTGGGTTCGGCGGATCCATCAGCCCGTGTTTGCTCAGGTGCTCACCGTGCTCTTTGGTCGCCGCTCCCAGCGAGTGTAACATCGACAAATATGTCCGCACACAAAATACAGACGATAGCGGGTATCTGAGAAACGTCCTCCTGATACGGGGCATTAAATAGCTGTGCTCTCCCGATTCTGTTCCATTTTGCTACAATAACCACAACTCCAGTGACACGGCTACTTCCGCCGTGCATTCCCCCCCCCCCCCCGAAACAGACACCGCTGGTTCAGCATGACCTGGACACGTCAGCCCACTTCCACACCATTCTGGAAAATTCCGGCATAAAAAAACATTCTGCTGTCCACAAAACTGAAATATTGTTACATTTTAATATCAGTGTGCTATGTACCCAAAAAAATAAACAAATTTGGTACCTGGAAACATTTCTGTTTAAAAATATTAAACTTTATTTATGTTTTTGAAATACTTCACAGCTTAATAATAATAATAATAATAATAATAATAATAATAATAACAGGCCTGTTGATTCCATACAAAATTCCTCAGTAAAGTAATGCAAGACTCCTATTATACACAGTGTAATAAATGCTTGGCATGCAAAAACAGCAAAGTAAAATTTCATGCGGAATCAGAGGAAAACATGAGCTGTAGGTCCGAGCTTCATTCCCCTCCATATAATTAACATCTGTCTTCATGCTCTTCACATTTTCAAGTAAAATCTCATTTTACTGAAATAGAATTACTATGCAACACAAAGATAAAACCTTTCATACAAACAACTTTAAACATACATCGCAAACTGAACAACCGAATTATAAAAATTTACAAATATTTTTTAGTGTCCATCAAATGCTTGAAAATAGCAGGACAGCATTTATAGAGGAAATAGCAGATGATTAAAAAAATCATAATTATATATAATATTTATATCCCGTAAGTACAGCTCTGGAAGAAATTAAGAGACCACAGCAACATTTTTAGTTTCACTGATTTCTCAATTTATGGTTATGCGCCTTTGCAAACTCCAGCCTGGTTCTTCCCTGCTTCTCATTAATGAAGGGCTTCTTCCTTGTTTTATGGGACTTCAGTCCTGCTTCTAGGAGCCTGATATGAACTGTCCTAGCAGTGCACTTCACACCTGCACATAATGTCTCCCGTTCCTTCTGAAGGTCACTTGATGTCATCCTCTGATTTATGAGGCACTGTCAGATAAGTTGACGGTCGTCTTTGGCATTAGAAAGTTGCTTCTGCCCTCTACCTGGCTGGTTTCTGGTCGTTCCCAGTGAAACTCTGAGCCTGGAAGCAGCCTGCTGCTCAGTGTAGCCACTGCCAGCAGGACCAGGATTAAACGAAGATTAAACAAAGCAGACTTAAAAAAAATTTAAGAATTTAAATTTTTTTAAGAAAAAATCAATTTTTTCCCCAGAGCTGTATATTTTAACATCTTTATTTTATTTAATCTTTTCTGCCGCGAACAGTCTATTTTCTTTTTGCAATTTGGGCCGACTTCAGTACTCTTCTTTAATAGCCATTGTCATGGAAGGCGACACCAGACCGCTACTGCTGCTGGTCACCATGGCGACGTTACCGGGGGTCCCGATGCCGGGGGGAGTGGGTGTAGTCGTGGAGGCCTGCTGCGGCTGTTGTATTTTCTTTTTGTTCACCTTCCTCTCCTTGGCACGCCTGTTCTGGAACCAGATTTTCACCTGCACCGAAGGTATTTTGTAAAGTCAGGGAGTGCGGAAGGTTGTGGTGACGGTTGGCGCAGAATTACGTGTCAGGGGAGATCGAAAAACTGTGCGCTGCGATGCGATGACTCGCACGTGCACGTGGTGGTGGCGGCGAGGGGCAGTAACGTTACTGGACCAGCTCCTGGGTCACATGATCGGCTGCGCTCACCTGTCTCTCCGAGAGGCTGAGGGCTGTGGCCAGTTCTGCTTTCCGCCTGATTGTGATATATCGGCTGTAATGAAACTCCTTCTCCAGTTCCAGCCGCTGGTGGTCCGTATACACCACCCGGTACTTGTCTTTTGTGCGAGTCTTTCCTGCTGAAACAAATCACATGATATTGTCCATTTAAAAAATAAATTGAATTGAATTGAATCCAGAGATTAACATGTTTTTTTGTTAAATAATAGGGTAGGGCACGAAGCAGTACAGCATTTTAGCTAGATTTAACCATATTGATTTTTAAATTAATGGCCCGTATGCTCTTGAATACTTAATTTTCTACTCAACAAAAGCAAACATTTAAAATGACAAGGACGGTCCTTGAACGGTTCATTTACCGAATTAAAACCCCGGCGCAGACGTACGCTTAAAATGTTTGTTTTACCTTTTAATTGGGTTGTATATCAAAGTCAGTTTATTCTGATTTCCGTGCATGAGTGCGCTGGAAGTAACCGAGTTAAAAATTAAAATAAATGTCAGAGAAAGCGACTGGAGGGGCAAGTCTGAACTGGCGAGGGTGGAAATCCAGTCTAAATTGACATTAGAAAACCGCGTAACTCTCATAATCACAAGACTGTTCACGCAGTAACGTGGTTTTCCGTTCCTATTTTGCAATGTGTAGAAACGGTACTTGTACGGGGAGACTGCAGTTAAGGCAGTTATCCCATGTAGCATCAGCGAGTTTAGCTTTTGTGTCTGTGATCGGAAGGTCGTCGGTTCGAGTCCCGGCTTCAGCAGAATATTCGCATGTCCATGGGCCCTTGAGCAAGGCCCTTAACCCCCCAGCTCTATGGGCGCCGCTGCGGGTGGCTGCCCTTTCCTGACAGCGTACTCTCACCTCTATGTCTGTGTGTCAGGGAGAGCAGGAGGGAGTAGGCGAGCGGAGAACTTCCCCACGTCAATAAAGTGTCGTTCTTATTGTTGTGTGGGCCTAGCATTTAATACTTGTGCCATGGGAGCTTTACATTATTGCTGTTTGCCATTTAGCACATGCATACAGTATTATGCACGACACGACACCGTCATTTACTCGTACGGCGTAAGAAATTGCATATTTTTTTGGCGCTGGCGTTTATTTATTTAATTATCCCGACACTGCCGATAACAGCAGAGTTATTACTACACGATGTCTATGATGTCATGTCAATCTCGGATGAATGTTTTTGCAGTTGCAGCTAATGGGAAGTTCATGGGGGGGAAAAAATGGGTAGGGGATGGGACGGGAGGGTGCACGCGGCGAAGCCCTTGTCTGGGGGTTAATTTGTAACGCGGACCGTAAAATTCCCCGTCTCGGACAACGAGATAACCGTGCACACTGGGGAAGCAAATTTGGGTTAAAATGGGTTGTAAATGGAAGAAGCCACTTACAAAAGACAGCAATTAGGAAATTTATGATACGCCCAAGTCTTCACATCCCTTCTGCGTTTGAACACCATTACCAGCTATTAACGTTCAAACCTGTATGTATAACTCTGCTCGCTCCGAAAATTAGTGCACAGCTGTCTTTAATTATAAAAGACAGAATGTGTGTGTCTCATACGTTTTGAGTCCAAAAGTCCAAATTCGTTGATTTATTTGTATATAAAAAGTGATGGGTAAGAAACATCTGTAACAACTTTAGTCGCGGGAAAATATAAATATTGTAATTTCTCAGTCTTGTGAAGTTCCCGTGGTCAGTTCTACATAATTATTTCTGCAAAAGCTGCATACTTGTAGAGAGCTACTCAACAGACGATGGACTGTACCACTACGGCCCTCAGTACCCTCGCTTTCATTTTAATTTAAGAGTTTATTTCAAATGATGAAATTTTATTTTCCTATAACAAAAAACTTTCTACATCAAACCGATGAATGGTTCAAACATTTGGTTCAAAGTGTTTTATGAAGAAAATCATATGTAGATTTTTTTTTCATTTTTGTGCTAAAAAAAGAGAAACTCAACAACAAATTAAAAAATGCATTTAATAATTTTATATGAACTATTTAATGCTGTACGCCACTATGTAAAATCAGTAAGCTGGAAAAAATATTACTATATTTTTCAATTGCTTTTTTGCTGGTCTTCTTCAGTCCAAATAGCTTTTTCCCCCGTTTTTGCTTTTTGTTTATTTGGATACAAAATATCTACAGATATACAGCGTCAAACTTTTGTTTATGTTCGCGCATTTTATACTTTCGTTTTTAAATTATATCATTGAAAAGAGTTTAATCGTATTAGGGCTTATTTTATAATAATAATAATCATTAATTAATTATTATTAATAATAATAATTATTATTATTGTTATTGTCGGCCTTTTTATTATAGACCTATATTATGGACAATTGCAACACGTGATTACAATTACAAATGTACTTATATTAATAATAATTTGAATAATTAATTCAAACAGTCACAATATAAAACATTTTGATAGTTTTATGATTTGCTTTATGCTTCAATGTTTTACAATATATTTCCCTCCCTTTTTCTGATTCTAATTTTACTTAATGTTCTATAGGTGTACGCCTAATTATTGTGATTATCCCAATGCGAATCTAGCGTTAAAAAGTTAAAAATATTTTTTATTTCAAGTTTTTTTAAATGCTCGACTCATTTTAAGAAATTGAGATAAGCTTCAGAGCAATAGATATACAGCCGATCTCCTCCCTAACAATGTGAAAAACCAAGAAGGACAACAAAACAATTAGCATGATGCGAGCACTCGGTGTAACCCGACATACATCAAAGTAAATCGGGGCTCATTTGCTTGACAGACTCTTGAGACTAAGGCTACTTTGCGCTTGTTTCAGAAACAAGGCGCTCATTTCCAGTTACCGGAATAAAAGCGGTTCTTCGCCCAGACGCGTTCCTACTCCTTAGTCCTGGCTACTTTTAAATTACGAACAATCCCGGGTGAGTATTGTTAAAATGGTACACTTTCCGAAAATTTGCTTTCTGGAAAAAAATCATTTCAGTATTCTGAATCCCAACTTGATATCGTTCTAAATGCATTAATGCCTCTTGAGCACTCTGTAGAAGCGAAAATAAAAGTATTGCTAAACAAATATATTGAATGCAAAGTTTAACTGTCCCATTTTGCCATGTGTCCCATTTTCACGATTCTATAAGCAGCGAGTGAAATTATTTTGTTTTATTAATGCTATAATAGAACAATTAGAATTTCCCTACCTACTATACGAACGGTAGCTTACTACTAAATAATGCAAAAGCTTTATAACCATGTATATAAGTGGCATCACCATCCAACAGTGGAAATGAAATATATAAAGCCTGATTTTTAAAATATCTGTTCTAATAATAATTCTGTAATCATCATAACCTTTGGTAAAACGATTACCGGACCAGGAGCTCCCGGGATAATCCGATAATTGGGAATAACTACCCGAAGTAAAAAGTTGTTAAAAGATTGGACGCCCTCACCTTGTAAATCCATTACAGGCTCGATATAGTGCCCATAAAATTGACGAGCTCTTACAGTTAATCGCATGGTCCATTAAAGACGGAAAGTGGAACGTTTCAAGTATTTAAACCCAAGATTTCTATTAAATAACGCAAGATTAAAATTTTACCGACTACCAGGTCCGGATGATGCACTAACTGCCGCAAGAGGCTCTTGCCTCTCATAAGGTAACAAATGACTTAATGTAAAAACTACACAACGGGCCTACATTTCCTTACAATAATTCCTCGGGCCCGAATGCATTTCTTTACAAAATATGTATGAAATTTTGAAATATTTTCGTTGACAACGTGAATACTTCCTAACACAAGAATAACATTAATAGCTTGATTCATCCATCCATCCATCCATAGCCGCTTATCATGATTCAGTGTCGCCATGACAGTTGCACCATTTTATTCCAAATTACAAGTAGACATGCTAACACGTTTCTCTGCTACATAAAAGACAGTGAGTGCTAAAATGCGACAAATAATACAGGAAACTAAACATTTATCACGAATTCACCTGTAGCCCATAGCCGAATAATTCTGGTAACCTGTTCCCCTTATTTAACCTAAATGTATATTTGTTCACTTTAAACCTTTAAACGTTTTCTTTATTTTATACCAACGAAATATCCTACCCATCCACCCTAATGTAGCTGTCAGATGGATTTTCACATTTCCATTCTTGGTGAGATGATTGACGGACGAAATCGGCGTTACCTGAGTTTGATGGCGGTACGCTGCGCCTCATCCAGTCGTAAGTGTTCCTTCGCTGGGAATTTGGAGAGAGCTGACCGACAGTCGGATTGATGGCCGGCGGGAGAAGCCCCGGCGGCTGTACGGGAGGGAACTCCGGGGGGCTGAAAGGTATCTGCCCGGCGTTGGAAGTGGAGGCACCCGCTGCTGGTCCGTAAGGAACCCATTCTTCCCGAGGGACATAGGCAGGATTCCAAGCTGCGCTTTGGCTGTGGTGGGGGTCATTGTTAATCCCGGGGACATGATGGTATCCGGTGAAATCCGAGTATTGAGGAGGCGGTGGAACAAAGTTTTGAGGGTTCAGATTGAGGCTAGGGTGTCTCACGGTGTTGGGGTACATGCCGGTATCCTTCTCCAAAAGGTAGCTCACGTACATCTTTCCGACTGGGATCTCTTGATCATAATGTGACTCCGAAAAGAAAATCCTGCCTCGTTCCTTCTGGTTTTTCTTTAACCGTACCAGTCCTTCCTGGATGCCTTACCTGCACTCTTGTTTGACGGACTCACTGCCAATTAAACGGAGCCACTATGACGTCGAATTTTATAGCCTTTATCTCCCTCCGCGTCCCTCTTAAATTTACATTGAAAAAAAGGGGCCTGCATTTCAAAGGCTGTCATCGCTGCTACTGGGGCTGCTTTGGATGAAAAAAAGAAACGACTAAAACCGTAAAGCGGAAGACGGCACGTGCTGCCTAAAGTTGACCTGTACCGGCGGATTAGTCACAGTCCAGCAACGTAGTATCATTTAAAAATGAAGAAACTAACATGTATACATTTAATGGTCAAAAGAAGATCTATGTTTTCAACATTTTTAGCTATTCATTTGTGCCGTTTTTCCATCATCTGCACAATTTTGGGGGTTTGTTTTCATTTAAATACATCGAATGCATTTTAATGTGAAATAAATGGCATATTCAAAACTCAATTTCGCACGTTCATTTAGCCTGAAGACGGAATGAAATTTATTTTTTTGGACTATAGAGATTATGATATTGTGTTAACTAAAGATTATGAGAAGTGATAAGTATAATGAATAATCTCACGCATGCCACCATTCGAAAAAGTTTCGTTAGTTTTATAGATCTATGACAGAAACCATCATTACCGGCATCAATGTGACCAGATTGAGGAACATGAACAAAATTGTACCATAATTTGTCGTTTAACCAGGCCAGGGAACAATCGTTCAATGCTTTAAAGATTAAAAAATAAAAAGCAGAACCATATGTTGAAAAGACATAATGACCGTTAGCTGCTGGCTTGATTATAATTTTCAGGCTGCTGAACCAACGTAATTTACGTGTCTTTATTTGCCTTTTTGGTGGGTACGGGAATACAAAGGGTAATGCTCGTAATATACACGCACGCGAATGTATATTTACCCAGCATTACCTTCCATTGCAAGGTAATATATGCCTTGTATATATATTAACTCCAGCCCAAATTCACTCGAATATATAAGCCACCAAACAAAATGATTTTGAAACTTTTATTTGTTGACTAATTTGAACGTTTTAGAGTTTATTAACTTTAGGAACACAGACATGGAACTCTTCATGAAGCATTTGCTTATTTGTTAGTTTATTATTTATAAATCTGAAATGTACGCACGTTTGTGATTACGCTGTTTGGAACAATGTTCACACTTAACAAATCCTTAAACCAAGTCTTGCAGGCAGATATTGTGATACCTCAACCTTAGGGGAAAAAAGCACTTTGCTGATTATATGAAGATGTTACATTATGCGTATAATATACGCCTATTATGACGTTGAAATATTAGTTTTAAATATTAGTTTAAAGAAATCTGCATTGTAGATGCGTAGTTGGTACTTGGATCGTTCACGTCCTTAATTAAATATATCAATAAAAGTTCCACAAACTGGTTTTTGGCAATGTGGATTTTATTTTCGAATGCCTGCATATGTTATAGATGAAACATTGTTGTTTGTATATATGTGCAGGCAAATTCAATATTTGTAACTCCTAAATCAGTAACAATAATTTCATCCGTGTTGATGGGTTTGTGATTATGACTCCATTGAAATGCCGAAATTCCATTTATATGTTTGAAGTTCATCGCTACCTGCAACGTATCGTTCGTCCATCCATCCATCCGTCCATCCATGTAGAAACGTCTTATACAACTTTGACCTAATTCTTAACATGAAATGTTGCAAAATGACTCAAGGTTTCAGCGTGCTGATAAGGCAGTAAACATCGTAAACCGGGCAGGTACGATTAACTGTGCTTTAGGGATAACTTGGCGCTTGGCATTGTTTTCCTGTGTTGCACGGGGCCCAGCAGTGGTGATGTGTATCTGTTTGTATTGAGTTAATAATTATCTCATAATTCCTGTAATAAGCGAAAAGCAGTTTCTTTGACAAGGCGCACAGTTCATTGACGTGCCGCGAATGGGTGAATACGTCACATTATGCACTGGCTGGGATTCTTCACCTTTCAGAAAGTATCTAGTCATCATGTTCAATTATATTGTCAAACCTAGATTGGTTTAGTAGTCACGTGGTTGTGCCTGGGTATTAGTGTGTTAATATTCGTGGCTGTACAGAAATCTGTTTGAGGTGTATATCCACTACAAGGCTGAAGCTGACTACGTATTCGCCGGTCCACCATAAATCATTCTGAAGCAACGCTAAGCCGCCAGTAGAGGGAGCTAGTGACTCGATTTGAACCGCGAATCTCCACTAAGTGCTCGGAGACTGTTGCTTGTTAATCGCCACATAATATAAAAATGTCAGCACTGATTAATAAGAAATGTTACTGTAGAAGACTTTAATCATGAAATTTGCGGCAACATAAGTTGAGAAATATTTCAAATAAAACATCAGGAGGACTTGGTATACTACCTTTAGAATTTCACAATCTCCTCGACATCAATTTCAAAACGTCTGAAGAATTTGAGAATAGAGAATGAGACTAAATAGGATAGTGCCAGAAGTGATTTATGAGAAATTTCAAGTCAAGTGACTTTTATTGTCATTTCCACCATATACAGTGATACAGTACATCGTGAAACGAGACAACGAGACACTGTTGCGTTTTTGAGTGACGGCTCCTGGACTGTGGGGTGTCATTAAACAGAGGCTGTTTTCTCCCTGATTTCCAAGGCCTCTCCTCCTTGATTTCAGATTGTTTAGAGTGTCTGAAAGAACTGGATACGACTGAATGGGTCAGTGCGCTAGAGTACTGATTTGTGAGGATTTTTACTGTAGCTTTTCAAGTAACGGCATCATGAATATGGGATGTCATTAAGATTGGCTGTTTTCTCCCTTTTTTATTTAAATCATAAAAATTAAATAAAAAAAAACTTTATACGTATATTTTCAGTTTACTGTTCTTCACTATATTTACGGTGTTTACCTTATGCAGACGCTACAAGCCTCACAGGCTAATGTAGGCATTAAAAATGCATTTTACGCTGCAATGTTTGATTTTTGCCAAGTATTGCGGAGTCATTTACCTATATTTTTTTCTTTACCATTTTTAATATATTCAATATTTTTCTGTTTGTTTGAAACAGTTCATTTCATTGTTTGTAATTCGACTTCATCAAGTGACATTTCCAAGTCAATTTTTGTGGCCTAAAATATATATTTTTTGAGATATTACATTAGATTTCTCATTACAAATGTTACTGAACAATACATTGTTCTAAAGTAATGTGTTCTGCGATGGCTTTCCGTAAGTGATTGAACTTAGCGAATAGCGAACAAGATAAACGACGTAAGTAAAGAATGACCCTTCGTCATTCAACAATTAACCAATTAACTGAAATTAACTTTAAGTAATACTCTCTTGGCTTTTCCCCAGCCTCCGCGTGAGAAAAGTACAGACTGTCTAACAGGAAAATCAATCCCACATATTTCAAAGGTGAAATGTTATATGATTATCACACCAGACATATGCAAATGTAAATATATATGTAAACTAATTAGAAAAAAAACCCATACCAAAACAACCAAAATTTAAACCAAAGTATATTAACCTGTTTCTTGAAAATATAAAATTGGGCTCAAAATGTGATGTTGCTTCCTTAGACACTTCTCAAAAGAAACAGGTATTACTTGGAAGTCTAAGTTGTAGAATTATGGAACAAGGAAATTTAGGTTTAGTCTCTAGATACAATATTAAGGACTAGCGAGTTCACTGAGTTAGCGTTCTATTCTTATGTCCACATGTCAGTGAGAAGAGTGTATCTTTATAGTCACCTTGGGCAGCAGTACTGACATGTCACCCTTGTAGCTAGAAGGCTCATGCGCGATCCATCGGAAACACCACCTCCTCCTGTCTGACGCTGAGCTCATCCATTTTGATAATATCACTGAGCTGGTGCTGAGTGAGCTCTAGGAACTCCTCTGAGGAGCTGGTGACCTCCTTGACATTCTTCAAGATAAAGCAGAAGGCAGACTGGCACAGATCATTGAGGCGGTAGATGTCGGCGATTTTGAAAAGGCCAACGCAGTTCTCAACGCAGAGCTGGTCCTGCAGGAAGTCGCTGCAGTGCTGCATGGTGCTCGGGACGGCAAACTCATCAGCGGCCGCCAGGAGGCGCTCCACGTTGTCAGCCGTGACAGCGCGCGTAGGCGTACTCGATGATCAGCTTCATGGCTTCTGTGGAAACGCCTGAGATAATGTACTCACGCTTCCCCTCCACATTCCAGCTACTGCCAAAGAGAAACCTGAAAAACAATCCACATGTGACTTATTTAATAAATATGGGTTTTGCAGAGAGGTTGAAACGAGGGGTTCTCTGACTCTTTTGAACCAGGAACTCCCAAATGAAAATCGACCAGAGGTGGAGGGTAGAGGGTAGAATGCAGGACACTGGATCGGGATTCCGTGTGGAAATGAAACAGCGAGAAAGTGCATCAGCCTTCACATTCTTCGAGCCTGGGAGATGAGACCTGAAAATCGAAACGGGTAAGAAAGAGACCCCAGCGAGCCTGACGGGCATTCAGACGCTTGGCCTCTCTCAGGCACTGCAGGTTACGGTGATCGGTGAGGACTTGGAAGGGATGCAGAGCCCCTTCTAGCCAATGTCTCCATTCCTCCAACGCCCTCATTTAGCAGGCTTAAGTGCAAAAAATACAAAGAAAAACCGAAAATGATTTGTCTTGGAGAAACTGACTATGGAGGAGGAGAAGGACACTGAAGGCAGTGATGAGAGTTATAAACACCAAGTTTCCAACTCCTCTCCTGTTCATTTTAATGGAGTATTGTGACTTCACCACTAGAGGGCAGCACAGCACATTCCCTGCTCAGTTAATGGCATTTCCTGCCTTCTCAGAGATAAAAGTAAACCCTGGAAGACTGACCATGACCAACATATAAATAACCTAGAATACAATCATGTACTGTGATCTTGCAGAGGCTGCATTAAAAAAATCGTAGATCACCATTAATCCACAAATTCAATTAAATTCAAATCTTTATTGTCGTGTGTACAAGTACGAGTACCATGTACAATGAAATGCTTGCTTGCATGTGCTCCTGCAGACAGTGAACATAGACAACAAGACATCTAGACAACAAGACAATGAGTAAATAAATAAATAAGACCAGAATTCCGGGAATAAACAGAGACAGAGACAGTGGCAGAACTATATGTGCAGTTAGCATTGGGGGTGACACAAGGTTACTGATTGTTCATGAGTCTGATTGCAGTTGAAACTGTTCCTAAACCTGGAGGTGCGCGTCCGAATGGACTGTAGTCACTTCCCAGATGGGAGGAGGGTGGAAAGTGACAGTGCAGGGTGGCTGGGGTCCCGTCTGATACAGTTCACTTTCCCTGAGACAGCGTGTAGTGAGGATGTCATGGATCGCAGGGGGCTGTGTGCCCGTGATCTTCTGTGCTGAGAGAACATCAGACGTTCCGGATATGTACAGGAAAACTAAGCTTATACAGCAATAATTATCTACATTTGAAGTCTAACTTTAACGATGTCAGCAGTGATAATGGATGTAATGCCTACATTCAGCCTCCAGTCAAAGGAGCTGGGACCACTCAGCTTGAAGACCTGGAATTGTTCTTCATTCTCTCTTCTCGTGTCTCCGTATGAACCCCTCTATTATTACACTGGTCATCACTCAGTGGGTAGCATAACAAGCCCTCCTGTCTCAGTGACTCCCCGGCTGTCGTGCTAAAATCCGGATCATGACGGTGTTTGAGAGACTTGTTAAAAACTGCGTCCCCAGCTCCAGTGACCCATTCCAGTTCCAGTTCAGTTTAGAGACGCCGATTCAGCTGCCGGTAGAAACCCAGCAAACATTTGGACGTTTGATGACCACTGGAAGACGTCTATACAACGTTTAATCCACGTTTACATTACAAAACATTTCTTATTTGTATTAAATAAGAAAAAAATATATATTTATATAACATATACAGTACATACATATAAATATACAAATAAATATATTTAAATATTTGAGTGCATTATATATAAACACATACATACAAACACACATACAAATATAAAAGTATACAACATTTTTAAACAAAGGCTAAATATATAGTAGAACTGTAAATAGTAACAATTAAACATTAAACAAGAACGAAAAGAACAAGAACATGAACACACACATGAATTATTTCTGTCAATGGGCTCATTTCCTATATCCCCCACCCCCAGCTCTTCCTGGAGCATGTTTTAGGTGTTCAGCCATTGCTGCCTCAATCTCGGAGTCTGTTGCATTTGCGCTCCATCTTTTTACTGCATCTGAGGGAATTGAATATATAAAAAAATTTAAAAAAGGGCAAAATTGTCTTTATGATCCTACAACGACATTAAAAATACATCTTGGAACAACATTATCAGTTTCATTAACGAAACATTAGAAAAAAGTAATCAACATGCATTACACGACATTTTTCTGTTGAATAATCTTTGGTTAATAAAAGATGTTCTGCATTAAATGTGTGCTAGGTGAATGAAAAAATAGCATGTCCCCTTCCCCTTCAAAACCACTGTGGTAAACACAGTGTAAAGTAAACAGGACATTTCTGTGGTCTTTAAGACAATATTCCTTGAACAGATAAAAGGTACCAATAAAAAAAAAAAAATAAAGTACAAAATTTCACATCATAAGGCCAAAATTACCTTGAATTATATTGAATATGATTGTATCTCTAAATGGCTTCTTTTGCAGTTGGCCACCACCCCTCATGTTGAATTTTGCCATTAAGGCATTCGACATGATTCTGTGAAAGAAATTACTCAGGATTACTTCACTATTAGGAAAATTTACATGTAAGGTCAATATTACAATGATTGTAGTTGTAATATTATCAGCATGTTACTTGCATGCAACGTTAAATCATACACTTTAACAACCACTCATCTGCTGATTAACGGAGAGAATAAGGTCATGAAAACAAAGTGCAAGACTGAATTGACAGCCAGCAGAAGCACTGGTATCATTACTGTCATTCGATACAACAAATACTTGTAGTTCTAACAAACATTGACAGCAAATTGAATGCGTATTGACTTAGCTTTATTATGTATTTTATTTTACTGGCTAGGCTTTTAAACACAACACATACTGTATATTATATATAATATCTTACTTGCAGTTGGCATGGGGTAAGTGCTTCTTGCGGGTCTGGTGCCACCTATTACAAAATTAAAAAATTGTAAAACCAAATTTTGATAGGACAAGCTCATGGCTGGAACAGACCATTAACATACATACGTACCCTCACTTCTGTGCTCTCTCAGAGATGCAGCTGTTAAGAAGCAAGAGAACATTAGGACATGCCGTTATTAATGTTTCACCACACACAGAAACACAGCAACCCACGTATTATTATTTGAACTACTTTGTGGATGTAACAAACATTTAGACTCCTTAGGGTCCAATTCAACCTACACAGCAAATGTGCCAGTGTTAAATTAACACTGCATGGTGTCTATATGTGACCACAACATTCAGTGTTACCTTTAACACTTTTCAGTGTGCAGTGAGTGTTGTTTTTAAAGTGTTAATATTTATTAACTCTTATAGTGTTCAATTTACAACCTAGAGTGTTGTCAAAGAGTCTCCACCTCCACATATCTGCCCCATTTTAATATGCGAACAAGACATTATGAGGATCTGAAGAGCCATCCCAGATTTACCCACCATCATGAGAAAGACTCTGACCAAAAAGGACCTTACAACTTTTTCTTTTGTATTAAAGTTTTGCTTTCTTGGTTCTGACAAATCTTGAAGATTAGAGAGCTGGGAGCATGTTGTTGTTGCATCACAGAAAAAGCTCTTGAAGAACGTGTCTCCAGATTGGTGTATATATATTAATAGTGTGGGAGTATGTTTGACTGCCAGTCCTGCCTTTGGATGATTAACATATGTGGGAAAAGTGTCAGGACAGTTGTGATACCCTTTTCTGTGCAGCTCCTGGTACCACCCTGTAGACCAATGGTGCTGGATGTTTATTTGCATAGCATAACAGTACTGTTTTTGACTTAATAGATTTTTTTTTTAATCCACCACGATAGTGATGAATACGCAAGAGAACAAAAACCACCAAAATGGCTCTTGCGTTCCAGCCAAGGACCAGGTGGGGAGATTTAACTAGAGAAGGCGTTGGCTGGGAGTAAATTGCTATGGAAAACCAATCATTTTGTTTCTTTTATAAGTCTGCTCTTTCCAGGAAGATCATTTGGATCTTCTGTATCTTTACAAATGAAATTACTTCAGGTATGTAAGAAAACACTGCCCACATCATTTAACATACAATAGACACCACAAAAATACAGATAATGAAATGTGGTAAAGACTAATATCAGTGCCATACCAGCCTCGATCGTGGTGGGATTCCAAAAATTAAGCTTAATGAAAATCTTAATATTAAATGAACAAAGTGATTTGATTTGTTCTATTATCGCAAGTTGTGGTCTAAAACCAATGAGGCCACCACCCATTATGTCTGCTTTAGCAGAAATACACTCCTTCAGCCCTTCTAAATAATTATGTGATGCAGTCTAACAGAGCCTAGCTTCTTAATCTGTGTTTGGTGCCATACAGTTCACGCACTTGTATACTACAGAGGATTCTGAGAACAGTTTTTTGATTATTATGAGCTGAATTGAAATAAAACTTGCATAAAAAGAAAAAAGGCTATATTGGTCTAAGTCTTTCTTATTATGGTGGGTTAGTAAAACACAGCAGCTGAATGCCCAAATGAGTTCAAATGAGAGTACATTAAAATAGGGCAGACATGGGCCACCCATTTTATACTTGTGTGCCACCCATATGGGCTTGCAATTTGGGAAGATGTGGAGACACGTTGTCCTAACACTCTAGGTTGTAAATTGAACACTATAAGAGTTAATAAATATTAACACTGTAAAAACAACACTCACTGCACACTGAAAAGTGTTAAAGGTAACACTGAATGTTGTGGTCACATATAGACACCATGCAGTGTTAATTTAACACTGGCACATTTGCTGTGTAGACAAGTATTGTAGCCATATTATCGTTACCAATAACTAAATCCAAGGTATTCTACCCTGGTTGTCGAGTGCCACGCCCCTGCTTGCTTTCCAACTATACCTGCCCTACTTACTGCTGATTGATAATTAATTAGGTGTGTTCCGTCAATCAGAAGCTGCAAGGTCAGGAATAGCTGGAAAACAATCAGGTCTACACCAGGTCTAAATCTTTTTAAATTGTGAAGTAATAAGGAGGCCGTATTCATTTCCTCTGGACCGGAGGAACACTTCACTGTGTAATTCTGTGGCAGAACAGTGGCTTAGTGGTTAGCATGGTCCCCTTGTATCTCCAGGGGTATGTATGTGTTTATACATTAATGACAACAGCCTATTATGTAATGTGTATAACATAAGATGGAACTGCAAGTTTCTCACACACATTGGGGTGTCCTCTGGGACTGGCCTGGGCTGGGACTGTCTTCTGTGTGAAACTGGAGACTGAGACTCTACTATATATACATTAAAAACAAGTGTGAAAAATAATAATTCAAAATTAATTATGGTAAGAAAGGAGTCCTTAGTGTTCGTTATATGACCCTGTAAAAAAAAAGTTGCGCCTTATACATACACTCACCTAAAGGATTATTAGGAACACCATACTAATACGGTGTTTGACCCCCTTTCGCCTTCAGAACTGCCTTAATTCTACGTGGCATTGATTCAACAAGGTGCTGAAAGCATTCTTTAGAAATGTTGGCCCATATTGATAGGATAGCATCTTGCAGTTGATGGAGATTTGTGGGATGCACATCCAGGGCACGAAGCTCCCGTTCCACCACATCCCAAAGATGCTCTATTGGGTTGAGATCTGGTGACTGTGGGGGCCATTTTAGTACAGTGAACTCATTGTCATGTTCAAGAAACCAATTTGAAATGATTCGAGCTTTGTGACATGGTACATTATCCTGCTGGAAGTAGCCATCAGAGGATGGGTACATGGTGGTCATAAAGGGATGGACATGGTCAGAAACAATGCTCAGGTAGGCCGTGGCATTTAAACGATGCCCAATTGGCACTAAGGGGCCTAAAGTGTGCCAAGAAAACATCCCCCACACCATTACACCACCACCACCAGCCTGCACAGTGGTAACAAGGCATGATGAATCCATGTCCTCATTCTGTTTACGCCAAATTCTGACTCTACCATTTGAATGTCTCAACAGAAATCGAGACTCATCAGACCAGGCAACATTTTTCCAGTCTTCAACTGTCCAATTTTGGTGAGCTCGTGCAAATTGTAGCCTCTTTTTCCTATTTGTAGTGGAGATGAGTGGTACCCGGTGGGGTCTTCTGCTGTTGTAGCCCATCCGCCTCAAGGTTGTGCGTGTTGTGGCTTCACAAATGCTTTGCTGCATACCTCGGATGTAATGAGTGGTTATTTCAGTCAAAGTTGCTCTTCTATCAGCTTGAATCAGTCAGCCCATTCTCCTTTGACCTCTAGCATCAACAAGGCATTTTCGCCCACAGGACTGCCGCATACTGGATGTTTTTCCCTTTGCACACCATTCTTTGTAAACCCTAGAAATGGTTGTGCGTGAAAATCCCAGTAACTGAGCAGATTGTGAAATACTCAGACCGGCCCGTCTGGCACCAACAACCATGCCACGCTCAAAATTGCTTAAATCACCTTTCTTTCCCATTCTGACATTCAGTTTGGAGTTCAGGAGATTGTCTTGACCAGGACCACACCCCTAAATGCATTGAAGCAACTGCCATGTGATTGGTTGATTAGATAATTGCATTAATGAGAAATTGAACAGGTGTTCCTAATAATCCTTTAGGTGAGTGTATATACCGATTTATGCCGTCTTACCTCGACTGTTTTTGGCCGGGGACACAACGTCGCCGTCGGACCAATGTTTGCTGGGAAACCAGAGTACCATAAGCAATGGTACCGAATTCCACTGCATGACAGCATCTGTTCATCTTTCCCATGGTAAATAGAGGACTTTGACCTACACGGTCCATTTGGTCACTTTTGTCGACTTCTACAAGTAATTATTTGGGTAGGAAGTAGGGCTGTCATGTCACTTTCTTCAAAAATCAAGATGTCACACAATTTGAATATATTTGAATACCTGTGACAACACCCCCCCCCCCAAAAAAAAAAACAAAAAACACAACAATTTTTTTTCAATATATGTATTTATTTTTTATTAAGAGCAGCCTGTACGACGTCACATTTATGTGGAGCGCCTGAAACTGGGGTGTCAAACTCCAGTCCTGCCCTAAGAGGTCACTTCACGTTCAAATAGCCCAGCTGTCTTGCTTAAAGTCACTAGCGGTGAATGGACACAGTGCAATTATATAAAAACATATAATATTAAAGTTACACAGTGTGCATTGTCCCCCGCAGTTTAATGCTTAAAGCTCACTGCACAGGACGTGTCTGCATGGTTTACGCTTATCCATGGTGTCACTTTGGGCAGGTGTAGTGGGATCGCAAACGCTTTGCAGGCGATCGCAAAAATATTGCAAAAAATATTTACCCGGACTAAATACAACAAGCGGTCTATTGCGCGTATAGGCTACCGTGACACTAAAATTTGAATGGGTTAATTATAGTTAGAATACGAATTTTTGCGTATCGTGTTCGACGGTGTGTTGGAATATCGGTTGTGTGACAGCCCTAGTGGGAAGTAACCTTACATGAGGTTTCAGCTGTCAGTCAGGTACTGACCACAATACAACACAATACAGCAACATAGCACGATAATCTGTCTGGTAGTGCACAAGGCTGCAATAAAACAGTCTACTAGTGCACAAAATCTAATGTGTGTTCTGTATTGTACAAATCTCACAGTAATTGCTTGGAAGTGTGAAATATTGCATTGAAAGCGTAGTAAAAGACGGCAGGGCGGGGTCCAGTTTCACAGCCGAGATGCAGGTAGCCTGCAGCGTCTCAGTAAGAACACTATTTTAATATGTCCCCTGGTCTTTTCCTGTTTTTCGAGCTATGGCAAGAAGAAGTGAGACATAAGCACTGACGTTAAAGAGGAAGGTCATGAGTCACCTATAGACACTGTGGTACTCAGCGGCAGATGAGTTGGACTGGGAACATCAAGGTAAACTGAGACAGACCTTTAAAAAGTCCTTGTTTGAATGTAGATATATTTATACTGTAATTCCATTTTTATGACTGTGATACCACTTGTCTGTCATTTGGTGTGAATTTTACCCAAGGAATTTGGAATAAGCTTCAATCCTCGGAAGCCTACAAGTCCAGTCCATGTTGCCCCAACAGGCCTAATCTTTCCTGCCTAACTCACCAGTCTGATATTCGTTTCGCTTTCCTCCGTGTTTCCTTACTGTTAGGGACCAGCACAGTCCTTGTCTGCCCAGTTTCCCACCTGAAAAGGGCTGTTTTCCCCACAGTTTCTGTTCTCTGGCCAGACTCGTGTCACGTGATTCTGCTGGCGGTGCTAATGAAGACTGTGTCAAAGCCCTCTGCTAATTAACGACTCTTATGCATCCAGTTTCAGCCTATTCATTATTGATCTTGATCATCTCACTGTCTTAGAGAGCGAGAGCTGTGGTTTATAAGGTTTAGCTGGTCACAAGCCTATATTTGCACCCCCAGCATCTACATATATATATACACTCACCTAAAGGATTATTAGGAACATCTGTTCAATTTCTCATTAATGCAATTATCTAATCAACCAATCACATGGCAGTTGCTTCAATGCATTTAGGGGTGTGGTCCTGGTCAAGACAATCTCCTGAACTTCAAACTGAATGTCATAATGGGAAAGAAAGGTGATTTAAGCAATTTTGAGCGTGGCATGCTTGTTGGTGTCAGACGGGTTGGTCTGAGTATTTCACAATCTGCTCAGTTACTGGGATTTTCACGCACAACCATTTCTAGGGTTTACAAAGAATGGTGTGCAAAGGGGAAAACATCCAGTATGCGGCAGTCCTGTGGGCGAAAATGCCTTGTTGATGCTAGAGGTCAGAGGAGAATGGGCCGACTGATTCAAGCTGATAGAAGAGCAACTTTGACTGAAATAACCACTCGTTACAACCGAGGTATGCGGCAAAGCATTTGTGAAGCCACAACACGCACAACCTTGAGGCAGATGGGCTACAACAGCAGAAGACCCCACCGGGTACCACTCATCTCCACTACAAATAGGAAAAAGAGGCTACAATTTGCACGAGCTCACCAAAATTGGACAGTTGAAGACTGGAAAAATGTTGCCTGGTCTGATGAGTCTCGATTTCTGTTGAGACATTCAAATGGTAGAGTCAGAATTTGGCGTAAACAGAATGAGAACATGGATCCATCATGCCTTGTTACCACTCTGCAGGCTCGTGGTGGTGGTGTAATGGTGTGGGGAATGTTTTCTTGGCACACTTTAGGCCCCTTAGTGCCAATTGGGCATCGTTTAAATGCCACGGCCTACCTGAGCATTGTTTCTGACCATGTCCATCCCTTTATGACCACCATGTACCCATCCTCTGACGGCTACTTCCAGCAGGATAATGCACCATGTCACAAAGCTCAAATCATTTCAAATTGGTTTCTTGAACGTGACAATGAGTTCACTGTACTAAAATGGCCTCCACAGTCACCAGATCTCAACCCAATAGAGGATCTTTGGGATGTGGTGGAACGGGAGCTTCGTGCCCTGGATATGCATCCCACAAATCTCCATCAACTGCAAGATGCTATCCTATCAATATGGGCCAACATTTCTAAAGAATGCTTTCAGCACCTTGTTGAATCAATGCCACGTAGAATTAAGGCAGTTCTGAAGGCGAAATGGGGTCAAACACCGTATTAGTATGGTGTTCCTAATAATCCTTTAGGTGAGTGTATACACACACACACACACACACACACACACACGTGTGAATGCCAATGACAACAAAAAGACTGCTAATCCTCACATTCATTCATACATTAGTCAGTAATTACTCACAGCTTATTAGTCTTCAGTATTGCATTCAGTGCACGAATGAAAATGTTGCAGGAAGTTTTTAATGTAAATGCATCAACAAATACGCTGGATATTTACACCCAGGTTGTGAGGTTTTGCGGATAGATGCACATTTGTATTATCTTTCTCTCTTACCTTCGAATGAGTGCTGTTTTAGTGTAGATACACCATGTGAAAGACAAATGTAGTTTCTCCCCTTTGTGAACAGTAAGTTCTTCTTTCTGCATCACAATCTTCTAAGACATGGTGGATGCATATTTCATTTCCAACACCAATTTCTCAGTTAGACCGTGGAGGCTGCTGTGCTTGAATGAGGGTCAGTAGGTTTGACGTTTGACTTTTCTATTTGCAAAAGTTTGCGTATGTGTAGATACCATAGTCATGAATCTGGGATAGTGTTTGATGTTTGCATGTTTCCACATCCTGCTTACCCTACGTTTTACACACATATCTGATGCATGCGTAACTCATTATTTTGTCTCCCTACAGGATACCAACAGACCGCCTATTCAGACGTGCCAGCATAGAACATGTGCAGTGCTGGTCTTGCCAATTTTGACTGAGGGGGCACTGCACCCCCCCCCCCCCCCAAACTCCGTCCACTGTAACCAATCAGATGCTCATAAACCACATTTCTCAGTCTTAAAGACTAGCATATTTATAGAGTAAGTTGTTTGTGCAAATATGATTAATTAGCGTAGGACTTCTGATAACTGTCACAGACTGCCAGTTTGATAGGCCTTCCATGGATTTCACCGGAATCAGAATTCTCATTGTCAAACAGCCAAGGCTGGTGGACATTTTTGTTGCCAGTCTTGCTACTTTTGGAGACACTATGACAATAGAGCACTAAATGACCTGGTTTAGACTCAGCCAGACACTGTAAGCTGTGGGTCCCTATAAATCACAGCAGGTTGAGTGAATTAGTCACAGATGGAATGAAACCACGTTCTAGAGACGTTTCAGAGACAGCAAAAGGAAATAGGATACATCTGAGTACAGGGTCTGAATACCTATTTAAAGACATTTCAATTTTTGGAAAAAAGTGGATATTTTTCAGTGGCTTGCAGTGTGCGTACATAAAAGTCCTTACACAGCGCTGCAAATGTTCAAACACTTTCTGAGTGATAGTACATATATCGTTACGTTAAACCCCAACAAAATAAAGATGGTAATTCTTGTCTTTGGCTTCTTTATCTTCCTCTTGTCTTTGAAACTGCAGCGTAATTGTGCTTCTTCACGTTGGGCTGCCAGTAAATCAAGTATTAACTAAGAAATGAGACTTGCAGTCAAATGCCACATATTCCGGTCCCAGAAAAGGAACTTGCTGTGTGCTGGATACACTAATCATATAAACACTTATTACATATATAAATTCAGCCACCCTACAGTCTTCCAGCCATTTATGGCGACGGGGGGACGGAGCTTTTTTGCAGACAGTAATTTTTAGGTATTTATGGCAGTTCTCTGTACCTCTGTGCAGGTCTTTATGCAGAATGATGTTGCAAAGTAGATAAGACATAACGTTCTACATTTGACAGTTTTGTTTTGACATTGTTTTGTTTACAATTTATGTTCTATTTATTACAGATCTTTTGAGTAAGCAGAAGAGTTTACAACTTTTACTCCAATATTTACTCTTCCCTTTTATTTTTATATGGTTTTGAAATGTCACCACTCTCAGTTTCTGAAATACACAGTTCCTATTTTTTTTTCCTGAATTGTGATCATTATACAAACCCTTTTTCCTGGTTATGCAAATTGCATAATAAAAAAATAAAACGTATTTCTTGCATCAATTTTATGCGGGAAATGGAACTAAAGAAGCAGGAATTCCAAACCTCACGGGCATTTCCACAGGACAGAAGCGTGACCTTGGTCACTGCATTTAATAACCAGATATTTGGTTTTGCTTTGTAAATCGTCTGAATGAAATAATTTAGCAATTGTGCAAATTAAGGGCGTTGCAGCTTCACCTTGTGTGGTATATAAACATGTCACCTACTGAGATTTACATTGTAACCTTAGTTTTGACAATTATTATTACAAAATTAGACAACTACTATGCATCCAATGAACCTGTGACCAAATAATAGTATATCACATAAGCACACATGAATTGAAAAACAAGTTGTTTAGGTAAAGCAATCTATGCACTATGTTGCTGTTTACAAACATCATAGTGCTGTCGCACAAACGCAGCATGGTCAGCTTCAAAGGCTGTTCCGACAAAAAGATACAAAGTTAAAGTGCTTCCCTGAAGCTGCAGTTTATATGCAAGTCCAGAGACGGGGGAAAAATAACAAGCCTGCTGACAGATAATGAAACATAGCGTGCAGTATGAGAACCGTGGCAGGTTTGGGGGCGGCCGCAGGAGGTCTGGACAGCATGTACAGCACTGGCTCCTCCTGCCACGGTCGCTGGCACCTGTGGGCAGAAGCTGGAAGGCAGAAAGACAGAAAGACAGAAAGACATAAGGACAGAAAGACAATGGTCACACCGCCGCTCACAATCGCGTCTCCAGGCCGTAACGTGAAGACGGTGCCCAGTGGAGTCCAGTACTGCCTGCCAGTTTTGATAAACGGCAACCATTGTAAAAAAAAAATAAGTTTAAAGTTTGATTTTAACATTCAGCTTTTGCGTTTGTGAGGGCACATTATGACTTTAAATTATTTTGGCAAATTTGGATAAAAACATTTATTTACATTCATTTATTTTGCAGTACATTGCATAGTAACATGAAATAAGTTCCAAAGTGCTGGCATCGGTAAATCTGCACTGAATACTCAATTAAACACCTCCAGCTCTTCATGGGGTGTAATATTATGACATTTTTCTGACTTCTGCTTGCAGGGAAACTTTGTATTAGACGTTTTACTTTGTCTGTTATGCCTTTTGCTAATAAGTGGAGTGCTCAGTTAAAAATATCAGTTGCACTTTACTTGAAGCTCTCATCTATAATGCACTATAGATACCTTCATAATGCATTACTAAGCATCCTTAATACTTATATTGACCATTATAATGTAATAATCAATACTGTAACATTGTAATGCCTCATGACTCTCAATAGAAGATGCTGCAATGCTTTATTAATTCTTATACCAACCTTTACAATGCATTATGAAGGTATCATCATGGGACCTTATTAAGATTGATAATTAAAACTATAATGTCTTTTAACTGTCAATGGAAGATGCTGTAGAAGATGCTTTATTAATTTATAGCATTATAATGCATTATAGATGGTTTGTAATGCCTTATGAAGGTGTCTATCTGCTAATGAGGCCCTCAGTAACACAATGTCCATCAGCCTCTGCCGGGCCTCTAAAGAGGGAAGCTCCTTTCACAGAAAGCGAAGTTGAAGATTAACGTAAAGCCCTCTCAGCAACCTGACTTGCTGTCTTCCTTCGTGTTTTTTCTGTTTTGTCCCGTGCATCATTCTGGAATCCTGTCGATACCCCAAACGCTTGTCTGGCAGGTTTGTCAGTTTTGTAATCCTTGGTGGGAAGAGAAACTAGCAAGACTTGAGAAAGACCTGCGCTATTCCATCGAGTGTGTCGCAACGGGAAAAGCCAGCTGCCAGTGGCAAACGGCTTGTCTGGCCAGATGAATGCGATGCCCCCCTCCCCTCTCCCGGGCCCCACTATAGCCTGAGCATACTTGCAAAACAGGGGTTTTGCACACCTAAGTATGACATCAGTGCCGGGCCAGACACTGACCACACACTGATGAGGGAATCTCTGTGACTGCTGTTCATTCACTATGCAAGGACAATGTCACATCCCTGGATCCACCCCAGACCCCAGGCCAAAAAGAACAAAACCAACAATAAACAAGGCAGTTATTTGCCCCCCACCAACCCCCAACCCCCACCTCAAAAGTGTAGCAGTCTTTCCAGCACAATGAATATGAATTCTCCTGTTTCCAATGTATGACAAGAATGATAATTATTCACAGGCAGTCAGAGGCAGATTTTAAAAATTATTTACCAAAAAGGAACAATAAAAATATTTTTAAAAAAGGAGTGTTAAACGTTCCTCATCAGTCCAGTGCCACATACAGGGGCGGATTAACGCACAGGCTAGATATGGCTTAAGCCTAGGGGCCACACGTGTGTCAGCCTGCAAGGGGGCCCCCATTGGCGCGGAGGGGGGCGGGGTTGGGGGGCCCACAGACCACTGTAGCCTAGGGGCCTCTGTGCACCTTAATCCGCCCCTGGCCACATATCATGTAAAGATACGTCTCCATGCAGCCTCTAATGTAAAATAAAGAAAAATTCCTAACGAGAGTGTCCAAGGCCAAGACTTCTGCTCAGAGATTTATTCCCAAACCCAGATCCGTCGTCCTTGTTGTGTCTTCAGCTTGTTTTTTTCAGATTGTATTGCATTGGTTCTGGGTCTTCAGTCGGTTCCTTGCAGTTTGAAAGCATACACACATTCCAACTTTTCTGTCCAAGGCCAAACTTGAGGAGAAACCTGCTACCCTCAGGCCGTCCGTATCCTGGACAAGGACAACCATAGTACGAGGACTGCCATAGTACGAGGACGTCCATAGTACGAGGACTGCCATAGTACGAGGAGTTCCATAGTACGAGGACGTCCATAGTACGAGGATGGCCATAGTACGAGGAGTTCCATAATACGAGGACGTCCATAGTACGAGGACGTCCATAGTACGAGGACTGCCATAGCACGAGGATGTCCATAGTACGAGGACTGCCATAGTACGAAGACGTCCATAGTACGAGGATGTCCATAGTACGAGGACTGCCATAGTACGAGGACTGCCATAGTACGAGGATGTCCATAGTACGAGGAGTTCCATAGTATGAGGAGTTCCATAGTACGAGGACGTCCATAGTACGAGGATGGCCATAGTACGAGGAGTTCCATAATACGAGGACTTCTATAGTACGAGGACTGCCATAGTACGAGGACGTCCATAGTACGAGGACTGCCATAGCACGAGGATGTCCATAGTACGAGGACTGCCATAGTACGAAGACGTCCATAGTACGAGGATGTCCATAGTACGAGGAGTTCCATAGTACGAGGACTGCCATAGTACGAGGACTGCCATAGTACGAGGATGTCCATAGTATGAGGACTGCCATAGTACGAGGACGTCCATAGTACGATGAGTTCCATAGTACGAGGACTGCCATAGTACGAGGACGTCCATAGTACAAGGAGTTCCATAGTACGAGGACTGCCATAGTACGAGGACGTGCATAGTACGATGAGTTCCATAGTACGAGGAGTTCCATAGTACGAGGACGTGCATAGTACGAGGAGTTCCATAGTACGAGGACTGCCATAGCACGAGGACGTCCATAGTAAGAGGAGTTCCATAGTACAAAGACGTCCATAGTATGAGGATGTCCATAGTACGAGGAGTTCCATAGTATGAGGACTGCCATAGTACGAGGATTGCCATAGCACGAGGACGTCCATAGTAAGAGGAGTTCCATAGTACAAAGACGTCCATAGTATGAGGATGTCCATAGTACGAGGAGTTTCATAGTACGAGGACTGCCATAGCACGAGGACGTCCATAGTAAGAGGAGTTCCATAGTACAAAGACGTCCATAGTATGAGGATGTCCATAGTACGAGGAGTTCCATAGTATGAGGACTGCCATAGCACGAGGACTGCCATAATACGAGGACGTCCATAGTACGAGGAGTTCCATAGTATGAGGACTGCCATAGTACGAGGACTGCCATAATACGAGGACGTCCATAGTACGAGGACGTCCATAGTCCAAGGAGTTCCATAGTATGAGGACTGCCATAGTACGAGGACTGCCATACCTAACAAGTCACTTTATGTCACTTAACTTGATATTTCAACCCAGTGACATCACATGACACTGAGCCCGCAACCCAAACCAATCCAATTATAGATTAAGTTTTGGAGGGCCCCTTGAAATCATCCTAACTCCCCCCCCACCCAGGGTATCTCTGGTGACAAATAAAACTTGAAAGTTGAGAGTGTCGATTTTCCAAGTCAAAACACAGTAATTTGCAGCTCTGCACCACTTTTATTTATCTGTGCAGTAAAATAAAATGAACATGATAGTGATATATGTAGACTTTTCCCTACCTTCCTGTCTGACACTGTACCATACCTTAAAAATTACACATCGTTAATCAGTGTCAATTTCCAGATGTTCTCACTTTGATCCATGTGTCCACAGTGCCCCAAGGACAATACGGGTTAATTTCAATGTCTTCCGGTTTCTTCAAAGCGCCCACTTGATCTCAGTGTCGCTACAGCTTTACAGTGAATCAGTGCCGGGAAGTTTAGGTCATGCCAGTGATTTATACCCAGTGATTTATACGCACTTGTTCCCGCTTCACCTGGAGCAGGTTGTCTGACAGCTGGCTGGCTTCATTTCCACGACTAACTGAAAGTGGCCATTTTATGGCAGTTTTATTTACTGTGTTAACCCAGCTTCCTGACAGTGGTTACAGATTGATAGAGTGAGGAAAGTGCACAGGGCCTTAAAAGACCGTAGATACAAGCGGAATGGGAGCCGATCATCACAGCACAGCAGAGACTCTGGACTCTGGAGTGTTTCTGATGTTTATTTTGACTAGTTTACCTAATTGGCCACATTATCGCTTGACAAATAATGTAATGAACTGTCTTAGGCAGTCAAAGGAAATGTTTATTAGCTATTCATGTGTGTAATGAGTGTAAATTAGAATATGCATAAATTAATAATAAAACCTAACAAGCATGATTACTAATATCTTTTTCCATGGCTAAAACACTACTTCAGTTCCCGGAGGGGGGGGGGGGGGTGGCTAGAAATTTAGTCCTGCTAGAAATTTAGGGCCCCATTGAAGCAAACTATGTCGGACCCCCAACCCAAAGCAAGCCAATAATGTTCCTGATATTTGGGGCCCCCTTCGAATGGCCCAGAGTACTCCCCCCTTACAACCCCCCTGTTTGGGGGCACCCCAGCCATTTCATCTATTCCTTAAATTTAACCACTAGTTCAACAAATTAGTTAAATGGGTTAAATAACTTGATGAGGTGCTGATCGGCCACATAAGGCTTCCACACCCACGGGTGTGTTGGCTGGTTGCGGCATTTTGACAGGCATGATATCATAGATTTACACCAACATATGAAGATCATTTAAGCATCATTTTCTTTGACTGCCTAAGACTTTTGTACTGTACTGTTTGTGTATGAATTTTTTAGGATTGAATGTGTAACTAGAATGGATTTTCAAAGCATTCCGGCATTCCCACTAATTAACATATGTTAACGTCTTCTGAGGAATATTCTGTCATCCATAACCTTTAAGGGATCCGTCTCCGTGGCGTCGATCTGGGCCTGAAACTGCATAAATATACCTGCACTACCCTGATGAAACGCAGTGCGTCGTTTAGGTGTTTCACCTTCATGCTTCTTGGTGGTCCTGCGCTGCTTGGTAATTGTGGTCAGCTGCAAGGAAAAGGAGAAGCTTTGCTGGAACAAAGCTGAGTAACGACGCATCACGATCCTCAGTTCCAGTTCAGCGCGCAGCCAGAGAAGGTCGCCACTTCACTTTGCATGCTGTCCCTGACTCTGCTGCCAGGATGTTCTGCGTCGTCGTGATCATGTGTCTGCTGCACTGTGCAGTGCAAGGTAAGGTGACAGTTCGCTCTACAATCCAATTGCTTCTTCATCACGACCACCATGCCAATCGCAATGGAGACACATTTAAGCAATTTCCCTGCAGGATCAATAAAGTGTTTTCTGATTCTGATTCTGATTCTGATTCTGATTCTGATGTAGCTACATTGTTTAAATTGGTCTACAGTAAATAGGAAATTGACGGTGCTGAATTAAAATGACGTGACATAAGATTTACAAAACCAACTTGGATTTGCAAATTCTTTAAATCAAATAAATCATTCTTTTGCAGCTCTTCTACTCTAGCTGTGCAATCTTGCCTTTCATTGTGTCTTTATCATCCTCTTTGAAATGTCACTGTACTGAGGCATTCCTCACAATCACAGAGAACAGAGAGAATCCTCGTGTCGGCGTAAATCAGGGTGGGTGCAGTGGTCTCACTGTAATTTATATCTTTGTGGCTATAATTTTGAAAAATTTATGGGCGTACCTGTCATTGGCAGCGGTAAATTAAACTCTCCGTAACCAGAGTGGGGTGGCTTGATGATTCCTTCACATGATCAGGTCACCAGTTATGCTAGAAAAGATGTGGAACTTGGGCACAAAAATAAGTCTTTGATAAGTGTGAGGAAGTTTCCATCTGCCCCCAGAATATCACAAATTCTATTTACTCACGTTCACTTTGTGTAATAAAACTTCAGTGGGTTAGTTTAAGATGAAGATAAATTAATTCATTAACATTTAAAAATGTAGTTGTCGAGCGATATATTGCATTTCCGTAAATCAGAGTTTCCCAAACCAGTCCTCGGGGCACACTGGACAGATATACATTTATGTTTTATCCCAGTTCCCAGCACACCTGTATGGTATATAGAGCTCCTGCTTGCTTGGGTCAGTGTTGGGAAACGTTTTGCCTTAAATAACAGCGATAGAATAGTAATTAACAATAAATAATGGTAGCAATTCTGGATGGCAGCCGCATTGTTGTCTTGTTAAGGTCGAGCTTTTCCCTTTATTTCCTTGCCGCTATTTTAGTTGCGTTTGTAGCACACAGTATCGATTTAGCGATACGGAGGCGTGTTGGCTGGGGCGCTGTTACTCCGGAGCATCCTTCCTCAATGAAAGCAGAACTGTAGCAGGAAGTGGGAAACAGACGCTCAGGGCCCCCCTGCTGTCAAGCTTTGGTTAGTTCTGGAAGCTCAATGTGTTTCCTGGAGCCAAGGGGGGCTGGGCCCCCCGACTCAGTGCTCACTCTACAGGTCTCAGATCAGGTGCTTTCGGTTCCCGTTTTCTCAGCTACGAACACACCGCTGACCTCTGTGCTCTCTGCTCTCGCGCCTTCCGCAATGCCGTTTCCAGCATGCAAAGCTTCCACATAAATGGTACGTGAGAAGCACTGGGGGTCAATCTTATTATCTAGGGTTCTGAGAAAAGTACCTCGCCGCAGACTGAATCAGAAGAGAAGTTAATTCCAGCAAACAAATCATTTTGCGTATTACCTCATCGCTAGAATTCCAAGTAAGTGGACAATTGACCCCTTGTTAATGCTGTTTCTGATAAACACCAAAATATCATTAGAAATCAAAAGATAACATACACTATTTTAAATACACACTCTCCTTTTCTTGCAGATCCAAAATGCACAAGATTCCTGCAGAAGAAAAACAAAGAGCTTTTAAAATATTACATTTTGTCTTGGATGAAAATGCCAGTGTCCGGCAATGGAGAGTTACATGTTGTGACTGTTAAATCATATCGGCTGAATAATGACTGAAGGATATATGGAATGTTTGCTTTTTCTTACTTTATAGAGAGTCAGGAGAGTGTGCTGGACCTCTTGCAGAGTAACTGTGTATTTACACCCTTTACAGCTCAGGATAAAGCTGAGGAAGCAGGCGTGTTGGCAGTAGAGCCGTCATCGGACCTGTCCGACGGCCACGCCGCTAACGCGAAAGACGAGCCGCAGCCTTTGCTGAAATCACCTCACACATGCTGCAACATGGACCCGCTGGTGGACAAACTGTCCGAGCTGATTGTCGGGCAGCGGGAGTCCACCAGCGGCCAGGCCGAGGTCATCAAGATCCTACGCGCCATGAAGGACCAGGGCGGCCAGCAACTGATGAACCTGCAGAACCTGGCCCGGCACCAGAGCCTCCTGCTGGAGAACCACCAGGCCCTGCTGCAGCAGGTGTCGCGGGTCGCGACCCAGCTGCAGGACATGAGCAAGCGGCCGGCCGCTGAAAGACAAGCCCGGCCCGCTGCATGAGACAGGCTACAGAACATGTCCTTCGGACGTGCAACCTGTCTTTCCGTATAACGTTAAACGCTGCACAGAGTAATCTTCTGGCACGTTGATTGTTGATGAAAAAAAAAAGATAAAAAAAAAAACAAACAAAAAACAATATTGCCTTGGGAATCATGTCGTGATTTTTTCCTGACTGCTTGAATTACATCACCCCTGCCTTAATTAGCTAAAATTATATTTTTGGCCAGCTAACATTCCTTGCATTTCTGATATAATTTCCATATGTTACCTCTATAAAATATAACTGTTGTAACAGTTTTCTGAAAGTAATAATAAAGCAGATGAATATGAAAAATATGGAGTTTTTTTTAATGCATCATAAATCCTAAGATAAAATTTGAGCTATCCCGACGATACTCATATATGTCAAACACGAGTATAGCGTCATTAATATTGAAACAGACCTACGTTACTATTAAACAGTTAGCTTAGGTTACCGCCCACCATATGCATTGCTTATGCGTGGACAGTCGCTCAGGGCGGCGACCCCACGCCATACCCGGCCCCTTTCGGCCCGCCTGCTTCCACAAGCTGCTATATGGGGAGATGTTTCCACCCAGAAGATCGGGGTCAAACGGTTCATCTGCTTTTCATCTGATTCTGCAGTTTCGACATAAACATAACAAAACCTCTTCATTGCAAAACGCCATCCACCATCTCGCTTACGCTGCACTTTTTATTTTGCCGAGATGTTCGCTCGTGTTAAATATATCCGTCCTGCGCGTGCTCAATTTACATAAAACGCTGTCAATCCTGGGAAAACACGGTTTTTACTAATTCAGCTCTTTTAAAATGATGCCGTTGACATTAAATCTTGAATTTCATTGTAATTCTGTTACTACTTAAGAGGAACAGTTCATGTACAACTTTAACTAATAGCCCCTGCTTGTCTCTGTAGATCCAACCCTTCTGTTTGACCCGGGTGTTCCAGTGAGGGTGGATAAGACGGAGGAGGACAGCTGTCTCTTGGAGTGTCCACTGAAGGACCCCAGGGCCACCGACTTCTTGCTTCGCATGCAGAACGGTAGCTCCACCCCCCCAGGCATGAGATACACCACGGACCCCAGGAAAGGAATCACGATCCAGAACCTCCACCCCAGCTATAACGCGGACTATGTCTGCAGCGCGCGGCTCCATGGGGTCGAGAGCATCTCCAGGATGTTCTCGCTTGAAGTCTTTCCGAGTGAGTGACAGTCCCCCGTTGCTCTGTGTGCCAGAACATGCAACCAAACCCTCGCTGCAGATAACGCACCCTATCGAAACATGAAACACTTGCTTATTTCTTCTAGAGATACGAGCCCCACCAAGCGTATCCCTGGAGAAGGATGAGTACGTACGCATCGTTGGAGAAAGTCTGCAAATCATGTGCAACACACATAATCCAGACTCCCTCTATCTTGTGAGATGGGAACACAAATCCAAAACCGTGAGTGCCTCTGGATAGCAGACCCAAACTGAAATGTCTAGTATGAAATGCAAATACTGAAATATCTCCTGACTCCTATGGTTACTGATCTACAGCTTCTAATGTCTCTTAGGTGCTCATCTCAGTAATGTTGTGGTATTTTCAGGCAACGGAAAGGTCATATGTGGACTGGGATGATAAGGGACTTAGTGTCAACAGAGTTTTGACCATTCCAACAGTATCCATGTCTGACACAGGGAACTTCACCTGTAGAGCCAAAAACAAAGTTGGAACCAACAAATACACTGCATTCCTTCAGGTTGTAGGTAAGTAGATCTGGGGCTATATACTGTATAAGGATCATGAGCATGCTGGGAAATGCAAATGGACTCCACTATTCAGAGCCGTCTTACTGGTGCTACAATATTATACCAAGGCATTGTCAAGCTCTCCAGTCTGATTGGTCAGAAAGGTACCGATTAATTTTCTATAAACACACATCCAGCCAGGTGAAACACAGTAGAAAATCAACGCACAATTACAATCTCAGTGAAAGTGATTAACTGTCAACATGCCATAGCACACAACACCAAAATGTGTCCTCTGCATTTAATCCATATGTGACATTGCAGGGGGCAGCTAATTCAGCACCCGGGGAGCAGTGCTTGGGGCAGTTATCCTGCCCATGGTACCTCAGTGGTACCTTGTTGGACGGGGATTCGAACCAGCAACCTTTCTCTCACAAGTGTGCTTTCCTAACCAATAGGCCACCACTTTGATTCTAACGTAAAGTTCCAGAAGTAGACCGCAATTTAAAATTTAACGGAAACTAATAAGAAATGTTTATTATTTGGTGGAAGAAAGTAGTGCTGCTAATGAATTAACTTTTGGCTTGTAAATGTGAACAAGATGTCTTCAGATACAAAGGGGTGCGTGGAAAAGTGCTCCGAAAGTGAAAGCTTGGTTTGTCCAACTCCCATTACAGAAAAGCCGTATGTGCAGCTGTCCTCTGCCCTGCGTCCAGAGCTGACTGTGAATGGCACAGCGGTGACCGTGACCGAGGGGGAGGATGTGGAGCTGAGAGTGGCAGTGCATGCATACCCCCCCATAGAGGGCTGCTGCTGGACCACACCGGGGCCTCACAACATCTCCTGCAGTGGGCGAAGGCTTCACAACCTTAGCACCAGGTAGCCTACTTAAAGGAAACTCATTTATTTATTTGCAACCATCCGTCTGCTCATCCACTACAGCAGTGTTTCTTAATCCGGTCCTGGTGGACCATGTTTTTTCACCGGGAGCTGGGAGGGAGCAAAAATGTGGACTGACTGGCAGGGAGCTGGGAGGGAGCAAAAATGTGGACTGTCTGGCAGGGAGCTGGGAGGGAGCAAAAATGTGGACCAACTGTGGAGGCCTGATCTTGTTCTTTTTTACTTCTAGGAACATTTTTTTTTAAGGTTTAAAGGGGAAATCTGGCTTTTTCTGTGTGATACCAAAAATAAACTTCCTTAGAAAGGGATATAGGAAATAATTTGCATGTAGTATAAAAAATGAAAAAAATAAACTTTGCTATTCCCTTCAGCTTGAGACCTAGTATCCCTCCCCCCACAGACTCATGTTATCATTGCAGGTATGAAGAAGCTCTGGTGCTGAGGAGAATGACTGCCGACAAGCAAGGCCAGTACAGCTTCTGCGCTACAAACCTTCACCTCACCCAGTCGCTCACCTTCACCATTAAGATCCACCGTAAGTCTGTCCCTGTTACCCAGGGACTTTGATATTGACCCGCACCATTGCCAAGCTTCTTTCGGCTCCAGCGTGATGATGATACACAGGAATGCTGACGTTAAAAGCCAGGGGTGGACAATTCAGGTCCAGAAAGTAAAAACCCAGACCAAGATTTTATTCCAACCAACCAGCTGAGTACTCTGTGACTGTGATTCTTTATACTCAACTGAAGTAAATTATGCTCCCCTTCATAGAAGGACATCTTTAGAATGAAGTCAACAACATTAGCTGCAGTGTCGGCCATATTGGTTCAAAGTCTCTAGCTAAGCTAGAACACAGACACAGCTTAGCTTGTAAGCTAACTAGCAAACTAGACTCAAAGCTGAAGAGTTATTTATAGGCTACACATTCATGTGCAAGTATACAGTGCACTATGATGATCAGCACTGTGGTTCAATTTTTTTGCAAATAAAATTAATTTACATGGTTGCTCGTGTGGTATGCCTGCCTATAGCCACCGCTGCACCTCTGACTGTACCTCCAATGGTTTGTTCTTGGCAGAAAAGCCCGTTACTCGTGTGAGAAGGTACAACAGCGCCCTGACTTGCGTTTCCTCTGGATACCCAGCACCCAAACTGGTCTGGTACCAGTGCTCAGGCGTCAGAAATTCGTACGTATCGGGGATCTGTGCGCCACTAATCATATCGGAACAATAGAGTTGTTTGTGCATGTCTGGCCTTGCCGTAAACTTCCCTTGGACCTACAGGAGCTGTGAGAGTGACAGAGAGCCCCTGGACTGCCCAGCCACGCAGACGACGACGGCACAGAGAAAGGACTATGGGCCAGTGGAAGCGAGGAGCGTGCTCAGTTTGAGTGGGCTCCCCCAGGAGAGAACCTTTGAGTGTGTGGCCTCTAACGTGGTTGGAGAGAGCAGCGACATGTTCACCCTGAACGACCCTCCTCCAACCACTCATCACGGTTAGTTTCCATGTGCAACATGAAATTAATTCATGCCACCTCATGCAACCTGGCAGCATGTTTAGAGTTAAACCTTCTGGCTGTAAATTTCAGAATATTACACCAGATATCACTATAAATCCTAACAGAGGTCCAGCAAGTTCATCTCTGTCCCCTGTAGAGGACATTATGTTTTTGCTCCTATCTCTCATACTGCACATACCTCTGTAAATTCCTGTTGTTTCTTAGAGAGGACAGTTAGAGCTTTAAGACGACGTTACATGTTACTTGCCAGCCGTCCACTTCCTGTGAAATCAAAATGTTTAAATAAATATTATTTTTTTCTCCCCTGGAGGCTAAAGGTGTGGATTTGTTTAGTAACTGTGTCAGTGCCTTGCACCCTCCCAAAAATAATCACCAAAACAGGTCACCATCCTTTGCTATTGCCACCTGCCCCCCCCCCCCCCCCCTTTATGATATCCTGGTAATACCATTGCTCCCTATGTACACCCCCACATGAAAATGTTGGGCTTGGCTGTCAGATCAGTTCCGGCGCCAACACTGAACTAAAATGTTCAGAAATGTGCAAGTAATCTAAAATTTTAATTAGCATGTCTGTTTTGTTTTTAATTTCATGTCTTCCCGTAAAGCTTGGTTTAAGATGTTCATACCCATCATGTCTGGAGCTGTTGGGTTGGCCGTTTTTTTCCTGCTGCTGCTGATCATCTTGTTCTATAAGTACAAACAGGTAAGACAGACCTTGTACCATTTCGTTTATATCTTCCATTTGCGGTTTAATTTGTGCAGCTAAGAAATTCAGAATCCAGCACATCCAGGCTCAAAGTGGCATTCGTGTTCTGATCTCCAGAAACCCAGATATGAAATCCGGTGGAAGATCGTCGAGGCCTGCGATAGCACGAGCTTCATCGATCCTGCCCAGCTTCCATATAATGACCATCTGGAATTTCCCCGGGAGAAGCTGGAGCTTGGTAGGATTCATTCCGCTAAGAGCGTCACAACACTTTGACAAATAATTCTTAGAAACATCAGAAGTGTGATGCTAGGAATGTCTGTCCTACCCGTAAAACTACTTTCAAAATATGAGATAAAGTGACATAGCAAAGCAGTAACTTCAAGGGGCACAAGTATAGTAACTATTTTGGGATGTAACTCAGTTACTACTCAGATACAAATCATGAACAAATATAGCACCTGCATGAAATACATGAACCGTCATGATTTATTAATGATGAACAGACATGGGATCTGTATGTAACTAACACTTAGTTACTGGTTAATTAATACATTAAGTAAGAGTGTACTACTACATTATTTGTGCCCCCTCAAGAGTGTTACTAGCAGAACAACACAGCAAATTATAGAGGACATATGAAGATGATGTTTTGTGAGGTTTCCGGCCTGGTCTGCGTTCGTTCCAGGGAAAATCCTGGGTGCAGGAGCATTCGGGAAGGTGGTGGAGGCGACCGCTTACGGCCTGGAGAAGGAGGACGACATCGTGCAGGTCGCAGTAAAGATGCTGAAGCGTGAGTCTTTGCCACACGTAGAGGCGCCGTGTTTAGGCTGGAAGGTGTTTGTGAACGGAACGAACGGCGTGGCATAATTCTGCCGAGGCCATGAAAAACCAGGACTTGTCTCTTGCAGCGAGCGCTCGCTCTGATGAGAAGGAAGCGCTGATGTCGGAGTTGAAGATCTTAAGCCATCTGGGAAGGCACGAGAACATCGTCAACCTTCTGGGAGCCTGCACTCATGGAGGTAGGCCAAACAGAAAGCTTTCCTTCAGTGAAAAGGCTCACATCTGTACATTTTATGAGATTTACATTAAAAGTGCCTATTAAACAGCTCAGTACAAGAAATGTACAAGATACAGAGCCCCCCAAACACAAATACTAGCAAGTAAATTAAAAGCCATTAAATCCCCCCCCAACTCTACTTGTTTGTCTGCAATTAGGCCCGATACTGGTGATCACTGAGTACTGTTGCCACGGAGACCTTCAGAACTTCCTACGAAACAAGACGGACACCTTTCTGAATTTCGTCCTGAGCTTGCAAGAGAACGTACGGGACTACAAGAACGTGCACCCTAAGAGGATGTCGAGCAAGAGGTGAAGAGAACATCGCACAGCCTACAGCACTCAGTCTGTAACTGGTGTGGTGTTGGAGGTGGAGAGAACATGGGCCCCATTGTAACTGGTGTGGTGTTGGCGGAAAGGAGACAGAGTAATGTTATGCTTCATTATACCTTTAAACTACCTTGGAAATGTTAAATGTAAATCATAGACAGTCATAGCTGAGGGCCTCACACCTCTGGGACCAGGGTTCCGTGTGTGTGGAGTTTGCATGCTCTCCCCGTGTCATCGTGGGGTTTCCTCCGGGAGCTCTGCTCCACCCTCCACCCCCCCCAGTCCAAAACCATGCTAAGGTTAACTGGAGTTACCAAAATTGGCTATAAGTATATGAATTGCCCATATGTGTGAGTGAATGGTGTGTGAGTGTGCCCTGTGATGGGTTGGCCCCCCATCCTGGGTTGTACCCTGCTTTGTGTCTGTAGCTTCTGGAATAGGCTTCAGAACCACCACCCCCCCCAACCCGGGATAGGTCAAGAGGGTACAGAAAATGGATGGATGGATGGATGTCACACCTGTCATACAGCAGACTTAATATATCTTATGTGAACATCTGCAGTGAGTCACCCGAGTGACGTTTAATCAAAAAGATACCTTTTCCCTCTCATATCTCATCAGTGACAGCGGAGTCTGCTCCTTACATTCTGGTTATAATCAGAGGCCGACATTGATGTCAACAGGATCTTCTCAGGGTAAAGGAGCTTTGTGATTCCTTAGCAAGGCAGTAGTGCTCAGCAGGACCTTCCCATGGTGCTTTGCCCGCAGTCTCACGCCCCTGCGGCCCTTCCAGGTTCCTCGTGTGACGACGACGATATGGAGAGCTGGCCGCTGGACATGGACGACCTGCTGAGGTTCTCCTACCATGTTGCCCAAGGACTGGAGTTCCTTGCTTTGAAAAATGTACGAAAGTCGCCCGCACCTCATCTGTGCATTCTGCTTATCTTCGATGTTATTTATGCAAACGATGTAACAGTGACTCTATGCATTGTGAGCTCTGCCGGTCACTCTGTAGACTAACCAAAATGGCCGCTACTCCCGCCCTCATTTCCCCAGTGCATCCACAGAGACGTGGCCGCGAGGAACGTGCTCCTGACAGACTCCCGGGTGGCTAAGATCTGTGACTTTGGCCTGGCCCGGGACATCATGAATGACTCCAATTATGTAATTAAAGGAAATGTAAGGAAACAGTGCACTATACGCAAATATACAGTCGACCCTTCCACATGGCGGGGGTTAGGGGCGCAGACCCACCACGATCTGGAAAAGTGAAGAAAAAGACACAAAAAACAAAAGATACAAAGATCATTGCAAGATATTTACTTTATATTTACATATCACACGAGAGGCTGCCGTAACATGATTGGTGTCCTCCAAGCTAGCACTGTGCGCACCTTTTAAGCATTTATGAGTTACTAAACTTTTTCTGTGTTTGTCCGCTGGCCATCGTACGTCGTCTGTGGCTTTCCCGAAACTCCCAAAAGCTCCCACAAAGTCCCAATGTAATTTCTTGCCAATCACGTGACATCGTCGCCGCGATGAGCAAAGTTACAATGCAAAAGGGCTACCTGTCCACCTACTTCATATTACACCTTGATATGTATGAGACACAGCCTGTTAGTGTTACAATGTTTCTCATATACCTCTCGACACACAAATCGTAGATCGTGAATTGTGTTACAACAGTGTGAAATTAGCCAGTAATACTTCAGTTAGCCACATAGCATTGCCCTAAGGCACCTTCCTTACATCGGTACTTGCTGGTATGGAATAGTACTGTAGGTGCATTCTAAATAACTGCGTTTAATTAATTTAGTTGGAAACACTCTTTCTGACATAATATTCTTATAATGCTGGGCGCCACATTACAATAAGTCTCCCCATATAAAGGGTTCATGAACGGTTTATGATCTGCTTAATTAATTAGGTTGTAACACTTTGTAAATTATTAATAGACAATTTTTAACAAGTTATAACACTGTTTTCTTTTTATTAATGAGTTACTGCCATTTATAAGTGGCAGAAGGGAGCCTTATTGTAAAGTGGCAGCAGATTAATGTTTAATTATGTCTAATGGTCAGTGGAACAGGAGAAATATTTTACTTATTGTTTGATACTCTATGGTTATGCATTGTATCTATTGTGCATTGTAATATAAATAGCCGCTATTCATTTCCACAGGCCCGCCTGCCTGTTAAGTGGATGGCACCGGAGAGCATCTTTGACTGCGTGTACACCGTGCAGAGCGACGTCTGGTCCTATGGGGTCCTGCTCTGGGAGATATTCTCACTGGGTGAGATGGCTAGTCAGACGCAACTAGTTAGCGAGAGAATGGAGTTTAAAATGGTTTGAAATGGTTTCGGTCACATGTGTCTGCATTATATATAACTCAAAAATTATATTACGTTTTGAAAACTGAATGAAACAAAATTTTAATGTGAGTAATTATAAAACACAGTTAGAATTTAGTGATCACCACAGCACACAACAACGAAATGCGTCCTCTGCATTTAACCCGTATATCGAACAAAATAAGACTGAAACCAGTTCCTATGTATTCCTATCGAGGCGTGTATATTTGCAAAAGCTGTTTGCAGTTGTGTCCTTATTCTGCACACTCCAGTGCAAAATGCAAAAAAAAAACAGAAATCTCAAAGCAAAACTGAGATTATGCCTAGTGCATTGTTACACCCCAGTATATGATGAGTGAAGTATCAAGGGAAAAAAATATATACACACACACACAAATACACACCTCTCAGTCTGCCAGTCCTGGGAATTGGACCAGTGACTTCTGGATCACAGAGTCTTAACCAACAGTGCCGCCCTCAAGGTTACAAACAATGTAGAGTGTATGTGTAATAAACAGTGTAGAGTGTATGTGTAATAAACAGTGTAGGGTGTATGTGTAATAAACAGTGTAGAGTGTATGTGTAATAAACAGTGTAGGGTGTATGTGTAATAAACAGTGTAGAGTGTATGTGTAATAAACAGTGTAGGGTGTATGTGTAATAAACAGTGTAGGGTGTATGTGTAATAAACAGTGTAGGGTGTATGTGTAATAAACAGTGTAGGGTGTATGTGTAATAAACAGTGTAGGGTGTATGTGTAATAAACAGTGTAGAGTGTATGTGTAATAAACAGTGTAGGGTGTATGTGTAATAAACAGTGTAGGGTGTATGTGTAATAAACAGTGTAGGGTGTATGTGTAATAAACAGTGTAGGGTGTATGTGTAATAAACAGTGTAGAGTGTATGTGTAATAAACAGTGTAGGGTGTATGTGTAATAAACAGTGTAGGGTGTATGTGTAATAAACAGTGTAGGGTGTATGTGTAATAAACAGTGTAGGGTGTATGTGTAATAAACAGTGTAGGGTGTATGTGTAATAAACAGTGTAGGGTGTATGTGTAATAAACAGTGTAGGGTGTATGTGTAATAAACAGTGTAGGGTGTATGTGTAATAAACAGTGTAGAGTGTATGTGTAATAAACAGTGTAGGGTGTATTTGTAATAAACAGTGTAGGGTGTATGTGTAATAAACAGTGTAGGGTGTATGTGTAATAAACAGTGTAGGGTGTATGTGTAATAAACAGTGTAGGGTGTATGTGTAATAAACAGTGTAGGGTGTATTTGTAATAAACAGTGTAGGGTGTATGTGTAATAAACAGTGTAGGGTGTATGTGTAATAAACAGTGTAGGGTGTATGTGTAATAAACAGTGTAGGGTGTATGTGTAATAAACAGTGTAGAGTGTATGTGTAATAAACAGTGTAGGGTGTATGTGTAATAAACAGTGTAGGGTGTATGTGTAATAAACAGTGTAGGGTGTATGTGTAATAAACAGTGTAGAGTGTATGTGTAATAAACAGTGTAGAGTGTATGTGTAATAAACAGTGTAGGGTGTATGTGTAATAAACAGTGTAGGGTGTATGTGTAATAAACAGTGTAGGGTGTATGTGTAATAAACAGTGTAGGGTGTATGTGTAATAAACAGTGTAGAGTGTATGTGTAATAAACAGTGTAGGGTGTATGTGTAATAAACAGTGTAGGGTGTATGTGTAATAAACAGTGTAGGGTGTATGTGTAATAAACAGTGTAGGGTGTATTTGTAATAAACAGTGTAGAGTGTATGTGTAATAAACAGTGTAGGGTGTATGTGTAATAAACAGTGTAGGGTGTATGTGTAATAAACAGTGTAGGGTGTATGTGTAATAAACAGTGTAGCGTGTATGTGTAATAAACAGTGTAGGGTGTATTTGTAATAAACAGTGTAGAGTGTATGTGTAATAAACAGTGTAGGGTGTATGTGTAATAAACAGTGTAGCGTGTATGTGTAATAAACAGTGTAGGGTGTATTTGTAATAAACAGTGTAGGGTGTATGTGTAATAAACAGTGTAGGGTGTATGTGTAATAAACAGTGTAGGGTGTATGTGTAATAAACAGTGTAGGGTGTATGTGTAATAAACAGTGTAGGGTGTATTTGTAATAAACAGTGTAGGGTGTATGTGTAATAAACAGTGTAGGGTGTATGTGTAATAAACAGTGTAGCGTGTATGTGTAATAAACAGTGTAGGGTGTATTTGTAATAAACAGTGTAGAGTGTATGTGTAATAAACAGTGTAGGGTGTATGTGTAATAAACAGTGTAGGGTGTATGTGTAATAAACAGTGTAGGGTGTATGTGTAATAAACAGTGTAGAGTGTATGTGTAATAAACAGTGTAGGGTGTATGTGTAATAAACAGTGTAGAGTGTATGTGTAATAAACAGTGTAGCGTGTATGTGTAATAAACAGTGTAGGGTGTATGTGTAATAAACAGTGTAGGGTGTATGTGTAATAAACAGTGTAGGGTGTATGTGTAATAAACAGTGTAGGGTGTATGTGAAATATCTATGTTATATAAATATGTTATATCTATGTTATATCTATGTTATTTCCTTTGTTCAGGTATGAACCCATATCCGGGAATTCCAGTAGACACCAAATTCTACGAGAAGATCAGAAACGGTTACCAGATGACCCAGCCAGAGTTTGCCCCCTCGGAGATGTAAGTGAGACAGCTTTGTACTATGTGTGGTTAGGATGTAAGGAGCTTTGCTCGTGCAGTGGGGGGTAAGGCAGCAGGGCATTTCCATGACCGCCCCCCCCCCCCCCCTCTTCTGTAGACACTAGAAAGGTGGATTAGGGAGACGTCCAGACAGGTCATGTCCTAAGTTCATACCAAATCGGTCTTTCCCTCAGATACACGATTATAAAAATGTGCTGGAACATGGACCCTGGTAGTCGGCCCACCTTCCATGACATCATCCAGCTGATCGAGGGGCTGCTCTATGACCAGACACTGCAGGCAAGTACATTTATACACCCATAGAATTAATGGATTCATATGTAGAAAAATTAAAAGTCTGCACTCCATCTCAGGAGGCATTAATAGCATACAGACCTGGATCCACCGCGAACTTTGATTTAATCACCAAGATTTGCTGTTCGTGATGCGAGTCACTTAGAAAAGCTAAGTATATAAAATGGCATGATATGAAGGTCTGAGATGATATTCTGAATCGTTTTGTTAAGAGCAGACTGACATTCCAATTAATCATCTCCCTTCTCAGCCGATGTACCAGAATGACCAGCACGCTGTGCTGGGCCAGCAGCCTTTGTCATGTGACTGTCCAGCGGGCTGCGTGGATCCCAGTGACCAGTCATGTCACCATCTACACGAAGATCAGCCTCTCATGACAGCCAACAACTACCAGTTCTGCTGAGAGCTCCACCTCGCCGGTGTTCCATAAGGTCATGGCGTCTCTGCTCGTCACTGCGGTCAAACCGCCTCCACCATTAATACGACATGCCGCACTTTGTAGAAATTCTCAAACCTTGGATTGAAAAAGGAAAAAAAAACACCAAACACCATCTCCTACACAAGCATGAGGTCGCTGGTCACCTGTTACATATTCACACTTTCAGATTTTTAGTTTCTAAAAAGACCAAAATGCTCTATTGCACAAAAAAAATTTCACTGCCATTTGTTACGTTAATGTCTTTTCTGATGAAATATGGAAACAATTTACTGCCTATTGTTCAGTGAACTGGAACTGCAGACATTCCATTATATCTCTCTGTACATAGTGTTTTTTCCAGTTGCATTATTGTTATTGACATTGTTGTCATTTCCTGTTTGTTCTTTGTTGTTACAATGATATGAAGTCAATGGCATGAAGTATGCCCGAAGCATGTGACACGTGAATCATGTGATACATTAATCCTGTGACACGTGAAGCATGTGAAACTTGAGTCATGTGACACAGGAGGGAGGCAGCTATGAGGCTTTATTTGGGAATGAGAGCGGACAGAAAGCAAAAGGTGGCCGTTTCGCGACGCAGAGAAACACACGAGAAAACAAAATCTAGCGATACCGTCGGGCATCAGGATCTCGTCACCCTACTCAACCACAAGACATCAGCACTGTCTTGTGGTACGTAGCCAGAAATTTAGGCTGCATTGTTAATATTCACCCAAGTCCTGCTCTGTGTAGCATGTAGCGTGTATGAGATTCTCAATAAAGACAAAACATCAGCATTAAATTTCTATGTGCATGAACTTTCAGTCAGAATTGCTTCCGAGTGACAATTCCAGTTACACATCTTGTATATTTATGACTTGAGACTCCCAACACATTTGGATATTTACCCCATTTTAAACACCCCTGCTAACAAGTAAACAGATGCCAGATATTTGGGTTGGGGTTTATTGTGGTACAGTAGCAGCTAATGATAAATGGAGATGGTTCTCATGATGGGAGAATATGCTGTCTGTTACAAAAAAAATGTTTCTGATTCTTTACCTTTTATGAGGTGCTGTCATCCTGCTCTAACCATGTCCACTTGTCACGTAGTTTTCTATTTTTCCAGAATATTCTTGCCACCTCTTTTTTTGCACATTAGAATCAATGTAGCATCAGACTCTCTCTCTGTCTGTTATCTATCGATCAGCCAATCAGTCAATAAAGGACATGGCTTTGGGTTTCTTTCATCTATCTGTCTATCTATCTATCTATCTATCTATCTATCTATCTATCTATCTATCATCTAGACTCAAAACATAACTTTATTTTTTTTATTTGTGGCTGCATTGTAAAACTGTAAAAGTTGTTATTTCTGTAAACTGTAGACTTGAGAGAGTTAAGATGTAACTGTAGATTTGAGAAATAAAGTGGCTTCAAAAATTTTGTACTTTAGAGAATTTCATTGAATTGGGGTCAGCACTGCTTGTTGCAACACCTTGCACTGTAAATGGCCCTTGGGTTTGTCCGAATTCAATCGTCTGGCTAAAAATGGCCAGTCTGCTTTCAGGCGAATGTTTTTTTGCACCTTACATATGTGTTTACGCACTTCTTCTTTACAGCTTTCTGGCGAAGCTTTGGGTTCCCCAAAGAGGAATGACACCACCCCAGATATAAAAAGTACAGCAGTCTTCTAAACCTGAAGCAGCCTTACAGCAGACGAGAAACAAATTTACGTAACGGTCACGTGTCAACAAGTTGTCAGTGAAAATGTATTAAAATTAGGTTGCTGTGTGCGGATCCTGGGAGTTTGGTTTTTAACTCACATCTTGTTTTCTTTTTTCAATTTTATGCTTTGCAAATTAAACTTTATGTAGAGCCAAATACTGTTATAACTGCAGATCCCTAGTTATAACTCTAGGGGGCAGTATGAAGCACAGTGTAACCGGGCTATAATGCAAACCATAGCAGGTCCTGAAGCTTCTGGAATGGTATTGTTTGCCCTGTTTTTATTTTCCTTCGCAAACAGACAGCTGGTATGTTTCCTTACAGGCAAACGGCACAGCTTTAGCATTCAGGAATACGACTCGGAGTCCAGCTGTCTGAGCTGACGGGCTCCTGTATCGACGCCTCACTGATCATGAAGCCAGCTGCAAATTTTAATGTTAAAAGTAAATATACGTGTTTACGCAAATTAATATGGTTGCACCCCATTCTGGAAGATTGGCATTGAAGGCACATGGGTGGGTATATTAAACACCTAGAGATGTATAGAAATAAGTGATTATAATAAGGATTATGTATAATTGTAATTGCTGCCAGCATTTTAAGGTCATAGATCTTGCAAACCCTTGCACTGTGTCACAGGAAATAATTCACTTGTACTTTTACAGTAGATGTCTTCTTGGAAGAATTCATATTTTTGTGACAGGTTAGCCGTACGCATTGAGCTTTTGAGAAAACGGCTGTCTGACATTGTCCCATCCGGTCCGGGATCCATTTCGCAAGTTACCCGCTGCAGGTGAGATAACCTTCCATAGCCACACCTACCTCCAGACAGCTTCAGTCTATAATCATCACCCACAGCTGCAGTCAATCCATCAAGCCATTTAAGTTACTTAGGTTACTTATCTGCTGGGCCTGTCCTTGTCCTGTTACAGCCTACCTTGTTGCTAAAGGTACGACATCAATTCTGCTCTATTTCTAGAATGGAGCGTCTGAATGGTGGAGGTGTGTTACCTAAAAACAAAAGACTGGCAGGGGCCGATGGAATACCAAGTCACATTAAGTCTAGGATTACAAGCAAAATTCATCTTAAAGCAGAATTTTTTATGCAGAAGAAGGCATTTTGGTTGCTCACCGCAGCAGCTTCAGCGTGAACAAAATCCCACCAATAAAACATTGATAAAGAAACACAATTGACAGTAGCAGGATGGTAAATATCGTCTGAGGTTTGGTGGAGTCTGAAGAGGCTGGACGGAGTAACGGCCATCGTGTCCTTGTTATGCACTTGAGCGTCACAAGCCAGTGATGTCATGAGATGTTTTTGTTGAGCCCCGAGTCCTCAGGGAGGCTTGGCACGCCTTAGCGTTATCTTGGCAGGCTGATGCTTCTCTTGCCCACAGACTGCATCCCTCTTGCCCTTGCAGCCCCTCATGTCCATCCCGGGCCAGTGCACTGGGAAAACCTCTCATTGTGACGTTGGGTTTAGCCCAAGGATTTTACTCTCCGCTTCAGCCAGAAACGGAAAAAAAAAACGAACAAATTGTTAAAATGCCGCAGACCTGCACGAGCATCACCGGCAGCATTTTCTGGCGTCGTGTGATTATCTTTCTCCTCTTAAAAATTGCAGCCACAAATTAACAGCTGACTGAAAGTCAAGTGAATATAAGAAGCTATAAAAATCTACAAGTTTCAAACAGGCATTGAGGATCATTCCTGCTTAATTGCCATGTTGGTACGTAATTATAGCTAGCTGTGAGAAACAAGCAGTGAGGTCCCTGCTGAGAGTAACACAGCTCCCTGCATCCGTAGGGGTTAATTTTCCTGTAGGTTTGGAGTGACAGCTACAGAAGGTGCTCGTCGGTTTGCTTGAAGGCCAGTGGGACCGCAGAGTCGTTTCCTGTAGCTTACAGAAAGACGCTGCCACCTGCCCAGCTCCTCACTTCCTCTATTCTTGTTTGGCCATTCGGGGTGGACTTCCAAGTAAAAGAGCGGCTGTTTCGGTGACATTTAGGAGGTGGGGGGGGGGGGGGGGGGGTGATAATGAACAGTGATCTTTTCAGGGCTTCAGTGCTTTAGGGAACATCAAGGTGAGATGGTATATTCTCAAGGTGAAATCCTATCCTGGCCAACAACGGGAGACTCAGAACGAGTTTCTACCCTCGGGCTGTCTGAATACTGGACACGGACTGCTAACCGCTAACGTGCCACACCTACTAAACACGGACTGCTAACCGCTAACGTGCCACACCTACTAAACACGGACCGCTAACCGCTAACATGCCATACCTGCTAAACACAGACTGCTAACCGCTAATGTGCCATACCCGCTAAACATGGATGGACACAGAGGGGCATGTATACAGAAGCGAGCTGATCACTGTCCTTCTCCCGATTTGAGGCACTTCCCTAAATCTCTGGATACAGTGTGACTTCTGCTGTGCTGCAGGGCATGTGGCAGCTTGTCCTGGCCGACAGGGGCTTGTCACATGCTAATACATGTGTTTCACGCATGTTAAATGTGCACCTCTTTCAGCATGTCCTGCTACTTTTTACGCAGACGTCTTCCCTCTCTTTTAACCAGGCACGTTGTGGGTGGGGGATGCCCAAATGGTTGAAGGTGTCCCCTTTCTTCATCACCGACAATTAAGCATCTCCCCCAGGAAGAGCACCTACGTATCTCCGCAGCCCTGCTTGTATTGGCCCTGCAGCTCTGTGCTCATGCTTCCATCTTCCTATAAGGATTATGTCTCCCAGAATCGACTCCAAGTTCTCTTTGGTCCTCACCTTCGCCAGTCTGCTGTCAGCTTTCTCCTTAGAGCAGAAATTGCACAAATACTGTAAGTAAAATGACCTCTGGGGATAAACCGCCATGCTGCCAGTTGTTTATGTCACTGAAGCGCTGCCTTTCATTTCCCTTCGAGTGTCTGATCGACTTTGTTTTGATGTTCTCTGGAAGGGGAAGCAATAATCTAATAGCAGAATAGTGTTACCGGGGAGGAATGCCTGGTTACATCAGCATATCCAGGCTTCTAGGGATGTGCGTTTTTATTACAGCTACTGAAAGAAAGATAAGACAAAGTTTATGATCCCCGGGGGGAGGAATTCTTGTAAATTAAAACAATTGGAAGATTCAGAAGCCTGAGCCCCCCCTTCAGGGCTGACGGATACACTGCTTCTGCTACATGGGCAAACACATTAAATAAATACATAATTAATGATTAAAAAACACACCCATGCATCTCCACATTTGTTACCCAAGTCCCTTGTTCTGCCTGGAATCTCATTTTTCTCTTGAAGGCCATAACGGAATCCTGTCGCCTAATCGATTCTCTTCCCCGGAGATTTAGGCTCTTGCAGACGGTTTTCCGGCAGATTCACCTCAAACTGGGAAGTGGAGCGGAGGGAGAAGAACTCAATAGGAAAACACAGTGACGTGCAACAGCCTTGGGGCAAAAGGAACGGAAAGGGGGAAGTGGGAATGTAGTTCCCGGGAAAGGATTATTGGAGGGGCGAAGACGAGCCTAGAGGGTTTTATCGCCATGACATGTTTCATGGAGGAAAGTGGCCTTCATTTTGGAGGAAAGTGGCCTTCATTTTGGAGGAAAGTGGCCTTCATTTTGGAGGAAAATGCCTTTTTACGTGTTTTTAAATGAAGCGGATTAAACAAGTGGCCACAGTAGCCCTGAAACGCCCCCCCCCCCCCTTTCCTGGTACTTTCACACCCGCAGAAGAAGGCCCCTCCCAGGTCTATTCTCCTGCTCGCCTGTGTGTAAGTGTGTATGCGTGTCTCACAGCGGACAGCCGCGTCCAAAAGAAAGCCCGAGAGCGGGAAGCGGACCCGACTTGCCAAGATTGCCGCCGCAGCCGTCTGCCCGGAATTCCTTCCCTTTTACACTCAAGACGAAACTTTTACATCTCGGCTCCCGTCCGGACTTGCAGAGGAAAGCATTGAGGGAGAGCCAGCGGGAGCGTCGCTGTCTGCAGACGCCCTTCTGAACGGCGCTGATTTCTCGCGGAGCAGAGGCGGGAAGACACAGGGAGTAACAAACCATGCCTGCCCCGGCGGGACAGCGAGAGACCAGGACCCTTCAGCGAGAATGCTGAGCTCCGATGCTCGCCTCAGAGGGTTCCCTTATCTCGGCTCACAGGAGGGGCGTCTCACACTGGGATGAAGGAATTCAGCGCCCTGGGATGAAAGAGTCGAGCAGGCAGCTTTGTTGATCCACCCCCCCCTGCCCCCCTCCCGGCATCAGTGCACTATGTGGATGTTATCTTTAGCTTTATGGATTCTTGGTGTTTCGAATCTCACTCATGGGTCCCACGCAGACGAGCCGACCTTCGAGGTAAGAAGTGAGAAACATTTCCTCTGACTTTGTTTGCGTCCGAACGCAGATTTCAGCCTGTCTGCGTTGCCGTCTGCGCTGATTGGTGCGCAAGCCTACAATGACACTTTTGTCTTCTCCCCGCCATTCATATATAATCTTCTTTCTCCACGCTCAAGTCTGGAATCTCAAGGTTTCCGGTTGTGGTCACGCTAATTTTCAGCCCTTACGATCTGATAGCGATACTTCATTGAAAATGTGGGCTGAGCCTTTTCAGTTCCTGACGCCTCACCCCTCACAGCCCCCCGACTTGTCACATGTCGGTGGTGAGCGTGAGATCCAGTGAACCGTTGCCTAGGCGCCGGCTGGCAGAAATTAGCGATCCAACAGGTTGTTCACAAAAGGCAAAAAGGAACTATTAACTCATCCGTGTGATACAATGGAGCTCATCTTAAAGAAAAGCCTAATTATCGCGCCCGACTGAGAGAATAGTTCCTCTGTGGATAATCGATGCGGAGCTTATCAGTTCACAGATTCCACAGCTGTTCACAAGGATTATTTATTCACTCCGCGCCCCCCCCCCAAGCATAACACATACTCAGAGTTACTCTCTCACAGCAATCAGAAGCCAGGCATCAGGGAGATGACTTCATTCTATCAGAATTATGACCTCATTTCATTTAAGCTGAGCATGACATCCGATTGGCAGCAATGTACAACTGCAGCCACACGTTCTCCACTAATTATTCCTGCATTGGAAACACTTTACTTGATGGGGCACACATACTTAGTAATAACTGAGTTACTACTGAAGTACAAATCATGAACAAATCATGAACAAATCATGAACAAATCATGAACAAATCTAGTCGCTACTTGAGAAAAGATGCGGCGCGATTCATCAATGATGAACAAATATGAGATGTGTATTTCCTGTGTGTTATTCGTAACTTGTTCCTTCAGTAGTTCCTTCAATAGCTCATAAAGGTTTACAGGATTAATTGATACAGTAACAAATATAGTCACTGAGATAAAACATGCATCACGATTCATTAATGATGAATTAATATGAGTTTGTAATAGATTTAGTTTGTGATTAATACATGAGTATTAACATACTATATTATATATAAGTATTTGTGCCCCGTCAAGTAAATTATTACTGATGCATCAAATGAAAACAAAACCCACAACTATACATTTTAACACACGTCTTGACAAGACACCAAGAACAATACTAACTCTCATTTTACAAGCTACATAATTGCTCAAATAATTAGATCGGTCTTCATCTTTTGGCTTTTATGAATCATCACCCACATAACTTCCACTGATTTGACACCAGACCGCAGCACCTTCTAACAACACATTACATGGGATTCTGTTTCAGTTGGGCCAGGGCACAGATTTATGCCAAAAATCCACTGTGAGAGACACAGTTTGTCACTATGGCACCTGATCAGTATCTAGGCAGGTGCACTAGAGGTGTTTTGACCATCAGTCTTTTGCCCTACCCAGTATAAAATTGACCTGTATTTATGGATTATGTTTCAGTTCAGGAAATGTGCGCCTGTGATCAGAAGGTCATTGGTTCGAATCCCGCAGTTGACAGAGTGAGGTCACCGTCAAGCCCCTGATTAAGACCTTTGACTCCCAGTTGCTTCAGGGACTGGTTGACCCTGCTTTTGCAAAAAAAAAATGTGCATCGTTAACCTAACCTGCTCTGATGTTCTCTGTCCTCTCGGTCACCCTCCATCTCTGGGTTCCATCCGTAACAAATCGCATGTTTGTTAAGGACGGAGGTTCTCCTGGCCGTGGATCTCCCTCTGAGGTTCTCCATCCCTCCCGCATGCAGCCGCCGCAGGCGTCCAGCCTGGATGAGCTGCTGGAGATGCTGTACCCAGAGTACAGCCTGGTGCAGGACTGTCTGCGCAGACGGATGCACGGCGCCCCCTGGCGCAGCCACACCGCCCCCGACGACATGTGGGGAGATCCTCGTGAGATGGCACTCTACAAGTTCGACGGGACCTTCGAGGGTGAGGGGGGTGTATCTCGATCTCGCGCTTGCGGTCTGTCCTCATGGCTGCCTGTACTTTTCACAAATGAAATAATTAGTAAGCGTGTAATGAAGCATTGTGTTCAGTCTATTCTACCAAAAGGGTTTAATTCCAGCACTATTTGCACTGTACATGCAGACAGGGACAATTCCAAAGGTGTAAAATTTAGTTTTGATTCACATTTGCTCTTTATTTGCTTACAGCTACACATCTCCTATTTCCTATTTTCAAAAACAATACCAAGAATAACAATTTTTACATGGCACTAATTTCAAGCCAACTTGGGTTCTCTGGCAATATGAATATAAGTCTATTGTAGATTAATTCAGCTATCACATTCAATAAATCAAGTTTCACTTACAGGCTTTAACTTACACAAAAAGTTATTTCTCTTTCAGCTGAAATGTTCTCACATCTCTCAGTTCTCTCTGTCCTCAGACAGTAAATGAAATACCACTTCATTACAGCGAAGTCTTGCCCTTCTAGTCCTGGAGCATTTCTCTATATTTTGGAAAATGTACAGTTAATAAAATGTGTTAACACTTAAAAAGTGGAGGAAACGGAAAACAAGCTGCACAATTAGCTCTTGGTGTTTCTCTACGTTTTGCCCCAAACCAAAAAAAAATGGCAAAACTGATTTAAACAAATGACATCAACATAGAAACAGGCTGTTTTCAGGACACAAAGGGCCTTGTTACACACAGCAGTTTTGCATCAGCCTGAAGACCTTGACATCCAAACCAACAAATGCAATTTTCCACTGCAAACTTAAGGCGGAGTTCTCCAGAATCAACAACGCCGGGCCCAATAATGGACTCCAAGTGGAACAAATAGTGGCCTTTGGGAGTCCATGCCGCAGATAGTATGACTGATAGACACTTTTTCCTGATTTACACTCATTATGTAATTTCCCAGCATCTTTTGTGGTTTGTTGCGGCAAAATCTCCTGATTAATGATACGTTTGAAATTATTTTCATGTTTTCAGTCAGATCTATGTATTAGAGCACCTTTACTGTTCCACACCTCGCATTTTCCGGAACGTTCTGTCTAACCTCCCCTACCCCTCCCAGTCATCATGCAGGAGATCCAGCGCACCGTGTGCCGGCCTCGGGAGGTCTGCCTGGAGGTGTCCAAGGAGAATCCCGAGAGCACCAGCAACTTCTACCTGCCGAGGTGTGTGTCGGTGCACCGCTGTGGCGGCTGCTGCAACCACGAGGCCCTGTACTGCGGCAACACAAGCCACAGCCTCATCAACAAGACCGTGAGTGATGTTCCGGATGCTGCAGTGCATTCTGGGAGAAGGTGCAAATGGGTGACACCATGATGACGATGGTGTCTCCAGGAAAAGTATATCATCATACAACAGCTAATGGATGCCGTTTCTATCTCACTAGAGACGTAATTAGATTAACCCACCTAATTCAATTATACGCATTCTGAAACTTTTTTTCATTCGAATCAGCTCATCAGCTTACTGTTTACTGTATTTATCATAAAAGCAGCAGAATATTGTGGGTATCCATTCCGCTTTTTGACCAGCTGGTGGAGCTGTCCCCCCCGCGGATGGAGCGGTCCGTGATCATGGTGACGTTCGTCAACCACACGGCGTGCGAGTGTCAGGGGAAGAGACCACTGCACTCGATAATCCGGAGGGCAGCGGTCAGCCATCGACCTCTGTGAGTGACGCATCCCGCCCCGGACTGGGAAAATATCGCCCGTCGTGTGACGTAGCTGAGTGGGCTAGAGAGCGGCTGCAGTATCCAGAACCAAACTGTAGGGGCAGCAGATTAGCCTCATGCTTCCAAGGTTGTTGGTTTGAACCCCAGCACTGTGTGTGTGGATTTTGCATGTTCATCCCATGTTTGTGCAGGTTACTCTTGGTTACTCTATTTCCCTCCAACATCCTGTGGCTCTATACCAGGGCTCTTCAGATCTGGACCTCGATTCCAAATCCAGGCCGTGTTTTCAGTTCTCCCAGGTAGTTAGTTGAATAATTACTGATTCTGATTGGTCAGAGGCTTCACACCTGGCTCACAGGTGAAGGAGGGCTGGAAAACCAGCAGGGCTCGGACCTCGAGGACCGTGATTTGAATAACCCTGCTCTATGAGATTGGACACTGTGCTCGTGGCCAGCGGTTCGAATACCAGGGCTAGGCAAATTGATGGCACAGTTGGGCCTGTAAAAAAGCCCCCATATATATATGACAAAGTATCATTATTCAAAAGATTTAGGTAAATTGGTCCCTGCCTCCAGTCTCCCCCAGTAATCCTGTGTTTGTGGACCCCACCCACCAGGTGCTCCGAACCTGATGTCCTGTGTGACCCTGGGTGGGAATGGAACGCAGCTGGATGCCAGTGCGTACCTGCGGGTACGCACCCCTCCCCCGCGCCTGTGCCGGGTGAGCCGGAGCATGTGCTCCTGAAACGCACTCATTTTTATGTCAGCGCGGTGGGGGTCTGTTTGTAAATGTTGCTTAATATGATGCCCATAGGAGCAGAAATATTCATCATCAATTGCAAAAGTTTGCAACTGTGCCCCACTGTGCGACTGTAAACCACTGTGCCTGTGAACAGAAGGTTGTTGGTTCAAATCCTGCACTTATTTCACCATTGAGCCCTTGAACAAGGCCCTTAACCCTAAATCAGGACTGTCTCAACCTGCTCTCTCCAAAAAGACATGCAGAAGGGATAAAATATATAGAATACAGATGCTCCTCGACTGTTGATGGGGTTACGTTCCAATGGACATTGTGGGAAACATTGTAAGTGGAATATGACTAAATAACTAGTCACTGAATAAGTAAATAATTACTATAACCAAATACCAGTAATTCAAAAATAAATAAAGTTTATTTGGTTAAACACAGAAAAAAAAACACTCTGATACGCTGTTAAACACTGTGTGAGATGTTTATGCTCGCGATCGCAACAGAGACGGGAATCGTGGCTGAGCAGATTCTGCCGTCGCTCGGCATCAGTAGAAAGACTGTAATGCTCAGGAATGAATGTGCGTGTCACTTCCTGCCAGCAGACCCCCTGGATGCAGCCCTGCTGGCACTGTGCGGCCCCAACAAGGTGCTGGACGAGGGCCGCTGCGAGTGCGTCTGCGAGAACGGGCTGACGGAGGCCAGCTGCGGCGCAGGTTGGCGTTTGGACGCAGCCGCCTGCGAGTGTGTCTGCGACGGGCTGCCCGCCCCCGGCACCTGTCCTCCCAGCCAGCGCTGGGAGCCCGAGCTGTGCGGCTGCATCTGCCGAGCCACCTGCCCACGCAGCCAGCCCCTCAACCCCGACACCTGCCTGTGTCAGTGCAGGGAGAGCGAGCGCAGCTGCCTGCTGCAGGGCAAGAAGTTCAACCGCGACAACTGCAGGTAGATGACCCCGCCCCCACAGATCACATGACCATGTGTTACATTCAGGTATGGACGGATAAATAGATGGGTGGATGGGTGGACAGACGGATGGACACAGACAGACAGACAGATAGAGACACAGACAGATAGAAAATTATCATGGAGAACCCTCCCCCCCCAGCCCTAAATGAACAATGGAAAAAATTCATGTCATGATATATTTGATGATATTTGTGATAAAAATCTCACTGCTAATAAAACAAATGAGTTGAAGAAGCCAAAACAAACTTGTTATTAATTACCAATACTGTCTAATGGGTTGATATCATATGCTTTTGCCCAATTGTCACAACACACATTTACACAGTAAAAGAGACTTTAATAGACAAGAACAACAAATAATAAATGACAATAAACAGTAACAGTGCAAATAATGTCAGGGAAAGTTTGGCGTGGAATTCCGTAGTAACGGCTCGGAGATGAACGGTGCTGCACAGTGGGCTGTACGATTATGAAGGTTCTGTGAGTGAATCTGGCCCGTTCAGACAGACATGGCAGTAACGATGGCTGAAGGCCAATCAACATGCAGTCGGTGTTTTATGTCTGAAGGCCTGCCTGTAACGCAGTAACGACGGCTGAAGGCCAATCGACATGCAGTCTGTGTTTTATGTCTGAAGGCCTGCCTGTTACACAGTAACGACGGCTGAAGGCCAATCCACATGCAGTCGGTGTTTTATGTCTGAAGGCCTGCCTGTTACACAGTAACGACGGCTGAAGGCCAATCCACATGCAGTCGGTGTTTTATATCTGAAGGCCTGCCTGTTACGCAGTAACGACGGCTGAAGGCCAATCCACATGCAGTTGGTGTTTTAAGCCTGAAGGCCTGCCTGTTACGCAGTAACGACGGCTGAAGGCCAATCCACATGCAGTCGGTGTTTTATGTCTGAAGGCCTGCCTGTTACGCAGTAACGACGGCTGAAGGCCAATCCACATGCAGTCGGTGTTTTATGTCTGAAGGCCTGCCTGTTACACAGTAACGACGGCTGAAGGCCAATCCACATGCAGTCGGTGTTTTATGTCTGAAGGCCTGCCTGTTACACAGTAACGACGGCTGAAGGCCAATCCACATGCAGTTGGTATTTTAAGCCTGAAGGCCTGCCTGTTACGCAGTAACGACGGCTGAAGGCCAATCCACATGCAGTTGGTATTTTAAGCCTGAAGGCCTGCCTGTAATGCAGACGCACTTCTTATCAGGACCGGTTGCATTCTCACGCGGGTGGAGTGTGGGGCACGGCTCCTTCCCTCTCCCTCACAGGCTGTCCTCCCTCCCCCCGCCTCCCACACTCACGCCATCGCTATAGGATGAACTTACCACTGACGGGGCCACCAATGTCACCAGGATGTGGGACCACGCGACTAAGCTGCCGTCGGCGCTGCGAGATGTTGATATTAAGTCAAGTGTCATCAGTGATGGTGACTTGGAGGGTTACTGGGTGCAGTAAAGAGGACTGGGCTCACACCTCAGACCACAGACTGCCCCCGGGGGGCAGGTCTGCATTCCACAGGGCCCCAAACCTACCCGCTTTCTTTTTTCTTTCTGCCACAGCTGCTACAGGCTGCCCTGCAGGACCCCGCGCCGGAAGTGCCCCCCCGGGCACTACTACAGCCCCTCTGTGTGCCAGTGCGTTCCCAACTACATGAGGTCAGGGGAGTGGAACTGGGGTGGGCGCCGGGACTGACTGGCCTCGCTGTTGCTGCTCTCCCCCCCCCAGCACCCTTGGTTGCCCTGGGAGACCGGATGTAAGGTTTTTTTTTTTTTCTTTCAAAGAGCACCGCTCAAACTTTTGTGTGCCTGGTGGGACAGAAGTCGTCCCCCCCCCTGGGAATCCGGGTATGAGTGCTCATTCCCATGAGTGGGCGACTCCCCAGCTGCGTGCAGTAAAAACGCCACCCTTGGGGTGCAGGCTGCATCCAGACGATACAGGAAGGAACTGGAGGTCATACTTCCAGCCCCTCGCAACAGGCTGAGAGGGGGAGGCATCTCTGTTCTGGGATCAGCGAGGGGAACTGGCGACTAGAACTGGAGAGTAATAATAATAATAATCATCATAATAATCAGAATAAGAATAATAATAATAGCAAATCCTATATATTTGTCTATCTGGAGCAGATCTGGGCAAAACAAGTCCACGAAGCTATTTTTACTGGCTTGAGAGATCATTAAAATAAGAGAAAAATAAAGTTTTCTGTTCAAATCTTTGACGATGAACAGATTTTTCCCTACGATTTTTTTTCTTTTAATTAATAATAAATATATAAGCTAAACATGAGAATGAATTGGATCTATTGATTTCTGCATACATTTCCAGAAAAGGTCAAATCTAACGAGTTTGCTACTGTACAGTAGCTGTCGTGGGACGTAAAGAAAACGGCCCCCGCTGATATGGGGAAGCTTCCTGCTCAGGCCTGCTCTAGACCAGTGGCTTCTGAATGTGAAAGTTACACTGAATCTTTTACCCCCGCAGAAGATTTTCCACTAAACCTTATGCATTCATGTTTTTGTACATCTCATCTAACGTACTTGCTTGAGTAAACTGAATGTTGATTTAACTTTAAAGAGTAGATACATATTTATTATTTGTTTTGTAAAGGGATTAACTGCCTTAGAAGCATTAATATTATGCGTTGAGCTATGGACAGTATAAATCAGGGCTGTTCAAATCACGGTCCTCCAGGTCCGAGCGCTGCTGATCTTCCATCTTTCCTTTACCTGTGAGTCCGTTGTGAAGCCTCTGTGCCCAATCAGAATCCACCCACTTTCTGTAACCGCTAATCCTGTTCATGGTTGTGGGGGGTTCAGAGCCTATCCTGGGGGCTGACAGCACCAGGCATGGGACAACCCAGAATGGGGCACCAACCCATCGCAGGGCATATTCACATGGCATACATGCATAACTATGGGCAATTTGCTAAGTCCAGTGAACCTCAGCATGGTTTGGGACTGTAGGGGGGAAACTAGAGCACCCAGAGGAAACCCCGCGATGACACGGGGGGGACATGCACACTCACAGAGCCAGTTATTAAACTAACTACCTGGGAGAACCGAAATCATGGCCTGGATTTGGAATTGAGGTCCAGATTTGAAGAGCCCTGTGGGATATATCACAAAGCAGGACTTCTTGCTTAGCCAGATAACTTCTTGGATTTAAGGTAATCTGGGTTAAATTGTCTTTATCTTCGTTCACTTACATTTAGCCCAGACTACCTTAAATCTGACAAGTAATCCAGCTGAGTGAGAAATCCTGCTTTGTGGAATACCCCCCGATATAGTTTGCTAGGTACAAGATATGATACTAAGCGTTATGTTGCTTAATGTCTGTATTATTATGTAACTGGGAAGAAGGCTATGGGTATGATTTAAGGAGGGACATTGTGCAATTTAAGGAGGCGTCACTGTGTTTCCAGTGCTTTGCTATGTGTCATTTAAAGCTATCAAAGAGCACCACTTATCCAGTGAGGTTTTAGTGCATGTTTGAAAATCAGGAATGAGATGAAAGTATATCTTTACTCCTTTAATTTATATGACATGTATGTTCACTATAGCACCACAATTCCTAGAGCAATAAACTCTGAACAGTAAAAGTGGCATTGAAGGTGTTGCATCTGCGATAAAGCAGATTTATTGATATTAATAAATTCTTATCAGGTGACTTTAAAATTAAATATGTTGTCCTATAACGCAATAGTCGCGTTAATGATAAACCTAATCAAGTCGCGTTAAGCGAATTTGTGCTAAAGAAACAACAGGGATTTTTGGAAAAATGACATAATGAGAGCACAGTCTTATAAATAATAAATATGCCTGTTTAAATGTGGAAGGACAGCAGACCACACACAGGGGGTGACCTGGCGCAGTAACTGTGCGTATCGGGGGTGCGCCTCTGTGCGTCCCACGTATTCCTGTTGGGGGAACGTTTCCCAAAACCATCACTGCTAAATCACATATCTGGAAGTATACAACTGAACAGTCCCAACTATGCAGGTCACTAATGGAAGCTGTTGGGAAACGTATCCCAGATCGGTGCAGCCTGATGCTGATTTTTGAGCTCACCTGGGACTTGTAAGAAGCCGGACTTCATGCTTAGCCAGATAACCTGTCTGATTTAAGGTGCCCTGATTCAAATGGACTTTATTTTCATTCACTTACATTTAGTCCAGACTACTTTAAGTCCGACAAGTGTTGGTTGAAACCCATTTGTGTGCACCTGTGGTAAAATGAAATGCTTTTTTCAGGGTGTTTTTTTTTCCTCCAAGGAAAACACATTTTTTTCCTATTTGAAATTTCATCAAATTTAAGTGCTTGTGTAACAATGTCTTTTTTGTTCTGCACTAGAAGTCTGTAATTCTTTCCACAATCCCTTCAATCCGGAAAACCTGTCATGGTCCCAAACCGAATTAAGTGCTCTGAATGGCAGAGCGAGAGAGGAGACAGATTGGGCCATTTCAGCCCAAATATGTTGCTTCTTCTTTATATCATGGCTTGACATGTAGCAAGTTTTAACCAATTTGTCAGTCCACCGGCAATGTAGATACAGTGCAGGTCCACTCATACACGCGTATTTTTAAAAACGGAACTTTTTCTATGCGTTTTGGCCTTTCGTCCACACACAAACGGCGTATTAGGTAACTGAAAATGCAGGTTTCGCAAAACCACATGCAGAGTGATGATTTTCGGATACTCCGCTTTTGAGCATTGACAGGGAAATCCGCGTTTGCGTGGACGGGATTTTTTTTAATAACGGAGGAGGGAAAGCACCATTTTTAATACGTGCGGACAAGGCCAAAAAAAAAAACTCATACAAAACAATCGAAGGCCTGTATGACAAAGCCAGATAACATGGATTTAAGGTGCCCCAGTTTAGATGGACTTTGTCTTGTTTTTGTTGACTTACATTTAGTCCAGACTACCTTAGATCTGACAAACAATTTTTAATTCTCAATGGAAAACAATGGAATGTTAACACTAATCAGTTCATTTAAAAGATGCCTGTGAATGACCTTGATTTAAACCTGAAGGTGTGCGTTTAGGTCTTTTGTCATCCACGTAAAAATCACCTTTAGCGTGCAGTTTTGCTTTTTTGCTGCCGAAGTTGGCCGGCCCCACTTAGGGCTGCGTGAGATCTGGGCGTGAATGTATGGGGCATGCCCAGTAATCACCAGGGCTTTAGATGATGCCCGTAAACATTATATCCGGATGCCGGCTTTTCAGTACTATACAGACGGCTACTCACGCCCGCAGTTTGGTAAGCAGATTAGCAGGGCACCTAAAACATTAATGAGACGCATATTGTGATGCCCAGAAGTTAGTAGTCTGTATGAATTTGTTTTCTCCTATAAAAGGTTTAATAAACCTGTCGGACATTAAACTGCAAAAAGTACCGCTGTCTGTTTACCCAGAATATCTCTTCTTTTTAAGGATGTTGTGCCTGCTGATCTGCCCCTTCCTTCACCGCCGCTTCAGTGCTTCTCACTTCCCTGATTTACCAAAGCAGTAGCGTGTGGCGCGCTCCGCTAACCGAACTTCGTAAACATAAGGATACGGTGATTTTATACAGGCTACTGTCTCACAAGAAATTTCAGGCGAATGCTTCACCCGTTGTCTAAAGCCCTGGTGATTATTGCGCATGCGCATGTATGGAAGCGATTACATGGCAATGTGATATCCTGCTGCCCTAACTGCAGCACAGCTTTTCCGGAGCATCTAAATCATAAACTGTTATCTTGTCACTCATGGAGTTCATGGTAACTTAGGTGAGGACAGAGGGCTCTAAATAGACGGCGATTACGCCACTTGTGGTGGGTCATCGTTTCCCAGTTTCACAAAAAGCAGATTAAGACCAGTAGGCAAATGGCCATTAAAGTTGTCTGTCTTATTGTATTGTCTCTATAACTGATGCTCCCTCACGATGCAGATAATGTGCTTCATTTGGGACTCCTTGAGTAAACACAATGTCGGTCAACACAATGTCAAACCAGCGGTATCCAAGGATTCTCTGAAGAGACACAGTACCGAAGGAGTCCAGTCATCGTCTCAGCTCACTGGAGTCCATGTCTCACAGCGATACAGCAAGACAGGAAGCACCAGGACTCTAAAGACCTGGACCTTCGTCCTCTTACAAAGATATCGGGAGCCACACACCCCTTTCCAGCGACCTCATGACCCCCCCCCCCCCCCCATGCTCTCCCAATCCGTCTGCTGACTTCACAGGAAGAGTCACCAGAGACACGAATGTCGCTGCCAAGGTAAGTGAATCTCTCGGCGAGGTCGACATTCTCGCCTCAGACAGACACACTGCTGATGGCTGTGCCCAAGAGGTCAGAGGTCATTAAGGGCCGGGATCGTTGTGTTGCTCCAGGCGGTCACCCTTCGCCTTCCAGACAGGGACAACAAGTCCTGTGTTTCAATAAAATTGATGAAAATACCTGTAAACTGATGAAAATCTGAGATTATCATAATGCTTTATGGTTTGATTACATAGATATTAAGTCAGCCAGCTCAAATGCTGTTTATGGAAACACACCCAATTATTAATAATACTTTTGCCAGAAGCACTGACTTAAAGTGGGAAAAGGCTCTATCAGCAACAGGGCGAGTAACAGGGCGAGTAACGGGTGAGTAACAGGGCGAGCAATAGTGCGAGTAACGGGTGAGTAACAGGGCGAGTAACAGAGCGAGTAGTCCCACATTATTTGGTTATTAAAAAACCTTTTGGAGCAGCAAACATCACAGATCAGCCTGACAGACGGGCACCACCTTCCCTGAAAAGCAGGAGTTGAGGCTTGTCAGGGGAAGATGATCTTTGTGGGGTTGGGTGGGGGGGTGTTTCCTGTTTGGGGGAGGGGGGGCATACCAGCAAGCCGGCAGTTTTGCCTTTTAATTCACCACAATTATTTTTTTACACTGTCTGTCTCACATTGGCACTTTATCAATCAGACCTTTCTTTCAACGTGGATTAGAATCCTGATTGTCCTCTGTGGTTTTAACAATGACGCCGTTTAAAAACACAAGCTGTGCTGTTTTCATTACAGCCATTAAGATCTGCTGAAAATGCAGAGCACTCGTGTTAGGGATCAAAATATTAAGGGGTGGAATCAGACTTACCGTATCGCGCGGCTACGCTTGTCTCTCCGAATAAGGAGTTGTATTTCACTTTGAGTTTGCTGAGGGTGTTTATTGTATAAGGGCCTCGGTATGTACGTGTTTACAGCAAAGGGGCCCTCATACGACCACTGAAGCACAGCAAACCGGCATGATGGCGGCACGTAACCCTCACCGGACCGACAAGCCGCAGGGCGTGTTGGCAGGCATGCATTCCTGTGCGGAAACCGACCAGATATTTAACATACATAATGTTCCCTCCCAGGGTGGAGAGTAATTCATACATTGGCTTAATGTCATGGCCCCACAATCCTTTGCTCGGTGCTGCACTGAAACAGGAAAGTATAGATGAATACATGTAGTTCACTCTTTACTGTACGTAGTTATAGTCATGGTGACACTGATGGCTTTATGACCTTTGAATGCTTTTCTATTGCACTTCCAGGCCCTTGAATAGTCATATTAGGGTCTTAGTTTGTTAATAGTACTATGTGTAGTTGTGTAGTTGCTGTGTACCTTCTGCTCCAACACTACTCACACCTGCACCTGGGCTTTCACTGGAAGCTTTCACCGACTACCTGACAGCAGGGATGTTGGTATTATGCTATTTGTCTCACTTGCCTCATTTGCCAATTATTGTTATAATAATAATAATAATTATTATTATTATTATTACAGGCCATGACTAGTTTTCTCCCATAGTTTAAAGCCACACTGGCATCTCTGAATCACCTGAAGGGCATCCTTGAGTGACCTCAGATGGACTGGTATTCTGTCCACTGGCTTGTTCTCAGCGCCTCCTGGGACTGGTCCCAGGTCCCCAGCGATCCGGTACCGGGTAAGCAGTTGGAAGATCGTCGCATGGACTGATGGATCAGCAGTGGTTAAAAAAAAAAAAACAGCAGCGCCGAAGATTCCAGGAACGTCTAATCTCAGTTAGACAGCCGGAGGCCTCCAGATGTAAACAATTTCAGGAGCTGCAAAATGTAAAAAAAATAACTTACTAAGATGATGCACCCTGCCTTTCTGAGGGGGAGACTCCGCACAGAACTGGACTCATGGGTCTCCGTAAGCAGAACCACGCAGCACTGTTTTCTAAGGCACGTTCTGTTCTGCAGATCTTTTTTGTTGTTAACTGGAAAGACTTTCCGTTTATCAAATTATCAAATAAGAAATGAAACTGTCCATCGTTGCTTACGTCGCCCCACCAGAAGTGAAAGTCGCTGGTGTTTCTGCCTCGGCTTTTTGTTCGTATTATTCTCTCTTAAAGCTATATGCCGTGACGAGCCCAGTCCGGATCTGGGCCAAATATCGTTCAGAAATCGCCGCAGGTCCGTAAACCGGATCTGGCCCGGTGTCTTTTTGCACGACGGACCAATACTGGTCTGAATCCACTTTCTGGATTTGAAACAGATAAGGGCCACATCTGGGCCAGATTCACACTGAATGAGGAGAGCTGAAGCTGACACTCCATGCAGGTGCTGTGGTCGGCGCTGCCAAATCTGGCCCGTGTCTCTACCAGAGTCAAAAGGTAAATTCAGATCAGGCTGAAATGGCGACAGTGAGTGGCTCGGTGGGCTAAGGCTCTGTGCTTGTGATCGGAAGCTTGTGGGTTCAAACCCCTGCCTCTCCCGAGAACAGTACACATTAGCTGCCCTTGCACTGTCTCCCCCAAAGATGTAAGGAGTATGAAAGGGTCTGTACCAGGATGTTTTATGTGGTTTTCTCATTTTTTTCCAGACTGACTCCTCACCAGTTCCACTCCAGGATCCAGCCTTAACACATGGGGCTGGTGTGGCTCAGTGGGTTAAGTCTCTGTGCTCGTGAGCTGAAGGTCACCGGTTCAAACCCCAGCCCTGCCAGAATGGTTGCATTTCTGTAGGCCCATAAGCAAGGCCTTCAATGACAGTTGAGGGGGGGTAAGCACGATCAGAAAACAGAAGAACTATATGGCTGTACTCATGTAAATCATAAGTGTTTATTAATATGTGTGTGTTCCAGTATACTGGAGCACAATTTAAAACTTTCATTGACACAGTTATAACTTCTTGTAGAGGAACACTTTCCTTTACCTCCCCGATCTTGGATGGTCAGACAAGCCACAGCATGCAGAGAGCTGGGGGTTAAAGGCCTTGTTCAAGCAGGAGCAGCCACTCCAGCAGGACCAGGATTCAAACCAGCAACCTTCAGCTCACAAGCACAGAGACTTAACCCACTGAGCCACAGAGTAGCCACACACCTTAAGGTGGGATCCTGGAATAAGTGTCAGAGCTACATTTAACAAACATGCTTTATTTGCACAAGCACAGATACATTGGATGGCTTCTCTTCACTGACCCAATCTTACCTGCACTGTTCTATGTGATAGTAGTCAGCCCATACCTTCATATAATTGTTTCTGTGACTATAATGTTTGGCTTCTTATTTCAGGATTGAAACCAATATAAGTAGAAAACTTCTTATAAAACTTTGTTATTTAGTCTGTCATAAATCCCTAGACCAGTGGCCTGTACTACAAAGCGGGGTTACTGGCTTATCGGGGTAACTTGTCGGATTTAAGGTACCACAGTTTAAATGGACTTCATATTCGCTCACTTACATTTTGCCCAGACTACCTTAAATCCGACAAGTTACCCCGATAAGCCAGTAACCCCGCTTCGTAGTACAGCCCACAGGTCTTATTTAATAAAAACTCCAAACTCAACCTGCACCTTTAAGATCTAGCTTGGAGGGCAGGCCTGCTAACTGCTGTAAAGCATCCTAACTGGCTGAGCCACACGTCCCAATCAATTTCCCTATCAAACAGACGTAAATAAACCTTCGGAATGGTGTCACTATGTGCAGTGTTTTTTGATCAATGACTGGGTGTCCAGGATTTTAAAGGGGATGAGATGACAGCCCTAATCTAAAGACTGGCAAAGCATCGACTGAAGCGCAAACACACTGAAGATAAGGCGGCCAAGTGCCGTGTCAGTGAAGTGAGACACAGGCGCCATCTTCAGGTGACTTGGGTGTAATTGCACCTAAGTCCCAGTACATCAGTGGTTCTGAACCCAGTCCGCAGTTTTGCTCTAGTCCTGCTACTTATATGCCTAAGACAGGTAATCATGTGGTTTATAATGAGTCAAATCAGGCACGTAGGTGTCAAAAACAATCAGAAAACATGGTGACAAACTGCCCCGAGGAATTACCATTTAAATTGCTTTATTTTTTATAATTTATAAGCTTTTTAAATTATTTGTCAAATAATTCAAATACATTTATATCTGTTCAGGTAGCCTTGGATGCATGTAGAATCTCCCAGAGTCCCGAATCCTGAAAGCTGGTGGTTGGAAGGGAATTAAATACAAAAATCTACGTTCCCCAAACCTCATGTTATAAACCCAAACCCAGCGACATTGCATGCACCACTGACTCTCTCACATCTCCATGCCCTTCTCTGCTTCCTGTCCTTCCACAGCTCCATGCCATTGAAAGGTAAATGGTTTCTGTGGAGACACCGAAATGCATGGGGGCTGGAGGGGGGGGAAATCCTGCTGTGATCTACACGGGGGTGGGAGGTACAAAGCGCAGAACCAAATGCTAACTTTAAAGCATGAACCCGAAAATTAAATGCCTAATCTCCCCCCCCCCCCCCCTTCATGGGTATTTCTACCATAAAAACGCAAACAGAACAACAAAAGACAGATCTGGAGGAATTCCCCTTTAAAGAACAATCTGAAACGCGCACTGTGCCGTTAGGTCTGCGAACAGGCATGAATAAAACACCATTGTGCTAAACGGTGCTTTACATATATACAAAAAATAACAATGGAATGAAACAATGTTACATCCTCATTCAGTGTTTCAAAGAAACCAGGGCTTCTCACTGTGACTGCTGGGCACCCGTTACATTAAACGCAGAAACCATCCAACACGCCCTTCAGATTACGGATGACACCGGCTACAATTACGACCGTCTCCTCATCAGATGTTACTCATCCGGCAGAAACTGAGGGTGAGAAAGATTCAGTTACAGTGGGGAAAAAATAAACAGATACAAAGAAGTGCATTGCATACCGTACAAAAAGTGTAGACCGTAAACTGTTAAATGCTTAAGTTACGCTTCCCTTTAACATCCACTCGGAATGAGGAACATTTATTCCAAAGAAGAAACACAAAAACAAAACAATGGACGCAACTTCTCAAGTGACAAGGACCCACCTTGCTCCAAAACTGCAAAAACAAGAGAAAAAAAAAAAACGAGCGTCCCATCAGAAATTCCCAGTAAATGCCGTCCCAGTCTACTCTGTGGCAGCATCTCCACCGTGAGACGAGTCCGGGAACGGATCCGACTTTGCAGTGTTCAGGACATCCGGGCCAAGGCGCCGCGCCTCAGCGATCAGCCGCTTGACTCCCACCATCCACTGGCTGACCTCGCCTGCGAAGTCCACCATCAGGCTTCGGTGGATCTCGTCTGCACTGTCCCACTTCTGACTCTTCATCTCTGGGACAAGGGAGTAGCCAACATGACCCCATGTGAAACAGTTTGCACCGAGTGACACAATTCCAACATAGAGACAAGGATCGACCATCACCTACGACCTCTTCTGCAGAACAGAATCAGTCATTTAGCCCAGGGATCACCAACCTTTTGGAAACTGAGAGCTACTTCACGGGTACTGAGCCATACAAAGGGCTACCAGTTTGAAACGCCCTCCTAAACTTATCTAAACTTCAAGTGTAATAAACATGTTTTAAATGCTTTTTTTTTTAGATGTTGGCATTTTCAAATCCACATAAATGCAAATGTGATTAAAGAGGAATAGCAACAGGATAAAATTACATTTTAGACGCTGCTCACTGGTGAGTTATGCTACTTTTAGAACAGATCCGCGGACGACTCATGTGGTCCTTGGGGGCACCATGTTGATGAGCCCTGATTTATAACTTACTGTATATCAACTTTTCTTACAATGCTGTTACAGATAACCATTCAGAGTAACATAACCCCCCCCAGCCCCCATTCAAATCACACAACGTTAAGGTCTGCAGAACCTCCATACCTTGTGCCAGAAGGTTCATCCTTCTTCTAACAGGGAGCGAAAGCTTCCCATCTCTCCAAGCATCTTCAAAAAGCTTCAATCTTCTGGCCACATCATCACACACTTGTTTCTGTTGGAATATAATTAAAGTAAAAAAATGTACCACTGTAAATTTTACCACTGTGAAAAGCATTTTATGGATGCTATTTCCCAAAAAAAAAACTGCAACTTTAAGACGACGTTACTTTATACTGTACAGTACGTTGCCCTAGACTGAAATACTGTCAGGCGCCGCATAACGTTGTTTTGGTCAACAGTGGACTGCATTTACGATGCTGGTCCCTTTAGATTAGGAAACAACAGAGTTAAAAATTGCCACTGCGCGCAGAGCATTCCTGACTCGTTTGTGGTAATGCTGGTTTGTTGCGCTGCCGGTCATATAAAATACAGCACAGACAATTATGTACAGCATGTAATATTAGATTATGTAGCCTAGGTGTGCAGTAAGCTATATCATTTAGGTTTGCGTATACACAGTATGATGTTCACACGACGATAAAATCAGTTAATGATGCATTTCTCAAATAAATTTTAAAATGTTGGAAACGTTTTGCTAAGAATTCAGTTTACCTTCACCGTACGCCTACAAGACGTCAGGGTGCAGGTTAACACAGTGATGACGTCATCAACGCAGGGCTCATTCTCCGATTGGGCAGTGGGTGTGTCCGACTGTCCCTTCATTGGAAGAGACCGTGGGGGTGTGGCCACCCCACAAGGAGGTGGGGCCAGAGGGTTGCTGGGTGGAGTTGAGTGACTTGCTGGAGGAGTCATACCTGGAACAGGACCTAAAAAAGGAACACAAACCCCCATGAATACAGTGCATGCAGAACCACCTAAAACGAGAATAGACACTAAATGCTCATGAAGTGCTTTGTATTAATGAAGCAAAAAACTTTGTGTGTTTGTTGATTACCGAATTATGATCCTTTGTATTTGGGTTATAAATGTCATGATTCAGAAGCACAACAAGCATAATCTCCTGTTATATAAGATACTTAAAGCTACTTCACTATATCCCACTTACTTTGACAGTCGCTCAGTTGTGGTGGGGGAACTCGTTTATTGAGGAGGTTCCGCTTTGGTCCAGCTTGGGTCTGCAGACCGTAAGAGAACTGGGGAGGGTCGTTCCAGCCCCGGTCCTGGTTCCCTACAAAGATCATTCATGTCCGTTAATATTAGAAGTGTACCTGTCGACATTTCAACGGCAGTTCAATGTTCAACATTTATACATATACGTATTTATCGGTATATAGAGATGCAGTAAAACAGAACACACTACGGTTCCAGAATTACAAATTCAAACCTGGTTTAATGTACTGTTCCTCCATAACGTCTCCTGTCCGGTCACAGTCTTAGCATATCCGGGACACGTGTAAAGCCGGCCAAACTGCAGTTCGCTTCTTACACGGATATCCGCCTTCCCTTTGTGGTGTGGAGGAAGAAAGTTGGGAGTGAAGGTTGTTATTATTGTCGAGAAGACTCGCACACTGCTCCCGATCGAAGCGGCTCCACGCATACTACCATCGCACTGTGCCACGTCATCATTAGGCGACGCTCTGTAGTTGTCTAAAACGGCACAAAGTTTTCAAAACTCGTTTTCATTTTACTCGATTGCTGGGAAAACATACGTGTGGAAATTTAGTTCTTGATTCCTGATAGTTTTTAGGGCAGAGGTGATCAAGAGCACGGCTGTGGTGTCATTTTAGACATTTCTATATATCTGCATCTCAAAAGAATCGCACAGACCACATAATCTCAAGTTTATTTCCTCTTGGCAATATGTTGCCCCTACATTTAAAAAATGACACTTTTATGTATGTGCAACTGGCAAGTTCACATATCTGAATATGTCTTAATATACAATAAACAAACTACCACTACTTATATTATGCACCTTGTAACTCATGTATCATTTGTTTAAATGCACGTTCTCCTGCAAAATGAAAGTTTGAATAGCCTCCCACTTCTCTTGCCCAGGCATGTGTGAGTATTCAGTGCAGTAAATAGGGTAGAATTATATACGTGTGCATGTTCGTATTTTCTTGTCCATTTTTTTCTGACATCTCCAGAAATGCGGGACTGCCATCAATCATACATTATCCTTTTAGTGCGTCATAATTTAGAGCGTCATAATTCATAATTCACGAGATATGTTTTCCCGTGCATATATTCAATTCTCAAACAGAAATTTTCGTGCTTGGGTGGTCAAAACCTACCTTTCAAATCCATGCATGTAACTTCATGAAGTGCATAAGCTTAGTGCAATATACACTTTCTGTTGATTCGCTTTTACAATATTCATAAATATGCCTTACAAAATGTATGCATCAAAAACACTGTTGATCTGTGCAACTACAGCTGTCTTAAATAGATGTATTTTATTTAATAGGAAAACTGATACTATGTACTATTGTTTTTTTTACCGTTTAAATATGTTCCTTGTGTTTCATCCTAAAACTGCAAGAAAATAAATGCTTTATTAGCTAAAAAAAAAAAAAGTTTTGAAACCAGCAATGTGTGCATAGCTTCGTATAGTATGAATTACCAGTACAAATATAACGCTGTCCCTTTTTTGTGACACTTCTGTATTTATGAGAGAACCGTTTCCCAGGATCTTCTTGTGACTAGAGAGGTATGGAATGACAGATGAGAGCATCTTAATTTATCTGTTAGAACTGCACTTTATGCAATACTGCGTCTTAATTGCAAAAGATGCTAGTTTGATGACGAGCTTGATAAAAGACTAACAACAGATTGACTGGGGAAAAATATGAAATAATTTAATTTTTGCACTTTCAACATTCTTTTTTTTTTTGGTCTGCAATCTCTCTACAGAGTTACGTTTTAAAACTTCTTGATGAGACACGTGTATAGTTTTAAAACCATGTACAAACAGGTGAAAAAAGCAGGAGGTCTTCATGCGTGACAATTAACAATCACCTCAGATGTCAAAATAAGAGTCCTCCTTGTTGGCCAAGTCACAGTCACGGTACGTTATCGACGGTTGCTAGGGAGCGGGTACGGGGGAGGGTTTGTTTCGGAAGGCCTCGAAGAAGGCCAGCATGCTCTTTCTGACGTTGGTCGTCCCAAACTTTGGGGGTGAGAGTCCGCTGTGGGGGGGTAGGAGGGAGGTGCTGTCTACGGAGCTGGTCCGTTTCACCTTGCTGCCGGACCGCCACATTTTCGACTTGAGCGGCGGGGTTTGGGCCACCAGACATTTTTGATACTGGACCTGGTAGGAGGGGGGTTGCATGGTGAGCCTGCAGTTATTGCTGCGTTTCTGCACTTATTTTCAGACTTTTAAAGAGATACATTCAGTCCTGCTACAACATGTGATATCACGCCACAAATCTGTTCTAACACGATTGATATATTAGTACCCAAGTCCAATTTGAGTTATTTTCGTTCAGAAAGAAAAGTATTCCGCAAACTACAACACTACTTGCACACAAAAACAGCTATCCAACTGAACGATAGTGATGTACAGTATGATTCGCGAACGAATCGTTCTTTTGAACTGGTTTGTTTCAGTGACTTGGATGAACTGGTTGTCTAATATAAAAGAATTAAACTTTTTGTGCATCCACACATGGCACAGATGAAAGTCTTAGATTCTAAAAATCTAAAAAAGTTATCATATCAAAACACAGCAACCTTTTTAAATTCTCTTACATTTGTTTTTGTAGAGAGGCTGTAGCTACGTTGCCTTCTGCGCCCCCACATACCGTAATCCGTTATATCTGTGCTGTGCGCACGCGAAGCCCGGCCGCACGGCGACTGTGGCTCACTGCTCCCGACTAACGATGACGAAACAACGCTTCATGAACCATTTGCCGTATTTTCTGACCCCACGTTTCGGCCATTGCTACTCCCAACTCTCGACAATCGGCAAGTTAGCGAGTTCAGCAAGTTCAGTTGAAGCGGTTTCCAGGCAATTCTCATGAGACTCATAAAAATGCATATAATTACATTATTGGCCACTGGTATCACTGTTTTTATTATTTAATTAATTCCGTTTGGCTTAAGTTACTAAGTTTTACCGGTCACATCCTTCTAACCCTATTTCTCCTGTTGGATATTTTAGTACGAGATTTTAGTGAACGAGAGGTTTTTCAGGAACACATCGGTCGCGTAGCAGGACTGACCATAGTGGTGAATAAGGTACATTATAATACGAATGTCTTGCGTTATTCATGAAGCACTCATTGTGGGTGTTTAGATGCGCTATCCAGCAGATCCTCTATGAGGCCTGCTGGGCACGTGCAGTAGCCGGGGTCTCTGGACCGTGGTCGTCCGCTTTGCGGTCCAGTAGTGAGCATACCATGCAAGCCGCCTGCACCGCCTCCGAGATAAACCCGGCGTCGGGCTCGCACCAGAAGACATGACACTGGAATCGCTGTGTCCCGCCGTCCACGATCACCGCAAAGGTGTGCCTGTCGTGGCCCACGCCCAGGAAGGTCAGGTAGCGCACCTGAGACTCCCAGAGTGGGTCATCTCCATCCTGAAAGACAGGAGGTCCAAGGTCTTAAGCCATTTATCTGCTCGGGGCAAAGAACTGAACTTAATATGATAATGTACCCAAGTTAAGAAAAAGACAAAAACAAACAAGAATTTTTGCGGATATCTTGCTGGATGGTTAGAAGAACATCGCCTCAGTTCCCAAACCTCTCCTCTGGGCCACCTCAGCCGTTCCATATCTTAAATTCACCTTCAGCTCTATTAATTAATTAACTTAATTAGTTAAATTACTATTGATTATCTAAACAAGGCAGGGCAGGTGGTCGAGTCCAGAAATACATGTGTGCACTGGACGGTCGCTGCAAATACTGCGGTAACTTTAGGAGATGCTTTGAAATGGCTAAGCTGACTCACTTCGACAGATATAATTTTGTGGTTTTACACCAAGATGAAGATCATTTAGACATAATTTCCTGTGACTGCCTAAGATTTTTGCACAGTACCGTACATGTAGCTGGTCCTAACCCCAAAACCCCCACACGGGACGTCCCCATCACCTCTCCTCTCCAGAGGGACAGCACGGCGTCCGAAACGCGGAGAACCGTGGGCTCCCACTCATCCCTGTCCGTCATGTTCATGACGTTCTCGATTGCCCTGTTCAGCACCTCCATACCTGCAATTGAAGTAAAGTCAGGCTTCCTCATCATATGTTACAGTGCGGGGATCCCAAACTCACTCAGTCCGTTTGTTGTTGTGTGTGAGATGAGACTGCGCAGACTTCAGGGTATGACTGCGCAGACTGCAGGGTATGACAGCTGTTAGCACTCGCAGACAGACATTCCTCGGTGTCTCAAGTGCAGCCATTTACATGGATACTTATTTATCCATGTGATGCTTTAATCTGAAATGAAGCACTGCTGAGAGAGCAGGGTCCACCAGTCCCTGGGACGTGGAATGTCTGCTACAGCTGGCAACAGGACAAAGGAAACACAGAATTGTGGGTAATTCACTGTGATGGATATTATAGTAGGTGGAGCTGAGAAGGCTGCTGTTAGTCAGGTTGACAGGGCTGAATTTGGGGTGGGTTTCCTGGGCTAAAGTCCTGAAATGTTGTGTAACAACTAGAAAAAATTTTTGGGGCCCCCAACAAGACCCATAGGCTACAGGCCAGGTCAGCCTCAGCTGTAGATCTCTGTCAGTGACGCAGCATCCATTTGAATAACAGAGTACAGTATATAGACCGCCATCATTGCAGTTACCCAGCCACGTGGATGGTTTGGCTTTTATATAGAGGGAGAGGCTGAAGACCAGCCGGTCATGTGTTGGAAATGCTTCAACAAAACAGGAAACTCCTACATGGTCAGACAAGATACGAGTGTCTTGAGAAACGTTCACTTATGAGGTCCTCTTTCAGCCAATGAGATAAGGGTTCAGGGGGCCGCACGGTGGCTCAGGGAGGGGCAGGCAGGCCGCACAGCCCCAGGGCTGCTGCGCTCCGCTTTAGTTCAAAAGAACACACAGTCATGGGAACCGTAGTTTCTGAACTGGGCACAGTTTGTGGTTACGTGTGAGCCTGTGCCCTGTAATGGACTGGTATCTCATCCAGGGATGGATGTCTGTCTGTCTGTCATTATCCCTAAACTAATTTATTGCTTACTATAAGAAGCACTCAAGGAACCTCATTCCATTGCCTACCTCTACAGCTGTATGATGAACCGTAGTGCATTTGATACATAATCCTCAATTGGATTGAATTTGTATGAATAAAAAGGGATGTGTCCCTTAGTTACCCCCCTGATGCACCCCCAGACTCACCCATGGCCTGCGGAACGGCCATTTGACCGATATACTCCACTGGAAACATCTGCTCCCTTTGCCTCACTGCATCCAGGAAGTCGACTGCAAGACAAACCAAAGCTGCTTCTGAGGGCTTCCTCCAAAAGAGGGGACTTTGTATAAGATCACCATCAGCTTCTTCTGTGTCCGGAATGTGACTCGCAATGTAAACAAAAGAATGAATGGTTACAGATGTATAAATGGCACACTAAATGTACTGAAAACCCGAGATATTTTGCCATTCTGGAAAATATATACCCTTAGAAACTAAACGGTATCTCATCAGACATTATTTTAAGAATATTCTGTGCCACAGGGCTATAGCATTTCTGTGAGGATGCAGGAAGAAAGACGAGGTTCATTATCAAGATCACAAGCCGAAACTATGACCCATGTTGCAGCACCGTGCCAGTACAGCACAGAAAAAAACACGTCCTTGGTCCAAGATCTGCAGTCTAAAACCCAGGCAATTTATTGTGAAACACCCTTGGGTAACACGGAAGCAAGGATCCAAATCACAGGACATGCTGGAGGGTAAATCTGAGAAATCTGGCACATGGGAGAACAGGGTGACTAGGCACTGAATGCTTGTTATGGTGCTGAACGGGAATCCTCACAAAGAAGAAACCACAAACGAGGTCAGATACACTCAGCGAGGCAGTAGCTCATGCGCCACAGGTGTAGCGGAGCGCGGGCGGACAGGCCGTGAGCGGACAGGCCGTGAGCGATCAGGCGCTGCTTTCTGCATGCTCAGACCTCCACGCGCTGCACACTCAACACGGCTCAAAACTGACGCTGTCCAGCATCATTCTGAACATCATTCATTTAAGGAGAACATTGGAAATGGCATCTTAATGAATTCTGTTCTCAAAGCAGACTCCCACAGGATAAGTTACCGTGTCTGGGCAGATCCTCGGGGGAGATGCTCTCCATGGTGACAGAGCGCGGCATGGGCGGCTGCATCTTGGCTTTCTCTGACATGATCTGCAGATGGAAATTCAAGGGGTAGCTTTGCACAACGAATAAAGAAACGATCAGGCCATTTTTCAGGGCTCACTTCACTCTCCACATCCCAATATGTCAATAAACAATAACAATGTAATATTTATTTGAAATACATTGGAATGTTTGATGTGGAAAATCAACTGTGCTAAATTCTTTGATATTTGCATTCTTTTAATCTTTTCTATATATTTTGCATATTTTTTTTTTTATATTTATATTTAATAAATTATAAGCAGTGGTCAAAGTTAAAAAACAGAGATGGTTTTTTGTAAAGAATATTTAGCAAACAGTATTTTTTACAATGAAATCACTGCTGTAGATTGATACAGACTGCTGTGCTTGGTACATGAGGCTAACAGAGTGGGCGGAGTTTGTGGGTGGGCGGAGTTTAACCGGCAGCTGTAGAGTCACCTTGGAGCACATGTCGTGCAGAGCCACCGTGATGGCTTTGGCCGGGACGTTGCAGCGAAACACGTGGCACTTTAGCATGCATGTGTCTTTGTCGCTGGCTACGAAGGCAAAGTCCCTGTAGCAGACAGGACACAAGAGCAAGCAGCTGTCAAGATACACTGGGACCAACAGCTCGATACAGTACAAGTGTCTGAATTTCACTGCCTTTGTGGCCTGAGTTATTCCCAGAAAATAGCCAGAGAATAACTGGAAAGAGTTGGAAAGAGAATAAAATCAGGTGCAACTAAGACATATGATTGCTATAGTGATGTAGTCTTGCTAAAATTTATTAAATCAAGGATTTACAGAATTGCTACGTTCATATAAAGCAGACTTTACAATTATCATATATTCTGCAAACTTAGTCGGAATGATTAAATGTTAATATTGTTGTTCATAATAACAAAAACAACAGTAATAATAATATTTAAACTGAAAGTATAGTAAACAAACTTGGATTAGTTACTAAATACATGTTAAACGCGTGCATTATTATCTTTCTACTGCAATCTAAAATAAAGATGTTTAATGCAGGATTTGATGAGCAGTTTGTGTCAGTGGAGAATTGATCTGCTTAATTAATACCAGCTCCCCAAAACAAATGTTCTTTATCCTTACACAAATCAGGAACACTGCATATATTACATACACTCTATGGACAAAAGTATTGGGACACCCCTAGTAATTACAGGAATAGGCCACACCCATTGCTGACATACAGGTGTATAATTAAGCACACAGCCATGCGATCTGCAGTGTCAAACACTGGCAGCAGAATGGGGGGGTCATTCAGAAGAGGTTAGTCAGCCTGTCACCGTCATTGGACACCACTGGACACTTTTCCAACGTGTCGGATCTCCACACTTCTGTCCTACCAGAGTTGCCCTGGGCAACTATGAAGTGGAACCATCTGGGAGCAAGTTCAGCTGCAAAGTGGGGGCCACACAAGCTCACAGAGTGGGACCTGATCACCCAGCATCAACACCCAACCTGAATGGCAGCAAATCCCACTAGCAGTGATGGCCGAATGAAGCTTCATGAACCATTTGCTATATTTTCTAACCCCACTAGATGGTGCTCTCTGTTCAAAAAAGGGCTGAATACATGGCCCGGACCAAACCATCTAGTGTGGTCAAAAAATACAAATGGTCCAAGAAGCGCCATTCGGCCATCACTACCCACCAGTCTTCCCAGAAAATTATCGGCTATTATAGAAACGAAGAGTCAGCCGACTTCACATTAATACCCTTTGATTCAGAGTGAGATGTTGTGCAGGCTGGTGTCCACATACTTTTGTCCATATAGTCTGTGTTGTTCTTGTCTTGACCTTTGCCTTTATGGAAATGAGCGTAATTCATTACTGTTAGGGACCAGGTAGGTAAAGCGGTATTAACAACCAGCTTTGTATCAGTGACTGAGAAAACGCTATAAATAAACATACCTGGGGGGCAGAGAAGCCTCCCACCTCACTGTTTCCCTCACTATGTCTACCTTAGGGTATGAAAAATGCATTTAAAATGCCTTTCAGCTCCATGCCGCCCCCTGTCTGCATGAAGGCACCAATGCCAGGAGCTCTGTAAATAAACCATGACCGTCGTCTTCACCGAGGAGGCAAGTAACAGGGAGAGGGAATGATGCAGGTGACCATAACCTGTAGGTCTCAGAGAAGAGGCTCCTGATTGGCCAGTGCATTAAAGCTCATCCCAACCACTTTTTATTATAAGACGGATCATTCTAGGCGCCGTAAAAACCCAGTTCTTGATAGGGGAACCTGATCGGCAGCCAAGAAAGTTAATTGCAATCAGTTAGCGGCTGTGAAGTTGTGGGTTCTGTCTCTTGCTGGCCTCAGAGGCATGTGAACTCAGAGGACCTTTCTTCCAAAAGGTTACGAGTAATGGACTCCGCATGGGACCTGGCTGTAGCTACTGCCAGCGCTGACAGTAAGAACAAGAAGCCAAGCGCCTACTGTTCTTCGTTATTACAGGAGAACACTGGAGAGAGAGGGAATGATGAACGATCTCCCCTTTGCTGGAAACAGAGCCAGAGAGTTTAGCTAGCTGAACCGATCTGATGTCAGTTCCACAGCCTCAAGAAAAGCAAACAGGCATTTGTTCTTGTACTTGGCCAGTACAGAAAGGCCAGGATCCATCTTCCTGTCTGTGCTTCTGCTTCTTGCAAATACTATCTAACTTTGTTGTGGCATTGAATTAGAAAAAAAGGATTATGTTCAGACTTGTTAGACTGTCTTGAGACTTGACTTCAGCTTGCTGACTTGGGGCTTGACTTGGTGTTAGACTTTCTTGACTCAAGACTTGCCTGTTTTGACTCAAGACTTGCCTGTTGTGACTCGAGACTCGACTTGGACTTTGAGCGATAAGACTTGAGACTTGTTACCTGAAAGTCAATTACTTGTTCCCACCTCTGCCCCCATGACTCTGATCAGGATAAACAGTTACAGGATGGATGGATGAATGAACAGATAGTAGGTAATATATAAATGGAAAAGGCAACATCTGGATCTCAATGGATCTCTGTGTTACACTATATATATATATATATATATATATATATATATATAGGTCCACATATATATATATACACAACTATTTATATATACATGCAGAAAATTAACTGAATGGAGACAGCATAACAGCACGCAGTCTTATACGGACAAGTCGGACATACATTAAATGGTTTCTTAAACAAGATTCTTGATGGGTTAGACAAGCCTGACTGAAAATCTAGTCAGCAGTTAGTGTTCCCTCCATGTCGTGTATCTCGTCTCCTTTTGACGGTTCCAGTGGTGGAACGACATGCCGTTGAACACAGGAGCGGCAGTGAAATTCACATTGGTGAATTCCAGAAGCACGCAACGTCGCAGCCACTACAGATATTTGCTCTGTCCCGCCACCAGCAAACACCCAGTTTGGCTAACCAGCGATTAACCAAGCCGTCAAAGAGCTGTACCAAGCTTGCCGCTCTGAAGAAATATCTGCACGGCGAGTGCATATTCATGCAAGTTGGTGTCTCCCATCTCCAGCACCATGTCAGAGAGCGCTAGCCTATCAAAACATCGAAATGCATTTACCTGTCTCTGTGTTCAAGGGTGGCAATAAAAGAGAAAGAGATATTTCAGCATTACAATACTCTTTAGCGTCATTTACCTCCAGCAGAAAACGTTTCTCACCTAATCGTTGATAATCATGGAGCTGAACTCTGTTCAAGCTGCAAAATGTGAACATTACGTGGAACTGCAGCATGCTAATATACCAATGCACAGCTCATGTTTCTGAAATTTCCATGTTTTTTAGTAATTGTTTATGCAATATAACTTACATTAGATTTGGGTAAATCACTGATATTCTCCCAGATAACTTTGTTGCCAGAAATGTGGTCATTTAACGTGCATCACACTATATGATTAAAAGAGGATATACTTCCTAAAATGTACTTTATATAATTTATTATTAACGGGAGTTACATTCCTATGATAATTAAATGTGTACAAAGATATACTGTGTAAGCTATATATTTTTCAACTTTTCCTGCTACACTAATGTGCTCTATTTGTGTATATAAATATAACATTTCTATTATAATTATATAAAGTGTATATACAAGTAGTGTTTAAACTAAATGTATTCCTACTATTTCTGCTACATTTACATACTGTAACCATGTATATAGGTATCACATCCCTACTGCACTGGATATAGTGATTGCTTTTCATTACAGTGATCAGTGGTCTGGTATGACTGGCATCCTGACATAAGCCGACCTCCCCTTGTTGCAGCCCACACCCCACACGCGGATGCTGACGATGGGCTGGCAGTGGATCAGGCTGTGGTCCGCTGGGTCCACCAGGCTCAGGGTGTCTTTTTTCAGCACCATGACCATGTCCTGACCCTGTACAGAGGGGGATGGCGGGGGGTTAGGTTTAGGTAATGTGGTGACATCATACAATGAAGATAGTGATTGGTTAAAGTACTGAAAAAGAATCCCCTTCCTTGTTGACTCAGGGACACGTTGAACAAAATCAAGATGTGTCTCCTGCATCAACCCCCCCCCCCCCACACACACACACACACACACACACACACCTGCCCCCTCACTCACCTCCCCCCATGCCCCCGCAGCGTCCCTGCCCTCACACTTGCTGTAGGATAGCTGCTGGATGCAGTTGTTGACGGCGATGCTGCTCTTGCCAGGAGCCAGGTCCTCCTCGGGGATCTCCACCCAGCCCAGGGAGCGCACAGCAAAACACTGCCCGGGGGGGTCAGAACGGGAGACACGTCATACATGAGACAACCACACAGCCAGTTTCCTAATATAACGGCAATCCATTGCTGCTCCATTTAGGGAAAACCAGGAAACTCTGGGCCTTGCTACAATGGACCTATTAACATTTTTTATCAGTGTGTGTTAGAGCTGGATACAGAGGAGTGGGGGTCCGGGATATAGAGCTAAAAGCAGAGGAGGTATAGAAAAGGAGGTTACTTTATTAGGTACACCTTGGTACTACAAGCAGCCAATCACGTGGCTACCACTGAAAACACAAGGCACGCAGTCGGTTACTGTTTGGCTAATAGCTGAACCTGATGTGTTTCGATGTTGTCAACTTTTATCAGCTGGCTGGAGTGGGATTTTCAGTTCGAGACGAGTCTGCACACACATTTACATGCATGTAACAGTTTTATTACTTTGTAAATAGTCTGTAGGGTTTGCAAACGACCCCAAAGCTTTCGATGTGGCTAATTTTAGGTTTATAATGGAATCATAGATTTGCCGTAAGATTTCTTGAGGGAGTCTGAAAGGGTGTGAGCGTCACGCTATAGATCTGTGTGACTCATCTCAGAAACAGCCTGCCTGGGGTTTTCACCACCTATAACGCAAAAACGGCAGCTCAGTACAGCAATGGTGTGCAGGTAGGTCTCCCGCAAATCTTTTCTGGTTCTGGAAGCAAAATAGGCTCCTGCCTGGTGCTGCATAGAGGCGCCTATTAAAGTCACCACTGAATGTTCTCTGTTTTTTTTTTTGCACAATCTGGTGGTTTGACGACCTCTAGTTACACACAGTCCTTTATTTAAGCCAGTGCGGTCAGACGTTTCAAAGGCACCGTCTCAAAATTAGCAGCATGGAATGCAAACGTAAGGGAGTGAATGTACCTTAGAGTCAGGATCGTTGTTGGTATAAAAATGATCCTCGTGCCAAGGCAGGCTTCCCCTGTGTGGAGGACAGAAGATCACAGCTAAATCAGGCATGCTGTCTTCAGGTCATTGGTATGGCAGTGCATCTTCCCACTGGATCTGGCGAAAAACAAACTGCAGGCACAGTTGCCGTGTGTTCCGTCGACTACACGTGCAGGGTCTTTTTTACCCCCTTCGTGCTGTTCGTGTGACTCCTGAGATGTTGCATGCATTCTGAGATGAGCCAAAATGAACGGAAGCATAAAGGCAAAACTACTGCACTTAGTTTGTGACACGACGCCCCGTTACGAAAAAATTCAAAAAAGCGATTCACAGATTTCATGGACGTTTACGACTCCAGTGATCTCTCACTGCAGTCAGCAAACTGCACATAATGGAGTGTTTGATCATTTGAATATCTGCATTACTTATTCTTTACATACACGGTCAAATATAAACCATGCACATAAACCCCTTGTGTCTAGCCCCCTTGTTTTACACTGTCCTGTGTTTTGCACTTTAAATATTGCGAAATCAGCCCCCTGTCACTTCCTGTGTGCATGTCTCACTGTGGTCCTGGGGGGGGGGTGCAATTTTGTGCAACTGTACAGAATACCTGTGTATAGATGTTATGACAATAAACCCCCTTGACTTGATTTGACTTAAATCACAGGTGACTTCTGATCTCTAAAGACGGGCAGAGGAACTGCGGTTAAATCCCGTCTCCTTGGTGCCCCCAGTGCTGCACTGCGGTCCTGCGATTGGCCGCATGGGGAAGTGGGCTTACCTGTCACGCAGGGTCGACGTTGGGCTCATCGTACCCCTTATTTCAGAACCTTGTTCAGTGCTGGCGCTGAATCTCTGAAAATGGGAGGAGTCATTTCAGTAATGTTGAGAAGCGGATCGCGTCTATAGCGACCGACTGCTCAGCCTCGAGATCAGACCTTACCCTGCGTTTACTGGCGCCCGTGAGGGCGGAACTTGGGTCACCCTCGGCGTCATGTGACGGGTGATGCCACTGTGTGGCGCCGGTGGGTACGTGCCAGTAGTATGTGCCAGTGCTGTCCCGGATGGTACGCCAGCCAGGGGGCAAGTCCGAGTCCAGATCAAGGTCCTGATCATTCCAGATGTTATCTATAAAGACCAATAGGAAAGTCAAGGTGGATGGGACACCTCAAACTTTCACGTAAACCATGATGGACCCTTTCGCATTCATGGGATCGTGTTTTTGTAGAAGATGTAAGCAACTATACCACCTAATAAATACAGTCCGAGAACACAGCAGAAGCTCTAAGCAGATCTGTAGGACTCAAGGCGCTTGTTAACTTTGTTCTCTTGGAGATGTGGAGATTCGAACAGGCAGAAGTTTACTCCATCAGTGACTCGACAGCGTTCAGCATCCGTAGCCACATCCATTTACATCTCAAATCAAAATTTTCTCCTCAGTTAATCTGATCCCATCTATGTGAAGGTGTGTTTAGTGCCGACTATGGAGTTAATCTGTATCGGTCAGTTGTTGCTGTCCAGTTTTTGCCAGCTATGGTTTTTCACGTGTAAACAACAAAATTATTACATACTTCCAACACCCTCTATAACTACAGCCTTGGGTTGACTTGTGTTTGCATTTGGCGCAGAGACACCTGGACACAAGTCAATATGGGCGTCCCTCGATGTTGTAGCTGTCCGTCACATAGACATCACTGTATGCATACTGTATACAGTTAGATTTGACAGTGGGTCATTATACAGCTGGCAGTGCTGCTCATTCTCCTGTACATGTTACACTAAGCGATATGCCCACTAATGTCCTACTGCGTCCGATTTCAGTCGTCTTTCCATCAGTGTTTATAATTTACTATGGGTCTTGGACGTAAATCCAATCGAATTTGACTTGATCAGGCGTAAATCGTCGTAAGACTGTCATTTTTGATTTTGTATCATATATTTATTGTGCTTCTTCCACAATTAATTCGAGCAAATTCTAACAAGCATTTTGATTACGTCGCAGCTAATTATATGGAAGTGGTGCAGGTTCTGAAAGCAGCCTGTTTGACAAAACCTGTCCAAAAAGGAAGGAGAGGGGGGGCTTTTCTCACAATCCCCCATTGTCCACGGCGGCTGGGACAAAAGCAGTGAGGTGGAGCTCATACTGGATAGTCTGCTCCTGGATAGAAACCAGGTCACTGTACTCACTGTTCTGCACTGGACCAGGACCAGACCATCCATTTACTGCTTCCAGATTGGACCAGACCCTGGCACACTGCATTTTTAGGCTTCCAGAACCACAAAGCCAGCATTATTTCTTCACAGCATTCATGGATCAAAGGATGAAAAAAATGCAACATTTGTTTGCAGGCAAATATGAGGACAGCCATGGACAGCGAAAACTTCATATGGAAATTGTACGATGACAACTTCCCAGTGAGTTTTCATAACCGATGGCATGCTAACTCACCGTTTCTAAAACATGCATTGTCAATGAAAACCTTTTGTCCAGAAGGCTGTGTGGTTTCGTTTTAGTCCAGTCTGTCAGAAAGTTCGCCTCGTACTGCCTTATAGGAAGACACCTGCAGTGTAATCAGCAACTTTGGCATCGAGAGAGTCTTTTATGTAGAAGTGACTCATAAGCTATTAATCTTTATTACGATAATCACCTTGGCTCAGCCACTCGAGGGAACGACTTACAGAATGACATTATTGTAGGAGCTTAGAATACTGTCTGTACAATAACATCAGACTCAGGTGCAGGAAAAAGGATGGGATTGCTATGTTCAATCAATCAAAAACAATGTTAACTCACTGATACCTGTTTATCAGCAGCATGTTACTGGGGTCCATAATAGCCAACGTAACTAGCTGGCTGAGGTACAGTGCTGATCCTGGACCTGTTGGGGTGGGTTGTCAACAGCTGGATGATGAGCAAAGGTCCCTCCCCTTCGCAATGCTAATTCCGAAAACACTTTGACACCACAACAAGCTCAACTGGGGATTCCTTCACACAGGGGCTGAAAAATTGTATGTCTCATGGAAATAGGGTCACACCAGACAAACACAATAGGACAGTATTCTGAAATAAACATGTACAATATTCAGTTGTACTACTCATCCATATATGAGTAGTACAACTCATAGTATTTATTTATGCATGCTATATGGCTGAAAAGTATATGGACTAATGAAGCCACGCCCACTGCTGACACAGCCAATCTCCAGCAGCCAACACCGGAAGCGGAAAAGGTTAATGACATTCAACTTGGCGCCATCATAGGATTCCATCTTTCCAACGTCAGTCCGTCAAACGTCTACCCCGCTACTGCTGCCTTGGTCAAATCCAAGTGAAGTGTTTGTGGATGGAAACATCTGGGAGCAGGTTTAGATCGCGAAGCCGTCGGCCACACAAGCTCACAGAGAGGAACCTGATCACCCGACATCAATACCCAACCTGAATGGAAGCAAATCCCACCAGCACCTAATGGAAAGCCTTCCCAGAGAAGTACAGGCTGTTATAGCAACAAATGGTGGATCACTTTCATATTAATGCCCTTTGTTTTATAAATGAGATGTTGGACAAGCTGGTGTCCGTACACTTGTGGCCATATTGGCCGGTTTGATTTAAGCTTTGCCCAATTCTGGGGAAACACGGTTGGGCTCTTTGCTGGAATGGAATAGTAGGCTAACCCTCAACCCTAACCCTAACCCTCAACCCTAACCCCAATGTCCTTTACTCACTACGCCACCTGCTGTCCATATCAACAGTCACCAAAGTGTCTCTGGTTCTTTACTCAGTCCTAAGTGAAAATTCTCAAAGCACCCTGCATTTAGTGAAATGAAACAAATGCAACTGATATACTTACAGTGAAAGTGAGAGAATACGCAAATCGTTTGGTTAAGCAATATGCACAAGTCTGCTTGCCACTGCAAGTCCGCATTGTCCGGATGTATTAACCCGACGTGAAGATTCTCACCTGGCTAAAAATAAAACAAGCTATATAATCACATGAGTCAGTTGTACTGCATTCCATTCATGCATCTGCATGGCATGTTTGTTCATTTTGTTCAGAAGAGCTGCTGACTGAGAGTCAGACCAGGGCAGCTGTTTTTAACTGACGAGCTGTGATGTTACACAATCACATGGATACTGTGTGAATCATCCTCTAATGACCGTCTCTTCTGGCTCTTCAACTCATGCTTCCTCCCGCCATCATGCTCTAGGCAATCCCTTTGTCTAACACTGTATGTCATTATTAATGTATCATATTATTAATTGACCATAATATACACTAGTACAAGTAATGATATCACTCCATTAAACTCTAGAAAGAGCAATTATATTGCATTACACTTGTACAGTTTTGATTCTCTGTGACTCCTGGTACATTTAGCAATATGCCTGAGCACTTATGTGTTTTATTAATGCATGTGCGTGTATGAGTGTGTGTGTGTATGAGTGTGTGTGTATGAATGTGTAAGAGTGCATGTGTATGATGGTGTACGAGTGCGTGTGTGTATGTATTAGTGTGTACAAGTGCGTGTGTGTATGTATGAGTGTGTACAAGTGAGTGTGTATGAGTGTGTACAAGTGCATGTGTGTATGTATGAGTGTGTACAAGTGCGTGTGTATGAGTGTGTACAAGTGCGTGTGTGTATGTATGAGTGTGTACAAGTGCGTGTGTATGAGTGTGTATGAGTGTGTACAAGTGCGTGTGTGTATGTATGAGTGTGTACAAGTGCGTGTTTATGAGTGCGTGTGTGTATGTATGAGTGTGTACAAGTGCGTGTGTATGAGTGTGTACGTGTGCGTGTGTATGAGTGTGTACAAGTGTGTGTGTGTATGTATGAGTGTGTACAAGTGCGTGTTTATGAATGCGTGTGTGTATGTATGAGTGTGTACAAGTGCGTGTGTATGAGTGTGTACGTGTGCGTGTGTATGAGTGTGTACAAGTGCGTGTGTGTATGTATAAGTGTGTACAAGTGCGTGTTTATGAATGTGTGTGTGTATGTATGACTGTGTACAAGTGCGTGTGCATATGTATGAGTGTGTATGAGTGTGCAAGCATACCAACAAATAACGTGATGCACCTGAAAAGTACGCTGACGAGAAAGACGTGCTGGCTCTCATTCCTCATGCACGCCAATATAAACAATCCCAGCGGCTCTGTATGTTATCCAGTAGCATCACACTACTATTTCCCAGTGATGTCAAAGAGTCACATGACCACTGGCCGTCACTTTCATTTCCCATGCTATGGAATTTTAAAACATCAAATCAAGCAAATTAAATCAAAATCTGAGGTATGGAGCAGAGTAATTGCAAGACTGGCACAATTAACTCTCTAAACTAGACAGCGCTAATCATTAATACAGTTGTTTGCAGTACTGAGCACCGCCTACAGCTACACTGAACTGATGCACCCCCTTAATGCTCTAAGATACGGGTAGATAATCCCCGGCAGAATACAGCTCCAATTTCATCAGTAAAGGCACTTCTTCACTCAGCTGTCGGTGCCCCGAGTGCCTGCTGGTTACAGTGCAAATTAATTAGCGACAGTAGATTGAAATTCGCTTGTGCGAATGTATCTTTTTGGTTCATGTAAAACGTATTTAAAATGTCTGTGTTGATAAGACAGGCAAATGAAAATGCATTTCTTCACTTTCTCCCTTTTGCAATGCAGAACCACAGAAAATGGATGGATGGATGGATGGATGGATATATCATCACAGAATGATGAAAATCACTGTACAGTATATTTATTTGTCTCTTTCCTGGTGTTTGCATCGTCTTCCTGGTGCACGTGCATTAACCACAGAGTCCACGCGCAGTCTGTACTGACAGATTAATGCTAAACACATGTTTCGGCTAAGTGAGGATCCCTTGTTCCTTGAAGGGCACTTTTTGAAGCTCTGATTGGCGAACACTGGCCATCCTGCATATTACACCGCAAAGATGCTCATTCCAACCAACGATGGATGGATAGATTCAGATAATGTCTCTCAATTTAACTTAATTTGTGACTGAGATTTAAATTTTTCCTGAATTATTGGTGGTTCTGGGTGCTAGTACCTTATTTATAATAATAATAATAATAATAATAATAATAATTTCCAATACATTTTTTGCAAAAATAATCACCGCAACGATAATAATAACGGCAACTGCTACCAAGTCAAGAAATAAACAGACAGAGCAAAAAAGAACGCAAGATACGACAATGTGATGGAGTTTCTAACACAAGGTCGGAGCTCTGGCTTCCGGCTCCTCACACCTCCTTCGCTGACAGACGGAAAAGCCGCCGAGGATGAGAGTCTTGCGGGAGAGAGCAGAGCGTCACGTCTCAAGGGTGATTTAATAATAATAATAATAATCATGATAATAATAATCATAATTAACGTGTGCACGCTTAGGACGGCGTGACATTTACCGTTATAGTTGACGATGATGATGGCCAGCATATAGTCCTTCCCCAGCATGGTGAAAGATGCTCCAGGAACCGCAGCGGTCAGTTTCGCTTCAACGCATCGCCGCCGTGCTGCTGATCCGGCCCTGCGCTCGCGTGCCGAGGGGATCACAACTCCGCTTCACTCTCCCTCTCTACCCATATCCCCCTGCCATTTCCCTCCCCCACCACTCTCACATCAACCCCCCCTCCAAGACACAGAATCATGCTGATGGCTCTATGCAATTAAAACAAGCTGTCCGAGGTACACGCTGAACCTACCCTGTCGTTCCGCCGTGGCTGGGAGCCTGCAGTCCGCTCACCTCTCATCTCATCATGCCCGCGTTTTCATCAGTGATGTCCGCGGCTCCTTCATTCTCTCTCACCCCCCTCCGTTTGCCTCTTTTGTCCTCCCGTTGTTCTGTGTGTTTTAAGGATGGCTGTGTACCCCCCCCCCCCCGCACGCACACGCAAACACACACATACACACACATACACAGAGAGAGAGCGAGCTAATCGAAACCAATGTATTAATCGTATGAATGTTTACATACAGTACAAGTACTATCCAGTATGCATTATAATTATTGTAATTTACATAGAAACGCAAGCATCCTATTGCACTAGAGGCGCATAGAACCAATACTCGTTTATTGAACAGTTTGTTTAAATGGGGATTTCATTGTGTTCCCCTATGTCGGAGGACTGATTGTGAGATTAGCAGCATGGTAGGAGCCATTCAAAAAAGCAGACAGCTCAGTCAATCAAACCGCGAGGACAAGTGAGGACAAATGCGGTCTGCTCAGCAAGGGGTTCCTTATGTTCCAGCCTACGCAGTGCTACGGATGTCTACTCTCAAGTCTGATACATTCGTGTTTAGGTTTTACCGGTTTTAAAATTCCTAGTCATTCCAAAACATGAACTGCACATGGTGGAAGTGCATGCAATGCTTAAAAGATATTATTTCAAAATAGATTAATGTTCGAATGCAATATTTATTTAAAGTGATAGAGTTTTACAAGCCTGATAAATTATTAAATATAACTCGGAATGTGATTTTTCACGTGTGATCTATCTTCTAATATGAGGACATTTTTTATGAAAACTACATTAATAAAATACAGAAAAATCTTGTGGGAAAATAAAAATAAGACTGTTACTTTCTGATCACACATTTCAGTTGCACTGTGTCTTTTTGAGCCTCTGCTTCTTGCTTTGCAGTAAAGCTTTACAGAATCGGAGATTTCTGCACAGAACCGTCTTCAAACACGAAACCCAAGCATTCAACGGTGTGCTGGCAGTGAACGACAGGGAGAGTACGGCATCCTCTCCACATCTCCCGCCGGTCCACCTTAACCAACAGTCACATCCGGATGGTTTTCACATCCCTCTGCCTGTCTGCAGCATTCTTATGCTACCCTGGAGTGTTGCCATGGCAACAGAGAGCCGGGTCGCACGTTTCCTTCCGGGATCATTGGATGGGTCCTTATAAATCAAGGAAACATTACAGTCAGGCATAGAGGATATGTAGCACCCATGTTATAGAATACTCATTACATATTTTCGGTAAATACCAAATATATGGCATGTTTACAGTAAATGCAGAAAAAAAAATCATATTTGCTGGGTGTTATGAGGTTAGAGGAACTTAAGACCCACTCAGAAATGAATCCAATAGGAAATGTATTAACATTAAAAACAATTAATCATTTAATACGGGCTTTTGCTAATAAAGTATACTAGCTAACACAAAGAAATTATTTTGCATAATGTTTTAAAGATTTCTTTGGTGACTGCTTGGTTACTCTTTAATAGTTTAAAGCATCATCTAGCTGGATGGAATTACAGAAAATGTAGGTATCAGTACACCAGACTGTTGTCTGTGGCGTGCTGACATTTACCAATCTCCTGTGCATCAGATTTTTCCAGTTAGCATCCAGAAAGAAGAGGAAACACGTTCATGCAGGCCTTCTCTCCCCTGTCGCGCCTGCAGAACCTGCCCTCTGTCCTCAAACAGCCGCTCGCTGCCGAGCGGTGAGAATGCGAGTTTCAGGATCGATGTGTCGCTTCCGACTTCTGCACAGACCAGCCAGACTGTACACTGCATTCTTTGTTCTTATCCAAGCTCATCAGCAAGAACTGAGATTTATTTCCGGTACCCCTAAGAGCAGAAGTAATAATCACTTGATGGAGGTCTTTGGTAATAAAACGTGCCATATATACACTGCTTAAGCGACTGTCATTTTGTTTCTGAACGTGAACTGAAGTGAACTGTCTGTCACATTCACTCATGTACTTCACGAAATGATCTGATTGTTTAGTGATTACATTTTAATCATGTCCTTAACAGATAATTCGTTTAAAATGGATTTAGACTCTATATCTGGGTGTTTCTCAAAAAATAAAATCATATTTTCATATTCTTATGCAGTTAATGTAGACATTCTACGCTATTTCAAACTTCCCGAATTCTTTCAGAAATCCGGTATCCTCTTTTCTTGCATTTCAGCCCAAAGTTCCAAACTGGCAATAAAACAGTTCATATAAATGTATGAACAGGCCTATATGATTATCTGAAATATTCTTGTATTATATTACAGATATGTTTTAAATATAAATGCCCTCCTAAAATAGGCCTAGCAAAATATTGTGTATATCAATAATCTTACCTAACCGCTTATCGCGTGCAGGATGTACGATGGTAATTGTACATTATTTAATAAGAACAAGAATTTTATATTTCAAAAGGTAAAAAAATAATCATTTAAAAATTATTAAATTTAAATTTCTATATAGTTGTGATAAAAAATAGATTAACCAATGTGACCCTGACACATTGCATTTCATTTTAAGAACAGAAACGAACGGCACGGTAGAGAAGCGGCACCCTGGGAGGGGAGGATCCGGCTGGTGACGCCGCGGAGCCGGCAGGCAGAGGCCGCTGTGGTGCGCAGCTCTCCCGGCGCAGACCAACGCTCATACCCTGCCTTACGAATAAACATGGCGAATGACAAGGTGAATGTCTTCCCAGTATTTATATGTTGAAAGGTCACTCCAGCTATCGGGGGTGATACTGATTGTATTTCCAGTATGCCGGTGCTTTTATACGTTTCTGATCACCCGCAGGAGAGGCTGAACAAACTTTAACTACCGGACTAGAATGTTTTCGGGCTAATGCGGCTTATAATGCGGTAAGACAGCAAAAGAGGGCGATACAAGCGGAAGCAAAATACGAGTTATGCAGTTGTTTCATTTTGATCCATTTACGCGTTGAATAAGCGGCATGTTCGTATTTATTTTCTCGCGGATTGATTGAAAGGCTTCATACAGTCAGTAAGCAGTATTATATGAATGTTCGGGAAAGAGACGTTTTGTGTGACCTGCTGCTTTGTCGCTTGATTTCGTTCCCCAAATTCGGTTCCTACGATCCAAACAGCATATCGGTTCTGCGAACCGAATCGGCATGCATATGGATCCCCTTAAAAGTCGCTCGACGTCTGCCGCTTTCTTAGTGTAACTTCCACACCGGTGCACCAGTAAATGACTTCGTTTGCAAACGCTTCATTTGTTCATCCGGGTGACAGTAACTCGGGAGTTTAACTGCACAAGACGAGTTAATCTATTCTCGGCACTTTTGCCTCTGCTACTAGGATCCTCTGAAGCAGCTGAAAGATCTTGCGTCTCTGAAAGACCAGCTGGAAGGCATCCAGAAGAAGGTGGAGAACGAAGTGCAGGCAGGAATCCCCCAGGTCCGTTACCTGCTATGATATCTAGACTCCTGGAATAGGTTGGCGCCCCTTCCTGGGTTATTGCCTGTAACCTCTGGGATAGGTTCCTGAAGCCTGGTGACCCCGAACAGGGCAGGCGTTTCAGGAGATGGATGGATGGATGGATGGATAGCCTATCATATTTCATTGTTATTGTTATTGTTGTTATTCTTATTCTTATTGTGTTCTAATAGTTTTTAAAAAGTAACTCACAGATTTACTCATTTAAAATCATTAAAGATTTTTGTTTGAGGCTACAACATTATGACGGTACAACAACCATGTTCTTAACCACCATGCCCCCTGCTGGATTATCTGTGGCGTGACAGGGTGGCAGTCTGCTGCAGTCGCCGTTTCTCAAGGGCTTCGTGGCGGGCTACATCGTGTCCAGGCTCCGATCCACCGCCATCCTGGGCGTCGTCCTGGGCACCTGCACTGGGATGTACGTTGCGCAAAACTTCGACGTGCCCAACATCGAGAGAACCCTGAAAGAGTACTTTCAGTCCCTCAAGAAAGGACCAAAATGATGTTTTCACTGTTGGGGGAAAAAAGAAAAACGAGAAAGGCAGACAAACACGTCATTATGCCTGTCTGTCCTGATGCTGGAGAAAATCCGTCAACTGGAATAAACATCCCCCCCCCCCCCCCCCGACCTCATACACTATGAAAATTTAAAAATATATAATACAGGAATGCTTTTCACTTAAAACAAAGGACATGGTCCACTCAAAGTGGCAAACCAGACTGGCTTTATTTTGTGTTTCTGAATGTGGCGTGGTGTTTCACTTCCGGATATATATACGGCCATATTATATATCTACGGCCATATTATATATCTACGGCCATATTATGTTTTGCTGGAATTAGGTTTTCATTGTCATTGTGGTGTGCAGCTGCTGATTGAGTGTTTGTTTACGGACATTTTCTGCTTAATGACAACCAAAACGTGCTCGTTAAGCCATCGGGACAATCAAGCCTGCTTGGTGCCTTTCATCGCTCCATCGAGAGCGGAGGGGGTGTGGTTGGGGGAGGGGGGGGGGGGCGGTCTTACTGCATTTCCCGTATGTCTATTTGAGAGCTGATATATAGGGCCTCGGTTTTGGTTCCATCGGCATGGGAACAGCAGATCGCTGGAAATGGTGATCAATGGGGGAATCAATCTCCTTTCTACCCCCCCCCCCCCCCCATGCACTCCTCAGATTATTAATCATTGGCCCCTTAATACTCCCTGGCATTGCGGCCTCATGCTCCTCTGGTCAATAAGATGCCGGCGGCAGTCTGGTCCACGCAGATACAATATTAGAGATAAGCACTTAGCGTAATGGATAAAGATGTTCGAAAGCCAGGTCTCTGTCACTGCCGGACTTGATGCCCGTAGCAGATTATGCCTGTGGGACCTCCAGCCTGGAATGGCTGTGGGAGGGGCCCAGCAGGGATCTTCCGGCTGTTTCCGAGCAGCACCAAAGGCATGGCCCGCGTCCCCGTCACGTTATACCTTTGGCTGCCCGCTTTCGTCCGTCACGTTTCCGTCTGCACGCCTTTCGCTGTTTGCTCCTTGTTTTTGTATCATAAGCACTTTTACATGTATTACAGCCTATAAAGTTGAACAGCATTATCTAAATTTTGGTCATATGCATTTTTTTCATTTTCAATGTAATGCTTCAGTTTCTCGCCCCAGTCCAAAAACACACTAAGCTGAACTGGAGCGGCCAGATTGCCTGTAAGTGTGAGTGGTGTGTGAGTGCAGCCCACTGTGGGTTGGCGTCCCATCCTGGGTTATTCCCTGCTCATAGGCTCCAGCCCCTCTGTGAGCCAGGTGTGAAGCCTCTGACCAATCAGAATCAGTAATTATTAAACTAACTACCTGGGAGACCTGAAAACACGGCCTGGATTTGAAATCGAGGTCCAGATTTGAAGAACCCTGGTACAGAGGATGGATAGAGGATAAAGTCCACAATTAGAAAATACAGTTGAGCAAAATACGTGGCTTCTGGACAGGTCCATATTTGTCAGGGAAGATTTGCACGATGTACCATCACATTTTTGGAGTCATTTGTAAGAAACGGTGGCATTAATTCCCATTTAGATGCATTATGGTTTCCAGGTTCATATCGCAATTTGCCTGTTATAGCATCTTTCACAGCTGGACGCGTAACAAATACCTTAATTCTTCACTGGAGAGACCTCTTCATGCCCTTAATCCTTAGCTACGCCTGGCAGTCAAAGGAGAGGGGCAGTGGCAGCTGGCACTGGTGATTTCCAGTGATGTTGTGAAGTTACCGGCGTACATGATGGCTGACAGTAACGGGCGATTCCATTCGGTCGTGGTTTACCGCAGCAGGAACGTGGCCCTCTGAGAATAACAGAGTAAATGTTCAACTACAGTGTAACCAAAACACAAAGTACTTGTGTAGCGAATCTCCTCAGGGAAACTGAGGATTCTGTACAAACCACAGCTTGCGTTGGTCTTGTTAACCTGAACCTTAATATAACAGTGTACACACACCATCATAATGACATTTGCGTTCCTGCAGTATGTTCTCACCCAACCTTTTTCCCCACTTACTCTCCTGTTTATTCATTAGCATTAAATCTTTACATTTATTTATTTTACATATGTTTTTGTCCAAAGCAGCGCACATTTCAGCGAGCAGGATCGGCCCGCCCCTGCAGATTACAGGCCTTGCTCGAGGGCCCAGTGGTGAAATCAGTCTGGCAGCAATGGGATGCGAACCAGCAACTTTCCTACCAGAGGCATGGATTCTTAACCCACAGAGCTACAGCCCGCTCTGGTTTGGAGCGACCTTCCAGTTAGGGTCTGTGATTCCTGCCGTTCCAGCTCCTCCTGCCCTCAAGCTGCATCTGAGATCTTCTGAGATCTTTAGATGATTCCCGGTACTTTCCTGGCATGGGGTTGGGTGCCAGTCACACCACAAGCTTTTAGCGCTAATGAAAGGAGTTCTGGGCAGTGATTACATTTTAACTACCTGCTCAGTCAGTACTGGGTTTGAACAAGTTACAGATTTTCAACTCTTCCTCTCCACAGAAGCCGTGCTACACGGCTATTGCAGTGAAACGCTGAAGGTCAAAGACCATGGGATAATATTATTTGAAACAAAAGACCTGGAGTTGTACGGCACTCATGTTTATCACCGAAGCTCCGTGTGTGTGTGGTGGGGGAATATAAAATAGGTTTGGCTTGGCGCTGGTAGCACTGTAGCCTCACACCTTTGAGGCCGGGGGCTGTGATCCCCGCCCCCAGCCCTGGGAGTGTGCAGTCGCCGTGTTCAGGGACATGATCGGGTGGATCGGTGTCTCTCAGCTCTCTGCGTCCCCATCTGCAGTTTCAGGCTCCAGGCTCTTGGTGACTCTACACGCAGTGCATGTGGTTTATGAGAGAACATTATGTTCTTAATCTTTTGCTTTTTTTCAAACATACTAATGTATGAAACCAGTGTGGCCACACTAGGCCTCTCCCTTTAGGTAGCCCCACCCCCTATGAGGCCCCACCCTCTAGGAAGCCCCACCCCCTGCAGGCCCCATCCTCTTGGGGGTTCCGTACAAAGGGGAAACTTGCCTAGATAATAATAAGCTAAATAATGTTTTTAAATAGTTCTTTGGCAGCTAGCTAGCTAATTGTTTACCACTTGAGAACATGCCTGTCTCGGGAGAGGTTGTGTCTACTTGCAATGCTGACTGTTGAGAAGCATGTCGCTTCAGCCCTGGATTGCGGAGACTCAACCAGAGAATCTGCTGCCTGAAAGTCCAGAAAGGTCATGCTGTAGACGGTGAGCGATCAGTGAGTTATTATCCTTCATTATAATTGCATCTGTATTACCATGACCAAGCAGTAGCAGGCGCTGTGATTTCCATTACCTGGCTTATGTTGGCCTCAGTTGGGCCCTCAAATAAGTTGAATTGTTCACCACCCCCCCCCCCATTCAGAGACAGGCCTGCTCACATTATTTATAGGCTAAATATCAATGAGCAGCAAATGTTTTGGACTCATTATTTTCTGTCCACATACCATATTTAAAGATTCAAAGAAATACTGGATTGGACGCAACATTTTGCAAAAGGAAAATGACAGTCGAGAAGATTTACTCTGTTAGAAAAAGCTTAGAAGTTTATTTAATTGTTGGGCTTTTCACACTTACAGTTTCTCATATCATTGATAATTGACATTATCACAAAATTACGGCCTTAGAAAGTGCATAAAACAGTTCTTAGCATTATAAAAACAGAACAAAAAAATCCCGATAAATTTTTGGATGGAATGTCGAATTAAAAACTCACTTAGCATCAGCCAATTGAGTCACATGCAAAAAATTACCCACACTGCCTATATCTACTTTAGATCAAGTCAGCGATGCTATACCAGAAAAAAAGTTTCCAAAAAAGTTCCGGTCAGATTTTAATTACAAAATCTACCAAGTAGAAGTTAGTACTCTTGCAAGAACTTGAAAATGTCTTCCACCAGAAAGGTCAAACATGCTTAAAGCGCTGATCTCAGTCGATTAATTTTTGCTTCAGGATAAAGATCTTAGCTGCAGATGATAACAGTGGATTTGCCTCTTTCTGTCACAGCATGGCAATTTTTACTGATCTAGAAAAAAAGGTGGTAGACTGTAATAAATACTCATGCTCTTGAGCAAAAATAATTTGTACTGCATTTAATTTAAAACTGGCGACTAGAATAATCACCAGACAGTTCTTCCATGCTGGATATGTCCCTTACGTCACGTGGGCCTGACAAAGGAAGCAAGAGAGAAAAGATTACAGCTCTCTCACCAAGAGAAAGAACAGACGGTCGTTTGATGCAGTGACATGTTACCTGTACCATATAATATTTGCCGGTTATATGCAGAAATTTCTACAGAAGTGGGTGGTTTGGAGGTTCTGTTTACCTTGCGCTTCTCCACACTGTGCTCTCCCCGTTGTCCTAGAGTCGGCAATTTCAGTGCCATTGCTGTCCACGCACCAGCACACGTCCATCCAGCACTGCATGGGGCGATAATTACCCTCTTCATCACAAACAGGCTGGAAACCCGGCAGGTTGGAGGAGCTGTTCTTACACTTGAATCCTTCGAAGAAGAGATTGTAACATCAGACACACACCCGGCGCTATATCAGTGAGCATGTTTGTGTGTGTGTGTGCAGAGCCGCTGAAATACCTGTCATGGGATTGAGGGAAGGGCCCTGAAATGCAAACGAGACACTGTGTGAATTTAGATCAAGTTAGAAGCAACAAAGCCTTGTCACAGTATTTTTTTTTCTCTCTGAAATACTGCCACCTAGTGGTTAGGTACTGATTGCAGTTATTTTCTCTGAAATACTGCCACCTAGTGGTCAGGTACTGATTGCAGTTATTTTCTCTGAAATACTGCCACCCAGTGGTCAGGTGCAGTTACTAGTAGAGAAAAGGTGAGCGACTAACTTTGTCGCTGTCAGGCTTCACGTCATCGTACACCATCCCGGGCATGCTGTGAATGGGAACATTGATCCTCTTGGTTCCAGAAGATCCTGAAACAGAAAATCTAATTTAGAAGACTCAAGAGTAAAATGTAAGTTCTTCTTAATCGCTCGAGACGGTTGGAATCAGAAGCTCATGCTGAGAATTGAGAAAGGCATCACCTCCAGTCTGGTGAAGCAGCTGCTTTCTCAGGGCCTCGTTGCTCTGCTCGATGTCGCCCAGCCTGCTCTTCTGGCTCAGGACGAAGTAAGCGGTGAGAGCCTGGCCGGCGATGAGCAGGCAGGCCAGCACGGTGAAGCCCGCCACCTTGAACGCCTTCCGGTTGGAGTCTCTGTTGGGGCACAGCCGTGACAGTGACAGTGACATTTGGTTATAAGGATGTGTGGTCAAGCTGTTTAAAACCAAAACGTGCATTATGTTGTGAAAACATTTTAAATACAATTAAATAAAAGCTTTTGTAATATCTGTACATGTAATAACTAATAATGATAATAATAATCCTAATAATAATAATCCATCCATCCATCCATTTTCCTCTGGGAGGCAGGGAACAACCCTGGACAGGGGGCCAGCCCATCGCAGGACACACTCACACACTGTTCACTCACACATGCACACCTATGGTGTGTCTTTGGGCTGTGGGGGGAAACTGGAGTGTGTGGAGGTGACACAAGGAGAACATGCAAACTCCACACACATGTAACCCAGGCGGGGACCTGAACCCAGGTCCCAGAGGTGTGAGGCAACAGTGCTAATCACTGCACCACCATGTCGCCCCCAATAATAATAATAATAATTAATAATAATAATAATAATAATAATACGGATAATTATAATAATTCTTATTCGTTTAAGATGAGTTAGCTGCAAGTTATTATTATTATTATTATTATTATTATTATTATTATTATTATTATTGCATTGATTTCTTTTCAGAAGTAAAACTTTCGGAGACCGTCGTCACTAGTTACTAGGCAGATGTCTCCACTGAAGCGTCAACTTCTCCGAATAAAAAGCAGAACAGAAAACACCTGAAATTATGCACAAAATTCCCCAGAAACCATCGCGGGTTATTAAAGTAAACTTCTTTTTTTTTCTTGTACTAATGCAAGTTGAATTGTTTGGGCATTAGGATGTTGGAGTCAGGCATGTTTAAGAAATATGATACGCAGTATATTTCTTAAATAATTCCAATATACTACTGGAAAGTACTTAACATTTACTCATTTGAGAAGATCAGATTATTATTATTATTATATTATTATTATTATTATTTAATATCCATTAGCAACACTTACAAAAACAACCACCACATTATTATTATTAGTAGTAGTAGTAGTAATAATAATCATAATGACAAATGTTAATTAACTGATATTATTGAATAAGAAACGATAAAGAAAAGGTAAGGTGATTAGCGCATTACCTCTCGGGGTCGCTCATGCCGATGATAGTTTGCTCCCCGGGATGCGGGATGAGCGGCTCATTGTGAGACTCAGCCATCGTCCGTTTCGTCTCCTTCGCTTCGGTCTGGAAATTGAGTGGCCTCCGCCTCGGGCGCGCGGCTTAAATGGGCGTAAAAAGGGAAAGTCGAAAGGGGGCGGGGCTCGTCTCAGCGCTTTATTTTATTGGTCCTCCCTGCCGGCGTCACCTATTGACACGGAGGCTGAACCTGAGAGACTCTTCAGCTGTGTATTTATTTTTGATAAACGTAAATAAAACCAAAGAGGATTAGGGCCACCATGAAAATATTATGTCAGATAATATTCTGACTTTTTTCTCAGAATTCTGACTTTAATTTCAGAATTCTGAGTTTTTTTCTCAGAATTCTGACTTTTTTTTCCTCAGAATTCTGACTTTAAGAATTCTGAGAAAAAGTCAGAATTCTGACATTAAAGTCAGAATTCAAATAATATTTTCATGGTGGCCCTAATCCTCTTCCGTAAGAAATAGATCATAGAAACCATTATTTTACAGCGCTACATGTGGCACAGACTAAAAATGCAGGAACTGTTATGCAGCCCAAATAAAACATTGTAATTAGATTTTATTTTATTGTCATGATATTGTGCAGCTAACCTCGCGCCTCTGTGAAAATGCTAAAGCCCACATCTTACTGATTTTAAATGAGTTCATATAGGAAAATGCCAAAAGTAGACTGATCACAGGTAGAGTGCCCTTAATCCAGGGGTCTCCAACTCCGGTCCTGGAGAGCTACTATCCAGTAGGTTTTCTGTCCCACTTTGCTTCTGATGAGCCACACCTGGCCCTGGTATTCACCTGAGAACAGCTGTGACTCATCAGAAGCCAGGTAGGATAGAAAACCTACTGGACGGTAGCTCTCCAGGACCGGAGTTGGAGACCCCTGCCTTAATCCAGTGAGCCAAAAAACGTCACTTCCGGGATTAGAAAGTGTTTCACTGAAACTATTCTGGTGATCTTTAAACGTGGTTAATTTAAATTAATTGTTTAATTGTGAATTAGGCCTGTTGAGGAGCAGGCAGTGGAAGCTTATAGATGGTAACAAACCAAAATACTGTCTTTTACAAATTATTTCAGATTGATTACATTTACAAAATAATTTCAACATACTGTAGCAACCTCCCTTTGTAATAAAGCCGTACATATTTGTAGTGGTTCGTATAAATGTTTGATGGATATTCCATTTATAGTGATATTCATGACACGAATGATCCTGAAAATAGTTCCTGTTTCATTCGGGGGGGGGGGGGGGGGGCTCTGGATTTCCCAATGCTTACAAATCGCCGGCGAAAATCTAACCGAGACAGATAAGACAGAGTGGCAGTACCTGGAAACCCCCCAACCAGCCAAAATGCTAGTGGACGTAGTCATGGTGCACCTTAAAAAGGGATGTGAAATCACACCACACTGACATTCAGACATTTTCTTATCATGCATAATGATTCTTTTTCTTTTTCTTTTATTGCACTGAACAGGATCATCGCTCCTACTGTTGTTGTGTATTTAGTAAACAATGACAATTCAGCTTCTGTTCTGTTCTATTCTTTTCTTATACACACTTTGTATCCGCTAGATCCAGCCACAGATCCGATAAAAGAATACAGCTTTTATTAAATTCCTAAATTCCCCATGACTCTGACAGCAATAAGTGGTTAGATGACTGATAGGAGATTTATTTTAAAAAAAAAAATGTCTTGCATTAATTTCATTAAACAACAGGGTATTAACCCTGTTTAAACTCTGGGCCAGACGTCTTTAGGATACTCTACGTTTAGGCCAGATGCTATTTACAAGGGACTGAAACATCAGCCCAAATGTGACAAATAAAACTGCATTTAAACAACAGAAACAGCACTGAATAGTCACAGCAAATCACTTGTTCAGGGTGTTCCCCCTCGTACGATTTTCATAGCACTTCCCTATTGGATTTAGTTTCACATGTTCAACGACATGTTCATGTACAGTAAACGGAAGTATGTCTACTGGCAAAAGAGTTATTTAAAAACTGAATCTGTGCAACTTTGACAATGCAGATAATCTTGGGCAGCTACTTGAAATGTGAGCATCGCAATACTTTTTAAAATCACACAATGCTGAACTTTACAAAGGGATGTAATGTTTGCTGTACAAATCACTGTCTTTGATAATACAGAGGGCTGGGGAAACAAATGCTACTAATACCCGACGGTATGATGAGATTTGAGCTGTTGAAAAGATATTTAATTAGATTAATTAGGTATCTTGTGTATCTTGTGTCATACATCTATAGATCACACAAAATTATACAAAATTTACAGTGCTGATGAATTTTTTTTATGCATATTTGTCACACATGTTTCAGATCAAACTAATTTTTAATATCAGACAAAGATAACCAGAGTGAATAGAAAATGCAGTTTTTTAAATGATGATGTCATGTACTAAGGGAAGAAAATCTATCCAAACCTAATAACTGGTTGGGCCACCTTTGGCAGCAAGAACCGCAATCAAGCGTTTGCGATAACCGGCAGTGAGTCCTGCAGGTCGCTTTGCAGAATTGAAACAACTCAGCCACATTGGAGGGTTTTCGAGCATGAACAGCCTGTTTGAGGTCATGCCAAAGCATCCCAGTTGGATTTAAGTCCGGCATTTGACCAGGCCACTCCGAAGCGTTAATTTTGATTTTCTTTAGCCATTCTGAGGTGGACTTGCTGGTGTGTTTTGGGTCGTTGTCCTGCTGCATAACCCAAGTGCATTTGAGTTTCAGGGCACGAACTGATGGCTGGACATTCTCCTTCAGGATTTTCTGGTAGAGAGCAGAATTCATGGTTCCATCAATCACAGCCAGTCGTCCAGGTTCTGACCCAGCAAAGCAGCCCCAGACCAGCACACTACCACGGCCATGCTTGACTACTGGTATGATGTCCTTTATATGAAATGCTGTGCTAGTTTTACGCCAGATGTAATGGGACACAAACCCTCCAAGAAGTTTTGTCCAGTGGATAATGGGTCTCACTGCGGTTCACAGGAGCCCCAAAGCCTTAGAAACGACCCTGTAACCCTTTGCAGACTGATAGATGTTAATGACTGTTTCTCATTTGTGCTTGAGTTTCTTTAGTTCGTGGCATAATGTGCTACATTTAAAAATTTTTTTTAGATCTTTAACCCTACTTCACTTTGTCAGACAAGTTCTATTTCAGTGATTTCTTGATTGACCGGGTCTGGCGGTAATCAGGCCTGGGTGAGGCTAATGAAATTGAACTCAGCTTTCCAATAATTGTGGTTGATTACAGTTAAGTCATGCTTCACCAGTGCAATCACTTTTTCACATAGGGCCAGGTAGGTTTGGATAGCTTTGATCCCATAGTAAATGACATCATCATTTAAAATTTGCATTTTTGTATTTACTCTGGATCTTTGATATTAAAATTTGTTTGATGAACTGAAAAATGTAAGCGTGACAAATATGCATAAAAATAAGAAATCAGGAAGGAGGCAAATACTTTTTCATAGCATTGTACTTAATGAACTGTTCAGCACTGGTTTTATTTTCATAAAACAGCAGAATGGGCTTATTCTAACCATTTATAGGATTCTTTGTATTGTGATGTAATCATATATTTTTTTCGTGATCATTTGAAGTTTTAAATTCACTATTCTCTGTGTTGTCACATGCCTGACAGCATCTCCCCGCGATAAATCCCTCAGATGTCAGAACACTGGGGAAAATAAACTGATTCTGAAGTCCAGATGTCTCCAGGACAGGGAGATGGGCCGGCCAGAGGAGGACAGAGAGACCACACACTCTGACCTCAAGACTCATCGCGAACCTGGGGCCTGTGTCACAAAGCCGGCTTTGCTTAGTCAGTTAACCTTTTCGGTCTTAAGGTCCATTTTCAATTAACTTTATGTCTGTTCACGTACAATTAACCCAGACTGTAAATATGACATATCATCCTGCTTCTCAATACAGCCCCCTGATCTCACTGTTGTACGTTACCATTCTCTAAAGCAACAGTTTCAGTATTAAAAAGGGACTTTTCCTCTTGAAAGCTCCCCCCCCCCTGCCAAAACACAGAAAACACAAAAACATCTGCACTAGACTTTTTATTAGCAGAGAACAGCTTTACAGACGACGGCCACGGCGACCGCCCTTCCTGCGGGTGCTGTCCGATGGAATCGGGGTGACATCCTCTGCGAGAGACCCAGGAAGGTAACAGTTAGACATGACAGCCCCCCTATAATGAGCATCGTCATCACAAACAGTGAAACGTCCACCCCATTGGTTCTCAGTCCTGTTCCTGGTGCCCCCTTCCCCACGCCAGAATGCTTTCATTCCAATCCACACTGTTTTCAACCTGCCACATTCATTATTAGCCTTTCATGGACCATTTGACCCTGACTGAGATAAGGTTGGAATGAAGACATTCTGGCGTGGGGGAGGGGGAACCAGGAACGGGATTGCAAACCACTGGTCCGCCACATCTCCCAGGAGAGTCAGCGACTCCCCAAGATAAGCACTCTGGTGTTCAGCACACTTGGCGATGCCAACACTATAGCACCTGTATGCGCACAAGCATCAAAACAGAAAATACCTCCAAGAATCGGTTCTTTAAAAAAACTGAAGAAGTGTGAAGTCCATTGTTTTCAATCAGTGTAATGTTCCACCAGAGCTACTGACGCAGACAAATGTGAAACCTAACTGTCTGTGTGCGGCCTTTGTTTGTGCTAAAACCAAGAACCTCTTTGGACTTTTCCCACTAAGTATTAGCTAAGAAAAAGCTCCCCTTGTAAAGACTGTTTTGTTTAACACGGATGCCTTTGTTTAACCCTTGCTGTTTGCGGGGGGGGGGGGGGGGGTGTTTGGAAAACCAATCGCATCACTGTTCCTTACCGATGCGGCCGATTTTCATGCCAGAACGAGCCAAGGCGCGTAGCGCTGACTGTGCACCTGGTCCTGGAGTTTTGGTTCTTGGAACAGAGAAAAAGTTTGTGAGGATCACGGCCGCTATTGACACTCAGACAGCACTAGAAATGCAAATGCAAACTAGCAGAACATCACCCTATCGGGGATTAAAGGGACAAAATGGAATAGCCACCGTGCAAAGATCACTTACTATGTTTATCAGATCTGAACTCATTTGTTACTCATTAAAGCCAGTATTCTGTGCACAATACCGCTGTTAATGTGGCAGAACTACGGGAAATGGCCATTGTGTGACTTTTATTCCACAAAACACTTCCCCCCCATCTCATACATTTATCTAGCCGGATATTTAGGCACGCAGCCCAAATTAAGTGTGTATGTCAACAAAGTTATCCTTTAATGGGCAGTTCTGTAACTACTCTGCCACCTGCTGGCCAAATCAATATCAACGTAGAAACAGAAAGCAGCAAACAGGAACCTGACGTGCAATTCTCCCACTTCCTCAAAAGCAGGTAGAAATTCAGTGCCATACTAGATTTGCGCATGAAGGACTCACCTGTTGCCCCCAGTGGCTCTCAGCTTGATGTGCAGGGCAGTGATGCCCAGTTCCTTGCACCTCTGGGCCACATCCTGGGCCGCCAGCATGGCTGCGTAGGGAGACGACTCGTCTCTGTCCGCTTTCACCTTCATGCCTCCCGTCACGCGGCAGATCGTCTCTCTGGGGGACGACGGCAGGGGTGCCATGGTTGAGCAGCCATTATAGCACAAGCTAATCCATTTCCATGAACATAGTTATACACTGTTACTCCCCTACACTGTCAGGAAAAATGGTACAGTCATGGTATAGTTTTGTTCCCTAAGGTACAGACAGCATTAATGTACCCCAAACAGTATCCTTCTGTACCTTAAAAAGTTCATTTACCTACAGCTAAGGTACAATTGGCAGATTCTTGAGGGTACAGCCCCAGTGACAAGCAACTGTGCCCTCAAAGGTACAAACAGCTGCTTTTTTCTTACAGTGTAACACTGTATGGGAAACTGTACGCCTTCAGAAAAACAAATACATCACGCAAACTCTAAAAAAAGGATTTACACCACCGCACAGATGCGCATGACGTATGACGAAAGTGGGCAGTGGTGGTTTAATGGCTAGGGACGTGCACTTATAGTTGAAAGATTGCTGGTTCAAATCCCCGACCAGCAAGGTACCACTGAGGTACCCTGAGCAAGGTACCGCCCCCAAGCACTGCTCCCCAGGCCCTGAATTAGCTGCTCCCTGCTATGTCACGACGTCACATATGGGTTAAACGCAGAAGACACATTTCGTTGTTGTGCACTGTGTGCTGTGGTGTGTCAATAATGACAATCAATCACTAAATTCTAACGAATTAAAAAAAAATGGTAAAAATTTCAAGAGACTCACTTTCCAGAGAGATCAGTGACATGGACAAAGGTGTCATTGAAGGACGCGAAGATGTGACAGACTCCAAAGACGTTCTCGCCGTCGGCGACCTGGGGACCCAAGCTGATGACCTGTTCTTCCTTCTTTTCTTTACCCTTGCGAGGAGCCATTGCTAAAAACACGAAAAAAACACATAAATCAAACTCGTAAACTATTAGTCACCGCTGTCGGCTTGTAAATAAACTCCCGTGCTGGTATCAGTTAGTATATAACTTAATAATATGTGTGGATGGGCAACTTTCATTTAACAGCTGCACAAACTGACAAATGTTATAATCAGCTGTTAGTTCAGCGAGGCGAGCTTGCATGCGCAGAAAGCGCCTTAATTAATGTGTTATTATTTTACGTTCCTGTCTACGTTTACAGCATTTGAGTACCGCTATCAAAGCAGGTTGCTAATGCAAGTAGGGTTAACGCTGGGCATGCAAAGCAAACTGATACAAAACGACGCTAAACGTATTACAGACAAAATCGGAACTTGGGACACATTTTATTACGTCACATTTTATTTAAATGGGAGGGACCCAAACATGACGGCTACTACAGACATATGTACGAGCTACTGTGGCATCAGAAAGCCACTGTACGGCCGAAAAAAAAAATAATCATCGCGTCTTATAAAACTATGAGAGAGACGCCGACACAAGGCAAACGGCGAACACCGGCGGTAGAATAAACGGGTAGATTGAGCTGGATGCCGAATGGGAGAATGAATACCCGCACTAGTCCGCACCAGCCGCCGAGACAGGAAAGAGCGAGCCAATGGGAACAGAGGTGAAAGGTCACAATCCACTTCCGGCCAAGTAACACGTGGTCTGTCACAGCGAAAAGTTTATATGGGATTACTGTACGTGGTAATAATGTTGGATAAAACAGCTGAAGTAATCGATGAGAACTTATAGTTAAGTCGCTCGCTATTTTGTTTAATAAGGAATCGTGCTTCAAAACGAATCCCTGTTACGTTAAAATCAGTGTGTACGTTGTATTCATTAGAATACTGCACTCCACAGTTATGATTAAGCTATTGTATAAACGCAAAATTTGAACCATAACAAAGGAGCACCAAAAGCCAATTTAAAAAACGTATTGAACAAATGAATGCGGTATTTATGCATGTGTGCTTTCTTTACACGCTTTGTAGTTCTGCGGTTTTATTCATTTATTTTTTTTGAATACCTAAATGAGACGATATAAAATGCCATTTATAATAATAACAGCCACATTGGTGACTGTACATCAGATGGAATTTGAAATGAAATTCAGCCTCCAATAGCAACAAAGCAATTATCACAATGTATTTATAACTTCTTTTATCTGTCCATCATATATTCAGAACTAGGTTGTTTTCATGCAGTTAGGAGATAAACAGTTTACCTCTGTAGTCAAAGCTATTTTTCCCATCAGTCCAGTAGCCATTTTCTATAGAGATGCATATTAATTTGATTTGCAGGTATAGTTGCATTAAGGAACATACAAAGGCTGCATATGGGTGGAGTGATGGTTCTGAGGCTGGGGATCTGTGCCATGCAACTACAAGGTTGCTGGTTCGAATCCCGTGAATGCCTGGAGTGATCCTACTCCATTGGGCCCTTGAGCAAGGTTCTTAACCTACAATTGCTTCATCCTGGGTGTGATATTAATCTACATCCAGCCCTATAAGGAGGTCCTCCAACTCACAGGGAAGAATGTGAGGGTTGGTGGCAGGATTGACACTCCAGCCACTGGAAAAAACTCACACTGGTCCATTCAGGCTAGTGTGGTGCTGAGGTATCACCCACCACACGGCTGCACTCAGGTTCTCATCCCTGAGCTGGTTTGTCGTGTGGTGGGTGCAGTGACACACTGTAATCAGTGCATGCTCCTTACCTTAAAGGCTGCATATTCCTGTTATCAGTGAAGAAGAATTAGTCAATGTGCAGTGTGTTTTATTTGCGCTACATAGGCTAGATTAAATAACAGCTATCCATGACAATGCGGAATGTAAGTAGGCTTGTTTCACCACCTGTACCAGTGTCCAAATGAAAAATGACAAACTAACTTAGACAGCGATTTTTATTTGTAAATTAAGTCCACAAAAATATTAGCTACACAATAGAAATATTAACAACAATCATAGTATGTATGTACAGTTCATTTATTATTCCAGTGACTTTGTGTTATCATTACTGTTCTTTATCAATACTTATCATGACTGCAGTTGGGGTGAAAGCAGTACAGGCACTGCGAAACTCACTGGCTCTTTGAGTACAGCCGGAACAGAGAAACCCCAGTTATATTTCGAGATTTAATTCAAAAAGAGTAATTTTCATTTAATTTTTTTTTCAGGTGTGGTATAAATTTAATCGTCTCTCTGGCCATGTGCTTTTTTCATAGTCCACTGTGCTTTCAGTTTTGCAAACTTAAATACGGGATAAAGGGTGTAATGGAAGTTAAATTTCTAACTTTATTTCACAGTATGGGGCTAAATCAGAATTTCTGTTTATTATAACAATAAAAAAGTCCAAATAAAAAAAATGTTCAATAATGGCCACTTTTAAACTACACTGGTTATGTTTGGAATTTCTTCAAATAATTTACATCTCATATCCACTCATTCCTGTAAACATGCATCTCTGGGGTCTCCAAGCGGCGAAAGTGCTTTTAAACCTTACGAGTGAACTCGTCTGCAACCGGTGACTGAACACAGAAGTGATGGTGTGATGCTTGGCGTGAGAACTGAGAAATGGTCTGAAATAAAAGCTTGTTGCCATGACCATCATACTGTACCTGCACAAAAAAAAACAAAATCTCCACCCAGTTGTGGATAGACAGCACAGGAAATTGCTTGAGCATTGGTTTCATATGTCTGAGGAAATGCAGGAAGGTTTATCTGTTGTAGTGTTTTGTGCAGACTAGTTAATTATAGTAGTTAATAATGTCCGACAGGCTTGACATGTGCTATTATGTCTATTTTCTGAATGTATAAAAACCCACGGTTTCTCCCTGTGTCTCACAGTCCATGCAGGTGCTCCATCATGTCTGCTATCCTTTCATGTCACCCCCTGTGGGATTTGCTTTATTGGATCTCAGGAGGAACAATTCATTCCTCATTGACTAAAGGCTTCTAAAAAAATAATAATAATAAAAGACAAGATTTGATTACATTCATCGAGCTTCAGACGAGGAATAAACTTCATGAAGAGAAGCGAGGAGTTCATTTTACTTTTTCGGAAAACAAAATGTCAGAGAGCAAAGACAATTTAAAGGTAGAACAAAGACATACAATCATCAGTACTCACTACATTCTTTATGTCTTGGCCTAAATCGCTCTGGGCTGGCTTACATCGCCAGGAGGAATCCCACAATCCCCTGCTCTGTGACTTTTACTTGTTAATTGTACGACTGGCCATCTATTCTATTAGACCACCTAATATCTTCTCATTTATTAAAATGATACTGATTACGTAAAGCATATTTCCCTTTTGCATAGATCATCTATATTCCACTGTTTAATCATCTCTGATTTTTCGCAACAATGTAGTGGTATCACATTTGAGCTATAGGCCTTGTAAACTAAATAGTTAAATAAAAGTGCCTGTTTACTGTGCAAGCAAATCCATTAGAGGACGATTAGAACTTAATCATGTTAAAAATGGATGCAATGCCGTTTGTTGGCCATTAAACGTGGGTTATTTTCATCCTTCTGCAGAGAAAGTAAGTTAAAGCTGTCGCCCACTGCTCCCAGTCAGGGCTGCTGGATAGGGCAGCTGGCCGGGCTGAATCACATCACTTAACGGAGTGATGTAGGTAAATAAATGCCCCACGAGCTCAGCTACACAGAAAATATAGGGCACTGCCACATTCTAAAAACGCAACGCTCCACAATCCAGGGGAATGTCCCCAAATTGGCGAGGAGCGAATCGGATTCCCCTTATCCGCCATGTGACCCCGTGACAGTGACGGCGTGGTTTCTCAGATGTCTCTTTGAGCTTTGTGCAGTCATCTCATGGGGAGTTTCGATAGACTGAGATTCCACATCTTACCCTATGGCTGTGACCACCGGGCCTGAATTACTGACAGTGCAGAGAAGTTAAGGCAACTTCAGGTTTTCAAATGCGCATCAAGGTCACCACAAAGTGCAGTGTGGGGCTATCCATCACCCTCTAAGCTGTTTCTCTATAGCACTGCCATTTACTATGAACTCCTCTCTCTGTATTTAATAGTCCATCATGTCCAGATCAAAGGAGCCATTACAGCTATCTGAATGCTCTTGGGAGTTTTGCCTACACGAAAATGCTGAGGGCAGAACGAAAAGTGATTGGTTCAGAGAGATAACCAATCAGATTGTAGAGGAGGCGGGACCAACTAATCAGATGTCTTAGTCCTGGCTTGTCTAGTTGCATGGTTCTGCCTCCACTGCAATCTGATTGGTTATCTCTCTGAACCAATCAATATTCATTCACCTCAGAACATTTTTGTGTAAGTAAAACTCCCACAATCTATCTGCACAAGTACGGGTAAAAATAAACCCAGCATATATACATTTTTTTACATAAAGTTACATGAATATTATTCATTAAGCAGTTGCAATCCACAAATAAAATGAAACAACTTTGATAGTAACAGAGTCACAGTCATTTACAGAAAACTGGAATGAGCTCCCCAACCTGGAACTTGTAAGTGTGTTAATGCTTATATAGTTAGGGACTGGAGTGGTCTTGGGCTTATCTATGTGCATGTGCATGTTTGCCTCCCTGCCTGATGGAAATGGAAGGAATACTGTTGTCACTGTTATGAAATATAAATATCAGCCCCCTCTGTGCTACCTGCCCATGCCACTGTGGGTCCTTGTGTTTTTTTTGGGGTGGGTGTGGGGGGGGGGATTTGGCATTCTTTCCAAAGCCCCATCCAGAATCCCAGTGGACCATGCGTCTCTCCCCTTTCGGGTTCTCCCTCCCGGAGCCTACGGCAAACCGAGAGTGACCGGCAGCCTCTCGTGGGCCCCGTGACGGCGCCTCCCCGCCTCCTGGTCCGTGTGCCGCGGCGCGTTGGGTCCCGGGTCCAGGGGAGATCGCCTCCCCGGCCTCCTGCTGCTCTCCGCCGAGCCGCCCTCTCTTCCAGCCATCCGCAGCGGCCCCGCTACCTGCCGTTGACCAGCTCCTCACGGAGCCAGCTGGGCAGAGCCTGACCCGTCTTGTAGAGCAGCTTGGAAAGCTCGATGTTGTGCTCCCTGTAGTATTCCGTCAGGAAGGATCGCGACTTCAGGGCAGAGAGAACAGAGCGATTAACGCTCCCAAACCACACAGGCTGAGGAACGAACAGCACGGCGAGAATCTCTCTGGTCTCACACATAAACTCTTAGCAGACGGCAGGAGCGTCGCTAGAGATTTATGAAAAGGGGGGCTAAGCTTTTACCAGGGGTGTCTGATTTTAATGAAGATGAATGAGGACACACTGTTTACACTACAGTCCCCAGGTCAAGAAGTGGATCCGTTCCCTAAGTCTGTCTTTAAGTCTTATTCGTAGCCAAGTCTGAAAAATAACAATACAGTGCATAATAATTGCAGTAATAACAAAAGTAACATACGGTACTGTACTGTACCCTGAGCCAACAAGCTGCTGAAGCCGCGCAATGTTTTCACAAAGTAGCATGTCTGTTCTTTATTACGAACCATCATATTTAAGCTGAATTTTTAATATAATAGGCTGTATGGTAGTTCGTTCGTAAGTACAAGTTGCCCGTAAGTCAGATGTTCGTAACTCGGGGACTGCCTGTAATAGGTGTACATTTATCTAGGGGGTAAAGCCCCCCCCTAAACTGCCCCAATGACACCCCTTGCAGATACTGACGTGCTACATTGTTCAGAGACAATTTCAGCGGGTTCACTTAAAACAAAATTGGAAAAAAATACATTGCCGTATTAAAGATACATTAAAGAAAGGGCTTGAAACCTTGTTACATCACACATATCCCCCCATCCCTAATCCCGGGGAAATATGTAACACTCTCAAGTGGCCTCCCTGTTAATTAGCTGTGATATCCCTGCCAAGCAGTGTAACGTCGAGGGCACGACCGCGCTGTCTGGCCCTCTACACCGTGCTCTAACAGCACAGAGGATACACTGGCGGATGAAACAGGGTGCAAATGGTCTCGATACATCACCTGTGCTTCCTACAGTCAGTCAGTCCAGTGCAAATCATAGAATAACACTTGTAGGTTTCTATGTGATATTAAAATCTATTTCCATAATTCAAATTATTACAGCTTCGTAGAGCGATTTTTTTAAAAACCTAATATATTTTTAAGAGACTCAAGATAATATATGAAAGAGAGTTTGCACTTGCTTTCTCAGGAGGGGTATTTGTGGACGAGAGGCAGAGCGGCCTTGACTTACATCGGAGTCCATGTCTGGGTACTTCCTGCCTTTACTCTTTCCCAGGCACTTGGTCTTGCCCCCATCCAACAGTTGACACCAGAATCCTTTCTTGGGATCAAATCTGGGAATCGGCAGGGGGGGGGGGGGGGTGAAGAGAAGAGGACAGCATTTCTTTTGGTGCGAGATCTGACAGGAGACGACCCTCTGAACACCCACCGCAGAGGTGATCAGTAGATGATTTGGTAGATGTTTAGTTATGTGGTCAAAATCCACGTGGCAGAAAGATTTAGCTTCCAATCACTTTAGGAAATCTCATGACAATTGCACACGCTGTTCGTCAGCCTCGCCACATCTAGCATACAAAATACTTTATTTACTGTAAAATTTACTGTGTTTGACTCTCCCTGCCGGCCCCTGGAGGATGAGCTCCCCCCTTTGAGTCTGGTCCCTCCCAAGGTTTCTTCACTGTCGCCTATGGCTTACTCACTGGGGGCTTTGGGTGGGGATGCTGTAAAGCGCTTTGAGACGATGTAATGTTGTGATAATGCACTATACAAAAATAAATTTGTTGTTGTTGTACTTCCAGGAGAAAAAAAACTCCAGCAGACTGATGGTACCTCAAACAAACAGTCTTTGTCCTAAGGATTATGGAGTTTCCATTGCGGAGACAGAGACATTAAGATTAAAAGTATTTATGTGTACTTTAGGTCTGATTTCCACTGGGTTAAAACACTGATACCTTTTTAATGGTCTGTCTTGCGCTTGCCACTGTCAACTGTTTTTACAAACTGAAACCTTCCCAGAACTATTGAATATTTCAGTAGTTCTTGGGTTTATAAACTGTTTTTTTTTTTTTTTTTTTTAACACAGAGCAGCTAAAGCAGCCACTGGAGATTGGGGATGGATAAAACTTGCATGCAAGTGTCTGTAAGTGCTGGTCCTGAGTAAGTTCTGAATTCGGTGTCATAATTGGTGAAGATCAGAATTTCTGCTGTGAGAACTTGGTCAGGGACTCATCACTTTGGACAAGTTCTACCCAGAGTAGGTCAGTACTCACGTCAGAATCTTGTGGTAATTTACAGTGTTCACCAGACCGAGAAACTTCTGGATTTTATCCATCACGGATGCAGGCTCACTTCTCAGCCTTTGACCATCAAGAACCATGATCTGAAGACAGAGAGAAGACCGTCCACGTGTAAGTGACTGTAAGAGGCAATTAATTCAATGCACGTGGCCTCCAGACCTCGACCACATTGAACTTGGAGACGGTCACCTGACTGGGATGGTAGTGGTTGAACCAGCGCTCCAGATGGGTGGCGTACCAGCCCGGAACCAAGCAGCGGTTCTGCAGGATGCGCAGTTTGAGCGGGGCGTGACGAGCTGCCGTGATGACTTCATGGAAAGTGTACTTCAAGGCTGCGGGATCGCCATGGGCCCGTTGGTGCTGTCAGGGAAATGGGGAGACCGTTGTCGTCGCCGGAAATCCCAGAGGAACTCACCTCCGCATTTCAGCTGGTAGTCAGGGAGTCAGTGATGCGTGAGAGGCGTACCTGGTACCAGGAATAGGCCCGGTCTGCCGGGCTGATGAGGATGGTGATGATTTTGGCCTTGGGTAGCAGGGCCGCCGCCCGCCTCGACGTCACCTCCGAGTCAAAGTAGTTTGCACTCTTCTCAAAGTAGAAGTCGGAGCTGGTGTTAGAGGGCAGTGGAAAGTGTTCCATGTACCTGCAGGGGGCAGTCATGAGCACTGGTCACGTTACAGCACCTGCAGAATTAGTGTCAGTACTGTGACTGGATTTAGGCACTTTGTGTTAATCTTATGTAGTGCTCCTAGAAAGCCTTGAGACGCCTGCTTATTGCAAATCTATTGCTTTTACACTGAAGATCATTACTTTATTAATTTGTTTATAGTTCTTAAAGAGGCCATTCTGAGTTATAAAGTTGATTGTCAGGCAGTCTCATTGGGGACTTTTTAATTAGTAATACCTTTGCAATAACATAAAACACCAAACATTTGTGTTTAGTATCATTTTGGTAGCCAGTGACTACAATTGCAATTAATAGCAAAACGGCAAGAACAGAGCTGAATGGGTCAGTCAAAAAAAATGACACACAATAAAGAGAAAATGTATATGTATACAGATGTTAAACATTGCTGGCAATAGACTTTTGTTAAATTCTTAACATTATTACAGAATTAAGCATGCAGCCTAAAACTTTCTGTGAGCAATGTATCTTCTTGTCTCATTATTTGTGTATGGTGTGTAGATTTATAACATAGGTATCTCTGCCCATGTCTAGCGGTCATGGGTTCGAATCCCATGACTAGCAGAGTAAATGACACTGAAAGTAACCCAGCATTAGCCTACATGCTGTATGAGTGCTGGAGGCTGGTTGACATGTTTTCCTCACTTGGATGTCACTTTGGACACAAGCCTCTGTTGAACAATGAATGGCAATAAGGCGGGTGTTTGATGGTGAGAGATGCTGGCTGACCATCGGAGAAAAACCTTAGAAAAGAGAACTAAACCTGGCGCGGCAGGGCCTGTCATTACAGAGATCCGGCTCTGACGGCGGATCGACGCCATAATAGCGGAGATAATCCGGACGCTCTGCGATCGCAGGCTGTTCAGATTTAATCAGAGAGAGCGGAGACGGGCGCCTGAGGACAGGCGGCTCGCAGTGTCTCCGCGGAGCGTGTCGCGCGCCGCCAGCTCGCGGTAACACGACGCGTGACTAACGCACCGGACGGGAAAGCGAGACGCGCGAGACCGGGCGGCTGCCGACGCCCGCGCGCTTAATCAGACCTCAGTATAAAGCGCGCGAGACACCATCAGTCAATGAAATTAAGCGAAAATCCGCGCAGTCTGGCAGCCGCGTGCCATTAGTCAGCTGTGTCACCTAATTTAATATGAAATTGCATTTCCTGCAGTTAATTGTGATTCCTGTCACAACTTGTGACTTACGTCACTCGTCAAAATGCAGGTAGGTCATGCCGCTATTTATTACAAATGTAAGGAATGCGTATTTATACTGATGAGCTTCAAATAGGTAATTTTACATCTTTTAATTGTCGAAAGGTGATGTTCGTAATTCGCGCAGCACGTAACACGGTATTTTAATTGACTTCACAAGACCACGTTAACTATGACAGTTGTGAGTAGAGACCTGTCAAATATAGGCCTAATACACGTGTATAATTTAGGTCCGTTCTCATTTACATATTCACCTCAGGCAACAAGAGAATAGGGAGTTAAAAAATACCGAGCTGGGAGGGCTGGCTGGAGGCCCTCTCCTTAGCATGTCCGCTGGTTTTAAATCATTACGCGCGTGTTTACACGGAAGCTGATTAGCCTTCTCCTCTTTTGGAATAAAACTGCCTCAAACATCACCAAGATGAGCAGTAAACAGCACTAATAAAGTGCGCAAAGAGGGCACACAACAATCAGCGCTACATTTAGATAAGAAAGTACCAAGATTAGACTCCAGCTCTTATTTTTATACTGATGTTTGAGCAGAGGCACTCTGCATTATGGGGAACAACTGTAACGATTCACTGAATGCCTGTAATATCAGAATGGCCATCCTGATGACAAATCAGAGTGTGTTTATATCCCATTGGATGTAACAATGTTTATAAGTTATTCATTATGTGTGTGTGAGTGTCCCCTGTGACAGTCTGGCCCTCCTTCAGGGGATTCCCCTGCCTTGAGCTTCCTAGGATAAGCTGCAAGATCACCCAGTATGGAGATGGATGGATGAATGGATTCATGGCTGGATTGATGCTGGATGATTGAATGGACTGATGGATGGATCGATGGATGATGGATGGATTCATGGAGGAATTGATGTTGGATGATTGGATGGAGTCATGGTTGAAAGGATGATGGATGGATGGATTCATGGATGGATTGATGCTGGATGATTGGATGGACTGATGGTTGGATGGATGGAATGTCAAATCATAGAAAAACACACCAGTCGATTCCTTTATGGTAGTTGTGGCCATTGAAGAACTGGATCTCCTCAAAGGTCTCCTTGCTGGGGTAGTTGCTGGTCATGTCAGGGTGCATGGCCAGAAACAGGTAAAGAGCAGTGGTACCTGTGGTAAAAGAGAAGAAACAAAGGAAAGGAAGGAGTTTTAGAAATGTGCCACTAAGCGTACGTGGTTGGTGTGATGTATGAATCATGCTACCAATCAAGATTCATGAAGTAATAGTTGCTGATTAGAATTAATGGTTTGGGCTCTGATGAGACTTCCGGTCACATGACATGGCAATGACAGGCCTCAGCCCTGAGAGCAGGGGGGGGACATCTGTTTGCAGTGGGAGGTAACCCTTCCTGACCTGTTTTCTGGGGTCCGATGATGAGCAGCTTTGGGAATCGGTCACATGTCTTCTCCTTGGACCAGATATCTTTGTGCCTTTTGTCCTCACAGGGATCCTGTAGGAAAGAGCTGGCAGGGTTAGAGATGGAAGCCATCAGTGTTGGATTTCAGCCCCTGAAATCATGCTTCCCAGCAGACTTTGTCTGAGAAAAAATACCTCAGTGCCCTAGAGAACACAAAAATTAAGATAAAGTAACTGTATTACTCCTTAAATCACAACATGGTCACAGGAAGCAGGCAATAGACTGAAAACACTGGAAATTAACTTGCGCGTTTTATAGTTTAATCCTAGTTGGAATTTCTAATAATCTGAAATTTCATACCGTTATAAATGTCTTACATTTATCATAATTTACACTGAATCCAACCTAAACAGCGCTCAATATCAGACGTCCTCTAAGGGTAATCAAAAAAGGACGTTACTACACTAAAAATTTGCATGCAGTACTACAGGGTTTGCAAATTATGGGGACAATACAGAACGTTCTTGTCCTTTACATCGAGACTAAATGATGAAATCTTCTGCCTGTGCAGGCCCACCATCTGCTGCCTGATAAACAGCTTTCCAGGTTAATATGGTGTGATCAGGCGCTCTGATTAATACAGCGATATTAACCGATTGAAGTTACGTAATGCAGCAAAACATCACGCCTGTTCTTCTGCCGTACAGATGTCTCCCTAATTTTATTCCATCTGAGAAAAATACCGTGCAACTGACTTTGAGAGACTAAGTACTGTAAATAACAAATATGGCTGCTTTCATTTTTCTTAATGTATAGTAAAGGCTGTGCAGAGAATGGAAGTCCAAAATGGGAACAACTCTACCACCAAGACACATGCAGAAGGTAAGATGGTTCCCATTCTACTCAAACAGGCAAGAATTCATCTGAAAACAACTATCATGTTCAGAGAAAAAGAAACATTTTTCCACTCAGCAGGCTGCTCTCCAGATAAAGCAGACTGGTTTGACCTTTGGCCAGTTTTTTTTAAATCAAGCAATCGTTGTTCTCAGTGATTCTCACCTGCCAGATGGGGTCTCTCTCCTGTGGAAAGATCTGGAAGTACCTCTGGGCCAGCTGCACAGGCGGTAGAGTCTGTAGCTTCAGGTTGCTCCAGGTCTGGATGAACTTCACCAGGTTCTTGAAGGTGTACAGGCCCAGCCGATCATTCCCGTAATTCGACAGGTGGGTCATAAAGACGCTGATCTGTGATTACAGTCAGAGACACCTTTGATTCTCCGCTGTTAAGATTCTTACAAATTGCCTGAGATCCAGGGTCATTTTACCTTCTAACAATCAATCTTTTTTCATTCATCTTCCACACTGTTGCTTCATAACCACTTAGTGCTTTGTACACGAGTGATAATATTTTAAAATCAAGTCAGGGCACTGTGGTCCAAACCAGAGGTGCATCTTGTCAGCAGGCAGGGCAGGCAGCTGCTTGGGGCCCCCAAGCCACTAGATGGCGATCATTTATTAAAATGATGACAAACTGGTTAGAGGGGGGGCCCCCAGTGAATTTTTGCTTGGGGCCCCAACAGACCCTAGGATCGCCTCTGGTCCAAACGCAGGTACTGTGCCACTCACGGGGTTGAGCAGGATGGTGAGGAAAAGCTCGCCGCCATTAATCAGCCGGTCCAGCTCCTTCGGCCCCCCCGGGTACTCGCTGTGGAAGATGGTATGGGTGAAGAGGCCGCATGTCTGCCTGGGCAGTACCTGCAGAACGGGGGGGGGGAGGCACCAAGCCTTACGGGACGCAGTGCTAACAAGTCTTACAAAGACTAAGAAACACCCAACATTCAGAAAGTGTTGCCCAAAAACTCGGGATCTCTGAACACACTCGCAAAACGACATGCTTCGCATCTGCAGTCCCTCCTCCCATTTTCTTCTCCACCTGCCTCGTCTTAGACTGCCACACATGCTCAATCTTTGCTCCACGGCAGCTCGCACCTCTCAGGACTTTGATGTTAGCAGATATGTGAGCTTAGAACATCAGAAGTGGATTCCTACGTCCCCGCTTTCGATCGCAGGGCAGATACTGTACATCGGCCCAGGATATGTGGTCTTTATTACAGAGATGCAATCTATGGAGGTCCAAGAGAAAAGCTGAACCCTATCTGGAGACTGATGTTTGGGGGCTCTGTGGTGCACTCCAGGCTTATGAGAAATCTGAAAGCCTGTCTGAATTGTGTTCTGCACGGCTGTTTGAGTAAACTGCCTGATGGTCAGATGTTCCACCCTCCTACATTCTCTTGGTGAACGACTGCAGGTAAAAATGTCAGAAGTCCCAGAAAGTCCCACTAAACATGTGAAATGCTCACTCCTGGGATCATTATAGAAACACAAGAATGACATTTCAAGCACGGGAGATTTCATTGTAATGGAAATGTACTGTGACACTCTATTCTATTCTATTCTATTGGATTTATTGAAGCACTTGTTTTGTCAAGGTTACGATTTGAAACAACATATCAACATATGGAATAAATGAGTTTGCAGCTGTTGGTCGATACGGCCCGGTAATTTGCCCAGAGAGGCTCGGGCGTCCTTACGCTGATGCCTCTGTGAATGAACCCGCGTCGGAAGCGTGCAGGTTTGAGGTGTGGGTACTCCTCCGTGCTGGTCACCCGGATACCCCACACCTTCTTCCAGGCATCATACAGCTGCACGTGAACAGGGTACACCCCCGAGTGGTGGGGGGCCACAGCGTAACCCATGTTGGTGGGGATACCATGTTCCTATGGGGGTAGGTAGAGGAATACGATGTGATCCTAAGCCATACTCCCTCAGCACTGATTATTTTGTAATATGGTTGTAGTTTTCTCAGCAGGAAGTTCAAACAAGCTTGCATGACACTGATTGGCTGAGGGAGCCCTCGCCCCTCCCCCAGGCCACTGATTATTTTGTAATATGGTTGTAGTTTTCTTAGCAGGAAGTTCAAACAAGCTTGCATGACACTGATTGGCTGAGGGAGCCCTCGCCCCTCCCCCAGGCCACTGATTATTTTGTAATATGGTTGTAGTTTTCTTAGCAGGAAGTTCAAACAAGCTTGCATGACACTGATTGGCTGAGGGAGCCCTCGCCCCGCCCCCAGCCCAGAGACACGCCCACTTACTGTGGCAAACCTCTTATTGAGTAGCATCTGCTCGGCCAACACGGTCTGGTTATGAAAGAGGTGTGGCTGCATGTGGCTCCACATGTGGGGGAACCACCAGAACTGGCCGGCGTAGGACAGGAGCAGGTCGTCCCCCAGGTCCTCCTCGTCAGTGCCTGGGTGACACCACACACACACAAGCAGGTAACGCTGTCATATCATATGCACATACAAGTCAACTGCTTTTGCTTATTTTACATCTCATTCCCAACAGCTGTAGGGACCTGATCTGTGATGTGCAGAAAAGTAGTCTAAGACTTCATTACACATTTGCGCTCAAATATTCAGATTCCTACTAATTATGCGACATCGAAAATCATTGTATGGCCTTATATATATATCGTGTTCTCACGTTCATTATTCTTCCGCGTGTTGAACCACCAGACGTTCCAAATATCCCGCAGAAGACACCGCACTCTGCTCCAAATACAGATACTCTAAAGGGACTCGAAACTGGTAGACAGAGGAATTATCTCAGCTATTAGAGAACATTCCCAGAACTTTAGCGAAGGTTATGTGACGGTAGAGAATCTTCTTACTGTATGTCAACACCATAACATTATTACCTTAACATCCTTTTAACGCAGTTAATGTTGAAAAATAGGTTAGAAAAGCGCTCTACATTCCAGCCTCGAACCCATGACCGCTGACGCGCCACTCGCTGCTTCCTTCCTTTGCTTCTACATTATTAGTCTTAGTTGTTGTAGTAGTTATAGTAGAGGGATGACGTTCTGGGAACGTCCGGAAAACTAGCCACTTGGAGCGTTTCTGTACCTTAATAGTAACGTATAATAGGAACTGTAGTACGAACGCGGTTCCCAGACGGCCCCGTCACTCACCAGCATGAAAGAACTTCCCTGAGTAGCCCAGATTGAAGGTGAAATTAGGCACGTAATCCCGGAGGTCATTCTGGGTCTGAAGTAGGGCCTTTAGGGACGGGGGCAGGGGGTCAATGACATCATACAAAGAGGCACTTACACCATTCCTGTGTAGCTAAGGTAACAAATCCCCTGTCAATCCCCAGTGGCGCCTATTTCTGTTCCCAGTCTGCCTGTTCATTTTCACCTGAACATGAAGCCCTGTTTCCCCCCCACCCCCCATCTTGATTTTCAGTTCCTTTCATGAGTCATGTGTAACGCCGGTTGACTGTCGTCGGATTTTTTTTGTTTTTTTTTTTCCTGTTCTATTCCCATCCTCCTGAATTATTAGCGTCAGGTTGTTAAAAATCAAAAGCGGAAAGAAAGTTTTGTGCCTCTGAAATATTCATGCTCTCGGGTGATGTAAAATCCTGTTGGGCAGCAGCTCAGGGAAGAGAAAGTTTAGAGTGAGCTTGAAACTCCGCTGATTTTGCTGACAGGTAATTCTACTAGTCGAGATAACTGTTGATCAAAAGATATATATATATATATATATATATAGTGAACGGGTTTTCTGTATCCTTGTTCGGCATGAAAGAACATGCGTCTGTTCTCAAGACACTCAAAGTGATGGATCAGAGGAAGAAGAGAACAGCAGAAAGCTGTCACCTGCCCCGTTTCTGTCCAACTCATACTGGCCACAACTACTTATTTACATCATAATAATCAGTTAATTAGTTGTGTTGTCGTGGTGATCCACCACAAGCATTTGTAATGGAGTCCGCTATTGAGAGGTAGCAGTATTAATCTATTCTGTTGCAATAGTGGAACCATGTTTGATCGCATTCACTTGACGGAAGCAACGGCGAGACGTATTGGCGAATGTATACCTCAACATCGGACACCTTCATGCGCGTGCCCTCCTTGCCCACGAAGATGTCGTCGATATCGACCAGCAGGTAGCGGTCGAGAGACAGCGACAGACTCTTCCCTGTCAGGAAGGACACGGCGTCCACGAAGACCAGCTTGTGCAGCCAGAAGTTGAGACTATTGCCGAAGAGGACGCGCTGGATGCCGTCGTGAAGGCCCAGGTCCTGCACCACGGTGGCGTGCAGGGTGGGGCTCGCACCCACCCCCGGGGGGGACTCCGGTGACTTGGCCCGGGCCACCAGCACCGGTTCATAGGTGGAGTGGTTGGACTGGAAGACGGTCCAGTCGTCCCCCGGCAATTGTCCGCGCTCAGCGGCCCTGGCCTTGGTGATGTACAGCAGGGGTGACTTGGGGTTGACGCTGCAGTCGCTCAGGCCCAGGTTCGAGTGCAGGAAGAGAGGGAAGCCCTTCAGCTGGGCACTCAGCAGGCTGTTCTCATTGGCCTGGAGCAAAGGGGAGGCGGGGACAGCGTTCCTTCATTCATTGGCCAGATTAAACGCCATACCATTACCACAAAGCATCAATGAAGGTGTTGTACTAGGGCTGCAAGCAACAAACATTTTCATATTCGAATATTCGGCTGATTTTTCCCTGCCTCGATTATTCGACTATTCGGGTTTTGCACAACGTCACTGCTAGCAACTTTTTTGAAAATGCTCCCATGCTTTGTGGCTTCTTGGGCACCCCCTGAGCAATGCTCATAACTGCAGTCTTTTCTGTTTACTTACTTGTATGTTATGCATTTGTTACCTGTGCGATGAGTCGTACTGGCACCATGGTCAAAATATGAACTGCACAGGTATTTACCAGGTATTTATCAGTTATTGTAATGCAGATTTTTCTTCTCAAATCATATTTGAATATCTCAAATACACCTATTCACGAATATTTGGTGCAGCACTGCATAGTGCCCAGAAGTCCAAAGCACTGCACCACGCGGCGTATTTGTTACGCCTGCTCATCTACAGTCTGCACCCAGCTTCTGGATCGATAGGTGTTAAACCACGCCCCCCCTACACAGCCTGCTCCCGCTTCGACTTCAGTGGCAGTCCTACTCCCAGCCTTTCAGACCTAGTGAATCGCAACGTTGAGAAAACGGAGGGTCAGAGTGCAGAAGACAGCAGAACAGAGCTCAGCCATCAGGATCCTGGCAGTGGGGGAGAGGAAAGCATCTACCTAGGAATTTCACTACTGGGGGGACCCTGGCAGCAGAGATGGGCATTATGACATCACAATGAGCACACATGCGATGGTCATGTTGAGTAAGGACACAATGAAACATTTCAAAATAATTATCAAGATTTCGTCATTTAAAATAAAACTAACACTAGTACTAGTACCAAGTACACTTTCACAAAAGATATAAAAATAAATGATCCATATGATAAAATGATTTGGTCCATCACAGGACTACAATCTTCATTATGTACATATGTTTCATCCAGAACACTGCATGCGCAGCAAATTGTAACTCACAGATTTATAATGAGAGATAAGTAATGTGCTCTTGTTTATTTATTGTGGGGGTCACCCTGTCTTCCCTATTTCCGACACCCCTGGACTTTAGAGACGCCGCTTAGCCTAACTGCCTATCCTTGGACTGAGGGAGGAAACTGGCGCTTGTGGAGGGAGCGACACAACACAGGGTGAACATCAAAAGCGTACGGAAAGTCTGCTGCTACGTTAAGGGGAGTGTTTAGAAGCAACTGTCCAAGTGGAGTTTACAGTTTGACTTGTTTAAAGTTAGAGAATCACGTAGGTGACTTGTAAGCTGTTCAACACATTTCTAGGGTGCCACTGAAATCGCCCCTCCCTCCTCCAGTCATGGTGTCCAGTAGAGGAGCTTTATTTTCTCATACCATCCCAACCATCTATTGACATGGATGAAATGAGAAATAAGCTGGAGAAGACAGAATTTGGGGACTGAATGATGATTGGCCAGAAGCCATAAAGAGGTAATGATGATTGGCCAGAAACGATAAACAGATAACTGATGATTGGCCAGAAGCCGTAAACAGATGACTGATGACTGGCCAGAAGCCATAAACAGATATCTGATGATTGGCCAAAGGCCAATAACAGATAACTGATGATTGGCCAGACGTCACAAATAGAAAACCCGAGCCATATGACAGCTCTGAACCAATCCCGTGAAGTAAATGTGAGGTCGATTGTTTGTTTGAATCTCATATTCCTCATCAGCACATACGCAACAAATGAGCAAAGAGTCAAAGATGATGCAAAGAAGAGTTTAAGAGTCATAGTTTGGATCATTTTTGTCTTTACTCTTCTGGGAACGATGATGTCGTGGTTCAGTAATCCTGACAACAGAACACATCCAGACATGACCGCATGACCGGCAATTATTACAGACAAAGAGGTAAAAAATGCAAGCAAACTCCCAGGGAATACAAATCATCTAATTTTATTGCACCGCTCTGCTTTTGTGCCATCAAAACCTGTCAAATGGTTTGATTCATAAATAATGGCCTGTGAGAGAAGTTACAAGCTAAAGAGCAACAAAATCCTTGCTGTGTTCTGAGACTACACGAGCGGCCAAGAACCACAGAATGCGGAGCGCCGAACCCACAAGCAAATGGCAATAAAACTCAGATGTCCCGCTGGAAAAATATCAAACAGTTTACAAGCGGAGTTATTCTCTGAGAATAATCTAATTTATCTGCGGGATTTCTATCTCCAATGATGGCTCTTGGCTCCCCGCTTTTAATCACCCCCATTACTTTGAGCTTAAGGAATCTTGCTAAGTCTCATCAGACTTCGACAGCGTGATCCAGCGGTAGATGTAACCACACTCATCCTCATATTAATTCTCTTGGGTTTATGCTCTCCCCCCCCCCCCCCCACCAAGGCAAAGCTAAAAGTTGTCAGGATAGAAGCAGCAGAGCTTGGAGAACGCAGCTGAAGGGCCGTCTTTGTTCTCACGACTGAGAGACCGCGGAGCGAGACAGAGAACGGCCTGGGAATGTTTAAGGCTGCCCCGCGCTGGGCCTGCAGGCCAGATTAACTGATAGGGCTGAACAAAGGAGGGCCTAATTTGACAGATCAGAGACTGACCGCAGTGCTATTCTCAGCTTACATCATCTGGAGTGTCAATCCCAACTTCAGATCACTGTTACAGCGTACAGTACGGTCTAACATGAACCAACTCCCCTTCTACTTCTTCCTGGCTCTGTGGATAATGACAAAAAATACTCTCCCTGCAGACATTTTACTTACCTATTCAGCAGACATTTTTACCCAAAGCGACATACATTTCTGAGAAAGCAGGGTCCGCCAGTCTTTGGAGCAATTGGGGATTAAGGGCCTCGCTCAGGGGCCCGATGGCAAAATCACTCTGCTGACCCTGGGATTTGAACTGATGACCTTTTGGTCACAGGCGCGGCATCCTAACCCGCTGAGCCACATGCCCCAGAACGGCTCCTCACCTTGAAGAAGCCAATGATGCCCACTCCATACTCCACGCAGTACTTGTCTAGAAGCTCGCGGTTCCAGGCATCCAAGTTGACGTACTTGAGGATGTTCTCATAGACAACCAGCTTGAAGCGGCCGCGGTCCTTGTCTGTGAGGGTGGGCATGTCGCCCTTGCCGGGGGAGATCTCCATACGGTATTTAAAGCGACTGGACTCCAGGATGGCCACGATCTCCTGGCCCAGCTGGGAATAAAGGCTCTCCACAAACACCAGCACGACGGGATCCGTGCGGGACGCGGTGGAGGGGACGACGGTCCTCAGGAGGGGCCGCCGCGAGGGGTTGACCCTGGAGCCGTCGCAGTCGGACGGGCTTTCCGAGCGCAGGTTCTCCACCGGCTCCAGGTCGCGCTTGACGCCATACAGGAAGTAGGCCGAGATGAAGACGCTGGCCGCGCAGAAGATGAAGAGCAGGAGCAGGCTGGTCTGCAGGCTGAGCTGGCGGAGGAACCGCCGCACGGGCCCACAGATCAGCATTGTCTGGCCCGGCGCGGATTCACGGCACACGAGACCGTAAAGAGCAATCACTTTCATACATAGGGGACCACAACGAAAAAAATGTAAGATGAACTTAAAAGTATGTCGCTTCACAGTGTGCCTCCTTCATGTCACCATCGCAGAAGGTTAGCGGGTCACGCTTGGGCAGATACCCTGTCCCAGAAAAGGCCATGGCCCCCATCACCACTGGCCCTGCCCTGAGGCCCTCCAGCCTGCCTGAGCGAGCCGGCTTCCCACGCCACAGCGCCGGGGGTCTCCTCCGGTCGAGCGACTTGGCTGAGGGGCAGAGGCACCGTCTGTGAGATGGATGTCCTCCAGCAGGTGTCGAGCAAAGGCACTACTGCTGCAGGTCATTGCCGAAGCAGCCAATCAACACGTCTGGGGGACTGAAAGAGAAGGACACATGGCGCATTAATATGAGCAAAGAGCAGATAAACAAATCCATAAATACCCTTATCATTGTGGCACTTTTTCTTATTGTTATTACTATCATTATTATTATTGTTTTGTTGTTGTCATTGTTATAATTATTACTATCATTATTATTGTTGTTGTCATTGTTATTGTTTTTGTCATTGTTATTGTTGTCATTGTTATTGTTACTATTATTATTACTATCATTATTGTTGTTGTCATTGTTATTGTTTTTGTCATTGTTATTGTTACTATTATTATTACTATCATTATTATTGTTGTTGTCATTGTTATTATTGTTTTGTTGTTGTCATTGTTATTGTTATTATTATTGTTGTTGTCATTACTATCATTGTTGTTGCTACTGTTGTTGTAATATTTTTTATCCACAACAGCTTGTATTTTTTTCAGCTTAATACCCACTTCTGCGGTTGAATTTCACCTTGAAGTTGGAGAGGATCTCTGAAAACCTGTGAGGGGCGTGGCATAACTACAGAATGACACAAAAATCGTTTCCTTCGAGGTGGAAATGCATCTCTAAATTTTCTTCAGATGTCTTTGAGCTATAGAAGAAAAAACCACCAGATGAAAAAGATACAGCTGCACACTATCTGCTAAAATGAAGATAATTAGCTGAAGAAAATAAGAGGGTTGTCAAGAACAGAAGCTTTTTGTCAAGGACGAGGTTGCCTGTTGTGTTGTTCACATTTAAAAGCCAGTATTGGTCACTGATTCCTATTGGTTTATAAACAGTGAGTGACAGGGTGTAATCCCGCCTGCTGTGGTGCTGTGGCCCAGTTCCTTCCATCAGTACGGTGCTGTCCAATTAAGTTATCATACCCCAGCTGTTCCTTGCAAGCCCTGTGCCCAGCTTTCACATTTCATAGCCTCTCCTTTGACGTGTTGCTTAGTGACTTCTGTAAACATGTGGTCAATAAAACGGAATGAGCCTTCGGGGTTTAAATGAATCTGTAATGGGCCGTGTAATACAATTAATGTTTGAACTGAATGAAAACTTGTTGTGCTGTAAGAACAAAGTCGACACCATCGCTCCCGCAGAACAGAGACGTAACCCTGCCAGAGAGCCTTATTTGTAAACCCCCGGCTAAACTAGACGGCATTTCTATGAAAGCGCGGCGAATTTCTGCCAGAAATGTGTGTCCAGGGTAGCATGAATCAATCACCCTATTGCTGCAGAGGTAAAGATAACAATAAGATATCACACTAGAGACATAATGTTTATGAACATTTAGAAATACAATTATTGCCCGGCGATGGGTCGGCGCCCCACTCTGGGTCGTTCCCTGCCTCCTGCCTGTGACTTCCGGGATTGGCTCCGGACCCCCAGTGACCCTCAGTAGGATTAGCGGTTACAGGAAATTGATGGATGGATGGATGGATGGAAACACTCATTATGAAATGTAAGAATTTACACATCTATAAAAGCAAGTATGATAAGGCGCAAGAGATAAACATAGAGGAAAGAGTGGAAGACATAATAAAATAGCATGAAACACACAATCCATAAATAAAATGTGAATCATTTACGCAGAGTAATTCCAGTACCTCTCTACCAGTGCTGTGAAGTGATCCTTTAAAGGGCAGGTGGTCAACCGTGGGTGGGCTATCCCCCTCAGCAAACTTTGTGTAATTGCCGGTTATCGAAAAGGGGCACTTGGAACCTCCAAAGTGGCCCGTTTCGATCGTATGGTCGAAAGAGGCCCCCTCAGCCTCGCCCCTTCTGCACACGCCTGCTCTCTGCCTGCCTGCTGTCTTGCACTGGCACTACATGAGTCTTATGTGAAAGGAGAATGACAATGAAATGAATGACAATAAATGGAAATAAAAAAAACAAAAAGACACAAGAATTCTTGATACATGTGTTATGTAACGATAGATGGTTTGATTGGTATACAGGCAGGGAGGCAGTCAGACAGGTTCCTGCCCCCCCAACCCTGTACTAGATAAACAATTGAAAGATGGATGGATGGATTTTATTTTAACCCCATTTACATTTAGTTCCTAGCCTCCTGTTTTAGTCATTCCCTTCCCTTCCTCTCCTGGTCAATCTGCAAAGATCAATTCCGGCACTTTCCTGCTAGGGTTTATTTATCGGCGAAACATGAAAAGGGGACGAGGCAAGGCCTGGAGACGCGGAACAGGAACTTCCTGGAAGAACAAACAGTCCCAGCTGAACTTAAGCTGAACTTTATGTTCAAGCTATTCAATATGTTGCCATTTCTTTAGATTTTTATGAAAATGACCTGATGGACTGCCAACATACATAATTATGGGGTAAAGAGATATGTCCGCTTTTCAGTGTATTATGTGACCTATTGATATATCAATAATAATCGGGTCCCAATTCAGATAGCTTTTGCATTATTTTTTATTATATTATTTTTATGATACACTTTTTGAAAAGAATGCAAAAAGCGCCAACTTTGGCGTATTATCATCTGAAACAGAACAGTGTGTTGTTTTAAATAAGACTTTTTCTGGATTCATTTGATTTACTCACTTTTACTGGTTTCATTTGGTCTTTGGAAAGTAATAGTGATATGCAAGCTCTATGCCTTTGAGATGTTAGCGATTTCATTTTACAGATTTAACACCAGCCCTTACACACCAAAGCATCCACACCTTACACTTCACCATTAAACGGTTACTGTACATGTTGTTATTTTTTCCTTTCTAAGGGGACACACGTTAGATCAGGGTTCTTCAACTCTGGACCTCGATTCCAAATCCAGGCCATGTTTTTAGTTCTCCCAGGTAGTTAGTTTAATAATTACTGATTCTGATTGGTCAGAGGCTTCACACCTGACTGACAGGTAAAGGAAGGCTGGAAACCCAGCAGAGCTCGGACCTCGAGGACCTGAGTTGAATAACCCTGCGTGTGCTTTGGGGAAAACGCAGCAAAAACTCATTTTGCACTTTGTCACATGTCCCAGAATGCAACTGGCCAAGTGCAATTACTACTGAGGATCCCAGACCCCTAAAAAAAAACTAGAGGGTGAAGCCTGGCTCGTCTGTAGACGTCTCTCACGGCAGTTCCCTCTGGAGAGACACCGTATTCATAAAAACACCCAGATTTCCGTCCCTTCCATCAGACCCTAATAAATCATGTCGCCCACCTAATATTCTCACCGCCTCTGTGGCAATTACCAGTCCCATAAGGGAATCCCATAATAACAAATCTTTCTGTGGCAGCTTTGTGAAAACACTACCCCAGAAGCAGTGGAGAAGCGTATTAAATTAGACAATCGGATATCCCGCTTCTTCTGAAATAAGGTCAATCGATCCTGAATAGCGTAGTGACAGTGAGAGGCTAGGTCCCGCGTTATGTGGCAGTATCTTCAGACAGACCCTCGGAGATACCCGGTCTGCATGCTAACTGTGAGCGAGACCCTAACAGACACCCAGTCTGCATGCTAACTGTGAGCGAGACCCTAACAGACACCCAGTCTGCATGCTAACTGTGAGCGAGACCCTAACAGACACCCAGTCTGCATGCTAACTGTGAGGCAGACCCTAACAGACACCCAGTCTGCATGCTAACTGTGAGCGAGACCCTAACAGACACCCAGTCTGCATGCTAACTGTGAGGCAGACCCTAACAGAAACCCAGTCTGCATGCTAACTGTGAGGTAGACCCTAACAGAAACCCAGTCTGCATGCTACCTGTGAGGCAGACCCTCGCAGACGCCCAGTCTGCATGCTAACTGTGAGGCAGACCCTCGCAGACGCCCAGTCTGCATGCTAACTGTGAGGCAGACCCTCGCAGACGCCCAGTCTGCATGCAGACTGTGAGGCAGACCCTCGCAGACGCCCAGTCTGCATGCAGACTGTGAGGCAGACCCTCGCAGACGCCCAGTCTGCATGCTAACTGTGAGGCAGACCCTCGCAGACGCCCAGTCTGCATGCAGACTGTGAGGCAGACCCTCGCAGACGCCCAGTCTGCATGCAGACTGTGAGGCAGACCCTCGCAGACGCCCAGTCTGCATGCTAACTGTGAGGCAGACCCTCGCAGACGCCCAGTCTGAATGCTGAGGCAGACCCTCGCAGACGCCCAGTCTGCATGCTAACTGTGAGGCAGACCCTCGCAGACGCCCAGTCTGAATGCTGAGGCAGACCCTCGCAGACGCCCAGTCTGCATGCTAACTGTGAGGCAGACCCTCGCAGACGCCCAGTCTGCATGCTAACTGTGAGGCAGACCCTCGCAGATGCCCAGTCTGAATGCTGAGGCAGACCCTCGCAGACGCCCAGTCTGAATGCTGAGGCAGACCCTCGCAGATGCCCAGTCTGAATGCTGAGGCAGACCCTCGCAGAATGTTTGAATGCATACATGCTGCTATCTTCCTTGATATTACTGTTTGCAGAACCTGTTATTATGTTTTTTCTTCTTCGTGTAGATTAAAGAAGAAAAGTAATACAAGAAAAAATGTTCACAGGCACATATACACCTATAACGACTACAACAGCAGAATGCCGGGAACCATTTTTGCTTTGCATTGTGGGATTTGTCACAGCATCACAGGCCACGTTACGGTAGTGAACCTCCACCGTGATATACGCATGTTTCACATGTATTTAGAGAGGGAGGGGTCTACAATGACTCATTCCCTAAACTGTGCACACTTTGAAAACATATTTATATAGTTATTATATAATTATATTTATTTTACTGATATAATTGTTATATAATTTATTATATATTTTTATATTCATTTCTAATACACCAAATTGCAACGAAAAACATTACTGGAAGAACCATGTTTTTATTTTGCAATTATGTCAGAGATTTATGAAAAAGGTGGTTCAGTGAGCATCATTGTTTATTCATAGATACAGGGTTATGGGTTCCAATCCTCCCTCTATTTTGGGTGTGTGGAGTTTGCATGCTCTCCATGGGTCATGTGTTTTTTTTTCCCCGTTAGACTAACTGGCATCTCTGAATTGCTTGTAGTGTGTGTTTATATCCTGTGATGGACGGGCATCCTGTCTTGGTTCTGCCCTGTGCTACCTGGGATAGATTCCAGGCCACCCATGACCCTGACCAGGACCAGCAGCAAGAAGACGGCTCACGCTGTAAGAAGGAAAAAATGCGATTAGATAATTCCAGCTACGTCTAATTCTGTGGAATCATCACTGTCCAATAAGGCAACTCTCTGGTGCCTTGATTCTCAAGGCCTCAGGCTCCACCCAGTCAGAAAGGATCACAGCAGTTCAAGCCTCCACTCCACAATGCATTTCATAGGGATTGGACGAAGTAGGAAAACAAGTACGAGCCAAAGGCCACCTACGATACGCTTTTATTTCATGGGATGCCAGCAGCTGAATCCCAAGAAAAATCTCGTCATCTTTCAGATTGGATGACAGTGAGAACCAAAGTTGCGCTGATGGTCATAAGCTCGCCTTACAAATGGATTCTATTTATGAAGCGCCGCATGCAGGGTAAAGCTCCTTAATGTTTACACACCGCTCTACGCCATTAGCGAAACTATCAAATCACAATGCTGCCATTTTACGAATTTATCTCTGGGGCTCACATGTGACCGGTTCAACTCCAAGTAGATTATCTACGTTACTTCAAATCAGAACAACAACCTAAAAATAGAATTAATTTATAAATTCACATATTTAGAAGATGCTTTTATCCTAAGCGACAGACAATTGAGAGAGCGGGGGTGAGACTGTGCAGTAGTCGGGACTTAAGGGCCTTGCTCAGGGGTCCAGTGGTGAAATCACTCTGCTGAGCACAGAATTTGAACTGGGCCCCCAGCCCATCGAGCTATGCACCACTCCCAGATTTCTCCCCAAAGTCCAATATTAACTAGAAAAAGGAGACCCAGACTTCTGGCACTCGGATGAGTCACATAGCCTGAAGTCTGGAGAGATCGATATTTCACTCCGCCACGGCCGTATCTGCCAGGCTGTCTGTTACATCTGGTGCACATCGCACTTCGGCATTCTGTCACGGCTCGTCACGCTCTTTCCCCGCTCCAGGGCCCCTTCCGTGATGAAGGAGCGATGCATTATGGCACGTTGCGTGGAAGAGGTCTGTCACAAGTGATGGACACCGGTCGTGGGATGGCAGGGATAAGTCGAATATAAGACACAAAGAAAAATAACGCACCTCACATGCCCCAAACTCCCTCAAAATCCATCCAGTAAACAGTATATAAACCCATGCAAGATACCAAACTAATTAGGGTAGGCTGATTTTGATTACCACAAGGGCTGAGGTACAGCTGATCAGTATAACACCCGCAATAAGCCTGTCTCCATTTGCTCAATAGAAGTAGGGCCTAACAATGACCCCTGACCACCGAACATGTGGCATCATGCTGCCGTTCCTCCTTCAGAGAAGCCACCGCAACCATGGGCAGGGACGCTCACTTGGTGAACAGAGCTAGAACGGCAGACAGTAACGCTAACAGGCTAACAAACACTATCCATGAATCACCGTAATGCTAACAGGCTAACATAAATTAACGATGAATCACGCTAATGCTAACAGGCTAACATAACTCAACCATGAACCACGGTGATGCTAACAGGCTAACATAAATTAACCATGAGTCACAGTAGAGCTAACAGGCCAACATAAATCAACGATGAATCACGCTAATGCTAACAAGCTAAGAAAATAATCAAGAATCATCAACGTGCTCATCCCCAGCTTCACGTCGTCCCTCTTCGTTCCAGGTGCTGGTTCCTCGCCTCCATCTTTAACTCACCTGCCAAAGCTGCCTGTTGCACTGTGACAGAGTTTTAGGTGACCAGCGTGTCACACTCTGACCCAGAACTAGCTGAGGATATTCTGCAATTACTGCCCAAATGCTAGCACTGTACCAAATATTAACAAAAGATAATGATCTGAAAGAAACTGTTTGTACACAAACTGTTAGACTTGCCAGTAATCTCAGCTGGTGAGATGCTAACGTCATCTACTGTGGCCCTTGGGGGGGAGGGGGGGGGTGGAATGTATTAACGAATCTACTCTTGTATCCTCTGCTGTGTTGGTCGCATGCATCTGGGAGTTGCGGAGAGAGGAAGCGGCTGATCAAGACACAGCAGTCAGCTCTGAACCGAGTACCGAAACAAACCTGTGATAACATAATCCCCCCCATCCACCTTCTCGCCGTTTATCCGGCACAGGGTCGGTGATAATCGCTAAGCAGGACAAAATAATAGCGTTCCTTTCCATTTAATCAATACGCTTCCTGTATTAGAAAATTACACCTGACTCTCGAAAATGACTTTGACCTGTAACCTTTCACACTAATTTTAAGTGCTTTCTGGGGGTTTTTTCCCCGCACTTTATCGACAGCTAATGTGAATGTTACCTTAGCACAGCACCTCTGTGCACCATGAAGCCACACTCTTTCATATGAATTACATCAGAGTTAGAGCTCATTATGTGTAGAAAATAGGTCTGTAGTTTCTGAGATCTTTTAAATATGAAATGTGTTTCATCATTACGGGAGAACCTAGAACCTGGATTTTTACACCCTGGCTTTGAACACAGCTGTTTTTTGTGTTTTTTTTACTTTTTAAAGGACATTTTTAGGGGATTAAGCTCATTAGACACCCGAATAGTCGAGTGGGAGGACAGCCAACACTCGAGTGTCCTTCCCGTGTGGGTAAGGTGAAGAGAACCACCTACACACACCCTCATGCAGAGGCACAGGTCAGACTCTATCCTTCATGCACGTCAGGCACATCGAAGGCTTCTGGGAAAAGGGTGTGAGTACGGGACAAAGTGTATTGCTGGCAATGTCCAGCAGGTGGCGGAGTGGTTGAAGGTGTGCAGTAATATTGTGAAGGTTATTGGCTGAAGCCCCAGTGGGAACCCAACACAGCTACCCTTGAGAAAGGCACCTAACCTTCACACTCAGGTTAATCATCCAGCTATACAGACAGCGAAGCGATAAAATTAGTGCTACACACTGCAACACAGCCTGGCCGGATGGTAACACAACCGTTTATACAGATCAATGAGCACACAGACAAAAACAGGGAGATAAATAGTTCCCGCGGATACCAACATAACGGTCCAAGTCCCAGCTACACGCACCACACACTGGATTGTAATTTGTTTCTTTTTAACGCGCCTCCCCTACAAATGCCGCTACGTTTAATCACGTTAGGAATGTTATAACTGAATTACAGCAGTACAGCTTTCTTCCCCTGTCCGCTGATTAGGGCTTGCGGGCCTGTGTCAGCAAGGAAGTGGATGGCTAACAGCAGTCACGCTTTAAATCCAGCTCCACTCCAGCGGTCTATCTCCGTGTTTTTGTTTGTAACACAAAAAGGCTTCTCATACAGCAAATACAAGTAACATGATTCGTCTGTCCCTTTAAACGCAGCCTCTCTTCGTCTCTTCAGCTTGAACGTCGGCTCAGCGTCCGCAGCGGTTCCCTCTCCGGCACACTTGACCCTTCCCATAAGGCACTTGGGCGATTAACAGCTTTCATGACTGTCTAAACAAGCCTCATGCTATTACGGACCAGAGAAACACTGCACAGATCAGGCGCATCTCATCCATCTTCTGTAACTGGTTATCCAGTACAGGGTCATGGCGAGTCCGTAGCCATCCAGGAAGCACATGGAACATGGCGGCGGACACTCTGGATGGGATGCCAGCCGTTCGCATGGCTCACAAATATATACGCCCACAGCCACAACACACGAGGGAAATGTAGCGAGGCCAATTAGCCTTATTGCATGTGTTTGGGAGGAAACTGAATTGCAAGAAAAAAAAACCGCACACAGACACTGTTAAACCACACGCATGCAGAGCTGGGGGGTGCTGAACACACAGCCCGCGAGGTCTGTGTGAGAACAGCGTAACCCCTTGTCCACGGATGACCAATTATATTTCATTTACAAGAAATTCTGCTGGTATTACTTAATAATCCCTGGTACCATTAACAGACAGCATTGCTGTCAAAGCACATGCTTGCACACACACATGGAGACATGCATGCACACACACACACACACACAATCATGCAAACAAACATGCACACAATCATGCAAACACACATGGAGACATGCATGCACACACACACACACACACACAATCATGCAAACACACACACATGGAGACATGCATGCACACACACACACACACACAATCATGCAAACACACACACATGGAGACATGCATGCATGCACACACACACACACACACATGCATGCACACACACATAGACACACATGCACACACGCAGACACTTGCACATGCATGCAGACACACATGCCCAGGTGTGGCATTTCAGAATCACACAACAAACTATGCAAACCTTCAACTAGGTCACCAAACACACAGTGCTATCTATCTATCTATGATATCTATCCCCATCCCTGCTTGATTTTACTACCATCCCTGCAGGAATACTGTAAAGACCATCCCCATTCTTGCTGATACTGCAGGAATATTTTTATTTTTTCCCCCATTTCCGTGGACTATCGAGGATATCCACAGCATTACCGCTTTCCCTTTCCCCGTTCCACCCTCCAGCGGAAATCCAGGAGCCTGCCCTCTGTGCCTCCCACCTCCTCTGTGCCTCCCACCTCCTCTGTGCCTCCCACCCGCTAAGGCCCCAAACTGGCCGAGCGCCACCCAGGTAACAAATCCCTCTTCTATATTCCCTGCATTTTATCAACTATGACATGACAGAGGGAGGTGCGTGGCTCAGCAGGCTAGGCCTGTGATCGGAAGGTCCTTAATCTGAGCCACATTTCCACTGGGCCCTTGAGCGAGGCCCTTAACCCCCCCCCCAAAAAATGCCCCAGGGTCACCGGATAAATAGCTGAGCCTCTGCTCAGACCCCAAGCTTTTACTCTCCCCTCTGTATGTCTTACGTCTTTAAAAAGGAGAACAAGACGGCATGCAGACACTGACATGTTGCGATGTACCTGTACTCGTACAAACGGCAAATAAAGCTTCATTTCAAATTTCCACATTCAGGGAGAGTGAAGGCCTGACAGCGGCTTGGTGTCCGACTCGCAAGGCGGGAAAGAGCACAAGACGCTACTCACCACTGACAACATCCCCCCCCAAGCCAGGCGGTTGGCACAGATCCGCCTCACCCGCAGCCCACCTACCCCTCCTGCTGCCAGGACTGGGCCGAGCCCATCATCGGGGACGCTGGCTTCCCAGCTCCCCGCCTCTTCACACCCCTGCCCTCTGGTAAGCTCCGTCGGTGCATCACCACCCACACCATCCAGCTCGGGGACAGCCTTTGTCCCCAAGCCATCCTGTCACTAAATAATCGGCGGCCTGCATCTCCCCATCCGCTGCATGTTATCGCACACAGATAACATTACACTTCTGCACTACATCCGTATTTTACTTCTTCTGTGTTTATTTGCACATCCTTATCCCCATTGCATCCTATTCATTCCATATTTATTGTTCACGTGTTCTTATATTGCACTGTCCCGTCTTTAATTTACACTCGTGTTTGTCTTGTATCGCAGTACTGGTTGTCATATCCCTTGATGCACCTCGTCCCTACCCCGCAACTGTGTCGCACAGGCGTCATTGTGCCGCACCGAACACACGTGACAATACCACTTGAAACTCCTCACTTGTACGAGCCGCCCAGCTTGCTAGTGGCTCCGGTCCTGACAGACGAGCGCGCACACTGAGAAATGACCACCTGGTGCTTAAGGAGACTGTTCCGGACACAGAAGCCTAGCGTAGCCGCCATGGCAACATGGGCTGGAGACAAGAAGCGAATGTAAATGGAGACGCAGTGTCGTCCCCATTCTGGCTGGATGTGCCTCATATCGCAGTGATGGATGAGACTGCAGGTTGTACTGTAAATAGGTGACAGGCTCGTATCAGTAAGGGGTTAGTTATTCCCATTTTCCTGCAGTGTGATGTTAATTTATTATGTATGAAGCCCATAAATCTTAATTTTACAAAGGAAATGGAAGGATTCAACACAATCTGCTATAAAAAACAAACAAATCATTGTCACTTAGGTGAAAATAATACACAATTGATCAACATGAAAGCAAACTCGCCGTTCCTCTGGCAAAGAGCAAGAATGAAGTATTAACCCACATGTCAGAACTCATTGCGGACTGTCAGACTAAAACCTAGCTTCACTTTCTCTGTGGCGCTTTCAAATTCCCAGCGGCTACGAGACAAAGGACCCGAGAGATTTATGGAGGAGACAAAGATTTGCTGGGAAATATACACCATTGTGGTGGATAACTCACAAACAGAAGGAGCAGTCGGAGTGAGTGAATTGCTACTTAATTAACCATATGTGGCCATAGCAGACTTCACCATCACTTCTCACGAGCGTAGTGATTCTCCTTTGCCATTTATGGTCAAAATAATTTATCTGCTTATCCAATGAAGGGTCACGCTGAGCCTACAGAATCAGTCTGGGTATGACCCTGGGAAGGATGCCAGCTCATCGCGGGTTCAGTTCATCGCCTGAACCACACGGCTTTCAAGCTGTGGAAGGAAACCAGGAGAACTCAGAGGAGACCCACATGGCCACAGACACGACACACGGGGCGGGGGTGGGACTCAAACCCACATCCCTGGATGCGTGAGGTCAGAGTACTACTGCTGTGCCAAAAATCAGACCTCGTTTATGGTTTAACAGCAGCGCACTGCAACTAAAGGCGCAGGAAAATACAAGGTCAACATGCAGGAAAACCTGGGCGTGTGTTTTGGGGCGTGTTACAGACCTCTATCCCTCCAAGAACAAAAAAAAAAAAAAAAAAAACGACTGGTGACCAGTGTGACTACCGCTGGGACCATCAGACCGGAACCGAATGAGCTGCCGCTCCCTCTGAGCCGGTCCGAAGCACCGCTGAGATATTCCGACTCGCCATTAATTCTGCCTAAATCCACCTTCCTGCCAGACAATACAGAGGATCGCCGTGAGTCCCCATCTGCTCTGTGAGTCATGAGATTTCACCGGAGATGAACATGCACCGAGCTGCACAACTTCCACATATAGCCCATCAAGACCGGCATCGTGCTTTTGGGTCGGGTTATCAGACAAATTGGAAATGTGTTTCTTTTTTTTTAGCAGTCGACAGGCTGACATGTTGAATCTGCAGCACCGGTTAAACCAGCCCTGGCTACAAAAGCAATTAAACGCTCGCTAAAGAACAGCCAGCGGCCAAGGATTAATGTTTAATGGCACGATTTTCATCATTACCTCGGGTTGCTTTTAGCCGCGATCTGGGACAAAGGCACCAGTCAGATTGTATTCACAACACACCTTTCCCACTAGCCGATAACCTTGAAGGAACTGAACAGGAATGAGAAGTACAGGAGAGCCAGTACCCAAAGACACTAATATAGTATAAAACAACCAAACTTAGCTGAAATGGTCAAACTACACTGGGGGGAGGGGTAGTCTGGGGAAAAATTACATTTATAATTGCTCCCCCATCCCTTATTTCCTTTTCAGTTCGATTGTTTTTTCTTATACAAGACGTACGCTTATCAAGCCCAAAACAGCGCGCATGTTTTAAACAGGAAGGTGAGAGGTCTAAAAGAAGTTATTAGAGGAGAATCTGACAGGAAGCCAGTCCCACTACCTCACACATCTCTCCTGTTTCTCTAGCGCTGGAAGGACAGAACTTGCGTTACTTTGCACGCCGTGACCTTCCCTCGAAGCGGAGAGGAGCAGCGGAGGGCCGCCCTTTCACCCCTCGGCCGGGGACCTTGGGAGTGACTCCCTCTGCATTGCCCCCATCGCCTGCATGCGTTTAATCAGCTTCTGCAAAAGCCACCGCGGAGTCGGTCTCAATAACACGGTCCCCGGCAAGGATGACTTGTTTTTCCATCTTTTCACTCTAGGACAAGCAAAAAAAACGCAAGCATCTGCATTTACCGCGAGCGAGACGAGTGTTGATTATAAGATATTTCAGTAAAATGAGCTGTGAAAACAACAATAACTCTCGATTTATGGCTACTCGTGTTAAGGCATTTGCGGTTCTGCTCTCAAGGCAGAGACGGATAAACAACTTCAGGCGCTCATATCACTCATATCTGCTTACGCTTATACCACCCAAAATGGATGCCTTCCAGCCTAGATTTCTCTGACTAATAATGTTGAATAATTTGGTGCGACTGCATAAGATGATTCTGACAAACCCTGCCGATAAACACACAAATGTGGCCGAAAGGTTTATGCGGCAGACAATGAAATTCGGGTGACACAAAAGTCAAAATGACCTGTCAGGACAATGACATTAATAACCTGAAATATACTTCAAATTTACTTGACAGTATATAATCAGCACCAGCACCTAAGCAGCCATAAAAAGCATCAGGAACACTTAAAAGTTTATCAAAATGCAGCGGTACAGTTGCATTATTCACAATCCCCTGAAACCTTCCTTCATAAATCGTAATGACAGTGCAGAAGAACTCATTACAAGGTTGCCATAAACACTCTACTTTGGGATAAAGCGCCAAAATGCAAGCAATCGATATCCATTAATGTTTTTTTTACAACCTTATTAAGAAGCCAGATAAACAGTCCTTAAATGAAGCGAAGAGAGTGTCTCCCAGTGAACTTGAAAGGCGCCGCCTCAATTACTCTGCAGTTCTCGGCTAATGCAAATGAAAGAGCCTCATTTCCCTGTCCGTCGCTAATGACCCTTTAAGTTCATCGGGCTCAATGTCAGTAAAGTACCGATACGGCTGCAGTCAAGGCGGCGGAACGAGCCGCGCACCAGTTACGCAAACGCGCGACCTGCTTGAATTTGCATGCAGTGGGGCTTTTGTTTTTCAGCCTTAATTTCTTCTAATTTCTTGGATTTTTTTTTGTTGTTGATTAGAACAAAAATAGAGCACTTTCTCGGAAGGGGAAGCGTTAGCTTGACATTTTCTGTGATTTCATAATCAAACTGCGTTTCTCTACTCGGAATACTTCAGATTTTTCACTCATGTCGTGGAAGGCAGGGAGCAGGAGCAAGGACCCGATGGCATGTAAAACACGCAGAACACACGCCTCTCCAGCCCAGACGAAAGCCGGGTCTGCGGCCGGATCAGGCAACTTCACAAGCGGAGCTGACAGCCCTGCTTACAACTACATGCATGCTGGTACTCTGTGGGCCTGGAGCAGATCTCATATGGGTCTCAACAATCACCACGCAGCCTCAGAACAGTCCGGTAAAACTTTCCATAACAACACATTCATATTATTCGACCAATACCTTCATCATAAAACATCATTGTAAGAAAAGCCCAATAATAATAGCCAACAATGCAATCCCCTAAAGGAAAGCACAGCAGCCTTTTGGTATGATAAAGTCATCCCGCCACAGATTACGAATCTTTAAAGCTCAGCCAACACAGCAGAAAAATAAAATCCTTAAACTAGTTGAATCGTGTCTTCCTGATGCCTGGAAAGTCGCTATAGACCCATGAAGACCAGTCTGAGGACTGTGCGGCTTAGACACAGAATACCTGATGAAAGACGGACGGTTCCTAGGATAATGAATCCGCCTCCTTTTGTTACAGTCTATAGCTGCACCACAAACCCCCCACTCAAATGAGATGCCTCAGGTTTCCAGACGAGCTGAAATATTCCCTCCGCTCGCTTTCCATTGAAGTGCTCTCCTCTGATATGTTTCATATTGTTTCCCTTGATCTCCAGCAGAAAAGATACCTGCAGACTCCCAGTCGGTGGGTCTTAATAACACGCGGTACAACACCAAGCAGGCTACCTGCAATAAAGACGAATTTGTTATTTTTGAGAAATGTAGCCTATTTACAATCGCAAAGTTTTCTGACCCAAATTCTGCGGGGAAAAAAATTTATCTGAAACCACAGGTGAAATTCAGCTGCCCCCTGTCATTTCTGCAAAAATATACCACGTGACAGATGTATTTCAATGAATACTTAAATATTACATGCTACAGTCATAACGCTATAGCAATAAACTATACGATCGAGTTAAATTTTCAAGTTAATGTGAAATAATTTTTCTGACTAGGCTACATTTATTCTCCGTGACCCTGCACTATAGATAAGCGGTGTGGAAGATGGATGGATGGGCAGATGAACGGATAGCAATTTAGGCTGCTTTTTTAAATCAGCAGAGCCAAATTAAATAAATATCGGACATTAAAATGTAGTAATTAAATTTACGCGCACTGAACAAAACGCCAGTGACGTCGTTTGGAACCGCAATCGACATGTTAAACGCTGTTTTTCATATCGTCTGTAACTAGAAATTCTGCAAGGCACATATTATATGGAACTCACGTGATGTTCTGTAGGCTATAGGCTATCTGTGTATTTGGAAGTAACAGCAGAGGCACCGTGCAATGTTTTGATGCGTTCTTTGACTTTGTTTTTATATAAGTCTGCAGTTTCGGGTAAATTCCCCATGAACTGCAAATCCAGCCAAGTTATGACTATGTGCTGAAATAGCTGTTGATAAAATCACCCGACCACACACACGCACGCATGCATGCACACACGCTTTTTTCAGTTCAGCTCGACCTCATCTCGCCAATTTTTTTTTTCCACTTACGTCCCTTTTTGGCTGGACGTCTAGTCCAGACACAAGCTGTCGGCACGTTCCTGTGATCCTCGCCTGTTACGTGAACTTCTGTGCGCTGTCCTCAATTTTAAACTCCGCACAGTCCTGGCACCAAAGAGGATGCTCTCAGACTCACCGAGTACGTCGGGAATTCGTATGCATAACAGATTCAAAATGTTTAACTTTGTCGAACTTCGTCAGCAGCCAGCCAGCTTTTGCTGTGATGATGGTGATGATGATGATAACATGCTGCCGACTGAATGCATCACCTCCTAAATGTCACACGGACAGCCAGTGATTTTACCAGCTGATACGTTTTTTGTTATGTCCTCCCAGTCTAAAATCTCTCCTGATCCTTATTCTATAAAGAACACAAACACACACACGGTAACAAACAAACAAACGAGCTGTCATCCTTCCCGTCACTGGAGGGAGGATCCTTCAGCCCACTGGGCTGTCTGGCTTGGTGTTATCGCTCGTTTCCTGAGGTTTTTTTGTGTGTTCCTTCCCATTTCGGCTACCCCCGGGGGGATTTCGAACTGCAAATCTGCAGTCAGCCAGATTCGAGAACGGCGCCTCGGGGTGAGATGAGCACTGAAGTTACTTAAGCGAGTATCATGGAAGTCGCGATATCCGGCCCTTATCATCTCGGCCTTGTGCCATCTCGACATCCTGCTTGGGGAGCCTCCACCGCTGGGTGGCTGTAGGGGGGTTTACCGTGGATGTGACCCGACGCTTCCTAATCCACATCTGCTCAATGACAGGCCCCCCTCCCGCTCCTGCCCCCCTGCACCTCGGCCGCTCGGACATCCGGTCACAGCTGGCCACCGTAAACATTTGCTGAAATGTCACCGGCTCCCTCAGAGAAGCCTCTGCATTTCCCGAGGAGGGACTTCACCTCCTCAATCGCGCACGTCCATAAAAAACACAGCAGGGAGTATCAAACTCACCAAAGACCCGATTAAACCCAATTCACGACTAGCCTGTTAACCAAACTGCGGTTAAATCACAGCAAAGCCCACCACCTTATTACAATGACGTTTATCTCTGGCAGCAGTATTTTAGCGTTATTAACATGTCATTTTCGATGATTAACACATTCAGGATTTCATCATTACCCAAAACCCAATCGTTTCCCTGATATATAAAAAAAAAAAATCAACTGACACATGAAGAACATTAGTCACAGGATTCTTTGTAGATTTTTGGCACATGGACCAAAAATGACATATGAGCATCGTACAGTAGAAAGCGGCAACTGGGGGTGTGGAGGCTGGTGTCTACAGCCACCCTCACCTGAGAGCCTACTGAGTACAAAGAGGAGGGATGGATGAAGATCTCTCTGACCTTCAGCAGGTCTTCTGAAGAACATTTTCTCACAGAAGCTTAAGTTCCTTTTACCTGAATATTCCTAAAGTGAATATCAGAGACTCTTTGATAGAACCAGTGATTAATTAATTCATTAAATGGGCAAAAACATTACACGCCTTGATTTAAATTAATAATTAGATTACACAATGGGGTTCATTGTCTGGCAGGTCATCCAGGGGGTGTTTACTAGGATAGGGGTCAGGCCCGGTTAAGGAAGACTGATAGGTGGGTGGATGGATGGATGACTGAATGATGGATGGATGGATAGGTGACTGAATGGTTGGATGATTGGATGGATGGATGGATGGATAGATGACTGAATGTTTGGATGGATGGATAGATGACTGAATGGTTGGATGGATAGATGACTGAATGGTTGGATGGATGAATGACTGAATGTATGGATGGATGACTGAATGTATGGATGGATGGATGGATAGATGACTGAATGATGGGATGGATGGATAGATGACTGAATGATGGATGGATGGATGACTGAATGTATGGATGGATGGATGACTAGACGGATGGATGAATGGACGGGTACGTAGTGCAGATGTGCCTTGGTTATATCAAACAAAGCAAGTTCATAAGTGACCCTCCCCACCCTTTACCGGCTGCAAGACACCAAGTGGAGTGCAGACTGCCTCTCGTCTCAGTGACGTGTGAAACATCATTTCATGTCAAGTTCGGGAATAAAAAGAAAACTTGATGCTGGTAGCCGAGGTGCCCGACGTTCCTGAGGTCACACCTCATCCAGAGGAGCTTCATTTCGCGAATAAACATGTGAGTCGGTATGAGAAAGCGGAAAGGCACTGACAGCTGTATTTTTACAGGTGGGGAAGCTGGGTACGGCAGGGGATCGGCTGACGGGGGACACAAAGGGGCGAGAGCATCCCCCATCGGCAGGGATTCACAGGAGCACAGTTTGCTCGCGGTCTCTGTGAACAGCGCGCAGAAATAACGACCTTTGCAGGGGCGGCCATGTTGTGCCAGATTGCCATCTCTCCAGTGGTCAATCTCTAGCTTAGGAAAATATATGCAGGAAATTTGATTTTTGATATTATCAGGAAAATGTAATTTCCTAACTCTTGATTTGCTCCGATAAAAAAAAATAATAATAAAAAATACTCACACGTGCTGGTGTAACATTTCAAAATCATGACTGAGCTCATTTGAGTACAGACGTACCGACCATGACTATTGGATGCTGCTCAAACCAATCAGATTCCTTTTGAGTGGCTCATCGGGTGATGAGAAGTGGATGGCAGTTATGCAAACCTGGCTGACTGGTGTGGGAGTCCCCGACGCCAGCTGTGGGTGCAGACCACCCTGGGCACTGCACTGTGCCCGTCAGCGACTTGCAGTTGCTTCGTCCTCACTGCGATTTCTGCTGCCAAAGGCATTATGGCACCGAAGGAAAGAAATCTGTCTTGCGTCTAAGAGGGGGTGGGGGAGGCAGTGTCACAGGGTGATTAAGTTCACAGATTCTCACTGCAGCTGATTGAAAGGCATGTGGGAAGCTCCATCACTGCTTCAATCCATCCTGTGTCAATTAGACACCACGACACAAGCTCTCCCCTAAATGAAGAAGCACAGCGGGGGCGAGAGTGTCTTTAAACCCTCCCCAGCCTGTCTTTCTGCTTTCATTCCAGAAAAGGGCAAAGGAAAAAAAAAAAATTAGTAAAAGAGGGAATTTCTGTGGCACAGAGTTTAAGCAATGTGAAAGAAATTTGGGAGAAAAAAAAAAAAATGCTGAAAATGTAGGGTTCGTGTTTTCTAGCCACAAAAATGCTGAGGCAGGGTGGTGGGAGCCAAAGGCGCAGTCGTCTTGGCGGCGGGCGTCCGTACGCACGCGCGGGCACACAAAGCCATCAAAACGAAAGTCGGCCTCTTTTCAAAGCAAAGGGGAACCAGTTCGAGCCAGAACAATAACGAACTTCAGAACAGCACTTTCAAAGAAGCCGTTTTACTCCCCCGGCTGACTGTCAGGCCAGGGAGCGGAACAGGGATTTGGGATTCCAGCCGAAAGCGCCCCTTTGCCGAAGCGTAATCCCCGCTCCATTAACCGGCCGAATGCTCCGCTCCGCACGGCCCCCGCAAGTCCCGTTACCGGCAGCAACGGAGGGTCACGTTTAAACTGCTAAAAGAGTATTAGCTGATTAGCATGCCGGTCGCGGCAAACCGACCCCATTGGATTCATAGGGGGAGCGTGAAAAAAACACCCGTGACACTTAATAATCTATTGTTATAATTATTTCGTAATAACACCGATAATGATAAAAACACAACCGTGCCACTAGAGAAAGAAACAAAGAGAGACGACAGAACTGCAGCACAAACAGGCACCGCTGTAAGGATGAGAAGGTGATTAAACGTGGGGTCTTCAGCAGGTTGTACAGGTACCTAAATAGTATGATGGGCAAAAGGGTGGGTGAGGGTCGCCTCACACCCCAGAGTCATAGGTTAGAATCGGACCCCAGCCCGTTGGCGCTTTTCCACTGCCACCAAGAACCCAGCCACACCGTGAACCAGCAGTTTCCCATTGTCGTACCCGAGCCGTACCTGCGCTGACACCACCCTGCTTACTAGCAGGGCCAAATGCGTGACCAAACCGAGCTGGTTGTGTCACCACCACCTGATTGGTCAAAATGCACTGGTGATCTGTGCCTATATGCATGGATTATCTGAAGGAAAAAGGGCCTAATCTATATATTATTCATTATTAACATTATGGCACGTCGTGATGTATTGATGCATTCCTAATAACTAGGAACTCGAAAGTTTCCAAGCACCCACTTAAGAAGGTACTATGGAACAGCTGAATAGAATGTATTTGTGATGCAAATTTACGCAAGCGAATGCTAATTCCGCTAGCATTTGTTGCTAAAATGAGACTGCGATTTTCACAGACGTGCTAACGGAAATTAGCACATAGTTAACCAAGACGTACACCGTGGGAAGAGTAAATTAGCGCCTCTTCGGTTTTATGTCACTGTCGCTCCCCAAACCCGGCAACACCTTTATCGAGGCGACCCTTCTGCAGTGGAAACGCCAAACGAGCCGGAACCGCGCTATAACTGGGCTTTCCTAAGGGTACAGCTCAGTTCCTGTATGCCAGTGGAAAAGCGCCATTTGTGAAACGAGCATTTCACCCCCTCCCTCCTCTCTTCCAGTACTCTGCTGCCTCCCACACTCCAAAAGTTCAGGTAAATCGTGTCTGCCATGCATGGCTGTCTATCACTGGCACCCCGTCCTGCTCTGTCTCACAGCCCCCGCCCCTCAGGAGGGACTCCTGAATCACCAGCAGCCCCCTTGTCTAACCGAAGATGGGTGGGAATTCTCACGGGGGCGGCAAGAAAGCCCTCGGGCTCACTGTACAATTAAGGTACCCATGGCAACTGCATAGCCCGAGACCTCATACTGCCTGAAGATCAAAGATCCGACATGCCATCACGTTCCTGAGCACAGAGCTTGTCTCCAAAAGAAACAAAACTCTGCATCGTTCTAAAAACCGCAAGCATGCAGAAAAACTTACGACCGATTTATGAGATTCCCCCATTCAACCTGAAGCTATACATTTATCTATATATTACTTTTATAGACTGTACTGTACTGTACTCCATTATAATTTACGGTGGTATAATGAACACACCTAGTGTCAATAAATAATTACTGGGGACAGGCTGGGGGTGTTGTCTACCCCTCAGGGGAAGACAGTAAAACAAAACTATCCTGCTGCCATTCCTCTCTCTATTTCAGTCATAAAGAGGACGAACGAAAGAGCAACAAAAAAAGAAACAAACCACATGCATTACTGAAAGCAGCTAAGATAATGCAATAAAGAAAAAAGGAAAATAAATACAGTGAATATCTATGACAGATAAAGGCGTGTTTAAAATGCAGTGCACTTCTTCCAGACTACAGGTACCAGAAAGAGTCGGCGTGTGCACCGATGAGGCCTGTGCGGATAATGACCCTGACTGGGTAACGACGCAGCCAGGAGTCGGGAAAAACAGAAAGGTACACAGATTTCTTTATTTAGACAGGGTCATGCCGAGCTGGCAGCTAGACACGGCTGACAGCCTACAAAAGCACCTTCAGAGATGTTCCGGGGAAGATGGTCCGTGATGATCCCAGCCATCCTAGGAGAGACAGCACTAGCTGGAGTGAGGAGGCCAGAGGGGTTTTTTTCCCCCCTTTTCAGTTTCATACATAAAGGTGATTTTAAAGAAAAACAAAAGGGAAAGTGAAACAAACCTGCGGCGTGTTTTTAGCGTGCGGCGTGTTTTTCCAGAATTACACGCATAACTCACCTCTGGCAGGATTTCTGTCGACCGGGTGCTCCCCGGAAAACGGATTAAACGTCTGCGACCCCCCCCCCCTTCAAAGATGGAGCCAGATAGGGAACTTTGCAGAAAGCAACCCCGATCACCAGTGACTCATTTTAACATCCCTGCTCCTGCACCCCGTCAGCAAAGACCCCAACTCTGACCTTCTTCTGAAAACAGCAGCTTGCGGTCTCCTTGGCAGGGGGGGGGGGGGGGGGCATCACGGCCTTCTGGCCCTGTTAAGTGCAGCCCACTTTCAGTCGTCAGATGGGGAAGGAAGGAGGCGATGGTGCCCACGCCCAGAGGAGCGAACTCCAAAGGGGCAGCGGGCCAGGCAGCGCCACGTCACACAGGTTAGCCGATGCCCGGCGGGAGGTCGTTCTCGGGGCTTTTACGGCAATCACAAAGGCAAATCCCAGCCGCTGGGATCGGCTGGCATAAAAATCAAACCTCCGTCTGAAGATGAATTCTTGGATGTACCTGTAGAAAGCTACCCTTTCTGCGTCCGGCTGGCTGCTAAAGCCAGGCTGTGATGTCGGGGGAGGGGATCGGGGTTTGCTGGCGCCGTCGGAGCTCTCCCGCCAGCTGTCACCGTGTCGTACGGCCAGCCAGCTCAGGGGTGGTGCCATCGCGTTCCCTACCCACCCCAGAATCCTCAGCGCCTCCCCACCACTTACGGGTTAAAGGCTGATCGCTAGGCCGACGTCCCACTCGGCTCAGATCGGCGCTTCCTCTCGTCTCTGTCCATCTGTCAGGGCGCGGAGACGCTCGCCGGCCAAAAGTGCCGCCCGGCAGAGATTAGCCAGCGAGCCTCTGCCTAATTAATTCTAACTGCTGCGGGAAAACTCTGCTTGGTCGGGCAGGGGAGGGGAATATATAAAACAGGAAGGATGGCGGATGCCACGACACGAGCGGCGGGCCGATGCATGAGGGATAGGCGCGTCAGAGATGCACTGCAGATTTCACTGCAGATTTCATGACAAGTTCCACAGATCTTTTGTGCATTTTGTGCAAGAGGTGCCAGTGAGCTAAATGCACCAATAGATTTGTCAATATATGATTTATCAGTAGATAAGGGATTATCATATATAAGCCCAGAGGTATATACAAGGGGGTGGCCACAGGGAGCCCTGCTAAAAGCTGATTGGCTCCCAGAGGGCCCTCTCCTCTGTCACTCACCACTTTAAAGCATGCCATTCTCTAATAATAAGGATGGCCCCCACTGTATAAATTATGGCCCCACCTTAAAAAAATCATGGAATCATCCCCATATAAGCCAACATTGTTAGATCGACTATAACTGAAATTGTAACAGATATATTTTCCATGACTACATCTCCAGCACAGGCTTGTAGATTAATAGTTATATATACATACAAGTTGTTTTTTCACTTTTTTGACATCACTTTAGAAATAGGCTCCTTACTATCTGATTCCTAGTCGGCTTCACCTCGACTTTCACGGGTCGCCGACATTTAAAAGGCACCATTTTTAAGGAAGTGCAGGCGTGACCGCCGCACGTCACATGCCCGAAGGCAGGCGGTGGGGTGAACGTGGCTCGCCGTGCCCCTGCTCGGCCGCGGTAAGCGCTAACGACGGCACCGCGCTGAATACTAAACGAGGAACCTCGTTAAAATAAAAAAAAAAAAGGGAACACTGGTCACTGCACCATCCGCTGGCGTGGAGAGAGGAGACGCTGAGATACATCATGGAGTATGATGGAGATGCGCGGTGTAGGTCTCACTCACCGGGCCACCTGCTGCCAGTCAGCGCAATGACATGCAGATGGGATAACAGGGGAGCTAAATGGTGAAGATAAGAGCCCCCCCCCCCCCAACTCAGATTCCAGTACAGTCCCTTATTCTGGCCCACTGCCCCCACATACTAATTGCACTCTCCTCGTTGTGTACCGGAATGTGAGCTGGAGGTGGGGGGGGCTCACGGTGGGAAACAGGAGTGCCGATATCGTGTAAATCAATCCAAGCTCGGGGCAGCGAAACAAAGATATCGCTAAGGCCTGTTCCACAAGTCCTGGCAGCAAACATCACCCTGGCGAGGCAGGAAGAACCGGCAACGGGAACAATACAGCAACCCAGACTCACATACCTTATGTTCAACGTGCGGCTGATTCTTTAATGGTGCAGCAGCGATAAAGTCAGCCCATGCTCTTAATCCAGCAGAGTATTATGGAGAGTAAAGTCAAGAGCGTAGAACTCAGTATTAAGTGAACTGAGCGTGAAATAAAAAAAGTTAAAAACGAGATTTGAAAGGGATTACACACTGATCTCAGATTCAATTTAATATTTAATCGGCAGTAAATTGACCCAGCATGCTACAGACGAGGAACTTAATAATCTACCTTTCCGAAAAGACAAAGGTTAAGCTGCATTTGAAAGCTTAAACCGTACTCGTAAAACATGTTACGTTTAAAGATTACAAGGCAGGAACAGCTGCTTCAGCTCGTGCGCAGATCATAAAACCATTTCAGGGCCAAAAGTGATTGCGCAAGAAGACAGACTCCCGTCTGGTTTGATGGGCGCCGTGGGTTCATGTGTGAGACCGAAGGGGATACCGCCGAATCGAAGCGAGCCGCCACGTTGCAGCAGAGAGGCGTGGCAGCTTTGCATTTCATTAATGAAGAACTCCTGAAGAATGGCCCACGGGGAAGATGGTCTCACTTCCCACATGAAGCCTGATCTCACGCAAGACATCCTTGGAACGGCAGATAATCCCTAACAATGTTCCAAACAGCAGGTGAAGGCATTGACTTGACATCAAACTGAGTCACACAGCATCGCTTTGCTTTAATTTCAGCCCGCTGGCAGTAAATATAGCTTGCAATAGAAAATACTTACGCAGGCAATATAATCTGTGTGCTAACGATCAAATTGCGTCCTGCTATTTTCAGCAGGTTTTCCCAACGAATTAGGACGTAAAAACAAAATGAGCGACTCACTAATGCATATATATTCATATGAACTGCCAACTAGCTGGAGAGTAAGAGATTCCCGGTGCAGCAGAAACCCGCTGTGATGTCACGATGGCACCATATTAGCAGTTGTACCGGAGAATCAACAGATTACGTAACACCATGGACGACAAATCACACACCCACTGCACAAGGCCCTGAGCAGACAAAAGAGTACATTCAGTGACAGACTCACAGAAGTGCCCCTGTTCTCATGAGCACAACCTGTGGTCTTTCCTGCCAGCTGCTATCAGACTCTGCAGTCAGTCGCTCCCCTAACCCTCCTTCACCAGATCATAACTGTCTGTCTTACACACACTGTTTTTGCAGATAGTACTTTTCTCTTGTTACTTGTAGATATATAGTCACTTATCTGTTTGTTTGTTTATTATTGTCACTGTCATTATTCATTTATAATTTACTATTGTATCCATTTATATTGTTTCTCTTTCATATTGATGCTGTAATGCCTGAAATGTCCTCTGAGATCTACCTAACTATCTATCTCAGAGTTTCCCCAATAGAGTCCTCAGGTACCCACATACAACGCACATTCTGGGTGCTGGGAGGGAGCAAAAACGCGGACTGGCTGTCAGTCCCCGAGGATCGGACTGGGAAACACTGATGTATCTAATAGGGGTGTTGTCTGGGGTGGAGCTGAAGACTTTTAATGGAGCTGAAAGATATATTCTCCTTTAAAGGTACACTCCCCTTTAAAGGTACACTCCCCTTTAAAGGTACACTCTCCTTTAAAGGTACACTCCCGCTTAATACTCTATTCCCCTCTTCCAGAACGTCAAGGCCCCGATCCTCTCAGAATTAACAGAAAAAACGACCGATACCGGGGACACAGACGGCTCCTAGCAAGCTGGTGGGAACTGAACCAGGTACATCTCCAGAGATGACAGGCAAAAATGGCAGTGGAACGTGCTGCCGTGTTGCCGGCGTGCGACTTGGCGGTGACCAAATCGTACACGTGTGCGAGGCCGTCCTGACGAGAGATCACAGCTCACTGGAAGTGCCCCAGCAGAGGAGGACAGGTGTAGACCTTCAGTTTGGGCCGTGCTTCTCTGAGATGTTGCGGCATCAGTGGGGAGGCAAAAACATGGTTTTCAAACTTCACTTAGAAAAACAAGAGAAATCTTCCATAAATCTAGGTACACCTACGGCTATGTAGCCTTTGCTAAAGCAGTGACACATAGCACTGGACATGAGACATAAAAAATGCAGAGGACGGCACCTTCACTGGCTTCACAGCAGTCACATTTGGCTCTGTCATTCGGATGAGATTGCTATTTCAATAGTTACTTTCTATTACAGGTTTATCAAGCCAGTTTTTGATCCAGTAGATCTTGGTTTCTGACACTTAGCCTGAGGTAAGGAAACACCGCATGCCATTAAGATGAAGAGAAATCAGAAAGGAAGTCATCGAAAGTTCGCCAGGGTGGGCGTGATCTCCTGTTATTATCCGAGTACTTAGACTTTGAGCAATGTCAATAAAGTTGAATCTAATCTAATAGTTGCCCATCTTCTCCGCTTCAACTCATGCCAAAGTCAGCAGCAAAGCATCGGAAACATGCTCCAGCATCCTTTCGTAGACTCTGTGCCTCACGACAGACCCCGTCGGCAAACTTTTCACTCGTGGTGCCGCCCTCTGGCCCCAAGGCAGGTTCACTTCACGGGCAGGAACAGAAACTCAGAGCCTAGTTCTGAGTACTGAGCCGCGGGAGCGAGAGACGGTAGACCTGTCCGTCCGCTCAGGTTTGTCACCGTCAGACTTTGCTGCCAGTGAGCCCTGACAGGAACACGGGACACGTCTGCAATCAAAGGCAGGAGGAGCTCCTTTGTTCAGAGGATGCAGAACCGGCCAAAAAAAAGGGTTGACATTCTTTGTCAAGTACTATGTTACTAAGCAACAGAATTATACTATACTACTCCATTTGAGAAAATGATAAATCTGATCCCTGTTGTCAACAATCAGAAAACGGAGCCTATTATTGCACCAGGAAAGTTAAAAACTACAGCAGGATTCACAACGTTACAAGGCTTACGGGGAAAACGCCGGAATATGTGAATCCGAGATGGCATTTGAACTGCGGAACGGGTCACTATGCCGCATTTCATTTCAGAGATACATCCAGGGGTGAATTAATGCATAAGATATCCTAAGCTGTAGCCTAGGGTCCCCCAGCAAAGATCAGGACTCCGCCTGGCCTCAGGAAAATGGGAATGGTTAGATAAATCATGAAGTTAGTAAGATAAGTTAATCCACCCCTGGATACATCCATGAGGCTGCGATGGGCGGGAGGCTGTCAGAGCAGCGAAAAGGGCGGGGGGGCCTGGGACCGGGACACGGTCTGGGTTCAGTCCCCTCCTGAGAACGAGGTTCGACCCCACGCGGTGGACAGGCCCCGATCCGCGTAACACACGAGACCTCACGCACGTGGAAGATTGCCGCCCCCAAGTTCCGCCAAGCCCCAGCCGTGAATTAAGCAGCACGTGGCGAGCGCTTACTAGCGTAAACGGCCGGACACCTAAGCTCTGCCGGTAACAGCCTGCGACGCCCATCTCAGACCCACTGGAGTATTACGTAAGCAGGTCGTTATGCAATCAGCTAAGCAGTGAAAACAGAAGGAAGGACATTCAGGTTGGGGGGGGGGGGGAGCGATTCTCCATTCAGCTGCATTGATCAGCTAGACAGACGAAAAAATAATACCACACAGTGCCGGTAATAAAAGGTACTCCTACTGACCCCCTGAAGCTGGTCATTTTAGCAAGCAACTCCAGTTAAATCTCGAGTTTACTCACAGAGTAAGAGCTAGAGTACTTACTATATCATTATGCAACTCTTAGGCGTCTTTATGCAGCAAACTCCTGAATAATATGTACCTGTCTTAATATAAAAAATGTTCTTGAGATGAGAGGAGAACACGGCTCCTGGTCTATTGAGCACGACGGTAAACCATTAACAAAGTACAGATAATGCACTGACTGACAGTGTGATTTTCACTAGTGACGAGAGCACGCCGCTTATCCAAAATACCAAATAATCTACCGTAATGATGTTTTTTATCCCTTATATTTTTGTGCAGTCTTTTGTATAATTGATTTTTTTGATGTTCTTTATAGACTTTTCAGTGTTAGAGTCTCTAATCTTTTTCACTGCACACAAAAAAACACAGCAGGGTGATTCTAAATTTGTATTAAATAAACACTAAAATACAAAAGTGTATTACATTTCGGATATTTAAAGGAGTACGACTGCATTTGACCTGCGACAGGGCAAAATACTGTCAAGAATGAGTAATCACTGCCATAACACATAATGATAAATGATAATTCCCAAAACATGCCAAAAATGCTGCCTCACTTTAAAAACTACCAGACTCTCACAACTGACACATCACAATTTAACTTTCACAGATATCATTTTAAAAAAAAATCTTTATAATTGTGAATAAAATATCACTATTTGAATTTTCATGCACTGGAAATGAACTGCAAGTAACAGCAATTTCATTTTGATATGTTGAGATTCCATGTCACATAATGGAAATTCTATAATAGATCTGCAACAACATTTTGACTAACAACAATGGGGTCTCTCGATATCAGGTGTTCTGTTCAGACTAGTCAGTTCACATACACACCCGTATCTCTCATTCAGCCACAAGCTGCTGAAATGACGCGAGTGTCACAACAGGATTTGCTCTATGAAATGTGTTCCTCTGGCCAAGACGACAGATTTAACAACAAAGAGAATCATCTATCTGTAAATCTTTCACCGTGATGTAATCTACTATACATTATGAAAAACACATGCTTAAATAAAGCAATTCTGAGTTCACCATCGCTACACTGTGGTAAGTATTGTCTATGCAAGTTCAAACACAGTTAGCAACACAGTCAGCTGATTCCCGCTATGGTAATCAAGGCTGGTTGCCAACAATTGAAATCCAGTTCCTTCGCTTACTTCCACAGTTTGGCTGTACATCTTTGGGTTAAACTAACCCTCCTTTCCCTCAAAATGTATTGTGGCTTTGTGAATAGCCAAGGGCGATTGCATAACATCTCAATAAAATATGCCCCAATGAAAATTGTTTCTCTGTTATTACATGCTCTTATATTGCTATCAATATCACAGATTCTGAATGAAAGCAAAATCCTGACGAATCTGCATCAGAATTAACTCGCGGCCATTTCTCAAATCCACGAATGATTTATTTACCAGTGTTTAATTGAACAATTAACTGAACACACTTTATTATGATTTATTATTCATTGAGGTAACAATTTATATAAGCCTACATTTTTGAAAGCTCTTTAACTCGCATTCCATTACATGCATTTCTAAAACTTAAGTGTTTAATTTAACCAGTAAATTAAATTGGCAACTTTAAGTGATGGCTTCAATTTGATCTAATCTGAGTATGATAATGATTTCAGATGCTTCAAAGCAAATTAATTAAGATGCCAGCTGGAATAAATCCTGCAGAGCCCAAGGCCCCTAGAGTCCAAAGTGATCAAACGCTGAACTTCCGGGGCAAACAGACAGTGAGGGGAGGCTGTAAGTCAGCGGAGTGGCTATTTTATCGTGTTTCGGCTGAAACCCTCTCTGAAAACGTCTATAGGTTATACCACACATGTTGTCATCTCCCTGTTAAAGACACAGTAGTTGTTCCATGGTTAAAAATCCTTGGTCTCTACCCCTCTAACCCTATAAAAATGACCTGCTTCACGCCAGGATAAAACAGCTTTACAATGTGGCAAAAAAAAAACCAAAAAAACATTGTTCCAATGTTTAAATGTGTATTTTGCAAACTTGACACATTTATAACATGTTATCTCTTTAAAAAGTTACTGCCTTCACGTTGTATACACAATGACAACATACTAGTTTGAATGAAAACTACGTGGCGCTTAGCCAAAAAAACATGCAAGATTGAATGTGAGAGAATAATGCATCTTGACAAGTCTCTTTCAGTGTCTTGTAAAAGGCTTTAATGTTACTGAGCTATCGCTCCGGGCTGTGGGTGTGGATCCAGTCCCCCCCCCCCGATTCATTTTACGTGCGCATGTAAAGACACTCAACAGTGAAACACAGAGGTGAGACTGATGGATGGATGGATGGAATCAGATGCACTATTTGTGTGCTCGACCGCTAAGAAAATCTGCAGACAAAGCCCGGCAGATACTCACATATACAAAACGCCTCTTTAGTATGATGTTGATTAGGCATGAAGTTACCTTATGAAGTAATCTGGAAGTCGCATTTAGCAGCGGTTATGGTTGTTTACCCTATAGAATGATTGTTGCTGGTCCAAATACCGAAAGTGTGATTTAAAAAAACAATTCTTATCAATGAGATATGTACTTATCAGTACATATCTCATTAAATAATCATTCATTTAATTGTTTAGGAACCATAATTATGTAATTTTAGGTAACGTTTTATTGTTAGGCTAGATTTATCGCCATATATATTTTTGTTGCATTTTTCACTTAAAACAAACAAAAAACAATGATTCACTGAATAAATCCACAGTCAAAATCGGTGAACAGCTCAACCAAACCTGGCTGATTAAAAATTAAAACAAAAGGCGGCTCTCACGTTGCTCTGGACGTGTATTCGGGTGCCTTTTCATAACTGCACACCCTGTCTGTAAGCCAAAATTCACATTAAAATGAAAAACTTTCCAACACGTGCGTGCCTTTAATTGGTTATGCAAACAGTAAATACTCAATATCGCTGACAAAAAGGCAGGAATATCGCTGACTGCACCTTCCCTGATTTATTATCTAACTAGCAGGAGTTGCGCCCGGTACGTGTGCGCGTTCCCCCGCTTATTCCTATAGCATAACTCGCAACTTTAATTCCTTTCAGCTGTTTCAAAATAGGCAGCGAAGCAACTATACCTCTGGGGGGGACATGGATTTTTATTAACTAGCCGATTGTTAAATTGTGTCATTTTAATTGTCACACACTGCTGTCCGCCTGTGTACTTCGAAGGAAACCTGACGAGACTCCATATTAAGATCCGCACGGGCGAGTTGGGAGAAAAGGCAGATTGTCGCGTATGACCCGAACCCGAGAGCCGTAAAAGGGTCCGCGGGGCTTCGCATTTCGGCTAGACGCTCAGCCGAGGCCGATCGGCGGCTGCTCCGGCTCCGGCGGCAGCACTGAGAGAGTCGGCGCGGCGGAGCCCGCCGTATGACGGCGCATAGCCGGCGAGCCAGCGGCATTCCAGCCCGGCAGCTCCTCCGAAGCCACATACCGCAACATGCGTCCATAAAGGCAGTCGGTCTTACTCACCCACTTTCCGTAACAGATCTTGACGCAGTAGAGCTGAAAGGTTTATCTGAACTTAAGCTGGGGGGTCTTAAATAGTAGCGTCCCGCTTCTCTGACACAGATAGATCGTCTTGGCGAAACGTGAGAAGCTTCGCCTGCTCACGCAGCTAAGATCATCGACGGGAAAACAAGACCCGTGAGTCGTCCCTTCGGTCTGCGTATAGTCCCGATGCGCACCGATAATAAAATAGGGTGTGAGCTGACCCCGCTGTTCCAGAAGTGTTTGCATAAAAAGAAATGCATTCCAGCGAGTGAGATGTTAGGAACAGAATCCAACACCCACGTTTGTATCACAGTACAAAGCATGCATTTTAAAGTTTTGTAACACCAGAAGGAATCTGACTGATTTTATATGCCCTTACATATCTGATATATTACACGTTATTCCGAAAACGCACGCCACCCACAGAGAGACTATATATTTAAAAACACAGTTCACAATTAACGTCAGATTATCTGCAACGTACAAATATAATGAATGTATACCAGAAATGTATGACCCAGTTAGAAAATGTGGAACAATTTTCCACCCACTGGCGTTTTCTGTCCCGTTGTTTTTCCTAGCAGCTGAATATGTGACGTTTGTACAATCTTTATGCATATCAATTTGTATTTAACATTAATTTCTTAAATTTGCACGTTAATACACAGATGGATCATCAGTAAAATGAGGGATTTGATCCAGTACAGCTACAGTGACTATATGTAATACTATTGCAACTCACTGGGGAAAATACAGACAAAAACAACATTAATTTGTGTCTGAGATTGTGTTTAAACAAATCGGAAAAATTAAGGCATGCGAGAAGTCCGTGCTCTATGTGCAATTACATATGGAAAATGATCATGTGGAAAAGTCTATAACACACAAATTCTTTCCTTAGAAAATGATTTACAGAACAATTTATTTCACATAAACATGTGAAACCCTAACCAGACATGGATAAATTGAACTAAAATATAGGCCTGCGTTTTACTTTGTTATTTGAGCTCGGCTCTGGAAACGATTTGGATCGTATTCTCTCATTTGTAAAGGTCACAAAATCAATAATGTCACAAAATCAGCTGAAAGTCTGGCGATGCCTCCCGTTTAATGGGTTCAGTTCGTCTGGTCGTCTCGGTTAATAATCTTGTTAATAACTCTTTTCCACGACTTAAAACCTAGCATCCTCTTAGACTATTTACTACAACCGATATCGATAAAGTTTGATTTTCCACAGGTCAGACGAGGAACTGGCCCGTAATTGTATAATTTATTATCCATAATGCATTTGTTTTAATTAATAAAAAAAACAATTCAGCTAGAACTGAATCATCAATGAGTCAATTAAAAAACTTAAGGGTGTACCCCCACTCTGTGGCATGTGCTCCCTGAAACAGGCTCCCGGCCCCTCCCACCAAAACCCATGGTCCTGTATTGGATGGATTGATGGATGGATGGACGGACGGATGAATGGCCTGATAAAGACAATGATAAAACGACAAGGTTTTATTTTCATGTCCTGTAAGCAATGTGCAGATTTTTAAGCATGAATTCCATTTTTTAACATTTATCAATTTTATGTATTATAAAGTTTGGAAAGGCTAATATATAACTTTTATTATGTTACACCTGAATTGAAATCGAAACGACTTGTGAGCCCAAAAACTTCGCGGTTTGGAGTTGATGATGCTTTTAGGGGTCCTTGCTGTTCAAAATGAAGCCGCTAGTAGGTGCTGTCCTTCTCTCTATTCGTCGCACTTTCTTCAACATTGAATCTAAATACAGTGCTTATTAAGACTGAAAAGCTGCGCTCGACCGGGGAAGACAAGTAGTCCTCGGTAAGTTTTGCAGACCACAATTGCTGTCTGCTAAGTCAGTGATCTTCAGTGATTGAAAATGGTCTCTCAGAATCTCAAAAAGGGGGCCTTTTCAATCATTCGGGGAGAAAGTGTCTGCCTGTCTGTGTCTGCCTCTGTCTGTGTGTCAGTCTGTATGCCTATCTGTCTGTGTCTGTCTGTATGCCTGTCTGTGTCTGTCTGTCTGTGTCTGCCTCTATCTGTGTGTCAGTCTGTATGCCTGTCTGTCTGTGTCTGCCTGTCTGTGTCTGCCTCTATCTGTGTGTCAGTCTGTATGCCTGTCTGTCTGTGTCTGCCTGTCTGTGTCTGCCTCTATCTGTGTGTCAGTATGTATGCCTGTCTGTCTGTGTCTGTCTGTCTGTGTCTGTCTGTATCCCTGTCCATCCATCCTCCAAAATCAGAGTACAGTGGGGGCTTCTGTAAGGCCCTCTATTACATCACAAAATATTTGTGTTTCTCTGATTCCCGCACTGGCAGGCTTCGTCATGTTTTACATGTGGCCTGGAATACAATCATTAGTCAGTAATCTCTCATGTTAATGAGTTACCCATGTCTAAGCCTCATGAATTAAATAGGAGAAGTGCTTGTCAACATTAAACTTCCCAGTGCTGGTGCTAGATATGAATAATAATCCTCCATTTTCTATTTTGTGACATAGCCACACCACAAATTGCCGTTGCATTCAACCCCATGCATATTGTTGCCCCAGTTACCCATATTTCTCCAGGTGATGGATGCTGACACACATTGAGGAAATATATTATTTATGATCTTGAAATGACAAACCTACTATTTCCTAATAATAATACATTTTCCCCCGCAATTAATAAAAAATGGCACCGTGAAAATGATCTTTTGAGTTCTGCTTTGTGTCGTCGCTGCACAAAGCTAATCTTAGACTGTGAATATGGATGTCGCGCATTGTCATTATCATGCAGAAACAGTGTGGGTCTTTGCTCGACTCGGGAAATACCCATGAAGAGAACGAACGATTCACACACCCAGGAATGTTAAGGTGTGTGTGGGATTAGTTGAGCTATTTTCACTCGCTGCTGTGAGATAAGCCCAAGGTGGCCTTTTGTCCAACTCTAAATGTCATTGCTAAGTGCTTGTATTTCCACGAGCAATTAGAACTGTTACATGGGCAAATTTTGTGCTGGTTGATTACGTGTGTTCTTGTGGAGTGGATGGTTATGTCTCTAACTAATGGAGTGATTATCTGTTCAGTTATACAATCTATTTTTGTTGTATCGCATATTTTGTTCCTGCCACACAAGCACATATTATGTATTCTGCCCTGAAATACTGATTTGTACTGTAATCTTTTAAAACTGCTTTGCTTTGTATTTTGAAACCATTTCACAGAATCTAGAATGATAAACAGGTGATGTGAATCTGTTCTACGTAAGTATGCCAGATTGAATTCAGTAGCTGAATTAAAATGACAACAGCATTTGCCTAGTCTTGACCTCACAAGACCAGGCCCACGTTACAGGTCACATGATCAAGGAACACAATGTGCTAATGAGGAAAGGACCTCGTTACAGGTCATGTGATCAAGGAACACAATGTGCTCATGAAAGCCTGAAGAAGGAAAGCATGCTGAAGAAGGACAGCACGCTGTAACTAAACAACGGTGGTGTTTAAGTTGTTTATGTGCTGAGCACAAAAACCTGCATTTAAAAACACTCTGATCTGAGATTTCATAAACGTTTGAATTCCAGGCACACAAGTGTTGAAATTAGACTTGCATATGGATGCTTTGAAAATGTGCTTTGATGCGTCAGTCTGAGCAGTGCTATGGTTCAGTAAGCAGATATCTGTGAAAGCTGAAACTTGGTTATTTATTTAGATAATTGTGTCCTCTAAGTAAATGGCAATCTGATGCTGCCTATTATGTAGCAATAATCAAAACACAGCCAAGTATAATTAAGTCTTTGGAAGGTAGTGCTTCACCAATGAAAATATATGAAGTACCATTTTCCAATTTGAGAAACTGACGCCGTCATTTTTTTTTGTCTTTGGCCTTGTCCTGGCTTTAGAAATCAGATGTTTCCACCTTTTGCAATGATTATGCATGGAATATGAAAAATATCATATGTAACCCCCCATGTATGTTTTGAGAGAATGACTTTCCCTTGGAATGTAAATCAAATAAGCCATAAATCCTTCATGGCAGGTCCTTCCAGAGTGCATCCTGGGGAAAGGTATAAAAAGGGCAACATATGTTCTGAACAGGAAATGAATTCTTGTCTTTATCTAACTCCTATTCTCTTGCTCTGTCACAGCCATACATAAATATTGTGTCATGCTTTCAAGATAATTTGCAGTCACCGATTGACGTGAAGACCGCATTTTTGGATTGGGGAATTAATAAAGAAAAAAAAATCGTCTCAGGGTTTTAAACCCCAGTGCAAGTTCTAACAAAATTTGAGCAAATGCATTTTTTTTGTATCACTCCCTCTTAAGTAGTATAGTAAATTAAGCCAAATGTAGGTAACTCTCCGCCGCAGTAATGGATTTTAGTGTTCTTTTCGGATTTCAGACATTCTTGTAGAAAATTAAGGGCGAAAATATGTAACATGACAACAAAACCAAAACTTCGTTACAGGTGCAAGGGTTCAGTCGCGTTAAAATGAATGAGATTGCGTTACGTGTTCTACGTGTCGCAACTGCCGCAATTTAACCAATCACAGGCGAAGGGTTTAAAGACGTAAGCCCCACGTGATTGCACTGTTGCTGCTGCATGCCGGGAGTATTTCCTGCGTGAAGATGGCGACGTCTCTCGGCTCGAACACGTACAACAGGCAGAACTGGGAAGACGCGGTACGTTTGAAATGAGCTATAGTTTGATTCTTTTTGGGGAAAACCAAACCCGAACGATGCTGCTTCTTTAATTTCGGATTTGAGCACGAGATCGACGTTATAAACAGAGACAAAGACTCAAATAACTTCACTAGAAATACTACATGATGTAGGCTTCCCGTCCGAAGGCGCCGTGTACAAAGGAACATCGTTAGTAATGGCGTTATCTGGGGGGGCTGGGCTTGTGTGTCCCGGGCCGCATGGCATCTACGGAATTCTGTTGTTATTTTGCAATAAAAATAAGTTTTCAATGCTCCTTTAAGTTAGGCTTAACTACAATGGCGTAACTTGGGGTTGAACATTTGGGGGCGGGGGTTAAGGTCTAGGCGGGGCATGCGTTGGCCTTTTTTAATTATTGGGGGGGTTACCCCTCGTATTTTACGGCTATTGTTGACTAAATGCCCTGTTCAAACGAAGGCTTGTCTGTCTTATGACCTGGTACGACGCTTATGGTGGATTTCGTAACTCCTGTGCAAACCTCAAGTTAGTCATTGTCTTCGGTGTTTATGTAGCGTATCACAATCAGGCCACACCGGGTACAGTTTTCTGAAGCTTCAGCGAAAGTAAATTTGGTTAAAATGTCGCTGTATTGCGCCAAGAGAAACCTTCAATGGGCGTAAAAATAGACATAACATTCAATGTTGGTTTTTTCAGTAAGTAAATGCCACATGCTTGGTGGGTAAATCATTGTCGGTGGTTGACAGGTGGTTGTGTCCGCCAGGGTGCAAAGCCAGACTCATATTTACCCGCGTTAACCCTGGATGGGCTGCTTAGGACGCCTGCGACGTGTAATTCCCAGTGCTGATGGGTATGAGCTGCGCTAATAACAGGTCGAAATAGTTTCTGGAGCTCTTAGACTGCTCTGCATTAAAGGTGGAAGCTAATACAGGAGCGCTTCGAACGGAGGAATGTTGTCATACGGCTTAAAGTAAGCTTTGAAGCCGGTAGCGTTTCTCATGGTGTGAATTGTAGGGAGACACATGGACAAATGAAAATCTAGTATGTTCACAGGCAAAGGGATTTTCAGTCTGGTTGATAATGGCTGCCCAGTGGACCTGCATGACATGTACAGTAGATATAGATGCAATTAAGACAAGCCAGTGGTTGCATGCATTCTGTTTAATATAAGTGGGTGTGGGTTCATGGGATGCTAGATTAAATACAGTAAATAGGGTACAATGAGTACAATTAAGTGAATTATTTGCTAAAATGCCACTATGTGTAGTAATAGTGCATTAAATTCTATAGATAGACACACACACAGGGGAGATTACATGTTAAAATGTCATGCCCCGGCTAGTATAAACCCACCTACCGGGTGAGACTGAGAGGAAATGATCAGTCAAGTGTAAATTCAGTCTGGTGACACTGGACGACAAATGGGAGGCCAGGGAATCCGTCAGGAGCCTTCGCCGTACCAGTCACCGCTCGGAGAGCTGGAAGCCTCTGGGTGCAGGATCCTCTGGGATTCTGAGAGGGAGGGAGACGCTCCAGCATGTGTTTGGCTTCTGAATATGAGAATCTGCATCTTTCCTGCAGGACTTTCCCATTCTCTGTCAGACATGCCTGGGTGAAAATCCCTACATCCGTATGGTAAGTGATTAGGCCTTCTGTCACGTTGTTAATACCCATTAACACACACGCACAATACCGTGTTCATTTTTTTTATGCCAGTTTAAAATGTGATTTTAATGTAACACTTCCTGAGTGTATTGTTCTTTAAATTACCACAACTCACAATGATATAGGTCACACGATCTTATATATTAAATACAAAAAAAATTAAATTGGCACATTTTGAGATCCGTGTGCATTTCTAGAATACAACTCACATTTTTTGCCAGCCCTCTGTGTTGCCAGCAAACGATGGCTGTGCTCCCTCCTGTATCGTCGCGGTGACTTTGTCTCCTGCTGTCTTTAATGTCACCCTCTTTGTTCCATCTTTACACGGCTTTGTTTCCTGGTTGTTTATGCTCCGGTCTAATTTGTTTTTCTTTCAACAGACCAAAGAAAAGTATGGCAAAGAATGCAAAGTAAGTTGTTAAGTTTGCATCATCGAAACAGTTTATAATTATAAACTCAATGGTTTGAGACGGTTATGATCCGTTATTTGTCTGTGGATTTAAGTGATTGGTTCACTGTGTGATGTTTTCAGGCAGTTATCCGGTGGTACTGAATTAATTCCTGTGGGGGGGGGGGGGGGTGTATTTCCTAACTACAGATGAGTGAACTTAACTCGGTGTTTCTCAACCCAGGCCTCGGGGACCCCAAACAGTCCACATTTTTGCTCCCTCCCAGCTCCCAGCCAATCAAGAACGCCGAATACCTGGTACAGGTGTGCTGGGGGCAGGGAGGGAGCAAAAATGTGGACTGTCTGGTGGTCCTGAGGACCGGGCTGAGAAACAGACTTAACTCAGTGAGTTAAGTCTCTGAAGTCAGAAAAGCAACATTTTCATAAAAACCGGCTCTGTTCAGTTTTAGCACGGGAATTCCACTGAGTTTACCGTGAGTGTTAGGGAGACGAAGGTATTTAACAGCACCTGCCGGCCCTCAGATCTGCGCCAGGCCCTTCACGGTGTTCCGATGGTGCCCGGGAGTCCGAATGCGCTTCAAGAAGACAGAGGTGTGTCAGACCTGCAGCAAGATGAAGAACGTATGTCAGACGTGCCTGCTGGACCTGGAGTACGGTGAGTGCCCTCATGCCCGTTCTGGGCTTTCTCACGGCATCAGGCACAATATCTCAAAATCCAAGGTTGCTTGTTGCCATTTCTGTCTTACAGCTGTGTGACAGAAGCCAAACGGCATTTTCCCAGGTCTAGATTGTGTCTATTGGTCACATACATTATATCTGCACAGACAAACAAGGAACACATACGATTTTCTTAAATATACAAAATCAGTATTTATAGCAAAAAGGGTACAGCCTTGGTACGGTTTTGTTCCCCAAGGTACAAACAACATTAAAGTATCCCCAGTGGTACAAAAATGTTCCTCTGAGTCCCATTTCTGTACCTTTAAAGTTACATTTACCTACAGCTAAGGGTATAACTGGCAGACCCTTAAGGGTTACAGCCCCAGTGATTGTACCCTCAAAGGTACATATTGGTTGGTACTTTTTTTTTCTTAGTGTATAGTGATCCTGTGTTACCAGTATAAAACTGGTTTGCCTGTCCTTCATGTATCACAGCTGAGTAAGTCAAGTTTCTGTGGGAGATCTGGCGTGTTTAGTTTGTGTCTCGTTTGGTGCCCTGGGGGGGGCGATTGTCCCACCAAGCCTTGGCTCGGGTTCTCCACGTGCCCCGGGGACACGGGGCGCCAGCCAAGTGCTGCTGCACGGCGTTTTTAAACTACCCCCATCAGGCGGCTCTCACCTGTCACAATATGCCCTCAAACATGCCATTTATAGCCCCTGTCTCCCTCACCCCCCCCCCGCAGGGCTGCCCATCCAAGTCCGCGACACGGGGCTCTCCGTCAAAGACGATATGCCCAGATCGGACGTCAACAAGGAGTACTACACACAGAGCATGGAGAGAGAGGTAACGCACCCTGGTCAACGTTTGGTCCCTCAACCCTGAGCTGTTCCCAGGAGGGCCTCTACAAAGCTCATCACCTGGAGATTTATTGGTGGCAGATGGATTGATGCTCTCTATCTGACCACACCTTCTGGAAAGTGCTGTATGGTGCCCGCTGGACGCGGATGTCAGCTGGTTTGTCTCCATTACTTAGAAAAGCCCTGCAGAGAGTCTGCATACCGCCTGTCACTAAGATGACTGCTGTCCCGAGTCTATAAATATCGTCAGTTATTTCAGGTTTTCACCACTCTGTGCTGTGAACTCATCTTCATGTTCGGCTGGGATCGGTTCGTCTGTCTGGTGGTGCTTGGTGATGTTGTTGTTTTTTTTCTTGACTGGCTATGCTAGCATCTACATAAAAAAACACTTATGTAGATTTTTGGCTCATGGTAGTGGACAGCAGATTAACTGCGTGACGTCTCCCCCTGCTGGCCTGTGGCAGATCCTGAACTCGGACGGAACGCGGCCCGTGGGTCAGCTGGGCAAGGTGCCCAGCTCTAGTGACATGCTGCTGAAGCTGGCCCGCACCACGCCGTACTACAAGAGGAACCGGCCGCACATCTGCTCCTTCTGGGTGAAGGGCGAGTGCAAGAGGGGCGAGGAGTGTCCCTACAGGTGGGTGACTGAGGATTGTGTGGGGTGGACTCTGTGCGGTAGTACATCCACCTCACTGGTAGGGGGGCGCTGCAATTAGACTTCAGTGGTAAATGGCCTGAATTGGCAGCAAAAGTGTCTCAGATCTATAAACGTAGCATAAGTTGCACTTTCCTGCTGCCTTTTAAGGGAAGGTGGGGTGGTGATCGATCCATTAATTAAAGTTATTCCAGGAATCAGCTGATATAATAATTAAAATGTGTTTGCAGGCAGCTTTAATAAATGTGCTTCTAGCCCCCCCATGGAACGCTGCCTGTTTGGAGAGTGACTCTTGGCCTGATGTCTGAACCCCCCAGGCATGAGAAGCCGACCGATCCAGACGACCCGCTGGCTGACCAGAACATCAAGGACCGCTACTACGGCATCAACGATCCGGTGGCAGACAAACTGCTGAAACAGGCGTCCTCTATGCCACGGCTGGACCCCCCCGAGGACAAGACCATCACCACGCTTTACGTGGGGGGGCTGGGGGACACTGTCACCGAGGCTGACCTCAGGTGGGGCCTGTGTGTGTCTGTGTATAGATCAGTGCTTCTCAATCCAGTCCTCATAGACCTACAGACAGTCCACATTTTTGCTCGGACCGGGCTGGGAAACACTATAGATGGATGGATAGACTGACTCAACATTCTGGTTCCTCTCAATCTAAGGCTGCTTTGTTAAGGAATCAAAAGTCCCAACTCAGCCGTGAAACTAAAATCTACTTATTTATTGCATATTCTGCTCTTCTTATTCAATGACAGATTTGCGTAATTTTCCCCACAATCAGGCGATTAATTGTACTTTTTGTTTTAATGTCCCTGTCTTAAAATGTCAAGTTTATCATGTTTCTCAGTATTTTATATCATATTCATTATTTTTCATTTGCTCCATCACCAGTGAGAATATTTCACCTCAATGTATCTAAAGCTGACAACAAAAGATACTTCGAAGCGAGGGAGCACATTTACTGTAACACTTTTTGCTCACGATTATGTCACTGAAAGTATGCGATTAACAGATTCACATCTCTGTATCACTCACACTTCCTCTTCGCAGGCCTGCCGGTCAAGGATGTCGCTCTGCTGTTTTCGTCCTCTCTCCCAGACTGACTGCTCGTTTTCCCATGTTTTATCACCTCTATCTCTGACACTCGTGCTTCCGCTCTCTCTGCTGCGCTCCTCTCAGGAACCACTTCTACCAGTTCGGCGAGATCCGCACCACAACGGTCGTGCAGAGGCAGCAGTGTGCCTTCATCCAGTTCGCCACGCGGCAGTCGGCCGAGGTTGCCGCCGAGAAGTCCTTCAACAAGCTCATCGTCAACGGGCGCCGCCTTACAGTCAAGTGGGGCAGGTGAGTCCTCATCTCTACAAAGCCACACTGGGCCCTAAACACTAGTCATATCGTTAGCGTGCTTGCTAACCCTAACCCTAAACACTAGTCATATCGTTAGCGTGCTTGCTAACCCTAACCCTAAACACTAGTCATATCGTTAGCGTGCTTGCTAACCCTAACCCTAAACACTAGTCATATCGTTAGCGTGCTTGCTAACCCTAACACTAAACAATAGTCATATCGTTAGCGTGCTTGCTAACCCTAACACTAAACAATAGTCGTATCGTTAGCGTGCTTGCTAACCCTAACCCTAAACAATAGTCGTATCGTTAGCGTGCTTGCTAACCCATCTCAAGGGTCAGCCTCCCTGCAAGTCTTCCCATGTCCTGATGTACAACATCCAGATGTTTTAGTTTAAATAACGATAAAAAGTTTCCCACAGATTTCGCTGCCTCTTGAACCTGCTTGCCCTTGCTCCTTATCTTTGTTAGTGTTAAGGCAGCCTAGACTCTTGGTCTGTGCTAAACGCCTTCCCGCCCTACAGGTCCCAGGCCGCACGGGGCAGAGAGAGGGACGGAGTGGGAGAGGCAGGGCTGAAGCTGGAGCCGGTTCCTGGCCTCCCAGGAGGTAAGTGCTCCACACGCCCCCTGTGGGCCAGAAACAGTCACTACACTAAATATAAAATGAACACGTTCCTTATTTAGAGGATGCCGAAGCAGTATGTTCCGCTAGCCAGCTAGCTAATTCCACTCACCGGCTATTAATCTAGTTTCTGAAATATCCTGGGAGGGGCAGGCTTTGTGAATCACCATACAATTACATCGTTGATTTCCCCACAACCTGCAAGCCAATCCATCTCTCACCCTAATTCCATCATTCTAAGTCAAATGAAGAGCATGTTCTTAATCTAATTAAATTAGAAACGGCAAAGCCACTCCTGGCTGCATGGTGGTATCTCTTAGCGTTTACAGTGGATGTTCTGAGTGGTGCTTTTATCTGCGCTGCCCGCGGTTAAATTAGCATTTCACAGGATGGGAGCCTCTCTAACCCCCCACCCCCCTGTCTGTTCCGCAGCTCTGCCCCCCCCTCCAGCAGAAGAGGAATCCTCGGCCAACTACTTCAACCTGAGCCCCAGCGTGTCTCCCGCCATCCTGAGCGTCGCCATTCCGCCTCCTCCTGGCATAGTGCCCCCCCCACCGCCAGGTAACCCCCCCCCCCCCCCCACTGTCTTTCCCTTTACATGCCTGCAGGTGTATTTATATCGCCGATTGGAACAGGAGCGCTGTTTACGCCTAGCGTTAAATAACCCACCCTGGGCGTCGTAGCAACAGGTCTATAAAACACTCAGGATGCCAACAGCGATTTCACTTACCTCCATTAAGTTTATTCGTACTTTACGAGGCTAGAGAAAAGGAGAAAGTAGCATAGACGTTGACCTTGTAAGAGAAAATGCATAAAGAGCGACTGTTGTCTACGGGAAGTTTGGAGCTGCGCAAATGTAACCAGGATACTTTGCTAAATGGTTTCAATTGTGTGATTCAGCGATTTGAATATATCTCAGGGTGGGAAGACTGTAGATGCCAGATCTGAAGCTGCATCGCGCAGCGTTGTGCTCGTCACGGTGTCGCCTCCACGCAGAAGTATAATCAGCCTTTACTCCCTTCAGGTGGATGAATAATCTCTTGATTACCCGCAGGTTTTGGACCAGCCATTTTCCACATGGGCTCTCCCCCTCCCCCGCCCATGTCCATGAGACCTCCGGGGCAGCTGCACTATCCTTCCCAGGATCCTCAGCGCATGGGCGCCCATGCCGGCCGGCACGATGGCTCCTAATTTGCCTTTTTAAAATGAATTTTTACCCAATAATAGACGTGACGTAAGAGGAGAGATATTCAGTGCCGTTGTGAGCTGAGTTGTTGTCATTTCGGTGACTTGAGGCATTGACGGCGCAAGTTTAGCAGGAAATGAAGGAATCTGATGTGCTTTGAGGTGGTTTGGTGTGCTTGGACCTCACAGGGCACGGAAGATCCCCTCTGCTTTTCAAGAAGTGCGGTTGATTCTTATGTAAATATTTCCTTTTGCTACTCACGATGTGTATATGGACGCTGGTGTATTTCTGGGTGTGACCCCAGCCTTCGTTTAAGTCGCAGGCTGTTTCCTGACTTGTGTTGTTTGTATGCCTGCTGTCACGCATCCTGCCGGACCGGTGAAAACCAGTCACGCGGCGCCGCTCATAAGAATCACGCCACGTCACTCTGCATTGCCTTAAGAATTGTGAAATGCTTCTTTTCATTAAACCATCTCAACGTTACTGTGTGTTCTGTGTTTGTGTGTTGTGGAAGCTGCTCTTATATGTGGGTAACACTATTCTCTTGCATCTCCAGGGCTCGGGGGAGGGGCTGAATCTCACCCCCGCTCCTTATGTGAAGTTGGTACGTTCCCTCTTCCCACAGTCCAAAACCATAGAATAGGGAATCTGCATCTTTTGCCTTTAGTGACTGTTTGCCTACAGCGCTTCCCTTGCCTTAAGCCCTCCACTTGGTCTTTGGACCATGGATGGATGGATATATAGTATGCAGAAATGCTTAGCTCCGGTCCAGAGAGTAAAAGTCCAGACCAAGATTTTGTTCTAACCAACTGGTTGAGTATATAGAGTCACCCGAATTACCCGCCACCTTTTAACGTCTAGACACCGCTTTGATATGTTTGCATTTTTTTTTTCTTTTTCATTCGGACTGGTAATTTTAACGGGTCACAGTCATTTTTCATGAAGACGCTTCCGCCGTGAGCTGAACAGATCGCATTCTTCAGAAGGAAAAATGTGTCATGCGGCTGAGAGAACGTTGTAGAGCTGAACGTGTCGGCGGGAAATCCGCCATAGCGCTTGAACAAAAGGCAAATACTTAATGGAGAAATTGCCAAGTCACGAATGAGAAATGATCGGTTACTGTGGAGATCGTGCATGATTGTGATCGCTTACATACGGCACTGCGCTTAAAGCATTAATACAGGGTTTCCGAACTGATTTCAGACACTACCAGGTTATAGGTTTATTATAAGCCATCTGCATGATGTGAGGTGGGAGGGGCCTTCAGGCCTCACAAGCCCCGCCCCCTCTCCCTCATAGGTCCATGGACTCGGGTTTCTTGCTTAAGCCCCACCCCTGAGGTGCCCGGTTGAAGTTGGGCCTTCTGGAGATGCGATCCCAGTCCAGGCTGGGCTCCGTGTGAGCCAGGGCAAGCTCGAATCCCGGCAGTGGCAGGGTCCTCGCACTCCCGGCGGTCCCGCGGAACGGAACCGGCGCTCTGGGAAAGAGAAACGGTGCATTTTCACAGGTTCCGTGTCAGTACAATTTCAGTTATTTAAATCGGCTGATTAAATATCTTTGCTTTTACGGTAATGGTGGCCAGGCCGTGTTAACATCTTTTAGTAGGTCTGTTAATTAAATGGGCATTACGAAAGCTCTACTGTGTAATGGGTGATATTTCCCTGCCAGTAGATGGCAGCATTGAATTGAATCTCTTAGAATGGGGGCATCCTCAGTATCTCTGATGCCTATAGTGTTTTCCTTATACTGTTGGGAAATATTGTTTCTTATCTTTTAAACATACCAGATGTTGGCTTCAGGGTTCGTGTTCAGCTTGTGATTTTATTACGTGCGACTTTCCTCGACCCCCATGGTTATTTCAACATCTTCCCTAATGTCCCATACCGATGTCTCACTTTAAGTGCCGATGCTAGATCACTTGGCAGTGATTCCATCTCAGACTATTGTGATTGAATCTGAGTAATATTTGCTAACATCACACGGCGAACACTACACCACATGCCAGGTCTGAAGTCTGACACGTCGTCTGTGTGTGTGTGTGGTGTATTGTATTGTAGTGTAGTGTAGTTTTAACGGACATAGACTTTGTAGGTGTCTTGGGTAAATGCTGCACCTGAGGCGTGTATCACAAACTTGTCGGATTTAAGGTGGTCTGGGCTAAATGTAACGGAGCAAAGATAAAGTCCATTTAAACTGGGGCACCTTAAATCTGACAAGTTATCCAGCTAAGTGACAAAAACGGCTTTGTGAAACCGGCCCCTAGACAATAAATACACAAAAATATGACGCAAACCTAGCAAAAACTCCTATTCTATTCAGCTGATTAAAAATAAAGCATTTGACCATTCTAGATTTAAATGTAACGGTGAACAAGTGAAGGTAGAAATGAGATGTAATATATTCTTTAGCAGTGATCTTGGCCATTAGATTGGTTCTTGCCAACAAATTTAAAGAAAAATAATTTCGGATAATTTTTGTCGGCTTGTATAATCAGCTATTGTTATTTATCGCACCTTATCAATCTTAACAGCCAATTATAATTATCTAAAAGGTAATAATGTACTCAACATACTGCTTTTTTTAAGATTTATGAGGAAAAAATCAGTAACCCCCCCCCCCCCCCAGTTGGCATCATTTTCATAATTTAGCCCCCACTTAGAGTTAATTTTAACGATGATTGAAAGCCGACAATTCATTCAATTGAGAGCTCACTCAAAGATGAAAGGTTGCATAACAAGATGGCCGACCGGAAACAAAAAACCGGCATTTTCTGCAGACTCATGCCTGTGGCTGTGCTCGAGACACGAGAGCAAGGGGGCGCAAGGCCATATCGTGTGTGACCTGTCACTCTAGGGCAGGGGAAGCCGTGCGACAGGCTGTCCTAGCTGTGGTCCGTCTCCTCAATGGAAATGACCAGCATTCCTGAGCCCTGTGCAGTGACTGTATTCTGTCGACCTAAAAGCTCATCAACCTTCACGGCGGCTGAAAACCGCCCAGGAAATCGCTGGTCAGGCCGCCAGTTAAAATACAACACAAGCACCGAAGCAAGAGAATGGTGCTAAAATATCCACTGGGGACCCAAGGGAGGTTTCTGCTTCCAGACGGGCGCTGATGCCCAGTAACTTTGCACCTCGTTCCCATTTCTGGGACTAATTGAAATTAGCTGGTCTAACGAATATCTGTTTTTTTTCTCTAGCGCATGGGAAGTATTTTAATTCACACGTTGTCTTCATAACCTTTTTCTCTCTAGTTAGTGAATGAGACCATTTTAGCACAAATTATGGCAAAATTAAAATACAGAAAACGGTTATGAGTAGAAAGTCCAAACAACGGGGTTACATAATTTAATTAGATTAAGAACATGCTCTTCATTTGACTTAGAATGATGGAATTAGGGTGAGATGGATTGGCTTGCAGGTTGTGGGGAAATCAACGATGTAATCGTATGGTGATGAGGTTAATATCCGTGTTACTGTCTGTTCCCAGACTGTAAGAACCACATCTATATCTATACAACAGACCATTGGGCAAAACAGCTGCTGGTGTCCCGGGCCTCAGATCAATGATCTTTTAAAGTCAGCTCTTTGCTGGGGAAAAGTCACTGTAACAGATGTATTGAATAGGTTTATTTTACTCAACAAACCTCACAGTCATCACCTCACAGACTGTAGCAGTGCACATAACAGTATCTTTTGCATACATCAATACAGGCCTTTAACTCGACAGCGTTTTAGCGGTGTGTCCTTTATGATACAGGAACACGATCCTCTGTGTGTACCATCTGGTCCGAAGGCTTGAAAGGCATGTACAGAGTGTGGAGGCGTTTTCTGTGTGACCTTTTGGTTTAAATAGATGCTGAACTCACAGGCCCAGGGAACCAAGAGCCAGAACTGAGCTCAGGTTTCAGAATCAGACCTCACACAGTGTCAAGCAGCTTCAGTGATCTCATTTCTATTGATCTGGGCATATTATTACCCTTCGGTTCTGTGATAACTTAATACCTTTAATTTATGTAGCAAATGGCTTTATCCCAAGTGACGTGCACTTGAGAGACCAGGCACAGATAATTCCCAGCGCTATTGGGGGTTAACCACGTTGCTCATGAGCCCAGGGATGAAATCACTCCGCTGACCGTGGGATTTGAACCTATGACCTTCTAATCACAGGCACAGCCTCCTAATCCACTGAGCCATATACCACCCCAATAAAATTTGCTTTATTGATTCAGAGGGGAATTTCTTTAATGCAATCACACCCCGGCTGGGACTTGAACCCATCATCCCTGGCATCCATTAGGCTACTGGGGCTCGCTTAATAATGCTTCCATTATGTTATTTAAGTGTTTAAAATTGTATTATTTGTAAAGATAGCAATTGTTAGGAGATGATCAAAGCTACTTGTTTAATCCTTTAGGATGAATGACTGTAAGGATTTTTTATTTCTTTTTATTTGACAATTCAGCCCACTGTGCATCATTTGTATGAACACATGACCCCCTGCAGCTGGCAGTTACCTGTTGAAGCACTTGTAGTCGGCAGGTGTGAGTTTCTGGGCCAGCTCTGGCAGATGAGCGTGGATGGTGGCCAGGAGTTTCTCCCCGGCACCCAGATCCTCCCGCCAGGGTGAGTAGTAGGACTTGGGGATGACAGTGACGTTAAACTTCTCGTGAGGAATGTCCTTCAGCGGCTTTGCGTAGCCTGAGAAAAGGAGAAGCTGCTGAGACGGCCGGGGATCCGGAGTATCGACCCCCGGTTTTGTATATATATCATGTCTATAAACCAATAAGGTAGGACGTCACAGCAGCTGTGTTACCCGGAGCGAGGGTGTCAGGGCTTCCTTTATTGGCCACTGTGCCCTTCAAGGCCGAAACAAGGCTATTTCTCCCAGGCTGCTTGATGAAGACCTCGGTTTGAAAGCTCCCCTTCCCATCGTCTTCTCCTCCCGACTCAAGCTCGGACCTCTTAGCCTGGCTCGATTCCGCTACCTAATTAGACAAAACATATTTAGATGCACTATAAAAATGAATTGAGTTGAACTTAATTTACCAGCAGGCAAAGAAGGCTAAGGCTGTTTTATCAATATGCGTTTAATCGTTCATTCATACCCATTTGACGTGATCTTCCATTGCCAAAATACAATTTTAATACTCAAGAACAAGTATGGAGGACACTATAAATTCCTGGATGTCACTGTTGCCTCGCCCCAAATTTCAAGGATTCATCGGTTGCATCCTCGCCGAATGAGACTAATCCCATGATTCATTGCATCCCAAGTTCATTCATGAGAGGCAAGTTATGAAGAATACTCTTACAAAAAACACAAGTACGTTCTTTATGTTCTTGGTATTGATAAACAGCCAGTTTTGGGCACCATACCTTGCCTGAAGCTCTTCCAGCGTTCTCCAGGATGAACTTATCTACCCTCCTCAACCTCTCGTGAAACATACGGGATCCCCTGTTGGTCAGGAGCTTCAGTTCCTCCATCATTACATCCTGTGGGGCACTGATCTTCTTCCCGAGGTTCAGATACTCTAAGAGACACAGACGCTTGTCACCACAATATCACAGCTCATAAGTCCTTCAAGAGTAATTCAAAGGCTTTTCTCGGCATTGAATCCGATTTTGGACTCAACCTACCAGCTAAAAGTATATCTTACTAAGCTTTGACAAATGTCCATAATGCTCTATTAATTTTATAATATAAATCTATATCTGACTTCAGAGAGTTCCATTCTCGGCATTGAGTCACATTCATAAGGATTAATCTCCTTGCCAAATCTCTTGTACTGACAGTCATCCGCTAAAAAAAAAATATTACCCTCCTCAATCAGGTCAAGTTACTGTGTCCACACACTTTCGGGGTCTTGCACAATTGCATAGTTTTGTGGGACTCTGGTACATACGGGGTTAAACCAGCTCCTTTGCGGGCATTTGAGGCCTCCCTGGTCATAGTGATGTAGTCGTGTAAGAATTATCACTACCGCCAGGTTTATAGCTGAGTTGCTGGCTTACTCCAGACTCGGTTGCATTGCACACAGTCAGAGCCCCTGTCATTTTCGTGTCTGTGTTCTGTGTCGTTTACCTCCCAGGACTTCCTGGCCCAGATCCTTGACTGGCTGTTTCCTTCGTTTGGCCAGCTCTTCATATGAGTTCTGAATCATCTTCCTCTTTTTGGATGGAGGGAACCGATGTCGCTTTGAGGAAGTGTTACCTAAAGGCTAAAGCCGACTAAACAATGACAAGAAAGGAAACCACGGAATGTTATTTTCATCAGAAAAGGAAGTAGCATGTCATTATCAGCCATGTTAGACATAAATACCGTCAAGCAGACTGATGAACACTTCAAAAAGCACGCAAAACCGCTAGTCAACATTGCAAACTTGTAATATGCATCATAGACTGTATGTTCTAAAAGCAAAAAAAAGTCCTAAAGTATTGAGCTGTTTAGAACCTGCATGTATAAGTAAGTAAAAAAATAATTTTATGGTCTGGAACTGGCCACAATGCAGTGCATGCTGTCATTAGCATCAGCATGTGTGAGGTATTGATCCATACACTAGCTTAAGTAACGTTGAATATTACATAGATTGCATCAAACAAGAAATATTTTTGTTAAAATAAAAGCACTGACAAATCTGTATCCGGTATCCTCCTGCCATCATTATTTATCTAACCCTAACCCTAACCCTAACCCTAACCCTAACCCTAACCCTAACCCTAACCCTAACGTTCTTCAAAGTTTTCCCCAGAGAGAGCCGCGTTAGCACGTTAGCGGGTTCTGTGTCAGCGGACCTACCTGGCAGCCAGGAGGGACGGTGCTGTGCGTCGGACAGTCAGGCTTCCCCGTCTGCCTCAGTGATGCCCCACTCGCTGATCCGGGGTTTCGGCCGTAGCATTTGCTCACCCTGCAGCTGCCTTAGCTCACTTGCTTTTTTTAGCCGGGTTACGGCAGTGGGGAGGGACAGCAATCGGGGATTTGCACCCTTTTCCTTCCCGTCCCCCATAATAAAAATTTGATCTGCACGCTCCACACTTGGACCCTTTAAGAACAGCTGACTCCGATTGGCCTGTTGCTGTGTTGCATAGTGACAGCAACCCTGTCGCGTTGTCAAGGTGAGGGTGATGGTCTCCTGCCCTTACAGACGTCAGGGTTAGCAGGTCGGATGCCAGCAGAGCCACATGCTCACTTACTCATAGGACCCCTTGGCTCCTTAACCTTATACAGCCTCTCCCCAGGTTACGATGGGTTTACATTCCGATAAATCGTAAGGCGAAAATATCGTAAGCCGAAAATGCATTTTAAAAATGCCTAGAACACTTACATTAGCTTACAGTTGGGCAAAATCATTAACACAAAGCCTAATTTATAATAAAATGTTGGCTATCACATGTAAATTATCGTAACCCAGGGAGTGTCTGTACATCATGTTCCTCGATATCCCAGATGCAGACACAAAGTCATCATATTGACAACTATGACTATCTATCCATCCGTTTTCTGATACTGCTTGGAAAAAAAAATTGAGAAAGTTTTTAGACTGTGGGGGAAGACTGGAGTACTGGCAGGAAACCCCATGACGACACAGGGAGAACATGCAAACTCCACACACCTGGAACCCCAGTGGATACTTGAACGCTGGTCCTAGAGGTGTGAGGCAACAGTGCTACCCACAGTGCAAGATGGTTATTCTTGGTGTCTGCTATGCCCATATCTGCGGAGCCCTGTTTGGTTTGGTCAAGGGATTCCAGATGGATGACCTAGTAGCAGATACTTTTATTGATCCCCATGGGGAAATTCTCCCTCAAGTTGGCTATGAAGGGTGGCCATCTGTTATGGCATCCGGGGGATGGGGGGTGAAGTGCCTTGCCCAAGGACCCACAGACATGCCAAGGCCAGGCTTGAACCAGCAACCTTCTGATCACAGGCATAGGGGCTTGGCCCACTGAGTCTTTTCTGAATGGTGATGTGAGCCTTTGCCGAATGGTGATGCGAGCCAGATGCTGAATGGTGATATGAGTCTTTTCTGAATGGTGATGTGAGCCTTTGCCGAATGGTGATGTGAGCCTTTGCCGAATGGTGATGTGAGCCTTTTCTGAATGGTGATGTGAGCCTTTGCCGAATGGTGATGCGAGCCACATGCTGAATGGTGATGTGAGCCACATGCTGAATGGTGATTTGAGTCTTTTCTGAATGGTGATGTGAGCCTTTGCCGAATGGTGATGCGAGCCACATGCTGAATGGTGATGTGAGCCACATGCTGAATGGTGATTTGAGTCTTTTCTGAATGGTGATGTGAGCCTTTGCCGAATGGTGATGCGAGCCACATGCTGAATGGTGATGTGAGCCACATGCTGAATGGTGATTTGAGTCTTTTCTGAATGGTGATGTGAGCCTTTGCCGAATGGTGATGCGAGCCACATGCTGAATGGTGATGTGAGCCACATGCTGAATGGTGATTTGAGTCTTTTCTGAATGGTGATGTGAGCCTTTGCCGAATGGTGATGCGAGCCACATGCTGAATGGTGATATGAGTCTTTTCTGAATGGTGATGTGAGCCACATGCTGAATGGTGATGTGAGCCTTTTCTGAATGGTCCTCTTCAGCTCTTCAAAGACCCCAGAAGTGGAATGTAACAGTAAGGGGGTAGAACTTCAGAAGGACAAGAGAATATTAATGTGCTAGAACGTGGTGGATAGAGAAAGTGGCCGAAGACTGGAGCTGGATTAAATCTGGCCTGAGTGAAGCTCATTACTGCTCATTTTGTTAAACAGTCTTAGATATTTACAATATGGTGACTGCAACAATAACGCAGCCACTGTGCTGTCACACCTAATGGAGCATCATCCTCCAGATGTGCACTTTTTCATTCTTTCAATTGGCCAATGACAGCTGCTCAGCTGTAGCGTTCACAGAAGCAGTGTGAAACTCACGCAGAATCATAGGCGCGGATTAACGTAACGTCAGTCAACAAATGTGACTTCTGAATGTTATTATTATTAATGCACAATTCTAATAATTCCCACAACAAAACATTCAATGTTTCATTCAGTGCAATTAGTGATAATTCAAATCTTTGAAATATATTACTAAAATATTAATATTCATCTAAATAAGAGGTGATGGGATTGTCAGTGTACAGTACAGTACAATATGCAGTATGGTTGATGACAGTGTCCATTCCTGAGGGAATAGAAATCCCCCCCCCCAAGTAGCACCTCATGTGGCATCGAGCATCCCTGCTACTCCCACGATACTCCTGGTGCATAGTTACAGCGTCCTACCCTGTATAACCAAGCCTGATGCTTTACTGTAACCTGTGACATTGGTTACCGGGACAACACAGGTCATGCAAGTATTTAACTGAGCATTTAAGGTGACATCAACAGAACCAATATTGACAGCATTATCCAGGCGATAATTTCATTCCTATAAAATACTGATTATATTCTGTGCTTTAGGCCCCAAATTATCAGTCCATATAAAGAGAAGGATGGAATAAAAAGGGAAAAGAATTAATTTGTTAAAGTGTATTTCAGCATTGTAATCATATCCAGTAAATCTTGTATTATAACTCATGCTACTAAACTGTACAGTACTAAAGACAACTTTCCTTAACAATATAGACTATAATGATTGGTCTAAATTTAGAATTTACTGTAAACTTTAGAACAGAAACTGTCATCTTGTTTTTGGGGAAATGAGTAATTTCTTAGGAATGATGTTGAAAAAGTTGCAATTCTCGCGAATGTATTTACAGTAGGACGGTGAAACACCACAAAGTGTGAAATAAGAGCGACCGCGAATCACTTTGCTGGAAAATGCAGCCAGGTCATTTCTTCTTATTTGCGATGTTACGGCAGATCCAGCTCATGCCATCCTGTTGTAGGGAAAAAAGGACATAATTTTAAAATAATGAACTGACAAAGTTGCAAGTTCACAGTCGTGCATGAACCAAGATGATCAGTGAGCGGGAACTGACCAGAGAGATGAGCACTGCAGTGTCTCTTCTAAGTTATATAACTGCAATATAACAGCCCGGCAATATATTTTAAAATAAATGTCCAGATATCATTAGAATTCCGCACTGTCAGAAAAAAGGGTAAAACTTTGTACCTTTGCTTGTCACTGGGGCTGTACCCTCAAGGGTCTGCAAATTGTACCCTTAGCTGTAGGTAAAGGTACCTTTTAAGGTACAGAAATGGGCTCTGAGGAACATCTTAAGGTCTGAACAACATTAATGCACCCCCAAGGTGCAGACAACACATTCCATTTCAGTAAATGTACTGTACCTTAAAAGGTACATTTACTCTTAAGGGTACAGCCCCAGTGACAAGCAAAGGTACAAAGTGCTACTCTTTTTTTCTGACAGTGCAGATCTTTTATTGTTATTTGATTTTTTATTTCGGTAATTCGATTATAATTCAGAAATGAGTCTTGCTCCAGCACCCACCTGAACGCCCTCCCCAGACAGTGCACAGCAGGCTTGGATCTGCCACTGCCGGTCCCGGTAGGTGTGCAGGTTGAGTCCCTCCGCGATCTCGCTGGCCGGCGAGGCGGTGGCGAGGTCCTGCTTGTTGGCGAAGACGAGCACGGGCACGCCCTTCAGGTCCTCCTCGGCGACGAGCTCCGACAGTTCCTGCAGATGTGGAGTTAGGCAAGGAAAAGTAGCATATTTACAGAAGCAGAGCTTGGGATTTGTCAATGGAATTTCTGTCTCAGTTCTAAGCAGCTCGGTGAATATTCATGGTGCTTTATTATCATTCAAATGTAACCAATGGTATGTTTTGAAGAAAAAGCACATGCAAAGATACGCCAATGTTATTGGTCCTTTTTCAGAGAATCGTATTTCAAAATAAAAGTCCTATAATCTACTTCACTGAATGTCGGGCACCTTTGTTGCAGTAGGATGCGGTGGTTTACCAGAGAAAAAAAATGCATCAAAACATTAAAATATTGTTTTCATTTCGACATGTTACAAACAAACGTGCAATTACCAGACCGGTCTCCTCAAAACGCTTCTTGTCTGCACTGTCTATCACATAGATCTGGAAAAAAAAAGTGTGAGCCTGCTGTTAACTGTGGTTTATTAGCGCTTCAAACATGTTTTTTGACCATGTACCTTTTTTAGTTAAAGAACGCAGCAGTTTCATTTCGGTCAGAAATACCTGTGAAATACTTACAGTATATCGCAGTAAACACTTCAGTGAACAGCCCCATCTGATCTGTCGCTTGAGCTGTCATTAACAAACAGTCAATAAGTCAGTGTTGTCAGAATTCACCACCTACCAGCAAATCTGTGCTCTCTAAATATTTTTTCCAGAAAGGGCGAATCTTCCGTTGGCCCCCAATGTCCCACACGTTGAGTTTCATGCCGCTGGCAGCCACGCTTTTAACGTTGAAGCCCTGGAAGTTCGCGAAACACAACAGTCTGAGTGAACCGGCACCCGGATGCAAACACTTAATTTAGCAGGCCTGCCTGTCATCATTCATAAACCGTTGCTTAGTCACCAGGCCTAATAATTAGTGTGTGATTCAGTGTTTTAAAGCCTTTTCTATTTCGAGGGAACTTGTAAGCGACCCACCGCTTCTCTTCCTCTATTCTTAAGTAATCTAATCACAAGCCTCATAATTATACGCCTCTCTCCATAAATTTCCATTTGCTTACATTTCCATTTCAGAATAATCCGTTGAGAGCTTTGCGTTGCGTAATACTTTTTTTTTTTTTTTAGTTATATACGACTGCAGACATCATAGATTGGCAAATGAATGTCTATTTTTCATAGTCATGAAATAAGAAAATAAATTTATGGGTGCCCATCCCACGTCCCAAAAATGCTTAGGGTTACTAACCACAACAGAAAGAGCGCATATAAGGCCATAAAATATGCAGTTATAAGGCCATAAAATATGCAGTTATAAGGCCATAAAATATGCAGTTATAAGGCCATAAAATATGCAGTTATAAGTACATAAGCATGCATCTCTTTAGTCAGGGACATAGTAACTGAATTTGGATTCACACAACCCCCCCATTAAAATGATCGTTGCATATAATTACTATTAATTATTAGTTACAATTATCCCTTAATTATTAATTGTTAACATTTTCTTCCGAGCAGCAAAAGGACTTTTTCTGTACCTTTCTTTCTTAGACTGACATTCTTCCTAAACAAAGGCCGTTCGTAACTTGAAATGTTCGTAAGTCGTTATTCAACATCATTTTAAGGGTATACGTAAGTACAAAGAACTAGGATGCTGGGAGTCCGCACGCAGTGTTTCCCGACCCGGTCCTCCGGAATCCAGAGACAGTCCACGTTTTCGCTTCCTCCCAACTCCCTGCCAGACAGTCCACATTTTTGCCCCTACGGGGAGCTGGGAGGGAGCAAAAGTGTGTACTGTCTGGGTTGGGAAACACTGGACTAATGACACATCGAGGAACCAATCTGGCCAACAGAAGTCAGGGCAGAGAGCAGGCTGCTCTATTAATGTGTGGCTCCACACAGTCAGCGAGCTAAACTCAGCATCCCGACTGTGGGAACCGGCAGCTGCCCGTGGGCGGGGGCCCGCCCACTCATCAGCAGCACTGGCCCCCATCACTCGCCACGCTGCTCAAACGCTCCACATGGCCGCCGCGTTTTTCCTAATCATGTAAAACCGAATTCATATTTCATCCATGACAAGTTGATTGGAAATTCAGCTTAATAAACCAGCCTGATGCTGATGCTGTTTGATGCTGTGATGCTGTGTGATATGTGCGCATGTATATTCAGCCGCCTGCTTAGTTCAGCAAATATACTGCAAATCTATTGGCTTTATAACAAAAACCATAACTTTATCCTTTTGTTTGCAACAAATATATATCACAACAGAAACAATCAGTAGTTTTAGGTGAAACATTCACTTCCAGTAGCAATAAAGTGAAACCCAAATTATAGTTTTAAAAGAGCCTGTTCTGAGTTATAAAGCTGATTGTCAGGCAGTCTCATTGGGTGCTTTTTAATTAGTAACACCTGTGTAGTGTCCCTTTGGGAGCCAGTGACTACAATTAATAGCAAAGTGGCAAGAGCAGAACTGAATGAGTCAGGCAATAAAATAGAAAATGTCTGTGCTGAGGATATGTGCAGATGTGTTAAACATCGCTTGTCAATGGCCTTTTGTTATGAAACCAGTAAATTTGCAGCATTATTACAGAATTAAGCCAGTCCCAGGACTTTCTGTGATCACCTTCTGTATGTATATATATATATATGTATACACACACACACACACATGTATAATCAGTATGACTGTGGTATGTGCACACACAAACGGGTGAATATATTGCTTATTAATTCTAGATACTTTTATTATTTGTCTGTTGTATGTGCAGTGGTGTTTTCTACCTTTATAATATATCTTATTTTTACTTCATCCCAAGTTGCGTAGTGGCACTGGAGAAACGAGGATGTGAGACACGGTACAAAAATGTTTGGAGGGATGACTATAACGAATATAGGATCTTGTTGATTAGTTCCAAAGTGAGGGTTTAAAGCTCATTAACCTTTTTTTTTATCCTTCTTCCTAGTTCACTTTTGCCATTTACTTTGGCTCATCCATCATTTCCATATTTTTATATGGTGCTTAGAGACAATTTTATCCAAAATGAGGTACATTTTGAGAAAACAGGGTCAACCAATCCCTTGAGGGGCTGGGGGAAGCTAAGGGCCCAATGATGACATCACTCGACAGACCACGGGATTTGAAACAGCAACCAACCAATCACAGGCACAGCATCCGATCTGGCTGAGCCACACACTGACGGAATTCTGCTGTTCTCTAGTCAGTTTCTTATATAACTATACTAACACTATAGACATTTTCTATTCATCTGCGATGAGCATGTAATAAGGGGCATCTGTCAGTAAAACCGGCATTGTAGCAATGTAATTGATCTTGGCTCACTCTGTTCTTGGCCATGATGGCCAGGTTATGTAAGCTTTGTGAGCCTTGCCAGGCGCGAGGAAAACCGCTAGCTTTCCCTCTCACCTGCGTGGGGGTTATGGTGCGGACATCTTCAGACGCTAACTTCTTCAGGAGCGTCGTCTTCCCCGCGTTGTCCAGGCCGAGGAGAACAATCCTCAGTTCCCGCTCCGTGGCGCCTTTCAGTCTCTCGACGACGGAAAACAGACCCTGAGCTCAGCCAAAAGACAATGTTAGACCAGCGTCCGCTTGCAAGTCGGGACAGTCACGCGTCTGTCTGATAAGATATTTTTTCTACACAGACAGACGAGTTAAGAAACAGGACTTTTAATGGGTCAGAAGAAGTAGAAACTACAATTTATCTAACTTGCAATTCAGATGACATATTAATCGGCATGTGAAATTGCACAGATACACATATGCCCATCTGCATAAGGTCAAGGATGCTGGATCAGAAGCCTGAATTTCTGCATCATCTTGAGTTAATTAATCCCCACTGGAAACATCAATATGGCAAAACCTGACAGCACACAACCAAAGACAACCAATATTTTGACACAATATGTGTGTATTGAAAGTAACACTTTCTGATTGTTCTTCAGATTCCTTACAAGTCATTAATGAATAATAAAAGATATTAAATCATTGTTCTGGGGGCCCTATATCAAAACTAATCGTAAAATTTTAAAGTACTAACTCACAGATCCCTTCCCTAATACACCGACATGATAATGAATATTGTAATAAGGAGATGGACAAAATATTATGAACAAAATCTTTATAGATCCCATCGGTTTCCAGTCAATGGCATACTGGGCTGCTGTAAAGCCACTACACTGTACCAGTTACACTACAAACGCCCTGCCCCTAGGTGGCGGGGGGACCGTCCTACCTTCTGAACCTCTCCCATCCTGAACACTGCCCTTGGAAGCAGGGCTACATCATACAGTCAGCCCCCAAGGCGGACGAGAAATGCAGGTGACCCAGGACAGACCGCCGGCTCTTCATTCCCCCAGCTAGGAGGGACCTTCTCTGCCCTTGTCTCCCTGCGGGGGGGGGGGGGGGGGGGGGGGGGGTTGTTGGGGCTGGATTAACGGGCCACAATTAGCCACCATCTCCTCCCCCACCTCTCTGCATTCAGGACTTACCTGGATTATCCAACAGCCACCTGCCACAGAAAAGACACAGGGGCAGTGATACCCCTCTCAGCCACAAGGGGGCGTTACCTAACTCCACCCCCCCCCCCCCTTACCTCCCTCACTCCCTCCACCATGCCCACCCCTTCCATTTAATTCACCTACCAGATTTTCATCGAAGGACGGGAGCCAAGTACAAAAATTACCGTTAACACCTGTTAATTATAACGCCGTTCAGAGCCTCAGGCGCCAGTTCAGGTCCAGATTTCCATCGTAGGCTGACGGTGGATGTCTGTGTGATGCAATAAGGTGTTTTTAAATAATGTTTTTAAAGACTTTTGTAATAATTTGCGTACAGTCACCACGTAGACATTACGCAACTACATATGCATACGATATTATGGGTAAATGTGAAATGCAAAAGAAATGCAAAATTAAAAATGCACACAAAATATTTAATACTAAATTGATTTATATATAGAGGTCTAACCTGAGTGAGCATTAAGCCAACAATACGTGTAAATAATTACACTGTCTGTTGCATAGCACGCAACTCCAGGATGGAATAGATTCCAGTCCCTCTGCAGGAGTTTGACTCCAGAGTTCGATCAGTCTCTGCCATTGTCTACCACCCGATCTACACTGCATCCCACCCCCACAGCCCCTCCTACAGGTAGTGGGCCCACAGGAGGGCGGACCTATGTAACCCTTTCCGGGTTATGCCCAGCCGGGTCCAACAGGTAGAGACCCGGCCACCAGACACTCGCCCACCAGCTCCCCCCCAGTCCTAGCAACAGGGCGGGACCCTAGTCTCCCCAATCCAGGCGGGGGTCACATGATCCTGTATGCTAATCTTAAAAACTATTTTACGGTTTGGGCCGTTCACTGTGCAAAAGTGAAAGGTGATGCAGAAAACCCACCTCCTACCTCACTGCATTAGCCACTGCCTACCACACTGCAGTAGCCGCCTCCTACCTCACTGCATTGGCCGCCGCCTACCACACTGCAGTAGCCGCCTCCTACCTCACTGCATTAGCCACTGCCTACCACACTGCAGTAGCCGCCTCCTACCTCACTGCATTGGCCGCCGCCTACCACACTGCAGCAGCCGCCTCCTACCTCACTGCATTAGCCGCGCCTACCACACTGCATTGGCCGCCTCCTACCTCACTGCATTGGCCGCCTCCTACCTAACTGCATTAGCCGCCTCCTACCTCACTGCATTAGCTGCCTACCTCACTGCATTAAGTTACACAAGGCTTGTCTGTACTGACCCCCCCCCCCAGAAAGAGGAGAAAGACTATTCTAGACCAATTACCTTCTAAGCACTGTTTGACAGCAGTGTGTTTGACTGTCACATCAAATCACCATAAATCCACCTCACCTAAAGAATGTGCATGAAGAATAAGAGTAAGACACGTCCATATTCATCTGACTGCTGTCTTCAAGAACATCAGATAGCAAGACTTGCACCTGGTAGCCTAGTGTTGATGATCAATAGGTTACTGTGCAAATCCTTGCACCATCTTCTGATTCCACTCACAGGGACCTCATCTTTAACACTGGTTAACACTGGACCTGACTGGTGACTTTACCTCCCCAGTAATCACACTGTGTTAGGTGCAATGGCAATTCCCTCAGACTGAATCACAGTCGCTGAATTTCAGACTGAGTAAATGATATAAACGCCTATTGCAAAAGGAGAATTTTCTGGGACATTTTCTAAGCGTGATACATTCAGTTAATCAAGGCTGCATTAATTTTATGGTGATCATTCTGAACGCTTGATTTGTCAGTGTAGCGGAATGGGAAGCATTTCCAAAAAACATTCAACAACAAAAACATTCTACTGATGCAGCTCATAGTGTTTGCAGGGATGTTTGCAGTTAAATGGAGGAGACGCCCATCCCTGTGCTTCTGGATGCTTTTTACAACCCATTATAAATTTCCCAATGCACTGGATGATGGTCCTGCATGTTTATGGTCCACGTCAGTGTCACATGGGTTCGCCGGCAGCCTCGTGCTCTCGGATGGTCATTCGCATCTGTGTCCTTCTGCTCCAATGACATCAAGGTAAGCAGAGCTGTGGGCCCACGAAGGGTCCAGCCTGGGAATTTTATGCCCAAATCCAGCACATTTTGTTTTTGTTCTGGAGGAACTTTGATGGATGATGCAGTCTGTGTCTTCTTATCCTGATAAATGTATTACTGAAAATTCAAGAAGATAACAAATAAATAACAAATAAGATATTGAACTATTTAAGCCAATTTTTCCCAATCCGGTCCTCGGGGATGGTCCATGTTTTTGCTCCCTGCTAGACAGCAAAAATGTGGACCCCTAGGGAAACACCAAGGACTGGATGGGGAAACACTGGTTTAAGCAGACTGACTTTTTCAACCCCGCCTGGTATCTTTTTCCCGTTAACCATACAAGAAACTTATAGCAATTAGCAATAGCAAGCGTCACGTTTCTCTGCAGCTGTGCACTGCACTCAAGCGATCAGACAGACGTCTGTGCCCTGTATTTATGCGTTTTTAATATGCATAGCAATCGGGGTCTGTTTGTGTGTCTGAGAAAACTCGCTGGTTAACATTCTAAAGTGTTGTTAGAACATACAAACATAAGAAATTTACAGACTAGAGGAGGCCATTAAGGTAGAATTTTAAACATATTATTATTCTGTTTCTGACCAGCAATTAATGACAAATGAACATGGGGTTAATACTTAACAAACACTTAGTTACTCATTAGTTAATGCATTAAGTAAGCTGTACTACTACATAATTCACGTCCTCAAGTGAAGCGTTAATATCTGTTTTTTAAATGTTTTGTTCTTTTGATTTTAATTTCTACTTTTCATATTTCATGTCGATTTAACGGTACGTATTTTATTTCTTATTTCATTTTTGTAAAGCGCTCTGCATGACCTTTGTGTTCGAAAATGTGCTATACAAGTAAAGGTGACTTTAGAAAAAATTTAAGGCGCAGTCCGCTTTTATTCCCTCGCCATACACAACGCGCTCTACGGCGTAACATAAAGGTCAAAGGACCTTTCACAAAATACACCACAAACACTAAGCTCTCAGCCTAGACAGATATTATAGCTTATAGCTGAGTGATGACTGAATTTGTCCATCGCATACAGACATCATCAGTCGGTCTGGTGAAGGATGAAATGGGACAGTGAGCTCACGATGGGTAGCAGATGGTGAATCTACATAGTGTATTATATGTCTTATATGTGATATATATCACATTAATAAGCAAACCGCTGAAATTTCAGGCAGTTACTTGCATTTTAATATATCATACAGGAAGCTTAGGTATAGATGGCAGATTATACGGGAGCGCATTCAAACCGCACGTGGTATCATCTTAATCAGCATCATCCTTCTAACAGGCCTGCAGTATTTTACGGAAAACCAAAGCGTGCTTAAGCGTCTTAATGAAAGCATCTTGGCAGCCTTATCAGACCATTAAAAAAACTGTAGCTACCTAATGCTAATACTGATGACACACAACATTTCTACCATCTTAAATGTCATCTTAAATATCACCGGCAGATATTCAATTGATGGAACGTGACGATTATTTCATAAAATATTTGAACAGACGTGATATTCACATCTAAAAAGAAAAGCAGTTAAAGACAAAAATATGAACTTTTTCTAGACTGGCATTTTAAGATTTAACTTAAAAAACAGAGGAACACAGCCACAAATGGTCAAAAACTATAATTACAGTGGTACCTCGGTTCTCGAACTCACTAGAACTCGAATTTCTTGAAAGTCGAACAAACAAGTTTGACCTAGAACTCGATCTGAATATCAGAAGTCGAACCGTGAACGCTGACCTAATATAAATTGTACGCGCCAGGAAATGAGTCATATTATAATGCAATTCTTACTTGAATGCCTTCTTCACAGACTGGACGATTAACCAAATAAAGCAGCGCAACATTACAGTAACTAACAATAAATAAACCACTAACTTACGTGTACTATTAGAGCATTTATGTGATTTATTTAAGCTTTATTTTACCAGGTAAATTAACTGAAAACCAGTTCTCACTGCGTTACGTGATATTCGGGAGAAATAGCAGATTACGCATCGGAACTGCCTGGGATACAAACGTCATGCGTGTAACTAAACTCTCCAAGGGCAAAGGTGTGTCGTCACGGAGGCGGTTCCAGTTTGTGCAGCCGGGTGAGAGGTCGCAATGCATCTAACCATAATGCATTGCGTCAGGATCAGAATGCGTTGCTTTAAGCCAGCGCTGTAAGTAAGTCGAACGCACCCAATGACCGGACTGGGGAAACAAACTGAAACGCGGACTTAATACAGAGGACTAATGACAACAACCAGAAACAGCTGATCACATGGGGATCCCACACGAGGTTTGAAAACTAAATATATGTAAATATAAATTAAAAGAAACAGAATCCGATTTAACAGGTAATTGATACAACTCTGTCAGAAAGAAAAATGCCTGGAAAACTCGATATATCTCTGTTAGCTAATTACTGTTACCTGCCGGGCAATGACTTCAGTTCGGTTTATAGCGGGACAGTTAGTATTTGCTTGCAAAGCATTTGTCTTTTAGAGCAGTGATGTGTTTTATGGCTGTGCTGTTGCTTCACGATGGGCCGTGGTTCACATCACCCAGTTAATTAATGACCACATTCCACACAGACATGTTTCCAGCATCTTCTGTCTGCACGATAAGCGGCCATCTCCACAAACCTGTGCACAGATTAAGGTCCCGGCCTTTGATCAATGGCTGTTTATCGGGATTACTTTTACAAGTTTGTCCCTTTTTCACTCACAAATTAATACGACATACCACAGCATAGTCTGTTTCTTTATAAAATGCATTTAATAACTGCTAGCTCTCATTTTTAGATCTCGGTCTTGTGTCTAAAGTGCTCAATATAGCAAGTAAATAAAAAATGCAGTTGTATAACTATAAGTCACTTATAAGATTATCTGAAATACTTTAAGAATATATTAATACCTTGTTTTAATACATTCCCAGTGTTGTCTAAGTGTACGTCATTTGAGGGGGTGCTTATTCAAAACACCGCTGATCACAAATATTTAAATTTTGGTAGCACTTTACTTGACGGGGCAAAAATAATATAGTATTATGCCTTTATGTATTAATCAACCGCAAACTAAGTCTTAGTTACATACTGATTTCATGTTAATTAATCATTAATGAATCGTGACATATTTTATCTTCGGCGGTTACTGTATTTGTTACTACATCTGTTAATTCTGTAAACCTTTGTGAACTACTGAAGGAACCAGTCATGAATAACAAGTGAAATACTGATCTCATGTTTGTTCATCATTAATAAATCGTGACATCTTTTATCTCAAGTAGCAACTATATTTGTTCATGATTTCTTCATGATTTCTACTTCAGTAGTAACTGAGTTATTACTAAGTTGTGTGGGTTGGTCACCGTCCAGCCCTGTCCTGTTTGTTGCTGGCCATCCTCTTCCCTCTGTCATCTAACCCGAGTCCCTGATGTGTCTTGTGACTCCCTGTACTTTTTACACTCACACCCTGATTTATTTTGCACTGTTTTTTCCTAGCTGTAGCCTCCGTGTTTAGTAAAGCTTCCCCGGTTTCCCGTGTTTGTTAATTGTAATGTATTTCACCCATGTCTTGTCGTTCTGTGCCTGTACTGATTGCTTAACTGAGTTGGGATTTTCGCCTGCCCTGTGTCATGGCTTGTTAGTGGTGTGTATTTAAGTGTCTGCTCCCTGTTGGTCCATTGTGGCTGTTTCCCTGTGTAACTTTGCAGTCGTTGTATATTTTATGGTTGTTCCTGTCTTGCTCCCTACCTTTGTTTCTGTCTTTTGACCCCTCGTAATCCCCCTTTGTTTCCCATTTTTCCTGTATTTATTTATTTCTATTAAATAGCCCCCTTTCTGTGGAACGCTACATGTCTCGTCCCTCCTCCGCTATGTCAAGCCACAACACTAAGTATTTGTGCCCCGTCAATTAAACTGTCACCATATTTGGTTATAAGTCACTTTTCAGCATTCATTCAATAATGAAATATTACACTTGCATTCTGTGCAAAGAGAAACTTTATCTGGTGTAATACAAGAATTTTCATGTTTGTTATACACCATTGTATATAATACCAATCTTTCTTCACGTTTGCCGAATATGTCATACGTATGCTCATATTTCAATGGTGCACACCCAATGTCATGCAGAGCAATGCGTCATGAGGTGTTACTCTTTGCACATCGAGAGTTATAGGAGCTTCAGCTTCAGCATCAGCTTTCTCCTGAATCACACTAGGGCAGGGTTATTCAAATCACGGTCCTCGAGGTCCGAGCCCTGCTGGTTTTCCAGCCTTCCTTTACCTGTGAGCCGGGTGTGAAGCCTCTGACCAATCAGAATCAGTAATTATTAAACTAACTACCTGGGAGACCTGAAAACACAGCCTGGATTTGGAATCGAGGTCCAGATTTGAAGAACCCTGCACTAGGGTAAGTAAAACCACGACATTCCCACAGAGATGACACTTCTCCAGCATGTTGGGGGGTTGGCTTGCACAGCGTGTAGCATTTTCGCCTCATGCCTTCTGAGTTGGGGATCTGAAACCTGCCTCTACTGTATGAGGGGGGATTTGAATGTTCTCTCTGTGTTCTTTAGGTTTCTTCTAGGTACTCCCATTTTCCTTCCACAGCCCAGTGATTTGCAGTTAGAGTAATTTGTGTCTCTAAATTGCCCATAGTGTTAGAGCATATATGGCCTGTGATGGACTGGCATCCCATCCAGGGTGCCCATCTGCCCAGTGATGCCTGGGATAGTCTCCAGACCCCCCCCAGTGACCCTGACCTGGATAAGCTGTTTGTAGTTGGCTGGGTTGATGCTTAGGGATATTGTTATATGCGCTATTAGAGGACAGCAGCAAATATTACATCACCATAACAATACTATGATTGGAAGATATGTTCTGTTAACTGGATAAAGAATTCTAATAAAAACGCTGTTTGGGTAACTGTGTTTGAAGGACAAGAATTGGTCATTTATCAGGAAATGAATAGATGTGTAGTACTACAAGCGAGTAACAAATAAATAATGAGTGTGGAGTGTTGAGATACTGACAAATAAAACATGGTCAGGCTACTGCCAAAAACAAAAACTGAGCAATCAGTAACCAAAATGAAGGACAGGTTTAACCAATGAACGGACCCCCTCAGTGTCACCTGACTCTTTTCCCTCAATGACCACGCCCCTTTTCTCATGTACAGTATTTTTAGTGTGTGTATATATATATATATTGTGTACATTTACTAGCCATATGTATTACTTGTAAGTATAGGATAACCCAAGTGATGGTGACATTTTACTTTACTGGGCACAGATACTTAGTAATAAGTCATTTATTACTGAAGTACAAATTACGAACACATATAGTCACTACTTGAGATAAAAGATGCGTCATGATTCACTAATGATGAATTAACAACAGATCAGTATGTAACATATTTAGTTTGTGGTTATAAGACATAATTCATAGGTAACAGCACAATACTATATTATTTGTGCCCCATCAAGTGAAGTGTCACCATTTTGATTTATTGTCCTTTGCTCTTGGTTTAGAAAAACATTACAGCCGCTCAGGTGACAGTAGCGAGAGGCCTTTTCAGATTTCTGAGTGACGTAAAACGAAGAGACGTTGTTTGCCTGAATTACCCACACTTCCTTTTGTGGCATTTTGCAGTGGCACAACTTCCTGTTCGAGCAGGAAGTACGGCTAGGCCGGCGAGTGAGGAAGCTGTATGACGGCTATTTACTTCAGTGACTATTCTTTGCTAGTGATCGACAGCTAATTTATCTTTGATTTTAGACCCTGCAGATGTTATGTCCAAAATATTTAGAAACTTGGCAGTCCCTAATGGTGACAAGGTGAGTGATGCCGTGGGATGGTGTTTTTAACGTGAAGTCAAAATGAGTGTCTGCTTAGACCCCTAAAAGGCACAATACTTGGGCTTGCTAGGAATAAATGTCATAGTTTTTGCTCTCTTTTGGCCCTAACGCTGTTAGATGTGCTGTAGCTGCGATATAAATTTGGTAGCTATGTTACTATTATTTTTGTTTCAAACTACCACTTATGGTAAAGAACTTCAGTATTTTTCAATTGGCTGAAATAGTATAAGAGTTTAATATGTCTCGGATAATTAGTGAAGCTTTTTAAAAGTACTTTAATAGCTACTGGTGACAAATTTGAGTGCTTATGTCTAGCATGGTACAAATGTGAGCAGCTTTCACTTTCACTGATCTATGTGACGATACCGAACATTGGTAATGGTCACAACATAGCAAAACAATACAGCAGTTTTGTAAGACTTCGTAATTTTTCAGGCATTAATATTGAATACTTAACGGGTAATGACACAGAAAGAGCGCTCCTACTGAACGATTAAGTACATCTTTATAATATTCTGTTATTCATTGGGTGGTTGTGATTATACAGTAAGATCCCACTGTGGCACAAGTCACAGAGTGTGATTCAGACTGCAATGCTTGACATTTCTTTACCTGTATTGCAAATTTCTTTGAAAAATCACTTTAAAAGGACATTCCGAATTCAAAAGATAAGAAGAAGTTTGCAAATGCCGTACTTCCTCGTTCTTGTACATGTGCTACGGACAGCACAGAGTGATAAGAAGCTATTTTAGCCCACAGCTGTTTTCATAATAGTGATTTTCAGTGATGATAAATTTCTGTTATATTAGTGTTTCAGTTTGAAGCCCCTTTATCCCAAAGCAAATCCAGCTGTCATCCATCGTTTTAACAATAAAATCCTCCCTTAATATCCTATACTTTGAGAATTAATTCTCACGTATATTTTCTTTGTGCCACGCCATTCGCTTACAATCACTGCATATACTCTTACAGTTTTGGTGCTTAATTGTAAGTTTCCTGCTGAAATTCCTCTGTCTCGTGTCTTTTTGTCTTGGCAGAACCTGGCGGTGTCTGACGGGGGTAAGATTTCCATTATGGATTCAGTTCCTGGCCAAGGAAACCAGACAAACCAGAGAAGAGGGAACTAGCATGGAAAAAGTGCACATAGTCTGTACTATACTTAGGATTAGCTGCTATTTTGATGCCGCAGTACTTGAGTAGGCCTAGGGAATCTGGTCCCGGTTCATTGTCTTTCGCCCAATGAGATCTTAGATTGACTCTCTTAGCAGGTCACATGTTGCAGCTGCGCCTATAGGGTTAACTGTCAACTGTGCGTGTTTGAGGGTGTTTGTTCAGTACCTGCGTCGTCTACAGTGTGATTTCATTTCCTCATTTGGCTGAAATGCGAAAACACTGCTGTAGTGAGGGGGGACGGTGGCCAGGCAGGCGCTCCGAATCAGCAGACTTTCGAGATTTTTTTCAAATTAAAAGTCAATAATCTGTAACTACCAATGAGACCAATTAACTAGCCGATAAGGACTTTGCTTAACAAACTAAGAGCTGAGGAGATAATGGTCCCCCGCTGTCCTCTCCTCGCCAGTGGTGTGACGTACTTTGTGGCTTTTGGAATGACTTGCTGTTTCCTCCATTCCTCTGTGGACAGAGCTGAACGCGGCCCAGCGGGATGGCCGGGGCAGCAGTCACAGCCTGAACTCGGGTTCGAGCCTGGCAGGGGGTGGCGGAACAAGCCAGAGCCTGGGCGCGGTGGCCAGCTGGGCCGTCAGTTTCGAGAGGCTGCTGGCGGATCCCGTCGGCGTGCGCTACTTCACGGTGAACCCGACCTCTGACCCAATCCGAGGGGGCAATAACACGCACACCAATTGGCTGATGTGTAAACCAATCAAAATGCTGCTTCCTAAGCAGAACATCACATTTCCTGGAGTATGGATACAGGATTAGCAGCACATGAGTAACCATTTACAGCAATTTTAGCTGGCATTGAAGGTTTCCTTTGGAAAGGTCCGTACAGAGCCTTAGGTTGGTGTCTCCTAATCAGGGACCCACAAACAGTCCATGTTTTTGCTTCCTCCCAGCTCCTGGTAAGCGAACTGGGAGGGAGCAAAAACATGGACCGTCTGTGGGTCCCCGGGGACTGGGATGTGAAGCACTGCCTTAGGAATTATGTGTCACATGTTTTTATAGCTTATGTTACTTACACTCCACCGTAATTTAATATCATAATTTAAATAAAACCAAAAATCAAAAGTGAAGGTTTTGTCTGCATTTTTGGTCATTCTTTGTTATGCCAGGGTTGCTGTTGATTTGTATTTTTGAATGATTATTTAAGAATTATTTACCAGATGAATGTTTCGCAGTTTCCGTGCTGGATGGTTACATGATAAATAAAAATGATCTGGATGCTCTGTTTCGCAGGCTTTCCTGAAATTAGAGGTCAGCGTGGAAAACATCCAGTTCTGGCAGGCGTGCGAAAGGTTCCGGCAGATTCCGGCCAGCCAGAAAGAGGAGGTGCTTGGCATTTTATCGACCGTCGGGGTATTCATTTGCCAAGAGAAAATGTTCAGCAGTGTGACATAAATAGTAATGGATGGCAGTAGCTGTGAACTGTCCTCTGTGCGACAGCTGACGCGTGATGCCTGGACCGTCTTCGGCACCTACCTCTCGAAGAGCGCCACCTACCCCATCAACATCGACGACACGGCCCGCGTTCAGGAAAAAGACTTGGAGTCCCCAACGCCGAACATGTTTGACAAAGCTCAGCAACAGGTACTGGTCAAGACTGCCAGGTGAAAACCCATCAAATGAAGAGAAAAGAAAATGGAACTTCTGTTTACGTTGGCAGAGAGAACAAAATGCTCACAGCTGTTCTACTGTTTCATTCAACCACGGTTTGAAAAGATGTTTATTTTAGTCATTATCATTGTCGTCTTCATTTTTTCCTTCCAGAACACTGTTGAATTCTTATGATATACCTGTTTTAATAAGTCATGTGTATTCGATTAATAAATGATGTATTAATTTAGGACAGACTGAGCAGTCTCGCACTAATAATTCCCTCCAATTTTGCACTATGGCAGATCTTCAAGCTGATGAAGTTTGACAGCTACACGCGTTTCGTGCGATCTCCGATCTACCAGAACTGCATGCTGGCCGATATGGAAGGCAGGCCTCTTCCAGAGCCCTGCCAGGCGGCCAAGAGCCCGGAGCCGAGAAGGAGCCAAGTGACGGACGGCCCTTCCTCCAGCGACAAGAGCGTAGGCGGCGTCCACGTACCCTCCGTCCCATCCGTCCGCTTATCCCGTCGAGCCAGCCTGACAACGATGGTCTTAGATAACCAATCAGAAGCAGTTTCATGGGTCATATGACCTCCTGAGGTCTAGTGGGGAAAAAAATCAATATTGATTAAATATTTTGATTTGAAAGGAAGTTGACAAGGTCGCACCCTAACTGTCATTTTTACGGACCAATAAGTCTTAATGGAGTGGCCTGTATAGTAATAATAATAATAATAGCAAAGATATTAAGTCCACTAGTGAGGACAAACATGAATTGTTGGATCTCAGGAGGTTGCAGAGGTAGTAGCATTCTTATGCTAGCTGTTGCAACTTATGTCATTTAACAGATTTGTGCACATTCTCTTTATTTACATAACAGGGTGTTTTACTGAATTTGTTCCAGTTAAATACTCCACCTAAGGGTACAACAGCAAAGCCTTTTCAGAGTCTTTGATCAGTGGTTTCTGCTCTCCTATTATGCTTGGCATAGGATTTGGCAGCTTGCATGCAGTATAGATTATAAATATGCAGTTCTTGACGGGGGTGTGAAACTCGGCGGGGGGTGAGACTGAGTACATTCGCTCACCGTCAGCCTGTGCATGACACACGTGTGAAATTCCCACAGAAAAAGAAGCTGAAGCTGGTACCCTTCGGTATGGAGGTTGCTGTGGAAAGGAGGAGAGGGACCCCTGGGAAGAAGGCGGAGGAGAAACGATGGGACAAGAGAGGATCATGGGGAGGTGTGGTCTGTGGGAAAGGTCATAGGTCACCGTTAGCATTAGCGTAGGGGCTACGGGCATAGACATGTAGCTCGACAATGATTGGTTAGCAGGCCTGCTGTCCCAGGGGGACAACTGAGGAAGGTCTTAGGTCACCATTAGCGTAAGGGCTACGGGCATGGACATGTAACTCGACAATGATTGGTTAGCAGGCCTGCTGTCTGAGGGGGACAACTGGGGAAGGTCATAGGTCACCGTTAGCATTAGCATAGGGGCCAAGGGCATGGACTTGTAACTCAATGATTGGTTAGTAGGCCTGCTGTCCCAGGGTGACAACTGGGAAAGGTCATAGGTCACCGTTAGCATTAGCATAGGGGCTACGGGCATGGACATGTAGCTCAACAATGATTGGTTAGCAGGCCTGCTGTCCCAGGGGGACAACTGGGGAAGGTCATAGGTCACCATTAGCATTAGCGTAAGGGCTACGGGCATGGACATATAACTCGACAATGATTGGTTAGCAGGCCTCCTGTCCGAGGGGGACAACTGGGGAAGGTCATAGGTCACCGTTAGCATTAGCGTAGGGGCTACGGGCATAGACATGTAGCTCGACAATGATTGGTTAGCAGGCCTGCTGTCCCAGGGGGACAACTGGGGAAGGTCATAGGTCACCATTAGCATTAGCGTAAGGGCTACGGGCATGGACATGTAACTCGACAATGATTGGTTAGCAGGCCTCCTGTCCGAGGGGGACAACTGGGGAAGGTCATAGGTCACCGTTAGCATTAGCGTAGGGGCCAAGGGCATGGACATGTAACTCAATGATTGGTTAGTAGGCCTGCTGTCCCAGGGTGACAACTGGGGAAGGTCATAGGTCACCATTACCGATGGCATAGTGGCTAAGGGCATGAACTTGACTCAAGAGTGATTGATTAGCAGGCTTGCTGTGCCAAGGGCAGGGGGGCACTAGAGATTTTAGGCCCCATGAAACCATATCATACTGGGCCCCCAACCCAGACTAGTCCAATTATCTTCCAATTTTTTAGACAGTGGCCCTTGGAAGTGCACTAAGCCCCCCCTCCCCCAGCTGGGGATGTTCTCCCATGCCTGGAGCCAGGAGACGCCCCTGGAGGAAGGGGCTACATGTCTTGGGAGCCCCATTGAAGCAATTTTGTCCCAGGCCTGGGAATTATGCACAGCAGGCCTGTTTGTTCGAGTCCCTATAGGACAGCAGCCTCAGTGACGGTTAACCTGCAGACGCTGAATTAGTTCACTACCAGCTGTATATTTGGGTAAAAGCAGCAGGGCGAGTTTGCATTCTGCGTCTGCTCCTATCATGTCCACATCGGCTCTTCCTCTCCTCAGCAGCAGAGATCGGAGATAATTACCTCTGTGTGGGTCCGGAGCGGCAGAGTCTGGCCAGGTCATCCAGCGGCGTGCAGTGGACCGCTCCTTCCAGCAAATCAGACGTGAGCATGTTCTTCTCAGCGGGCTTTTCTGGAAGCTTCTGCTGCACCTTGGCAGTGCTCTTACCCTGAATGGAAAGCGAGAGGGTGTTAAAACATATATATGTTATAAAACAAAATCTATAAACAAATATATAAGCAAATCTGGCTCTCGAAATGATAATGTCACTCAACAGAATTCGGAATGGCCTAAGAAGATGACGACTTTAAGCTTCCGTAGGAGCGAAGTACGGTATTAATTACGTAGAGTTTGCTCCATCCTCATTGTGCAGGATGTAGCTTGGGGGCGGGACAACGCACATCTATTGTTCAAAGCCGGTCATAAACCCTCCGCCTTCAGATGCAGCCGTCCAGTCTGGGTCACCCCGAGCGTGTGGCGTTGGGGATGACGGAGAAGTACTGCTGTGTGTACTTCCCCGATGGGACGGCGTCACTGGTGGCCACGCGGCCCGGCGTCTCCATACGGGACATGCTGGCCGTGCCGTGTAAGAAGAGGGGAATCCCCTTCAGTGATGTCACCGCCTACCTCCAGAGTAACGACAAGGTAGGACGCGGCCGGCCTCCGCCCCGGGACGTGTGAGGCGGTACCTCCGTCAGACGGACCTGCTTTTAGAGGGCCGTCGCCAACCTTTGAGCCTCGGCTCATGCTCATGGACTGTTTACCCTCCCATCCGGAAGCTTCCGTTCCCACACCAGCAGGCAGAAGAACAGCTTGTTCCCTACAGCTGTCGTCCTGCTGAGTGCTGTGCACTACTGCTAATCTCCACCCGAGTCCAGCCCCACCCTCACCCCCACCCCCGCTCCATAATTATGTAAATATGCTGCATTCAAATACACACACACACATGTATGAATATATGAATGCAGCATAATATATATATATATATATATATATATATATATATATATATATATATATATATTTCAATTCCAATTAAATATATGTATGTGTGTGTGTGTGTGTGTAAATGTAGTATATTTAAACAATTATGAAGTGGGGATAGAGGTGCATTTATACACACACACATGCACATTTCATTGCTTGAGGACTTGTACTTGCAATGCCAGTGAAGTTGAATCTGATCTAATCTAACCCTGATTCCTCCCCAGGAGCCACTCTCCATGGACCTGGACAGCTACGTCCTGAAAGAGCAGGAGGTCTGGCTGGAGCTGCAGGTGACGTTTCTGTGAGTACCGACAGCTTGCTCTGTTTTCTCAAAAACCCTCGTCTGGTTTTTTTTGGCGATGCAAACGTGCCCGGTTCGCTCTTGCGAGGGGAAGCGTTGTCGTGCTTTTCAGGGTGGAGGTTGCGTTTTCCAGGAAGATCGAGAAGGTCACGCAGAAAAGCAGCAAGACCCTGGGTGAGGCGCTGCTCCGCGTGATGCAGGAGCACGGCGTACAGCCGGAGGAGGCCGTGGTTACCATGGTGAGTGTAACCGACAGCAACGACGGAACAGAACATCCCCCGGTGCCATTCTGTGTCGGGACATCCGGGCGGCGCGTGCCTTAAACTGTGTACACTCCCTACATAACCCTTAAACTGCGTACACTCCCTACATAACCCTTAAACTGCGTACACTCCCTACATAACCCTTAAACTGTGTACACTCCCTACATAACCCTTAAACTGCGTACACTCCCTACATAACCCTTAAATTCCTCTGTTTGTCCTGCCAGTCAATAAAGACGTGACTCTAGTTACAAAATTGGTATAAAAGGCCTGACTCAACTTTTTCATGAGGCCTATCATGACCTTGTCTGATGCCTTATTAAATATTCATTTCTGTAATGTTACAACATTCTGTTGTGCACCACATTTAATAACTGATACTTTTTATTGATCCCCATGGGGAATTTCTCTTTTCACCCCCCCCCCATCTTGCTTTCTGTGAGAGAAAGCTTAGCTGTGAAAGGGAGTTGGGGGGTTAAGGGTTTTACTCAAGGACCCACAGGTGTGCTGAAGTCAGGCTTGAACTGACAACCTTTGGATCACAGGCACAAAGCCTTAGCCTAGTGAGCCATACGCTGCCCCTGTATTCACCTTAGCTACTGTCTCCACACTTTGTCTGCTTTATGTCTGTTCTGCACTATATCTATGTTTGTCTGTGCACAATGTTCTCACTGCTGTATGCACCAGAATTTCCCCCTGGGATCAGTAAAGTTAATCTTAATCTCAATCTCAATCTCAATCTTAATCTTAATCTTAATCTTCAAACACAGTAGTTTCAGAAACAGGACTGACATCGTTTTGGATGTTTGGACAATGACATGCATGTTTTTTTTTTCCCTTTTGGGATCTTGGTTTTGCTTCAGACTGGGGGTAAAGACCCTTTGGACACAACCATGAATATAACGTCTCTGGCCAACAAGAAGCTACAGCTACACAAAGTAAAAAGTAAGTACAGCACCAGAGATGGGATTTAAATACATTTTTAAATGCCAGCTTTTAATACTATGTGTGCACATTACCAGATAGCTGTTGCCAGATAACTTGTTAAAGTTTGGCTCTGTAAACAGGAAAAAACACGTATATTTCCAGCTGATCACGTGCGGCATCACAGTGCGAATCAGCACAGCCGAAACGATCATATTCATATATCTGCAAGACTGATATGGCAACCTTTGGTTCTGTTGCATGGCAACAGCGGAATGTCTGTGATTGGGTGACAAGCGTGAACAAACTGGGGTAGCGGTGACTGCTCCAGATCTACACGTGTCCATATCCCGTGTGACTCGTATGCCACCATAGTCACAAACGAGCACTTTAAATGCTTTCAGTGATGGCTGCCTCTGTGATTAATTGGTCCCTCAATTCCATTTTTAGTTGCGTTTCTGTTAACATCGTCGCTTCACCTGCTTAAGGTCAGGGAAGAGGAATATATGTGCATTACTGACTTTAACGGTGAACCGGCTGTCCCTCGTGTCACTGTGCTTTGTGTCATGGCGGTCCAGGCCGAGTCACGTTGGGCCTCATTGAATACAGAAACGCAACTTGACAAGGAGTATCTGTCCGGCTCATGTCCAGCTTACCCTACCTGGGGGAAGTCTTTCTCTAAATGGTTCTGAAAGCAGAGGATTATTTCAACCTTAACTGTCCAATATGTGTAGAGTTCAGTTTATACAGCTGCTGTGTACTACATGTTATCCATCCATCCATCCATCCATCCATCCAATTTCCATAACACGGTGTTACAGAGAATGCAGAGCAGGGGAAATTCGAATCACCAAATTCACCTAAATGCATGTCCGTGAAAGAAGCGTGTATTATGTAATGCAGAACAGAAGGGGGGGGCGTTCACAGCTAAGTGGGGAGGGGCAGTTATCTCGGCAACCAGATCGACCAGATTTATTAACTTTAACTGTTTGTTTAACAGAAGCTAGCCAAGGGCACCTGTCTTGCCGGGCAGAACCCCTGATTTTGGCAGCTGTTAGCAGGTGTGTAGTTCAGGTCCGGTGAGTGAAAATCCAGATCAAGATTTTGTTTCAGTCAACCAGTATAAAGACTCACAGTCACAGAATTCTTATTTGGTTGGTTGAAACAAAATCTTGATCCGGATTTTTACTCACCGGACCTGAACTACCCGCCTCTGGCTGTTACCTAGGATGTGTTACCCCCCCCCCCCCCAGTAGGATACAGGAGCCAGCCTTCTGTGTGAGATGTTACTGATGAGACATTTAATCTGCCATTCTTTCCCAGCCAAGAGTGAAAACAGCAGCTTGGGTGTCAGTGATCAGCCTGCCCTCCACCAGGTCAGTGCCGGGCTCTGGCCTGATCCCAGTCCAGAAGTGCTCTGACTTCCTAAAAGGTTCTCTGCTCCGTATATTAAGCACAGTGCCATCCATTTACAGAGGCAGCCAGCGACAGGCCAGACCCTATCTGCCGATAAACTGAGACCCAACTCAAGGCGCAGGAACGCGGCTGTAAGGAGGACCTATGACATGGATGGTGGGTCCAAGGACGAGAACTTCAGACGCTTTCAATGACGAGGAACTTTGGCATTTCAACTCCATTTATTCACCTCATTTAAGTACATTGTGCAGAGGTAGACATTTCAGGTCCGGGATGTACAAATCCAGACCAAGATTTTGTTCCAACCAACCAGTTGAGTACTCTGTGACTGTGACTGTTTATGCTCAACTGGTTGGTTAAAACAAAATCTTGGTCTGGATTTGTACTTTCTGGACCTGAACTATCCACCTCCGATTATGTGTTAAAGGATGTTATTCTAGATAAGCACTGAGCTACAGCTATTTAAATGTCTGTAAGGAAAGGAGATCAGTTCTTTATGGATCTTCTCGCCAGGTCTGATGGAGCTGCTGAACAGGGCACAGTGGTGCAGCGCTGACGACCAGCGAGGGCTACTGTGCAAAGATCACTTGGAACTCCCAGAGTTCCTGCAGCTCCCCCTGGTGGAGTGTGAGGAGGAAGGGCAGGAGGAGATAGATGCCTTACAAGACGACTTCTCCCTCCCCACCTCGCCAACAGAGAGAGTCCCCAGACGGACGCGATCCACCTCCTCGGATCCCGGAAGCCTGTTTATTCACTCAGATTCGGCGAGGGAAACGATTGTCTGAAGACTCAGCGCCCGTCACATGGATTGGGGTGCCTTTCCTGAAGTCTCCTTGCGCTTTCCTCACCATGTCCTTCAGGAGATGTTCTGGAGATGCCTTGTTTCACCTAAGTTCTTCAATATCTGTGGAGGGGTATCGCTCTCCAACTTCAAAGAACGGGAGGCTTTATTATACAAATAGCATGAACATGTCATTGAGAACCTTTCATGTGTTAATCTTCAGATTAAACGGCTGTTGAAAAAATGTTAGCACTTTTGAAGTTGACTGTTTCCGACTTGTACTGATATACAGAAAGTTTACTTTGTGCACTTTCAGAACTCACTATGTACCCAGAAGTATTCTTGGATGTTGTAGAAGCCAATACTATAAATAAATGGCAATAATGTAATTACTGGCCAATCATGTAAAACATTTTAAGAACCAATAACAAAGCTTTTTGCTGATAATGTAATAAGTTATTGCAAATAAATTTGTCCTCTGTAGAGGGGGTGGTGGTGGTGGAATTAAGAAAAATAATAGTAATAAGTTATTATATTGTTAACCAGTTATTACATAATTTAATTTATTTTATGTTGATGTTACGTTATTGGCATGCTATTACGTTATTGCTATGTTATGTTATTGGCTGCTACAAACTTAGTATTTCAACTCGCTAGCTGTGGAATCTACGTACTGTGCTGAAATCATTTTTGGATTTAACAATAATGACATTGTGTGACTTAAGTGTAGAAGATGTACCTCTAAAATACTTACTTTCCCACAAAGGAAAGCAGCAACACACTGTTTTAGTGTCATTTGGAGCAATGTTTGCGATTAGATATTCCCTCTGCACTGTTTAAAACAAATGCATTATGAGTAACATTACATCCCCAGCACAGTATAAGTATGAAATAATTGTTTGGGGACCGCATAATCTTGAAAAGGAAGGATCCAGCTTCCCAAAGCTTTGTTAGTCAGAAAGACATTAACCCATGACAAATCAGCAGATGATGTGTAAACCTGTGATTGTTAATTTAATCTCTGTAAAATATTTCATGCTCAGTGCCTGTATAAGCTTAATAAACTTTCAGAATTCTTCAGCCTTTGTTGGTGTAGCAGAGCTGGGCAATCAGCATATATTAGGGGAAGCGGGTGTTCCATCGTGCTATCTGTGATATTCCAAAGCAATTGAGGTTAATGGTCTTGCTCAAAAGCCCAAAAGTGAAATCACTCTGGGAACTATGGGACTAGAACCAGCAACCTACTGATTCCGGACAAAGAGTCCTCATCTTCAGAGCTGCACCAAAAGGTTTTCTGTTATAACAGCATCTGTTTAATCGATAGTAAGATGTACTGCTATTAATCGCATTGCCATTTTATGACAGGATATCGTGGGGTATGTTTAGTAGCCGCTACAGAACCACAGGGTCCTCACAATGCAACGACGACCTGAGACCATCGCGATGTCTACTGGGATCGCAAAAAGGCAATGAGCACCATGCTGGCCGGTGGTGACCGTGGTTTCCTGACCACTGGGGACCAGGGTGGTGAGTGCTTAGGGCTCCAGTTGGGGTGGAACAACCCAAGCTGGGATAAAGGCAGATGAGGGGGAAGGGGAATATCATTGTGCCTGAATTGTTGGCAGGTGGAACAGGGAGAGCGACCACCCTAAAGAGACTAGGGGCCCCTACTGGCTGGGGCCCCTGGAGAACATGCCCTCCATAGAGTGCCACCTCATTGCAGATCCTCCTATTGGTATAATGTTCTCCCTACAATAAAATTGTCCCTTATGGGGTCCCTGACCGCATCTAGTGCCTCCAGAGACTCATTGTATTGAAACCCCCGCAAGTAATTATTGTTGCTGACTTCTGGTGAAAGGAAACGGTTCCTCCCTAGTTTTGTCCTTAATAGCTGGAATATATGAAGACAGATAGCGACAATTAAAAGATCAGTATGCCACGAAACCGAATCATTTGGATTAAATGAGATATCAGAGTTTAGCTGGAATTAACACCTTTATTACTGATTTCAGATGAAATTACTTAGTTCTTTAAAAGGATTTGCTGAAAAATGTCTGTGGAATTGTTCTGGTTCCCTCTGCTTTGATTTGGTTACCCAGTTGCTGTTCCTGTTCCCCGGCTCTGACTGGCTTCCCTTAGTGTTATTCTTGTTTTCTTAGCTCTGGTCAGGTTCCCCCAGTATTCCTCCTGTTTCCCAATCTCTGATTCAACTTCCCGAGCCCTGATTTACTTCGCTTTGTGCTACTCCTGTTACCCTCACTCTGTTTTAGTTCCCCTAGTGTACTTTTTGTTCCCTTTGCCCACCTTAGATTTATATGAAAAGGGGCAACAAATGACATGGTCTGAAAATGTGTAGTGTGTGGAACTACTGCTTCTGTTCTCTTAGTGCTTCTCCTGTTTCCTGAATGCTTCTTTGGTTCTCATAGAGCTGTTCCTGTTCCCCTAGTGTTGCTCCTTTTCCCCTAATACTGCTCCTGTTATCCTGACACCTTTTCTGTTTCCCTACTGCTGCTCCCATTTCCCTGATATTGCTCCTGTTCCCCTGGTACTGCACCTGTTCCCCTAGTGCTGCTCCTTTTGCCCTGGTACTGCACCTGTTCCCCTAGTGCTGCTCCTTTTGCCCTGGTACTGCACCTGTTCCCCTAGTGCTGCTCCTGTTCCCCTAGTGCTGCTCCTTTTGCCCTGGTACTGCTCCTGTTGCCCTAGTGCTGCTCCCATTCCCCTGAAACTGCCTCTGTTCCCCTAGTGCTGCTCCTATTTCCTTGGTGCTGCTTCTGTAATGCAGCTCTTTTCCTTTTACCCTAGTCCTGCTCCTGTTTCCTTGGTATCGCTCCTGTTCTGCTAGTCCTGCTCCTGTTCCCTTGTCATTGCTTCTAATCGGCTAGTACTGCTCCTGTTCCCCTGGTAGTGCCCCCGGTCCTCTAGTGTTTCTGTTCCCAGACACTGCTTCTTGTGCTGCTCCTGTATTGCGGTTCTGTTCCTGTTCCCCTACTGGTGCTCTTGTTCCTGTAGTGCTGCTCCTCTTCCTCAAGGTCTTGTTCAGTTTGTCTATAACAGAATCTACTGAAATGGGGCAGTAGAGGGAGAATGAGAGCAGGTGTCGCAGGAAGTGCTTCAGAGCTGTCAAAGATGACCTGCTCCACAGCACTTTGGTCCCGCCCCCCTGCCTTACCCATTCACAGACAGACTCCGCCCCTGGAATTATGCTATTGGTTGACAGAGATGCACCTGATACCCTTGGGGAGGAGGGATGCCACTAATGGGCCCGGACTGGTGAATGGGAAAGGAGGAGCTGTGCAGCATTCCTTCGTGTGAGGTGCAAGACTGAGCTTGGCTGGGCACTACCGTGTGAGCTAAGCATCTCAGAGGGGAGACAGAGCCGAAAGGAGAGGAGACCCAGAAGAGCCGAAGACGTTAAGGTATGCCCAGATTTCCATGATGCTAAAATACCTACTTTGGGGACATACTGCTTTTGTCCACAGTCTTGGGATCTGGATTTCCACAACTTTATGTGAACACATTTCAAAATATATTTATTAATTGCAATTCATTTTGGTCATCCTGTCCCCCAGCATTTAGGTGGTACAGAGTTTCTAAAGGATTATATTTAATGTAAGGCAATTCTATGTAATTTTTTTTTTCCAGAATAATGAAAATTATAATGGTAATGATGATGTTGAAATTGGACAAAGAATTGGGGTGATTTTCCCACTACCACCGGAACTGAAGTGTGTAAAAGGGGTTTATAAGTGTTTATAAGGGGCTTATGAGTGTTCATAAGGGGTATAATGTTTTATAGGGTAACATGTCTTTAATACATGCTTAAATAATCATCTTGTTATAGAATGTAAATCCTCATGTTAAGTTTCTTAATGTGGAAAGATACCACCACTCTGCGTCTGTGCAATTCTGATAAAATTCACACACCCACACACACATAAACACACTTGCCAGTAAGCACTCCGTGTAACCTCACTGCATAAACAGCTACAGGCTGAAAAAAACATTTCATTTCCCATAACAAAATATATGTTGCAGACTCGTTTTTTTTATAAGAAAAAGCATGTGGATAGAAACGCTTCAAATATCGCCATTGCTTTAAAATAATGCTTCTTAGGCCATTGAGAAAAGGTCATGATGAGTGATAACAGGACAAATTAGCCTTTTCCAGATTTCCTGCTTCTTTAGTTGAATCTTAGCAGGAATGGAAGGATGGATGCGAAATGGAAATGCGATTTGTTACGTTTTATGCTGCAGGGGATCAGAAGAGGTGTTTAGAATGAGGACGAAGTACGATGCAGGGAGGCAGATGTAATGTGGAACCGCAATCAAACAGAACACAAGCAATCACGGCTGTTTGTGCAACAGCTGCGTGACACACTCGGCTGATTCATCGGGAAACTGTATAACCTCTGTCTGGGGGGCACGGGGAAATGAAGCAGGTCCCACGTTTGGGGGTGTCAAAAGAACAGAGGTGTAGCCTCGGAGAGCATCCCTGACCTGTCAATCACCAGCGCGGGTCTCATCTAGGTTGCCCTGGATCCAACTCAGTCACGAAGCACTGTCGAGCACACCGTAATTACCGGCATTTACTGAAAAAGCACTGCAGCGTCCGTGACATAACGACATCGGCTAACGGACAGGCGGCGGCTGGATTTAATTACATTAATTACTTTGCGTTTCCCTCAGGCTGGCATGGAGCCAATGGTGCGTGTAGAGTATAGCCAAGGGGCAAAAAATGATTACATCTCAAAAATGGGCATATCAAGTCAAGAACAATTTAGGAGCGATTTAAGAGAAATTCCACCGGGGCTGCGACTGTAAGCTAGAGAATAAGCCTGGTGTGTTTGCTAATGCGTCGGGTATCAAATGCCAGCAAACTTTTCATGCACGTTCTCGCTACATTTATGTATGGGAAAGTTGGTGAACAGATAGGCTTCCCTTTCAGACGATGATCGGCAGAGTGTCAGATGAACTTCAGCCTTGCGGTTTTAATGTCCCTCGTGGGGGGGCGGCATTTCGCTACCAGAGGGAATTGGCTGATAATTCCCTCAGATCGCCGGTGGCCCCTTTCCAATCGTTGCCATAGTGATGGCATTCCCCTGCCAGTTCCCTGGGACACAAGGAAAGCATTTTCATCTCGAGTTCAAGTATTACCAAGCATGCATTCCCTTGATATTAAAACAATAATTAGACATCGTTCAATTGAGTACAGGAATAGATGATTTTATGGGAGCCAAAACCAAATGAAGGAAAAAATATCTAGTCAGCAGCCACAAACAAATCCCTCAGTCCCAAAGCAGTGTCAGACACAGTACATCCTGCAAATCTCTCTCTCTCTCTCTCTCTCTCTCACACACACACACACACACAGACACACACACACACACACACACACTTCTCATCATGAGTCATATAAGTATGAGTCAGGGTTTTTTTTTCATAATGGTGTCACTTAATGACTCCAAGCATCCATAACAAATCTACTTCAGGGAGCCCAGAATCACGACGCATTTCGGATGAAATGGCACTGTGTCCCAAAAAGGGCTTTGGTACCGCAGGGAAATGCGGACAGACGAGCGGGCTGCTTGCTCGTACCTCCCCCTGGTCCCTTGCTTACACAGCCACCTGAAGTGATCTCGGCTCCTCTTAAATGACGGTCTGCTCTTCTCATGATTCTTTAAAATCTGTTTGTAAACTTGTAAATATATAAGAACCATAAGGCACATTTAATTTATAGCTGCAAGATACACATGATTTAGGAGTACACTACGATTCCATTTCTTAGATACGTATTATTAGTATGTTCATATATTATATTAATAGGTTTGACTGAATGTTGTACTACTAGATGCACATGTATTGAATTATAGTAAATCAGTCACCCAGGTTTCCACAGTGCGCTTTATTATGCAATAAGGACATTTAATAGGAATTAATATTGCGGGATGCCAATCACAGCAAAATGTGTCTATTTTGCCGGTTGACGTTAAAACGCTGCCATCTAGAGGAAGCAAAATGGAATTACGTAAAAAAAAAACGTCATATGAGGTAAGACTGATATAACATTACTGATCATTTTAATAATTTTGTTTCCACAGAACATAAATTTAAAAGTGACAAGCAGCACAACGTAATCTGGCTCCTTGACGTGGAGAACAGAGTAAGTCATGGATAATGCCGGTAACAAGGTAAGTATGGGCACAGGAGTTTGTGACATCGCAAAGTCATCATAATAATAATCTCTGCAAAACGCTAAAGCCAGCTGTTGATTTCTCTTCAGTGCCATTCATTGGCCCCCCCAAAGCATGTGAAAAGCAGATCTAAGTCTATAGACGACAGCCAGCAAGCCAAGAAGGTAAGTCAGCAATTTTTCTGCGATCCGTCTTCTGGTTTCATTCATTCGTACGATAATTAGCGCTCAGCCACATACGGTAATAAGCTGTCACTTTACAGGCCTTTTATACGCAGAAGTCCCTGCCCGGAAAGCCAGAGCTGCAGAAACTTCACGTAAGTATTTAGGCCATTATCCTGCCAGGCCTAAATGATTCAGTCACTTTATTTAATTCACAAGCATGTGATCTGCAGTCGTTTTAATGTCTGGAAATGAAAACTGAACAATCATCACCTAATCAAAAGATCCTGGTGTCTCCAGAGCCACGTTCGGTGTTGATTTGTTACATCACTTGACACTTGGTAGAGTACAGGTCGGTGAAAAACAAAAATTAAAGTGTGCAAAGTCACACAAAAACAGCAAATATTGGAAAGGGAACATCTAGGCAGTATAATGGTAAATATACCACAGTTCTTGTTTGTCTCGGATCTTGCCTCTGTGTGACTTCTGTTCCTGATGCTTGTTTTTTCCCAAAATGCACCTGGATTCCAGGAAGTCCACGAAAGCACAGAAACACCTACATCTTCGTCGGAGGAACTGAAATAATTCACAGTCTGAAGGGATTGTAAGCTTTTTGCGAGCGATGGAATTGATGCAGGCTTTACACAAATGATTAACCTAACCGTTCTAGTTGTTTTGCACTGATGTGGGGGAGATGGGTGATTTTCTCAGAGGTGAACTGGAATGCTGTTGAAAGTCAGCTGTAAATGTGTGTGAATGTGCTTTGTCTCCAGCCTAAAGAGAAAATAAAATACTGATTAAATTAAATGGCAGTGGTATTCAAATGCATGGATACACACACAGGCACTGCCATCCAGAGACAAGATTAACCTGATGACAACACACTGTATACACACTGAATGCATGATAGCAAGGTCACCCAAGGATGTGAATCTTCCCCTGTTTTCCTCACAACTCAGTGTAGCCAATCACATCCCAGTCTGAAGACGTTCCCCTCGACATGTGACACCTCCCCTCCCAGGCCAGCTCAGATCACCCACTTCTCTGATGTACGAGCTGTTAGCGTACCGCGGGCGGCGGGCTTTACCGAGCGATGCAGCGCTCTCGGGGGAGATCGCAATCTTCCAAATCCCACTCGAAACCCTGCGGGCTCATGATGGACATCAACGCAGAGTGATAAGAGCAAGAGAGACCCAATGAAGCCGCCTCACTGCAGATGTCTGACGGGGCACAGCAAGGATCAAACACAAATTCCCACTTTAAAACATTTATTTTAACTGCCAATAAACACCAAGGCTTGTGCAGAAAAACAACGTTTTTCCCCCTCAAATTCACTGGAGAGGCGAATTTATGTTTCCCTGCCTGACGTTCTCAAGTGCCAGCGTGTAACCAGTTTCCCCTCCCTCACGCACTGTTTTGCTACACAGTTAGAGGCAAAATTATGCAAGATTCTGCACCAGCGCGCCATCTTTACTAGGATTTTAATGTGAAATCCATCCATCTTCCGTAACTGCCTACCCAGTAGTGTGTCACAGTGGGTCTGGAGTTCATCCCAGGAAGCTGAGCTTTTTATGGCAAGATGAATAGAATAATGATATCTATAATTTAACACACATACAGCAGCTAAATTCATATCATCAAATGATTTTCACTGCAGGCGATGTTTTCCCAACACCTAACATAAGGTCAAGTTCGAACAGTTTAAACATTGACAGGTGAGCTTTTCTGGCAGACAGTCTGAAATGGTTTTTCTTTTTTAATCAAAGCTTTCCTTGTTTGTATGAGAGGCATCCTGGAGAGTCGAACCGCTGTCTCCCTAGGAAAAGGCAAGGACCTGAACTCCTGCAACAATAGCCCTATTCAGCCCCCACACTACCCCCCCCATGCTGGGTCTTGTCACCGAGCTGATCTTATAAAGGCCGCACGCAGCGAAACGCACCTTGGCCAGACGTATCCATAGGGACGCCAAGTACAGTTTCACACATATGACGTCAGTGTCGCGAGAACGCTGGGAATAGCATCAGATAAGCAGCGAAAGATGGCATTCCGTCCAAGAGAGAGAGAGACCCTGGCGACCATATCAAGAAGTCTGCGTGCATTTTAGATGGTTTTAAATAAGCTCTCCATGCGTCCCTGTTTAGATGTGGACTGCTTAAGATCTTCCCAGTCGTAAAAGATGAGTGACTTCAATAGCATTGCTGAGGATGCAAAAAGGTCATCTTGCGATTGCATTATTAGGTGTGATGGCAGATTATGCATCCAGCGAGGAACCTCATCAGCAGCCTTCGCTACTGGTACTTGTGCAAATGTTTACCCTGCCAAAGCCCAGGCATTAACAAAGCACTTTATATATTTCACACTTCAAAAGAGTCGCATGTGATGTGTAACTGTGTCTTAAAATGTCATATTTGATGGCGAATTAAAGATTTGAAACAGAATGCTGCTATTTATATAATCATCTGGTAGGTAAACATTTGCAAAATATTTTATCGTATACTTACACCCAAGATAAAACTGACACAGCAGAGCCCAGCTGATTACGATCCTGATTTGTATAATTTTAAAACATCACAAGAAAGTAACGTTCATTATGAAATGGATGTATCTGAAGCTGAGAAAGAAGCAAGAGAAATTTAATTGTGACAAACATGTACATTTTATTGTAGCTACTGTATATAAATAGAGAGCAACATTCTAGAACTCTACTGCAGTGGTTCCCAATCTGGTCCTCAGGGACCCACAGACTGTCCATGTTTTTGCTCCCTCTCAGCTCCAGGTAGCAAAAATGGAGCTGGGAGAGAGCAAAAACGTGGACTGGCTGACGGTACCCTGAGGACCGGACTAAAAAGCACTACTCTACTGGAAGGATTAAACTATTTTTCCACAAGAAATTCCATTGACTATTAACAGTGCAGGAAAACAATGTCTCTGCTCCATTCTGAACACATCGCAGAGTTATTAAGTACTAGCCATCCTGTCCATCTGCGCCCGTCCTGCATTTTTATACACATCAGTATGAGTGATTAAACATTTATTGCTACATCAATTCACATCTGGATTCAGTAGTTTTTTTTTCCCATCCTACCCATCTAACTATCCGTCTTCCAGATGCTTTTCTGCAAAATATAATCATAGAAAGACAGAAACTGATTCAATCTATTTATTTATTAAGTAAAGAATATTTATAGAGCTCCCAGGCTGTGCATAATCTTCCTATAACCCCTGGACGTATGTCGGGCCCAATCATAAAGATCATTACTTAGAGGCGCTGCCGTTTATCACCGCATCTCACGCTTTAGACCTTATGGATGGCATCTCATCACGGCTACATCCCGTCTTAAACCACTTGAATCGTTTTCCAGAAATATTCCGAGGGTAATGTTTATTATTACTAGTATTTTTTAATAAACACGGATTTACCCACCTAATTTAACTATGTATTGCGCAGACAGCTGCGGTACGTAGAACGTCTTGTACCTTGTGTTTCGGCGGGAGTCTCTTTAAAACTTAGTACCTTTTCTAGATTAAAATTGGCGATTGATGTCTATGTGAAGGATATCTAAAACTGCGGGCTGTATGAGCATAGCTTACTCGCGCACAAACCATACCATATGCCTACTACGATCGGGACTTGACACATTAATTATTAATGTTCATTGTTAGGTTTTCTGAAGAGAATAATATTTATTTCTCAGTTAAGTGTAGTTTATTTTTCGTAACGTTTCCAAAAACCAGAATCTTTGTCAAATCTATTGGCTTCCTTTTTCCGAGCACTTCCTTGATAGTTTATGTTGACGCGGTTTACGTAGTTAATGATCAGATTTCGTAAGGTTTTTTTCCTGCCTGCTACTCTTTAAAGTGCAATTTATATTTTCTCCCGTTAATGTAACTGACATAAAGTTGCATATAGGTCCTACTTAAAGTTATCGGAGGCTTTCGTGTGACTGCAAGCATGGATAATAGTTGTTGCTTTCGGTAAAGTTAATACTCCTCCTTTCACTTAACTTTACGCAAGTCGATGACACGTCTGCAAGTTAGGTACACATCCACTGGCGCTCAATAACTTGGACTCAGTTGCTGACGTTGGCATAAACTTGGAATAAATTATCAAGAGCATCTTAACTGTGTTTCACGGACTAACAGATTTACTCAGTAGGAAGTGAGAGTGCAACCACAGAGCAATCTGGATGAAAACAATATTATGCAATTTCTTACGTATATCCGGTAATATTCATCATATTTTTCATTGTACTTTTTGCCTTTTAAAATCTAAAGATAGCACACATTTCATGCACATTTAATTTCTGAAGAACATCCAAATAAGTATGCCGTATTTAGGCCTAAGTAAATGTCCCTAAAATTGTAAGCAGAATTTTAATTTGCCTATATTATTATAAAAAAAACAACTACATTTTACTATCGGTGTTAAGTTCTAGCCACCTGCCAACCAATTCAGATGAAACTCATGCCTTTCCATATCACAGTATCAAATGCACTAGCACGATGGTATACGTGCCTGCTGAGTTTTATATTATATAATGTGCTCCGACAGACTTGCTGCCCACAGGCGAGGAGAAATGCTCTTACTCTTTGTATCATTACTTATTAAATCACATACAAGTCTACAGCTGGGAGTAACATAATATGTCATTATCAACTTAAGTATATTTTATGGACAGATTTAGTTGGGGAGAAAACACTGCTCATTTACAGTAAAACGTAATAGTTTTAAAGAATATGTTAAGTCATATATTAGTATTGTTTCTAGAACCTTGAGAACTAGGCTTATATGGACAATCCTAATACCAATCATACCATCAAAATCCATTATTGGGGGGTGCAGGATTCTACTAAAGGATTCAACTAAGTTCTACTATAATTCATACTTTGTCACAAAAGTCACAACCCAAATACTACTATACCAGAGAGACCAACATTAATTAGTAGCCAGATTCATTGCTACATAATCTATGGAGGCAGCTGAACCAATTTCTGCTACGGAAACATTATTATTCAACCATAATCCCTTTGGGTGGAAGTGGACTTGCTGGACAATGTATTACGCCTGCATTGATTGCATAAGAGATGATACCAGCTCCTTTAAGACTGAACTGTCCATCCTCCTTATATACTTATGCAAGATGGACGAGAAAAGTAATAAACAGTACAGGGTTGCAGTCAACCGGCTCCCTGGGTGCACAGGACGTCAGCTCTTCACGCGCCGGACTCTCACTCACTATGAGTAATTTAGAGACACTAATTGACCTTACAGTGGATTACGGGAGGAAACTAGAAAGACCAGAGAACATTCAAGCGGGATTCACACTGACCGCCCTTGGGGTGTGAGGACGGGGTTACCCACGAAGCCACTGAGTTCCCTCGTATGATAACTAAACAAATAGAGTGTAACTTTGTATGTGCAATGAAATCTGACTTTACAGAAACCTGGTCGTTGAATTCCTTCATCATTCAAAAGATATGCACTTAATTAATTGGTGTCACTAAATTGCTTTTGATTATGCTTGTGTATCGACCCTGTGATGGACTGGCATCCCTTCCAGGGTGTACCCTAATCTTGTGTCCTGTGCTACCTGGGATAGGCTCCAGGCCCCCTGTGGCCCTTAATATGGGTTTATGCTGCATAACTATTCATCTTAGTTTTTTAAACAATCCATACTTAATACAAGTAGGTCTTTCGCGTGTAAAATGTGTTTTCGTTCATTAACGGAATACGGGCGTTTGTATTCGTTTTATTATCTTTTTTGTCCGATCCTTTCGCCGCCGGATTAAACAATTCAGTTCGGATGGAGCGCAGCTCAGGGCGACTCAATGGCGTGCGAGCGAAACCCAGTGCGGAGGCGTTTGTGCAAGAGCTGGCGTCCAATGGCAGCGCTGCGTGCTGCGGTCTGACCAATGAGGGCCGGCGTTGCCCTTGCAAGCCAAGAATCCCTGGTCCGCCATGATGCGCGTTTGCGCTCGCGCTGCGGGCCGACCAATGAGGGCCGGCGCTGTCTTCGTAAACGAAGAGGCGCAGGGCCGCCATGATGCGTGTTTGTGCTCGTATCTGTGTGGAGAAAGCAGCGGAGACACATTGAACCAGAAACAAAGGAAATACGCACTCGTCCTCGCGAATTGGTATGCGTTTTCAGGTAAAACAAAGCAAAACCAAACGACAACAAAAGCAAAAGCGAGGGCAGACAAATCAAACTTTAACACCTGCGCTCATTAAGCGTCGACGTAGGTATATTCTTTCTCTTCTTTTTTTGGACGTGGTTACGTTTGCTAGCCAGCTGCGTTAATTACCACAGAAATTAACCAGCGATCGTTTTGGGAAATAGTTGGCCACGCAGCATGCAGGAGAGCGCACCTTTTCAGGGAAGAGCGTTTAAAAAACCGAATTTCGACGTTTATTTGCATGATATGACGGAGATTAAGCGGTAGAATTCGAATCGTCCGCTAGCTAACAATATTGACAAACCAGTTATCCCGTGGGGGGCTAGCTGGATCATTGTTTATGTAAAATTGACTTCGTCAGTTTGGAAATTATATTTAACTAACTAGGCTGCTGGGACTGTTTTTCAACGAAATAAGTAATTGACGACTTTCTAATTATCTCTACCAGACCATTAGTAGTTTTCATTATTTTGAACCGATCGTTTAGCGGCTAAGCTACGTGGCTACCTATGTAAACACATGTTCGCCGGACAATAGTAAGTTGATTTCTGGAAGCCCGATGACAGGAAATTACTAATTTTAGTTTTGTTTGGAAGAATTATTATTACCTGAAGCGTTTAAAAGCTCAGACGTGCATTTTTAGGAAATAATGGATGTCCTTCTAATGTGGAAAATATACCTTTAGTGGGCTGGATACAAACTTCTTTTCAGTCTCAATACGGATTAAAGTTGTCGGCTTGCCATTCGTGGTTTATTATATTTGGGAGTACATAGCTGGCGAGCCATGTGTGCATGCCTTCAGGTAACATTAGATGACGCGGAGTGTGGTGACCGTTTTGAGTATAACATAGTGAAACTCAGCCGTTTCAGTTGGAAAAAAACCACGGTGAACTACACATGACGGTGTATTTCTAACTGTGGTAAAGGCAAATGGCAATGTGTCAGTGCTAAGGCCTGTTTATGAAGCGCCGTTTATATTGTTGCCTGATTGCTGGCTAGTTCAGACTTATATGAGGAAATGGGATGTGTTTTTGATCGATGGGCCAGCGCTCCAATGGCTCTCCGGCATGGTCTGAGTCCCGCCCCCTATCGTGTTTCTGCTGCTTCTGGAAAGGGCAGCTACGTTCCGCCGTTGTTTGCACTTTACGTACCAGGCCCATGTGGCATGAGTAGACATTTAAACACCACATTTCTGGTTTGTGAATTGGCTAACCGCCATGAAATGTAGTAAGATTGTACCTGTGGCTTTCCAATGTGCGTCTGGTTTTATGACGTATAGCTGGCTTTGCCGAGTGTCAAATCTGCATTTACATCTAATTGTACTTTTACTTGTGTAATATGTATGAAGTATTTTGATGTCGGGGTTCAGGAAAATGCTTCTTTTATATCAAGGTTGAAATACTGCCTTTGATCATTTCCTGCATCCAGCATTGTGTTCTGAGATGCTGAATGTCAGCAGGTGATGTCCCCAGTTTGTTGAAAAAAGTACTCGTATCAAACTCCTTTATCATTATCATATGTTATCACTGCATGGAAAATTTGTTGAATATCGACATGTTTTTCACGTGAGGGCTTTTTGCAGAATTTTGATTCAGATCCTTTTTGATGATGTTTGGATTTTATAGGAGCATATATATTAAAAACATTTCTCATCTTGTAGTATTAAACGGGGAACTGAACCTCCTCTGAGCAGTTGACCTTCAATTTACCACCCTCTCTCTCTTTCTTGTGTAAAATGGATGGAAATACCTGTAATGTGTTTAATTCTAAACAAAGGTTCTGAACACTTTCAGGGTTAGATCTGCAATAGAAATACTTTTCATTAAATTAAATTAAAATTAGCAAAGTTACTATAAATTAAAAATAAGATTTGCATAAAACATTTGAGCATAAAACATTTGCATTGACTCTTTTACCTTCCAGATCTAATTAGAGAAGGATTAGCTAAGATCTACCTAGAAGTAGTAATTTTATTTCTGTCTTTGTATTGTTATATATTAGGGTTCTTTTTGTGCATAGCCCAACTTAACACCAGGTACTTAGTAATACTGACACTGTTCTATTAATGGTATTTCTGTGTCTTAAAAGATTTGAAGGAAGGTGTTGTTCCTTATTTGTAGACTGGATTCCTAGAGTGTTTCTGGGACAGGGTGACATGAATCGTGAGGCGTTAACAGGCGGCATGTATTCTCTGTAAATTTTAACAAATGTGTTGATGTTCCGAGGCACGGTTTCCTTGTACGCCTCTGATGTGTGTATGCAACTGTCTGTCTTCGTAGTGTTAACCGGAATGCCTAAGGAAAAATATGACCCGCCTGACCCTAGGCGGATGTACACGATAATGTCGAGTGAGGAGGCAGCCAATGGAAAGAAGTCGTACTGGGCCGAGCTTGAAATCAGCGGTAAGGAGGATTTTTTTTTTTTTTACGCGGCGGGGCATGGCTCTATGGTCACCACTGGCTGTTCAGATCTGCTGCTGTTGACACTCTTCGTGGTCCTATTCTTGGAGTATTGAGCAAGGATTTTTAAATCGGGCACATTCTCAGTCTTTCTGCGTCCGGTCAGGCAGTTGTTTCACTTGGATGGAGAATGCGCGCAGATCTTATTTAAAAAGGCCGAAATCCAGAATGTTCTGTGTATTCAGCTTCTCGCAATGCATATTTCGGTTTAAGTAACAAAAACATCGACCTGTTTAATTCCTCTGGCTAGCTTTGAAGCTGAGAATGACCCTGTGTTTAAGCAGCATATGCACACATACTTCTAAAGTCTTGTTACTTGCCTAGTGAGTAATGTTATAGTGTAGTAGTCTGAATGTTGTGCTTCATATCTCAGGTGAGACTCTTGTCTAGTGGCCTTGAGTCAGATACTAAGCCTGATTCACAGCAGTGATGCATCCAGTGATGTGCAAGTGCGTGCGTATGTTGCCGTGTGTAATATGTCTGCACTTGTCTTTGCCACGTGCAGGTAGAGTGCGCAGCCTGAGCTCTGCGCTCTGGTCCCTTACACATCTCACTGCCCTGCACATCAGTGACAACTCTCTGTCACGCATCCCACCTGACATTGCCAAACTCCATAACTTGGTATACTTGGACCTTTCATCCAACAAGATCAGGAGCCTGCCAGCTGAACTCGGCAACATGGTATCTCTCAGGTGAGCTGCCCCCGCCCTTGCGCTCGGCTCCTGCCCCTCCCACGGCCAAGTAATCCCCGAAACCGTTCCATGAAGCAGGATTTCTCAGCTGGCTGCTGTAACTTAAGCTAGAAGTCACGATCGTCCGATAAGAGTTTAGGTATGGAGCATCCCTACCGGACAGTCATGACTTCTAGCTTAAGTTACCCCAGCTAACATACTCCCTGAAACATCTGCAAAAAAAAAAAGAAAAACAAACGATTCTAAGGACTTGGGCTTCCTAAAATAAACTCTTCAACTGTGATAATTATCCTGAACTTTCCTCTGGCTGTTGTCCACCTCCTGAGCTGGATAGAGCAGTGGTGTCGTAAGGTGTCACTTGTTTTCGAGAAATGGGGATGATGTGTTAAATGGGGGGGGGGGGGAGAGCCTTGTCTTGCTCTCTTGAACAAAAGACCTTGTGTCTTTGTTGTTTGCTGTTTAGAGAATATTCTTTCTGTCTGAAGCATGTAATTAAAGAGCTGAAAAGAGGGATTGTTGGTGTCCATTAATCTGAAGAGCCGCACGGTACAGTTTGACTCAAGGAAATGCAGTCTTCACCCAGCTATGGTTTCTGTTTCATATAAATATGTAGGTTTATTCTGACAAACCTGAATGCTTCGACAAGGGCTGCTCTGTTTAGATAGCGAGCCCTGAGGTCTGCAGTCATAGGGCAGATGGAACAGCAAGTGCTTGGCTTCCAGTACATGGGCACAATGTCTAGATTGAACTTCACTGGCATTGGTGTGCCCTGTCAGTCTCTCTAGGTTTCGATTGCTGTTCTGTCCTCTCCACTCCGCCTACTTCCTATGCCAGCTCTGCTAATTGCCCATTTCGATGCACCGTGCCCTCGGTATTAACGAGTTTGGAGCGCATCTCCAGCGAATCATCGCCGGGGCTCTCGTCACTAAAGCCAGCGCTTCTTGTCCTTTTTCAGGGAACTGCTTTTAAATAACAACCAGTTGCGGGTTCTACCTTTCGAACTTGGGAAGCTGTTTCAGTTACAAACACTTGGCTTGAAAGGTGAGTCTCTCATTTTCAGGGTCAGGACTCTGTCCAGTCTGGGAAACCACCAAAATATTTTATTCCAAGAGGTGTAGGCTGTAAGGCAGATTAAGTTTAGTTAATGATAAAATTAGCGCATGCTTTCTCATGCACTTCTGTGTAATTTTGTAAAGTTGTGTTTTGTAAAGTTATTACTTGTGCTGGATTGCATTTAAGGCCGTAATAGTGTGTATTAAGTGAAAGTCTTTGAGAAGACTAAACATTCCTCATCCGTTCTCTCGCCGCTCCCTGTAGGAAACCCACTTGCACAAGAAATCATGAGCCTCTATCAGGAACCAGATGGGACTCGTCGGTTACTAAACTACCTGCTGGATAACCTTGCTGGCACCACCAAACGCAGTGAGTGCTCCTTTCTCATTGGCCCGGTAACTTGATTGTGCTGATTGGTCAGTTTGTGGTTTGATATGTGTCAGTCATGCTGGGAGGTGTTCTTTACTAACCGCTGCCCCGCCTCCTCAGCTTAACATACTTCTGTGTTGATCCTGAATCGTTTGGCTCGCCGTCCCTTGTCCAGAGGCCTGTTGTGCTACAGCTAATCAAACGAATTCAGTGTGGGAGCTGTTTTAACAGTCTTGAGATTTGTCCTAAGTGCAGCCTGTAAAAAACCAGATTTTATTGTCCTTATCTGATAGATGTTAATGGATGTTGCCAGGAACTATGTTTTTGTCAAATCAAATTCCACCTTTGTATTGGCGTAAAGACTGTTCAGCTGAACGTATGACTGCGATAGGAAAACGGACTTGGTGGAGAGGTGTTGCATAGTGCTGTGGTCTGTTACTAGCAGCTGTGCTGCTGTTGTAGTTGTATCTTCAATTTAGAGCTAAAATGTCATTTTAAACGTAGCTGATTTGTTTCCCACTCTCTGCTCTACTGTTGCCTAAGATGTGCTTAGTAAACTCAGGATATTGGTGGTGTGTATTTCACGTGACGTTTCCTTGATCACATTGCTCCAGGCAAATTGAAATGACAAACGAAGAGCGTGTGGGATTTTTAGCTGCTTAAAGTTAACGTCGCAGACCGGGACGGGTGTAACTCATAAAATGTGTAAATGGCGGCCGTCTCTGCAGATGTCAGATTTGACGTGATGTCAAAACCGCGTCGGATGAGCAGGTTTTTCCCTGCATTGCGTGCTGCGTTCGTGTTCTGCCTAATCAAGAGGAGGTTGAAAACAGGATGTTCTGTGATCTGGGATGCTGACTCAGGGTATTCATGTAAATGTTATTCAGTTCAGTATAAATTGATTTATTTGTGCCCTGTTGTTAAATGGCAGATGTCATTGCCTTGCCCTTTTAGGCATTTTGAGCACCTTCCCAGCTCTCGCAGCCAATCCCAGTGCCAGAGCTGAAATGTGACCCCTCCTCTAGAAAACGGGACGATTTGATTATCTAGATGACTAATTGATGAACCGACGAACCTGAATAGGCTGTAACAGAGAGCCCAGGTGCGCTGATCCTGCTTTTCTCTGGCTGCAGTCTCCACAGAGCAGCCTCCGCCCAGGTCCTGGATCATGCTGCAGGAGCCGGACAGGACGCGCCCCGCAGGTAAGACCTGCCGCCCCGTCCGCGCCGTGCCCCTGTTTTTGGCGCGATCTCCGAGTCATGCCGCTTTAACCGTTCCCGACCTTTCGCTCCGCAGCGCTGTTTTCTGTCATGTGCTACAACGTGCTCTGCGACAAGTACGCCACGCGTCAGCTTTACGGCTACTGCCCGTCGTGGGCGCTCAACTGGGAGTACAGGAAGAAGGCCATCATGCAGGAAATCCTGAGCTGCTGCGCTGACATCATCAGCCTGCAGGTGGGGCTGGCGCTGCGACCGCATCTGATTGGCTTTAGAGCTGAGCAGTTATATTTAAGTGATCTCATGGCATACGTATCGTCTTGCTCTTGAACTTACAATGTTTTCCCTGTAGGGGCTTACTGCATGGAATTGTAATTTGTATTATTAATTTGATATGTAAACAGATGTTAAAGGCGCAGTTCACCTCAAAATCAAAAAAAAAATCAAATATGCTATAGTGCTATTTATCCATCCAGATCGTTCTGCTGGGAGTTGCCTAGTTTTAGAGAAATTGGATGTAGAAATGTCAGTTGTCTTTAGAATATTTTGGGACTGAACGGCATTTTTTCGGTGATGATTACACCACCGAAGCGTATATTTGAAAAATTCAACGGCATGGTCTCCTAGCAGAAATCTTGACCCGGTTACTCAAGATAATTCACAGACAGTTTTGTGTAGCGATTTTCTTTCTGCCAAACTCCACACGCCAACCATATCATTGCGCAGACGTTCGCGCCGGGCTGCTCGTGCTCCTGGTAAAAGGCGTGGATAGACTGCGCGAAAAACTTAAACGTTTAATATTTGCTTGCATCGATGTAGGGAATGATTGATATGAGATGGTGTAAAAGCAGCTGGCTGGCTTTGTGTAAGGTTGACTGGTTACATCTGCCCTGTGTTGTCTTTACAGGAAGTTGAAACGGAACAGTACTATAACTACTTTCTGGTAGAGCTGAAAGAGCACGGATACGAGGGCTTCTTCAGCCCGAAGTCCAGAGCCAGGACCATGTCCGAATCGGACCGTAAGCATGTGGATGGGTGTGCAATATTCTTCAAAACTGAAAAGTGAGCCTGCCCCCCCAAGACCCGCTTCTTTCGGCGTTCCGTGCCGTATCAGCTGTGCCACCCCGTTAAATCTCGCTCGTGTCGCCTACAGGTTTGTCTTGGTGCAGAAACATACTGTGGAGTTTAACCAGCTGGCCATGGCTAATTCGGAGGGTTCGGAAGCCATGCTGAACCGGGTTATGACCAAGGACAACATTGGGGTTGCGGTGCTGCTCGAGATTCGCAAGGAGATGATGGAGCAGACGGGTGGGTCTCCAGGCTTATGCCGCACTCTTGGAGTCGTGTACTGTGGTGACCCCGGCTTAAGCTACTCTTGCTTTCCAGCTGGCAAACTGCATGGGATGGAGAAACAACTCCTCCTGGTGGCTAATGCTCACATGCACTGGGACCCGGAGTACTCCGACGTGAAGTTAGTCCAGACCATGATGTTCCTGTCGGAGATCAAGAACATCATTGACAACACCACGAGAAGCCTCAAGTTGAACTCCATCTCCGGTGAGACCAACGCCATCCCCCTCGTGTTGTGCGCTGACCTCAACTCATTGCCCGATTCTGGTAAGTTCTTTGCCAAATGTATTAGCCAAATGTGCACTAGGTATTTCCAAAGAGTGTGAGGATCTGATTGGAGCTTGGAGGAGACTTGGTTTTGCGTGACCAGTGGATGGTGCTAGAGAGACCATGGGTGTGGCTTCCTGAGTGACAAATGGTGTGACGCACGTCTGTAACGTGTACAGGTGTGGTGGAGTACCTGAGCACGGGAGGGGTGGACAGCACGCACAAGGACTTCAAAGAGCTTCGCTACGTTGACAGCCTGACCAACTTCAACTGCAACGGAAAGAAGGGCACACCCAACGGCAGAATCACGCACGGCTTCAAGCTGAAGAGCGCCTACGAGAACGGCCTCATGCCTTACACCAACTACACCTTCGACTTCAAGGTACAGTCCCTTCTCTTTCTCTGGGTGCTGGGATTTTCTGGTTGCTTCTGTCAGAGGAGTCTCTAAAGCATCAGTTGTCTTCTAGCTTGAGCCGATTCCCTCAAGTCAAAGCACATTAATAAAATGAGCGAGACTGCTTTGAGCTATGTGCGGAGCTACGCGTTTCCCGTTAAACAGTATCAGAGCTTATCTTTCTATGGCCAGTTTACAGACTCTCCCAATCTTGATGGTCGTAGAGTTTTATGTGACCTGTCAATTAGGTTCCGTTGGGTTCTTTTTAAGAACTTGCCAAATGAGCATAGCTTGGAAATACAAGTATTTCTGCTTGACCCATCTGGTTATCTTTTGACTCGTGCAATGCTAAATTGAAATGTCTGCAGACATTGACATTAAATAGTTCTGAAGCATGACTAAATATCGTGGACCTAATCCTGACTTTAGTGCACTTTGTGTAACGAGAACTTTAAATGCGGATAAAATGACCCCAAGCTAGCTAAAGATTTTCCTGGTCGATGCTGGTCTGCAGGATAGTGAAGCACGAGAGGTTTAAAAAGCTCTTTCCTTTTCTCTTTCAGGGTGTCATTGATTACATCTTCTACTCTCAGCCTCTGCTCAATGTGTTGGGAGTCTTGGGGCCAGTGGATCCAAACTGGCTTGAGAACAATGTCAGCGGTTGCCCACATTCTCATATCCCCTCTGATCACTTCTCCCTATTTGCACAGCTGGAGCTAGTTCTGCCCTATACGCCACCAGTCAATGGAATCCACCTGCAAGGCCGCAGGTAGTCTTCCGAGCCACTGGAGGGAGCTAATTCTCCCCAAGCGCTTTTCTGTAAATTTTTGAAGAAATACATAATCTGTATAATAATATGATCAGAGAAGTGAGGTATGGCCAACAGGGATTTTTCTCTTTTTGTAATGGTTTTTAATAGATTTTAATTGACGCTAAAGTCAATGCTGGTAATACTTTTACCATTTTCAGGCGCAATGTAATGATCTGGACTCGTAGATACTTTTTACACTCTCCCCACTGTTACTGCGACGATACCCATCGAAGTTAATATTTACGTTCTCTATCAGCGGTCCACAGTTAAAATTCTCTATTGATGAATGCAGTGATTTCACAGGTGGAAGAACTCAGGACCACACAGGCATCATAACACACACAGGGAAGAGAGTGCACCATCCATAGCTATCCAAATCCAAGCTAGTTTTCCGGCTGTGTTAAAAATCCTCACCTTTTCGTTTTGCCTTTATTTGCCATGAACCCCCCCCTTTTTTTTGCGCACAGTAATACCCTCCTGTGTCACGCATTGTTCGTTTTAAGAGGCGGACTTGTTAGCGAAGGAGAGAGCCGGCCAAACTTGCTTTACACTCTATGGTGCTGAAACCAACCAACCCTCCTGTTGCTACAAGTCCCGCCCCCTTTTTAATTTTAAACCTCATATTGCCATTGTATAGCAGTAGTATGTTATACGTCTACTGGCTCTTAAAGCCATACTGCTTGTTTTTTTTGTGGTGATTGTAATCACAAAAACCCCTTAATTCTGACTTCTAGGAGCTCTGCAGCTTAATTTATTCAGCTGAATTTAATGTCTTTCAAATATTTCAGTCTTTTGTTTTACAGCGTTGTTTTCTTCTCTCTTCAAACGGTGGGAATGAAGTTGGCCGCTCTGTAGCCCCTCTCCTTTACAGAGTTTTTTTTTTTATATTTTTTTTTTTAATCGTCGGTCGATTTAAGCAATTGGGCTGTAGCGCCACCTTGTGGACTGGGGTGGAGGGAGTCGACTGAGGGCACAAGACAAGGGAAGGTTCCCTCCTAAGGGCGCGAATGATGTCCCGGCCAAGCCCGACGGCCCTCTCTGCTGCAGTAGCTCTCCAGTGCCCTTTGCAGGGACCAAGGGGGTGATTGACTGTCGACTCTTGGAGGTCTTAGTGTGGCATTACAGCTGCCATCGGCACCAGCGTACACACACACACACACACACACACACACACACACACACACACACACACACACACACACACACTTAGACTTAGCTGCCAGTAGTGACCTTCACAACCATACCTTCATGTTTCATTGTAGGGGTTTTTCATACAAGTATTTATAATATTGAAATTTGGAATTAGCGTTTACATGATTGTATATGAACTGCAAACGACCTGATTTATTGCATTTTTGTACTTGGAATTCTAATAATCAGATTTGGGGAAAAAAAGATTGTATTGTGAACTAAATTTATATCAGTTTTAACGTGTTTAAAGACACGACCAGCTTGTACAAAAGACTTTTTAAGAAAAGAAAAAAAAAAATCAAAGAAAAAAATTGTTCCTGTAATCGCTGCTACCGTTTGCACTCCCATGGGTTCCGTTCCTTAGATGTACTACAGTGGTGTTTATTTCCAAAATGTTGCACTCTAGGCAGATTCTGACAGCACTTCAGGAGTCCATCTGCTCGTTCAGGCAGCTTCCGCCAACATGCCCCGAGTCACCCCCCCCCCCCCCCCCCTCGGGGCGTATGAAATAGCGAGGGAAGTACCCCGCCCCCCATGCTTTCGGCTCTCTGGAGAACGGACCCCCCCTGTAGGTCTTGGGAAAGATGTGTGGAGGAGACCGGACGCTGAAGGGAGAGTTTTTTTCTTTAAAAAAAAAAAAAAAAATGCATTGTGCCTCAACGATTCTGTTGGTCACATCGGTTGTGCAATCGTCTGACAGCTGTGCAGCTCTTCAGAATTATTAGTTTTTTTTAGGATTCTGTCCAGTTCAATATCTGCTGTGGAAGTTAATATTGTTGTTTCTGGTCTCCTTGTGGGTTTACGGAGTTCTGTAGTAATCAGTGACTCATTAATCGTTGGGATCTGTCTGATTTCTATCAAATCATACTATCAGTGCCCTTGCATTTGCATGCTGCTCTGCCTCCCAGAGAATCATCCTTCCTTGGTCTCATTAATAACCAGTTTAGCTGTATAGGGCCACTTCCTCTTCCTTAACTCAGGCAGTTCTCTCATCTTTGTTTTAGGTCTTTCCCAAGCGCTAGACCATGGGTATATATTTTATTTTCTCTTCCTGCCTACAGTGCCATCTGTTGCATACTGTTATGAAGCCAAGATGTAAGCTAATCTGTTACTGTAACTTAGCTTTTTGTTGTTTGTTTTTTTTTTTGTGGGCTTTAAGAAAAGAGCACAGCCTAGCTTGTCGATTTCCAATACCACTGAGTTCTGGTACAATTGGCCATGTCGTTGGAAAAAGGGGAAATAATTCCCAAGGTTTTTAATTGGAAATTGATTGACAAGCACTTAAAGCTGGTAACGAGTGCAGCTACTACCTAAAATCGACTATTACAGCTTTTAAATATGTGCTGTTGTACAAACCAATTTTAATTTAATAGATTTTAACTTTCCAAAGGAAGAGATACAGTGAAGTGATAGGTCTGAGATGTCCTCTTTACCCAGAGCCTGCTCTTATCTATTTAAAATTTCCTTTTCACTTGTTTCTGTTGAACAAAGTGTCCAGTTGATTATATTGAATTGCTGACTATTGTAGTTGATTAAAACAGCCTTTTTTTTTGTTTTTGTAAAGTGTGAATAAACGTTGTATCTCATTTTCTTTCTTTGAAATGAATCTTGTTGTTCAGTGTGTATATCATGATTATCCTGTGGTTGAATGATTTCATCTTTTCTTTAACCCATCGTTTTCCATGATGCACAGACCAAATTCTTTTATAAAAGTTTCATAAATGCAATGAATTATGGGTTTATGGTTTCTTATCTGAGAATCGGAGTCCTTGTTTCCATGTTACCATTGAAAATGCAGTCGGACACATGAGTGATTGCCACCACATAGGAAATGTCATCTCCGCTTGTCAATCTGAAGGCATTAGACTGTACTGCCCCCGCCCTCCCCCATGTAGCATAGGCACAGAGCCGCTTTCACTGTTTTGGTAAACGCTTTAGTGAATGGATCCCTTGTAAAGTGATGTGACGTTTTTTTTTTTTGAAAGCACAGCTTGTAATGGCTGCATTGGAATTTGGGTCTCCTGTCACTTCTGAGGTGTGTCGGTCCATGCTTTCGCCCCACCCCCAAACAAATCCAATCTTGTAGGTCTCCAGCTATGGCTGTAGGTGCAAAGGGCAAGTCAGTCATGGTGGACATTCTAGTTACGATCAACCGCTTGCACGTACACATAAGACTACCTTCCCCTCTGAACTCGATGTTTTATATTTGTGGTACTTTCCTAGTCTGTATTTGCACTCTGATCATCAGTGAGGCTGTTTTAAGGCTCGACTATTTTGTTTGGGTAGCCCCGCCCCCATCCTACTTTTGCTCGTCGCTCATTGGCCAGTTGCATCCGTGTTACGTGCGTGTTCAGGTTTCTAGCTGCTGCTTAAAAGTAATAGCGGGAAAAATATTCTGCCGTTTTAATGTCAGTGGGGGAAAACAATGCGGATCTCCTTGTTGGTATTGGGTTATTGTAATCTTTAAGGGTCATTGCGGTCTGGTAATATGATGTCAATTTTGGAAGAAGCTAAAGTTGAAAACGACGTTTTTTAGACCCTACTATCTTACAGCAGTTTCCGCTGAACTCATCTTCTGTCCCATTTCCTCATCCGCTTGGTTATAACTTTCATGTAGTAGTTGTGCAGCAAACAGGACTGTAGCTGCCCGTATGCGTGTGTATAAATATATATAAATATATATATATATAAATATATTGACTGTCATATGTGAATGCACTGGACCAACTCTTGTTTACCATTCATTAAATACCAGCAAAACACTTGCACAATGTTTTACGAATGTTAATATAGACATAGGCAGCTGTTTTTAAATCATTACTAGGAACTATTAAAAATGCCTAATGGTAAACAAGGATTTTTCAATTTTACTGTTGTCCTTATGTCTTGGTTACCTTTTCGATTAGTTTGTTTTTAACAGGGTCTGCTTGTTTCCTTTACACCTATGTATTTTTCCTACTTATGGTTGAAAATAAATTCTATATCTGTTTCAGTCAAGTTGTGCTGTAGTCGTTTCACTGACTCGTCCTCACTGAAGAGATTTGTCGGTATTTCGTTGTTAAAAGTAAAGGTGGTGGAGATGCCGCAACGTTAATTGCCAAAAGATTATTGTGCGAGAGAAATAAAAGCGGCCGGAGGAATGGAAGTCGCAGAAAACTACGCTGTTCCCCAGTGCAGGTCTCCAACGTTATGTATGTAATATGCTTTAATTTACAGGCATGCTTATCTAGAACAGTCACAAAATGCAAAGACCTGAAGTATTTTAAATGCTTTGTTTACATACACGAAACAGTTGATGGAAATCAGATTTGGTTAGAACTCCATATAGACTGTAAATTGCTAGTGTACTGCAAATGCAGTGAAATGTTGCAGTGGTCATGTAAACTTACATAGGTTTACACATGTAATGCACATATGTAGGCCTAATTAATGTGTCCGTGCACTATATACGAGCTCACAAAATCTCAGTTGAACGATTTACTTCGTTCTGCTTGAAGTTACGCCAGTTTTATGAAAATGCGTTTGCGATAAAAAGGAAAAGGTATTGGGTAGGCTTTTACGTATAAATACTTTTTTAATCGGTTGCAGCGAGGAAGGTATTTCTGCTGAATGTAAGCCCGCTGTCTGGCCGATAGGTGGCACTGCATGAACAGCATATCCAAAACCTCGCCTAAGGGCAGCGAAGCTCAATCCGCGTCCGTCTCCCATTTACAATGGATTTGTTTACAACCACAGTGTCATGATATATTGTTTGATATTTGGCTTAACGTTCGTATCTGAATAAATATAGAATATATGTGTTCTTGATTTATAAGCATATCAAGCACGTATCTCTTGAAGGGTTTAGGTCAGTCTAGCATCTTGGTCAAGTCTAAATATATTGAAAAAATATAATCGTTTCACAGACCTAACTTTTGAAATCATATACCTTATTTGTAACTGAAACTACACATTTCCCCTCCGGCTTGATTTACACTCTGTGTCCTTTTAATCCCGGCTGGTCCCCGAATTGGGCCATTTCCCCGTCATTGACACCGCCATGAAAAGAGAGAAGCTGTGAAGGAGCGTCCGCCACAAGTCAGTGTTACTGTCGCCACGCCGCACGGCCCTTTGAGGGAGTCATTCACTTACGGCAATGCAGTCCAGCCGTCATCGTCGCTTCCTGACTTTATTTCACTTGTATCTCGAAATTGTGTGGGAATAGGCTTCATTAGTAACCCGATGTATTATTTGTAGTGAAAGTTATGCATTTTTACTTCTGTAATCAGCTGTGCATTACTGGAGGATAAATGTTTTATGCTGATCATTTTGACAGTATTATGTATATTCCAGGTTAATTATTATCTTCTTAATAGATGTTTTAATTATGTTGAGTGCCCCTTTCCCCCCCAACAAAGTATAGTGAAAACAGAAATATTCATTTATGATTCAATTTTACCTTTTAGTATTAAACTCCATGCACTGTCAGTGCACCAATACATCTGAAGTCTCCTTTTTACCTTAAAATTGCAACAAAGCATTTAGCGTTGTTTAAATGTGCAATACACTAACCTCATCTATCCATCCATCCATCCATCCATCCATTTGCACCTCTTATCCAGGATTGTGGAAACTCTGGAGCCTATTCCATGAAGCACAGTGCACGGAGCAGGATTTATACTGGAATGCCACTCTCCGAGCCGCGACTAGTATAATTTAATTGTAACTTATCTGCTAAATGTTACATTTTTTATATTTATCTTTTAATAGGTACAGGTGTATTGGTCCATGCATTTTTATATATACAGCTTTGTCTCTGTTCAACACGCTGTTCCCTCACACCTCTGAGACCAGGATTCTAGTCTCCGCCACAACTCCATGTGTGTGGAGTTGCATGTTCTCCCCGCGTCATGGTGGGTTTTCCTCCTGGTGCTCTGGTTTACCCCCACAAACCAAATACATGCTGAGGTTAACTGGAGTTACCAAATTGCGCCATAGATGCCAGTGTGTGTGAGATCGCGCCCTGTGATGGGTTGGTGCCCCATCCTGGGCTGTTCCCTGCCTTGTGCCCATAGGCTTCAGACCCCCTGTGACCCTGAAGAGGATGAGGGGTTTCAGAAAGTGGATGGATGGATGATCATCTTCTGGTGTGTAAAGCCATGCTTGTTTCATCCCTGCAATGCTGCATGATATAAGTATTGGTATATTGTACTTCTAAATACGCAGTTGTTTTTGCAGACCCTCTGGTCTTTGCATCTCATGCCAGTGACCTTTCATAAACAGAAGGGCAGTTTCAGACTGACAGGCTAGCGTGCATTGGCTCAGTGTTTTCTTACACATGTAAACATTAAGCAAGGTTTCCACTCAAAGCAGCCACTAGTCATCTCATGAATTTTGCTGGTGTTTTTGGAGAGACCCTGTTTGTCTAAAATTTATTGGTTCAACACATTTCCCAGTCTGTTTTTAAAAATACAAAATGTTCTAGTGTCCTTGCCAGATATTTTCCATAGAGAAACTATTTAAAAAATATCAGATGTTTAATAGTGCAACATGCATGTGCCACTATTAGTGAAGAGCAGAACTACATACAGTGTAATTAAAGCACGGCCTTCGAACCCATGCACATCCGGTGACACTTTTGGTAAGACAGAAATTCGGCAATCCCTATGAGGGTAAATTTCTGTGCCCAGTATTGCAGAAGAGATAAATACAATGAATGATAGTTTAGGCAGCAATAAATTCAACACATACTCCCATAATCATATATGACTCAGTGCATTGACTCAGGCTCCGCCTGCGATCTGAAGGTTATCGATTCAAATCCCCGGTCGGCAGAGTGATTTCACCATTGGTCCCTCTGAACAAGGCCCTAAAGCCCAATTGCTCCAATTGACCCTGTTTTCACAAAAAAAGAAAAATCTGTCACCTTGAATAACAGCTTCTGCTATATAAATAAAATGTCAATATCTAAAGAAAAAACTAATTAAACTTAGAAAGAAAATTAAAAACGGTGCCAACAGTCTGCCACTATGGTAAATATCGTTGAGATTTTGTTGCATGCTTTTCCCGATTCGGTCTGAGAGGCCCCTCTGTTCCCTCGTCCATTAGGGCATCTCCACAGCACAGGGCACCCGCAGCACAGGCCACCCGCAGCAGGTCCGCCATGCACAGCAACCCCTGCCTCTGCCCATTAAGCTCACTCTTACCAGCCCTCCTTGAGTTGACGTGCATCCATTTTTGACAGGCCTGGCTTCCCGCTGCTGAACCCTCCTGCCCCTCATCCAGAGTAATGGGATTCATTTATTCATCAGAAGTGAACTGGATTCTGAAACCGAAGCTTTTTTAACCCCCCAGTTCCTTTCGCCCCTGACTCCTCCGCCCGCTACGTCTCTGTGAAACCTCTCGTCTTCCGTGTGGCCCTGTGCAATCTTAGGGAAGCGGGGATATTTTAGCACGCCGAGTGAATCCAGCGAAGATCTATGAATAATTGCAAAGAAGGGGAGACAAGGAGAGACTGAAATTAACACTGACGGGTAGCACTTTGACATGAAGGGGGAAGACGAGCTTGGCTGTCATCTGGAAAAAGGTGCTGATCAAGTTTTAAATGAAAGGTGGCGATGTTCCTCGATAAGTCTGAGACCTGCGATTTACACAGTGATTCCATTTTCTATTGGAAGTGTTTCGCTTTCATTTCGAAGATGATCAGGCGGCGATCAGACATAGCTGATTTTCAGGAACCATGCGGCATGAAAACTAAGTCAGGGCATCACCTTCAAGGAGGGTTTTGGGTATGTTTTCAGCAAAACATGAATATGAGGATGTGGATTTGCTTAATGAGCTGTTATTGCTTATAAATCTGAAGTGTGTTTAACCTGGAAAACCTTTCAGACAACAAACACTTATGTGGCTGCAGTATGTAGTTCTTCGTGATTCTTTTCTTATTATCATTTAGGAATCTATGGTATGGTATTACGGTATTTCAACCCTGGTGTATTTAGGGCTTGACAGTCTGAATGCCTTGTTTAGTCTGTTGATCAGATTTGTGAGTCTTATAGACTAACATTATGGGTCTTATAAAAGGCTGGACCTCCTCTCTGTTAATACCATACTCAGTACATCAGTACACACTGGATACAGATTAAGTACATGGAATGTAAATATGTAATTAGATAAGTAACCCTGGAGAGTCGCATGTGTCTTTTTGGAGATGACGTTGATAAGCTTTGAATTTTACCTGTAATTAGTACTATTACCTTGCCAGTCAGATGCTTCTGTTCAAAGCTGGATTTTACTGGAGGCTGAGATACTTGTTGGTCAATGGGCCCCCCGACAAGGTATATCATTAGCAGCAGAGCGGTGGCTTGCGCTGCGTCATGTGACATTCCCAGCGATTCCACGAGGTTCTGTCGCGCGCGCGGTGTCTCGGCCCCTCGCGCGCGCGAGCAGCGCGCAGACAGCCACGCGGCTTGTTACCGAAGTCACGCTCGCGCCGGTGCCCTGTCAGCCCATCTGCCCGAAAGTCTGAAAGAAAAGCCAATTTGCTTCAAGCTGTCAATACTGTAACCAGCGGTAACCGTATCCATGCCTGGACATTCTGTTTAATAGAGAAACGGGAGATGGCAATATTTGTTCATTATTTGCCTAATAATAACACCCAATATGAGCACCTTTGAACCCAGGGCTGATCTGCCCCTTTCCTCCTCTGTGGCGGTTTCGGTAAGAGACGAACATCTTTGCTGGAACGTGATTTGAAGGAAGGCAGAGATCTTTCATTTAGCCTCTATTGGGGTCCATTCCTTCATTAATCTAAACAGATTTTTATCACTCCACGACATTTAATGTAATTTAAAAAGATGACCAACCTTTCTCTCCTCGTCTGCCTGTACCGTGTCTGCTTCGATTAACTGTCTTTTCTTTTCTTGAAAAGACGCTTTAAGTTTCCATGTAAAGGGTAATTGGAGCAAAATCCATTATGGAGAGCTATGTGTGAATCTCTGTGAACAGTGATACCTGCATATATTACATATACTGTTGTTTTTTTTGTATGAAAGGTTTCGTTTTACTGCTGTGGTCTGTTTTGAGGTGCTGAAGTTTATTCCTGTCTCATTTATTAACAATAGCAGGCAAACATACTTTTTTTTAAACAATAATTGCTGCCTTTTTAAAATCTCAAATACAGGCAGCGCTCAGCTTACATGAAATCAATTTAATTAGGTCCGGGTTTACAAAAAATATAGATGGATACGCCGCGTTTAACGGAAGCGCTAATGCAAAAAGGCGACAAGTCTGTAAGTAGCCTACATAAATAGATTTTTCTTTCTCTCTGTTCATTTGCTCTTAGTAATGCTATGGGTCATTTGAAAACTACTTAAAAATATGTAGTTGAATCTGTAGTGTGATTTTGTTGCCAAGAAATTGTTAAGGGACTGGTCCACCAGATTTTCTGCCGGCTCACCCACGCTATTATTTCCGGCTCCGCTACTGGCCTGTAAGTAAATTAACACTTTTCATTTTTTGGACATGCGTCCTTGAGCATGTATTACTAGTATATTATTTGCATATGTGTTTTTTTTTTTTTTTTGCTATAAGACGTCTTGAATGGCATGGGAAGGTAAATCCGACTTACGCGAAATCCGACTTGCGTAAGGGTTTTTGGAACTGTTCGCTCGCGTCAGTCGAGAACCGCCCGTCTAAGAATTACCGTGATGAAAAACCGGATACATGTATGGTCAGGTTTACACGGGACAGGGCTGGGCGCTGCCAGACGCGTGTTCTTACAGTAACGCTAACTCTGGGCCCAGATTCACCAGAAAAGTGTCTATAGAGCGCCTGATGAATCTCAGCTGAATTTAAGCTGCGCACTGTTGCCTTCCAGGCGTGGGACAAAGCGTGATGTCTGATGACAGTTTTAAAGCGACTCCGGGAATGTGCTCGTAAGAAAGCCACACTCTCACATATATTACTTGCTCCCGATTTCTTTTTTTCCGTCATCCAAAGGAAATGTCACAGCTTTAAGGCACTTAAACAGCTACCTGTTCAGATTGTGGGTGAGATAGCAAGCAGCGCGGTGGCGTTGCTCTCGCCGGAAGCCGCCGTTGTTGCCGCGTTGCCGAAGTGCAGCCGTTCCTGCGTCTGCTGCGGTCAGGCCTGGCCGAAACGCTTCCTTTTAATGAGATAACGTCAGAAATGCGAGAAAGGCGAGGTGGAATTTACCTTGCTGCAGTCTGCTGAAAAAAATACTAGGTGATGCTGCATTTACGTCGATGCTTTCCCTGTAGAAAGATCACAGCAGACGTCCTTCTCAGATGTAGCTGAAGGATCTGTCCCTGGCAAAGGTTTGCGAGCTCACTGACCGGAAGTTTCCACTCCGGCTTCCAGCTGTGACCCTGCTCTTTCTAGTCAGTTTTCCTGACATCTCATATTTCCCATCTCCTACTCAACAGTCCATCAGTTTCTCTAGTCTCCCTAAGGTTTTCTCCTACCTTTATGGTCTCCTTGATGTACACTCTGCTTTATATTGCTTAGACCTTCCACATACCTGCTGTCATTTATCCAGGGTAATACTTAACCCTGCATGCTTAACACTCTTTCTATTACATCAATGTTAGAAACAAACCTGGAAAGATGTATGTGTGTATGTATTTGTGCGTGTGGTAAATTCAGTTGATTAACCTTGTTTATTTAAATATATAAGCTATGTCCTGCTTTTTTATCCTACATAGTGCACCATAATTGTGCAAAAAAAACAAAAAAAAACATGTGTGATTTTGAATGTAGTTACATTTTTAGGAAATGAAAGGGACATTAAAATGTATGTAATTGACACATTAATTAAGGAATGTCTGATTTTGAAAGTAAATGTATTCTGCAAAACATTCGGCAATTTGTAGTCTTTTATAGGCTGCGTAGTCTTTTATTGGACATTCATAATTTAGTCAGAATTTTCGCTTTCTAATTTAGTAAGAAAAAGCTGTATGTCAATTCAGTTTTGCCTTATCCTGTTAGTAATGAAAGACACAACAACGTGCTTTTTATAAAAGTTTCTGCACAAATAAATACCCCTAATACATGGATTGCATTATTAGAGCAATAATAAGTATCGTAATATTGTTTCAGCCTGGTTTTAGAATTAATGTCCGTTCCCATCAGAGATATGCGATTAATGGCCGGAACATTCCGTGCGAGGGTCTGTGTTCTATTATTAAATTCTTTCCCCGTGTTACTATCAGAGCATGTCACCCATAGGTTAAAAAGGTCTGATATATGAAAAATGCTAGTTCTCTATCCATTAATCTTCTCGGTGAGTATTCGCTATAAGGCCACTATAATGCTGGAACGTGTCCCAGGAAGCATGGCACATGAGCCAGCAGGCACCCTGGACTGGATTCCAGTCCATCGCCGGGTGTACGCACCCGCGCACACACTCTCACGGATTATGGGCAATTTAGAGAGACCTGTTACCTAACCGCATGTTTTTGGACCAGTGCGAACTCCAGACATGCAGAGCTAGGGGTGCGAATCGAACCCGAATCCTGGACATATGAGGTTTCTGTGCTAACCACTGAGCCGCCATCCTGCTCATAGTTTTTCTACTTTATGCCAAAAAAATATATATACACACACACACACATACACACATTTATATATATATTTATATATTTAAAACGAACACATGTCTGGTTTTGTAGCATACAAAACTTGATCTTGTTGTGGTGTGGAAAATAATGGAGCCACACTGACTGCCAAAAATTCTATTAGAAATTGAGAGACTATCTCTAGGAGGATGAAAAGCCTTGGAGTTGAAGGAGTGTGTGTGAAAAGGCATGATAGCTTCGATGCGTGCTGTTATTCTGTGTGTGTGTGTGTGTGTGTCTTCCAGGCCATATGCCATCTGGCAGAGGGATCTCGAAAACCCTAGATAACAAGCTCAGTGGGTAATCGAGTGTCCAGAGGGTTAGAAGGATAGCTGTAGATAGAGAGTCCTGCCCAGATACCCTTGGGTCCGTGGGAGGGATCCACAGAAATGACAGCGATGCTGATGAGTCAGTGGGCAGAATCCACCATCCTCATTTTAATGAAAAAGGGATGAGAAGAAAAGAAAAAAAGCAATCAACCAATGAAGGAATGCTCGTGTTCATAGACTTTTTTTTTAAAAAGGTTTTTTTTTTTGTAATATTGTTGCCGTAGTGAATCCTTTCAATTCTGAAAAATGGCCTTGCCGATGTGAATACACAGCTTAGTATTTGTGAATGATGCGTGACATTATTTGTGTAAGGATTTCTAGAAGATTGGAGAGCGTTATATCAGTTTTTAGTTTTTACTTGGCTTTCAAACATTTTTTTTTGCTTTCTGGAGCATTATATGAATATACTGGTTTATTTCCGCAAAAATAATTTAAATCGACTATGACATGAAATGACTATGACAGAAAAATGTCTGAGTGGCTGTAAACAAATGATAAAATGCATCTTTTGAGAGGAAAATTTGTGTGTCAGTTGAAGGAATATTTTGTTTTGTTGCTATGAGATTACTCTGAAATGTAGCCTAATGTAAGATTTTCATTTGTATTGTTAGAAATTGTTTTCAATTTGAATAGCATTCATTGAAATCTGGATTGTATTGTATTGGTATAATTCCTGTTTAAATTTTAAGCATTTTTTTGTAGCAGAACCACTCCAGTGACCTTTTAACCATCATGTCCCGCTTTCTTGACTCAATGGAAGTTCCAGTGGGATTTTTCAGCCATTCCATGCACATTACCCACAATGCACCCTGTTTGCTTCCTTAAGCAGAACCTCCCCTTAGTCTTTGGTGGGTAATTTTCTGCCAGCTATGTGCCCGAGAGAAGCGTGCGAGTGAAGAGGTTGTTATGGTGCATGGTCCCAGTCCCCAGACATGAAGGGGGGGGGGGGGCAGCACCCCCTATGGCCAGAATGCATCTGGTCTGACTGGCCTGGCAGAGCCGTCAGATTCTTTTATGTCCCCCACTTCCCTCCTCTGCTTCTGACCGAGACCTGATGGTGCTTTTCACTTGTGGGGTCCTTCAGCCCCCCCCCCCCCCCACTGACCCCCCTACCCCTTTCACAATAGTGAATTCCTTTCAAGGCAGCATGTCACCGTCAACTTGGGTATAAGAAAGAAACAGTGTTTAAGAAGCTGAGTTCTCGATGAAATGCTCTGATCAGAAGTCCCTACAATACTCTCTATTGTACTATGAGCCTTTTAAATTTATACTTGACTCCTAGCCTTTCAGGAGAGCGATGTTTCCTTGACTTTTACGCGTGTTCCGTGTTTCTCAGACCCATCGAAAGGCAAATATAAATATAATATTATTAAATACAACAACAAGCCCAGAACCATGTATAATGATTTTCTCTTACAATCCGCACAGAGTAGTTTCGAATTGAGAGTTGAGTGGAATTGATGTTGTTTATTTGGCTTATTGCAGATTGATAGGATGGAGGCTGACTGCAGATTCACTTGCTTCTCACACACTAGAATCGCCTGTAACTTTGTAACTGGGTTTTAAAAACACATGGTGTTTATTACAGATCCGCCGCGAGGGGGTCACTGCCGTCACACACTTTCCCGGGGGCTTGCTTTTATTGTACCCGGCCGTGTTTCAGCACTGCTTTTTAAATGCTGGCTTTGTTCTTGCCCTCCCCCCCACAGCTTGCTGCAAGCGAGGTGGATTTCGTTATTTGTTCGTTATACCTGGTGATCCCATTCTGTGCGGTGTTTCTGGGCTAGCAAGATCTCATAAACGTCTACAATACAAGATGCAACAATAATATGAATGAAAAATAATAATGACAGTTATTAATAATGACATAATGTAAAGCTTTATTCATCCTGAGGGAAATGACTGTGTCAAGACACCGTGCAAGATTACAACAGCAGAGCGTAATAATGTAAAATAAAGATTACAAGTAAAACAGCGAAAAAGGGAAAAAAAGATGAGACGTATAAGGTAAGTAAAATTGGCGTGTGCTAATGTGCAAAGAGATGTGAGTAGGGAACTGTGGAAATGTGCAAAGAGATGTGTGTAGGGAACTGTGGAAATGTGCAAAGAGATGTGTGTAGGGAACTGTGGAAATGTGCAAAGAGATGTGTGTAGGGAACTGTTGAAATGTGCAAAGAGATGTATGTAGGGAACTGGAAATGTGCAAAGAGATGTATGTAGGGAACTGGAAATGTGCAAAGAGATGTGTGTAGGGAACTGTGGAAATGTGCAAAGAGATGTATGTAGGGAACTGTGGAAATGTGCAAAATATAATCTCATACACCTTCAAATGTACCTGAACAAGTAGAGTGTTACACTAACAATATGAAGGGCGTTGGTTCAAGTCCCAAAAAATATTTTAACCCTTCCATCTACTATAAGTTGCTTAGAATATATGTTAGATAAATGTAAATCTAAATAAATACTATTAAGAACAGAGTCCCCCAGTGAGAGTCTCCCAGTGATGATAATAATTAATGATGGCAGGGTAGCTCAGTGGGTAGGGCTGTAATCTCACACCACCTGGGTTTTGGGTGAGGTTCCTGCCCCCCCACTCTGTATGTGAGGACTTTGCCCCCCCCTTCAGTTCCTGCAGGTTTCCGTTGGGTACGATAGTATCCTCCCACAGTCCCAAGCCGCGGTGTTAAGCGAAGGCCCTTCCTGATGGTGACGCTCCAGGCCTTAAACCCATCCCACAATATGGAGGGGCAAGATGCCACCAGCCCTGGCTGCCTTCAGTGACTTGTAGTTTCCAGGCTCAAGGACAGGAATGAGCTGCTGGAACCTTGGACCTCTGGAGGTGTCCTGCAATAGGAGCTGTGCCTGTTCAAATGGAGACTGAGCTGGAGGTACGGGGGCAAGGTCCTGATAGCAGAACCTTTTGCGCAGGTTGTTTCTAATGCAGAAAACATTGCGATTACATTCAAGCGCTCAATTACTGTCAAGCAGATCAGTGTGAGGTCTGCCTGGCGTGTCTCATTTCCCAACAGCAACATCCATACTGGATAAAATGACACTTTCTGCAGTTGTCTGGCAAAGGCTCACGATATTATTACTTAGCGCTACTCCTCACTAACGGGTGATGTAGTTACCGCTCACGTTTTTAGATAGGCCAGTTTCAGAAAGCATCCATCCATCCATTCACCTTCAAGCCGATTTTCCTGGTGAGGGTTCACGGCAATTTAACTGAACAAAAAACTGACAGCAGATGACAGTTTTGCGCGCATGTCGTCAGTGCATATTAGCTTTAGATCTATTACACATTAGAAAAACGTTTTTTTTTTCGTTTCGTGACTTTTAATTTGAAAGGGAAACTTGAATCTGGTTAATTTCAAAATAGCCTATAATTCATGTCCATTTAACGTTCATCACGGAGCATCTGGGCAGTTTTCGCTGCAAACATTATCTTTCCCTTATCTCTGTGAAGTAATACTTGGCTGACTGCGAGTCGGAAAAGAAGAGAGAGAAAGAGGGGGAGAGAGAGAGAGAGAGAGAGGGGAGAGAGGGAGCGAGAGACGGCAGAGAGCGAAGGCGACTGAGCGCAGGAGAGAGAGATCCCGGTCACTTTACGGAGTTGTGCGCTTCGCTGTGCTGGGTCTCGGGCATCTAAAACTCACTATAAAATTAATTTCGTCTCCTGCGCAGTTGGAGACTGCTATGGATGTTGCGCCTGGATTTGCATTGGTTATTTTTATACGTTTACTTCTCCACTCGAATGGCCTTTACATCTCCAGTAGTATAGGTACGTGTTACTGTTTATCCTGCGTGTACCTTACTGTACGTTTAGTGATAGCAACTTTGACATGCAGTGCGATCGGGTGAAGCGCCCCTTTATTCATGCAGCAATACCGTTATTTTGTACCGTTCCTCACTTAAAAAATCAGCCTTTCTTTTATCTGATTTTAATGATCTTAGGAAGTATCTGGCGTGCCATGTCATCAGTTTTTTCGCGTTAAGGCTGGGTGGTACTGTCTGCTTAAGACGGCAATTAAGTGCTCTGGACTTGCTGTTTCGGTTCTGACAGCAGATCGAGTCCGAATTATAGAACCTTTATTTTGCGGTCCTGTGGTCCCAAACTGGACGGTACCGGAACATTTAAGTAGCAAAAAAATATAAGTGTATGCTGTTGCTTGTGTTAAGAAACCTGCATATTCATAAAAGTGTCAGGAATAAACCGATGTGCAAACGACATTAGTAGATCAGTGGAAGAAATCGTGGTTATAATAAGTTAGTGATCGTCTAAGGTTGGTTGAATACACGAAGCTTGTTATTTAATCACAAAACCAGAAATCGCATGCTGAAATGAAAAATTAAAAATGCATTTTAAGGGACTATCTATAAGGCATATAGCGTTAATAAATTAATTCGTGCAAATGCTTTTCCAGTCTTTAGGTCATATTTGTCTTTTTTGGCCCGAAAGCAATTGTTTTCTAAAGAGTAGAAAGTAAACGCATATTTGGTAAGACTAAGAAAATTGTGACTGGAAGTTGGTCGTATTTTCAGACGTACTAACGATTCAATGGTAAAACAAACCATATATTTCCCTACCATGCATCGGCAATATTCCGATATAGTGCATGCTAGGTTGCAGATGTCCTCAGTGTTGTACCGCCGAAGTGGACAGCTTGAAGAGGTGCGTGCCCATTACGGTTAGACTGCAGGCAGATTTACGGTAAAGTCCAGATGCAATGCCATACTTACTGCACGTGAAGCGATACCCCTACCGGCGTGTGTTTCCGCACCTGGTCTGTCCCTATGTACCTGTCCGGTGTGGGTTTTGTGCCTGCATGTGGATCCTTTGCCCGATCGTGTGCATATTGCTGATTTTTGCACAGACTCCCTGAGGCATGCGGTGAGGCAGTACCAGCTGGTGACGCCGGTGAGCACGGATGCCCAGGGCAGGTTCCTGTCGCACGCCGTATCAACCGAGCGGCCGCGGCAGCCGTGCCGGAGCCGCTGCAGCCGAGAGGCGTCGCGGCCGGAGCATGTTGGCAGCAGCAGAGAGCTGGTCTTCTACAACATCACCGCCTTCGGCCGGGAACTGCACCTGCGTCTGCGGCGAAACTCGCGCCTAGTGGCCCCTGGAGCCAAGGTGGAGTGGCGCGAGAACAGCACCACGCGGGTGCAGCCTTTGCTGGCAAACTGCCTCTACGTGGGCGACGTCTCCGACATGCAAGGTGCATCTGTCGCCATCAGCAATTGCGATGGTCTGGTATGTTTCTGCGCTCTACCTGATTACTCATGTTGTAACTTTTCCGATACATCCTCTTAGCTAAACTAAGATTTTGGGAAAACTCAGTGGTAACATGAAAGAATGCAGACTGGAATAGTTTTGGAAGTGTTGCTGTTTTTCCCTGCTTTTTAAATTCACTGGGTTAACCCTGTCAGCTTGTAGAGCCATCTATAAGGAATTGTGTTTGGAGGACAGCCAAAAAGCCCAGTAACATTTTGATCATTTATCACATCAGCTAGGGTCCAGGGTTACATGCAAACATACCATCAGGCCATTAATCTGATGTTTTCAGCAGTAATGTTAGTCAAAAACAAAATGTCTTGTGCTTTTATACAATCAATATCTACCTTGTAAAGAAAGAAAACACAACACAAAGCGATATCTGTCTGTGGCCTTCTCAGATTGTATTCCAAACCTCTCCATAATGGTGCCCTGCTTGAAAACTGCTTAAATATAATTTAGAAGCAAACCCATCATGAATAGTGTGTAAATGTCACACAGCATGCATGCATACACATGTTTAGTATTCATGTGTTGGCTATTTCCCTTACCAGTTGTACGATTTTAAGCACAACAAAATAATAATAATAATATTAAAAATAATAATTATAGAAAATCTTTTCCATGCTAAAAGTCCAATAGAAGTGATTTTGGAAGATCACTGACTTACTAGCTGACTGATTTTCTGTCATAATTTGTCCAGTGAAGATTTATTGTGAAATTAGTGTAGAGTTCAGACATTTTAATGTCCTTTGATATTTTATATGATGAATACTGGCAAAAGGATGGGATTCTATCTATCATTTTACTTTGTTCGTCATACCATTCCTTCGGTGATTTATTATTACTTACTCTAGAGTACTGAGTAACTGGCACACAGGCAAGGATATTTGGGAGTTTTTATGGGGGTAATGCAAGCGGAGGGATTCTGCACAACGGTCCAATTAAAAATGCGGCAGCGGAGTCGGTGTTACCATAGCGATCACATCCCTTAGATGGGCATCAGAAAGCTTTATTCATTCAGTTGGCAGGTTTGGTGGCAAAATGCAGAAAAAACCCTTGGTGAACATAAACTTTCTTAATGGTCTGTATAGGCGCATATTAAAATGAAAATGCAACCTGTTCACATGGACATACACATCATTTAAGAGCGTAACCGAATTTGTCTTTTTAAATAATGAAATCATTTAAATGAAGAGTTTATATTTGTTTTCCCATGTTACACTTTGTGAATTTTTCTGATCTTCTCTGCACAAAGACAGTCAAACGCTTTACAATACAAGACCCCCGAAAGGCCGTCCTCTTTCAAGCAGACGAGAAGTACAGGGAACAGTTTATGTAGGACTTCGACCTGGGTGAAGAGGCTGCGGGGAAACATGGGTCCAATGTGTTCTGCACTTACGTAGTAGAGTGCTCCTTTTCTGGGTTGTCTTAAATCGTCGGGGTTCTGGGGAGTTGAAGAGTTAATCCACAGGCACGGTAGCCTGAAACTAACATTCATCATTTGAATGGCTGGAATAAAACCACCTTATGACATTTACGTTAAGCTCCGCGTGCCATCGGCCAGCAGACTGTAGGAATCGTGCCATGCAGCTCTCCTATCTTATAAATTCCAGACCTAAATCGTCTGCCACTTTAAACGAAATACTTGGCACCGTTCGGGCGTTACTTAAGTCCGACTCGTCTTGGTAGTCATGTTGCGAAAGTGCATCAGCTGTTACTAATGTTACGGGCGTTCTTTTAATTTACACCGTGCCCTTTTAGCCCAGATAAACCTCCTGGACGCCAGCTGAGTGTGTTTCCCCGCCAGTGTCGAGAGACGTAACGCACTGGGCCTCCTCCAGCCTGAAACGCTGTGCGCCTTCTTCACACATACGGGGGGACTCGTGCCCTCGCCTGAAGCCAAAACTGCGCTTGTATTAGAGGAACGAAAAAGAAATTAGGCAATTTTAAAAAAAGCATTTCACTCTGGAGGAGTCCTGTGTGCGGATGTATCGTCAATCACCTGGAATAAAGCATCAGAAATAACAGGAAATCAGTGCAGGGTCCTCGTAGCTCTAATTTAGTTTTTCAGTTTTTTTCTGTTATAGCTCCTGACATTTTGTTCCTAAATGTGCTGCCGTAAAGAGAGCCATTTTTCACATACATTAGGCAGAAGGATGATTTCCTGTCCTGTCGCCCACTCCTTTTCTTTAGTTTGTCATAGAAAGATATTGTCAGGTGGATTTCTGTACTCCATACTGTAAAAAATGTAGCTACGGAGGCTCAGCTTGAGATGCGGCGAATCCTCCAGCAACGCCGTGGCGACCGGCTCCTCTGTCATTTTATCACTCACTCGATACCACGGCTGCAGTGGGCGGCCGACTTTCGCCTCATGGGCTGGGGTGGGGGGGGCGGGGGCGGGGGTTGTAGGTCCGGTCCATGAAAACACTGCCCTTATTACACTCCGGTAATAAGGAAAACTTTTCAGCGCCTGGTTTTCAGTGAGCCGCGTCCATGGGAACCAGCAAGGTTTATCAGTAGAGAAGCATTGGATTTATGCCCTGAAAGTTCTGGGTTTCCACCCCTGCTGAGTTACGGTCCTTGGCCTTGGTTTTCTGTGATGTCCCCAGCTGAAGAACTGAATACCAGAGTTACAGTTTTTTTCCAGAACAGCTCCGCCTTATAGCAGACAGAACTGAGGATTCATATCAGAACTACTACCATGTGTGAACTTCAGTGGAAGCTACTCTCAGACCCAAATGCTGCTTTACTCACTTTTATGACTTTTCTCACTGCTAATTTACTTCTTTGGGAATCAGTATCATTTTCATTGGGTTAGCCTCACCGCTACATGTCCTTTGCTAGTTAGATGAAGGTGTTGACTCGACTTTAAAAGAACAGAGAGACACTTCAGGGGGAAGTGGGAATGATGGAGCCGGATTCTCGGTGAGACCTCATCTGGTGTCACTCCCCCATAAACGACACAGCGCTGAGGCCACTCCTGAGGGATTATGGAATTAGTGGTCATCTGGCTTTCAGAAAGAGACTGAGGGTAGTTCTCAGTATCAAGAACGCAAAGATTGCATGACCGGTATCTCTAACTCCCAAATAATGAAATGAAGAATGAATCATGGGATTGGTCTTGCTTGGTGCGGATGCAACTGATGTATGTTTGTTTGATGCTTGGGACGGGGGGGATTTTTACCATCCTCCGCACTTGTAATGGGAAATATCAGCTTTGGCTCCATGAAGGTGCCTGCCCCCCCCCCCCGCCCCTTCGATAATCCTGTGGCCCCCCAAAGCTGGACCTGGGCTTGAAAAATTTTGCCAAATAAAAGTGTCCAACAGCATATTTTTCTGCTTTGAAATATAGATGAGTAAAATTATATCTAGTATTGATTAATGTGTTTACACTGTAGAGCTTTCCACCCTAGAATCCAAGCAGGTCCATTAAAAGTTTTCCGCAGATGTCCTTCCGTGCGATGATAGCTGTTGTTGCCTCACGCCTCCAGGAATGTGAGCTAAGCCCGGCTCTTGGCCCAGCTCGGTACATGTGGAGTGGGTGGGCCCTGCCTTCTCCCTGCACGGCCAAACGTTCGCGGTTTTGGGTGGACCGGTGTCTCTAGATCGGCTGCATATCCTGCGATGACCCAGCATCCAGTTCAGGGTGTTCCCCAGCCCACCATACCCTTGCGGTGGATAAGCAGTTATGAGATTTCTCTTTAAAAAGGAATCGATAGAATTCGTCTTCATAATAGCCGCTGCTATTAAAAATGTCACCTGTTCAGTTTACCTGGTTGCTAATGGTATCCAGCTATATAGAGAATATGTCTGTGTGTGTATATATATAGCACTTGTGTATTCCGCTCATGATAATGCAGCAGCATAAAATGAGCACAGTTGTGCATGGTGCTGTTTCTCACTCAAACCCAGCTTCTGTATGACTTTAATGAGGTTGTTGGCTGTCATTCCATCTTTCCGTCTCTGTTCCCAGGAGAGTAAAGGGGTGGGGGGGGTTGGCTGTCAGGGGCAGCTGTCTGCAGTTTCCTCTCTCTCTCTCTCTCTCTTTCTCTCTCTCTCGTTTTCTCTTCATCGCCCCCATTTTGTTGATGGTCCAGTAGACGTGGAAGCTCCACAGTTGGTTCTGTTGCAAACTGTCACTGACACCTTTGTCAGGATTTGCAGCAGAGCGAGTCATCCTGGCCGGGACAGGAGGATAGGGGCAACTGCGGTCTTACCTCACTGGCGCAGTTGCGGTGACCTTTCGGTGACCTTTGCATGTGGTTACCACTTGTGCGAATGTCAGCTGAGTGCACTGTGCCATCCACACCGGGGCTCGAACTTGCACCCCTATGACCTCTACTGTCATCTGTTCACTTGGAAGCGTCAGCTGTTTGAGATTGTTGGCATACGGCGGACAGACCTACGTTATCCGGAATAATAAATCAGATCTTTTTGAGGCGGGCTGCTCTGCACAGATACATCAGATGGTTACAGAAATGCTCAGTTTTCAGCTACTCCTTTGCATTTCAACTTGACAAGTACAAAAAACATGTAGTGTTACCCAAAAAGCATCTGCACATTGGTCACTGGTGGAAAATTCTGTAAATACACTTACAGTTTCGGTTTTATAATTGTTTGTAAACTGTAATGCATCCTTGGAAGAATGGAAGGGTTAGAGGGTAGTAACTGAGCTGAGCAGAAGGCTGCCATTTCTGTGTCGCCTATAAAAGTCTGTTAGTAGTGGAAACGTGGCGCGTGATGTTGGTTCGGGGAGGATTGTACTCACACCAGCCGGGAAGATCTAAACTTCTCCTGGCCGGGTCTCCGGCTTAGTTTTAACGGCATTTGTGATTTTTTTTGGAGGAATCTTGCTGCCTTCTGATGTCTGCTTGAGTTTTCTTCTGATGAAAAGTGGTAGATTAAATCTGATATTTGCAGGCCTGGTTCATATACTGTAGCATTAGTTTCCGAGGTAGTCATTTGTTTCAACCAGCCACTTGAGTAATAATTGTCGCACAGAGTACTTAACTGGGTAGTTGAAAAAAATACTTGGTCTAGATTTTTACTCTCTGGACCTGAACTACCCACCTTTGTTTAGTTTAGATGTCTGGATCGCATTTGTGTAGCCAAAAAGGCATCGATTAACTATTTTGAGCAGTATATATTCAACCCAATGTCCTCTAGTGTCGTATAGGTCAGTGTTTCTCAACCCAACCCCCCCCCAGACAGTCCACGTTTTTGCTCCCTCCCAGCTCACAAGAGCACTGAATGTCTGAGAGTGGTCGTATACGTCAAACGGCGAAACAAACAAAACAAACGGGCGAAACAAACTAAACAAACGGGCGAAACGAACGTGACCACGCTGGTGAGAACAACATGGCAGCGTCACTTTATTCATCGTATTTCTCACCACAACGCCTAGAGGGCGCCGATTGTTTCCGAGGTAGAAGACCCACATGCAGAGTGCAGACGAACGTATTGCTGCGAGTGCGTGAGTCATTTTAATAAAGGAGATGACAGCTCTTCTAAAATAGAAGCTGCTTTCTTTATTAACCACCGCTGGTGGTTTCATACCAACAGTGGCACAGACAGGGAAGCCAGCAATTTAAATGACACACTGACTAAACGCATACAGTCTAAGGTGAACGTTACGCGGTTACGACGTTAGCTATCAACAGAAATACACGAATGCACATATTAATTTACATTGTTTAAAGATATGCGATATGATGGTGCAAAGTATACTGGTAGCTCGATAATCAGTCCTGCTGACCAATCCCGCGGCATCACGTTTATGTCATCCAATCGCAGACAGCGGGTGGGGTCAGAATGAGTTCCCCTCGGGGACAACTCCTATTGCTAAAATGACGTTGATTCCGTCGATTTCGTCTGAAGTATCTGACAACGTTAAAGGTCACGGCCCCCTTGCGTGCTTTAAGGGAAGATGAGGTGTACATTCAGAGAAGCCATCCCACACTCCACTGTCTATTTCACTTGTGGCCTTCCTGTTAGCGTTAATGAATCTGGCCATTTCCCTCTGACCTCTTTGATTAACAAGGTGTTTTTTTTCTTTTCTTTTTTGTTTGTGTGAAATTTCATTATTGACTTGAGGTAATAATCCGTCGATCCGTTCATACTGGCAGTACTGGGGGTCCAGGAGCCTATCCCAGGCTGGGAGACACAACCTGAATGGGATGTGAGTTCAGAATAATATTTGTATTTCATCCAGAATGTATGAAATTCAATTTAAATTTATATGAAACATGATGTGTGTCACAGGTGCGGAGACTGGGTATAAGATCGATAGTGTGTAGCTCAGTTAGTGTCCAGTAGGCTGTGGGTTCGAGTCCCATGACTGACAGAGGAATCATATCATAATTGGGCCCTTGAGCAAGGCCCTTAACCCAGACTGCTTCAGGAGTGCTGGATGGTGGCTGATCGTTCTCTCTGACCCTCAGCTTTCCCCACTCATACGTTGCTTTGGACGAAAGTATCTGCTAAGTCACACAAGAGCTTTGGCTTTGTGAATTTTTTTCCTTCCTCAAGGTCGAACCGACTCTCACTCTCTTGCATGCGCTGACGGTTTCAAAGCCGCCCCGCTCCTAGTTGTTCGTGTCGTGACAGTCTTCGGTGCTTTTCTTTTGCACGTTCATAATGGGAAAGGCATACAGCGCGAGAGGGAAGTACATTATTACTGTGGCTTCCAAGGACACCGGCATCCTGATGCCGTAATGCAGATTTATATAAGAAAAGCTATAAAGGAGGGAGCAGAGAGGGCGGGCATCGTTCTGATTGGCTGTCGCCACTGTCCTGAGAGTGTGTGGATTTATATGATTCAGAAACCAGCAAAAGTTTCACGCAGAGGGCAGACAGAGTGATACTCACAATTAAATTTGAAGTATATTTCAGCCCTTTCCAAATTCACTTTAATGCGGTGTTTATACTGGGTAATTTATGGCGTTTAATTTTTCTCAGTGCTTATTTTAAGATCAGGCTTAGTGTTCAAATGTTTTTGGGAAAACGGGTGAGGACATCGCTTTCCTAAGGACATGCCGTTACGATAAGCGAAAGAGAAGCGTTCCAGATGTTAGCGAACCGTGTGCCGGCTTGGAATGAGTGATTTATTGCTTGCTCATTAAACGTGTTGAAGGAAAGATGCAGAGCTAATCAGAGACAAAATTCAGCCCCTGGACCTCTGTGAGGGTAGCCAGTTAGTCGTCCTTTTCCCCTGTTTGTGTTGATCTGTTGGCCTCTCTGAGTAGGAAGAAAATGTGGTTATTTTCAGTAGAAACCTCTGTTACCGTGTAAATGGATGCCAGGAGTAATCAACACACATTATATTGTGTATTTTTCTTAACAGTGAACGGAACAGGATACCTGTCATCCATATACTTGTAGGATGTTGCATAAGCAGCTCCAAGAAATGCCACGGTCCATTATTTATATTATTATACTTTAAATATATACATTTTAAAAATATAGTTACTGAGTACCAATTTTATTATTGTTGTCAAGTTCTGAGTTCAGCGCTTTCTGGCATAGTCGACCCAAAGTGCATAAATTCCTTGCTGAATCAGAGCAAATGGACTGTGAAGCAATTATTGCTGTACAGATTTAAATATGAGTGTGGAAAGAATAAAGGCAATGTTGGAGAAACGGAAATAAATATTCCTATGTGGATTTCCGAGGCTGCTGCCTGGACTTCTGGATCTGTTTTATTATTATAATTTTTTTTACAGACGTATTTTTGTTGTGTTATGACTCTGGAGGGGTGTGGCTGGTTCCTGGCAGGGTGGGGGCTTCTCTGCGTTTGATGTAGGTGCCCGACGAAACTGGGAGCAGAGGAAACGCATAGAAAGCCTGTGCTCAAGGCGGACTTGGGAAGGAGATGAAGGCTTAGGGACCGACTCGGTCAGCTAAACCTACACTTCTGACTTGGGTTAGCTAAAGCCTAAAAAAAATTAACTGGGGTTTAGTCAGCCTACAGTTCAGGCACGGAAGGGACATCCCTCACTCTGGCCGATATAGAGCTCCGAATTCCGAGATCCCGTATGATTGGAAGCTCTACCAACTACAGATTTTTCTAAATTTATTGCAGGAATCACAAGTGATGTCTGTGGTTAACGTAGGGGGTGTCGGAGAGGCATGGCTATCCTGGCAGATTCTGGGGGCATGACACTTTGTAGGGGCCCCGTATTTATACAGATTGAAAGTGCCAACTGAAGCACACCCCCCCCCCCCAAATGAACATTTTGTCAGGGGTCCAGAATTTCTAGCCACATCCCATATTCAAGTCTAGTTTTTGATGGCCCTTCTCTGTTCAGCATTTTGGTATGTATCTTCTTCTTGTAAGACTTCTGACATTGACTAACAGCCCTTGTCCTCAATCGTGTCTATGAAGGACAAAGCAACATTTTGGGCCGATAATCTCCCCACACCTGCTTCTGTGGAGCTGACCCTGCAATATATGTAACTTTATTTTAGGTACCTCAGGACATTCGATAAACATCATCTATCCATCTGTCTTCTATGACCTCTTATCCACTGTTCGGTCAAGGTGTCCAATAAACATCCAGCAACAAAACTGGTTCTATGTCACAGTGCCAACAAAGATTTTTTTTCAAAACTCTACAGCTCCTCTGTAATCGTTTATGAAGACTGCATTAACCATATCACCAAGTTTAATCGCCTGCTATAAACGACACAGATCTCCTCACCCTGGATGCACGCAGCTATAGAGCGAGTGCATTATCATTTCACTGTCACTATTGTAGCATTGTGATAAAGTATTCATAAGGAATTTTATCATGTGACACACTTGGTGTACGGGCTGTAAGATGTGGGGAAAGTTGGGTCATCTGCCTGAAGTCTTTTTACAAATAATGTAAAAGCCCCTGCCTGATAAATGAGATCACATGTTAAAATACCCTTTCTGCCATATCATCTACTCTAGTTAGTAACTCAGATCTTTACCAGTATGGACTAGGTTTTCTTAACAATTATGAAAGACACATATTTTTAGGGTATTTTACTGTTTCACTATTTTAGATTTACCAAAGTGTATTCTGTCTTTTTGAAATTTCATTTTGTGTCCATTTGAAGCGTATATTCGCCTTATTTTTGGTCTGCTGTTTTGTTAAGCTCTACGTTACCTTCCTTGAACTTATTGATGATCGCAGCCTTGCAGAATTATGACATCACAGGAGAGGGAATGTGTACCGAAGACGGGCTAATCCACACTGACTTATGTTTATAGATCTCCATGTGTTTTGAAGGTGAGGATCCTTTTGTTCTTAATGAGTTTCTATCTGTCCTGCAAAGAGAAAGCCAGCTCTGGTTTGTGTTAATGAGGTCACTTAAGGTGCCCTTATGGGCTCTGCAAAGGCTGGTACTGCAATCAACTAACCTGCAGTATATCAAAACATTTCTGATTCTGTATCTATAAATAGTAACACTTCATATGAAGAATCTATGAACATGTTCGTAGCACATTATAATGCATCCACGAAGCATTATAAACATGCCTATACATTTTAATAATAAGGCATAACACATTATAGCTTATGTTTATTATGCATTATAAATGCTTTATGAAGCTCTCATCTATAATGCTCTGTAGATGCCTTTATAATGCAATACAAAGCATCATTAATTCTTATACCGACCATTATAATCCATTATGAAGGTATCTATAGTGCATTATAGATGAGAGCGTCATTGGAGCTTATGAAGTATTATAATTAACAGTATAATGCTTTATGACTGGCAATAGAATATACTGTAATACTTTATTAATTCTTATACCGACCATTACCAAACACTGTATTCACTGTTGCACTTTACAACTAACAGTCTTTCGGACACTGGAACAGATCCATAATTTATTGAGCCAGACAACATGGATTTTATACTTATGTCTACAGATCTGCTTATATATGTTCTTCACCCATTGTAGCATACATAGAATAATATGTGTCCTAACACAGAGCCTTGTGGAACGCCACCCTCCATTTTTAATGGAGTGTTGTCTACGATGGTTATCATTCATTTATTTTTCGTTCAAAAACACAAACAGCTTAAAACAAGAATTATGGCAATGAGAGTGATGTAGAAGATTACTAACCAGATCATTATGAATTGTGAGATCACTCATGGCAGTGGACAAAACGTTGCTTGGGAGCAATGGCTGCCAGCAGATTTTGAGATCTGACAAGCAACGCTATGAGGACGTGTTTGTCTGAAATTGGTAACATCCAGCAAGCATGTGTTTGCATAATCAGGCCAGGAGGGCTGTTATGAGCTCTGCAATGCTGGCCCATACACTGACTGCACGCTGACGTGGCTTTTGATAAATTTGGAATTGGAATTGGAACTACAAATGTCAATATTTAGTTTGCGTCCTTTAAACTTATTTAATTTAGATTTAGCAATAAAACAAAATGACTGCGTCGTTTAATATTAGTCTTTTCTGCCAAATATCTGCTCTGTGAAATTACTCATTTGTTCTTGCGTTGTTGGCTGCATTAAACGACTTCTAGCGTGGCAGTTACCGAGCTCCAGATTTCCCCTGTAATAAGAACAGAATGCGAACGCCATACAGTCCCGTCGTATTCCGCCGTTAGGTGCGGACGAAGCTCCTCCATTAGATTTGCCTTCTTTGGTACTTTCAGCATCTGGCCTCTAGGAAGGCCGAACTCAACACATTTTAGAAGAATCCATCCATATCTAAGCGCCTGAAATAATGGCCTGAAAATCGCTAATATCCTGTACATTTTTCCACCTATAGATTCAACTTGGTCAACCAATTACCGGTGAAATCGTTACAGATTCCTCACACCCCGGACAGAGCCACTGCTCTCCTCCGCCAGATGCTGCCGATCTCTGTACACCAAAACTACTCCACGCAGGAGCTGTTTTTTTTCCTCGTTCCATTACCCTCGTAAATAGGTGCCTGGTATAATCTGCCAGGCCGCAGCTACTCGTGTCTTTACACTCTGCCTCACATCTCCAAATACTGTATTTCCACGTCTTGATCTTCCTCCCGTTGTGCAGCACTTTGGTCTGTCAGCCTGCTTAACTTCGCAAACGTGCTGTACAAATAAACTGATTGATTAATTGATGGATTGTGTTGTACAATCTCATTCCTGTACATGACGCTCATTATTATTGTTGGCACTATAAGTAAATCACTTGTCTTGTACATAATCTGTATGTGGCTTGCATAACGTGCATTGCCCGTAAATTACATGTTCATTGTCTGTATATTTATTGTCTGTCGAACTTGAGCCGGAACCAAGTTCCTTGTGTGAGTTGACACACTGTACTTGGCCAATAAATCTGATTCTGATTCTGGTTACGTAACATAGGCGGCCAGTCATATTAGCATTTTCGCTAATGCCCTGCCATGAAGTGCAGAGAGGGTGACAAAATAACTACCTTGCTATGGCGGAGATACTACACCCTTTTGGGAGGGTGTAGTATGCTCTTCTACACGGAACTCCCAGGCAATCTCTGAGTTGCTGGTTGCCTGAAGGAAGAGGCCTGACACTTCTGCTATCGCACCTAACTTTCCCATGCAGAGCTTTGTGAGAAAAAAAAAAATCTCCTGGCTGATGAGTGTGAATTAGAGGACGGCGCACTTCTCTACGCTGATAGCTCCTGGCAGCTACGCCGGGGGTCTCGGAGGGCAGAGCGGCGGAGTGAGAGAAGCGAAGATTAATGAAAGTGGAGCGGAAGTGGTCTAGTGCCCGCTTCACACTTGAGGATTCTTCTGCTAGACCTGTTGTGGGGGCGGAGTAGCAAAACGGAAGAGATGATCACACCGGGACAAGACGATGCAGTTCTGGAAAAGTCCCACTTTCACTGCATTCGTCTGAGTCCTTTCTCTCTCTCCTTCATCTGCTCTTCAGCCAAGCATTGCGGGTGAATTGTTTTCAAAAGAACACAGTATAGCGGATTGGGGTAAAAACACTACTTAACTGTTATGAAGGTCAGGGGTGTGCCTAGAAATGCTGGGCCCCCTGACAATAAAGTATATTTTATTAAACTGTTCTACCTAGTGCAGCAATAGCCAGCATATCATCCCCAATGCTACACCGCAAGGTGGTTTTAATAATGTGTTACCCTGTAGGCTATTAGAATTTTTAGCACAAATACATTTCATGCATGCCTTTGAAGCTCATCATGTATTTTATTCTTTTGAAATGTTTGTGTTTCATTTTTTTTTATCTTTTCAAGTTTGCTAGTTATCTTGATATTTATTTACCCATTTTTGTATATCAGTTAATTTATCTATTTTTTGTAATATATGTGCGTATCCAGTTTTTCTCTGGTTCCTATCTAGATTGTCTGAACCACGGGACAGCTGTAGATGCTGCATGCTCACTGGGAGTGGGTGGTCCCCCTTAGTACATTTTGTCATTTTTGGGGTACCTATAAAGTGATGGGCCTCCTTAAATTGCCAGGGTGTCCATGCTCCCCCCACCCCCAGGGGTCATGACACGTCTTTGATACGCGTGTGTATCAATTTGTCCAATTTTGTTTCTGCCTTTGGCTGGGGGTCACAATCTAGTTACCCATTTTAGTAACACATCATTTAAAGCAGTGCATTATAATGCATTCATAAAGTATTATAAACACGACTATAACTTTTTAAAAATGCATAATACATTATAGCCATGTTTATTATGCATTATGAATGCATTATGAATGCTCTATGAAGCTCTCATCTATAATGTAGACCAGGGGTCTCCAACTGCGGTCCTGGAGAGCTACTATCCAGTAGGACCGGAGTTGGAGACCCCTGATATATACTATATACTACATATACTATAGATACCTTAATTGTGCATTATAATGGTCAGTACAAGAATTGATGCTTTGTACTGCATTTTGAAGGTATCTGTAATGCATTATACACGACTGCTTTAAGAAAAGCGTTACCGATATTTTGATGTTTGCCAGTCCCAGTCTGGTCTCAGGATTCACTCTCTTGGATAATCTACCTAAGTGTGAGGGACTGAAAGGGAAATTCAGAGAGTAGAAGGAGAGGAGGTCTGTCTCAGTCTAGGAGGGTCCCCACGGTCCAGCAGTGACTGAAAAATAAATTAAGCCTGCGATCCTGGCATGTTATATCAGATGCCCTCTTTTCTGTGCTTTTCTAACCGCGGTGCTGCATTTCAGGCCTGGCGAGAAGGTGTTTGTGTACCGGATTATTGCCTCGCTGTATCAGAATACCTCTGTGTAAATTCTCCTGCTCTCTTTGGTGCTTAGATCACAGCTGTGAACCTTCAGTGCTTTGAGTGTAACTCGAGCCAGACTTCTACGATTCCACTACCGCCGCCATTTTCCTTCAAGTGCTTCAGCATCGGTGTCGGTCTTCTGGGGCCCACCGATTCCCCCTAGTGCTACTGTCAGTGTTTTCGTCTCACTGTGGAGTCATGGAACGTACCCTGCGGTCAAACGTTTGTTAGTCTTTCCCATTTAAAGTGTTCCAAAAGGCATTCACAAGATGGCATAGTCAAAAAATTAGATTCGTCTCGACAAAATCTGATTTCTTCACTTGCCTTTTCTCGTTCCGTCTTGGCCTTGGATATATGAATGACCCACACTGTGGTGAAGCTATCGGGGCAGTTAAGGGTGATGCACCAGAACACGAGGAGAAAGAAGACAGCAGAGAAGGAAAGCTGGACAATTTTTATATGCATTGGCAGCGGTATTTCCAAGGATCAGCTGCCACATTGCCTCCCGCCAGAGTTTGTAGGAAAGTAAACCAAGTATTTTCCTACATTTTCCTTTGTTTTCCGTCTCTCTGTTCTCACTCTTAAATCTGCTGGTCTCTCCCGCCGCCTTGGCAGTGATTGGGTCAGCATGATATGGATGGAATAAATACCTAGGAAGCCTTGCAGCGAGCGGCTTGGAAAGGCTCTCGATTGCCAGGCAGCCCTGCTGTGTTTGTCTTCTTGCTTATGTGTGGGGGGGGGGGGGTGGCGTGTTGCATTGAGCTGTCAGTGCAGTGTAAAAATAATGATAGATTGAGCCAACGATTGGACCTTTACAACAAGGTTTTCTAGATCTATAGTCAGATGATGAAGTTTGCCGCTTTGGAAAGATTGAGTTGAAAATGTAAAGTGAAAACCAATGCAGTTTCTTCCGCCCTAATGTGGGTTTTGTTCTTTCATCCCACGTGGGCCGCACAGGCTATAGGATGCTCCAGACCGCGCTGAAATTACCGTAACCATATGTTTTTACCTTCCAAGACAAACCAGTAATATTGTGGCAGACACTTTGTTCCCTAAGAGCTAGAACCCTTCAGTCTGAGGTGAAATGGCTAACCTCAGGCTGCGCTATCCTCCTGAATAATGCGCTACTTACTCTTAAACCCTTAGGTGCCTCCTTACCCATATTATTTCTGTCACAAACCCGGCCATCCATGCGAAAAAGTGCCGGACCGCTCTCACGTTTTCCCCAGTGTTTACGTCTAGCTTACGTGCGGCGCGTGAGGGCGTCTGGTAGCGGTTCCGCCCAGAAATGGCGCCGCTGTTTGGTTTTAAAGAGCCAAACCGCACATCCTATTCCTGTCGTCGCTTTGGCTGAGTGCAAGATGTTAGCAGCGCGATTCTATTCATCCTCGGAAGCTGAGGATCAAACCATTGTACATAATCCGAGCTTAATGGGAGGTTAATAATGGAGAAAAGCCGTTACCATGTAAAATAATAATAATAAAAAAATGTGCTGTCACCGTGACGCTCGTCAGCTAACGAGGAAGCGGCGGTGGGGAACTTGTTAAAACGGAGGATGTGACATTTATGTCAGACGCTGGTCTCTGCGGACCTCGGATGTCTGCTGCATGCATGAGCAGATTGCCTTTCATCCTGCAGGATACTCAGGGGGGAAGACATGGCGGCCATCTCTCCAGGGAGAGGAGGAGCTGGCCGAAAGATCTGCAGTGCTGTTAGAACGTTAAGCATGTCCATCTCAGTACAGGATGCTTTGATGGGGCTGAGACTTCGCTCTGAGGGCTTTTTTCATAGGCCCTCATTGCCTCAGTTGTGTAGTTGTAGGTTTACATGACAGGTACATGTATTTTTTATATATATATTTTGTTGCAACTGTGGGTCAGACCGTCTCTGGAGTTGTTGGGGCTTATGGGCCTTGCTCAGGGACCCAAGGGTGAGATCATTTTGCTGACCCTGGGATTTGAACCAGCAAACAATCAGATGTCTTGGTCCCGCTTGGACCCGCCTCCTCTACAATCTGATTGGTTATCTCCCTGAACCAATCATTTTTCGTCCTGTCCTCAGAATATGTTTGTATAAGTGAAGCTCCCGCAAGCTGTGTGGACGGAGTGAAATCTACTGCACTGATGTCTCAGAAATTTCACCGAGGAAATGTGGTGTGTGGCGTAGTGGTGAAGGGTGAGGGTCCGGATCTGGAAGGAACTGGAGTGACCTCACTGTGAGGGCAGGTGTCTTGGGCGGAGTCATACAACATGGGTGAAAAAATCAGCTTAGCAGATGTGGAGTTCAAAAGCGGGGTCCGAAATTGCAGGATTGAACCGTGGCAAGAAAAAAAACAATGAGGAGAAGGAGGCATGGAGATGTTTGGTATGCAGAAGAGGGGACGGCTGAAAGGTCTGTGGTGTTTATTCCGAGGAGCTTCATCCGTCTGCAGGAGTGATTAAGCGCACAGCAGCCAGCCGGCGGGGGGGCTGCTCCGCTTGGCAAGCGGCTCACGCTCGTCGGCGAGGATCGCGGCCACCTGCCCCACGTGCGGCTGTGTACGTCCGCGATGCAGCCATCCAGGCGTCCTCAAGCTGCTTATCCTGCCCAGTCACTGTAAAATAACTGGAAGTAAACCTGTATTACTGTCATTGGCTTATTAATATTTATTTTACCACGCTGCTGTTGAATTCTCAACTCGGATTGGTCAGAATGGTGCTGAGGTAGTGCCAGCCAAGCAGATCACAGTATTAAATCATCGCACTATTCGAAAATCGTCCATGAGCCCATAAGCAATAATTTTCGAGTTAACAACGTTGGCTTGGGTCTAAGCAAAATGTCCAACCATTGGCATTCTACAGTACTAATAAGTGCTGGTAAGCATCAAAATATCAAATGTCTTCAGCGCCAAATGTGTGGTAACCATGGTTTAAGCGGGTTACTTAATGTTATGCATAGTTATGTAACTCTGGTTTCCCCCCACAGTCCAAAAACATGCTTAGGTTAACTAGAGTTACCAAATTGCTGGTTGGTGTGCATGTGTGAGTGTGTCTTGCCAGGTTATTCCCTGCCATGCGCCCGTAACCCTTGGGATGGACTCCAGACCCCCCATGACCCTGAATAGGACAAGCAGGCAGTTACAGAAAATGGATGGATGGACAATGAAATAACTCCCAGCTTATATAATTGATAGATCTGCAAGTGAAAGCAATAATTCATGAATCACCTGTGCCCACAAAGCAAGATTCCTCTTGTGGATTTAATGCTTCCAATAATCACTTCCCTTTATAGTAGCGCTGGTGCGTTTTGTTTTGTTTTCATTGTTAGATTTATGAGACTGTAGTACTTTAGGTTTTCTAAAAACACTCCAGCATTCAATGTAGAATATAGCAGGAGTGTCTGGTGGTATAACAGGCGTTCAGAGGAAATGATAAGCGGCTAAACGCTGCTGTTTTATCTCGAATGAGGAAGCGATTAGACAGTCTGCGATCCGCACTCCCTCGAAGCTGCCTATCCTGGCCGCAGGAGTCGGCTCTTGCGCTGATGAGGGCTCATCGTTTCCCGACACGCTAAGCTTTTCTGAGGGACAGTAGCAGCAGCTCTCATTCCAGAGGCCTCTCTTTGGGGACGGCGGCCTCCTTCTCCGTCTGGGGGCTCCTCCACCACGTCTCGGGTTTCTGCTCTGGCAGCCAGCTTCCTTTGGTAGGAATATTTTCATAGCAGCAAACTCTTAGGAAGTGTTTCCTTTTTTATGTTCGCTTGTCAGAGGGAAAGGTTTTTACCTCAGAGTTAACGGTTTATTAGAAACTGGAGCCTAATAGAGGGGGAAGATATTGCCGTCTTCTGCAATGCAGTTAACAGCGATGGAGTTTGCGCTTAAATTCCATACCGGAATATTCTGGTATTGGGCAATTTCCCTTTTAACAGAGAGAGCCGTTGCATGCAGCTGGGCCTGTTATGCATTATGTCGCATTGTTTATGTGCATAGGGAGGGAAGGAAATGGTGACATGCATCGAGAAATATAACAGACATCTTAAATATAGAATATATTGAATATATACTAAACATTTGCGAGCATGGATACTTTGTTCCATCACTATTTCTGATTACCAGAGTACCCAGAGTACCCAAATGAACAAGGAAATACAGTCTTATTCAATTTGCATGAAAAATGCATGTAATACAGCCCTTAAGCCCAGTTCTTGCAGAACTGCTCGAGGAACTTGCCAGATCCTTTCTCTGGATTGAGTTCTGGATGTTGACTTGGCTATTCCAAAAACACAAAGTTTCCTCCTGTGTCATGACTCGTTGTTGCGTTGGCTAACTTTAGCTCAAGGGTGGAGGCCCAACTACCCCCAGAACAGAACATTTTGGCTCTCAAAGATGGGGAGGTGCCCAGGTCCACTGGCTGAAAAGGAGCAATAAGCTACTTGCAATATTACTTGATGTCAAATGTGAGTTTTCGGTTTTGACCAGTGAGATCAATTTTTATAAAAACCTGCTGTCAAAGGTCTGCAGGGCGATCCAGGAATGTTCTGTACACCTGGCTAACGTCCCGTGGAAATTCAGTTCATTTGCAGTTTCCGCAGCCCAGACCTACCAGTCCTTAAACGTGGTCCTAAGATCCTAGGATTCTGTACTGTATTTCTTCATACTGCATGTGCCCATTTTAGCATATTGCACGAACCATTTTCTCTAAATAACAAATGATTTGTTTACTGTATGTAAAACGTTCTGGATAGGTTTCGATTAAACCATACTTCATAAAACGATTGCGGCATTTTTTAAACAGCATCAGGAGTCATTGCACATAAAGCTTTGCTTAACATCTATTCGCTTTGGATAACTGCCGATCCAGCACAGGATCAGAGAGAGCCTGGAGTGGAGCCCAGGAGCTTGTGGCATTCGGACGGGGCCACCTTGGATGGGATGTCACGCCGTCAGTCATTGTCACTCATGGGCTTCCTGTGAGCTACTGGTATCTCTCAGGCAATATGTTGGAAACGACTGCTCTACATGGACTGGCGGAGCAGTGGTTTCCTGAGAGATACCAGAAGCTCACAGGAAGCCAATGAGTGACTTGCATAACACTTGATATCACCTTGTCTCAAACACATAGCTAAGGAGACCTTTTTATTTGTAGAAGCAGCTCTTACTTTAAATAAGGTTGGCGATCCCTGATACACCGACACTCGTCCACCTACACGATGTGTTTCGCTTGCTTTTTGGAAACCCGTGTGAACATAGGAAGTACATGCAGGGCACACAAGACACAACACTGTACACTTGGGGGTGTGAAGCTCCTTGCCTTCTACCTGCCCGAAAAGATGCTGTTTATCTGACATGCTGCAGACCTGTTGTTTGCCAGTCATTTGCTCGTGGGAGTTTTGCTTACACAAAAATGTTCTGAGGGCATAAGAAAAAAATGGTTGGTTCAGAGAGATAACCAATCAGATTGTAGAGGTGGTGGGTCTAAGCAACTAGATGAGGCGGGACCAAGACATCTGATTGGTTGGTCCGACCTCCTCTAGTTGCTTGGACCCACCTCCTCTTTATCTCACTGGTTATCTCTCTAAACTAGTCGTTTTTCATTCTGCCCTCAGAACGTTTTTTGTGTAAGTAAAACTTCCATGAGCCAGTCATTTGCCAATCGAACAATAGATTTTCAGGTTGCAAACCGTCATTCGATCATTGCTGGTACTTGTTGCCAGCTAAATTGCTGTAAAGATATCCTCTCGTATATTTGAAGGCTTCCATTGTGCCACATCCTCACAATTAACCCGATCGTTAGGAATCCCCCCCCCCCCATTTGTCATATCTGTGACTAATCACGACTCCCGAGGCACCTTCCAAGTCTTTGTTTGCTCTCCAAAGTCCTTAGTCAGCTCTCTGCCTCAGTAAGTCATGAAAAAAAAAGAAAAACACGTTCACCTCGATTTCACGCGTGTGTGTGGTTTTCAAACAGGCAGTGGATTGCATATGTTATCTCAACATGAAACAAAGCTGTCAGCCAGGGGGGTGCGGAGCTGAGGAATGGGGGTGGGGGCCGATGCTTGGCAAACACGTTCCTCAACACCGACACTATATTCACGGTGGCAAATTCAGCTGGCTGCACTTCATAAATTTTGGCTTGTTGTTGTAGCAGTAAAATCAGCACTACTTGTCAGTTAATAATAACTCGACCGTGCTTATAATGCTCATAAAACCTTGTTCTGGTGCCCCCCCAGCACCCAGCTTGCGGTGGTATCATATGTGCTTGCATAATGAGTGTTTTCTGCAGAACCCGTAATTAGAAAAAGGTGTTCGGTTCTTCATCGCTTTAAAATGTCCCTGTATCCACTGTGCTTGGCGCACCTGGGTAGATGCGAGACCATCACCAGGGGATTAGGGCACGATGTCAGGCACAGGGGGGGGGGCGGATGGGCGCATTTTGAGTCTTAGCACCGTGCCAACAAAGGAATAAAGAATCTGCGTGGATATTTGGCATGGAAAATATGAGCGGTTCATCCCTGTTGAAGATGCCTTTAGTTGATTTGACGGACTGACAGGGCGCACACGTGGGGAAATGCAGTCCTGTTTGTAACCTGCACGGTAAATCGAGGCGCTTTAGTTTGAACTCACAATCAGAAGCAAGCAGGACAGTTTTGAGATGCTCAGGTCATACTGATTGTACGCATACTCTGGCTATAAAGGGAATGAAAATTATAGCCATCTAACATGATGGATGTAGTCTGCATACAATTTCACATCTTTATATATGAGCCAGGGGTGGATTAACTTATCTGGAGGCCCCTGGCTGACATCAGCATGGACGCAGCAGGTGTTGCCAGAGGTGGACAATTCTCCAGACAATAAAAATCCAGACCAGGATTTCGTTTCAGCCAACCAGTTGAGTACTCTGTCACTGTGACTCCTTATGCTCAACTGGTTGGTTGAAACGAAATCTTTATTTTCCGGACCTGAATTATCCACATTTGGGAGTTGCCAATGTAACTAGCCATTGCACTTTCCCCTGAGGCACGGCAAGGCCCTGCTGTTTGTCCAAGCGATATTATTGCCTGTGCAATAATCCATGCCTAACATGAGGCCTGAATGCTCCCTGTGACTTTGACATCTTATATACAGGGATGAGTCACAATGGTGCCCTTCCAGTCAATAATCACTCGAAGTCAAAATAAAACTGTGACCGCAGAAGCAAATATGTTTGTATGTGAACAACAGCAGCTGCTTTTGATTCTCAGTCTTTTGAAGATGAGAGCGACGCAGAACATTTGGCTTGGAACATTCAGTACCGAGATCATTCTCGAAGCCTTCCAGCTCATTCTCATTAATGCTGATCCTCGTGAGGAATCCCGTTTCATTGCTCTTGTTGATTCGGGTATTAGATTTTTTTTTGCCCTCGTTGCGTTGTGGCGTGAGCGAGCCAGAGATGACGACGTCTGGCTCTGCCGTAGTGCCATGCTAATAGCTCCTGCCGCACACGCTTCCACAGCAGGCCAGAGGCGGGGCCTGTCTGTTGGAGCCAACGCGAGCGATCTGTCAGGTAGGAGGGTAAGGCCTGTGCCTGGACCAGCAGGCAAACCATCCGTAATGTCAGACTCCACTAAGGACCATCCACACTGTCACTTTAACGGCTCTGTAGGAATCGTCGGCAGTTAACTGTGTCTTTGTTGTATAAGCCAAACTAGTCATGCAAGGTCTGCTTGCAAAATGACAATGGTCACTTTGCAGTAGGGTTTGGTGGTAACAGAACATAAAAGTCCCTTCTTCCTGTGGCTGGTGGTGGGCGTAGTGTGTCCTGTTATAGCCTCATTTCCCAGACGGGATTGCGTACGCCTGGAAGTGTTTGCGTAAGTTGAAAATTAATAAGAGACGGAAGTGAAACATTACAGTGCGGGCTCTAAACCAAGAGATATTAGCTGTGTTACACGAGTGTGGCCTCGGTATATGAGGAGGGTGAATCAGGTGACGTGGATTCCAGCCTTAAGGCGTGTGGAGAGCAGATTTCCAAAACTCACTCAGTCCACGGGATTCATTCTCAAGAATGTTTCTGCGGACGTCGTGACTTTGGGAAGATTAACGAAAGTTCTTTGTTGGATTCCATGAGGACCGAATGAGTTTGGGTTCCGAACACTGTAACGTATGTTGAGGAAGCTTGGCTTTAGGTCATTGGCGGTCTCAACTCACACACAACAAACAGTTTGTTCATATTCACTTGCTAATTGATGCACCCAGATCCTCACGCTGTCCTTTTTATTATTTTGCAAACTCCATGGCTGTTTTGCGATCAGTCTGACACATTCCCCATTAAATGTCTTACCATTAATGGTTCATTGCTGCGTCTTTAATGGCTGCTGTCTTTCTGCGTAGCTCCACAAAGGCCACTTCCTCCGAGGACTCGCCGAGAACTCGAGTCCCCAAAGAGCAAAGATGCTGAGTAAGGAGGCAGTGTCAGAATGTGTGCGCGCTTAGTAATGTCTGAATCCGGATCAGCGTTTGGCTCGGCCTTGGCCTCCTACCGTGAAGACAAAGAGGCTGTATAACCGAATAGCTTACTCCGAGCTCAGCAGCATTGTACTGAAATGCCGGGCAATTTATTTTCCCGGAGGACATGATGTTAATGTTAATCCATCAGTACAGCACCTTCAAAAGCATTTAGACAACCTATTATGTTATTTACGGTGACTTTCTCCATAGATATGCTCAGCCCTGCTATTATTTTTTTTTGCAAGGAACTTTTTTGAGTAAATATTTAGACAAACTACTATATATCACATTTACTTGTCTCTGTCGCGTTTCTCGAGTCTTGTATTTCTTTTCTGTCTGTGTTGCGTCTTAACTGTGAGTTTAGTCCATCGTCATGGTGTCTCCAACAGTCGCAAGATGTGCCCACAAAAAATTCCATCGGCTTTGATCACGCGGCAATAAAGAGTCTGATATACAGATTTATAGATGGGTGACATTGTCAGTTTGGTAAACACCTTTGGGGAAAAGCCTTCGCAGAGCGACGAGCTAATCGTGCTGACTGTACTGTGTGTCTGCTGCTTTGTTTTCTGTCCCCCCCCCCCCCCCCAGGCCGGAATGATCCGGACAGAGAACGAGGAGTTCTACATCGAGCCCCTGGAGCAGGGTGACCGCGTGACGCTGGAGGAGTGGAGAGGCGGTGGGCGCCCTCACGTCGTGTATCGCTCCTCGGACATCAAGAGGCCGGCCGCAAATCACACGGCCGACTTCCATCTGCAAGGTCAGACCGACCTGCTCACAGTTGTATATATTGAATTGTAATATCGGCATCTGTGTTGCTGACTTTTAATTATTATTATTATTATTTAAAAAAAAAACTGGACCTGAAAAGCAAGCTGTCACGGCTTTGGAGTCCTTTCTGGCTTTTACAGTATATGAGTCATGCTTCATTAACTACGAGATTTTAATTAAGCATATGTGCGAGATGGGTTAACTTCTCGTCGCTGCCGGGACCTTGAATGACTAGGAGGAATGTTTCAAGAGGTCCCTGAGTCCTTCACCCCTGTATCATGACAGCGAGTCGATTAGTCAGGGGGATTGAAAGAGAATGCATCTAACTCTGCGGACGCGGAGTCTTACAGTGCGACTGCATGTGGAACTCGGGTCATGGAAGCTTAATATAAATTAAAAGAAGCAGAATCCCAGCACTCTCATTAAAAATCCACACACAACCTGTTGTTAAGCCCTATGAAATGACAATTGTAGCCTGAACATTTTCCTTCATGATCTTATTATCTTGCTTTGTACTTACCATTAGAATGTAATAGCCAGAATGAATGTGTGCCCTTTAATTTCCAGGCAGGTGGAGAGCAAGCTTACAGGTGCGAAGACCAGTTGTTTCTGAGACCTTGCAGGTACAGGGGGTAGCTGAATATAGCAACAGCCTGCGCCTGTTTGACCGAGTCCAGCTACGCCCAGCATGGCACCCTCCAGAATGCACTCATCCAATTACTGCAGTCGGCAGCGTTCAGGACTGTTGAGTGCAGGAAATTAATACTGGGTTTGCCATTGAGTTTGTTCTTTTTGCCTGGTTTGGGGAGGGCAGGTCTGGCGTAAGTAGGAATTTAATTTAAAAGTATTCTTGTGAAAGGTCTTATTCATTTTGATACCTATTTCCAAGCAATTGTTTTTCCTAATCTATCATAAATATTTAACTATTAATTACACTGGTAAAAATTATTAGTATATTTAATACACTAATATAAATATTTTTAGAGGTGGGTAGTTCAGGTTCGGAGAGTAAAAGTCCAGACCAAGATTTTGTTTCAACCAACCAGTTGAGTATAAAGAGTCACGGTCACGAAGTGCTCAACTGGTTGGTTGAAACAAAACCTTGGTCTGGGTTTTTGCTCTCTGGACCTGAACTACCCACTTCTGAATATTTTATAAATGCTCTATTTCATGAAGGCAATGGTATCTAAATACATGGCAAAGGAACGGGCAAATTTTGGTGTATAAGTGGACAAACGGCAGTCGGTGGGATGTCTGGGGGCTTGAGGGGGCAGCAGAGTTTCCTGACGCCTACAGGGTTGGGGGTTTGGGGGTTTTGGGTCCTGCCCCCGCTCTGCGTCGGTGCCGTTTATTTGTCCTCCTTTTGTCAGGTGGGTGTTCTCTTGTAGCCCAAAGGCATGCATTCAGGCGAATCGGCCCATAGCATGTGGCCCTGCCTATTTGTCCTACAATAACCCGCCATCCCATCCGAAGCGTACCCCAGCCACGTGCCCTTTGCTGCCTGCGACGAGCTCCAGGGCCCGGTCCTGACTGGGATAATTACTTGGAAGATGGATAGCACGTAAATTATAAGCGATAACCTAATTGAAAATAAGAATGTGTGACTCTGGTAGCCTCATGTATAGGACTCTGGGTGTTGGCTGTGAATGGAGGCTTTGTAGGGAATTCTGGAGCATGTTGGGACCTGAGTCATTAGTGTCAATGACACACATAAACAATGGAGGTGCTGTTCTGACAGTGGTGAAAAATGACTCGTGCATGTCATACCTATTATTATCATGAATGAAGGCAGATGAGGTGAACTACCTACAATAGTGGTCACATGACCACCTGGAGTCACATGACCACCCTGCCCCTCCCCCATCCATAGATCAGGTGCTGTCTTTGTGGCCAACCAGGAGATCATACAGTTCATACAGATCATAGTCTTATGACATCATGTATTTATTCTTTTTTGGTTTTTAGATTTTCCTGGTCAGCCCTGTATTTAAAAATGGCACCTTTAAAATAAAACAAACCAACTTAGGCGTGCATATTGCGGTTCTGCTCTGGATCCCATTCCAGTGGCGATGATCTGGGCTTTCGTTCCTCTTTGGTGCATAAAGACTGACCGCCCGCTGTCGTCGCCTCATTGGCTGGATTTCCTTGACCTCGTCACATGACACGGTTGCCGGCACACCAACATCTGCAGCAGCTGTGTTTCTTCCAGTCAACCAGCGTCTAGACAGACCTTTCCAGTCTGGGTTCTCCAGGGCTTGCTTCTGGTCTGCGACGATGATGCACGGCCGAATAGAGAGCGGCACATCAGACCGCCGCCGGAGAACCTCCTCCTGGTCCCGGTCTGCTGTAGGGTGTCACTGTCTTCCTCACGAGTCTCCATGAGGTTTCCAGATGGAGGAAGTCCTAGCTATACCATTTGTTTTTCTCTCTGGAAATCAACTGTCATTATACAGTGCTAAATAATACTCCGTTATTTGGACAGTCTGTTTCAAACAAAGTCTGTTTTTATAATTTTTCCGCATGGATCAGAAGCTGTGAACCTCAAACGCTTGCGGTTCCAGATCAATTGACTTTCCTGTTGTTGTTCACAGTTTAGACTCATTATTCCCTCGACTCCATCAGCCATCGACTCAATAATAAACTTCTCATGTCGGAGCTGGCTTCCAGCCTAGCGGACACATCTGTATGAGGTCTGGCCGATCGGAGGAAACAGGCTGTGGACCGAGTGTGAGGCACCCTATCTCTAAATGTGTCGATGCCTAAAAGGGTTAGCTTTATGGCCGATGGATTATTCATTCGAAAATTAATAGATCAAAGATGGGGGAGAGGGTGTGGACACCTTTGGGGGTAGCTGTTGTTTTGGGAAGTAGACTACCCCTGGTATTGTGCTGATTGATCCAGTTGATCCCTGTTTTGTTCACACCATAAATATTTGGTTCTCTTTGCCTCCCGGTGGGTCTTATTTTCCAGTTATCCAGTTAGGTTTTTTTCTTTTTTCATGAGGTAGGTGCTAATACTACATAAGTTCACAAGAGAATGTGCAACCGACCCATTAACGAAACACTAGCATCGGAGTCGTTTTTATATAATGCTATAAAGACTTTGCAAGGCCTTTGTATGCTAACCGCTTCCTGTCAAAGCTTTGGTAATGATGCAACCAAAATCATTAAACTGAAGTATTTTATTGGCTTACAATCCCTTTGCATCTCTTTTCTATGAAAATAAGTGGCTGTTGATTTTCCAAACTCTGAGTTAACACAGCCGAATTGTTCGTCCCTGTATTAACGATGCATCTAGGTGTGTAATTTCACGTTCTGTAATTGCTATGCTGCGATGTCACATCGGATAAAACGGGCGACGTCAAAGAGCAGAGGGCTGTCATTTGACACCCCGGTGGGAAATCGGTCGGTGTCTTATATCTCTTCGTTCTTCTTAGGCTAACCGTGCTAACTTAGATCACAAGGCAAATCCCAGAATTCCTCCTCTGCTTTATTTCTTGAGTCGACGCAGGCACACACGCATTTTTCTGTTTGTTTGTTTTTTCGTTACGCTGGCAGTGTTCAGAAATCCGAGTCCTCCCGGGCACCATCTGAAGCTCCCTGGGCATATGATGCCACCGCCTTTCAGTTTTATTTAACTAGTATTAACTTGGAGCTCGTGTCGGATTTTTTTTTTTTTCCTCCGTTCGATTTCTGCAGACAGACGGAGACAGGAGGAGCCGCGTCTCCCCGTCCTTTCGGCATATCGCTCGAGGCGTCCCTGTGCAGGAACGGGAGCGGAGGCGACGCCGACTGCGTGGGTTAGGAAATGTTGAAGCTCTGTCAGAGAGGAATAGGCACGCAAGGGCAGCCCTGTGCATTAGCGCAGTCCCCAAAGACTCTGGCGACCTCTCACCCATGAAGGAGTCACTCTGACAGCCCCGGGACCAGGGTTTAGCCGAGGTCGGCCTGGCACCGGTCTAACGGGACTGAAATGCTGACCCAGCTGCAGCAGAACCCGGCAGAGGAGCGGCTGCGGGGGAGGGTGCGTTCTAGCCGCCTCCCAGCTGTATTGTGATATAGCTGTTATATAGATCTTCCTTAGCTGTTGTCTGTTTCTTTTTTGTTAGCTAGAGCTATAAAAATTACAGCATTCAGTGAATGCCTGAGATTTCTGTGCCTTCTGCATAAATAAGTGTGATGGATGTGCCGCAGGTTCCTGTGACCTTTGGATGTGTTAAATCTTTCAGCAAATGCAGGTGCACCTTGGACTTTTACTCGAGATGCTTTCGCACACACGCACACACACACACACACACACAGGTTTGTAATTATATTTTTGTGGGGACTCCATTCATTTCTATGGGGAAATGATGAATGGTGAATTAACCCCTACCCAGCCTTAACCTTAACCATAAGTAACCACACAAGACTTTTGGCATTTTTACTTTTTTCATTGCATTCACAGATCTTTGTGGGGACCTGAAAAAAATAACAGGTTTTTATCACATTGTGGGGCCCATGTGGTACACAATGTAATACAAACATAATACACACACACACACACACACGGGGCATGCAAACTATATTTTATGTGTCATTTTTGTTATTGTCCATCGCAACGTTCTGCTTTTATCTCAGATGTTTGGTGCAGTGCGTCCAGTCTGCATGGGAATTTTCCTGATGAATGATACGTTTTCCTGTGAACGTCAGTGGAAATGCTGGTTTAACTGAAAAATCACAGAAAGGACGAACATGGTCATTTTTTTTTGATACCGTTGATACGGTCGAGACTCGCAGAGATAGACGTTAAAATTTCCTTACTATATTAAGAATTGAAATATATACTTGGAGTTCGGATGAATTACGCATTCAGAACTAAAACTATTGTATGAAGGAGTTTTACTCTTTTGTAAAATGTCTCCTTTTACTGCTCTTATGCCTAGTGGACTCCTTGACAGCACGTGTGTTTGTAATGTTCTATTTTCCTTGCTTGTACGTCACTTTGGACGAAAGCATCTGCTAAATATCTGAACGTATTGTCTACTAAGCAAATACACCATCCGTGTCTTTGTAGATATGGGTGGTTTGACAGACTGGAGGACATTATATACGAGAGTGGAGGAGGGGGTGCATGAGGCGAGGCGACACAGACGGCAGGCAACGGAGAGCGTCTACAACATTGAGGTCCTGCTCGGGGTGGACTACTCCGTATCCCAATTCCATGGCAAGGAGCACGTGCAGAAGTATCTACTGACCCTGATGAATATCGTGAGTATCTGCGTTTCAAACTATTGCTTTAGCAGACACCTTTACCCAAAAGGCGATGCTTTTGTCCAATGCAATTTACAGTAGAGGAAAAGGGTTATAATTTATCTGTGTTCTCTGGGATTTGAATCCATGACCGTTGGTGTTTTTAGCACAATGCTACAGTGGGTGAGCTACACGCTGTGTATCTGACAGCACCTGGCAGCGTCAGTCCCTGGAGCAGCTGGGGGGTTAGGGCCTTGCTGTAGGGGCCAATGTCGAAATCATTCTGCCAACTTTTGGATCTGCACCGACGACCATCCAGCAGCAGAATCAGCATCATAACTCACTGAGTCACTTGCTGCCTTCAAAAGCCAAATGTTTCCAGTGGGACTTGAACCCACAACCTTTAAATGACCACACACAGTCAAAGTCCAGGAGGCTATCCATTGTGCCACAGCACCTACAAGCGTCTGACGACTAGCTGCTCCAAACCCAAACGATTACTGTGACACATGTCTACCCGTTCGGGCCTTTCCTATCAGTGTCAGTGTCTGATACGTCGATCTTCATTCCCCAGTGGGTTCTAGTGATTTTCTTTCTGCTTAAATGTGGGTATTTGCATAGGCATTGTTTTAGCATTATGCTGTTTTATTGTGTTATTGTCCATACGGCCGTTTGAAATGCAGGGAAAGTAAAGTTCACTGAGTGGTGGGAAACAATGCCGTAAAGCAGTGATACTTCTACTGAGTCTTCTGGCTTTGCTGTGACTGCTTCCCTTTAATGGATTCAACAGAAAGAGTAAAACAAAAGTGCATGTTTTATTGCCCAATGAACTCAAACGGCCAAGAAAAAGCTGTTTCTTTTGGTCAGTCTTAGTTCTTGTGACAAATCGAGATCTCAAGGCAAAAATATGTAGGCGCCAAATTAAAATGTACTATTGTGGCATTTTTAAAAAACGATGACTAATCGTCGAATCCATTTAACCACGAGCAGCAAATCTGCACATCGCTGGTCTTATTTTCCTTCATGTGAGGTCTAATTTTTCTCAGAAATTATTTTAAATAGGAACCCATAAATAAATAATGCCGTTTCAGTTTGCCGTGATGAATTAATTTTCCCCATATGAATACAAATCGGTTACAATATGTTGGAGTGATGAAGTAATTTGCTGGCCGAGAGATTAAAACCCGAGAAGATTTTTGTCTTTGGACAGAATTGATGTGGGGAGTATTATCTGGTGAAGCAGACGAAGTTTAGGGTATGGAGAAGATTCCGCCTTGTGCTGGGATTTTGGTCAAATCTGCCTTAAAGTTTGGGGCTCATCTTAGCTTTTAAGTCTTCAGTTTATCCCTGCTGTTGATACTTGACTTAGGGTGTCATTTTACTCATGATCAGGTGACCCCTGTAATTTTTTGTAATTGTCCCGCCCCTTCATTTTAATTGGTCCATACATATACTAAAGATGCCCTGCTATTGGCTGAGCCATAAAGCGGTGTTATGAGTGCCATCACCTGCTTTATGCATCACGTGCATGAGGACAATAAACCACGCCGATGGAGGAAACCCTCTGGCTGTCTCGACAGGTGAACGACATCTACCATGACAATTCCTTGGGCGCTCGGATCAATGTGGTTCTGGTGCGGATGATCGTTCTGTCCTATGAGAAGGTGGGTGAATCGCACTGCATGCAAAGCGTGAACACTGCGAAAGTTGCTGAGTCTTTAGAAACACGAAGAATAACTAGTGTGGCTGATGCTTCTGCACATTTCCAGTCATTTCTTCTGACTTATGATGACTTTATGTTTCCACACTTGTCTCAATTGTTATCATGGTTATTGTTCTTCTGGGAAAGTCATCTCCAGAACAGTGAACATACAAGATTGTTTTTATTCTAATATTTAGTTTTTCTCTGCTCTTATGTCTTATATTTTATATTCGGGCAGCAGGGTGGCTCAGTGGGCAGCATTTTAGCTGCACACCTCCAGGGTCGTGTCGCTGGTGTGTGTGTGTGTGTGTGTGTGTGTGTGTGTGTGTGTGTGTGTGTGTGTGTGGGGGGGGTATGTTTGTATTACATTGTGGATCACATTGCGGGGTCATCGCAAGGGGAAAATCTATTTTTTTTAAATCCGTAACTGCAATCAAAAAACTACAAATATCAAAAAGTATTTTCCTTGGTTACTCATGGTTAAGGTTGGGGCTGGGTAGGGGTGACGGTTGTCATCGTTGGGATTAGGGTTATACCCATAGAAATGAAGGGACGGTCCCCACAAAGATATGAAAACAAATGTGTGTGTGTGTGTGTATTTTGAAATGAGTACAGGTACATTTGCTACTTTTCACATATCCTATATTGCAGTGTTTTCCAGTCAAGTCCATGTTTTTGCTCCCTCCGAGCTCCCTGCCAGATAGTCCATGTTTTTGCTCCCTCCCAGCTCCCTGCCAGACAGTCCATATCTTTGCTCCCTCTGAGCTCCCTGCCAGACAGTCCATGTTTTTGCTCCCTCCGAGCTCCCTGCCAGACAGTCCATGTTCTTGCTCCCTCCGAGCTCCCTGCCAGACAGTCCATATCTTTGCTTCCTCCGAGCTCCCTGCCAGACAGTCCATGTTTTTGCTCCCTCCCAGCTCCCGGTAAACACATGGACCGTCTGTGGGTCCCCGAGGTGGAATTGGGAAACACTCCTATATTACATACACACACATACAGGTGAGAGCACTGCTTGGGGTCAGGGAGCACATGGTTTTGTTGTTTTTGGGGCCTCACTCAAAAAAAATAACTGGTCAGCAGAACACGGTGCTTCTGCATCTCCTACATGGGGAACCTGTTTATGTAACATTTGGCGACTGTTTGTGACCTACAGGGGGCCCTCAAACCTCGGCCCTAAGCAAATGTGTGGTTTGAATGGTGCTAAACACCGCTGCTGCATCAAAGCACAGGGCCACTGGGTGTGGGAGACGAGGGCCCGTGTCCATGTGCCTTTAATTGAATTGAACTGAGAATACTTACAGTAGTAAATTCCAGTTGCCTTCCTGGAATTGGAGGTGACCTTGGAATTGCTGCCTCACTCTAGAGAAACAGAACCGGAATTGGGTTGGACCCTGTATTTGCTATTCAGTTACGGGTAGGTGTTTGTATCATTGCTATTATATACAAAAACTTGCAACAAGCACAAGATATATTAGAGGTAGGGGGTAGGTAGGTGGTGGTTAAAGATACATAACCTGAAGGTTGGTGCGCCTGTTGGACCTTAAAGAAGGGTTTGTTGCAGTTCCTTGCCATTTTGATCCTTGGCATTGTGATCATCATCTTCATCGTCATTTATATTTCACATACTTAGCAGACCAAGAGTGTAGGTTCAGCTTCTTCATTGCTCCAGAACACGTGGTTTCAGATCTGCCCCAGATTAGTGATTCATTGTGTCATTCTGGGGGACGACATGTAGTGATGCAGTGGTTTGTGCTGTTGTCTCACACCTCTGGGACCGGAGTTGGAGTCTCCATGAGGGTTTGTGTGTCCGCTGTGGCTCCGTGTGTGTGGAGTTTGCATGCTCTCCCTGTGTCGTCGTGGGGTTTCCTCCGGGTACTCCGGTTTCCCCCCCAGAGTGCGAAAACATGCTGAGGGTAACTAGAGTTACCAGAATACACCATTGGTGTGCTTGTGTGTATGAATGGTACGTGACTGTGCCCTGCAATGGGTTGGTGTCCCTCCTGGGTTATTTCCTGTAGCCTTTGGTATTGGCTCCAGACCCCCATGAAGTGTTTACAGAAGATGGATGGATGAATGTCTCATATTGTCAGGTGAGCATTTTTAAACTTTCGGGACGCATACAATAGGGCTGGAAGCCCCATTAATCGGCGAAGCGGAAGGGTGCAGGTACCCGTGCCAAGGACGCGCCGGGGGCGGTAAGCGAGCAGACAGCTGCCGGGGGGGGGGGGGGCAGGCTAGCATGGAGAGCCGGGGGGGGGGACAGGAATCTGCTCCAGCGTGTGATGACACTCTCAGGGGAGCCCGTTTCCTCTCGCTCGCCTGGCGGCGCGCGCATCGCAGCGGGGAGGGGGGGCGTCTTCCCGTCAGGTGTGGCGGCTAAACAGCTTCCGCATCTCTTTCATGCTGAATGTTCGCAGCACGTCACGTGTTTAATGCGCCTTTGGGGTGAAGCTTTGCCGTCGCATTCTACTCAGGGTTATTTACGCATTCTTTATTCCCTTTATTTATATATTCCTACCCGCTGTGCCTTTTTAATAATCATCTCCGCAATGCTGGATCTCGCACAGATTGCTGCTTTTCTGCATGAGCGTTGCCGCTCGCACTTGCATTGGATGTTTTTATATTGACAATAAAGGTGTCTTATATCAGCGTCGGGAGAAAGCTAGCCCATGCCGTACCACAGCGACCGGAGAGCTTGGACAAATGTGCAATAAATTTACATTACATTTGCATTTATTTAGCTTTTGTCCAAAGCAACGTGCAAGCGAGGCAGATTACATCAGAAAAATAGAGCCAGCTAAGCAGAAGTGTGGCTAGGTTGAAATGACAATGAATGTAAGTAGCATTAGAGCAAGAGCTATACAAGACCTTTCAAAGAACCTAAGGTGACTATTCAAATCCAGAAGACAAAGTGGAACACTAAGAGTCTGCAGAGGCCCAATCCGGTCCTTGGGGACCCACAAACCAGGTACTGGTAGGTAGCAAAAATGTGGACTATCTAGCAGGGAGCAAAAATGTGGACTGGCTGTGTGTCCCTAAGGATCAGATTGGGAAATAATGTGCTAAGGGATCATGGAGTGGTTTCTGCCAGAAGAGGCATTCCGGGGTCAGATATTGAAGTGTGGGTTTGTTTGCATCCACACCTTTAATAATAGTAACACTTTATTGATCCCTGTGGGGAAATTCTCCTTTCGCTTACCCCACCTCACTCTCCATGGCGCACAGACACACGTAGGTGAGGATAAGCTTGGCAGCGAAGGGCAGCCACCTGCAGCCGCACCCATGGAGCTGGGGGTTAATGGCCTTATGCAGCAGACGTGACTATTCTGCCGAGACACACACAGACCTTCCGATCCCAGGCACAGAGGATTATCCCGCTGAGCCACACGCTGCCTTTAAATCAGAGACATGGGTTTCGAAGGTCTGTGGACGTTTATAACAGAAAGAGCGCCACCTAAAGAGAAGCAATGTAAACACTAAATAACACCTAAGCTTGGCACGAGGTGCAGTTTGACCAGTACTTGGGGGCTGCTATAGATTTTGGGCCCTATGGAAGCAGATCGTATTGGGCTCTCAACTCAGATCAATTTAGTTATGCTCCAAATTTTTGGGGCCCCTGTGACTGAGGGGCCCTGGGAATCATCCTGACTTTCCCCTGTTTACGGAGCCCCCGCCAGTACTAACGATAACTAAAAATTATTTAGTGGTGCAAAACCATATTAAACCATAACTGAAATTATAGACCAAATTCCATAACTTCTATCATTACTATAATTATTATAATAATGTTGTATAATTATTACCACTGCTTGCTAATGATGTGTGTCAGCAAGATGAATGAATAAAGGTGGCCTTTCATTACAACTTATTTATTCAGCAGACACTTTTAACCCTGGGGTTTGAACCAGCACCCTTCTGATTTCGTGTCCTAACTTGCTGAGCCACACACAGCCCTTTTCTGTCTGCCTCTGCCCAGTCCATGAGCTTGATCGAGCTCGGGAACCCGTCCCAGAGCCTGGAAAACGTCTGCCGCTGGGCATTCCTGCAGCAGAAGCAGGACACGGGCGACGCGGAGCACCACGACCACGCCATCTTCCTCACTCGCCAGGAGTTCGGCCCCAGTGGCATGCAGGGTAAGCTCACATGCACGCTCACATGCACACACACACAGACAGCCATGCACATACACACAGACAGACATGCACATACACACAGACAGACATGCACATACACACAGACAGACATGCACACACACATGCACGCTCGCATGCACACACACACAGACAGCCATGCACATACACACAGACAGACATGCACATACACACAGACAGACATGCACACACACATGCACGCTCGCATGCACACACACACAGACAGACATGCACATACACACAGACAGACATGCACACACACATGCACGCTCGCATGCACACACACACAGACATGCACATACACACAGACAGACATGCACACACACACAGACAGACACACACATGCACGCTCGCATGCACACACACAGACAGACATGCACATACACACAGACAGACATGCACACACACATGCACGCTCGCATGCACACACACACAGACATGCACACACACACAGACATGCACATACACACAGACAGACATGCACACACACATGCACGCTCGCATGCACACACACACAGACAGACATGCACACACACATGCACGCCTCGCATGCACATACACACACAGACAGACATGCACACACACACAGACAGACATGCACATACACAGACAGACATGCACACACACATGCACGCTTGCATGCACACACACACAGACAGACATGCACATACACACAGACAGACATGCACACACACACAGACAAACATGCACACACACATGCACGTTCGCATGCACACACACACACAGACAGCCGCACACACACACATGCACACAAACAGACAGCCACGGACACACATACAGACACACGCACACACCTGTACTCCTATCTTTCTGGGGACTCTCCATTCAGTTCTATGGAGAAATCTCTAATCCTGGCAATGACAACCTTAACCCCCACCCAGCCCTAACTGTAACCATAAGTAACAATTTTGGCATTTTTAGTTTTTTTATTGCAGTCACAGATTTTTATCAAATTGAGTTACCGAAAAAATGGTCCCTCAAAATAACTGGTGTTTATCACATTGTGGGGACATTTGGTCCCCACAATGCAATGTATACCTGGACCACATACACACACACACGGCATGTGAGAAACAGAAACACACAGCATGTCTTTAATATTCCCTGTATGTTCACATGATCACAGAATGAAAGTATTCTTTTGTATGTTTTTGCATATCACCGTGAAATCAGCAGGGGCAGCATTAGATACAGTTTTCTCAGTTTGGAGTGTTTTTTTCCAGAAATATATTTGGGATCTTACAGTAATGTCAGTAAAATGTCCTGTGATCATTTTAATTTCAGATCCGAGACTTCTCCAAGTCCGCCCCTGAGCTCTGTTTTCTAGATTGAACTGAGCCCTAAGAAAAATGCGAAAAACAGTCGCAGAAAAACAAAACTCGAACGGGGAACAAAAGAATGACAGAAACCACTTTCGGGACCCGTATTTAGACTGTGGTCAGGGTTGCTAGGGAACAAAGAAGGAGCGAAAACAGTGATTTATACATTTTGTGAGAATAACAGACAGGTCATGCGTAACTCCCGTTACCTGGCCTCTAAAGACAGCTGGGGGTCACACCCCCCCCACACTCTTACCCAGCAGTCCTTATTCACCACTATCTTATTTTGACACTTTTTGTCCTCCACTTTTATCCGAACCTCCTCTCAGTCACTGTCCTTTGTCTCTGTGTTTTTCTTCGTGTGACCGTCTGTCGCCAAGGTTACGCACCGGTGACGGGCATGTGTCACCCGGTACGGAGCTGCACCCTCAACCACGAGGACGGCTTCTCCTCCGCCTTCGTGGTGGCACACGAGACCGGGCACGTGTGAGTAAGCCTGTACACACACACACACACACACACACGCCCGAGGCCGAATGGTCCTGCAGTCCAAACAACGGGTTGTAATTCACCTGCTTATTTTGTCTGTATGCCTTATTTATAGAATATGCTGCTGTTCATATAAATGATGCTTTATTTGTCATTTGCAAGTACAGATACAATGGAACGCTTCTTTTCGCATATCCCATCATGCACTGCTTCGAGACGAGCACATGCACACACACATATATAGAGTTGAGAGAGAAACTTGGCGTCTGAGCACAGGGTCTGGCTATTTGGAGCATTTTTGGGGGTTAGGGGCCTCGCTCAATCCTTGAGCCCCACACTGCCACCCCATGATCATGTATAATTTAAGAATCAACATCTTTTGCAGGCCACGAAAAGCCCCGATTGGGTAAAAGCAGCAGTTACCCTCCTTTATGCCATTTGTGCTGGAGGGCCTTAGATTTTAGGCGTCACGTCTTCCAGCTGACTGACTGATTCGTTAAGTTCCACATCCGGTGTTAGTCCAGAATGGCGTGTTTCCGTCTCGCCCCGTCCTGGTTGACGTTCAGTCACGCGCAGATATGCACTGCTCTCGCGTGGACGGAAGTTTCCGGAATGATGGTCGTGTACCCACGGGCAGGCTGGGCATGGAGCACGACGGACAGGGCAACATCTGCGGGGACGAGGTGCCCATGGGGAGCATCATGGCGCCGCTGGTGCAGGCCGCCTTCCACCGCTTCCACTGGTCACGCTGCAGCCAGCAGGAGCTCAGCCGCTACCTCCAGTGAGTGCCCCCCCCCTCCCCATGCCCCCCCCCCCACCTGACCTCTGTTATCCCCGAAGGACAGTTATACCCCCGCCCCACATTCCTCCCCACTGAACTCTGGGTCAGCATCCGGATGTTATTTCAGGTGACACCAACAAAAGATGCAGAAATCACTCAGCTATTCATGAAGATAATTCTGGGTTTTAGGTGACATTAATGGCTGCTGTTCTTCATACAGTCAGAACATTAGTCATCATTAATTAATGTCAGAATATTAATTAATGAGTTTGACCAATGATCTTAGTACTATATTAGTACATTTTTATATTACATTTTCCTGTATGAGGCATTGAGCTACTTTTTACATGTTATATTTACCGTTTATATTTTTAATATTAATATTTATATATTCATAATATTTATCTTGTGTCAAAGATAGAATTTTTGTTTTCCCCTTATTGTGCATATTTGATTGCAAGTAGTCCAGTTATTATTATGCCAGAGGTGTTTGTCAATTTTATTTTATTTTTTTATTCTTGCTGACAATATAGTAGGTTTGTCAACAAAAAGTGCTCATTTAAAATGTTTTTAAGGGTGGAGTCTTTAATATGAAATGCTTTTAAACAAAGTTATGTTAAACTGGCATACTTAGAAAAATCAGTTACAAGCACAGATCAAATGGTCGCAAACACAGAACAAACATCAGCAAGCACACAGCAAACACTATCCAGCACCGAAAAAACATGATCACGGTCACAACAAACATTAGCGAACACATCAAACATCATCAAGCACAAAACAAACATTAGCAAACACAGATCAAACATCAAGCACAAAACAAACATTAGCCGACACAGATCAAACATCATCAAGCACAAAACAAACATTAGCAAACACAGATCAAACATCATCAAGCACAAAACAAACATTAGCCGACACAGATCAAACATCATCAAGCACAAAACAAACATTAGCCGACACAGATCAAACATCATCAAGCACAAAACAAACATTAGCAAACACAGATCAAACATTAGCAAGCAGAAAACAAACATTAGCAAGCAGACAACAAACATCATAAAGCAGAAAACAAACATTAGCAAGCAGAAAACAAAACCATGGGAGAATTCCACAGGGGAGGCAAATTTCTCTACAACAGCAATAAGAGCTGGCAGGTGAGTGACACCGCTTTCATCCTGCAGCTCCTACGATTGTCTTGGGGACGACCCTTTCAACCATGACTGGCCCTCTCTACCGCGGCTGCCGGGGCTCCATTACTCCATGAATGAGCAGTGCCGCTTCGAGTTTGGCATCGGCTACATGATGTGCACCGCGGTGAGTGCCCTAGGTTCTCCGGGCAACCCCTCGGTTCTCCAAGAGACGCCTCCGCTTTCGGGTTCCCTCTTGCAAGGAGACCCAAGATGAGGGTGTCGCTAGACCGGCGCACATGAAAAATTTAGCACGTCGAGTGGCTCTTGAGGTCATACATTAGTTAAAAGCTGAGGTTTCCAACAGAATGAATGATGATGTTGATCTAGGGGCAAAAGTGAAGTTGCATGTTGATGTTTTTCGGTTCACTGAGCATTTCAGAATTAAGTATGTGGGAATAATGTTTGTTTGTCTGTGTGCTGGTTGGGGGGGGGGGGTTGGTGTCTGGCAGGGTGAGAATGAGGACTCTGTTTGTTGTAGTACAGCACCCTCGACCCCTGTCAGCAGCTCTGGTGCAGTCACCCAGAGAACCCCTTCTTCTGCAAAACCAAAAAGGGGCCCCCACTTGATGGTACAACATGCGAGCCTGGGAAGGTAGGGTAGTCGGCGGGGGGGGGGGGGGATCCCCGCCACCATCCGCGACACATACACCACGTCCGGCCGCACAATCCTGAAATCTCGCCCCACCACAGCATTGCTACAAAGGCCACTGCATGTGGCTGACTCCGGAGATCCTGAAGCAGGATGGACACTGGGGGGCGTGGAGCCAGTTTGGATCGTGCTCTCGGAGCTGCGGGGGCGGTGTGCAGTTTCGGACCCGGCAGTGCGACAACCCCGCGTGAGTGTGAGGCCCAGCCGGGCCTGGCGGCTCTGCCATTGTTTACTTCGCCGGTCTCTGTTCGGTCCCGCGTCACATGACCGCGGCACATTTTTAATTATTAGTAAACTCCGCACCACGGGTGCTAGAGCCGTTTCCCACACTGCAGCCAAACTCTGAAACACTGCGCCCTCTCACATCCGTCACCTGGACACTGTAACGCAGTTTAAAGCTGCCAGTAAGACTCATTTCTTTAGGCTGACATGTTCGCTTTGAGTCCATCCACTTGAAAGCTTGTGACTTATTGCTTTGTCATGTCTGATTTTATCGCTGTCATGGCTTTGTTTCTTGTGGATGATTCTTGTGACCTTGTGTGTCCTTAAAGGTGACTTTAAATAAAATATATTATTATTATTATTATTTATTATTATTATTCTCCTGCTCTCAGCTTTTCCCAGAGGTCACTGGGTAGTCTGTGTCCCGGGCAGCTCTTGGAAGTTTTACTTACATAAAAATGTTTTGAGGCCAAAAGGAAAAATGATTGGTTCAGAGAGATAACCAGTCAGATTGTAGAGGAGGTGTGTCCAAGTAACTAGAGGAGGCGGGACCAAGACATCTGATTGGTTCCGCCTGCCTCCTCTAATTGGTTGGACCCCTCCTCTACAATCTGATTAGTTATCTGAACCAATAATTTTTCCTTCTGCTCCCAGAACATTATTATGCAAGTAAAACTCCCATGAGATGCTGAGTAGGGACCAGTACTTAATGCAAGATGTGAGCAGTTCCCATCAGTGTGATCTTCTGTACTTCTTGGGTTGTCTGGTGACCAGGTAGTGCTTAAAGGTTCTTGCCAAATTCTTTCTTGATTGTGCGAAGAGCTTCCATCACTACCAGCACAAAACTTGTTTTGGTGCCCCACATCCTGATTATCATTATTATTATTATTTTTATTATTATTAGTAGTAGTATTAGTATTAGTAGTAGTAATAGTAGTAGTATTATATACTTAAAATGTCGGATACAAGGAACCTTGGATTAAGGTTTACTTTTCCTACCTATTTTGATTTTTTGATTCTTTATATGATGATAAAATACAATACCAAAAGTTCAGGAGCTTTAGTGGAAATTTAACACTGAAAATCAAGATGGAGGAGAAAGGTTTGTTTGCATGTGAAAATGCACTTGCTGCCTGAGTGTCTCGCGGTGCCCCAGGGCACTCTCCCTCTCCTTCAGCGTTCTCTTACTAGTGACGCGCCTGCCTAGCCTGATAGCCCTCCGGCACCTTCTGTCCCACGCCCTCGTCCTCACCCTCCTCTCGCCTCTGCAGCCCGACAAACGGCGGCCGCACTTGCTTCGGCAGGAACTATGAGCTGCGCCTCTGCAGCACGGAGGAGTGCGGCAAGCCTCTGGCGGACTTCCGGGAGGAACAGTGCCGGTTGTGGGACCCCTTCTTCGAATACCAAAACAGGAAGCACCACTGGCTTCCGTACGAGCACCCCGACCGTGAGTTTTCTGGCAGAGGGGTAACACGGGGGCCTGAAAGCGCGGATTACACTGAACTCTAAAGCAGGGGCCTCAAACTCAAATTACCCGGGGGCCACCGCCAAGGAGCCGTTCTTCCGAGGGGGGCCAGGCGCGCTATTAACGAAACGAGACGAAAAACGCGACGTAGCGTCTGTTTTACGCTGACATATAAGATAGCTAAATCTATGCAGATCGCTTCGATGGCGAACTACAAAGTGGAATGCGAAAGCTCGGCCTGCAGGCCGCATTTAATAATGAATTAAAAACGTGGTCGACGGGCAAGCAGTTTGAGGCCTCTGCTCTAAAAATAGGTCTCTTGCCCTTTAAGAAAGCACAGACTTCAAGGAGAGTACAGCGCAGGTGAGAGAATGAGAAACTAAAAAGAGAGCTGAAATGCAGTAAACAGAGCCAAGCGTACAGGCTTAAGTATTTACAATGGCCGAGGCTATTCCCTCCCGTCTCACGGCCCTATCGAATCATCTGGCTTCCTTTCCAGTGTTTTTTTAATCCCTTCTTCTTAATTGGAGCCAGCTGGGCTCCGTCATCCAGAAACTTTCCAAACCTGAACGCCGTGAAAAGCATGAACTGCCGCCCGATCCCCACATACCGCCTTTCCGCTAACTCGCTGGCACTTGGCTGCTTGGCACCTCACGGCCAGATGATTCTCAGATGAAGATCTGGGCCAGCGAGTGTCCTCACTTGTCACAGGATATTCATCACATCCAAGCCTCCTGCGCTTTAACGTAAATACACAGATCGTGTGCTGCCACTTAGAAATGCTGTGTCTTTTTCCTGCAAGAACAAGACGGCCTTTTCATGCACATCTGCCTTTACTCTTCAGTCGAGTACAGCAAGAAATCTGCTGGCTAATTGTTTTTCATATTGGCCTGAATGCACTGGAATTTTGCATCAGACTGTGTACATTTTTTAAAAGGTCGGAAAATTCCGTTGGAGTTTGGAAACACTAATTTTCTAAACTACCAGAGGAATGCGAGCCATTTCTTTTGGAGATGAACACATGGAATTGTAATCTCCCTGTAGGTATAGTACATCTCCCTGTAGGTATAGTACATCTCCCTGTAGGTATAGTACATCTCCCTGTAGGTATAGTACATCTCCCTGTAGGTAGTGTCTTTGTACTGAGGTATTAAAATTAAACAAACTTTGCAAGCAAAATTAACACCTTTACTTGCTCTTTTTTGTTCCCCACTTAGTCCGTTTCATTTATGCAGCTGACTATGCCTAGGCATCTTTGACAGCGTTAGTTATAACCTGCTGCCTTTGGGTAGCTCATTTAGCCGTTCGTCTTTGCAGCTATACCCCTCAGAAGCTAAATTTCTCTAATATAATGTAGACGTCTTCCTGTCTGTCTCGCAGTTACCAATTGTGCAAGGGGGAGAATTAAGACTTTCTGCTAAAATTAACAGCAGATCCAGTAAATATGAGACTGGGATTAATGGGGATTTTTTTCTTCCCACGACATGCACAGGGTGGGGAAGTGACTGTATTTTGTTTTTTTTTTTTTAAGAGAATGAGATCAGTGCCTTTGCCTCATGTACATTCAGTGACCCTCGTCCGACTTTTCCATCTGGCTCTCTGTCCTACCATAAAAACGTCCCCCTTCCTTCTTGCCCAGTTTCTTTGGAAGTCCATCAGTCACACGGAGGTGCTGAGTGGGTCGCTTCTCATGTGGCTGTTTGCTGGGGCCCTGCAATTCTCCGCTGGTATAATGTGAGGTTTATCCATGTAATACATGCTGTACAAAGTCCCGAATGCAGAATGCCATCCAGTCACTGGTTGTTTGTCTCTGCTTATCTTCTGTTTGCGGCTCCCTACATTACCAGCAAGCCCTGGTGCCTCTGGGCCGCGCAGACAGAATGACAAGCGACTTTGCCAGGGTTAAAGAATGAGTCTTCAGCTGTTCTTGGTGGGTGGTGTGTATCTCAGCAGGTTAGGTCTCTCTGTCTGTGATCAGAAGGTCATTGATTCGCACCCCGGGGACTGTCAATGTTGAGTTCTCTGTGACTGTGACTCTAAATTCTCAACTGGTTGGTTGAAAAAAAAATCTTGGTCTAGACTTTTACTCTCATAGACCTGAGCTACTCACCTCTGGTGACTCCTACTTTGACTGACCCCCACACTGATACCAGTAAGAAATGTCTGTTTCTTTGCAGCCGACGAGCGATGCCAGCTGTACTGCCAGTCACAGGAGAGCGGCGATGCCGTCTACATGAAGAGGATGGTGCACGACGGCACACGTTGCTCTTACCGGGACCCCTACAGCATCTGCGTGCGGGGGGACTGTGTGGTAAGCCTCGAGAGTCCCAGGATTTTCTAGCACGGCCGTCTTGCAAGTCCCGTGGAGCTCACCTTAGCGTCGTGCCTCTGCAGAAAGTTGGCTGTGACCTTGTCATCGGGTCGAGTCTGCTGGAAGACAAATGCGGCGTCTGCGGCGGCGACAACTCCAGCTGCAAGATCGTCAAGGGCACCTTCACGCGCAGCGTCAAGAAACCAGGTCTCACTTTCCGGTCTGAGCCGTGCGGCCGGTCCGAACGTCCCCATTTCGGGTCAGGTGTCTGTTTTACGAATAGTCAGTTACACTTGGGGCCCGAGGTAAAGTTTCACTGGTGATGTCCCCAACCCCAATTATTGATCGTTTCACTTCACTTCTGCACCAAATTCAGGGCCTCATTCTGCATAATCGCTTATTTGCCATTTGCACAAGTACACCGGAATTCTTCTTGCTGCCTACCCCATCTTGCTGTCCATAACTTGGGGGTTACTACGCAAGGTCAGCCAACTTGCAGCGCCCCTGGAGCTGGGGGTTAGGGGCCTTGCTCAAGGGCCACAGACACATGACTATTCAGCCAATGCTGGGGCTCGAACCGGCGACTTTCCATTCAGTGCTCTATTAGTTAGTGTTGGCCCTGGTTACACTGTTCTTCAGGTGATTTGTACTTATATTGTGAACCGATAGTATAATAATAATAATAATAATAATAATAAATAATAATAATAATAATAATAATAATAATAATAAATGACAGCCTATAAATATTAAATTCATTAAATTCATTCATGACCTTCAATTAAGATTTTCAATAGTTTTCTGCATGGACTTTGTCTAGATATTTTTATTATGCCTGAAAAAAAAATATTCCTAACAAAAGAAAAATTCTTTTCAGTATTTTTGGGAACATTTATGATTGCATTGTCATGCAAGTCAGAGATTTTCTCGGTTTAAAGAGCAGAGCTTAGGTCATTTTTGCATAACAGAGCTACATGAGATTCAGTTAATTAACCACAGAATTCCGTACATCTGTTGCTCTTCACTTTCAGGTTTCCTTGAGATTTTGGAAATCCCAGCTGGAGCACGGCACATCCTCATCCAGGAATTTAAGGGAACGCCGCACATCGTTGGTAGGCTTCCGGAGTTTGTGGAAATAAATCTCACCACCTATTTCATAACCTGGACATGAACCATTGTTACTTCTGCAGTAGAGGAGGTGCATGGATGGCTCATGGCACTTTTACTTATACAAAAATGTTCTGAGGGCAGAAGGAAGAATGATTGGTTCAGAGATATAACCACAGTGTAGAGGCGGTGGGTCCAAGCACCTAGAAGAGGTGGGACCAAGACATCTGATTGGTTGGTCCAGCCGCCTGTAGTTGCTTGGATCTGCCTCCTCTGCAACCTGATTGGTTATTTATCTCTCGGAACCAATTATTTTTCCTTTTGGTGTAAGTAAAACTACCATGAGTGCATGGATGCAGGTCGTGTTCTGGGAGACCCAGCCCTGGTTTTGACTTGTGGCCACCTCCCTAACGCCATCGCAGTGTTTCCTGAGTGTTTCTCCAGTGCACGTCACACACACTCTCATCCTCGGCAACAATACGCCGCAGACCGTCGAGGAGGCTGTGACTTGATGACGGATGTCTGCTATTGTCGTCTGCAGCGTTGAAGAACCTGGCCACTGGACGCCTCTTCCTGAATGACCATGACGAGTTCCCGGAGTCCCGGACGGTTATCGAGAAGGGTGTGGAATGGGAGTACCAGAATGACGATGACAAAGAGACAGTCCAAGCCAGCGGACCACTGAATTATGGGATACTTATTATGGTAACTCATGTGTCTCTATTAAGGCATTTCTTTGTCCTGATTTTATGCTGATTTTAATATATTCTTAGGGACTGGCTTCAGCTGTCAGGTAACCTTGGGTGTTTCTCAATATGCGTACTTGATTGTCCTTACGTTCTCGTGTTCCCGTTCTATTCCATTTCTGAAGACCAGTTCCAATACTAAGAACACAAGTAGAGAGGATGGTAAACATCCCCGGCTGTCGCTCTTGTCCCGCCGCAAATATCAAGGATACATCAGTTGCATCCTCGCCAAGTGACACCAGTCCCATGATTTGCATCCTCGCCAAATGACACCAGTCCCATGACTCATTGTGCCCCACGTTCGTTCTCAGGAGGCAAGTTAGCCAGACTGGTCTCACCAAGACCCCAAGTCTGATCTTTGCATACATGGTGTTGAGAAACACCAGTAAATTCAGTCGAGGTTCCTTTTCTCTTCCCCGTTGTCTCTTGTTCATCAGGCGTGCTCAATTGTCCATCTCAAGGCAGCACAATCACACCAGCAAGGGAGCAGTGAAGGCTAATGTCTGGCAATGTTACCACCACTTAAAGCTCCATTTGCATGGGCCCCCCGTGAGGTTTGGGGGCCCCCTGTTGGCCTCAGACAGTCACTACACGATCCATATTTTGAAGACGTTGAAGCCGCATATTCTACTCACCAGCTAGTTAGCTACATTCTTCTGACTTTACTCCTCAGCTGTTTATTTAGTTTTTGAAACATGTGAAGGAGGAGTTAGGGGACCTGAATGAACTTTTTGAATGGAGCACCAGAAACCGCGAACCAGCCCCCGGCTCACAAACACCTCATTCGATGTGTGTCATCACCATCCTGCATATTTGCGCTCTCTGGGGTTCATGGCCGGCCAGGAAGAGGGAGCCCCCAGCTTGGCTTCACCAGCACCCCGGCTGACACTAGATGTCGCTGTAGAGTCTCTGCCTCCTCACCCACCTGACCAAATGCCAGCCAATCTGTGTCTGTCTGGCACATTGCATTGCAGACAGCTAATGCTGGACAGCCGAGATCCCAATCTGGCGCACAACTTAAACTCATCTGAATCAAATCAATGAAACATATTCAGTACTTAACCTTCGTGGCATGCAGATTCCAGCCAGGTTTATACAATCATTTCATACAACTGTCATCAAGTTCCATCCACGCTATTCACCTTCTTATAGCACCGGAATGATTTTTGGGGGTGGGGGGGGACACAGATGCTTCAGTGAATATCAAAAATCGTGAAAGGCAATCGGATTTTGGAATACAATCAGAGAACAATAAGTTTGAGGAATTTAAATTCTAAACTAAGATATTCCACCAAAATCAGACCATTTCCTTTGAATATTTAGGACACGATCTGATTCACCGTCCATTTGAGCTCATAGGGGAAGGCCAGAGCAAACGATCACAGATTATCCCCCAAATGGTTGATGAGGTTAGAATGTACCAACATGGAGGTCTGTATTATGTTTTCGTCCCCAGGTGCGAACTTTTGGGGACTCCAAGGTCACTCTGTCGTACAAGTATTATGTCCAAGAGGAGCAAGAGGCTTCCGTGGAGAATGATGTGATATCAGAGGACTCGCTGTATTTCGAGTGGGCGCTGAAGAAGTGGTCTCACTGCTCCAAGCCCTGTGGGGGAGGTAGGCTCACATTCCCTGGACATTGAGGAGTACAGAACCATAGGAAATATCTCTGCCATCAGTCTGTCCTTTGACTATCCAGCAGGACAGTCTAGTTGATGGTCCTTCCTTCATTTTCCTGGACTGACATTTTTTGGGTGTTTAAAAATTAAGAAGTGAATAGGGACGTATACAGGGGCCCCGTCTGAAAGCTGATTGGCTCCCAGAGTGGCCCTCCCCTGTCAATCACCGATTCAAAACAAAAAATGATTGGTTGAGAGAGATAACCAATCAGATTGTAGAGGAGGTGGGTCCAAACAACTAGAGGAGGCTGGACCAACCCATCTGATGTCTTGGTCCTAGTTGCATGGACTCACGTCCTCTGTAATCTAATTGGTTCTCTCTCTGAACCATCCATTTTTCCTTGTGCCCTCAGAACAGTTTTGTGTAAGTAGAACTCCCATGAGCTTCTTCAAATGTACAGAATGTGCCAGCCATGTTGAAGGTGGCGCTTTTTTATGTGTGGATTTGCCCTTGACAGGTAAGCAGTACACGCGGTACGGGTGCAGGAGAAAGTCCGACAGTAAGCTGGTGGACCGTGCCTACTGCGAGGACATCAAGAAGCCACGAGCCATCAGCAGAGGTTGCAACCAGATCGAGTGCTTCCCGCCTGTGTATGTCTGCCTACGCTCACCCAGCTCTCCCTGGCAGGAGATTTTCATTATCATTCATTTAAATTTACCAGATACTTTCATCCAAAGCAACGTACCGGTCGGGTTGCCAGCTCTCACACATCTGGCCTGACGCTCACGCTTTCACACTCTCACGCAAGAAATTTTATGGCAAATCTATATTATTCCATTATAAACCTAAAATTAGCTACATCAGAAGCGTTGGAGTAGTTTGCAAACCCTGCAGTCTATTTACAAGGTAATAAAACTCTTACATACATGTAAATGCATGTGCATGCGTGTGTTGGATTTGAAAACCTCACTCAAGCTAGCTGGCCAAAGTTTGGCGTGTACTCGTGTACTAGTGAGGCAAATAGCCCATTACAAACATGCATGCTGTCAAGGAGTCGACTAGGCTGAGCTTCCAGTGAACAGCCAGGTACAGGAGTAAGGGGGATTGGAGCAGGAGACACAGAGACTCCGAGCAGGGAGAGAAGCTAATAAGACTGGCATTCAGATCTGCAACATTAACAGCATCCGGGGGGGGCAGGGAGGGGCATCAGGCTTGCAGAGACGTTCCTGGAAACCGACGAGCCCTTCTTAAACCGTGTTTAAGTTTGCGTTTTGTCGGATCTGCCTGGAAATACGGAAACCTTTTTTTAATTAAAAAAGCGAATGTTAAATTCCTGGGTTTTTAGGAAACAAACACTGAAACAAACGTAAAGCTGAGCTGAAACAAGGCGGCGTTTCGGGATTTAATAACAGACAGCGGAGACTTGTAACCCTATCCGGCGAGTCATTTCCCTGCTCGGACCACCCGGTTCTGCGTCCGCCGTGTCTGCGGAGAGCTAACAGGTCGTCATCGCCGAGGGTCGTGAAGACGCAGCTGTGTGCCTCCGTTCCGATCCCTTGGCTGCCTGCCTGTCCGCTTGCCGGCTGGCCGCTCCTCTCTCTGTTTCCACAGCTGGCTGACCGGTGACTGGGAGCCGTGCAGCTCTTCCTGCGGCAAAACCGGCTTCCAGCTGCGCTCTGTCCGCTGCGTGCAGCCGCTGGCAGACGGCACCAGCCACTCCATCCACAGCAAGTACTGCGAGCAGGAGCGACCCGAAGCCCGGCGGGCCTGTAACCGCTACCTCTGCCCGGCCCAGTGGACTGTCGGGTCCTGGTCGAAGGTGAGGACGTAGCGGGGGCCATTAGAAAGGGGGGTGAGGGGGGGGTCATTTTTCAGCATCATTAACAATATGGCGGTGATAAACAATCACAAAAAAATAAATCATTTATTCATTTATATCAGTGTTTCCCAACCCAGTCCACACTATTGCTCTTGCCCAGCTGCCTACTGGGAACACTGGGAAATACTGCTCTAGAGTATATTTCTGTTGCCCAGTTACCTGTTGGAGATGGAAGACCAGATTATGACCTGCGATCACAGGAAGACCTTAGCCCAAAGCACAGGTTCTAGATACTCCGAGAACGTCACATTTTTCCATCTTGCCTTAACTGACACCATGAGCGTCTCTGTATCTGCAACTCAAAATGTTTGCATTGTATGCTGTAATATGTGGGGTGGGGGGGTGCTGATGGGTAGCTGACCCAGAAGCTTCCCCGGTTCCTTTGCACGCTGTAACAGTCCATAGCAAGAACGCGGACCGTCTGGGGGGTTCCCCGAGGCCCAGGTTGGGAAACACTGATTTATATTATAGATAATTTAATGTAAACCAATAAAACTCGTTCAATAACAGCCTGAATCTGGGGGATGCTGATGGTTACCGCTGATCACTGGGGGGGGGGGGGGGAGTAGGGGGAGGGGGGTAATGCTAAAAGTTCTCGACTTGTGAAGGGGGCAGTTTGGTGACCCCGGGTCGCTATTGCCCAGAATCCACTGCTCGTTACTGTGTGTTTTTTTCTTCTTTTGTGTGATACTCAGAAGGGGCCCACAGTTCTGTAGCATGTGATATCTACCAATCAGCTGTGTTTTTAGCCTGTGTATTTTATGCGAGGCTATCGACAGCATTAAGCCGAATCGCACGGCTCGTGAGATGAGCGGGTATCACGGAAAGGTTATATCTGAGTTTCTCGAAAGCAAACAGACAGGTGGGTGTGAGTTTATGCGCTAACCCCCCCACCCCCCTTCCCGGTCCCCCCCGGCCATGAGCCACAGTTCCCACGTGACGCCCTTCCCTGTCCGCCGCAGTGTTCGGAAACCTGCGGCAGAGGCACCCAGCAGCGCGACGTCCGCTGCGGCACTGACGAGAACACCATCGGCTTCTGCCTGGGGGTCAAGCCGGCAAGCATGCGACCCTGCCAGCTGCTGCCATGTCCAGGTCAGCACCACCCGCCCCCCCAGTCAAGCCCATGGCCACGGACCGCGAGTCCCTTAAGCGATACGCCTCTCCTCTACACTCTGTTATCAATACTGTTATAAGGGTGTCACTTCACAAATGAAGTCTAAATAGGTCTGCTGTTTTAATCCAGATATTTTCACCTAAAATATGGATCCTCTGGTATGGTGACGCAGTGGTTAGAGTTAGAGATGCACCGATTGTATCGGGCAACTATCGGTATCGGTCAATACAGCAACATTTGGCCATCAACCGATGGTTAAAAATGAGCCGATATTTATCACCGATAATTCCCTTCAAAATAGTGACCCATACTGCTTTGCACACCTGCATATTAACCAATAAGAAAAATGTCTGCCGTGTGGAATCATTTTAACGTTAGCGAAAATTACGTTAGAAATGCATTTCGCAAACATTGCTCTGCTGCAATTTCACGAGGAGGATCCATTCATAAATATTTGCACACAACAAATTTGATTGCTCACCTTAAGATGAGACCGTAAAGGATATGAAGAGTTTCTGAGAAACAAATCTGTTCCAGTAAAGGCGGCTGCAGTGCTGCCGAATAATGCTTCTCCGTCAGTAACGCGAGCGTTTGATAGCAAAAGAAAATTCAGCTCAGACAGTGTGAAATCAAAATATATTACTTGGAAAATCACGGTGTGATTTTGACTTGATGATCAGCCCTTCCCAGTTATAAATGTTACAAGTATATAAGGCGTATAAAGTTATTAAATACAGTGCCCTGGAACTGTTGCTGTGTGCGAAAAAATAAATACTTTTTCATACGTTTGCAGTGTAATTAATTTATGTTTTCATTGATTTGAGTGGAGTGTCCCTTTAAAGTTATTTAAGCAGAACCTGCCAAACAATCTGTATCGGTATCAGTTTTCAAGATAATCGGCTACCGATATCTGGCAGAAATGTCTTTATAGGTGCATCACTGGTTGGCACCAATGCCTGATACCTCTGGGAACAGGGTTCGAGCCTCCACCATGGTTCCATGTGTGTGAGGTCTGCATGTTCTCTCCATGCCATTGTAGGGTTTTCCTCCAGGTGCTCTGGTTACCCCACACACACACACACACACACACACACACACACACACACACACACACACACACACACACACACACACACACACACACACACACACACACACACACACACACACACACACACACACACACACACACACACACACACACACACGCTAAGGTGAATTGCCGTTGCCAAATTGCGGAGGTGGAAATTTCAGGTCCATAAAGTGAAAATCCAGACCAAGATTTTGTTTCAACCCATCAGTTGAGTGTAAATAGTCCCACTCATAGAGTACTCAAAATCTTGATCTGGACTTTTACTCTTTACACATGAAATTTCCACCAAATTGCCCGTAGGTGTGAATGGTGTGTGTGCCCCATGATAGGTCGCTACCCCATCCTGGGTAAATTCCCTGCTTAAGCTCTGGACGGCCCATGATCCAGCTTAAGATAAATGCATACAGAAAATGGATGGAAATATATGTCTGTGGTAGAATGTTGTAAAATAAAGGTTTGGTTTATTTAATTATTATGAACCTCATATATAGCTCCTACTTCATCCATTTATGATGTTGATTGAAGACGTACCAGATGTGCTTGCTGTCTGAAAGCCCGTTTTTTCTCTGCTTTTCAGGTAACTCGGCTGAGCACAATAATAAAGGCAACCTCCAATGGCAGTCTCGACCCGAGCTCAAAGTCCCCAAGCAGAAGATCTCGAGTAAACGGCCTCCGCTTTATAATTGTGACCTTGGCCTGCAGTGCATGCCTTTACCTGTATGGACCTTGCTCTTCTCCCTCTCCTTCAGCTTGTGGGGCCGTCTTCCCTGACTGCCACAGTTCTGCTTCTCTACACCTTTTTTTTCCCAAACGTCCAATCGTTTCCACGCAAGGACGACTCCGTGGCTCCAGGCGATTGTCCTCCTTCGCGTACTCACTGTCCGGAGCTTTGTGTCCAAAAAAAAAAAGAAAAGAAGCCGTCCTCTTCACTGCCCGAAAAAGCTTTTAAGCGAGCCGGCAGCTTTTAAGTGGGAGGACAGACCGGCGCTTGGTTGGACGCCTCGGGGTCCGAGCGCTTTTCTGTGCGATCTGATTCGTTGACCTCTTGTGCAAATTGTCATTCTCGGAAACTGAAGCTGTATACTCAGCTGGGGGAATCTCAGAGTGTGCGAACTCGCCGAGTGGAAAAACAGAGAACATTCTGCTTTCTAAATGTTATGTTAACATCGGCCCAAATGGGGTGTTACATTCAGGCTATGGTTCCTCATTTTTCTGCTTCATTAATCTACTTGATACTCTTGTTGTGACTGTTAAAATCTAACGTCGCTAAATGAAATCTAAACTCTACCTGAATTACTTTTATTAACTAATTATGCTAACCTGCTAATCGCCACTATCTTTGACTGTTACAGTATGTGTGTGTTTTGTATTTATTTTTCACCAGTATAATAGCATTTTAGATGTAGTACTGAAATTTAAGAAGCCAAATGTTTGTCCCGAGTAGAAAAGTAATGTTCAGGGTCATTGCATCTGCATAGAGAAGGGATGGTGGTTTATTTGGGACATAAGATAATGCTTTGGTATGAATATTCCAGAAGATTTATGTCAGCGCTGTCCTCTGCTCTCGTGTGTGCGATGGTATGTGTGCGTTCGTGTGACCCTGAAATATCCGTCTCTTTAGTGCATCGAAAAGTCAGGAAGTGCTACGGAATGCCACTGGACGTGATTTCCTCGTGCTAAAACAAAGAAGCCGCTGTTTTGCTGTGATCGTCCGCTGAAGTACATGGCCTTACATGAACGTGGTGGCCTCAGTCTCCGGAGGTTAAAATAAAACCAGAAGGCTTTTCCAAGGTGTACAGATTACGGAGGAGATTTTCAGAAATAAAATATAGAGAGAGCAGGGCCTGGATGCAAACCAGGGGCATTTCAGCCGTTACTTAGTCTCTGTCATATATTGCTTTGTAAGAGATGTATATTGTGCATTGTAAAAGTTTGTGTTTCTTTAGAAGAGTTGTTGGGGAGCTACATTATACTGTATATAACTGGGTGTTTCCTGTATTGAATATTCAAGATCTAATCTAATAATGTCCATCATTGTTCTCTCCTTGGGTCTTTATATGAAATTTAGCGATATAAGAACCACACTGTACTGTGGATAAACGCTGAAGATTCACTGCCTTCCTGTTGGACTGGTTAACGCTGTTCAGATGGACTTAAACGCACTGCGGACGCACTTTATTTTTTCAGGGAGATTCCGTTAATGTTTTTTTTTTTCCCCAAATCTTTAATGTGTCTCCTCATGTGCAAATTCAATGTTTACAGTGACATGGAATTATTAAATTTGCTATGTCAGTACTGGTCAATTTTAGGGCTGGACTCCAAATAATTTGAAGTGTTTTATTATGTTGAGGTGAAATAATTTCTTGTCTTTTAATATTGTTCATTTTATATATAAGAATACTTAAAATCATAATACAGGTGTAATTAACCTTTTTTTGTTTCATTTTAATTATGCCAACTTCGCAAAATCTGAATGGCTATTTTGAATAATGTTGCACGAACAATTTATTATGATAACCAGTACAGGAAATTATGTATACAAGAAAGGACATGTTCAGCATCTGCAATTAATACTGCACAGTACGTGAGTGTTAATGAAATAAGTTTCTCATGCTAATTTGGGATATATATATTAGGACAGGGGGTGATTGTAGGATTTCACCCTTATCTGAAGAAATGCCTACAATTAAATTTCAGTCTGTGTTTGTAGGGGGTAGGTTGTGAATTTGTACGAAATGTGTATGAATATGACAAACCGCTAAATGGATTTAGAAGGGAATTTTAGCAAAACTTTACTTTAGGGGACCCAAATAATGTAGTAGTACACTCTTACTTAATGCATTAATTAACCAGTAACTAAGTGTTAGTTGCATACTGATCCCATGTTCGTTCATCATTAATAAATCATGACGATTCATGTATTTCATGCAGGTGCTGTATTTGCTCATCGAGTAGTAACTGAGTTACTAAGTTGCTTGTGCCCCCTCAAGTAAAGTGTTACCTTTTTTTCAGGGGCATTGACACAAAAATTCGGAAGGTTGACACCCACTTGAATAGGGTTTGGAATCACCTATATATTTGGACATAGACTAACGAAGTTCAATTACATTGTACAGGGATAACAGTCTTATTCTGCCATTGATGGCCAGGATACCCTGTAGGTGAATGGCATCTGGCTACACCTGCGGGGTAGATGAATGTGCAGGATATACAAATTGAAGTCGTCGACACCCAGAAATCGAAAACATCCTTAATTAAAGAACCATTTGATGGATTTAAAAGGATTGCATGTCTAAAGGAAGAGCGAGGAGGACGCCCGTGCCTGATTAAATAGCGACTCATTTTGCTGTTTGTTTGTTTCTGCCGTCTCTTCAGTCTCTCTCTGCAGTGCTGTTCCTGTGACACGCATCACGCTAATGTGTTTATTTATAGAAGCTGCTGAGCTCAGCATTCGCTGTCAAAACCTGAAATGTTTGACTTGCGCTACTTGTGGCAGTTTCGCAATACTGTCATCTGTCTGAAAAAAGAGCACAAGTTGCAGAATTAACACAATCATCTCCTTATTTCCTGTTGTCTGTCCTTGCTGTCCTCTTTACCGACTGCTGCGAGTCGTCCAGGGCTTCTTCCGGGCCCTCCCATTCGCCGGCGATGATGTCACGCCTCCTCTCAGCTCTCTGCTTTCCCGCTCTTGCAGATCGGCGCTGTCGGGGGGACAAGTCGCCGTTCTGTCGCATGGAGGTGCTGAGCAGGTACTGCACCATTCCGGGCTACAAGCAAATGTGCTGCAGGTCCTGCGACGGCTCCACGGACCCCGACCCTACGGATGTCACCCCGATGGACGTCACCCCGATGGACGTCACCCCGATGGACGTCACCCCGACGGACGTCACGGATGCGGGCTTAACGTCCACAGACCCCAGCCCTTCTATGAACACGTTTATGAAGTACAGTAGCAGTTCAACCTGGCTGGACCTGTTCTCCTTCTCCGATCCTACAGACGAGCACCCCACAACAGTCAGTCCCACGACCGTGTTGTACAGTACTACATTTCCCAGCATGCCCTTTGAGTACACTGACACCATGGTGACCCTTGGGGATATTGGTGATGGTCAGGTTACGACCTCATCTGCCCCCTTTTCATCCACCGCCCCCCCCAAAGAGAAGGCTACAGGCGACTTGAGTGAAACAAACTTCATCGACGTGCCTTATTGGAAACCAGGTTTGGACCATAACGTCTCCCCGAACTACCTCAATCGCAGAAGGACACGCAATAAATATATTCTGGAACTCTTAGCAGAAAGACGGAGGCAAAATCCTCCGGCTAAAAGGAAAATGCGTGTGTGACAGAGAAATCGCTTTTCACTCACCGGTGCTTTGTATCGTCCAATATCTTCATTGATTGTCTGTCAGATACTGAAAAATAATTGCAAAGAGATAAAACATGAAAGATTCAGCTTTATATTTACAGAACAAAGGAGTTGTACAGGTATCTGCCTTGTGTTTGTATAAATGAATTATAAATAAAATCTATCAAGGAAATGTACTGGATTCGAATCCTTAATTTATCCTGTAAATATGTAAATTTATGGTATAAAACAGCAAAAGTTGTCGGAGAGGCAAAAAGGTTAAGATTAACTTCATTGGTCCAGGGGGGAAATTCTGGAAAATACTTCGTAGTCAGCATGCTTCGAACTTGTGCGGAGAGACCCCAGTGAATTTCTAGTCCATCGTCCTAACCACCCGACCACGACTGCAAAAAGTAAATTTGTTTTACACTAGCTGTGAAGATGAATGATGAAGCACGTCACATGACTGTTCTCTGTCTCACGGTAATTTAGTTTAAATGGGAAACATTTAGAATTTGCTTTGCTAGTTGTATGGGGGCACTTATTACTCACATTGTAACATTGCTAATTACCTCTGTATGAAGTCCTCAGAGATGATGGTGGTTGGAATAGCTTTCCTTCAATAGAGTGTGGGATTGACTTATGGAGGCATTATAGTAATGGCTGGAAATACTTTTAGATACAAACGTAAAAATATCAGATGCGTGATAGGGGGGCAACGGACGGGTATCTGGGGGGGTTGCCGTGGGGGGAGGGGTGTCCTTGTCATTGTGGGGGTTCCCTTGTGGTTCTGAGTTGGGAGCCCTGATGCCTGCTTCTGCTTAATCCTCACGAAGCTACAGGTTCTGTGTGAACTCGAGACTGTAGGTGTCTGTATGGCACCCCCGCATACGGTCAATACAGCCCCAGCCACAGGTACGCATAAAGCCAAAGCAGGGTGAGGGTAGCCCTGGGGAGCGGGTATGAATCATCTGCTTCGTGTGCTGTCTTTGGTGCAGGTGGAGGACGAGCATGGCGGCGTGTCCGATGGCGCCAGGTGACTCATGAAGGACACAGCCATTCATTGGTCGGAGTGACCCGTTCCGAATCGCTCCCTGCACTCCCATTGTAGTGAAAGTAAGTTGTACGTCGTGATCGTACAGCCTCACCTGCCAGTGCTCTCAGCCAGCTCACTGGAGCTGCTACGGAGACATTAAAACGGCATCAGGCCCCCAGAAGAACCCAGTCTCACAGTTCGCTTCTGTCTCCATATCTCCGCTAATCGTCAGGTATCGCGCCAAATAACATTATCTTTCCTACACCTGTCAAGACTGTAGAACGGCATCCTATTATCAGCTGCCAGATACCGAAATGGGAGTTTTAATCTGCATTCTGGTCAGAATGTCTCCAGCGAGTGTCAGTATAATATCCCGCGTGTGCGCAGTGTGCGAATCGAGATGAATGGCATGTATTTCGAGGTCTTAACCCCCAAATTACAATGAGAAATTCTCAAATTCATTTTATGTGGTGCAAATATTTGTAATATGGACCCATTTCCTATGAGGTCTCTTTTATATTGTTCTGATAACTTTGTAAAAACAAGAAGGATGGACTAGCCTTGCTTTGTCTTGACTTGTCTAGTCTGTGTATTATGGTATCAATTACCTCCTTAACCCTAATGCATTCATCTAGGAGGATAATGTTTTTCATAGCTAAGTCAATGCCTTTTGTTATTTGGTTCTGGAAGACAAGGGAGCATTGTTCTGTCTGTGGTGTGTCACAAAATGCCTGGATTTCTTCATTTTCTCCCCTGAGGCTTGTAAAACATCAATCCTATAGCTTGACTAACTGCTTGCTGTAACATGCTAATTGTATCATTGTTGCCTTTGATTCCTGTGGTATTCTTCCCACACTGAATAGCTGCCTGCCTTTCTGGTGTGCCCTACACTTGAATCTCTCAAATAAGTTATACACTGTATACCCACGTTCGCTGGTAATAGTCCCCGTATTTGGTCTCCGAAACCTCTTCATGCCTAAATGATTCTTCTCATCGGAAGAGTGACTTTCTTGCAAACCTAACATTTATTTTTCTGTTTTGACTGTCATGTTTCACACTCAGCATGTCAAGGTGCTGCTTATGTGCTGCTTATGTTCACTAGATCATCAAACATTTATCCCTGTGCTGTTCCAGTTCCAAATGAAGTCTAGCGATTGTTTAGTCTCTCATTTTTGATCTGCCATTTTGTTTTTTAAGTTAGATTCCAAATCAAGGTGGGAATCCACCAGTGTGGATTATACAGTGTGGAAGTGCGAACAGTGAAAGTGGATGTGCCTCCTCAGTAATGTAACACTCTAATGTAACACTCCCTATTTGAACATATAGAATTATGTACATTATTCAGTAATATTTTCCTGGTACTAACTGGGATTAGAACAGGGATCCCTGACTATCATCAGCAACACCAAGGTCCACTGCATCTGATGTTCCACCCGGGGGTGGGGCTCCAAACAGTAAAACTACAATCGATCACGCGGTTCGAATTTAATTGTATTCAGGACTGGAGTCTGCAGGATCCACAACACCAACCTGCATATAACAACGGGGTTTTAGGTGTTAGATCTTTACCAAATAGTCCCATGTTCCTGTAACACCAGGAGACTTCGTGTGGGGGATTACAATCTTCTGTAAGACAATCAAGTACCTGCTTATGATCTCCTTAGTAATACTTCTCTTTTAAGATCTAACAAGTCTCATCGATGTCTAGGTAATACTTCAATATCCTTTCACTGTCACGCTTGGCAACATCTGTGCTCTGAAGGTCCTTGGATGACGCCGCTTTGTTCATGATGTTGAATGTTTCCTGCATCCGGTGACACCAGCTTGCAGGATCATTTCCAAATAAATGAAATTCGTCCTTGAAAGATAAATGCTGTTTCTGCATAAACCCAGTGGAGGAGAAGACGGTTTGCTGAACCTGTCAAGCCTCTGTGGAGGTTCCTAGTGATTGTTAGCGAGAGATTTGCAGTGTGAGTACATTTATTTAGTGTGTATACTGCATTCCTAGCTAAGCAGTCACCTTTCTCCACCTGTATCTGCTCTGGGAACCATGTATAGGGATGAATTTATGGGCTGTCATTTTTCATAAGTCTTCCTTGGTCCAAGAGGCTCTTGAGTTGTTGACCTGTTCGGTTGGGATTGTTTGACAGTTCAGTGGATGCTCTTTTTATGATGGAAAAAATCTCAGTTCCATCTTCAGAAACCCTACCTGATCTAAAAATGATCGCAATACGATCCAATGTTTATGAACAATCTGAGTCAAATTCTTCTCTCCTTTATCAGGAAAGTGTGCTTCACGAAGTAGGGCACACTGTTCTCGCCAATCCTCACCTTTTGTTTTATGAATGAGGAGGCAGGAGAGCAGACTCACAGGGAGAATCCCTGACGTGTCCTTCAGAGAAAAGCCCTGCGCACCTTCCCAGGTGTCGCCTCAATGTTCCCGTGGCCCCCGCCGTATGAATCACTGCTGTTCCCGTGGCCCCCGCCGTATGAATCACTGCTGTTCCCGTGGCCCCCGCCGTATGAATCACTGCTGTTCCCTTTGCCCCCGCCGTATGAATCACTGCTGTTCCCGTGGCACCCGGCGTATGAATCACTGCTTTTCCCATGGCCCCTGCCATATGAATCACTGCTTTTCCCGTGGCCCCCGCCGTATGAATCACTGCTGTTCCCTTTGCCCCCGCCGTATGAATCACTGCTGTTCCCGTGGCCCCCGCCGTATGAATCACTGCTGTTCCCGATGCCCCCGCCGTATGAATCACTGCTGTTCCCGTGGCCCCCGCCGTATGAATCACTGCTGTTCCCTTTGCCCCCGCCGTATGAATCACTGCTGTTCCCGTGGCCCCCGCCGTATGAATCACTGCTTTTCCCATGGCCCCCGCCATATGAATCACTGCTTTTCCCGTGGCCCCCGCCGTATGAATCACTGCTGTTCCCTTTGCCCCCGCCATATGAATCACTGCTTTTCCCGTGGCCCCCGCCGTATGAATCACTGCTGTTCCCTTTGCCCCCGCCGTATGAATCACTGCTGTTCCCGTGGCCCCCGCCGTATGAATCACTGCTGTTCCCGATGCCCCCGCCGTATGAATCACTGCTGTTCCCGTGGCCCCCGCCGTATGAATCACGGTTGTTCCCTTTGCCCCCGCCGTATGAATCACTGCTGTTCCCGTGGCCCCCGCCATATGAATCACTGCTGTTCCCGTGGCCCCCACCGTATGAATCACTGCTGTTCCCGTGGCCCCCGCCGTATGAATCACTGCTGTTCCCGTGGCCCCCGCCGTATGAATCACTGCTGTTCCCTTTGCCCCCGCCGTATGAATCACTGCTGTTCCCGTGGCCCCTGCCGTATGAATCACTGCTGTTCCCGTGGCCCCCGCTGTATGATTCTGCTTTCCATCCACTGTCTTCACACACTATCCATTTTTACCACAGCCACTTCCACACAGGAATCCAACACACGCAGCGCTTTCTAAAAATTGTCACTGCAACACGGGAGTTTCTGTAAACTGCGTCTGCTACCTGTTCAAAGGGTTTATTGATTGATGTCCCCGAGGAGAGCCCGCTGTTACCGCGGAAACATTCAGCAGCACCTTATTACATATCCAGCGTCCTTGAGGGCCCGATTCCTCATATCTCTGCCATCCTGAAATATTAGCATCACTGGGGCAATGCATAGTCTTCCTGCGTTGATAGCCCCAGCCTGCCCTCACTGCCTAACCTCTGGCTTTGTCTGTGCTGTTGACGGTTGCTGTTGCCTCTGATGTGTATCCAGGATGTCTATTCTGTCATCTGCCTTGTTTTTTTTTTTATTGACTTATGGTTTTATCATCTAACCCACCAGGTCACCTGGCGTCCGACCCAATATTGTGGGCTATGATCGGGGGTGGGTTGTTATTTTCAGTGCTCCACTCAGAAAGTCACTGTAACCGCCCCACCCAGTTTACTGTTTGTTGAGGGCCTCCAAATGCAAATGTGTGGTTTGAGAGCTGTCTGTGATGCAGCAGTTCTGTATTCTGTCTTTTTCATTTCTTTCTCCACTGTTCCCTTTTTAGGAGGAATCCAGGAGATATATTTTTTTTCTACTTAAAACCTCCTTGGCTCTGGTGAAATGCAACAACCAAAGCTTTACTTGTGTCCACTCAGGATGGTAAAGCCGTCCCATAGCAGAGCCTCAGGATGGTAAAGCCGTCCCATAGCAGAGCCTCAGGATGGTAAAGCCGTCCCATAGCAGAGCCTCAGGATGGTAAAGCCGTCCCATAGCAGAGCCTCAGGATGGTAAAGCCGTCCCATATCAGAGCCTCAGGATGGTAAAGCCGTCCCATAGCAGAGCCTCAGCATGGTAAAGCCGTCCCATAGCAGAGCCTCAGGATGGTAAAGCCGTCCCATATCAGAGCCTCAGGATGGTAAAGCCGTCCCATAGCAGAGCCTCAGGATGGTAAAGCCGTCCCATAGCAGAGCCTCAGGATGGTAAAGCCGTCCCATAGCAGAGCCTCAGGATGGTAAAGCCGTCCCATAGCAGAGCCTCAGGATGGTAAAGCCGTCCCATAGCAGAGCCTCAGGATGGTAAAGCCGTCCCATAGCAGAGCCTCAGGATGGTAAAGCCGTCCCATAGCAGAGCCTCAGGATGGTAAAGCCGTCCCATAGCAGAGGACGGTGTCCCTGACATTGTGATGGCAGCCTCTATATAAACGTCCCAAACGGAAATACCAAGATCTAAGGATGGCAGAAATATATCCTGTGGTCTGGAACTGCCATTTAATACATTATAGGACTTCCAGATGTGCGCTGTGTCATAGCCCATCTCATATGTGTACCGTAATCAGGCACATCGTCAGGCAGATCTCCCATGGCTTGCTTGAAGGGGACTCTTGACAACTCTTGTTCCCCCCACCTGCCAAACACTTGGAACGGCCTGTCCTTGTAGTGTCACACATGGCTGCCTCTTTCCCCCTCTGCCTGCCTTAAAGGTTGAGACCTTAATCGACTGCAGCCCATTGTCTGAGTATATTCGTGCTCATAAGGCTTGATAGCACACAGTTTGCTCTCATTAAATCAGTCAAGTAAGTTATATATAAAGTCATGGAACTATCAGTCTCATCAGCTAAACATTCTAGATCAGCGTTTCACAATCCGTTCCCCGGGGACCCACAGACGGTCCAGATTTTTGCTCCTACCGAGAGTTGGGAGCATATATGTGGACTGTCTGGGAGGGAGCAAAAATGTGGACCGTCTGCAGGTCCTCAAGGACTGGGTTGGTAAACACTGATCTATATCCAGACCTATCAGAGACTGCCGGACCACTGGATCTTACCCATCAGCACGAAGGATCTTAGCGGGTCTCAATTTTCCTTCCTGTATCCCATAATTGTTTCATAAAGGTCCATTCAATCCTAACAGTTCTCTTCCCTCTCTCGCTCTGGCTAATATTTGCATTAATAATGTATAATTAATATCTGCCATTATCTATGACCTGGAATCAGTTTCAGCCCTTTTCCCGTAACATATCACCAAACCCCTGTGGGATGAGTTCCCAGCTTTAATTTATTGAGTTTCCCTTTCTTCAAGCCCATGTCGTCGCCTTTAGGCTCCGCAGAGATGAATTTAATGAGGGATAAGCAGCTGCCCCTTGCAGTGGCGGGAGTTCAGCTTAGCCGCCCCTCTTAGTAGCAGGGGCTCAGAGGAATGCCTTTAAATACTTTAAGACCAGTCCTCGGGACCCATACAATGAGATTCAGATTTTATCATTATACAATTAACAATGTTAACACTCTCCATGACTATTGCAGGGAAGGTCGTTTTTACAGCTGTGAGTACTTGTCACTGTAACCTCCAAAGGATTTCAATACACAGTCAAAGATCTTCATGACAGAAAACCCTTGTGCTTGTAATAATATTTGTCAAATTTAGATAGTATTTAGATAATATTTGTCAAAATGAAAGGGCTATGATTATATATGGTGTTAAGTAAGCGAAACAGACAAGCCTGTAACACGTTTGCTGTTGCGGTTACAGCCGATGACTCACATTCTGAGAATGTGGTTTCGTTTGATTACGTCTGATACCAGGCACATCTACTCGCCCTCTCAACTCGTCAGCCTGAGCGCCAAGCAGGAAACCGGAGAGACCGCAGGGTCTCCGATCATTTATCACTCGCTTTAATCTTAGTAAATAGTTACGTTACTGATGGCAGCAAATTACTTTGTATTGCTCCATCTGTACAACAATCATACAGCTGCTCAATATGCAGTCTCATGAGGGGGGGCTATAGGTGCAAAGCAGGGAACAACCTAGGATGGGGCACCAACCCATCACAGGACACACATGGGCAATTTGGAAACTCTGATTAACATCAGCATCTTTTAGGACTGGGGGGGGGGGGAGTACCTGAAAGAAACCCCATGATGACAGAAGGAGAGCATGCAAACTGCACACACATGGAGCCATAGAGGAGACTCAAACGCTGGTCCCAGAGGTGTGACGGAACAGTGATACCCACTGCACCACCGTGCCGCCTCAAAGTATAAACCAACAGATGCTTATTAGTAATACATAATTGATGATTATTGGTTGAATTGCATAACAGCATGTAAAACATAAAGATCTCAACATGGTTTTGGCAGAAGAAAATGGACGTGCGGGGGGGGGGGGGGGCTGATCACCTGACTGTTTGGGGGGCCCGATCACCTGACTGTTTGGGGGGCCCGATCGCCTGACTGTTTGGGGGGCCCGATCGCCTGACTGTTTTGCAAGAACGATTGAAAGTGGCCCTTTGAGGTCCTGAGCACCCCGTACTTATCGAAAGGTCTCTGCTCTCCTGCTGCTTGGCTGCACAATGCTGAAAATATTATTCCAAGTATAACACATTTTTATTTCGAAGGTAGGGCTTTCTGATAATATTATTTCTGCTTCAATGTATTGTAGAGTGAAAAGCTGCCGCACACGGATCTCCTGGGTTTGCCTCTGGCGGCTTTATGACATTTTTATACTGAAAACACTCAGTTCTCTCCAAACATTATATTATATGTTGCCACTTATTACATTCCTTTTTGTCACTAAAGTGAACCAGGGAATGTTGAGTTGCATTAGAGCATCCATCCATCCATCCATCCATGCAAAATAGTTCTTGAATCTCTACACTGCTGATCCGCCATAGGGTTGTGGTGGACCTGAAACACTGGGCACAAGGCAAGTCCCTGTACAGAATACCAGTGCAAAAAGCTCAGCGCAATTTACAGTCAGTCTTTAATGGAAAACCGGTGTGCGAACACTCCAGGGAGGATACGTTTTCGGTAACATTCAATCATGGTCAAGCCGATCCAGAATATTTCACGGCATACAGCGAGGTGTACCACAGATGAGACCCCGGTCCATCTCATTTGTGTGCATAATTTTAAGTAAATCAAGCAACGTTCTACAGCACATGAAATGCAACCTTTCTCAAATGTGCTGTTGACCTTTAAAGTTCTCATGTAACTGTGTATCTGGTGTCCATGCTGAGACCATTGTGACTTTTCCCAGTTCACATTACCCGTTTTCTGCGTTTCCCCTTTAAAGAACGGCACAGGACACCTCTACCAAGAACGGTGCTCACAAGAGAGTTGTTTAGTCATTAAAATTCTAACACTTTCTAAATCTGGTAAAGCACATTACATTTCCTTTCGTGCCAACAGTCATATACCCATATAAATAAGCTATGACTGTGGCCATTTGTTTGCTGAAGGGAGTTAGCTGTTATGCAAGACAAATAATCCTGCTAACCAAATTTACGGCATCACGTCGAGGTTATATACAGACCTGAATCGGCTGCTGTGAGATTCCTGCTACTATTTCAGGCGGTTATAAAATATCCACCATTAACTCCAGCTGTGGACTCCACTGGCTAATCTGCGAGTACCTACCCATGGTTTACTGTCGATCTAACAGCGGACTCTCCTACTCGTGCTGCTAAAGAACTTATAAACCTATCATGTGAGGATTCATTTTACATTTTTAAGTGCCCCTGTGGAGTGTTTCTGAAATTTTTCATGGTTTCACAGTGTGTCTTTACAAACCATGTAACATGAATCCATAGAACAACATCAGGAAAGAAAACACCACAGAAGGATTTAATTTAATTCCATATTCCTGTTATTATTGTTGTTGCTGTTTCATTTGTTGTTGTTGTTTCATTTGTTGTTGGTGCTGTTATTGTTGTGGTTGTTGTTCCATTTGTTGTTTTGTTGTTTCATTCGTTGTTGCTTTTTGTTATTGATTCATTTGTTGTTGCTGTTACTGTTGTTTTTGTTGTTTCATTTGTTGTTTTTGTTGTTTCATTCATTGTTGCTTTTTGTTATTGTTTCATTTGTGGTTTTTGTTGTTTCATTTGTCGTTGTTGCTCTTTCTTTTATTATTGCTTTTGTTGTTGTTACAAGAAGGTTAGAGTTAGCTGTTTAAAGTCCATAACTGCCCTGCTCTCCAGAAATAGAAACCTTTACCCTAGACCTGTATCACAAAGCGAGGTTTGTTGGTTAGCTAAGTAACTTATCAGAATTATGGTACTCACTTTAAACTGACTCTGTCTTTGTTCACGTACATTTATCCCAGATTACCTTAAATCCGAAGTTCTCTTGCTAATCCAAAAATCCAGCTTTGTGATACATGTCCTGGATCCCTGGCTACTGGTGCCTCAGGATTTTAATGTTAATTAAAGGTTATATAGAAACACAAACCTCTTTTTAAGATCATCTCTCTACACACACACATGCGCACACACATTGTACCATGCAGTAAAATTCAATTCCTTTTAATATCACATAAAGGTCAAACCTCGTATCTATAGTTTGCATAGAGAAAATGGTTTCTATTATCTTGGTGAGGTTTTCTGCCGTGTGGTAAATATATCTTATAGGTCCTATAAGATAATTCAACGTTTATCACACCCCATAAAATATAAAAGTGATTTAGAGTGACTTGTGTTTATGTGAACTTTTGGAAGCAAATACATCGCATAAAAATATCCTGCATGAATATTATTTGATACGCGTTCCTTGTCCCTGTAATGAACCTTGTTCTCTGACCACTGAGTCATACACTCTTATGTAACGTGGGTCAGCCAGCGGTTCTAATGCGGCCGGTGCCAGTCACTAATTGTATTATCCATTTGGCCTCGTGGTATTTGGCTGGAGTGTATCTGAAGTGAGGGTCAGGTCACAATAACTTTATTTGATGTCTGACGCTCCTATGACTTGTATGTAATTCAAATGCACTAAGAAATCCCTTGTAGCTCACAGAGAGGAGCATTTCCACCAAACATAATGAGTTTCCTGAGCAACTGACACACTGTTGCCTTTTGCTCTGACAGGGATAAAATACACCTTTTTACGCATTTAAAATGTGATTTGTGTGGCACATTATAAAATATACGCATTTACCTATGTGTGTGGGTGTTGCATTAGACATCTCCAGCATATATCTATACATTATTAATACCTTGGGTGTATTTAAAGTGATTTGGTTTATGACCTTATAAACTCTTAACCTTTTCGGAGTGACTATGACAGGATGGGATGGGATGCTTTTAACATTTTCTTTAAGAATACGACAGAAACTGAAGGGTGGTTTCCCTGGAGTAGGGAACTTGCCCGTTTTGATTTAATTAAACCAATAACTAAAGGCTGAAGAGGCAGCGTGACGTGGGGGTGGGGATGGGGGGAGCACATTTCTTGGCCAGACAATCGTTAAATGTGCCTTTTCCCGTTGAGAAGCAGGGAGGGAGACTACAGAGGAGCAGACTGGCTTGCATTCAGCCTCTGGGAAAGGGGTGATATTTAACTGCAAAGACCCGCACTTTGGGCTAAATTGAAACGTCTGGAGAAGTGCAGCTGGTATGTGGCATGGAATGGCAAACTGGGCCAGAACCGGTTTAGGCCTGGACATATGAGACCCCTTACTCCGTCAGCACATCTGGCACTGAGTCTTCTCAGCTACTCAAGCTATTACAATGATTCCCAAGCTCTGAGTGATGTTTGTGTTTTTAGCGATTCGTGTTTCGCAGCAATTGGCTGTCACAAATCATTAGCTCCCGCTTATTGACTTGACTGCGAGCAGCGCTCTCTTCAGCTATTAAAGACAGTCGAGTTTAATGTCCCTTTGGTGGCACCAGGAAATATGGATGCTGTTGTATTTATTTATAAATGTTTCTGTCTTGTGCATATGGGCAAAGGATTTCATGCAATGTTTTTAAGAGAGAACAAGACAATAACACACTGGAAAGCTCGCAGACTGAAAAGACCAACTAAAATGAAAAGAGACTAGCCTTTTGTTTCCATCAAATAAAACACATTTTAGCAGTATATAAGGCAATGCATTTTTAATTTATAAGAGCACATAAAAGGTTGTCTTGAGGCCTAGTATGACAGTGATACTATTTCAATGGTGAAATGGTTTCAATGGTTCCTACAGTGAAAAAATGGAAAATATAACATATAGACATACAGGCAGACAGAAAGACGGATGGTAGATAGTTGATTAAATGCATTTTTTAATGAAAAGAAAAGCTCTTTTAGACAAGCTGCATACTGTAAGGCAGAATAAGTGCACAATTACCATGACATTATAGATAGATAGATAGATAGATAGATAGATAGATAGATAGATAGATAAAAAATGATTTCCTCCTTATGAATTACAGGGATAATGATGATGAGGCAAAGCTTAAAAGCTGCCACTTTGTGCTGATGTGTCACCAGCTGCCCCCCCCCCCCCATTATCCTCCCTCCCCTTTCTCCCTCTACCCCCCCCCCCCCCCCCTCCCTGGCGGATGCTCCTGTTCCCCGCTGGAGAGTATAAGTGGCAGCGCTGCCCCTCTCGCACAGACTCTGTGAAGTCACAGCCTGAGCTGACAGTCCGCGCCTGGCTGCCCCCGGCCAGCTCTCCGACAGCCCCAGACAAGGAGCCGCGCTCAGCTCTGCTCTCTGCATCTCGAGGACCCCTGAGAGGACGACCGTGCCTGCCTGCCGGTAGGAGCCGCTGCCCTTATTTCCATTTTATTTTATTAAATAAACACTTGGCAGGCGGGCCGGTCCGGGGAACGCGGACTCTGAGACACAGATGCACCGTCAGCGTCCTTACTGGCGTCCGGTGGCGCAATAAATTGAAAAGTTGAGCAGAAAGGACGTGGCATCCGTCTTGAGTTCTATATCGCACCCTTAGCGAAAATGAGGACTTTCCAGGAACGGGGGGGGGGGGGGGGGGGGGTCCAGGAATCGCATTAACTGGGATGCGATTATCTAACCGGTGCAGCCGGCGTTTGGGTGATGGTGTCCGAGAGACGGTATCCCTGGCCCGCCTGGGGCACGTTCCTGTCTCTAATGTCATTTGGTCCTTTTTGGTGTCTGTGACAAACTGAAAGAGCCATGAGAGCGAGAAGAGCACAGATGCCCACTGTACCCTCACCATGTGCTGGCCAGGGGGTGGGGGGTGTCTGGCTTAGGGGGGTAGGCTGCTGAGCCTGGGATCAGAAGGTCTTTGGTTCTCATCCTTTGGTCAGAAGAGTGCTTTTACTATTGAGCTCTCGAACGAGGCTCTGAAGCTCCAGGGACTCACTGAGCGTGTGGCATTGGATAAAAGTGTCTGCTAAGAGAGTAAAAATTACAGGCATTTAATACTGATTACACACACACACACACACACGTAGGGTATACATATCCTTATGGGGACCGCTCATTCATTTCAATGGGAAAAATGCTAACGCTAACTATGACAACCTTAACCCCTACCCAGCCCTAACCATAACCATAATTAACCTGACAAAATAAAACAGTTTTTGCATTTTTAGTTTTTTCATAGCAGTCACCGATTTTTATGAAATAGAGTTTTCCCTTATGGGGACCAGGAAACCGGTCCCCATAAGGGAAAAAAAAACAGATATTTATCACGTTATGGGGACATTATGTCCCCATAAGGATAGGTAAACCCGCTCACACACACACACACACACACACACTCTCACACGTCTCTCTCCACCTGTCACACACTCTCCTCTTGTGGTCTTTCTCCAACAGGGCTGTTATATAGGGGCCAAATTCCATCAACAGCAAAAAACCACAGGCCACTGCCCATTTAAGTTCTTTCTTATGCAAATTAGTGTGAGCGTGTGTGTGTGTGTGTGTGTGTGGGAGGGGGGGGGTACTGTTTTCCCCTGATTTCGCCTGACTGTGACCCTACCTCAGCTCCATGTTTCCGACGGGCTGGCGGTCAGGGGACCCTGACGTAGGGCATCATCAGGACAGGAAAGGCCTCCTAAGAGCAGCACAGGACAGGTTTTTGCTGAGAAAGGTGAGCGACCGTCCCGTACGACGCATGGCGGACGGCAGACAGCGACATGGCTAAGATGGCGGCAGGTAGGGGAACGACCTCATCCACGTCAGGGAGGACACTTTCAGCTACTTCAGCTTCTACAAACTACCCTGAAACTAAAAGGCTCCCGTTCAGTTCTTCTCGTACTTTGATTGGTTACTTTCCTTGATTGAAAGACGCATCCAGCTGTTTCACATTAACATCAGTGACACATGCATGATTATTGGAGACTGACCAATCAGCACACAGCAAGAACTCGACACTTAAATGAAATCCAGGTCTTTTTAATTGAAATGGTACTTCACAAATCCTGCCCGAGCTCAGAGTGTCCACCCTGACAGGGATTAGGTGGAAATGCCAGCAGCAGGTGGCATGCAGCAAACCAAAAACCAGCATGGCTAACATCAAAGCAGACAGTTACAGGTAGTGCAGACAGAACCGGGCTTCTGGGCTTCCAGCGTGTCCACTCTCCTCGGGGCGGCATTTACGTCTCGTCTCGACACTTAGCGGAGAAGGGGCCGCATCTGGTGCGAGAAGCTGCCCAGCAGATGGATTTCACGCAAAGCTTTTTGGACAAATTCCTGGTCTGCAGGTGTGCTTCAGAGAAAACACAGCGAAAAGGTCACCCCCGTATTTTGGTATGCACGCATATTACAAGTAATACGTTTCTCTGATTTCCACCAACAGACATGCGTCCCCGATCGGCACACCTATCTGTGTGGGGCCTGCCCACTATAAAGGAGGGGCACGAGGATCACGCACCGGACACGAACCAGCAGGACTCTCTCAGCGGCCTAAGCTCCGCCCCCTCGCGGGCCGACTCCCCCGACGACTACCTGTGGTCCATCAGTCAGCTGGCACGCCCTGTCTTCTGCTCACCTAATACCAAGGATTTAGGAAAACAAGGGCAGGACACTGTCGACCCCCCCAGACACCGATCCAGCTGCAGTGAAGGCCGCTTCACAGTCACCATGGAGATGGGTGGGTGTCTAAGCAACGGGAGGGAATACCTGAATGAAGGGGGCATTCGTAAACCTGGCTCTCTGCCCCCTCCACCCCCCCTGAGCGATACCTGCCTCAGAAACAGCCATCCGGCTCTCCGTCCTGGACGGGCCGCCGTCGCCAAAGCCCTCGCATTTCCACGAAAGGAGCTGAAGTCCCAGAGAAGTAGGCGGCTCCCCCAGGGGGCCCTGAATGACACAGGAAGCCCCATGGCCCTCCAGAGGGACAGAGCCGTCGCCCGCGTGGACGACGACTCAATCATCTTCCACTGGATCGCCGACTGCCGCACTGCATGGATCACCGACTGCCGCACTGCAAGGATTGCCGACTGCCGCACTGCATGGAAGGAAGCGAGGCTCCAGGCCAGGATGCTGCCTGCCATTGCAGAAATATGAGGAAAAGAAGGCAGCCATGCCATTTTCTCTCAGTATTCACCCATAAATACATTTATTTAGTGAGAACTTTTAGCCACAGAAACCTACAATTGGGAGAGGAGGATCAGACTGGGGGTTAAAGGAGCAATTCACCCCAAAACTGCAAAAAGATGTGTTTTCGAGGGGCTTTAATGCTATCTGTCAATCTAGGCGGTTCTGCTTTGAACTCCCCACCGATATCGTCTGTGCAGTGATATAACTGGAGTGTGGAATTTGCAGCACAACAACCTTAATGGATAGACAGCAGTAAAGCCCCTCTAAAACATCTCCTTTTCAGTTTTGGGGTGAACTGTCCTTTAAGGGCCACAGTGAAGGGCCCAGCAGTGACATCATTCTGCGGACTGGGGCGTTTGAATTGCCACCCACTGGATCACAGGCACAGCAGCCTAACCTGCTGAGTCACGCACTGCCTCCTTAATCACAGCTGAAAACCCAGTGAAACTGGTGACAAGTACACACTGCAGAACACTCAGACAGCTTTCATGTTTTCTGCTAAGTAGCGTATATTCACTTAGTCAACGCCATCAGTTGGGGTCGCGTCCCACTCGCCTGTACCGGTGAACCCCATGCCTTCTGTGACTAACCCTAAATCACTGGGGCCCCGACTGAAGTGACTATTAAAGATGGATTAAAGATATTTAATTACACTGAGCTGTTAATTTCACAGCAGCTAATTAAGCAGCAGCCAGCAGCGACAGAAAGTGGAGATGTCATCAGACTTGCCGTGCGTGAGATGATTAATGAGCTTCTCCATCAGGAGCTCGTAGACAAAGGCTACTGAGGTCACATCACTTGCAGTTTTAATGAACCTGGTCATCACATCTGCCGGAGAATGATGGGAATGGCAACAAATACGTACAAAGGTAAAACAGAAAGATCTGATACTGACAGGGACCCGACGACTAAGAGGTCTGCAGTACTGTTTCGCTCCACATGGGGGCGATCAGAGGGCGGCTGGAGCTCCAGTGAGACGACATGCGAATTGCATGGAAAAATAACTGGACAGCAATTTATTTACAGTAAAACGGGAGACTGATCCCCGTGTGATCATGTCAACAGTGGGCGGTGGGGGGGGAAGCGGTTCTGTTACATTCTCGAATTGATAGTTGGTTGGAAGTTATTGAAATTATTGGTATGTTGTATGATGAAGACTATTACGACGCACTTCACGCAGATTACATTTAAAGTCAAACACGGTGACATATGGTATATAACTTTTTACATGCTGATAAGTACTAAATATTTGTTATATAAACTAACGTGTTAACTTTAACAGAAGTCAGCTGTCGCTGTGACTCGCCCTTTATATTTAATTTGCTGGTCAGCGCATTTTAAATGAATAAACCGAGTTTTTATATTTTGAGTGCCTTTTTCCTCTTTAAAAGCAGACACTGTCATCCCATGCAGATGATAAGGGCAAGACTGAAACTAGACTATTAAATGGGATAAAATAATGAGTTACAGACTCACTGAACAGAGGTCATTGCAGACTAGTGTCATGTCCTCAATGTCCACTAGGGGGCACGGAGCAATACGGACACAGGAAACATAGAACTATGATATATCACACACATATTTAAATTTGTAACATACTTCAGCACGTTTTTGACATAGATGCAGCTCACGCAAGCATGGGTTTGATTTCTGGGAGGTGTTCCTTGTCTTGTGATCCAGAGAACTATGTTATCTGCTCCAGGTCCTCGTATTGTGTGCTCCACAGAGAGTGTTCTTAATAATTTACAGGTAATACTGTGTTATTGATTATTGATGACCCATGGTGTCCCCTGTCCTGCGATAGGCTCCAACCCACCGATACCTATCTCTGGATAAACGTTTAAAGAAATAATATCCATTACCCTGTCCAGAATGAAGGGTTAGAAGATGGATTGAGGAACACCCGGAAAATGAACGCACAGCCACGAATATGGTTTAATGGGCAGGATTTGGTTTGTGTGTGTATATGACATGGGGATCGATTGATAAGGTAAGGTATGGCTGATTTCAGTTCAAATCGGTTGGTGTCTTTGAATGAGTGTGAGCCCTCTGGTGGACTGCGAATGCATTTAGGATGCCCTGTGCTTCTCCTTATAGGCTCCAGGTTCACCCAGGCTCAAGCGGGGTGGAAGGGAAAATTACACTTCCAATTATAACTATAACCTACATGATTTTAATAGTAATTATTGCCTAGATAGATTACATAATCAGGTACAAATTCTGCGACCACTCTGAATCTTTGTGTACAGAATATTATAAATAAAATGTGAACTTTACAAATATCAAATTTAAATTCCATTTTTAAACGAAAAACAACAGTTATATTATTAACTATAAACAATCGATACCTCGATATTATTAATACGAAGTCGCTGCAGAACGTTGCACTCAGCAATCTGATAATTAATGTTGACCTTTAATAAAAAATAATAATAAGCTACATACTACTCGGGAATAAAATTACAGCAGTACGAATAGCTGTATCACAAGCAACATCTGCAGCGCAGAGCATGAAAAACTAAAGTCACCGACGGCACTAGGGGCCCCTTCCGGTAACACGCGGGCGTTTAAGGTAAAGCGTGAATCTCGCGGTAAATCTCGCGATAGTTCGGGCGGCGGCCACACCGCGCGTCACGTTACCCCGCCCGTGTCGAAACTGGAAGTCATGGCTGATGATCGGTGTGGCTCTTCCGAAAGCATCCGGAATTATACTGCTGGTATACCGTTACTGCTTGCCCGGCTGGCGATGCCGCGCTGTTAGCCAGCCAATGCGGAAGGGACGGCGTTCGTGCCACGTTTAGCTGAGTGAGTCCATCGCTTCAGCATCGTTGTAATTAAATGTAATCGCTCAGTGCCATTTTAACGTATTGTGTTGCGTAAGCAAAGCAGGCGGTGGGGCCGCCGTTAGCGGTTTGCATTTATTATCATCGGGCCGAGATTGGCAGGGATCTATCTATCCGGCCACCTGATGTTTGCCGAGGTAACGTTTCTGTTCGATCCACCGGCCTCCGTGAAATGCTGCACCGGGAGCCGCTAGCCCTGGCCAGCACCTGACAGCGAGGGGAAGCGGGCTGTGCAGTCAGCTAGCATGGCTAATAATGATAATAATAATTATTATAATGATAATAATAATAATGAATGCAAGTGCAGGAAAAACGCGTGAATATTTTGAAATCCCCCGTTATAATCGTTTAAGGTCATGTTTTAAAATGTTTCGCTTTCAGTAATGAAATGGGTCATCTGGATACAAAATAGATATCTTTGTTTTAAGCTTCAATTGGTTGCCATGAAAACAAACAAACAAATAAATGGTGTTTACCGAATCACGAAACCATACATGCAAATGCTAACTTAAACTTTTACAATTAAGATATAAACAGACGCCGGCGCGTGACCGTATTTGGTTAAAATCCTCCATTTTTGACTAGCTCTCTGTTAAGTCAAAGCTAATATATCAGAGATACAAACTAGGCCTTTGTTTTCTGCGGGACTTCCAAAGGTCACATTCGAGCTGAGTGTCATATTCCCAGGGGATGTAAACGGGTTCGGGTCGGACGAGGTGAGAGCAGCACTGAATGCCGTCAAATGAAACCGGTATTACATTTATTTATACTGCTTCTCATATGTATTCATCCTGAAATTTAGGTCACTGACATCCAACTAACTGTCAGTATCAGCTTCCCCTTGAACTGAAATCCGTCACTTCAGTCTTTCTATATCTACGATTAATCCTAAATAAAACCCAGTTATTTGACAGATCAGATTCTTCTTTTCTCCTGCCTTTCTCACAAAAGAATAGAGACCTATATTATATGTATTTATAGCACGTTTGGTTCCTGGGCTCAATTAGCCAGTTCATTGTGAACAGGGTACGACCGGATTTGTCTGGTTTGTCTGGTTTTGCGTGTGTGTCTCCGTCCCTGTCCATGTGTCCGTCACCCCCGTCGATGGTTAACTTGGTTTATTCCTTCCAGGTCTCGCACCTGTCCACCTCCGGTTCTCGCACCATGTTCTGCCGCTGTCAGCAGGCCCCGCGGTGGATGAATCGACACTCTGAATACAGCCTGCAGTTATAACCTCTGCCTGCTTCTCCAGCGAGGTCAGATTCCTGCGTCGCTGCTCTGACATACAATCCAGTTTTGACGCGGAGTGGCAACAAGGGACAGTGTGCACGTCACCACGAATGTGGCAGTAAAATCCATCCATCCATCCATCGCTCTTTCAACCACTTGTCCAATGCAGAGTCGTAGGGGGGGCCTGGAATCTATCCCAGGGGGCAGAAGGCAGGGGTGCAGCCTGGATGAGATGTCAGTACATTACAGGGAATGCAAACTGAACACACACACACACACACACACATAATATTACATCATGAAAGTATTATAGAATAGATTATTAATAGAGTATTATAGAACTTGTTGAACGAGGATGGCAATGGTAAAACTTAAGCTGTCACACCCCCGCTGTGTGAAATAATACACTGATACCTTCGCATACCACTAGGGGGCGTCCCTGTGTACCGCCGGTGGTACCACTCGAGAGGTGCTGCTTGTACCGTAGTTTGAGAACCACTGGAATACTGACTGAGAGTTTATTCTGCTTTGTAAGATCAGAGCTGCTACCTGAAGGAAGTGAAGCACCTGAAATGTAACTGTGAGGTTATCAGGACTGTGAGGCTATCAGGTCCATCACAGCGTTATTTCCTTGGTGTTCTTACAGACGACGCCTGTGACCTCGCTCTCCTTTGTGTCCAACATGTCCGCAGGCGGAGTTCCGATCTGTCAGCCGACCGGGTCGACTTATCGTGCTGCTCACAGCCTGCGATAATTTGGGCTGCTTCTCGTGACAATGGTCTCCAGATCGGGTGAGATGCAAGGTAAGCCAACGGGCCGGGGCAGTCTGTGTCACACCTGCTCGTCTTTTGCTGAGGGTGTAGGTCCATTCATACACGTATTGGATTGCATATTCGTATTTGGCATGCTCATCAAAGACTCTAGAAAGTTCCGCATCTACACGTGTGTATAGCAGAGGTTCTGCCACTGTGGAAAGTTACGCCCAGCGTCAAGCATTACTCACGGCTGCACGGTTCTTTTGTGGCCCGTTTCCTCGAGTGTCAACCGATTCGCAGATGTGTGTTGTTTTCTGCATAACTGATTTTGTGCTTTAACAGAGCGAATAGAAGGGAAAAATGAGTCTGTGCATAACATTTTCAGTATATATTATGTCTCAATAGTGTTGCTGTTGTGTTGTAGTTCTAATTGGGCTGGAGGTGTGTAAGATTCACTCTTTGGTGTCGTAACACGGAGGCCTGTATGGTTAGTCAGAGGTTTCACGGTTAATCGAGGAACCGGTTTGTGACGTGCTCCTTAATCCGGACCGGGCTCCACCCTTGCTGTTTATAGACGCCCGCACGTGTCGTCTCTTTTGTTTTTCTGGCAGCGCTCGAGTCGGACGCACCAGAGGGCTTGCTGGGGGGCATGTCGCTGCCGCTGGGAATGACCCGCCGGGGCCTGAGCTACGACGACGCCTTGGAAGCCCCCATGTCGCCCCCACCGCCTGACATCAACGTCAACATCCTGTGGAAGCGGCCCGTCATTCCAGAGAGGAAGTTCCAGCGTTTGGCAGAGGTGCTGCGGCTCTCCTCGTCGCTCTCTGAGCTGGGCTGGGGGGAGCGACCCTTATATTACTGATAAAGATGCTAATTATAATTCTGATGATAATTATAATATCAGTCCTGTTTGGGATAAGTGATTAAGAGAGGGAGAGACGAATGGATCCTGATGTTTGTTTTTGTTGTTGTTTTTGTTTTGTTGTTGTTGTTATTGTTATGATCTGTATGATAAGTTGTACATCCTCCCAGTGGTACCCAGGTATCCATTTATGCTCAGAATTTTTTACGCCTCCTGTAACTCAGGGGCCCTTGCAATTGTCCTGTTTCCTCTTAAGATCCAGCAATCGGTCGAGGGCGTTGTGTCCCTGCTCATATCTCTCATACTATACATACCATTCTGTGCTCGTATCTCTAATACTCCACACGCCATTCCAAGAGGATGGTGTAAGTGCTGTGTAGGTTAAGGGCAGATCAAACCTTATCCCTCGATGTGTGTAACCTCAGGAAGACGAACCTGGAGGGTCCCTCACTCAGGGCTCCTGCTCGGACTCTGTCGCCTCTGGCGTCGCCTCCCAGCCTCCGGTGGTCAAGGCCAAAGCGTCCTCCATCATCATGAACTCCCTCATGACCAGTGAGTAGTGAAGTTCAGTTCATGGTGCATGTAGGGCCGGCGGTTGTGGTGTTTATTTTCGCAGCCGTCGGAAGCCGTGTAGTCACGTTTTGCGTAACTGCTTATTCGGTGTGGCTTATATGAGCCTGTAGCTTATCTCATAAAGCACAGGAGATGAAGCCAGTACATTACATGCTACACGCAGACACTTGTAATTGAATGAAACCTAAAAGAAACTGACATCGAATTAAGGTTAAGAAATAAACGCAAAAAGATCCTGGGAATCGAACTCACAACCTGCCGGTGTTGGGCTACAGTTGTGCCCACTTGGAGATCGGGTTTCATTCACTCATTCAGAGCGATAGCATGTAATGTGCTCAGCTACAGCATTCCGCTGTCCGGTTTAACCCCCCCCCCCCCCTCCTTTTCTAGAGCAAACCCAGGAGAGCATGCAGAGGTTCGAGATGCAGGCCGGCCTCACGGACGCCGGGTACACACCCCACAAGGGGCTGGCGGCCGAGGAGGCCCGATACCTCCGCATGGCGGAGAGTCTACATGTGAGTGCGGCTCCCCGGTCCTGTTCCACGGTGGCTTCAGTCGTCAGTTTTTCTGTCTCTTTCGACTGATGTCAGCCTGGGTGTGGAGGGAGCAGCTGGGTGTGGAGCGCGCAGGCTAAACTGGGGCAGCTCTGCCGCGCGCTTAAGTGCCCGGCGAGAGTGACGGGACACGCCTACCCCGGCCTGCCAGCGTCCCAGCAGCAAGAAGGAAGGCCCTTCATTCCCCGCCCCCCCCCCCTCCATGTCTGATGCTCACTGTCAGTGGTGAGATCGGGGGGGGGGGGGGGGGGGTTTGTGCTGTTTTTTAAACAGCCACTCACAGCACTGAAACCAAATTATTTAGTATTGCTGAAACCCCCCAATCAATATATTCAGTGCTCAGAGAAAGTGTTGGGCTGCCTGCTTAATTCTGTAAAAATATTGCAAATTTATTTTTTTTTCTCAACAAATGACTAATCACATTAGAAACAACCAGTGATTTTTCGTAAAACGTTCATCTCAAATTGGAAGAGCTGTTCTGAGTTATAAAGTCCATTGAATCTCATTGGGGGCTTTTAAATTAGTAACACCTTTGCAATAACATAAAACACCAAACATTTGTGTTTAGTGCCCCTTCGGGAGATAGAGACTACAACTGCAATTAATAGCAGAGTGGCAAGAATGGACCTGAATGGGTCAGTCAAAAAAATTAAGACGCTCATTAAAACGAAAAAGTTTGTGTAGAACTTGTGTGCCAATGTGTTAAACGTCGCTTGTCGATGGACTTTTGTTATGAAACCAGTAAATGTGTGACATATTTACAGAATTAAGCCAGCGTCCCGAGTCTTTCTGTGAACGCTGTATTGTATTTTTAGGACCATCGTTTTCGCAGGGGGATTTGCTGGACGTTTTGTTCCAAGTAAAAGCTTAATGCGGCCCGTGGCTAATTTTACTCCACATTATTCTGGTTTTTGCTTAAATCAGTTATCCTTTTCGGTCAGCGTTTTCTTGGTTTTAGTGGAGGCAGAGGAATACAAATAATGTTCATTATGAAACGGAAGACAGATGTATTCACATTGGCATCGAATTTATTCGTTGTGAATGAAAGAGTTGACTTTGCAGAATAGTTGGTATGTGGAAGTATGTATGTAGATAATTTTGATTTACATGATGTTTATTATATATAATTTACATGTATAATTATGTTCTAATAATAACTATTGGAAGACTCTGTACAGGCAGTGAAACTTTAAAATTGATCTGTCTTCTGTACCGGGAGCACAGAAGGTCAGTTACAGATTCCGCTCTCCGTGGTTCCTCAACCGGTCCTCGTGTTCAGCCGTCCCCAGGGAATCAGCGTCACGCTGACCTCTCTTGCAGAAGCTGAAGATTCAGGAGTCCAAGGAGGAGAGGCAGACGAGCTCTGCGCAGTCCACGCCGAACACCAGCCCACAGTCGTCCCCCAAGCCAAAGCGCAGGTGCGAATGCCCCCCCCCCCCCATTGACAGCCAATCCGATTCTGCGTTTTACCAAAGAACTGCCTTAATGAAACGACGGGGCGTTATTAGTCCTCACCATTAACAGTCACGCCCCCTTCTGGTCTTGCTATGAATTGCAGGGGCTGGTTCAGCCAGGGTTCCATTCCGCCAGAATTTGTCAGCACTAATTCCACCACCGTAGGTGGCAGCGGCAGCGAGGGAGGAGCCGTCGACCGATGGAGTGTCTTCGGGCCGCGGCCTGCGGTCCACAAGTCCACCACTGACCCAGGTAAGAACTCACTCACAAATGGTCCATATTTAGGCGTAAGAAGTCAAATAGTGATACTTTTTTCATCCCGGTGGGGAAATTCTTTTCGCTTGTCCCATCTTGCTCACTATGAGCCAACCGCATACACAGGTAAGAGCATGTTTGGGGGTTACATTGCAGGATCGGAGCAATTTGGGCTTTGCTTAAAAGTCTAATGGAGTCCACGGGACTCGAACCCACAACCTTCAGCTCATGGGCACGGACTTTTAACTCGCTGAGCCACACACAGCCCCAGGCTGCATATAGCTGAACCTCCTGCAGTGAAATAGTTTTGTAAAACAAATACTCGGGTTCTGGGTAATACCCACTGAAAACAGCATTTTGATCCCTGCCCCCTGACGGCCGTTCTCCCTCCCTCCGTCCCTCCATCATCCGCAGGTGGCTTTGCGCTCCAGGCTTACCGAGGAGCCCAGAAGCCCACAGCCATGGAGGTGATGAAGGCCCAGGCCACCCGCCTGGTCGAGGACCCCGCCAACCTGCAGCCCCCCAAGCTGGACATCCCCGGCACGGAGGCCAGGAGGCAGCCCCCCCGCTCGCATAACCTCAAGCCGCGCGACTTGAACGTGCTCACGCCCTCCGGCTTCTGAGCATTCCGCGCCCCTCCGCCGCCGGTTAGCGTAGCGTAGCGTCGCGTCGCCATAGCGCCTGACATGTCTGATTCGTGCTCACGAAATAAAGGCTGATCCCAGTCGTCCCAGACATCCTGTCTCTCTTGCGCCCCCAGCTGGATCGAACCCTGAAATACACCCAAAATGTAAATAAAGCTGTATTCCCTCAACCAGAATTTATGGCACTATAATAGAAAAAATGGACCGGCACCCCATCCTTGGTTATTCCCCGCCTTGCGGCCATAGCTTCTGGGATAGGCTCGGGACCCCCGTGATCCGGCGTAGGACAAGGAGGTATAGAAAATGGATGGATAGATGGGTGATGGATGAAATAAAGGTTAAAAATTAGAGATGCATATATGGGCTACTTTTCTCAGTTGTCCTGTTTTTTTTTTTTTTGTCCCTTAATGGAGTTTTCTGTTAATTACTAATTTGTTTGATGATGAAAATACATATCAAAATCTGCCTAATGTTTGGCTGTTCTCCCGCACTCGTAGTTGTGCTCAAGAGACAATACCAAAGTAGCTCTGTGATTTAAGAAGAATATCCCTTGCTGTGTAGTCCTGTTATTTCAATAACCAGAGATCTGATTTCTGTCATCAGTGTAATCAGTCCTTTGTCATGGCTGTACATTGTTCCATATTGTGTGTATGAATATGTGTACCTTGCATCAAACTTCTAGTAAATTCATTTTTTATATATGTATGTAAATATTTATTATTAGCTGTGACACAGCCAAACATAACGTGTTAAATTTCTTTTTTTTTTTTTATGAATTCTGATGTATCAGGTTTTCTGTATTAACAAAGATACAGCGTGCACTGTTACAGAAGTTTGGTTTTCATTTTTAAACTTATTCTAACATGCTATCAGGCTATAATCAAAGGATGAAAAGGCATTTTTATATTTGTGCTGTTCAACTGTAAGGAAACATTGCTGTCTGGAATTTGCTGTCAGGTCAACAAATAAATCACAGAAATCTCTGTATGATGGACCATGTTATTCCGGAATGTTCCCCCAAGAAGTCAGCAGTCTCGCTCCTGGGGAGGGATTTTCCTTCCGTTTTTACCAACTACTCATTAACATTTCAAGTCTCTGGATACTTAAGCATATTCATGCACTTAGATAATTATGTCAAATCCTTTATTGATTCCAAGGGGAATTCATTTAAAACAATGACACCCCAGATGGGACTCGAACCCACAATCCCCGGCTTAGGAGGCCAATACCTTCTCCCTTAGGCCACTGGGGCCACTTTGCTGTGCTTTCACACCTTTTTGTGATGAAGTACAGCTTACGGAGGAATCTGGCCCTGATGTTTAATGGTAGTTTTAATGGAGCTTTACATCACACTCCAGTTCATTAGCCGTGACGCTATTGGCTGTGGCTATTTACAGTACTATTGGTATTACATTATATTAGCCCTAATTGTCTTAAATTGTAATAATATTATTCGGATCTGTAAAGGATAATACATTGGACCCTCGAGTTACGACCGGCCTGACACGATCAACTTGGGTTGCGACCAAAATCTGAGTTTTGACCAAAGTCTTGAGTTATGACCCGAATGCCGTGTATCCACCTGTTGTGGCTGTAAACAAAGAGCCGAGATGGTAAAGCAGCCGGTGTGGATAAAAGGGCTTCTGAAAATGACACACACCACTTCGAAACAATGACACAGAAACGGTGAGTGCAGTATGAAATGGGTGTTTCTGGTAGGCTAAGGCACATTTTATAACGTTTTGGTGAATACGCTAGGAAAATGGTGTTTCTGGTAAACTACGCACATTATACAACCCTTTTTATCACGAAAAGGTTAGGTAAGGGGTGCTTTGGCAGGTTCGCACTATGGGTATTTCCATAATTTCTTATGGGGAAAATAGTCTTGAGTTACGACCAGCCCTTGTGAACGAATTGAGTTCGTAACTCGAGGCTCCACTGTACTCAGCGTGGACTGCAAGGTGACAATAATGTCTCAGAGGAACGAAAGCAGCACCACAGTGACTCACCCGTACAGGCAGTTTGCATTTTTTTAAACCAATTTCCATCTGATGACTCTTATGCTTGGAACAGCCATTCCCCATTATAGGGATCCGAAGTCCAGTCCTTTGGTTACATGTCACCGATAACCAGGGTCGGTCAATCCTACTGGTGACATTGGCGGACGCCTAGGGCGCCGAATTCTTAGCGGGCGCCGACTCGCCAGCCAATTTCACTTTGCCTCGGATGCAGGGCGCCGGCGGTGATGCTCGCCTAGGGCGCCACATCGGCCGGGACCGGTACTGCCGAAAAGCATTCGAAAGCATGCGTTTTTGTTTCAGCCGTCCCGTGCGCGTTAAATAACGGAGTTTTTATTAAAGGATGGGCTTTAAGAGCAGCCTGTCCCTGCGCGTCAACTTTCTGCTTCGCAGGGAAACTTGGCGATGCGGCCGGCGGTTGCGTGCTGACGTCAGCCCGCCGTCCCCGTGCCGACCCCGAACCTCCGCCCCTTATCATGGCATTGACACAAGTTTCGAGTCGGACTCGGCGAGCCTCCCGCTCCGGCTGAGCAGAGACGGAGGCGGCGGCCCTCGGCAGCGTGTCCCCGGAGGATTCACGGCTGAAGGTAGGTGCGGAGGGGCGAAGCAGCCCCGGGCGGCCGCCCCAGCGTGCGAGCGAAGCCCGCGGTCCTGACGGCGGCCGGAGCCGAAAGGGGGACAGGCAGGGGGGGATCGCGCCCCGCTCGGAAAACCAGTTCCGGCATCGCGCTGCCGTGAACCCAAGGAGGAGTTAAGGCAGATGTTATTAACGTGTTGGGTTTAATAATCACGGACATGTGTGCTGGCCTGCAGCTTTTTATCACAGGGCGGCGGTGTGATGGGTTTAACTCCGCCGCCGTGACTCATGCTTTACCGGCTGGGGCTGCGCGGGTCCGGGGCGGCCGTGGTTAGTCACTCCGGGTCTGTTTTTGCACCGATCGCCGTGGAAGGACAAAAGCTGGTATTAAAAGTAACATTTATCCCGGTCGGACATGTAAACAGATTGAGAAGGGGGGAGTTGCGTGGAGGCGAGACTCGTAACGCTTTAAAGGGAAAATGTTAGAAAGAAATCGCAGCAGTCGGAGTTAAAGACTTTGTTATAATTGTCGTGATTGTTATTCTTCGTTATTAAGTTACAATGAACCTACATGTGCTTCCACTATACCGTGCAAAAATTCGCAATAACATCTGAGATCATTGTACCCGGTGCGGCGTTTCTTTCTGTTTGAGGCTGGAGACACGCCCAGCTTTCAGCGTTAACTGTTTTAACACTAAAAAAACGGGCACATGTTGCTGCCAGGAACAGAGAGGAAGAGGAATAATCCCGTTTAATATGATTGCTTTTTTTTTTTAAATTGTTTTTCTTTAGATTTTTGCCCATTTTAATATTTTTGAAGCACATTTTGGGAAAAGACGGAAAACCAAGAATCGAAATCTGCGCTGTCCACAGCTATAGGGCTGGAAAAGGAAATGTCATATGCAGTTTGTCAAAGTCATTTATTAGGGTGGGGGAAATGCTTAGAATGAAACGGCTCTCTGCATGACGGAGTAGTGGAACAATATTTGATGCAATGTTGGTTTAACTCCTCTTTAATGGAAGCTGTATCTCTCCCCTACAATTAAGTATTTGTTAGTTGTTGAAATGCTGGTTGATACTAAATTCACATTAGATTAAAATTTTTAAAAAAATTAGATATCAAACATTTTCAGCAAAATTATTGCATATTACATAGGACTTTTTCCCACAAATCAAACGTGTCCAGATGCTTTTCATTTGCCTTTCCTGAGGTATAATTATGTCTGTCTGTAAAAGAGTTTATGAAAGTCTGATCTTAAAATCTTCCACCAAACTGCATTTGTATTTAATATAGCCTAGCTTAAGTTTTAGGATTTTCCTTCTCTGATTTGAAATGAATCATTTATGTTTTATGTGTTAGAATGCAGAGGGAAAATGTTTTTTGTTGTGTGCTTTGGCGCGTTTGCTGCGTGTGATGATTATTTTGCCCTGACTGCTATTGCTTACTCGTTAACACGCAAAAAAAATCGCTTAATATATTTATGATATGATGGCCGTTTACAGCGCCTGTATAGATGACTGTGCTTAATTAACCCACAATATACACGAACGACAATAGGAAACCACGTACCCTTCTGTTTTTCATACTGCCTGTCCACTAGAGGGCGACAGTGAATTTCGAGCTTGTCCCCGGAAGCACAGCATAGAAGAGGGGGGATGCCAGGCCCTCACAGGGTACGCACGAGCAGACGTACTCGTTTAAAGATGTCAATTCGTCATAAGTGAGTGTTTTTGGAGTGCAGGCGGAAATCCACGCAAGCACAGAGAGAACACGCAGACTTTATTGTGAACAATTCCGCTTCATTTTCACACACTATGTCAGTGCTCTCTGCAAGTGCCCGATTGGACAGAATAATCAAAACGCAATACTTTAAAAAAAAAAAATAAAAAAAAATAGCTTGACATACTATGATGGGTAGGCGTACTTGTCGACCTGTTTAAGGTGTATCAGTCTTAAGCCCTTGATAAGAAGCATATTTGTCTGTAAAGCATTTATATCTGAGCCGTGTCTTGTTATAATTTGGATGCTTTTCATCATTTACCATTCACCATTATTTTTTTTATCTCTGTCTGTCTGTAATGTCATGGTAATTGTGCACCTATCCTGCATTACAGTATGCAGCTTGTCTAAAAGAGCCTTTCTGTGTTTAATCAGCCATAGTAAGTTTACCGCTCTCCTGCTTTGTGATGACGGTCACACTTTATCCATCCATCCATCCATCCATCCATCCATGCATCCAGCCAGGGGCATAAATTATGGCCCTTTAACCTTTTCTCTGCCTTTCTCAGTCTTTAACTGTTTCAGGACTGAATGATCCACACGTGGTGATACATTAACTCACTCTTTTACATCTACAGCCCTTGGGCCATTATGTCCAGTGATGTCTCCCCTTAGACTAAGTCAACATCAATCCTATTTTACAGTCCAGTAATAATTTTACCTTTAACTTGGCCTATATGAATATCGGAATATGTGGTGCAAATTCCCACCGTACACGTGGTGGTTATATATGGGCTTTGGGAAGGCTGTGCTCCCAGTCTGCTCCCAGTTTGCTGCGGGGTTACTGGTGGTGATAGCGTGACATCAGCATACATCCTGTAACCAAACCCACTGGGCAGGTCCAGATGGGGCAGTGGGACGGGAGGATGGAATTAACTGGGAAAATCAGCCTCTCATCGCCAGTGTTGGGGAAACGGAACTGGTGTTGGGTTTGAGGGCAGGTAACTGGGGGTGCAGGTCTGTAGTGTCCCCCTCCCCCTCTATAATACCCACGTCGTCCGCTTTTATTGTCGCGTTCAGTCCTCACACTGTTAAGTCCCTTGTCACATCTGGTCCTGTTCCAGCGGCCAGCGGTGAGAGAATATTCAGCTCAGATTAGTGATCGTTTGGAGTCGGCGTCTTTTTTAAATGTTATTCTTTATTTCTCTTAACGTTCAAGGTCAGTAGCCATCCGTGCTCATGAGCAGGCAGACGAGCAGAATCACGGTTTACTCACACGTAACGTACTGACTCCGGGGAGGTAAATCTGATGCAGACAGAGCGATTTAGCGGAGTGATTTAGCGAGCATCTTATGTCAGCGTTTCATGCACTTTAATGTTCTGCCTCTTTCTGTATGTTTGTGTTCTCCTTCACACTTTTGCTCCCTGATAATCTTTATCCCCATTACTAAATTCCTGTGTGTTTTTGAGAGGGAAGATCATTGACCAACTGGAATTTGTGTCACCATTTCATTTTTCTCTTTTTTTTAAATGGTAGTTTTCCAGTGATTCTTTGGGCACCATTGACTGGGAGTGAATTGCCAACCAGTGAAGATACAGACTCTGAGCATCAGCCAACAGCAGGACAGCTTATGAGGAGGGAAGTCTGTCATCCTGATCCTCTCGGGTTAATTGGACAAATGTCCTGTAGAAGAATTAAAGCAATTGTTTTAATTTGCATAATGAGTTTGGTGCCAATAATGAATTCTTTGTAGAAAGACTCCAGCTTTATAATCTTCAGCCTGGGGAGTCGAGCCACAGCTGTGATGATTGCTACAGTAAGATGGAAATTAGAGAAAAAGTTTCCAAACATTTACTGAGTATTTGTCTTCAGGTGACCGGAGGGCAGATTAACACATGTTAGAGCAGAATGCTTCCCTGTGCCAATAAGGTACAGATATTTTTATCCAATGAAGATAAGGATTGTTGGTTTTAAGCCAATCGAGCGAGCAGATGCTGGCATGTCAGCTATGGATAAGCTTGGAAATGACGGCTATGCTTGTTGCGTAGGTACCCTAAGGAGCTGTTTGGGATGAAGGAACTGACAGGATGCTTGAGTGACAACTTTGATATCCTGTGTTTTATTTTTTTTTTAATTGAAGGGCCACTTAGTGTGACTCACTTAAATGCGTATTACCTCCTTAATTTTTCATCATGCACCTGGCAGTAGTTTCTGAATTATTAACTGAGAGCATTTTCACTTTCACCCGCAGCTAACGTGATATTTACATCTGAGTTTTAATCGAGTGGCATCAGCGGAAGATGATCAAAGCACACGTGGGCGTCGTGGTGGGGGAATTCGGACACTTAGGATGATGAGTGACGTTCAGTTTACAATAACGGCTATTACCGTGCAAACATTTGCCCACTTTATGTCCCAAGGCACTGTGTAAAATCCGTGGATAATGGCAGTTATTGAAAGAAATTATTCTTGCTTTTTAAGTGCTTTGTTTCCGATGGGGGCGAGATGGGGGGAGGGTATTATTTCTTCCTGCCAGGATGCCTTGCCGCTGTGCGGGTGCTGATTTATGCTTCTGTGGATCCCCCTGTCCTGCCTTGAACTCCCCTAGGCGTGGTTACTGTTTACTGGCCTTTTAAAGAGGTTTTTGGTAATGAGAAGCCAGAGGCTTTGATAGATTTTTTTTCATAGAAAGCTAGTCTTAAGAATCATATTTAGATTGTTTCATTTGTCTTATAATATTCTTATTTATGACATTTTTGCCCCTTTGGTTGTTCAGTTTAATATCTATCTGCTCTCGCCATGAATATAGCACTAGTTGCTTGACTAAGTAGCTGTACTTTGTTTGCTAGTTGTTCGCTGAAAGATACCAGTTCAAGCTTCCTCACTGAGAGCTGCCTGCGTTTGACCATGCAGCCTCATAATAAAGTTGTCACACTGCGGTACACTGGATGAAGGATGGGTTGCGTTGCTCTCGTTACTATGCGGGCAGGATGTGGTTCCCGATCCTGGTTCTGTTGCCGCACCCTGGGCTGACGGACCCGGCAGAACAGCAGAACGTGAGGTGCAGGTGGCCTGATTTATTAGGGCCTTGCGTCACTGGTCCTGATCCAAGCCCCGGAAGGCGCCCGGAGAACTTAACGAGCTGTGTGTTTGTTTTTGGCCGCAGGTTCAGACTTGCCTGAGGTGGGCCGCGGCGTCCAGGAGCGATGAGTGAGGAGGAGGAGAACTTTTACAGCGTCCAAGTGGGGGACTCAACCTTCACGGTGCTGAAACGGTACCAGCAGCTCAGGCCCATCGGATCCGGGGCGCAGGGCATCGTCTGGTGAGTCCGGTCTGGTGAGCTTTGGGGATGTCCTCTGCAAAGAGAGTGCAGAGGCTGAGTATAGAAAACAGCGATGGATGGATGGATGGAAAAACGTATACGTCAAATGAAAAGGTTTAGGTGCAGACCACAACATGGCCAGCTGTCGGCAGATAGGCAGTGGCCCACGGCCCCGAATTACGAAGTGAAATGATCATCAGTTGTCTTGGGGTGGGGGTGGGGGTGGGGTGGGATGCTTCCAGGTAAAGCTTTGCTTAGGGTCCTGAAAGGGCAGAGCCAGCCCAGGATGTATGCTGAAAGGTTATATCCTCTGTCGCCCCCTACTGGCCTTCACAGCTCAGCGCTGGACTCGGTGCTGGGCATCCCCGTGGCGGTGAAGAAGCTGAGCCGGCCCTTTCAGAACCAGACCCACGCCAAGCGGGCCTACAGGGAACTCGTGCTGCTCAAATGTGTCAACCACAAAAACGTTGGTACCCACCGCCGCTGCCGTCAAGCACCCCCCTGGGGCCCCCCTAGGGGTCCCCCCAGGGTCCTGGGCCACAGTAACAAACACCGTGTTTCCTTTGCCTCGTCTCCCCGCAGATCATTAGGCTGCTCAATGTCTTCACCCCGCAGAAGTCACTGGAGGACTTCCAGGACCTGTAAGCAATCCCTCGTCTGCTTTCTGCCATCAAGGTCCCTCTTGTGTCACATGGCTCCGTGAAGCCCCCCCCCCCCCCCACACACACATGGCCCTTGATGGTGAAAAAGACCAGATGGTTATACTTTATTGCATCTAATGTAGCGGAGTAGTTGTAAATTGTCAGTGTACTGTCAGTAGGGGGCAGTATGTGACTCGCAGGGTTAGGACATTTGTGCCAGTGATCGAAAAGGTTGTTGGTTCGAATCCCATCGCTGTGCCCTTCAGCAAGGCCCTTAATTACTGCAGGGACTGTGTGACCCTGCTTTTGGAAAAATCCACATCACTTCGGATAAAAGGAGCTGCTAAATAAATAAGGTGAACAGCTGCGGTGTGTAGCCTTTTGGCCTCCCGTCCCGCGAGTCGCCGTCTGTAGCTGGTTTGCTCTGAAAATCCGTGCACTTGCCTTTTGATGCTCGCTGTGCGCGACACGCCCAGGCCTGTCTGGCACGGCACTGACTCGGGGCGAGAAACCAGAGCCTCGCTTACGGCTTCACCATACAGCAGCTCAAACCTTTTAATCTGCTGTGACAGATTAGCTGTTCCGAACGCTTGGATGCCTTTGAAAATGGCTGACTGGGCCAGCTATCCTCCGGGCGGGTGTGGTCTGCCTGTCGGCCTCTCTCTGACAGCGCAGCTACTCCCCCTGAACAGCATTCACTGCTGGTTCTTATAAGAATCCGAGACTCCATTTGGACTTGTATTGCCCTGCAGGTGTTGAGCTCCTAATTCACTTTTAAGTGCCATTTAAGTCACAGTCTCACTGTTGTGTCTCTGTCAAGGTAGTGATATGTTTCTGTCTGACTTTTAATTGTCTACCTCTGTATCAGCCTGGGGAATTGTGTAGCGCCAGGGGTTAGGAATCTGTAGCCAAGCCCGGAAGGTTATGGGTTCAAATCCCTTTGCCGTTTGAAAAATAATGTCACCATTGGGCCCTTGAGCAGCACCCTTAACCACAGTTGCTCCAGGGACATTTGGAGCCTGTTTTCTGGCTCCAAATGTATTGTATTTTGGACAGAAGCGTTGGCTGAATCCAAGGTTGCCAATCTTATCTGCAAAAGGACAGTTTGTATGCAGGTTTTTTGGGATAAATTTTGGGTCAGCTATTCAAGACCTGGTGTGAGGACTCTTCAGCCAATCAGTTCTTTAATTAGTATGTCATATATGATATGAGGCAGTTTATCATCATGGGATGTCAGTCATGGCTGCGGAACTTTACAGACCAGCGTTCACACTTTGAACTCTGCACTCCCCAAAAAGAGGGTGACGTCTAGGGGAGTTTTCCCGCCTCCCCAGGTACCTCGTCATGGAGCTTATGGATGCCAGTTTGTGTCAGGTGATCCACATGGACCTGGACCACGAGAGGATGTCCTACCTCCTGTACCAGATCCTCTGTGGGATCCGACACCTCCACTCCGCTGGCATCATCCACAGGGTGAGTCAGACGTCCCTCTGACACGGTGAGAGTAACATTAGGACATTTCCTACACTGTGGAGTGGGTTCCTAGGCACCTTCCGCCATGACCAGGGCCACACACAGGGGCGGAGCTCTAGGCACACTCACCCCAACTGAATGCTGATTGGCCCTGGAGTGCCCCCTCCCCTGTCACTCAACGATTAAAAACATATCATTGGCTAATGTTAAGGTTGGCCCTGCTGGCTTCTGCACTTCAGTACATTCTAGCATCACCCCTGTCCACGCACCCCCCCCCCCCCCCACCCCCCCCCCCCCCCCCACCCCCCCCTCCACCCGTGCCTTTACTATCGTTCCCCTGCTCCCATCAGGACCTCAAGCCCAGCAACATCGTGGTAAAGTCTGATTGCACTTTGAAGATCCTGGACTTCGGTCTGGCCAGAACAGCTTGCACCAACTTCATGATGACCCCCTATGTGGTGACGAGGTACTACAGAGCCCCCGAGGTCATCCTTGGCATGAGGTACAAGGAGAACGGTAAGGTTCACCCACAGCGAGGTACCCTGTGATGCCAGCAGTAGTTGCCCGTTGTATTTTGACATGTTTGAGTGGCGCAGTTTTCCACACCAGTGTAGTAACTGTTTGTGGCCAACGGGGGGCAAACCCTTTATAAATGTCCTGCCGTGTGCTGGGCCCTCCCCCTTTCAAATGTCCTTGGGATGCTGCCCCCTTGTGTCTCAGGGGTGACGCACGTTAATGGCTTATAAATTTTACAACACAATTTTCTTCAAAAATGAATTATAACTGTCAGGATAGAGGCTTTTTATTAATACACATTTACAAAGCACTCCGGGTACAAAAGTAGCATTTTCTTTTCCAATTTTATCAAATAGCCTTTGGTTTCTAAAAGGTGAAGTAACCAAAAAGCATTTAGACTAAAAGCTGATTTTTGTATTGGCTGTAATAGAACCAAAAGCCCCCATAAGAGCAGGCTTCCCCGCCTCACGTCCATCAGACGCCTGATTGTTGCTCCTATACACAGCTGCCTTAATCGCTTCTGCATTTACTAGAAATGGTGTTTCGTTCAGCTAAGACCTGCATGATTCTTTCAGCTAAGACCTGCATGATCCGCATTGGCTTTGGCTCCTGCCAGTGAACAGAGCCGGGTGGAGAGGTGGTGCTCTGTGTCTGCGCCGGAGGGAGGTGCGGCATGTAAACACAGGCGGCTGAGATTTATGCTGGGGGGCTGTCATTTGCTCGGGTGCCTTCTGGGATTGACCTCATTCCACGATCAAAGGCATAGTGGAAATATGAGGGCAGTTCCAAGATCACTGTAAATCGGCAGGTCATTGGTTCAAATCCCACGGTCAGCAGACCGATCCCACCACCGGGCACATTAGCAAGGCTCTTAACCCTAATTGCTCCAGGGACTTTGTCACTTTGAATAACAGCATCTGCTAAATAAACAAACGTTTGGTCGCTGCTACTATATATATCATCAACTAAAACAAACATAAGCTATGTGAGTTCGGACCCAATTGTCGTTTGTTTGATCGTGTTGCATTGTGGACGAACCGATGGCATTAATCACCTGAGAAGTGTTTTAAAGATGTTAGTACTATTTGAAATATGGGCTTTTTTCCCAAAGAGAATTATGAACGAGTCATAAATTGTTTTGAAGAATAAAAAGTTTGCGTGGCTGAGCAATACGTGGTGATGGATTTAAAAGGGAAATATAATGAAATGAAAAATAGGGTATAATCCAGGCCGCAGCTTTGGTGAGGTTCCTGAAGGGGTGAGATCTCTTTACATTAGTGTGTGGCTCAGCGGGGTAGGATTCTGTGCTTATGACCAGAAGCTTGTTGGTTTGGGAACTGAAGCGACGTTTTTCTAGTCGCCCAAAAAGATATCAGTAACCTTTTCGGAGGACAGAAGTAGTTCCTGTTAGTTTTTATTGTGTTATTCTTAATTTTGCATTTGTTCTAATGTTAAATTATATATTTTTTTCTGAGCAAATATACTTACTACCCAGATAAGTAGCTTTAAACATTTTCTTTCTTTAAGACTGTAAATAAAATTATTTGTGCATTTTTTCAAACCGACGTTCCTCCTGCCGGGCGAGTGTCGGCGAGTCCGTCTGTCCGTCCGTCTGTCTGTCGGCTGCCTGTGTGGCCCTTTATCTGAAGGCCGTGTTCCATATCTCCCCTGCCTCCTTCGCAGTGGACATCTGGTCTGTGGGATGCATCATGGGCGAGATGGTGAAGGGCAACGTTATTTTCCAGGGAACAGATCGTATCCTTCCACCAGACGGAGCGCATCTTCTGTGCGTATCCCGGGGCAGTGAAAGACTGCCGTGTGACTTCCTGTACATCTCCTTTAACTGTTTTGCTTCTAAGGTTAAATGTGTTCTGCAGCACAGACATAAAACATGTCTCTGAATCAGAAGTGGACATTTCAGGTTCAGAAAGCAAAAATCCAGACTAAGATTTTGTTTTAACCAGCCAGTTGAATACTCTGTGACTGTGACTCTTGATACTCAACTTGAAATGTCCTCTGGTCCGATATCTTGGAGTCACAGCTGCATTAAAAGTGTGTTGAGAAGCTGCCCCATCCGGGAAGACCTAGAAAGAGGAGGTGAGATTCACTTTTGGACTTAAAATCCATCGACTCTGATGTGTGGTTTTCGTTTTGGTTCTAGGAGTGCAGCGTGTAATGTTTTAACGTGCATTACATCATCAGGCCATATGCGCGTTTGCCTCTGCCGTGTGAGCATGACTCACGAAGTGTGAGGTCATGTAGCTGCATCACGGTCCAGATTCAGATCATGAGTTTTTGTTTTCAGTGTTTTATGTCCGTGACACTGTCGCTTTGCCCGCGCCGTGTCTGTGCTGCTCTCCTTAATGTGCTTCACCCCAGACATCGATCAGTGGAATAAAGTCATCGAGGTTTTGGGCACGCCCTCGCTGGAGTTTATGAACCGTCTGATGGAGACTGTGAGGAACTACGTGATGAACAAGCCTCAGTACCCCGGTATCAGCTTCACGGAGCTCTTCCCCGACTGGGCTTTCCCCTCGGAGTCGGAGGACGACCGGCTGAAGAGTAAGATCGCGCCCTTTCTGTCTTGTTCGGTTCCTCAGTATTGATTTTTCTTTAGGAGATCTCGCTTCCCTGTCAGAGAAAAGCGAAATGGCTCAAGAATAGTTTGTTTGTTTATGTCTCCATCACCACAGCTAGTCAGGCCCGGGACCTGCTGTCCAAGATGCTGGTGATTGATCCTGAGAGACGAATCTCTGTGCAGGAAGCCCTGAACCACCCCTACATTCACATGTGGTATGACCCGGCTGAGGCTGATGCGGTAGGTAGACCGTCTCACTAGTAGGGGTGTTCAGTAGCCTTACCAAACATTTGTCTTTTGGATATAAAAAGCAAATAAGGCATGTTTTCTTTATTCTTCTATTTTTAGCCCCCTCCTCAGATCTCAGACAAGCAGCTGGAAGAGAGAGAGCACAGCATCGAACAGTGGAAAGGTATAATTCGGTTTTATCGTGGATGGTAACCTTTTGCGTGGGTCTAGTCAGTGGCGTGTCAGATCTCTGGACCTATGCACTAACAAGCCGGCCATATTGCTTTGGGCTGTTCTCTTCCAGAGCTGATCTATAAAGAAGTGATGGATTGGCAGGAGAGGAGCAAGAATGGAGTAGCGAAGGAGGAGTTGGGTGAGTTCTCCTATAATTTTGCAAGTTTCAGGTTTTATAGTCTGAGGAATGCAGTGAAATGCTTATTGCAGAGTTGCAGGGTAGAGCATGGGGGACGAGGACAAACAGGAGTGCAATGCAGGACAAGATAGAGCTGGACAAACAGTACTGCAATAAAATAAATAACCGGTTTTGAATAAATAACCTGTTTTTATGTTATTATGGATTAGCTGACATTTTTAACTACATATTTTGCACGGGTGTGGCTGCAGTCGTCCTTGTGGAGATCAAACCCGCAAATCTCGGGGTGTAAGCCTGTGACAAGCCGCCCTCCACCCCACAAATGCAATGTTCTGCCTCTGAGTGAAGCCTCTGTCGCCCCCTGCAGACTCAGCGGTGAACAGCAGCGCCACGGCATCCCAGTCGTCATCCACCAACGACATCTCTTCCATGTCCACGGAGCAGACGGTGGCGTCGGACACGGAGAGCAGCGGCATCGACGTGCTGACGGAGGAGTGCCAGTGAACGCCTTCCCTTCGTCGCGCTTCTCCTCATCTGTCTGTCGCACTTTCTGTACACAAGCTCACTGTGTGTAGCACACTTTAAGGTCCCACCTGAACAAGAGACACCTTTTTTTTTTTTTTTGGTCCTATGTTTTATATTTCAGATGATGTCATTGAGTCAGACTCTATTCATGCATCGTACCACGTCTCTGTTTTGTCGGGTTTGTCTGATCCGACGACTGGTGCTGGAACAGCCTTGCAGTCCCCTGACTGTTGTAGAGTGAATTGATTTTAGTATGAGGGGAATCACATTTGCATATTTCTATTTTAAATGCATATTTTCTTACTTTTTAACCAAATCCTTAATTTTACTTTTTTTTTTTTAATGTAATGGAGGTACGTGAAGCAGATCCAGTCCTGATAATCAGTGGGCAGAATCTGCTTTTTAGCTTATGAATCTTCTGAGGCTTGGTCAGACAGCAGGAAACACTGTCCATTTGTTTTAGTCATCATTTATACTGGGCCAAATACCCAGCCACCCCTTTCACTTGGACGGTTTCACCGTTGCCTGTTTCATCCGAGTCAATCCAAGTGGATTATAAAAGAATGTTTAAAGGAAAGATATAAATGGGACTGATATGTGTGTAGCATGCATGAAGCTATTTTTCAGCGGCTATTGTTACCTCTGTGATTAATGCTACTTGAGTGCTAATGTCTGTGGTCACCCTGATTGTACCGCTTCCCTCACCCCGATCAGCATGGGGAGGGACCTAGCACTCAAAGCCCGGTAAGCAGTGGACCGTTAAGTCACATAGTCTCGTCATGCAAATCTATTTGATCAGCAAAATATCGTTTGACGTTCTCGCACGTTATTCGTAGCGAGAGACGGCGGTCGTTTTAGACCCTTCCGGAAGGCCCAGTCACTCCAGGAACGGGCTGACCCTGCTTGCATGTGGTTTTGGGTAAGAGCGTCTGCTAGATAAACAAATGTAAATGGATTCCAGTTCGCCTACAGAACTCAATCCTGTGTGTCATAAAGGATGAAAGACGGCGTAAACTGAAAACGTTGGGAGTTGCGCCGGTATCAGCGTAGGGCTGCGTGATATCGCGTAGTGACGTAATCATGACGTAATATGATTATTTGGCGTATGTGCATTAATCAGATGGGCTTCAGGTTTTCAGGCCTAAACATTTGTCCGATTGCTGGAATATGCAGACGTTTACTTACGCCCACAATTTGGTAAGCAGATTAGTAGTACACCTTATGTTTATTAAATTTAATTAGCGGAGCGCCACACGCTACTGTTTTAGTAAATCATGGAAGCGATAAGCACTGAAGTGGTGAAGAAAGGGACAGATCAGCAGGCACAAAATAAAAAATTGAAAAGATGAGATATTGAGGATAAACAAGGCAAAAAGACATCAGCGTTGTGGCGGTACTTTTAGCAGTTTAATGTCCGACGTTTATTAAACATAAGGATACGCTGAATTTACACAGATCGCTAATATTTTAGGCGCACTGATAATCTGCTAAACATATTGTGGGCGTAAGTAAACGTCTGCATATTCCAGCAATTGGACAAAGCGTCCGTATAGTACCGAAAAGCCGGTGTTCTGTCATAAAATACTACCTATGGAGACGTGCTATCGAGCCTATCTGCGCATGTGCAGTTCCACCGGTTTGGGATTAGGGTTAGGTTTCAGGGGTTAGGGTTAAGGTAAGGGTTTTGGGGGGTTAGGGTTAAGGTAAGAGTTAGGGTTAGGGCTATCGATTAGCACTACCGTAGCATTTTTCGACAAGGCAGCATATATCGACAAAACACCGGCATGCGGACAAATGTTCACCACCATCATCTGAAGCCCAGGTGATTATAATCGTATAACCGCAACGTGACGTCGCGCTGCCCTGAATCAGTGGTTTGAAATGGGACTTTGGCTTGAGATGTGTATTCATTTATATGCGCATCATCTTAACGTGACTTTAGCCTTTGATATTTGTGCTAAAGAGCACCGTGAGTGGTATTTATATCTTGCGCTGTCAATAAAACGATGTATTAGTAGCCCAGCATACTACAGCTAATAAATGTATGAAGTTTGGTAAGGGCCCAGCTTACTATTTTTGTTGTATTAATAATAACTAATACAGACCAATATGAAATGCTACACTGCTGTTAGACTACTGCTATTAACTAATATGATGATAACGATAATTGTGGACAATCGTGATAATTATTGTTGCGGTTGTTTTCGTTATTTCCAACAATGAAGAATTAAGCGAGGCAGGTCGTTTAAAAGTTGCTTCTTATCGGTGTCCGATGCTGGTCCTCTGGGTACCTGCAGTGCGGAAGTACCGTGCAGAAAGCATTTAATGGATCCCAAAGGTCATACATATGCAAACAGTGGGATACTCATTTGATAATCTTTGTTTCACGGTACGGGGTAGTTTTTTTATGTTGATTTTTTTTTTTAGATGGATGAATGCTTTTCGAGTAACACTTTCTTGTTTTTACTGTAAGTAACTACGAAGAGCTGTTGGGTGTTTAATCCATTTCACACTAAAGGTGATGATAAACAGGATGGCTTCCCGAGCAATGATCCTGGGCAACTGTCGTACAGAGAAAGGGCAACTTATCTGGATCTGTGTGATCGTGGAAAGTTGCTCGTTGTCGATGAAAGTTAGCAGAAATCTGTTGGCCAATATCAATGGGAAACTGCACGAGCAGCACTGCTCAAAGAGCTTCCTTGTATCAGCATCACCTTAACACCTCTTCTACTCTAAGTACACTTTACAAACTGCAGGCCGATGTGATGACTGGGGGTGAGACTTAATGCTTGTTGAAGTCTTTCCGGGAGGGTGTTGGGTCTATCAGCCTCCTGGATGAGATGGTTCACTTCCGTTACTCATCCTTGGCATGTGATGGGAGCGCGGCTCAGTTCCGCTGGGTGTGTTGGGAGTTCTGGTGACCTGGATGTCGGCTTCGTAACTGTAAATGTCTGCTGGCCGAGACTCCAGGAGACTTGATCTGACTGTCTGAGATTCACAGTGCCTCCAAGTGGTTCGTTTTATAGTTACCCACTGTGCTCTTTTTGATTTTTTTTTTTCCCAACATGATCTGTAAATAGAAAGTTTTATCTTTAGTGTGTTGTTCCTGTGTTTGTCATTATTTGTATTGTGTCTGACTGTTTCTGACTAGAGCTGTGTTTCCCAATCCTGTCCATAGGGACCCACATTTTTGCTTCCCCCCCGGTCCCTGCCAGGCTGTCCACATTTTTGCTCCCTACCAGGAATATTGGGAAACGCTGCTCTAGAGTATATTTCTATTGTCACGTTACTTGTTGGAGACGGAAGACCAGATTATGACCTGCGATCACAGGAAGACCGTAACCTAAAGTACAGGTTCTAGATGGTCCGAGAACTTCGCATTTTTCAATCTTGCCTTAACTGACACCATGTCTCAATGCCTGCAACTCAACATGTGTGGGTAGAGCTGTATTTAAAGGAATTTGCATCCATTTGAAATATTCCATCGTCTGCTGTAATGTGGGGGGGGTTGATGGGTTGCTGATGGGTTCCCCGGTTCCTCTGCATGCTGTAACAGTCCAGATCTGCATACTGTTAACCAATCATTTTAATCTTCAATAAGGCATTTAACACAAACATACTCCTCATTTCACTGGTTCATGTTATTCTCACAACTTTCCTGCCTTCAGCAGCTGGTGCTTAAGGTCTCTTCCAAACACTCTCACTCAAAAACATTCCAAAGGAAATGGATCGTACCCTTTTGAACTTTATATCCGCAGTCGTTCCTCAGAGGACTAACCCCCCCCCCCCCATGTTAATATTTTTTCAGGACATGATAGGCAGCAAAATTTCTAGAAATGTTTTGGAGGGGAGCTCTGCACGGCTCCTCTGTGTACCAGTAATCAGAGCGAAGAAACATTTTTATTTTATTAATTTGAGATAAAATCCTGAGGAACTATTCTCTTCTTGAGCAGTTCTTGCACTCCTTTTTCTTACAGGCTATTTTTAATTAATATTATTTTTTGCTTGTTTCTGGGGTGTCGCCCAACACTGTCAACCCGACAGAGTTCCGGGACTGGAACACTATTTCTCATTGTGTTTGTTGCCCTCTCATATCGATATACGTGAACAAAAGTGATAATCAACTACAGTGAAGCAGAAAAAAAAAATAAAAATGTGCATAGGAATGTTGGGTTAAACAAAACTGCTAAATAAAAATTTTTTAAAAGTGAGAACTGGAACGTGAATATTGTTTTATTGATATTTATATCTATCAGTTCCACTGTGGAGTAACGTGATGGCTCAGCAGGTGGCGCTGTCACCTCACATCTCTAGTGTTGGGGGTTTGGACCCCATCTCCACCCGATGTGTGTGACGTTTGTTCTTCCTGACTTGGAGTTGCACTTCATCAAACTTACTGTTGTCTCTAAATTGCCTCTAGTTATTGTGTGGTTGTAAATGCCCTGTGATGGACTAGAAACCCACCCTAGCCTCCTGCCCAGCCTGTTATAGGCTCCAGGCCCCTCAACCCGGTAAGAGCTTGTAAAGTGAATGGATGAATTAAATGTGAAAATGATATTTGTATCTACTCTGCACTGCAATGCTGGATAATAGCACTTGTAGGTTTAGCCCTGCACTTGTAGAGATTTAATGATGGATAGTTAGAAACTGGAATGATTCAGACTCTGCAGTCATCTTAACCAATTCCTGGTGACCAAGTTAGGACTAATCATTTAGCCGTATTCCCCTGGAGAGTTGGGACGAAGAAGCGAGAATGCATGTATCTGTCTGGTCGGCCGTAAAAAGCACAGAAGGGCATTGGTGGTCGGGCATTGAGAATCCTTACTCTCCCTGCCAATAAAACCCTGTCTGGTTATTTAAAAAAGTCATTCAAAATCCTGAGAAGACATCCAGACATTCTAATAGCAATGGCCTGATTGACTGCTTAATTCTGGCTGCGAGCCGCGGAGCCCGGCGCTGGTCCGTGACGCCCCCACCCCGGAGGTCAGAAGCTCTTCAGGATGCGCTCCGTCTTCTTGGCCTCGAAGTCGAGTTCGCCGAAGGTGTCGAAGAACTGCTCCATCTCGTGCTGCAGCGCGGCGTTGCGGCGGTCGGCGTCGTCGCGGCCGCGCTCCGCGTTGCGCGTCTTCATCTCGGCCACACTGAGGCGCTGCCGCTGCTGATCCAGGCTGCCCTGCAGTCCTGCCACCTCGTCCTGCAGGGCCTGGTTACGCTGCTCCAGGCTGTGGACGGAACGGGGGTCTTGACAATTGCACGCCCTGTGTGAAGGTCTTTGCATAGTACTGTGGCACAGTATTGTACCATTTGCTAATATGACAAACCCATGTGACACGGTGTGCAATCGAGTTCTGTGGTCACAGGGTATTTTTTTAAGACCAAACTTTTTTTCTTTTTTTTTTTGATGAGGGCAGCAACGATGGGAGATTTGATTACTTGATTATATTAAAACTCTGGTAAAGTGCTGTCCCCAGTTCTAATCTGTATAAAAGGCAGATCAGCGATTTATCAAATCACTATGGCAATGTAAGCAATACATGGATATGTTATGCAAATGAAATTCATATGGTAAAATGTGTTTCTACAGGGGTTTGTCATTCATATTACAGAAATCACTTAAATTATATCTAAAAACCTCACTGTAAGCTTTTTTTTTTTGTTGTTGGTTAACAACCTTTACATTTTAAAAAATTGATTGACAGGCTAATCGAGTGACGGCATGGCATAGGGGATCTCGACCTTTTTTGCAGCGCGACCCTATCTTTACCATGGCTGCTCAGTCGTGACCCTATATCAAGTGCAGTTTATGCCAATCAATGCCTATCGCACAAATCTGATTGGATGTGACTGAATTTAAAATTTAGCATCTGCAGTTTGGCTTCTTGGATTGGTTGACTGTTCACTAGTTTCGCACTAAGCATTTGCAGACCCAAGACCGGTTTATATAGGTTAATTCTTGGGGCTGGGAAATCTGATCGAATCTGATCCAAATTTGGGTTGAGAATTGAAAATTGCCAAAATTCTTTCCTGCTTTTTTGCTACTTTGCGGGATGAAATCCAAGCAAACATGGAGCCTAAAATAAAATTCTTCTGATTTCTAACTGAAGAACAAGCGAGAATTCACTCAGTCCACGGGATATGTTTTTGAGAACATTTTTGTTGACTAAGTTTTGAAAACTTTATTGACAGTTCTTCGTTTACATGAGGACTGAGTTTTGGTTCCCAACACTTGAAGCCTGACTTTAGGTCACTGACGGTGTCATCTCACATTTCACATCTCACATCTCTCATCTCACATCTCTCACACAACAACAAACGGACTGAGTGAGTTTTGGAATTTTGCTCTTCGATTAATGTGTTTAGGATGTAGAAGACATATCACAAGGATATGAAACAATTTAAATAGTTTACCGTTTTAAAAAGCAGGGTAATTTCCTGGGTTATTATTCTTAATGAGGACAAGATAAGGAAAAAAAAATGTAACCAGAAATAAAAGTGACATGAAAATGAAAAACTACAACTAAACGAAAATTATAAATACTGCTTCCGAATCTAACAAATAAAATAAACATCAAATACTTTACCATTTTTAATACCGTTTAGCTAGTAATGATTTATTGTTATAATGATCTATTATAACACCTGGAACATGTTTTGCCCATTTTAAGGACATTAGTATATAAAATGAACTGTGTGTTCTTGGACATATATATCCTATATATCAGCCGTATAAAATAGCTGTTCAACTTAAACTGAAACTAAAATATATCATCCATCAATCCTTCCATCCATCCGTCCGTCAATTTTCTATACCTGCTTGTCCTATTCAGGGTCGCGGGGGTCCAGAACCTGTCCTGGAGGCTATGGGCGCAAAGGCTGGGAACAACCCAGGATGGGGCGCCGACCCACCACCGATAAATAGTAATAAAAGCGAATAAAACCACGCTGAAAACCAAACTGGATTCCGAATTAAAATCAAAAATGAAAGCTATAGTCGGTCCATCCATTTTCTGCTTGTCCTATTGAGGGTCGCCATAGTAACACTGGTGATTTCTGCAGTGGCCGTGTGCAGGCGCAGGGCCGGCTTACCTTTTGATGCGCGCCTCGTACTCTGCCTTTTGCCTGGCCATCTGCTGCTGGAGACCGGCCAACAGGAACTGCATGGCGCTGGAGGGTGTGGGCGACAGGGGTGGCAGGAAGACGTCGCTGCTGCCGCTGCTTAGGATGGTCTCCGTCAGCGCCGAGGAGGCCGCTGAGTTCACCCGGGGCTCCTCGGGCTCGGCCCTCAGGGAGGGGGAGGGGCTGGGGCCCGGTCCCTTGGCGGTGCCCTCGTCCTGGAGGAGGATCTCGCAGGAGGACCAGGGACTGCTGCTGGAGCTTGTTGGCCCGTTCTCCGTGGCATCCAGGGGCGGCGCGCTGCTGGCACGGGCCGCGAAACCCGCGTCGATGTTGTCGTAGACGGACAGGGTGCTGTCGTACGCGCCGGCGCTCCTGTGCCGGTCCCGCAAGCCGCCACGTCCGCCGTCTTGCATCCTCACTGGAGCTGCTCTTGGACCACAGCCATCCGACACCGACGTAGGCGTGGGAACCTCTGAGGAGGCCGGGGGAGCCGCAGCTGTGGGGGGAGTGGCTCCCGTTTTGGAGGAGTCGGAGAAGGTCGGACGTGTGTCATCACGTGCCGGGTCACTGGGACCCGGGGGGGGGTACTGGCTTGCGGGTACGGTCGAGCCCGATGGGCTTTGGGAGAGCTCTTTAGTGACAGGAGACAGGGGCGGCCGAGAGCCCAGCTGGTGAACGGGGAGTGCTTTTTCGGAAGGTTCTAGGTAAGAGCGGTGTAACCGTGCAGCTGGTTCTGCTACACCCTCCCCAATGCGTCCATGAGAACGGAAGCCACCGGATCCGGAAGTGGCTCTGCTCTCGGCGTCCCCGTCTCTGACAAACAGGACTGCATGCTCACTGATCAGCTCCGCCGTCAGCTGCTGTACCGCCGCCGTCCCTGGGGGGGGCGACAGACGCAGAAACTTCGCACTCGCAAAACCAGGCCACGGAAGCCATTGACATGGCTCAGTGACAGATGGGTGAATGTGAGAGTTGATACGGAGGACGAGTTGCCTGAGTGAGCGCCCCCCGTAGGCAGGGAGAGGGAATTTCAACCAAACCTGTCCGCCCTATGGGTGTCAGATCAGGTTGAGGGGGACTCAGGACGAGTTTACAGAACACACATCACTTGTATGACTTACATCCTAAAGCTAGATCACGCTAATGGGTCTCTAGTGAGTGTTTGTGTTTGATTGCTGAAGCTGTATCTGTACCGAACGCCTCATTCATTCTTCTCTGTTACATAAACAGAGGGATAGTGATCATGTGATGTTTTAGTTACAGACAGTGAAACAGAATATGAGACTCACATGCAAATTCCTGCACGCTCTTCCCTAGGCATACCTTCCATGATGCTCTCAGGATCTTCAGCTTTGGGTCGTAGGATGTTGGGCCCGAACACGGTTGCCAAATTCTGGGTGCTCATCTTGTTGCAGTCAGAAAAGGACTGAACTTCGTATAAAAACCTGAAGAACACAAACATGCAGCCACGTTGGCCCACATCTCTTGTTGCTCTTGCTGTTGAAGTGTAATTTATACAGGTGGGTAAACATTTTAAAAGAAATATTTGTACTGGAGCAATCACAACCAGGAGCAGAAAATGGCCGACCGCACGCTTACTGGCAGATGTACTGCAGCAAGTTGAAGTTGACCACAGGCAGCTCCTGTAAAAGCCTCCTTAGCTCCTCCAAACCCTGAGGAAGAAAAAAAACCACCAGTGGAGGGGGTTGTGTCCCGTTTTATCATTTCACAGAAGATTTCACCCATTTGAGGTTTTTCTCACGGCCAAACATGGCGGCCGAGGCTGTTTACAGGCCACATACCTGCTTTCTGTCAGCCTGAATCATCTTGCCGCAGAAAAGGGAGTCCTGGTATCGGGAAAAGGGCACGACGGGCTCCGGCAGCTCCCTCAGGTACAGCTTCAGCAGCGAGGCCACCGTGTGCACGTCCGTGCTGCTGGGGAACACGGGACGCACACGTGTGTCACACGAGAGTAACGCACAAGTCGGTGTGAATCACCGGTGGATTAAGACATTTGGGGCCTGTATCCTGACGCGAGACTTGTTGGTTAGCTCGATAATTTGTCGGATTTAAGGTAGCCCAGTTTAAAAGGACTTAAAAGGATCTTTGTTCGCTCACATTTGGCCCTGGCACCTTAACGGGCAGTTTACCCCAAAACTGAAATAAAAGATACGTTTTGGAGAAGCTTTAGTGCTATCTATCCATCAAGGTTGTACTGCTGGGATATATCGCCTGTAAAAATATCGGTCTTCTCTGGAATATAATGGGACTGTATGGCGTTCTTTCTGTGGTGATTAAAGTACCAAGAAAATGAATTTGATAAATTCAACAGCAACATCTCTTACCAGAAATCATGACCCGGTTCCTCACGATAATCCGTAGACTTTGTAGTGAGCAGTTTAATGCAGGAACTATTTCCCTCTACCGAATTCCACACACCAATCGTATGACTCCAGAGAAGATACCGTTGGCTGCTCCTGCTCGTATGTTTTGTCCAGTGATGTCACTCATTCAGTCTCATTATTTTTGAGAGAAGACCCACATTTCTATGGCCGGTATCTCCAAAATGAGGCAACTCACAGCAGAACAGCCTAGATGGATAGATAGCACCAGAGCCCATCAAAAACACCTTTTTCAGTTATAGTGTGAACTGACACTTTAAATTTGAGGAGTTATCTTGCTCGCTCAAAAATCCAGCTCTTGGGCTCACTGGACCTACCAGGAGGCACGAAACAGTGACTTTCTACCAGGCACAAGTACTAGTTAGCTGAAGATCAGCTGGTTAAGCCAGATCGGTCCGCTCACGCTCATATCCAGGTGTGGGGGAGGAGTGGCTACCTGTCGAAAGAGGGCTTCTCTCCGCTGTCGAAGGCCTCCTGCAGCTCCTTGACCAGCGTTGCCTGTCCAGGCTGCCGGAATAGCCCCACCTCCCGGAGGCCTCGCTGGCGGATGAATGCCACGCACTGCTCCACCACTAGGGGCACCACGCGCTCGCCGTACCGCTGCTCATACACGACAGTCTCCTCCAGGCGCTGCCCGAACACACCTGCAAGTCAGGCAATACTGGTGGGGGGCTGGACTCCGTGGACAGCATGACATTGCGAGCCCCATCTTACTCAGGGCCACCACTAGGGGGCGCTTTCCTGGTGCTTCAGCTAATTAGTTAAAATATGAACACCATTTGCATCAGACGCCCCCAGTATATGCTTAACACCCGCTTTTCATAAATCTCTAGTGACACTCCTGGTCTTGTGTAAGAAAGAGGAAGAATTATATAAAAAGCAATGAGACAGACATCACCATCCAGGAAAGAATTCAGGCATAACCAACCTTCATTTTGTCCTTAAAATAGCCATTACCCCAGAAATATCTTTTGTCTTGTTCATTTTTCAGAGCTTATATGTTAAGGAAATAGTTTTAAAATGACCAGTACTTATATCAATCCTTTAAATCTGAATCGTACCTTATTTCATTCACATCTAAATGAAGTTTGATAAGCCCAGAACCGCAGCTCTGATCTGAGAGCCCGTGACCCGGCCCGCTTGGACCCGCTGACTGTCCATCGACCGGAGCCGGCTGTGGGGGGGGGGGGGATCGGCTGCACTCACGTCTGCGGAAGCTGAGTGCCCTCTTGATCTTCCTGTAGACGGCGTGGGAGAGATGCGCGCCGCTCCGGCCGCCGGTTCGGGTTCGGGTGCCCTCGGGCATCTCTCAGCTGTCGCCTCGCTGGCTTTTCTCACCCCGCTCTGGCCCCCCGCCTGCCTGCCGCGCTCACGCCATACGCCAGGGAAATCCGCCGCGGCGCTCTGACAGAACCCTGTCTGCGGGTGCCAGTGGGTAGCGTCCCGGCCTTGACGTGTCCCTGCGTGCCTTCGCCCCTCCTCCTTTATCTGCTCCTACAGCTCTTGTTTAGTAAACATCTTCTGCTCCAGCCTCCCTCACACTGCTTCTCTTTCAGGTGTACGGATAAGGTTCTTCTCTCTTCCACTAGCCCAGCTGCATCCCTTTTTTAGTCTCTCCGCGAGTCCAGCCCAAAAATACTCCCACCGGCGTTGTACTCTATGTATAAAACAAACAAGTCCTCAAGAAGTGCATCCAGATTTAGCCAAAGTATCGCTAAGAACCTGGATTAAATTAAACCTCTTTGTATCAAAGTCCAAGTAAGGATCTTCACCTCGTTTAGGTAGACTTGCTCTTCAGTTCTTCTCAGCTGAAAATATCTAAGGAATTTATGACTGCTGAGCCTCATAGGGCGACTGCTGAGTAGGCGATGGGCACCATTAGTCTAATCAAATAAGAAGCGAAAGGCCACCACGTTCCGGCACTTTCCGCCCTCGGTAGCAGGACTGGAGATCTTCTCCTCCTCGGTGAACCTTCTCTGCAGCTTAAATGCTCCTTCAGCTCCTCTCTTTCCCACGTCCCTCGTTTCCTCGGTCGCTGCCTTCCCTTTTTCCACCTCCAGCCCATATGTGCCAAATGAACTGGAATCCCCTCACGGAATAACCCCCCCACCTTTGTCTGGTTTCTGAGAGGAACCATGTTATCCTGACTCAACCCTCCTGTAACGGGAATCTACTCCCACGTCTTGCAGGAAGTCCAGTAGGGAGCAGTCATTCCTAATTCCTGAGTGTCCGCTGTGCCTGCCATGTTTCTCAGGAATGCGCTTTTTTGTCATTCTGGCTGGTGGATGGAGTTTAATTACCCTTTTTTCTTTTTTTTTTTGCCTCTGACGCGCTCTGGATTTCTGGGATGGCGGGAGTCCTCTGCCGTTTCCTTCTTATCAATCCCCCCCCCCCCCCCAGGCCCCTTCCTCACACCCCCAGCAAAACACAGTGCTCACCTCCGGACAGCAAGACCAGCACGCAGCCAGCTAACACGCCAGATTCCCTCTCTCTCTCCTCCTGAGGTTATTAATAAATGAACGTGATGGAATAATATTACAGGTTTACTAAAAATAAGCACCATTCCGTGCCCCCCCCCCCCCCCCCCCCCGCGTTGCTGGCTGGCTGGCTGGCTAATTTATTTTACCCATGGGTCTGACGCCCCCCACGACCCCCATTCTCCCTCTCTGATAAGCTGCCCAGACATATAACTTCTGGATCGAGTTTGCCGACGCGTCGCGGCTCTCGGCTCCTGGTTCATTGGCTATTAGCATTTAGCGTTCAATCAGCTTTCCGGCTAACAGAGTTACAGTGTACTTCCCCGGCATATTATTACAAATAGAAATTAGCTTAGCATACATGTCATGGCTAAATAAGAGACGTACATGTAAAGTCAATGAAAAGACATTGATTGCGTTACATGTAATGGGATCCATGCTTTGTCTGGGCCTCGATCTCCCTGATGAGGTGTATGATGCATTAAAAGGGTGCCTTCTTGCCCTGCATGTAGCGTGGAACTGTGTCACTCCCAAAGATGGGCAGCGCACAAAGGTCTTTGTCATGTGTTGTAGGTTTCGGTTGCCAGACTGAGGGATAGATCTGGGGTGTCCACTTATTAACGCGTCAGGTTAATGCGGAGGAGTAAGTCACAGACTCTTAAAGGCAACCCCGCATATACGCCTCCCTCTTTTAGCCAGAGGGTTACCAAAGCTGGTTTCGGCGATTTAAGCCACGTTGCTTTGACCGTCCTTCCAAATGAATGCAGTGAGAACCACGGGAACGTCTCTGAGTTTAATTTGTGAGCTCCCCTCCCCCCCGATCTCTCACTAGGCATACGAGGGAGTGTAATCTATATCCTCTGACCGCAGTAGCACGATCTCAAACTGATGACCTCCAAAATGCAGACCGCATGCATTCCAAGCCAGTCTGATAGCTCATTGTTGTGGCCAGACGTCCTCAAACCGTAACAAGCAGCTGTTCTCTCACAGCCTTCTTCAGAGTACTGGGTCGAATGCGCGTGGTCTGGGACTGACATCATCGCCGATCGCGTTTATGGTTTATTACCTCATGTGATTTCCGGCTGTATGCCGAACATGGTGACCTACAGTAGCTTTCAGACGGTAATAAAAATTAGCTTTTTTCTACAGTTTTCGGAGAATTTCTCGTTCCAAAACGTGAGTCTGGAACTATTTGGAAACTATTGAACTTGTTGACACTAGATTGGAGTGGGTGGCGCTGGAATTTCCCCAGCCTAAGAGACGATTGGATATACATAGTAAGCTGGAAGATGACTCTGAGCAATGTTATGGCTGCACGGACACATGCAGTGCTGGTCTGTGATTCCCAGGTTATTTCCAAGTGCCGGAGAAACGCATTTCCATGGTAACCCTGACACGCAGGGTCTGCAGTTCGGAGAAGCTGAGCAGAAGAATCACCAAAACAACTTTTGACATTCTGTCATATGTAAGTGTTTATAGAGGCTGCAGCCCGCAGCTGTAACAGCTGCAGTTCAGCCCAGGTAATCCACCTAAAACTAAGCAGGTCTGGGCCTGGTCAGCATTTGGATGGGAGACCAACTAGGAAAGCTGGGTTGCTGCTGGAAGAGGTCTGTGGTGTGGTCAGTGGGTGAGCCCTTCCTGTGGTCTGGGTCTGTGTGGGTCCCAATAACCCAGTGCAGTGATGGGGACACTGTGGCCAACAGGTTAGCCTGCCTTGTGGTCTGTGTGGGTCCCAGTGCAGTGATGGGGACACTGTGGCCAACAGGTTAGCCTGCCTTGTGGTCTGTGTGGGTCCCAATAACCCAGTGCAGTGATGGGGACACTGTGGCCAACAGGTTAGCCTGCCTTGTGGTCTGTGTGGGTCCCAGTGCAGTGATGGGGACACTGTGGCCAACAGGTTAGCCTACCTTGTGGTCTGTGTGGGTCCCAGTGCAGTGATGGGGACACTGTAGCAGTGATGGGGACACTGTAGCCAACAGGTTAGCCTGCCTTGTGGTCTGTGTGGGTCCCAGTGCAGTGATGGGGACACTGTGGCCAACAGGTTAGCCTGCCTTGTGGTCTGTGTGGGTCCCAATAACCCAGTGCAGTGATGGGGACACTGTGGCCAACAGGTTAGCCTGCCTTGTGGTCTGTGTGGGTCCCAGTGCAGTGATGGGGACACTGTAGCCAACAGGTTAGCCTACCTTGTGGTCTGTGTGGGTCCCAGTGCAGTGATGGGGACACTGTAGCAGTGATGGGGACACTGTAGCCAACAGGTTAGCCTGCCTTGTGGTCTGTGTGGGTCCCAGTGCAGTGATGGGGACACTGTGGCCAACAGGTTAGCCTGCCTTGTGGTCTGTGTGGGTCCCAGTGCAGTGATGGGGACACTGTGGCCAACAGGTTAGCCTGCCTTGTGGTCTGTGTGGGTCCCAGTGGCCCTGTGCAGTAACACTGTGCTGTAAAAGTGGCGCCGTCCTTTGGATGAGACGTAGAACCGAGATCCTGAATATCTGAGGTTAGATCCCTTTCAAAAGAGTAGAGGTGGTACCCCGATGTTCTGGCTAAAATTGCCCACTGTGGCTCTTTCAAATCTGGCCTCCTAATCATCCCCAGTATCTAACTGGCGAATTCTCTCCTGCCCCTTCACCACCTTAGCTACTGTGTGGTGAGCGTACTGGTGCAGAATGGCTGCTGTCACGTCATCCAGGTGGGGGCTGCACAGTGGTGGGGGTGGAAGTGGCTCCCCATTGGTTCTGTACAGCACTTCGGGTGTCTTGAAAGGCGCTATATAAAAGGCTCAGACTGTACCTGTGAAGGGGATCCAGACGCCCTTATTCAGGGTTTTGAGCCACTCTTCCCCCTGGCCACAGCTGTTGGACAAGAAGAAGTAGGATCCTGGGCTGACCAAGACATCCCTGTTTCCGCCTTGACGGGAATGTAAAAAAAATGACATAAATGAGTAATACAAACATGTTAAGCAGAAAGTTTTATTTAATCTTTGTTAACTGAGAAACATTACAAGACATCAAGCAGGACAATTGGTAACTGCAGATTACAAGCCTGTCAAATTATGCGTCATTGTGTTTTTCTTTCTAAAAATAATGAAATTACACTGTTGGTTGATGATTAATGAGTACAATAAGCCCACTTTCACATTTCAGAACCAGACTCAAAGCTTTTTAGATTATCTTTTAATGTTTTTGCAGAAACGCAATGTGCAGAATCACAAATGAACCTTCCTCTGATGTAGGCCTGTACACGTCTCTGTGTCGTCCGTCTTGATCTGTCTGTGTAAATCAGTTTTTAATGCAAAGCGAGTAAATGTTTCTCGCAGTCAAATAAATAACCAAAGTGCTGAGACTAACTGAATGTCCAACTTTAATGCATGAATGTCAAAGGTGGCAAAAAATGAAACTGAAGGATGTGGTGACTGGTTTGAGTTTGCGATCGCCAAGGATAAAGTAACGTCACTCTCACCTAATAACATAAAAAAAAACATCATTATCCTTGTGTGGTCTGCAGGTATGGTTAAAATTGTAGAAATAATGTAAAAAAAACTGCAGTGTCTGTATGGATATTGTTTGTCATATAAAGTAGTTCTGAGGATATATAAATTCAGTTTTATACAGTTGTGTACTAGTGAATATTATAGTTCAGCTACGTCTTTGCATAGTGATAAGGATCATGAACAATAAAACATGTTTAGCTAACTATACTTTGTGATACATAATAGCATGTAAGGATGCCGTTCATTTTTGTGTCTCTTTATCCAAACCACATGCATTCATCCCTAGATGGTAAATGGAATTTTTTATTGGTTTGTTTAATAGTTTCTGATTTGCCATCAAATAATGTATGGTCTATTCCAGTCTTTCTTCTTCGGTTTAATACACACAATTACCTGTGCAAACACGTTCAGTGTCGCTACTGGAAGTTTTCTGAATCTCTGCCAATAATGTGTAAGCTTCTGTGCTACTCACAACCGGGAAATCCAATCCGTGACCAGGTGACAAGGTATGACATAACACAGCACGGACTCTATAGTGATTCCCCGCCGCTGTAAAAATGCCGTATTTCATTATCAGGTTTTTAACACATCACAATGTCTGCCTTTGACTTCCTGTCCTGCTCTATTGAAATGGCCTTCAGGTTGTCTGAACCAAATAACCTCCAAGCTTCCATTGAGCTGGACGTTTCACCGAATTGATTTTTTTTTTATGAAATGTCTTGTCTTATTGCTATTAACTTTATGAATCTAACGGACGACCCGTGAAAGAAGTACTTTAAGGAGCTTGTCCTGATTTTAGTCTTGGACCGTAACTATCCTCCTGATAATTGTGATAACGGGATGCTCACTCAGAATATATTGGACAGGCTCATTTATCTTTAAGTAGTTGGGGGGTTCAGCGGGGGGGGGGGGGAGGATAATTGAATATCCCAATTTAATTAAAAGTTATAGTGCTCGTTCCTCCATCTCCCCCCGGAGTTATTAATTATTATGTGGGTACCGGCACCGATTAACGGCCACTTCAAATTCCGCTCGCATTCGGAGGAAGCCCGGTGATTCATTCCAGAGCAGTCTCCCATCCTAACGAGGCAGGAGCCATAAAACGCCCATCTAAAGTGCCTGATCAATATACAGTCAATTGTATTCTCCCCGGCCGGCTCGCGTAGCCAGCTATGATGTCTCGTCGCACAATGCGCCGCAGCGTCTGGCTACTCCGGTGTAAACATTTACGGGAGTCACTCGTCGCATGTAAAGATGCGACCGCAGGAAAGGGTGTGGAAAAGTACGGTCATGTAGGCCTATTTCATTATCTTTACTGAAATGTGTGTGTGACTGTTGTTCTGAAGTAACAGGTTACAGCGCTGACTAGGAAAGCGGTGTGATTGCTTAGCTGTGTGTACGCCATTTTGTCAGTTGTCCTTAATGACCCCCCCAGTGCTGGTCGAAGCTCACGGGGTAGCCTAGGCGAGCTTTAGCACCCCCCCCCCCCCCATTGGGTTGACCAGCCCTAGACCCACATATAGAGGGTTGCCAAATCTCACGCATCTGACACTCATGCTTTCAGACTGTCACGCAAGAAATGTTACGTCAAACCTATATTATTCCTTTATAAATGTACAATTAGCTACATGAGAAGCGTTGGGGCAGTCTGCAAACCCTACATTTACAAGGTAATAAAACTCTTACATACATGTAAATGCGTGTGCAGGCTTGTCTCGAATTGAAAATCTCACGACGGCCAGCCGACCAAAGTTGGCATCCCTGGTATAAAGACTCTTACATTTCACTGATTTTGCAGATACTTTTGTCCAAAGTGTGGGACAGGGAGGCAAAATGCACGAAGCAAACATGCCGTCTGCTGGGTGCAGCTGATGCATTAAAAGGACATTGAGACGCTTAACCCAGACAAACAGAACCCGAGGATCTTGTAAGCGGGTAACCTAAGCTTAGCGTCTCCCAGTAGATTAACAGCTTTCTCCGTTAAAGGAGACGGCTGGTGTGTTTTTCCTCTATGGATTATACCAATCAAATGTCTTGTGTATATACTGGGTTACTGTTATGGCGCCGTCACAGAAACATAACATAAAGGTTCCTGCACTGACCTATTGATCTTAAAAGAAAACCAAACCCCCCCCCGATGGTCAATCCCCTGGATGCAGGAACTGCATTCACAGTGAACGTGCTGCAGGCCACCACCTCTGTCTCACTGCTTCTTCTCTAAATTCAGGTCCAGCCTTCTTTGTTGACTGGGCCTTGAAACAAAGTATAACATGAGTATCAAAGTCCGACTTTTTGATTTGCTGCATTCCCCTCCTGGCTGCCCAGTGATCCAGCATGTCTTACCTCGTGAGTGTGGGAAACAGCTCACAGAAGTCTGCCTGTTAATGGACTGTGGTAAATCTGATTAGAAAACGCAGAGGCGCATAATCTTTGACATCTCCTGCGATAACTAAGCCTGGAAGCATCTTCTAAGGCAGCGCCTGGGCGATGGGTCCCCAAGAGGAGACGAGATACACAGTCGGAGTGGATCGTAGATAAAAAGGACTTCCCATGGTGCCGTGGGCTTAGTGACGCACTTCTGTAGATAGACATCACCTGACTCTATGGTTGCTCAGTCTATAATCTTCCCGACTCTGCTGGTTTGGCACCAGAATGAAGATCCACAGAAAATGAGCAGTGGGATGGTTTTGAAGGGAGGCTGGCACGTATAGCAATGAGCTGTAGCTATTGATGAATACTCTGTACTCGCCCAGAAGACGGATCGCCGCTCCCATGCGTGAACGGTAGGTGGGGTCGGCCGGAGCTCCCGAAATGAGCTTACCTTTTCCTGCCGCGCAGTCGTACTTCCAGGACTTGAAGCAGGTGAGTCCCATGATTCGGGGCGTCTTCATTCACTCGTGAAGCATTCAATCACCGTGGAGCCCCGAATCCAGACCTCCAGATGTGTATCTGAGTAGCCTCATACTTCCTTAGGTGCAGGGCTGAGACATCCCTCCTGGAACGTGCAACCGGAGCACTGACACGCCGTCTGCAGGGAACGTTCTGGTCCTGGCCATGGTCTGGAAAGCCGCCCACCATCTCCCTGCGTGTCTCCCTCATCAACCCCCCCCCCACTTATCAATAATCAGATAGTCCCGTCCCATTGAGAGTACCGGGGGAGGGAGCGGGAGAAGCAGGGAGAGCTCTGTACCACAGTCAGCCCCAACCCCACTCACACACACACACACACACACACACGCGCGCACAAGTAGCAGAAACCACAATCTCAGCATCCAAGCGCCGTAATTATTATAGTACAGGGGTCCAGCCAATCTCCCTAATGCATCTGCCCAGTTCAGTGTTTGCTTTGATGACGGCCAACGTGTGTGCCCTAACACAGACACAAAGCAAAAGGTAATAAATAGAGCGCGTGTGCGCCTGATGTGTTAAACTTTTGAACTGGCATCCATTACGCTAAGAGGAGCCGGTCCCCCCCTCCAGCCTGCCTTCCCCGCCCATAGATTTATGCTCGCCGTTCTGGCAGAATTTATTTTTTTTTGCGCGATATATCGATCCTGACGAAGGGCCCCATTTAATTTGCCAGGAAAAACGGTGCCCACTTCAGAGTTTACCGCGTCCATAAAATCTGTCTGGCCGCTCGGACGGGCATGGAAGTTGCTTTACAGTACTCCCTGCTCGGGGAGGGTGCGCCAAGCAACATTTATCTGTCGGCTGCGAGTGAACGTGCCATTTATCCTGCTCTGATCCGGGGGGACGGGCAGCACAAATATAGATCTTGATATTGAACTAGAAGGGTCATGCAGGATAGAACGCCATTACAGTGCTTTCATTTGGCTGCTGTGCCCTTTATCCCTTTATTAGTGTCTCCATCTCTGTACTCTGTCTATTTAATAAAGATCTATATGGAATTTGATATCCACTGTCAAGCCATCCTTAACATGCAAATTTTTCTATAGCACTTTACAGCCAGTGTAATGTATTTATAATTATTATTATATGTCATTTAAATTGGGGTGGCACTGCAGTGCAGTGCATAGCACTGTTGCTTCACACCTCTGGGACCTGGGTTTGAGTCTCTGCCATGGTTCCGAGTGTGTGGAGTTTGCATGTTCTCCATGTATCATCACGGGGTTTCCTCCGGGAACTCCCCACAATCCAAAAACACACTGAGGTTAATTGGAATGGTGTGTGACTGTGCCCTGCGATGGGTTGGCGCCCCATCCTGGGTTGTTCCCGGCCTCGTACACCTGTAGCCTCCAGGATAGGCTCCGGACCCCCTGCAACCTTAAATAGGACAAGTGGTGTCAGAAAATGGATGGATGTATCTTTAATTACTATTAATTCTAATATTATTTGACATAGACATACTGACTGTATCATGCATAAACAAGTTATAATTCCTGTATCTATGAACAGAATCAGTCAATATAATTCGCGCAAATCCAATTCGTCACAATGCATGTGGTAATAAATCAGGCATGTTGAAGAGACGTACAGGAAGACATCTCTGATCTCTTAGAGCGAACCATCAGGGTTAATGGCAGTAAGCAGAGGTTTTATAATCATCGAGTTTAAGACTGATTTAAGACTGAAAATCTATGCGTCCATTTATGTGTGTAATTGTAGATGTTTCTGTGTGGGGAGGCAAAGCGTTGCTCTTAGTACGTGAACAAAAAACACACATATATTCAAAGAAGGGTTGTGACTATGGAGAAATGAGGTATTCCAAAGTTTTATTTATGTACAGGCAGACAGCCTTATTGTAACACACGAAGGATAGAATATGATGTGATGTATTTAATGAGCTGGTTTTGGGGGGGGGGGGGGGGGGGTATGCGTTGCTTATTTTAAGCTGTCTGTCGTGTCAAGTGAAAACGTTTAATCTGCTCCCTGCACTGTCAGCGTTTCGAAGGGTCCTAATTCTGACAGCAGAGTCCATTCCTATGACGAATATATCATTTACAAAAGCGGACAGAATTTAAACCGAATAGGATTTATCTGTTCACAAACGCGGGCTCATTTTCCCGATGCAAAGTGTTATTAATGTCACTACGGTAATGGCTGAGTTTACTTCCCTGGCATGACCACAATTCACAGTCGCCTAATTATTGCTGAAAGCTTTTAATTCTCTCTGTGTCAATACACACAACTCCATTTGCAACCAGTACAGAGAGGGACTCAAGAAAATGAAAAGAAAGTCACGTTTAATCCAAGGTTAGCCATTACTCTCCCTTGCTATACATGTTTTCATTTCAATAAAGATGTTGATTAAATGCTTTTCACCGGCCCTTTGCCGGACAACGTGTGTTTGCAGTCAAGTGAAGTTGGCGAATGAACACGCTTTGAAAAAGCATGATAAGGAAGAGAAATATTTTAAACGTTTAAATATAGCATGACAAGGTGCGGGAAAAGACCAGCCTCCTTTGTAAGTTTTGTGATATCAGTAGTGGTTATTGATTTGACTTTGTGGATCCGAGTCCAACAGCACAAGGCGGCAATGGTATCTCAATTGATATACTGTACACATAGCACCTCCTACTGTCTTCTGTAGTGTTTGACAACACTTGCCTCGTTTTGGTTACATTTTGCAAACATTTCAATTAGTTTAGCACCACATTAGACTATATTAATGGTCAATCAGGCAAATATTATGAAAAATACGTGAAAAGGTGAAGCACTACAGTAAATGTCTTGTGTTTGTTTACTTTCTTTTGTATTTTACTTACTCCCCGATATAATACATATAGAATGTACAATTTCAGTCCAACAGATTCGTTATTTAAATAAACTGGATTATTTAAGCGGTTATACGTTTACTTTATTCGCAGTGATCAGAAACAATCCATCGCAATGATAAATGCTGGATCAATCACGCTGGACACTAGAGGGCGATGTTCTCCCAGTGTTCGAATGTAACCGATGGCGTCACTGGATGATAGTGCGGTGACTTTCGGCCTTTTCCAAAAGGGATTAAAGAAGTTTAGTGGACATACGTACAATAGATGTGTGTCCCCAATGGATTTGTAATGTTATGCCACAACAGAGTGAGTATTCTGGCATTAATTCATTTCTATAGTTAAATTTGTGTATATACGTAAGCTCCAGTGGCGCAATCAGTTAGCGCGCGGTACTTATACAGCAGTGCCGAGGTTGTGAGTTCGAGTCTCACCTGGAGCAAAAACTTTGCCTTTGCTAGCATGCATCACACTATGAACCCTGCATGCTGTGTTTGTAACCGAGGTTGTGAGTTTGAGCCTCACCTGGAGCACTAACCTCACTAACCACTAACCTCAGGTTAGTACAGTACAGCTCCTGTTGTCATACAATGAACTGTTATTTCAACAATGAACGCTTCTCAATCGTGCCATTTTGGATATAAGATGGATTCGGATTTTAAATCATTAAATCATTGGATTTGGATCATTGAAAGTATATGTTGTTGTAACTGACCAATGATGACTCCAAATATTCCAAAACAACAGTGGTACAACAGAGCGGTGTATATCACCCAATGGATTTGTAATGTTATGCCACAACAGAGTGAGTATTCTGGCATTAATTCATTTCTATAGTTAAATTTGTGTATACACGTAAGCTCCGAGGTTGTGAGTTCGAGCCTCACCTGGAGCAAAAACTTTGCCTTTGCTAGCATGCATCACACTATGAAGCCTGAATGCTGTGTTTGTAACCACTAACCTCAGGTTAGTACAGTACAGCTCCTGTTGTCATACAATGAACTGTTATTTCAACAATGAACGCTTCTCAATCGTGCCATTTTGGATATAAGATGGATTCGGATTTTAAATCATTAAATCATTGGATTTGGATCATTGAAAGTATATGTTGTTGTAACTGACCAATGATGACTCCAAATATTCCAAAACAGCAGTGGTACAACAGAGCGGTGTATATCCATGCCGAGGTTGTGAGTTCGAGCCTCACCTGGAGCAAAAACTTTGCCTTTGCTAGCATGCATCACACTATGAAGCCTGAATGCTGTGTTTGTAACCACTAACCTCAGGTTAGTACAGTACAGCTCCTGTTGTCATACAATGAACTGTTATTTCAACAATGAACGCTTCTCAATCATGCCATTTTGGATATAAGATGGATTCGGATTTTAAATCATTAAATCATTGGATTTGGATCATTGAAAGTATATCTTGTTGTAACTGACCAATGATGACTCCAAATATTCCAAAACAACAGTGGTACAACAGAGCGGTGTATATCACCCAATGGATTTGTAATGTTATGCCACAACAGAGTGAGTATTCTGGCATTAATTCATTTCTATAGTTAAATTTCTGTATATACGTAAGCTCCAGTGGCGCAATCGGTTAGCGCGCGGTACTTATACAGCAGTGCAAGCGGGGCCATGCCGAGGTTGTGAGTTCGAGTCTCACCTGGAGCAAAAACTTTGCCTTTGCTAGCATGCATCACACTATGAACCCTGAATGCTGTGTTTGTAACCACTAACCTCAGGTTAGTACAGTACAGCTCCTGTTGTCATACAATGAACTGTTATTTCAACAATGAACGCTTCTCAATCGTGCCATTTTGGATATACAGTAAGATGGATTCGGATTTTAAATCATTAAATCATTGGATTTGGAACATTGAAAGTGTATGTTGTTGTAACTGACCAATGATGACTCCAAATATTCCAAAACAGCAGTGGTACAACAGAGCGGTGTATATCACCCAATGGATTTGTAATGTTATGCCACAACAGAGTGAGTATTCTGGCATTAATTCATTTCTATAGTTAAATTTGTGTATATACGTAAGCTCCAGTGGCGCAATCGGTTAGCGCGCGGTACTTATACAGCAGTGCAAGCGGGGCCATGCCGAGGTTGTGAGTTCGAGTCTCACCTGGAGCAAAAACTTTGCCTTTGCTAGCATGCATCACACTATGAACCCTGCATGCTGTGTTTGTAACCGAGGTTGTGAGTTTGAGCCTCACCTGGAGCACTAACCTCACTAACCACTAACCTCAGGTTAGTACAGTACAGCTCCTGTTGTCATACAATGAACTGTTATTTCAACAATGAACGCTTCTCAATCGTGCCATTTTGGATATAAGATGGATTCGGATTTTAAATCATTAAATCATTGGATTTGGATCATTGAAAGTATATGTTGTTGTAACTGACCAATGATGACTCCAAATATTCCAAAACAGCAGTGGTACAACAGAGCGGTGTATATCCATGCCGAGGTTGTGAGTTCGAGCCTCACCTGGAGCAAAAACTTTGCCTTTGCTAGCATGCATCACACTATGAACCCTGAATGCTGTGTTTGTAACCACTAACCTCAGGTTAGTACAGTACAGCTCCTGTTGTCATACAATGAACTGTTATTTCAACAATGAACGCTTCTCAATCATGCCATTTTGGATATAAGATGGATTCGGATTTTAAATCATTAAATCATTGGATTTGGATCATTGAAAGTATATCTTGTTGTAACTGACCAATGATGACTCCAAATATTCCAAAACAACAGTGGTACAACAGAGCGGTGTATATCACCCAATGGATTTGTAATGTTATGCCACAACAGAGTGAGTATTCTGGCATTAATTCATTTCTATAGTTAAATTTGTGTATATACGTAAGCTCCAGTGGCGCAATCAGTTAGCGCGCGGTACTTATACAGCAGTGCAAGCGGGGCCATGCCGAGGTTGTGAGTTCGAGTCTCACCTGGAGCAAAAACTTTGCCTTTGCTAGCATGCATCACACTATGAACCCTGCATGCTGTGTTTGTAACCGAGGTTGTGAGTTTGAGCCTCACCTGGAGCACTAACCTCACTAACCACTAACCTCAGGTTAGTACAGTACAGCTCCTGTTGTCATACAATGAACTGTTATTTCAACAATGAACGCTTCTCAATCGTGCCATTTTGGATATAAGATGGATTCGGATTTTAAATCATTAAATCATTGGATTTGGATCATTGAAAGTATATCTTGTTGTAACTGACCAATGATGACTCCAAATATTCCAAAACAGCAGTGGTACAACAGAGCGGTGTATATCCATGCCGAGGTTGTGAGTTCGAGCCTCACCTGGAGCAAAAACTTTGCCTTTGCTAGCATGCATCACACTATGAAGCCTGAATGCTGTGTTTGTAACCACTAACCTCAGGTTAGTACAGTACAGCTCCTGTTGTCATACAATGAACTGTTATTTCAACAATGAACGCTTCTCAATCGTGCCATTTTGGATATACAGTAAGATGGATTCGGATTTTAAATCATTAAATCATTGGATTTGGAACATTGAAAGTGTATGTTGTTGTAACTGACCAATGATGACTCCAAATATTCCAAAACAGCAGTGGTACAACAGAGCGGTGTATATCACCCAATGGATTTGTAATGTTATGCCACAACAGAGTGAGTATTCTGGCATTAATTCATTTCTATAGTTAAATTTGTGTATATACGTAAGCTCCAGTGGCGCAATCGGTTAGCGCGCGGTACTTATACAGCAGTGCAAGCGGGGCCATGCCGAGGTTGTGAGTTCGAGTCTCACCTGGAGCAAAAACTTTGCCTTTGCTAGCATGCATCACACTATGAACCCTGCATGCTGTGTTTGTAACCGAGGTTGTGAGTTTGAGCCTCACCTGGAGCACTAACCTCACTAACCACTAACCTCAGGTTAGTACAGTACAGCTCCTGTTGTCATACAATGAACTGTTATTTCAACAATGAACGCTTCTCAATCGTGCCATTTTGGATATAAGATGGATTCGGATTTTAAATCATTAAATCATTGGATTTGGATCATTGAAAGTATATGTTGTTGTAACTGACCAATGATGACTCCAAATATTCCAAAACAGCAGTGGTACAACAGAGCGGTGTATATCCATGCCGAGGTTGTGAGTTCGAGCCTCACCTGGAGCAAAAACTTTGCCTTTGCTAGCATGCATCACACTATGAAGCCTGAATGCTGTGTTTGTAACCACTAACCTCAGGTTAGTACAGTACAGCTCCTGTTGTCATACAATGAACTGTTATTTCAACAATGAACGCTTCTCAATCATGCCATTTTGGACATAAGATGGATTCGGATTTTAAATCATTAAATCATTGGATTTGGATCATTGAAAGTATATCTTGTTGTAACTGACCAATGATGACTCCAAATATTCCAAAACAACAGTGGTACAACAGAGCGGTGTATATCACCCAATGGATTTGTAATGTTATGCCACAACAGAGTGAGTATTCTGGCATTAATTCATTTCTATAGTTAAATTTGTGTATATACGTAAGCTCCAGTGGCGCAATCGGTTAGCGCGCGGTACTTATACAGCAGTGCAAGCGGGGCCATGCCGAGGTTGTGAGTTCGAGTCTCACCTGGAGCAAAAACTTTGCCTTTGCTAGCATGCATCACACTATGAACCCTGCATGCTGTGTTTGTAACCGAGGTTGTGAGTTTGAGCCTCACCTGGAGCACTAACCTCACTAACCACTAACCTCAGGTTAGTACAGTACAGCTCCTGTTGTCATACAATGAACTGTTATTTCAACAATGAACGCTTCTCAATCGTGCCATTTTGGATATAAGATGGATTCGGATTTTAAATCATTAAATCATTGGATTTGGATCATTGAAAGTATATGTTGTTGTAACTGACCAATGATGACTCCAAATATTCCAAAACAGCAGTGGTACAACAGAGCGGTGTATATCCATGCCGAGGTTGTGAGTTCGAGCCTCACCTGGAGCAAAAACTTTGCCTTTGCTAGCATGCATCACACTATGAAGCCTGAATGCTGTGTTTGTAACCACTAACCTCAGGTTAGTACAGTACAGCTCCTGTTGTCATACAATGAACTGTTATTTCAACAATGAACGCTTCTCAATCATGCCATTTTGGATATAAGATGGATTCGGATTTTAAATCATTAAATCATTGGATTTGGATCATTGAAAGTATATCTTGTTGTAACTGACCAATGATGACTCCAAATATTCCAAAACAACAGTGGTACAACAGAGCGGTGTATATCACCCAATGGATTTGTAATGTTATGCCACAACAGAGTGAGTATTCTGGCATTAATTCATTTCTATAGTTAAATTTGTGTATATACGTAAGCTCCAGTGGCGCAATCGGTTAGCGCGCGGTACTTATACAGCAGTGCAAGCGGGGCCATGCCGAGGTTGTGAGTTCGAGTCTCACCTGGAGCAAAAACTTTGCCTTTGCTAGCATGCATCACACTATGAACCCTGCATGCTGTGTTTGTAACCGAGGTTGTGAGTTTGAGCCTCACCTGGAGCACTAACCTCACTAACCACTAACCTCAGGTTAGTACAGTACAGCTCCTGTTGTCATACAATGAACTGTTATTTCAACAATGAACGCTTCTCAATCGTGCCATTTTGGATATAAGATGGATTCGGATTTTAAATCATTAAATCATTGGATTTGGATCATTGAAAGTATATGTTGTTGTAACTGACCAATGATGACTCCAAATATTCCAAAACAACAGTGGTACAACAGAGCGGTGTATATCACCCAATGGATTTGTAATGTTATGCCACAACAGAGTGAGTATTCTGGCATTAATTCATTTCTATAGTTAAATTTGTGTATATACGTAAGCTCCAGTGGCGCAATCGGTTAGCGCGCGGTACTTATACAGCAGTGCAAGCGGGGCCATGCCGAGGTTGTGAGTTCGAGTCTCACCTGGAGCAAAAACTTTGCCTTTGCTAGATGCATCACACTATGAACCCTGCATGCTGTGTTTGTAACCGAGGTTGTGAGTTCGAGCCTCACCTGGAGCACTAACCTCACTAACCACTAACCTCAGGTTAGTACAGTACAGCTCCTGTTGTCATACAATGAACTGTTATTTCAACAATGAACGCTTCTCAATCGTGCCATTTTGGATATAAGATGGATTCGGATTTTAAATCATTAAATCATTGGATTTGGATCATTGAAAGTATATGTTGTTGTAACTGACCAATGATGACTCCAAATATTCCAAAACAACAGTGGTACAACAGAGCGGTGTATATCACCCAATGGATTTGTAATGTTATGCCACAACAGAGTGAGTATTCTGGCATTAATTCATTTCTATAGTTAAATTTGTGTATACACGTAAGCTCCGAGGTTGTGAGTTCGAGCCTCACCTGGAGCAAAAACTTTGCCTTTGCTAGCATGCATCACACTATGAAGCCTGAATGCTGTGTTTGTAACCACTAACCTCAGGTTAGTACAGTACAGCTCCTGTTGTCATACAATGAACTGTTATTTCAACAATGAACGCTTCTCAATCGTGCCATTTTGGATATAAGATGGATTCGGATTTTAAATCATTAAATCATTGGATTTGGATCATTGAAAGTATATGTTGTTGTAACTGACCAATGATGACTCCAAATATTCCAAAACAGCAGTGGTACAACAGAGCGGTGTATATCCATGCCGAGGTTGTGAGTTCGAGCCTCACCTGGAGCAAAAACTTTGCCTTTGCTAGCATGCATCACACTATGAAGCCTGAATGCTGTGTTTGTAACCACTAACCTCAGGTTAGTACAGTACAGCTCCTGTTGTCATACAATGAACTGTTATTTCAACAATGAACGCTTCTCAATCATGCCATTTTGGATATAAGATGGATTCGGATTTTAAATCATTAAATCATTGGATTTGGATCATTGAAAGTATATCTTGTTGTAACTGACCAATGATGACTCCAAATATTCCAAAACAACAGTGGTACAACAGAGCGGTGTATATCACCCAATGGATTTGTAATGTTATGCCACAACAGAGTGAGTATTCTGGCATTAATTCATTTCTATAGTTAAATTTGTGTATATACGTAAGCTCCAGTGGCGCAATCGGTTAGCGCGCGGTACTTATACAGCAGTGCAAGCGGGGCCATGCCGAGGTTGTGAGTTCGAGTCTCACCTGGAGCAAAAACTTTGCCTTTGCTAGCATGCATCACACTATGAACCCTGCATGCTGTGTTTGTAACCGAGGTTGTGAGTTTGAGCCTCACCTGGAGCACTAACCTCACTAACCACTAACCTCAGGTTAGTACAGTACAGCTCCTGTTGTCATACAATGAACTGTTATTTCAACAATGAACGCTTCTCAATCGTGCCATTTTGGATATAAGATGGATTCGGATTTTAAATCATTAAATCATTGGATTTGGATCATTGAAAGTATATGTTGTTGTAACTGACCAATGATGACTCCAAATATTCCAAAACAACAGTGGTACAACAGAGCGGTGTATATCACCCAATGGATTTGTAATGTTATGCCACAACAGAGTGAGTATTCTGGCATTAATTCATTTCTATAGTTAAATTTGTGTATACACGTAAGCTCCGAGGTTGTGAGTTCGAGCCTCACCTGGAGCAAAAACTTTGCCTTTGCTAGCATGCATCACACTATGAAGCCTGAATGCTGTGTTTGTAACCACTAACCTCAGGTTAGTACAGTACAGCTCCTGTTGTCATACAATGAACTGTTATTTCAACAATGAACGCTTCTCAATCGTGCCATTTTGGATATAAGATGGATTCGGATTTTAAATCATTAAATCATTGGATTTGGATCATTGAAAGTATATGTTGTTGTAACTGACCAATGATGACTCCAAATATTCCAAAACAGCAGTGGTACAACAGAGCGGTGTATATCCATGCCGAGGTTGTGAGTTCGAGCCTCACCTGGAGCAAAAACTTTGCCTTTGCTAGCATGCATCACACTATGAAGCCTGAATGCTGTGTTTGTAACCACTAACCTCAGGTTAGTACAGTACAGCTCCTGTTGTCATACAATGAACTGTTATTTCAACAATGAACGCTTCTCAATCATGCCATTTTGGATATAAGATGGATTCGGATTTTAAATCATTAAATCATTGGATTTGGATCATTGAAAGTATATCTTGTTGTAACTGACCAATGATGACTCCAAATATTCCAAAACAACAGTGGTACAACAGAGCGGTGTATATCACCCAATGGATTTGTAATGTTATGCCACAACAGAGTGAGTATTCTGGCATTAATTCATTTCTATAGTTAAATTTGTGTATATACGTAAGCTCCAGTGGCGCAATCGGTTAGCGCGCGGTACTTATACAGCAGTGCAAGCGGGGCCATGCCGAGGTTGTGAGTTCGAGTCTCACCTGGAGCAAAAACTTTGCCTTTGCTAGCATGCATCACACTATGAACCCTGCATGCTGTGTTTGTAACCGAGGTTGTGAGTTTGAGCCTCACCTGGAGCACTAACCTCACTAACCACTAACCTCAGGTTAGTACAGTACAGCTCCTGTTGTCATACAATGAACTGTTATTTCAACAATGAACGCTTCTCAATCGTGCCATTTTGGATATAAGATGGATTCGGATTTTAAATCATTAAATCATTGGATTTGGATCATTGAAAGTATATGTTGTTGTAACTGACCAATGATGACTCCAAATATTCCAAAACAACAGTGGTACAACAGAGCGGTGTATATCACCCAATGGATTTGTAATGTTATGCCACAACAGAGTGAGTATTCTGGCATTAATTCATTTCTATAGTTAAATTTGTGTATACACGTAAGCTCCGAGGTTGTGAGTTCGAGCCTCACCTGGAGCAAAAACTTTGCCTTTGCTAGCATGCATCACACTATGAAGCCTGAATGCTGTGTTTGTAACCACTAACCTCAGGTTAGTACAGTACAGCTCCTGTTGTCATACAATGAACTGTTATTTCAACAATGAACGCTTCTCAATCGTGCCATTTTGGATATAAGATGGATTCGGATTTTAAATCATTAAATCATTGGATTTGGATCATTGAAAGTATATGTTGTTGTAACTGACCAATGATGACTCCAAATATTCCAAAACAGCAGTGGTACAACAGAGCGGTGTATATCCATGCCGAGGTTGTGAGTTCGAGCCTCACCTGGAGCAAAAACTTTGCCTTTGCTAGCATGCATCACACTATGAACCCTGAATGCTGTGTTTGTAACCACTAACCTCAGGTTAGTACAGTACAGCTCCTGTTGTCATACAATGAACTGTTATTTCAACAATGAACGCTTCTCAATCATGCCATTTTGGATATAAGATGGATTCGGATTTTAAATCATTAAATCATTGGATTTGGATCATTGAAAGTATATCTTGTTGTAACTGACCAATGATGACTCCAAATATTCCAAAACAACAGTGGTACAACAGAGCGGTGTATATCACCCAATGGATTTGTAATGTTATGCCACAACAGAGTGAGTATTCTGGCATTAATTCATTTCTATAGTTAAATTTGTGTATATACGTAAGCTCCAGTGGCGCAATCGGTTAGCGCGCGGTACTTATACAGCAGTGCAAGCGGGGCCATGCCGAGGTTGTGAGTTCGAGTCTCACCTGGAGCAAAAACTTTGCCTTTGCTAGCATGCATCACACTATGAACCCTGCATGCTGTGTTTGTAACCGAGGTTGTGAGTTTGAGCCTCACCTGGAGCACTAACCTCACTAACCACTAACCTCAGGTTAGTACAGTACAGCTCCTGTTGTCATACAATGAACTGTTATTTCAACAATGAACGCTTCTCAATCGTGCCATTTTGGATATAAGATGGATTCGGATTTTAAATCATTAAATCATTGGATTTGGATCATTGAAAGTATATGTTGTTGTAACTGACCAATGATGACTCCAAATATTCCAAAACAACAGTGGTACAACAGAGCGGTGTATATCACCCAATGGATTTGTAATGTTATGCCACAACAGAGTGAGTATTCTGGCATTAATTCATTTCTATAGTTAAATTTGTGTATACACGTAAGCTCCGAGGTTGTGAGTTCGAGCCTCACCTGGAGCAAAAACTTTGCCTTTGCTAGCATGCATCACACTATGAAGCCTGAATGCTGTGTTTGTAACCACTAACCTCAGGTTAGTACAGTACAGCTCCTGTTGTCATACAATGAACTGTTATTTCAACAATGAACGCTTCTCAATCGTGCCATTTTGGATATAAGATGGATTCGGATTTTAAATCATTAAATCATTGGATTTGGATCATTGAAAGTATATGTTGTTGTAACTGACCAATGATGACTCCAAATATTCCAAAACAGCAGTGGTACAACAGAGCGGTGTATATCCATGCCGAGGTTGTGAGTTCGAGCCTCACCTGGAGCAAAAACTTTGCCTTTGCTAGCATGCATCACACTATGAACCCTGAATGCTGTGTTTGTAACCACTAACCTCAGGTTAGTACAGTACAGCTCCTGTTGTCATACAATGAACTGTTATTTCAACAATGAACGCTTCTCAATCATGCCATTTTGGATATAAGATGGATTCGGATTTTAAATCATTAAATCATTGGATTTGGATCATTGAAAGTATATGTTGTTGTAACTGACCAATGATGACTCCAAATATTCCAAAACAACAGTGGTACAACAGAGCGGTGTATATCACTTGTATTTGCACAGATTTTTAAAAATATGCAACTGACAATACACCAGAAAAACAAGAATGGAGAATCCTTGAAAGATTAGGTAAATTGAAAGACAAATTGTGAAATTTTGAAGCCCAGAATAGAATAGAATAGAATAGAATAGAACAGAATAGCCACTGTTCAGTTCAGCAGGAGGAAGGAACTAAGCAGGCTGAAAGCTTTTGGTACAACTGGACTCCCTCTCTAAGCTGCAGTGCTGACCCGGTCAGTGCAGTGCTTTTATCTATGTGACGTGACCTAACAAACCAGGAAGGGAGTGATATTGAGCTGACACTGACTTGATTCTTGCCATAACCCTGTACTCTGTATGCCTGCCACAGCACATTTTGTGGGGAACCATGGACAACTCTCAGCCAGTGAAAACAAACCACAAGTGTAGTATAAGAGTGATGTATGGCTATGTGTTTTAATAATCTATGGTCAGAAGGTCACTGGTTCGAATCCTTTGGTTGGCAAAGTGACTTCACTATTGGACCAATAACCCCCAATTGCTCCAGGGACTGACTGACCCTGCTATCTCGAACGTAAATTACTTTTAATAAAAGCATCTGCCAAATAAATGTAATCAGAGAATCATTTGAAAAAAGTTGGGGATTGGAAAGTATGTGCAGGTACCTCTAACACAGAAAAATACTAACTTTACAAGCTTTTCATCATGTCAATTAACATGGCATAACAGGCCATAGAGGCTTAGTGGGCTGGCCTATGGCCTCACGTCTCAGTGGTTGCGGGCTATTTATATTTTAACGTGGGTTTCCTCCCACAATTCAAATACATATGGACTGGTGTCTGTGTCGTATGAAGGACTGGTTTCCTAGAAAATGCAACCAGCGTTACCTTCTATTAGGTAAAGCGTTACGGTCAAAATAGTTACGGAAGAAATGTAATAAATTCATTCTATGTCGTTTAATCGTAGTACCGTACAACACGATGCCACATAACTTGCCAGCCGTTGCGCTTGCGCTTTTGTTCGGAGCTTTTGACGCGCATGTGCTAATTGGCGCGACGCGTCTCGCGCAGCGCGACGCCCGCTGGGCGGGCGCCATCTTGGCTCATATTTTACTCGGAAAGACGGCTAGCTGGCGCGGCGCCTTTGCTTGTGATTGTTGTTATTGTCGTGCTGAGGTACAGCGGGACCGCGGTTCACGACTTTTTAGACATTTAGTGTCAGAGGTAAGTGCACCTAATGTAAAAATTCGTGCAGTCGAATAAACTGTGCGTTTGATAGAAAAGATTTTGGGGAAGAACCTAGTCGCGTGAGCTGCTAGTTTAGCCGGCTCTGTGTGGGCGACTGTAACCCCGAGTTAAATTTGGTAACCGCGACAAAGCAACATTTTTAGTATGTCTTAAGTAACCCGTTAGGGCAGAATTGACAGAATTACCTACTGCTCGTTTAACTGGAATAAATTATTATGTCGCTCCCCTGTTGTGCAGCGCACAACCAGCTATCTCATTTCTAGTTTCATTAAAATGGGATTTGTCTAAACCGAGCGAATAAAAATACAAATATATTTTCCGGTGAACAGTTGCGTTTGGGATGTTTTTTCTAGTTAGTGAGTTAAAACCATAGTATATAGCTAAACAAATACCTAGGGCTCTAGTATGTATATAAATATGGCACTGTCTGGTTGTAATTTTTAGCAATTTCACCCATAACGTCGCTATCTAGCCAGTACTAAAACGTACGAGTTCGATAAGTTTTCCAGCTAAAACTTGCGCTTCAACTCGTGGCGAAATACAGGTATAATCAATGGAGTCCTTTGTTTAAGCCTTTCGGTTTGGGGGTGGGGGCGAGGCGACGGAGATCGAACGCGCCTCCTTTTTGTTCAGGTCTTAACCGGTACGTAAAACATTTACCACAGATAACTGAAGTCCTTCCCTCTTAAACAAACAAACAAACAGTCTGGCGGTTTGACTGAAGTCCCATTTTAAGCATACTATGACGGAATGAAAGCGCCATTCATGTGGCGGCCTGGAGACCTTCATGCTGGCTGTTCCACATGTGCACCTTCACAGTAACGGCAAAAATTGCCCCCCTATGACCCCGGTTCCTATTTTACATTTATTGCTTTAAATTCTCTAAAATATCTCCTATAAAACTGTCAAAGCGAGGGGAGGGTCCCATTCTTGTTTTCATTATATTGTCATCACTTTTGAAGGGCCGTGTTCGTGTTGCCTACTCAGCAGTATTATGTTGTTGCTGCTGTATGCGCCAGATCCCCCCCCCCCCGCGTCAATAATCGTAATCTTAATCTTAGTTTTTGTCAGAACTTCCCTACAAAAAAAATAAATGACACTCCCTCTGTCTTTCATTTTTTATACTTTTTGTGTAATTCATTGTTACGGAAAGTTTTATGTGCAAGGATAGTGGGTGTAAATAGGTTCAGTGGTCAGATTCAGTTAGAACATCAAAACCCCTCTATCTTAGTTATCTGGACAGTGTCAGAGAGGATAAAAAGACCTGTTTGTTTTACAGTGTGTCATGTATAACTTAATATTAACTTGACTTGATTTGTTAAGAATATTGCTACATGCCTTATGGCAGTGTGATGACAAGCTTAAGCTTTTGGTATCCTCATTACAAATGGTAGTCCAGGTTTGAAAAATGCTGCATGCCTTCCTCAGTTATTTGTGGTTTTTATTTATCCTTATGATCCCAAATTTGCAGTAAAGTTCATGAAGTTTGTTTATTATTTCTCATCCCTCCCTTTCAGGAGCCACTAAAGAGATGTACCCTCCTAGTAGCTGATATTACTTGGCTTGTGTTTGTTGCTGCTAGAAGCTATTTTATAATTAGAATTTTAACAACCGCTGGAGAGTCCGGGGATTGCCTTTCCCCGTTGTAATTTTTTATTACTTCAGCCTTTTTCATCCCCGTGTTTGGCAGATGCGACGTTCAAAGCGAGCTCGATCCCGGGAGGGTTGGATCTCCGAGTACAGCGTGGAGGAGAAACTCGAGTTCAGCAAACGGCAGAAGCAGAGTTCCTGCAGCGCTGAGAGGGACAGCAAACCGCGGAGACGCAATCATCACTTGAAAACCTACGAAGGGTAACTTTGCCACCCGATTTTAAAGCACCTTGAGCCTGGAACGGAATGAGTAGTGTTACACAGATTTGAGATACTTTTAAATCTGTCTGGCCTGCCTGCTATTTTGTCATCTTGTGACATACATACAAAACATAGTTTTCTACAGTCATATTTGGCTTTATGAATGCCAGAATATTACAAGAAAAGGAAAAAATGCAAGCAAGTTTGTTTATTAGTAGTGTTGAAACCTACATGAATAAATGTATAATCCATTTAAGTGCATTGTTTTTTTTAAACGACGTTTCCTACTAATGTCTAAAATTTGTGAAGGTGGTCTTTCACAAGGCGTAGGTCCATTTAGCAGAAATTCCTGGTATTAATTGTCTTATAGGAATGGGGCTTATATGGGTTTATATTCTGAGGTCAGGTTAGGGGTTACTTTTATAAATGGATGTAATGTTGTGGACACTCCACTATTTGAATCGTCACATCGTTAGTGACAAGTCAGGCTAACGCTCCCCCCCCCCCCACCACCTCTGACAAGTTTCTGAAAGGTATCACAAAAGTAAATCTGAATGTTTATCTGGCCCTTTCTAATAATAGCTGCCCAAGAGCTGACTTTTTCTGGAAGGAACCTGAAACCTGACGTTGCTGGCACTGGGCGTAACGTTCGCACCCCTGCTGGTGGGCACTTCTTCGTCTTACACGAGGATGCCTTCGGTGCACATTACCCTGTCAGTGTAGGCTGCCGCATGAATAAATGTGTTTTTATTTGTATGTGGTTTGCAGCAAGCTTCTTGTCTCATGGGCTGTGCCATTTTCAGGTAATCAGGTTCTCAATAAACACATTTTTATAGTATTTTGGTTGGTTTATATTGGTGTTGTATTGCATATGATGAATACAAGACGCGTCTATGTAGAGAGACTTCCAGTGAAATCTCGACAGCGGTATTACCACTAGATTGTAAACTGCTTGAAGTGTTTCAACTAGATCTATCCTTTTAAATGGTTGTCTTATGCATGGTGCAATTTTGGTTTGCTTGAATAACGTATTTAGTATTCAGCATTGCTGGAGTAATACTTTCATGTAGAAGGCTGTCAAACCAGGATGCAGTGTATCAGGGAAACATTGCTATTGTTCAGTAGTGCTGCTATTATTTTATGAATGTTTATTAATACTCTGAATATTTTTGTCGCTACAAAGAGTTTTCTTGTCAAGTTACGTCTGCAGAACACTGATCATTCATGGATCTATTTAAAAAAACAAAAACAAAATATGTCCATGTTTTGAAATACAAGTTATGATTTTTTATTTTTTTTTGCATTAAGTTCCTGTCATTAATATTCTTCATTTGTGCTCCAGATGAGAATATAACATCCTGCCTCTTATGCTGCGATTGTTCTGCTCTCTCTGTTCATAGGCATTACCAGGAATCTAAGACTATAAGCAGGAGGATGGAGTGTAAGGAGCGGCAGGCCAGGCAGCCGAGCCGGGAGTCGGGAGTGTATGGCAATGAGGGCCCACGCAAGGAGCTGGGCAGTGACAGAGACTGGCACCACTATAGCAAATCCTCGGCACGTAGCGGACATAGCCATCGCAGCAGCCCCGCTCACCATCGCGGGCGACGCAAGAGCTCGTCTTGTCAGGCTCACTCGGTACGGCGGCTCTCCTCTGCTTTCTCTTTGTCCCTGTGCTCATCTGTGAGTTTGCTTAAGGGTTTAGACAGTGCAGTGTCCAGTTTGCTGTTGCTTATGCTTGTTAGCCGTCTGCTTAAGTGCAGATATGTGTGTAGGTACCTGCCTTCTTCCACATGCTAAGGTTCTGAGAAAGTGCTCTGTGGCAGATTATGTAAGAATCATGCTGGTCATTATGTCTATGCCTGTTGTGATTAAGTGCAGAGGATGTAATGTAGTTCTTATAAACAGTCATACTCAGGGATGGTAAATTTATGATATAATATTAGGTTTTAGTACTTGCAGGGATGATGACTGAGCAGAAGGTTATTTCCATTTGTGTTATGAACCTACTTCTAGAGAGTACATTTTATGAAAGTGGGAATGGGGAAGTGAATTATTAATGCATATACCGTGATGTTTGTATACTTAAGTTTCTTTTCGTTTTTATTTTGAGAAAGTGTTTTGTCTGAAAATTTTGCCATTGTTTTTCTTCTGTAACACACACTATGTGGGGCCCCTGTGCATTTCTCTGCGATGAATTTGAAATTGCTGCGGTGGCCTGGCGCGGTTTCTGAATTCCTGAATATCTTCCCCCGCTGAATGAATGAATCGCGCATTCTGGCCTGATTCTCGTGGGTTTATGATGGTGACCAATCGCAGAGGAGTCATCGCAGGAAAAGATCCAGAAGTTTTGAGGATGATGAGGAGGGTCACCTGATCTATCACAGTGGACACATGCTAAGAGCAAGATGTACAGAAATTATACCTCTTTCTGTAACTTTTTGTTTTATTTGTTAAGTGGAAAGACCGTTCTACTATAGTGTCTAATTGGGGGGATTTTATTTGTAAAATTCTTTATACATTAAAAAAAACTAAGGCATATATTATGTGGATTACACAACTACTGTTTGAAACTCTTAAGATTTTCTACAGTGATTGTGGCGTAATGTTAACTGTTTTGCTACAATGTCTTATGGACAGTCAGAACTACATTAGTTACACTTGTCCTGCTTTATTCTTGTGTGTCTCTTTCCTGAGGTATTAATTGCATGCCTTTTTCCCTGTAGATGAGATTGTGAGTACTTTAGGAGAAGGAGCCTTTGGGAAAGTTGTGAACTGCATTGATCATTCGAAGTAGGTGTCTGTGCTAGCTACAATGTTTTTTTTTTTCTTTCTTGAATAAACACATAAACATGCAATGGAGAGCAAAGTGTGAAGCCTCTGCCACAACTGACAATCTGAATTGTTGCAGTGGTGGTGCACGAGTGGCACTGAAGATCATTAAAAATGTTGACCGTTATCGAGAAGCCGCCATGTCTGAGATCGATGTCCTTCAGCAGATGAACTCACTCGATCGCGATGAGCATTAGTGAGTAACCCAGGCACGTCATTGTCGCAAAATTCCATTTAAACAGCGAGATTTCTCAGTTGTGCAATTATGGTTGTTTTGTAGTGCTTGTGTGCGAATGCTGGACTGGTTTGATCACCACGGCCACATCTGCATTGTGTTTGAGCTCCTGGGATTGAGCACCTATGATTTCCTGAAGGAAAATGGCTTCATGCCTTTCACTGTGGACCAGATCAGACTTATGGCAAATCAGATCTTCAGAGCAGTGCACTGTGAGTACATGCAATGAAATGAATTGATTACTATCAGTGACATTGGATGATGGTCATTCTGAGCAGCCACAGGTTTAATTTACTTAGCAGATTCTGATATTTTGAAAATAATGGGAGTCATATTTGTATTTAGTGATTGTAGGGTTGTTTTCCTTTGAAACTATACTAACAGCTTTTTGTTTATCTTTGTGTACAAGTCCTACACCGAAACAAGCTTACTCACACTGACCTGAAGCCAGAGAATATCCTCTTTGTGGATTCTGACTACTGCTTGGAGTACAATGTAAAATTGGTAAGCATTGCTACAAGTCACCTAATGAATGGGAGGCGAAGACATAAATGGATATGGATACTGTCCATATTGTAGGAAAATGTCTGGGTATAAATTTATATACAGAATAAAATCTTTTGGGCACATGTCAAACTTTTTTTTCACCCTAGAATTAAGTTCAGTTGTTTGAAAAGCTTTCTTCAAAAACTCTTTGTACAGAAGTTTTTTTTTTTTTTTTTTAATCCAGAAAAGGGACGAGAGGACCTTGAAGAATACTGATGTGAAGGTGGTGGATTTTGGAAATGCTATATATGACCACGAGCACCATACTTCTGTGGTGTCCACCAGGCATTATCGAGCACCTGAGGTCATTCTTGGTGAGTGTTACAAAGATCTGGCGAAGAACAAAACTGCCTAGATTTGGTCCAGATGGTTGTCTAGCTTATTGTCATTGGCATACTTGCAGAACTTGGATGGAACCAGGCATGTGATGTTTGGAGTCTGGGCTGCATACTAATTGAGTATTACCTCGGATTGACGCTCTTTCAGGTGAGACCCTTGACAATAAACCAGTAACCAAAAGCATTCACCTCTGACTGAGTACCCAAGCTGGTTTCCTTGTGCCCTTGAAACCCAAGCATGCTTCATGCTCTTTTGCAGACTCACGACAGCAAGGAGCACTTGGCTATGATGGAAAGGGTCCTTGGGCCAATACCCAGCTCCCTCTTACAGAAAACCAAGTGAGCTTTTGCCTTTACGTAGTTTTCTGAAGTCCACACCCTATTCCTTCCTCTCCGACAGCTTTCTGAATTTTCAGAAGCGTGTTTATAAATTGTTGGTATTAGATGCATGTCGTGCATAAGTAAGGCGGTTGTGTCTAACATGTCGTAGGAAAAGGAGATACGTTCGTCATGGGCGGCTGGACTGGGATGAGCACAACTCTTCCGGGAGATATGTGAGGAAGCACTGCAAGCCCCTTAAAGTACGATTTGGCTTTCGTTTTGGGTCTCGTTTTTGGTTTCGTTTTGTGCAGATTTGGGAAGGTGATGTGCAATACGGCTTTGCTATGTATCTGATGGTTTACTGTGTTCTGATTTGTTTACCTCCATCTTCTCATTACAGCAATACATGTCCTCAAAGAGTACAGAGCATGAGCAGCTTTTTGACCTCATGCACAAGATGCTGGAGTATGACGTATCCAAAAGGATCACTCTGGAGGCAGCCCTCAGACACCCCTTTTTTGATCCTTTGAAAGGAAAGAAAAAGTGATGATGAGTTATATTTCGCTGTTAATTTGCTCTCCCGGGGAGGCTTCTATAGGCTGCATCAGCCTGCTGTGAGACTTATTTCGTCTGTATTAAAGTTATTTGTATGAATATAAATGAGATACCTTTTGCTGTTGTCTTTTCAGAAATAAAACCAGGTTAATCTTTTTTTGTAAATGTTTGTGCTTGCTTCATCTATCCAGAACTTTGAGGTGCCTCTCGGACCCAGAATTTGACGTTGCGTTATCATCCGTCCATTTCCTGAAACTGCTTGTCCAATACAGGGTCTGTCCTGGAGACTGCGGGCGCTACATTGTTAACAGTTTATGACAATAAAACTACTGCATGTTGTTTCTGTAAAGCTGGAATCAGTGAGATTAGTTTGCAGTCTAAAAGCAGTGGACTACAGATCAGTTGCACTGTTTCGAGACCTGTGCAATTCTAGGCTGGAGTTGTTGAACATGCATCGACCGGGACAGCGACGGCCACATAAGCCCCATGCAGACCGTCCACTGTGGGCCGGCTTACCTCCGATTCACTTTGTAACAGTCAGTCTGCAGCATGGACTCCAGGCCACCGATCTTTGGCTTGCAGTGCCTCAGTTGGTGCTCTGTGTGGAAGCAGAGTACTGTGCATACATTTCCTTTGAGGCCAAATCGCTATCTTCTCCTGGAATGAGGGGGAAAAAAAATGGATGTCCTTGATATATTACAGCGATGTTTGAAAGTGGTGTGTGTATTTTCTGTGAAGATTTTCTTACACATTCAGCGAGGTAGTTACTATTGTGAAATGTGCATTACACGATTCCTCACTTTAAAGTTTTCAAAATTCACCACACTAATACCATACATTCATGTAAAACTTGTGAAAGTGAGTAAATCAGCCTTTAAAATGGACATAACTGAGTAAAATCTGAAAACTCTTTGCTCATAGCTCAGAGTATGGCATGGAGTAAAGTACTGATCTATGAAGAGTATGCATTAAAGCATAAGGGAGTAAAGTACTGGTCTATGTAGAGTATGCATTAAAGCATAAGGGAGTAAAGTACTGGTCTATGTAGAGTATGCATTAAAGCATAAGGGAGTAAATTACTGGTGTATGTAGAGTATGCATTAAAGCATAAGGGAGTAAAGTACTGGTGTATGTAGAGTATGCATTAAAGCATAAGGGAGTAAATTACTGGTGTATGTAGAGTATGCATTAAAGCATAAGGGAGTAAAGTACTGGTCTATGTAGAGTATGCATTAAAGCATAAGGGAGTAAAGTACTGGTCTATGTAGAGTATGCATTAAAGCATAAGGGAGTAAAGTACTGGTCTATGTAGAGTATGCATTAAAGCATAAGGGAGTAAATTACTGGTGTATGTAGAGTATGCATTAAAGCATAAGGGAGTAAAGTACTGGTCTATGTAGAGTATGCATTAAAGCATAAGGGAGTAAAGTACTGGTGTATGTAGAGTATGCATTAAAGAGTAAGAGCAAAGTTGCATGTGCCATTTGTGACCTGAAAGGCTGGTGTGAGAAGCTGATGTATAGATGGTTTTATTGCATTTACTAACATCTCTTTTATTCTCTTGATTCCTTGCTATCTGGACTTTCTTCTCACACAGATCTCCAAATTTGGATAGATGTATAGAAATCAGGCTAGATATAATTTGAACAAGATGAGCAGACAGACCCTGTGTATCCATTAGCCTGGAGACCGCATTGCACATCAGTGAGATTATTCCTGTGTCGGCTGGCACGCATTTTGCCCCTAGTCTATGGTGAAAGTGTATTGTGAAAAGGCGGGAGTAACATCCTTACCGGCAGAAGGTCTTGGATTAGCGTACTTCTTGGATTGCTGCCATTGGTGAATCTCAGCAATTAAAACAAACGATTGGCGAAAGTTTGCATAGTTTGGCGCAGAAAATACATGGTGAGTAACATTCTACCAGCGCTATTGTAGTACTAATACTATTACTACTGCTGCCGCTAATAATAATAATAATGTTGATTTGTAGACTGATTATATATTTCAGTACATCCAGTCTTCACTAGGTGTTCAAAACACGTCGTTTGTTCTTCACTACATTATTTTCTGTTTTCATAGGCTACATTTCATTTTTAAATCCAGGCGCACATCACTTACTAAGTTCCATGGTAATTTTTATCAGATTCCGCAGTGACAAAATAAGATACTGTCTCCTTTCACTATAATTAACAAATCTCTTATTCCAGACTAAACTAATGAATTAAGTGCAGCTGAACAAACCTGTAGCCTAGAAGCAATTAATCCTGGTTATGCTGCGCAAAGTGTTTTCATTTAGCCGGTCGGCAGCAATGCATAGACCGATTCGTGAGTGTTTCAGATGTAAATATGTTACTGACATTGCAGACTTTTTGCATCGTGCAGAAGTGGGTTTGGGCTCTGACGCATCATCATCATCATCATCGTCGCAGCGCGCGCCCAGCTCAGACTAGTTCAGCACCGTCCGCAGCCGCCCATAGAAAAGTGGCCAGTGCTGACAGCTGTGGGTTTTCTGAAGGCTTTAAAAAAAATCTCATGCTGCAAATGATCGTGACTCGGAATTTTTATTACAATAAATGTCAAGCGCGCGCGTTATAACGGAGGAAAACCGCAACACGTTTCTTTCACCAGCTCTATAAAAGTCGGCGAATACGTTCGTTTGTTAGTTTCAAAGCTGAAAAGTTGTATGATGGGTTCTGCGACAAAGTCTAAGGAGGAAAGCGAGTCTCGGAATACCCTTGCCTGGCAGAGCTGTTGCTTTGCAGGGATTCTGCCGACAGCCGCCTGCTTCGTGCTGTCTGTGAGCTCCATATCTCTGGGACTTCTGCTGAGCTCCAGAACGTCCCATCTGGAGCATCGTGTGAAGGTACTGGAAGCCCAGAAGAGCTCCCTATTCCTGGATGCAGGGTCTGAGTTAGGGACAGACGGAACCGTACTTACACTCCGGGATGCGATTGAAAAGCTCCTGCAAGAGGTAATGCCTTAATTCTTTTACCTTTCCGGCTCGATGGGATGGATGCGTTTGAAGATGCAATTAGTAGAAATAAAATATGAGCAACCACATCCTCAAAGATGCCTCAGAATAATGCAGTAATGAAGAAACTTTGTTGTACTCAGTGTGCACCTAGAATGTTTTATATTGTCAACATGATGTAAAAGGTGAATTAAAAATGGACTGTCATTGTCGGGTATGCGAATCGGTGGCTTGAGCCTAAAATGGTAAATGGATGCAAGCGAATAATTCTGATCAGTGTGCGTTAAATATTATTGCATATATATTATCACCATACGATTAAACATGCGTTTTAGCGAGTTAAACTAGTTTTTAACGTAAAGAATCAGATATGGCTGATTATAGGCGCTGGGTATTAACTTAATTTTAGATGTTGTGGTAGTGTTGTTACAGCGTTCTTTGTGCTTTGTCCAGAAATAGTGCGATCTCTGCTTTTGATGTGCGAAATATATATTTATGGTTCCTATAATCCTCCCGCAGAGACTCGACGCCTTGATGCCTAAACTCCGCTCAGCGAGGGATGTGTCGCAGGACTGTTCTTGTCCGCCAGGTGCGTCTTCCCGTCTGACAGAACTTTAATCCTCTTTCTGGCTATGAGCGGTGCTGTCATCCCATTGGGTGACACAGGCGGCAGCCTAGAGCGCCATCTTCTGAGGGGGCGCCGACTTAGCAAGCCAATTTTACTGTGTCCCGGACAGGGGGCGAAGCTTGCCTAGGGGCGTCTTCGACAGACACTGGCTATTAGTTATTTCATCCTCTCACTAACTGAACTCATTTTCAAAACTGGTGTCCATTTGAAATGATCTGATATTTGTGTTTTTTTTTTACTAGAGTTGAAATGGTGAAATTTAAATATAGTGGAGTAGTGCTCTGTGCCCATATGTGACAGGTTATGGGTCTGAATCCCTTGGCTGGGACAGTAGCTGTAAAATCACTGGGCCCTTGAGCAAGATCCTTAACCCAGGGGAGCTCCTAGCTATTGAAAAGGTCCGGGGTTAAGTCAAGTTTACCTGGGGCTTGACTTTTTGTTTTTGAAGGAGGATAATTGGCATCGGGGCTACAATACTCCGCTTAAAATACTCGGGGGACCTGGCAATGGCCGTGCCGCAACCCAAGCAGCTCCTGATGTGCTGGGCGCTGACCTAACCTGTGCTGCGACCTCAAGGGTTCCTCGGTTGTACATCGCTTTGGATAAAAGTGTCTGTTAAATGAGTATCTGTAAATTTTCAATGGAAACAAGAACCACTTTGCAATTTCAGGTGCTTCAAAGACTTCAGTGGAGCCAAACAATGTTCAGTACTTTCAGCTAAAAGTTATACCATGCGGACGTCACATTCATCAGTTAAAGGTCTATGTTTTGAACCGTCTGGGTCATTAAACATTTTCCATCGCAAAAAAAATAAAAAATAAAAAGAATATAAGTAGATGAAATGCATTTGTAGATGATAAACGATGGTGCACAAACACTGGTGTTTATGTGTGCAGCTGAATATTGCACTTTTTAAGGGGAGTTTTACTACTTTATTGACTGACTGATCATTGATGCCGCATCACCGTTTTTTCCTTGTTTAGAGATGTTTACAAACTCCACCGCTTTGCACATTGCAGCGTTTCACATTGCATCTGGAAGCAATTAACCCCCCCCCCCCCACACACTCCATTCACACTCCAGTGATTGAAGGCAGCTGGGGGAAAATAGGTGGGGAAAAATGACTGATATTAAAGATTAGTGTGGCTCATTGATCTCCAGTGACTGAACAGTACAAACTACACAAAACTTAACCGCCGACCCCCAAAAACCATAAACGTGGTAAGCAACCACATCCAGATGACGAGGAATAAATACCCGCCGGCTCATTTTGGGTCACACTCCGACACCTGTGGCTTCTGATCCGGCATAGATGCTTAGATTTGGACTCACAACAGCATTCTAATGTCTTCAGGACTTTTCCGAATGTGGTCATGGGATGTATTGTGTTTTTTTTTTTTTTTTTGCTGTTTTTTTTTTGTATTGACTCAGAGTTGTAGTTTTAAGGCAACCACTCGCAATTCTGTATTCCCTGCCTCTAAGGCTTCCTCCTGAATATTCTGGCAGCTGTGCTGTCATTCAAATTAGGGGGACGAAATCTGCATTGTGTTTGCAATCCTTGTAGTCACAGAGCAGTAATTCTGACATGGAACTAAACCTCAAATGTTTTAGTTGGGTGTAATTGCTGTAGAGACTAAACTCAAAGCTACACAAAGGATAAGTGGACCATTACTAGAAGTTGGACGGATTCTGGTTGTATGGAGGTATCTCTGAGCCGACAGTCTGCCATGTGTGCACAGGCTTAACCATCTTGATTTAACACAACCATGGTTATATAGACATTGAAAAAATATATACTAAGAGTGTGCAGAGGTGGGTAGTTCAGGTCCAGAGAGTAAAAGTCCAGGCCAAGATTTTGTGTCAACCAAACAGTACTCTGTGCCTGTGACTCTTTATACTCAACTGGTTGGTTGAAACCAAATCTTGATCTGGACTTTTACTCTCTGGACCTGAACTACCCACCTTTGTCTGTGTGCAAATTAATAGATGAAATGAATATTGTGGATGGCTGTTTGGTGTGGTTGCTTTCAGTGCAGTGGTTGAGCTTAGTAAGTGGCACTGTGATCTCTAACTCCACACAAATATCCACAGGGGAATGTTATCGCCGTGTTTCACCAGGCAATTGTCAGAAAAACTCCATATTTCTTTAGAAATTTCATTTATCTCTTTCGAGTGTGAACAACAGGACCCTGATATCTTGCCTGAAGGGTTGAGAACTTCCTCCAGAGACCTCCTATCTGGCAGCCCAGTTAGTGGTAAACACCCTTCTATCCGGACATGGAGACTGCCAGAGATTTTGAGCTGTGCCAGAACGTCCCTTGGGGTAGGGATGGGGGGGTGGGGGGGGTGTGGTTGTATGCTGTTGTTCTGCTACCAGTAACAGGGAGATGCTTTAAGTCAACCATGGTACTTGCCTATTCAGTGCAACTTTCAGTTTCTGGCCAGTTATATGGATAAATAATTTACAGAAGCTGTTTAACAGACCTTCCCCAAGGCTACTATCTTTCCCAGATAGCCTCCATGTCCTCATGCACTGCAACAGATACTGCCTTGTACTACAGACCTGTCTGGTTGGGTGACCAGATAATCCACGTCATCCTGGACACTTTGAGCTACTTCAGGTTTTACAAACTACCTTAAAACCCAAAGGCTCCTGTGTTTGGCTAAATAGTTCAGTTCTTGTTGTGCTTTGACTGGTTTGTTTCCTTGACTGAAAGACTCATCCAGCTGTTTCACATTAACATTAGTGACACATGCATGATTATAGGAGACTGACAAATCAGCACGCAGCAAGAACTCTGTGCTAAAGTGAAATCCAGGTTCTTTTCATTGAAAAGGTAGTTTACAAATCCTGTCCTGGCTCAGTGTCCTCCCTGACATGGATTAGGCGGCCATCCTACTGTCAGGTTCTTGAAGGTTGTTCCCTGCGAGAACTCGAGTTTCTCTTCCTCTAGTCCAGTGAGCTTAGGAAAGAGATGTTTATCGTGTGACGTGTGTCTGCATTTGTTTGATTCTGCTCCAGAATTTTATCGTGTAATATTGCAAATGGAACTTTTGAAATTTGTGTTAAGTTGTGAGTTTAAGGTTCCGGAGACAGTTCCAGCTTGAGTTTCTCCGTTACCTGTTTTTTTAACGATTAGTCTGTTGTCTCTCTCTTAGAATTGGGTTTAAGGTGATATGGGGGGGGGGGGGGGTTTAGCGTCTTTTGACTTTTGGAGCCTCCCCAGTTGGCATTATCTGGCAGCAGGTTGACATGAGATCTATGAACATTGCCAGACACTTTCACTGGATATTTTGGCAACACGTGCTTCATAAAAGGCTTAGGAAGGCATTTTTTCCCTTTTGCCTGGAAGGCTTGGAGATGAAAGTGCCCCTTGCATTGTCTGGGCTGAATGCTGAACAGAGAAGGAAAAGCGAGCGATAAAACTGGCAGTGAGAAAATGCTCCCTTATTGAAAGCACCTGTCCTTCCTTGATCTTTAGAGGCATGTTGGCTTAGAACAGCTCTAAACTTCTCTTCCAGATTTCTGTGCAATATGTAACACTTTCAACAATTTTTTTTTTTTTTTTTTTACTATTTTGTAACAAAGGTATATGGAAACGGTTAGAGAACGTGTTAAATGACTGGAAGAACATGGCCAATTATTTTGTGGCGCACAAAGCATAAAGTAACTAGCCACCACATGCACTGTACTGTAAGTGCAGTGAGGCAAAGTCTGCAGTGTCCCATCTTAACGGTGACCCATTAATTTTTTTAATGCCCCTTGTAGGGCAGAAAAATGGGTGTAATAGATGTCTCTCGGGCCAAAATCTTGGTGCCGTATAACCCATATTGCCACTGCAGTAACTACGCGATTATTTTCTAACAACCAGGGTGTAGAGAAGCTGAAAATAACCCACATTATGGTCATTATGGCTTTCACCAGTAATCACATAATAAAAATGTCTTAGTCCTCGTCGCTTTCGGTCTGTGGGTGACACCTTGGCCATAAGCTTCCGCAGATCTGAGAATCGACGAGAAGAGCATCTGTTTCATTTGAGTGCGTCGAAATTCCCTCTTGTCGGCATTCATTTAGTGCTGTGGTTAAACAAGTTGCTGTAGACGTTAATTGGCTTCAAGTAAAGCCTACGTAACAATGAGCCATATTCCACCAACACTGTTGATGTGTCTTAGTTTGAAAATAACCTGTAAAGCTGTCTGTGTGGGTCCCAGTGCCCCAGTGCCCCAGTGCAGTGACGGGGACACTGCGGCCTGCAGGGAAGCCCGTCCTGTGGTCTGTGTGGGTCCCAGTGCCCCAACGCAGTGATGGGGACACTGTGCTATAAAAATGGCACCATTCTTTGGATGAGATGTAAAACCGAGGTCCTGATTCTCTGAGGTCATAAAAAATTCCAGGGCATCTTTCAAAAGAATAGGACTGGTAGCCCGATGCCCTGGCTAAAATTGCCCCCTGTAGCCCTTTCAAATCTGGCCTCCTAATCATCCCCAGTATCTAACTGGTGAATTCTCTCCTGCCCCTTCACCTTAGCTACTGTGTGGTGAGCGTACTGGTGCAGAATGGCTGCCATCACGTCATTCAGGTGGGGGCTGCACAGTGGTGGGGGTTGAAGTGGCTCCCCATTGGTTATATAAAGCACTTTGGGTGTCTTGAAAAGCGCTATATAAATGTAACAAATATACATGCAATACATCCATCCGTTCATCATCCCTCTGAATGTACAGGGAATCATCACTGGGGGGTCGGGGGGGAGGGGGGTAAAGGACCATCTATCAAGGATGTTAGTCCACCTCTGGGCACTGATTTGCCAAACTGCATGAGTATTGAGTGCAGGAGGAAGCCACAGTACCTGGAGAAAGCGCATGTAATGCGAGGAGGACGTGCAAACTGCAGGCATGCGGCGGGGTTGGGTTCGGGCCTTCGGTCTGGGAGGCGCGAGTTCACCTGGCTGTCAGCTACAGCACCGGGCCGCCCGTATCAATTACCATGAATCTCCATAATTAACAAAAAGATCATTTTGATAGTGTGTTTATAGTTTGTATCTCCCTTTATTTAAAAAAAAAATATATGAAATTTTAAGTAGAGTTTCATTTTACATTTTAAACCAGTTTACAAACTCAGGAACCACTGAAAACTGTTGGCAGCAAGCCTGTACATTTTCCCTAATTAAATCAAGGCTAGACTACACAGTTATGGTATGTAAAGAAGGCCCCTTTTACTATGCTGTGGTCTTAGGGAAATGTGCTACCTAGCCAACTGCACCAACACAGTCAATAAAACACAAGCACATGTTTAAAACGAAAAAAGACAATACCAGAGGCTAGAGAGGAGATGAACTAAGCCTGCCCTTAAATGTGGGATAAACTAGAGAAGTTTATGCAAAGGGTTCATTGTGCTTTTCCTAATTTTGAGGGAGCCGATTTCAATAATATTACTTTTATTGATAATAATGAAATCAGTTTCACTCCGTCAAGTTTAAGGAAAATTAATTACAAAAGAAACAATCTGCACAAAACAACTCTCTGCCTTTGTGGACCCACACTGTCAAACTGTCAACTTTACAATGTTTATCTAAACTCCAGAAGGCATGAGGGCACTGTACCATCTCCCGCGGTGATTTATTTATGAAAGTTGGCTCCGCCGATATGAGGCGTACCCTAGCAGTGAGTTCATGCTTCTCTGGTTTGCGTGGGGATATCTGATCTGTCGGACTCGCTCCAGGTCCCCGTCTACAGCTCTGCAGATCTGGAGTCCTGGCAAGGAATGAGGAGACCAAGTATATCAGCTGGCTTTCTACGGGAGCCTATTCTCGTGCCGGTCAATGACAGCAGAAGGACGGTTAACAACATCCAATCCCTGCTGTCACGCCAAGCTAGATCAGCAGTGTTCGGAATGTTGTCGAAAGTTCCAGAATGTCATCAGCCTCTGTGATAAAGCATTGAATTGTGTTGCAAGTGCATTGAATTTGTGCAAATGAAGTGGTTCTGCATAACATGTGCTGCGGTCTTCATGTCTTGAAGTTATTAATGATGCGTGATTAGGGCATATTGTCTGGCCTGTTCACAACTGGCATCCCAACTGGAGAGAACGTCATGCTTGTAGTTTGTGTTTATGATTATTCCAGTACCAAGTGGATGTTCCCTTATTTTAAGTGCTCGGTAATCCCTATTGCTCGGATTTCCGCCTGGTGGCAGGACCATGGTTTGGCCGTCTGTAAAAATTCCTCTTGTCAGCAGGGTATAACTAGACACTGTAAGCCGTTAAACGCCATATGACACAAATGCCTGACCATTGACCGCCGTCTGAAGAGTCATTATCAGGGTATTAAAATGGAAGCCTTTTTGCCTCTTTTGCACAATCGTCTCCCTTTTTCATTGTTTCTGTGGTCAAAACCAAGATATTTGATAATAAACTGTTGCTAAGCTAAGAAACCTTAAAAAAGCTTCTTGTAAAATACCCGATTTCTGTAAATAGGTCCCCTTTGTATCATACTGTATACTTTTTAAGTTCTCTGGTTTACCAGCGACGTGACGTGTGCAAGTAACTGGGCTTGGATTCCTTACTGTAAGATACCCCCTCTGCTCTGTCGCTACGCATGCTGTCCGTCATCCCAGTGTATGCAGACTCTGGCATTATTATGTTTCAGGGTCTAAGTGATCATTTTCAGGTTGTCTACCGCTTGCCCGTACAGCTATAAAATACATGATATAGTTTCTTTTCCATTTTCAAAATAGCTGGCATCGTGTCATAGGTATATCTTGCCTCGTACCCTATTTTTCCTGGGATAGGTTCCAGGTGTACCATAGTATTATACTGAATACGGAGGGTGGAAATGGAAGGACAGATGGACAGCATAATTCTAGCTGTTCGGTACTATCAGGATATGAAGTGGTGAGGATGCAGTTTTTGAGACGGGAATTGGCAAAGCATTCAGGACATTATGGTTGGGTGGATGTTCCTGAACTCATTCAGATCCCTGACACATTCCCTGAGGACTTATAGGTCCTAAACCCAAAGCAAACATGTAGGTTACGCATTTCACAAGCCAGAGGGTTATGTCCTGGGTAGTACTGAACCAATTCACTCCAGTAAAATATCAAGCTGTGTGCAAACGGGTAAAATTGCAGGTTTTCAATAAAACTGTTGGCCAAGTAACTGAGTCATAACAATGTATTACTGAAAATAATAGCAGGAAATGTTCTTTCTGCAGAAGCACTGTCTGATTTATCTTCAAGTGACTATTCTTTCAACTGCTGGTGGGCTGTGGGTTTTTTTTTCAGTGTCTAAGACTTACTAAATATCTCCTGCTGTTTTCAACTGGCCAAGAAATCAATTTCAGCTATATTTCAAGCAGGAAAATGTAGAGGGAGGCTTTCAGAAGCTAGAAAAGCCCTATTCTATAATATCTGTATCATGCCATTGTCTGTTAACGGGTCCCCAGTCAGTGGCATCACATAAGTAGTGAAGTGTCACTTTTCACACGGCCGCTGAAGTACAGGCTGTACTTTTGCAGGGGGCAGTAAATAAATAAATGAACCCCAAGTGACAGATGATATCTGGAACAAGCCTCAAGTCGCTTTCCCATCCAAGACGGAGAAGGCCAGGTCTTGCTATCTGTGATCTGCTCTTCTGAATGGACGTCCAGCAGAGATGTTGCCAGGGTATGCGGGGGTTTGCATCGCGTCGTTTGGTGCGGTTTGGTGTCGAGACCGTGTAGTGGACCTCAAAAGTAGGCAGATTTCCAAGTCCACATGTGAACTGTGCACGAAGCGAGTGACCCCGCGTGCACAAGTGCAGGTACCTAGCTTTCACATGTCCCGTGCTCTACTTTGGAAAACTAGCTTTGCACAGCTCTGTTTCCCTCCCACGGTCCAAAAGCATGCGGGATAAGTTGATTGGTGAGTCTAAATTGGCCTGCGGTGTGTTGGCTCCTGCCCAGGGTTGGTTCCCGCCTGCACCCATTGTACCCGGGATAGGCTCCGGTCCCCCCCCGCCACCCCAGTTGAGATTAAGCAGTTTCAGAAAATGGATGGATGGATATATAATACCGGCATATATAATATAAACAGATACAAGCATTTTAAGTGCATGTGGATGTAGCAGCAATTGCATGTATGAAGACATATGAAATGTGACATAGTAATATTTATTATATACTATATTACCAGGGCAGAGTGTTGACGGGAAAAATAAGTGTACTCTTCAAAGGCAGATGTGATCGCGGCCTGGATGATCTACAGCCCCTGGGTGCCCTTTCCTCTGCCGTGGCCCCATCTCAAGCTGTGTTTGAAAGCACATTTTTACGCGTCTTAATGCGCCCTGAGCGCAGTCTCTCTCTCCTTGGCGCTTGGCCTCGGGGCGTCCCGAGTGCGGATATCAATGGTGCTGCGCAGATGTTTGTGCCGTCGCTGCTCTGCCGGCTGAATTAGCTAAAAGGGCGGAAATTAAAGGGCAGTGGTGAAAGGATACGGTTGCCGCAGAATGTAGTCGTTGGCCGGCCGCCGACCCGGAGCTGATGGTGAAGATTAGCAGGATCGCCGCTCGTTTTGTGCGACCTCGCCGTGCCGCTGCCTGCCGAATGGGACCCGGCTCCGTGACGGCTGGCGAGTTCCGCTGATAGATCTGTAGACTTCCTCAATTTATTCATTGATATTTCGTTTTGAAAAGGTACTCATGCTACATTGATAAAGGATAATAATCAGGCTGCTGAACGTTTCTCTGTAAAATCAAGGGTGTAGGTTTGGTTTATATACGTCCCCACTTTCTGTACTCGAATCTACCCCTGCGTGTGTCATTTACTAAACACACACATACACACACAGCTCTGGAAAACTTTATATTCTTTAAAAACATCTCTGCATTTTTAAATCCTGGTTTAATCCCGGTTCCGCTGGCAGAGGCTACACTGAGCGTCAGGCTGATTCCAGGCTCATAGTTTCTAAGACAGCAGTAAACAAGAACAAGGTGAAGCAGGAGACACTGGGAACAACCAGAAACCAGCCAGGTAGAGGGCAGAAGCAACTTTCTAAAGCCAGAGATGACCGTCAATGTATCCGGCAGTGCCTCATAAACCAGAGGATGACCACAAGTGACCTTCAAAAGCAATGGGAAACATCAAGTGGTGGCCTTTCCCTTTAAATTTAAAGGGAGGGTGTAAACGGTCCCCATGCTCCATTGCCATGCCTGTGTGCCTTTCCCTTTAAATTTAAAGGGAGGGTGTAAACGGTCCCCATGCTCCATTGCCATGCCTGTGTGGTTTGGCCCCGAACCTGCAGAGTACGATGCGCAGCAAGCTGGCCTCCAGCAACATGCATTTAACGGCAGTCTCTTTATTTTAAAGTCCAACGGGCAAAATCCTGACAAAACACAATTTTGCTTTGCCCTTAAAATACTAAATACTCATTATGTGTAAATCCACTGTGGCTAAAAGTTTGCTGCAGTATGTAACGAACAAGTCCGAAGATAACAACTGCATTCCAGCAAGCAAGGGCCCAGTGCTGTTGTGTCAGTGAATTTAGGCAGGCAGGAGCCTACCCAGTGTTCTGAAAAAGTGTGATGTATAAATGAGTTATACAGTCAACCAGTAACATGCCTAAACTGACTGCGAATATCACGTTGTGAAACTTTCAGTAAACTTGCAGTCAGGGTAATCTGGCCAATGAGTGAGCTCCCTCCGTCAGATTGCATCTCTTAATCCCCTCCCCCATCATTCCCAGGGTAATCTGGCCAATGAATGAGCTCCCTCCGTCAAATCGCATCTCTTAATCCCCTCCCCCATCCCCCATCATTCCCAGGGTAATCTGGCCAATGAGTGAGCTCCCTCCGTCAGATCGCATCTCTTAATCCCCTCCCCCATCCCCCATCATTCCCAGGGTAATCTGGCCAATGAGTGAGCTCCCTCCGTCAGATTGCATCTCATAATCCCCTCCCCCATCCTTCTCACCATCTACTGATAATTCTAAACATCAATGAGTTATCATGTCATGACATTGACAAATCTCTTTTCAGATGCAGTAAACGAGGTTACAGTAGTTGGACATGTTTGACTGCATAATAGTGACATAAGGTTTGAAGAACATTTTTAGTTGCGTATATGTATCTTATATCTTGTAGGGGGCTTGTAAATGGTACCTACCCGCGAATTTGGTTCACAGAGGGCCCTGGAACGGCTCTTCCTGAGTACCTCTTGTATCTGACAGATGGTTCAGCCACCGCTGGTCTTTCTCCCGCAGCGGGAGGATGGATGCGTCTGGCCCTCGCTGAGGTCACGATTGTTTGTGCAAGGTCACGTACATCACATCTACCCAGCAGAAGCACGCAATAAATTGTCAAATGTATCAGAAATAAACTGCGCTTCAAGCACAAAATAAAACTAAAGATTACTGGAGTAAAAGTCTGAGGAAAATTTAATTAGAAAAGTGGATATAATATGAAATATTATAATTGTATTAAGATTACTTGGAGAGTAAATATCCATCTATCTATACATCTATCTTATCTGGGTTGTGACTCGATTAAAGATTAATCATGATTACTCGCACCCAACATTACAACTTACAATCATAAATAAATTAACTACATTAATGTAGAGTAAAAACAACGGGGTGTATACGGGTCATTCACACAAATATAGAGGTCACTGGACTGGACAGGTGCCTCTATACCAAGATATTGTCATTCACTTTACCTGTCAGTTTTAACGTTATGGCACGTTGGGGTGTGTGTATACTCTGATACTCTGTGTGATTATTTATATATATATATATATGATTGAGAAGGCCAGTACCTGGTCACATGACCTGCCGATAGTGAATCGCCATTCAGTGGCGTGGTCTCTCTCTCTCTCTCTCTCTCTCTCTCTCCCCTGATTGGGGAAGAGAAGCTCCCATCCATCTGCACTTTAATTAAATGCAGTGATGTCGCCCACTTTGTGAAATGTAGCAATGCGATGATAAAGGGATTTAAAATGATGTAATGAAATCTATAAATAAATACAGTCTGTGAAATCCTTAATGGTTAAGGCTTTTTGGATTGTGGACCTGTATATTTTATGTCTATTATTCAGTTCTCCCGCTTTTGAGTTCAGACGAGGTATTGATTTGTGGGATTTGAACTCCATTAGTACTGTCCCTTGTCACTGGCGAGAGCAGGCCCACAGATGGAACACATTATGCAGTGAGCATTACTTTCTACCTCTTGTTCTCTCCAGTGTGACCATCTCACTGTTTGCCTCTCTTGGGTTTTGACCGTGATGTTAACCGTAGTCTTGGGTGACATACGGATCGCTGTAAATGTCACCTGTTCACCTCTGACGTCTGAGAAATCACAGCTTAAGCTGAATAATTGTGCTAATCCTCAGCATATCGGAGCAGGCGATGCGTTGAAAAGGAATTTTCCTGAAACTGTGCCAAAGCAAGTCTACAGTTGTCCCATCTTCCATGTTTATAGCATGAAGTTGCCCCATCATGCAGTAAATGCGTATCTCCTCTCTACACATTACAATATGCAGGATTAAATAGATACAAAGTTGCTCCAGCCGTGACTGACTTTAACAGAAACAACAAGTGACCTTTTGTATATTCCACCCTCTTCCAGAACATGTAACCGCATTATTGACAAGAGTTAAACCTGAGTTCAACATCTGTGTGTCTTTAATAATGTGTTTATGAGTCAAAACAAACAAAAGAAATGAGGACAATTATGGGTGGTTGTAATGAGACAAACAGCCGAAGTCTTTTCCAGTCTGTTCTCCTAAGGACCGTATCTTTCATCTGTGGCCAAATACACAAAACCATCATCCTGAGCGTGTATCAGAATCTCCCAGCACAAATGGTGAAGAGGGAGCTGGTTAATGTTGTGATATGAGGTGTGGTGAGATCCTGCGCTCAGCAGGTGCTCTTCAGGAATCTCTGGATGGCTGACGTCTCCCTAAAGTCACCGCAAGTCGAGGGTGACCAGATAATCCAATTCATCCTGGACACCTTGAGCTGCTTCAGGTTTTACAAACTACCTTAAACCCCAAAGGCTCCTGTGTTAAATAGTTCAGCTCTTCTTGTGCTTTGACTGGTTTGTTTCCTTGACTGAAAGACTCATCCAGCTGTTTCACATTAGCATTAGTGACACATGCATGATTATAGGAGACTGATTAATCAGCGCAGCTCAGTGCTAAAGTGAAATCCAGGTCCTTTTAACTGAAATGGCAGTTTACAAATCCTGTCCTATCTCAAGGTGTCTTCCCTGAGAGGGATTATCTGGAGAATGGCTCATTCTCTCATTCTGCAACTGCCATGAACCAGCTTTGAATTGATTTCTGAGACTAAACATCGGTGATAACTTCACTGACGTATTTAACCACTTTGGTTTAGCAAACATGAAATCACCGATTTTTCCAGGAAGTGTGAATGTCTTCATTCAGACTTTATGTTAATATTTACATCAATGCATCCTGGGTTTGTTTTCCTGCCTCCTAATTTTGACTCTCGACTCCATTTAGACCCATATCATCTCGGCACAATCGAGCAAAATGACTTTTTTTGGGCACCGGAGTGCAGACATGCCTGATTCTTGCCTAGCAGGCGGGCCCTTGTATCCGTGATGATAATCTGTGTGATTGTTATTCCCATTTGGTTGTCATTACGCAAGTTACCATTTAGTTCCACTTGCTCCAGCTGAAACAGACCATGACATCTGTTGCTGTTTTTATACCTTCAGTCTAACATCACTCTATATTTTATTTGTCTGTTTTGTTTTCCCTGGTCCTTCCATGTGTTCCTAATTCCTTCAGAGGTGGGACGTTGGGGAATGAGTGTAGGCACGTGAGCCTAATGAAAGCCGGTGAAATCTGTGTGTTGTTTTTTTATTGTAACCCCAGGTTCCGCCAGCTGAAGGAATAAATAATTTTGTGTATATTTTAGTGGTGAAGATATTGCAGGGTCCCCAAGAAGCTGCACAGAATAAGTGGTTGGAAGATCGATGGATGCGTGGAAATATTGCGAAGCATTGTAATGTGCATTAAAAATAATAAATTAATAAAAATGGCTCAAACCACTAATGGGTAATGGTCGCAGTGACCTGATACATGGCGGCTCGAAGCATTTAACCTTAGCTGTTATCGCAGCAAACGGTGGCTCTACCACACATTAATGTCGGGATTATTTGAGCCGCTCTTTTTCAGTTTTTCGATTTTTCTTTAAGACTTCCTGATAAAGAATTGATTTTTGACTTTGAACATTTACCTTGAGAGACTATGAGTTTGCAGTAGAAATGCTGACAGGACAGGACACTGCAAGGCACTATATTTCCAGTCTTCGAAGAAGCAGTATGGTATGTATTCATATGCGATATATATATATAAATGTAGCTTTAATCCCAGCAGTGCCGCCTTCAGACTGCAGTGTTGCAGATGATCTGGCCACACATGCTCACACACACACAGACCGGTCCTCGTATGTTTCCTCTGCGCTCTGTGTGAAACCAAGCAGAAATGTACACATGTGGCCATCTGCAGCTCGCCCCCCCACATACTCTGCCCCCCCACCTAACCACAAAAGCTGCAAACAGCCACGTTTCAGTGTAGCAAACGCAGTTCGACCAGAGGGGGATTAGCACTGTGGTTTTCTTACCAAATCGGAGACAAATGCAACAGACCCATCTAGAATAGGCCCTTCTCTCTTTAAATCATTTTTAGATGTCTCATTAGTCATGCGATTAAAATGTTTATTGCAGCAACGATTTCCTCGGAATTAGTTAAGACGGGGACAGTGAATTGACCAATAGGAAGTGGAGGATGGAATGGAGCGATCTGATTGGCTTGAAAGGGGTCCGTAAGCCCTAGTGAATATTCACAGTAACCTTTCTGCTCTCTAACTAAAATAAACAAACCAGGAAACCCAGAATAGCTGGACCATCGCTCCCAGCATCTCTCTCTGAAATGCAGTGAAACCATACCATTAGCGGTTGATTGCCGATTGGTTAACGGCGTAGGGTTAACGGCGGTGGGTTACACTGCATGGAAGAGGAAACATGACAGATTATGTGTGTTGGTTGTCTTTGCTGGTCAGTCTACCTGCCTTTAGTCACCTGAGGGCCTGAGCCGGGGGGGGGGGGGGGGGGGATTCGCAGGACGGGGTGACAAGCATCTGAAAGCTTTAAGATTGCAGGACTGTCTGACAGGGTGAAAGGTTCAGCCGTCTGGGGGGGGGTGACCGAGGTGCCGCCCCCAGCCTGAGAGGATCCAGATGGGCTGCTTTAGGCACGTTTAAGGATCCCCCTGATTCAACAGCCACAGGGCGGTTCCCGGCACGTTCCGAGGAAGCTGTCGCTAGGGAACCGAAGGTCCAGGGCTGTCTCTAACCTGGACAGGCAGAACTCAGATGGATGGATCAGAGAAAGTCATTTTATATGAATGTACTAAATGGACCGATATGCAAAGCGAATAGGATTTAAACTTTTGTGCTCAAAGAGAACAGACTGCACTTATGCACAGAAGAGAGCGCAGATTAATTCCCAGGGTAGCGGTGGTTTGGTAACCAAGCAAAACTAAATCTAGTAAAGAGTAAACAGAAAAGAGGGATATTTTGGTGACGCTGTGGACAGGGAATACTTGTGATTGTTCCACAACACTTTACAGAGTCTCCTGACAAAAGTCTTTAGAGTGGGACAGAGGAAATCCTGAAAATGTTTGTTTACTGTAGTTTAACTTGTGAAAGTATATAATGGAAGAGAAAAGAGTAAAATAACAACATAGCCTAACATCCATCTAACCATTTTCTGTAACTGCTCGTCCTGTTCAGGGTCACAAGGGGTCTGGACAGGGCTCTCTCTCTCTCTATCTCACACACACACGCACACACACACACACGCACGCACGCACAGACAAACCCTTCACTCACACACGCACCAACGGGCAATTTGGTAACTCCAATCAACCTTGGGATTATCTGGTATGTAAGAACGTAAGACCAGAACATGTAACATGAACAGTAATATAATGGACGGATGCTCCTTAAAGAGAAAAAAACATTACAAGGTCATTACCAAACCATAAACAGACTGACTTTGCAAACAAAGGTGGACGCGACCTGCACGCCTTGGTGCGAAATGAGCAGGGAAGGTGTAGCTTTACTGGCCGAACCGCCCGCAGTAGCCGCCCACTCAGTTCGGATCGGCACCGGTCATGAAGCTTGGTTATTCACGCGAATAGCAGCTGTACCTGAACTGCTGGTACCAAGCTTTTATTTGGGAACCAAAAAACGGTGCATATTTATGGTTGTGTATGACTCAGATTACGTGCCATAATTCACTTAAATATCTAACCAGGTAACTTTATTTATACTGAGCGCTGACAGGGTTTCCAGTTCACACGGCGAATATATATTATTAAACCCTACAGACTTATTTATTATTATTTATTAAGGTAATAAAACTTGTTATATACATGCAAAGGCGTGTGCATGTGTGTGCAGACTTATCTCCCTGCGATGACATCACACCCTCATGTTAAATACAGTAGTAGTAGATGCGATCCGAGACCTACCGCGCAATTCCGAAACCGTGGATAGTAGCGAACACTATAAATTAATTGTTCTCCATGTACTTGTGATGAAGTTTAATTTATAAATTACACTGAGACGGCGGTTACCAAATCAGCGATACTGGGGGGGCAACTGTACTGTTCCAGTTCACTGTTAGCTAACTCGCTAACTAAGAGTTAACTAAACCACTGCTAGCGAAGATCCTTACGTTACATCAAACACAATATTATAGCAAACTACAGCAACGAACGGTAGATTTTAACAAGAAGGAGCTTCAGTAATTATAAGGTAACATCCTTCGTCCACTTCCACAGGTGACTACAAACGCTCTGCTTAAGAATATCTGATGGGACGAATGAAATAAACGTGATCGGCAGATTCAGACGGCGAAGGCTAAAGCTGACCAATTGGGGGGCAGATCCAGCTGCGCTCAGCATGTTTTTGGGCTTGGGGGGGGAATCCCACGACAACTCGGGGAGAAGGTGCAAACTCCGCCCCCCCGTAACACGTAACATAATACAACACATCACAGACAACAAAACAGACTCTTGGGGGTCATACCAAATTTGCCTTAGGTGTCACAATGTAAAGTATAAAAATAAAGAACTTTTACAAACTATTCTTATCTAATAAGAAGGAGAAATACTATAATAAACAATAAAAAATGAACAGTTTCATAAAGTAATATTACATTATTGCAGCATGTTCATAAGATTTATTGGCTTAGGAATGAATGATTTGTATAATTTGTCAGAATTTTTCAGTATCTTCTACCTGAGGGAAGTAACTGAGACTCGGATCAGAGGAGATGTGTTCTGTACGCAATTATCGCTTACATGTGGTTTATCATTTTGTTCATAGTCATCTGTTTTTATTAAAGACAGCAGTGCCGTCCTGTGTGGCTGTTCTGGCCCCGGCCTCTGATACAGAACCAGCACCTTCGACTTTGCGGGTCGGCATCTTTCATTAGCGCCTGACAGCCGCCCCAGGACTCTGACGTTCGCTGACCCAGGAGAGCCGATCATTTCCCCGCTCCCAGTCACAACACGGAGGTCTTCTGCAAGGAGCATGACACCCCATTTTTCCAGCAGGCTGTAGTTGGGAGTATTACATTGTGAAGACAGCTGGTTGACATTTTTCATGGTGGCGATAAAAGCTGATCTTGGCTGCGGCCGTGTGACCGGGGTCACTCCGGAGGCGAAGGTGAGGCGAGCTGACTTGGTGTTATGGATGATTTCCAGCAGCGGAGTAAAATGAGCTGTATGACGGGCTTTCAGATAAATAATGAATCTCAGACCGATGTGGCTTTTAGCGGCGCTACATGCATTGCCGTTTTTACAGGTTTAGAGCCCCTTGGAATGACCCAGATTTTTCTTTCTCTACAAGCATATTAAAAATAAGTTAAACGCAGACAACGGGATCTGAAACCCAGTTTCTGGGGGAGTGAAGCTTGCTGTTTAAAGGAAAGGCCTGATTTAGCAGTGAACGAAAGACTGTAAGGTGAGGAAGATGACATCAGTAGGTGAATCAGACGGATGAAGCCTAAACAGAGAATGAGCCATTCTGCAACTGCAGCGAACCAGCTTTGAATTGATTCTGAACCTAAACATTGGTGATAACTTCACTGACATATTTAACCACCTTATTGTGGCAAACATGAAATCACTGAATTTTCCAGGAATTAGATTTTATGAACACAGGGGCGGTATACCATGAAGCAGGATTTCTTCATTAGCCAGAAAACTTAAGCCAAATATAAGGATTCTCCAACAGGAATGTCACTTTCCTCTCTTCCTATTGGACAGCTTTCACATTTGGCTTAAGTTAACTAGCTAACTCAAAAATCCTTCTCTGTGGAATACGCCCCTGGTCTGGTTCATCAGAGACCGGGGCGGGGGGTGTTCCACAAAGGAGGATTTCTCAGTTAGCTGCGTTAACTTAAGCTAGAAGTCATCATCGTCCAATAAGAGTTTAGGTAAGGAGCATTCCTATTGGACAATCATGACTTCTAGCTTAAGTTTACGCAGCTAACTGAGAAATCCTTCCAATTGAAACGGTAGTTTTACAAATCCAGTCCTAGTTCTAAGTATCCTTTCTGACATGGATTACCTGGTCACTCTATTTAATACGAACAAGCCGCCATTTTCCCAGTGAAATGGCTGACAGAGAGAGAGAGCAGTGCACTGGCAACTCAGCAGGACGCAGTGGAGCTGGCGTTGTTCCGTGTCTAGCTGTGTCACTCACAGCCAGATGCCGTTATTAATACCTGATGTGAACGTGCTCTGGATTCTTTCTGGGCATTTTATGTCCGTAGGCGTCCAGATGTTACTCCATGCTGGGATCTTCAGAAGGACCCGAGAGATGTGTGGTCAGAGTTCCCGCTTCGCGCTGAGCTACACGTAAAACATGAAAAAGCTGCGATCCTTCGCTCTTAGGAGTGATCCGTGCCTTGAAAGTGCCCCTACTGCACTCCGAGTGGGTAAATGCTGTCAAATGTATGGTGGCGAGAATCACTCCGTGACAAATTGAGGTTTTATATTTGGGGTTTAGCTTGTTTCCCAGTGCTGGTTGACGTAGATCCAGGGTAGGCTTTGCTCTTGGTCCTGTTTCCACTGTGATTAGGAGCGAAACGGCTCCCACCCAACACTGATAGGAAAGGCAGCCACTAAAACAAACGCCATATAAGCAAAACACAGAGCAGGCAGTGATGCTGGTGTATTGGTCTTTATACATATAGATGTCGCGTGACTGGCTGCTGTGAGGCTCACTGGGTTAGGACACTGTGTCTGTGATCAGGCGGAATGCAGACTGATGTCACCATTGGGCCCCTAAGTGGGGCCCTTAACCCCCAAGTCCCCCAGGGACTGTCTGACCCTCTTTCACGATTGTGTATCTCACTTTGAATAAAAGTGCCTTTTAAGTATATGTCATGGGACACTTATCTACATGCTGGACTCACGATTTGCAGTTTGCACGTATGTGTTCAGGTCTGGGATCAGGGACAGTGGTAAGTGATTTAAGGAACTCAAAGATTGACAGCAGATCTCTGTTCTGCTGTTTGTCCAACGCAGAAACTGAGATCATTAATATCTCTGATCTCCAGTGACTGTTAGGATAATTACTTGCGCGCATTGTTGTAATAAAACGCAGTGCAGCCATACCTCATATATGAAACATTGTTTCTTGCTTTGTTCTCTGCAGATGTGTGCATAACTGATCAAGAATAGGATTAGCTTTACTTTGTTAATGAACAACAGTGGAGTCTCTGACATTAGACTGTGTGCTGTAATATTCATTTGTTTTATAAGGTGATGATATAATAGTTTCACAAAATAGGGTGTTTTATTTAATCAAGATGCACAATGTATGCAAGTTTAGATGATACTGTTAATTAGAAAGTTTAATAAGATGGACGGGGGTAAGATTTTATATTTGTTGACCAGGCTGTGTTCCACATGGGCCCGGGTCGTGGGCACAGTGTGTTCAGTACCAGAAGCTGAACATGCCTCTGGGCCACCACCCCTTTAACAAGAACGCCGACTGTTAGCTCTGTCGTCTTCTTTACCCGCTTATGGTTTGGTCTACAGCAGTCTTTCTCATCCCAGTCCTCAAGGACCCCCTCCAGCCCACACTTTTGTGTTTTCCCATCTCCCAGCCAATCAAGAATAGCGAATACCTGGTACAGGCATGTCAGGCGCTGGGAGGGAGTGAAAATGTGGACTGTCCTCCAGGACTGGCTTGAGGAACGCTAGTCCAAAGGAAGGAGGACTGAAGGGATTTTTACTATTGATCTTGTCCATCTTTACTCATCTTATGACTGATTTAGGACCCGTTCATCCTGGCCAAGATCTCCAGACGGAGCTGAGAGCAAAAAGGATGCCGTGAACGTGGCATTTAACAGCTACATGTAAATTTCATGGCCTGTGAAATGTGTAGCCAGGGGGCCAGGTGTTCTCCCAAGCGGGGGCTGGACGGGGAGAACATCTGGATGGGTCTGATGCTGGATACTGATGCGGATGAGGCACCAGGCTCTGAAGGTCGGGTCCCATGATCGACACGCCGCTGGCGGAGAGGAGTCATCGCTGGGCAAGGGGCTCCTTCCCCGATCGCTCCTGGGATGCTGGCCGTTCCTGCTCCCCACTCCTCACCTGAACATCACTAATGATGTCACAACACCTCCTCAGACTGCAGGAGATGGGAGATTCTTGGGCTCCTACGCCTCACTGCTGTTGGCCATCAGGACCACAGTATTGCTCAACCACGCAGTCATTCATCCTCTTTTTGATTTACCTTCCAGAAACGTGTGATGTCATTACAGAGTCCTAACTGTCCTCTTTAAGAACAGCTGTATCGAATAGAGCTGCATGTACTGTGTATTATGAGAGATATGAGTTAAAACATAATGGGCCAGTTTCCCAAACAAGGATTAAGCCTAGTCTTGGACTAAATTGCAGTATCAATGGAGATTCACCATTGAAACTCAAAGCTAGTCTAGGCTTAGGCTTAATCCTTGACTGGGAAACTGGCCAAAAAAGTCCACTGCAGAGGACAACAATCACTTGGTGGATCTCAGGCTTTTACAGAACTCGTTTACAGTGTTTACTTGTGTGTTTTTCCATGTTTGCGTGCTGGTGTTTAATGAATGGAAACCTGAAAGTTCACGGGATACTTCAGTATGAATCGGTGGTTTGTGTTGCAATGATCACTTAGGCTGGGATATTTGCTCAGAGTAAGTGGATGTTTACTGGTGACCGCTGACCACTGGCGAGTGACCCTGCCTGGCCCCCCCCCCCCCCCCCCCCCCCTCGAAGGACGACTCCTCACAAACACGCTCCCTTTATTTATCCCTCTGAGTGCCAGCGCTCCACCGCCTGTTTTTCCACTTTCCGTGAAGCCCCCCCCCCCCTTAGTCGCTGTGCTTAAAAAAAGAAAACCTTTCCATTTCAAAAGTTGAGTTGAAAGCAAGCATGCACAAAATAACCTGCTTTTAATTCTGAAAATATCAGCTATTTTGTATAATTATGACCATTAAAAAATTTTTTTTTATCACCTTGTCATTTCTAAGAAGCTCCTGTGCTCTTCACTGCAGAATGAAGGGCAGCAGGTCAGAGTTTTATTGCAGGAGACGGAGCCAACTAGCTAAAGGCAGAGAGGTGGTTTCTGAGGTCCCAGACAGACTTGCATTGAGGAGGAAGTGAAATGATCATCAATTGGCAAAGGGGGGGGGGGGGGGGGGGCTCATTAAACCTTCACCTAGGGCCCCTGAAGAGGTAGAGCGGGCCCTTGCTGGAGGGTCCCGATGCCCTGATGAAGGAGGTGCGTCGGGAAGAGTCAGACGTCTACATGAGTGTCAGAAAAAGAGCCGGGTCTTGGCTGTGACGCGGCAGACTGCAGGTCACATGACCTTCAGGAGGTCAGCCTCGCCGTACATCAGGCGTCCCATCGGCTCTGGTTTCATTGTGCCGGCTTGTCGTTTTTTATTGGAAGGAGCAGCGACGCTTCCTGTCGGCCAGTTTAACTGAACGTCCGTTGACCTCCTGGGGTGCAGTGCCTCAGGTTTATGCCCCCCCCCCCCTCAGCCATTCCCAGCCACAGGCTTCTGTTATTACTTCTGTCAGTCGTCTGCTCGGCCTGCTGTGATTCACTGGGCACGGTGCTGGTCCTGGGGTAACACTACAGCCGTAAAATCCTGCTCTGGGGCCCTGTACCTGGAAAATGATGCCATTTTATGTTTCTTTTTCATTATCGTATGATTACAATAAGTGGTATTTGAACTTCAGTCGGGCCAAAGAACCAGATCAGTGTGCTCACTCCCTGACTGAATTTACACCCCCCTCAGAGTAATCAGTTATGTCTACTGCGAAACAAGAATTTCAGTTCAGAAGATACAGCGAGTTCCCAAGTTACGAGCATCCGGCTTACAGAGAGCTCAACCTTATGAACGCACTTTCACGAAGTCTATTATATTAAAAATTCGGCTTAAATACAATGGTTCATGATAACGAACACGCTACGTTGTAACATTCATGAAAACATTGTGTGTTATTATTTTTCTGACTTGCATACAAATTCGACAAAGACAGACTTGGGGGATGCGTCTCATTCGTAACCTGGGGGCCGCCTGGAACTGGAAACTTTCACAGACCATTTCTGCCAGCCAAGTGGGTTAGATCACCGGATATAATCCCAGTTGGCAGTGATGTCATAGTCGGGGCCCTGAGTGAGGCCCTTAACCCCCACAGAGTGATGTCACCTTCGGGCCCCTGAGTGAGGCCCTTAACCCCCACAAAGTGATGTCACCATCGGGCCCCTGAGTGAGGCCCTTAACCCTTCAGGGTCTGTCTGACACTGCTTTCAGTTATAGATCAAACTTGGATAAAAGTGTTTGCTAAATAAAGAAAGCACAGTTATAAGATAGATGGAAATATCGACAAGGGTTCAAATATTATTGCATCTGCAAATATACAGTTTATCCTCTAATACTTACAACATTATTGATGGCTGTTAATAATGGACCTCGATCACAGGATAGAATTAATGAAAGAAATTATTTGAAGCGCAGACATTCTATTGAAGGCTAACAGACGTTACTTCCCTATCTGCGTGTGTCTTATGGACACACATGGGTCTGTCTTTAATGTCCTGCCGTAACGTGGTCTGTGTCACCTTCTCTCTCTGAATGACGCCACCACTTGGTGCCACTTGGGACACCGAGGACGTGATGGGAGAAGCTCATGCCATGACCTGGGGCCGGGGTCTGCGGCCCTGAGGGCGGAGGGGGGAGACCTGCTCCTCGGTCATTTCTGTGGGGCAGAGAAGCGCATCATAAGCAGCCCGGGGGGGGGGGGGGCGACTGTGTCGTTTTAGTTGTGTCCCTTATTGGAAAAGTACAAGACACAGAATCCTATTTAATTTTTTGTTTTGTAAGAGGAGGATCCCGTAATGTACAGGACAAGTGGCCAATCTCCTTGTGGCGGACATGGGGGGTCTTCGTGGGGGGGGGGGGGTCTGTATGGAACCTTTTGGCATGGGAATGTATCAAAGCTGACCAGAGGGTTACATTTCGCTGACACGGGGGGGGCCTGGTGACAGCAGGCGGAGGACTTGCTGATTTCCTGGGCCGTTATACAAATGTGTGAAATTCCTGCCCAACGTCCCAGACAGAGACGCCGAGGTATGTTTCCTTGTGAAATACGTCGTTTAAAAAAGAATCACGCGGCGTCTTTCTGACCCTTCCAGTGCAGTTCATGTGAAATTCACAATATAGCTGACAGAACACAGCTGCGGCATGGAAGTCATTTATAAAAATGAAATATAAAATCCGGCGTAACTAAAACGCGGCTCTTACAGTGTGTATGTGATGAAAACTGTACGTTTGAATTTTTCGTGGTGCTTATGATCAGTAAAATGGTCGCACCGGAATGTGTTTTGAATTCTCGAGCTGGGCTGGTGCTTTTCTGAGAATAAGCTATTCCATCCTTCGCCGTCTTCACATAAGTGTTTGTTTTTTTGTGAAGTTCTCTGATCCGTTTTAACGTTTTATAATCATCGACGAAAATATCCATCCATCTACCATACCCGCCTGTCTTGTGGGGGGGGGGGGGTCCCACAGGTGTGAGGCGGTAGTGCTAATCACTGCCCCACCACTATGAGCGATTTAAAAAAATGCAAAATATTAGTTGGTATATCCCACCCGCTAGTGTGTGAAAACTGCTTTTGAAAACCATCCAGAACTGTTTCTTTTCCTTCAGGGGTAAAAATACAGAAACATGTTTCAGATCATTCACGATATTCAGGTGGGCTTGAATGCAGTTGTTTCCCTTGCCAGCAAATTGACGACATATTGGGTAGCTGGCATACATCAGCACTTTGGATGAACTGGGAGCAAGTATAGTCAGCATTCGGGACTGGAACCTTGCAGGGCAATCAGCCGTGAGCCATGTGATTCAGCCCACAGGCTCTATCCAGAACGCTGAAGTCACTTTGTGATAACAGCACATATGCATGAAAAATGTACTGAATGGACTCTTAACATTTACATGCATCAAATGAGTCGTTCTTATTGATGACATGGGCATTGATTTCATTATAAAGAAGGTTGTGTAACTTATGTAAAAGATACAGTGTTAAAAGGGCCAATCTTGATCTGGATCTGATTGGCACCAGTCCGTAACAGTCTGGGTTTGTGAATTACTGGCCTCACGTATGTTTCAAGGCTTTCACGTACCCTATTGAAGGGGTCCTACGCTAACAGGCTAATGCATAACAGCGATGGCCCGCTCACATCTGCTTGACAATAGTAGAGTCAAGAACTGTGACCTTCCTGTATATTATGTTCGGTGGAAGCCTGGTTAAGGCTTAAGAAGTATCGACCGGGTCAGCCAACAAGACAATGAAATATTCCAGCTGATACGGCAGATTTGTGGAGAGTCCGCGCCCTTCCAGACAAAAACAGCGGGACTATTCCCTCTGAATTCCAGAAGCAGCTACAGTAACTGAGTGCCAAAACACGGCCCTGAGACGCAATGGCCCCCTAGCTCTCCGTCCAGCAGTCATTTGCTGCATTGTCCAGTAAAGCACAGAAATAGAGATTCATTGATCGCCGGTAAGACAGGAGGTTTAGGGGCTGAGCTGAGAACGCATCTGTGTCTTCACTCTATCTCATCCAGGGCTGACGATAATCCAGCCTGACGTTTGGAGACTAGCTGAACAGAGAAAAGATGCTGAGTAATTAATAATAATAATAATAAATAATAATAATAATAATAATAATAATAATTAATTGCATTGTGTCATAAAAGAGGGAGTGGGGAGTGAGTTTGCCGCATGAGTAAATACTTGAGTAAATACTTAAGTAAATACTTGTGAGTAAATACTTAACAGGTGACTTCACCACTTTGTTCTGCGTCGAAGCAAAAATGTATTAACTGAAAATATCTTGGTTTAGCTAACAAAAACTGCGGCAGCGTAATAACATTGTTGATATCTGAATGTTAAGGAAAGAGTGTAAGTCGGAACAGGGGACTGAATTTGACAGTTTGGCAGAGAGCAGGCGCCAGGGGGTTTGTAAGCCAGTTAAGAAACGTTAACGCCTGATGGGTCCATGTCCCATAGCGCTGGGATCCTCTGCAGTTTGGCCTGCAGAAGATGCGCCGTGTGATCAAGTTACCGCTCTTTCTCTGAATGTCCCCATCTTATACCACTGACAATACATGATGTGTTATTAGTCAGGACACAAAAAAAGCCCTTGTCTTTTGTATTAAGTTTGTTCTGGACAGCGAGCATTGAAGGATATTGTTTTAAACAAATGGAGACGAGAGAGAGAGGTTTTTTGGCTTTCAGCCTGCAGGCATTACGCACATCACAAGGGCCTGGAAGACTCAGTCCAGCCAAAGACACGGCCCCCTCCAGAGTGCCTCAGTTGTCTAAACTTGTTGTGACACACCATTGTGGAACAAGTCAAACACGAATGAAGACGTGTGTGGCTCCGGACGAGCCAGGCGGGGGTTTCGTTTGAGAAACGCAGGCCAGCTGCTCTCCTGCTTCTGCTTTAAGAAGGTGATCTCATGCCCAGTCTGCACACGGCACATCTGCAGAACACGGGCGGCTCCGTTTAAACCGCAGGTTACCTGCGGCCGCATTTCAGGGCCGTCTGGAGCCCGCGCCCAATCATGGGGGGCGCTCTGTGGCTCAGCGGGTTGCGGTGCCCTGCCTGTGGTCGGGAGGTCGCTGGTTCAAATCTCAGTATCGGCAGAGTGATCAAACCCTTGGGTTCCTGTGGGGGGGCCCGTTGCTTCAGGGTCTGTCTTGTACTTCTTACTGTGCGTTGCCTAAAAGTGTCTAGATTACATCAATGATGCGACTTTTAATTTCCAGGCATAAACAAAGGTTCTGACTTTCCACACAGTGGTCTATTCTCCCTGCATGGCCACTACAGTTTTTTTGGGCCCCTGAAAGTATGTCATATCGGGCCCCCAAACCAATCCAGTTATGTTCCAAACTATTTATGGCTCCTGTCTTTCCCGGGACCCTTGGAATCATCCTAACCCCCCCTCCGGTTACGGCGCCATTGGTATGATCTCAATCAGCCCCTGGTGTGACACAGTTTGGGCCTTGGGACTTTGTCCCACTTTTGTTTGTTTGTCTTCACGGAAGGTTGTTGGGTAGATCCCCACTACTTAGCCCAGATGGCCCAGTACAAAGCTGTTCGCCCTGTAAACCGGGGGGAGAGTGATATGCTGTTAATGAACCAGAAGATTGACCTGCCCTCCCCACTTTGAGGAACAGATACTTCCTCTCTGGCAATAAGGAGGGAAGTCGGAAGCGAGGTCCTCCGAACGGGGGCTGCAAACACACACACACGCACACACACACACACACTGAAGCAGCGCACCTCTGACCAGTAAGCGTAACTTAATCCCCTCGGCTCGCAGTCAGATGTTACGTGTCTGGGCGATTTAGTGGGAGGACGGGGAGACGGCCATCCGCTCGGGAGGAACTGGGCCGGAAGGTGAGGGGGTCGATGCTCAGATGAAAACAGACGCTGATCCCTGACCTCCAGCTGATATGGATGTGTGCAGCGGACTGGGGAATCTCACCATGACGCACGTTTTTGCTCCATGGCAAAGCGCTTTGCGACAGATCGCACTCTTTCTCCGCCCTGAAATTCCAGGGGCACGTAAAGAATCGCTATATTTCATCGCTGTGGAGCAGAGAAGTTTGTCGTAAATAATTCTGAGCGACCGACTGCATCGTTTCAGGGCTTTGTGAGCTCGCGTGACGACGGTGTGGAACATGGTGTACCATTTAGGAATGCTGGAGATTTGAGCGTGGGTTAGTGGAGATGTGCTTTTAGAGCCCATACATGCAACAAACTGTTAACGGACGACGCAAGAGCAAATTTACAAAACTCAATCAGTCCACAGGATACATTTTCAAGGAAATTTCTTAGTTGGATTACATGTGGACTGAACAAGGGTGTAGATTTGGATATGGAAGATAGGGACGTGCCTGTGCCTATATTGTGGGAGTATTGTTTGTGTCTAGGGGAGTTGGGGGCTGATTTGGTCCCTACCAGTGCTGAAACCAAACGTACGGCCTTGGGACTGAGTGAGTTTGGGTGCCCATCCTTGTAAGATATGAGGAGGAAGCCTGACTTTAGGTCACTGGCGGTCTCATCTCAAACACAACCACAAATTAGTATTAAATTTCCCATGTTGGGCTTCGGTTTCATGCGTAACTTCTGAAATCAGAATTTCAAAAAGAACCGCTCTTTCATCCAAACAGCTCATTCAGATGTTTTCCGTGGAATTCCTTCATTTTCATAAGAACATAAGAACTATACAAACGAGAGGAGGCCATTCGGCCCATCGAGCTCGTTTGGGGAGAACTTAACTAATAGCTCAGAGTTGTTAAAATCTTATCTAGCTCTGATTTAAAGGAACCCAAGGATTCAGCTTGCACTACGTTATCAGGAAGACTATTCCATACTCTGACTACACGCTGTGTAAAGAAGTGCTTCCTTAAATCCAGTTTGAAATGTTCTCCCGCTAAATTCCACCTATGGCCACGAGTTCTTGTATTTGAACTAATGCTGAAGTAACTATTCGGTTGAACAGCATCCAAACCTGTTAGAATCTTATAGACCATCATCGATATCATTTATTTATTTTTGGATCATGCAGAGCACCCCCCCCCCCACCCCCCCCCCAGGAAACGTCAGTGATGAAATCCGAAACGAAAAAAGTGATGCAGCTTCTCCCCCCTCCAGCCCAAACCGTCCAGCGCTATGGCCAGTTCATCATTTTGCTTCAGTTATGCTTCAGATTTTTGTCCAGAAAATACGTTGATGATGCAGAACAGACGTATGAAACCCATTATTCTGGAAAAACATCCAGCATGTGAATGTAGAAACCACATGGATAATGGCCCTGAAATGGAGCTTTAAAACCATTAAAACCATTAAACACAGATCGGGCAACCACTTGACAAATATCGCAGTCATTTTTTTAAAACATCTTTTATCATATCTGTCTTTCAATCCTCTCTGTTTAACTTACACAGATGTTGTAAAGTAAAATATTTTACTTTATGTCTCATAGGCTCATGGGATTTATGATTCAGTTATTAGTTATGGTTAGTTGTTTCCTCTCTCCCAGGTTAACATACACCCACAGACAGTGTCCTCACTGTCACGGTTTGGCTGGGTGTTACGTGCCGTGATGTGAGTGCGAGGTGAATGACGGCACTGACCTGGTTCATAGGCCGACCCTGCGGAGGGACGCCGGCTTAATTACAGTGTGCAGGTGGCCACGTGCTGTGGGGACACCGGGCCCGCTCCACCAGCAGGTGGCCCCAGTCAGCGTAGGTTCGAGTCACCGAAGGCTGAAGCTGAGTGGCTTCGAAGAAGAAATCCAACCAAGCGGGACTGAGTTCCAGATTATACAGCATTATGTCATTTAATAACAGTGGTGACGATTCCGGACATAATGACGCATCTTGTATGGGTTCTACCAATTGGCCCAGCAGTTTAGGCCTTTAGGATCAGAAGGTCATTGGTTCGAATCCCCCCTGGCTTACAGACTGATACTGCTGTTAGGCCTTTAAAAAAGGGGCTTAACCCTCAAGTGCTCCATGGGTGCTGCAGTCTGGCTGAATCCCCCCCCCCCCCCCCGGAGGGCCATATTGGGATTGAAAAGCCTTTTGAATGATGCTGCATAGAGAAGGAACTCCGTACAAGAACATCCATTGGTCTGTCCGTCCAGCCGCGTATCTTCCAGCTTTATTAGGTACAGGCTCTCTGCAACAGCCAAGAAGATCTGTCATAAATTCACCCATGTAAAAGACATTAATTTTAGTCTGCAAAGGTCTGTGAGATTTTCCTCACTAAGCTTGTCAAGAAGTTCAAAGAGACACACACGCTGGAGGAAGGAGATTATTTGGGGTTGTGGGTTTTATCTGGGGGAACCAGATGAGAATGGTGTGGGGGGGGGGGGGGTTAGGAACACAGGGCTGGAGGAGGATAGAGAGAAGATCTGGATTTGTGGGGTAGGAGTGTTGGGGATGGGATAGAGGAAAGATGAACGTTTTATAACCTGTAGGAGTGACTGTAGGTACACAGGGTTTGTCACCCCACCTTACAGGGGCTAACTGTAACAATCAGCCCTAGCCCAGTAGCTCAAGGAGACTTAATGGTTTCCACTAAAGTCTAAGTCTTTGTTCTGGAATGAGGCATCCGCTTCTCGGTCCTGTGGGATGAGCATGAACCCCTCTGCTGGGCGGGAAAAAGGAAAAAAGATTTTGACTAAAATTATAGCAGGACAGCCGTTTCACATTTTAGCTTATCTGCCTTCTGATTGACACTAAGTTTCTCTTTCTGTAATGTGTTTTGCCCAGTTCAAGTGCTCTAAATGCAAGCGTAGTCCATCTTTTAAACATGATGAAATCATCTTGAAATCATCTCCTGGCACCTTAAAAAGAGCTATTTCTGTACTTGCTATACTTTCTATTGGCAGTGGATCCCATATGTATTTTGAAAATATAGTTTTATAGTTTTAGCGTTACTTTTTAGAATGATGCGATAGGTGATGCTTTGAAGCTGGACAGATATCTCCGTCTTTCGTTGAATGGACGCATGCAGACAGACAGACGCAGGAGTACATGTGTGAACACGCCACACACCTTTGGCTCGGGCCCGAGTCCAGACCGGTCCGTAAATGTTCTGTTTTGAAAGCGGAGAGAAAATAACAGCATGTTAGCGGTTTGTGTCACTGCTGGAAAGCAGAACCGCTGTTTATTTTCGTGCCGGTGTTTCTTTTGTTCCTGAGCCGCATTGGCTGCGTGGTTTGGCCCCCCCACTGCGGGGACTGGTCTGGAACATACCCAGCTTTGGTTCCAGGGAAGCCCCCCCCTCTACCCGCGCCCCTCCCCCCTACCAAACACTGCCGCTCGTACTGTATACCGTCGCGCATGGTAAGACATGACATCATAGGTCTGTCCAGAAAAAGCTGCACTTTAATGACTTTCCAGCTCATCATGCTGAACCAGTCCCCAGTGATGCGCGCGCACACACACACACACACACACACACACGCGCGCGTGTCTTCACCAGGCCAAGATGTCAGTTGCATTTGCCATCAGACGAACGCGGGAGTTATTCTGTCGGAGGATCGGGGTCAGAGTGTCGCGTTGGTGCAGCGTGAGTGATGGCTGTTTTTAGGAAAGGTTAGTCTGCTCCTGATTTGCAGCGGGCTGGCTTGGCGCTCACGGTGCCCGTGGCATGGCAGCTGACGCCGACATGCCTGTGTGAAATGCACGTTGCCCATGGGCCCTTGGCGCTATCTGGCCTTTGATTGGCCAGGATAACGGCTGTCTCCATTGGCCGGCAGACGTCAGCTGAGCAGCATCCCAGCGCGATGATTCTGACCTTCTCTGCATCTGTCCCACGTTCACTTCCCCGCTTTTTATGACCTGGGAGCAAATTACTTGTATATTTTCCTCATAGCTGAACGTGACCCCCCCCCCACTCCGATGTAAACAACTCATGCATGAAAAGAAACAGACCACCATGTTCCTCTTGAAATGGCCTTTTCTCATATTCCTTTCCCTCTTATTCCACTTGATCTGTTGCTCCATGTTTGTCGGCCGCCAAAAACTGAGCGAATATTATTCATGATTTTTAGTTGCTTGGGCTGCGTCTGTGCGCATTCTGCAGCTGCTAATATAGTGCTAATAAAAATAGGCTTGCAGCATTGCAGCTAAGACTAAGCAGTACAAAAGCAGAAGCCTCTCCGTGGGTCTGAATTTGCCTCTCAGCTCGTTAGCGCCATCCCAAGGTGGGTGTAAGACTGACTGGGACCCCCAAGAGCAGGCCGGTGCCTGATCGTCATTGCATTCCCTTCATCTGCATGGAAAAATGTTTGTTTTTGTATCTCTGACATTTTTGTTGAGGCTCTCTCCAGTCCTGTACCCAAGTCCTTTTTCTGCCTGCCTATCCATCTATCCATCCATCTATCCATCCAGCTGATCTTCCTCCCACCTATTAACTGCATGTTCGGGCCCGAGGCTGCCAGACTAACTTGTCAATATGTTGCCTGGCATGTGAAGTATTTTTGGGGGGGGGGGGGGCGCTCTTCAGCACCTGTGGGTTTGCCATTAATGAATCACTTAGAAAAACTCACTCATCAACAGCTACTACTAGATTCTGTCGTTGGAGTGGCCGAGATTCCCCCCGAGCGGACGAGCCACAGCTCATTGTGGCTGTAATATAATAACACGTACCAGAAAACAAATGATTCCTCTTTTCTAACCACACGAGCAGGGAAACACAAGGACAAAATAGAGAAATAAAGAGCTGCTGAAAGATGATTTTACATGTGTGCGTGTCGCCGATCTGTTTGCTGTCATGGTGAAAGTTCCAGAACTTTCCCGCCTGTGTCTGGTGTCTGACTGTGGCTTCACCATACAAAGTATATTTTATGGCTTTATTGTCGTTCTAAAATGTTTCTTTCGTCAGAAATAATACATTTGAAATAAAACATCCCCTATGCAGTGAAACACTGGTTTGCAGACACCATTTAGCATGAAATGCGTGCTCAGCCTTTCCAGGGACTGACTGACCCTACTGTCTCCTCTACGCCGTTTCATGTCCTGAAAGAGGTCCCACATATAAGCTGAGCTCTCATTGGCTGCTTTTCCATCACTCTCTGGTCAAACTCCTCCAATACCATCTCTAACTGTGTTTAGGTCAGGTGGCCAGGTCATGTGATGCGACACTGTCATCGTCCTTTGTCGACGGCACTGTAATTAGGTATTTTTTCATTTTCACTGTAAAGCGTTGGGCCCCCTGAATCTGCCAGGGTCTCCATGCCCCTACTGCAACCCTGCAGATGAAGACCTTGTCTTGCATGTCTGAACCGTTTACTTTTTCATTCTCTTTTCTTCTTTTGCTATCTGACCATAGTCCTTTCTCTGACTAGAGGTTGTTTAGTGCTCCTGACGAGACATTTTGCCATTTATAACCAGCGTTTTATTGCGCGTGTAAACAGACACTGTTCATGAAAGATATTCCAGACTTTAATGGAGAGAGACAACTGACTTTGTAAAAAAAAAATACTAACAATGGAATCAAGAGACATGCAGAGACATTCGTCAGTGGTTTCAGTGGGATTAATTGCATGAAACACTTATGATTAAAGAGATTCCTCGCTGGCCAAGTTTGTTATAAAGCTCTTTTCAAAACACCACCATCTGTTTTCACTGAGTCACACAAGTGTAGCGCATCATCCTCATGTTCTGATTTAAAAAGAGATAAGAACGAAAGGGGCTCATTGTTTTTGAAGAAAGGCTCCTGGTGAGATGTAAGCTTGTATGCGGTCGCCATTTTGTCTGCGTGCAACGTCTCCGGGGGGGGGGGGCACAGAGTATTTTAGTGCATATGCAACATCGAGTCCCTGAATATCATTGATTCATCTTCTCAGTTACGTGGTCTTATCAAGAGGAGAGTGCACAGGTTTGAATGAACGTCGCCTTCGCTGACGATATATCGCACAAAGCGAATTCGTACGTTCATCTGGTAGTGTCTCCCGCTCCTTTTTTTTCTTCTCTCTTCCTCTGTATCTGTCTATCCTGTAGACTTGGTTGGGAATCTCCCTTCATTGTAAGGGATATTCATTGTAAATTTGTTTGCCTAGGCATGTCTAACCCCTGCCTGCTTTATAAGAATGAATGTTGTTTACTGAAGGTGTGTTCATGGTTGATCCAATGCACCTCATTACTTAATTTTTGCCAGGAACCAGCCAGGTTCTTCACTGTCCCTCTGTTCAAAGATCTTGCTGAGCGCGTGGAAAGAAACCACATCACAAACGGAGATTAAGGTGGACATTTAAACTGACGTATGCCTGCGCCAAACGTTACATTAATATCGAATGAAGTATCTGTTGACATGGAAACAAAATAATTACGTTTGAAAATTTTAAGGAAACGCCACATTCTGCCTACCCAGATGATTAGTACCATCGATTCATCGACCAAGCAGCACAATCACATAAACAACTATCGGGTCAGACCTCGGGCGGCTTACGTTCTGCTTTTGTTATCGTCAGGACCTGGCCTTCATCAGTGTGATAGAACGTAACGTGAGGCCTAGGATAGTCAACAGCTACATCAAAACTTGATGACAATCCTTATTATTGTCATATCTAACCCAATTCAGTCAAAACCAGCAACAGAAGAGATGATTGGGGGAAAATACAGCATGACACAGTTTCCTTATTCTGTGTATTTAGGAGATATCTGACTTCAATTTATTTACTATGTGGGAGTATTCTGGATCCACTTAACAGCATTACCATACCGTACAATCCTCAATATGCTGTTAGAGGGCAGAGGTAACAGTACCTGCATGTATACATTCAGAGCTCAGGCGTAACAACCACCACCGCTGCTCCGAGACCAAACATGCGGTCTTATGGTTTGAAATGAGTGCATGTTTCAGCGGCCTTTCAAACATTGCTTCAATCAGTTTGATGACGCGATGGTGCGTCAACTACTGAGACTATCAGTTTGTTCTCTCTGCAGGTAGTAGTGTTATTCGCTGCAACGGCATGCTGTTCCAATACAAATAATTCATGCATTTCCTAAAACTACGTCAACAGGTATTTCTTAATTGAAAAGCAACACCTACCACGGCAAAAAAGATGATGATGAAAAGATGTTTAGTGTGTCTCAATGACTATAGTGTTGAGTGATTATTAATCCCTGTGGGAAAATTCTCTTTAACCTTACTGTCACGTCCTGCCTGCCATGTCTGCCTGACCGTCTTGGTTCCTCCCTATCATGGCCCTACCATGCCTGTTATTTGTTTGTCCTGCCTCTCGTTAATCACTCCCAGCTGCCTCTTGTTAGCTCCCTTGTTAGTCCAATATATATATATATATATATACACACTTCCCAGTCCTGTCTTCCCCACCTTCCAGTTGCCTGTGCCCTCCCTAATTTCCAGTCTTCCTCTTTTGATCCCCTGTGATCCCATTGATTTCCACTCTCTGTCCCCGGATTTCAATAAATCCCCTTTATTTTGCAAGCACGCCTGGCCTCGAGTCCTTCGTCCTGCCCAACATGACGTGACACCTACCCCATCTTGCTCTTCCACGAGACACACAGATTAATATGCAGTTGAGAGCAAGCTGAGGGTCACGGTGAAGTTCGTGTTTGTCCTGGGTGCTGGGGGTCACGCACCTTGCCCATGTGACTGTTATGGTGGAGCCGGGCTCGATTCAGAGACTTTTCCGATCACAGGCATAGAAGCTTGGCCTGCTAGGCCACACCCAGTTTCACTGGTAAAGTACACATGAAATCCAGTCTCAAAGACTGTCACCAAGAGCATAGAGTCTGTTTGTGTCACATGCAGTGCTCTATATAACATCACTCCTACATTATGTACAATGATATAGTGTGTATGTTTATAGGTGTATAATTCGCTTTAGAATGGTATGTGCAACATGACTTTTTTTGAGAAATGGGTTTTCAATCTCATTGTTCACTTAGTCTATAATACTCCATCAAACTCTAATCGCAAGCATGAAAAATCCTCCATGTGGATTTTGCTTGATGTGAGATTCATGGGGAAATTTCTCTAGTGTCTAGATCAGTGTTTCTCAGTCCGGTCCTCAGGGACCCACAGCCGGTCCATGTTTTTGCTCCCTCCCAGCTCCAGGTAGCAAAAACGTGGACTGTCTGCGGGTCCACAAGGACCGGATTGGGAAACATCGCTATAGATAAACTGTAGCTGTCCCTTGGCTGCTTGTGTCTCAGGCCCTGCTGTTTGTAAATGGCATTAGCATGTTGACATAATTTGACATTGACTCTAACTCATGCACATGGGCCGCATCTCCAGTACTGAGTGGCTGTACACCTGGTTGTCCCTATATTTGGAGTCATTTATAAAGAAAACTGACTAATCATTTCCTCTCAGGCCACCAAATACTCTTCCAAGAGTCTGTGACTCACACATGCTGTGTCGTGAGCTTTTGAACCTAAATCACTCTAAATCAATTTCATTGCCATTTATTTAGCTGCTATTTTCTACTCCACATAGATTTTTTCCGGATATTTCATAATAGCGCAGTAACATTACAGGAACAAAGCATCTTCAGTTTTATAACTTGCGACATTAATCTACCTTAGTTTAAGGGTCGTTGTTGCTTCTGTCGTGAGTGCATGTTGAACACTTGTGTGATCTAATATCTTCCATTCCTCTGACTTCTATGGGTTTACTCAGTGGACATTTGTAATTATGAACTTAAGATCAACTCTTTTGACATTTTGTTAACATTAGAAGCCTTTGAAAACTATGTGAAAATTCCTCCATGAGGCAGAAGAAGGTCTGGCCGACCTCTAAGTACATCAAATTATCTTGACGATCTTTTCGGCTAAGTGATTAATTATTTTTCCAAGTGAAATTTCGTCTTGAAATATGCTTTTTTGTCATGACTTGGAGGATGAATGACTCAAGGGCAGGCGTTGTGGTGAAACCAAAAAGGGTTTTTATTGAACTCCATGGAGCAGAAAAGGGAAGCAAACTGGATCGCGAGGGATCAAAACAGGAGGAATGGTACATGAAAGGACACAAATAGCAAGAAGGTTCGACTCAATGACCAGACTAGTGACGTCGAGGCAGACAATACATAGATTAACATGAGGCAACAAACACCAAGTGCAGCCCATCAGAACCACGTGAGGGAGCAGACAGGAGGCAGGACATGACAGCTTTACCTTAAATCCCCAAATAACTGAAATCTTTTATTCTGTAAATGTTAGTCTGTTTCTTCCAGTTACCCAAATTACTCAGTGTAAATTTTTAATTAGGGACCAAGCACCGAAGTAAGTATTGTAATCTTTTAAAATATTTTCGTGACTTTCACTCCTTTCCTGTGTCACTTTAGCTGTTTTTAAATTTACATTTAGAGATAAATAAAATCTTGAAATTTTATATATGTATCTCTATTATGATTGCATCTTGCCAAATCAGGCATCTCTTTTGTCGACCAGCCTACAATGGGTGAGTTGTTGTATATAATGTGTGCTCTTCCAGTTTGATGCTCTAGCCTTCATCCATAGAGCTGCCTCATCAGCCTCTAATGCCTCGAGGCAAACTAGACCTTAACCAGACCTTTTTAGTCCCGTAACAACTGACCAAAACCCACGACAATCTCTGCCGAGTCAAATGACTCGTTTGATCCAAACCTTAAACAACTGCCCCGTTTCTACATTTTATGGTCATTTTGAAAACTGCTTAAGGTTTAAAAGATCTGCGATTTACGGGCTGCCGTAACCGAAGGCGAAAAACCAAAATCATTAAACGAGATTTACGGCATACTTGGTTTTGTGAGCTGAATTTTGTTTGGTAGCGTGAAGTGTGAGCCTCAGATTGTTTGCCCTGTATAAGATTCCATGACAGCTGGAGCAGATCTGGCCTGCGGCGACACAAGGCTGTTTGAGCAATAAAACAGTCCGTTATAAACCCGCGACATTTACGTGCCTGCAGTTATAAATAGGGCCACTGTGCATGTGAGACTTGGTTAGGGCGTCTTGCTGGACTTTTCTCTCAGGATCTGAAATGCAACCCCCCCCCCATGCATAAAACACACACATCTTGTGTTGTCATTATTATTATTGGATCGCTTATGTCATTGATTTTTGCTTCCCGTAATAAATTAAACAGATTTCTTACGTTTTTGATCATTCTCCAGGTCAGGTGCCACAGTATTTAATGTTAATTTGGGACGTCACCCCTGAAATAGTAGCTACAGTAATTTAACGTTGAGTGGGGGGGGGGGGGGGGTCACCCCTGACATTATATCTCTCAGCCATGCTGACCACTGCACATATTTTCTTGCTAATATCCATGCTTAGCATTCATATAACATACATGGTATTAATCCACTGTGCATCGAAGATATGACCTGAAGCTTGATCCACCTCGTAAACTGCAAGAACATGATTTATTCTTCTGAAGATCTATTTTCTAATGCTGAATGTGTCGCTTTTGATTGTGAGCTAATCAGAGACCTGAACACGATGGTATCCACACAATTCATGCACCCGTGCAGAAGTTCGCAGACGACCGGAATCCGACTGCTCTCAGAGGGTAGCTGGACCACAAGAACCATTTTAGCGCTCTTGATAGCCTTCTGGAAACACCATGGTAATTATGGTGCAGGGACATATTATTGTGGAATTCTACATAAAATTTAAAAAAGGTTTTTAAGCGCAGGATTTCTATTGTTATGCTGTTTTCTTTCTTTGTGTTCTGAAATATTCAAACATCCTGTCTTCTTTCTAAATACGTTCAAGATGCTGTGGAGTAGGAGGGGGCGGTGGCCTGGAGTAGGAGGGGGCGGCGGAAGCCTAGAGTAGGAGGGGGCGGCGGCCTGGAGTAGGAGGGGGCGGCGGCCTGGAGTAGGAGGGGGCGGCGGAAGCCTGGAGTAGGAGGGGGCGGCGGCCTGGAGTAGGAGGGGGCGGCGGCCTGGAGTAGGAGGGGGCGGCGGAAGCCTAGAGTAGGAGGGGGCAGCGGCCTGGGGTTGGAGGCGGTGGAGGCCTAGAGTAGGAGGCGGTGGAGGCCTAGAGTAGGAGGGGGCGGCGGCCTGTGGGAGGAGGGGGCGGCGGCCTGGAGTAGGAGGGGGCGGCGGAAGCCTAGAGTAGGAGGGGGCGGCGGCCTGGGGTTGGAGGTGGTGGAAGCCTAGAGTAGGAGGCGGTGGAGGCCTAGAGTAGGAGGGGGCGGCGGCCTGGGGGAGGAGGGGGCGGCGGCCTGGGGGAGGAGGGGGCGGCGGAAGCCTAGAGTAGGAGGGGGCGGCGGCCTGGGGTTGGAGGTGGTGGAAGCCTAGAGTAGGAGGCGGTGGAGGCCTAGAGTAGGAGGGGGCGGCGGCCTGGGGGAGGAGGGGGCGGCGGCCTGGGGGAGGAGGGGGCAGCGGAAGCCTAGAGTAGGAGGGGGTGGTGGCCTGGGGTTGGAGTCGGTGGAAGCCTAGAGTAGGAGGGGGCGGTGGCCTGGAGTAGGAGGGGGCAGCTGCCAGGGGTAGGAGGCGGTGGAAGCCTAGAGAAGGGGGGGGCGGCGGCCTGTGGTAGGAGGGGGCGGCGGCCTGGAGTCAGAGAGCAGTCAGACTGGAGCACAGGGGACTCGGGTGGGGGTGAGATACCGGTGATGTAGACTGCGGGCTTCTGGCTGTAAATGAGGGCCAGGACTAGACATTGATGGGGGGGGGCACATTTAGCCACGCCCCTTTTTTTGGGGTTGCGGCATTGTAACAGGTCTTCGGGTGTCATCTGTCTTTGTGTAACTGGGGTGACAGGACTACAGTCCTAGCAACAATACAGAATTAACACCCCCAAATCCCCCCCTCCCCCAGCATCAGTCTACATTTTAATTGCGACATTGCAACTTTAATTGCAGTTGGAAGTTGCCCAACTTTCAGCTGATTCTTTATAGCGCTGGTTCACTAAGTGCAACTCCTTGTACACGTACAGAGGTACTAGCGGCGAGCTGTTCTTCCAACTGCTATTAAAGGTTTGTATCCATGTGGATGTCATTACTGGAGCAAAGCAATAAATATTCATTGTGCGGCTTGACGGGCAGTTTTCACATGATTAGGCTGCTCAGTGGCTGCCGGTGAATACAGACCCTGCCACTTTCCTCTCTGCTCGGTAGGGTAATCATGGCTATCAAAAGGGTATGACGTGGTAAAGGTTCACTTCATAAAAATATGCAGAAGAGGGATAGAAGTTCATATGTAGAAAGTTACTCAAAAGCTGAGACCTGTGACTCACTGCGGAGTCTCACTGCGGAGTGTCACTGCGGAGTCGCACTGCGGAGTGTCACTGTGCCACAGGCGCTGTTGATATATGGGTTTGTATCTGTGAATCTCACTGAATGGCGCTTTTGCTAAGCTCAGGTTAATGAGAATCATATCTACACAGTCTTTTTACAGAATGACGGGCTTTTCTTCCCTTAGATTTTAATATGAATAGATGAATCTCCAAATATCTAAATGAGCTTATTAGAGGTTTTCACTGCTATCAGTTAATAGGTCAGTTTTTTTCTTTTTAGTGAATAAAAATAAATTATTGTAACTCTGATGCTTAGTTTGAACGTGAAATAAAGGCTCAGGATTCAGATTCACACACAACAAGAAAATGTATAATTGTCAAAAAAAATTACAAAGAGAGGAAGTGGAGTTCAAGACTTGGGTAATATTAATGTGAAAAATAAACTTACATTGACTTACATTGGTGGTTGTTATGCAAATACAGCTTCCCAAACACAGAAACAGGTTATTTTCCAAACCATATAAACCTGAAGCATATTTCTCTTGCATGTATATCGACAATAACACAAGGGTATGGAACTTGCACTGAAGATGGTAATATAGAGAGCTGTAATGGCACTCTAATGGAATATTTATTTGATGAAATATATAGTCACAGGAAATGCTTGGGAAATGTGGTGTAGATGCTCTGGAAAATGATTTCCAGTGTCAAGAAGGGAACAGCTTATTAAGATGACATCAACACTGCGCTAAGCACGCTAACCCATAGAAATGTAATGGTTCCAGATTAGCGCCTCCGATGTTGAGGCTTCATGTCCACAAGCCGCTGAAATAGATCTAAGGGAGATTCTGCTCGTCCATAGGCCAGATGCAAGCTGCATCATGGCCAAGCAGAACCAAAGGCTCACATTAAGATTTACAGTGTCATTTCACCTTAAGTATGATGTTCCCTCAGAGAGCGATAATGCTTGGAAGGTATTAGCAGTACGGACAGCCTCTCCTTTCCAGTATACGCTCTGACACACGCAGCCACGTCTGCATAGCTGCTGCTGTGTATATTCTAAGAATAAGTGGACAGGTTGCTTGGCTGTTTGATGCCATTATGGTTTAGAGGGCCGCATGTTTGTTTAGGTGTTCCGAGTCCTGCGGTCGATCTGCTCATATCCGCAGAGTTTGCTTGTTCTCTTCACGTTATGCAGGTCTTCTGTCCCGGTTTGACGGGGCAGATTAATCTGTTGGTGTCTAAATTTCCCATAGTGTATGATTGCATGCATGTCTGATTAACCCCTGCTTTGTATCGTACCCCCCCCCCCGGACTACTATAGTTGCTTAAGACATCGTAAATTAGAAACGTATGGCTTGCATGCTGTTCATGCCTGCCATGAGATTTGGATGGAATTTGATTTCTGCTCGTCAGGTAGTGTAACATACCTCTCACAACGCTTCCGCTGGTACCGCACCCTATTGAGGTTCACAGGCGAAAATCTCAGAGGAGTGAATGTTCTAGAAAAAAACGATTTAGCAGAACATTCTCTTCCTAAAACAAGTGAGGTTAAATTTGCCTCTGGTGTAACATTCTGTTATTTAGGCTCTCTGGAAGTGGCCAACGCCAAACAAAACCCACTGTAATTTTCATATTTTTGGAGTTTTACAAGATCTTTAATTCTTTTCTGGTCTGAATGTCGTCCCGAGTCAGTGAACGTTGTGCAACGCTTGTGTTTTGCTCCTTCTTAGTATTTGGAAGTTCTTCTGGAAAAAATGCAACATTTTTTTCTTATCAGTTTTTAAAAGCTTAAAATATTGCAGTGGCCTGCATCACTTTTCTCGTATATCATCTAGTCAGCGGATTGCTCGCTCGGGTAGAGCAGTACAGAGTGAGGAAAGGGGGCGATTTATTTTCCAAATACTCCTCTGGTGTAATGATCAAAGTGTCTTGCCTCCAAATGTTTTATGACACTCGTCCAAGTCCGCTTCCTCCTGTCCTGTGTGCGCAGGCAGTAACTTCTGCCTGAGGGCATGTGAAATCTCTTCAAAATGTCTGCCTGTATTTTTTTTTCTTTTTTTTTACAAATGGAAAGGTCGACATGGCCTTGCATTAAGGTGGTCCTCGTTGGGGTTCGGGTTGAATTCAGCTGATCTTGCAGTGGCAAATCGGGACGCATCTTATACTCGAAGAGTAAATTTCCACAACTTGTTTACAGTCATTTTTGTGAGACCACTAAAGTCAGGCTTCCTCCTAATATGTTAGTGTTGGGAACCAAAACTCACTCACTCCTCATGTAATCCAACAGAAAACTTTCGGTAACATTTTACTTAAAGCAGTCATGTATAATGCATTATAGATATAAAACTGCAGGTCTACAGTCTCCTGTAAAGGGCCACACTTTCCTGTAAAGGGCCACACTTTCCTGTAAAGGGCCACAGTCTCCTGTAAAGGGCCACACTTTCCTGTAAAGGGCCACAGTCTCCTGTAAAGGGCCACAGTCTCCTGTAAAGGGCCACACTTTCCTGTAAAGGGCCACAGTCTCCTGTAAAGGGCCACAGTCTCCTGTAAAGGGCCACACTTTCCTGTAAAGGGCCACAGTCTCCTGTAAAGGGCCACACTTTCCTGTAAAGGGCCACACTTTCCTGTAAAGGGCCACACTTTCCTGTAAAGGGCCACAGTCTCCTGTAAAGGGCCACACTTTCCTGTAAAGGGCCACAGTCTCCTGTAAAGGGCCACACTTTCCTGTAAAGGGCCACAGTCTCCTGTAAAGGGCCACACTTTCCTGTAAAGGGCCACACTTTCCTGTAAAGGGCCACAGTCTCCTGTAAAGGGCCACACTTTCCTGTAAAGGGCCACAGTCTCCTGTAAAGGGCCACAGTCTCCTGTAAAGGGCCACACTTTCCTGTAAAGGGCCACAGTCTCCTGTAAAGGGCCACACTTTCCTGTAAAGGGCCACACTTTCCTGTAAAGGGCCACAGTCTCCTGTAAAGGGCCACACTTTCCTGTAAAGGGCCACAGTCTCCTGTAAAGGGCCACAGTCTCCTGTAAAGGGCCACACTTTCCTGTAAAGGGCCACAGTCTCCTGTAAAGGGCCACACTTTCCTGTAAAGGGCCACAGTCTCCTGTAAAGGGCCACACTTTCCTGTAAAGGGCCACACTTTCCTGTAAAGGGCCACAGTCTCCTGTAAAGGGCCACACTTTCCTGTAAAGGGCCACAGTCTCCTGTAAAGGGCCACAGTCTCCTGTAAAGGGCCACACTTTCCTGTAAAGGGCCACAGTCTCCTGTAAAGGGCCACACTTTCCTGTAAAGGGCCACAGTCTCCTGTAAAGGGCACTCCTACTAATTAATTCCCTTTCCCGAGTTTTGTCATCGATTTAAAACATTCAAAGAATCATCTGACTAAGCTGTCAGGTTGCTAATGTTTATTCTCTTCAGATTCTCTTACTTTGCCTTTAATAATGGGTTTAACAGCTTAATATATAAACCAGCTTAACGATGTGGCTGAGGTCAGGCTCACACTGGCCGTCGCCCAGGTACGACCGCAGAGGCTGTGCTGACACCCGCAGAGGAATTTGGTTGCTCTCCTCTGGTCTGTAGGTCCTTCTCAGCTTCTCTCGCAGTGATTTTAGTCCGACCTTCTTAATGATGGTGATTTTCTGAGCAGCCAGGTGTTCTGAGCGTGACAGTTTGAGTGTTTAGATCTGCTCGGGTGCAAAGAGCGAAATGCAGACAGTGACGGGGCTTCCTCTTTCCAAGGCCTGAGCGTGACGGCTGGGTGTGTGTGGCGGGGGGGGAGGGGGGGGTCACAGTTGCCGTCTTTCCTGTGGGAGGGAGTTCACCCTCAGAGCTCTGTTTATGTGACACGCTACTCCTGTCCGTTTCAGCACCCTGGGTGAGAATCGCACGATAGTGTGACCCGCAGCAGACGCTTCTCTGGGAGTCGCACGCGGTACCAGGCAGATCAGGAACCCATCAGGAACCCTTTGCTTGCCAGTCGAGTCCGATTGCGAAGCGTAAGAAAAAAGGCGTAAAAAGACACTGGGCCCAGTTGTATTTTTGGCTATTTGGTTTCCTGTCACTATCACATGTATAAAGTAGAATAATCTTGCAAATTTGTTTGGAACTTTACCTGTTACCTCGTTGACTTTCAGTTTCAAATATTCAACAAAAACTTATAGAATACGTGCCTACAAAATGTACACAATTTTTTTCAGGGTGTGTGTACACAATATATACACTGACTGAATCTTTTCAGAGTTGGTGTACAGTATGTATACAGACGCTCCCCGAGTTACGATGGTCCATGTTACTGTATTTCGGCTTTACGGTAGGTAAAGGTTTTTCACTAAACTGCATGAGATATTCAACACTTTATTATAAAATAGGCTTTGTGCTAATGATTTTGCCCGACTGTAGGCTAATGTACTGTAAGTGTTCCAAGGTAGGCTAGGCCAGGCTATATCGGTTGTCAAGTTAGGTGTACTGTATTAGAAAGCATTTTCGCCTTACGATATTTTAACCTTGCGGTAGGTTTATCGGAACGTAACCCCATGGTAACCAGGGGAGAGGCTGTACACTGAAGTTTTGCAGTTGTCATATATTATTTTTCTCAGACGTGGTCATTCATTCCTTATGTCTTCCAGCTGGTTACGCAGTACAGGGTCACATCACACATGTCATTGTCATCAAATTATTTTGATCACAGTTGAGGCCTATTAACTTATCTGCAGACACTTGGCAGACATCATCAGGGAAACTAGGGTGTCGCCCATCTAACGAGCTGTTCCCAGGAAGGCTGGGACCTTTGGCTATAGCTTAGGGCCGCCTGTGCTATAGCTTAGGGCCGCCTGTGCTATAGCTTAGGGCCGCCTGTGCTATATCTTAGGACAGCCTGTGCTATATCTTCGGACAGCCTGTGCTATAGCTTAGGGCCGCCTGTGCTGTAGCTTAGGACCGCCTGTGCTGTAGCTTAGGGCCGCCTGTGCTATATCTTAGGACAGCCTGTGCTGTAGCTTAGGACCGCCTGTGTTGTAGCTTAGGGCCGCCTGTGCTGTAGCTTAGGGCAGCCTGTGCTGTAGCTTAAGGCAGCCTGTGTTGTAGCTTAAGGCAGCCTGTGCTGTAGCTTAGGGCAGCCTGTGTTGTAGCTTAAGGCAGCCTGTGCTGTAGCTTAGGACAGCCTGTGCATTAACCCGCTCCTGCTTACACTCAATCAAGAGCGGCTGTGCTTCAGGCCCTCGTTGGGTGACATTCTCACTGACCTTCATCCGACAGCATCGTCAGCGATAACACAGGACACGGATTGTTAAGAGCGGATGAATGATCGGCCGCCTGGCGTCATTATTTTGACTCTGCTCTGCAGACAGTGTTGGGCGCTTCCATCGAGGAACCCACGGCACGCGCTTAAGCAGTTCCACGTGTCCGGGATGCACAGCCCACATCTCCATTTCACCTTAATGGTGGCTGTCCAGCAGGGGGCGGGATTGCCTCGCACGGTAATTCCCATCAGCGCTAATCAAAAAGGCATGGCACTCAACACGCGCCTTCCTGCTCACATTGTGCTCCTCAGCAGCTTTTCACACACGTCACAAAGGTCAGAGGTCGGCCTGCGATCTGCCACAGAAGAATTGTGGGGAAGAACTCTGACACTGAAAAATATCAATAAAAGTGACCATGAAGTATGTAGCAGCTACTGGGGCTCAGAGGTCGAGCTCAAGAGGTCAAATACAGCAGGATGCTTCATGCTTTCCTACAGTAATACCCACGATGCATCATGCTTTCCTACAGTAATACCCACGATGCATCATGTTCCTTTTAAAACATGCCTCGATTAAACGCATTAATATTGTGTGCAAGCGCACAGACCGTGGAGGGCTCACTAAAAGCACATCCGTTGAGGTTTCCGAAGTATCAATTTCCTGCAACAGTCATGCACCTACCAGACAAAAACTTGGGGTTCCGAGGTTTACATGCTCTTCCTGTGTCTGCACAGGTCTCCTGCGGCCAGCAAAGCTTCCATCAGGTATCTCTAAATCGCACTTATGTACGTGACGTATGCGAGTATGAGTACATGTGATGCGGTGAGAAAAATCCCTTAAACATGCCTTTATGTTGCATCATGCGTGCACAGAATACCGCATGCAGCATACAGAATACAGCATACCGCATGCAGCATACAGAATACAGCATACCGCATGCAGCATACAGAATACAGCATACCGCATGCAGCATACAGAATACAGCATACCGCATGCAGCATACAGAATACAGCATACCGCATGCAGCATACAGAATACAGCATACCGCATGCAGCATACAGAATACAGCATACCGCATGCAGCATACAGCATACAGCATACCGCATGCAGCATACAGAATACAGCATACCGCATGCAGCATACAGAATACAGCATACCGCATGCAGCATACAGAATACAGCATACCGCATGCAGCATACAGAATACAGCATACCGCATGCAGCATACAGCATACCGCATGCAGCATACAGAATACCGCATACAGCATTAGGTTTCAGTGACCCTGACATTAAGGTGCAAATGCTCTGATCACAGTGTGAAGGAAGATACCACTTAACAGTACATTAAAAGAATCCATTTTCTATAGTTTTGATCAGAGCAGGGTGAGCTTTTGGGTAAACTTTCAAATGATTCAAGGGAGGGACAAGATTATAAAACTTTTTTATTTGAACATTCAAGACAACCTTGTGATTTACAGAGACATAAAAAAGACAAACAGTTTGCCCACTCTTTGACAAGGTACATCTTGAAGAAAAACATCCTGTTTTGTTGTATCCTGTGTTATATTACATTAAACTTACACTCGTTTGGCCTACAGAGTAGGAATGTCTGGACCAGAGTAGGAACTCTGTAGGCAAAAGGAGGCCGGGTATTGCAGTTAGGGTGCTGTTTTATCCACAAGAGCGTATGATTTTACAATTTACCTGTTTATACAGTTTGGCAAAAAACTATTTAGGATACAGTGGGGACTTTTTTGGTTACATTTCCAATTTCCCCGTATGACCTGCTAGTGGATGTTTGGAGAGTATTTGTTGGGCAGCGTTTAAACTTGAAGAGGGATGGATTTAAGCCACACGGGCTTCTGCGTGGTGAGTCTAATGAAAGATGGCATGAATATCTGCTCGAAACTGTCTTTCAGGTCCGCCAGGAAAGCGGGGCAGGATGGGGCGGAAAGGGGAACACGGTAAGTCTCTAAAAAACTTCGTCTCCTCAGTGTATCTTCTAATAGTAAGCAGTACAGGAGTAAACAAAATACCCTCCCCGCATTAAACTGTGTGAGAGCTTCCTCTTAAGTTCTCAGTGACACTTTCCCTTGTCAGTATCACTCACTTCAGTCAGATCAGTTAGCTGCATCTCTCCCACATGCCCATACAAACCTTCAAAGTCTTACCCAGAGTTGGGTCATTCAGAGAGTAAAAGTCCAGACCGGGATTTTGTTTCTACCAACCAGTTGAGTACACTGTGACTGTGTGTCTCTATGCTCAACTGGTTGGTTGAAATAAAACCTTGGTCTGGACTTTTACTGTCTGGACCTGAATTACCTGGGTCTGGGTAATAAACATAATGCCGTTTTCATAATGGCAACCTAATCTATCACACTGTGAGGGGAAATAATCAGATAAATCTTAAGACTTTTAGTGGTATCATTTTACAATAAGGGTCCCTATTGCCACTTATAAATGGTAGTGAGTAATAAAAATACTTGGCAATGCTTTACTTAAGGCCATGTTTTTAGTAATTTATAAGCACATTCATAATGCATTATGAATACATTCTCTCAACTATATAATGCACTATAGATACCTTCATAATGCAGTACAAAGCATCCTTAATGCTTATACTGACCACTATTATGCATTATGAAGGTATCTATAGTGCATTATAGATGAGAGCTTCATAAAGCATTCATAATGCATAATAAACATGGGTATAATGTGTTATGCCTTTATAATGCTTTATGAATGCATTATTATTTGTTATGAATGTGTTTATTACTAAAAACATTGCCTTAAATAATGTGTTACGAAAAACTGTGCTATGTTTATAATTGGCTGTTACTGATTTCCAAAATGTTACAACCTGAATGAATAAACTGATTATAAACCATTCATAAACTACTTTAGCATTCAGAAAGCCATGACTTCCATTTTACACATCAACTTCCAGAGGAATTCATGGGCTAGAGAAAAAACACCAACTTTGGTAGAATGAGCTTTTGATCCTATTTGCCCACTAATGAAACAAAACAGAAAACAAACTCTCTAGGAAAAACACGGCATCTGGCAAATCTCCCTTTTCCACTCGATTTATATTTTCAAAAAATGAGTAGAGCGTGAAGAGATTAACAGACAGCTGGCCTGTTTTGTCATCCGCCTCGGCTGAAAAACACGTAAAAATATCGCATATAGATCCCTGCAGCTCCGGAGTGAGACAGAGTCATGCTGCTTGATGACGGTTTATGGAGGCCGGGACGCGGTATCTGCTGACTGGTCTCTCTCTCAGTCTGGTAACCGTGGTTTCGCCGTAGCTAGGTTTTGTCTGTTTTTTTCAGTTTTAACGAGGCACCCCGCATTATGCTACACGTCGATGTTTCCCAGATAAAGACCTGTGTGTTTCTGTCTGGGCAGAGAGAGCCAAAATATCGCACGCTAACGCTCCAAATGCAGTTACACAATCACGTTTTTTTTTTTTTTTTAAATCCCCGACGTTGTTTCTCAACAAGCACGCTATCGGTGTATAGCCCGATAGACTGTGAGTGCGGGGCATGCTGGGAAATGGGCCGTTGCATGGTTTGTGGTAGCGAGGCACTTCCTAGTGTCTAGACGCCAGTAGAGTAACTGTCCCGTAAAATGCAACATTCTGATTCATTTACCCCCCGAGTCTGTCTCCTCGGGCAGAGATAGACCCAGTGCCCATATTACAAAGGCATTTCCCTCACCACGTCTTGTCCAATTTACCTACATGCTACCCATTAGTACCTTATTAGTAAGCACCGTTTCTGCTGCCCAAACATGTGCTGTACCATCCACTATAAATGCTCTCCTTAGCTGAGTGATGGTGCCTATTTCTACCTGTCCAAAGTACAAAGGCAAGGAGCAAGTCTCTGTGTAATTCTGGCTTATTGTTTGCTGTGTAGTTTACAGACTTTTATTCTTCCATCTATATAGCAGATGCATTTATCTAAAGCGGCACACGACTGAGAGAATAGGGTCAGCTAGTGTCTGGAACAATCGGTGTTTATGGGTCTCGCTCAAGGAGCCAACGGTGAAATGATTCTACCGACCATGGGATTTGAACCAACAACCCTCAGATCACAAGCACAACGTTCTAACATGCTGGGCCCCCCCCCCCCTTTTTTTTAGCATTCCGATACAAAGGACCTGAACATATTTGCTAAGTAATTAACTCATTTTCTACGCATACTCCCCCGACAGATTACTTTGGAGAAAGAGAGTCAGTGAGGACAGCCAATCAGGTCTTGCGTGAGTGGGATGTCCTGGGTATATCCTTGGTCATGTGACCTGCAGGCTCCTCCCCCATTTCTGTGGCGGGAGACCAATCAAAGATGAGGAAGCCGGTGCCTCTCTATCCCTTTAGCATCAGCAGAGATGGGGTCAGTTGAGGCTACATGGCCCATTATATACTGCAGTCTCTAAAACGCAGTTCATGGCTACAGCTCCCCCACTGGCCCAGTGGGATTCAGTCTGCGAGTCTCTCAGCTAATTCTGATAGGGCAGGGGGCTGGGGGAGGCGTGGGGGGTCAGCTCCAGTAACTTCTCTTTAAATGTGCGTGCAGGCGAAGGAGAGCGGGCCTCGAACTGCCGCCCCATCCGGTCATATCCTGGGATTTATAAGCTGCCCAGGGCAGCATCTGATCTCATCCCATGGTCACTTCGCAGAGATGCCGGGAAAGGGGCGCCTCGTTGGGGGGGGGGGGGGACGGCTAAGACAGGGAGGGCCTCGTACATGCTATATATTACAGACAGCTCTCAGGACCGCTGGCAGGCCAGGATAAACGCTCAGTGTGGGAAAATCCTGCGCTTTCCTTCCAGTAAAAATGGTGCAAAAATACTACGGGAAAAAAAAACTTTGATTAAAGCATAACTTAGAGCTTTGAACATTAGAGACATAAAGGGCTTCCCACAAAGAAATCAGCTTTCCCCGTTACTTTCCCGTTACTGTCGTGCTTAATTGAAGCCTGATTGGCTCCAGGCGATACCAGACCAGATGTCAGTTAAGGTCTCCGGAATCTCGGGTGGACAGGATGGTGCAGCCGCTGGGAGAAAAAGCTTATTTTATACCAGTGTGTTACAATATGTCAGATTTGTGTGAACTGGGGCGGCATGTAAGATGATCATTTATGACATTTGTTTACCATGAGTAACTGAGACATGGATGAGAGTTCTGATGTAAGTGCCTCGTTTTCCTGTTGCCTTGTTTTGACAGCAGTGTAACGGAGTGACACTGACAATTTACCAGTTAACAGCTGTAGATGTACAGACCACCATGTATGTAACCTGTTGTTCTATTGGCCGTGCTGATCAGGATTCCATTAAAAGAACGTCTTCCATTGGCCGTTTCTCAGAACGCCTCAACCCTTCATTCCCTTTTTAATAATGGAATGTAAAACAACATTCAGTTTCTGGCCACAGAAGCACTGTCTGGCACATCACATGTTCGGCTCAGATGTATTTATTGAACAGATGTATTTGCTTCTGTGTTTTGCATCATTGGGCAGTGCTGTTTTACTTTCCAGATGAATTATTAGAAATAGTTATGAAATCTTTGATTCCTGTTTGTTTTATTTGTGTTTCAGGTTCTCCAGTAAGTCCTGAAGTTTTCAGGTGGTATGTAACTAGCAGTGTACTTTTGTTAGGACCGATCTGGTTAATTTCACCTTGGTTTTGTTCTGTTCCACTTGCTGATTGTACAGGTAAGATGAAGGACAATGTCAAAATCATAATGCATTGGGGGTTTAATTTGTGGGGAGGGCTGGGCATATCCTGAGGTGTGTGAAATTCATGTGAGAATTTTTCATTTATATATTTATTTATTTAGCAAACAGTTTTATCCAGAATGACATACAATTGAGAAAGTAGGATCAGACACTTCCTAGGGGAATTGGTCTTAGGGGCCTTCGGGAGAAACCGGTCCATCACCCACATGATTTGAACCAACAACCTTCTGATCACATGCACAGAGTGTTAAGCACAGCCATACACCCCCCCTCCACAGTGATCTTTTCGTTCATTCACCTCACCTGTGCTTTATTACCAGTCCCTACGGAAGATTGAAATTCATCAGACTACCTTTCCACTCCAGTTTTCTTACTTAATCTGCTGTTTACAAGATGGTTTTATTACTTTAGAGACCGATATTAAAAGGGGTCCGTATTTCCCACAATGCCGTGCGATTCTGCTTGGCCTGATACACTGAGCCCTGATTCTGCCGTGTTATAATCTGGAAAATGGGCTTAAATAGGGGCTGAGACAGACCTGAGGAGCTGTGCTCCGGTGTTGAGTACATACTGTATATACAGAGCAGTTGGTTCTCCTTGCCCTTAACGTCTGCCGTCACTGTGCTCTCTTGTCACCCTAACAGGGCGCTCCGGGACGAGATGGCTATCCGGTAAATCTCGTTCTGTCCTCTCGTCTCTCACTGCCGTGCTCTGGCTACAGTCTGTCTACTTTCCCTGCTAACAGGTTATTTCTCCATTCACTAATCCCATTTATTCAAACTCCCTGTTCCTGTTTACTGCTCTCTCTCTCCTTGGTCATGTGACTGACAGTCTTGCATACATCTTGATATATTGTTTGTTCTTTCATGTTTTCCTTTTCCAGCTTTTCCAGTTTTTTCCCATGAAGTATGTCTTCTACTCTCGATGTTTCTAACATTCTGACGTGACTGACTTAAGAATAATTCATTTTCAGGGTTCTTCAGGCTTTTGGTATAAATGTGTTTCAAAAATGAAATAATCAAATATCACTGAAACGCATTGGTGTCATGACAGCAGAGTGATAATATGGAATGGAAGGAGCCTTAAAAACTCATCTGTCTGTCTTTCCGTCTGTCTGTCTGTCTTTCGGCATGTATATATTACATTGTGGGCCAATTACATTATGACCAAATGTCCCCACAATATCATATAAACCTGATATTTTGCCCTTGTGGGGAGACAAGGGGAAACTAAATTTTATTTAAAACATTGTGAATAATTAAAAAACTAAAAATGGCAAAAGACTCCTTGGGATTAGAATTACGCCCATAGAAATTAATGGCGAGTCCCCATGATGATATGAACGCGTGGTCCTTTGCGTCTGTGTGAGCGCATTCGTGTGTGTATAATGACGCTTAAACTGATCCGCATGTGTGCACCGATCCTGCACAACACCTGACCCCCGGGACGCTCCCTGAGCCCAGGGTCCCTTGCAGAGCCATGTTTATACCTGCATTGCTGCGTTTCTGCACACGTGTAGCGCATTAGTGATTCCCGGGGCTGTGCGTGCTTCTCCTTCCCCAGAAGACAGCAGCCCGCCTCTGCTATTTATCAGTATTACATGATGCACCTCTGATAATTCTATCAGGGAAAGTCATGCTGTCCTCGCCAGGTTCTGATCAGGCACCTGCTTTTCGGCTGAATACAAATACTGGCCAGTTTTTTTTAGTTATATAGTCATGGTTTAAATAGATATTGCATTTAAATATATAAGGCAAATTCAGGTTACTTTCAAATACAATTAGCCTTTTTCTGGGGGTGGCATGGTGGTGCACTGGTTAGCATTGCTGCTTCTCATCCAGGGTTCGAGTATCTGGCAGGATCCATGTATGTGGAGTTTGCATGTTGTTCCCATGTTGTTGTGCAGTTTCCTCTGTGTACTCTGGCTTTCCCACCACCGTCCAAAAACCAAGGTGAATAGGACAAGCAGGCAGAGAAGATGGATGGATGGATGAATTTTGTTTTTGATAATGTCCAATTCACATGGTCTTAAGAGTCAGTTTGTCATGTTGTACTGCAGTGCCTCCTGATCTGCTAAACAGTGGCATCTAGTGGATGTTATGAGTAAAAGCTTAAATCTGTTTTAGTGACACTTGGAATCGAGTGCAGTTAATAATTATACTTTATTGGTCCCTGTGGGGAAATTCTCTTTTTGCCCCATCTTGCTTCTCAGTTGCACACAGACACACGTAGGTGAGGATAAGCTTGGCAGCAAAGGGCAGCCACGTGCAGCAGCACCCATGGAGCTGGGGGTTAAGGGCCTTGCTCAAGGGCCCACAGACATGTGACTACTCTACCAAGGCTGGGACTTGAACCAATAACCTTCCAGTCACACAACCAGAGGCTTAGCCCACTGAGCCACATGCCCCAAACAGATACTGCTGTTGCCCTTAGACACACGCCCCAAACAGATACTACTGTTGCCCTTAGACACACGCTGCCCCAAACAGATACTGCTGTTCCCCTTAGACACATGCTGCCCCAAACAGATACTGCTGTTGCCCTTAGACACACGCTGCCTCAAACAGATAGTGCTATTGCCCTTAGACATACGCTGCCCCAAACAGATAGTGCTATTGCCCTTAGACTCACGCTGCCCAAAACATAGTGCTGTTGCCTTTAGACTCACGCTGCCCAAAACAGATAGTGCTGTTGCCCTTAGACACACGCTGCCCCAAACAGATAGTGCTGTTGCCCTTAGACACACGCTGCCCCAAACAGATACTGCTGTTCCCCTTAGACACACGCTGCCCCAAACAGATTGTGCTGTTGCCCTTAGACACACGCTGCCCCAAACAGATAGTACTGTTGCCCTTAGGCACACGCTGCCCCAAACAGATACTGCTGTTGCCCTTAGACACACACTGCCCCAAACAGATACTGCTGTTGCCCTTAGACACACACTGCCCCAAACAGATACTGCTGTTGCCCTTAGACACACACTGCCCCAAACAGATACTGCTGTTGCCCTTAGACACACACTGCCCCAAACAGATACTGCTGTTGCCCTTAGACACACACTGCCCCAAACAGATAGTGCTATTGCCCTTAGACATACGCTGCCCCAAACAGATTGTGCTGTTGCCCTTAGACACACGCTGCCCCAAACAGATACTGCTGTTGCCCTTAGACACACGCTGCCCCAAACAGATTGTGCTGTTGCCCTTAGACACACGCTGCCCCAAACAGATTGTGCTGTTGCCCTTAGACACACGCTGCCCCAAACAGATAGTGCTGTTGCCCTTAGACACACGCTGCCCCAAACAGATAGTGCTGTTGCCCTTAGACACACGCTGCCCCAAACAGATAGTGCTGTTGCCCTTAGACACACGCTGCCCCGAACAGATACTGCTGTTGCCCTTAGACACACGCTGCCCCAAACAGATAGTGCTGTTGCCCTTAGACACACGCTGCCCCAAACAGATAGTGCTGTTGCCCTTAGACACACGCTGCCCAAAACTGATACTGCTGTTAACCTTAGACACACGCTGCCCCGAAAAGATACTGCTGTTAACCTTAGACACACGCTGCCCCGAAAAGATACTGCTGTTGACCTTAGACACACGCTGCCCCAAACAGATTGTGCTGTTGCCCTTAGACACACGCTGCCCCAAACAGATACTGCTGTTGACCTTAGACACACGCTGCCCCAAACAGTTACTGCTGTTGACCTTAGACACACGCTGCCCCAAACAGTTACTGCTGTTGACCTTAGACACACGCTGCCCCAAACAGATACTGCTGTTGACCTTAGACACACGCTGCCCCAAACAGTTACTGCTGTTGACCTTAGCCAAAAGGCTGTTTCTTATTCTCTGCTGTGCAGCCTGTTAGTAATTATCCATCCATCCATCCTCCAGCCCATAATCTCAGTCAGACTGGCTGTTAATAATGTAGGTGCTGCAAACAGGAGTGGCATCTGGCTGGTGATTCTTTAGACGTATGAATAATTCCAGGGCTGGAGATCACGTTCTTCAGAGAATTACGCCTCGCTATCGTTCCCCGTCCAGCTTCTCACTCTCTCCTCACCTGTCCGCGAGAAGTTAAACTTTCCCAGATGCCGGAGGGTCAGTCTGCTTTGCTCGGCAGACCGTGAGTTTGCCTGCAATGTCGCGCTCATTATCTGCTGGAATATTTAAATAAGCCATGGAAGTCAAATACAAGCTGTTGGATCTAATACCGCTGTAATACCAGATATGAGTCTGAATACAGAATTTTTATGCATTTTGTTGAGTGTTAATGTAATAGTGTGAAAAGATAGTTGTAGTTTTTTTTCAGTTTTAAGCGCAATACCTTTCCAGACACCACTGCCTGTCATATAAAGGGCTTTTTGTTCTCTGCTTAGTGTCAAAATCATGCTGAAATTTACAGAGAAGTGTAAACGACAGCTGGGTTGTGTTAAAGGGATTTGGCTAAAGAACCTGCCCCCCCCCCACATTTAAAGCTTTCGGTATTTTCACAGAGGGCTGTTAATATAACATGAATTTCCTCATTCGAATAATTTCACCAGGAGTAATTTGACCTGGCACTGTGAAATTATGAGATCTTCATATTGATGTCTGGCTTGCGACTTCCAGTGTCTAGTACATTTAAAAGCTGTAGATCTATGTGAAGAAATATGGTAATACTTTGGCTAATTTCCCTGAACTAATAAATCCCAGTGCTCATCCTTCCTAAAAGCTGTGGAGAGACAGAGAGAACAGAAGCTTTCAGAATGATTTCAGGACCCGAGCTGGTGTGGACAGCGACCTTCTCAGCCTGACTAAATGACATAAGCAATCCTTACAGAAGCACAGACAAACATTGGGCAAATTTTTTTGACTGTAAATGAATACAGAAACGTATGATTTACACTAACGTTGGTGTTTTCTTGGTGTATGTCTCCATTAGCCACTTTTTTGTGTTGCTACATTAATAAATTCATCGATTGAGTTTGATTGTACGTAATTTGGTAGACACATTTTAGTCAGTTATAGGTCATTTTTAACCAGATCTATCTTTTAAACACATATTTATGTACCTATGTATTTTGTAAATTGGCATTGTGATGTTCTACACATCAAGCGCATAATTTTGAAGGTTGTTTTCTGTTTCAGGGACCAGTTGGCATGGATGGACAGCCGGTGAGTTTCCGTCACGCACGGTGCATAGAGGCCTGCGCCTTTGGCGTGATCTGCACACGGTCACACGGTAGCTCAGAGTCACCGGGTTCTCGTTTGTTCTCGGGGTCCTCCGGGATCTAAGGGGAGTCGGGTAAGTTTGCCGCGGTGGGATTCCTCAGCAGCCCGCTGCCGCTTACGGACCTGGGCCCGTGTCACATTCATTTAACGCCCAAGAAAGGTAATAAGCAGGGAATCATGGGGGCGTGAACCAGGTCGGCATTTATGAGCACGTCGCCCGTAACTTCTGTGAAAGTAGGAAAGGGGCCACATTCCATACAGAGGGCCCAACCTTGCCATTAGCCAATGATATGTTTTGAATTGGTGATTGATGGGGAGGGGCATTCCAGGGGCCAATCAGCTTTCAGCTGGGGCCAGTACCACTATAGCTCCGCCCCTCTACACACCCCCTGCCTCCAGCTCTCATTACCATCTTAAATTGCGATAAAATACGATGGTAAATCCCGTAGGGGCTTTTCTGTCATCGATGGGTAAAAACAAGTAAAAGTTAACGTCCACTCTGGTTTCACACATGCCATGGTTCTGGATGTTAGCTATATGACCATACATTAAGGTCTCCTGGCCTGAAGCGGGGAGCATCCAGGAAGGCGAAGCCCTATCAGTTTTCCAGGTTTTACCTGGAAATCAGACACACGCTTTTCTCAGGTGATGCATCTTTGTCTTTTTTCCCTGTTACTCCAGGGACCATCGGGACTCAAAGGGGATAAGGTACAGTATTTGCAAAGCGTCGGAGATCGTTCCAGGTTGTAGGTCTCTGTACTCTAATAGTTAGACCAGACTGAAGGAATTTTAACCAATTTTTAACCAGTATTTTTCTGCATGCAGCTTAATGCCCAGGTTTGTGCAGCCTGTGTTTGACAGGTCTTTGTCTGTGCAGCCTGTGTTTGACAGGTCTTTGTCTGTGCAGCCTGTGTTTGACAGGTCTTTGTCTGTCCCTTTTTCTCATCTGTAGGGGGAGCATGGAGACGGTTGGCCAGTGGTGAGTCTCTGCTTGTCCTTCTCTAGTTTTCCCAGACATTAAAGTCACAGAATAGCTGTAACTGAAGGGTTTTCTACTTCCAGTAATGTCTAACAAAGAAGAAAAGCTAGAGGTGGACAGTTCAGGTCCAGAAAGTAAAAATTTATACCAATCAACCAGCGGAGTGACTGTGACTGTGACTCAACTGGTTGGTTGAAACAAAATCTTGGTCTGGATTTTTACTTTCTGGACCTGAACTATCCACCTCTGAGAAAAGCCTTTATGAATCTTGAATCTTGTTTCCTAAGCTCCAGATGGAGATTGAAATTCATTGAACGTGTCATGCTGACTGAGTTGTTCTAGCCATTATGCCTTTCTGTTCACTTTGTCATCTGTCAGTGCTGTTTAAACAACGTGGGAGTCGTCAACAGGTCATTATGAAACCGGAACAACACGATCAGGATGTCATTTTACGCCACCTGTGCAATATATTTTGTAGCCCTGAAGTGTTATGTGACGTACTTTGATACTTTGAACGCAGGTCACGGTCCTGACTTTGACACGTCTCTGTCCCGCGAACGCAGGTCACGGTCCTGACTTTGACGCATCTCTGTCCCGCGAACGCAGGTCACGGTCCTGACTTTGGCACTTGATCACTCCTGTCATTCAGCTCACAGCTGAACCCCAAAGTGACACAGGCTCTCAGTCGGAACCATTTAAAGGCTGCATAGATGGTTTCATTTCAGTGAAAGGGAATGTTTCAAGGCTTTATTGTGAGTCCACACAAAAGCTTACTGGGAAAACTGGAATTTCTGGAAAAAACATGTTAAAAGCATTTGCTAAAAACAGCAGCTGGACATTGAATCATAGTTCTTTCCCTGATCCCCCACAAATGAGCTGTGTGGTAATTAGCACAAGCACCTGAATCAGGTGTGTTAAATGAGGGGAAACCAAAAACTGTGAAGGGCGCCGGCCCCCCAGGACTGGAGTTTGACTCCCCTGGTTTAGATATAGTTACAAAAATTGTTACAAATGAGTGATATAGTTGCAAATCCATCGATAGAGTTTGTTATGGTGCCAAATGGGGCAGAATGCTGTGTGCTTGAGTGGAACATGGGTTCAAGTACTACTGTTGGAAGAGTGATTTCACCATTGGGCCCTTGAGCAACGTTCTTAACTCCAGTTGCTCCAGGGTTTGGTTAACTCTGCTATATATAGAGAAGAATGTCTGATAAATAAATAAATGAATGTAATGTTTTTAAGGCAGAGACCTGTGGCTGGATGCATTCCCCACCGCTGATGTTCTTTCCCCTCTCTGTGCCCTCTTTGCTTCCTCACCCCCCCCATCCCCCCCCCCCCCCCCGCCCTCCCCAGGAACGCTTCTCCAACGGTGCCTTTGCGGGTCTACTCAGCAATCAGATCCTCACTATCAAGGTCTGTATCTTTTTTCCCCATTATCCTGGACCTCACACAGGAATTGTCTTGCACTGAGCGCCGGTACATTAGACCTATTTACTGCAGTGTTCCATTCGTCTCTTGGTCTCCGTTGACGTCTCATTTCCTCTCATTCTTCTCTCCTTTACCCACTGGGTTTCCGTCGGTTACAAGCGCAGTAACCTCTGTCCATTAGCAGTATTTAATATGCCTCTGGTTTACCATTAGCTGGGGTATCTTATCCTTCCGCTGGTCATGGTTTTGCCTCTGGATACTAGCCGACCATTCATAACATCCTCATGGTAGCTTTGCCAGAGGCCTTCGGATATATCGAGCATCTTCATTGTAAATGAAAATGGGAAATTGTTAGCCAGTCGTGTGTGGAATTGTAATGTTTAAAGCTTATAAACAGAGATTCTATCAACTTTTAATTTGTTTGGGGAATACGACTGAAAAAATTCATCATATATATTTTGCGCATTTTTAATTTTATGTTTTTGCCCCCCCCCGGCTTTTGCTTAACTGGTTCCCCCAGTATGAGTGTATTGTCTCCAGTTACCTGCCAGACCTGTATCTGCTATACATGTACCTGCCACACCTGTACCTGCCACACCATCCCCCGGCCGTCTCTCACACCTCATTTACATACGATTGTCGTCCGTATGTTTTTACACCTAAAGTATGGAAAAAGCATCATGTCGGGAACTCGCACACCCCTGACTGAAGTGTTTGTTTCTCGGATCGATCTGGAGGAACATGTGTGTGACACAGAGAAAGCAGAACTAAGCAGACATCTTTTGACAGTCCCTGTAGTACAAAAACAAAGCGGTTTCCATATACCAACTGTTCCAGCGACACGTGCAAATTCTCCCAGCAGATGTGAAATACAGACGAGCACGTCCGAGGACAGTGAAACACACCGGTCTGTCAAACGTGCTAACCTGTCACTATGGGAATAGATTCTGCAGACCATCTTCAGGTCCTGCTTGTCCTTGACAGCGTGTTCCTCCAAGCATGCTAAAAGCGATATATGAATGCTTTCTAAAAACGTCCCAAAAAAGCGTACTAAAATGACCCATCGGAATTAAATTCCAGCGTAACGTCATCAGAAAGGTTGACTTTCACAAACGGTCTGAAAGTTTCTCTGAGCTGTTCACCAGGTGCTGGCTAAACGCTAACGCAACACTGCTTTTCATCTCCCCTACCCTCCCGCCTGATCTTCAGGGTGACCAAGGACAAGCCGGCCCCCCCGGCCCCCCAGGCCCCCCCGGATATCCCGGTCTGAGAGGGCCCCCAGGAAACCCGGGAAAGGACGGGCCCCCAGGGCTAGCTGGAGACCCAGTAAGACATCTCCCCCCGGCTCCCGCTATCACTTCTTCCAAAGGATGATGTAAGAAGAGCATCTGTTTATAAATACATGGCAGCAGCGAACTAAGACGCTCCACAGAAAAGCCGAGATCCATTAGCCATCCTTTCCATTCAGCTTTGACCTCTTGTCTCCACTAGTTGTGTCTGCAGTGTCACAATGCAAGATTTCGTATCGTCGTCAGTTCTGATGCCCTCTATACCCACCATTCAGACGCTCCCGTGTTACGATATTTCGGACTTCATGATGGGCATGATAATTCGATAAATTGCATGAGATATTTGAACGTTTTATAGACTTTGTGTTTATGATTTTGCCCGACTGTAGTGGTCTACGCATGTTTAAGGTAGGCTAGGCTATGCCATGGCGTTCATTAGGTTAGGTGTACTGCTTATCGGAACGTGACCCCATCGTAACCCAGGGAGCGTCTGTATTTCATAATTCCGGTCATTTAAAACAAATGCCCTAGTGTGGGTGTTTTACAGAGATAAACTTTGTGAGAACAGTGCATTTTGACTTTTGTTTGCACTGAAAATATTCATAATCAGGGATTTTAATTCTTCACATAATTAGAAAGATAAACCATAACCTGAATGAAATGAGACTTTTCACCAGCAATTCTCAGGTATACACAATGTTACCCTAAATAAGGTGTCCCTTGGCGCTTTGACTGGGCTGTTTATCTGCCTTTAAATGCTGCGTATCCAATCTGGTTCACAGAGCTCCAGAGCGTGACCAAGGAAACATTACGCGGGCCACACACGCGTGTCACACACATGCAGGTCACAGTGAGGGCGGATACAGGACCGCTCTCTCTCTCTCTCTCTCTCTCTCTCTCACACACACACAGACACACACAGACCTGTACCGAAAATATGGTCCCCACAACATCAAAATAATAGGTTTTTATCACATTGTGGGGACATTTGGTCCCCACAATGTAATGTATATCTGATCCAAACACACACACGCACCTGCACACCCACACACACACATAATTACGTGTGTTAGCTCATTACCATCACCGTTATCAGACCACGACCCCAAACTTGCACCTCTTTATTCATTTGCTCTCTTCTTCTTTTTTGTAAAAGGAAGGAGACCAGGTCACCATCATAATTCCAGCACAAAGTGCAGCAGTTCTCACAGTGCGATAGCTCCCCGACACTGACGCTAACGGCAGGCTGCGTAGGCCACACACAACAAAGGGGGATCTTTCTGCTCTTCGCCTGACGAATGGCCTTCAGGAAAAGCTTTAACAGTGAACAAAATCATGAATTTCAAACTATATGAGAGATTTATGTGCACTTAAGTGCAGATCAGCCACGGATGAAGCTTTTTAACTGAAAGAATAACGGCATTTAGTGCAGCCATCTGGCTGCCACGGGGCCCAGTGAATACGGCTCACTTTGCTTATGGAAGATAACAGGCCCGCAACGGAGTAAATCACATTTTAAACAAAAACATGAAAAGAGCGTCATCCTGTGTGGTCTGCGAAACACTGAAACACTCAGGCAAAGTGTTTTTGGTGAGAGTAACTCTCAAGAGATTCAAGATGTTTTATTGTGCGCGTGCAACAAGTGCACAACAGTACACAATAAATAAATAGAATGAATAGACAACAGACAATTAGATGTATAATATAATAGTGAAGACGAGTAACACATGAGTAACACATGAGTAACACATACTCTGCTGTTTTCCTATATGAAATTATTTTACTAGGTACTGCTATTATTACTGTGTTCTAATGTGCTATTTACTTGTACGTCTCTTGGACAAAAGCATTTGATAAATAAAAATAAATGTAAAATGCAGCACGCAGTAACATTGCTGTAATCTGAAGTCTAATATTACAATAATCTGCAATCTGCCAGATACCCGAGTCGGACGGGATTCACTGCGACATGTGGATGCCCTGACTCTCCTCACAGACCCGTCTACTTCAGCACATACTGTTTACTTGTTCCCTCCTGAGTTTTCCCCGAAGTTACCATATGTGTATGATCTTTGGGTTCTTGACAGTGACTAACATCCTAACAAAACCTTTCAAAAACAAGCAAAGCTGGGTAAAAACGCAGCCTTTTTCAGTTTTAAAAGGGGGGCGTTCATTGTTCATTGTTGACTCTTCTGATTAAATTACTCTCGTTAGCCATAAATTCGTCCCAGTATGGAAGCACAGCCCAGATCTTGAACCCTGATTTTGCAAATTTGGTTGAATACTGACACCTAGTGAGCGTTATGAAAATATCTCCTAGTTTTAATCCTAACCCTGTTTTCATGTTTACTTCAGGGGAAACCAGGACAGGATGGCATTGAGGTGGGACTCAGAGTTAGCTACTGATGATTCTGTATGTTGCTTTGTACTGGGTTGCACCTGTAACTGGTTCTTTCTGACCATTTCCAATAAAACTGTTATGATGGCATGATTTTCTGCCTGATTGTATCGAACTGTGAATAATTAACCTTGTACTAATTGTGTTTGTTTACATCAAGGGACCCAGGGGACATCCCGGAATGCAGGTGGGACTTCTGCTGTCACACGCACATTGATCATTTCAGCATCCATTAAACCGACGGGACTCGCTCTGCGATGAACTGGCCGCCCTCCAGGGAATCGATTCAGCCAGACGCCACATTAACTCACGAGGCTGTAGAAGACAGAGGTCCTCCGTAATTGGAGACGTGGATATTTGTGTGATACATGAATTGTTCCCTACAAATGATGATTACCACCGCAGGCCAGCACTGTTGTTCGTATACGAAAGTCTTACTTTCAAAGGGTCTTGTCTTGTGTTTTTCCCTAAACCAGTTTAGCTCTTCTTACATCAGTGTGTCCTTAAGCTGCAGAAAAATCATTCTACTGATGGTATTCTTCACCTGAATGTCATAGGGTGAGAATGGCGAGCGAGGGGTGCCTGGACCCCAAGGACCTCCGGGGTTAAAGGTCAGCTAATTTCAAAAAAATGATTTCTGCTAGGAAAAAAGGCTTTATTAATAAGCATAATTTAATATTTCAATCATTACAGTCAGCTGAAATGTAAGTCTCATAAGACAGGTGTGTTTAGTTTCAGGCATTTAACGGAAACAAATCATTATGCGCGACATGATGTGGTTTATCAGTCTCATTATTTAAGCTTTCTGACAGGGAGAACCGGGACTTCCTGGGGACCTGGGGGAGAAAGGCTTGGATGGACTAAAGGTAACAGCTGTGAATTTCCTAAGGATCTAGGACATTAGGATCAGGGTTGGATCCTACAGACGTGCGATGCAATGTCAGTGAATAATAATGAACCCATACGTGAGATTCAGACTGGTGCCATACTTTTGGTTAGGGCCCTCTCTGCTCTCAGTAGACGGTTGGGTTGCGCCGGGAGAAGCTGAATCTCTCTGCTTGTCGCCTTCCTCAGGGAGACAAAGGAGATACTGGGCATGCAGGACCTGGGGGAGACAAAGTGAGTGAGACTCCACTGATATCTGGGACTCCTGATATGTCGGGGGGGCAAGATACCACCAAGCTGCTCGCTTTACTCTAATAGATAAGAAGACAGAGATAAGTAGTTCAATTGAAAGGAACAAATTAGTTTTGCTTAATTTTATTTATTATGGCAAATTGTTGTCAGCCATGTCGAGTGTCATGCATCTGTTAGCTGAATATCACAGCGGATGCGTGTAGTGTGTAAACCGGCGTGTGGCTCTGCCAGTTAGAGTGCTGTACTCATAATCAGAAGGTTGCTGGTTCACATCTCATCATTGCCTTTGGGGCTTTGAAGACCCCTAACCACCAGTTGCTCAAGGAGTTGATTGTTTCTGCTTTCTAAAAGCACATGTGCATGTGAAAGTGTTTGCTATATAAATAAAATATACAAATGACTGGATAACTTTGTGCTCACTGCTTCATATGTTTTAGTCAAAGCTAAATATTTTTGCTGATAATATTAAATTCGGGCCAATTTATTTTTATATAGCCCCCCCAGGCACTTTACATGGGTGTGTTGTGGCACATTACAACATCAATAAGACAGAATAATACAAAAACAGGGAAAAGGGAAAAGAAAGAAAGACAGAAAGCCAGATTAACATGTTATGCATGTTTCCGAAACAGTGGGCTTGCTTACTAAAAGCAAGGTGTAAGCTGTGGTCAAGGTCGAAGCCAAAGTCCATCATGGTCAGTTCTCAGTTAAGGTACCTTAATCAAGATTGGACCCCTCCTAGGATTTGAGCTGACAAACCTTGTCACTGTACTTATTAACTACACAGATGAAATCGAGACAAAGGTTAACGTGGTGTTTCTCCCGATTAGGGTTTACCGGGACAGAAGGGTGAGCCGGGGGAGAGTGAAATGGCTGACATTAACGCCAAACTGGACAAAGTCCTGCAGGTGAGGTCTAGGTCGCTGCCTGAATTTACTGCATGTGAGAAAGCCTTGCATTTGTCAAGAAGGAAAACAGCTGGAAGTCATGATATATAAAGCAGTATCTGGACTACAGTCTGCAGAAGAAAAATATCTTGTGTTCCTAGTCAAAGTGAAATTTTGCCAAAGTCAACTTTCGTTTCTCTGGAAAATGAAACAAGCTTCGTCTTCCACTAATTACTTACAGATTAATTTGTGCTCCACCTTTATTTTGAAATTAAAAGATTTTATCGGGACGAAAGTTTTTTGTTTTTCAAGGAAGATCTGTCTTGCGAAGCTAAAACATGTTATTTTAACATTTGCGGTCCAAGTTCTGAAAGAGGCACTAATGACATTACTGCTGCTAATGCAGAATTATAGACCTTACAAGGGCACGACTATAATTAGCACGGTGAGGCCTGTAATTAGTTATCAATAGTAATTGCAATAGGAAAAAAAATTGAAATGACTTGAGTAATTACATGAATAGTGACTCTAATGGTTTTCTGATGTTCATGTGTTTATCCGTCTGTCCTCAGGGGCCCCCAGGCCCACCGGGGCCCCCAGGAGAACAAGGACCAAAGGTACTGAATGGTTGCCTCAATTTGTCACTGGCTTTCATTCTTAGCTTATTTCAGATTTTACGCTGTAGAATGCAGTGTTCTTTAATGCTGCCAGACATTACTAAACGAGTGCCAAGCAGTGACAGTTTGATGGCATGGGAAGGTTTATTTTTTATCTTCAAACAGGGAGATCTGGGCTTACCTGGACCACCAGGGGTTGATGGCGATAAGGTGAAGGAATTTGCCGAGTGTGATCAGTGGCCGCCTTGATTACTTGCATGACCTACTTCCTGTGGTGGCTTGGTTTAAAAGCACGGTAGCTGGGAACACAACCTGATCATTTCTGTTAGCATAAAGTGCCCAGTTTCTGAGCCTCTGATGAAGTGGCCAAATGGAGGCGTGCCTACACATGGTGCAGTCATGTGACCTGCCTCTCCTCCCTGACGATTGGCTGGGCCCCTGCCTCCCATCCTCTAATGTGTCTTATCTGTTATCAGGGAGCCAGTGGACAAAAAGGACAGAAAGGAGACCGTAGTTTGGAAGACGATTTGGTTCGTTGCAGTATTTTTCAGAATAAATGATAACTTTATTTGATCGGGAAGTAACTTTTTTGTGATGACTGTCAAGGGTTTTGTAATATGTATATCGATACTTTCTCCTCTCCTTTCAGGCTCAGATTATTTTTCAGTCAGGCCCCCCAGGGCCACCTGGATCTCCAGGACCCCAAGGCCCCATGGTGAGGGCCACATAAGTGGCTGTATGAAGTATACATATCAGTGGGTAAACCCCTCATTTCTGCCATACTTTAATCATCCTTTAATTAAGGCAAAATGGTGGGTCACCTATATTAAATTTGTCTTCAAATGTGGTTCTAAAACAGAAAATGTCACATATTGCCAAAGGTAAAAAAAAAATCCAGTTTTTACTTTTTAGATTTTGTTTCAACCAGCCAGTTGAGTATAAAGAGTCACAGTCACAGAGTACTCAGCTGGGTGGTTGAAACAAAATCCCGGTCTGGACTTTCACTCTCTGTACCAGAAATGTCCACCCCTGCGTTTTGTTAATTGCTGATTGGAATTATTTATAGGGACTTTGTTTGATCCTAACTGGCCTCCTCCTTTAAACTTTAATCTGCAAATTCATTAAACTATGAATAAAATTAACTGTAAGGATTTATTTACGTTCCAGGGATACCCAGGCCTACCTGGTCCCACGGTGAGTTTACTGACTGGCATTCTGAGAAAATCCTGATAACCATCTACCGTCAAAGTAGACCTGATCAGCAGCGAATTACACAATTTGCAAGCCTAGCAATGTGGCTTTCCGTGATATTTACAGTGAAACGTCATTTCCAAGACTGAGAGAGATACGAGTCCATGATCTTTTATTGCCGTCAAGAGCTGCGCAAACTTTAATAACTTCCAACATCTGAAAAACAGTCCACAGTGATTCTGGATGAACTCAGGTAACCTTTGGTGCATTTTTTGGTGTTTCTTGGTATTAAACAGGGGGAGCCAGGACAGGGACTGAGAGGAGAGAAGGGGGACCCTGGGGATAGAGGCCCCCCAGGAATAAGGGTGAGTCGAAGCTCCCCCCATGCACCCGCAAATGAATCGTCTCTATTGTGCAGCGTAGATGCACAACTTCTCACCTTCTGAAGTGCTTAAATGACTACCGCAGTGTTTCTCAACCCAGTCCTCAGCGAACCCCAGCCAGTCCACGTTTTTGCTCCCTCCCAGCTCCCAGCCAATCAGGAACACTGAATAGCTGGTACAGGTGCGCTAGGAGCTGAGAGGAAGCAAAACCGTGGACTGGCTGGGGTTCGCTGAGGACTGGGTTGAGAAACGCTGGACTGGCGGATATGGAAATGATCACCACAATCTTCTATTTTTGGGTTTTCAGGGTATTCCGGGGCCTGCGGGGTTAATAGGACTCCCGGGTATTAAAGGAGATAAGGTACGTGCCTTCAAGACCACGTTACTCAACTGTCTATTTAAACCTCCATGGGTTTGATTATTTACATGTTGGTTTTGCAGGGAAAACCAGGAGAGCCAGGATTTGATGTGAGTACAGATTTTTTTTTTCCCTCTGCTTCCAAGCCGGCCATAATCATTTAGTTTGGTCTTTCAGCCGCACACAGGGGCGGGTGATGTGAATTTTGTTATCAGGAATTTGCACCAAACCGCTGTGGACGGTGCGCATGTAGCCCAGATTTTTTTGTCTGGTGGAAATCATGTGCGAGATTATTGACTAGGTGGCAGCACCGACTTTCACGGTGCAGAGGTTATCGACGAAACGGTAGCGGAAGATTAGCTGTTGTAGTAGTTATGAGGAGCAGCTATACAGCATGAACTAGCCTTTACACAAATGACTCCTTCTGCAGGGGTTTCCAGGCCTAATAGGAGAAAAGGGTGACAGGGGTGACAAAGGCGAGAAGGTGAGTCTGTCGTCGCTTTGACTGTCTTTATATCTCGGTTAGCGGCCTTGTCTTGATCCCTATTCGGGGGTATTGCTGCCTGCTCAGGGGATATGGAGGTTGAGCTGACGTTGGGGTGCCATGGCAGGGATCTCTGCTTAATGAGTGTTTTTCCTGGCAGGGGGGCCGGGGAGCTTTGGGCAAGAAGGGCACCAGGGGACAGAAGGGTGAGCAAGGACCCCCCGGTCTGGACCAGCCCTGTCCTGTGGTGCGTGACCTCGATGTCAGTCGTCCCTTTGTAGACCCTTAGCTTTCCACAGTAGGGGCCGATGTCAGAGACCAAACGCTTCAATGAATGGGATTAAGTACTAGACTTTAATAATACTATACGACCGTACCTCTACTAATTGGTCCAGTTACAGATCTAGAGCTAGATTGTTGCTCGTGATGTATTTAGTTGTCAGAAATCAACACAGTAAATGTAACCTTCATGACTAAAAAGGTCAGATACAACTATTGAGCATTAATTGTCATTTGATGCCGGTTGTTTTTTATTACAGGGTCATGACGGGCTACCTGTACCAGGCTGCTGGCATAAGGTCAGTGTTTTATTAATTAAGTCCATTTACTAATTTACATGACACGTCATGGTTATGCCGTTAATGGTAGTGAAACTTCATGAACCATTTTCTATATTTTTTTTACCTCACTATTTGGTGCTCGTTTTTTGAATAAAGAGCACCATCTAGTGGTGTCAGAAAATACAGCAAATGGTTCATGAAGCTTCAATTGGCCATCACTACTTGTCAAAGATTTGAAATATCAAACTATATGTGAATAAAAATGTTTATGGAATTAATAGATGCTAGTACAGTCTGTATTAAAGCCTTTGTTGATCAGCTTGGTCTTGCACTCAAAATATGAGAAAAATGTAACCTTTGGGGCATAATAATAAATATTCTGAAATGTATCCAATGTTTTTCTGATATTAATTGAGGGTGTCAGTGATTCTGGAGGACACTGTATGGTTATTTATCAGAATAAAAATAAAACCTTGTTTATGTGAAATGTGTTTCCACAAGCCTTTTCAGTCCTGTAACCTCTTCTGTTTGTTTATTTACAGTGATGGAAAATCACACTCATCTAGTCACACCTGTACATACCGGCAATGAATCTTTGTAAACTAAATGCATTTTTTTTTTTAATATTGAAATTTTTTCCTGAAAAATGTCTTTTTTTTTATTTAAATTAAATGTGTAGAATGTTATTTTCAACTTATTACCAGTGGTAATTTTTAATGTCATATGTCAAAAAAGACGTTTGATGTAGTATTATAGAATAAAAGTCAGAGGCTTAAATCTTTGAAGTACTACACAATGAGAAATGTACTGAAAATGTACAATAAATGTGAAAAAGTAGTATACTAGTAGTATTAGTAAACATACTCAGACTGAATTAAATAGACACAAGTTGCTGCTAAGATCCATAGTAATAAACTGCCCTAATGTTATTTCCTGGTAGAAGAGTGTGAAATTGCCTGAAAGTAATAGATGTGAAAGATCTACCAGTGTTAATCCTCATTAAATGGAAATCTGATTCATAGAAGCAGACTGAGACGCAGGTGCTCCAATGTAGCCATGGCAACCGAAGCGAGAGCATACAAGATGCTGGTGACTGTAATGTAACTGGCTGGTCGCCAGATAGTGCAGTGAGAGAAGGTCACCAGGACCCCAGCTCACTACACCGCCATGCTAGCAGAACCCACCATTTTGACAAGACCTACAAAGTACGTTAAGAATATCGATGAATGACTTAAGATTGGTAATTTAATAGGGACCTGCTGTCCACATTTCTTCAAAAAAAATTGTCAAATTTTAATTTTATTTTTTTAAGAGAATTCGTGTATATATTTAGGTTTCTTTATAACTGAACATGAAGAAATGATTGACCACCTGTAAAATTAGATAACAATTGTGAAATATCTGGCATCATATATAATTATGTATTTTTTTTTTGTTTGTTTGTACATTGTATTACTAAATAATTGTGCTAGAAAGGCATGATCACTTGTTTATTATAACATCATATGCAAAATATTTAGTTTGGAGTTGCTGAAGATTTGTTACGCTAATGGTTTCCTTTTTCAGTTTCATTCATACGTGTAAACAATCCAGATTTAGTTGCGTTACTCATAGTCAAATATTTTGCTTATGAACAGTTTATTCCTGAATCTAGCTTTTGCCATCATTTCAGTAAAAACAGCTGTAACCTTCTTAACAAGATAAAGAATAATGTTTGAACAGTTATCAGATACTCTGTCATTAAAAGTATCTGTAGAATGTATCGTAATTTTATAATCTCGATTGCCTTGGCCTGCTGTGGTTTTTGGCAGTCAAGCTACCAGTATGGCTGGGAGTGTTTTACTTCACAAAATTATCAAAATGCACCTGGTGGCAGTATCTTATTACTTTTTCAATTATATTTTATATTCAGCTACGCTCCTGGTATTTGCTGTCAACAGGATTGATGTGTAATCCTTATTTTTTATATAAACATAGTTCCCATCCTTCTGCAGTGTGATTTTTTTTTATAACAAATCATTATTTCCTCATTCACTGATTAGAACCCATCTAGACGCCCCAAACACATTGTAAATGCACAGTTCATATATTCACTATACAGAGAGTATCATATACACCTTATGACCGTACCAAACCCTGGTAAACTATCGGTTAGGTAAAAAGCATGTGTTTCAATAGACGATCCAAACCTGCACATTTTCTATGCTGGAGAGCAAGAGTTACATTTACACTGTTGTGTGATATTTCACAAGGGATGCAGTGGTGTTTGCTAAGGATCAGGGAAGGAGAAGATGCATTGTTGTGATACAACGTGACCGACAAATACTCAGGAGCCAGGAAAATATGGAGAGAGGGAGACAGAATAAAATATACCATCTAGGCGTCTTTCACAGTATGTTCGTAAAATAATCGTAATAATAATATAATTACATTAAAGATTGGAATGCATTTCCTCATTTTAACCATCACGATAAAAAAATTTCTGGCTTGTGGGATGTTTAAGGAAATTTACTTTCAAGTAAATCCTGTAATTTTTCCTTTTTTATATTTTATCTTGTTTGTTTTATATTTGTATACAGATTTGTGTTTTATGTTGGTTTTTTTTAAGATAAATCGTTCAAAAAATAAAGTATCACTTTTTTAAGATGACATGTTGTCTGTGTCTGCTGTGGGGCATTGTTGGGTTGATATGTCCCCACTGCATAAAACAATGATTTACCACTTTTGCAGCTCACAACAGCTTCAGCAGTGTTTGAGTATTAATAATAATAATAATTGACCCCCCCCTCAAAGGGCAGCCACCTGTTGGGGTGCCCAGGGAGCCGGGGGTTAAGGGCCTTGCTCAAGGACCTACAGATGTGCTGAGGCTGGGTTTGAGCTGGCAACCTTCTGAGTACAGAAACACAGGCTTAGCCCACTGAGCCACACGCTGCTCCCCGCCCCGCCCCGCCCCGCCCGAACATTGCTGTCCTTTCTAGGGGATGCTTTCTCATGCAACTTGTGCTTATGACCTTGTGCTCATGACAGCCAGTTATTTGAAAATTGACGGAACATGCCACCATCGTGATAACCTTGGGGTGCGTTGCCTTCCAGATGCGAAATGAAACCTAAGAGCCCCAGCGTATTCAAAGATATGGTTTATTTATCATACATAAAAATGCGTGACACACTCCCAAACCTGAAATTATGATTTGGAGCCATTTGTATTACACTGTGTTGGTGAGTTACCAGAGTCTCGTGGTCTGTGAAGGTACCATTCATATAGACAGGAAGGATGCAACATTAACAAAGTCTGGTTTGTTGGTATAAATTTGGTTCACTTGTTTTTTGTTGTTGAAGAATTGTTTGCGCATTCATAATCAGATCAGATATTCAATATTTGAATGGGATGGTTCCTCTCTTCACCAGTTTTGTAGTATTGGATTAACAGCTTTAATTTATTGTTCCTTATTAATTCTTCAGGTAACCAATATTTATTCTTAGACTTATTCAGCAACGCATGCTTGTCCGCTGGATGAAACCCCCCCCCCCCCCACTCCTACCCATCCTGCAAAAATGATCTCCTACAGACTGATCTAATCAATAATAAACGATCCTATGATGCAATTTATTAGAAAGCCTGGTTAGTCCCTTAAGGGTCTTAACTGTGACTGATTGTCTGACTAGGGAACTGGGGAGATATATTAAGATGTATTCTGATGTTTTATCTGTCTGTGGCCAGTGGGTGGCGCAATGCTTAATGACATGGACTCTTAAACCTACTAGTTCAAGTTCCTGGGCCCCCTAATGAGCCGCTGATGAAGGAACCTAACCTTCTTTACTATGGTAAAATATCCAGCTGTGTGTGGGCTATGAGAACACAAACGCACGGCTGGTGGAATTCTTCATGGTAAGCTGGACTCCCCAGGATGACAGCCATTCCGAATGGGTGTCCTTTGTGCAATTTTCCCCGAACAGCATCAACCCCATCATTGTGCCCTGTGGCCGTCTGAAAAGGATTCTCTAGAAGCTCTGCCTCCAAATTAGCCTGCATAGCTAAAGGTTCATGTCTCCTGCAGTAGGGGCCGTCTCTCCTGACGGTTCCATATGACTGCAGTGGCAAGGAATGCTGGGAACTGAGACACAGCCATGTATTCTGACTTTAAGCAATGCAATTGTTAGAGAGTCACGTGTTGCTTTTCCACCGGCATACAGGAACCAGGCCGTACCCAAGCCGTACCACGAAGAAAGCCTAGTTACAGCGCGGTTCCGGCTCGCTTCGGTTTTCCACTGCAGAAGGATCGGCTCAGTAAAGGCGTTACTGGGTTTGGAGAGTGACAGTGATGTAAATCCAGTGGTGTACATTATGATTTAATTTAAGTGCTAATTTACCGCTAGCAAGTCTTGCCTCGTTATGTTAGCATCAAACATTTGCGGAATTTGCATTTGCTTACGTTGATGTACATTATGAATTCATTCCGTTCAGATGCTGTTCTATAGTACTTCATCAAGTAGGAGGTTGGAAATTTCCGGGTTCCAGGTTGTCGGGAATGCATCAATACATCATGATGTGCGATACTACAAATAATGATTAATATATAAAATATGCCTTTTTTTCCTTCAGATAATCCATGCATATGGAGATACACCAGTATCGCCAAGCATTTCCACCAATCAGACATTGGTGATGCTGGCTTTCTTATTTCTTCATACATTTGTTCATTGATTTGTGAGAACAATCGTTCTCTCTCTCTCTCTCCCCCCAAGTGTCTTGGGGTGACTAAACTTCCTAAATTTCTCTGTATTTTGAATTGTATTGTCATTGCATTGCATTGTCTTGACTTTTACTAGACTTCTGTTTTATCCCTTATTCCCATGACATTATGTGTTGTTAGTTCAACGCTCCACTTGTTGAGCTAGCTCTATTTTTATAAGACATTTATAGTGTGGTAGAAGACTTAAGTACATTAGTTGTTAAGTCCAGTATGGTTGGGTGCTAAATGTTTAAATAAAAAAAAATGCCTTTGCTGTCTATGCCCACCTGTTATAGCTACAGGATTAGCAGCCACTGTTTCGCAAACGTTTAATCTAACCTAACAACTGACTGTTTAATCAGGCCTTGGGCCTGTGCCTCCTCAGTTTAACCCACCCATATTAGCTGACAGCAATTTACCAAAGTGTAATTTGTTTAACCAGCTAAATGTTGAATTTAGCTCCTTTCCAGACCCCGTTTCCTGGCTACACTAACAAACTGAGTGTGAGTTACCATCGGAATCCAATCTGACATCCGCTTTCGGGGGCCAAAATCTGCTATGAAACAACAAGCTGGAATAAATAAAGAATTTTATTTGTTAAACAGATTTTTTTTATGTTATTTGCAGTTTTTGTCTGGGGTATTTGTATGCACACTTAAAAGTAAATCCTGTCAGACCCGTAGAATAATGTATTTACCATTTTTCCCCAAACATATTTATATGTATATACATTTTAAGAAATTAAATGACATTTTCGAGTAAATATGTCTATTTTTTATTGAATGGTATCTGAAGCGTTGTATATATTACGCTGGACTAGGAGACTTCTGGATGCAGCAACATAAAACCATTAGCGCTAAATCCGGCAAATCTCCCAGCGAGCTGCGTTGCCCATCCTGGCATCCAGCGGGCAGTGAAGGTACTGCAATTCCAGCGCAGGCTCAGCTGTGGCTCATGTGATCCCATGATTCCAAAAGGCAGATACTGCATTCCTGAATCTTAGCACTTTGATATTCATTTAATATACGGACGCACTGGCTATTCTTCCTGTGACACAGTTCGGCGAATTGCATTCAGTCCTGTACACTAGGAGCAGCGTACATGCAGTGCAGCAACAGATACAACAGAAGTGTCGGCGTTTGAGCTCCTGATGTTTGATTTAAAACACGTGCGGGGCACCGCTGGGTCTCAGAGGAGCGACACCTTCTCTGAATGCTGCATATAGAGGGATCTACGGGCTGGCCTGTTTGAATGGGGTAAGCAAATAACTTTTAAGATTGAGTGCAGTATTTTGTATTTATATGTCAAGTTTAACTCAAAGAAGGCAGTTTTGCTGAGTCAAAGGTTTCTGTGTAATTAAATTTAGCTGGCCATCAACACTGCTTGATGTTAATGTGAAGGGTAGTAGCCCGCATTTAGCACACTAACATTAAAAATGTGCTCGGCCAGTATGTAAATTTAATTCGATATATGGTCTTACAAAATCCGCTTTCAAAAGATAATAGCTAAAAAGGCGGCTGCTTTTGGGAGATGTATATTCAGCATTTTCAATAGAGGGATTTGCTATAAGGAAACTTGATTATGGGAGACAGCTGAAATAAAAATATACTAGCATGACCCCCAGGAACTCTAGGAGCTGTACTTATGAAAGCTGAACATTTGATGGATTATATAGCATTGATCCGTTGCTCACCGTTTAACTTCTTTTGCTTTCTTAACCCGTGACTGACAGACTTTCTCCCCTCTGCCCATGCATATTTTATAATTCAATGCGCATTTAGCATGGTCATAATGATGATGTTTCTTTAATCGCTTCGAGGGCGAGATGTTGTCTTATAATGGCACGCATCCAGCAATCCATTAATTGCTTTGCGTATATGGAATATGAATGTTTTTCTAACACCGGTATCAGACGTGGTCAGACGTTTATTTTGTACCCTATACTAACAAAAATTCAGTGGCTGTTCATCACTGAGAACTATAATGCTGGAGATGCTTGGTATGATCTGCATTTTGTTTCTCGTGAAAGCAGCAGATACTGCGAACACTAAAGTGAACCTGACCTGTAGTTTTGTGTTTGCAAACTTGCACTCATTTGTTGCTTGCTAAATAGTACGAGTCGGACACAATTTTGCATGGCAATGTGGCTAAACGTATTGCAGTATAACTTCTATTGCCTTTAGAAACATTAAATTTGAATACTGTCAAATTATACTTTCTGTTCTAACTCACACGCCGCTTTGAGATACTGTAAGCGGAAGTCGATGGTAATATGAACTGAGAGGCGCTTATGTAGTCCGACCAATAGAAAAACAGGATGGTCGTGATCGACAGACCGGTCTAACGAATCGTGCGACCTGTTATTAGGGGAGTCATTTATCCGGTCCTATAAAAATTGCCACGAGTTGGCATTGTAAGGGAGAATCCATCTTGAAGGCAAATTTGTGGCGCGGTGTAGTTTAGCAGTAAGTAGCTATGAAATTATTAAAAACGATCACGCAAGCCGGTCTTTTAATGCCGGCATTGTCGTGTCCGCTCTCAACTGAATATGTTGCGCCGTTGCTGACTTTCCCTTGTGCAATGGATGATAATGTATTTAGATATTAGCTATGAGCCTCTCGCTGGTTTGCATGGCAAGCCTGAGGCCTCGCCGAATAAGCAATTATGTAAGAAGGAAATATCCCGTTATGCCGCATGAATGATGTAATAACGCTATTTAACTGTATCAATATTAATGCAACAGTGTGTCGTTGTTACACGTTTGCAGATGTGTACAGAAGCGGCGCGGAACTGTATCGTAACTGTGTCCCATTGGTGTTGATGTTTAGGTGTTTAACGAGTCCCGTTTTATCAGTCAAAATGCACGCATGCTTTTATTAATTACTGTGTCTGTGTAAAGCAGATAGATCGGGAAAGCTGCACGGTTACCTAACTGCTTTCCCCTGGTGCAGATAAGCCGCGATGTCCGACACTGAGCAGCAGTTCATGGAGACCTCGGAAAATGGCAACGAGGGCGACGACCTGAACGGGGCCGAGGCTGCCGAGCAGCCGGACTATCAGGAGGAAGCGGCGGTGGAGGAGGAGGAAGAGGAGGAGGAGGAAGGCGACTCGCAGCATGGCGCCGAGGATGGCGGGCGGATCAACGCCAGCAAGGGCGAGGAGGATGCGGGGTGAGGGCCGGGTGACGGGGGATCCCGGTGCGGGACGAGCGATGCTACGCTTTCGGGATAAGCCCCTTTGTTCCGCCGGCTTTGTTGGCGCCATATGCTGCCTTATGGGGGATGGGCAGTAACTTGGTCCATGTCTTGGGTGGCTTTCTTACCCAAACTATCCATTCGTTGTAAGGTTTGCTTAGTGATTAGGGGTGCTGTCGTGGTCCTCCTGAGCCACGATGCGGGGGCTGGTGGCTCGGAAGTAAGGTGACAGTGGCGGCCTGGCTTCATCCTTCATCTCACTTTGATGGAGGGCAGCATTGATGCTCTGTCGTTTGTTCGGATGTTCGTTACAAACCCCGCACTCTGATTGGGATTCATATGCAGTATAGTTGACTCCTGCCTGATTTCAGTCAGAAACATATTAGAGGTGGAAATTTCCGGTACAAAAAGTAAAAATACAGACTATGATGTTTCAGCCAACCAGCTGAGTACTGAGGACTGAATCTTTATACTGAACTGGTCGGTTGAAACAAAATCTTTGTCTGGATTTTTACTGCCTGTCACCTGAAATTTCCACCTCTGGTGTTTCAAGTGATTTGAGAGAGCTTTCCAAAGTTAGCTTCTTCTGTAATGGTTGCTAAAAAGCATCTTTGTTTTCCAGCAAAATGTTTGTTGGCGGACTTAGTTGGGACACGAGCAAGAAAGACCTCAAGGATTATTTCTCCAAGTTCGGGGAGGTGACTGACTGCACGATCAAGATGGACCCCAACTCGGGACGGTCGCGAGGATTTGGCTTCATCCTGTTCAAAGACGCCACGAGTGTGGAAAAGGCAAGCCTAGCACCTTCAGTTAGGCATGCATGCATGGAACAGTAAACCTTGAGTGATTTCCAGAGGTGGGGATTTCAGGTCCTGAGAGTACAAATCCAGACCGAGATTTTGTTTCAACCAACCAGTTGAGTATAAAGAGTCACAGGCACAGAGTACTCAGCTGGTTGGTTAAAACAAAATCTTGGTCTGGATTAGCACTTTCGGGACCTGTTATCTCCAGCTCAGGTGGTTTCTCCCAGACTCTCGTGCCACAATAGAAGACATTGCTATAAAAAAGTAGCCATTGTCTCCCAACCCAGCAATATGTACCTAGCATCACCGTATCAACATCAAATCCCAGGGAATACCTACAAATTGCAAGTTGCTTTTGATACGAGTCAGATAAATGAGTGATTGTGTTGTAAACAGGCGATGGGTAGTAATGCTTAGCGATGTCTCAGAGATGATAGCCTTCAAAACGCCGCAATTGGTTAATCCAGCATTTCCTTTCCTCCCCAGGTGCTTGAGCAGAAAGAACACAGACTAGATGGGCGACAGATTGACCCAAAGAAAGCAATGGCGATGAAAAAAGAGCCAGTTAAAAAAATATTTGTTGGTGGTCTCAATCCAGAGACGACGGAGGAGAAGATCCGGGAGTACTTCGGGACCTTCGGAGAGGTCTGCTGCGTTAAATCAAGCCAGATGTCTTCAGAAAAATATAATTCCTGCTTTCCTGATTTTCACTCTTGTGTTGTCCCCCAGATTGAAACCATAGAGCTTCCAGTGGATCCAAAGACAAATAAAAGGAGGGGATTCGTCTTCATCACGTACAAGGAAGAGGCATCTGTTAAGAAAGTGCTTGAAAAGAAATACCATAATGTTAGCGGAAGCAAGGTGTGTTTGATACGGGCCTGTGTGTGATGGGTGAATTAACATGCAGTGTTGCTTTAAGGAGCGTTATTGGAATTGTCAATGTCTAAACTGCGATGTCCCCTTAACGTTCACTGTATGCTTCCTCCTCCCTCAGTGTGAGATTAAAATCGCTCAACCCAAGGAGGTTTACCAGCAGCAGCAGTTCGGCGGCCGTGGCTATGGACGTGGCAGGGGGCGAGGTAGGGGGCGAGGTGCAGAGCATTCGGTGGCGGAGACGAAACTGTGTTTCTGTGTTGCCCGGTGATTCAGTGGGTTCTCGTTGTAGGTCAGGGCCAGAACTGGAACCAAGGCTACAACAGCTACTGGAATCAAGGTTATGGCGGTCAGGGGTACGGATATGGTGGCCAACAGGGATACGGAAGCTACGGCACTTACGGCAACTACGACTACTCATCTGGTTACTACGGCTACGGAGGGGGATATGATTATAGTAAGTGTGGACCTCTGTGAGCGCTCTGATTGGCTCAGTCGTCTTTCCTCAGTATTGTGGTGCTCAGCCTATCTCTCCTCCTTCCAGACCAGGGCAATACAAGCTATGGAAAATCTCCGAGGCGTGGAGGCCACCAGAGTAGCTACAAGCCATACTGATCGCGCGCGGCATAGGTACGGGCCCGTAGCTCTCGCGTCTCGTCTGGCTGGTTTCAAACTCCTTGTTTTGGGGGATGGATTGTAATTGAGGAATGGATCTTTTGGGATTGGATTAAAGCAGGAATCGGTCGCTGTGGTTTACCGGCAGAGTTGGGAATTTCAGGCCCAGAATGTAAAAATCCAGACCAAGATTTTGTTTCAACCAGCCAGCTGAGTACTCTCACTTTTTATACTGGCTGGTTGAAACATCATGGTCTGGATTTTTACTTTCTGGATCTGAAATTTCCACCTCTTTACCAGTAACGCGAAATGACCATGTGACCTCAGCGTGGTTTTTGGTGGCTTAAACTTCATGTAGGTATGATGGGCTGTCCTCAAGAAGCACACAATAGGGACCTCGGTCTAGATTTTTGTTTTAAGAATCCCCGCCTCTGTACTTCATTTGTCGTGATTTGGTTTTGCCAGACGAATGTTCGGACGTAGTCTTTCTGCATTTCTGTCTTTGCTGTTTTGTTGACACTTGTTTTGAAGACTAACTGTAGAACTTACTTTGTTTTTTTGCTTTGCCTTTAAGGAATGAAGTGAGTCAGAGCAAGACCCTCCGCGGCGAAGGCAGCAGCAGCAAACATGGGGCCTAACTTGCCTTGGGAGTCTGCAGAATTAGACTCGTGCTCCATTTTGTACAGTCGAGGAACTGGGGAGACAAATGTCACTTTTCCTTTGTTTTATATATATATTTTTGTTTGTTTATTCTGTCATACACATTTCCAGAGATGGAAGTGTTATTTTTACTGTACTTTTTGGTACCTTTTTTGGATCTAATGTATTCTATGGTTGTATTTTACATGTATCCTGGATAATCTGCGAGAGATGAAATCAAGAGACGACAGAACTTTTGAAATAAACAATTTGACTTATTTTTTTCCCCCCCCCATGTTTCTAGATTTTTTTTTTTTTTTTTTTTCGTACGTCTTTCTGGCTTGTCTGGGGCATTGAGGCAAGATTCCGAGAACAAATGAATTGAATTAAATTTAATCGTAAGCTTTTCTTCTAGTTATTTTGTGAGTGTTTGACATGTAGATATGGGCAACCCAGCTTTTTGTTTGTTTTATAAAGTTATCTGCATTTTTAAGTGGCTTTTGATAGCGTAATTACACCCATAACATGCACACCTGCTAATGTATAGTCATTACTCTTCCACTGGAATTTAATTCCGCTAGTGACCTGGCAAATTCTTAGAAATAAACTTTTGGTTTATTATTTGTGTGGATGTTTGATTATTAACTTATAATAATTCTGATCGATATGGATTCTGGCAGTTACCTAAATCGTTGGCATTTTGAAATGGATTCTGGTTGCTTGTAAGATTCCTGTGTGTTTTGACTGCTCCTTGTATTAGCTGTTGAATATAAATATTGATTTGGATTGGGTGTGCATTCTGTGAGTTTTATACAAGAAACCTTTACCATTACTCCTAACGGCACTGTATTGGCCTTTTAATCCAAACAAAACTCTTAGAAACACTGTCTGGTTGTTTTTGTATGCACTTGCAACGGATGATATTTTTATGAAAGCGATTTCAAACAAAACCATGAATGAAACAATGTAAATTCGACTGATCTTTCAACAAAGCGAAAATATCAAAACAATCAAAGCAATGTCACATGATCTTAACATGGTCAAAAATGGTGTTTGGCCAACTGATTTCAAATCAGCCACCTCGTTTTCAGCTGTGATGAGTATGTCATTGATGACCGACGTAACCCATTCCCTTAGTGTAACGATGGCTAACCAAGCTCATTCCTTAGTAATCTTATCTAATCTGCCTATTACAAGCAACACATTCATGGGAATAAATATTTACATTCAAATGTTTACTTTATATATTTTGTTTATAAATTTCCCGTGAGGAGAAATTGCTACAACAGGCACTTCACATATTCGGGAAGTGTGCCTTGCAGTACACCAATCAGCCATAACATTAAAATCACTGACCGGTGAAGCAGATAACGCTGATTATCTCGTTAGAGTGGCACCTGTCAAGGGTGCCATTGTATTTTAGGCAAGAGAACAATCAGTTTTTGAAGTTGATGTGTTGGGAGCAGGAAAAATGGGGAAGTGTAAGGATCCGAGTGACTTTGACTTGGGCCAAACTGTGATGGCTAGACAACTGGGTCAGAGCATCTCCAGAAGGGCAGGTCTTATGGGGTGTTCCCAGTATGAGGCAGTCAGTATACTGAAAGTGGGCCAGGGAAGGCCTACTGGTGAACCGGCAATGGGGTCATGGCCTCCCAAGGCTTATTGCTGCATGTGGGGAGCGAAAGCTACACGAGAGGGGCAAAGAGAGAAATCGAGAAGGAGAAGATAAAGATTGAAGGAAGGAAATACTGAAGAAAAATCAACAGGTCAATTCACTGAAGTGGTAAGTGCGTGAGGTTAAATGGTAGCTATCTTTGCTAAATTGTCATGAATGTGCGGCAGTCCAGGGTTACAATTATCCCCTTTACTCTCAAACTGGGGCCTGTTGTGTTGGAAAGAACTGAGGGTCAAGTGGGCGCAGTGATGCAGTGTCCACCATCCCGCAGGTGGCTAAGTCTCTTAGTCCTGCGATCGGAAGGCTGCTGGTTTGAGTCCTGGCCTTGGCAGAGTAGTCGCATGTCAGTGCCCCCCCCCCATGCATGACACCTCCATGCATGACCGTCAACTGGCTGGTCTATCAGGTGTTCGAAGCACAGTTCCCCTCTTGAATATGTCAGCAATTCATACTGGCACAGCTGTCCTGATTAAAGCTCTTTCATTTCCTGCTGAATTTCCTCATTATCTCAGTGCTTAACTACATAGAAACGACAGCATACTCGACCTGGTTAGCTTGGCAGATTGTGGTGATAAAACTTTTTAATTTGATGGTTCAGTAGGCACAGGGATCCTGCAGTGTTAATTCTATAATGGGGGTGGCCATTAGTTAGGGGGGGTCCTTTCTGGATGTCTTTTGTTTTCCCAAAAATTCTTTGAGGAAAAATTTAAAGAGTGAACACATGTTCTCTCAGAAGTTCTACTAAAACACCAATAACAACGCTGGAAGGTATTAACTGGCTTCAAATGCCCCTGGCACCTTAAAGGCAGATTAAATATAACAGGGTTGCACAAAATAATTGCACTGTTTCTATTGGTTTCTGTATGTCTTTTTAAAAAGGGAGCATTTAAAGTCTGTTTTTGTAGCTTTCATGGAACATGAAAATGATCATTAAAAAATGGCGTCATTTTGTCCATCACTGCAGTCAGCAGTAGGTGTCACTCTCGAGAAACGATAGAAGGGAACTTAACAGAAGGTGAGACAGGCTACTCCATATCCTCGGTACATATAACTCACGCTAAACAGCAGGAGTTAATAATGATAATTGATGCTTTATTGATCCCTGTGGAGAGTCTCGATTAGAAATACGGTATCTTAAAATTAGCAATGTTACCTTCAAAGTCGAGGCTCCGAGGCATGTATCGCGTACGACCGGCAGTGTTCGCTGAAGCCTTCACTTTGAAGCTTGTGTCAGTGTCGGAGAATCATGAAATCGACTTGAAAATGTTTTTTGGTTGCTTGCAGGTTGATAAGATCAGTTATTGATCCAAGGTGGAAATTCTTGACATGATTTTGTTCTTTTTTGATGTCCTTCCTACTATCTGAAAAGTAAAACCACTATGAAAGAGGCAATATTCTCTACTCGGAACACAGGGTCTACACATATTGTTAATGTAAAAAATGAGAAGTTGGCCAGGACTCAATAGAGTGAAACTACTTTTAGTTCTGAATAAAAATGTTCCTTCCCACACAGTGGCATTCCGCTGTCTTTACTAAAGCCTCAGTCCCAGTTACAGAAGTACGCATATCAGTCTATTACAATCTTCATTACCCCCCCCCCCCCTCATTTTAATCAAGTCAAAGCTGTATATTAGATATTGACCAATAGGTGGCACAGCACTTTCACAGTCAGCTTCTGTGCCACAGTCCGTCTCGAGTTTCCTGAGCAGCTCTGTGGCATAACTGTCACATTGCTTCTTGTTCGGATTGCAGGCAGCTGGTCATCGTTAGTAAAGAGCATCTTAGGACTGGACTAAGTTGAAGTAATCATTTCCAAGTTTGAGTTTCCACTGCAACTCTATATAGACATTTTGGGTGCTGCCTTACATTTAGAATCGTCATTAGGCGCAATTAGCAAAGCAAGTAGCCATATCGCATCAAAATGATCTGGATGAAAATTTTTAGCTTTGCATTTATTAAGCAGGGACACTAATCCAAATTGACGTAGAGCTGAGAAGCTAAGGGCCCACAACGCTAACGTTATTGTGCCAGCCACAGGATCTGGACCTTTGACTTTTCGTCATTGGCACAAGTCCAGTAGCTGTAATCAATATTAATAAACGATGTTTCCGCCCGGTTTCGAACCGGGGACCTTTCGCGTGTGAGGCGAACGTGATAACCACTACACTACGGAAACTCACGACTTTTGCTGTGATATACTCACATAAAGATACTAGAATATTAAGAAAGTTCTTCCTTATAGGCAGAATGTGTAGTATCCATATTTTTCTCGGTCATTTTTTGTCTCGGTCAAGTGTGTGAATAACCAATCGTTAAAACGAGTTAGCAAGATTTAGTTCTCTCGAAGCACACCTTTCGAAGGCACTATTGTCCACTATTGTCACTAGATGGTGCTATTGAGAACATCATGCAATAAGCGGGTGATTTAATGACTACAAATGTAGCAATGTAAATAAATCAAGGAAATATTAACTTAAAAAATATGGCATACTTTTTCATTTGGGAAACATTAATAAAAGAAAAACACATTCCGTCCTACATGTTTGTTTTAATGTATTTTTTATGGAAATCGATTCAGCCCGTGGAATGCAGGTGTAAATAAGGATTACAACTCTCAGCAAAACGGAAAATAAGTATGATCAGCGTTCATGACCTTTATTCCAAATTAAACGGTTGTTAACCTTTGCTTTTAAAATGCTGAAATGTTGGTTCCATAGGTGACGATGCGGCTGAAAAGGTCAAATGAAATGTGCATCATTAGCGGAAAACGATGTCATTTTGGTAAATCCATACTATTATCTTTTTGTTTCTAAATAAAAATGTTTTGTGCTTTGTTTACTAGCATTTTGCACCTTTTATATAACTCTTTTGAAAATAGTTATATATATATATTTTTTTTTAAATAATTTTTCTAAAGTTTTTGTTTTCACCTCTGAACACAAGAGGGCAGTGTATGTGTACTTTAGGTTCTGCAGGACAGATGTTTCGTACATAATGTACTCATTGGGCCTTACAAATGTTACCACGTCTGCTGCGTTTGTTTTCCGTCTCCCTGTTCCCTGCTTTGGACTAAAAATTTACTGTCCTCTACAGCAGTCACTTAACAGTCAGCACTGGTCTTGGCAAAAAGCTCCACTGGAAAAAATGGAAACCAAATGCAATAGAATCAACTATTTCATTTAGTAGCTAATCAATGTAACAATAATAATTAAAAAGGATACGAGTCTCATGATTGTCACATCACAGCCACCACAGCATTCAATTCTGTGGTTAATTATTACAGAACCGCGTGTGAGTATCACTAAATTTTCACACTGGGAAGAATAAGTTCTTGTTGTATATAATTTTTCACCACCAGCCATTATGGGGCAGCGCAGTGACTGACTGCTCTGGGACCAGGGTTCGAGTCTCTGCCATAGCTCCATGTGTGTAGAGTTTGCACGTTCTCCCCATGTCATCGTGGGATTTCCTCCGGGTACTCCGGTTCCCCCCCCCCCCCCAAACCTGCTGGCATTAACTGGAGTGCATGTGTGAGTGAATGGTGTGTGAGTGAATGGTGTGTGAGTGTGAGTGAATGGTGTGTGAGTGTGAGTGAATGGTGTGTGAGTGAATGGTGTGTGAGTGTGAGTGAATGGTGTGTGAGTGAATGGTGTGTGAGTGTGAGTGAATGGTGTGTGAGTGTGAGTGAATGGTGTGTGAGTGAATGGTGTGTGAGTGTGAGTGAATGGTGTGAGTGAATGGTGTGTGAGTGTGAGTGAATGGTATGTGAGTGAATGGTGTGTGAGTGTGAGTGAATGGTGTGTGAGTGAATGGTGTGTGAGTGTGAGTGAATGGTGTGTGAGTGTGAGTGAATGGTGTGTGAGTGTGCCCTGTGATGGTTTGGCACCCCATCCTGCCTTGCACCTGTACCCTCTGGACCCCCAGCGACCCTGAGTATGACAAGCGGCTACAGAAAATGGATAGATGGGTGGGTGGATAGATGGATGGGTGGGTGGGTGGATAGATGGATGGGTGGGTTGGTGGATAGATGGATGGATGGATGGGTGGGTGGGTGGATAGATGGATGGATGGGTGGGTGGGTGGATAGATGGGTGGGTGGGTGGATGGATGGGTGGGTGGGTGGGTAAGTCATTATTATTTTAGACATTTAAACTTCTTGGGCACATAAACTTTTGTTCCTTTGATGTTTCAGCCTGTAATACCAGCCAAAGAGCTTCAGTCTTTCCTGGGTTTGGTCACATTATACTCAGGACCAGCTGACGTAGCCTCACTCCGTCTTTCCCGGGTTCCCGTCTCTAAGAAGGTCACCTGCAACCTCAGCGGCAGCATCTCTGAAGGGCGGAACATCACCGTTCAAAAACGTATTTTATTTAGACCATTTTAGATGACCACGTTTTATTTGTCATTCCCAAGAGGTTCTGTGGCCGTTTGGTGGACGATGAGTAAGAATGGAGTCAAACGGCTTCGCACTCTCAGAAGCGCCTCTTGTGGGATTAGCGGGAAAAAAAAACGGAATAAATTTTTATGGGGGTGACATTTACAGTCTTTGCTGTTCCAGTAAAAACAGTCAAAATGTCATATGTATGAAATATGGAAAGAAATATCATTATTATATATGCAATAGATTCAGATACTAATGGGTGTGGACCTAGCTGTGGTCCATAAGGCTCGTTTACGAGGCGCTACTCTTACAGGGAGAGACTAAGACTAGGACATCCTGTCTGCGATCTGGCTGAGAAATCGTGCCCGGAGCCTCGCGGAGGTTCTGAGCTACCAGAGTCCTTCACGTAACACCACAAAGCTCAGGAGCAGCTGTGGGCGGAGCTTCCAGAGCTCTGCCTGTTCTACCAGCCCCCGCCGAGGCCGCTAATAATGGGACTCCGCAGGCCCCCAGGACTCACTGCTGTCAAAATGTCAATTTTGACCTTGTAAGTGTGTGTGCGGGTGTGGGGGGGAAATCAGGTGACGAGCTTGTTTTGTTGACCAAATCCAGAGACATCCAGGCCTGATTTTACTCGTTTTACTTCTCAAGATCCTGCTCCTGACTTGTTTGCCTGTGAATTTCACTTGTGCAGGATCCACCAAATCAATATCCATGCTCGTCCGTGGTTCCGTGTTCAGGTTTGTTCGAATGACTGAACGTGCGTTCAGGTGTATGTCACTGAAATATGTGAGTAACTGCACATTCTGTACGTTTCTTGATTTTTTTTCAGAAAGCAGGATTCAGCCTTTTATTGTCACAAGTATTTCAGCCTCATTCCATTTGTCATTATAAAGCAGCGTTTAAAGTTAGAACTCAGGGTTAGCCAACTTTAATGCTGCATGAAAAATCCATGCATATCATTTGACACTTTTCTGTACGTTTAATGCCTGCTTAGTGACTATAAAAATCATTTTACGTGATTTTATAACCACGTCTTTAAACTGAGTAAAATTTGAAAGACTGAACGTGTACAACAGATTGCTGTGTGGTGAAAGTCGTATCGTTCTCATTAAATTTTCCTTGCGTGTTCAAATGCCTCTCGGCAAACTGTACGCGGCATCTGGTGTGACCGAAAGGTAACCATCATAACTCACGGAGTTAACGGACGCTTTCAGAACCTCCCGTCTATCGTGAGGAATCAAGAACGAAACCAGAATGGAGATGTGACAGTGATGTGAAGATGCTATGTGCATAAAGATTAGTATATGGATGGAAATGCTATTTGTTTATGTTCTGTTTGTGCCTCTTGGAGCTGTGTTCGTCTGGCGTCTTGCAGCTGTGCTAAACGCCGGGGTCCTAATAACCCCCCGCCCCCCCCCCCCCAGCGCCCACCACCTCCACACACGTATAACAGACATCCCATTTCTAGACTTCACCCTTGTCTCTCTGTATAATGAGGATACAGGACGTTCCATAATTAACTGAGTAGTGTTTCTGGTCCCTTTCGTACTGTCTGGAGAAACATAGTCGGATTATATGATTATTTTATAAAAGTCATTAAAAATAACAGAATGTATCAAAATAAATGGGCGAAGTTTGATTGCAGCTGGAATTGCAGGGGAAAGTGCTTCGTGCTTGTCAGAGGTGCAGTGCAGACAGTGAAGGGGGTGGGGGGGGGTGGGATTTCACCTAGGAAATGAATGGCACAGTGACCAGAAGAGAAAGCGTGTAGCTGGTCCCACGTCAGTCGCCGTATGTAACGGTGTACAGTCATCCCCCACTCCGCTCACTTGCAGCCTAAACGGACACGTGGGTGGACTTCTGACTGCTGACTGACGGGGGGCCGTGGAAACTTGGAGACGGAGGAACGCTGCTATTCTGGAGGAAGCCGTTGGCATGGTAACCATGTCCTGACGGAACACATGACACGGGGCTGAAGATTCTATCGCCGTGACGGCAGTAGCCAGGCTAACAGTGCCAGCATCAGACTGTTGGTAGTAAGCAAGGTCAGAGACAGATAACTGAAAGAGCCATTGACTTTTTTTTAGATCTCATCTCCCTCTGTGTCAATCGCTATCCCCTTTTGGCGAGGGGGAGTCTGAATCTCGTAGTCGTCGTTAGGTTAGACGCATTTGAGCTGCAGGTTCTGGCTGATACGGGGAGAAGGTCGGCTTTCCGTGTGAGCCGGCCCGCTCGTCTGCGCATGACTCCCCCCCCCCCCCCCAACGACTTGAGACGGTGTGCTCTTCTCCTGTGGAGTGTTATATAAACTCTCTGATGCCGGCGTGGGCGTCTTGCGTAAGTGGCTTTAAAACTCCAGCGAGATGCTATTTGCTCGCTGACAAACCCTAAAGAGTTTCCTCCTTTTGAAAACTCACAATTGATTATTGTGGTTCTGTCATTTGCGATGTAGTTTCCATACGCAGACTTGTTCCCCCCCCACCTCAACTACTAAAAAAATGTTACAAATTGGCCAGAATTGCGCTTAATGTACATTTTTCCTCTGGGTAATCATTTCACCCCTACAATACATGGAAACTGGTAAACTGGTGCTTCTAAATTGCCCATAACGTATGATTATGTGCATTAATGTTTAAGTGCACATGTCCTGTGACCATATCCTCTGAGCTGCTTGAGAGAGACTCTGTGGCAATTCTAATATTTTTATATTTTTTAAGGTAGGGTTGGCAAAAGAGGGGCCATAATTCATACATTGGGGCAACCTTTATAATTAGCCAATGATATGTTTTGAATCGGTGAGTGACAGGTGAAGGGGCATCCCGGGGGCCAATCAGCTTTCAGCCCCTGTGGCCCCGCCCCTGCATATGCACCTCCCCCGGTGACCCAGTACTGTATAAGCGGTTATAAGAGGGATGGATCGTGTCACTCTCAGTTTATTTTCTTGATTGAAATGAAACAGCGACTTCATTGACATTCTGGGGCTTTGCTGCTGGGCGTCATGTGATCATGTGATGGACAAATTGGCTGAACACGAAGCAGGATGATGGAGACGCCACCGTCCGTCGTTCCGCTTCGCGTTCAATTTGTCACATTTATCCATGAATTTATAAACTGGGGGGGGGGGGCTTTTTCAGACACCACTTGTACCTTCCTGCCACTAACATTTATTTATACTGTGGAAACGCTTCCAATCTTTAGAGACGGCAGAACTTCATTCAACTGTTGATCCAGCTACTTATTTAATCGTCCAATGAATGATATCTGTGACATTCTTTGATTGTTTATAATCATTACCTGTAGCAATTTTTAAAGCGTAACGCCAAAAATTCTGGGTGTTTCTGAAATTTTGGCCACTCGTGTTCATTTGACACACCATAGGGGGCAGGGGGGGGGGAGTGGTTGACTCGGGACAGGGTATAAAACTGGCTTGCTGTGAAAATTTGGGAAAGAGGTGGTCCGAGAGCAGAATGGGTTATTCTGTAAGCTGCTTGATTCACCTTCCTGGCCAATCGCGGGGGTGCCAATCCCCCCCCTTGGATCCTCCAACTCTCGTGTCCCTCGGACCTGTTCATCACGCAGACCCTCTCATCCAATCAGCGTCTGCATCTGGATGTGATTCGGATCAATGTCCAACCGTCAGGGCTGTTCATATAGAAATATCTCCTGCTGCAAATGATGCATTTAGATTGTGCTTGTCAACCTGTCCATACCCTTTAATGATTTAATAGCACATGTAGGCAGGGGAGATTCTAGGATTTTTTTTTACCACGGGGCCAACCATATCATTAGCCAATGATATGTTTTAAATCTGTGAGTGACAGGGGAGGCGGCACTCCCGCGACCAATCAGCTTTCCGCTGGGGCCAGTGCCCCTGTGGTCCCGCCCCTGAACATGTGACCAGTGCTGTCAGGGGTCCTATTATCTACATGCCTGTTTGCCCCTAGCATAAAGTGGGAGCTCATGCAGTATAAGGGCGGTGCCAGTCAATGCCCACGTGGCGCCCTAGGCAAGCTGCACCGCTGGCGCCCCCTGTCTGTGACAGAGTGAAATCGACCGGTTAAGTCGGGGTCTCCTCAAAAGATGGCGCCCTAAACAGCCACCGGTGTCGCCGAGCGGCTTGTCCAGCATTGGCTCCAGCCCCCCTCCACACAGATGGATGGACTACAGCAATACAGCAGAAGCCTATCCTTTTTTCAGTTGATAAGACTGTACTTAGCTGATAAGCAGGTGAGAAATGCAGAGGAGAAATTCCTTTCTCAGTTTAATGCTGTTAGGATCTGTATGCAATTAGACAAATGTGTCAGAGCCATGGTGAGAGGTGTAGTGCAGGGATAAAGGTATTTAATCCTGTCATGTGATGTTATTTATAACTGTGAAGAAGCCTGTTACTGCACCCCGGATGACACAACTGGAAAGCTATTTCCACTCATCCGTAAGCTGATCTATCTTTTGGTTACATAATCAAGCAATAAAGTTGACAAGTCAATACAATACATCACTGATTTAGCTGTAAACAAATATTGCTACGAGAGACTTTGCAGCTTCGTGGGGAACAATCTGCCTTCTCCTCAAGCTTGTAGCGGCACGTTAAAATCACAGGTTTGGAACCGGAACGTAGCTGGATAGTCAAATTACAGGTGTGAACCACCCCTCTCAAAAATTCTTCTGGTTAGCGAAATCCATGGATGGGGACCCCCCCCCACCAATCAGCAAAATCTACGTATATACTGAGGGTTGCATGCCCTCCCTCCCCCCCCGTGAAATATATTTCTTACCACGGGTCTGACTTGTGCCATATCCCCAAAGCTTTAACCACAACACACTGACACCCAAAGTTGAACTAACTATACTCTGTGAAATAGGACCGGAAATCCCTTAAAAAAATACAAAATTTAAGTAAAATATGATTATTCAAATGAGTTATGCTTATGAGGTAGGAAATTGAATCAAAATGGTAGATAATTTTCATTATGCAAATTATGATTCATGGGAGAAAATGGAGAAAACAAAAAAATCAGTAATAACAAATTAGTCTCATTAATGAATCCTTTTCGGATAAATATAAATGTCTTTTGGAGTTTGTCGCTGCCGAGTGAGGAAAAAAGACAGGTGTGTTTCTCATAATTTACTTGGTAATTTTGATGCTGTATGTTTAGAACCGGCCTGGGATAAATTAAACTCAGAATGACAGCGGTATTAATGATGAACATCGTGACGCAGAGTTTAATAGGAATAACCCACAGAGTCAGTGTGGACGGGAAACTGCTTCCCATATTTTGAAATACCACAGGGTGTCAATGTTGAACAGAATAATTTAATGATGGGAAAACCTGAAATTATTCATCAGGATTCAGGCGCTCGGTAAATACTCCCCTGCGTCTTTTTAGGGGAGAGAGATGTGGGTTTTCTCCGGAACCCCAGCTGCAGGTTCTGAGGGTGTGTGAGGAAATGGGAGCCTTCTGGATCGGCCATTACGCTCCACCCGTGAGCGATTTAACTCGCCGACGAGCTGCCGCATGGCCCCCGTGGCATGTGGGCGCGGCTGCGCTTCCGAACGGCACTCTGCCCCGCACCAACGACCCGGGGCAAAGCGGCTTCTGCTTCGCGGAGACGAGGAGGGCCAGAGCAAGACGGCCATGTTTGTGAGCGAGAGCACGAGGGAAATGTGCTTCATTTCTGCAATTTTCTGCCCCCCCCCCCCCTCAAAGGTAATAAGCCAAGTATATTTTGATACTAACATCAAAGACTCATCTCTTACCCTCTCCTCCAGACCATAATAACTATGAAATTAAATAAATAAGTGCTTACGGGGTTTGAGTGCTTTTAGCATTAAAATGTGCAGATAATCCAAGCCCTGCTTTTCAAGGCTCGTAAGCCCAGGTGTTTTAAGCGATAATGTTGCAAAGGTTTACCTGCAATTTTTGGGTGAAATAAATACGATTCTACATCCTTCGCTTTGCGTATTTTTTACCAGCCACAGGATATGAAAGAACTTGGCTAGAACCCGCTAAGACTATCTTATCTGCAGTAAAAACCTTTTCTTCTCTCTCTACAGACATCCATAGGTATGTGAACCTGTAAAGATCGCGAGTTTCCTGTTGACATATTGTTCTCCAGTCGTAAATTTGGCTCCTGACATTTTCAAAGTGTTCAGAACAGATGCAAACGCTACTGTCTCAGGAAAGGGTTTGGTTTATGACACATTTGCCTATTGAGATTAAAACTTAATCAAATACAAAGGCCTATAACGGCCCCCTAAAATTGTCAATCAGTGTAACAGATGAGTGGTCATGCAAGCCTAATGGTCATGAACAGTTGTATTGCATGTTCTAAATGAAAAGAAACATATTTTAGCCAGTTATTATTGAACAATCGAAGAACAAATGTCAACGTCCAAAACTCACTCAGTCCTCATGTAATCCAACTTCCATTAAATTTCCAAAACCCACTTAAGTCCACAGAAATTTTCTGAAATGTATCCTGTGGACCGAGTGAGTTTTAGAAATCTGCTCTTCAGCTGTTCGACGAAATCCTGCGCTGCTGGAAATGCAGCAGCCCAGTCGTCCAGTGAGGTCCACATGGTCATGGTTTTGCTAAATCATGAGCCAGCGATATAAAGCATGCGGAGACTCACCCCCATGTGTCCCCGTTCTGTCGTTAGCATGTTGCTAACGCCTTGGGTATTTTTGTTAAAGCGTAACAAAAACACACTGGCTAATTAGTCGGCCTTACAGTCTGGTTCTCGTCAAGTGTCACCATCATCACGTATAGCTACACCGATCCCTTGGAAAGATTATTCCGAACAAGACGACTCAAAGTTACTGAAGGTTAGCTGAGCGTAATATTATTAGCAGAATTACTGGTGCTGTGTAGTCTGGACTGGGGAGATGATTTAGTAAGACCAACACTTGGTTGGGTGCCATTTCACAGTCTCTTTCTGGGGTATTAATCCACTAAATGACTTGTATTAGAGAGTCCTACTTCAGCTAATTAGGGCTGGTTAAACATTAATTACATTAAAAGAGCTGTATTTGGCAAGTCGCACGGCTCTAACATCCTGATACAGCCATTAAGATGATAAGGTGCTCTGTTTGGATCTGAAGCCAGACTTCCCAGTTATTATTCGGCTGTTCGGAGACATGGCTGTATGCAGATTGGAAACATCATTGCGATTTATGGTCAATTCATGGTCTTTTTTGAGGGTAGGTCTTTGGACATACACCACCGCTCAAATGTTTTCCACACCACAGATTTTTTTACCACTTTTCAATTTATTTCATGAACTGCAGATTCTTTGTTGTTAAGCATTGTAAAGTAGACTGAAAAAGAAATGAAAATATGTCAAATGAAACAAGTTATCTTTATAAAATGGAAAGAGTGTGTAACAGTGCATGTCTGACATCCTATTAACTGGTTGTGTGGTGATGGCAGAGTCAGATTCTAGGCCGTCCTTTATCTTTAAACGCACTAGTTACCTGTTTTGTCCCGTGAAGCAGAAGTATTTAATGTCCCTTGTAGAAAGGATGCCTGAATTTTCTCTTCTGTTATAACTGCTAGCCGAAGTTACTTTGCTAAATCAAAGATATGACATTTTCTTGCTAATAAAGGTACTCAGATGGTGATCATAATGGTAATTTATTTGTTAGCGAAGAATGTTGAGTGTATTATTAGTAAATATTAACTGAGTAATATGCAAATGTGGAAAATGTCATTGTGTGCGAAAACATTTGACTGGCAGCGTAGGTACAATTGTTCCGTCATTTTTAGCTATGGCCTCTGTTCCTCGATGTTTCTTATGACACAGTTTTGTTTGGGATCAGCTATCACACAGGTGACGGACTCATGTGTGAATGAGATACACTGAAATCACCAAGGAAACATGCATGCATCATTTGGAAAGTGGTGAAATATGTTAATATATCTTTCTTAAGTACTCACTCACGATCACTTCTATCCATTTCGTATTTCGAATACAGCAGCTAAATTTGTTCTGTTCAACCACACCTGTCGCTTGTCCAAACTGTAAGATTTAATTCCTTATTGCCTTTAAGAAAGATGCTGATTGAAAAGTCTTGGGGTGACCATGGTTGGATCAACTGGGAACAGTTCTAAAATTAATAAGTCTAAAGAGAAGAAATACAATAAGTTTTAAGTATTTGTGAATGTTTACTGACGAGCATTTACTAAAATCAAGATTAAAAGGAACAACAAAAATTCATGTACGGGGTTTACAGAAATAGCCTAAGCTAACTGGGATTAAATGTAAAGCCATTCACTTATACTGCAAATAACATTTGTTAGATGTTCAAATCCTCAGTCTGGATACCTTGATTGTTAACTTATTTACCTGTGTGTTTGTTTTTTTTTTTGCTTATTCTAATCACTAACTTATGTGATTACATCCACAGAACGCAATGAGCTGTAACAGTATATTGTGCATGTAATGAATCATACATAAAGACTGCTAGAATTTTCTTTAGCTTTGGTGTTATATACTGTAAACTCAAATTAAACCAAGTTGTCAGCAATGAATCCCACTGGAACGCTAACTCAGACGAATAATTCATGATGGCACATTATTTCTTGATCACGGTTATGCAGGTTAGTGGCATTAGTATTTCATAACATGTGACGACCAATCATTAATCAGACATGAAATGATTTCTCATTGTGAATTATGGTAATTACTTGATATCGACGAGGGGTCTAGCCAATAACCAGGAAACACTTTACAGTTAATGGAAAAGGACTCTACAGGTCAAGTCACTTGAGCGAAATCCAACTAAATACGCAGAACAGTCATTACACTGGTAAAATAATGTAATTTAATAAGATCTGTGCGGCATTACTGAAACCCAAATAAACCATTCATTTTGTATATAAATTTCATAAATATTTCTTGCATTTTCAGGTATTAACATACAATATTCCACAACATTTACGTGAACGCTAAAAACCCAACAGATTTTAACAATTAATTAGAAACAACAGGCAAAGAACACTTGATTGGATAAGTGCCTTCAATAATAATTCATAAGCTCAAGTATGACCAATTGCCTTCCTGATGATGTAAGAAGCTGATTAGCCTCCACCTGGGTTCAATTGTACTAATTGTGATTAATTGAAAATAAAGGCAGCTACTCCTGGCTGTTCTGTGTCCTTTAAGAAAAGGCAAAAATGAGCTTTCACGTGTGTTTTGGAGGGAATGGGCATTAAAAGGTTTTTAAGACTTTAAATATCCTTTGGAAGGTTTTGTTGGCAGCTATTAAGAACTCAGCATATGGTACCATAAAGACTTTACTAAGATCCTGTTGTTCCATCAAACTGGATGCGTAAACCAAGGGGCAATTATTCAGCACGGGCAGTGAGAGCCCTAAGGCAGCACTGAAGAAACTGTGGGCGTCTAACAGAGAGTCGTGTGTGTGTGTGTGTGTGTGTGTGTGTGTGTGTGGCAACAGTACTGCTCTGCACAAACCTGATCACTCCAGAAGAGAACTTCTCGATAACGTGAACACCAAGGCCGTCCTTATGTACACTGTGGGAACAGATTTACTTATCTGACAAAAACCAGGATCTTTGGCCTGGATGCAAACCAGCCTCTAGCAAAAGTCTGAGTCATTCAAAGAGGACGGACTCCCTGTAGGGTGGTGGGGGGGGGGGTGAGAGGATGCGTGACATTTCCTGGGCTTGTGGGAGAAACCTTCCGTGTGGTTTACGTTTGCCGTTTTGAACCCTTCATCGCCCACAATGTGCCAGCGGTCTACGAGGGTTGATTAAAAATTAATGCCTCCATGTCTGTTGCTTATGGAGGAGAATATTTTAATAATTACTTATATTCTTTTGTGGGGGGGCACAGTCGCCTGTGCTGTTTCCTCACATCTCTGGAAGCAGGTGGAGTTTGCATGGTCTCATCATGGGGGGCTTCCTCTGGGTGCTCCAGCTACTGTACCTCCCAAAGTGCAAAATCATGCTATGGTGGTTTGGAGTTACCAGATTGCCCGTAGGTGTGCATGTGTGAGTCGGTGTGCCCTGCGATGCGTTGGCGCCCCATCCTGGGTTGTTCCTTGCCTTGCACCTGTAGCCTGCAGGATAAGCCCTGGGCCGCTGAATAGGTCATGCAGTTTCAGAAAGAGATAGATATCCATTTTTTACCTGGTCTCCAGATACTCTTTTTTTTTTGTCAATTTTGTAAAGTTGTTACGAAGTCCACATTTTTATTTCTCAACTTCTTCACTGGATGAGTAGTAGGCATGGGCGTAAATTATGTGGGGGATGGGGGGGATTGTAGCCCCCCCGATAAATCAAAACCAGCTAATACAACCCCCCCAATAATATTTTTTTCCCGTAATGGGTGGAGACCTCAAGCCCCCCCAGTGTTCCAGCCATAGTTACGCCCTTGGTAGTAGGCATGTAACATTATCATGTGATGATAAATCGCCGTACAAATCCATGACAATTCAAATCTTAGAAATAAAATCAGATTATTATTAGGCTGCTTAATCGCTTCGTTTTTTTTCTGGCTGTAATTGCGTCGTTTAGACAGCAGAAGGCGCAATAACTTGGCCCACCCCCTTACCGGCAACAAATTACTGTAACCTGCAGAAGTAAAACAATGGAATGGCGAAATGGTTATTAAGAAAAGGTCTATTTATTATTAACTCTTCATTCCTATTTCACTCAATAGGAAAATAAACGTAGCTTTTTTTTGGTAATAAAATTTTCATACATTTTTTTTTTCAAAAAAATCATGGGAAGATCGAATCGTAAACCCAGCATCATGAATCGAACTGAATCGTGAATGAAGTGATTGGTTACATGCCTAATGCATTGCGACATCCACAAAGGTCGTCTTTCAATTCTGGAGAATGAATAAGTCACAGGATTCTTCACAAGCATCTACAGAAGCAATCAGGTGATCGAATCTCACCAACCCACCGCTTCTACGCTACTACCCATTATGGCGACTTTCATCTTGCCTTTCCATTCAGCCCTCGTACTGTATGTTACTGTTTTGCCTGAGTTTACTGGGACTCAGCTTCCTTAGGAGGAATAATCAAAAAGTCAGGCCAAAGTGGGGTGACCAGATAATCCACGTCATCCTGGACACTTTGAGCTGCTTCAGGTTTTACAAACTACCTTAAACCCCAAAGGCTCCTGTGTTTGGCTAAATAGTTCAGCTCTTCTTGTGCTTTGACTGGTTTGTGTCCTTGGTTGAAAGATCCATTAACATTTAATTTCATAACATTTCACATTAACATTAGTGACACATGCATAATTATAGGAGACTGACCAGTCGGCACGCAGCAAGAACTCGGTGTTTTAGTGAAATCCAGGTCCTTCTAATTCAGATGGTACTCAACAAATCCTGTCCTGGCTCAATGTCTGGGATGACATGGATCCTCTGGACAGCCTAGACCAGGGGTGCCCAACTCCAATCCTGGGGGGCCGGAGCCCTGCACATTTTTGGGTTTCCCCTCATTTAACACACCTGATTCAACTCCTTGTGCTAATTACCACACAGCTATTGAACTGAATCATTTATGGTGAAACAGGGAAAGAACTAAGTTACACAGGGCTCTGGCCCCCCAGGACTGGAGTTGGGCACCCCTGGCCTAGACAAAAGGTTCCCTCCCCAGGTAATGGGGGTATAAATGACATTTTTCAGAAAAGTGGAACATGGACAGCCTGGATATGGTGTTACAGTCTTTGAATGAAGGTGGGATGCGGTTTTTTGGGAAAGCAGGTGCAATGCAAACTCAGCCTTTTGCCTTTCGTTTCTCTTCGAGGGGACGACTGTGTGACTTTGGTTATAACTTTAATCCCTCTATCAGCTCCCCAGTACCTAAGTCTGTTATATCTAGGAGTGAGAAGACTGGCCAGATCCTGCTGACTGATTAGATGTAAGAGCTCATGGCACCAGCGTCGAACCACAATCAGAAAGCGGCGTGTTGCAGTTTCTTTAGCCAGGATACCTTGGCAGAGATCGCTTTGAGATGGATTGTGCTCTCTAAGCAAAGCCAAGGTACACACAGTTATTTTTTTTTAATTGCCTCCACACTCAGATTCCATTTTTCAGAATTGTGACATCGGTTCGTTTGGTCGACCGGTGACGCCACTGTCGCTACATCCCGTAACAAACGAACGCGGACAGACTGTTCCGGGAAAAAGTACCAAACAAAATAACCAATTGAATTAGACTTAAATGAACATCATTACCCAAGAGCCAGGTGGCATCGAAGGAGGCTCTGTGATTCCCGGCTATATTGTCTTTAGTGTGATTTTAATATGCTTTTTTATTGCACTGTTCTGCAGCAGTGAGCTGTTTTAATATCTCCCCCGTGAATCTAGAGATCACATTGCAGCGAGTCTCAGCTTTTTAATAAAGCCCAATGAAGTTACTTAGTGTTTCTCCGAGGGAGTAAAGCTATCAAGTCATAATGCTGATTGGCTGCTTTTCTTTTGCTATTTCTCTGGACTGCAAACAGCATGACAGACAGATGGATGATGTCTATACATATTCCTGTAGTAGCTGCACGTTCGTTGCAATCGATTTTGATGCTGTGGAGCAGTGTGTTGCTCAGCAGGCTGGGTCGCTGTACTTGTGATCAGAAGGTTACTGGTTCTAGCCCCAGCCTCTACAGAATAGTCACATGTCTGTGGGCCCTTAACCAAGACCTTTAACCCTCAGCGCTATGGGCCCGACTGCATGTGGTTGCCCTTCACTGCCAAGCTTGCTCTCGTCTCTATGTCTGTTTGTCACAGAGAGCCAGGAAGAGGTAGGCGAGAAGAGAATTTCCCCACAAGGGATCAACAATGTGTTATTATTATTATTGTCTTCCTGCACAATTCGCCTGATGCTGTGGTTCTGTGTTAAATTTATATTCTACCCTTTTTATGTCCGCAAATGACATTATGTGGCATATTTGCTCCTCACCGGCATGTGATCTGATAGGTGCGATCCCACAGCAAACCTTCTGCTTCCGTGACATTCTGGGGTTCCGTGTGCAGGTCGTGACCTCATTCTTGTGAGACTTTGGTCCTCGCACGGCACCATGTTAATTTCTGAGGAATAACATGAGCAGAACTGACTCACTCACAGGTAATCCGGGGATGAATGCCGGGCTGTGAAGGTCCAAGGTGAAAATCTTACAAGTCTAATTCGTTAATTGGATCTGGTGTATCTATATATAATAAAAAAAATATATATTTTTTTTTTTTTTCTTTTCCAGCTGTGTGCCTTATAAAAATTGTTATGAATTCACACATATGGTTAACCTTTGGGGCTCCACTCATAGATGTGAAACAGGAGATTTTTTCTGAAAAAATTACAAGAAATTTGAAAACCGGTAGACAATGTGCTCCTGCAGGATACTTCAGGTCTGGAGACCACACATCTATGCGGAATTCAGATCATTGAGTGATGCCTAATGCCTAAAAATAAATAATATCAAATGGTGTAAAAAGAACTGGAGATACTTGCTTAGTGTGCAAAAACCCTCTACAGTACTTTCCATAAAACGTATAAGGGCTGCATCTTGTAATGCGAGGGATTAACAGAACTTTAAAGCGGAAATGCAGGTCCAATGGCTCTAAAGATTCTGCCATTTTTCCTGTGACTTCCTCAGGTCCGGTGGCAGGTCCGGCAGAACCAGCAGGAATGTTCTGCGCACTAGAACCTCAACGACCGTGCAGAAAACAGGCAAAGCAAATCTAGATGAGATGCCTTAAGACCTTCATGAGTTCCGAGCTTTATAATGATGTCGTTTGTGCTGCAGATGAAGCCAGGAAGGATTCGTACTGTAAGTCTCACGTTGGGCCGTCATTTTGTCTAGCAATCAAGGCTTGGCGATACTGTTGTTTGCAAAGGTTTAGGGATGGAAGAAATCTCATCCCGCCTAAATTCTGTCAGATATGCTGCACTCTGGTGGCTAAAATGCCCCAGAATCCTTTGCAGTACCACACTGTGGCATGTGGTAGATGTAAGATCTAATCAGTCAGATATGGTTACTAACCACGATACCACGGTCCCAAAGACTTCGGGGAAAATAGTTAACTTGATGATGATGATACTGTAGTCTTGTTAACACTATCAGACCTATACATTTCCTCTAAATAAAATACCGTAAATGATGTCATAAAGCCGTACAGTGTATTTATAATGCAAAGTAATGTGAATAAATATATCATACATGGCATTATGATTTATACATATCAACAGAGGCATTACATGGTATATATACAAAGCCCATTTGTACCCAGCTGTTCCCCTGTGATTTTATGTATGTCTATGCACCGTGACACATTTAAATATTATCTGATCTTTTTTTAAAGAAAAAAATCTCTTTGAATGCCCAGATTTTAGTTGCCTGTGTCGCTCAGGAGATATGCTTATTTGATATATTGTGCTCCATGAAATGTTCAGGAGATCACAAGCTGCTGACCAAAGCACTGTCAGCCGACGTCTTATCTTGGATCATATGCCTGTATCTGAATCTATATGTATTTGATATGTTGACCATACAGATCAACTCTACAATCAATGTGTATAATGAATCCCAACCCAGGTGTATTTTGTAATGCCGCCAATGGGACTCGTTCACTTGCTCTGACACCTCTGCTTGTTCCATCTTGGCGTGGAGACCATGGAAACAGACCACAGCAAACACATTCTCCCTGTGCCAAGTCCAGTCGCCACGCTACCGTCATTCCCTCTGATAATCAGTTTCCCATTTTCGAGCAGAAATTCCGAGTCGCCCCTCGAGTTTTTCTTGAAGTCAGAGACTGGCATTGGTGAGACATCAAACAGTCTATTTTCACAGAGGGTTCCGCACTATTCAAAGCCCCCCTTTGGTTTGTCATCCACCAAGATCAGAGTGATGAACAGGCAGTGGTGGGGGACACTTGATCCTTGGCTCACTTGATCCTTGGCTCACTTGATCCTTGGTCCTTGGCTCAGCCCTGTCTCGCTCAGTTCTGTGTGACTTCCATTATGTAGCTCTGTTTGGTAAACAGACCTTCCAGACTTTAAAACCAAACTGAAAATGTTTTCCTTTAGGAATTGATTGTATCAAAATATTTGATCATCATCTCCTCAAGAAGCAAAAACGACTGAAACAGCAGTCAGATGTTCTCCTTGTTCAGCTCCTGAGATGGCAGATAAGCCCTATAAAAAGGATTGCAGGTTGCCTTCGTCATGTCCACCAAATCAATGAAGGCCATGATTTAATTGGGTCTGTTCCTCTGCGTAGTGTCCATTGATATTGTAGCATATGAACTTCAGGAACCCAAATGTGGTGCATGGACTGTTGGAAACAGGCAGATAAAACCGAAATCGACTCATCGTCGGGGTCACAAAGCCGGAAGGGTCAGGTTCCGGGGTAATCTGTCCTACACAGATATGGGACACAGGAGGAAAGAACAGCAGGAGGTATCGAGAGAGAAGGACACAAGGCAGGACTGGGATCATGCAGGCAGAGTAGGTCAGGGCTGCACAAAGGATATGGGGAAAATGCTCAGTAAGTGATGTCTTGATCAACAGTTTCTCGCTGATGGTGTGAAGGAGAGCAGGGATTTAAAGGGAACTGACTAAGTGTCCCCCCTCAATGGGTAATCACACTGCTTCGGCACGCGGAGAGTAACAGATGTCTTTATCTGAAGACCAGAGGGGATGATGCATTGTGGGATACGGCCGTATCTCATTATCAGAAGGATCCCCTAAAAGGTTCAAAGCTCACCATGAGTCGGGCTGCGTGAGGCTCCTTTCAGAGCAGCGTGGAGGTTTGACATCCTGCCGTGATGCCGCTTAGCGACTGGGGATTGAAGGCATGGAGGCAATCATCAGATGTGAGAATATGACATCGTTATCTGGGTCGTTGAAGGCATTTTTTTTCTAAATTGGCTGTTTGGCTATAATACATTTCTAAATTTTTTTGAATTTCCACTTTTTTTTTTTTTACATTTTCTGTAACGTCGTTGAATGAAAGTGGTTCAGCAAAATTAATGGCATTAAACCGTCGTTAATGCCGTAGATTCTTTCTAACGCTGCAGGACATTCTGCTCCTTGTAAATCATCTTCTTTGAGTAGCTGGGGTGCATCATTCTGCTTTTAGCAGCCTGCAGGGTAATGCTCGAAATCACACGTCGTCCCGTAATCCAAACCATCACTGTCACTATCTGCATCATTAGCATTTTTGAAATTGCGACTCAACAATAGCCTACCAGCAATTTCAGCAATATAATTTCTTTTTTGTCTGAGTTTTTCTGGTAATGGCCACAATTTCATACATTTTAAAATGTCAACAAATAATGTAGGGAGAGAATGGAAGCCCTTAGGCGCTGTCAGGGGTGGATGCATGGGCGGGGCCACAGGGGCCCCAGATGGAAGCTGATTGGCCACTGGAATTCCCCCTCCCCTTTCACTCACCGAATCAAAGCATATCATTGGGTAATAAGGTTGGCCCCTTTGTTGTCCCCGCCCACCTCAACAAATCCTGGATTCACCCCAGGGGGCTGATTTGTTGGGGTTTAACGAAGGGGAGAAGTGCAGCTTGTGGCATAAAATGGGACAGACATGGGTAAGGAGAGTCCCTCCGAGGAGGAGGGGTGTCACGAGTGGCCCCGGGCGGGAGGAGGCTTTCGAGGAGCAATGGGGGTGACGGTCACAGCTGGACAGGCCTCCTCTGCAGCATCCGGGGGGAGGGGGGGTTACATTCACATTTATTTAATTTTATTTACGCACAAAACACATGTACGGCTAAAAAGGAGTCGACTAGGCATAAGTACAGCTAGGCTGAGCTTCCAGTGAACAACCAGGTACAGGAGTGAGCAGGACTGGAGTAGGAGCTACACAACATCTGCCAAACAATGCAAGAGGCTAATAAGGCAACTGATCACATCAGTAGAAGGTGCAACATCTAGAGCATTCAGGGAGCATGGAGTGGTATTAGGTCAGCAGAGCTATTCCAGAGGTACCCACAGGTGGAAAGTCCAGGTCCAGAAAGTAAAACTCCACACCAGGATTTTGTTTCAACCAACCAGTTCAGTATAAAGAGCAGTGGCAGTGGACTTAAATGGCTTTAATGCAGCATGCTTAGAAATTATTCACGTTAAAAATATGTGCTTATGACTGAAACCTAAAGATTCCACATCTTATATTCCTTCAGATGCAACATTTTCCGGAATACGGGAGTCGGCACAAAATCCGGTCCATGCAGACTTGATGTGCTTTAATGTAATTTGTAACACGCTGGATAGTCATTAAACAGGAAGCTGAAACCAAACTGGTGAGGGGTACCAGCGGGGGAAGATGGATCCCCTGTGTCTCTCCTGTTTTGCTTCTACATCTAACTTTCCTCACCCTCAACATCAATGGAATGGTATTCATCACAGCAGATTTCATTGGTGGGTTGTCAGAAGCTATATGGTGTGTTTCCTAGAAGGGTTAAAAATACATAAACGGGTACTGGGGGTTCCTCTCTGTCGGGGGGGGACAATGTTATCCAGACGGGTATGTGAGTTTTCCCTGCAACTCCTTAATTATATTACTAATTAGAGGACTGATTGGCTGAAGAGTCCTCACACCTGGGTTTGAACAGCTGACCTAAAGGTCACCCCAAAAACCTGCACTGGCCCTTTGTGGATAAGGTAATCAGATAATCACCCCCCCCCCCAGCTATAGGTACTACTTCTGCCCCCTGGAATCTGTGGCCATGTGTTTACGGAGACATTTTAACGGGCCGGATTGGGTTGGTGATTCTTTAGTGGTGTGGCCTACTGGTTACCTCATAATCTCTGAGACTGAGGGCATTTTTCACACCTGTAGTTCAGTTTCTTTGGTCAGAATCAGTTGATGACTTTGTAAACTTGTGGCGTTTTCCCTCAGTTTGGTTTGCTTCCACATGAAGAAAAATCCAAGCGAATTATCAACGCGCCACTGCAAATCACATGAGAACATTTGTGAAAGTTAATAAAGAAGAAGGTCCTGTGTTCTGGACTGTTGCATATTTCTATGCAATTTAACATGGAGTAACGGCAAAGACGGAACATTTGTTCATAGTTGTAGTCATGGCGACGGGAGACGATTAGCGCAAACTGGTGGAGTGCACCTGCTAGGTAGGTCTGATCGAGGTCAGATCGCGTTCCCGCTACAAACGAACCGCTCTAGAGTTCATTTGGGACCAAAATGAGGTCGGCTCCTCTCACGGGTCTCAGTGGCTGTTTCGGTCCGGCATGTTCACGCCAGCCATAAAGGAATCACGCTAAGGGGGAAAGCTAATCGGAGTCCGATTTAACTGGGCCAAACAGTGCATGTGTGAAAACAGCCAAAAGTGAAACGTAGGTACCATAATCGTTTTAGTCTAGGGTAATCAGAAATATATGACATATGTAGCTTCAGAATCAGTATAATTAAAGACAAGTGCTTTTTTATTTCCAGATTTACTTCCAGGGTTTAAACAGAACTTGTGGTTCATTTGGGTGTAACCATTTTGAGAAAAAGGTTCATATCTTCCACGTATCAAAGAAGCCCTTTAAGAACATATAGGAAAACAAACAAACAAACAAACAAGTAGATGTTTGTTTGGTTACCAACTTACCTATTCTGCAGCTCAGAAATAACTGTTAATCTGGAACTCTCCTGGTTTCCCAAATACGCTTCAAGCAGGAACCATCTCTGAAATGACACAGTTTAGGAATCGTTGTGCCGGGGAAACAAACTCAATTAAAATTCAAATTGAGTGTCCAGAAAATGAGTGAACATGTGCTTTTTCCATCCTTCAGTACAAATTAAGCGGTACTATTCGTCGTGCACAATTTAATATTGAGTTACATTCTCTTGTCTTATCGGCGTATTAAAATAAATGCCAGTTTACTGTCTACATACATACATTGTAATTTGCAATCAGACATTTGATGTGAAATTTTACGTGCTATTTACTTGAACTGACATTCACTAGTACTGCAATCATATAAATAGCAAATTTCAAGGCAATTACAAACAGACCTGAAAATTTACAAATGATGTGTTGCAGCATGCAAATGAGCTCGGCGTAACAAGAAAGGTCATGAAGAGTGTTATGCTGTGAGCACTTAACTTTCTCCGTAATCGAGTGAAACTACCAAAAAATAAATAAAAAAATAACTGAGAGACGAGCGTTTAAATGGGGACATTGTGAACCATTGCTGCGTGAAATTTATTTATCATTTTTTATTTTATCTGACATTTCCAAGCATGTGGTGAGTTTAATTATTTCCCAAAAAGCCTTTTTCCCAAGCTAACCCTGCAAAATGCAAAATATTTTACATTCCCTCAGAAACAGGGTCTGGCTTCCACATCCGCCTCCTGAATCTGAATACCATTGTCCCTAAATTTAATGGGTTGAAGGTAACCTAAGGACTGTCCAATCCTATTCATTTCTCAGCTGTTACTTCCATGCAAGAGTTTCTCTGACATTCTTTGCATTGCTACTGTTTATCTATCTATCTATCTATCTATCTATCTATCTATCTATCTATCTATCTATCTATCTATCTATCTATCTATCTATCTATCTATCTATCTATCTATCTATCTATCTATCTATCTATCTATCTATCTATCTATCTATCTATCTATCTATCTACATGTCAACAGAGTGAGAGAGAGTGGGGGTGACATCACTGTTTTCTCAGAATGGAAAATGCCCCCCCAGCTCACCCCCCAGTTCGTGTTATTGACTTGTCGCTCCCTTATTCCTTTTGTTTTGCTGTCTTCCGCCCGCTTGCTGTCGTGTGTCGCCTCTCTTATTCCTCTCCATGGGTTGTGAGGCCCGCAGACCGGGGCTGGGATGGCACTGACACTCATCCCCGCCGAACCCGTCGCTCTCCGCACTCGATTTATGGTCTGATTTATGATGCGCGGCGCTTGTCCTGCTGTACAGAAAATCCTGTTTGATGTATGAAAGATGAGGATGGGAGTAATGTCATATAAACGCAGCACACTGCATGGTGCTATTGTCTGGGGTTTAAACACGTTAAACATTTGGGTTAATTTTTGCCATATCCATCCAGCCATCCATCCATCCATCGGAAGGACTCCCACCAAGACAGATACCCAGCTTTCTCCACATGACACCATCATATCTACACACACTTCCCGGCTCATTGGGAAATCTGTCTTTCCCTTCCGGAATGTTCTGACAGTCTGGCTTCAGCGCTGGGGCGGCACACAGAAGCACATTCACCGTGTTGCTCCTGCCTCCATCATACCTTACAGACCTTCGTCGTGTCTATTCACCATCATGCTCTCTTGGATCGTCTGACCAGAATCTTGTAGTTTCTCTGGGCGTAAGATGAGAGGGGATCACACCATCCCAGTAGCTCCAGGGCTATGGAACAAGCCACTGTACCACTGCATGCCAGGACTGCCTCCACCAAGCTAAAAACCTACTTGCTCTCTGTAGCTTTTTGCAAAGTAATCTTATACTCCATCTGTTTTGGTTTCCATGTGTTTTCCTCTCTTTTCTTTTTCCCGTAAAGCACTTTGGCATCACCTTTATGTCTAGAAATGTGCTCTACAAATAAAGTTTGATTTGAAAGTTGAATATTGCGCCATGTTTGTTCCATAGGAGGATCACCAAATGCACAGTGTCCCATCTCAGGGGACTCGTTTACATGGTGTGCAGTTCATTATTACCTGTTGCTGATGGTCCACTGAGCAGCTCCCCTTGCAGGTGGCTTCAACTGTCTCATTTCTTGTCTCTTCCTTCCCCATAGGGTCAAATTTGGCTGTCTGCCTGATTACCCCCCCCATCCCTGTGGGTGTTTCTGCCCAGTCGAGATAAATTGTGGGTCATGAACTCTCGGCTCAGCCGTCCATACTTCCTGTGTGCGGCGCATAGACGCCTCGCACTGCCTGGCCTCGGAGTCTCGCATAGACGCCTCGCACTGCCTGGCCTCGGAGTCTCGCATAGACGCCTCGCACTGCCTGGCCTCTGAGTCTCGCACAGACGCCTCGCACTGCCTGGCCTCGGAGTCTCGCACAGACGCCTCGCACTGCCTGGCCTCGGAGTCTCGCATAGACGCCTCGCACTGCCTGACCTCGGAGTCTCGCATAGACGCCTCGCACTGCCTGGCCTCGGAGTCTCGCACAGACGCCTCGCACTGCCTGGCCTCGGAGTCTCGCACAGACGCCTCGCACTGCCTGGCCTCGGAGTCTCGCATAGACGCCTCGCACTGCCTGGCCTCGGAGTCTCGCATAGACGCCTCGCACTGCCTGGCCTCGGAGTCTCGCATAGACGCCTCGCACTGCCTGGCCTCGGAGTCTCGCATAGACGCCTCGCACTGCCTGGCCTCGGAGTCTCGCATAGACGCCTCGCACTGCCTGGCCTCGGAGTCTCGCATAGACGCCTCGCACTGCCTGGCCTCGGAGTCTCGCATAGACGCCTCGCACTGCCTGGCCTCTGAGTCTCGCATAGACGCCTCGCACTGCCTGGCCTCAGAGTCTCGCGCGGCACCCAGATTGAGCATTTCTGACTGTGACTCGCCGGGCCTGAATTCATCTGAGACCGGTTCAGATTCAGCCCTCCTGCCGCTGCACTGCGTTCTTAGAAATATGCATAGCGCTGCTGTATGAAATCATATTAAGTGGTATGTGGAGTCCGTGGCTCAGGGGTTAAGCTCCTACCTGACACCTCCCAGAATTTTACAATGAACCTTCAGATATCTGTATACTTGGAATGTGTAAGCTGAAACGCATGTGGTAAAATGAGCTGGGGTCACTAATTTTCCCCTGATTGTGTGTGCATGCATGTGTGTGTGTGTGTGTGTGTGTGTGTGTGTGCGCAGGGGTACCATAAGATGGGAGGGGGGGGGAGGTGGAGGGGGATTAGGATGATTTGGAGTATAATACGAGTTGGGGGCCCAAAATCTCTAGCAACACCCCTGTGAGTGCGTGAGTGCACCCTGTATGGACTAATAATGCATTTACGGTTGGGGACTCATACGCTATTAACTACATGGCAGGACTCTACTTACAATGCATAAGTTACTTACATACATACAGGCAGCTCTCGACTTATGCAAAAAACGTCCGAGATACATAGAGGTTACAGAAGCACTAACACAACAAGGCAACAAGGTTTTTAGTACGTATTAGTATTAGTAGTATATTTTTGGCTTAGGTGTTTTTTTGCATAAAGTGTTTATTGAAGGGGAAGATGAATCCGACTTATGTAAAACCCAACTTAAATAATCCATTTCACAAATCCTCACATGTCAGTTGAGAACGGTCTGTACGTAGTTTTTGTTGCATTTTCACAATATTTCTATATGAATTTCACCTTGGTGAATGGCAGGTGGTCTATACCAGTCTGGAATCAGAGAGAGAGAGAAGTAATCTTCTGCGACTGGCTTGTGTAAGAAAGATCTTAACTTGTGTGATGTGTCCGGCTGCTGAAACCGGTGGCGTAGCGAATCGGCCTTATTCCAGCCCTTCCCGACCCCTCGATCCCCCCATTCGGAGCCTGTGCAGAGGTCTGGCCCTCATGGGGGTGAGCAGTGAGACGAATGGCTCCACACAAAGCGATAATATCCATAAATATCAGCTGGAATATTGGGAGCAACCTTGTAACTGCAGCATTTGCTGGGGAGTGATGACTCGCTGTGTCAAGGAAGACGTCCCTCCACCCCTCCCCTCTGGTGCCATTTCTAGTTGTTTGCCGTGACGTACGGCTAATTCTCTCAGTGAGGGAGGACCCGGCTGCCCTTGAAATATATTTGGGAAATTGGCAAATAATCCATCCATCCATCTGGGGTCAGGGTTGGGGGAATGGGGGGGGGGGGGTTGCAGCCAATCCCAGGCAGCACAGCCCACTAAGCAGAACTACACCCTGGATGAGATGTTAGTAGTACTTGTGTAATTGAATGCAATTCAATTTATTTTAATGTAGCGCCTTTCGTAACAGAGTCACCCCAAAGTACTCGACAAGATTGTGTGGCGATCCATTATGACGTCGCTGTGCTAATGCTAAAAGGACAATTGAAACAGGTGACTGTCACTTCACCATTAAACAAGCATAATTGTTTTCAGGAGACAACAGCTCACTGTCGAGGTCAACTGCAGGTGGCACAGCACGGATGACAGTTCATAGGGCTAGTGACAGGCTAGTGTGCTGTCACACTCACGCACACCGTGATTCATTTAATCTTGATGATGTTGAGTGTGTCTGAATCAAGCTCTTTACTAGTGATGATCAAAACGATGGTTCATGAACCATTTACTGTATCCTCTAACTCCACAAGATGGTGCTGTTGGTTAATTTAATGGGGCATGTTTGAGTCCTTTTTTTGAACAGAGCACCATCTAGTGGAGTCAGAAAATACAGCAAATGGTTCATGAACCCTTATTTCGACCATCATTACTATTTACTCTTATTCTTCAAAGTGTAAAAAGGGGGGGAGTTAAATAACGACCCCTAGACGTCCCCTGGGGGAGGCTGCCAAATGAGCACCGTGACCCACTTTCTGCAGCCGCCATTACCCAGCATGCCTGGGAACTAAAACACTTGCTGCCATCAGAAATAATGCACCGTTATAAGGACCTGATTCACCCACCTGACAGAAGTGGCCTGTTTATTTGTCACGTTAAGGTCTTTTACGATCAGCTTGGGGATAATTATATGAAAAGGAGAAAACGGTAGCACTTTACTTGACCAGGCACAAATACATAGTAAAAACTCAATTACTACTGAAGTATACATTATGAATAAATCATGAACAAATGTGGGCGCTACTTGAGATAAAAGATGCATCACGATTCATTAATGAAGAACAAACATGAGATCAATATTTCACTTTATTCATTACTTGTTCTTTCAATAGTTATACCAGTAGTTTACCAAGGTTTACAGAAATAACAGATGTAACAAATATGCTCGATGAAACATGTGTCATGATTCATTAATGATGGATTAACTGAGAAAACGACTAAACAGAAATGGCAAAAGTTATTTTAAAATGTAGGAAACGTTTATATCACATTAGCATTGAAGAAGTTGGTTAAAAAAAATGTAAAAGTCTAATAATTCTGATAAGTAGCGTCTGAAAATGACTTGGTACTCTTGAGGCGGTTGGATGGGGTTTAATTCTCCTACATTATCGGAGCCCGCCCCTGAATTAAATGTCACTGCCTTTGTCTGCTCAGTTAGGCCCCGTCGTAGCGGAGCTGCCTGTATCACGCACACAGGGCTGCGAATGATGACATTTTGCATCTGTGCTTTCCCGGCTTTCACAGTGTACCAGCTGATGGCGGAACCTTGCAGTCCCGGAGAATGAGGCAGGTGCATTTTCAAAGTTCAAGGCACATGACTTAGTCACCCTTTTGAAAAGGGCAGACACTTGTGTCTTTACTTCCTGTAACTGGCACTCAAATGTTGAAACAAAACTCATGTGGAGTAGCCTGGTCTGCTTTTCCCAGTCTTATGTTGGTCGTAAGGCTGTAGCATCTTAGTCGGGTGTTTACCTTCTAATGAATGACCCCGCCCCTTTCCTCTGATTGGCCGCCCGAGTGGCTACATATATGTGAACAGAAAGACTGAGGAAGTGCAGCAACAGCACGAATGTTAATAGTCACAGTGAAGACTATAGTGGTGTGCTTGTATAAATGGCCCGGACTAATTTAAAATAGACAAAACAAGTCGAAATGACTCTAATAGTCTTTCTGAAGTCTAGTAGGTTTGTCTTACATGCAAAGGGTTAAATGTCGATTTCCAGAAGTTTTTCAGGATTTATGAAGCACATTCTCCCGTCTGATCACGGTCACAAGTACGACAGTAACAGCGTGATGGGAGCCCACAGCTTGAAAGGCCATTAGGAAACACACGAGGTTCCCTTTGGATAATGCGAGTTGGTTTTTCATCTCCATTTCTCGCAGGAAGGTTTTGCCCTGGAGTCAAGAGAAGAATTTTTTTTGACATCTCACATTATAAAGCTATTCATGTATTTAAGGACACATCTCAAGAAAAAAAAAACAGTAATTTGAAGAACTCAAATATGACAGACCCACCAGGAATACTGTACCTCCAGCACATTCTTTTTAAGTAAATGAAAAGAAATTCCCTACAAATATTCTGGGCTATCAGTGCAAGATTCTTTTCCAAACACGTCAAGAAATTGTTTTAAAGCTATTTTTTTTTAATAAAAAAAAGAAGCTAATTTTTAACTTAAGCTGGAATATACAACAACAACAACAACAAATTTATTTTTGTATAGCGCATTATCACAACATTACATCGTCCCAAAGCGCTTTACAGCATCCCCACCCAAAGCCCCCAGTGAGTAAGCCATAGGCGACACAGGCTAAGGCCTTGCTGCCTGACGCACATCCTTCAGTGCTTACAGGGTTGCTGCAGGGTCATCAGCCGGGTACCACCATTTTGTGACGTTTCGCCCCTTTGAACCCGGAACGTCTCCTGGTGGCGGGGCAGCGACAGGGACGTCTCCCAATCGCCCCCCTGCGGCCTGCCCTTGAGGTAGGTGGTGCCCCAGTGTGTGTCCCTCCTCTTCAGCCACAGCCAGAAGCTACTCTCCTCTGCCTCCTCTGCTAGATCTTTCGTTGCTTTCCGAAGGTTTGCCCCACACACGCCCCAAATCTCTCAGGGGGTGGACAGCTGATGTCCCCACAAAACCACAGCAGCCAACCTCTACTGGGTAAATAGTGGAATAGAGAATATTAAGGGGCATAGATACTCCAAACCAAATAAACGCAGGGGGGATTTTCAGTAGCCCTTGATTGTAATTTTCTGTTTATCATACGGCATCACTTAATTAAACGAAAAGGCCAGTGGTTATTTGCCGGAAGCCTACGTCCCAGACAGGCGACTTCGCGTGAAGCGCAAAGCTTCATCTGCCAGAGGCTGCTGCTACTTACCGGATGACTCATGTCGATTGATTAGCCGGAATATAAACTGCCGACAACCGGGCGCCGAGAGATTTTTCTGCCTGGAGAGTAACTGCTGTTTGCGTAGGTGACGACAGGCTTTGAACGCCTCTGGACTCTATCGTGGAGACTCTGCACGATAAATGAAAGGAGCAGCACGGCGGTCTGGGGGATTCACCCCGGCAGGCCTAGAGATAGGGGCTGATTAATGTGCTTGTTGTGACCTGTCCTCACACAATGTTTCACTGTTTTATCTACGTCTGCTGGACCCCTGGAGGGGAACGGCAACTCAGCGGGCCGCAATAGGACTCCCGCGTCAAGTGAGTTTGATTCCAGCCTCTGGCTCTGTGTCTGCGGAGCTTGCAGGTTCCTCGTTGCGTAGGTTTCTCTGGCTACTTGGGACTTCATCCCACAGACAGGAAAGCTGTTATTACTAAATTGCCCATAATGAGTTTGAGCCCTGCGATGGACTGTCATCCCGCCCTGGGTGCTCCCCAGTCTCATACCCAATATTTCCTTGGATGAGTGTGCTGTAGTCTTCTCCTGGATGGCCAGGAAGATGGATATCCTTATTACAGTTTATACCAGCAATGTGTGGATACCCTGTAGATCAATGGTTCTGAACTGGTGCCCTGTGATGGGTTGGCGCCCCATCCTGGGTTTTTCCCTGCCTTGTGCCTGTAGCGTCTGGGAGAGGCTCCGGACCCCCCGCCACCCTGAATAGGACAAGTGGTTACAAAAAATGATGGATGGATGGATGGGTTCTCAACTGGTTACCTGGGTCATTATATCATGTCGCCAAAAAGTCATTGATGGGGGATGATTGGTGACAGTCAGAGTTGTTCACTTGAGGGAGGTTATAAGTAGTTTTTAAACCACGGGGACCGTGAACATGGACCTGCAACACACTCTTGGGTCGCGACCCAGCAATTGTGAAACTCTGACTTAGATTTCATGATTGGGTGCCTTGGGGGGGGGGGGGGGATGAAAGGCTTGATGGGTCTTTCTGCCGGTACTGTGCTTCCCGTATCTGACGTTTTTGAACGGGTTCCCGCTTCTGCAGACTTTGATCTGCTTCACTAGCCCCCGGAGCGGCTCATCTGAGTTGGGAAGGCTGTTCCTCCAGCTCCCCTGCCGCTCCTGTTCCAGCTCACAAGCCCGTCAGCCCAGCGACGGCTGGCAGCCGGAGACACAGATCCTCATCTGTGTCTGTGGTCCGATTAACCCCACGGACGAGTAATAAGGCGGCTCAGATTGTCACTGGGAGGGATGTTTCATGCAATCCCTGGGTCTCTGGCGTGAGCCTGAGATGATCACTCATCAAACCACGCCCTGTTTGCATTTCTTAATGAAATATTCTAATGCTTTCCACGCAACGGAGCGCATATACATTTTGGTTGGTACCCATCTGTGAGGCTTGTAGGGTTTTATTTAACCATCAAAATCTTTGAGTATGACCAAAGCATGGCTTACGGAAATCTGTCACAACTGACGCACCAGCAAAACCTTGTTTACAATCGAGATGGAGAACATTTGTCCTATTACACGTGCCCACGAGGAGCCACGTTGACACAGAAAACCTGGACTTTACTGGCTGGTAAAAATGATCTGGCAGGTTGCTCATCCATCCATCTTCCAAATGCTCATCCCCTGCAGGGGACGCGGGCGTTCCGATTATTACCTGCAAATACCCCAGAAACACTTTACAATCCCTGGCTGTGGAATGACTAATACAGTTAATTATTCCAGATTTGTGCTTCCGCACCAAAGAGCCTTTGGAAGTCCATGGGGTATTTAGGTATCTCTTGGGCCCAGGTGTTTCCGTCCGTCCGTCCGCTGCAAGTTAATGAACCAGATTCCATCCCTTACACTGCAGCATCATCCCGACGTCGAGCGGAACGCTAAAGCGAAACACCTGTGAGGGCTGGCTGATGACTTTTCCATGGCACCAGCGTGATTGCTTAGGGGGGGGGGGGCACCCGGAGCAAGTACGGATAATACCGTTACGACAGATAATGCCGTTACGACAGATAATGCCGTTACGAGAATTGCGACTAGCGGACCTCAGGTTGACGGCGTTCGGCTTCTGCAGCATTCCAAGCAAGTAAAGGACTGATCATTAACATATAAAGTAGATACAAACACATTCAGCAAGAACTCGGGGTAGAATCTGCGGCGCCAGGTTTGATATAGTGATGAATTTGTTGTTGTTTTGTCCTTTACAATCGCGAGCATTATCTAGTCGAATAATAATATAAGTCATATGGATCTATCTATCTATCTATCTATCTATCTATCTATCTATCTATCTATCTATCTATCTATTATGTATATACATGTAAACAGAGTGAGAGAGAGTGGGGGTGACATCACTGTTTTCTCAGAATGGAAAATGCCCCCCCAGCTCACCCCCCAGTTCGTGTTATTGACTTGTCGCTCCCTAATTTCTTTTGTTTTGCTGTCTTCCGCCCGCTTGCTGTCGTGTGTCGCCTCTCTTATTCCTCTCCATGGGTTGTGAGGCCCGCAGACCGGGGCTGGGATGGCACTGACTCTCATCCCCGCCGAACCCGTCGCTCTCCGCACTCGATTTATGATGCGCGGCGCTTGTCCTGCTGTACAGAAAATAACGAAGAAAATGTGAACCAAGCTTCAATGTATCCTGTTTGTTGTATGAAAGATGAGGATGGGAGTAATGTCATATAAACGCAGCACACTGCATGGTGCTGTTGTCTGGGGTTTAAACGCGTCAAACATTTAGGTTAATTTTTTGTTATGTTTAGTGCCATTTATATTTTATATCTTCATCATGGCAACAAACTGACATGTACATGGAGCTGTGGTCGCGTTTGCTGAATGATGTCATACATCTAACTACCTGTCTGATGTAAAATGCGACTGTTTACCAATTTATACAGCTGATATTTTACAGGAGCAATTAATTTTAAGTACCTCATTAAGAGATGCAATACACTGGGTCCTTCATGCAGTGCTCCTGCATCCCTAAGATATGTTTTGTATCGCAGTGACGAAAGCAGGGCCGTGCCCCATAAATGCAGTGTGAGTTTGGGCAGAGCTGTGTGAGTTTGAGAGTGAGATACGGCCCATGTGTGAGGGAGGCTTAATTCACTGGGATTTTTGAGTTATCATAAAGGACGGACCATCGGCGAAATAAAGGAGATGAACGGGTGTCGTAGCTTAAGGGAGGCGCACAGATGGGCGCGGGGCAGAGCCGACGGGCGAACCTACATGAATATGAAATATTTGTGATTAACATATTTCCACCAGTGCCCTCTTAGATATTAAATGACTTCGCAGCGTCGCAAGTGGGAAATTAAAATTTCATGTGACATTTGTCAGCTGATACACATAAATATACAGTTCAGAGAGGGAAAGAAACAAGGCCCTTGTGGTTAGATGCTCTGCATCGCTGGGCTGATGGTAGCTGAGCTCACGGTGTGGAGACACCAAAAAGAGAGAGAGAGAGAGAGCTTTTAAAGGGTGAGCTTTCGATGCGTCCTCTGTCCCCTAAAGCCTGCCTTCGCCACACTGCGAGAGAATAGATATGTCAGTGAAGTGTCACTTCAATGATCTGTACCATCTCCCTCCCATCTATACCATCTCCCTCCCATCTGTACCATCTCCCTCCCATCTGTACCATCTCCCTCCCATCTATACCATCTCTTGGCTCCCTCCCTGCACTTACCCAACAAACGCCATTACATATGAATGGTACATGCTAAACAATTTATATCATAAAAGTATAATACATTGTTCATTTGTTATAATTTGTTTGAAAAAAAAAACTGCCACCTGAATTCACTGTATTCTTTCCAATGTCAGATCCAATCAGCTTTTCCTATTTAAGATCCGTAATATGCATATTAACTGGTCTGGGACTGGAATTAAGTGTCAAGCTGGCTGCCGTCCATCACTCTTCTTGATTTAGATAATTACCCCCCCTATATGTCACCGTGGTAATCACCAGCAGTAATTAGCCTGGACAAGTTCAATTATAGGGTGAAATAAAAGCTGTGTTGTAATTGGCACTGCAATCCCATAATAGGCCCGGAATTCATGATGACGCGTCAATGAGGCTTGAGCAAGACATCAAGGATGATAAACCATATGTGACCACTTCAGGTTCGGCGGGAAACCAATGGCCTGGAATAGGAGGCGCAAGAAAAAAACGAATGATGACAGAACGATGAAAGTTATAACCTATAATTTATTTGATTTGTTTTTGTTGGTGACTTGTTTCAGTAAGTGTGTGTGTTTTGTTGATTTCCCTATTGACCATGCTGTAAGCCTACTACACACACACAGACACACACACAGGTTTGTAATTATTAAAAATATTTTGCCATTTTTAGTTTTTTGATTGCATTTACAGATCTTTGTGGGGACCTGAAAAATGGTCCCCACAACATCAAAATAACAGGTTTTTCTAGACCCCACAATGTAATATAAACACACACACATACACACACACACTTAGCACAGCCCTGTGAAAGACTGTATGATGTCGGCAGTGGAGTTTACCGGACCTTTCCATAAATATGCTTCCCACACTCTGGGTTAGACCTCCCAGCATGCATAGTCCTTCCTGTCAGCTCCGCTTTTGCCCGGTTTGACGACCGAAGGGGTTTATAAGCGTCAGCTTAATATCATCTGGCACAATGACTCCAGGACTCCACGCCAAATTAAGCACCATCATACATGCGACCAATCATTTTTTTTTTTGTCGAGAAAACCGTACAGTGATGTCACCGTTTGGTCACCAGTGTTAAGATTAACTGGCTCCCCGGCCTGCAGGATCCATCTCGGCACTTTCGGACGCGGATGTCTGAGCTAAGCAGCTTCGTCTCCACTGCCACCAGGATCTGAGGAAACATCCAGGTTCTAAGCAGGTTCTCCTCACCGCGACCAGACAGCCTGGCGTGGGCTGTCAGTAAAAACATCCCGCAATGTGATACCTGCAACTTCTACCAGTCCAGCGTCACACGCAAGAGCCGAAAAGACAAGAATCAGACCCGTCGCTCTCACATATTCTGGGTTTTTTGATTCCCCAGTGAAGTTGTCTGCAGGGCAGTACAGTGGCTCAGTGGGGAGCATAGTTGTCTCACACCTACAGGACCGACAGTTTGAATCGCACATCCACTACAGTGGCGTGTGCAGAGTCCTCATCCTCCCCCATACCATGTAAGATCCTCCCGTAGCGCAAAGACAAACACTTAGGCATGTAAAAACTGCAGGTACCGTATAGTCATGTGTATATGCACCCTGTGATGGACTGGCATCCTGTCCTGGAAGTTCCCTCCAGCGCCTGGGATATTATGTTCCGCTTTTATTGAATTGTTGTACATAAATTGATAACTGATTTTGTTTTTTTATGAAAAATTGTAAAAAATTAGTGTGAGCTTGATTGCTAGATTTTGCTTATCATAAACAATATTTCAGAAAAAACAGAACCTGAAGAGATGGTTTAGCATATATGTAATCATATTCAAAAAGCATATTTAATTTTAGGAAAAAAAACAGCCTTTGTAGAAAGCTGGGTTTCCTCAGTATAATTTGAATAATTTCCATTTGAAAATGTTAAACCAAAACAACTTACTTCTCTTGTTTAACCTAATCATTAAAAAGGGGGAAAAAATCATTCTAATTCACGCAAACCCTCCCTAAAGAAATAAAGAATTTTATTTTCATCTATTATCTCCTGGTAGACTGTAGCAACTCATCTTATCATCCTAATTCGGTAAATACACCATCTCTGTTAAGCTCACTCTCATTATGTTTTAGAGCCATTTTACGCTCTAAGGTGCTAAGTATTGTTCATGAAAAATCGCCGGATCGTACGCTAACGCTCTGAGCGGTTGTGACGTTCCACCGCCGTTGCAATTAATCAAATGAGCTTCGTCAGTACAACTTCATTTTATTTGCCGGGGAAGCGGGCCGTCACAATGACAGGCGGCACGCTGGCTCTGTGGAGCTGGAATGTTTTAATTAAAACTAGGCCTGGTGAAAAAAACAAAAAAAAAACAAATCTGTTTTGCCCCTCAATTACAGAGATAATAATTTAATCAGTAACTGAAAACCTTAGCGGAGTAAATAAGCAATTCTGATTGGAAGGATGACATCAGAAACTGGAGAAACACTGCAGCATTAGTTAGTGGGAAAAATTCCTAAATATTTGTGCCTGCTATATTCCTATTAAAGGAGCTCATAATTATCACAGCTACAAGCTTGCAGGCTGCTTAAAGATTGGAGGGGGTGTGGCGGGGGGCATTTTCTTTGACTAATTTTTGACTCAGGCCCTGATTCAGTCAAATTAACATTTACATTCAATCTATTTAGCCGCTGCTATTGTCCAAAGTGAAACAAGCAGCACATGACAGGCATATGGCTGTCAGGGGTTCGGCTGGGCGTGAGCTTCCAGTGAACAGCCAGGTACAGGAGTAAGGGGGATTGGAGCAGGAGACACAGCGACTCCGAGCAGGGAGAGAAGCTAATAAGACTGGCATTCAGATCTGCAACATTAACAGCATCCGGGGGGGGCAGGGAGGGGCATCAGCCTTGCAGAGATGTTCCTGGGTCTTAGCATTTCTTGCTTGACTTGCGGCAGTGTAAACTCTGTTGTGATCTGACCCCATAAAAGGTTGATATGGCCGTGAATGTGACAGCACAGCACAGCACAGAAACAGCGTCTGAATTAATCTGTCACTGCTGGCGCTGGAAAACCGCAGGGGTTGAGGGTGGAATCACCTGACACCAGGAGCGGGGGGGGAGGGGTGGCAGCCTGAGATTTTTATTATTATTTTATTTATTATTTATTTTTTTTAAATAGAACCTAAAGAAAAGCTGCCATTTTGGCAATGTGGGGAATGTGGCGCTGGGGCAGACTGGGCTGAGGCTCTGAGGTTTCTGTCAAAACGACAGAGGAGCGTGGAGGGGGTGACGGGCACCGCGACAGCCGCCCCCGGGTGCCGCTTAGATGGAAGCCACCCCCGGCTAACATAGAAGCCACCCCCCCCCACTAATAACCCAATTTCTATCCACCAGTGGGTTATGGGTGAAGTCCGCAGACGTACCGTCCGTTTGCATCCATGAAACAGCCTTTTAACCATAGTACTCAGTTAACCAGCCTGAGGTGAAAAAGTTAGCAATGCATGAAGGGCAATCAGTCCTCCATGCTTCAATATTGCATATAATGCCGTTTATGCAGACAGATCTTATCAATATTTATAGATAGATAGTGTAAGCTGCATAACTATTATGATAAATCGTTTCCTTTCTAGTTTGTTTTCATACGGTATCTTAATATTATTACTTGGATATGATCACATTTGTCATTTTTAAGGATGAAATGCAGAGGCTCTGGCTGCCGGGGAGTGCAGGGTAACCGCGTGCATCACTGTGTGACACCTCCTTCGGAGTCTGCGTGCTCTGCCTTCCGGGGGCTTCCGGCGGTAACCTGATCTCATCGGGACCTCTCGTTAATATACCGGCGATTATATGTTCGGTTTAAAGCGCAGATCCGGCGGAACGTCGCCATTCATCTAATCGCGTGCGAGGAGTGGGACGAGCTGCCGTGCGCGGCTGACATCCGTCACTGTCTTATCATGCGCCCGCAGGGTGCCGTGCAGGACGCAGCTGGTACCCACGGCAAAAACGCTTATTTTATCGAATAAGTAAACTTTAATGCTCTTTCAGATTGGCCCCCTACCCTCCCAGTTTCCCTCTGATCAAAACTGGGAGACTGGGGGGCTGAGAGACTAGGGGGAATACAAAGAAATGAGAAAAGTTCGAGTGGAAGGAAAATATCACCATAAGCAGATTTTTTTTTTTTTTACCAAAGTGATGTGGCGTCTCTCCCTGCGGCTTGCTGGGAAAAGCTTACCGTACTAAAGGAATATCGGCTCCACACTTCAGCATGGAGGAAATGTAATTAATAATCAGACCGTCATTACCCCACGAACAGTTCATTTTTTCCAATCTTTCCACTCCAATGGGTAGTTAAAATTACAGATTTCCGGATAAAAAATGTGTTTTAAGCCACCATGCAAACAGTCATCCATCCACCCAGTTTCCATATTGTGCTATTCAAGCCACCAAACACTTGAAAAAAAAAAACTAATTAAATACTTTACTCGACGGAAAACAAATGATATAGTATAAGTATTACGCTCTTATGTATATAACTAAGTCTTAGTTGAATGAATGAATGAATGAATGCCTTTTGTTGTCATTATACACATGTATAATGAGATTAAGTTACATACTGATCTCATGTTGATTCATCATTAATGAATTGTGATGCATGTTCTATCAAGCAGTTACAGTATCTGTTACTATATCTGTTAACCTTTGTGAACTGCTGATCTCATATGTCCATGATTTGTTCATAATTTGTACTTCTGTAGTAACTGAGTTAGTATTTGGGTAAAGTGTTACCCTACTGTCTTTAAATCCATATAAAACAACAATAAAACAATGACCATTATTTCAAAGTGTGAAGCAGCAGAAGCTCACCGTGCTGTGAGAATTATATTGGGCTGAACCGGGTTATGATCCTCCCCTTTGAGTGGCAGCAACATTGCCGTCTTTTCTGAAAAATAATGCTGTTTAAGTACTGGGTAAAAAAAAGAAAAAAAAAACACCCATTCGCTTGGCACATAAGAGAACGTCGTTCTGTAATTATTCGGAAAAGTTCTCTGGGTTCGGTTCGATCTCCAGGGACGGTGGCAGGGGTCATGCAGCGAGCATGTGCACACGTGCTTCTTTAGCGTGCTGAAGCGCCGCAGGCTCGGGGGGCTGCGCTGTATCGCCGAGGGGGGGCTTTTCACGGAGCGTTCGAGCTCCGGTCCAGCGAAGCAAGGTGGAGAGGATCAAAGGTAGAGCTTAATGAGTGCAGAGATCTGGAGGTTTGGGGACAGGTTGCTTCAAACAGTTACAAATGGCTGCCAAATTTGCTTTTGTGGGCATTAATAATTCACAGCATTGCATGGAATTTACAAGCAGTCAACAAGTGAAATATTCCGGCCAAATGCATATACGCTGTGCATTATGCGATTGCATGCTCATTTTGGTGGGAATTTGCAGGAATATCTGGTGAGGTCCTTCGTAAATGTCACGATTGTTAAAAAGGTTATAACAGCTGGTGTAGGTGTTATAGCAATGACTATTATTATTATTAGCTGTTTATGATGCGTCGTTTTATGACATCGTGAAGAATAAGGATCACCGTCAATGTTAATGAACAATTATGAAACAATGCATGGTAATCTCTGCCAAATGCCCTGTTTAACTAAAAAAAATAAAGGATACTTTATGTAAATAAAATTTTACTTAAAATTTCGGTTCAAAGAATCTGTATGGTGAGGTGACTCGCGTGCGACTGTACACCACTTTTATTCACTCTGCTCCTGAATTATTTTGGTGTTAAGTGGGGGGGGGATTGTTTTTTTTTTTGTCATTGAGGGGTTAGAGTTTCTTACCCTGTTAGTTCTGCCCACCATTTATTGTCTGTCTGCTTACATAAACCATTGTTGAGCCAAAAGGGAATCCATTTTCCTCGGCTTACGGGTATTTTTGCACACCTCCCTCACACGTTTGAGTCATCCCGCAAGCTGCCTTCATTGACTGCCGTCGCCAATCCTCCCCTCCGGGACAGAAATTCACCAACGCAATTTTCCTCCATGGGAACATCTTTTTTTATTATTATTAACCCCACTCGTCTGCTTTGCTTAACGCGGTCTGTTATTCTGCATTTCGCATAGACAGGAGTGCGATGAAGTGGCCTGTTTGCTTTTAAATAATCACTGCATGGCCGCACTAGGAGCAGATAAATATCGCCGTCGGATCCTGTGACCGTTCGCCGTAATGTTTCTGGATATGCAGAAACGATTTGTCATGACAACATAAAGCCAAAATTACAGCCTTCATTTCACTTGTTTCACTTCTGTGTTTTTCATCACGTTTCAATCCACTATAAATACAATCTGTTGATACTTCATGTGGTTTAAACCCGTTCACTAATTGAATTATTGAATTTAATTCAATGCGTCTGTAGTAATAATTCTGTTATATATATATTAGTGAAGTACAGTGGATCCTGGCTATAGTTCAACATAAGAAATCTGAATTGCATGTACTGTTGGCTTGTGCAGTTTGACCCAGTTGGGCCACCATCTAACACATTTGTGGCTGTAGCTTAATTTTATGGGAGACAAAAATGTATTTTAGATGAGTGGCTGACAGATGGTAACAAATACAAATTTTGCAATACACCATTCGGTGGTTTTTAGATATTTATCACATTAAAAAAATGAAGCTTGCATTAGCTGAAACAGAATCCTTTGTTAAACACGCATTTCTGTTGCTATAGCGTTTATATATCGTCACAGGCCTAATGTCGAGCTGCAGGCCTTCCTGCCGAATGCCTGTTGCTATGGTTACCTGCCCCTGCTGCTGTTATGGTGTTTTGTTTGCACAGATCCACTGACATCTTCTTTGATTGAACACAGCGGATCAAAATTCTTTCAGAAATGTGAAGTTTGTAACGCAGTTGTAATTTTTTTTCCACTAACAGTTATATGTGCGTGTGTGTGTGTGTGTGTGGGGGGGGGGGGACCAAATGTCGTTGCGGGGAGCATTTTTCCGGTCCCCCAGTCAGAGACACTCAATTTAATTAATAAAAATCCGTCACTGCAATCAAAAAACTAATGGTTAAGGTTAGGGCTGGGTAGGGGTTATGGTCGTCATTAGGGTTCTGCCCACGGAAATGAATGGACGGTCCCCACAAAGATATGAATACAATCATGTGTGTTTCTGTGTGTGTGTGTACTGCGTTTCTGTGTGTGTGTATAGGTGGTAAACGGTATTTTTCATTTATATTTAAATTTACATTGCATCTTTTAAAGGGGAATGTGCTGGAGACTTTATCTAGTATACAGTCCATCCATGTTGGGGGGGGAGGGGGGCTGGCGCTGTGTCAGACACCCCCAGCGGTTGAGGAATTGGACCCTGTGCTCCCTGAATGAAGGTGGAAGGCGGTTTTCAACAAGGATGCCAAAGTTTGGATTTTCCTCTGTAAAGACCGAGGAGGGAAGATTGCCCAGAGGTTAGAAGCTTCCACAGTGGGCCCGCGGCCCAGTCTGTGCATCGAACGTGGCAGTAGACTGTAATCACCAGATGAGATGCAGGTGCAGTCTTCTGCATCTCCATGGTGCTGAATGGTGGCTCGCTGTTCTGTGGCAAAAAGCCATATGCATGTACAATAGGAGCCAAAAACCAGCCGGCGTTCCACACCAGCTCACAATGCGTATGTGTGTATAAAGCACAGAACATGCAGAGCTTATATAATTATACATAATATGCAGTAAGGTCCAACAGTACTAATGAAGATGTGGAAGTCTAGGTGATATTTGACTGTTGTACGAGCAAACAGCTTGGCTCACTGTGTCCCGCAGTGAGTGCGAATCCTTTGGACATAGTGTAATGGCAACCTACAGCGCGTGAGTAGAAAAACGCCGCGTGGTGTGGAAGGCGGACACTCTCATGCAGAGACGCGCTGAGGTCTTTAACGGGCCGAGACGGCCTGCCTGCGCTGCGCTGCTTGCTGGGAAGTGTGTCCGTCCTGACTGGACGGCCTGAGCTGAAGGCGTCGCTCAGTCGAACGTGCGGATGTGACAGGAAGGCGTGACGCGGCACAGGAAGGGGTGGAGAGTCATCACAGCAGCAGAGTGACAGTGGGGATGAGAACGACGAGGGGCATGGAGAAGAAGGAGGGCGGCAGGGAGGAAATGAAGACAGCCCTGATGTCACCAAGACCGCAGGTCACCAGCTAGCACCTGTCTGAGGGGTATTAATTAACACCAGATCGGCGTAGTGCGAGACCCAGTCTGCACCCCAGCTTGGTAAATGTCATTACGAACATCTCAAGGTTGATAATGTCAGAGTCCGCTGACAGGTACAAGGGAATACAGCTGGAGGCCGGTCCGGATTGGGTCTCCACCGTCGTTATAGGAAATAGATGCATAGCCTCCGTAGATAAATGCTGGGCATTAGGAAGGTGGGGAGGATGTGTGATTCAGCACTGTCATGGAGGGTAGATTCTCACTTTTACTGCATGATTTCTGTCCTCTCTGCGGTTGAGCTGCTGATTTCCTGTCACAGTCCAAAAAGATATTCAGCTGAACTGGTGTCTCTGGATTGTCCATAGTGTGTGATTCGGATAGAGTTGGGTAATTCAGGCCCAGAGATTAAAAGTCCAGACTGGGATTTTTGTTTCGCCCAAACAGTTGAGTACTCCGTGACTGTGACTCTCTATGCTCAACTACATGGTTGAAACAAAATCTTGGTCTGGACTTTTACTGTCTGGACTTGAATTACCCAACTCTGGATTTGGATGGATGAATAGATGGATGGATGGATTGATGTATGATTTGTATTGAAAAGAAACTGTAGCCAATGAATGACCAAGGAAAGAGAATAGAAGAGTATAAAAGGATACATGGGCATAAATGATGGTTGGATGGTGGGATTGTGACCCCAGCCAATGCAACCCGCTGAACCCCCTTAAATGGGTGGAAACCTCAACCCGCCCCCCCCCAATAGTGAACCCAAAGTTATGCCCCTGATAGGATGGCTGGGGTTGTAAAGAACAAAGTTTTCGAGAGAGAAATAGACAGTGTGACAGATGTGAGGTTGCGGCCAGAATCGAGCAACAGAGCCGTGATGAGCGTTGGCGATAAAGTGGGATGAAGTGATGGTCAGAGAGGCAGGGAGGAAGAATCACATCATCTTGACGTTTGTTGCGGAGAGCCGTTGTTGATGTAGCGCGGTGCGTGGGGGCCGACCGGGGCGCGGTGAGGTCGGGAACGGGAGAGGAGGCTGCCAGGCGGAGTACTAATGAGGCGAAGGGTGAAATGTAGAGGGAGGTGAAGCAGATGACCAGCTTATGAGGGAGGGGATGGAGAATATCAGCGCAGGGGTTAGTGGGTATGGAAACAGGCTCTGCGTCGGGCAGGAGATTTGTATGTGGGGGAGAAGGAAGACTGATTATCTGCATAATGGAAAAATCATTAAAGCATCACCCCCCCGCGGACATCGCGAGCCGTTTAACCAGAGCTGGCACAGCTGTTTGCCATCATGGTCGATGGCGTGAAGTGAAGAGACACACACATACTACAAGGAGGGAAGACATTTCCGGAGCAAAGTATATCAAATTTCCCGATTACAACAGGATAGCTTGCTATAGTTCTCAAATTAAATTTCAGTATGTTAAAAAACACACATATTGAGTCTGTGTTTTTATTTTTTAATATGAATGCAGGAGTGTTATGGAATTGCTAGCAAGTCACTTCGGATTGAGCTGCAATATATGACTTTGTAGATATAAAAACTTACTAAGGAATCCATCACCAGCACAGTCATATTTATGAAAGGGTCGGATTCATTCTCTTGCACTCTGGTAATTTAAATGGCTGTCCTATTTTTAAAACGATCACACTACCGTGAGACAGGCGCGTTGTGTAGCTTTTTGTATATGCCATAATATTTTCTTCATTTTCCATTTGTTTACCAGACTCGATTCATTATTTATCCATATATTTTCCATGTGCCTACTTCAATTACGGCAGACGGCATGATCGGATGACATGTTAAACTTAAACAAAACTGTGAATGCAGGAGTGACGCCGTGTTTGATTCCGCGGACGGGTTAAGAAAGACCTGCAGTGAACGAACAGCACCGTGAGATTGGAAGCATCTATTTACCAAATAAAACACACTTCTCTACACAATTCCTTTGCTCTGCGGGGCAGAGAAAGTATTGGCAGCCCACTAGGTAATGTGACAGCCTGTCTAATTCAATATACCAGCAGTCACTCAATGCCTCGTACTAATCGCAAGGCTCCAATATTCTGTCTTTTTTCACTGCTGTTATTTCTTGTTAAATCTGTATTTTTTCAAGCCAGGTCACTTTTTTCCCCCTGAATGCTCTTCTGTAAGTAAACACTGGCGGAAACAGAAAGTGGCCGATAGGGGAACCTGGATTAAGCTCATTATCGCATTATATGATTTTGTAAACATACTTAGATATTTACATTATGGTGCTGAGCAGCACGAAACAAAACACAGATTTATAGGCGCGAGTTAACGCAACGTCAGTCAAGAAACATTAGAGAGGAAGGTCTCATATTATTATTATTATTATTATTATTATGTAATTCTTATATTTCACAGGACAAAAGAATTCACATTCAGAGTAATTGGTGAAAATTAAAAATTGTATTATTTCATTAATCTCAATGGGGGGGCAGTTGTCTACCTGGGTGGGTCTGGTTCAGCCATGGACCAGCCCCCCCCAGACAAATATACATATACAGTATACAGTATACCAGGGGCACAGAAACCAGGGGGGTAGGGGTGTTGTATACCCCTTACTATTTAATTAACATCATTTACAGCCAGCCCCCGCCTCCAAAAAGATGCCCCCCAACACCAAAATCTGTCCTGCACCCTTATCATAAATCTGTCCATCCCGCCATTTTCTGAAAGCACGTAGTCAGTTCAGGGGTTCAGCCAGCATTGAATTTACCCCCTGAAGCACAGCCAGAGGGTGGGGCTCCACCCTGGACAGGATACCAGCATCATACACCAGTCACACACTAACAGCAGTATGGGATACCAGCATCATACACCAGTCACACACTAACAGCAGTATGGAGATACCAGCATCATACACCAGTCACACACTAACAGCAGTATGGCGATACCAGCATCATACACCAGTCACACACTAACAGCAGTATGGAGATACCAGCATCATACACCAGTCACACACTAACAGCAGTATGGAGATACCAGCATCATACACCAGTCACACACTAACAGCAGTATGGAGATACCAGCATCATACACCAGTCACACACTAACAGCAGTATGGAGATACCAGCATCATACACCAGTCACACACTAACAGCAGTATGGAGATACCAGCATCATACACCAGTCACACACTAACAGCAGTATGGGATACCAGCATCATACACCAGTCACACACTAACAGCAGTATGGGATACCAGCATCATACACCAGTCACACACTAACAGCAGTATGGGATACCAGCATCATACACCAGTCACACACTAACAGCAGTATGCAGATACCAGCATCATACACCAGTCACACACTAACAGCAGTATGGGATACCAGCATCATACACCAGTCACACACTAACAGCAGTATGGAGATACCAGCATCATACACCAGTCACACACTAACAGCAGTATGGAGATACCAGCATCATACACCAGTCACACACTAACAGCAGTATGGGATACCAGCATCATACACCAGTCACACACTAACAGCAGTATGGAGATACCAGCATCATACACCAGTCACACACTAACAGCAGTATGGGATACCAGCATCATACACCAGTCACACACTAACAGCAGTATGGGATACCAGCATCATACACCAGTCACACACTAACAGCAGTATGGGATACCAGCATCATACACCAGTCACACACTAACAGCAGTATGGAGATACCAGCATCATACACCAGTCACACACTAACAGCAGTATGGAGATACCAGCATCATACACCAGTCACACACTAACAGCAGTATGGAGATACCAGCATCATACACCAGTCACACACTAACAGCAGTATGGAGATACCAGTTTACTCACCAACATGCCTTTAGGCTACGGGAGGCGATCAATCTACTTAAGCCAAACTCATTCCACCATGAGAAGGTCATGTAGGGCTTGTGGTCCGCATCGACCCAAATGTGTTAAAAGCTGCCAAAAAAGACTTTGAGTGTATAGCCTTGCATAGTTCATTAGATGACCAGAACTGATTTGTTCAAAATGGTTTCACTTTGCTACAATAGCTATAAAATCAGCCCCATCTAATTAGCCCGAAGAAAAACACGCCGTTTTCCGCCAATTGCATATAAAAAATTGTGCCCTACGGCTATGGTGTCTCTTCACTTCGATGCTCAGTGGTTTTCCATGGTACAATGTAAAAATCCATTTATTCAGCATCACTGGACTGATGCTATCGTCGCTTTAGCACGACAAGGCGAGCGTTAGCTATATGCTAACCCTCCTCCGGAGGATTTTTCATTTAGTATAATTTTTCACGTCAGTTGGTCTGCAATAAGTTTATTGTTGTTGTTGATGATGTTGCTGTTGTGGTTTTATTTCAATACATGTATTATAATCTTTATCATTTTTAATGGCCCTATTATTAGGGGTGCGTAATAAAATATTGTCAAATTAGAGTCACTATACTACAGTTCCTTTGGTGTAATGAGATAAACAGATTACATTTATCTTACAAATATATCTCCAAATTTTATAAGGTGCCTGAATAACACATTTTTAAAAATCTGTGTATGTATATATAAACCCTTACTGGGCAGGATTTTGTATGTGAATACTATATTGTTCTCTAGAACTCAAATGAAAGTGACACAGTATACAGTAGTATGCAATGCTCTGTCAGAGAAAGGTTAAGGAACTTGTTAGAGTAACTTAATATATTTGTTTCCCCTGATAGAAATCAAGGATGCGTATTTGCACCTTAAAACTTAGCACATGCTGTAGACGTAAATAAACATTTCCACTACCATGTTAGTCAAATGAAGTTAAGTATACCTTAACATCCTAACATACTTTAAATGATAACAAAAAAACCGGACCTAGGCAGGGTGACAACAATGGATTCCAAGTCGACTTAACCACTCGGCTACCCATGTGAGTAATGGCCATTATTGGTCCCTTGTGGGGGAATCCTCTTCTACCCCATCTTGCTCTCCATGACACACATGTGGGTGAGAGCGAGCTTGGCAGCGAAGGGCAGCCCCCTCAAGTGGTGCCCGTGGGTCTGGGGGTCAATTCTCACAGACAATTCCGCCAACGCTGGACTCGAACTGGTAACCTTCTGATGCTTAATAACGATACTCATAAGGATGTAAATGAATATTATAGATAAAAATTGGCTCCAATTCATATCAGAGCCCCTCTCTTTTCTTCCAGCTTGGTCTAAATGAAGACTGACGCCTCCACTTGCTAGATGCCTTTTTAAAGCTTTTATCAGAGATTCCTGTAAGCAGACGCCACCTACGAGCGACTCGCAGACCAACTTAGAACATAACCTGCTAGTGGCTAAACGCTAAAATTGCCTCCCCTGTATCCACTCGTGGAAGCATTTCTTCAGACTGTGACGCATGCGACTCGCGGGGTGTCTCTTGTTTTTACCGTGGCCTAAACTCGCTGACGGTGAACTGCCCAAATGATCTGGAAGGCATCAGAAGCGACACCAGAATGATGGGCAGTAGGGGAGCTAATGGGGGGGGGGGCAACATTCGGCCTGGATTTGGAGGGAAACACGAGCAACATTATTCAATCAGCCACATCATGAAGTGTGTCACTCGTACCGGAGCTGGCAGATGGAACCTGGCTGGTTCCACCATCTGTTTGTAAGGTTCTCCCACGTCAAAGCAAGCCGTCCTTTAGAGCCCATTATAGGAATTTAATAATTTGCCTTTTCTCGTGCTTAAACCAAAATAACTGAAGATTGTACAAAATGCTTCTAAGAATTTGAATGTGTGTGTGTGTGAGACTTTTCATTTCATTGTTTTTTTCAGCTGTTTTGAAAATACGTATCCCTTTGTGTTCCAAGCCTCAAAATCATTGTGTTGTTTTTATTTGCAGACAGATGAGGGCAGAAAACTATGCTTAACATATTTAATTGTGAATAAAAATAAATATGTAGGCACCTTTCAGTTATTTAAGCCCTATTGTGTTTGTTCTGTTACTAAAGTTTTAAGTTTGTGCCTCAGAAATGGAACCCAGAAGAAATTCTGATGATTAGAAATGAATGTAAAACTGAGGTCAGCGAGTGTGTATACGTAAATATAACCTTGAAATTAAGTTATCGATGGGTTTCTGTAGCCCATAGCAATCTGTTCCTGGTTTGGCTTCAGAGGTCAATGCATAATCTTAAAAGCAAATTCAATTTTGAGTTGGTGACCGCAGAGAGGGATGACTAATTCACTAATGACTAATTGACTAAACAGAAATTGAGGTTCATTTTCATGGTTAATGCATTTTTTGCTGTGTACCAGTGTTCCTGCGTCCACCTTTGGGGCCAGTGTTCCCGTGTCTACGTCTGGGACCAGTGTTCCTGTGTCTACGTCTGGGACCAGTGTTCCAGTGTCCACCTTTGGGACCAGTGTTCCAGTGGCTACGTCTGGGACCAGTGTTCCTCTGTCCACCTCTGGGGCCAGTGTTCCAGTGTCCACTTTTGGGACCAGTGTTCCAGTGTCCACTTTTGGGACCAGTGTTCCAGTGTCCACTTTTGGGACCAGTGTTCCTCTGTCCACCTCTGGGACCAGTGTTCCAGTGTCCACTTTTGGGACCAGTGTTCCAGTGTCCACCTCTGGGACCAGTGTTCCAGTGTCTACGTCCGGGACCAGTGTTCCAGTGTCCACCTCTGGGACCAGTGTTCCAGTGTCCACTTTTGGGACCAGTGTTCCTGTGTCTACGTCTGGGACCAGTGTTCCACTGTCCACCTCTGGGACCAGTGTTCCAGTGTCCACTTTTGGGACCAGTGTTCCTGTGTCTACGTCTGGGACCAGTGTTCCAGTGTCCACCTCTGGGACCAGTGTTCCAGTGTACACTTTTGGGACCAGTGTTCCAGTGTCCACTTTTGGGACCAGTGTTCCTGTGTCTACGTCTGGGACCAGTGTTCCAGTGTCCACTTTGGGACCAGTGCCCAGTCTCCATCATGGCTCCGTCTGTGTGGAGTTTGTATATTCTCCCTGTGCTGTCATGGGGTTTCCTCCAGTTACCCAGTATCCCCCACAGCCCAAAAACATGCTGTGGTTAACTGGAGTGACTGATTCACCCGTCGGTGTGAATTATGTGTGAGTGTGCCCTGTGATTAGTGTTCCATCCTGAGTTCTTCCCTGCCTTGTGTCTATAGGCTCTGGTGACCCTCGATAGGACAACTGGTTATAGAAAATAGATGTGTTTTCTGGATTCAGATAGGACTGCACTGTCTCATTTAACATGTTTGTGAAGTTTAAGTTCATTAATGCTCATATTTTATAAAACTTCACATCATCTTTTAAGACAGGGGTGGGCAATCTTACCCACAAAGGGCCATTTACAGGTTTCTGGAATAACCTTTAGTTCAGCTGTTCAAATCCAGGTGTGAGGACTCTTCAGCCAATCAGTCCTCTAATTACTAATCTAATTAGGGAGTTGCAGCGAAAACCCGCACACACACCGGCCCTTTCTGGGTAAGATTGGCCACCCCTGCTTTAAGTCATGTGACATGCATGTTTGTTTATGTTTTGTCTATTCAAAGCTCTCATTTGAAGAGATTATTTTTTCAGCTTGTTGTGTTTAGATCTGCCTCGCTGGTGTGTTCACTCATCCAAGAGGTTACTGGTAAGGCACTGGCTTCCCTTTATAGTGTGAAAGAGGCGCTTTCTGTGTGAAAGCAAAGCCTCAGGCCCAGACTGTGGACAGGAAAATCTGACTGAAGTCCAATTTGAGTTTGCAGAATAGCCTTCGCACACGAACAGTCTGTTTAATCTCCGCAGCCGAACGGAAAAATTTAAACATTTACAATGTGCTGGGAAAAAAACATATGTGTTTTATTTCATTATGTAATAGCAAATAGAAAATATTTACTGCTTAATATGCTTTACATGGAGCAAACCTCCTCTGTGCTTTTCATGTTGGCTTTAGGTAAAGCGAAGCTGATTTACCAGTTGGAAAAGTGTAAAAAGAGTAAACAGATATATTTACATTGTCAGTTGCTGGCCAGCTGTACTGGTGACTCAGTGGGTGAGCTGGTGCCTCCTGTCCTGGTTTGAACCCTTGCTCCTTTCTGTCCTCAGTGCATGTATGTCTTCCCACTGTTGTATGGATGTTTTCCCCACAGTTTAGTGATTTATCTCTTAATTGCCCATTGTGTGTGTGCGTGATGATGGACTGGCATCCCATACTGGTTATACTGAGGTTTTGTGCTTTGTGTTGCCTGGGACAGACCCCCAACTGTCCTGTAACCCTGTCTGCTACATGTGATTTGGGAGATATATGGATTCATTTTATATAACATACAAATGAATTACATTTTTTTTGCCATTATTTTACATTTTCCCTTTTTCTGGCTCGCCACAAACAACATTAAGTAAAACCATTCAGAACAAAATTCTTCTGATTCATTGGTAACATTAAAAACAAATCAAAATATATAACAATAATGTTTTCTTTAACCCTATACTGGACAATTGCTTGGAATATAGACGATCGGATGGCTTTCTTCATCTACAGTATATTTCCACATAAATAACTCATATACAATAAAATCTTATCTCCTTTAATTACCTCAGTATTGTAAGAAAAAATGTGCTAATACTTTACTTGAAGGGGCACAAATAATGTATTTTTTTACCCTCTTACTTAATGCATTAATTAACCTTTAACTAAGTGTTAGTTGCATACTGATCCCATGTTTGTTCATCATTAATAAATCATGAATATATGTGTGTGTGTGAGACCATGTATTTCATGCAGTTACTAATTGCTCATGATTTGTACTTGAGTAGTGACTGAGTTACTTCTGCCCCCTCAAGTGAAGTGTTATCAGAGATGTGATTAAAACATCTACTCCCAGGCCAGTACAAATGCTTGTGGTAGGTTCCTTTCTCAGTCTAAATATGAAGAAATTACCCCAACATCTACTTTTAAAGCCTCCATCCATTCACCCATATTCTGTAACCACATGGGACTAATGGTGTGGTGGGATACAGGAGTGGTCAGGGCCAAGGAGGGATTGGACCCAACTGTGGCGCGCTTTATTTTGCCAGCAGAAAGAGCAAAGCACTACTCCAAGTAGGCATTAGGTCTATGTGCAGGGTCTTTGTGTGAGGTCTTTGTGCGGGGTCTTAGTTCTGAGTCTTTGTGCGGAGTCCTTCTTTGGGTCTTTGTGCAGAGTCCTTCTTCGGGGTCTTTGTGCAGAGTCCATCTTCGGGTCTTTGTGTGGGATCTTTTTGCGGGGACTTTGTGTGGGCTCTTAGTGTGGGGTCTTTGTGCAGAGTCCATCTTCGAAGGTCTTTGTGTGACGTCTTTTTGCTGGGACATTGTGTAGGGTTTTTGTGTGGAGTCCGTCTTCGGGGTCTTTGTGTGGGGTCTTTTTGCGGGGACTTTGTGTGGGGTCTTTGTGTGGAGTCCGTCTTCGGGGTCTTTGTGTGGGGTCTTTGTGTGGAGTCCATCTTCGGGGTCTTTGTTTGGGGTCTTTGTGCGGAGTCCTTCTTCGGGGTCTTTGTGCGGTGTCCTTCTTTGGGGTCTTTGTGTGGGATCTTTGTGCAGAGTCCTTCTTCGGAGTCTTTGTGTGGGGTCTTTTAGTGGGGACTTTGTGTGGGGTCTTTGTGTGGAGTCCTTCTTCGGGGTCTTTGTTTGGGGTCTTTGTGCAGAGTCCGTCTTCGGGGTCCTTGTGTGGGATCTTTTTGCGGGGACTTTGTGTGGGGTCTCGGCATCTCAGTGAGGTCAGATTGAGGCCATGTGTGTCTGTGACAGGGGACGTTTTATTAACAGCAGTCATTGGGGGACTCTTTATAAAGGAATAAAACACCACATCTCGCTAGCTCTTTGTCCTCCTCGCCACCTCTCCTCCGGCCGTTAGGGCCTGAACAAAGCTGCAGCTGGGAGGCTTGATTAGCCACCAGCTCCGGGCCCTCGGGGTTATCAGCTCCGGGCCCTCGGGGTTACCACCTGACAATGCCATGTCCTGTCTATGCCCGCCGGCCCTGTGCTGATATCCCCGCAGCCACACCGTCACGGCGGAATAGACAGTTGTTAAAATTCCTGATAATTATATGGTATAATGACTTGTCAAGGAGGCTTGTGTGCAGCAGGAACGCCAGGAGCTATGTTGGCTTGAGTCTTTGACTCCTGACAGGGTCACACATGGCAAACGGCAGAGGTGCCTGACAAAACCTACAACCTATACTGGGTGTAGCCTTTGGATGATTACAGCGGTGCCAACAGCAATGACTTCACACAGTGAAGAAGGCGGCTAAAGTAAATGCACTTCCTGGTCTGATCATTCGACTTCCTCTGCCGGCCCCCGGAGGATGGGCTCCCCCTTTGGGTCTGGTTAGGGTTAGGGCTTCCTCTGCTGCCCCCTGGAGGACGGGCTCCCCCTTTGGGTCTGGTTAGGGTTAGGGCTTCCTCTGCTGCCCCCTGGAGGACGGGCTCCCCCTTTGGGTCTGGTTAGGGTTAGGGCTTCCTCTGCTGCCCCCTGGAGGACGGGCTCCCCCTTTGGGTCTGGTTAGGGTCAGGGCTTCCTCTGCTGCCCCCCGGAGGACGGGCTCCCCCTTTGGGTCTGGTTAGGGTTAGGGCTTCCTCTGCCGCCCCCTGGAGGACGGGCTCCCCCTTTGGGTCTGTTTCCTCCCAAGGTTTCTTCCTTCTAGGGAGTTTTTCCCTGCCTCTGTTACCTCTGACTTGCTTACTGGGGGCTTTGGGCAGGGATAATGTAAAGCACTTTGAGACAATGTAATGTTGTGAAAATCAAATGATACAAACAATTGAATTGAATTGAATCGAATCGAATCAAGAAACCCTTACAGATGTACGCTCCAAATTTGTGGATAAAGCGCTGGAAGTTGACAGTCTTTAGTTAGAAAGTACTTAACACTACTGAGGAAGAACTAAGGATTCATTGGAGTAGAGTGTAAGTATGGAGCATAAGCCATGGAAAGCTGGATGGAGTAAAGATAGGAATTAATTGCTTACAATTTGACATCTTAGGCATTAGAAAACGTATATAGTTTACATTATAGGACATGTCTGGCTTTCATAGTCAGGAAGGACATTGGAAAGACTGTATCCAGAAAAAATGCTGATGGATATCAGTTGGATTTATTAAGGAAAATTAAGGAAATTGGAAAGTTTTTCAGTTTAGGTTGAAATTGACTGAAAATGCAATCTAGATATATGTCTGGTGATTAGACCCTGGAGTGGCAACCTTAATCTAAGTGGATTCTAAATCGAGTCAAACCTGAATGATCACTCGAAAGGCAAATGTCTATATTTTTGTAATATTATGAGCAGACCTAACGCATTGGAAGAGCTGAAGATAAAAGTTAGACCAGCAGCAATATGCATTAACTCAGTCTAGAGGCCTGGACAGATGCATTAACTCTGAAGACCTAGACAGATGCATTAACTCAATCTGAAGGCCTGGACAGAAGACAGAAAGTTCTGACGGAAAGCCATCTATAGGGTCACCAGGTTTCAACATCAACTTGACACGCCTAACAATAAAATGATTATAGGAGGTGCTGCCCATTAAACAACTGAAAAACATTTTTCAACTCTGTAAAATGTCAATCTATGTAAAATAATGGAACCAATGGAACCACCCAGACATAGCAGCCAATTGCCAACACTGAAACTGCCTAAATATCAATATAAAACCATTATTACTGAACTATGAAAGCAGCATGAATCTCAGTGTTGCCTTATGGCTGATCCTATCAATAGATCACTTAACAGTCCTGCTAGGCCAGAAAGATGTAGAGGAAGAATTTAACGGGTCTGTCTGTACCCGGGGCCCGATGACGGGCGCATCACGCTACGAACCGCGTTTTCCGGCTTAGCGACTTTTCATGAGTCACATTTCCCAGTTTTGCGGCCAGCAGATAGCTCACTTCTAAATGGGGTATATCGCCATGGGAACGTACGCTGCACGCCACACCTGCTCCGAGAAGCTTTAAGTGCAGGTTTCGATTAAAACAGCCCCAAGTTCGTCCTTTTACTAAAGAGGTATGTACAAGCTGTCCTTCAACAAATAACATAGTCTATATAAGTGCTGCCTGTCAACTTAACACAGAGGTTGAAATTTCAGGTCCAGAAAGTACAAATCCAGACCATGACTTTCTTTCAACCAACCAGTTGAGTACTCTGTGACTGTGACTCTTTATGCTCAACTGGTTGGTTGAAAGTAAATCACGGTCTGGATTTTTACTTTCTGGACCTGAAATTGCCACCTCTGACTAAATAGAAGGAATGGGCGATATCACTGATTTTTTTTCAATTTGGTTCATAATAATACCAAGGTTTTTATCTTGGTGCTGATATTTGATGCTGGCCTCTTGTCGGATGGTGGATTAAATTTGCCTGGGAGGCCAATAAAGTTCGCCAAGGTGTGTGTGTGTGTGTGTGTGTCGGGGGGTATTACCTACCATATCGAAGGGTGGCTCTTAGTTTGCATGATTAGTTTACAATGCTGACGCCGCCACTTTTATGTCAATTCCTACAGACAAACCCTGAGTCAACCTACATAACCACCGACAATACTATTTGGCGTCGATTGGGCAATCAGGATTAGTTAACCTGGCTTTATCAAGTTAACTCCAGATATCTGACTTTTACTTCATAGTGCACCACACTGTTCACCTTGAGTTTTCACGTTTCAATATATTTCTGTATCTCTTCACTTTGGATGTGATTTCTTATTGGTCTTCAACAACACCATTTATGTTTGAGATCCGAAATAATTTTGCTTCTTTGTCTTGTAGGTTAAAAAAGACAGTCAGGTCCCTCATAAAAACCTCACAAGAGCATATTACAAAATCCAGAAAGGAAAAACTCTGCCTGCCCGGCAGGTAATACGAGCAAGGAAATAGAATCTGAACTAACGGAACAAAATGAAAAATATTACGGTAAAGTATTCCAATTGGATGGTCACACACTTAATTATAGCCCTTCATTCTGACCATGAAAAATGATTAAGATTCAAGGTACAAAAATGGCTGAACTATTCTGCAAGGTAATTGCACTTCCCACTGCCCAAATGAAAAAAATCTTATTATCGAAGCAGATTTCTAATAAGGAATCACTCTCTCTCTTCCCAGAGGAGCTTAGCGTCCTGTTCTACAGATGGCAGAGATGTGAGAACATAAGCTTCAAGACAGCAGCGGGCTATTTTTACCATTCATTACAGAGGCTGCTCTACAAACTTAGACGTGGATAATTTAAAAGTGATAGATATATTACTGTAAACAACAACAGTAAATCCCGCTGCCGGTGTAAGAGAGGTGACCTCCCCTGTTGTGCGAAAACATTGACACTGATGCTACTCTTTTGCATTTTTCTTCTGGCAGAATGAATTTCTGCGACACACTGACTCTGAAATTTCACTGGATGGAGAGAACTTCCTTACTGGGCATGAATTCCACCGAGCCAGACAGAAGGGGGAAATAAAGAGTTGGGAATTATGTGGGGCAGCGGGTAGCCTGGAGGACGAAAGACTTGGACATGTAACTGTAAACTAGGTCCAATTCACTGGAGGGACATGCTCTTGTACCCTTCAACAAGGAGATATCACAGGGTTTAAGGACACAGGCTTTTAACCTGCCGATTCACAACCTGCGATTTCCTTTATTGTCATTCCGTTGACTAATTGAAAAACAGAAAAATAAGAACAAATGAAATAAACAGAACCAGTAGCTGTGAAACGGTAAAATAAGGTACATTAACCAGAATCTTAAAACCACAGAGCAGCGAATGGAATTTTGATAAACGTTTACAGCTTGTTCCACAACAAATTGAAACAATAAATTTAGAGTTTTAGCAATATGCACCGCATTGCAGGAACTACTGGAAGGAGACCAGGAACTACTGGAAGGAGGCTCAACTATTGTTTCTGTGTCAATTCGCCGGTCAGACTAAGGGACGTAAATGTAGCTATTGGGTTTTGACACCCCAACACGAGGGAAGCTTTAGTTCCTCGTCACAGCACCACGGAGGCCTGATTATGTTCGCCTGGAGACCAACTTCCTGCCAAGTGAAAAATAAATGATTAAACGATGCTGTGCATCTCCAGTCGAGGCACTTAGCCCATGTGTTAATCTATCGTCTGACTCTTCCCTCTGTGTCATATTTGCGGTACTTTTTGTGCCCTGACATATGGACCATTCAGGAGAAAATGGGATGCGACAGGAACAAACGCCACCAGGGACACAAACTATGCAGCCATGTTCACCGTTATCTGATACAAGCCAGTTCTACGTATTTCATTGGACGTAGCTAATGGAGATGCGTGCGTCTCCCGCAGTGAACATAAACAGCTTTGAAATTAGGCACAGAACCGATTTGCTGAGGCTAATTATGATTGGCGTGAGTGATTCTGCCACATAGAAGGGGATGTTGCCAGTATGGTGCAAACGCTATGGTGATGAGTGCTGGTCACCAATGTCCTGCAGGCAGCCAATCACACGTGGCCGGGGGGGGGAGATAGTGAAGCTGTCATTGAGCAGAACCTTGCAGTGGAATTCAAAGTGATCCAGCTGCACTTCAGAAGTTTGCAGCCTATGCATCTAATATTGGCATAATATTTTCCTTGGAATTGTTTTACTGTTATTGCACTGAAACCCTTGGACACTTGTTAGTTAATAATCATCCATCTATCTATCTATCTATCTATCTATCTATCTATCTATCTAGTCACCACTTATACTGGTCAAGTTCACATGCAGTTATTAAAATTATTTTTAAAATGTCCACAGAACTCAATAAAAAATAACATTTAACTTGCTTTATTTGAAACATCATGACATATGTGTACCACTGACATCCATTTACTGACAAAGCACTGTTTTGACACCAAGCCCTTGATATGCTCGCCAGTTTTATGCCAATCACAGCCTGACCCCGCCTTCCAAGTCCACACACTTCTTAGACATGAGTGGCCAGTTTTATGTCAATCACAGCCTGACCCCGCCTTCCAAGTCCACACACTTCTTAGACATGAGTGGCCAGTCTAATGTCAATCACAGCCTGACCCCGCCTTCCAAGTCCACACACTTCTTAGACATGAGTGGCCAGTTTTATGTCAATCACAGCCTGACCCCGCCTTCCAAGTCCACACACTTCTTAGACATGAGTGGCCAGTTCAACATTTTTCCCCCAGTTTCCAGATTATGTGTTTTTTTGTATTCTGGTCTAACCTTAATGAACTCTGCGTCTTTGTGTTTGAATTTGTGGTTCAGTACTGTATACTGATGGATTACAGCCTATGAAGGAGTTTTTATGACCTTCCTTGGGTAATTTCAGCAGAACTGAAATTTCGTAGCAGTTTGTGCTACTTTTATAGTCTTTAGGGGAACATGTTACCCCGAGTAGGAGAATCAAATCGGAACCTGAAAATTACACGCTGTCAAACAGTAACATGTAACCCCTACAGTTATTGTAATGGTCCCTGTTAAACATATGCTTTCTCTGTATTGAATATAGTATCACCACAACCCCATATTTGGAAAGATGGATAGTTGATATAACGTTGTCTGCATTTATCTTTCCTGTTGCCCAGGAAACATCGGTTTAACTGCAGCCAATTACCAGGCAGCCGACTGGCCTTAGACCCACAGATACATCGTCCTGCTCAGCTTTCACCTCTGTGATGCTGTTTATTAGCTAAATTAACAAAGAAATTTGCTTTAAATGCCCCCTAACGCTGTTCTTATAGTGTTTTTCCACTGGCATACAGGAAGAGACCCGTACCGGAGCTGCACCGTGAAGAGACACTACTTACTGCGTGGTTCCACTAGTTCCACTGGTTCCCTTTGGGTTTCCACTGCAGAAGGGTCGGCTCGGTAAAGGTGTTGCCAGGTTTGGAGAGCGATAGTGACGTAAAACCAATGAGGTGCTTATTTACTGATCACATGGTGTACAGCATGATGTACTATGTGCTAATTTCCAAATTTCTGTGCTCCAGGATGACATGGATTATCTGGTCACCCTAGTTAAAACCAGTTGGAAAATGGTAGTGGTGATTCAGGATTACTCATATTATTTAGACTATATGCAGCTGCTTATAATGTGAATGAATGAATGAATGTTACATTTATATAGCGCTTTTCAAGACACCCAAAGTGCTTTACAGAACCAATGGGGAGCCACTTCAACCCCCACCACTGTGCAGCCCCCACCTGAATGACGTGATGCAAGCCATTCTGCACCAGTACGCTCACCACACAGTAGCTAAGGTGGTGAAGGGGCAGGAGAGAATTCACCAGTTAGATACTGGGGATGATTAGGGGGCCAGATTTGAAAGGGCTATAGGGGGCAATTTTAGCCAGGACAGCGGGCTACCAGTCCTATTCTTTTGAAAGATGCCCAGGGATCTTTTATGACCTCAGAGAATCAGCGCTTTGGTTTTACGTCTCATCAGAAGGACGGCGCCATTTTTAATAATAATAATAATGGACACTTTATTAATCCCCGTGGGGAAATTCTTTTTTCTTTGTAGAGCAAGTTGTCTGTGAAGGGCAGCCACCCGTAGCGGCGCCCAGGGAGCTGGAGGTTAAGGGCCTTGCTCAAGGACCCGCAGACGTGCTGAGGCTGGGCTTGAACCGGCGACCTTGTGATTACAGGCACACGGCTTAGCCCACTGAGCCACACGCTGCCAAACACTGCACAGTGTTTGTATTTAAAAGCACACTGCCTGGTTCGTGTCGTCGCCGCTCGCCTCCGTGTTGACGTGTGTTAGCAGTTAGCATTTCCGGCCCGGTTATTAGTTCCAAGCTGTGTGATGTCATCCCTCTTCCCGCCGTGTCCCTTGCACGAAGGACAGGGGCTGGATGGTCGGAAAGGTGAGCCGTACGTGGGTCTCCGGCGATGCTCTCCCCGGGGGTGATCGCAAACGCATCACCGTGGGACAGCCGGATTGAATCGAGCCCCCGCATTCCGCCGTGCACTTGACAGACGTTCTCAGGGCTGCAATCAACGCCCCGCTTTCATCCGCGTGATGCCCTGTGGAGCTCGCAGCAACAGCAACTGCAGCATATATAGATTTCCCTTCGGTATTCTGGTGTTTGTGGCGCTGCTTTGTTTTGCTTTTCATGTGAACAGAGGAAACTCCCAGCAGTGAGACCCAAAGTGACGCAGCTGAGTAATTACTCAGTAAAACTTGCTCTTACCTCCTGCTCGGCGGCACAAAAGCGAGGTAACAATGAACAAAGTCTGTGCACGGAACTGCCCACACATGCAAAACAGAGCAAAATGTCTTCCCAGGTGGTTCCTTTTGTTGTATTTAGTATTTCTGTTGTGGTACATGCTTTCATAAACAGGTGTGAGAATTCCGGAAGGTTCACAATCTTTGTCTGCATGGACAGTTCCTACAGTATGATATGCCCTTCAGCTAAGTTTTATAATAAATAATAAAAGCAGGCTTCGCTGAAACACGCACATTATTCATCACCATATCGCTATTGATATTTAATTAAACAATTGCGGTAATTGATGGGAAACGTATGCGGACTTCTTGGATAACGACCTTGAAAAGGAGGGTAATTGGAGTCAGATGTTCTAATCAATTCCGGCGTGAGTTTGACCCGCCCGGTCAGCCAATTTTGGTCACCTGCTGTTCAAAAAACCGAATTACGCTCAAGTGTGAAAATGGCCCGACGGGAAGAGATTTTAAAGGAGCTCCGGAGAGTTATCGAAGGTCATAAACCTGGAGAGGGGCTCCACGGCGATTTCTAAAGACCTGGGTCCCCATCCGTCTGCAGTCAGGCAGATAGTTAACAAAAAGAAGGATTTCAGCACCGTCGCCGCTCCCTCTGTGAGCGGGCATCCTCCTGAGATAAGTCAAGTGCATCCTGACAAATCCTCAAACAAGTGGCAGAGAAACTCAGGGAGATACCAGAAGATCTGCAGACATTTCCTGCTCTCAAGAACCTCACGAATCTGGCATAGGAAAAATGCTCTTATTTTATACCAGAGTGCTATTGAAATTGGTAAGATCCTTAATATTCAATGCTTACGTGACTTTCTGTGTAAATCAACTGGTAACACTTTACTTGAGGCACAAATATTGTAGTAGTACAATCTTGCTTAATGTATTAATTGACCAGAAACTTTTTGGGCAATGTTGCCAGGAAGTTTCCAGCCAGGTAAGACAAAGGGCAACTCATTTGGGTCTGGGTGATTGTGAAAAATTGTCCAAAATTTGTCCTTGTGAAAGTTTTTCCAATAATTTGTTGCCCAATATCAATGAGAAGGCGCCTAAACAACATTGGTTAGCAACATTGCTCAGAAAGTTGCCCCGAGTATCATCACCTTGAGTGTTATTGATCCCATGTTCGTCCATCATTAATCAATCACTACACTTCATGTATTTCATATAGTTGCTATATTTTTTTTCATCATTTCTACTTGAGCAGCACACGAGTAACTAAATTATCTGTGCCCCATCAAATAAAGTCTTGCCAATTAACTGAACCCCAGTCCCCTAATATAAAAATTCCTCCTCCGTTCACATGTTTTTTCCGTGGCAATTTCAAAGCACCAGAGCCGCCATCCTGTATACAGCAGGAGGAGATGCACTTGAACATCTCTGATCCTGAACTCTTGGAGGGTGTCGATCGCTCAGCCCCCCCTGTCAGCATCACATCGTCGCGCGTGTGATTTCGGAGTCTGATCAAAAGACATATCAGACTGTCGAGATCTTGTAGGCTGGGAGATGTTTGTCTTTAAATTTCCATGACAGGCCGTGATCCCGGAAAACACCTGCTAGATGTTTGGCAGTGAGAAAGCAGGATTAGCGATTGGACATCCTTGTCATTAATGTAACGGGGAGGCATTGTTTAGGTTGAGTGTTAAATCTATTTTTATCCTTTGCTTCCACATAATTACTCTGCAGCACCATGGTCTCCTTGACGTTTGCCACACACTCCATAATAAGCACCGATTATGTGAGGATTTCTCAATTTCCAGTGGTGTACAGAATTCGGCCAGCCTATACACTACGTGTATTACAAGTTTAATTTTACTCGGAGTATGAGCTATCAGCAGAAATATATGCCCATCATTAAAATTAAACTTTAATTTGGGAAAAGAGACAATTCTTGGTGCATAGCATGTGCTGCGATCATTTACTGGTTATTTTTTATTTGCTGAAAATGATGAGCAATATTCCTGTTTCAGATTTTTCCAAAGCAGGATGTTTTAGGTGAAGGTTCAGTTGCAGGAACCACTTTAGATGTTCAGAACAAGCATGGACCTTAACCATGAGCCATACATGTTTATCTTGGCTTCAAGCATTAATAATGGCTGGGATTTTGCTTGTTGAGAGTAGAAATGATAATTAGTATCAGTGTTAGTAGACCTCAATCCCTAATCTAGGACGTGACTTTTTAACAAAGGGTTAAATAGACTTTCAAGGATTCAAAGGTTTTGTTTGTCATATGCAAAGTAGTCAGACCATCACCTGCAGTAATAGCTGAGGTGATCCGATCCACCACAAACAGTGACAGCAGAAAGACATTTAAAGCAGTGATACAATATTAAATTAACATAAAAAATAATGAAAGTTATACTGAAAAATGAAAAGTTAAATTGAATGCAAAAAAATATGCAAAAGTTATACTGAAGGATAAATGAATTGGCCCGAGATGTGCAACACAATTATAGTGAAGTGCAAGATGCAGAGATGGGGGGTGTGAATTAAAGTGTCAGTCAGATATTAAGCAGTCTGATGGCTTAAGGCTGCAAGATCTTTCTGAGCCAAGGTCCAGAAAGTAAAAATCCAGACCAAGATTTTGTTTCAACCAACCAGATGAGGACTCTGTGACTGTGACTCTTTGTGCCCAACTGGTTGGCTGAAGCAAAATCCTGATCTGGATTTTTACTTTCTGGACCTAAACTCTCACTGAGCGACGGCGGAAGCTCTTTCCAGACCTTCCAGAACGTTGTTGTAAAGGTGGGTTCTGCCCTTGATTATGGTAGCTCTGCTCCTGCACCTTTGGAGGTGAATGTCTTTCTGAGGGGGGGGCAGGTCATCCTTACAGATGCTTTCCGTTGATCGTATCACCCCCTGCAGATGTTTACGGTCCAGGGCAGAACAGTTACCGAAGCAGACAGTGATTCCCGGGGTGAGGATGGTCTTTAGCACTACCAAGTTGAAGGTTCTAAGAATGACTGGGGAGACATTGAACCTTCTCAGCTGCCTCAGATGGTGCAGCCAATTCCTGAGTCTGTACCTGAGTCTGTGTCTGAGTCTGTGTCTGAGTCTGTATCTGAGTCTGTACTTGAGTCTGTGTCTGAGTCTGTGTCTGAGTCTGTACCTGAGTCTGAGTATTTCTATTAATGCTAATCTATTGCTTATGAGTAATTATCCCTGGAAACCTGTCCCTACACCAGCTTTTGTCGTTTCTGTTTTCTCTTTCAGGGCATGTTTCTGTATCTTTCAGAGAGTAGCTGATCCGAGCAAATGGATTCTGGTACTGTGATACACTCTGATGTTTCCTTGATGTTCTCCATATGGTTAGTGCAGGCAAACTTACTCCCCTGTAAACGCTGTATCATCTGGTGCTGCGTTCGCCTGTCTGCTGCCTGTCTTGAATCTGCTCTACGTGATCATAATTTGCATGGTTTCAAATAGGTCCTCTCTCACATTCAAATTCTTCTGCAGACATCCATCTGTGTGCATGTGAAATTAACCGATTAGCAACATGCTTTTACATTTAATATTATTGCATACTACTATTTAGATTACGACAATATACATTCTATTTACATGCACAATCACACACATATACTTGCATGTTTTATATCTGTATAATATATTCTTTTAGTATTTTAAATTAATTTGTAGCTTAACTAATTTTCTATGTTTAACTGATTTGTTATGTGTAGTGGCACCATAAGGACAGCTACTCAGTTGCGTTGTACTCTGTGCAATGGCAAAAAAGGAATCCTGAAATTGATTATTCTATAACAAGCTAAATATTAGATATTTACTGAAGCTTCAGTGTAGAAGTTATCTGGGAGAAGGTTATCAGTTCTGGTTTTTGATGGCTTACTTTTTATACTTTATCTGTGACTATATGATCACCAATGAGAAATCTGCCAGTGTGAGTGAAAAGTTCATCAAGTAGTGAATATTTTAGCCATTTAACCATGATCACTTTCTATGTCAAAATCACAGAAATTTCTTGCGAATATCCAGACAGAATAATATCCTCAATAACATCAAATAGCAACCTATGGCAGTAATGGATAATAGGACAATGCATGCTAATTTCCCGAGTACAGCACAGTGATCTCATATAACAAACCGTACACTTCTTAAAAGAAGACATTATTCTGAGAAAAACCCATCAGCACATAGAAATTTAAGCTTTGCATCCTCAGGGAACTCTAACACCGTTTCCCTGAAAATTCAGGAAGCAGGTCCTGCTCACCAGTCACGCTGGGATTCTGGTGTGTCCCTTTCCGGTCCTCACTTTGGAGTCAATTTGATCTGTGCGCGTGAGCTGAGTGGGTTACAGTCACCCAACACGGTGGAGGTGAGTCATACATTATTGTTTTGAACTGAAAACAGCTGTATCTCTGCACTGGCGACTAGAAAACCTTCAAAACAAGAGAGACCTCTAACTGGCTTATTTAAAGCAGGGGGTTTCACTCCAGATTCCACAGCATTTCTGGAAACAAAATGCTGCCACTTTCATTTGACTCGGGAGATAAAAAGGAGCATTGAAAGCATCATAATCCTTACTTCTCAGTTATTTATGTGCTATTGTGGATGGGGGGGGCGGGGTGCGGGGGCTCCTGGTTCAAAGAATGGCTGAAAACCTCGGTGTTTAAAGAGAATGACCCATCTCAGCTTAACGATTCTACCATGTATTGTTCAGATAATTCTGTGTATGCATGCAGAAGTTTGAAATATTTCATTGAATTTGAACATACATGAACATAATAGCCGTACATCCAGGCAAAAGGTTAATATACTAACACTCTGTGGATTAGGACTTTTGGATGGTACCCATGCCCAGAATGCTGCTGGTGCAAATCCTGAGACCGGCAGAGTGATTTCACCATTGGGTCCTGAAAGGGGCAATTCACCTCAAAGCTGAAAAAAGATACGTTTTGTTCACTGCGCAGAGGATACGAGTTCAGGCACCCTGGAACTAACTTCTGCACAGTGATAGGATTAGTGTCTGGAGTTCGTTAGACAGAAAATACTTCCTACATTAAACTGCTTACTACAAGGTCTGTGGATTATCTTGAGTAACTGGGTCATGATGTCTGGTAAGAGACATTGCTGTTGAATTTTTCAAATGTATAATTTTTGGCACTTCAATCACCACTGAAAGAACGCCATTCGCTCCCATTAAATTCCAGAGAAGACTGACATTTCTACAGCCAATATTTCCAAAACTAGGCAACTCCCGGCAGAATAGCTTAGATGGATCGCACTAAAGCCCCTCTAAAACATTCCTATTTTCAGTTTTGGAAGGAAACTGCCCTTTTAACTGGGATTACCTCGGGGACTGGCTGACCCGGGTATCTCAACTGAACGTCGCTTTAGACAAAAGCATCTGTTAAATAAATGTGATGTATGAAGTGTTAGGGTTAGTAAAGTATTCAGTTTGTTCCCCATATTTATAGTAGTGTTTTGATGGACAGTCCTGAAGTCAGTCACTGAAGGAGGGACGGCGTAACAGCATGAAAACAAACAATTCCAGCCATCTTCTGCGGCAGAAATGGAGGCGTCAGGCAGTGGATATCAGTCAAAAACCTGCACTGCAGCTACACAAAGCAAAATACTTAAAACCACCCACAAAACCTCTGAAGAGGAACATAATGTCTCAAAGCCACTAGACGACACTTACTAATAGAGAGAAAAGGGCCAAAATTTGGGCTCCATCCTTCCATGTGATGCGCACCAGAACAAAGGCTTCAACCAGGAACCTCCTACGGGTTCCAGAGGGAGTCAACAAAACACATCCAGCATAATGCCAGAGCTCTGACACCAACAGTAGAAGGGCGTCACTGTAGACGCGTCTTATCGTAACCCTACTGAAAGATTTGCTGGATTAACTTGTTTTGATACTATGATAACTTAATACACCAAACTAAAGTAGTATACATAAATATGAAGTAATATTCAAGCTTTGGCACCAGAACTTGGTCAGGATGTAAGTGCATATCTGCACAGTAAGCGTAAAGATCAAAGTCCGGGCGCTGTATAATGTGTAAGGGTGGAGAGGTTCATCCCGGGCATACAGAACGGGAAGCTATCAAAGGCCGACCGTGTGCCGTCAAGGAGGCTCGACTCGGGGCCTGGAGGTTGCGAGATGAAACTGCAACAGCGCATCAGAACTTCAGTCAGAGTTGGGAGGCGTCCTGTCTCTCCAGCGGATATGACACGAGGAGAGTATCTCTAACAATGCGAGAGACCTACTCAAGCGTGTCGTGTGTTACTGAGTCCCGAGAGATGGCCGTGATTTCTAATGCCTCTCTGTGGGCCGCTTCCCACGGGTTCGAGGCCAACCGCCGGCCGTTGCTCTCTGTGACAGTCTGCCACGCGTGCGGAGCGAGGGCAGAGCTCGGCCTGCTGAGGGAAGCAAATGCTTTCTGGCAGGGAAATGGGAGTGAGCTTTTCAGATTAGTTTAAACATGGCAATTAGCTGCTTTCTGAGTTCCAGCCTGCCACACACGAGGCCCTGTATCGCCTGGCAGATGTACAAATTGGATCAAATCACAGAGGCTGACATGCGTGCTTATGTGCCGGCGCCGTCCTGGTGGAGCTCTCGGGTAGTCGTCTCACGGCCCCTCAGGAGGGGCGCCAGCTCCTTCAATTATCCGCTCCTACCTATGAGAGCGTGAAAAAGTATTTGGGTTTTTTTTTTTTGCCATTTTTTTTTTTTGCACTTATCTCATTACGCTATGATCAAATTCTCTCTGGGTTGTTGGACACTGAAAGAAGTCTGAAATTAATAAAATGATCCAGTGCGTGCTAGCAGGCCTATATGAGAATGGCTGATCCAATGTGAACCTAATCGTTAGGGCTGCACAATATCACATTGCAGTGTAATCGCCATTATATGGTGCTGTCATTTCCTGCCTGTCAGCCTCTCATGTGTCTGCCTGTCAGCCTGTCAGCCTGTCATGTCCTGCCTGTCATGTCTGCCTGTCATTTCCTGCATGTCAGCCTGTCATGTCCTGCCTGTCAGCCTGTCAGTCTGTCATGTCCTGCCTGTCAGCCTGTCATGTCCTGCCTGTCATGTCCTGCCTGTCAGTCTGTCATGTCCTGCCTGTCAGCCTGTCATGTCCTGCCTGTCATGTCCTGCCTGTCAGCCTGTCATGTGTCTGCCTGTCAGCCTGTCATGTCCTGCCTGTCAGCCTGTCATGTCCTGCCTGTCAGCCTGTCATGTCCTGCCTGTCAGCCTGTCATGTGTCTGCCTGTCAGCCTGTCATGTCCTGCCTGTCAGCCTGTCATGTGTCTGCCTGTCAGCCTGTCATGTCCTGCCTGTCAGCCTGTCATGTCCTGCCTGTCATGTCCTGCCTGTCAGCCTGTCATGTGTCTGCCTGTCATGTCCTGCCTGTCAGCCTGTCATGTGTCTGCCTGACTCTCCCATCTGCTCCACGACGTGGCCCTGATGAGCCACACCTGTCACTTGCTGCCTGTCTGTCTCGTCAGCCCCAATCCAGTCATTGACGTCTTCCCTCCTGTTTCCTGTGCTCTACTCTGTGCTCCTCTTCCCGGACCTCTGCCCAGTCTTAGGTCTTTTCCCTCTTGTTGTCTCCCGTTTTCCCATTCAGACCCTTCATGGTCCCATTTTGTTTCACAGTGAAAGTTTACATCTTGTCTAATAAAGCCCCCTTTACCTTCACCTTACGCCAACCCTCAAGTCCTTCTCCTCAACATGACAGAGTACGCCACATGCTACTGTATTGGTAAATCATGGAAGCGATTTATAAGCACTGAATTGGCAGTGAAGAAAGGGACAGCTCAGCAGCCACAACATCTTTAAATAGCGGATATATTGTAGATAAATAAGGTAAAAGATGTCAGTGGTGTAGTGGTAATGTCCGACATGTGCTTCTCATTAATATTTTACGTGCACTGCGATTCTGCTTTCCAAATTGTGGGCATAAGTAAACACCCATGTAGTAAAAAACTGGTGTCTGGTGAATAAAAAAAGTCCTGGTGATTATTGCACATGCGCCATACAATTGTGATGTGCAGCCCTACTAATCATGCAGTTAAAGATCATGGATCCATGCATCTTCAGCTTCTCCTGGTGAGCACTGGTGGGGGGATGGTGGGGTGGGGGGGGGTCCCCAGGCATTTCCCAAGTCAGCCGGAAGATGTCATTCCTCTGTCACATCCTGTGTCTGCCCCGGGGCGTCCATCCAAGGTAACATACTAGGAACAGCTCCCTGTGGAGATGACCAGATGCCCAGACCACCTTTGCTGACTCCTCTCCATCTAAAGTAGAAGTGGTTTTGTTTCAAGTTCCCTTCAGACCTCTGAATTCCTCGTCGTGTCCCAAAACTGTAACCCTGTAAAATAGCCTCATTTCAGCTGCTTATACTCACTACCTTGTTCTCTGAATCATTATACACAGCTCATGACCATGGGTGAAGACGGGGACCAAGATGACCAGCAAATCCCGAGTCTCATCTGATGACTAAACTCCCGTTTCCTCACAATAGACCTGCTTAGCACCTGCAAAATTGTAGCCTCCAAACCGATCCGTCTGTTGGTCTCAAGTTCCCTCTCATTGGTACTTGTGAGCAGGACCCTGAGGTACTTATCCTCCTACACCAGACAGCATACCCACTTCCCTCACTTGGAAGGAGCAATCTGCTCTCTTATGAGAGCTTGTCATTATCTCAGATTTGTAGGTGCTGATTTTCATCGCAGGTGGAGATCAGGGTTTGAGCCTCCACCCCAACACTATGTGTGTGGAGTTTGCATGTTCTCCCTGTGTCATCGTGGAGTCTCCTTTGAGTTCTCCAGTTTCACCCCACAGCCCAAAAACATGCTGAGGTGAAATCCTAACCCTAATCCTAAACCTAACCTTGTGCTGGGTTATTTCCTGCCTTACGGGGATAACTTCTGGGTTAGACTCTGAACCATAGCATGCCTGTATTATCATCTCCGATGTTTCACACTCAGTATCAAGCCACTAAAGTGTAAGTCTGAGGTCCTTGTCAGGTGGAAGAACAGCATCATCTATTCATAGCAGAGATTTCCACCTCTAGACCCTAACAAACCCCTACCCTGCTATGCGTCTGCCTTCCTATCCTGTCCCTGAAAATCACAAACGGATCCTCTTGAAAATGACCGTGACAATCTACCGAGTATGTGGGCGCAACACTTCATACACTCATACAGAGTCCGAATAGGACACAGGCAAGATTGGGTTAAAAAACTACAGCACGTGGATACATTCACTAACGGCGGTGACATCACTAGCTAGATCATCAGGGTAACAGTGATATTATGGCCTGAGGACTCAGTGGTTAAGGATTAGGAACCCAAAGGACTATGAAAAATCTATAAAATATCCAATATACTGTATAAATAGAGTTACTTTGGACAAAAGTATTAAAAAATGATTTGAGCTCCCAGTAATTAGAATGAGAGTAATTCTGCGTCCACTCTTTCTGATCTGTGTTCTATGCTGTACTGTGTCTCCCAGGCCGGTCCACGTTTTTGCTCTCTCCCAGCTCCCTGCCAGACGGTCCACATACTGGGAACTAGGAGGGAACAAAATCATGGACTGTCTGCGGGTCCCCCAGGACCAGACTGGGAAACACTGCAGTGTCCTATTCTCTTCTGCTCATCTGTCTATTCATATTGGTAATGTTTTACATTCATAGGCTGAAAATGTGCTTGAATTAAACATCATCAGGGTTCAAGTTTGAGCAAACATCTGTTCATTATGCATGTTTCGAGGAAAAACCCACCCCAGCCTGATTTAAATAAGATGCAAACAATAACCAACCAGCAACCCTCGTGGGACACGCAGCAAATAACTCAGGATCCATAATGGGCAAATGTGTTTGATGGTTGTGAACGTTTGTGCTTCGACGTGAAGAGCAAAACTCGACTGAGGGTCAGCCTCCAGCTCCAGCACTCTGGGAATCTTGCAAAGAAGCATTCAGGCCACAGACCTCTGAACACACCTGAACACGGGGGGGCTACAATTTCAGGGCAGGAGCGAGAGGCATATTCACTGAAAAAGACACATACGACTGATGTACGACTGCAGAGCAATTCAGACTTTTATTAATTAATTATTTGCAGGTTTCATGATAGTTCATTCGTCACTGCATACAGTCGACCCTTCCACATCTCGTAGAACTTTTTGGTCCCCTTGGTGAGAAACGCAGGATACAAGGATCACTGCAAGATCACTGCAAGATGTCACGTAACACACTGCCGTAAACACAGTTGGCGTCCTCCACGTCAGCACTGTACATTTATTTGATGCATTTATGAGTTACTAAATGTTTTTGTGTCACCTGCTAGCCTTTGTGTGTCATCTGCAGCTTTGGCAAAACTCCCAGAAACTCCCAAAAAATAATATCATTTAATTTCCCATGCCCCCCCCCCCCCCCCCCTTGTTGATATATATATCACGATGCAAATGGGTCTACTGTACTGCCGTTCTAAGACGAATAGACGGTTATTCAAAACGGACAAACGAACGAAAGGAAGGGTGGATGTTTTACTCAGGAGTCCTGGCAAATCACAGGATACGTGTCTGAAGTGTCTGATCAATAAGTTTACATTTTTACAGGATCTGTTCAGTGTTAAGAGTCATTTACTTGAAGCTAGTGGCCCAACGCCTCAATTTACAGACTCAAAGAGTGTGGCAATTATTACAAATCTGTCTCAACGAGCCAATTAATTTACAGATTAACAGCACTGGAGCATGTTAAAATTCATATTTATTAATGCACTCAATGAATAAACAACAGGAATGAAGGACAAAGATAATTAACAAAGGAATAAAAAAACAAAGATAAATAGATACAGTAAATATGGTTAATGTACTATAAACATGGCAGATATCAAGCCAATTCCATGTGAAGTGTATTTCCTTACATATATAATATAAACTTATAGGTATCAAGATACTTCTAGGGCATGAAATCATTGAATCTATTAAAAATATGCTCTACAACAAACACAAAGAATATTATACGGTAAGGGCTGAGGTCACAGCTCACAATTACAATATTGTCTTGCGCAGAAATTTGTCCAGCAGAAAGTTTCCCCAGCGGAGCTTATACATTTTGAAACAGCTGAGATCACCTGACTTTAGAAAATACCAAATGAGTTGTGTGTTTGGTCTCTGTCCGCTGGGAGTTAATAATCAGTCAATAAATCAGACAAAAAGCAGGAGCCGCTTTAGCTGGAACTCCAAGCCATTACTGGGGACAATCCAGCATATATAAGCATTGTTTGAACAAACTCATGCTCTTTGGTCTTGGCCTGTATAAGTTGCTATTTACATCTCTGGGATGGAAAATATCGCTAAGGATGACAAAATTCACGGCTGTCCTTTGACGTTTCATATTGGTAGTTTAATAATAATAGTGTATTTGGAGAGCTAGAATAAAATAAGGTGGAAAAAGTGACCAGTTAGTACAAGATGCCCTCGTGAGCGGTGGAAAATGGATGGATGGATGGATGGATGGATGGATTAGTTAATACATGGCTCTAAAAGTTTTAAGCAAGCATGTTTAATCCTATTTTGCGGTTGTTTTGCGGAACTGCAAGCAAACAGCACACTCTCCTACTCAGTGATAATTACAGTTAACGAAGCATTTCCAAATGCAAATATTAAATGCCTCCATTTGGACTTAATATTCACTGGTCAGTAACTGCAAACTGGCAAATCAGTATCTTTCAACTGAACTGTGCAGCCAATGTGTAACGTAATGAAATATTCATCTAGGTAACGATCAGCCAAAGGATGCCCATTCATCGATGGTGAGCCCTTACGTAGAGCGACTGCATCAATATGATCAATACCAGCCTCTTCTCCGATGGCTCGAACCCGTGGTCGAATAGGGCTCTCTTTCTAATTAACCTTCTCACCTTATGTCTACAACTGACAGGCCATGTGGTTTCAAACTGGCTAAATGATGTTAATTTATAAAGCCAGGGACATGTACACAAAGGGACTGCTGTTTTTGTGGACAGGCTGAGATGCTACACGTGACAGCCCATAATCACAGAGCTGAAACAACAATAATGTTCACACTATAATCTTTTTTTCTGGAAGAATATTTGGGGTTGCTGTGTGGCTTGGCGAGCTAAGCTTTTATTTATAACTGAGATCAGAAGGTTGCTGGTTCAAGTCCCACTTGGCAGAACAGTCACATGCCCATAGACCCTTGAAGACCCATAGGCACCACAATACAGCTACCCCCTCTGCTGTCACCCCAAAGCTTGCTGTCCCCTGTACAGAGAAGAAAATGGATTTAAAAAATTATCCTTGGGGGGTTAATAATTTTCTCAGTCCACTACTCTAAATAAACACGAAAGAGTAATGTGAAAAAAATAACAATCATAGTTCTTGCTAGAGTATTCTCCAAGCACGAACAATAACGCTGGAGTAACACTATAGCCCACGATCCATCCATATTCTAAGGGCTTTTTCGTGTCTGGGTCAGGAAACTCAGGGCCGTAATAATAAATGAGGAACCGTAAGGCAACATTCTAGAAGGTAGAACAGCACGGCCTAGCTTCGCAGAAACATTTTTAAAGTTGATCAGAGAAAATGAGCCCAATATATAAGACATTTAAACTGTTTTTATTGATCAGACACTGGAACGGCTTTGAACACATTTCTGTATCGATCTTAAATGTTTCTAAATGACTCGCAATCTCTTTTGATATTTCGACATTAATGTTCGGTCAGCTTACCCGGCTTATCTCTGCTTCCAGGCACAGTAATATTTCATATCAGCTCTGCCAGAGTTTTTTTAATGGAAATAAATCTCAACAGAGGGAAGTCATCTGTTTTCAGATGCAAATTGGAGCCTTTCTGATGGATGAGAATGTCTTTACTTCCGAGTAATGTTAGCTATTTAGATGCCAAGCGGACATTAGGGCCCCGCAAATGATTCTCTTGTTACCTATGACTTTGTTAGCTTTTCCGGAGGAACGACGTAAACGGCCTCATAAACAAACATAAATTAACGAATGTCAGAAGCGAAGCAGCCAGCTTGTCTTCGCAATACTCATCTGGGAAAGGAACAGTGCTGAAGGTCGGCTTTCGGATGGTGAACCAGCCACATACTGTACAGATTTGAGGTCGGTCGTGCAAACTGGTTTCCATCACAAGTAGCTATTGACAGTCTGCCCACACAGGCCAAATCCCACACTAGCTACTGGCTAACATGCTAGTTTGAGGTATTACTAACAGGAAATGTTCACAAACTGCGTATAAAACGGTCTAGGTGAACTTAGCCTCACTTCTGGCAGGGAATTATACAGAGGAATAACTGGTTGGCTTTTGGCATCTGTCCAAAATTAAATATTTAGTGAAAACATGCACTAGTCATCCTGAAAGTTTCTCATTCGCATCCATGTACATCTTCAGTTTCAAATTCATATAATCATAATACATTTTGAAGATTTTATTAACCTTTCTAGAAAAAGGATGTCAGAGATATCCTCTGAATCTTAAATAATGCTTCCCTGGGAATTTAACTTAACTTGGGCATTAAAAGATTTCATTTTTTATCATTTTTTAATACAGCTTTTTATCTTTTATAACAATTTTTAATAGGGCTTCTATATTCAAGAATATTTCAGGGCATAATTGTTGCTTAAGCTATGTCACTGACACGGAACTTCAGATCTACATTGGATTTATTGTGAGACGTCACGTTTTCGCAGGATGAAAGGCTTGGCTTGACGTCTGTGGAAGCGAAATCAGTCCATAAACAACACAACAGTGCTTTGGCTGTTGAGTAAAAGCCGGCCAGACATGACCCAGTAAATTAAGGGAGATGGGGGGGGGGGGGGGGGCGCTTTCAAAGGGTTCAAGGGATGAATAGATGAATGAATAAAAGTAAGGTCAGCCACTGAGAAATGCTGCTGTTTCTGTCAGTGAGTGAAATTGTAGATTTTATTTGGTCCACGTTGAGGTTTTTGCTACCAAATTGCTATCGGTTTATTTATTTCAAAGCTGACAATAAGCTTGCGATTTCTGTGAAGCGTAGATGCTGGCTGCAATATCATTTGCACGCATTAACGCCATTTTAGTGTCTTCTTAAGATTTGCAATTAAATACTATACATAGTATGTTTTTGTTTGCGCTATTCTTATGTTTAAGTTCACAGAGAAGGACGTAAGACGACATTTATAAACATCGCATGTATGTCATAGATTGTGTCTCAGTGTCTCAGCACATGATTCTTGCTCATTTTATCCGCTGTCTTATTAAATACATAGTTTATGTACTTTGCCAGCCTATATAAGTGTCATTGGGACTGACGTACTGAAATATTTCACGCGCTGCTTGATTTCCTTATTGTAGTATTATGTAATCAGATCTGGGAAATGACAGCAAAAGATCAGCCCTGTCTATGTTTATTTATCAGACTTTAATTAGGCTCACATAGTCCCTGGAGCAGTCAGGTTAAGGCCCCTGATTGGGGGCCCAACAATGCAATCACTCTATCAACAACAGGATTTGAACAATGACAAGCACACCGGCCTAACTCGCTGAGCCACGGCCTGCCCCCAAATAGCCTTTGGAGCAGAGATCTTTCATGTTTGAGGCACACATGCAACCAGTACGCTGCAGAAACACACTTCATGTTGACGTTTCAAGATGGGAGTATTTCTTAAAATGCCTTCATTTATATGCAATTATAGCAAAATGTAATGAAAATGTAGCAGCACAAAAAAACAGGCAGAATTTTCATATTCTGATTAAATACAATAAAACAGCACATATATAGATACATATGTAGTCATGATACTCAAGATAAAATGCTTATTTTGTTGAAGACATAATGGTTCCATCATATTTATGGGCAGGTTAGAGTGGGCTGAGGGCTCCATGTACTGGTGCAACTGGGGGCCCCCGTCTGATAAACTGAGTGATCGGGACACAGAGTCGAACCCGCATCCCCGCAGCTTCCGAGCATTAATATCTCCCTTTGATCCCGACTGGGCTCTATATGAAGATGGTAACTTTCATTTTGGGCTTCCAGTCTTTTGAGAAAACAGTTATCTCCACTTTTCCCATTAAGTAGAATGTCTCTCATGTTGCTTGTTCCTATCCTCTAAGACTTTTGTTTTGAGTTTAAGTTTACAGTATCTTGGCCACCAGGGTCTCAGATACAATCATCTGTTGTCAAAACAATGCCGGTTTTCTCTGGCAAAAAGATAACTGCTCGAGCAGCAACGGTAATCAGGATACCCAGGTGTCATAGAATGAATACAGATATTCTGTCTTCATATACCGAAATGTTTGTGCGCAATCGTGTGCAATTAACTGAATTTCCTCCCTTCCCCAAAACACTACTTATAAGTTATTCAGGTATGGCTTGGGATTTTTCTAAATAACACAAACCTTCTGTCAGGATCGGTCTCTGTCCTGCCCCCTTCTGTATGTCATTTTCCCATTTGGCCAGCAGGTGTCACTGGCCATCCCGTTCTTAGCTCCAAGTGTGTTCACCTGTTCCCTGGGCTGCTTTGAGGCTTAATATGCTAACTAGGTAGCTATGTTATCTTGGATCCCCTTTTGTGGTGGGTTCAAGGCCAGCTTCAACCATGTTTAGTATTTAACATTTATGGTTCTTGGTTTATTCCTGTGTTAGTTATGTATTGATGTATTTGTGTATGATTCGTTGTTTTGCTCTGTTATTCCCTGCTTGTAGTAATGTTCAGTTACCTCTGTTATTCTAGTTTCCCCTTGGTATGTATCAGCTGCCCTATATGTGTTCCTAGTTCCTTAGTGTTTATTAAATGCCCACACCTGTCTCTTGTTGATCCTTGTCATGTATGTATTTAAGTGGCTGCCCATGCATAAGTCTTTGGTCAGTCATTGAGTGTGTTTGTGTTTAAGTTTCTATTTCGCTGTGTATTTCTGTCCTTGGATCCTTTGTGTTTCATTGCCTTTGTTTCATGCTTCTGCTGGTTCCCCTAAAGAGCTGCTTTACCTACCTTACGTTCATCCTGTGCTGCTTCAGAGCATGTCCATAGCGTTTCCCCGCTTGTTTTGACCCCTCCAAGTCCCTTCGGTTTCTGGGGGATGCTCCGCAAAGCAGGATTTCTCAGTTAGCTGGGTTAACTTAAGCTAGAAGTCATGATCGTCCAATAAGAGTTTAACTATGGAGCTGCAGTGTAGATCACCCTTTTGCCAAGACCTCCGTAACGCCTTCAGTATGTCACAAGCAGGAAAAAGTAGCACAAGTAATTAAATGGACAGCTTTATGCGCCATACTTTGTTAAAAAAAAAAGTTAAGGTGAACAGATTAAAAGTATGGATGAAGAGACTTGGCGTTTGTTTGAGAACTGCCTCCTTTACTGAGAAATTATGGATTTAATTAGTATAGCTGTATGAGTTCCTGTTCAGGGCGAATCCAGTAGATTTGTAGTAGTTGTGTCTCCTTTTCACCGTACGTTTTGAATTTCCCCCTGGGATCGATACAGTTCATCCAGCTTATCTTATCTTTATATATTTATATGAGGACCTGGATATTCCCAGTAGTGTTTTTAAGGTTTTGTGTAATACTTCCTTAGAGTGACTGTGTGTTTCCTTTAATATTATTGATTTCCTTTTGCTCATTATCAGCATCTCAAATACAGTAATACTTTAAAATATTTCTGTGTTTATGTACCATGTCATCTGTATTGTCGATTACAATTATTACCCATTGTAGCGTTGAAAGAGGGCTTTCAAAGATTTTTTCCCCCCGGTTTCTATGGAAACGGAAATAGATGTGACAAATGAGCTTCACAATATGATGCCTGAACTTGATTGGCTTATTCTTAAAGTTCGCCACCCATGCCTTCACAAATGAACATTTTGACTTCTTTTGATGTGACCACAAAACTCCTGTTGTCATATATCCTTTTGTTTGATTATCCACCTTAAGGAAATATAATGTACGCTATCATTTCTGAAGGAGGTTTACGATCTTATTGCAGAATACTCAACTTTCCCTCAACCGCTACTCTTATGTGAAAAAGGCCAGACCTTAATTCATTCCTAATTCAAATCTATCCCCATCACAGTATCGCCTTGGATGAATTTCCTCTAAATTACTCGATCACACTTTTTGATCATGCACATTATAACCGTTCCTTTAATTTTGCTGCAGTAATTTAATGCCGCCCACAAATCAAAATGCAAATCTGCGCGACATTTGCATTCTCAGAAGAACTTCCCAGATCACAGGCCAGGATCTGAGTGATATCTCCCGCAGGTTATGATTTAGTGTCACCTCGGTGTTCCCGGCATCCCATCCAAACGGAATGTTGGGCACATGGGTGTCACCCAATCAGCACCACCCCTCCAGCCTGGCACCCAATTATTTGCAACGTGACAGACAGCTATTGCCTGACAGAAATTCCTGAGGGACATCAGAGTTTGAAACAAGTGATGAAATGCTTCTCGAAGTACTCTTCTTCACTCGCTCTGACCCTGTTAGGACGTCAGTGTGTCTCAGTCTTCTTGATTTCAAGAAGGATCATGCAGGTTCTCGCCTGGTGCAGATGTTATTCCATGTGGTTCACATGTTAACCAGCTCCTGTATATAGGCTGTGCTAGGTGGAAGAAGAACTTCTCCAAAAAATGTGGAAGGTGCTGCAGGAATGTGGGGGCAGTAGGGTTGCCATAAGAACCAAGGGCACAGGAACCTGGGGTGGGCAGGGAACATGTATACACACACACACACACACACACACACACACACATGCTTTCTATTTAAATTATTCAATTCTCTCTTACGCTGACGCTAAGAGCTATGTCTATATTATTTGTCTTCTGGTGAGATGGAAGAGTTTGTCCTTAGTCAAGGAGGTTTGGTACATCAGTATCTGGCTCACGAGTGATGGTAAGAAACTGTAATGTTCCCTTATGTGCAATATGAAGGAGCAGTAAATGTCATGCTGTGGATTTGATAGTCTTTATCCAGTAAACGTACACAATAACACTGCACCCAAACTGATTATGGTGATTATGGTGTGCGGAGACACTACCACGGGAACATGAAATTTACGGTTCACCGTTTAATACGTGGCCCCGTCCTCACTGATGGCCACGGGCTGTGGGCCATCATGGGAAGTACAAGGTCACGATTGGTGAGGTTTCCCTGCACGGTTAGCAGGGTCACTCTGTGACGGCGTGAGGAGATCTGGTTGCTGCATTGGATCGAGAGGAATAAGCGGAGGTGGTTCAGACATCCAAAGCAGCTGTTTCAGGCTCGTCCGACTTGGCGGAGGCCCTGTGATTGACTGGTGTTCCATCCAGCTGAGAGCCTTGAGCCCCAAGTTTCTTGAAATACACACCAGGGTCGGTGCATTTAGATTAACAGCGATGGATGGATGATTGTAATGTTTATGGTCAACAAATTAATCGCCTCCTTTCTGATTCAATCCAAAATGACAAACTCCTGTGTTATATGCTGCCTTTAGTTTTGTAGATGTTTTGCTGATGAGGAACAGTCGTGGGTTGATCTGAGGCATTTGGGGCTGTTTCGCAAATCTCAGACGCACCTCCTTTTGAAAAACAAGGGATGACTCAGAGGTCTCTCTGCTCCAAAAGCGCGTCAGCATCAGCCTTTACCCTCAGCCTGTCTGCACTCCTTTGAAAAACCTTGACACAAAAATAATAGTAACGATGAACAAAACTATCAGTTTAATCATAAGACAAAACAACATTCCTTCTAATGCAATCTACGCCTTGACTTTTTTGAAGGGTGCAAAAGACCCATCGAACAAAGTTTACAAGCATAAATACCTTCAAACTTTGGTCTTTATATCAATATTTTCCATTATCTTCCTTATGACCACATGTCACACTCCTTTCAGTCTGCTACAAATAAGAGACTTATTCAATCACTCAGCTACCAGCTCACTGTAACACACTTCTACAGAATACAGAGTACTTTGCTGACTCAGGGAAGTAATTATTTTCCCCCTGTGAAATGTTTTATAGCCTCGAGCATTCAGCAATTCTTGCAATGCTTCTCCGATACACACTGACAGGCAGACAAGCAATAAAACTGCTTTTGTTCATGGCAGCGATATTAATTGTTATGTCTGGTGATTGGTCAATAAATAGATGGAATAGTAATAATGTATGATAGAATGACTATGTGTGTGTGTGTGTGTGTGTGTGTGTGAGTGTATGTGTGAGTCTGTGTATACACATACTAGCAATAAACTGCTAGACATATTTTAATTTCGGAATACGAATACAAATTTCTACCTAGGAATTTCTACAGTATCAATTCAAATTAGATTTAATGTTAAAAGACACTGAATATTAGATTGCTCAGTCATCTGTACATTTCAAAAGCGAGATTGGCCATGCTTTAATGTCCCACCTGTTGCTGCTCTGCTGAGGATCTTCGCTGCGCACGCTTCTGATTGCTTCACACTCGCCGCGCGGCTATACGGCTCCGCTAATCGCAGCCAGAGGCTCTGTGCTGTCCTAAAGGCCGCTCTTAGTCCTATGGCAGCTTATGTAGCCATTGTGATTCTAGACCAGCCTCTCAGCCTAAAGAGGAGGTTTTATCCGCTTACACCTTCTTTATTTCCTTGTCTCTAACTACTCTGATTCCAGTGAAACAGCCTCTACTTGAAAGTTACTGCACTAAGCTTTGGGTTTGGCCCCGTCTCTAGTTGTAGACCCTTCCAGAAGAGCTCTGTAAACCCTTGAGTCTCAGGGGGAGCATCCGAAGTCACGCACATGCAGAGCGAGGCCGGGATTCAAACCCCCAACATGGAGATTGTGAGGTGACTCTCTCCAATTTTCTTTACTCAATTTTTTTTTTTTCTATATACACACAAAGTGGGCTTCTGTGCGTTTTGAAAACTTCTATCAGTTTTTGAAAAAAACTAACACACATCTGAATTTCAATTCCATTTTTATTGTCCGTTTTACACCAAGCCACTGGAGATGTCTTTGTAGTTATAACCCAAAAAGGAAACTTTCACCAAATACACAGTAATATTCAAACAGAATGGTCCAGAACAGACGCCTCCAACAGACATATACTACAGTCTACTGGACTTCGGAGGACTGACTCTCTGATGGACTTCGGAGGACTGACTCTCTGATGGACTTTGGAGGACTGACTCTCTTATGGACTTCGGAGGACTGACTCTCTGATGGACTTTGGAGGACTGACTCTCTGATGGACTTCGGAGGACTGACTCTCTGATGGACTTTGGCTTTGACCTCGACTACAGTTTACTCCTTGCTTGGGGGAGCGGGGTGGTTTCCAGAGTTTTTGGTTCCTCTCCTCTGTTGACATCTGCTTTTCTTTTTCTTTCTTTCTTTCTGTCTTTCTTTCTCCTCCCTTTTCCCTGTTTTTGTATTATTCTGTCTTATTGATATTGGCGACTCTGTTGTGAAAGGCGCTATATAAAAATAAATTGAGTTGAATTTTCATGGTCTGGTTGTCTATTATTTAACCAGAACTGAACACTTATTGGAAGCATATTTCCTAGCAGTTCTAACATAATGATGCCTTGAAAAGGTCAGTTTGTGATGGTTAAGGTCAGGTTGTGATGGTTAAGGTCAGCCCTTCAGTCTGTCGGCTCGACCTTTTCCGGGCTCCGCCTCCTCGCATTACCATAGGCAACCGTGCAAAGCCATTTCAGAAATGAGCCAATCAGCGCCTTCCGCTTCTGGAAAATAGGAATTTCTGTGAATGTCGTCTGATCTGAGACAAGCATGTCTTGAAAGTAATGCGATGTAAAGGATAGATAGATATTGCCATTTTCTATAAGGTGTTTATTTTTGTAGTCTAGTGTACAGAACGATTATAAATGTCAAATAAGCTACTTTCACAGATTGCATCAAAAAAGATTTTTTAAATCTCCATAGACCCGCTTTTATTTTTGGAATATAGGACACTTAAGGCATCCCTTATCCCCTTAACCCTGACAGGATTTGGAGGCTTGGCAGTCGGGTCTCCGCCAGAGACAAGACTTTAGGTGTTGAGCTCACCAGCTAATGAATGAATGGGTGAATGAATGAATGAATGCATATGCGGACTGAAATGTTGTTGAAGCGCAAGAGCCCCTACAAAGGGGAGCCTGAGATGATTTGCATGTCTCTGACAACTTGGAGGTATAACATAATAAAAAATGTAAAGAGTTATACGTTCAGATAATTAGAAAAAAAATACGAATGCATCGATCCATCCACCGTCCAAGTGCTTGCAGTTCTGGGTCGTTGTATGAATGTATTTTACGTAACCAATACTACATTGGCTACGAACATATGTACTGGAGCTGTGTTGGTGAATTGAAAAAAGTTGACAAACCGCAGTGTGTCTTCGTTATTAACAAGGGAAGCGGGGGAGCAAAGAACCTTACGATACATATTAGCTACACAATTTAATCTGCATTTAGGCTCAGTAAATTACAACTGATTGCCTTCATGCTCCCAAGGGAGGGTCCTCCAATTTACATTAGTTACAACAAATTACAATCGCCATAGCTGCTTCCCCGTTACTTCTTCTGCTATCTGATAGGCGACTTGAACCTTTGAGCATTTAATCAGGTTTTGTTAACACGGCGTGCGCGACCCAAATTACGGAGCCGAGACAGTTCGGGGGCTTCATTCTCCTTTCTGCAGCACGAAAGTCACATACAAAAGCTGCCAGTTAATAGCCAGGCCAAGCAGGTAATGCCGCTCATTAAGAGGAAGGAGTCCGTTTTACTGGCTGTTTTTATAAATGGGATTTCGCGTTAAATGACCGTCTTGTAAAATTAAATGCGTACCACGTTAATTGGATCAGTATTAATGTATTGCAGATATAAACTTTCTTTCACCGCACAGATAATATAAATCGAGGAAGTTTTGTATTATAAAACATTAATAATGAATAGAAGTTCATATTCAGAAGTAATTCAGGTAATAAAGTTGGTTCTGCTTGCGCCCCAGGCAATTGCGGACCTGTGGCAGCAGGAAGTGACCAGAGTTAACCTGCTATGTATTTAGGCTTAATTCCTCTAGATTTAAAGGACAGAAAGCGTGTTTTCCAGTAGAAACAAGAAATGATCGGGCGGGTACACTGAAGATAGTCTGTTAGTTAAGGCAGGCTTAATTGAAACAAACGGCTTAAGTGATTACACCTACCATTATTATTAACGACTTATGTTGTTCTTGAACATATAGAAGTTGCTCTGGATTTACCATGTCCGTTGATCTTAAACATATCTTAAGGGTAAAGTGAATTTAAAGTTGAGTATTCACAGTCTCACGACACCCCTAGTTCTAGAATATTGTATCGGGAACGTAGGGGAACTGGTGATAGGTGAAGCCATCAAAAGAGGAAATTAGTTTAAATTAAATGAATTGCTTTGACTGTGTACTCTTGGTGTAGACTTACCATGGTGTGGCGTGCAAGTGTGTGTGTGTGTGTGTGTGTGTGTGTAACCAGATAAAAGTGTACCCTGAAATGTATGGCATTTTCTAATAATAATTTGAATAGCTCAGCTGGTAAGGAATTCATTAATATATTACTGTCTCTATACATCAGCTGCCGCTGTGCTACATGATAACAGTTTATTTTCTTTAAAATCTAAAAAGACACTTACACATGTCTTCGCCTCTGTAATATCTCAGCCACGCTTGTCTTTGTATAGACCTATATAACTAGAGTTATTTTGATGCCATATTTTCTGCTACTACAGATGTGTGGTACCCACATTTTTTTCTCCCACAGTTATTCCGTGCTTTAAATCTCTCCTCCTCTCCTGCCCATACCATTTCTCCCTATTAAATTATAACGATTGGATCAGACAACCAGGCAATCGGCATCATTAGGCGTCTTTATTAAATGAACTGGAGAAAATCTTCCGTGGAGTGTTCTAGATGTGTGTGTGTGTGTGTGTGTGTGTGTGTGTGTGTGTGTGGTGGGGGGGGGGTTAACCCTGATGGCCTTTTTCCTCCAACCTGCAAGCTCAGTTTGTTGCAAATTCACCGCCATTTAACCTGCAGAATACCATAAAATGCATACAGCCATGTTTACCAAAAAAATGGTCTACGAAGCTCTTACTCTTCATCGCCGTAGGTGTTTAGTGCCCCTTTGAGTGTGAGAAGCTATAAACTCTCACCTCTCTTCTGCCTTTGTGGAGCTTGCATGTTCTCCCCATGTCACATGGGAACCCTGCCGGTTCTCTCGTTCCCTCCCTCAGTCTAGTGACATGCATTTAAGTATCTATGTTCCCCACAGTATATGCTGGGGTCCCACACAGACTGTCCCCCTGCCTTGTGCCCTGTGTTACCGAGGACAGGTTCCCTGTGTTACCGAGGACAGGTTCCCTGTGTTACCGAGGACAGGTTCCGTGCCCCTCTGCCGCCCTGACTGGGATGAGCGGCTAAAAGCTTACTGAAGCAAATCAAACAATTTTCCGTTCCTCGTAAAGTACTTAAAAGCCATCATTCCTGCGCCGCTCCCTGTAATCTGTTCAGCGCGTTGGCACCATGTTCTCCGTGTGATGTATCCAGATGGAAGCTTTAAAGACCAGCTGCTGTGGACAGGTGTGACCCCCCTATACAGGGGCAGGTGTGAACCGAGGAAAATCTCTGCAGACATTTACTACTTGGTCTAAATTTTATTTTTTTAAAATTATTTCCAGTCTGTGCCTAAGCATTACATTTTGAATTTATTGCACCATTTTTTTTAAATTGATCATCTGTAACTCTTCGCTTGAGGGGGCACAAATAATGTAGTGATACAATCTTGCTTAATGTATTAATTAACCAGAAACTAAATATTACAGGTTTGCCAACTTTGGTCTGCTGGCTGGCGTGAGATCTTAAATTCTAGATAAGTCTGCACACACATGCAGATGCATTTTACATGTAAGTTTTATCACCTTATAAATAGCTTGTAGGGCTTGCAAAGTACACCAGCATTTCCAATGTAGCTATATTTAAGTTTATAATTGAATAATATAGATTCTACATGCCAGATGTGCCAGTTGGTATTAGTTACATACTGATCCCATGTTCATTCATCATTAATAAATCATGATGGTTCATGTATTTGTTCATGATTTGTATCTGAGTAGTAACTGAGTTACTAAGTCACTATCATTTTTGCAATATGTGTAGCATGGTAGCACTATAGCCTCGCACCACTATGGTTGGGGTTCGAATCCCGCCTCTGCTCTGTGTGCAGCTTGCATGTTCTCCCTGTTGCATGTGGGTTTCCTGTAGGTACTCCAGCTTCCTCCTGCAGTCCAAAGGCATGCAGCGAGGCTAATTAGCATCCCCAAATAGCCCTGGCTGTGTGTGTGTGTGTTCGCTGTGATAGACTGGCACTCCTTCCAGTGTGTACTCCTGCCTAATGCACTGTGCAGCCTCAGATTGGCTCCAGGCAATCCTGACCCAGATATGTGGTTAGAAGAAGAATAATGGACATTTTTTTTTTTTGTAATTCTATCCTGATTTTGACACCGTTTCAGTCGATCACTCTTGACCCTATAGTGAGTGGAAGGTGGATGGATGTTTCAGTTGATAAATCAAGTCATGAGAAACTAATTAACAAATTGAGCCTATTAATGACAATTAAAGAGGATAATTGCCATAGAATGGTAAAAGCACTTATTTTTCATATTAATTAATGCCATTCTTGCTTTTACCCAGGCAGAAGCATTCAATTTTGGGCCTGTAAAATCTATGCCAGATGATAAAACAAGCAGATAATGCACTTAATTGAAGTATGAGCCACTTAACTACAGTTAAAATACATTTGCTTCCAAACCCTGCTAGGACAGACGACCTACTGGAACAAAAGGCATCTGTAATAGCTCAAGGAAATTTTACGTACTCAAAAATATTCAGAGAGCAGAACGAAAAATGATTGGTTCAGAGAGATAACCAATCAGATCTCGGTCAGATGTCAGACTAACCAATCAGATGTCTTGGTCCTGCCTCCTCTAGTTGCTTGTACCTGCATCCTCTGCAATCTGATTGGTTATCTCTCTGAACGAATCATTTTTCCTTCTGTCCTGTGTAAGTGAAACTCCCACAAACTCTCACAAATGCTTGATTTTTACAACTTTGTGTGCAGAAGTGTGCCGTTGGATCCTGCATGGCGATGTATGGCACTGTAGGTTTAGACTGCCGATGATCGCAGAGTCATGGGCCAAATGGCGTGTCTGGTGGACTGATTTCTCTGCTGGGCCCTTGAGCGAAGCCCTTAACCCCAATCGCTCTAGGCGCCGCTCTCTCAATTGTAGGTCACTTCGGATGAAAGCGTCTGCCAGATAAATCCTACGTAACGCTGCCATCCATGCTGGTTGCCTGGTGGAGACCAGTGCTGATGGAGTAACTAGCTGTGAATGGTTGTCAGTTACCAGTGGCTTGTTGGCGTGCATTTGCCAGTTCACAAGTGAAGTATGAAAGAGCAGTTACATATAACAAAGGTATATAAAAGAAATGGGTTATTTTTCTTAACAAATATGGCCCTGTATTGGATGGATGGATAGTATAGAAATCTTATCCCTCTTCACTGGACTAAAGCCATTTGTTGGCCTTGACTTGTAATCATATGACTACCCTCTTGCCATGTCCAATCTCGTTTTGGTACATTCAATTACTGGCAATTAATTGCATTTATTGAATTTATATATTAAATTATATCTATTGAATATTCATAGAGCCGCCAAGTTGCTGGTCACATGGCCGCCGTCCATCTCTATCTCCTGGTTTCTCCATCTGCTTCTCAGCTTCTGTTTATCAGGATCATGGTGAACTTGAGGGGCTTCTGCTCCTTAGTTGAGCGATAAGAAGGTTCCGCACATCTGGTTCTAGCTCCTCTCCGTCCTTCACCTCAGCATTTCCGGCGGCCATTAGACTCAACAACAAGTGCTCAGACCCATCTACAGAACATCCCTTCATTAAATGTGCAACACACTGCACAATACTAATCATTTCTGAGCTGTTACTACGGAATTATGCGCAGTACTTTCTCTGACGTTCTTTGCACTGTTACTCTTTATTGTTGTCTGTTATACTTTAGTCTTAATGTCTAAATGGCTTTTTACTTTCTAAATGTCTAATCAGCCACTGTAAATTTGAGATTAATCTGTATGTCTTTCTGTCTATCTTTCTGTCAGTCTAATCGAAGGCACCTCTGTCCCTACTGCAACGAGAAGTGAGTTCTCTTACGTCTTAAAAGCAGTCTGTGAATGTGATTTGCAGCACTCCTCGGTATCACTGAGAACTCGCTCGTAACTGGGCCCGTGTGAATTATGAAGTATTGCACGGCTGACTTGATCGGCGGCTAATGACGGGCATTTGTCAGCTCCGGTATTGCAGCCCTCGACGGTCCTCCCACAAGAAATGACAAGACGCTCTGAATTTGTAATGAAAAGGGTAAATTAGCAGTGTGGAATGAATGGTCTACAGCAGTCTGTCTGCCCGGGCCAGTGAACATGCAGTAACCTTAATTTATGTCGATGTATTTAAAACTCAGAGCCGCACATTACACTCTGGCCCCTCTGCTGGCATTTGGCGGTAGCAGATAAGTGCGAATAAACTAATAAGCGGACAGATCGAAAGTCTGTAATAGCAGCTGCTGGAGGGAGATGTACAGCACTGTATATGTGGCGGCTGCTGGATGGAGATGTACAGCACTGTATATGTGGCGGCTGCTGGATGGAGATGTACAGCACTGTAAATGTGGCGGCTGCTGGAGGGAGATGTACAGCACTGTAAATGTGGCGGCTGCTGGAGGGAGATGTACAGCACTGTATATGTGGCGGCTGCTGGAGGGAGATGTACAGCACTGTATATGTGGCGGCTGCTGGAGGGAGATGTACAGCACTGTATATGTGGCGGCTGCTGGAGGGAGATGTACAGCACTGTAAATGTGGCGGCTGCTGGAGGGAGATGTACAGCACTGTAAATGTGGCGGCTGCTGGAGGGAGATGTACAGCACTGTAAATGTGGCGGCTGCTGGAGGGAGATGTACAGCACTGTATATGTGGCGGCTGCTGGAGGGAGATGTACAGCACTGTATATGTGGAGTCTTTATCTGCCGCTGTATTCTGAGCCTGCAGTGGGGTTTTCTCACTTTTCGCATCTGAAAACGGCTTTTATCTGTTCACTTTCTGCTCCACATGCACTTGAAATGGCTCGCAGTACAATGCCATGCTAACTGCCTCAAAGAGCCATTCCCGTAGCATCCAAGAACGTTCCGTATGTTTTACACGGCCCTCAATCCCATCATCCTCTTCTGTTCGCCCCCCCAGTGGCAGCTCCTGGCGAGGACAGGATGGGCGAACAGCCCGGGCAGTACGTTCCAGGCCCACTTTAACCGTCGCCCCCACCCCCCTCTCCCATAAGGGTATGCTTTTTCTCCTTTTTTCATCAGCTAGGCTGACATGTAGGCACGACACAGTAAGTTTGGGTGGTTTGCAGCAGTTGGGGTGAAGCTTTTTTACAGCGCCACATAGATTTCGACCGCCACTGCACCTCCCCGATTGCGGAGGTCCTGTTTTCCTCATGGGGGGGGGGGGGCGATAGACCATGTCACCGTACAGTGTTAGTGGTAAGTGTACAGACAGTGGGGCATCACAGCTTAAAATAGACGGTTTGATGCAACCGCCCAGCCTCCGTTTGATGTTATTAATCGGGTGAGACTTTAACAAATGTTGTGGCACACTTCAAGGCGTGCGGTAACGGGACGCCCTCCACCCTTCCCTGTCACACAGGCTGACACAGCCGGTATTCGCAGGGAGCCATCTGACGGTGCTGTCCCATATCCTGTCATCCCTACTTCTGTGAAATATCCTTGTGTATCTATAATTTTACCAGACAAACTCGTGCTTGTTTTATTTAGGAGTAAATCAAATGTTATGTGACAATTGTGGCAGGAGAATTAAAAGCACAGGGAACAGTCTGCCTTGTTATCTTCTGTTTACCCAGAGTGTTTTCTGTCTTTTTAGGGGATACCCCCCCTCTGCTGCTGTTTTAATAACACAGACCCCCCCCCCCCCCCCCAAACCGATTCGCAGGTGATGCTTGATTTCGGATTTTTAAGGCACAGGGTTTCTGAGCGTTAAGCTTCTCCTGATGCTCCAGTCCCAGGAAAAACACGGGGGGTGAGGGGGGGGGGGGCAACAATGCTGGGTTGTCCTGCATCTCAAATTATTGCCCATAATTGCCAGTTTTTTGAGGAAGTGCTGCAACCTGCTGCAAATGTTTGCTGATTTTAGGATTGGTTCAAGATTTCAGTGTGCGTGGCTTTGGGATAAGAATCGAACTTAAACTACTTATTTCTTTTATTTTACTTTATATCTTTTATTTTTTCAGGCTTTATTACTACCGTATTCCTTAGCATGGCATTCCTGTAGTATTTAGAAGTATTTTGCAATATGTGTAGCATGGTAGCACTATAGCCTCGCACCACTATGATTGGGGTTCGAATCCCGCCTCCGCTCTGTGTGCAGCTTGCATGTTCTTGCACGTCCAAGTATTTAGAAGAACTTCTGATATATCGGGAATCAACAATTGGAAATCTCAGTCGGTGGTGCTGTCATGACCCACCTACTGGGTTGTGGGTTTGATTCCCACCCATGGCTGTTTGTGTGTGTATATCTGTGGATTAAGTTTATATTACATTGTGGGGACCATTTTTCAGGTTCCCACAATGGTCTGTGAATGCAATCAAAAAAGCAATAATGGCAAAAGTTTCATATATCGTTTGGTTACTTATGGTTAAGGGTAGGGCTGGGTAGGAGTTACGGGCGTCATGTTGGGATATGAATGGAGAGTCCCCACAAAGATATAATTACAAACCTGTGTGTGTGTGTGTGTGTGTGTGTGTGTGTGTGTGTGTGGATCTTGGATGCTCTCCTCATACTGTTTTTTGGCTTTCCACATTTTTCACCCGCAGTCAGAAGATAGACGATTTAGCTGAATTGGTGTCTGAAGATGCCCATTATGTGCGAGTGCCTGAGTAACTGGTTTGCCCTGCAGTGGTTTTACATCCCGCCCAGGGTGTCCCCTGCCTCGTGTCCAGTGCTGTCTGGGATGCACTGCAGCCTCGCATTACCTGGGCAAACGGTTCTGCAAATCGCATGCGATAAATGACACGGGTATTAAAGCCAGCCCTCGTCGGCTGACCGGTATCGCAGCAAAGGCTTTCTGATAAAGGCATTTAGTCTGCTGTGCTGAAAGCGTTTCAAAGGGGGGGGGTTACGTAACCTATCCCCCCCCCCCACCCACCGCCTCAGAGGTTAACTCCCCAGCATGGAGCTTGCTTTCTTCTGATGCCGTGCAATTTCGACTCTCTGGTGCCACACGATGCAGTCCGGATCAGAATAAGCTGTCGACGCGCAGGGGGGGTTGATCCGGTTCCTCGGACACAGAATTAAGACACATTGCATATGTCCCACAGTTATATTACACTCACCGCAGGACAAATCATTTATGAAAAATCGAAATGTGCTTTGTACTGTTGCAGTGAACCGTTTCTCGGCTTCCACAGGGCAAGATGCATTCTGGGAGATGCTTTGTTACAATTGTAATGTATGTGTATTACAAGGACCTTAATGCTATGATTATATTTTTAATATTAGAGATACTTTTGAAGAATGGCACTGAATGGTGATTATTCATTTTACACGGCCTATGCAAGTCGCCCTGACTAAGCAAATCATTTCTATGAATTCCAGATATATATATATATATATATATATATATATATATATATATATATATATATATATATATATATATATATATATATATATATATATACTGGAGTGAAGTGTTTAGTGAATAGCATAGCAGTATTCCCCCTGTTCACTGATGGAGTCGACACATGTTTTGTCAGATAGAAGGTTTGAATCCGTACGCAGAGAAGGAGGGATTTACTACAGGGTGTCCAGTCTTGGTCAGGCGACCCCGGTCAATGTGCACGGAATATAGTTTATCGTATTACATTTTGGATGCATTTTGATTATTAACCGAGGAAGGATGTTAAAGTGAAGTGTCCTCACTTTGGGGGGGTCAGTACCGTTACAAGGATGTGTGCATCCATATATCATCTGCTTATCGGGACGGGGTAACTGAGCTTGGAGCCATCGCAGCAAAGGGCAGAGGACAGGGTGTGGTAATGAAATTTTTACAAGAGTAATGAAAAGGGTTTTTAGGAGTTTATGAGGCTTGGAATGGATAGAGAATATATTTTTGAATGTTGGATGCTAGGCTGCTATTTCTCAAGATAAGAGTCTGTGTGTCTCGCAAAAAATATGCAAAGAAAGGAAGAGAATCAGACACGGGAGTAAAGGCTGCGTGGTACCTCTGTTTATTATGAGAAATTGGTGCTGTAAAGGAATTACGGCTGGGGGGGGGCTGCAGGATGTAGTAGGAAAGGGAGATGGTTATGAAGCGAGGGGGAACAGACTGTGCAGAAGATAACAACTGCGGAATAAGAGGAGGAGGAGCTGTGAGATTGGGAGAGACCTCGCGATACACATTTGCTGTACAGGCTGTCTGCCCCTCGACCTGACGGAGCGCTGGCAGAAAGGCCTCCTGTCTGTCCGTCTCCTCTGTGAGGACGAGGCGCGTCCTGTGACCCGCGCCTGAACATCACAGGGGACACACATGCAGTCACACGCTGATTAGGGATGCCATTTCGCCTGTCCGCGTGTTTCTGGATGGGGGGGCGAAGTGGCCCTAAAACACCGGAAGGCCGTGCAAGACAGGCAGAACCTGGTGGTTTAAGGCCACAGCACCCCCCCCCCCTCTTAAGCATCTAGTACCAGGATAAATAGGCTAAAATTCTGTCAATTATATTAACAAACAAAAAGACACTTAGCGTGTCGTCCGGACGACCCTCTATTCTGTAATGTATCCTCCAAAGCTCCTAATTATCTTTAATTGGAACAGCATCTGTGCTCTAAAGGGGGCTGCCACCCATGAACCATATCATCTACATCCTCAGGACCGAGGGCATTCAGGCGGCCCTGAGTGTTTATGAGGTGCATCAATGTCTGTTCGAGTTTCGTCGTGTTTCATTTCACCGTCTTGTATACAAAATCATGTTACAGGTGAGTGATATATGGTCGTTTTCCTTTGTCGTGAAGACGCATAAAACGTAAATGCTATATTTCGGTGTGACACGTATAACCGAATAATACATTTTGGGGGCGGTTCAGGCCCCCATTTTCTGGCTCTTTCTATGGGATTTGGTTGTGGAAGCCAGTAATTAATTGACAAACTCTTTCGGTGCCTCTAGAACTCTGGAAACTAGCTGAAAGTATTAAAATGTCAAGGGGCATATACATTCATATATATATAGTAGACCATGCCGGTTGGTTCCATGTGGATATTGAGAGGGTGCTTCAGTTCTCCCTCCCCATTCAAACAGTTTAACAAGCTCACAGTTTTGAGGGGGGAGGGGGGGGATGCACCTCGACCTCTCCCTTGGCGTGTGTGTTAGTCACACAATGGGACTTGCACGTTATAGCTGGCATGAAAAGGAGACTGGTCCTATTGCAAGCTGGCCTTCATGGATATGTAAATGCACAGATAAAAGGCTGTGGGATAAGTGAAGGAATCATGCAAATTAACACACAGACAAGACCCGGTGATATTTACAGAACCGGGCTGCGGCCGAGAGTTACGACTGCTGAGGGGCACCAAAGCATTTAGGCAGAAGATGCCAAGTGCCGGGTCTTATGCATGATGTGTGAGAACCGGCGTCTGTATGAGAAAATGCTCTTTGCTTAAAAGATATATCTCAGACTCGCTGATGCACAAAACATACGTTTTCCGTCAGTGCTATGCCATTTGCAAGTTTGTGGACATATATATGCACACAAATGTATATCACAAACCCAAACACCTGCATACTGCACATATGTATGTATGTGTGTGTGTGTGTGTGTGTATAATGATACATACGCGGTTGAAGGTTGAATGGACACATACACATGCAATGACATGATTTTTTTTGGTGGTTTAAATATAAATAAGACGGCAGTCTGAGTTACTAGTTCTATAAAATCTTTATAGCGAATGTAGCCATTAGTTTGGTGTCCGTAGCGTCTCGCGCAAACTTAACTAGCCCACAGTAGGTCTCCACCGCAATCACACCAGCATCTGCATTTTTATTAGTGCCAGAAATTCAAAGGCAGCGCTCCTCAAACAACATGAAACAGACTGATAGAGGGGAAACCGGAGCCTTCAGTTGGGGATTTCATTCACATCAGGCAAATCCTCCCCTTGTAACGGAAAGGATTCGTCAGTGTGCTATATTAAGGCGCTGCCTCTGATTCGGTCTCCGTCCCTATAAAGTATACATGCTTCATTCCCAGTCACTCAGTCCCTGTGATCTCCTTAGACGCAGCGCCGTCGTTTATTCAGGACACGAAAGGAACTTAAAGAAAAACACGGTCTGAAAGGATAATCTCTTACGAGTGATGAGATGCATAAAGATATTTAAAAATGGAAAAAAGTAACAGAAAGATTAGAATGAATAATATTTATATAACTGTTACAACAGATTTTAACAGATTTGTTAATTTTCTATACTGATCGTCTACGCTGAAGCAAGTTACTTTCTAGGATTAGTACTGAAATTTGTACTTTTGCATTTTCATCTATATTTGCAATTTCGACGTATGCACTTTGACTTGATTTTTTATTTTATTTTTTGTCCAGTGGAAAAGTTTCGAGCATCGAACAGACCGACTTAAGTCTTATTTTACGGTGCGTGGCGTATCCACCCGCAACCACCTCCCGCAAAGTCTGCTGACTTCCAGCAGTTTCTTGATAGAAAGACCACGCTTCAATCTGTGTCGGCGACACGATAGTAATAGCAGATTTCCCAGGTCCCTCGTTGTCTGCTCGCCTCTCTGGGGAGTGTAGGTAGGGCTCGCAGTCACGGCTCTTTAACAGCTAAAGATAGATGCTGTGAGGGAGAGGAAGCAGCGCTCCGCTTCGCCTTGCTGTTCGGGGGACGCTGTCAGCCGGGCCATCGCATCCACCAGCAGATCTATGATTGCAATTCGGCTCATTTTTTCTTTGCTGATGGTAGAGGAATCATGCAGCAAAGCTTTGCCGTACTCTGCATCAGTTTTCTTGGGGTGTGTCTCGGTTCAAGTTTTCCAAGTAATATAAATATAGGTGAGTATAATGTATATTGCGAAGACGAGATGCTGGAAGTGCGTTAATTCTGAAGTGTGGTATTGAATCGCACGTGTATGGAAGTTGGAATGATTTGGACGCTTGATGGATCCCTGCGTTTGTTAGTGCTGCTTAATGGCTGTTTCTTTGTGGCGTGTGTAGTCGTGTTTGTATGTGTAATGGTGGATTTTTTGTTTTCTCACACAGGGGGATTTTTTCCCAGCGGCTCACACGAATATGAGGTTTTTCGTTTTGCGCTCTTGCACCACCAGGATATACCCAAGCTGGTACCTCACGTGGATATGGTCAACATCTCCGATAGCTTCGAAATGACATATGCTTGTAAGTAGGCGAAATGTTTGTTTAATTGTAATTCGCTTATTCTTTTTTATCCCTGTCTGGACATTTTATGATGGGAAGCGCATCGAGCGCTGGCCGAAACATTTCCGAAATGTCACTTATAATCTGTTGCGTTACCTGTGAAGTGGGGAAGAGCCTAGACTCCAAACTGTGATTTTATCTGCCGGCGATTTTTGATTTCATGCGGGCCTAGGATATTAATTGCTATGTGTACTTTCTTTGTAGAAGTGATCTCTGTAAGTTAACTGGTGTAGTTGGCTTATTTTCTCCACATTAATTAATATTTTAATTATTAATATTTGTACTGACCTATTTTATACATGTTGCTCTATAGTCTTTTGTCTAATCATCATTCCCAGTCTGCTTTCTGTACGGAAAGATTTCTGATCGCTGTTACGATCAGAACACCTTAATAGTGTCAAAAGTATGTGTCCCCAGGCTTTGCTGCTGACTATGCCGTTGTGTAAAACTGTGATTTCCCTATTTCCCCCTGAATCTCTTTGGATAATAAGCGAGACTCCAGGGTAACGGATGGCAGTGGATCGTGTTTTCGTGATGTAGCCTATATCAGTAGGAGAGTAAGAGCAAATTAAAATATACGTGCTGTAATACCAGGCAGTGACATAAGCAGGCTGTATTTACGATGGAGGATGTACATTTTGTGCTCCTTTCAAAGGAAACCCGTTCCCGTTAAGTGCGGCGCCGGACTCGCTTTTAACACTTAATAGTTTGTAAACCGCGATTTTCAGTCGATCGTGCCACAGAACAATGCGAGATTTCTCATTTCTGTTCCTCTATCACCCACTTCATGATTCATCTTTATTCATTCCTTGTTTATTTGGGGGGAAAAAAGGAAAAGGAAACATCCTTTCGCGCATATCGGCTGTTTTTAAAATGGGCTTTTATACATATTTAAAATGGACTTGTATACAAATACTGCAAGTATTTGGTTAAACATACCACATGTGCCTTTGATATTGGTAACGCCGACCAATCGTAAATTATACTGATTTGCTTTTAAATTGAGAAGATGAGTGTAACTTGGATGTTTAATTTGCTCTGCTGATAAGAATGACATGTTTATGGGATGTCATGACAGTTCATTGTTGAATTCATGCAGTGGACACTGCTTGTGCGTGTGACCGCGTCCTCATCGGATTGTCTGTGCGCAAATGGACTAATGGCGCTCAGTCAAACCGGGCTCCAAGCGATCGAAAGTAAGTCTCATAATAATATCCGCGATAGTCATGCATTAGATGACTGCGCTAAAGCGCATGTGTCATCTGTTAATGTGATTTAACTACTGGCAGGAAGTAACTGATAGGACGTGTGCTGATTAGCCGTATGCTCGTTCCAGGCAAGAAACTCCCGGACACTAGTGCTTCGCAAACCATGAAGCATTAGTTACTGGCTGTAAGTGGGTAATATACACCCATTCAAATAAGCGGAGCGCTACTGCAACCTGCAGAGTAATTACGGCAGCGGGGGATAGAACCTGGGAAGCCGACGCTTGTTCTCCTCGTATTGAGTGTCTCTGTGCTTCCATGGACGCGACCCACATTGGTCACGTGGTAGATCGGTGTGGTGGTGGAACTCCGAAGTCCTGGAAGGTCATCCCGTTGTATGATCGGGGATCAAGAAACATGAAGATGGTTGGGTTGGTGTATGATGGTGTCTTGGGGTTTCTTGGCGTGATGTTACTTTTGAGGATTCTCGGTGGTGCCGTAGGGTGATGGTTGGAGGTGGGTTCTATGCCATAGTTCAGGCCCCGACACACCCACCACTCGGCCTGATCTAACAGGCTGTACCGTTGCTTCCTCAAAGCCACAACTCTGTCTTCGTCTGGACCTTCCGTGTGTGAGACGCACATCTCACTGTGGTCCTGGCCGGTGGGCCGTTAAAGGGCAGCGGAGAGATGAAAATGAATTACTGCGAGTCCGAGTGTGACACAGCACTGCATCACCGTCCCGGACTCCGGCCTTGTCTGTGCACAGCTCTGATATTGACTTTATTAGACTGGAAGTCTTCACGTCTGCAAATCCACAGGCGTCAAGTAAATAATGTCCCCCAAAGCAGGAGTAACTGTACTGGCTTGACATCCCCATCATGACAAGAAAGCCCTTCTTTTTACATCTGGTTTTCCGCCAAACCCATTGTATTTTATGACCATAGAGTTCAAGGTGCGATCAGTCAGTGATGGTCATACTTTTTGAGTTGAGTGTATTAAGGGATACCTCCATATGCGTTGAATGACAGATCCAGACTCACATCCTTCAAAGTCTTTATTGTCTCCGAGAAGAAGCCATGACAGGCATTTCAGTTCAGTGTACGGCAGAAAAATATTTCCCGTTCGCTTGTGTGGTGTCAGCTGGTGCAGAAGTATGGCTTCAAGGCGTGCAGAAGTTGTAGGAAAGAGACATCACTTGCGCCACTGGGAACTAAAATGTGCACTAAGATACTTACAGCTGTATGTAAACCTAAAAGATATGCAAATATGTGTATATTTAAATAAACAGGGCAACTCATGTTATGCTCAGCTAGATAGAATTGATAGAAAGGTTAATATTTTCTATCTGACACTTTGACAAGAAGTACAAAAATGTGTTTAATGGCAATCTATGTGGCCAGTTGGGATAGGACCTTCTTCCCGTGACCAGAGGGTCATTGGTTCAAATCCTAAGGTACCTAGTTGGGCCCTTGAGCAAGACCCTTAACTCTATCAGTGGGACTGACTGATCCTGCCCTTTCAACTCGATGTCCCTTTGGATAAAATTGTCTGCTCAATAAATGAACAAAAAATCATTTGTTATGTCAATTTAAGATGTAGATACTGTTTGCTGATTAATCTGTGGGTCGAGGCGTCGGGAATGTGCGTCTGGTCGCCACCGTGTGTGGGGGGGAGGGGGGGGCAGTTTGTATTACCGATTGTGTTTGTAGATTATAGGGTGTCCTCTTTTTTAACTTTATTTCTTGGCACCATTAACTGCTAAAGAGGGCTGTGTTGGAGCCCTTATGCAAATAAAGATATCCGTGACAATGCCCCCAGTGAAGAAAAATTACATTACCATAATCTTCCAGTGAGGGTGATTAAATAAAATAAAAAAAAAAGCCAAATAAATTCAGTGCTGTCCAATTTCTCTGGGCTCCTTACAGTCTGTGTCAGGCCTGTCAGATTTGTAATTTATATACATCTGTATTGCTCGGATGTTATTAGTAGGGGGTACGGTGTGGTTTAATTAGCTGAACACTTGCTGCTTTTATAAGAATGCTGGCAAACGCGTATGAATGGGAAATGAGCGTGAATAAGTGTGCAGGGGGATCGGAAGGCTCGAGGTTCGAGCAGCTGTTATGAAATACTCACACGGAAAATTACGCCACGTTAGCCAAAATGCTAATACGGCGGCAGCCAAGGACGACGGGCGCGAGGTGCCACTTGGTACAGGGGCCCGGCTGAATGACGTCTTCCGCTTCTCTATGCCACCTATAACCTTGGTGTCAGACAGCAGACCCGGGATTTGCATTTTCCCGAAATACATCTGTGAATGTTATTACACAGCAAGCCTATTCAAGGGCTACCTATAACACTTACACTGGTCTCTTTCCATAACCACATCTGGCTTGAATTTCAGTCTCCTCGTGTCCGCATTCTGTGTAGGCTTGGGCGGTACTAAGTATTTTTCATACTGTCTAGACATTATGCCACTGTATACCACTGTATACTGTGTTTTGATGGTGTTTTGACATTATTCCAGTAATATACCCAAAATACTGCAATATACCCAAAATACATGGTATATACTGTAATACCTCCCAAGCCTAAGAACACATAGTTAGTCCACAGAGGGTCGATCACACATGTGCTCAATTATGTGCTAAGAACAATATGGACTCTGTAATGTTTCATGCCAGTGTAACTTTCTACTGGAAGTAAACCAGAGTGGCCAATTCAGACCCTTGCAAGGCTGGAGTCCAGTTGTGCTTAAAATTATTACAACGCAGCTTGACCAGGAGGCACCGCAGACTGAAGGAACTGCTGACGTGATTCAGTCATCAAGAAAGCTGGTTATTTTTGTGACTGTCTGACTTCTGAATTGTTTACACTTACTAACAATGGGGTCACATCACCCTAAGAAACTTGCCAGCCTAATGCAGAATAATCAGTCGGCAGCGCCAATAATAACAAGTTTCTATGAAAATATATAATGAGTTCTGGTTCAGGGATTGTATCCTGGTGACTCTGTTCGCTTCAGTCTTGGGAAGGGAAAGCATTCTCACAAGTACATGTGCATGTATGGAGTCTGTGTTCAAAGAGCATGTAAATTAACGTTTTAAAGACGAGCCGTTCCCTGATGTACTCACGACAGCGACGGGACGCCGTTCGTTCTGTCCTTATGCGGCCAAGAAGTAAAACGTTATGAAATCGTCGCCTATCAGGGCGTCCAAAAGAAATGGATAGATGTCTCATCAGTCGTCTTTCAAATGCGGTGTCTTCTCTGTGGCTTGCATTATTCAACGTATTTTATGACAGATCTGTTGAACTGGTGTCTGGCATGATCACTACAGTGCTGGTTTGTCAGACGTATAATTTTTTATTTACTGTTTTATGGCTGATGCTAGTTTTTTTTTTAATTAAAACCAGAGTTTTAGAATCTGTTTTTAATTCTGTAAAAAAAGTTAAAGGATCTTGTGCAGAAGTTCATTTAAGTAAGTTTGGCTTCGACGGTGTTTAGCTAAAGGGAGAAGGTTGACCTCCGAGGAAATGATGTTTTACATTGCGGTTTGTGGAGTGAGAAAGGTGTTGTGGCTCAGAAGGACCTTTAGCGGGGCTTGGCTTGTCATTGAGAGTGTAAAATCAAGACGGAGCCCACGATTCTGGGCTCAGCGACGGTGATCCCGCTGACACGGAGCAGCCAGCAGAGATGTCGGGGGTCTCTGATAATCTTTTTACTTTCTTGATAGTCTTTGCATGCCCCAGGACAACTTCCAAGGCTGGGTGTCCCAAGCAGGGGAAGGTTCCCAAAACATGGATTCCAAAGTGTATATACTGTGATATTTATTTTGCAAAAACATTTTTAAATATTTTTTTAAATATAGTTGATTGCTTGTTTTTTTTTTCCGAGGTCAATTTTGTTTTCCATGAATATAAAAATAGAGAAAAATATTTGCTGTCATTTTCAAAATGACCGTGGCTGGGTCGTCCTGGGATAAATGTCTCGTTATGGCAATACAACCTTTTACTGTAAAATTGTTTTGAGAACTTGAGATAATGAGTTCTAGTGATTTCTTGCGGTCTTAATGAACCCACTGTAATACAGCCGGTTAAGTGTTTCCTGTTTTTTATTTCATTTACTGTTTTTGATTCATTTCAACATTCAGGATTCTATTTAGGCTTATTTTATCTGGGACACTCTGCCCATATTTTTCTGAAGAAATATTTAGTCTACTGATTTAAATTGATAACTCAACCTGTTTCAAATCACTAGAGCGAATTTGATTTTAATAGTAATAAAACCGACTGAAGAGGATTATTGCAGCAGTTCATTTAGTTCTGTGTTGCATGACAAGTCATTTTAAATATTTGTTCTATGAGTCCTGTCCTGCTGGGCCTCACGCATCATCGAGCGTCGGCATCGCGCCTGATTTCCGCGCGATCAATTCAATATGGCTGTGTCTGGTGTGAGGTTGATTAGTAATGGCTGGCTAATCACGGTTACATTGTTACATTTCCTGGTCACCATGTTAAAGATGTGTACAGCAGAAGGGCTGTTAATACTGAAGGGTTAAAGCACCTTTCATTGAAACCTTCTGAAGGTTCCAAACTCCTTCATAGATGTTGACTCTCTGACCAAGACCCCAGGAAGGGACACTCTGCATGGGACAGAAAACCACATTAAACTGTAATGATGCAAAGGTACATTCATGATTCAGTTATATTTCCCTGTCGCAGTTATTAATAAATGCGGTAATTACCTAATCAAGGCCGAAATTACCAATTAACACTTAAAGTCATATTGAATAAATGTTTGTTAAGAATATTTTGAAGGGCTCATAATAATGATAGTAAGATAGGAAGAAAAATATGTTTTATTACAAGTAATCCTTGGGGTAATATTAATGTTTGATGATGGGTTTAAATACTTGAATTAGACTTTAATCAAGATTCAGGCTTAAGTCTGGGTTTCATCCTGGAAGTGAGAATGTAAATCAAGGTGACGTATCTCAATCATGATATGGGAGAGGTCAAATATACTGTATAACTTTAACGTAGCATATCACACATTTAGCTAAACCTCTATAGTTACAGCACAATCGTTTGTCCTGGTTCTTGCCGTATGCCACACACATGATGAAATGTATACGCTAAAGTCCAGTATGTCTGCTTTGGACGTCGTGATAAATTTCATTATGGCTCTTATGGGTCGTAATCGGATGTTGCTGGAAAGAATGCAAGTCGATGGCCGACTGTGGTGTGATTTGGAGGCGGGCCCTATTGTGTCTAATGCTGGTTTTTCTGAGTAGTTTGCTTTCACGATTGCCTACTTAAAAGAAAATATTCAGGACAGTCTCTTAAATCTCTCCAGGTTTCCTTTAAATGAACATTTTATCCTATGCGGTTTATCCATCCATCCATCCATATATTCTTTTTCATTTCCAAGTATAATTATCTCAAGTCACCTAACATCTTCCTGTACATTATAGCTTGCATATGAATTAGTAAACTTCGCTCTTAGAGCAGGGAACCATTTTTTGGAAACGGCAGGTAAAATATGCTGGTCTTTTGCATGAATTTTAGCACTCCTACCCGAAAAGTCCATTATCACAGACGCGATCATTTATCCAGCTCTGATTCCTGGCCAGTAATGGTGCCGCGGCTGTGTAATTACACATTATTCCGCCCGTTCCGCTCTGTCTCTCCTCCTCCAGAGAGGGTTCTTACATGGCCCTAAATTTCTACAGCACCTGCGCCTAAGCCAACGTAGACGGTCCGCCAGACGGGGGGGTGGGGATAATGATTTTATTGGATGTGAGGCATACTCCAATATTAGCCAGCGGGTAGCCAGAGCGGGTGTTCTCCAGTTATGCGCCAGCCCGCCCCCCAGCGGCCTCCAGAGGTGGCCCCCCCATTTCGTCTCGGTGACACAGGACGGAGAGATAGGCTGTTCAGATCTCCTAGTGTGTAACATTTGCTCACGGTATCCGAAAACCCAGAGCCATCTATAGAACTGTTGGGGGGGGGGATGTGACAAAAAGCCCCCCGGTGTAAGACATCGACAGAAAACCCCAGAACAGCCACTCCTGAGACCTTCCTGTGCAGCACCGCAGGGGACCGGCTGTTGTACCTTAAGCAGAGACGGCCACCTCTTAAACCCTCGGGATGTCAAACGCTGCTTGTGTCATTGGGCCGGACGCCTCGGCCGGAGGGGGGGTGGGGGGCGGGTCCTGCTTGTTTGGGGCAGTTCGGCGCCGATGATATGTGACAGTATCTCATTATCTTTCGACGACTTGGCCACCAAGAATGAGAACAGCACCCGAGGGGAGGGGGGGGGGTGCTTTATAGAGAAGAGCGTCTGGTCTGATATGGGCTGGGGGGGGGGGGGGGGGATGAATAATGGGCCTGAGATTTCCACAGGGGGGCGCCAGTGATGTTACGATCCTGGGGTGGGCATTTGGGTGCGTTGGGTGGGCTGCAGTGTTTGTGTAAAAGGCGTTGACTTCGGGGGGGGGCACACTCTGGCTCGCATGAGACTGGTAGTCAGCAAACTCCATGCTTCAAGCTGATTGGTTAAACTGCGAGCCATGTGACCTGCTGACACACCTTTTTTTTGGAAAAGATGCGATGTACGGTTGGGAGGGAGCAGACGGCATTGGATGTCACTGGTGTCGGATAATAAGGCCAGCCTGCATCTCGCATGCTCAGGGTGTATCTGAAATCAGCTTCGCATTTAACATCGTTTACCTTCAGGGTATGCGGAATTAGTCGACTAGAGGATCATTTTCCCTTAATTACACTCTACCTTATGTTTTGTTCTTTACGTACCGTATGTTCAGACTGCATACCATACATTTCCACATAGTTGTAAAGCTGCTCTTACATTTTTGCATATTTGGCCAATCTTCTTCAGCTAATTTAGATCTTGTGCTGGATTTAAGGATGATTAGGGTTTCATGTGGGAACTAAACCATAAAAAAGCTTCTCTTATATAACACGGTGAACCGTTTTGATTTGTATGTGAAGAATAGACCGGCACAAGTCAATCTGTCCTTTTATGTTGGAACAATTTCCCCGTATCCAATCATCTCCACACGCTGCATCTTTTAATATTTGGCCTTTGTAAAACCCTTAGCCCTTTGCCTGAATACTCTTGACATTAAGTGCCTGTCGCTGTGGTTTATGGAGCTCAGAGTCACGCACCTGCTCTACACCTGCCCTACACCTGCTCTACACCTGCCCTACACCTGCTCTACACCTGCCCTACACCTGCTTAAATGTGTGGAGGTGACACTCTGGATGTAAACTGGCAAAGAGTCAAACCCAATGTTTCCTGTGGTTTCTACATGCTTCCGTGTGCCCCGTTTACCCACCGTGGAGGGGAATGCCAACTCATTAGAGGGGCTACTTAACACTGCCCACCCTGTCACCAACGCCGTGGTGGGACCAAGGCCACTTCAGGCATGCAGTCTGTTTCTGTCAACACTGAACATGGAGCAAAGCTGTATCTTACATCCTCTTTCAAAGGATTTAGGCAGCTAGCCAGCTGCATTTAAGGGGTTTCTTGAATCTGAATTGGATCAGTGTTAAGCACTGTGATCTCACGTCTGAGTCGTGTGTTTGTTGCTTATGGGAGTTCCACTTACACAAATTGTTCTGAGGGCAGAACAAAAAAAAAAAGATTGGTCCAGAGAGCGAACCAATCAGATTGTAGAGGAGGTAGGTCCAAGCAACCAGAGGAGGCGGGACCAAGACATCTGATTTGTTGATCCTGCCTCCAGTAGTTGGCTGGAGTTGGTTATCTCTCTGGACCAATCATTTTTCATTCTGGCCTCAGAACATTTTTTTTGTGAGTAGAACTCCCATGAGCGTGTTTGATTGCCACCTGTGCACGTGTGTGTGTGCTTCCCTTATTTGCGTTTAGGGCCTCAAAGTGGACCGATGGTCCTCCACAGTCTAGAGGCATGAATCACTGTTTGTAAGTTGCCCTTAGTATACCGAAGTGGGGGCCTTATAGTGTGTCCTCTCCTGTGGCTTCTGGGATTCACTCCAGCTTTATTGTAGCCCTGCAATGAATAAATGATCCTCAAGTAGACTGACTAATAATATATGGAATAATAACATATATAACATATAATGTGTGTGTGTGTGTTTTAATTACCAGAGCTTACGGATTAGCACTCATGAGAATAAAGCACCCAGTATTTTAGGTGGAAGGTATGGCTATTTATTGCATTCTGTGACCAATTATGTAACAATTAAAAGCGCATTACTGATATATAAAACACTTTCCCTGCATTAGCTGATGACATAAACATGATCTTATCTATCTGTCAGCACTGACTATCACTTAGTTGGCTACATCATGTTTCATGCATACAGATTAATGTGAGCAAAGTCTGAGGGTCTTCTGGTGACGTTTAACATTGAGTGAAGGAACCTTCGTGTTATGGTACGTGTAGCTAAGGAAAGGAATGCTCGTTTCTGTACCTGCAACAAAAAAGCGACCCACTAGTTTCCTTATGTTAGCGACATTTAAGGTACTTTCATGTCTCGGTACATATAGCTAACGACAGGAACCTTCTTGTTAACGTACATGTAGATAACGAAAGTAGCATGAATAAAATGACTTTCTATTCGATGCTTTTGGGATTGCAAAGTCTGTTGTGCCTTTTTATTTAATTTTTCATTTAAACTCAGTGAACCAATTACTGCTGGGGTGGGGCAATTATCGCTGATGCGTATTGCTCCAGATTCCCATTATATATTCTACTATTATATTCAGTTCAGGATTTATATATACACACTGTACCCTTGGTTGCATAGTTGCCCTGGAGTGCTTCATGTAACAGGTAACACTAGCATTTCACTACGAACATCATTACAGTTATGTAATTAAACATTATGCAACAGCAAATGTGTTGTGGAAAATTCCAAAAGGTCCGTGGGACAATAAACAAACTTGACAGTAAAGGTGGGGATTGTGAAAAGTGGCCAGTCGGCCTCCTAACACACCCAGGTCTGCTCACGCCGGTCCAGGGCTGACCCCAGAGCAGCGTGGTACTATTAGCTAAGCACGTCAGCAGCACCGTGGGAGACTCATCTGACAGGTCTGCTTCTGAAGGCGTGGAGATCCCGAGGAGATCTTCCTTCTGGGCACAGAGGTGACCAGGGACCAGAGAAGGTCAGCAATATGACAGATATATAACGAATCGTAGGGAGCCGCTGTAACTGAGCCAAGCTTGACTAAAGCAGTAGATTTTCGGTCCTGATTTCAATGCCTAGTGCACAGAGGCTGCCCTGACAATGACCATCCGAGCGTTTTGTGTTTTAAGGACCTTTTCAATGAAGGATTTCCTGTTTACAGTTGTATTATTATTCCCTTACTCATTACAGACACAAACATCAATAACGGGAAAGCTAACTATGCGCACAATTAAATTAAAGGTCAGCCTGTCCCCGGGTGGTTGGGAAGAGGACTAATGGGCCAGTAGTCTTTGCCAGTATCTCCTGCCTGTTGGAGTTGGCCAGCATCTCTCAGCGATCTGTCGAAAGTCCTGCCAGGCGCCCCCTAGAGGAGCTGTTTGGAAGCAGTGGATGGTGTGAGTTGTACTCCAGCAGGTACTAGCGCCGTGTAGCCTATAGCATAAAAGAAAAATGCCACAAGTCTTGGAGTTGGAGTAGAAACTACCTCAGTGCTCAAGGTGTCTGGGCAACTTTTGGGGGGGGGGGACACACGCTGGTCTCCGTCAGAAGTGGGGTGGAAATCAGGGGAATGAGTAAAAATAGCCCCCTAACGGTGTACCGTGATCGATCATGATGTGGTTCTTATTAATGGAGGGTTGATCATGGTCCATTTATCTGTTTCAAGGTCGCACTTGGCTTGTCCATGGACCCCTTCCTGTCCCCCCCCCCATCTGAACCATCTCTGATGTCAGTCGGAAAGTTTCTTACTTCCAAGCTAAACCCCAGCGGTGACAGCCCTGTGTGTCAGCCATAATTCTTTTCGTGTTTAACTTTTCCCGCACTTTGTTCTACAAGTTGGTCGAAGCAGGGAAGTGACCTTAATTTCAGTTCCATACATCTGCATGTCTCCTGAGGACTCGATTTCCCAGCGTTCATGGTTATATAGAGCACTGCTATTAAGGCTGTTGTCTGGTCCTTTCATTTTAAACTAAAAGATGGTCAAAATACTAGTTACATGGAAAGCGGTGCAGCTTAATTATCCCCAGTGGTAGTGAGCAAGCTAATTGCATACATTGGCCTACATATAGTGTATACACATTATAAGAATTTGAAACTGAAATAATTTAACAAAATATGGGAAGATTATAGGACATTTATTGTCCACATGGCTTATGTGGCTAGCTGACATTGGCTAAAAGTTTTAGCTTATTGTCAATACTGTTTGAGGCATATAACATAGTGATATAAAACCACAAATAATTTGAGACACTTCTTTGCCGCAAGGAACCCAGTTATGGGGAAAAAAGGATTTCAGTCTTAATTTTAACATTTCGAAGTGACATCACCCCCACATATTCAAATCCTATTTTCTCATTGTACCGCATTAGGCATTTTAACTGTGGTACTTATGTAAACACAGTGAAGTTGTTGTCAATTTTACACGCATATGCAGGCCCTGTGGATCAAATGCTGAGTGTGGGAAGTATAATTCTTATCACTTTACGTTTTTACTGTAGTAAAAGGAGCACTGAGGAGAGGGGGAGTGGGGTAAAATGCCTAATAGTGAGCGGAACAGCCTTGGCGCTGATGACCGCATTAGCGTGAGCGCCCTAATGCTGATGATAGAGACCCGATGTGGGGGCCAGCGAATCGCACTGAATGAAGTCATTGACCTCCTCTTCCCGGGATGCCCCCCCCAAAACTTACTCCTGCACAGAATCCGATTACTGTCTGCATGTTTATTGTCTCCGCTACTTCCACGTGCTCTGACTTACCGGAGCCCATTAGCGCGCGCGTGCTCAGCTGGCGTGCCGCTTCCGCGCCTGCGCAAAATGAACTTTCCTCGGGGTGCTTATTTAATAGGGCGGCGGAAAAACGCGTGTATTTTTTATATATAACGTGTAATGCGGAATAATAATTAGATTATTTGTACTATAAGCTGTAACTGGAACGTGAATAAGTGAGTCTCGTAACCTACAGACGCTTGTGGGTGAAGTAATGGAAGAATAGGGCGTTATGGATTATGTTGACATTTTTAATTAGTTTAATAAAGGGATCCGCTCTAAAAACGAGGTAAAATCACTGCCTTGATGTTTTTAAAGCTCTGTTGAGTGAACATTGCATATAGCACAGAGCACTAGGGGTATGCACAGCATAATAAATACACATTTTGATAGTCTTTACAGTTTTTTTATTATTAACAAAGGGCTGAATTAACTTAAGTCTCTTTTAGCAATAATACAAAGTGTGTGTGTGTGTGTGTTTTTTTTGTTTTGTTTTTTTTTTACCGGAGAATTTGCATTTATTAATATGATATTTTGCCATTAATATGACAAAGTTTATTGCATAAAATCTCATACTAGCTCGTTCATCATTGTCAAATATTCCGAACAGTAATCACTGCCTTGTTGTCAGCTACTTAATTTCTGCGAGCAATGTGTCATGAGCTTGAACCAACACGGGAATCTCTCCCGCACAGATTTCTCGGCTGGACAAATCTGAGCCGCCTGTGAAATGTGCTGTTAGTTACTTGATTTTTATTTTTTTTTGTATCGGTACGTTTCATGGATCCAGGCTTTCGGCAGGCTCCCAGTTCCTTACATAATCAGAGATATGGTGTCTGACTCACCTCTGCGTAGGTGTAACCCGACCACAGTCAGGTGCGAGCGATCAGAGGCGAGGGGGTCGATCTGGGCTGCAGGACGAACTGTGCCTTCCTAGGGGAGGGGAGGGAGTGGGGGGGCAGTTCTGACCTGTGCTTTCATTTCTTCATTTCAAAGATGCTGGATGATGTTGGTTGTTTCTTTTTGTATTCTTGTTCTCCGAACGAGTGAGTGAAATCTGTGTAAAGAAAAAAAATGGCGCACTTTTTTTTTTATTCCTGAATACTCGCATGTGTTGTATGATGCACTGACCTTTAAAGTTGATGTACTGTATAGAAGGCCCTAGATTTCAGAGGGTGGTTTGGTCAGGACTGCGATGCACTGGAATCCCATCCCTGGTGTCCCTGTTTGTACCCTGTCCTTCCCGGGATAAGGTCCCCGGATGACCTCCTCTATTTACATCAGCATTTCTCAATCCAGGCAAGTCACGTTTTTGCTTCCGTCTGGCAGGGAGCTGGGAGGGAGCAAAAACGTGGACCGGCTGTGGGTCCTCGAGGACCGGATTGAGAAGCACTTATTTTTCATGAAAAGTGGTGATGGACAGTGATACTGACACAGTTTCCTATTTTTTCGCTACATTATTATTATTATTATTATTATTATTATTATTACCGCATTTATTATCATATTGTTTACCACGATTTTTTTTTGTCTTAAGTTTGTTCGCAGTTTTCCAAAGGAGTGTACGCCATCATCGGCCTGTATGACAGGCGGACCGTGAACATGCTGATGTCATTCTGCGGGGCGCTGCACGTCTGCTTCATCACGCCCAGCTTCCCCATCGAGGCCTCGAACCAGTTTGTGATCCAGCTACGGCCCGAGCTGCAGGACGCCCTGGTGGCCATCATCGAGCACTACAAGTGGAGCAAGTTCGTCTACATGTACAGCTCGCACTCCGGTCAGTGTGAACCGTCCCAGCTAGCGTTTCTTCAAAAAGCCGCGCATTCCTGTTTATTTAGTGGCAGAGGTGGACATTTCTGGTCCAGAAAGTAAAAATCCAGACCAGGATTTTGTTTCAACCAACCACTTGAGTACTATATGACTGTGACTCTGGATGCTCAGCTGGTTGGATGAAACAAAATCCTGGTCTGGATTTTTACTTTCTGGACCTGAAATGTCCACCTCTGTTTAGTGGACACTATTATCGGAAGCAACGTACAATTGAGAGAGTAGGGTGAGGCAGTCACTGGAGAGATTGGGGTTAAGGGACTTGCTCAATGTCCCAGTGGTGACATCACTCTGCCAATCAAGGGATTTGAACCAGCAACCTTCCGATCACGGGCAGCACAACAAGTAATGTAACCATATATAAAATATAACACATATTATGATTAAACACTTGTAGAATACAGAACGTTCTGAGCCTCCTTTCGCTGAATTCTTACTTATCTTACCATAGTGTACATATTTCCTACAGGAAAATGCAGTGCCAGGGGAGTATTCACACATCCTGGGTTTTTTTTGTCACATTTTCTGTGAAATGTTGTGCAGATCAGGGGAAAAAAAAAACAAATTAAATGCATCAGTAAAATTCTGAAGACGGCCAGGTGGCCGTAATGGCGTAGAGCTTCTGTCCGACGCCGTGTGTCTGTGACGTTGCCCATTGTACTCTGCTTTTCCAGTGGCTGCCTTGTGTGATTAATTAATGCTCAGTCGAGAACAACAGTCTTCGCAGGTATGAGAAATTAAGTGAATGCACGGTCTCTGGATTTAATGACAAATGGCTTTCTGAAGTGTGCAGTTGCCAGAGACCTCGGTGAAATGCAGGACCGGTCCTCTTATATGATAGTGAGCTATTTGGTCTAGGAGAGATGAGCCAAACTTTACTCTTACTGATATTCTACTTTCAATTATATCTTTCATCAGGCTATAATCATTACTGAAAAGCTATATCAGATAATGGAAGAACAGGACTTTCTGTAACACGGAATAATCAACAGCTGATGACTTTTGCTTATGTTCTTATTTCATATTTTTTCTTCTATACTGTGGTCCATTTGGCAGTTAATACTGCAGTGCCATTCCGCATATTTATTACTTATTTGTTTACTCGTTCTTATTGTTCTTGAAACTTAGGAACTCTATGTGAAATGGACTTGAATTAGCTTGCGGTTTAGAGTCTGTGGCCAGATTATTAGATACAGCTGCTTGCGAACACAAACAGCCAGCAGCCACTCCATGCAGTGAAGCATGTGGCTGACAGTGAATACATCCAGCACAAAGACAATGTACAGAAGTAGATAGATAGATAGATAGATAGATAGATAGATAGATAGATAGAGAGAGAGAAAGAAAGAACTTTATTAATCCCTCAGGAAGCTTCCTCCGGGAAATTCAGTTTCTAGTAGCAACATAGCACCATACAACGTACAGTTACACATACAGTTACACACATAGTACAATTATGAAATCAAAGATAAAAGAGTTAGACAAAGAGTAAGTCGTGGAGTGGATGAGACGTATGATTTTAAGCAATCAGAATGTGTGATTGTTGGTGTCAGACACAGTAGTTCCGGAATCTCACCAACAGCCACCATCCTGCAGTTTTCACACGCCACAGTGCCTAGACTTTACAGAGGACGGTGCAATAAACAGAAAACATCCAATCAGTGGCAGTTCAGTGGGTGACAACCTTGTTAATAGGGCCAGGGAAGAATGGCCAGCCCCCTGAAAGCTAACAGGAAGGCTGCAAGTGCAAAAATCACAGCTCAGTTCGACAGTGGCTTGCTGAAAGCTTTTCTTAATACACATCTTGTCTTCCCTTGAGTGGTTTGGTAGGCAAGAGTACTAGCTAGGTAAAGCTAGGTGGCCACTGACTGGATTTGTATTAATTAGAGGCTTATAGCCCAGAGCTAGTGTGTTCGGTTGCCGTTCAGTGGTATTTCAGTATGTACTGAATCTTGTTACATATGGAAGAGAATTGCATCCTAAGGGAAACAAAGAATAAAGTCGATTGCGGTAACACTTTACTTCTGGGGGCTCAAGTAACTTAGTTACTCAGTTACTACTCAAGTACAAATCATGAGGAAATATAGTAACTGCATGAAATACATGAACCGTCATGATTTATTAATGATGAACGAACATGAGATCAGTACTTAACTAACACTTAGTTTCTGGTTAATTAATGCATTAATTAAGAGTATACTACTGCAATATTTGTGCCCCTTCAAGTAAACTGTTACCCCAATGGCTTAAGTCATTTCTTCATTGTCTAAGTCTTATCATGCATGTTTCTGAATTTCTTCTTTATTCTGGCTTATTGTTCATAAACTTGGTTGGCTGGTCATACCTCTCTTTCCCACGTTCCCCAAATTGAGACAACTGGATCTCCTAATGGACTCCGTGTTTTATCGATTCCTTCGCGCCCACCGATCCGCTCCGCACTCACACTGTGGCCTGAAGGTCATCGATTCGCATTCAATGCACCTGATCTATAATGCAGGAGCAGAGACGCATCCCGCTGCCGTCCCCATACAGTAATGATCTCACGGGGCTCAGCGACAAGGCAAGAAATCATCTCTCTGCGGTCTCCATAAGCATTTTAATGCGTTCTTATATTACATGGTCATGACTGATGAGGATTCACAGCACTGTCCTTGTACTATACACGTCTCACAGGATCTTATTACCACCATAAAGCTCATCTCATGTCATCTCAAACACAAATGCAGATAAATCTCTGTAAAGAGACAGACTTTCTTTTTCAATCTATTGTCCAGGGCACTTAGATTCAGGCAAATTGAAATATTCCTGCGGTTCTGCTCACGCTGGGTGGAGAATTGCTGTGGTCCCCCGGAGCTGGCGAGCACCACGTCAAGAGGAATAAAGCCGGTCTCGCACGTTCCGGCGTTTTTCACACCGTTCGAAGGCTTGTGTGGCATGTCACGCAAATGGATAGTGGCTTTTGTTCTGCTCCAGAGACTTCTACGGTTAGACTTTTCCGGCGGTCGGTTCATATTTATTTTTGCCTGCCTGAAACTATTGCACCCCAACAGCTTCCACAAGAATTTCAAATAGGTCATTTTAGCTGGTAAATTATTGAAATGGCCTAATTTAACGTGATGATGAATGGAGAGTGCTGACTGGGTAACATTAGTCACAGAGCAAAGAATGTTTATATATGTTAGGATGGGGTACCAACGCCAGAACATGTAACAGAAAATGTACACACCCCCATTTCCCCGGCACATTCCACTGAAGCGCTGACCAGGGCCAATTGTAGGATTGGTACCACTTTACGATAAGACTACCCTTATAAAGGGTTTATCAGTAGTTTATAATCGGATTATTAATTATGTTATAACACTTTGTGAATCATGAATAGACAGTCATGAACAAGTTATAACAGTTTTCCTTTTATTAATGAGTTATTACTGTTTATAAGCAGCACAAGGGAGCCTTATGGATGGATTGATGGATGGATAAGGGTACCCCCATCCCACCAATAATATTTGTACAAAATGTATATGAAAGTATGGGGCAAATCTTCAAGTGGCTTTATCTAAATTATTTTGCAGGAGGGCTCTGCGTGAGCCCCACTAAAAACATTCTAGAATCTGAGCGATGCTTGCGGAGCTGGGTGCTGGCAGACCGTTTGACCATGCAGATCCTCCCCAGCCCGGTTGTCCCTGCGGCTGCGGTGCCCGTCGTGCCCTAATAGAGCCTTTGAACCTGTTTGCCGGCACCCACCGATTTCCCAGCATGCCACGGCACTGGTGTGTAATCAGCGGCCTCAAGCTGCTTGCTGCGGCTTGCAGCTCATTTTCGAGATTCAGCTTCAAAAACAAAGATCAATAATGTCGCTAAGCTAAACCTAGACGGGCATGAAAGTCGAATTTCCGTTGAGGTGGTTAGCGGACTGATTTACAGATAACACCTGTGAAAAATAATGTAAACGTTATCACTGTAACGGGTTTTTTTTTGTACTTAACGTTTATATACTTTTTATGCTGGATGCATCATTTATTCTTCTACAAGATGATGATTAAGTGACTGTAAACAAATTGAATTGGCATCGTGACCTCAGGGATTGATGTAATAGCACTCGGAAGATACATATGTGAATTATTTAATTGAGAAAGGAAATGAGAAAGAATAGAATATTATTATTATGTAATATTATAAATAAATCAGAATTTTGTCCTTAAGTCAGCCTTCAGTTCATTTTCCATCTGGCAGTCTTTTACTTAAACTATAAAACATAGAAATGTGATAATAGACAGCAGTGATTTTCCATGACTCCAAGAGTTTTTTTTTAATAATCCTTTTTAAAATGTCTATACTTGCAGTAAATCACAATATAATTTGTTAGAAGGTAGATGGCAGGAGAATGAGGCTGATATTTAAAAATGGATGATTTTTGAAAGCATACAGACCTTTTCTAGTTTGTACTTAATGCTCTGAAATTAATGTTTCCTTTAGATACTCTGTGATTGATGTGTATGACAGAAGTAGCATTCATTGACTGTAATGCATACTTTAAACTCTAGGAATTTGATAGATGGATACTTAATTATGAAGCATATCAGTGTTATGAAAATGAAAAGTGACAAGCAAATTGGGCACGAAACAGCTTTTTTTCACCCTCATTCAAATGCAGAGATTTTGTGACAATTTGCAAAAACATGGATGTAAGGTGGAAAAAAAAAGCCAAGCAGAGCTGAAGGACAAGGACGGAATTGGGAGTGTGAGGGGTGTAAAATTAGACACAAACAATGGAGAGAGTGAAGGAGGAAAACAAACCTGGATTTGTGTCGACAGATCGAGACTCAAGGCTAGAGTGTTTGCTTTGCTCTGTCTGGCGTGAGAACAAAAACAAAAGAGCAATATTAGTAAAATAGTGTCATGTGACTTTGCCCTACTCTATGAAATCAGTGCTTTTCCCAAAATCTTACACGTATAGTAATTTTTAAAAAGGCGCCTCTCTTAACTGTTAGACCAGACACATAAATGGAGCAGGATCAGGACTATCTGATCTATATAGAAGGTACAACCTGTATTTGTTTCGCTGATAATTATGGATGAGTCAGACTTACATCATCTTGTCTTGGCTGCGGCTAAGTGTGGCGGGGGACGGCTGTGACTATCGAAGGGAAAAAGCCGGGTCTCAGGGTGACAATGCTCAGCTAGGTGTAAGTGGGCAGTAAATTAAAAATAATACCTGGTTTCCCCTTGGGAACTCTGTGGTTCTCTGACCCCTGAGTGAATCTTTGACTGGCTTGACTGGGTCCCCTGGGGGCTTCACAATACTACCAGTGACCTCCCTCCTGCCTGCCTGGCTGCTGTACCACTCTTCATCCTGCCCTCAGAAGCAGCACCAGCACCCGCCTGACCTCTACATCGAGATTCGACTCTTAAATTTTGGACAGTGTGAATCGGGACTTTGCCATCTTGCTCACTTGACTTTGACTTCCTCTGCTGCCCCCTGGAGGATGGGCTCCCCCTTTGGGTCTGGTTACTCCCAAAGTTTCTTTTTTGCAGGAGAGTTTCCTTGCCACTGTCGCTTCTGACTTGCTCACTGGGGGCTTTGGGTAGGGATAGTGTAAAGTGCTTTGAGACAATGTAATGTTGTGAAAATGCACTATGCGAATTGAATTGAATTGAATTGAATTGAACTCAACTGAACTGAACAATAGTGACTGTTCTACTGGTGTAAAAACTCTGCTGCTGTTAAGCTGGGGGCCGGGCCGATATCAACCAAAACACCAAAACATGAAATGACGAGCTGTTTGGCATATGATGAAAGGCAGACCTGCTCCTTGAGAGGATGCAGGGATGGCGGTCTTTATAAAGTATGCCAGTGTTCCGAGGTTAGGGCCCTGTTGACCACAAACTGACTCTACAGGGGGGGCAGCAGGGACCCCAAAGTTACTTTTTGCGTGAGGCCCCAGAAACAGCAAACCCTGCCCTGTTTAAAAACGGCATCGGCGTTTGCCTGCAACTGGCTGCTAATACAGTGATCTGAGCTTGAATAAAACGGCTCATTGAGGGAACTGCGGCTTTTTGGATTCTGCTATATTCTCTTTATACTGCTGGATGGAGACTCTCCTGTTACATTCTGGTTCTTTTGATGCCTTTTGTTTTTGAAGATGAAGCTAATACTTTTCTGAATTCCCCAGAACACTTCAGACTTCAAAAACTGTTACATACATTTAGAAAGTAAAATTGTCTTCTATAGCATTTTCTTGCATCATAAACGTATTTCTCACAATAAATCAAGGCTATTGTTTGAAATATATATTAATAAGAAACTCTGTCCCGTTTCATACTGTCTTCATTCTCCCCAGCCTGCTGGTAATGCATTTGTGACTGGCCGCTGTTTTTTATCTGCTATTGTCCCTACTTCAGGCATGACAGCTTTGCAGAAGGTTCTGGACACAGCTGCAGAGAAGAACTGGATGGTTACCTCCATAAACCTGCTGACTATGACGGAGGCGGCCTTTCTGAAGGTCCTCCAAGACCTGGACAAGAAGAAGGAGGGGCAGATCATTATGGACTGTGAGCTGGAGAGGCTTTCCTCCATCCTCAACCTGGTGAATGTCTCTCTCCCTTTCTCACTCTCTCATTTAATATATGTACTTTAATAGAGGCATGTGAGCCAGGGCTCTGTACGGAGGCGGGGCCACAGGGTCACTGACCCCATCTGAAAGCTGATTGGCCCCAAGAGTGCCCCCTGATCTGTCAATCACTGACTCAAAGCATGTCATTGGCTGATAAGGTTGACCTCCCAGTATGAATTACTGCATGAATGGATGGATAGGTGGATCAGGAATAGAAAACACCCAAACATGTTGATGAACATATCCTTCCTAGGCCCATTTTAAAAAATGTTTTGTAAATAAAACTTCCATGAAGTCCTTCAAAAGCATCTATTCTGCATCGCGCTTTCAAAGACCATAATTGCAAAGCAGGAACAGAACAGTTTCCACACCACTTATAGCTTTTAGCGGTGAGGCGCTGACAAGGGAAGAGATTCCGCCCTTATACCTCTCCAGGTTTAATAGAGTTCCCTTTGGGTATCGCAATTAATATCGCTCGGAAGTATCAGCGTGTGTCCGGGAAAAGCGACAGCGCGGAGAGAGAGCGCTCACGTATTCAACATGCTTGCGTGCCTCCAACCAGAAACTGCCTTTCCTCTGCTGTGATCTTCATGCAGCATAAAAACCAGGATAGTTCCCTTATGTTTTTATTTGTGCGTCCCTGATGCATGCTGTCATTGCTGCCGGATGCCTCTGCACGCTGAATGAAATAGCGATGATCTCAGACACTCTGTAGGAAATTTATTATGTACTGATACATACAGTAAGGTGTCGTTTCTTAAGCTCAATACCTCGTGGAGGAGAATCTTTACGCTCGCCGTTACCGCCTCTAGCTTTTGACTCAGCCGCCGCCGGAGTGTCTCCAGGAAGCACCATTCACCGGTTTCCCCTTTAATAATGAATCTTCTCCTTGGTGGCGTGCAGCCTCCTCATCTCTGGCCCCGAGGGGTGTGTCATTCCCGACTCCCTTTTAGTGGCAGGTTACTAAGTGCTCTAATGTCAGTTTTTTTTGTGGTTCAGTGCTCAGGAAACTTTTTATTTTTATTTTTTTGGTTTCTGTACTTCGTCTGTGGGGAAAAATGAGTTTTAAGTGAAATTGCCATTTTACCATTTCAAAGGAAGATCACCTATGACCTACCCTGTCAGGAAAATAGTACCAAATTTGTGCCTGTTACACTGTACCCTCAAGGGTCTGCCAATTATATCCTAGCCGTAGATAAATGTACGTTTTGTACCATTGGTGGTACATTAACGTTGTTTGTACCATGGGGAACAAAACCGTACCTGGGCTGTACCCTTTAATCTGACAGTTGCTTGAATAGGTGTACAGGACTCTGGATTTTAGTCTGTCGTTATAATGAGTTTTACTTCCTACGCTGGGCCGTGGGCGTGAGATATTAATTAAATTTCTGATCAGATGTAATCAAAAATGACCTTTCTGTCGCCGAACCATCCAAAATGATTGATTATTTAAAGGTGTTAAAAGCATCATCCATGAAGGATAATGTGTAATTATCTCTATTGAAACCCTGTAAGCTACAACAGAAGGGAAGACGAAAGACGGAACGCGACAGAATCACTGTCTGACACAATTACCGTAATTACAGTCCCGACGCACGGGGGGGGTAGTTGGGTATTCGCGATTGCACGTTTGTTTTTGATCGTTGCGCGGTACACGTGCGTAGTCGTGAAACCACCGAATCACTGCCCCTTGGGTGCAGAGGTCCACCCCGCTTTCCCGTTCTGCGGCCAAACGTGCCGCTGACCTCAGGCACGTGAGGGATCTCCAAGAAAATGAGGCAGATATGGACTACAGGGAAGATACAGGTATAGAAAACCGCTTAGTGGGAGTGGTTCATGTGCGGCACAAGAACTGTTGGACGTACCGGAAGGTTTATTTGCCCTAGATTAATGCTGCAACCTTGTACTAGAGAAGCGGTTAAAGAAGATGGATGAAATATCAAGAACTGTCCAACTGACCTTCTATTAATTTATGGTAAAGTTAAAATTGGGGCAGAATTTGAAAGAAATTAATTTTAAAAACAGTTTTTTGTTTAATTTCATTCCAGATTGCAGCTCAAGGGAGGAACCTGAAAAGCTACCATTACATACTGGCCAACCTGGTGAGTAGCCAGAAGCGGTGGGTTTCCAGTGCCACTGTACAGTGAGACTGTGATGGGTGCTGTCGCTTTCCCATTGGTCGACTTGGGGCAAGGCCGTCTCTCTCAGAAGCCTGGGGTGTGGGAACAAAAGGAACCGATACACGTTTCAACTGGCTCATCTGTGGAAAGGAAATTGGACACTCAGAAACATCTGTAACGTTTCCTATACGAGTCAACTATCTAACACTGGAACTGGATAGAACACATATATGGAAATGTTAAGCCTCATAGCGATAATCAGGAGTGGCCACATATATGTAATTAGATAGCAGAGGTGGATAGTTCAGGTCCAGAAAGCAAAGATCCAGACCATGGTTTTGTTCCAACCACCCAGCTGAGTACCCCGTTACTGTGACTCTTTATACTCAAATGGTTGGTTGGAACAAAACCTTGGTTGGGATTTATACTTTCAGGACCTGAACTATCCACCTCTATTAGCATAAAATACTTAAATCAACTCAAAATAAAAATACCTAACGTTTTGCTTCCTAAGGCCGTTCAGTGGGGAATATTAGAGAGATGATGAACACTGAGTGGCTGGCTGACCTACTCTGCTGTCGAAACTAAGTCTCTGTGGACTTTATGATTATATTCGGCCGAAACCGCGGCCTAAAGCAATGTGGAGGTCAGCCTGGAGAACACGTACAGACAGTACTGTAGGTGTGTTTCGCGGTAGACAGAGAACATCGGCACTAGCAGGTATAATCAGGGTCTGTCGATCGTGCCTGTGTGATATTGTGACCCAGGTGACATCACCATGCTGAATGCAAAACATGTCGATTTAACATTCGAGTTCAGAGATCAATTCACGGTTCAATCTGTGCAAATCATAACCAGCAGCTGGAACCTAGCTGTACGGGCCTAATGTGCAAAGGTGGGGTTAAATATTTAACGCAGAGCAGTTTTATCGGCAAAAACAGAAAGACAGCATGTTGTTCCGCGTGCATCAGGCAGCAAAGACTGGGCCTAGACTCACTGGGCTTTGTAACCGGCAGTGATGCCCCAGTCCATCCTGACCCACCTTTACTGCCCCTTGTGGTGGGTAATTAGCGGCTGGGGGAGGCGAAGTGTGGGGCGGGGGAGGCGAAGTGTGGGGCGGGGGAGGGGGGGCTAGCTTTGTTCATTATTTGTTATTTCCCATCATACCCTGTGATTCTGGGACTCCTGTTCATTTCAATAAGAATAAAGGAGAAATGCTGCCGTAGCAGGAATATAAGACGTGGGAGGGGACTGTCGGGGGGGGGGGGGGCGTCTCTCATTTTGATTACAACTAAACAGTGCTCGCAATTTCCAGAGAGGGACCAGCGTGTAATATGGGTTTAAGATTATTCCTGTTGTTTCCCATGGCGTAACATTAAATGTGCTGCTGACCGGCCAGTTCCGTGTTGGTTTTGCTTATGTGCGTGAAAGGAAACGACCTTTGTGGGTGATCGGCCCCGCGGGTCCTGCCCGGCCCTTTGTGACGCGCAGCTCGATGTGTAGCGCGCTGCCGTATCCTCCCAGCCTGTCTGTATACAGCATGTTCTGCCCACGGCGTTTTGTAAAGGTTCGTTTCTATAGTAACGTCCTCAGCTGACTGCGGCTAAGGAAAGCACCCAGGTTAGCGGCTGCTAATCGGGACCCTGCTTATATGGCTACGTCCAGGAAAAGGGAGCGATGAAGCGGCAGGGAAGACCGTCGCCTGAGAAGGTTATCGGGGGGGGCAGAATTAAACTTCAAACGTGGCTGCTGCCTCCTTGCTTCCCCTGAAAGGGGGGGGGGGGGTGGGTGCAGCTCACAGGCAGCGCAGTGAAGTGCAGGGGCGGCCAATGCTGTAAACACCACGGCAGCGAAACAGCTGCGTGTTAAACGGACTCCTGGATCAAACGCTTATTTACTCCTACATTCAGGCATCTCCTGTCCTTTTTTCATCCAAATACAGGAGTGTTGTGCCAGTGTAAGCATGGTATCAAAAGGAGTGAGAGGAAGCCAGTACAGTGTAACAGTATGAAGTAAGGGGAGTTACATAGTTACAGTGTAACAGTATGCAGTAAGTGGTGTTACATCGTTACACTGTAACAGTATGCAGTAAGGGGGGTTACATAGTTACAGTGTAACAGTATGCAGTAAGTGGTGTTACATCGTTACACTGTAACAGTATGCAGTAAGGGGGGTTACATAGTTACAGTGTAACAGTATGCAGTAAGGGGAGTTACATAGTTACACTGTAACAGTATGCAGTAAGGGGGGTTACATAGTTACACTGTAAGAGTACCCAGTAAGGGCATTTACACTGTAACAGTATGCAGCAAGGGGAGTTATGCAGTTACAGTGTAACAGTATGCAGTAAAGGGAATTTTTCAATTACAATTTAACAATACACAGTAATGGCAGTTACACAGGTACATTGTAACAGTACGCAGTAAGGGACTTGAAGTTCAACTTAACTGTACAGTCTGAATTAGACCAGTTACAGTGGAATGGTTTGCACCCAGTGTGTGAAAGGAGCAGCCATACCAGGAGAATCCTCTGAAATGACTATTGACCCATATGTCACTCTGCTTGGTCTTTACTTGCAGGAGACAGAGGAATACCTGTGTTCTTTATGCATACTTTTATATTATCTGTGCTAATGCTCTTAAGTACGTTACCTTAATAAAAACCTGAGAAGTAACAACAGTGAACACCAGTTTGCCAGAACTGGTAGGAAATAATATTATCTGTGTAGTTAAAGTGCATAGTAACCTACATAGTATGCATCTTCTGTATGTATGTGTATAGATATGCAGTTCAGTCCCCTATAATTGACCTTTTGCCCCATTTATGTAGTTATAATGTGTCTTTATCCGTCTCTGTTGGGACTTGCTGGCTGTTCTGCCTGGGAATGTGGACGGGGTTCCGTTCCCGGGAATCTGGCTGAGCAGCATGAGCTTGGCACAGAGAAGCGGCCTTCCTGAGCAGCTCTGTCTCCATTAAGGGGGGATGGGGGGGTCAGAATGGGGCCGCTTCTGTCCACCTCCCGATTCCTGGGAAGGGATCCTCACTGCCTCACCGAGGGGGAGATTTACAAAGATGCTACTCACATTTAAACCATTTTCTTTATTTTTTTGCACTAAAATAAATTGATTAGATTTACAGCAAGTGCTGACTTTTAATTCCAGTCTCTTTGCAAAAAGAATACATTTCCTTTAACATCCGAATGCAGCTGTAAAACTCTGAGGAACTGAGATAAACGGAAAGACGTAAAGAAAATCCTTTCTCGTTTCTCAGACTCCGGCTGACTGAGTATAATAAATTCTAATTACATTGCACCAAAAATAGACGGATTGGTACTTGACTGGTGACTAAACTGAAATGTGATGTGAGATGTTGGCACGTGAGTTGCAGATGTACAGAAAAACCATGGCTGACATGTGTCTGCCTCAGGGTTATTTGTTTGGGTTATTTGTCTGTTCCGGCACATGGCCTGGGGTCAGTCGAGAACAGGCCCCAGCGAATAGCAGGATACTTTACATGGGGGGGGGGGCTATTTAAGGTCACTAATTCATCATATGGCTCACAACTAGCCACAAAAACACAGGGAGAACATATGATTGTTTAAGGGCTGAGCCAATTTAAACCCAGTACAATAAGAGTTTCCATTATGTTGATTTATGTTGATTGAGTTAGTTAGTTACAGTTTATTGCTAATGGAATTCACCCGCAGAGAAACTCAGAGCACATAGTCCTTATATAATCTTAAGGTGTGTTTCAGTCTAAGATGCTATCTGCTACTTCTTGGGTGGGATTATTTCTTGTCGACCAAAATGGTCAGAGCTAAAATGAATCAAGTGTTTTTTTTATTTTATTTTATTAATTTACAGGGGTTGAAAATGTGTTTTCATGTTGAGGTGACTGGCGTGAACTCCGGCCTTATCTCGCAGGGGTTCCTCGACATCGACCTGACGGAGTTCAAGAAGAGCGGCGCCAACGTGACGGGATTCCAGCTGATGAACTACTCGGACCCGGACGTCAGCCGGACGATACAGGAGTGGCTGGAGTTCGACAGCAAAGATATCAAAGCCCCGAAGAAGAGGCTGAAGGTAAAACCAGAGCCGTACTCAGCTCCTGGCATTTTAACTTAAAGTAAAAACAACGAAAACAATCGCTTAATTTAGCTACTGTAAATACTGCACTTGAGCCCCTAAGAACAGCTAAAGATTTAGTAACTTGCAGCACATTGTTTGCTTTCAGCTGGATTCTGGGTTGATTTGAAATTACAGTGAGACCTGCGACAGTTTCTCCCTTTTCCAGTGATTTTGTTTTGGTTACTTGCACAGTCTACTGTCTACATGCACTGCCCTGAACTGCTGGCTACTTGCACTGTTTCCACTGCATCACTGTCGTGTACTGTGGAGTATTGAGTATTATTTTATATAAGTATCCCCCCAGTGTTTTTTGTCCATTGTTTTTTGTCCTATTGTTCAGCTGTGTTCTAGCTGTCGAAGCTCTGATGAATTGCCGTTGCGTTTTGCGTGCGAAATGACAGTACAATAACTCGACTTTCCCCTCAGTACACTGGCGCCCTCACCTACGACGGAGTCAGCGTTATGGCGGCGGCCTTTCAGAACCTCCGCAGGCAGCGTATCGATATCTCCCGAAGGGGCAACGCGGGCGACTGCCTGGCCAACCCTCCGGCACCGTGGGGGCAAGGGATCGACATCCAGAGAGCCCTGCAGCAGGTAGTGCTGTCGAAAAATCGGGTCAGCAACACGGCCCTGGTTACCCGATACCGATTACCCGTTACCATTTACCCGATACCGATTACCCGGTACCGATTACCCGTTACCATTTACCCGATACCGATTACCCGATACCGATTACCCGTTACCATTTACCCGATACCGATTACCTGATACCATTTATCCGATACTGGTTTCCTAAGCAGTGCCTGTCCAAAATCAGAATCAGAATAAAATAAATTACAAAAATAACATAACAAGGAGTATTAACATTGAGCGACAACCAACTAGCAAAACAGAGTGCACTGTCAGAAAAAAGGGTACAGTTTTGTTCCTCAAAGTACAAATAACAGTAATGTAGCCCTGATGGTACGGCCATATTCCTGAGAGTCCGTTCCTGTGAATGGTACAGGTTGTGTTTCTCTGACAATGTGCTCTAGTCTCCCCTTATCTGCGGATTCACATTCTGCGGTCTCAGTTACCTGGGGTCAAACGCGGTCCAAAAATATTAAATGAAAATTTCCAAAAATAATTAATTCATTAGTTTTCAGTCGTATGCCATTCTCAGTAGTGTAATGGAGTCTCGTGTTGTCCAGCCCAGGAAACAAATCTTTTGTCCAGCGTATCCGCGCTGATTTCACTACCCAGCCCTTAGTCTCTTAGTAGCCGTTTCAGTGATCATATCAACTGTTGCGGTATGTCAGTGCTTGTGTTCAAGTAAACCTTTTTAAAATAATTGTTCTATTATCTTGTTAGTTATTGTCATTGATTTTTTTTATTGTGTGTCATTTATAAATCAAATTATTATAGTTATGTATGTATACAAAAACAAATTGGACCGCACACCCACAGATACAGGGCCTTACAGTATACACAAGTGAGCGAAATGAGATATTAGCATGAGGTGCGATGGGACAGACCACCCGGGCAGTACAGTGCAGATAAATGAAGGGCCACCATAAAGGGGGGCAGTGCTTGGATGGATCCCAGGGCCCCAGAGTGACAGGGGCCCCAAAAAAATTGCAACATTGCATTTGATTGATTTGAGTTGGGGGCCAATATGATATGCGTCCCTGGGGCCTGAAATCTGCAGTGGTGTCCTTGGGAACACAGTATTAAGAGAAGAGCAAAAGAATAAGGATGAATCTAGAGATGGCAGTATCATAATAAATGGTACTTTCTTTTTTGAAAAATGGTGAATGAATAATGAGGAGGATGGAGCAATGTATTGTGGGTAACTCCGCAGGTCCAGATCAAAGGGCTGACGGGACACATCCAGTTTAACGAGAAAGGCCGGCGGACGAACTACACGGTCAGCGTGATGGAGCTGGGGGCAGACGGACCGAAGAAGGTGGGCGGGTGAAGTGGGCGAAACTCACGCCGCGTCTGCGTGCTCTGTTTGTGTTCGTGAAGAAGGTCAGTCAAGTGCTCATAAGCGGCCTTCGCGCTGCGTGCGTTTTGATGGCAGGTCGGTTACTGGAACGAGGAGGAGAAGTACGTCAGCACCGCCACGTACACGCACGGCAACAATGAGACCTTCGGGCTGCAGAACCGGACCTACATCGTCACGACCATCCTGGTAAAGCTCGCGGTCTTTGTTTAGTGGCTGTATTGAAAAGGAAAAAAAGATGCTTGAGTACAAGTACATTAGAATGGATCTTTTTGTATATCCCATCTCGCTCTCCTTTGAAAAACACAGACACACACACACGCACAGCTGAGAGTGAAAGGTCTGAATACAGGATCGGATCATTTATCTGGCTCCCTGGAGCATCTTGGGGGATAGGGGCCTCGCTCAAGGGCCCAACAGACATTTGTCGATACCGGTGAGGCTGGGGCTCCGAACCTTCTGATCACAGGCACAGAGATTGGTGCGTGTACGTACCTCTGCAGGACACGGAAGAACGTTATCAATGGTACTGTACATGACTAGAGGAACCTGTCTGTCAGCACAACACAGGGCTATTTCTCCTCGATTAAATGGAGGGATCAGAGTGGCGGCCATCCCAACCCCCGCTGAATCGAGTCCCAGTGCCGCTGTTTCCTTCAGCAGAACAGTTGTCTTTTCTCGTGCAAACAGATGGGCAGTGGGTGGGTTGGGGAGGGATAGCCACCAAAAAATGAGTAGGGGGGTGCTGTAAATGAAGTCTTATTTTGTCATAACAACACCGCTCCGGCATCTGGGGCCGGTGATATTAGGCCGGCTTCTCCGGAAGGTTCCCTTCCTTTCTGCTGACGCATTCCCAGCGCTGCCGTCACGTCTGCATGCCGCTCGTTTGTTTATTTTCATCCGTCCGCCGCAGACAAGCCTCCGCCCGGACACCTCCCTCTGCGTACGCCGCCTCTGATCCGGACAGGCGGGTGGGCAGGCAGGCGGGCGTTCCTGCTGGTTGCTCGCGCCGCCCTGCGTATCCCGCGGTGCCTGCTCAGTGTGTCACTGGCACCTCACACTCTTTCGGTCTTCTGGGTTTAAACGCTTTATAAAAACTTATAAACATTTACAGCAACAAGCATATCCAATTCCGTTGTCACAGGTAGAGACAAAATGAATTCCCATAGTAGGGTTCCTTCCATTCATCTATTTTGTGAAACCGCTATTCAGGGTCGGGGGGGTGGGGGGGGGGTATCCAGAGCCTAGGGGCACAAGGCAGGGAACAACCCAGGATGGGGCGCCAACCCATCGCAGGGCACACTCACTCACACACCATCACAGGGCACACTCACTCACACACCATCGCAGGGCACACTCACTCACACACCATCGCAGGGCACACTCACTCACACACGTTCGCAAGGCACACTCACTCACACACCATCGCAGGGCACACTCACTCACACACCATTCATAGTGGGATTAGTCGTAATATATTGACAAACTTTTTTGCCCACTTTGCTTCTCTGTTTTTGCAGTATTGTAGCCTTTTCTTTTTCTTCTGTGTAAATGTTATTTTGGGCCTTTGACGAGTTGCCGTGGTGACCGGCGCTGACGCCTCGCACCTCCAGGGCGGCGGGGCCGAATCCTGGCTCTGTCTCTGTGTGTAGAGTTTGCCTGTGTGTGAAGTTTTGTGTCACTGTGTTCGTGTAGTACTGGTGTCCAACCTTTTTTACAGTGAGAGCTACTTTTACAGAGAAACTACTCTGGTGAGCTACTGAATTATGATGGTATATTTCGCCGACTGGGGTTGGGGAGGGAAATGTATCACGATGAACAGATAAGATGCAAAAATCAATCACAAAACAATACCCCCCCCCCCGCCTCCGCAGTGGCTAAATGTACCATTGTGGTTGGCCAGCACTGAATTAAAGCATTATCCATTAATAATCTCGCAATCGACCTGGAATCACGCCACATGCAACCGATAGCTCATGATTCATAGGATGACCTCCCTCCCCCCCGACATACAGTCTCAGTGGATTATTGTCTCTACGTTAGATATAGTCTGTGTCCTGCAATGGACTGACATCCTATTCCTGGTGCCCCCTACTTTTTACTCTGCACTTAACGGGATAGACTCAAGGCTCACTGCAATAAATGGATGGACCTTTGTCAATCGACAGCATTTCTTTTGTTGATGTTATTTAGCATTTTTCCTTAGCCTCATGCCGTTCATTTTTGTCTCATGACAATTCACTGAGGTTCTTTTATACCGAAGAATACGGTCAAGCTGAGCAGGTGGTCAGTACAGAACGTACTGTACAGTCCAGTCAGTCAGTGAGCTTTTATCTGGAGCTGTAGCTGCAGCACGTACCCTGTGCCAAATAGTTGCCTGCTGTTTTGACAAATTGAATTGACTGAAAACGAACATCAATGAAACAATCGCATTACCACATTATCACCTCTCAGCCATTACCGTTGCATTGTTAACAATTGTTCCCTGTCACTTCAATTCAGTGGAATCGCGGCCCGCATGTCCAACACCTTCTGCTTGGGCTGTGGATTCTGTGTGTCAGGATTGGCTGATGGCTCACTGTTTTGGGACAGTCCAGTTCCCTGCTCCATGCTAATAGGTATTAGCATATCCAGTATGCGTAGCAAGGCAGTGTGTGACTTAGCGGTTAGTCTGGTGATTGGAAGGCTGCTGGTTCAAATCCTGGGGCTGGCAGTCTGACGCTGCTGTTGGGCCCTTGGACCAAGGGTCTTAACCCCAAAATATGCCCCAGGGGCCCTGGATAAATGACCCTGAGCTCAGACCCCCCCCAAGCTTTACTGTCTCGAAGGAGAGCAAGATGGGATATGCAGTACTTGTGCAAATGGCAAAAAAGGGCACCGTTTCATCATAGTAAAGGGTTTTTGACCACAGAACATATAACGTTGCGGCTGGATGCTTGATGGAACGTTTTGCGTGGGGGGGGGGGGGGTGCTCAATGGACAACAAACCCAGGCATCTCCCCATCCCCACCATGAAGGAGTCGCCGTACGTGATGCTGAAGAAGAACCACGACCAGTTCGTGGGGAATGACAAGTACGAGGGCTACTGCGTGGAGCTGGCCGCTGAGATCGCCAAGCACGTCGGCTACACATACAAGCTGGAGATTGTTCCAGACGGGAAGTACGGGGCCCGTGACTCCGAGACCAAGATGTGGAACGGCATGGTGGGGGAGCTGGTATACGGGGTAAGTGGTCATCCCCAATGTAGGTTTATGTCCATGTCGGGCAAAAAAAGTGTCTCTAGAACCTTCTAGATCAGAATCAGAATCCTTTATTCGGCAATAACGGAAAGTACGAGGAATTTGTTTTGGTGTTGGTGGTTAAACATAGAATTAAGACAGAAATACCAAAGGTAAAAGAAAGTTAAACATAGAATAGAAATAGAAATTGACATAGAATGTAAAACATGCAAATAATAAATGAGCATGTGAATGTATGAATAGAGGATGGGCAAATGGATGCTTTGTAGAAACAGCTTCGGGGTGCAGAGACGTTATGAAGTCAATCAGCGGGTGATTAAGCGCTAAGGCCTCGTAAGTGCCAGGGCGCTCTTCATGTCACGGGTCAAACATACAGCAGGAAGTAAGTGCTTTTTTTTCACACAGATGTCCCGCATCTTCTGCTTTGGGCTTTGGACAAAGCATCGGTGAACCTTAGGTAATTGGGAAAATGAGGTCAGATGCAGGATCCATTTCTCATCGGGTTGAGCATCTTAACTGCCCTTAATCCCCTCGATCCAGTGGCTGAGCGCGTCCATCCTGAAGGGGCAAGGGCATGATGCAGAACTGAACCTACAGGCCACAGAAGCACATGTTCATGGGAGTTTTCCTCACACAAATGCACTGAGGGCAGAACGAAAAAGGATTGGTTTAGGGACACATTGTAGAGGTTTACTTACACAAAAATATTCTGAGGGGAGAAAGAAAAATGATTGGTTCAGAGAGATAACCAATCAGCTTGTAGAGGAGGCAGACCCAAGCGACTAGAGAAGGTGGGACCAACCAATCAGATGTCTTGGTCTCACCTCCTCTAGGTGCTTGGGTCTGCCTCCTCTACAAGCTCATTGGTTATCTCTCTGAACCAATCATTTTTCTTTCTCCCCTCAGAATATTTTTGTGCAAGTAAAACTCTCATAAGCAAAGCGTATACCAGAATTCATATTGTTATATATACTGTGTATATATATTAAAAATCCTGGGGTGAGTGGAGATCGCCAGGAACACAAGTTTATGAAAGTGTGACCGACAAGATAATTTGTGGTTAATATCACACAGCTGAAAGTAACTAGAACAGCCTATTGGATATTAGCGCTATTTGCTAACACAAGCCTTTTTAAAATTAAAGTGTCCTTTGCAAAGGTTTTACACCAACACCGATTCACATAAAAGAATATAGGGAACCATTTTACAGTAAGGCTTCCATTTGCCACTTCTGAATGGCAGTAACTCAATAATAAAAAAAATGTTATAACTTTATAATTGTCTAATAATGATTTACAAAGAGTTACGACCTAATTAATAACCTAATTATCAATCGGGATTTACATAACTGGTACGCAAGTACGCATTCATCTCTAAAAGTGATACGTGCAGCAATCGATTAACGTAATATGTACGTATTTTATGTGCATTTGTGCCGATATGACAAGAAATTATCATGCATTTTAACCTCTATACTGCAAATGAAGTATGAATTAGCATATGAAGGTTGAAATGCACGATAATTTCCTGTCATATCGGCGCAAATGCATATAAAATACGTATGCATTCACGCTGCTACAATAACGGATTGCTGCACGTATCGCTTTCAGAGGTGAATGCGTACTTGTGTACCAGTCAATCCCTGATTATAAGCTTTTATATGGGTAGCCTTATTTTAAAGCTGTACAGTGATACCTGCTGTTTTTAAGAACTGTTGATAGTGACGATGGCTTCTTTAGATGCTAACAAGGAACATTTCATGCTGCAGCGTTTTAATTCTCTGTGAATAGAGAGAGACATTTGTTCCCCTAAGTTTTGGAGAGCTGTCCTCTGCTTTTCATGCTCTGAATCAGGAGAGGGTACAGAAGCAGAACCAAGGATAGAGTGAGAGCGGTTCTGCTGTAAGGGCTCATTGAACATGCATTGATTCTGCAAGGCTACAGAAAGGAGTCATTAATTTTTTTGTTTTGTATGTTCAGAAAAAGCTTTCTTCTTCTTGATGTAATATAATAAGAGAGTCATATGAAAAAATCAGCTAAATAGAACTAAATATCGCCGGATCCCAAAATGTACACCTTTCCCTTTAGGGCTCCAGGAGGATGTGGGTTTGAACCCCTGCTTGGTTTCATGTCCCTGAGATGAGGCCCACAGTCCTTCTTCCTTTAGGGCTCCAGGAGGATGTGGGTTTGAACCCCTGCTTGGTTTCATGTCCCTGAGATGAGGCCCACAGTCCTTCTTCCTTTAGGGCTCCAGGAGGATGTGGGTTTGAACCCCTGCTTGGTTTCATGTCCCTGAGATGAGGCCCACAGTCCTTCTTCCTTTAGGGCTCCAGGAGGATGTGGGTTTGAACCCCTGCTTGGTTTCATGTCCCTGAGATGAGGCCCACAGTCCTTCTTCCTTTAGGGCTCCAGGAGGATGTGGGTTTGAAGCCCTCTTCTTTCATTGCTGTGCATATTCTTTTCTCAGCCAGGCAATAGCACTCAGCTGAAAATCAGCAGATAAAGAACAAATGCCAGCCAGGTGTGACCCCATAAAGTCACGTGCTTCTTCTTAGTTTCACGACACTGCTGTGAAGTTCAAATTGATTATATATAATTATATTTTTAAAAATTGGGCTAAATTAGTGGGGTGGTGCTCTAGCTCCTTTGAATAAGCCTCACACCTCCAGAGTTGCAGGTTTGAATCGTCTTACTTCTCTGGGTAAAACTTTGCTCGTAATACTTTACATGCTGATCTCATGTTAATTCATCATTAATGAATCATGATGCATCTTATCTGAAGCAGTTACTGTATTTGTTACTATATCTTTTAATTCTGTAAACCTTTGTGAACTACTGAAGGAACTACTGAAGGAACAAGTCATGAATAACACAAATGAAATACCGATCTTGTGTTTGACCATCACTAATGAATCTTGATGCATCTTTTATCTCAAGTACTGTAGCTGCTGTCTTTGATGTGACTGTGACTCTTTATGCTCAACTGGTTGGTTGAAATAAAATCTTGGTCCGGATTTCGACTTTCTGGACCTGGCCTTTCCTCCTCTGATCTCCACCATGAACCCTGTTCTTTCTGCAATAGGTTTCTGACTCACTGTGACCTTGAACTGGATATGAGTTTGAAAGATGGATGAAGAAGGATTTTTTTTTTCTTTTTTTTTCTCTCTACAGAAATACTGACTAGAATGTAGTGGAAATACAGTTGTCTTTGACTTCTTAGTATCTAATTGATGTCACTTTTATGAAAAACCCTGGATTATCTTCAGGGTTTAGAGGTTTACTCTGATATTAGGGTTATGTAAGCAGGACGTCCCCAGAGAGAAACTGGCATCTTTCTCCTTAAGGGTGAGGCTCTTAATCACGCAGATACTCCATAACACTCATTTATGGAACAATGATGAACAATGACGTGTTTAAGTTTATTTGAATCATCCATGCATCCGTCTCCTAACCCCAAGTCCTATTCAGAGTTGCGGGGGCTTGTCAGAATCATGCATATTAAAATTGACATACAGCAGCTATATTTGGATTTCTAGAAAATTCCGATATTCTGAGGCTGTATATTTCCTTTGATTTGAAGTCTACTGGAGGTATTGCACCTGGCTGTTTACACTGGGCTGTAGATCTTCATTTGAGTGGAAGATGGAGGACAGATGCACATATCGGGGGCTCCGAAGGGATTGTTAACTTTAAAAATAAAAAAAAAAAAGATGTTTTTTTGTTTAATAGATTCTGCCACTTATGCAATAGACTGTCAACAGTTTAAAAGTATCAGGTAAAGTCAATAGGTCATAGGTGAATGTGATTTGGTTAGATATATTAATAAAATATTACTATAAAAATACATTGTATAAAAATAATATTAATAATATGAAGAATAACAACAACCTCATTAACAAGAACAACACCAACATATAAATGCTGGTAGAATTAGGGTAGAACCTATTTAGAATGAAGGCATAAATGCACCTGGTCATTGCAGATGTTTGGTTCTCCCAAGCTGGAAATTGCTGTAGGTGTTAAACTCATTCCCTGCCATTATAGTGAGCCGTTTATAACGAGTGCTTTTGCTCGTTGTTTTGTTCGTCTGTTTTGAACGCGTTAGCATCTCGGCTAACCTTTGAGCTGTGCCCCCCACCCCGCAGAAAGCTGACGTGGCCGTGGCCCCCCTGACCATCACGCTGGTGAGGGAGGAGGTCATCGACTTCTCCAAGCCCTTCATGAGCCTGGGAATCTCCATCATGATCAAGAAGCCGACCAAGTCCAAGCCGGGCGTGTTCTCCTTCCTGGACCCGCTGGCCTACGAGATCTGGATGTGCATCGTCTTCGCCTACATCGGCGTCAGCGTGGTGCTGTTCCTGGTGAGCCGCTTCAGCCCCTACGAGTGGCAAGGGGGTGAGATGGAGGAGATGGACGAGCACCAGTCCAGCCAGCAGCAGCAGCAGCAGCCGCCGCAGTCTCCCGCGCTTGAGAACCAGGCCCAGACGCCCCAGAACCAGCCTCTGCCGCAGAGCCAGGAGCACAGCAACGAGTTTGGCATCTTCAACAGCTTGTGGTTCTCCCTCGGAGCGTTTATGCAGCAAGGGTGCGACATTTCACCCAGGTAGGCTACGCTCATACGCTAATCCGTTACCATAGGAACATGGTAGGACGTTCATTTTGGGATGCAGGCTTCTTGTAAACCGAAGGAGAGCGTTCAGGTCCTCATGCAGGTTGAGGATGCAGTCTTCCGTCATGTCATCATAATCGGCTAGATCCCTCTGCATTTTGAATGTTTTTCCTAGCAGGGCTTCTGAGTATATTTTGTATTTTCTTATGTATGGAGGGGGCCTTTAAAGCCCCCGTAGCTGATGCACAGCCAGTGCTCGGACGTCATACTTATAGCACTGGAGAAAATTATGTGAAAATATCGACTTGGCAGCTTGTGTGGTGTGGCGCGAGGGTGTAACACGTGGTTCGGAGCAGTAAGGTTTGGAGGACAAACTCGCAAGCAAGACGAGAGCTGAAATACCTTACGATGAAGAAAAGAAAACGTCAAAGAGCTCAGACAACGGCCACGAGCACGTGACCACACACTGACATGGGATGGAGTCAATGTGTAAACAGGGTCAGGTGACCTTTAATCGCCACGGCGACATGGGTGCTGGACTCCAACGGTGAACTGTTGCTGTACCTTCTGTGGTTTCCCAGCATGCAACTGTCATGCAATTACACTCAATGTATTTGTCTATACAGACAATACACGCACACACATACACACAGACACAGACACACAAAGTAATTGTCTACATAGTTAATACACACACACACATGCACACACACAAAGAAGCACCCACAGACATATTTGAATTCATATCTTTTTGGGGACCATCCATTAATTTCTAATCCCATCAATGACAATCTTAACCCATAGCCAGCCCTAACCTTAAGCATAAGCAGCGACTATATTTGTGTTCATGATTTGCTGATGCTTTGTATTTCAGTAGTAACTGAGTTATTACTAAGTAATTGTACCCTGTCCAGTAAAGTGTTACCATTTTTTGTATCCTTGCGCTCAATTCTGTTCATGGGAGCACTTTAAAAATAAGGAGAGAGCTGGAGAATGTAGCTCTTCCTAAGTGCACATTTATGTGTTGTATACTGCAAGGTCAATTTTTAATTTTTGTTCTTTTAGCTGGGCCTGCAGCTGCTCTTTCTTTGGCCTATCCACTGCCTCTGCCCTCTTGATCTGATGTCATTCCATTCTACTCTTGCCTCATTGGCTACTTGTCATTTTTTCTTCTGTCTGCACTCATTACTCGCGGCTTCAGAGGTCCAGTGCGCCGTCTCCCTAAAAGAGCATGCCGGTGGTCCTGGCCGTCGCTCGCAGATGTATAAATTTAGCAGCTGACATTTCGGCGGGGGACGCTTGCTGACATCGCTCGGGGAATCTCCAGTTATAATTGATCTTCAGACATGCAGCTGCGATGCAGATGTTGCTCTCTGTGTCAGAAATCCCGCTTATTTACCCGGCTGCCAGTGAAAGGGAAATGTCAACAGTCTTGGCTTGGCATTCCCTTTGGCAGCACAGTTGCATCGTGGGTATTGGCGCATCGTTTCATAATCTCTCGCGTTGCTAATTTTCATTGCTTTGCTGTGAGTCTTAGTTGAAAGGAGCATGTTTAGTTGCAGAGTTTTATTTGTCACATATACAGTTATACTCAGTACAATGTGAAATTCCCAGCAACTGTGAACAATGGAAATAAGTATTAGAAGCAAGACATAGGACATAAATGGTAAAAATTAACCAGTGATCACAGATACCCGTAGCGTGCAGTTGGCAGTGAAATGGCAAGTAGTGCAAGTCTAAGAATAAATAAGTATGTAAACTGTACATGTGTAAGTTGAGTAGGCGTTACTGTTCCCTACTGCTTTCAGCATAGTTTACAGTTCGAAGTCACATCCAGTGCCTTGGGCCCGACGCTTCCTGTCCCGTCATGCTGCAGTGAATCATCTTCGGCACGAGGCCGGATAGTAAGGGAGTAAGTCACTGGAGTGGAGATGATTCCCACATTAAGTCACTGGAGTGGAGATGATTCCCACATTAAGTCACTGGAGTGGAGATGATTCCCACATTAAGTCACTGGAGTGGAGATGATTCCCACATTAAGTCACTGGAGTGGAGATGATTCCCACATTAAGTCACTGGAGTGGAGATGATTCCCACATTAAGTCACTGGAGTGGAGATGATTCCCACATTATGTCACTGGAGTGAGATGATTCCCACATTAAGTCACTGGAGTGAGATGATTCCCACATTAAGTCACTGGAGTGGAGATGATTCCCACATTAAGTCACTGGAGTGAGATGATTCCCACATTAAGTCACTGGAGTGAGATGATTCCCACATTAAGTCACTGGAGTGAGATGATTCCCACATTAAGTCACTGGAGTGAGATGATTCCCACATTAAGTCACTGGAGTGAGATGATTCCCACATTAAGTCACTGGAGTGAGATGATTCCCACATTAAGTCACTGGAGTGAGATGATTCCCACATTAAGTCACTGGAGTGAGATGATTCCCACAGCTCTGGCTGAGGTCAGCGTGGCGGCGGGAGACCGCGGTCCGCACGTGATTCTCACAAAAAAAAAAACGTGACCGGGCGTGTCTCCGGCTGTCCTCCAGGATCCGGAGGGTCGTTGGTTCTTGGATGTGCCTCGCGTTCTCCCATTCGAAGGTGACAGCCCCCACTCTCCGTGATACTGAAATAGTCCACTTGCGGAGCTGTCAGCGGTGCCGAATTCTGGCCACGCTCACACAACAGTGGCCCAGCTGTCCACTGGCTTACATCTTGTATTTTTTTTCCCCATCTTCATATTTTCGACATTTGTATTTGAATCGTCACCGAGAAACCACGCTTTGAGAGACACTGCCTTGTTTTAAGCTATTAGGACTTAGGCATTACTAATCGATCTTGATATCTCCGTGCTACTAGGTGAGCTCAGCTTCGTTAGGCTGTTCTTAATTTAAATAAAAAAAGAGGTTTCATTGACAGTTCCCATTTTTTGATTGCACGCACACTATTCTCAGCACATTATTATGTAGAAGAGGTTAGGCTTCTCATAAATTTGCATGTCGTTAGTTATTAGCAAGTTTGCTGGAAAGGTATGACTGTGATACTGAGACTGAGAGCGTGCCCTGTACCGCTTCAGGCTGTGGGGAACAAAGGATACGTCAATCAGGGCAGGAGGGAACAACTCTTTGTACTCGACTTGTGCTCTGTGCGGCAATTATCTGCCGCAAGTTTTTGTTTTCGTCGCTTCCCCTCTAAAAAATCACCTAAAACTGCTGCCTTTCACGCAGTAATTAGGCTCCGCAAAGCATCAGTCTGTAGCTTGGCGTGTACTCAAGTTATGTGACTTCGTGAAGCTCGCATCCCCTCAAACCCCCTGAGATGTACACCGCAGGTCGACCCCCTACCGTGATGATTGCCCCTTTTTATACGCCGCAGATAATCTAAACGATTCCAGAAGCCGACGCCGTGTCAGACCGCAGAACTCAGGCAGACACTCCTAGACTGTTTTTCTGGCAGAGTTGGAGCTTTGCTTGGGCGGGTCGCCCGATTGCAAAGTATTATCTTTGTTTCGTGGATGAGCCTCGCACTTCTAGGGGAACCATAAATCAGAATTGGGTGTGTGGGCCATTTTCCTCTCGATAGCTTGGTTCAGGTACCAGAAAAAGCAGGAGAGGCTGACAATGGCTGTCTTTGTTCACAGGCATGGAGCTGTGTGTGTCTGTGTGTGGCAGGTGCTGAATTCTTGCCTGGGGCTTCCTCTGTGTTCTTATTTGGAAATAAATAAGCCTTGTCATTCAGCCTCTTAATAGTCAGTGCTGCAGCTCCGTGGCACAGAAAGTGTTTTTCCAAAGTCGACCAGGAAGTGACTCACATATGTTGCTCACCCATATTTGAACATGTTCCCTTATTATCATGTTATTTTTAAATGTCTTTTGAATCCGTCGCCGGCGAGCCCGCGAGATGTCTCTGTGCGGATCTGTAGCCTAGCTGTTTTACTGGGGCACCCCAGTCACCAGGGGATCACTGGCAAACCCCCCCCCCCCCCCAACGTAGTTCCAGGGGAGGGTCCCGGTAACCCTGTTCCTGATAAGGTTCTCCGGCTTTTCATGGCGTCGTTCGTTGAAGACTTTGTTGGATCGTTGGCTGGCTACTCCTGAGGATTCAGGAGGGGCAGTGTGGATTTCTGGTTGGTCATAGACGAGTGGACCAACTCTTCTGCCCCGTTGGGTTGTGGTGAATATGCTGAGACCATCGACGTGCGTCTTGTGACCTTGGAGAGGGCATATGGCCCAGTGCCCTGGCAGCAGGTTAGGGTTAGGGTTAGGGTTAGGGTTCACGCAAGGATTTCGGTTTCCCAGTAACTCTGTGCTCCCTTGCTCACCTGTGCTCATGAGTTGTGAGAACAAGTGTGCAAAATGAGGTTCCTCTGCAGGAGTTTCTCTGGCTAACCTTTCTGTAACTCGGTGAGTTTGGAGGTCTGGTTAGACTGTGAAATGGAACCGCTGCTCCTTTGGGCTTGAGAGGCGTCTGCTGAGTTAGTTCGGGCATCTTGTAAGGATACCATGTGAGGGCTTCCACTGGAGCTGCTCTGGGCACTGCCCACTGGATGGAGACCCTGGGGCAGACCCAGCGCACACTGGAGGGATTACATCTCCCAGTTGGCTTGGCAACACCTGGGAATCCCCTAGAGCAGGGGTTCTCAAAGTCCAGACTGCGTTAGGGATAGAGACCGAACCACAAATTAATCCAGACCAGCCGATAATGTAATTTATGAATCAATACAGTTAACGTCAAAAGGATTAACATGGGCTGAAGTACAAAGATACAGTATAGAACCACCAAATTCCCCCCTCCCCCATTAACACAGAGTCAAAACAATTAGCAAGCAGTAAAACGTTCACATTTTTGTTAAATATTGATGTCTGAGGTTATTGTTTTGGACCTCTGACCTTTTGAACAAAAATCTGGTGTGGACCTTTAATAAAAAAGTTTGAGCACCCCCGCTCTAGGACAATGTGGGGGGGGGGGGCGGTGGCGTGTGGCTCAGCAATTTTCTGTGCCTGGGATTAGAAGGTTGTAGGTTCAGCTCTCTGGGTTGATGAGTGATTCCACCTTTACGCCCTTGAGCGAGGCCCATAACCCTAACTGCCCCAGGCACTGTCTGACCCAGCTAACTCAAAAACGTGCATCACTTTGCGTGTCTGCTATATAAATAAAATGTTAAAAAAGATTGGAGTTGTTTTGCTGAGACATAGAAGAATCCGTTTTTGGGAGAAATGACTGAAATCCCATCTCACAGGGAGATAAACCCGCGTTTGCTTGGCAGTCTTCACACGACCTCCTGGTGGGATTTGGCACCACCGCACACCGTAGCCAACTGGGCAAATTACCTGCGAGGTGCTGATTCTTACAAAATGCTGTTTAGCTTCCCTAAAAGGCATAGCGTCGAGAATGCATGTGCAGTTTATGAAGATAAATGATGGGTATGACAATTCATTGATAGGAGTCCATTCATATGAGTATTTTGCTGTTCCTTTGTATTGTTGTAATTACTCTTGTACAGAATTCCAGCTCCTAACCTATGGCGTATTCTGCTTTTCCTGTGTTCTCAAACACGCTAATCAGTCGTTAAAACAGGCTTGGTGTTTTTTTCTTTTACTTACTGCCTGCTTATTTGCAAATCTGTTCTCTTAACGCTGTTACAGTTTTAGGGATCAGCGCAGGAGATGATTCACACCTACAGGGGGTTCGAATCCCGCCCGGTGTGCAGAGCTTGTACGTTATTCCTGTGACACGCAGGTCTGTGCGTGTGCCTTGGGCCCTGCTCTACCTGGGAGAAGCTACAGGCCGCAGCGCTGTGCTGGATAAGCGGCTGGAAAATGGATGAATAAATGTTAAAATCTAAATATAATCAGTTGCTCTCAAACCATATATAAAAAGGTCACTTGTTTCCAGGGGGGATGCCGGCCATGACAATAATGTCTGGCCTGACCGTTCTTTTCACTTGATGCAAGGTTTACTTCGACTATCATTTTAAATTCGGCGCATGTTTCGAGCCTCCTGCCTTTAACACTTCTGTGTTTTGGCCATTTTGTGTCTTTTGTTTACGCGCCTCCATCTGTTAGGCCGTTTATTGAGTGGCCGTGTTGCTTTGTGCCGTAATATGTGTAAGGTGTTCAGCTGGAATTGTTCATTCTGTTTCTTTAAAAGTGTTTTTTTGGTATTTCGGTGTGAAGCTTATTTGTGTGTAAGTGTGCGTGCTATATAATTACCATGTGTTATTGCATTATTATTATTGTTTATTATTATTGTTAGTAATAATATTACTGTTGTTGTTTTGTTTTATTACTTTATTACCTGTGGCCCTGACATGGATGGATGGATGGATGGATGGATGGATGGATGGATGGATGGATGGATGATCATAATAGGCCTTCCTGTCCCGTGTCTCCCCTGCCTTGTGCCCTGTGCTTACTGCTAACTCAGTTTATGGAAATTTGACATATGATTGAATAAGACGTGATTTCTGACTCAGTGCCAAATTGGCCATTAATAAGTATCTCCCATGTTTCTTGATGTCGTGTCGAGGGATATAAAGGCCATGTCTTTCCCAGCAATGGCAGGGAACAGTTTCCTTAGAGAGCAGGAGGGTGTTATTTTGATAAAAGATTTTTGTTGTGTGGCGCAAATTGCGAAGGAGAAAACAAGTTTCTAAGAGTTGTGTTAACTTTTTAAGCAATTTAGGAAAAAAAAAAATACTTTAAGTGCTGACAAGGTGCCCGAAATACTGCCAGCTGCTTCTGAAGGTAATTCAACTCTCTTGCTTAATAGGATTTTCTCATCCCTGAGGTCAGTTTCATGAGGCGAGATTGCCGAGTTAGCGAGAACCTCTGGAAGTTATTGCATGAGGCTAGTTTGAAGTTTATCCCGGCCGATTACTATGGCAGCGTGATATTTCACGCTCGCTGTCGGCTAAGTTAACTTAGCGTATCCCTGACACCGTGGAAAAAGTTGGGCCCGTCAGAAGCACGATTTTATATCATATAAGCCAGTTTTTTTTTTGCCTTTTATTACTTATTTACAATCATTTTTATTTGTCTATATAACATGCATTATATGCAGCCAGTCCTTGTATAACACCCACGTTATATCTTATGGGTATTTATTTTCCAGAAGCCATACATCTTCATAACATAACACAGTTTTGGCACATTTTAAGACAGTAGTTAACTTATGAGATAAAAAAAGGAATGTTATTGTCTGTTTTACATATGAATATATAAATATATATCACATATGTTAGTGTCTCCCAATCCAGTTCTCAGGAACCCCAGACAGTCCACATTCTTGCTCCCTCCCAGCTCCCAACACACCTGTACCAGGTATTCGGCGTTCTTGATTGGCTGGGAGCTGGGAGGGAGGAAAAATGTGGACTGGTCGGGGGTCCCCTAGTACTGTTTTTTTTTTTATATACATACGTGTGTGTGCGTGTGTGTGTGTGTGTGTGTGTGTGTGAATTAGAAAAGGAAAAGTCTATTGCGCAGCTTTGGCTTTTTTACTGATCTGTACAGGCAGTGGGGGGGGGGGGGAGACATGTACAGCACCTGCTGTGTTTTCAAAGCACCTGGAAGCTTGCATTTGCATTGTGAGGCCGGTGTCCTTGTGCATCAGTGATACAGCACATCCCCCACCCCCACCCCCCGTGGGGTCGTGTGCCGTCGTGTGCCGCCTCACTAAGTTACCGTGACAGCCATACGTCTCTGTGCATGAACAAACAGCACAGGTGCTGCACTGCCGGCCCACTGATGCACTGGAATCGCACTGCACAGGTGCTACACTGCCGGCCCACTGATGCACTGGAATCGCGCTGCACAGGTGCTGTACTGCCGGCCCACTGATGCACTGGAATCGCGCTGCACAGGTGCTGCACTGACGGCCCGCTGATGCACTGGAATCGCGCTGCACATGTGCTGCACTGCCAGCCCGCTGATGCACTGGAATCGCGCTGCACAGGTGCTGCACTGCCGGCCCGCTGATGCACTGGAATCGTGCTCCGTTTGCCTCACATGCTCAAACCGACTAGCGCAGTCCTGTTCAACCGGACCGGCACCACTCATGAATTATATGGTTGTCTGCATTATGTCCCCCCATGAACCAATCAAGTATGTTCTTACTGGCTGTATCTCTGATACATAGACTATGTACTTTTTAGACCATCGTTTCCCAGTCCGGTGCTCGGGGACAGACAGTCTACGTTTTTGGTCCGGGAGCTGGGAGGGAGCAAAAATGTGGACTGTCTCCGGATCCCCGAGGACTGGATTGGGAACCACTGTTCTAGGTGAATCTGAAATTGCTGTGACAAATTAATTTGTTATGGATAACTTAGCTCCCCCGCCTTGTCCAGCGAGCCCCCTGCCCTGTGTGCCGTGCTTCCTCGAACCCTGTACCGGAGGGCGTCGCTATGACATATACAAGCATTCGCCATTCCAGTTCATTTACTCCATCCTCACAGAGGAGACGGATAGACAGGAGGCAGATCAAGGGGCAGACAGCCTGCATAGCAAATATGTATCGCGAGGTCTCTCCCAATCTCACAGCCCCTCCTCCTCCTCTTATTCCGCAGTTGTTATCTTCTGCGGAGTCTCTGCCCCCCCCCCCCATAGCCATTCCTTTTCCTCTACATCCTGCAGCTCCCCCCCCAGCTGTAATTCCTTTACAGCCCCAGTTTCTCATCATAAACAAAGGCACAACGCAGCCTTCGCCTGAGTCTCGTCCTTTGCATATTTTTGAGACGCACAACCTCATTCCCCAAGTCTCATAAACCCCATAAAAATCCCCTTTCCGTCACTCCACTGCCACACCTCTCTGATCAGTAGCATTTTGCCTGTCTTGTCTCCTCGCATCCCTTTCATGACCCTGTCACTGTATGCCGACGATTAAGCACTGCCGATGTACCTGAGTTTGACTCAGTTCTGCGTAGGGGACCTGGATTATGTTCCCTGACAGCTTCACCCGGGGACTCCGTCCTGTGAGGTGACTGATCGGGCCCATCGCCCGAGGCTGAAGCCCAGGGAATCTCGTGCTTTGTGGAGAAGACGTGGAGGTTTATGTCGGGTCGAATCTCTCCACTCGTCACCAGCTCTGATGGGCTTCTCCCCGTCCCTGAAACGCACCCTTTTTCCCTGAATCATCTTTACACTTGTTAAACGTGACATAAGGCGAATGTGCGAACTTTTCTCACCTTCTACCAAAAACGACTTGCATCTGTTCACGGTTTTTTTTATTTTATTTATTTTTTTATTGCTATTTACGACAGATTGCTCAACATCAGCTGAAAATTCTGGAGAAGTAATATCGGCTGTGATCTTATGTGACTTAAAATTAAAAAAATTATAATAAGGCAATCTGAGGAAGACATTTCCGTCAAGTGGGTGAAAATGACTGTAGAACGAAGCAGTAAAACCATGGCATGTCAAAAAATGTAATTTACGAGATTTAACGATTTAAATTCAAAACTGCCAAATAGGAAACTCTGATTCAATATGAATCCAGCCCCCCTGTGGTCTCTGTCATTAGACATCTGTGGGAAACGGCATGGTGAGAACTCGTCATGTTTGGGAAACTGGCCATGGGGGTCTCCTTGGGGGGGGGGTCTCCATCCCTGCTCGCCTTTCCGACATTTCTGCTCCGCGTCGCTCCTGGTGTGGAACGGCCTCTTTTATGCATGTTTTCAAATAATTCTGCAGTGAGGTGTTTCCTCGCAGATTTCCCATCCTGGAAACCTGTGCTCTCGTTAACATGCTGCACCGACGCGCATCCATGACAACGTGCCTTTCCGGGCTGACGCAGGCGAGAGGCGTCCAAGCCAGCGAAAGGTTAAATTCCCTGCGACTGCGTCACGTTTCCCGTCCTCAGGTGGATGCTCATATATTTTTTTTTTATTTCTTAGGCACAGCAAAGCCCTGGGCTTGATTTATTCGGTAACATTTAAGGCCATGTTTTTAGTAATTTATAAACACATTCATAAGAAGTAATAACACATTCATAAAGCATTATAAACATGGCTATAAATATTTATCAAAAGGTAACACATTATATATGTTTATCAATGCTTTATGAAGCTCTCATCTATAATGCACTACAGATAGCTTTATAATGCATTATAATGGTCAGTATAAGCATTAAGGATGCTTTGTACTGCATTATAAAGGTATCTATAGTGTGTTATAGATGAGAGCCTCATAAGGCAGTCATAATGCATAATTAACATAGCTATAATGTGTTATACCTTTTGTTAAATATTTATAGCCATGTTTATAATGCTTTATGAATGCATTATAATGCATTATGAATGTGAATGTGTATAAGTTACACACGGCCTTAAGTGAAGTGTTGCCATTTATCCTGTGCGTCCCGCTGTGAGGACAGACACTGCTAACCCTGTGTATCATTTTTTTTGTTTTGTTTTTCTACCCCTTTGAAGTCTCCGCAGCCGAAAGCTGAGTTTGTCTCCAGCTCAGTATTTTTCATGTTCCCCTTAAGTTCTTGTTTCTGAACATAATGGACCGCAGTCAAAGCCGCTCCAAGCGTTCTCATCCTCTCTAGGGAGCATTCAGTGAGCTGCAACATCATGTATGACATAAATTGAAAAAAAAAAATTATATATTTTTTTAACTGGCTTAATGGTTTTCCTACATCAGAATTCCTCAGAAAGAGTTGTTTTCCTTGCTCTTATTATGCAGGCACTTCTATCCACAGCAACATAAATTTTTTGTTGAGAGAGCTGGAACCCTGGATTAGAGACGTGGCTCAGGGGCCCAGTGGCAAAATCACTATTCAGACCCTGGGATTTGAACCGACACACTTCTGATCACACATACAGCAGCCAAAGCCATTGAGCCACACACCTGTATTTGCTTCAGACTGTCTTTGCTTTTGGTCTTTGGGTCACTGTCTCACAAAAAGGACTTGCCATGATGTTTGCAGAAGCCCCGATTTTTAATGGGGACCTTTACAGTCAATAGTGGACACATTGTTTTGCAGAAAGGACACGATGGATATATGTAAGGACTGACACCAGGCTTACTGTAAGCAAGTTGCAGGGGCGATTTTATGATTTTTATAAGGTGAGAGCCAGTGTAATGTTTTGAATTGGTGAGGGCCAATCAGCTTTCAGCTGGGGCCAGTGTATATGGGAGAGCGTGTGTGTGTGTGTGTGTGTGTGTGTGAGAGAGAGAGAGAGAACAGGCCATCGCCTGGAGAGTAGTTCCATCATGTCTGTCAGGTGCCACGTTCAGCTTTGGGCAGAAGCGACAGATTTATTCCAGGTCTCAGGTTCTGTCGTCCCTTACGGTCAAGCTTGTCACTTCAGCTCACATGTCCCCGACGGTCATAAACACACATGCACGCACTGGGGGCATGGAGGTCTCATGCTTCAGAGGTCACCCTGTCGCTGGCGTGCTCCGGGGAGAGCGGGGAAAGCGCTGCAGAGTTAGCGCAGCTCCCCGTGTGAGCCGCGGGCGACCGGAGATGGGACAGGAGCTCGCCAGGTGCAGGTGTGATCTGCGGCGTGTTTCCACAAGGCGCGGGAGCGTTACAAGGAAGGCAGCGAATGCCGCCTTTATGGCAAAGTGCACCATGGTGGAAATGCGGCTGTTTTTTTCCGTTCCGCTCTGCGTGAACGGTGGCTTGACGGAACAAATCGTGCCGAGAAGCTGTCGTGAATTTTCAGTTCAGATTGTCCTAGATAAAAAGAAGATGGCTGCAGCACGAGGATTAAGGCCTAGCCGGTTTCTGCCAGGAGAAATCCTTGGAAGGCTCACAGATGGTTCAGTGCAATCCAAAAAAAGTAGATCTCTACATGCTTTTGGTAAAGTCTCTTTTATCTCCAGTACATCTGAAGATGTCTTCAAATGAGATTACTATAAGATCTCAGCTGCTTCTCTTCTCGGCCTCCAAAACAATCTAAAATTATTATTATTTTTAGATTATTTTTCCTTCCTTCAGATGCAATTGCATGAGGTATAATTCAGACGAAACAAAAAGTCTTATGGAGCTGAAGGCTTGAGAAATAAAGAGCGATAAAATCTGCCTGCAGCAAGAGCTGATAGATTTGTGTGTGCGTGCGTGTGTGTGTGTGCGTGCATGTATGTGTGTGCGCGTGTGTGTGTGTGTGTGCGTGCATGTATATGTGTGTGTGTGTGTCTGTGTGTGTGTGCGCATGCAAATATCTCTCAATATCAGTGTATTTTTAATGATCAAAATGCAAGGAGACCCCAGACAACAGCAACAAAACCTCAGCTGAAGCAGGGAGATAAATGGGGAAACGTGCACCAGTTATTTCACGAATGTTGTATGAAAAAGCATGCTGGATAATTAATAATAGATCATTAATATCAATCAGAAAGGTATTGTTTATAGTAAATGTTGTAGAGGAGGTAATAATTATGTTGAGAGCAGATACATGTATATATCCTGGGGGTAAATATAGGAGCCTTTAGCAAAGTGTGTATGTGAAGCTGTTACATGTGAAGCTGTTACATGTGAAGCTGTTACATGTGAAGCTGTTACATGGATTAGACTGCCGTGCTGTGACTTGGAGCCGGTGCCGTGACGCCGTTTGGTCGGGACCTCCGCGTTCGAGGTCAGCCAGACACTCCCTTTGCAGCTGCCTTGGCCCCACTGACTCTCCATCCCCCCCAGATGGCAAGTCGGCCGTCCGAGCCAATCAGGCGCAAGTCACTGTCACAATGGCCGATCTGTGCTTAAAGGCACCATTTACTGCACTTTTCATGAATCACAGAGGCCATTGGTGGATTCACTTGTTTCATGTATAGATATAAAATTCATATAGTTGTATATTTTTATACACCGTCTTTTTATCAATTTTCTTAACTTTTTTTTCTCTGCATTGTCACTGGAGTGCCACACTGTGGGATGACACAGGTATTCTTAATCTTATTTGTGAGTTTAGTTGATGGCTGTATAAAGGAAGTCCATTCAGGCATGGTGCTCAGGTTCTTGGAGATTTACTGGTTTTGCTCCTTTAAATCAGAAACCAAAGTGTTTGTTTGTATGTAACTTGCCCCTCGGCCTCCGCCACCTGTTCATACGAGGTTGCCAGATAAGGTCCTCTGATTCATCCTCCGATCTCTAAGTCCCATGGATGGGCTCCAGTCCTGAGACTTCCTGAAGTATGAAACAGGAAGAACCTTCTATTTTTCTTGGTGACTTTGAATTATTGTGCCTTTTGTATCACTTATAATAAATGCAGCATTATGCATGTGGTAAAGTTGCATTCATACAACTCTAAAATACTTCAGGCAGTCTAAAGAGTAGCTCAGCTGAAGTGACAGAAGTAAACATTCTGTCTGCAAAATGTTCCCAGTATAAAAAGAAAATGTGTTGAATAATATGGGAAAGTGCAACGGGGGGGCATGTTGCATCATTTCCCTTCTCAAATGTTGCATCATTTCCTGTCTCAAGTGTTGCATCATTTCCTGTCACTGAAGATGCGCAGTTACAGAAATAAGCTCCAGAAACAGTTTGGACAGTTATCAAACACCACACGTAGTGTGCAGGACAGCTGCAATATTTATACAACACGAAATTTATTGGATACTGGTTTGGATATTTTTATTAACTTGGTTGCATAGTGCGAGACTGGGTGTCAGGTGCCAGCTGCCAGTTCTGACTGGATGTGAACACGTTTTCCTTACTCAGGTCCATGGAACCAACTGTGTTTGCTGGCTTGTTTTGCAGCTGAGCTCCTAATTTTGGAAGGGAGAGGTGTTGATTGAATTCTGACAGTGATTTTGCATAGCTCAACATCCCCGTTAGCCTGTGGGACTGTATCTGCGGTGTGTGTCAGTTAAATGGACGAAGGCATGCTTGTTTGTATCTGTCTGTTTGACATTACCACTTATCTGGTTCAGGGTCACGCGGAGTCTGGAATCCATCCCAGGAAGGCAGGGCACGCATCAGGGATGTCCCTAGATGGGAAGCCAGTCCATCACAGGCCACACGTCAGCGGCAAATCAGAGAGACACCTGACGTGCCAAATCGTTCCAGGCCGCCGAAAATGAGAAACTATAAGAATTCGTTTTTAATTCCTATTTAATTTGCTGTATTTTCTGTCTGCATAAAATCTCGAATTAACTTTCATTAAGCATTCAAAGGGTTCATTGTCCTTTGCTCTATTACAGGTACAGTACTGAGTACAATGAGACACTTACTTGTGTGTTTCTGGAGACAGAAGACAAGAAGGCAAACAGTAACAGGACATAGAACATCAGTTAGGAAAAATAAACATGAATATGTAAAATATTACTATGGATATGGAGATATGGATGTATCTGGGAGAATATATATGCATTCGTAATGGTAATACTAATATTACTATATTAATATTCCCTTATGATGTTTACTGCAATATCCAATTTCGTACATCCTTGGATGTATCATAAACCATGTCAGATTTTATTTATATATTTACAAACAGTAGATCCACCAACAGGCACAGTGACCTATGTCACATAAACCATGTCAAACTTCATATATTTACACACAAAGTGGATCCACAGTCCAGGTATACATTTAACACAAAAAAAATTGGCAATAAAATAGATTTAGTTGAGTGTTACCCAATGATAATAGTATGTCACACACACACAAAGCCTATATTTTTTCGGCTCTTATCAGGTTTCGCTGTGCGTATTCAGCTGCAGACTTCCTAGACATCGTGTTGTATATGCAATTATAGCTTCCCTGATAAGAGAGGATATCGTCATAGCAACCGCGGGGGAAGCGGAATATTTTAAAGTCGCTTACTTTGTCAGGTTCACCGCGACGATGCTGCTTCAGAAATGACAATGCGGCGGCGCCCGGCCGGCGTTGCAGCTTCGCACATGTCTTACCGCGGTGCGCGCAGTTGAATGACATTTAACGTCGTCACGCATCTCGTAATGTCCGTGAATCAGCGCGTCTTTCCTCCAAGGCTGAAGATCAAAGTGGGCAAACTTCCCACCTCAGTTTCCCCTCGCGTCCAAACCACGGTGCTCGTTTTACTCCACAGAAAATCGCACCGCTTTGACTAAAGTGTCTGTAATAATACCTTTTTCATAACCCGTTTTCCCATTACCGCATATTTAAAAAAAGAAATACATATTAATTGCTCATAATAAACGATAATGATAAGATATATTAACTGTTTTAGCTGAGAGTTTTCTTGGGTAATTAAGCTGGTGTTGTTTCCTCTGGAGCTTGTTTTTTTTTTTTAAGTTTTTATTTCCATACATATTTTATTCTTTGTGCCTTATTCTTTTCTCTAATGAATCTGTCTGCTTTCCAAAAAGAGTGCTAAGTTCAACGAAATATCCAAAGCACTAAAACTCGATACAATATTAATAGATATAATTTAAGAGCCATGGTTACATCATTGCAGAAGTCAAATTTGCAATCATGTTAATCTGCAGCAATATATATAAAATGTACCCAGAGGGCTATCCTGTATATACAAGTGTATTCATACTTGTCACAAAGTAAAGGGTTCATGAATCCAGGAACAGTCTGGGAATTACAAGAGCAGTTTTATTGCTTGTGTGGTGTAACATGTATTAAATTGTGATTTATTCAATCTGCAGATGTGCAGCAATGAAAACCAGCATACAAGCTGGAATCAGGAGTGGGAAATGGATTTATCGCATGCTTTATTGCAGTTTGTTCAAGTGTGCAACAGCTTAAGGGTCCAGGATCAGAACCAACAGCCGTAATTTTGTCAGTCTATGTTATTTGACGCGTAAATACAAGCCTTGCTTCACAGTGTATAAAGGTTGCCAAATAAGATTCTCTGATTCACCCTCCAATCCCGACATCCCGTTGGTGGGTCGATGGAATTCAGTTTTCTGAATCCTGTTCTGCACTGGAAGTCTTTGGGTTAAAAAAAATGTAAGATTAGATTTTTGTGTTTTGCAGCCTTTTGCGAGTTCTGTTTTATTCATTTGAGGTGTAAATGTGTAGGGAAACGTGGAGACGTCTTAGGGAGAGAAGCTACGTACAGATTAGCATGGTGTGATTTTAGGCAAACACAGTTCCCTTAAAGTTAAACCCAGCTCACAGTAGCTTAACGTCTTAAGTTGTGTTTGACTTGGCTATGCAGTGAGTCTCTGAAAATCACTGTTTCAACATGGTCAGATTCATTCTTAACGCGAGAAGCCAGCTGGCCTCGGTGTTTAGGTTGTTGCCAAGTGGCTTTTTGTTTTTTATTTTGCCTTCTTTTGCATTATCAAGACCAAAGGCGTAACTTTGGGGGAGTTGAGGTCTCCACCCATATAAGGGGAGACGTGATTAGGGGGGGTTACAATCCCCCCGTAATTCACACCTATGATCAAGACCCGCTCAATTGTGTAATAATAATGCTGTTATCGAATGATATAACTTTTTGATGATTGTGTACCAACTTGTTTCTTATGCTCCAGTTTTCATTTTCAATCTTCCTCGTATCCCTTATTTTCTTAAATTCGCCGCTTCCCGACGTTTTCGCTAAGCTGTCTTGTTTTGTCCGCCTGCTACATTCGCGTTCTCCTGTGCTCTTTTTCTGTCTCCCCTCCGCTTATGTTCTCCGCCGTATTGCGCTCGTGTCGCCTCGCGAAACGTGCAGATATTTGTTCGTGCTGTTTCTGCTTCAGAACCTCACACTAGTTCGGTGGCCGTCTTTGCGTGTTTGTTCAGGGAGCCACGGCATTCGGAGACCGGCCCACACACCCGGGGCTTGTTGTTCAGAACTCGGCCGTAGTGAACACTAACTGCTGCCTTTTTCAGTATGAAACCCAGGTTATTAATATTCAAATGTTCATTAAACCTGCTGGTTACTTTTATAAACTGAGTTGAATTCATGGCTGGTTTTCCCTTTGGAACACCCTTCCACATTTTAACACCCTTCAAAGAGAATTTATTGCATGTTTATGTCACGTTGAATATGTATTATCTTATATCCCAGCGCGATGCTGGGTGTTTTGAATCCTCATTAATTTCGCGGGTGCGCATGTAAATCTGGGATTTTCTCAGGTGCTCCACTTTCCGTCACTCTCGTGGAACAATATTTAGATCAGGGTTTCTTAAAGTGGGATGATTTTCCCAGTATGTTACTTAGGATTTTAAAGAGGAGGTAAGGATCATGCACTGATTACAGTGTGTCACTGCACCCACCACACGACAAACCACCTCAGGGATGAGAACCTGAGTGCAGCCATGTGGCAGGTGATACCTCAGCATCACACTAGCCTGAATGGACCAGTGTGAGTTTTTTTCCAGTGGCTGGAGTGTCAATCCTGCCACCAACCCTCACGTTCTTCTCTGTGAGTTGGAGGACCTCCTTATAGGGCTGGATGTAGATTAATATCATACCCAGGATGTAGCCATTGCAGGTTAATGGCCTTGCTCAAGGGCCCAACGGAGTAGGATCACTCCAGGCATTCACGGGATTTGAACCAGCAACCTTCCGGTTGCTGGCACAGATCCCTAGCCTCAGAGCCACCTCACCACTCTTTTAAAATGGTTGCCAAAATCTTCCATCACCCCCCCTTCCCCCGGTCGGCAAAATCTAATGAGAGGGTCACGAGTTTCTGGCACTGTTATTTAGGCTGAAAAGTTCGGCAACCCAAAGATCATTGTGACCTTAATTGTAAGTTATTCACTTGTTTAAAATAGCGTGATGGGGTATGATTATTTTTTATTGCACACAGTGCACAATGTACTTCCAATATTTAGCTTATGTTTACTTAATGGGGTGGCAAGGTGGTTAACCCTTGCCTCACCCCTCTGGGACCAGGGTTTGAGTCTCTGCCCTGGCCCTATGTATGTGGAGTTTGCATGTTCTCCCCGTGTCGTCGTGGGGTTTCCTCCGGTTTCCCCCCACAGACCAAAAACTGAACCATGATGAACTGGAGTTGCTAAATTGTCCATAGGTGTGAATGGTGACTGTGCCCTGTCATGGGTTGGTGCCCCATCCTGGATTGTTCCCTGCCTTGTGCCCTGCGATGGGTTGGTGCCCCATCCTGGGTTGTTCCCCGCCTTGTGCCCTGCGATGGGTTGGTGCCCCATCCTGGGTTGTTCCCCGCCTTGTGCCCTCAGATCTGCCGGAGCCTAGACGAATATTGCACTCGATCATTTTGCTTGCACTGCCTCTGATTTCCTCAACTCTGGCTAATACACAATTATTCTTACTTCCTCCCTCACCCTTTCTGGGGTGTGCTCCATGGAGCACAATGTCGTTGAAGAGTTTATGCCTCTGCGGCCTGCAAGACAACTACCTCCACCTCCGGCAACTACCCTCCAACCTGCCTGCCCTTGGCTCAACACGATGCCTCGCCATCCATCCTGCGGCTGTGTGTCTATTAATCCTGCCATCGTGCATCAAGCACCCCGTGCCTGCACCGGTCGGCCGCTGCATTGAGACATATATTTCAACCCCTGTATTAGCTTAGTCATATCATCTTGTTTGTTTGACTCATCTGCCGGCCCCTGGAGGATGGGCTCCCCCTTTGGGTCTGGTTCCTCCCAAGGTTTCTTCCTCTTAGGGAGTTTTTCCTTGCCACCGTTGCCTTTGGCTTACTCAATGGGGGGTCCTTACGAGGCAGAAATGTAAAGCGCATTGAGACAATGTAATGTTGTGATAATGCGCTATATAAATAAAATTGAATTGAATTGAATTGATGGGTTGGTGCCCCATCCTGGGTTGTTCCCTGCCTTGTGCCCTGTGATGGGTTGGTGCCCCATCCTGGGTTGTTCCCTGCCTTGTGCCCTGTGATGGGTTGGCGCCCCATGCTGGGTTGTTCCCTGCCTTGTGCCCTGCGATGGGTTGGCGCCCCATCCTGGGTTGTTCCCTGCCTTGTGCTCTGTGATGGGTTGGCGCCCCATCCTGGGTTGTTCCCTGCCTTGTGCCCTTAGCTTCCAGGATAAGCTCCATACCCCCACAATCCTGTATAAGACCTGTGGCCATGGAAAATGGACATTTACATAATGTATGTTGAAATTCATTAAATTACTAAATGTATATTGACTGTAAATGTTTTATTGTGGGACACATGAATCAGAGCATGGTTGCTACATGTATATGAAAACAGAAAACCATTCGATCATTTCAAAATGAAGCTTATGCCATTTGAAAATGATCTTTGTTTACATCAGTTTACAAGTAATTAAAAAATATAATATAATTCAAAGTCTGCTTAAAGAAGGAGTCTTGGGGACTCCCTCTACCTCACTCAACCTGCTCTGCCGTCTCTGTAGATCTCTCTCCGGCCGCATCGTGGGCGGAGTCTGGTGGTTCTTCACCCTCATCATCATCTCCTCTTACACGGCCAACCTGGCGGCCTTCCTCACCGTTGAGAGGATGGTGTCGCCCATCGAGAGCGCAGAGGATCTGGCCAAGCAGACGGAGATCGCTTACGGCACCTTGGATGGTGGTTCTACCAAGGAATTCTTTAGGGTGAGGGAGAACTTCGACCATTTAGAGCAGTGTTTCCCCACCCAGTCCCCCCCCCCCCCCCCACCCCCCCCAGATGGTCCACGTTTTTGCTCCCTCCCAGCTCCCAGCCAATCAAAAGCACAGGAGCTTCATTAAGGATGCGGTGCTCAACAACCACAAAAAAATTACCTACAAATAATTCAATGCAAACAGATAAAATCTTAAACTTTATTAATTTAAACCTGAACCATGTCTGTGATTTGTAAAAATGTGGACTGTCTGGTGGTGCTCAAGGGCCGGGTTGGGAAACACTGGCGTTTAGTAGTATGGCCTGAATCCTCAGTAGCCAGTGGCTACAACTGCAATTAGTAGCAAAATGGCAAAAACAGAACTGAATGAGTCAGTCAAAAAAAATGATACTTAAACGGAAAATGTCTGTGCGGAAGATATGTACAGATATGTTAAACAGCTTGTTGACTGATTTTTTTTTGTCCTGAAACCAATAAATTTGTTACATTATCATCCCAAGGCTTACCGTGGCAATCATGCTTCCAAAAGCTGCCTCTGTTTCAGATATTTTTCTGAAGATGGGGGCAGTCACACTCCTCACACCCTGACCGATTTGTTACGCACTGTACTGCAGTCCCCTTGACAAAAGCCACCTCTCGCCACTCTCAGAGGTCCAAGATCGCCGTCTTCGAGAAGATGTGGTCCTACATGAAGGCGGCAGACCCCTCCGTGTTCGTGAAGACGACGGACGAGGGCGTGCTCAGGGTGAGGAAGTCGAAGGGGAAGTACGCTTACCTGCTGGAGTCCACCATGAACGAGTACATCGAGCAGCGCAAGCCCTGCGACACCATGAAGGTCGGGGGTAACTTGGACTCCAAAGGCTACGGCGTGGCCACGCCCAAGGGATCGGCCCTAAGGTACGGCACGCCGCCGGCGATGCCAGCGGGGGTCGGCCGTAACCGTGATCGCAAACGAGCTGTGTTTACGCCAGCGATGTTCGGTAACAGCCCAGGTGGGAACTGTAATGCTGAGGTATTGTTTTGGCAGAGCCCTACAGAAATCCCTCGCCAGAAGCTTTGATGACTTAAAATTAACATGAGGATAAACTTTATTGATCCCAGACGGAAATTCTGCCGCATACAGTAACAATTACATAGATCACAGAAGACACATATAGTGCAAAATGGACAGCAAGTAAAACTGGAGCAAATTTAAAAAGTACACCGTACAGAAATAGAATATTATGAAAAACATAATATTAAGAAAATAAATATTTAAATATAAGAGTAATAGTAATGTTTGAGACTTGAGACATAAAATTATTTGTTCTCTAGTGATACAAGTGTTAGTTTACTTGTAGAAATTGTATTATTATAAGTGTACAAAATGGCAGATGCAGGAAAATAGTCTAATTGATATTCAAACTAGATACATTTTAAATAGATTTTTATATTAGTGATGTGAAGTTTCGAGAATAGTGTGAATATTCTTTTCAAAATGTTTTCATCAGGATTTTCCTCACCAGTGATTAAACTTTTTTATTAATTGAAATTAATAACTTTTTAAGAGCACAGCTTATCTGGGACTTGCAGCCATATGAAAATAGATTCTTTTAGCCTTAACCAAATATAACTCGCCGTAAATTACTACACCCTATTTCAAACTGAAAGAATAAGTAAGTATAATGTGTGAGAGCAAATGTGTCATTTTCGATTGAAAAGTTACATACAATGTTTAACTATATAATGTATAAAATTTAGTGTAATGTACACACAGTTTCCATATATATATAAATTGCCTGAAATGTAAATCAAATACAGAAATATATAGAGGCTCAACGTTTATTTAAAAATAGGCTACAAAATCATTAATTATCCTTAAAGATTTTAATTACCTCCCTGAGAGACAACTTCAAAGCAGTCGCGTTGTTTTGATGCACCTGACTAGACAGGAACTTCACAGCATCAGAACTCTCATGCAAATTAGCTTAAAATGTGACCCAGGAAAGAGATTAGATTTAATCAGCAATAACAAATGACAGCCAATAAAATACAAAAAAAAAATCACAGGGTTGGGATGATTGCTGCATGTTGTTTGATTTTTTGTTTGTTTGAGGTACTTATTCATGTTTTGGTTGTGTGGTATTATGGGGAACATTCAGTCGGATAGGATGCTGGCGGAGAAGAAATCCCCTCTAGCTATCTAAACTGAGTATTCATCTGACACCATGTTCTTTAAGGATTTATCTAACATCCTGTTCTTATTACAGAACGGAGAAATAGCCAAAGCATTTGCGCAGACCATAATCTGTAGATGGATAGGAATATCCCTCTAAATTTGCCATTTTTTCTCCGCCAGCCTCAACACTCACTGAATGTTCCTGCGATCTTGATAATATGTATGCATACAGCCAACAGTATTCTCAGCATCCAGAGTCACGCAGTGTCAACGTGTCTGTCCCATTCTTGATTATGTTTCGCGCCAATAAATGTAATCTCACGGGGACACTGCCACCTCCTTACCTACAGTTAGTATGTGGATTTTGCTGATTGCACTCCGACTTTCTTCCACGCAGGAAATATAACGAAAGTGGCTGTAGATAGAGAGACTATCGCCATTTTCCTCATAGCTGCTCTGCTGCGTCTCTAACAATACAGAGAGTCAGCTACAGGTGGGAGAGTCACAGGCAGAATAAATAAATAACTGACTCATACTTTTTGCCCTATGTAGCTCTTCTCCAGACAGCAGAAAATGTCAAATCGCTGTGAAGGAAAACAATTTGAAATACCTAAGCATTAATCATCATGTCAGTAGTGTTACGCACTGCCCTCCCACCTCGGAAATGAATCCTTAAGTCATTTGAATATGGAGGTTTCTTGTATCCAGTTAACCTTCGTATTTTGAGGACTATTTATTATCAAGAACAACATATATCACGTAAACAGATCCGATGCTTAGCTAATATTTCCTTTATTTTATAACTTCTTTACTGCGAGCTGTTTATTAACGTCTAATTTAATAACTCTGTTAACTGAGAAATATTTCTGATTGGAAAAGAGAATTTTTTAATTTTTTTTTTGTAACGACGTTTATGGTTTCAGATTTGCACCAGCTGCAGTAACCGGATCAAGATTTTTTTTTTGAAAAGTAGATTGTTTTCATATCTCACCATAAGTTATCTCACTAAATGCTGACCAGTATTATTTTATCATTTCAAGAAACCCAGTAAACCTGGCAGTGTTAAAACTGAACGAGCAGGGACTCTTGGACAAATTGAAAAACAAATGGTGGTACGACAAGGGAGAGTGCGGCAGCGGGGGAGGTGACTCCAAGGTCAGCCTGAGTATGAGCAACCCAGTGCTAACCGCAACATTGGGGGGTAACCGGCAGTCACACTTGCAGAAACACGTCGGCTGCAAATCCCCACATTGCCTGTAGGGCGGCGCTGTTGAGCCACCAGGCACAGCAGTTGGCATCCACTCTCCAGTGGATAAGCCGGGGCTTATTACACCTCAGTTCGAAATAATGGGCTTACTTGAGTTTGGATCGGCCTCTTTGCAACGTCGCTCAATTTGCACCTGTTGATATTTAATGGGCTTCTACTGGGGACGAAAATGAACCAGACTGGTCATGTCATTTGCATAACCGAGTGTTTACAGTGTGCCGGTTACCCAAAGTGATATAGTAATACACATCTTGCAGTAGGGAGGAAGGAAATAAGGCTAGATGGAGTATTAATTCATATCACTTTGTCATTAACTTTCAGATTTTTATTATGATACCTTTAACATGTAAATACGTAAAGAACCTATTTCTGTTTATTTACTGTGTCCAAAATAACATAAAATAACATGGATAATGTTATTTATGTTATTTCCCTGACTGAAGAATCCCCGTAAACCTCGCGGTGTTGAAGCTCAATGAGCAAGCCGTCTTAGACAAACTGAAAAACAAATGGTGGTACGATAAAGGGGAGTGTGGAAGCAAGGACTCCGCAAGAAAGGTCAGTCCAAGAGTCGCTCTTTCCTAATACACAAGACGTCGTTAATGCCCTTAAAGAAAAGGCTCTCCTTCCCCTTATCCCGGGCACTTTTCCACCTCATCTCCAGCCTGCCATTCACCTCAACGAGTCGCCTCTTCATCTTGACCCCTGTGAGATGCTGCATTGTGGTTTGTGCGACTGCGATTTCACCGATGCACCGACCCGCCATCAGTCTCATTTGGACAAATTGTCCTCTCGACGATGGAACATCTGCATTTTTAATTGCTCTGAGCCCGTAAATACGGAGTCAAATAAATTACCTTCTTGTGCCAGTTAACTGACGTGCCCAAAAAGTTACACCTGTCTTCTGTGCAACTATTAATTAAAATAACAGATTTTTTCGGTTAATGGCAGATCATTACTAGTTTTTGTGATAATGTTGAAGTAATAGTCAATTATGTCAATAAATTCAGCACAAATGTGTGCAAGTTCTTTACAGTTACATTTTTACATTAAAAAATCAAAACCTTTTGCCATATTTGTAACTGTCCATCTGAAACAGTCATTCCGTAATGGAAGGTACACAGTTACTCGGTAAAAACATCGTAGCACCATCCAGGCACAAGCATATAAATGTCAACATGAAGGAAAAAAATCAATTGACGTAACCAGTGTTTATATCGGCAGTAAACAGCGTTCCGCTAAAGCATCCTTAAAATCGGCCTGCATGCTTTCTTACAGAAGCGGATCGATTACCTAAACTGAACATAGACCGTGTTTCCTTGGCCTGGGTCGCAGTCCCCAAACCAGAATGCGCGTCAGTCATGCCCACAGCCCCTCTACGGCGATGCCATGATTACCGTGGCCACATGTAACCATGTAGCCAACAGTAACAGCGTTAAATAAACGCCATTGAGCCTTGCTGCCCTCCTTTTTGACAGCGAATGGGACGTGAAGATTGGTCCCGTTAGCAGTTAGCGTCAGATTTTAGCTTCTCCTCACCGCATGGAATTAGCGAATCTGTCACTGAAGAGCAGAACGTCCTAAACCCACAACCACAAATTCTAGCATTATGAAAATGAAATTCCGCTATTTGAAGATGGAAAAAAAACGTTATTTTTACTTTCATTGTTTAATCGTATTAATGGATTGGTGGTTTATGACTTGACAGGAAGCCCACTCAGGATAGTTAGCTAGAACCTTCTGATAAGCTTGTGATATGTGCATGAATGCATGTTCCTGTCGATAAAAAGTATATTTTGCTTGTCTTGTTTTTCTTTACACTTTAGACATGGTTAAATATACCAGAATTACACTTAATTAATAATCTTTTTCATATCTATTATTTTTGACTAGATTAAACATTATTCTGTATTTTCTAATTAAAGTTACTGTTGATATAATTACAATGCATGCATTTGATGGCTTGATTAATGTATTTGATTAGCGATGTTATTAACGAAGGTTGCATTTATGTTCCTCTGTGTGTCGACGAGTGCTTTTCCGTCTGCTTTTCCTTGTGACCCCGTTTCTCTCTGTCTGTAGGACAAGACCAGCGCTCTGAGCCTCAGCAACGTGGCTGGGGTGTTTTACATCCTCATCGGAGGACTGGGACTGGCTATGCTGGTGGCCCTGGTGGAGTTCTGTTACAAGTCCAGAACCGAGTCCAGGCGAATGAAGGTGTCCGTCTGCGATCCTCAGACCTCTCACTTCATGTCATTGAGTACCTGTCACGTGTAGAACAGAGGGGACTACACGCTGGAGATGCAGAGATCAGCTTATTATACCAAGGTGCAGTGACGCAGTGCGAAAACTTCAGTGCGGAAAAATGCCAAGGGCCGGGAGGTTCTCCATTGTCATGATCTCGGCTAGGGTCCAATATCCAGGGTCCAAAAGGGGCAAGACAAAAACCGTAGTCAGGATCTAGCGATATTTCAGTACAAACCAGGCAAATAATCCAAATTGTGGTCGAAATCCAAAAACCAGAAGAAGAGTCATACACAGAAGCTAGAATATACATGGACCACATAAACTAACAATCTCGCAACCAGACACATGCCCAGGTAGATAGATATATATATAGGCACAAACCCTAATGAGTACCAAATGCATGTAATGTCCTACTAGCTCATCAGTCAGATAACAAACACCTATTATACCAAAGGCAGTTGGGATGCAGGCACATTGCATGCTGGGAAATGGAGTTCCATAACTCTGGGTCGTAACAGTACCTGTGCTGATGGTGATCCAAAGGTGTATTTATGTCTGCCCTCATACTTTGCCATGATTTTCCTCTCCATTGTCACCTTTGCGTGTCTCTCGCCGTCCCTGACACTGTGCATGTTTTCTTTGTGTTGCACTGCGTTGATGACCCTGAGTTTCCCATGCTGTGTATGTGTCCTGTGCAGGCAGTTGCGGACAGCCACCCGGGCCCCCCCAAAAACCGGGGCCCCATGGAGACAGAATTTTCATTTTTGAATGTAACATAATATGATCATTTACATTATGTCTGTTATTTGCATTTTTAGTTACAGTTTTCAGGACAGACAAAGTCTCCTCCCCCCCCTCCTGGCTGTAATGGTATATTCCTTCCCACCCAAATTTCTTCTGACAATGGAGCCCACTGGTTGTTTCACTGCCAAGCAAACCGACACAAAGTAGCCAAACAGAACATGAAAGCCGAGCAAAGATACAAGTCTTACAATACATGCCCCGTGTCTTTGATACTATCCCGCTGGAATGGTAGACAAAATGCGAACAGACGAGAAGAGAACACTGTTAAACGAACGTATTGTACAAAAATTGAAGACTAATGTTAGCCCTTAGCCTCAGGGGCCGAGTGAGGCTGGGGGTATGCAGGGCTGCAGCCTAAGCTCATGGCAAAAGCTTCGTCATTAAGCTTCTTTAATTTGGCCGATCGATCCATGAGCATGATACCCCACCCCACCCCCAATTGGTGAATTTTACCAACAGCTCTCCAGCCCCCCTCCCTGATCAGTAAGCTTTACTACTAACACCCCCGCACTTTGATTAGCATGTTATTGATGTTCCGTCGTCTCTAATTGCCCCTCATTTTTCTTTCGCCTCCAAAAATAGCTGAATGGCCCACTTAGAACCCCCCCCTTACCCCTGTCACCCTAGGGCCCCCAGAGAAGCGGGGCCTCCATCCAGAGTGACCCCCCACCTCATTCCCTGGGACAGGCTGCAGACTGACTCTGACTGTGTTGGATAAGCAGTTTGGAACATGGAGAGATGGACACATCACTTCCTGCATGGACACCTGACATCTCAACTGGAACTTAATTATGCATCAAAAACGACTTGTTTTGCAAACATTATTGGCAGGTGAAAAATGTTGGTAGTTAGCTTACCGACATTGCTGGGTGTGTGTCTCAAATCTTAGGTAATTTAAAATAGAATATCAAAAACAAAACTTTGCATAGCTGAAATGAGTTACTTGGGCTGTGTTTGTGCTTGTGTACTATCTACTGGTCTCCGATGAAACTCATCAAAAGCATCTAATTGCATTTTTTTGATGGCTTTGTATAATAGCGCATCTTTTGAGCAAATTGGCTGCTTGGTTAGATTGTGCAAACACAAAGCAGAAAGTCAATGTAAACCTGAAATTAGTGTAGCCGCACCAGTTATGGTGAATTGCAATCATGGAAAACAGTGGCTCTGTGCTGCTGAATTTTGACAGATAAGGCTTCTTGTGAGCAAACGTTGCCGGGAAGTAGATGCGTTGCACTGTGCTTCCGATTAATTTAATCAAAAGAGAGCAGCTTTGCGGCGATTAGTGTGCAGAAGGACCTCAGTGCCGGGGACAGCAAAGGCTGCCGTATGTTCAGTTCCCTGTCTGTCATGTCTGCATTTTTTCCTTCCATAAGGAGAATCTTTGTCTCAATACGTTCGGTGAAAACATTATCTGTCCATCTGCCTTGTGAGTACCCTGTTTGGAGGGGCGTAGGATATATTAAAAAGCATAACGTATGCAGACCCGTGTATTTAAGTTGATAAAAGATACAGCCGGCAGCCATAGAGAAGCAGAGGTGTCTTGTCTGATGAAAGGAGGCGATGTTAAGATGGTGACTGCTCTGCCCCTGAACCGGCGTCCCTCAGTATTCCTGAGTGTCATTTGGCATCTGTATTATTCATGAATCGGAAACTCAATCCGGGATTTAAGCAGTAAATGCAAGAATGTAAGCATTCAGCAGCTTGTTAGACAGGAATATTTTGGCCTTTCTCTGTTTTGCAAACTGCCTTGTGGTGCTTTTGAAAGACACCCCCCCCCCCATTTCGATTTCCTCCCTCTGCTTTCATCTAGGAAGATGGTGTGTGTGCATTATGTCCTGCTTACCGGCCTGTGTTATCTACAGGACATGTTACCTGATGGTCTGCAGCTGTGCGATTTGGTGCCTGTTCATTCAGCTCGTCGGCACAAACGCGACTTTGTAACGGCGTCCGTCACCCACCACCATCAAACTAATCATCCTGCATCAGCTGAGAAGCGAGAACCTCTCAGATCCTTCAGAGCGTGTTGGGATTATAAAATGTATACATCGGCTATTATACATCGGCTATTATACATCGGCAGAGTGCTATTAAACATTCGGATCATTAGCCGGCTTCACACAGCTCTGGCAGGGAAAGTGAAAGTGGGCTGCAGGCAATATATATTCAGCAGTTTCTCCTGATATCTTGCTCACAACTTAGTGGACTGTGAGCTAAGTGCTGTACAGATGCCCCAAAATCATTGAGAGATCTTTCATGCTGCTTATTTCTTTCTAGAATGTACAACAGCCATTCTGAATGTAATTCTTCACTTTGCCAGACTTCGAAAAAAAGGGGCCATTACTTGTCTGGTAGCCATCGTTCGAAAATGAAATTCAGGCATTTGTCAAGAAGGGTTGAAACCGCAACAGCATGTTCCTCAGTGGAATCTTGAAATCAGAAATATGATGTGGGAGGAGAAATTCTGCATTCACCATTCTGCTGTGCGAAATCCCGGCTATTGACTGCTATTGTAGGTACCCTTGCAGAAACTGCAGCAAAAGCCTTATGGCATTAACATTAAGAAGTCTGCATTGCAGTGGGTGTCTGGTAGTTCCATCCTTGGCAGGGGTGTATACAGGGGCGGGGTCACAGGGGCACTGGCCCCAGCTGAAAACTGATTGGTCCTCCCTTGCTATTCACCGATTCAAAACATATCACTGGCTTATGATAAGGTTAGCCCCTCTGTATGAATTATAACCCCTCTGATGCCCCCCCCCCCCCCCCCACCCCCACCTTAAAAAAAATTCTACAATCACCCCTGATCCTTGGGTTCTCTGAGGCATGACATCCTGGAAGATAACCTTCATAGCATGGGAGAAAAACTACATCATTAAAGGCAAACTATTGGACAGACACACACCATATGGCCAAAACTGTTATGGCGGGGCATGACAAAGGAAGCCAACGGAAACACAGGGAAAAGCCACAATGAACCACCAAGGAACAGATTGAGATCAGGTACTGAAATACACTGCTAATTAGACACAGTACAAGACAGGTAAGAACCATAACCAAATCAACCAATCATTATGGGCACAAGGAACATGTGGGGTACTTTACAATTGACACACACTACAGACTAGGAAATGGGAACAAACACGGAGAGCTATCGTAGACAAGGCATGGGCAGGGTAACCATAAACAAGACATTAATTAACCATACAGACACCAGGCGATAAAACCAACATGTAACAGAAATGGGAGGCCTGACTCAAGCCAGCCTAAAACTCATGACGGGAGGCCTGCCTCAGGCCAGCCTAAAACTCATGACGGGAGGCCTAAGATGACGGGAGGCCTGCCTCAGGCCAGCCTAAAACTCATGACGGGAGGCCTGCATCAGGCCAGCCTAAAACACATGACGGGAGGCCTGCCTCAGGCCAGCCTAAAACTCATGACGGGAGGCCTGAGATGATGGGAGGCCTGCCTCAGGCCAGCCTAAAACTCATGACGGGAGGCCTGCCTCAGGCTAGCCTAAAACACATGACAGGAGGCCTGCCTCAGGCCAGCCTAAAACTCATGACGGGAGGCCTGCCTCAGGCCAGCCTAAAACTCATGACAGGAGGAGCGTCAGCCTCCTGCTCACGCCATTGAGCTACAGAGCAACATGGGGAGCTGGGAAACATACCAGGGGAACACCAAATGAACGGGGAACAGATACGTCTCACGATCAGATGAGCAGACAAAAAGTACATCAACTTGTCCAACACCTCATTCTGAAACCAAGGGTAGTATTATGCTGTTGGTCCATCCTCTGTTGCTATGATTGACTGTACTCTTCTGGGAAGGTCTTCTGTTAAATGTTGGAACATTGCTGGTGGGATCTCCTGCCACTCAGGTTGGGCATTGAGGTCGTGTGATCAGATCCCTTTCTGTGAACTTCCACTTCCACTTTGTAGCTGAACTTGTTCTCAGATGTTTCCGTTCAGTCACTTCACTTGGGTGTAACCAGGGCAGAAAGCATGCATGTCATTTGTCACGTGTCACATGTGTCTGGCAAATACATCACAAGGCAAAGCTCTGAATATCATCATGAGGTCTTTCACTGTTCCACTCTGCTTTTTCACCACTGAACTCATCTATTGAGTCTTGCCATCAAACTCCAGGCACCTATACGTGCTGTAGGACTGTTGTGATGAGAAGGAGCTTCCATCCTTAATGGATTCTTTCCTTTTTTTGTCCTCTCCCCTTATATTCACAATAAAATCAGTGCACACTGACTGGGGGGGCTGTTCAGGAACTCCCACCCCCGACCCCAACCCAGATGTTTCAAAGACTAAATAAATAGCTAGCGAGTAGACTCAGAACATCATAGCTAGCTAGCACTTTAGCAGAACATCCCGCCTCAGCATCTCCTAAATAAGGAATGTGTATTTAATATTTAGTGTATTGACTTTTTGTGGCCAACAGGGGGCTCCACAAGAAAAAAAAAGTGTGGTTTGGGTGGCGGTAAACGCCATAGCGGCCTACTGAAGAAGGTATATATCTGCTGCACCGTGGTGTTGTCCAGTTCTGATCTTGCGTCCCTCTATTCCCCATTCAGCAAATCATCAACAACGCCATGCTGAGCTCCACTTTGACCAGAATGACCCGGAATGGCAGCGGAGGCGAGAACGGGCGGATAGTATCGCACGACTTCCCGAAGGAGGCGCAGACTCTGCCGTGCGTGAGCCACGCGGCCGGTATGGCCATCGGCGTGTCGGGAATGTGAAGGTGCCACAGCTGGACGGAGTGAGCAATAGACAGGACGAGCTACGTCCCGCTATAGGCTATCACAGGCCCTGCCGTCGAGCGGATCCATGCCATGATCAGACAATTCACTCTGAACTGTGGAGAGAGATTTTTTTTTTCTTAGAGAAATCGTTTTCATCCACTGCAATAATGAAGCCATCTGGACTTAGCAAAGGATTGTACGAGCGCGTGATGAAAGAGGGAAATCCCCCAAAATTTAATTCCTGCGCTGTGCCAGCACCATGGTCCTGCCTCCTGTCATCACCTGTGGTTTTTCTTTTTTGACTACTGAGCTGTCAGTGGTGACATCACCGCTGCCATGAAAGGTCACTTCACAGAAACCCAAAGGCTCCTCCCACTCTGTTATGTTCCGCTCTTTGTCATATCTTTAAGTAGATGATAAAAAGAATGTACTAAGAATTATTGTTGGAAGTAGAAAAAATTTGCTTAATGCATTGTCTGTTATTATTATTATTAAGGGTCCAAAGGACGAAGTCCTTATGGACCATTATTGTTTTTATTATTATTATTATTATTATTATTATTAATATAATTTAGCAGAATCCCAGGTATGGCTGTACTCATCTCTATCTGCCCATTTTTAAACATAGGTTCCTAGCTCACCGATATCTTGCATTGGGTATGAGTCCACGGGAATTGGATGAATTGTTATACTATTTTATTATTTTGACCACTTTCTCAAATTAAATATGACGCACTATGGGCAGTACAGTACAATTCACAAGGAAACAAGTTGTCTGAAGTCCTGGAAGAGCTTTCGTGAGAAGCCTGAGAGAACAGGGAACACATCTGGCTACTCGAATCAAGTCAAAATCCAAGAAAAGCCTTTGTTTGAAAATCGGATCTAATTGGAGGATCTGTAAAGGGGCATACACCTCCGCGTCCACATGCATGTTGACATGGACAGTTCCGGTATTCACATATGTCTTTGATATGCCCGTCTTCATGTATGTGAGATTTGTCCTGGTATCTTGCATGCTTGTGAAGCCGTATTTGCAAATTGCCAGTTTGCCATCTGTACAATGGCCAGATGAAAAAATGCTCTTTTCAGCATATCTACATTTAAATAGTGTAATGTCCCAATCAGAAAGATACAAATATTTTTCTGATGTTTATAAATTAGTATTATTCTGGCAAAGATCTTATGGCTCTTAAATAGTGGTTTTGCGCCGTTGTTTTTAAGAGGGATTGACTCAAGTCAGTTTGGCACGTTTGTGCCAAGAGATACAAGGACAACTGCAATTAACCCACCGCTGTATGTCTTTACAATGTCTGGACAGTTTTTTTTTTTGTTGAATTTGATTTTGAAACAGGTGTATGACAGCTTCCGGTTTTCCGTTTATTACTTTGTGCGCTATATTTTGTCCACACACACACACACACACACAAACTACTGTACACAATTCTGTATATACTGGTCCACACAAACTGGATGTGAAAGCATAAGAATTGCACTTAGATGAAACCCCTTAAGGTCCTCACAGTTATACATAATATCTTAGTTTAATCTTATGTCCAAAAAAAATATTACTCCAAAAACATCATATCTTACAGAGCACTGTACAGATTTTGGACATTAATTGTGATGGACAGATATTGTCCATCACAATTAATTGATTAGAATAATCATATAATTTTTGTTGTTTTTATGGCACAGCACAGAACTATATAAAAGCCCTTTTCAAATATATTTGAAACATATTCTACTTTTTAAAGAACATTTTTATACCCTAATGCATAAAAACATTGTATACGGAATACTTACGTATGTAAATCTTGTTAAACTTGGTGTTGAGTTAGACATGACACGTCTTGTTCAGTTTAGTTTGTTTTGAGTTTAGTCTTGTTGATTTTGTGACATTTGCAGGGAAATTAACTGGGTATGGTCCATTAAAAAAAAATATGGTTTCACAGTTTGTTTGCTGAAATACTATAAAAAGGTTAATCTTATGTGTTCAGCTCCACAATATTGTTGTTTTTAAGACCATGTTGTTACTTTGTGATTTCACATATTACCAGTGGAAAATTAATAATAAACGTGTTCATAAATAAATGCAGCCTTTTCCAAAAGAGACATTTATACAAGTATTCCTTTTTGAACAGTGTGATATGTTCTTGTTTGAGGAAATATGTAGAATGAAGTGGATTCTTATTTCTTCTGGATCAAGCCCCAGTCACTTTGAAAGTTTTTTTTTTTCTCTGATTAGTTGTCACTGGTCACGCATCACGGCACGGCACAACAACAGAATATGCCTTCTGCATTTGGAGCACCTTGGTCCTTATGCCGGGAGATTCAAACCAACAACCTTTCAATCACAAGTGTACATTAATTAAGCCACTGTGTCACCACGTAATACTGCAGAAGCAAAGTTTTTGCTCCAGGTGAGGCTCGAACTCACAACCTCGGCATGGCCCCGCTTGCACTGCTGTATAAGTACCGCGCGCTAACCGATTGCGCCACTGGAGCACTTTTTTCCGTTGTAAATTTCTCCCTTATATTGACTAATTATATTTTTCGTAAGTTTGGAATGGTTCCAGTGTATGAACGCTGTATATAAATTTAAGTTGCGTCATTTATCGGTGAATCTTCTAGAAATTATATTAGTTTATTTAATAATTAAAGTGACAAACTGGAATCCGATGTTTTGGTATCGATTACAATAAATGCCGCTGAACCTCACCGAGGAGTTCTATATCCTTGACAGTTCTGCTCTGTTTAACACGGAAGCATCGGCGGTATTTTAACAGAGACGTTCAGCCAATAGCGAAGGTGCCTGAAACTGCACGCGGGACTGGGGGGGCAGACGAGGCTGGACCTGGATTTACCGGCGAAGTCAGAGCTGGAAAAGCTCTGCTGTAGTGAGTGCCGGACTTCTGTGGCCTCGCGTTTTCCGGTTCTGGGATCGCTGTAAGTGTGTGCAGTTATGTTGGTGTCCGACAGGTTTAACCCCCACCCCCCGAAATTTGTTCGCTCCTAAGAAGACACATAGGAAGTTGGTCAAATTATGAGTTTGAAGCCGCCGGGAGTTCAGTCTGCATCGAGGGTCCTGACTGCAAGGTTGCTGGACACCTCAGACCTAGCTATGGGCTTGGTTGGTGTATTTTTCAGAAGCTTACGGTTTGTTGAATCGGTGTCTCCAAATTGCCCGTAGCGTGTGAGTTCGCTCCCTGCCAGGGATTTCCAGCGCGTCCCGGCTCTTCCCCAGAAGCTGACGGCTCACCATGACCTTCTACTTGAAAAGCGTTATGGAAAATAGATGGATGGAAAAAGTATGAGCCAAATCAATAAAGGAATGAGAAGAATATATAAAAATGCGATCAGTGTAGGCCTACATTTCGCATATTCTGTCTATCGGGTGCCGGTAGATCCACCAAAGCCAAAAGCCCATGGGTCTGTCTTACGGCCGTTAAGCAAGATTAAGGTCATATTATTGTGGACAAGCGGAAGAACGAAAAGAACGAATCTTTGCAGGGAAGTGAACGTGAGTGTGTAGCTCCTGTATGGGACTCGTTCACTAACGTCACACCATTACTTAATTGCGATGTCTTTTCTACCCCACCCCCATGACATAGGTAATATGTAAGTCCGATATGAAGGTTTAATCTATTTAATGTGCTCTTTCATAAATGTTTTTCTCATTCCTGGGATTTTTCTCTGTAGTGCCTGTATTAGCTACACTTTAGTCTGTCAGACATGAATTCACTCATTTGAAAAGCTCTAAACTTCCCACTGGGAAATTCCAATTGGGAAATCGCTGAGTTGAATTAATGACATATAAATGCACCGCAGTACTTTAACTGTATGAATATATAAAGCTACAATGCCAAAGTCAGGATCACTTTCTGTGATAAAATACGTATAGGCTACTGTGAAAAAAATATGTATCTCACAGTATGACATGAATGGTCTTTAGTCACACTAGTGCTTTCTCATATATCATTTCTCCTAAAATAATTATATGGAGTTTAAAAACAACTACTGCAAAGAGTGTTTTCTTTAATTCCACTGGTGATCTTTCATGACACTTTTTAGCCTGCAGCCCCAAAATTGCTTGTGGGTTGATCATTATTCACTGGAATACCAGATAAAATCCTGTGTAGTTGATAATCGCAGCACCTGTTTTTGAGATAGCACGTCGTTCAGATCTCTTTCACTTCCCCAGTCAAGCAGAAAATCCCTCGTTTCAGTGCACAGTGGGAATTTGTTCTGTGGGAAGACGAATGAAAAAGTTAAGTGGGCTGGTCGCTGGGCGGCAAGAGGCATGATCGTGTGCGCTTGCCGAGATGGGGAACACAGATAAGTGCGTCGGAGATTTCTAATCTATTTTTCTTCTTCTTCGTCTTCTTCCCAGAGCAAGTTGAGTAATGGGTGGCGTTTTTTATCACAACTCTGCAACAGGTGTGTCTACTTTTCAGTGCCGAAAAAGGAGAAGCGCGCGTGTGTGTGTGTGTGTGTGTGTGTGCGCGCGCGCGATCTTTAATCCAATTAAGGTCAGCGCCACCATATTGCAACATCACGACTCAAAGCGTAAAAATGAATCATCCAAAAAAATAAAAAAAAATAGAAATAGTTCCTGATCATGTAACATAAGATGCAGCTCCCTATTTTTTGGCCCCGTGACTAAGCCAGGAAAAGACAAGGCTTTTTTGGGCTTGACAATATGATTACCCAGGAGACTGTAAGAAAAAAAGCATGCTGTATTTATTTGGAGCTGTGGGCTGCATTGTCGTTCCTATAATAATAATTTTCTCTTATATGTCTTGTTCTATGTAGCTGTCAAAGAGTGATACGAAATAGACATCTGCTCTGTCAGTGTTCATTGTGAGGCCCACAGACTCTGCCTTTGCTTCCTTTCATTTCACATAACAAGCGCAGAGACCTGGCAGCTCGCCGTCGTCAGAGTGAAATCTGAAAGGATTCGGATGGGACCTCATAATGGCGCATCCATTTAATTAGCGCTCACAATAGGCACCTCGGCGATTAATTGCTCTCCACTTCAGCGTGGGGAATAGGCCCATATCCCTCAAGCAGGAGCGCAACACAATCCGCCGGTATCCTCGCGGCTTTGGGGAATAGAGGGAATCCACCATGTCCATCTAAAATTTGGAGACGCAGTTTTCAAGTTGTCCAACTCGCTTGATGCACGCAGGATTCTATTCGTTATTATTATTTTTTTAAGTTCAGGTAGTCGCTAATGTTTTTTTTTTATTGTACTTATAGTTAGTTAAGCAAAACTAACCAAAAGTAAATAAATAGCATTATTGTCGCGCAATTTAAGCATGGCATTGAGACCAGATGAATGAGGGATGAGATAGTGGGAGAAAGAGCATAGGTGGATGAGGAATGTATAAGGAATGAAGACTGGAAAAGTGCAGCGTTTCAGCTCATTGCCTGCTATTTATATTCCTCGTTTAAAAATTGTTTTCACTGTGCTTTGGTTTGTAGTTTTGCTTTCCATGACTATGTTAGTGGGAGAGCCGGGGGTGTGTTTATAGAGAATATTTATATTCGGCATTTTCTTTGAGTTATTGTTTTAATATTTTAAATTGGCAGTGCTTTATGCGTGCGTACACTACGCCTAGGTCTCGTAATATTGGCTGATATGAGCACTTCTCTCAGGACCATTAAACATATACGCCTAGCTTTTTAGCTGTTTTTTCCCGTTTACAGTATTACGGGGAACAAATGATGGCCGCTAAAGTAGGAGGTTGGACGTCCCCACAAAGCTGCACTCGCCTCGCGCTTTATCCTTTGCGCTGATCCTGCTTTCACCGTGATTGACAGGCGTCCAGAAAAGCCAGCATGTCGCATCTTCTAGAAATCAGAGAGGTTCGTTTCTCCTCCGGCGATGCCCTGTGACGTGGCGTTTTTATTGCATGCCAAAAACGGCGTGTAAGCATGAGTACCGGCTGCTTCCCCATATACCCGTAGTGTCCAGCGATGCCTCACCAAACGCTTGCCTTCTGTGGGACACTATGAGTCAGTAAACTCATGTTTAATGAGCTTTATGTTCGCCTCTTTTCTAAGATAAATCTTTAAAGAAGTTTGCCAGAGAAATCAAAACCAGTTAAAAACGACGCTTTTGCCCAAACAGTGGCCCATCTCGGAATACTATTCTGAAACATATATATATATAAGTACTGAAGTGGGTGTGGGGGGGACATGGTGGTGCAGTGGTTAGCACTGTTGCCTCACACCTGGTTTCAAGTCTCTGTGTGTGTTTGCATGTTCTCCCCGTGTCGTCATGGGGTTTCCTCCGGGTACTCCAATTTCCCCCCACAGTCCAAAGACATGCTGAGGCTAATTGGCGTTGCTAAATTGCCCATAGGTGTGCATGTGTGAGTGAATGGTGTGTGAGTGTGCCCTGAGATGGGCTGGCCCCCTGTCCAGGGTTGTTCCCTGCCTCGTGCCCATTGCTTCCGGGATAGGCTCCGGACCCCCCACGACCCAGTAGGATAAGCGGGTTGGATAATGGATGGATGGATGAAATGGGTCTATGTCTGCTTCTACAGCTTAAAGATACTGAGGAAACATACTTTCCCGCATCTCTATTAAACACGATCCAACAATTGTTGCTTCTAAAAAGAATAGCAAGCAGCCAAAAAATATCAAAGTCAAAACTGTTCTGTGTAGAAGAATAGATGTACACCATCATCATGATGAGAAAGATAGATCAATGTGAAATTTGATTGAAGTCCCCACCATTTTCTACTTAGATTGAATTCACTTCACTTAATCAGTCTGACAGTTTTACTTAAACGATCTTTTGATTGCTCAATTAAATACAGTAAGTATTTTGACAAATCTTATAACAAAGAGCTGATGTGTGACCTCACAACACACCAGCATATCTTGAAACTGTGGCTCATTCTGCAATAAATCAGCATGTCCACATTCAGAAACTCTCTGTTTTGCCTTTTCATGAAACCTCTTGGGTTGAATACAGACATATCCTCAAAATGTAAATATTAATTTTAGAAATGTTAATGTTATAGAAATACATCACATGGTTATGGATGTGATGTCAAACTGGCAAACTTTTATAGGAGACTACAGATTTTCTACAAAATTTTAACGACAATTGTAGAAAGTATTATGCATGTATGACATGAAGGAGACTTGAATGAACACAAAAGTGTAAATTTGAAAAAGAAAATGCTTCTGATATTTTTACATTACATATGTGACCAATGTCTGACAATGAAATCAGACATGTAGACATTTTTGAAACAGTTCCCTACCTGTGCTCAAAATATTTTCCATGCTAATGTTGGCGGTTGCATAGAATTTCCCATTAGTAACTCTAGGCTAGAAGATGGATGGATGGATGGATGGATGGATGGAGGGATGGATGGATGGATTGCCTTGTAATTTGGTGCACCTTAGGTTTTTCAGTTGCCATTGGTCTAGTTCGTAGATTATGTAAGTAAAATGTTTGTGATTCCCTGATAAGCAGAATAATTTGTCTCACATTAGCCAACATTATTTTAATTTATTGATCCTATGTGAATCTTTTTTTAATTACTCATGTTTAAGCAATAGAACACAGCAGAATCGTTAAAAGGGACCTTTAAAACTTGACCTTTATGTATTGATCGGAACTGTATTAATGTCATTTGTCATTGTTCTTTTTTCGTATGAGTACCAAGTACTAAAGTAAGATAAATCTCTAAAGAAAAGCAAAGAAATCATGGATACCGAGGATATGTAAATCCCAGGAGTTGCTGAAGAATGCCTTCAAACATTGGGGGGGCAATTTTACATGCTTTTATGTGCTCTAGTGGTGCCTCCGCTTATCAGAATCAATCTAAGCAGAAAAACAGGCATTTGTTTTCAGTAATCTGAGTGTGAACATTTCTGGTTATTGATGGATTTCGAAAGCAGTTTGAGAAAACGGAAACTCCAGTCAGGTGAGTTGAATTATAATGATAAGCAGTTCCTGGTTAGTGGTAAACGGACAGAAAAGGCCAAAATGTTCCTACAGGGATTGTAAATGGCGGTAAATGGTGAGATGATAGAGGAGGGGGAGGTTACTGTTGGACAAACAGCTGAAATGGGAGCACATGGCAACTGGAGTGGGAGTGACTTGAGCAGCGGGTCATAGGCTACTGCTAAAAGCTTGCTATCATGATGAAACAACGCTGTTTGGGAACCTTTGGTCCAAAGGATGTGAGCACTGAGTAATGCAGAGATGGGAATAGGCTGCATAGCACAGACGAAGTGAATTTTCGTTGGGCAGCATTGTTCTAAATGATTTATAAATGACATGTGGGCCCGGAGTTCGTGTAGGCGGGATGGGACGCCTGGGAGGGAGCTGGTCGCGTGCCGGCTGAACGTTGACACGTCAGTAACGAAGCCTGTCGTATCGTACGAAATTCGGACATATTTAACGAGTTTGCACACACGTCTCTGGCGTTGTCAAGTTTCAGTGCTGTTTACTAGATCACAAAAAACAGCGATCGGAACTGTAATAGTTCAGCCGTTGTTTCATGGCAGATGGAGTCTCTTTGTAGTAATGAGTATGATAGCCCGCTATGTAATTTGGCGGCAGTGACGATCATTGCTATTCACATGGTGTTTTCTTATCGTCTGGCGAAACTTGCTACGGTTGTAATTAGGGGGGTTACGAATACATTTGTGGCAGATTAATAACGGACTAGACTGCACTCGCCACTGGAAAACAATGTCAACGCGTCCTCGCTACGGTGGCAAGATTTCAATTAATCTTTTAGATTTTAAACACATTAACGAACCACGAGCGTGGATCCAAACAAGTGCCCGTGAAATACTAGACCGAGGCGCTCCCTGACTGCCAAGCAAACCGCTCTCTCCCCGCAGCTATGATTAAGCACCACTGAATTAATTTCCATTTTGAATCACCAGACCCTGAGCAATACTGCATGCACCATGGACACACATGTAGTAACCATGTGTGTGTGTGGGGGGGGATAATCGTGTATGTTCTTCATCACCAAATAGAGTCAATTACTTCATCCCTAGGTGTTCACTCACAAAAAAAGGTCATGTTTTTTTATTTTTTTAATTTGGTGTAATTTTAGTTGGTGCAATCTGTAACCCACCCATTTAACATTTCAGACAGAATTCCGTATAGCCTAATTTTGTTTCCCGCAGAGTTTTTGTTTTTTAATGGCAGAATTATAAGCACTGTCTATGTATGGGAGTAGCGGCAGTTAGCGGGGCCACTCCCACCCCTCATTCACGCTACACTGGAGCCGATGGCACTGCATGACTCGCAGTGTGAAAGGCGGAAAGCGCACTAGCGGGACCGCGCACCCGTGGCCGCCAGCTGCTCGCTCCAGAATCTCTCCGCGTCCTAATTCCCGCTAACAGCTTTTCGTTCTAGCAACGGTTACCGAATGTTACGATTAAGGACAACGTCGATGTGTCCCCAGAACGTCATCCCACTACTACCAGCAAGTGTAATAATATAAAAACCAACTCCAGTTTGTACCGGGAACTGAGAAGGAGGGCTGTCAGGGCTCTGAGGGCAGATAAGGAGGCGTTTGTTAGACGAGTTTGTGAGCAGGTGACACACCATCTGTGGTCTAGTGACCCATGTCCTGCTTACAGAGGAATTGAAGCATTACGCACATCTGAATCTGTTCCTCAGAGACTTGCAGTCAGGGCGGGTGATGGAATGGTCCTTACTGGTGACACTGCAGTTGTGACCCGCTGGGCCGGCCGCTTTCATCAGTTGTTTAAAGCTGACCCTCCGCCTAGGATGTTGGACATCTCTGGGTACACGGTTCTCAAAGCGGATCCTCAAATCAGCTGCGAATCACCCAGTCTCACTGAGATTGCACGGGTGGTGAATCAGCCGAGGGTAGGGAAGGCCGCAGGATTCTGTGGTATCCCGAGTGAACTTCTCCAGGCTGGTGGTAAGGCTATCCTCCAGGCAATGCAGACAATCTTTGCTTCCATTTGGGAGTCATGCATCATCCCAACTGACTGGAAAATGGGACTTGTAGTCCCTATCTGGAAGGGGAAGGGTGATCGTCTGGATTGTGGCAAGTACAGGGGGTGGCACTGCTTTAATGGATGGATGGCCAATTCCAAAGGGTGGGACTGGGCCGTGTATCTGCCTGGGGGGAGACAAACGTTCTCTGCCAGCTTTGCGAAGACCTCCTCATAACTTTGGCTAAAGTTCTGGGAACGTTCCCTGTTGGCTGGGCTGGAACATGTGGCGTGCTACATGAGGTGGCGCCTTTGAAAATGACCTGGAACCTTCATGATGCTTTTCTTGTGCACTGGAACCGGCATGGTTTGTGATACCGTAGTAGACTTTGGTACAGAGATAATCTGACCGCGATACAGTATTAGTAAAGTCCCAAGCAGATTGGAAATTGCAGTGGAGTTCTTGAATTTGTGCAAACTCTGTGCCACAACAATAAAAATAGACAAGACCTCGGAAAGAAGCTAAGATTATATTCCAGTTTTAATATCCATAAAACATAACTTTAGCTTCTATGATAAGGGAATGCATTCTACTATAATAGCCTTATCATTTTTAATTCTCCAGTACTTTGTTAAAAATGCATGCATTTCACTTGAAGGAATGACGGTGTTTATGATATTGCATTGTGGTGACCACTGTTCTACTGTACCATCTACAGAACATAGCCAAGCTTCGAAAGATGCTCTCCTTTCATGATGCAGGCAATGTAATACATGCCTTTATAACTTACAGCCTGGGCTACTGTAATGCCCTCCTTTCTGGGTGCCCATCCGGAACCTTACATAAACTTCAGCTACTACAAAATGCAGCAGCCAGAGTTCTCACAAACACTACATATTAACCCAGTTTGATGCTCCCTTCACTGGCTTCCAGTTAAGTCTTGGATTGACTACAAAATATTGCTGTTAACTTATAAAGCACTGAATGGCCTCACACCAGAATACCTTAGAGATCTACTGGTCTCTTACAACCCTCCTTGCTTGCTTCGATCTCAAGGCGCGGGATATCTGTTAGTACCTAGAGTAGAAAGAACTAGAGCAGGCTGCAGAGCTTTCTCCTATAGAGCTCCTCAGCTGCGGAATGGTCTTCCAGCGGATGTGCGAGATTCAGGCTGACTAACAATATTCAAGTCCAGACTAAAAACACACCTGTTTAGTTTAGCTTATAGGGACACTAGTTCTAGCTCTAACTAACTGCTCACTCCCAGTTAGACCTGTAGTGTGAGGTGTAGAGCTGGGTGGGGATCAGTGCCATTGGCTTTGGATGAGCTGATCTGTCAGTCTGTCACTCTAGCTTCACACCCCCTTGTGGAATTGCAGTGCTGACGTTTCAGGGACCCCCCATGCCTGCGATCCCACCTGCCTCTCCCTCCTACTTATGCTGCCATATCTGCCGGAGCTTACATACTGCACTCACCTGTTTGCACTGCCTCTAATCTCCCCTACTTTGGCTAATTGACCCCCCCCCCCGGGTCTCCTCCCTAGAGACCCTGCTGCCTGCGATGCCTCCACTACCTGTGGCATCTTCCCAGGCCCTCACCCCAAACCCCTCCCACCCCCCCGTGACGTCTCTCCTGCCTGCCCTGCTGCTGTCCCACTGTCCATCCTGTCATCAGAAGCAGCTCATGCACCTGCCTGCCCCCCCCCCTGCTTTGAGACTCAAATCTTAGAACTTGGACAGTGTGAATTGGAACTTTTGCAATTTTGCTCACTTGACTTTGACTTCCTCTGCTGCCCCCTGGAGGACGGGCTCCCCCTTTGGGTCTGGTTAGGGTTAGGGCTTCCTCTGCTGCCCCCTGGAGGACGGGCTCCCCCTTTGGGTCTGGTTAGGGTTAGGGCTTCCTCTGCTGCCCCCTGGAGGATGGGCTCCCCCTTTGGGTCTGGTTAGGGTTAGGGCTTCCTCTGCTGCCCCCTGGAGGATGGGCTCCCCCTTTGAGTCTGGTTAGGGTTAGGGCTTCCTCTGCTGCCCCCTGGAGGACGGGCTCCCCCTTTGGGTCTGGTTAGGGTTAGGGCTTCCTCTGCTGCCCCCTGGAGGATGGGCTCCCCCTTTGAGTCTGGTTAGGGTTAGGGCTTCCTCTGCTGCCCCCTGGAGGACGGGCTCCCCCATTGGGTCTGGTTAGGGTTAGGGCTTCCTCTGCTGCCCCCTGGAGGATGGGCTCCCCCTTTGGGTCTGGTCCCTCCCAAGGTTTCTTCCTTCTAGGGAGTTTTTCCTTGCCACTGTCGCCTCTGGCTTGCTTACTGGGGGCTTTGGGCAGGGATAATGTAAAGCGCTTTGAGACGATGTAATGTTGTGAAAATGCGCGATACAAATAAAATTGAATTGAATTAGTTGAGGTTAGGGCTGTCAGTTGGGATTAGGGTTATGCCCATAGAAATGACATAGAGTCCCCATAAAGATTTGAATATGTGTGTGTGTGTGTGAGGGTTTCCCTTTACAGCTGCAGGACTTACTCTTTCAGACTCTTAATAATCAATCCTATGATGGTCTGGCATCGTATCCAGGGGTAAATCCTGCCTAGTGCTTCCCGGGACTGACCCCCCCTTACTGTGACCCTGTACTGAATATGTGGTTACGTAAAGTAGACGATTAGATAACGTGTGGAATTTCTACATTATTGGCTGTGAGGGTGTCAGTCTACCAATCATTTGTTTTCTGTATCACCCATTGTTTGCTGTTTTTTTTTTTTCTTCGTCTTTAGTGACTGCGGTTCTATACATTTCATTGTCATTTTATTTTCATTACTTGGGGTTTTTTTTAAAAAAAAATCTGCGACCTCCCAATGCCGGAGAGCTTGTTTTCAGCAAGCTGTCTTTTCAGGGCAGACACTAAGTTTTCTCTTTTTTTGAGTTTTCAAACTTGTCGCCATGGCAACCTTTCAATCCATCATGTCCGCAAACCTTGAATCTGTCAGTCGACTCTAATGTTTTATAATAGCACTGTAGATGTTTTTTAGTCTGTTTTACCGTATGAGTTATGTACTTAGTAATATCTGTCCATCTTCTGACTACTTCTCTTAGTCAGGGTCACTTTGGGTGGGTGAGTGGGGGGTTTGACCCTATCCAAGGCAGCATAGGGCACAAGGCTAGACTACACCCTACACAGGATGACAGTCCATTGCAAATCACAGACACACACAGTTGTACACTGGGGGCAATTGAGACACCAATTAGCTTAACTGCATACCTATAGATTGTAGGTAAAATCTGCAGGACACACACACAGAGCACAGGTGGGATTTGAACCCCTTACCCTGCAGGTGTGAGGTACAATAAGACCCACAGAAGACTGTATCCTTTATTTTATTTTATTTTTTTGCATTTTAATAGGAAATGGGGGAGGGGAATTCAATTACACGTGCGGCAGAACCCAAATACAAATCACTGATTGCAAATACACCTGTTAAAAGAGATCATTTTGAGTCAACTCATTATGGATAATTGGGTGATTATCGTGGCCGAACTCATCTCAGGATGACATCATAAACGGCAGCATTCCAGACTGTGCAAACATTCAGATGCACGTCTTATGGCCGTTGTTTATATGTCCTGAATGTTGTCACTGATATCATCTTGATTTATGCAGTCAAACATCTGGGGACTTTTGCAGAAATGTCATGTATGGGTAATGCCTTGCATGATCTGCGATGTTTTGGGAATTGTAGTAATAATTATGCATTTGCAGTATGCAGACGCACGTTAGCGATATTGCTGTGGTGAAAGTGAAAGTCTTTTTATGTTTACACGTTGCTTAGCAAGAATGTTAGTTGTCCCTATTAAAGATAGAAAACAGCCAGCCCTTGTTGTTCTATTCCTTTTAGTATGCATAATGTAATTTTCTGATTTCTTGTGAAGTTGGGTGTTTGTGAAAGAGAAAAATTAATTGACATGCATGTTTGATATTTATTTTGGTTGGCGATTCTTATGAACTTGTCTGAAATGTTTGGCAAGACCTGAGCAATATTGCTGCCCTTCTGTCGACTGGCCTGCCGGTGACGCATTGATCAAAAGAATGTAGTGACCTTTGCTGTTTGAGATTCTCCCACTAAGCCCCTCACGGAAGCTGCCGTCATCTGATTCATTGTTAGCTTACGAACGGCCAATCGGAAGAAACTCTGGACCACTGAGAACATGAAAAATTGCTGCTGTTTATTACCAATGCTCTCCTCGTCGTTTAGCATTGTTTGTACAGCCAAAAACCATTCATGGCTTGTTTATAGCTAGCATGCTAGCATGACTTTTAGCAAGACCAAAGGTCCAGGATTTGTGCTTCATACACCAGATAATGTACCTTTGTACATTGGCCAAATATCAACCCTAACACACACACACACACACACACACACACACATATATATATATATATAATTTTTTTTTTTTTCCTGTTCTGTCAGTGTACTGTTCCTTTTAAAACTGGGTCATTCACTTGCTGCTTTAGTTCTCTGGTACATTTCCAGGCTGTACTCTTGTGGTGTTTGGACATTGTCTATCACGAAAAGTGTCCGTCCCACTTAACATATTAATTTTGTGATTTTTGCATTTCTCCACTTCTGAATTTTGCTAGTTGCATCACGTTGCTCTGAAATACCGACCTATCAAAGCGCTGATTGTATAGCTGGCGTCTCCTACTGCTAACTGGCTTCCAACGTAATGCAAATCACCTTTGTAGCTGTTTATATTTTAGCTTTAGTTCCTTTGTATGTGTTGCTTCCCTTATTTTGTTCACCCTGTACGTTGACACACATTGCGTGTTGGAGTAAACCAACTTGTTGATCCTCGATTCAGATATACTTATCGAAACCTTATAGGAAATATTTTAATAAGACAGTTATTAAGGTATTAGCACGAAACCGGTGGCCGATAGTTATAAGAAGCCATGGATTGATGTGCGTCTCTGGTGTAGAAAGGATGGACATAAACAGGGTCCGGTCTCAGCTGCTGACCTTGTGTGATGCAGATCTCAGCCATGAACTCAACTGTACGACAAAAACAGTTTAGTTGGAAAGTGCAGCTGCATCCGGTTATTTTGAGTCTTATTTTGAGTGGTTGTGCATCAGTTTTTTTAATATAAGATTTATGTATTTAAATATTGTATATTTAAAGACTTTAATAATGTGCAGTAGCTGTGCATTATTTATTTTAAATTGCTTCAGCTCATTCGTAGCTACAAGCCCTGTAACGCAAATTCTCTAAAGTCTTGCAATACCTACTTTGCCACCTTCCGTTACGTGGGGTTTTCCCTTAAACATAATTTTTATATTGTTACATAGCTGAAGAGTTTAACCCATTGATCAGTAACTTGTGGACTGTTCTCTGCTAGTTACATATACTGATTTAATTTAAGTCAAGCGCAAATTGTGAACATGCATGCTGCATTATGATTTAATGTGAGGTGCTTTTCTCATTTCGGTTGCTGTGATTTGTTTGCTCGTGATACTAATTGTTAAATGCCACTTCATTTGTGTTGACCTCTTTTCCTTGTAACTGTTCAGATTGAAACTGTTATAGCTGTACCGAATTTTTTCTTCTTCTGAAGTAGAATTTTACAGCTTCCGATACAGTATCACCACCTGTCCCTTATCTTTTGAGTAACTAGCTTTTATTGCCTTGAAATGGAAAGGGGTACAGTAGATAAAGTAACGGTAGTCTGGCCCAAGTCACCTGGTTATTTGTAATAAGACCCAGGTAGAGAGTATACGTTACATGAATGCATTTTGTTTAGACTAAACAAATACTTTACAGCGGTTCCTGGTTAAATTAAAGGTACACATCTCCATCTGGTGAAAATCTTGTGTATTGCATCTTGTAGGCGGACTTTTGTCCCAAACATACACGTAACATTTTAAAAACGATTGTTTGTTGAGATTTGTCCATTTGAAAAGGACAAATAATTATACAAGTTTGCTAAAGCAGCTTTCGTCTATTCCCACAATTGTGTTTATTGTGTTGCTTTTACTGGGTCTGGGGCTTTTTAAATAAATTACACGTGCGCCTCAGATTTTGACATAAAATATATTGCCTGGTTAAGAGAAAAACAAACAAACAAACAAACAGACAGACAGACAGATATAAACATATGCACACCAATTCGTCAAAACTAAGTTCATAAGAAAGTAGGCCTATTAGTTGTTACAATTGTCATTCACTGAAAATCTCAGTATTCGTGTTCCAGCTGCATTTTAATCATCTTTAATTATACTAACCGCGACCGTCTACTAGATATAAGCAAAGGTGGACAGATGGATAAACGGATATATCTAGTCTATGTATCTTTGGTTCAGTACGTAATACGCAGAAAATGTCTGAATTCAAGAAAGGTGGAACAACGTTTGCCGCTGTGTTTGAAATCCAGTGAAGTGGGATTTTCCTCCCTGCTTGTTTTAATGAGAATCTTTTGTTACGTTTAGTTTATCTAAACGGTTTTATTCAAAGCCACGTACTTTTGCGAAATCAGGGTCAGCCAGTCTCCGGGGGCAATTTGGCCACCAAGGGCCCAAGGATAAAGTCACACTGTATTCTATAAATGTTGGGAATTGGTTACATGTTCGATAAACAGACGAAATAGAATTAGGATAATTATTCTTCGAGCCACGCGCTTTCAATAGTCGCTTATCCAGGTACAATCGAGGAAGATTTTATTTTTTACCGCAAATCGTGTTGTAAACCGTATTAATGCTGAATTTATCTGTGTGCTCTTTAGTCATTTTTCCGTTTTTTTTTTGTTAAAATTGTAAATTGTAAATAAAACGAAACAAACAAAACGTCAAGTTCTTTTTGTGAAAAAGATGTTAGACGAATGACAGTAGAGTTTTAACAAAATAACATTCGTTATCTAATCCAGTTAATTTCCCTTTTCAAACAAAAAAAAAAATCAATGAAATTATGAAATACGTTAAAGATACGGTAAATATTAATTCAGTCTTTACTAAAACGAATACTATTTGACAACAAATTATAAATTAATAGTCGATGCTGTGAAGTGTTCTCGTGTCAGTTTCCGTAGTGTAGTGGTTATCACGTTCCCCTCACACGCGAAAGGTCCCCGGTTCGAAACCGGGCGGAAACATTTATTGGTTTTGAGCATGTCTTTGTTTCAAAACAGCCCAAATAAAAAAAATGAACCTAAAGAAAGTTAAGTAGGTAGATAGACAGATGCTTTATTAATCCCAAAGGAAATGTATGTAACAGTTGTGTAAATCTATTTTCACATTTTTATGGACGGAATGGCCCCAGATGCAGTGTGGCTCTGCACTTTGGGGTTCCCCACTGCCAAGTTGCCAAGTGTTGCGGTTCCCCAATGATAACTTTCGGCGAGAAATACATTTTACCGACCGGGGGGGAGGGGCGCATGGCCCCCCCAGAGAATGCCCCGTATGCCAGATGGCCAGTTCTGCCCTGTCTAGGGCCCCTATTGTTCCACTTGTTACAAGATATCTCTAGTATTGTATTGTACTTTTATACCATATGTATCTCTGCCGCTACATTATTACTAAATGCGTTCTCTCTATTTTACATGCAGTTAAATGTATATTTGTGGTCTAGATAGAGTATAGCACTACTGAAAACAATGGAGGTAATTCTTAGTGGTGGAGTATCTATCCATCCATCCACCCATCCATCCATTTGTCCTGTTCAGGGTCGCAGGGGTCCGGTGGTTCTACCGGTGGAGTGGAAAATCAGAAACGACAATTCAGATCTGAGTATATATACCAGGAACATAGTGATGGACTGCCGCGAATGGCCGCTATATACAGTGTAAGCATATCTATGGACACAGATGGTACGAAATCAGTCCGTGCTGCACTCTGCTCTAATTACAATGACAATTATCAATATCAATAACAGAGCGAAAGGCGTAGAAACCAATGTTGAAAAGGTGCAAGATTATCATAAAAATAGCGAAATGACACATCAAAATGGGATTAGACGCTACGTCAGCCAGTAAAGATTTTTCCGTGGAAGGCTTAAATAACCTTCGTTCAGGGTTCAAGGGCACGCTTTACATATATGTTTTTAGTGAGCTTGTTGGTAAGGACTTATAGGCTTTGTCATTTAGTGATGCAAAATGTGATAGCTGCCAAAAGGCGGATGAAGCCTTTGGGCGACCATGGGAGAGCAGCTGCGCCTTTGTGGGTCTTTGTCGCTTTAAGAGACGCGCTTGAAGGCTTTTTTTTGTTCTTCGTTGTGTAATTGATCGCTGAACTGTGAGGCTGTTTTCGGGCCGGAGACCTGTCCCGAAACACGGAGGAGCCGCTATATTTCAAAGAAATTGTATTTGCAGCCATTTCCCCCATTTTCTGTTCCGCAGGTTTAGCGTAAAAGGCTGAATAACGGCGCCGTTTTGAGACCCAGCACCATCCCAAATCCGGGTGATGCTGCGGCACAGCCCCTTCCCCCAGTAGCGGCACCGGCTAATGGACCAGCAGAACCAGCGGGTACGTGTAATTGCATGCAACTTGTGTGGCCGGCACGCTATGGACATTTTACAGCGATTAAGCCGCAAATATTTTCGTGCATTTGCTGCATGGAAGCTGCGCCGGTCCCGTTTACGATGCCATGCTTGTGTTGCTACGACGAACAAAAACGGGGTTATGCGATACAAATGAATAATCCGGTTAGTGTATACGGAAATATATATGAAATCCATTTTGATTATTTTAACGGTATGTAACGCGTAGCTTGTTTGAGTAGTGCTGGTGGATAAAGCCTAGCATCTACGGATTTTGGATTGGGTGGGGTGATGCTGCATTGAATGTGTAAGGTCGGGCGTTTTTAACGCAGGTCTAAGCTGTTTTTCAATTAAATGTGTTTTATTGGTTATAGCGTATTTCAGGCTCATACAACGGCGCCGTCTTAATGCTGGCCTCACCCGTGACACTCCGCTAACTGGATTTATGAACGACTACAGAGCCAATGATTTGATTGATGAATTTAATTTTTTTTGGATGCAATTCTAACGGTTGTTGTAACATAAAAAAAAAATCCAATTTATGTTATTCCTTTACCACTGATGAATACATGCGCAAATATTTGACAGCATTCTACGTACGCACTATGTCCTGAATTATTCATTTTATTTATTTGCATGAATATGTATGCAAAAGATATTTGTCACCTCAAATGGTTAACTTTTAAAGTCAAGGGGATGCAACAACAACGTTGTACTTGTCTACCCTAAACTCAAACACTGTGCTGATAATCAGTAATGTTCAGTAGAGTTAATGTGATATTAAAAGTGCTAATATTATATATTAAGATTGTTTACGTAGTCCTACTGGATGACATACAGTAAACACTCCAAGTGGTAAATGAACCCTATTAAACACCAGTGTAAAAGCTCCATGTATTTAAAGAAATTAATAAATCAATTCAGATAAATTCTTTAAAAAAGGATTGGAGAATATTTCTTGAATAGCAGGAGTGGAACGAGAAAAGTGATTAATTATCTTCTTATTTAGTGGTAATGGAATTGTGCCCTTATTCAGAAAGATAACACATTTATTCTCACTGAAATTTAGACTTGGTCTCATATCAGATTCCCCTGTGGGTGATATCTGTGTGCAGGGTACGTCTGATGCGAGGCTTAAGTCATGTTCGTACGGCTCCTTTTCCTCCCTGACAGCTGCGTGCTTGTTAAGTGGCATCGGCCTCCCTGATGTGCTGCCTTGGACACAAGAGTCTTCCAAACAAATAAATAGATACATTTGACTACAATGAAGTTATGTGGTTTGGGAATAAACAGACAATACTATTTATTGTTATAATAAATAATTGTTGTTGTTGCTGTTTCTGTTATAAATATTGTTTTTATTCGACCACTGTAAGTCTGTACCAGTGGCACTGGTTACAAAAAATGGGTAAACTTTTAATCTATGTAGAACTGAACTGCAAGAAAAAATAAATGAAAAATGATGAGGAGCAGACATTAATGAATGCATACGTTGGCATTTATCTAATATCAAACTGCTTGAGTAAATCTTGATTGTCTGTTTGATTATGTGCTTTTGTCTGATGTGAGGAAAATCTCAACATTATTAACTGTGTTGATGCTCAGTTGAGTCGTTTTGCTTGGACAGACAAATTAGTCATCTTTTTGTTTGTTAGTGGAATTTAAAACTCACTGTCGGTTTCATTGGGATTTCACGATTGTTAGGGTTCTGTTTACTATGGACAATATAGCTAGAAAATTTTATGCAATCATTCAGTGTAAAACAGGAATCGGCCCCATATAGGATGGATGGATGGATGGTTTAATAGACAGATAGACATACAGACATACTTTATTGATCCCAGTGGGAAATTCAGCAACTTGGAAGTGGGAAATAGCAGTATAGCGGGTAACAGGAATGTGTGTACAAAATCTCAAAGTGCGAATCACTGACCATTTTTAAAATATATAGTATAGTATATACCCCAGATATATATAGTATATAGTATAGCTAGATATAGGGGGTGCCGTCTGTTCAGCAGGCTGGAATCGACTTTTGAGAAAATCTTTCTCATGACCGATGGTGCTGGTTCCCTCCATAAGTACAGCGGTCTGTCATACATGAAGCTGAAGCAGACAGACCATCCACTGGCGGTGTCTGAAGCGGACAGACCGTCCACTGGCGGTGTCTGAAGCGGACAGACCGTCCACTGGCGGTGTCTGAAGCGGACAGACCGTCCTCTGGCGGTGTCTGAAGCGGACAGACCGTCCACTGGCGGTGTCTGAAGCGGACAGACCGTCCTCTGGCGGTGTCTGAAGCGGACAGACCGTCCACTGGCGGTGTCTGAAGCGGACAGACCGTCCTCTGGCGGTGTCTGAAGCGGACAGACCGTCCACTGGCGGTGTCTGAAGCGGACAGACCGTCCACTGGCGGTGTCTGAAGTGGACAGACCGTCCTCTGGCGGTGTCTGAAGCGGACAGACCGTCCTCTGGCGGTGTCTGAAGCGGACAGACCGTCCTCTGGCGGTGTCTGAAGCGGCTCCCTGGCAGGATGTGATGCTGTAAACACCGGAATTTAATTTCACAGCTGGCACACGGGCCTCGCACTGCTGTCATGTAATTCTCACTCTCGCTCATTGAAAAGTAATTCCTAATTGCTGTACCAGAAGTGCTGCTGAATTTTGCGAGCTGCAGTTGAAGTCTTGCAGGTTTTTCACTTTCTTTCTTTCTTTATTTATTTATTTTAATGGCTGCCCAATTTCGTCACATGGCTGTTTCGAGGAGTTCTGAAATGCATTGGACACAACAGAGAGGAATCGCATAGATTTTATTTGTTGTATTTTTTTGTTGCTTCTTGTCATCATTTTTAGTCTTTACACCCCTGACCTACGGTTATGTGATTATTGGCAAATATCCGTATCAGTTGTGATTTATAAAACATTAGTCATGCTGCTAGACATTTTACAGAAGGATTTCACGCAAAGGAAGGCTCATATTGACTTTGTTCCTAATAGACTTATTAACAATTGAAGCTTTAATTTATATTATTAGTCTTTTTTCCGTACACTGTGCATTTAAAAAAAAAAATTCTCTGCTGTGTGACATCATTTCCTGTTGGTGGTGGTGGGGTTCCTGGATTGTATTTTATATATGTTGAAAATAAATGAACCAACATGCAATCAGCTATATGAACCTTAAATGGTGTTTGTGACTGTTGTCTGTCGTGCTCTGCGCTGGGCTGTGACGCATCCTGCGGGTTCCCTTTCAGACAGTACTGTGAAGTGAACTTCTCGCTACCATGACGACCCAAGTGACCCTCGAAGATGCTCTGTCCAACGTGGACCTGCTGGAGGAGCTGCCACTTCCAGACCAGCAGCCCTGCATCGAGCCCCCCCCCTCCTCCATCATGTACCAGGTACTCATGCGGAGCTCCCAGGTCACCACTCCTCATTATCTACTGTGGACCAAGAAGTTCTCTGTATGAGACGCTAAAGTCAGACAAGCACTTGACCCTAGAACAGTATCAAGACTTTAATAGTTCAGTGTTTCCCCTAAGTTTACAGCTTTGGGAGGGGGGGGGGGGCGACGGAGACCGACAGGATTCATGGTGTTCATGTGTTTCTCTTAATGACAGCAGTCAACTGAACTAAACATCAAAACATTTCTTTTTATGGACAATTCACCACCCTGGGAGCGTTTAAAAACCGCAGATATTTTTGTCTGCTTTTCTGGTGGCTGACGCGACATATTTTCCAACGCACGCACACACAGGTGAGCGCACTCCCACCAGTGGACAGAGAGCGCGCGTCGGAAAATATGTCGCGTCAACCACCAGAAAAGCAGACAAAAATAAAATGTCCGTGCGCGCGCATCAGGGCGGAACTCCGCCATGCGCGATACAGAGAGCAGAGGAGAATTGTAAACGCGCGACCGTGTAGAGAGAAAAATGACAAGCTGTTGTGTAAATAAGATAAATAACATAAGGCTATTTGGTTTGTTTAATAAAAGGACAATATACAGACCTGTTCTATAGGAAAGGTTAACTTAAATTACTTTTTGATCTGTTTTGATCTGGCGCTATATAGAAAATAATACTAAATAAAATTAACTTGACCTTCAAGGGGGGGTGGGAGGTGCCGTTGGGAGGGCGGGGCGCACACCTAATATAATGGAAGGGGAAACACTGCAGTTAATTCTTTGTGGCATTTCAGGATTCTGGTTGATTAATATTAATTAATGGTGTTAATGTTACCTCGATGAGGATTCCACTGCAATGCAGTGGAGTGCAGTGGTTAGCAGTGTTGCCTCACACCTCTGGGACCAGGGTCCAGGTCTCTGCCGTGGCTCTGTGCGTGTGCAGTTTGCATGTTCTCCCCGTGTCATTGTGGGGTCCTACCCCCCACAGTCCAAAAACATGCTGTGGTTAATTGCAGTTACCAAATTGCCCACAGGAGTGTGTGTGGGTTGGTGCCCCATTCCTGGACTATTCCCTCCCTCGAACCCATTGCTTCTGGGATAGGCTCCAGACCCCCCATGACCCATGATAGGACAAGCCATTACAGGAGATGGATGAATACTTTTAAAAATAGTTATTACTAATTGTTTAATGCAAATTGTTTATTGTTAAACATCATTTAGATATAATATACTTATACAAAGAGATTACTAGTACAGCATTACCCAGCTGTGTTTTACAGACTGTTTAATTGAATTAAGAATCTGATGAGATATGTGTCCGGTGTTTGTCTGGCACGCTGACAGATGTGTATTCCACAGGCTAATTTCGACACCAACTTTGAGGACAGAAACGCATTCGTCACTGGGATCGCCCGCTACATCGAACAGGCCACCGTCCACTCTAGCATGGTGAGCGTCACAGGCAGGCGGGGTCACTGGGCGAGTTTCCCGGGGGTGGGTTTCCCGAGGGTGGGTTTCCCGAAAGCTCCCATTAGCAGCTTACATAGTCAGGCCCATGCAGCTGCACGGTCCTGACTATGTAAGTCGCTAACGTAGTTAGCCAGTATGCTAACGCAGCCCGTGACGGTGATGCCAGTGACCCGGCAAAGTCAGCTGGGCGTGTGATTGGCTGAAAGTCAGACTGGAGCCCCCAGATAACTGATGTGAGTGTCAAAGCAAGGGGCCATTTATAACCCTGCTGTGCCTCAGGCTTCTGCCGTCTGTGACCCCCCCCCCCCCCCCGCACCACGAAAACACAGGGTGTCTCCTGTTCTGTGTGTTGCTTCTAACGAGGTTATAGTTTAATGAAGCGTAGCTTTCGAAGGGGTGGAAATGCGAGCAGCATTGGTTTTACTATGTAACGCCTTGTTGTGTTTGAATATGTTAGGTAAAGGTGTTAAGGTGGGGGATGTGATATGTGAGGTTACATGTGTATAATTATGGCCAGTGTTTCTCAACAAAGTCCATGAGGACCCCCCCCCAGCCAGTCCACGTTTTTGGTCCCTCCCAGCTCCCAGCACAGCTGTTCCAGGCGTTCGCTGATCATGATTGGCTGGGAGATGGGAGGGAGCAAAATTGTGGGCTGTCTGGGGGTCCCAGAGGACTGTAGGGAGAAACACTGATTTTGGCTATATATGGTGATTCAGTGGGCGGAGTCTCTGAGCTGTGGGTTAGAGTCTGACCTCTGTCCTCTGCCATCATGCAGAGTATACAGAGTGCAGGTGAATCAGCTTCTCTAACTGAGCAAGTCTGTGTATGGCTGTCTGGTTCAGGGTGTCTGTCACCACTGGTCATCTGCTTTTGCTGGAAACGAAACAGATCTCTGTAACCACAATTGTTCACCATATCCAAGTAGGGTGCAGAGTGAGACATTTCAGGTTTGGTGGGATGTTCAGTTTCGTAGCCCGGACAGGTAACATAAGCACTCAGTTAAAGTTCACTGGGTTCCTGACAGTTTCTTTGTCCCCCAAGAACGAGATGCTGGAGGAGGGCCAGGAGTACGCGGTCATGCTGTACACCTGGCGAAGCTGCTCTCGCGCCATTCCACAGGTAACATCGCCCTGGCCAACCGCCACTTCCTGTTTCGGGTAACAGTTTCCTGTTTAGGGGTGATGGGGACGTGAATGTTCATTTTACAGGGTGATTTGGGAGTACTCATTACTATTCATGAGAGAAGCTTTCCGATTGGCCAGTGAGCATGCTCGGGCATTCATTGGCCAATCAGGTAGCACAGAGATTCATGATGGGGACGGGGTGGGGAGGGACAATACTGTGGGTGAGCTTTAAAAATAAGGTCATTAACCAAGGCAAAAATAATGGCAAAAATAAATCAAAATAGGAACCTCGTAGCTGCCATCCTCAGAACTGAGGTCAGCATGTTCGTGAACATTACTGGAAAAAACAGACCAAATTGTCTTTATGCTGGGAGAAAGGACAGGTGAACGGCATTAATTCTGTAAGATTCGCCTGTCTCTTCCTCCTAAGTCAGGCCGTGGCATTGCCCGCTGTTTGCCTTCATGATGGTATTGTGCATTTGCTAACTTTCAGAAATATGTAACAATAAGTCATGGCATGTGGCACCTGGGTAGGCGATTTCTCAATAAACATTTATGGTTAAATATGTAAAGCCCTGAACTTGTGTTCAAATCAGTAACCAGGTAAAGTGTTTCTGTGGATGGGTAACGGAATGATGAACGTGACAGTGTCCTCTGGTGGCTAATAGGTGAAGTGCAACGAGCAGCCCAACCGGGTGGAGATCTATGAGAAGACAGTGGAGGTTTTAGAACCTGAAGTTACCAAGCTCATGAAATTCATGTACTTCCAGGTAATAATCCCAGGCTTCTCAAAGACCGTGTTTTTCCCGTGCAAACTGAAAGTTTGGCTGCATGGCTGTGAGGGTTGACAGGGGGTTGAGTTTCCGCCCTCTTGGCCCGTAGAGGAAGGCCATCGAGCGCTTCTGCAATGAGGTCAAGCGCCTGTGTCACGCTGAGAGGAGGAAGGACTTTGTGTCCGAGGCCTACTTGCTAACCCTCGGCAAGTTCATCAACATGTTCGCTGTGCTGGACGAGCTGAAAAACATGAAGTGCAGCGTCAAGAATGACCACTCCACATACAAGAGGTGCGTGCATTTGCATGCGTGGGCCCCCCATGCCGGCTCAGGATAGCGACCAGCTTCAGTGACACGCCATCTCTTACCAACTCGAGGCCCAGATATACACCAGGTCTCCACCTCGATTTGGTTCAGAGGTTTTATATGATGACTCATATATATCTGCAGTCTTCTTTCATGGCGTCTGTTTCATGCAGGGCGGCCCAGTTTCTGAGGAAAATGGCCGACCCGCAGTCCATCCAGGAGTCTCAGAACCTGTCCATGTTCCTGGCCAACCACAACAGGATCACACAGGTGGGCTTCCTCACGTACAGCACGGTATTACGTCGTCCACCATCCCATCCCAGTTTGCTGTCACTATGCTGTTTTCCTGCTCTGGGAGGTGTCAGGGGGTCTGAGTATGTCTGTGGCTACATCCACACTGCTACATTTTCGCAGCTATTAGCCTAGCTATTAGCCTAAATTGGGCATGTGTACATCTACCCAGTGATCGGTAAATTTGTGTGTTTTTGCACAAATATGCAGCAGTCACACTGCAACATGCTATTTAGCTGCATGCAGGTCAGCAAAGCAGCATCTCCATATCCGCCATGTCGGAATACTGTCTACTTCCGTGTAGACCAGGTGACCAATCAGAGGGCGAGAGGGTCATGTGATGAGCAGGGACCAATTAGGGCACTTTCAGTCATCCACACTTTAACACAGTCTTGAGTTTTTAAACGAAAACACAGCAGCGGGGACAGCCTGAAACGCACACGGAACTTTAGCCAGTGTTTTATTGCAACTAGACAAGGTTCATTGTCTTCTCCATCCAGTGTCTTCACCAGCAGCTGGAGGTGATCTCAGGTTACGAGGAGCTGCTGGCCGACATCGTCAACATCAGCGTGGACTATTACGAGAACAAAATGTACCTCACGCCCAGCGAGAAGCACATGCTGCTGAAGGCCAGTCATTGCAGAGGCTGAGATGCGCCTCCGTCTCCCCGCTGCTCCTCACGGTGTCCACCAACCGTGGGAAGCTGACCGCCGTTCTCCATCTGCCCATGTCACAGGTCATGGGCTTCGGGCTTTACCTGATGGACGGCAACGTCAGCAACATCTACAAACTGGACGCCAAGAAGAGGATAAACCTCAGCAAGATTGACAAGTTCTTCAAGGTGTGATCTGTCGTTCGTGATCCGTCCCTGGTAACGTTTTTTCTTCCTTTCCTCTGACGGCAGTAGGCATTCTTAAGGTTTTTCTTCGTACTTTCGTCTTCTAGCAACTGCAGGTCGTTCCCCTGTTTGGAGACATGCAGATCGAATTGTCCCGATACATCGAGACCAGTGCCCATTATGAGGAAAACAAGTCCAAGTAAGTGGAAAGATGTGGGGGGGGGGATTATGTTCAGGGGTGTCTCAGAGTGCCTGTGATCAAGGGCTTGCTGGTTCAAATCCCAGTGTTAGCAGACAAATGTCACCCTTATCACCCATGATTGTTCCAGGGACGGTTAACACAATTGTAGGACCAGTTTCCAAAGCTTTCTCAGTTTATTTTCCGTTGTTTTTGAGATGAGACCCCCAGTGACCTAAAATGAGGCTTCCTTATCATACGTTACAGTTTTGGGAACCAAAACTCAATACTCATGTAATCCGGCGAAGAATTTTTTGTTAAATTTGCCACACAAATAGTGCTTACTTACAAACTGGACCGAGTGAGTTTTGGAATTTGTGCTTCTGTTTTACGTCGTTGGATAAAAACAGCCGCTAAGTAACCAAAATTAGAACGAGCAAAGGAGGTGACGTCGGTCATCTCTGTCTCCCACCCCCCCGCCCCCCAGGTGGACATGCACCCAGAGCAGCATCAGCCCACAGTATAACCTGTGTGAGCAGATGGTGCAGATCCGTGACGACCACATCCGCTTCATCTCGGAGCTGGCCCGCTACAGCAACAGCGAGGTGGTGACCGGCTCGGGCCTGGACAGCCAGAAGTCTGACGAGGAGTACAGGGAGCTCTTCGACCTGGCGCTGAGGGGCCTACAGCTGCTGTCCAAGTGGAGCAGCCATGTCATGGAGGTGGTGTGTATCAGGGCCCCGGGCTCCGGGCCCCGGAGCGGGCGACGGACAGGGGCCCTAAAGGCTGATCAATACTTCTGTGTCAAATCAACGCTGTAAGCACGCTGTAGCTGTGGGACTGAAGAAAGCGTCCATCCTGCTTTATATCTAGCGCTAAATAACCTACTCTGGGCATCGTAGCAACAGGTCTACAAAACACTCAGGATGCCAACAGCGATTTCACTTACCTCCATTAAGTTTATTCGTACTTTACGAGGCTAAAAAAAATGGGGAAAGTAGTATAGACACTAACGTTATAAGAGTAAATGCATAAAGAGCGACTTTGTTGCGGCTTACCATTTTTCCGAAGTTTGTAGCAGCATAAACATACACAAGATAAATGGATACTTTGTTAAATGTTTGTTTTTCTTCTGTTTCAGTTGCATGATTCAACAATTCAATATATCACAGGGTGGGAAGACAATACATGCCACATCCGAAACTATGTGTCACGTAGCGTTTTAGCAGAGTAATCGCTGTGCGACACAGAAACAGCAGCGCACAGGTAGCAATGCCCATAACGACATAGGCCACTTGCGTACGTCACGGCGTAGCCTCGACGCAGAAGTATAATCAGCCTTTCCTGGTCCCATTTTATACTCCACTCGCATTGCATGTATTTATCATTTGTTTACTCATTCCTATTTTGCATTGTTTGTCTTGCACTTTTGTTTGGCCTATTGGTGGAACAAATCGGAACATGGGGGTCATGCGGGGGGACATAAACTTATGCCCACTTGACTGTTTGCATCTGAGTTTTTCAAAAGCAATCTTCTGCCTCTCTAATTTTTTTTTTTCTAAATCGTCGAAGCTTGCTCATGCTGCATATTGCGATTTAGCTAATGCTGTCCATGACGCAGCATCAAAAATACAGCCTAAAAATAGTCTATTGGTAGATTTCCAATCGCAGCAGTTAGTAAGTAACATTTGCCTCGCCTAAAAATCACGGTTTTGTTTTTTAAAAAAAAAAAACATGGATATAATTTTCCTTTAAATTTCGTATTTTTGTAATTGTTCATCGCTCTATTCTTCATGTTTGCAGTCCAAAAGAATAAGGCTAAAATGATGAGTAATAAAATATACACATAAAATTATGTATTACAAATAAATATTACTGTAGAGTAAATGGAGAAATAGTTCAGAGATAGGGTTCAGAGATAGTGTTAGGGTTCAGAGATAGGGTTAGGGTTCAGAGATAGGGTTCAGAGATAGTGTTAGGGTTCAGAGATAGGGTTAGGGTTCAGAGATAGGGTTCAGAGATAGTGTTAGGGTTCAGAGATAGTGTTAGGGTTCAGAGATAGGGTTAGGGTTCAGAGATAGGGTTAGGGTTCAGAGATAGTGTTAGGGTTCAGAGATAGGGTTAGGGTTCAGAGATAGTGTTAGGGTTCAGAGATAGGGTTCAGGGATAGGGTTCAGAGATAGTGTTAGGGTTCAGAGATAGTGTTAGGGTTCAGAGATAGGGTTAGGGTTCAGAGATAGGGTTCAGAGATAGTGTTAGGGTTCAGAGATAGGGTTAGGGTTCAGAGATAGGGTTCAGAGATAGTGTTAGGGTTCAGAGATAGTGTTAGGGTTCAGAGATAGGGTTAGGGTTCAGAGATAGGGTTCAGAGATAGTGTTAGGGTTCAGAGATAGGGTTAGGGTTCAGAGATAGGGTTAGGGTTCAGAGATAGGGTTCAGAGATAGTGTTAGGGTTCAGAGATAGTGTTAGGGTTCAGAGATAGGGTTAGGGTTCAGAGATAGGGTTCAGAGTTAGGGTTAGGGTTCAAAGATAGGGTTAAGGTTAGGGTTTAGAGATAGGGTTAGGGTTTGGAGATAGGGTTAGGGTTCAGAGATAGGGTTAGGGTTCAGAGATAGGGTTCGGAGATAGGGTTAGGGTTCAGAGATAGGGTTATGGTTCAGAGATAGGTTTAGGGTTAGGGTTCAGAGATAGTGTTAGGGTTCAGAGATAGTGTTAGGGTTCAGAGATAGGGTTAGGGTTCAGAGATAGGGTTCAGAGATAGTGTTAGGGTTCAGAGATAGGGTTAGGGTTCAGAGATAGGGTTAGGGTTCAGAGATAGGGTTCGGAGATAGGGTTAGGGTTCAGAGATAGGGTTAGGGTTCAGAGATAGGGTTCGGAGATAGGGTTAGGGTTCAGAGATAGGGTTATGGTTCAGAGATAGGTTTAGGGTTAGGGTTCAGAGACAGGGTTAATGTGGCTGCTTGGGGGAAGGAGCTTTTCTTGTGTCTTGATGCAGTGGTTCTGATGGTCTGAACCATCTCCCCTCGGGGAGAGCTTTGATGAGTTCACAGCTGTGCTGAGAGGGGCCAACCATGGTCTTGCCAGGGGTGACACTGACGTTCTTTTCCCAGTACTCGTGGAAGCTGGTCCACCCGACCGACAAGTTCTGCAACAAGGACTGCCCCGGCACGGCGGAGGAGTACGAGAGAGCCACGCGCTACAACTACACCAGCGAGGAGAAGTTCGCCCTGGTGGAGGTGAGGCGTGGTGCTGGCAGGGGGGGCTTCCCGCTCTTTCCCGGGCACATCGCCACGGGCCTTGGGCCCGGTCCAGCCTGACAGAGCTCAGGTTTAATACGCAATTACAGCCTGCATGGAGCGCTGTAGGGCTGTTTCTCCTCTGCGAAATGGGTTTAACCTCATTAGAGTGGATTTAGGGCTTCCAGGCGATACGGTGGGGGAGGGAGGGGGGCTTCCTGTACTGTAAATCATTCTAGTTTGGGGTCTAGTTTTTCCTATTTTTAAGGTCACTGTGATGGTGCTCAGTTAGAGTCAGATGCACACTGCAAACAGAGAGCACTGCTAAGACCTGTTTCAAAGCCCTGGTATCTCCTGGTGATTTAAAGGCACTGTGAAGATCTCGCATGAGTAGCTCACTGGCAACAGTATCCAAGTGATGCCTGTACCAGAATCTGGAGGGAATATGGTATATGGGGCCGTACAAAGGATAGTGCATGAAGAAAGGTCAGGTGAGATAGCATGTTCTCCTCAAAATGTCACATTTAGGTGAGGCGTGTGGATCACTGCGTTTGCATACTGTGGACTAATAGGGCGATTTTACCATTGGGCCTTGGAGTAACGACCTTTGGTCCTTAAAGACTGTTGCTCCAAAGAATAGCTGGCCACGGTTTCTTAAAAACGTACAACACTTTGGATAATATTTTAAAAATCGTTCACTTTAGATGCCTGAGAATAATGATCTCTTTGTGTTATGAGGCTCCATCCTCTTTGAGTGAAAGATTTCTTCGCCTTTTTACAGCAGTGGGTAGTTCAGGTATAGAAAGTAACAATCCACACCCAGAAATCCAGTCCACAAAATCCAAGACTTTGTTTCAACCAACTGGTTGAATACTCTTGTGACTGTGACTCTTTATACTCAACTGGTTGGTTGAAACAAAGTCTTGTTGTGGATTTTTACTTTCTGGACCTGAACTCCCTCTTCTCTTTTATGATCACATCCGTGGTTCCGCTTGTCCCACTTCGCAGGTCATCGCCATGATAAAGGGCCTCCAGGTTCTCATGGGCCGCATGGAGAGCGTCTTCAACCAGGCCGTCCGGAACACCATCTACGCAGAGCTGCAGGACTTCGCACAGATGACCTTGAGGGAGCCGCTGCGACAGGCTGTACGCAAGAAGAAGAACGTCCTCATTAGGTAGCGCAGTGGCTCCGTCCTAGTGCCCTGTGCCATTTAGGTGTCCGTGCAGATGCCCGAGATAAAAACCGTGTTCACTAATGATCATAAAATTAAACAGTCAGTAAACACAATTTATGGAACCTAATCGAGGGCCCAGGAGTATAAGGTCAGTGGTAAAATCCTTCTGCTCACTCATAAATGTCATTTACAGCCATCCGTACACACACACACTCACACACACGCACATAAACACACACACACACACAATGGATCCACCTGTAACAGGACAATAATATTACAGTAATAAAATCACTAGCATTACTGTGTGAATCTGCATCCATTCATCATGTGTCTAAAAGTATCAGCATAAATATAAAATAAATTAGACGTATGTGCATAAATAACAATTTCTAGAAAGTGGGATTTAAAGACAAGATGTGAAAGTATTTCTTTGTCGAACAGAGTAAGTGACTGCAGCGTTGGTGCCATTATCCCCAGTGTCCTTCAGGCAACCAGGAAGACTATTTGTGACTGGGATGGGGCGAGAGAGCCGCCCAACGACCCCTGCCTGCGGGGAGAGAAGGACCCCAAGGGCGGCTTCGAGATTAAAGTTCCCCGCCGCAGCGTTGGCCCCTCTAGTACTCAGGTCAGCTGACAGGCCGTTCAGGTGATGGGGTGCTACCACGCGGGCCCTGTTCCTGGCACAGTTCCCATTTCCTCACAGTTTCCCGGCACAGTCCCCATTTCCTCACAGGCTCCCGGCAGAGTCCCCATTTCCTCACAGCCCCCTGGCACAGTCCCCATTTCCTCACAGTCTCCTGGCACAATCCTCATTTCCTCATAGTCTCCTGACACAGTCCCCATTTCCTCACAGTCCCCTGGCACAGCCCCCATTTCCTCACAGTCTCCCGGCACAGTCCCCATTTCCTCACAGTCTCCTGGCACAATCCTCATTTCCTCATAGTCTCCTGACACAGTTCCCATTTCCTCACGGCTCCCGACACAGTCCCCATTTCCTCACAGCCCCCTGGCACAGTCCCCATTTCCTCACAGCCCCCTGGCACAGTCCCCATTTCCTCACAGCCCCCTGGCACAGTCCCCATTTCCTCACAGTCTCCTGGCACAATCCTCATTTCTTCATAGTCTCCTGACACAGTTCCCATTTCCTCACAGTCTCCCGACACAGTCCCCATTTTCTCACAGTCCCCATTTCCTCACAGTCTCCTGGCACAGTCCCCATTTCCTCACAGCCCCCTGGCACAGTCCCCATTTCCTCACAATCTCCTGGCACAATCCTCATTTCTTCATAGTCTCCTGACACAGTTCCCATTTCCTCACGGGCTCCCAACACAGTCCCCATTTCCTCACAGTCTCCTGGCACCGTCTCCATTTCCTCACAGTCTCCTGGCACAGTCCCTATTTCCTTACAGTCTCCTGACACAGTCCCCATTTCCTAACCCAGTCCCCAGCTCACAAATCCTCCCTACCTCAACATCCATCTCGACAGTCTGCTGATAATCTGTCTTCACACAGTCTTCTGATGCAGTCCCTGTTTCCTCATAGTCTTCTAACATAGTCTGTCTCCATACAGTCTCATGTGTCCCCACTATCTGTCTCCTTATAGTCTCCTGACACAGTCTACTTACAGATTCTGTCTCTTCACAATCTTTTCATGTGGTCTTTGTGTCCTCACAGTCTACTGACACAGTCTGTGTCCTCAGTGTCTCAGTCCCCTGACTCTGTCCCCTCCCACACAGCTATACATGGTGCGTACCATGCTGGAGTCCCTGATCGCCGATAAGAGCGGCTCTAAGAAGACTCTCCGCAGCAGCCTGGATGGCCCAATCGTTCTGGCCATCGAGGACTTCCATAAACAGTCTTTCTTCTTCACCCACCTGCTCAACTTCAGCGGTACCACAGCGCTGGCAGCCCTGCCCCATTGTGCAAAACGCCAGATGGCGGGAATGTGAATTTTAAACTCCAATCGCAGCATAGAAACTCGATTTAATCGCATGTCTGTGTTTCTGAAATTTTCTGTGTGCGTGGAGGTTGTATATTCTCCCCATATCACATGGCATTTCTCCTGCTGTCAAAAGACACACGATCAAGCTAAACTGTCCTCCCCCCGTTTCCCTGCAGAGACCCTGCAGCAGTGCTGTGACCTCTCCCAGCTCTGGTTCCGCGAGTTCTTCCTGGAGCTGACCATGGGCCGTAGGATCCAGTTCCCCATCGAGATGTCAATGCCCTGGATCCTCACCGACCACATCCTGGAGACCAAAGAGGCATCCATGATGGAGTAAGCATTCTTGACTGTTCACTCCGGCTGAGGGTCAGTGTTCTTCTGGCCATAGACTGGCTCCTTCAGCACCTTCACCGAATATCTCCCCGCATTTTACTCATCTCTCCAGGTACGTTTTGTATCCCCTGGACCTCTACAATGATAGTGCTTACTACGCTTTGACCAAGTTCAAGAAGCAGTTCCTCTATGACGAAATCGAGGCAGAGGTAATATCCCAAGGGTTGTCCTTGCTCTGATTTAACATCCCAAAGTCATAATTCCGTCAAGACAGACAGACTGTGATCTCGGTCAACAAATTTATACCTGGATTGTTTCGTTTCAGGTTAATCTCTGTTTTGACCAGTTTGTCTACAAGTTATCAGATCAGATATTTGCCTACTACAAGGCAATGGCTGGGAGGTAAGTGGATGTTAATCATTTTCAGACTTAATCTTCTCCCAGTATGTATTATACAAACTGGTTCTAATGCCGGAATGTTTTTACCCAAAACTAACGTATCTAAGGTTGAATCTCATGTCTGGAAGGTGAGAGATTGGTGACCGTCACCTTACCGGTCCCGTCCTTTTCTCCCGCAGCGTCCTGCTGGACAAACGCTTCCGTGCAGAGTGTAAAAACGACGGCGTGATTATCCCGTACCCTCCCTCCAACCGTTACGAGACGCTGCTGAAGCAGAGGCACGTCCAGGTACGTAGGTATACGTTCACGCAAACACACACTGATATAAGCCTAGTGCTGAAATCCGGACCAAGATTTTGCTATGAGTCACATTCATAGAGTGCTCAACTGGTTAGTTTAAGCAAAATCTTGGTCTGGATTTTTACTTTCTGGACCTGGACTATCTACCTCTGGGAGTAGCACAAACATTTCAGCACTTGGCTTATATCAGTATGTGTTTCCAACAGCGTGAATAGCTATTTATTAAGTCAAACCAATATTATTAGCATAATTAGCTAATACAAGCTGATAGGTCATTAATCCAGCACCCAGTCAATGTGGCTTGAGTTTTGTGAGGTCCTACATACCGAATACTGCCCTTATATGGATAGGGACCGTGGCAGTGTGTCCTACATACCGAATACTGCCCTTATATGGATAGGGACCGTGGCAGTGTGTCCTACATACCGAATACTGCCCTTATATGGATAGGGACCGTGGCAGTGTGTCCTACATACCGAATACTGCCCTTATATGGATAGGGACCGTGGCAGTGTGTCCTACATACCGAATACTGCCCTTATATGGATAGGGACCGTGGCAGTGTGTCCTACATACCGAATACTGCCCTTATATGGATAGGGACCGTGGCAGTGTGTCCTACATACCGAATACTGCCCTTATATGGATAGGGACCGTGGCAGTGTGTCCTACATACCGAATACTGCCCTTATATGGATAGGGACCGTGGCAGTGTGTCCTACATACCGAATACTGCCCTTACATGGATAGGGACCGTGGCAGTGTGTCCTACATACCGAATACTGCCCTTATATGGATAGGGACAGTGGCAGTGTGTCCTACATACCGAATACTGCCCTTATATGGATAGGGACAGTGGCAGTGTGTCCTACATACCGAATACTGCCCTTATATGGATAGGGACCGTGGCAGTGTGTCCTACATACCGAATACTGCCCTTATATGGATAGGGACCGTGGCAGTGTGTCCTACATACCGAATACTGCCCTTATATGGATAGGGACCGTGGCAGTGTGTCCTACATACCGAATACTGCCCTTATATGGATAGGGACCGTGGCAGTGTGTCCTACATACCGAATACTGCCCTTATATGGATAGGGACCGTGGCAGTGTGTCCTACATACCGAATACTGCCCTTACATGGATAGGGACCGTGGCAGTGTGTCCTACATACCGAATACTGCCCTTATATGGATAGGGACAGTGGCAGTGTGTCCTACATACCGAATACTGCCCTTATATGGATAGGGACAGTGGCAGTGTGTCCTACATACCGAATACTGCCCTTATATGGATAGGGACCGTGGCAGTGTGTCCTACATACCGAATTCTGCCCTTATATGGATAGGGACCGTGGCAGTGTGTCCTACATACCGAATACTGCCCTTATATGGATAGGGACCGTGGCAGTGTGTCCTACATACCGAATACTGCCCATATATGGATAGGGACCGTGGCAGTGTGTCCTACATACCGAATACTGCCCTTATATGGATAGGGACATTGACAGTGTTTCCTACATATCGAATACTGCCCTTATATGGATAGGGACCGTGGCAGTGTGTCCTACATACCGAGTACTGCCCTTATAAGGATAGGGACCGTGGCAGTGTGTCCTACATACCAAATACTGCCCTTATATGGATAGGGACTGTGGCAGTGTGACTGTAAGCTTATCTCTAGCACTGGGTGCCCCTTAAAAATCTCTTGGTCAATGACCCAATGATATTAAGCAAGGCTCATAAGCCCCAGCTCCAGGGATGCCACATGCTAGCTGACCCTGCGCTGTGACCCCCCCAGCCCCAGGGGGCGCTGCATGCTGGCTGACCCTGCGCTGTGACCCCCCCAGCCCCAGGGGGCGCTGCATGCTGGCTGACCCTGCACTGTGACCCCAAGCTTGCTCTTATTTCTATATGTGGAACAATAAAGCACAGCCATAAATAAAATTCTATTCGTCTGAGAAGGTAAAACACAGTATGTTAAGGACTTTTTCAGAGTTAAAACTGCAGCCATTGGTATTGTTGGGAGTGATCAGGCATGTCTCTCCGCAGCTCCTAGGACGCTCCATCGACCTGAACCGCCTCATCACGCAGAGGATCTCAGCCGCCATGTACAAATCCCTGGACCAAGCCATCAGTCGCTTCGAGAGCGAGGACCTCACATCCATCGTGGTGCGGAGACCTTCCCGGCTGTGGTGTGATGGAGATCGTGTGGCCGACACTTTACTTTAATGATCCTTCTAGTCTGCAAAGCCTAGGAGATACGGCCTTCGGCCCGTACATTTTTGCTGCCTTTAAGCCCCTCCCCCTCAGTCCCTAACTCCGCCCACTGACCGCCTCCCACAGGAGCTGGAATGGTTGATAGAAGTGAACCGCCTAACTCACCGCCTGCTCTCCAAGCACATGACCCTGGACAGCTTCGACGCCATGTTCCGCGAGGCCAACCACAACGTCTCCGCCCCCTACGGCCGCATCACCCTGCACGTCTTCTGGGAGCTCAACTTCGACTTCCTCCCCAACTACTGCTACAACGGCTCCACCAACCGGTCAGTGTGTGCGCCCAAGTCTTCGTCCTTCTGGATCTTTCTGGCTCCTCCTCCCATACACTAGGGGCCACCTAGCATTTTTGGCGCTTAAAAATTACTACACAAAAAATCGGCAATAATGTTTATAAACAATCAAAGAATGTCACAAATATCATACATTGGATGATAGTACATAGCTGGAGCAACAGCTGAATAAAGGTCTGCAATCTCTAAAAACTGGAGGTGTTTCCACAATTTTGGCTACATTTTATTTTCCTGTTAACTTATATCATTATTTATTTATTATATTATTATTTGCTTTTGTTCTTATGCTACCTTTGTTATTTCTCTTTAGCTCACCGTTTTGTTACTATATCCGTAAAATATGATGTTCATTATTTCTGCTTGTACTTTTTATAACTTTAATCTTTTCATTCTTTTATATTTTATTGCATTTTATTTGTTTATTTCGCTTATCTGTTTTGTTCAGGTTTATTTAATCTCTTTATAATTTCATTGACCTGTGCGTGAGCTGCTTTCCTGCCATCGGTTTTATTTCAGTCGCATATGTGAAGCTCTTTGAGCTGCATTCTATGTATGAAATGATTATTATTATTATTATTATTTCAGATTTGTAAGGACGGCGATTCCTTTTACCCAGGAACCCCAGAGGGATAAACCAGCCAATGTTCAACCTTATTACCTGTATGGGTCCAAGGTGCGAATGTCTGATACACATCAAAACTTCCCAGAATTCCTCTGTCTTTATTTGCAGCTTTGCCCATTGTAGATGTTTCCCCATTCAGCATCATGTCATCTGAAACCTTGCACGCGTGTTCCTCAGAACTGATGAGTGTCCTGCCTCCGCAGCCCCTGAACATCGCCTACTCCCACATCTACAGCTCCTACCGGAACTTTGTGGGCCCGCCCCACTTCAAGACCGTCTGCCGTCTCCTTGGTTACCAGGGAATCGCCGTTGTGATGGAGGAGCTTCTCAAGATCGTCAAGAGCTTGGTATGAAGAAGCTGCGTGTTAGTCTGCGTTGTGCATCGCAGTCACGGCATGCTGCTCCCTGCCCAGATCGTCGGGGCTGTTTTGTTTTCCACCATCTCTGCATTCAAAATAGTCAACATCTAGTGAATGTTACATTTTTAAGTGAAGTATTGGAATTCCCTGGACGAGGAATATGTATGGTTTTGAGATCGGTCTGCCACAGACACGTTGTATGGGTGAAGTTATGAAACGGATCAAATTATGAGCCAAATCGCACCGAAATTGAAGCAGCGATGTTTGGTGGTTGCGCGTGAACCTGGTGATCCTGATTACTTTGAGACAAGTCACACGAAGTTGGGCTATTAATAAAGATGTTTTTGGATGGGTGGAGAGAGCTTTGCTGGGGGGTGGAGAGGGGGGTAGAGATTGTACAGATATTGAGGTGATGGATGTTTGTGGGGTAGGGGCGACAAGGCCGTCTGGGAAATACGTTGCTGTTGTTCCTGACGGAATCGAGTTTGTAACCTGTCGTCTGCAGTCGTCTCTGAGATGTAACCGTCTACGCAGGAACCCGTTGGCTGACCTTAGGTCCACATCTGAATGGGTTTGCAGATGCAGACATTTTCGAATTCACAACACAAGCAAACCTGCCTGGGTGTGTTTGGCTTATAAAACGGGGTGGGGGGGGGGCACACTGCTTATAATTATCCATTGTAATAACCCTCACAAAGCAGAACTGTGTTATTCCTCTTTCTGCTACCTAACTCTTTGTTAAGCACAGCCTTTACATACAGACTTAGGTAAGCAGGCCAGGTCATTACCCACCCCCAATTAGGTCTTGGGTGATGGGGGGTGTCCTATTTGTTATTCACCACAAATGAGGCTTTGCATTGTTTACCTTTCATGTGCTAAAAACCCACACACTTCAATCGGGCGACGCCCTCGTTTTTCTTGACTTCCTCGAGCGCAGGTTTAACGATCCTGGAACATGTTCGGGGTCTGAAATTCACAGCAGGGAGGTAATCATTCCTGAGGCAGCCTGCTGGCTCTCCGGATGAGTCCGCGGGCAGCGATCGGTCATCCCAGTCGATGGCCGTGTTCACGTTCCTGCGATAAAATAAATACCAAAAGCAACATCTAATTAATCACGAGTGAAAGTTCTCAGTGTAAGAAAGAGCCAAGGTTATAAACCGCGCAACCTGTTTTTGTTAAACGGGCTCAGACTTGCTTTTATTACCTGCGGTGTCGCTCGGGTATTGTTAACAGAAAGGTAGTTTACGGCTTGGCCACATTGTAAACTAGACGTGCTTTTGAAGCTGTCGTCCTACAGGTAGATATCTGTGAAACGTCGGCGTTATCCGTTATCCAGCTTCCAGCAAGTGATTCACACGAAAGCTTTGGCCTGACACTGTGCCGAATGTGTTTATTCTAGTTGCCATGACAGGTGCTATTTATTCAAAGACATTGCTTGGCTTATCTCCATCTGCAGGTTGAGTCTGGGTCATTAACACACATTTCTCCAGTGTAGAGTGATGGCTTGCCTTCTCTGTCTCCTTAATCTTTGCACGTAGACCTAAATATTAGGTGTCCACTGGATGTATGGGGAGAATCATCGGTCTGGGTGAGGACCATATAAAACTAATCTTGTTGACTTTTGTAGCACTGCAGCTATCTGTGTTTCTCTGAAGGGTTGTGTTGTTTTTGATCGCAGCGATTTCACAGGTGCTACAGGCACCATTTTGGTGCTTGTGGTTGCCCGATTTTTTTTGAGTATAACCCTGACAGGGAAAACAGCATTTGCCCTGTTCTTCCTTCTTTGGAAAGACCTCGCCAAACAGGTTGAAAGGGTAAGAATGGATGGCATGAGAGTGGAAGCCAGGAAGCGGAAGCTTCTGGCCAGGATGTGCCAGGGATTCGGAGTCATTCCTTGTCCATCCTGTTTTTCAGCTACAGGGCACCATTCTGCAGTATGTGAAGACTCTCATAGAGGTCATGCCAAAGATCTGCCGGCTTCCGCGGCACGAATATGGTTCTCCAGGTGAGGTCACTGGCTGGTGATTGAAGATGATTCCCTTTAATCATCTCCTGAGCTGTGCAATATTGATCTTCACCCTTGGTGGCTCTAGCTACATGGTTCTAGCAGAGAGGTCAAGACGTGCCAGAACATGTTTGTTTTCATCTAAGATTCTCGTGGGGTGGGGTGGGGTGGGGTGGGGCAGTGTATCACTCAGCGGGCTAAGCCTCTGGGCCTGTGGTCAGAGGGTCACCAGTTTGAGCCCAGCCTCAGCGTAATAGTCACATGTCTGTGAGCCCTTGACCAATGACCTTAACCCCCAGCTCCATGGGTACTGCTGCAGGTGGCTGCCCTTCCTGTCAAGCTTAGTGTCAACTACATATGTGTCTGTGTGTCACGGAGAGCGAGATGGGGTAGGAAAAACAAAGATTTCCCCACAGGGATCAATAAAGTGTTATTATTATTATTATTATTATTATTATTATTATTATTATTATTATTATAAGCTGTGTTTAAGTCTGTTGTGCCACTTTAAATCACAGTTAGAATGGAGTGACCCGTCCATCGAGGGGGGCCGATCGCTCCGCCCCACCTTCACACGTTGCATCACTTTCGCAGGAATCCTGGAGTTCTTCCACCATCAGCTGAAGGACATCATCGAGTACGCCGAGCTGAAGACCGACGTCTTCCAGAGTCTGCGGGAGGTCGGCAACGCCATACTTTTCTGCCTGCTGGTCGAGCAAGCGCTGGTGAGGCTGACCGCGCCGTTTCACACGCCACGCTGCACCTCCCGTTCGATCACAGGGCTCAGGCGAGAGGCACTCGCTGGCGGGTGCTATGTTTGGACAAGACGTTACCATCTCTGGTGCCGCACCGTCTCTGGTTCTGGCCTCTCGTTCCTCCACTTCTCACGTAATTCTCCTAATAAATGAGGCACCAGCATTTGAACCAATTGAACAACAGTGGAGTGTATATTTCAAGGGCAGCGTGTGGCTCAGTGGGCCTCTGTGTGCCTGTAATCACAAGGTCGTCGGTTCAAACCCAGCCTCAGCACGTCTGTGGGTCCTTGAGCAAGACCCTCAACCCCCAGCTCCCTGGGTGCCGCTACGGGTGGCTGCCCTTCGCGGACAGCTTACTCTACAAAGAGCAAGTTGAGGGAGGCGTAAAAACAATTTCCCCACGGGGATCAATAAAGTATCTATTATTATTATTATTATTATTCCATTCCCTACTGCACATCCTACAGTACGTTGAGAGCCAGAAATTCCGCAGCTTGATATATGAATGCCCAGGGTATCAGGGCACGCCCGTCCGCTTCTGCTGTCTGCAGTTGTCCTATAGCCTGTGTCTTGAGACCCTGTCTGTGATGACATTTGGTCAGCTTATGCCAGTTTAGTAACCACACCCAGAGACCTTTCGTCCCAATACGCACAGCTTCTCTTTTTACTATAAATAACCTTCCTGTGAAAATACCTGCTCTCTACAATGTTGAACACAATTGTTAATTCGAAATGCTTTAATTTTGGTTACATCTCCAAGTAGAAAATACCCAGTGGTCACTGCAGTTGAGTAAATTATATTAAACAGTTAAAACACATCTCAGCTGAAATGTTGGACTCAAAAGATAGAGCTCGGAGCCGCCTCGGTCAGGCCACAGTGTGGTCTCAGTGTGGTCTCAGTGAAGTCTCAGGACACGGTGAGGTCTAAGTGAAGTCTAAGTAAAATCTCAGTCAAGTCTCAGTGAGGTCTCAGTAAGGGCACAGTGAAGTATAATTGAAGTCTAGTGAAGTCTCAGTGAGGTCTCAGTAAGGGCACAGTGAAGTATAATTGAAGTCTAGTGAAGTCTAAGTGAAATTTTAGTTAGGTGTCTGTGAAGCCTCAGTAAGGACACCGTGAAGTCTAAGTGAAGTCTAGTGAACTATAAGTGAAGTCTCAGTGAGGTCTCAGTATGGTCTCATGTGATCTCAGTGAGGTTTCGGTAAGGACACGGTGAAGTCTAAGAGAGGTCTCAGTGTGATGTCAGTGTGGCCACAGTAACTTGTCATGTGATATCATTGAGGCCCCAATCTGGTCTTGGTGAAGTTTCAGTGAGGTTCAGGTGAGGCTTTGCTTTCACTCGGTCGTGTCCCAAAGGTGGGATTTCATTTCTCTGTCATAATGGGACTGTTTTCATGTAATGAATCTCATTGTTATCTGTAACACACAGGTAATCAGGGGCCTGGAGTGTCTATTTGTGTTTCTGTGTTTGTCTGAATGTGTGTGTGTGTGTGTGTGTGCGTGTGTGTGAATGCAGGCGTGCGTCAGTGTTTTGATACTGTACGTGTGCCCAGGGTGGGTTGGCTGTAATCAGATCGTGCTTCTTCTTGAAACACTACCTTTCTCTCATTACATGCTGGCAAATACTGCAGGTGGTAAGAGATTAGCCATTTCCATGATAGCAAAAAGAAAAAAAAAGCTAACGATTCAGTTATGAGCACACCGGTTTCAGTTCCTGTTGTGTCACCTGTTCTGTTCATCATTTAAACTGCCATGGAATGTGTAACTTAGTTTCACAGCTTTTACCTGAGGGGAACAGGATGCCATTTATAAGCAGGAAAAGTATCTGGTCAAATTGTAACCCAGAATCACACATAAACAGCAAACAAAAAGAAAACACAAATTGGACAAAAGTAAGATTTGGCTTAACTCCCATGGTTTCCATGGCAACAAGTGTTTTCTTTGTGTGGGCATTTGTTACGTTTTGTGTGGAAGCATTTATGCTTTTTTATGTCTCTCACAGTGGTAATCTGTTTACTTTGGTATTTTGTGAATTTCCTCTACACATTTTGTTTTGCTTGTTCGTTTGCATGGTGGTTCTTCATTTTGTTTACTTCTGATAGAGACTTCCCTTCGTGTTCGGATGAACTTCCAGTGAACTTATTAACCCAGAACTCAGCCTGTCGATTCATTCGTCAAACACTCCCCCCTACATGTCCGCCTGCTGGTCAAATGAGGCACATCTGATAGTGAACGTTGGCTTTAACACGTCGCATTACACCGCTGCCATGTTTAATGGGGCATATTGGCAGATATTTTTGCATTTTGGGCATATTTTTAATGGGCTTGTAGCACTGATTGCAAAATGAAGCAGGATGTGCTAAGGGGTGGGGCCACATGAGGCTGAAAGCTGATTGGCCCCCAAAATGCCTCCTCTCCTGTCATTCACCGATTCGAAACATATCATTGGCTGATGATAAGGATGGCCGTTACTATGTCGCCTACCTTAAAAAAAATCCTAGAATTGCCGATTAGATGTGCTTTCTCCCAAATCGGTCGTTCCCAGCTGTGCCTCTGTCTCCAATTCACGGACCAACTTTCATTTGCCCTCCATGCAGTAATTCCTCCCTGCAAACTTCACAGATGGCAGAGTTTCCGTTTGCCATTTGAAACGAGAATCACTAGCCTCAGACTCGCTAATTAACCTTTAGCATCCTTTATTTTAAACGCTACTATGGTTCGTCGCTACCTGTAATAAAAACAGCCCGGCGGTTTTTAAACTTTCACCTGATGACTGGAAATAGTTATTGTTTTGTAGGATAATACTGTCCTTTATTGTAATTCTCCATGCGTAATGATCTCTGAGAATGGGCGGCAGCTGGCCTGGACTGTAGCAATCTGTGCTCTTTCAGTTATAGTAACATTTTGATGTTTAACAAATTTTAAAAGATTACGCTAAAAGAGCATTTTTGCAAACTCACATTCAGTCGTTGCCTGGCATTCTGATCACCTATTTGTGTGAGTTAGCGTAATGGGATTTGTAAAGCATGACTGAAAAACGAAAAAAAAATAATGTAATATATAAATGAAAAATACAACTGAAATGAATATATTTGCAGAGGGAATAACTGAAAATACAGTCATGTGAAGTAGATCAGTGTTGTCTGCTGAGTAATTTTGCTTTTATTTATATATGGTGGTAGCTTTTTGTGTCTGTGTGTTTTGTGTCATCACCTTTAGGTTTCTTCCGAAAACACTAACTGAAACGAGGTACAGATGGGTGCTCAGGGCCAGCGATGCCGCTGTTTGGACAGGCCTGTGTGGGCGGAGCTTAAGCAGTGACTGGCAGCCATTTTAACGTGTGTGTGTGTCGGTTTTAAGTGCACAGACTGGCGTGATTTCATCGCACGTGCACCCGTGCATTAACGCTCGCATTCTCGTCCCTCGTTACACATCAGTTTTTCGTCATTTCACAGCTGCGGCCTGAAGAGTGGTTTTTTTTCTCCTTTATAATTTGTGTGTGAGCTGTCCTTAGTATATTAATGTACTTAGATATAGGTTCATGTTGATCAAGTCTGTGTTTGAATCCAGTCCCAGGAAGAAGTCTGCGATTTGCTTCATGCTGCCCCCTTTCAAAACATCCTTCCTAGAGTTTACATTAAAGGTATTTATTCCTTATCTTATCTTACCTTACTTTACCTCACCTTCTCACATAAAACATGGAGCACCAGAAAAACAACACCAACAATTGTTGTTATTATTATTGTTGTTTTTATTATTGTTGCTTGGGTGGTGCACTGGTTAGCCTCACACCTGTGGGACATGGGTTCAAATCTCTGCCATTGTTCTGTGTGTGGAGTTTGCATGTTCTCCCAATGTCATCGTGAGGTTTCCTTTGGGTAACCACGGTTCCCCCTCCCCACCACAGTCCAAAAACATGCTGAGCTTAATTGCAGTTGCCAAATTGCCTGTGTGAGTGTGCCCTGCAATGGGTTGGCACCCCATCCTGGGTTGTTCCCTGCCTTGTGCCCATAGGTTCCAGACTCCCTGCAACCCTAAATCGGCTAAGCGGTTGCAGAGAATGGATAAATGGGTATTATTGTTGCTGCTGTTATCAAATGTGTAATAAAGTATGTCTTGGAGATTTGTGTACTGTTCAGGGTTCACTGTTCTGTCATCATTATTTTGTGCAGAGGGGGAGCGTCTCGATGTGCGGATGAAGAGGCTGGAGGCAAAATATGCCCCCCTGCATCTGGTACCCCTGATAGAAAGATTAGGGACACCGCAGGTGAGGTCGGTCTTTCCCGACGTTCCCCTTTTTTTTCCTCTACGCCCATCTCTCTCGTTCTCGCAACGGCTCTCGGGTTCACGACGGCTCGGCCTTCCGCGGGTTTCATGGCGCGGTGAGCGTGTGCGTGCCAGGAAACGGACAGCGGAGTAGCGAGTGTGAGCCGGGGAGCTGGGGGCTGCGTCGCTAGATCCGGGCGTTTCTCTGGGAAAGCCGGAGAACTGGTTTGTTGGGAAAGGCTGTGGGGATGATGGCATGCACATTTTCCCAGTGCAGAAGCATTAGAGGCAATAAAAAAAAACAGGTTTGACTGGAAGTAAATTGCATAGCAGCTGTGAGGGGGCTGGTTAGTTACTGAAGGCCCGTGCAGCGTGATTACTTTGTACCGTAAGATAACTGACGCTGAACCCTGACTAGTCGTACTGTTTCCATTAACCTAGATTTTGTGCATTTTGCACAGATGCAGACTGGAAAGCCATTAATGGAAACACTCAAGTTTCGTAAAAATATCGCAAAAAAGTTTTTATGTCCCTTTCATATGACTTTTATAGTTTAAAAAGAAGTTATTTACAAAATTGCAATGGAAATTAAATTTGCGAATTGGTCGATATGTGGAACATGATCATTAGTTCTTCGAGAGCTTTCGCTTACAGAAAGCCTGTTCCATGTTGAAGTATGAGACACGCATAGTAATCCCATACTTGTTTTCATTGGTCATTTGGCATACTGGGAATTTTCCCAGTGGACCAATGCATATGTGGACTGGTAAAATGTATCATGTGGTACCCCAAGGTCCAGTCTAGGGCCCATTTTTATTGTCAAGCCAGCCCTGATCTCACGGGATGATAAATGGCAAGTATGATTCACTTGACATCTGCTACAAGAAACACAACTTGTTCACAATTTTACTTAATCACAGTTTCACTATGTTGCCTATAATTTGAACAAAACTGAATCTATCGCTTTTAAATGTGTGAAATCTGATGCTTTCAGCTGCTGAATGAAGAGGTCTTGCTAAGGTTTTCCACCCCAGAGCTGCAGATGGACCTTTTGAGAAAAGGTTTTTTTTTTTAGCCTGACCTTTCTTCACAGAGTCCTCAAGCCCTCCCTGCCTAGAGTAGCTTGCCCTCTTTTTCTCACTGTCTGGGGGGGGGGCGTTGGCACATGGGTCCCCTTAACATGTATTTTCAGCTGCCAGACTCTTATACTAACAGCTTGCTTTCAAAGGTCCTCCTGTATTGTGTAGAGCATAGCCAGAAATTCTGGGCCCCCTGTCACCTTGTCTCCCTCCAACCCCACAGGGGAATTTGCCAAGTAGATGTGTAATATTTCCCAAGTGTATACATAACTGGTAACCAACTGGAAGAGTGAAATTGATTTGAATCTGCATCAAGTGATCGATCATCCACCATAGATCCAGCTGGTTATTTGTGTATCTTTAAAAAAAATTTGCATGCTTGATGGAATTTAGCCCCCAGGGGACATTATAATTCTTCCTATATAGGGCCCCTGATAAGTTCTGGACCCCCTGAATCTGCCAGGGTATACATGAATCTGTAATGGTACTCATGTCCCTCTGACGCCCCTGGTATTGTGTTCACAGCTTCATAACCTTGGTGCCATAAAATAGCTGCTATTCGCAGTCATCGGTAATGACCCACTTTCCCCCTGCGTCCGGCTACAGCAAATCTCCATCGCCCGTGAGGGGGACCTGCTGACCAAAGAGCGGCTGTGCTGCGGCCTCTCCATGTTCGAGGTGATCCTGACCCGCGTGCGCAGCTACCTTCAGGACGCCGTGTGGCGCGGCCCCCCCCCCACCAACGGCGTCATGCACGTGGACGAGTGCGTGGAGTTCCACCGCCTCTGGAGCGCCATGCAGTTCGTCTACTGCATCCCCGTGGGAACCCATGAGTTCACGGCGGAGTAAGTACCCCTTCGCTACTACCCGGGGGCCGAGGCATCAGAAGTCTGTTTATTGTAAAATGCCTCTGAGATTTAAGACTCATTTATATTTCTGCGTCGAGGCTACGCCGTGACCTACAGAAATGGCCAACGCTGTTGCAAGCATTTATACTTGTGCGCTGGTGTGTTTGTGTCACTCAGCAATTATCCCGCTAAAACACCATGTGATACATAGTTTTTGGATGTTGTATTTATTGTCTTCCCACCCTGCGATTTATACAAACAGTTGTTGAATCATGCAATTGAAACAAACAAACAAACAAACAAAAACAAACATTTAACAAAGTATCTGTTAGTGGAATTCTGGTTACATTTGTGCTGCTACATACTTACCGCAGACAAATTTGGCCGCTACAAAGTCACTCTTTATGCATTTTCCCTTATAAAGTTAGTGCCTGTACTACTTTTTACTTTCATAGTCTCATAAAGTACGAATAAACTTAATGGGGGTAAGTGAAATCGGCGCTGGCATCCTGAGTGTTTTGTAGATCTGTTGCTATGATACCTGGGGGGGTGGTATTTAATGCTAGATATAAATAGCACTTCAGTTTCAATTAGCGATATAAGCACACCTGGGAAGTACGCTTTCTTCGCTCCCATTAAAAAAAAAATTAATTAATACTACAAGCAGACCAATCACAGTTCTTGTGGTCTGCTTCACTGCGACGTGTAGCTACTTTTCTGGGGAGGAGCGCGTCGGGCTGTGGCGTGGGTCCACAGCGATGTCGTACTTACAGCAGCGATTCGACGCAGAACCATAAATCGGCCTTAAGACTGAGAGCAGGCTTTCGGTCTTCTGATTGGTCTTCTGCAGACGACCAATCAGATCAAAAGATCACTGGATTTATATTCGTTGCCTGACCCCCCTGCTGCGCTCTCTCGTCCGTCTGAGCAGGCAGTGCTTCGGGGACGGCCTGAACTGGGCCGGCTGCTCCATCGTGGCGCTGCTCGGACAGCAGCGGCGCTTCGACCTCTTTGACTTCTGCTACCACTTGCTGAAGGTGCAGAGGCAGGACGGCAAGGACGAGATCATCAAGAACGTGGTGCGTTTGTATATATGTACACAGGCTCACTGCACACTATCAGCACACACAGTACAGCACTGGACAAAAGTTTGGACACACTTACCCATAGAAAGCTTTATTTGTACGCTTCTCTTTATTTTAGAATAATTTTACTCATCAAAACTATAAAATAACATATATGGAATTGTGCAAAAACAATAATAATTTGTTGAGGGCAGCTCTGTGGGTTGGGACTCAGAAGGTTGCTGGTTCAAATCCCATTGTCAGCAGAGTGATCCCATCATGGAAACCATGAGTGAGGCCCTTAACCCCAATTGCTCCAGGGACTGACTGACCCTACTGTCTCCTCTACGCCGTTTCATGTCCTGAAAGAGGTCCCACATATAAGCTGAGCTCTCATTGGCTGCTTTTCCATCACTCTCTGGTCAAACTCCTCCAAAACCATCTCTAACTGTGTTTAGGTCAGGCGGCCAGGTCATGTATTCAGGCAACGCAACACTATCACTCTCTTTTGTAGGAGGTTTGGCGTGTCCAAACCTTTGACTCAGATTTGTCTCAGATTGCTTTTGTACATTGTTAACTAACCACGGCGCGACATACAGGCAAGGAGTGACAATAAAAGCAGGGATTCACAATTTAAGAACTGCAAGAATACAGGACAGTGCAGAACAAGGGGGGCTGGACTTAGCACTGTATATTCATAGTGCAGGAATGTGTAATCAGTGGTTCCTAACAAACAGTGTGGCGACTGTTTGTGTAGAGCACTGTCACTCAGGCACTGTCTGCCAGACACCCTCACGCTACAATGCATGAATGAATCACGGTACTTTTCTAAACGGGAGTGGTGATGAATCAGTGTTCAGGCGTCTGTTAAAACCTGTTCCTTCAGCCAGCATACATGGGAGGTGTACATCTCTCGCCCGAAATGGAACAAAAGCTGAATCACCAAGTCTTCTTTATGAAGAAGACAAAGCACAGATATCTCTTGTTTTGGAACCATTCACTAAGGATTGAAGAGCACATTTCCACAGCTCAGCCCGCAGGATATGTTTTTGAAAGTATTTCTGTGGAGCTAATCAGTTTTGGAAATTTAACGAAAGTTCTTGGTTGGATTACATGAGGACTGAGTGATAGTTGGGACCCAATACTGAGACTTGATGACGAAATATGAGTCTAGTTCACTGGTTCCAGTGCCGTGAACTGACAGCTGCAAATAGCTGCTGGTGCTCAGGCACCTTTACTGCCTGTTGCGGTCTCAGCTCAAAACCAGTTAAAAATTGACTTAGTGAGTTTTGGAAACGTTGCTCTTCAGTTGTACAATATAAAACATAAAAAGAGTGGTTCAATAAAATAAATATGGACAACAGGGTAAATATATAATTATGGTGGCACTAAAACGTCGTTCTCCCCCTTCCAGCCCTTAAAGAAGATGGCAGACCGCATCAGGAAATACCAAATCCTGAACAACGAGATATTCGCCATACTGAATAAGTACATGAAGTCCGTGGAGACAGACAGCAGCACCGTGGAGCATATTCGATGCTTCCAGCCTCCCATACACCAATCCCTGGCCACCACCTGCTGAGGCGGCTCTCGTGGAGGAATGAACATCCTTCAGCGACATGATGGGATGGATTCCAGGCGCTCCATCCATCCCTGTCTGAGGTGGAACATCTCATGGACGTGGCAGCCATTGGCCATGGGACGAGTGACTGGAGCGACCAAGTCGTCTGTTACCCCCCCCCCCCCGGCTCTCCATGGGGTCGTGTTTAATGATCCGTAGCTCCATATTTCAGTTTCACATCCTTCACCTTACTCGTCCTGGTTCATAAAACGTGCCATTCTTTGGACATTGAAAAATAATCAGCCCCTAAAGCCGTCCTTGGTTTCGGTTAGTGCGTTAGCATAAGGGGTGGTTCGCAGCCATTTCATAAAAATATGAAAATTACCTAGCTAGTCAATTTCCACGTAATTTTGGAAGCATTTCCCGAAGTCTGAATGCAGCAGGGAGAGGAGAGGCAGACAGGTAGAGGAGACAGTAGCCGAACTCTGTTTAAAATGGGAAATAAGCACAGGAACTGTGAAAGTATTGGTGAAGAGTTCATTTGCCATTTTGTAAAGCGCTTGTGATTACTTCCATATTGTAAGTGCACCCAGTTCTATGCTGTACGTGACATGCAGGGGTCACAGGATGCAGGTGCCTGGGGGGAAAATCACGACCTCTGCTTTTCTCTTTAGTGTCTTCAGTGTAAATTCACCTTGACGTGTGACGACGTGATGTGACCGTGCAACAAAGCAGATTGCTCTTGGTTCAGGCGAATTCCTAAGGGCTTTTGTTTCTAAGGGGTATATTTGATTTTCCGTATTATTTACTATATATGCTCTGAGTAATTCGCCCAGGCATCCTTAAATGAAAGGCCTGCAAAACTCAGTATTTTACCCGACTAGCATTGTCTCATTCCTGCTGCATTTTGTTTTTTCTATATTTCAATAAATATCATCTCCGAGACACTACATTGAAAGGTTAATTTTTACAATTCTGGCTTACACACAACTGTCTCTATAGCTCAGCAGTGTTTAAAACAAAATATATTAATTTATGAAGTCAACTGAATTTTTTAAAAATGTTTTTTGATAACCATTCTAAATGCATGCTGTTGTGGAAGTCTTGTCTGTAAATTGTGTATCCAGTCCGTTCCTTACTTATGCTTTCTGTGTCTTTTGAAGTTGTTTCGGGGTGAATTGATGAATAAATAATGCTTCATAGTACCATGAATGGTTGAAGGAATTATTTATAGAAATTAAGCTGAGTTACTTTCTGTGGTCGGTGCAAATCGCCAACCCGATGAAGTTGTAATGTTGTAGAAGTGACTTCGGTGTAAGAAGCTCCCGAGAAAATTGTGTAGTTATGGTGAAAGTCTATGAACCAGGACTCACTAGCTATTTGACGTCATGGCGGCTTTTCCAACAGCTCTTTCGGTCAATGTGACGTCTGGCCGTGCGACCAGGAATCGGGGAATGAAGGTCGGGAAGTCCAAAACATGGGATTTATTGGGGAAAACGGGCTACAAGGACACGACACGGTACAAATCTGGGTAAACTGACTTGGATGCAGACTGAAATACACAGGATTAAACAGGCAAAACAAGAAACAGCTGGTTACAAGCGGGACTGGACACGAGGTTAATGAGGGGGCGTGGCACACAGGAGGATCGTACGAGCAGCTCCTAACAGCCAACATGTGCAGTGTCAGTATAAAACAATAGCTTTCAGTTACTGCGTAACCATATCAATATTTGCCCACCCCATCCATTCATGTTTCCTTTCTGTTTCAGGCCCTGCAGGGAGCCTGGACTCAAATCTGCCCGTAATTATCTTTCAAATCATGTAGCTACATCAATTTGATATATTTTACATAAAGACAGCGGAGTAAGCATCAAACCAAGCTTTGTTCTGCATATTTTCTGCATTTTGCATTTTCTCAGATTTTATTTCCTAAATGTGAAACATCTTATTCTTCAGCTAAATATGTGGAAGAAATTATTCTAAATTATTTGCTAATTATAATTAAGTTTCTGGTACATTTAATGCTTATATGCAGAAAAATGGTTTACATTAAGGAGTAAGTTTTAAGAGGCTTTGTAAATGTTTTGTTTTGTTAGTTTACAAAAGAGAATAAGCCTATAGCATTATTATGACATATGTGTACATCAGCTGTAACTGTTAGACTAATAATCTGGTGTATCAGATATCAGGTTTAGTTCATTATAAAGTTTCTTTTCTTAGGTTGTTTACACCGTTATAGTTAACGGGACAAGAAAGATGAACAATAAAGCACTATGCAGCCATCATCCCGCATTACAGGACGCGTCACATTTTTCTCTGAAACTGGTTGAGCTGAAAACTGGGATGTGACAAGGCAAGAAAGGACAGGCTTTCGGTCGTAACGCGCCAGGCCTCACCAAGTTACCATTATCTGTCTGCACAAATACAGGCTTTCAAGTCTATACAAGCTGACAAAGACTGAAAAGAGCAGCTCAAATACAGCATTGGAAGAAATTAAGAGACAAAGGCAAAAAAGTTTTGTTTCACTCATTTCTCACTATGGGTGTGCATCTGTGAATAATATATATATTTCTTTTGCAAACTCCAGCCTGGCTCTTCCCTGCTTCTCATTAATGAAGGGCTTCTTCCTTGCTTTATGGGACTTCAGTCCTGCTTCTGATATGAACTGTCCTAGCAGTGCAATTCACACCTGCACTTAATGTTTCCCATTCCTTTTGAAGGTCACTTGATGTGATCTTATGATTCATGACAAACTGTCGGGTAAGTTGACAGTCATCTCTGGCATTATTAAGTTGCTTCTGCCCTCTACCTGGCTGGTTTCTGCTTCACCTTGTTCTTGTTTACTTCTGACTTAGAAACGTTGAGCCTGGAATCAGCCTGACGCTCAGTGTAGCCTCTGCCAGCAGGACCAGGATTAAACCAGGATTTTAAAATGCAGGTTAAAAAATAATAATATGGAGTGGCTTCTTATTTTTTCAAGAGCTGTACATGTTTTCTTAAGAGACTCCTTTGTATGTTTGCAACAATTAATTACTTTTTACAAATTGCATATAATGTACACAGAAGTAGCGGAGATTCACGTGCCTTTCGTCTCTAGGGCAGGGAAATCTGCAAACTGACTGGCCCTCCAGGGCCGGAATCCGGCAATCCTGTCCCGGGGCTTCACAGTCTCCGGTCTGCTGACCGCTACTGGTTTGTGGCCAGTATTTCACCGAGCCGGGGAAGGCTAAAGTTAAGAAATCGCCGTAGGCTCGACCTACAGATCCCAGTCCGGGTCCGCGAACACGTGGGAGCCTCCAAGGTGCGGGGGTGCGCGAATTTTATTACATATTTGAGTGTATGAGGTCACCGCGGGCAGCCAATCAGAGCGCGGTGGGGCGTGGCTGGGCGGGGCGTGGCGGCACGTCAGGTGCGCTTCACCTGAACGGGGCCGGACTCTTATTTATCTCCTTCTGCTTCTCTGTTCTTGGCTATGGGGCACACTGGAGACGCGGCTGGGATTACGTTGAAGACCCAAGAGGAAAACGCTCTGTTCTTTACCCGCAACGCCAGTATATCCAGGGGGATTTTTTGCTAAAGCAGATCATCGGTCAATTTTTTGCAGCCTTTCTTTCTTGTATTATTATGCATGCTAGATAACTTTCGTATCTATAAAAGACGAACAGGGAAGATGTTTCAGGGTGTTTATATGTCAAATGATTCTTGCAGTAACGGTGAGTTGTTGGATCCGTTCTAGTTTGTTTTTATGTTTTAAATCTTAATGACCAGCTTTTTGGTCTATGATTTAAGGTTATGAGGACTGTGAGAACTTAAATTTAGAGAAGCTAATAGTCGGAGATTTTAAAAAAGATATACTGGCTTCATAATCACCCTTTAGCGAGAATCTTAAGGATCGATTGTGAATGTTTATTTATGTTTATTTCGCTTTAAATTGTGGCGGTCAGGCTTCGAACGGATTTAAATGGTTTCGTGAGTAGTGCTGAAGAATGAATTAGTCTGAGGTATCGTAGTCTGGACACATTTGCTACAACATTTGACAACATTTGCCATAATGTTTAAAAACCCAAGGCCACTTGACCGGTCATGCCCTGCGTTTTGTTCTCTTTATGTTTACCAACTTCCACACTCGGTTTCCAAAAACTAGTTTTTCGCGTGCTGATCTCCTGAGGTGGGTAGTCCTCCCTCAGGAAATACGAGCCCTTTGGTCAGAACAGCACATTATATTGACAGGGTAAATACTGCAGCCCAGTTCCGCTACGAGACAGTAGACATGTACGCAGGGTTGCCAGTTTTGGGCAGGTGGTTGGTGCGAGATTTTCAATTCGCGAAAAGTCTGCACACGCATTTACATGGATGTAACAGTTTTATTACTTTGCAAATAGTTTGTAGGTTTTGAAAACTTCCCCAACGCTTTCGATGTGGCTAATTTTAGGTTTGTAATGGAATAATATAGATTTGCCGTAAGATTCCTTGCATGAGTCTGAGAGTCTGAAAGCGTGAGTTCCACGCCAGATGCGTGAGATCTGGCAACCCCGTGTATAGAGAATTGAAAGGTATCGGTATTTATATATGTATAATTTCAGGTAGCTCACCTATAAGTAAAAGTCACTAGCAGTGTGAGAGGCGGTAACAACACCCCTTGTACAGGTGGAGATATTAAAATTTAGAGAATTATATCTCTAAATATTTACTATTTCTTAAGGTCCAAAGTGCAGTTTACCAAACTGGATTCAACAACATGAATTAAAAACTGGCTAGTTTTGAGTTTCTATGAAAAACATTCTTCGTCTAATCTTATTATATTGATATGCAATTTTATAACTAGAATCCCACATTTTTATATTGTATCATATAAAATTTATATGGGTTAAAATAATTCTTGTTTGTGTAATGAATGCGAGACCAGGTGTGTAAACAAAACTTTGGCCATGAAGCACTGCTTCACTTTTCTGGCAGCTGTGTTTCCTGATTTACGCGTAGGGGAATTTTGGCTGTACTCGTACAGCAGATGCACAAACTGAAACGGCACCTGTTTGTCAAGTGGTTCCAGACTGAGTCTGCACTCGAGGTTGTCGCGAGTGATGAGCGGATACCTCAGAGATGGTGTAGTCTAACTTCTGCTGGTGCTTGATGTAAGAGACACTGTGTAGTTTTTAACACTTGACCATTGCTGTTGACTGGGTGTTGTCCAATAAGATTATTTGCAGCTTAAGTCAGTAGTGTCTGCCTTGGTTGTAATGATTTGACAGTATATCACATATTTTTGTGCAATTTAATGGGAAATTTTCCCAGGAGTCAATTATTTAATAGACAACGCTGTATGACATTATTTTGCTGAAGGTGTCGATGTCAAATTAAAGGGTGAAATTTTATATTTTGTTTTCACTGTTCTTCCAGACACGTTTCTGCGGATGCTGTGCTCGTCCCGCTCTGTTGTCTGTAGTGTCGGCAAGGAGATGCTCCCTAATGACACCCTTGGTGACAGAAACAATGTCACTGACATGGAAGTTCATACTCCGGTGGATAAATGGAACAACTACGAATTCTGGATTGGCTTGTCCCTGGCTGTGATGTCGGCCTTCCTCATTGGAGGAAGTGTCATTCTGAAGAAGAAAGCCCTCCTCCGATTATTAGGAAAAGGAGAACCTAGAGCAGGTGTGTGTGTGTATGTGTGTGTGTGTGTGAGAGAGAGAGATTATCTAGGGCAGGGCTCATAGATGTAAGGTACAGTACTGTGCAAAAGTCTTGGTCAGATAATTAAAGCAATATGTCTGGCTAGTAAGTGTATTTTCTCAAAAAAAAAAAAATATATATATATATATATACACAATTTCAAATGGAAATATATGTTAAGGTAAGAGTAACAATGAAAAATAGACAAGGATCTCTTCCATTATTCAAAAAAGTTACTAGTTAAAAAAAAAGAGTGGTTAGATACTGCTTCAGTTCCTATACCCCCCCCCCTCCTCCTCGGGGGCACCTCAGCCATTCTATGTATTTGTTACATTTCACCACCATCTCAATTAATTGAATTTGATAAAAAAAAAAATCAAAAATCAATATCTCATTGACTAGTTATATGCAGTATGCCAGTGACTGAGTAAAAAAATCTGTGGGTGTATTGCATCATTGCTGCAAATACTGGGGTGAATTTAGGAGAGGCTTTTAAATTTGAAAGCTAACAATATCATAGTTTTACACCAACATGAAGATCATTTCATCATTTTTTGACCGTCTAAGACTTTTCCTCAGTACTGTACGTGAGATATTTTCCATGCCGTGGCACACATTCATTTGTGATTCAGCCAGTGAGGTCGTGATATCTAAATGAGGAACATTTTCCCATATTGTAACTGTTCCTGATATTTCATGCAAATGTATCTCTTAAGTTTTTTTTTCGCTGGGCAATTCCATGCAAAGTTCTCTTTGATGGCATATCCGTAACACTAGATTTGCCCAGCTATAAAGATAGTGGTACTTTATTTTATCATCTAGTGCCAAGACTAACCTGTAAACTGATGCTTATCCACTGGAATATACCTTTCTAAAGAAAATGGCCGCAGATTGTGTTTATTCAGGAGGCATCTAGATTGCCGAGTGAGGTGATTATGGCTCTGATCGTGTTGCTTTGTCCAGGCGACGGTGGTCATGGGTATTTGAAGGACTGGTTGTGGTGGGGAGGCCTCCTTACCAGTAAGTTTCACCAGTCACACCATTCCAAACACTACAGGAAAATACTGTCGGTGTATTATGAGTTCTTGCTCATGGTCATTATATAATTTGTTGTTCTTCTTCTCCAGTGGGTGCAGGAGAGGCTGTGAATTTCGCCGCCTACATGTTCGCCCCTGCTACTGTGGTGACGCCTCTTGGGGCCCTAAGTGTGCTAATCAGGTAACCGCACCCAGCTCCCTGCTCACGCAGTCCGCAAGTACCCCATTGGCGCAACTGACAAACCGCGTTTATTACGCCTTTAACGCTTCACGTATTCATCAAGTACCGTTCGGTATGTCATTTTCGGTTCGGTGCACACAGTGAAACGAATGAATACAAAGTCAAAATATCGACCCATCGTAAAGAAAGGAGCGTCTGTATTGGCTTACAAGGCCAAACTCGATACTAGAGAACAGATGGTATAGTTCATTATGGTTCTTTTATTATAGTTTATTTCTTTTACATAATTGTTTTTGCAATGTGCAAATAAACATCTCTTAAGTTTTGTTATTAAGACATGCTGTTAGACATATTGCCTTTATATTGCAACGGTTCCCAGTTTGTGTTTTGAAGTTTTAATAAAAAGTAATTGAAAAACAAGTTTTATCTGTTTTATCTGCTGGACTGAAATTGCACCGAACCATGAGCCACAAACTGGGGTTTGTGCCGAAGTGTGAGTTTCGTGTACCGTTAAACTCCTACGATTTACCTATATGGGCACACCATATACCACCAATTCCTCTGAAGAACAGGGGCCAAACTTTTGGTTCTCTTGTAGTCAGGAGTGGGCCCTTCTGATGTTGAGTAAGTTGTGATTTGGGAAGCTTTCAAACGATGGCGCCCAGTGCAGTGTGGGGTGCCCAGTGCAGTGTGGGGCGCCCAGTGCAGTGTGGGACGGGGCTGTGGCTCTGCAGCCCATTGTTGATATCGGCTGTGGCTGCTTTTAACAGTGCGCTGCTGTCCTCCTACCTGCTGGGGGAGTCACTGAACCTTCTTGGAAAACTGGGCTGCATCCTCAGTCTGCTGGGAAGCACCATAATGGTGATTCATGCTCCAGAAGAAGAAGAAGTCACTACTCTGCAGCAGATGGCTCAGAAACTCCTTGATCCTGGTAGATAAAATATGCTGTGTATATATGTGTGTCTGTCTGTGTGTCCAAGTACACTATATGGGCAAATGTATTGGGACACCTGGTCATTACATCTACAGGAACTTTTATAACATCCCATAGGCATCAATATGGAGTTGACCCCCCCATTTGCAGCTATAACAGCTGCCACTCTCCTGGGGAGGCTTTCTACAAGGTTTTGGAGTGTGTCTGTGGGAATTTTTGCTCATTCATCCAGATGAATGATGCCTATGGATTTAGAATGGGATGTCATAGACGTTCCTGTAAGTGTGATGACCTGATGTTCCAATACCTTTGTCCATAGAGTGTATGTACACGTTGACCTGTATTTTCCATTCCGTCAGAAAATGGCTGAGTATGACGAAGTATTGTGAATAAGACTAGTCAGTCGTTCAAAGATAAGATTTGTGAGTTATGTGAATTTCATGACTGCAACGTACTCCTTTAGCAAACAATAAACTGGCAGACCTTAGCATCCTCCACAGGATGGAATTTCTCATTACATCTGAAAATCACAACCGTTATGTTCTCATATATTCAACTTCCCGCGTGATTCAGAGTACTTCTGAAGACCTTGGTTTTGCCTCAGTGAGTAGACCATTGATGTTATCCATTTAGTGATTCTTTCCTTGAATTATTTAAAACAGTTGAGTTAGACCCAGTACTTGGACTTCGAGTTTGTGAACTGGGAGCTGAATATAGATCCAGGAGAAGGTACTTCAGATAATCAGCTGCATGACCATTGGAAAGCCGATGACATTCCCTTCAGCTCTACACCCTCAAGCATCTCAGCAGACTTGGGTCATCTTTGGTGAATTTATGTAGCTGAAATAAGGTCAATACCTGCACTGTAAAATTAAAATAACGTAACATGGAATTGGTTAAAAGCTATAAAACAATTACATGTAGGATTATTACTAAGCACATTGTATGTCTAATAAATTATAAAAATACTGCGAAATATTAGACTTCTCTGCTTGTCCAAATGTCAGATATTAAATATCGTGTCATATGCAGCTTTTTGATGAATAATGTCACAACCAAATAACTGCGTATTTATGCATATTTCCCATAACAAGGAAATAAGGGAGGTGTGCTTACTGTGGTGCATGTTGACCTTTAGCAGGTCTTCCACTAAGAACCTTCCTAATCTCGTTGCTGGTTCTCCACAGGTTTCCTGGTCTACGCCAGCATCCTACTGGTGGCCTGTCTGATCCTGATCTTCTACTTTTCTCCACGGGTTGGTCAGACCAACATCTTGGTGTACATTGGTATCTGTTCCTTGCTTGGCGCCTTCACGGTCTCCTCCGTCAAAGGCTTGGGCATTGCCATCCGTACCACCTTCTCCGACCCTACTGTCTTGCGTCACCCGCTCACTTGGGTTCTCCTGTGTTCGCTGGTGGTCTCCATCATCACGCAGGTCAACTTCCTGAACAAGTCCCTGGACATTTTCAACACGCTGCTGGTCTACCCCATCTACTATGTGTTCTTCACCACCGTGGTCCTGACCACCTCCGTCATTCTCTTTAAGGAATGGGGCGCCATGTCTGGCGTTGACGTGGTGGGGACCATCTGCGGATTCCTTGTCATAGTTCTAGGAGTGGGCATGTTGCATATCCTGCGGAATGTGAACGTTACGCTGAGCAGTCTGAGAAGCAGTATCCGTGTGCAGCGAGGTGAGGCGCAGAAGGACATAGTGGAGGACAAACGTGTCCTCATAGAAAACATAGACTTTTTGTCTCCTGTAAAGGACGATGCACCGCGAGTCTTTATCATCAGCTGAGCGGCATTTGATGAACCATGAAGCTGTTTTAATGTAAATATGTGAGCTTCGCTCTTTACTCTAGCTTAGCGTCCTGCTACTGCTGATGGCTTTTGCCAGTGAAGCATGACAGCATTCGTAGCGCTGCTTCATCGTGATAGATGCAACCCCCGCAGCCAAAGGTATTTCCATTATTCTGGTGTCTAGTGAATGTATTTAGGTAATTTGTTTGTCTGTTGTTTATAGACATGTTAGGGGTTTTCCTACCAAATCTGGCAAACTAATTGCCTCTTCTCAGACTGAGATCTGATTAGTTTGTACTGGTTTTTGCGCTAACTTGACGTTCGCTGTGGATATGCTGGCTAGTTCTTTCTGCCAGTAAATTTAAGACTTTTTAATTTGTACAGATTTTCGTAAGGAAACTTTTATTTGAGAATACCACAGGTGTGTCTTCTTTGACTAAATATATGTCCATTTAATTGTTTATGATACTAATGTTCATTGTATGCTTATGTATGTTATGTACTGTCAAAGAACACTAGATTTATATGTTTTCTTCCTGACTTTTAATATGTAGCACTATATATTTTATGGAGGACAAAATATTTTTAAGGAATGGATTTTACACATAGCAAATCTATTTTTATTCTTTCAGGTTTCATCTACCTGAAATGCACAATTATGTCGCTAATTGCAGCATATGAATTCAGAAATAGTATTTTTTTTATCTTGGATAATGGCATCTCTTCATTGATAATGGCATTTCTTTAAAGTTATTTGTAGGGTTTTTCCAATTTGCAGACAATCACAAAAACATTTGTTTTGTAGATGTCTTAAAGACATAATTCTTGTCATTTGGGAGTATATACGTAAAATCTGTTTAACAACTTGCAAAGTTAAATGAGATGAGGGCTCAAACTGTGGATGTTTATATTTTTAACTGAATGTATCTAAATGAGAGCCCAGTGGATCTTTTGAATACTTTGTATGCGTTTTTATTAATTTTCTGGAAACAATATATCTTGTCTCCCCTTTGAATTGTGCAAAATTTAACAGATTTAGATGTTATGTTTGTGTAACACATTTCCGGAATATTCCTGCTCCATTGTGGTCTGGGATTCATTGATACGGTCATTATTTTATTTGCCTATAAAACCAATTTCATTTTGATGATAGTGATTTATTTATTCTAACTGCAAGTAATCAGACGGTTGCAATTGCAAAACCCTTAGAAAAGTGAAAACAGATGCCCCCTTGTGGACACAAGTTGTCATGAGGGTGTTCTCCATCCATCCATTTCCTGAAACCACTTACTCTCTTCATGGTCATGGGTGTTCCAGGGCAGGGAACAACCCATCTCATGCAGCATTCACTCACCCACGTGCAATTTGGTAACTCCAATTAGCCTCAGCATGTTTTTGTAGGGAGGAAACCCCACAATGTCATGGGGAGAACATGCAAACTCCACACATGTAGAAACCCACCAGAGACTTAAACCCAGGTCCCAGAAGTGGGAGGCAACAGTGCAAATGACTGTGCCTCCTCCACCTGTATTTTCATCCATTAAAATATTTGCACAGGATGCATCTCTGCTTCTCTGTTCCATTCACAAGCCAGCTTGTGCTTTGTGTCGTGATAGTTTGTCATCGCTTGTAATACATACAGGATCCTCGTACATGTGACTCCCGAGAAGGGAAGCGAGGCAAAACGATCGTGTGTTTTAATTGATTTTTATTTCTTAACAAAAATAAACACCGGGATCGCCTGTAATTTTCATTTTCACGGGATGATTACGAGTGAATTCTTGCAGAGGTGTGTGTCGTCGTTAACGTTGGTGGCTGTGGAGGCGCGGGAGTCCCAGGTCTCAGTCCCAGGTCTCAGTTACAGTATTTCTCCAGGTCAAAAATATTGCATGGCTTGTGGCAGCACTGCTCCACGATCCCCCTCTTCACCTTCATCTCCGCCTGCTCTTTGTAGCGGTACTCATCAGCTTCATTCTCTGGGCCTGATTTTGGAGATAGGAAGCCTGCAGAGATCAAGATTAGCCTAGAATATCGCTCACCAGGTGCAAAGAATTGATTATAATTGTACCTTTTAATAAGAAGTGCTCTAGGGGGGGTGGTCATTTGGGACTCATTTAAATTTAACGCTTTTCTTGCTGAAGCACTGCTTTATAAATTGGCCATTTACTTCTATTGACGATGCTTAAATATATGACAAGGATTTTTTATGCGTTTTAAGTGCGGAATATTTGCTGAAGTGTGGTTTACTCGTTAGACCTTGAATTTAATTGAAAGTTCTCAGTGTTGAGAGAAGAACGACTAAAACAAGCTGATGTGGCTCAACGTGTCAAAGTCGGTGTCATCTTACCAAGTAGGGAGTCCACATCTCTTTTAGTGTCGGGGTTGAAGAAGAAGCCGCGTTCCCCGCACACCAGGAAGAGCGCTTCCACCAGGTGCGAGCCACACAGGTGCTGGTTGGCGGCGGCGTCGGCCCCCGGGGAGGACAACACCAGCAGCAGGAGCAGAGGGAACGCCTGAAGCCACGCCGCCATGACGCTGGGGAGCTGAGAGGTGAGACGCACGGTTACACATCCCTGCTCGTTTACCGCACCAAACCAGCCTCTCCCTGCCCTGAGGAAACCATCCAGAGTTTGAGCTCGGGGACCAGATCAGACGGTACAGAGGCCCTTGGCTGCCTGGATTCGGACGTTTATCAAAAGGATCCGGAGAGCAGCAAACATTTTAAATTGGCCCAGCAGTGCCTCTGCTTTGGGAACGAGCGGTAATCGTGTTTTAAGGATGATGTCTTGTGTTATATTAGCACTAAAGCATTTTTCTCTATTTACTGAAAACATTCTGCTTTCCTGTCGGATTCCTCACCTGTACATTTGGATCAGGGGGGTTTAGGAGACAGAAACTCAATGTGGAAATATGTGTTTCACAGGCAATTTAGAGTCAAAGGAAACAACACAAATAATGCAGGAAGCAAAGAGGTACAGGACTACTTTTTTCAAGAGTTTTGCACAGTTGTTGTTTTCTTCTTTGTCTTCTTCTTCTTCTTCTTAAAGAAAGAGTCAGATATAATAAGCGTGGGGAGATGTTTCTCCTTACCTGGACTTGAGTGCTGCCGGTGATGTTGCTGCAGGAAATCGGTGGAGGTGTAGGTGGTTGAGGCAGAGCCCCTCGGATTTTCTCTATTTATACATCCCGCGGGGCTCCCGTGTTTGTCTCTATAAGGGGGGGGAAACAAAGTAAATAAACCCGAAGTGGAAATTTGCGATCTTTGTAAATGGTTTTCCTTCGCGAAATGCTTCGTTAGCCATGTTTGTCTTGCTAAATGGCATTTCTGGCGCGCGGCACTTAGCTGCTCGCTGCGTGCAAGGCGGACGGTGCCCGCAACTGCGCCACCTGTCTCTCAATTAGCCCCAAGTAACAGGGCAAATATTTAGTTTTTAGCTTGAATACGGTGCTCGGGCAAGCAGATGGCTAATAAGGAGCGTTTAGGTTAATGTGTCCTGATCACCTCCTGTGCTTGGAAGTAAAAGGGCGTAATACAAAACTGTTCGTTCTTGGGACACTTTGATGCGACGGGTCGTCATGTCAGTGTCGCTAATCAGTGATTGATCGCATTAGAAAGACGGCGACGCTGTCTGGCTTTGTTAATTAAGCATATTGGCGTCTGACACCAACCACTGCAAAACGACCCGTACTTTTGAGTCGTTTTTTAGTATAACCGAAAAAAAGCATATTTTAACAAAAATCCTTTCGAACTCAAGTGTGGCAAGAAATGCAACGTGTCATTAATATTACGAGATAACACATAGCAAAAGGTGTAAGGGAGAGTTGGACATTGAGGGGGACACAACATCAGTTTAAAGTAAAAGGTCTCTTTTTTTTGGGGGGGGGGGGTAATGAAGCCAAATTAAGTATTGCGGGGTGCACGTTCCTACGGCCCTGCACACAGATCTCACAGGTCTTAAGGCAGAATATGGAACATTATCCAATTAAGTAAATGTAGGCCCATTTCGATATAAAGGTCTGTCTCCTTCAATAACAGGTGAGAGAATGCTTAATTAATATAGCAGTAAAAAAAGAGCAGTAAACATTGTCCTGGATTGCCATGTTTCTATTTTTGTTTCAGCTCAAAAAGAGGAAATTTCCAAAACTCAGTCCATTTGTTGTTTTTGAGAAATACGGCAATGACCTAAAATCAGGCTTACTTATATGTTACAATGTTGGTAACCAAAACGCACTCGGTCCCCGTGTAATCCAATGAAGGACTTTGTTTAATTTACCAAAAAAATAAAAGTCCAATGAAATTGTCTCTCAGGCAAACCCCATGGACTGAGTGAGATTTGGAAATTCGCTCTTTAATTGTTGCTCGTCAGAGCGGGACTGTCTTGACCTGTTTTTGCAGCAGCATGCACAGCAGTGAAAAACATCTGCTTTATGTGCTAAGACTGCTGGGACAATGTATTTAAGGGTATTTGCTACTATTCTGCCAAGTATGGCACAGTAAATACCCAAAAAAAAAACAGCCCATAAAGCATCAAGAAATATATTTACAACTATTTCCCATGACATTACTCTGGATGAACCACCGTTATCTGATAAAAATGCGAATTATTGACTTTAAAATGTGTGTATCTCCATTCATGGGTGTAAAGTGCTTGTGTTAAAGTGTCTGAGAGAATGTATTTCATTTACGATATACACATTTTCATAATATTGTGCATTTTGTACTTAGATGAGCTGAGAAATATCAATAAATCGGAAACCTTTTATTCAGCATGTATAAGGAATTTGTTGAAGTGGTAGAGATTTAAACATTCAAGATAAAAAATACGCAAACATACATACACACAAAAATGAGTAAAAAAAAAAATGCGGGGAGAAGAGGTAGGTAATTCAGGTCCCGAAAGTAAAAAACCTGACCAAGATTTTGTTTCAACCAACCAGTTGAGCATAAGAGTCACAGTCACAGAGTACTCAACGGGGTGGTTGAAACAAAATCCCGGTCTGGACTTTTACTCTCTGTACCTGAATTACCCACCTTTGACAGGGAAAAATGGAGAATACGAAGACGTGCTATTATTAAACAAATAATCATGTAAGTACATATATGTGAATGAGGCGACACGATGAGGCGTAGGCCTATAAACCGTTTGGAGCACGTGCAAATAAGTTACGGAGTGCAAAACACAATGGGTGGAAAGGTGGCATTTCAGGGGACGTCATTTAGGGGGACGGCGACCTGGAGGAAGAAGCTGTCAGCCAGTCGTCCTTGTACTTGGGGCTCTTGGTCTCAGCTTCCGCTGCAAAGGGGGACACTGAGGAAGAGATGATCGGAGAGAGGGAGGTCAGATGTGATCCTAGAAAAGTACAGGACTTCAAGTGGGTTCTATAAAGTACTGTATAATAATGTAAAATGCACTTTATCACTACTGTATTTCATGTTGATAATGTTTTACCATATGTAACTACATGAAAATCATGTTATATAAGGGGTCTGAGGATGGCTTGCTATTGCGGTTTCGGTCTTGGAACGTACCACTCGCGAATACGGGGGGGGGGGGGGGGGGGGGCTACTGTACTTCACAGAAAACTATTTTGTTATATTTACAGAATGATCTGATTTTGCCTTGTTCTGAAACGTTCAGATGGGAATATGGTGCAGTCTGTCTCAACTTTTGTGTATTATAGTTTTTTTAATTTGCTTGTCTGTTCAGCTGTTACCGTTTTGGTCCATGACTGCTTGTATGGATTCAAAACAAAGTTTTAAGAGGAAGAGCAAAGTTTCGAGCGGAAGAGTGATGCCCACGGGCTGGTGAATGATGACCGGGGAGGTCTCGCTCGTCTCGACGCTCCGTGCGATCAGCACTTTGGTCCTCGGGGCTCATTCTTCATGTCGCAAGCTCGGCGTCTCGTGGACTGATAGCGATAAGACGGGGTGGATGGAAGCAGCACAGCGTTCCTCCATTAAACATCCGGATGAGGATCCCGCCTGATTTACGGAGAGCAGCGTCCTACGCGCCGTTCCAGGATGTCACGCAGATTCCCGGTGTTGTGCACAGATCTGAGGGCTGCGGCGTGCGGATTAACTCCATGTTGCGCTCGTCAAACCAATTTGGTGCCGCGCGCAAATCCGTCCTAGCAGCAAAATAATAAAAAAGGCTACGGTGATGGTTTAGTCTCAATTAGTATTAATCAAGCCTCCTGAGGGACAGAGTTCCTCCAGATTACACTGGAAATGCACTCTGACTACAAAGACCCCTAAAATCACACACTTAGGGCTGCATATTTATTTATGCTTGTGCTGTACATGCACTTGTCTGGATGTTCAAAGTAAGGTGAATGATTGTCAGTTTGATAATATTAGTCGCCCGTTGCTCTGCAGTCAGTTGACTCTGCTCTCTGCGCCTATCATAGTGGTGGTGTTTGGCTCTGCGGGGTATGTGGCCTGTGCTTGCGAGGTCCCCAGATTGAGTGCTGTCGCACGCACAGTAATGTCACATCAGGCCCTTAAACCCTTAACTCCTAGTTGCTCCTGAGCGACATGGAAGTGAGACAAATAGCACAATACAAACATCCCTGTCGGCTGGGCTGAGTTTCCAGTGAAAGCCCATGTAGAGGTGTAAGCGGAACTGGAAACAGGATCTATACAGCAACTTCTAACAAAAGAAGACCCTGTTAAGACCATTTAAAGACTAGACCTGGATAATTATGCTAAATAAATTTAACGTAATGCACCGTTGGTCGATCCACCATTATTGGTTGAGTGTCTGGGGTCTGCCCCCCCCTAACCATGAGTCATTGATGTTCCCAGAAGGCCTGATGAGTCATTGCATGCTCATTGGCTGGGTCAGGAAGGCTCATGTAGCCTGCTGACCTGCGGGGGCAGACTTGTTCAGCTTCATGACCCCAGAGTGTGAAAAATCTGAGGCCGACTCTTTTAAAGTCACTGATAGCCATGATAGCCATAGGGCAGAGTTTGTTCTGAACAGATCGGACCCAGCAGGAACAGCTGCCTCTGCTGGGTTTATTTGTTTGTTTTTGTTCCTGTTCCTGTTCTGTCGTTTGTGTGACAATAGGACGCCCGTTTTAGGTTTTTCGGCTAAACCTGACAAACAAATTTAATATCCAGCTGAGATGAAATATTTAACACTGCGGCATTTGAATTCGCATTTGCATTCCTCCGTATGGGTACCGGCGGCTGACGGATGCTTACTGTCACTATGCCATCGAGCTGTTTGTCTGCGTATAACTTATTTTGCTAACTTGCGCATAATTGATGTGAAACCTTCATTTAACATTATCATAGATATACCTTTCTGTGAGAAATGTGATACCATGTAGCAAATTTCATGCAATATTGACATCTCTAATATGATTATACTGTGTTATATACGATGAAAGACAGATATTTCACTTAATTTTTAAAATATCTTTTGAAGGATATACAGTATCTGGTTTTTTTTTTTTCGTTTTATGGAAAAGTTAAGGGTATTTTCAAAGGCTTTATTTGTAGGCAGTGCAGTACCATCATAAGAATGCATTGTTATAGATTCATTACTTGTGATGGATGGATACATTTGTATCACTACTGCTGACGTGGGGATTTGCAGAAATTATTTCCTAACCGTGCCATTTGTCATTTGCCGGGTAATTGCATGTTGCTGTGGATTCTAACAGACTTTGCACAGCGGTTTCGCTTTCTCGTTCACGTGGTTGGAGTTCCGTGCCAATTGACAAACATTTCACTTAATGCTAAACTGGGGATGTAATATACATTCAGTATATATTTCGCTACTCATTTGTGTTACGCTCTGTAAGGTTTCACTGCACTGAATTTGAACTTGGTTGGGGGGGTGGTTTACGGAGAGTAAGCAGTGACATTCTCTGAAATGCACAGAGCTCACGGGAAACGTTGCAGAGAGTAACAGGCTGAAGCTGATTGGCTGGTGATAAGGAGCGTAAGGGTAACAGAACGTTTACCTGAGAGGGGGAGTGGAGAGTTTCTCGATTTGTTTGGCACTCAGATGCGGCATCTGTCACCAGCAGCAGATGTCAGAATTTTAACAGGAAATATCTCGAACGTAGCCTTAACCCTGGGGATACTTATGGGTGGATTCTTTTCTCTGTCCCCCCCCCCACATGCCCCCATCAGGTATTATAAAGACTAAATAAATAGCTAGTGAGTAGAGTCAGAAGATCAAAGCTAGCTAGTTAGCATAACATGCTTCTTCACCATCTCCTAATTAAAGAATGTTTAATATTTAGTGCAGTAACTGTTTGTGGCCTACAGGGGGCCCCCAAACCTTGGAGCCCCCGACGCGAAATGTGCGGTTTGCATGGTGGTAAACACCACTGCTGCAGCTACGAAATGCAGATGTCCTGAGTACCGTGCATGAGTGTGACAGGGAGAGTATGAGGATATGTGTCCATATTTATGTGGATTGCATTGGCAAAGAAGGGGAAAGACTACAGTGCGTGTGGGAAGAAAGCCAGCGAGGCTGTACAGCTTCTTAATAATCCTGCTGTTGTTTACCCCATAAGTTCTACACTACGACTCTATTGTGGTGATTGTAACAGCTGCAGCCCCTATACAGCAGGGCGAAAGTGCTCCCCTGTGTCCTCTTATTGTCTATCCTGCGTTTTCATCCATTAAGATATTTACAGAGGGCGGCGTTCGGCGCTCCCGTATTGCACACAGACCTCTGTTTGCTTTCCTGGTGACCTGGGTCCTCGTAGTTTGTAATAGGCTGTATTAGACATATGGGCACTGAAGCAGAATCTGCGTTTAAAAGACCGTCGTCTCCATAAGCCTCGGGGAAATTATTGCCTTTGTACGCCGTCACTGAAATAGATCTTTAGTATGTACAGTGATTATTGTGTAATATGGAGTGCAGCAGTCATATTTAATTTTTTTTATTGTTGTTTTTAAGCACTGTCTTGTGATATCCTTGCAATAACAGCAATATGGTAAAAGCAGAGCCTCTCTAGAGGAAAAAATGCTGTATGTATTATGAGAACAGGTCCATTGAAATTGTTCAGTTTCTGCCTGTCCTGTCTTTGCGTGTCTATCTCCTTTGAAATATACAGTTGACATACAGTGAAGATTGGGGTTGAATCAGAGGGTCAGGCCATTCATCTGTCGTTCCTGGAGCATTTCGGGGGGGGGTAAAGGCCCAAAGAAGACGTGACAGTCCTGCTGAGGATGGGACTCAAACCGGCGACCTTCTGATCACAGGCGCAGAGGCCTAACCCGCTGAGCCACACAGTGCCCCCAAGTGGTGATGCTGGGCATTGACTATGGGGGCTCATGCATGCAGAGCATGCACTCTACTGCTGACCTATATCTGCTTCGAAACGAGATCAACACAACAGCATGGCTTGTCGCAGCATTCTGCAAAATAAGGGCTGATGTAAATAAGGATGACATGGGAACATGGGTAAATACCTACAATGGTTCCCAATGATGTATCTACTTCTTTAACGATACGAGTCATACTGTTGGTATGTAATAATACAGTATGGATAGTAGTTCTGCTGCTGGGAACAAAGTTGGCAAAATGATGGAATGATCTCAATAAGTGTGTAGAAGCAATCTTACGCAGTAGGGAGTCCACATCTCTTTTCGTGTTGGGGTTGAAGAAGAAGCCGCGTTCCCCGCACACCAGGAAGAGCGCTTCCACCAGGTGCGAGCCACACAGGTGCTGGTTGGCGGCGGCGTCGGCCCCCGGGGAGGACAACACCAGCAGCAGGAGCAGAGGGAACGCCTGAAGCCACGCCGCCATGACGCTGGGGAGCTGAGAGGTGAGACGCACGGTTACACATCCCTGCTCGTTTACCGCACCAAACCAGCCTCTCCCTGCCCTGAGGAAACATCCAGAGTTTGAGCTCGGGGACCAGATCAGACGGTACAGAGGCCCTTGGCTGCCTGGATTCGGACGTTCCTTAAAGGATAAAGAGAGTGGCACACACTTATAATTGACCCATTAGTGCTATTCTCTGATTAAAAATAATCCTTTCTTGGAGATTCTTCATCCATTTTCAGTCATATCTGGGTTAGATTACTTTTCCTAAGCAACCGTGAACAATTGTGTGTTTTCCTTGATCTAGCGAGACTGGAAATACTCGTGATTAAATTCCTCAGTATTCAAAAGGAAATGATGCCAAAAAGTACAGATCTTGTGTTTCCTGCTCCTTTTTCATGAAATATTCAAACATTGGTTTAGAGAATGAGGAAATGTTGTCGTCCCTGTGGTGTTGATGGAAAGCTTACGGACGGGAATATGCTGTGGACAGGTCCCGCACAATCTCACCTCACACGGTGTTTATAGAGCAGCAGAAAGAAAGGCTCTGCTCGTCTGTCCTGGTAAACAAAGTGAGGCTGCAGTGGATAACCAGTTTAGGCCCAAGTTCTGCGAGTTACTTGCTTATTTGCCGAATGAATGCGTGGATGCATATGCCTGGTGACCCTGGCTTTCAATGTACCTCATTACCTATAGCTACCTCAGCATTCACATGATTCCTCCAGTACCTTTTATATATTGCTTGTGTGTGTGTGTGTTTTTTTTTGTTTGTTTTTTTGCAAATTTATAAAATTAATGTCTGTTAAATAAGAATTAATCAACAATTAAATTTTTTGGTGCACATCACGAGAAACGCATGAAAGGCAGACACAGTGGAGGTACCAGGGACCTGAACCCATCGCATACCTCTATTAAATCCGTATTTATTTTTTATCGAACATATTTTCCACGATTTTCCTTATTGTGCGCGTACCCTACCCTGCAGTCCCTCGAAGTGCCACTAGGTGCTACCCTTCTCACACGGCCAAGCTCAGCCTGTTTTTCTTAATCGCTGTTGCTTAAATGCATTTCCAAAAAAAGAAAAATGACATTTAAATACCGTTTCGAAGTTTGCAGAGTAAGTCTGGCTAATTTCATTCGGTTTTGTCAAAATAAGATGTAACTGTAAAACAAAAAGACCCGCGGATTCTATAAAACCCCCGTACGTTGCTGTACCTTTGGGCTCTAGAACAGCTATTTACTCTCGGTTGTTCGGCTGATGCATTTACATACCGATGGGTGATTCTGGTTAACTGTCTTGCTCATCTATGGGACCCACAGCAGCAGACTTTACATTATAACCCTGAGCCCTTTAGCCCTTGAGTTACCTGCCCCACTGCTGACTATCTCCTCTGTCCTGCCAGAGAGCCGATTCCCCATCTGCCCACAAGAAAAGATAATGACAGGAAAAGTCTGAGCCTGAAGAAGATCGGGGATCTGGCTGGGGAACTGCAGAGAAAGGTAGTCTTCAGCAGGTACTTATTATGATTGATATTAATTATAACTGCCGCAAATAGGAAGCAGAGGATTGTGGGATTACTGAAGAGCAAAGCGGGGCAGAATATAATTGCTTTTATTCTCTCAGGGAATGGATAGTGAGATGCGGGAGGGCCGGTCGATATCTGGGGATCTCCCTAATGAGGCGTCGTACATATCGTAGGTTAATCGATATTTGCAGATCGGCCGGGGTACAGCGCGCGGCTGTCTGGTTCCGGGAGACGGGGCGAATCTGCTTTCAGGGACTGGACTGGGAACGATTCGGCATGAGGCAGGGGAGAATTTGTCAAAAGCAAGGAGAGAAGGAGCAACTGCACCAAAAAAAAAAGAAAAGAAACTTGGCAGAGAAGCATCAACCTTCCACCTCCGTGAGGATATATAAAAGAGTGCATCCGAAAACTGGGATCCCTACGAGAACCGAGCGAGGCACTCAGCGCAAATGAAGGCGGCTTGCGTGACTAATACTGATCTCCGATGCACAAGGCGCATGAAAAGCCCACAAGCCCTGAGACACGCACGGCGCCCGTTGACTCTGGGATGACCACTGCGCCTCCAGCAGGCCGTGACTCTCAATCCGCTAGAAGTTTGTCTCAAGAACCCGGAGTCCTTATTATTCCAGTAACATACAGGGCCCTGCCTACTTAATGCCATTCAACCACAACTTAAAAACAACCAGGATGCGTCTCTGTTTCCCGGTGTTCATAAGACCATCTCCTGCCCGTCAGAGTCACCCCTGTACCTCGTACAGAAATGCCGCGTCTTTTACATTTCCCTATAAAAATGAGGCATACATATGCATTGTTTGTGAGAGTAACGAGGCAGATTCCATTGAATGCATAATATACTGTAGGTTTATGACGAAGGAAGGCAATCGTGGTGATTGTACTGCGTTTGTTATATGCAGTTACACCAGGATGAGGTCACGTGGCTCATTACTCACGCTATACCTATAGTTATACATATAATTATAACAATGATTTTAACACATTTGCATAAGTATTTATTTAGTCCAATGTATTTATATTTATGTGCTTTAGTGCGGAGGAAATATGTGATTTGATTACAAATGCACATTTATAGAAATGAGACATATCCAATTATCGTGCCATTTCATTTACTGGAGAAGAACGGCAAATGTCCTCCATCTGTCTCGGGAGGAAGAATCTCTCTGTTTACTGTGTCCCCCCCCCCCCCCCCCCACCCAGTGACCAAGAGCAGAGCACAGACCGCTACCCAGAGACCTGCACACACACCTGCAGGTTCCCGGCTTCCCCCAAACTCAGCAAAACTTATTTTTTTCTTAGCAATGTTCCCCTCCACACCAATCACAAAGTGTCTATCAAATATGCTGACATTTCATTTGCCCCCCCCCCCCCCCCCCCCCGTCTTATTCTGCAAAAGCAGAGAGCCACGCAGAGCCCGTCTGAGATATTGTGCCTTATCTTTTAAAAAAAAATGGTGACATTTAAGGATAGCCAAAAAGACGGCACTTCTTCTTCAACAGTTTAACAAAATGAAATCTTATTTACGTGCATGAAGTGTAATTCAAACTTGAGAGCTATTGTGTGCGACAATAGAGCCCAAAAATGTCTATGCATAGATGTAACAATGCAGGATCTGTATTAAATAAAATGTGGCATGTTGACCGGACATGACCACACAAAGACAGGGCTGGGCCCTTGAAATCCCCCCCGCCACTCACTCATGGGCGCCCCCTAGTGACATGGAGGCTAGAGTGCAGATGGATACCCTAGAATAGCATGCTTTATTTGTGATCATTTTGAGAAATAGGACAGGGAGACACGCCTATTGAAACGTCATATCTGATCAGGAAGCAAAAAAAGAGGGACTAGTGGTAGAAATGGCCAGATGAAGCTTCATGAACCATTTGCTGTATTTTTTCACTCCACTAGATGGTGCTCTTGGTTTGCCTTGGGGCATGCTTTCTGCCCTTTTTTGAATGGAGAGCACCATCTACTGGGGTCAGAAAATTCAGCAGATTTGTTCAGGAATTTTCATTAGTTTGTTTCCCGCTGCGTCAGTGGGGCGTTTCGTCCACAGGTGGCCAATCGTGTGTCCCGCATCTCCCGGAGTTAACGTCCACTGGCAGCAGTCCCGTCTAGGTGGTCCTCCTTAGCACTCCCTGTTATCAAGGGAAGAGGAACCGCCAGCAAATGGCTCCCAGCTCTCTCTCCTCCTCTCTGTGGTCCTGAACACCATCCACTGGGGTTTGCTGGATAGCTGTACACCTGCGCCACTGCAGCGCAGTCTAATTGTTATTTATTTTATCCCTTAGTTTCGAATTTCTCAAGCTCTCTAACAGGCCAGGGGAAGCCGCTCAACCTAACACCAGACTATAAGAATCTAACTGTTGCTTTTGGACACTGAGAGCTTTAGATCCCTACAAGTTACAAGTGGATGAAAACAGAAGCTAAGGTACATTAAACAATGGTAATGTAAATGTAATGATGGAAATGTAAATTAAATGACGGAAATGTAAATTATGTTAAATGGGAAATGTGATGGTACATTGGGGCCATGTCAACCACCACTCAAACCACGCATTTGCCCCCGAGGATTAGGCCCCCTGTTGATCACAAGGAGTCACTACATGGGCGGAGGAGCCCCAAAGAGATCTTTTTTGAGAGGGGCTCTGGAAACAACAAACGTCCCCCTGACTGGGGCTTGCTGTGCCTTCACACCCCCAGCACTATGGATTCTTGTCCAGCCCTGGAGCATATAGAGGGGCGGGACCAGAGGGGCATAGACCCCAGCTGATTGGCTCTCCCCCTGTCACTCATTGAATGAAAACACATCATTGGATAATAAGGTTGGCCCCAATATATAAATTACGCTCCGGCTTCTTCCCCCACTTTAAAAAAATCTTTTTTTAAGCCTGTCATGTGGGCCAATATCCTGTCCGGTGTTTCTTAATAATAATAATAATAATAATAATAAATGTATTTTATATACCGCTTTTCTAGATAGTCAAAGTCACTTTACAAAGGCAAATCAGAAACACATATACACAAACAGAAACACATATACACACAGGACATAGCAAACAGGACAAAGTTCTGTCTTAGGAAACGATTCAGGATTGCTACGCACTGGATATGCAGTTATGAATTAATGGATGGGTCACAACCCAATGAGAAACAATGTGAGTTTGTTGCTGGTTAAAGCGCAAGATAACAACTGAATTTTGTTCATTAATTTGAATGTAATATCACAAATATGTTATAAAGGAACTGGTCTCACTAATTCAGCTTTAAGGCAGGGTTAGGTATAAAATATCCACATCTTGCTTACATTAAATTATATTTATTTATTTATCAGCACCAATAGGCTATAATCTCTAGGCAGCGTTCCTGGTTCTCTTGCAATACGTTTAAGATCGGCGCGAATTGCGGCATTCGTTTCCCGGGTGACGGGGGAAAGGCTCCGTCTGCCATTTTTTCCCGACCATCACTCAAGGCGTAATAGGGGAATTGCGGCTGGCGGTGACCCTCACAGCTGCTGTGTGATAAACTGCCACTCCTGGCCGGTCTGCCTGCCAGCGTTAACGCGATAGTGTCAGGACGCCGCCTCCATCCACACTTTGTACTTGACAAGCTGCGGGAAGGAAAACGCGAAGTGCTGCCGAAGCCTTTCTGCTCCTTTGTTTTAGAATAATGGCAGAATTAATTTAAACGTAATACACGGGAATAATGTTTGTGGACACATATGCATATAATAAATCTCACTAACGTTTCACTTTTTACGCCTTAAAAGGTTAATAATCTACTTATGATAAAACAAATATTTTGTAACGCACATTTGTGTTTGTGTTGTGATGGAAATCCAAGCCGCCTAATGGTATTAAGACATATTTCGGTCTTGATTTGTATTTGAAAGCTATGGAGAATTAAAATATATAAAATGTAGAATAGTGAATTTGGGGAAGTTATTTATTCATCCATTTTTAGTAAATCTTTTGCTGCTAGGCCCACGGTGATCGACACTGCTTAAATGTACAGGACATAAAGACGGATTTGCAGCGAAGAATTACACTCTGCAAATAATTACTTTTCTTATCTTCGCTACCAACTTTCACCGGTAAAAGAAAAAAAAAACTTAACTCAGAGCCCTGTCGCAAGTGTCATGTTTGTAGTGAGGTCATATCAACTGGTGAATTCTCGCAATCTTGCAAAGTTTTGAGCTGCAAGTAGGATGTATTCAGCACACGTTGCGTCTGTGAAACACCCGCACGAATGCGATGGATCCTACGCTTGAATCGTTTGTGAGCTTAACAAGCTGTGACTCTTGAGTAACGCTGAAGCATGCCAAATAGAGAGATGGAGATGTCTTAAGCTAAAAGTAGGCCACTGATCGGATTGCCCGACATAAATCGGGCCAGAACAGCTGATCTAACCAAAATGAATGCTACATTCGGGTATATCTCTCCCCCCTCCTCATGGTGACTGCCCATCACGATGCACCAAGTTGATAGTAAATACTGAGTAGGGCGAGAATTTTGTTTTTATAGGGTGGTTCAAGAAAACTCATTCATATTCATGAGAGAAGTGCTACCTGATTGGCCAGTGAATGCCTTAGACAGAGTTCCCAGGCCAATCAGGTAGTTCCTCGGTGTTAATGAGTTTTCCCAAACCACCCTGTAATTTGCGAGTGGGGCTTCATTACATGTGTACGTCACTGCCTCAAATGAAGTCAGGATATACCAATGTACACAATCGTAATTGTAACTGAAATGTAACAGGAAATTAAGATTTGGTCTTGTGATTTGTTTTAGCCAATGATTCTAAAATTAGCACAAATTTTGCAAAAAAAAAAAAGGAAAAACAAAGAAGATGAAGTGACAGCTTAATGAGGTTACGGTGGTCATTCAGCCACATCGGTTTTTGGCAATGCGGCAAACTGCTGGCACCGTTACAGCATCGCAACTCAAACAAATCGCAGCCGGGAAGTCAAACAGGAAACGGCCCCGAGTGAGCGGCTGCGGCTCTTGGACGGTATCACCGTAAACATCATCTGTGATGCGAAGAGTGCGGATAAAAACAGTACGGTACAGGGAAAAAAGTAATCGATTTCCATTTTCCTCTCCAGCGTGGATGACTAATAAATGATTTACATGATGTGGTCGCGGTGAAGTGTTACGGGCCACTAATGTCGGGGATGCCTTAGGCTGTTTAGCCCCTAGAGCTACACGCGAGTGAAGAGCGTTCATTAGAGACCCCAAGCCGATGAGGGAGCAGTAATGAGGGGCCTCTCCCCAAACAGCAGTACTGTCTGCCAGCTGCATCACACGCAAAAACACGCACAGCTTCAGCTTATGGCTAATTACTGCATTTTTTCTCTCTTTTGCTTGTCATTTTCAGTGCTGCATGTTGATCGTTCGGCGCTGACTTGTAAAACATGTCCCTTTCAATTAGACAAGTTGCTCCGTGCAAGAACAGAACCCAAGTTAATAAATACTTCCTCTAACGACGGAGAGGTGTAAATCTATAATCTAGTGTCTACAATATGCCAGGAACCCTCTTAATATATTTTCTATTCGTGTAGTTTGCAGTGCTGATATTTTTCTGAGCTGTAAACAGAGTAACATCTTGATCCTACTTTGTTGCAGCGATTTACTTAAATGAGAATTCAATTTACCTCTGCCCTGAAATAGGAAAGTGAGACGTCACGTACAGGAGAGACCGGCGTGACGTCATAACTTGTGTATGTAACGTAATGTGATGGCGTCATCGCTTTCTGAATAGGGCTTGATTATGGCAATGACAGGTTAGTTTTGGCAGATTTTACACTGTTGCATGCATTGATGTAAGGTGATTCAGAGTATGTATAGATAGATAGATGATAGATAGATAGATAGATGATAGATAGATAGATAGATAGATAGATAGATAGATAGATAGATAGATAGATAGGAAAACACTTTTCACAGTGTCTGCAGGTGGCAGTATCACCTTCATGTTCAGTGAGGTTATCTGCTGGAAATACTGGTGCATTTTTTTTATGTTGCTGGAATATATACATATATATATACAAGGGAAAAAACTGCTTGAACATTGCTCTCTGAGGCAGATTGAATTACCTCTACTGGTGATATTCAGGTCCATCCTCAAGTTCCGCTCTGACACCAGAATTCGAGATCTGGATTTTTTTTTCCAGTGCCCCCTGATATCATCATTCAAACAAACCGTTCTCCATTTTGCATGGGTTTAGCAGTAGTGCGGGTTATTTACATTACAGGCAATCGAGTTTTAGGCAAACCTGTAAATGAATTCGGGATGTATAGCGTGTCACCCGTGCCAACTGTGGGAACGGTGAGTCTCCGGACAGGGCCTGTCGGTGATGTGTTGCGTTCCAGGTCAGTACCGGTATTCTGCAAACATGGCTCAGCACCCATAAACGACGTGTCCTAAATGCTGCATTTCCACCTCAGTTAGACCTCAGAAAGACCCTGCTAAATCAACTATCTCACAGCCCACTGTTCTGTTAGATGATTATTAACATTAATGTTCTTTAATATTTCAAGCCTAGCGAAAAAAACAAAAATGCCAATAGGAATGTTTTTCAAACACATTTCGCTTCCCATTTATCCATTTCCACTGTAGATTCCTCTGTCTGTAACGTCCAGGACTGCGGCAGGAGAGTGAGTGCATGTACTGCTGTTAAACTATACATCAAAATGATGGCTTAGCTCTCTACTTACACTTTTCAAATGCGTGTTTCAGTGAAGTATGTTGTGTTGCAAGAACATCATCCATTTATCCATCATGAGGCATGAGAAAGTTTGATATTGGGGGCACGGGTGTAGGCTTGGTTTCAACTTTGGTAGTATTCCATAATATTGGTATTGGTCCCTACCATCTATAGCCAAATCTACGCCCCTACATCCATCCATCCATCCATCCATTTTACATGACCCCTTATCCAATGCAGAGTAACTGAGCATGGAACGCAATCCAGGAATTACAGTCCATCACAAGGGAACCACACAATTGTGGGCTAAGCCTCTATGCCTGGGATCAGAAGGTTGCTGGTTCGAGCCCAGTCTAAGCAGAATAGTCACATGTCTGTAGGCCCTTAAACGAGGCCATTAACCCCCAGCTCCATGGGCGCCGCTGCAGGGGGCTGCCCCTCCATGCCAAGCTGTGTGTCATGGAGAGCAAGATGGGGTAGAAGACAATTTCCCTACACAGGATCAATGAAGTGTCTTTATTATTAGACACACCCAACGCACTACACGTGCATGGAAAGTCCAGGAACCCACCAGAACTTTCTAACCGCACACCTGCAGGGCCAGGCCCGGAGCTGGAAGCGCGACCTTCATGACAGTCGCAGAGCCAGCATACTGCTGCTGAAGTTACAGTCATTATTTTCTCATAAAAGTGTTTCAAAAGAGTACTGCCCCGAAATGGAGGGTTCCGGTGCTGCATCTACGGATCCTGTCATTTAGCTCAGAGCCAAGTTGGGTTCTGATCTATAGGGTTAGGGTTAGGGTTAGGGTGTTATCTGGTGACGGTGCCCCTCTATCCATCAGGAGACTCTATCGAAGCTCAAGGTGCAGCTTGCTCATTTTTGAAAACCACGACTTAAAATTAAAATTATTAATTGCCTGCAGACCATTTAGGGACACATTTAGAAGAGAAATTCAATATATTGAATAAATGGAATGAGACTAGGAAGAATAAGAATGATAAATATTACTTATTGAAATGGGCTATTAAATTTAAATAGGACTAATCAGGTGAAAACAAGCAAGAAATTAATTTAATAGTTAAATGGAATCTCAAAGACAATTGGCTTGTTTTTCCTATTGTCCTGTATAATAATTTTTTAAGTTAATGCATTTTATTCTAATCTGTAATTAGCTAGCAGAGCCATGAAGGGGAAAGTTACAATTATTATGTTACCATGATGAATTTTCAGGGGTAATGACCTTACATGTTTGAATCATGTTCTGTGATTTTTTTTTTAATGTCCATAATTTTCATATTAAGAAAGGAGCATAAATGTTGTTTTGTTTGCGTAACATATTTTTCTTAGGGTTTCTGATAATGCTAATGTCAGTATGACATTCACCCCAGTGAGTCACTAATTGCTCCTCTTTCATTTACTTATTAATCTACTCTACTGTACTCTGCAGCTGTACGCTACTGTACTCTCACCTCTTTCGCTGTATACTCATGAGGTATTGCGGAGAGTTTAACCCAGACATTAAGCAGTTTTCTTTTTCACACAAGCCCAATGACACTGCATTTATTATTAAACGAACTAAGCACGTTTTCATCCATCCATCCATTGATTTTCCATACCCGCGTGTCCCACACGGGCGCAAGGCTGGGAATAACCCAGGACGGGGCACCGACCCATCGTAAGGCACAGCACATTATTCGGTCTTATTTATGCATATAATTTATACGATGATTGTGTTGATTGTTATTTCTCATCTTGCGCGGCACACCAAAGTAATTTCGTCATATGTTGTAATGCTTGGCGATAAATAAACGATTCTGATTTAAGAAACACCAGTTTAACCGAACACATCGGAGACGGAAGCGCGAAAGGGAAATGCGTAAAAAAAAAAACTAGGCGGCGCATAGACGTCAAAGACCCGCCAGTGGCTGACAGCCACATCTCACACCTTTACAGGGGAGTGGATTAGCCCGCTACATTAAAGAGCCCGATCGGCGGCTCAGAGAGCTAATCGATCACTTGCTGTAACTGCAGGGGGTGACGCGGCCATTAAATGGACTCAGCGAAACACGGGGATTGACGTAACTGGTACGCGAGTACGCATTCGCGGTGTAAAGGTTAAAATGCGCGGTGATTTCTTGTCATAACAGTGCAGAAGCGTGCTTGTTTTATGAGAATTCACGCTGTAATGACAAGACGCATTTTTAACCTTTATACTGGGTATAAGTACTTGCGTATCAGTTATGTCAATCCATGCTTGTGGGGCCAGTAGTGTGAAAATGGGACAACTGGCAAACTGGGACAGTTAAACTTTGCAGTTAATATATTTGTTTGGTAATACATTATTTTCTCTTCTCATTAGAATGGTATCAAGTTGCGATTCAAGAGACTGACATGATTCTGTACATTTTTCCGCAAAGCCAATTTTCAGAAAGTGTCCCATTTTTAACAATACTCAGCTTTTAATACACAGGGTTATAGATCGAAGCTAATGGGCTGCTATGCTGCCAGCTAGGTCTCTGTGCCACCCTGTGGTTAATATACAATGGTGCACGGTGCTAGTGCCGGTTTGTCACCAGAATTGCTTTAGTGGTAGAGTCCAGAAGACATTCCGAGAAGCCTGTCTCTGAAGGCCTGCCGTCTCTGAAGGCCTCCTGTCTCTGAAGGCCTGCTGTCTCTGAAGGCCCCCCATCTCTGAAGGCCTGCTGTCTCTGAATGCCCCCCATCTCTGAAGGCCTACTGTCTCTGAAGGCCTCCTGTCTCTGAAGGCCTGCTGTCTCTGAAGGCCTCTTATCTCTGAATCCCATTCTCCTCCGACCGCTCTCATTAGCAAGGTGTTTTCGCAATAAAACTGCCCCTCACTGGATATTTCTTGTTCATCATGGCGTTCTTCATAAAGTCTAGTCACTTATAGGGTGTGAAAACCCCAGAAAGTGTGGCTCTTTCTGAAATCCTGGCATCACCACGTCTGACACCAGCAATCACACCACGTTCCAAATCGCTTACATCACACATCTGAGCCGTTCTACTGCTTAACCGCACAGTAGGTGAACCTCCTCACCCTGTGTGTGTGTGTGGCTGCTCAGTGCGTGTCAGTACGACCTGGCCAAATTGTTCCTAATCTATTTAAAGACTTTGTTTCAGCACAAAACAAACGTTCAAAAAAAAAAAAAAAACCTTTTTGTCTTCATTCTCACTTCTGTTGCCATAACAGTTCTCTCAGGCTGAGTAACCAAACCATCACGAAAACATTTCCATAGCAAAGGGAGAGAAGTCTATGGGGTAAAATCATATACTTAATTACGTGCAGCATCTAAGCATGCATAGAAGGCAAGTGTAATGTAACAAATTCAGGTTAATGTTGTCAGCTGAATTAATTACATAATTAATGCTTATCAGCGGACTGCGGCTTCCCTATTAATGTGCTAGAAAGCCCCCCCGCAGCAGATGCGTGGCAGACCAAGAACAGGAGAGTCACACACAGGTAAGCGAGTAGCGCGTTTGTGGGAATTTAAACACTCACACACACGCATGCATGCAGATAGCAACAGCAAAGCTTCAACTCCATACACGCTCAACAAAAAAGATGCTAAATTGTAGGTAAAGGAACGATGCAGAACGCAGATTAAAGTGACAGCTCCTTAATGCGCAGGGTTACCTGGGCTGAAGTCCAGGAACTTTTGCTAAAAAGGTTCGTCAAGTAACCTTGTTGATTTTACCCCCCCCCCTCTTCCCAGCTGACAACGTTAATCGTTACCACCCCCAGTCAGCAACTTTTACTGTGTTACACGCACCACCATCCCATGAGTAAACAACTTTTAACGTTTTTTCGGTGTTTTCCGTAACAAGGGTTTGGAAGCTACCGACATCACTTAGCGAAAGGCGCTTTAATATAGTCAGAATGCAACTATTTTCTAGGATGGTGTAGCTGTTATTTGCGGGGGGGGAAATAACCTCTGTGGCGTCGGTAGCTTCCAAGCCCTTATTACGGAAAACAACGAAAACACGCTACATTCCAAAAAAAACTATAAATATTACAATGTCACAAAATGGCGTAATTTCTGCAGCCTTGTGCATATGATTAATCGCACTCTATTTCAAGTCTCCTGCCACTGATATATGCAACACGTCTGCGCTTGTTTGGGTAACACGCCACACGCGCTGGGTATTCCACAGGAATATTTACCCCTTACATTTGTTTTCCAGATTTACAGTGACAACTGCAATTTTTCAGAGAATTACACCCCTTGATCACTGTAATTATTAATTACGGTGATTTGGGATTCCTTTTCATGGTGTCCCCCGCGCCCTGTGCTGCCTGGGCTACACTCCAGGGCCCCCGTGACCTTATAGGGCGGTGTTTCCCAGTCCGGTCCTCGGGGAGCCCCAGTCAGTCCATGTTTTTGCTCCCTCCCATCTCCCGGTATGGGGCCCCAAGGACTGGATTCGGAAACACCGCTATAGAGGATAAGAAGCTGGACGATAGATGGATTCTGTGGTAATTATTACATAATGTAATTGTAACCGAGCCCTCATATGTGATTATTGGCATGTTAATTTAGACAAAGGCATAGAGAAGAGATTCTGTATATTGAATATGCTGATCCAGGCACCCATCCATCTATCGATCCATCCATCGCTCTTCTAATCGTTTATCCAGGTCAGGGTCACAGGGGGGGGGGGGTGGGGGGGGGTGGGGGGGGTACAGCCTGGGACGGGGTGCCAGAGTTTTTGGAGTGATGTAGCCTGTACACAAACTAATATCAGTGTCAAACAAAGCAAAAAGGTTTGCTTAACTCTCTGTCAGTGTGATGATGCTTTTTCCGTTCCCACTTTGCCGTTGTCTCCCTCCTTTCATTCTGCCGTCCGTCTCCACACGCGCCTGGTGACTGGTGGTATGCAGGGATATGGCCCGGCTCCCCGACACCCACCGAGGAAACACAAGGCAGGTTTATTGGCTAAAACCATCAACAAAGGCTGTCAGATTTGTCCAAATTCACATTATTGTGCCGGTAATTTCTTTTTTTTCTCCCAGCCCAGAATTTAAATATTAATAATTTCACGGTAAAGAATGTTCCAAAATGTCAACTCATTCTTTTCGATCAATGCTAATCATGTCTCCTGTGCACAGATTACATTCATACGCACTTTGGTATCTCGGCAAATTAATTCTATTCTTTGCTTTGATCTATTCTGAAGCAACACTGCGGAGATTCACCCCAGAATAGATCTTCCACCGTGCTGCTGAAAAGGCTTCAGCTGGCTGAGGGGGGCCGGGGAGAAATCCCTCATTGTGATGAACCTTTAAAGTATACACAGGAAGTACGGTGGTGGGGGCACTACATCAGGACAAAGGCACAGTATCTGTGGTGGAAATAAAGCCCATAGAGGTTTGAAGAGCATGAGAAGGAGATTCCAGTCCGGAAATTACCACACATTCCGGCCTATTTCGGCTGGACAGTCAAGCGATTTATCCGGCGTGAATTTGCAGCCCTGTCAGTGGCAAGCCACTGAAAAGGCTTATACCATCTCCGTGCCGACCGCGGAAACGAAAACAAACTTGGCGGTGGAAGAATGCAGTTCCACAGCGGTGTAGATGGTGTCCTTTTCTCAGTCCTGTTCTTTTCGCAAACCGATCACTCGCATCTTTAGTGTTAATCTCATGATATGCACAATGCTTCTGGGGGCTGTTCCATGAAGCAGGATTTCTCAGTTAGCTGGGTTAGCATAGGCTAGAAGTCATCATCATACAATAGGAATCTCTGAACCTCTTATTGGACGATCATGACTTCTATCTTAAGTTAATCCAGCTAACTCTGAAATCCTGCCTCGTGGAACACCCCCCTGGCATGCTCTGCTCATTAATGAACTATTTTCCTGCAGTAGTTTAAAAAACCAGAACCCATAATGCATCCAGCATCATCATCGATGTAAATAATAAGTTTACAACAATAACTGGGTTGTTTGTTTGGTTCTCGAGGACTTATATGTACTCATCCATCCATCCATCCATCATCTACCGCATGTCTGTTCTGGAGGGCAAAAACCACACTACTCCTCCTGAATCCGAGGTTCGACAATCCGGCGGACCCTCCTCTCCAGAACCCTCAAATTACCAGGGAGGCTGAGGAGTGTGATCTCCCTATAGTTGGAACACACCCTCCGATCCCCCTTCTTGAAGAGGGGGACCACCACCTCAGTCTGCCAGTCCAGAGGCACTGTCCCCAATGTCCACACGATGCTGCAGATGCATGTTAACCAGGACAGCCCTGCAGCATCCAGAGCCTTGAGGAACTCCGGGCAGATCTCTTCCACCCCCGGGGCCCGGCCACTGAGGAGCTTTTTAACCACCTCAGCGACCTCCACCCCAGAGATAGGAGAGTCTACCCCCAAGTCCCCAGACTCTGCTTCCTCATTGGAAGCCATGTCGGTGGGATTGAGGAGGTCTTCGAAGTATTCCTTCCACCGACCCACAACGTCCTGAGCTGAGGTCAGCAGCGCACCATCCCCACCAAAAACAGTGTAGATGTTGCACCGCTTTCCCACCCTGAGCCACCAGATGGTGGACCACAATCTCCTCAAAGCCATCCAGAAGTCGTTCTCCATGGCCTCGCCAAACTCCTCCCACACCCGAGTTCTTGCCTCAGCAACAGCCAAAGCCACGTTCCGCCTGGCCCGCCGGTACTCATCAGCTGCCTCTGGAGTCCCACAGGCTAAAAAGGTCCAATAGGACTCCTTCTTCAGCTTGACGGCATCCCTCACCACCTGTGTCCATCAGCGGGTTTGGGAATACCCACCGTGACAGGCACCGGCCACCTTACAGCCACAGCTCCGGTCAGCCGCCTCCACAATGGAGGCGCGGAACATGGCCCATTCGGACTCAATGTCCCCCGCCTCCCCCGGGACAAGGGAGAAGTTCTGCCTGAGGTAGGAGTTGAAGCACCTTCTGACAGGGGATTCGGCCAGACATTCCCAGCAGATCCTCACTATGCGCTTTGGCCTGCCAGGCCTGACTGGCTTCCTCCCCCACCAGCGGAGCCAACCCGCCACCAGGTTGACAGTTCTGCCCCTCTCCTCACCCGAGTGTCCAATACATGTGGTTGCAAGTCCGATGACACAACCACAAAGTTGATCATTGAACTGCGGCCTAGGGTGTCCTGGTGCCAAGTGCACATATGGACACCCTTATGCTTGAACATGGTGTTCATTATAGACAATCCATGACGAGCACAGAAGTCCAACAACAAAACAACAGTATAAGCGCAAACAACAGTCAGGACCCGTCCCCCCACCCGAAGGCGAAGGGAAGCTACTGTCTCATTCACCAGGTAAACCCCAATGTACAGGCGCCCAGTCAGTGGGCAATAAGTATGCCCACCCCTGCTCGGCACCTCTCCCCGCAAGCAACTCCAGAGTAGAAGAGTGTCCAACCCCACTTGAGGAGACTGGTTCCAGAGCCCCTGTGCGTTGAGGTGAGCCCGACTATGTCTAGTTGCAATCTATCACATTGCACCCGACCCCTTTGGCCCCTCCTACTGGCGGTGAACCCACTGGAGGGGGTATCCACGTGCCTTCTTCGGGCTGTGCCCGACTAGGCTCCATGGGTGCATGCCTGGCCCCCAGGCGCTGTCGGATGCCCCTCTACCTCCTTGACAACTTATGGTTCTTTTCCACTGGCACACAGGAACCAGGCCATACTCGACCTGTACCACAAAGAGAGCCTAGTTACAGCACGGTTCCAGCTTGCTTCGGTTTTCCACTGCAGAAGGGTCAGCTCGGTAAAGGCGTTACTGTGTTTGGAGTGCAACAGTGACATAACACCGAAGAGACACTTATTTACTGTTCACACAGTGTACCTTGTGGATTACTATGTGCTAATTTCCACTAGCAAGTCTGTGAGACTCACAATGTTATTTTAGCAGCAAATGCTAGTGGAATTACAACTATATTGCATAAATCTGCATTATGAATCCATTCCATTGATCTGCTCTATAGTACTTTATCAAGTAGGAGGTTGGAAATTTTCAGGTTCCGAGTTATTAGAAATGCGTTACCAAATGCAATACTACTAAAACTGAGTAGTAGATGACTTATTTCCCCCAAAGACATAGAAAATCACTTCAATCAATTGAAGGACACTTTTTTTCTTTGGGTCTCAGGAGGATATAGAATATACACCTTTCCTTTCAGATAATCCACGCACAAAACACCAGTATCTCCATGAATTTGAACTAATCAGATGGTGGTGGTCTAGTAAGCAGGCTCGGTCAGCGCGGGTACGACTCAAATACGACTCGCTCACTTTACAATGGAAAACGGCCATTGCGGTACGGCTCAGTTTTTGCTGCCAGCAGAAAAACACTATTAGTAGCTCCTAAACCCTCTAAAACGGGTAGCCGTAGAGAGTCTGATCATCTCTAAGGGTAAATTAAGAGAATCCTTTCTGCACCACCATTGTCTTGAGCTGTTATTTTTGCACTGTTGACCTTCTGGTTACGTTCAGCGAGCCCGGCCGTCCTCCTCACCTCCCTGACCTCATCTGCTTGTTCTCTTTATTCAGTTGCAGCCACAGGATCCGCTGTTTGCATCAGCAAGCTCATGTACTTAATAAAGTGGCCGCCCACTATAGATTGTTTCTGAAACGATTTTGTGCTCAAGTGAAACCTTGACAGATGTTGATGACTCTTTGTTTGCACTGCTTGTTTGCTATTTACCAATGTGACAGTGCTCCTTGTTTTATGATAATGCGCCTTTAAGTAGATCATTTATACTGCGGCAATAGCATTTGCGCAGAATGCGCCAACGCAAGAAATGTCCCCCAATCTTTCTTTAGTCATCTTCCACAGCACATGTGTAACCATATAGGTCAGGTTTATAAATAGGTTTAAGTAGCCAGATGCCTGATTAACTGATTAACTACAACAGTGAGAAAGATCCCAAAAACAGTGTTATTGAAAATTACTCAGCACAGAAGGTTTTATGCTTCAAGCTCCTTGGTATTTATTGTACTCCTATTTATTGTCTTGGTTTCAGCTTCCCAGACATCCCCAACTTCGCTGTCAGTTTGAATTACGCACGTTATAACTCTTACCTGGTCGTCACAGAAAGCATTCCGTTCACATCAGCCTTCTCTCCTTACCGACTAATGCGTTTATGGAAATGGTGGCGTTAAATCCGGAGTGCTCTGATCACTACGCAAAGTGCGCTGAAACGAGAGAAGGAGAAAAGGAGGGGATCGTCACTTTAATTTTACATCGCCGGGCCGCCGTTTGAGCGCGGAGGCTTTCAGTTTACCAAATGTTCATTACCCCGCTTTTCTCTGATGTGTGAGATGGAAAGAGCCGCCTGTGTAATTTACCTCTGCCTGGCAGGGATCCAGCTCCTTTATGCTTTATGTTTAAATGCAATGAGCGCCGGGTGACTTTGTTCATCTTTGGCCCCCGCGGCTCCATCGGGCGCGCGCTTCGCGCTCCCGCGCCTGCGGCTGCCGTGATGGATTGCGCTGGGGCTCACCTCCAGCAGCTGTCCATAAATCAGCTTACGCGGCAAATAACGAGAGCAAACGCGTCCGTACAGCGGCAGTCTGGCGGTATATGCTCCGATGCAGGGTTAATGCGAGCCGACCCTGTGAAAAAGTGTTTCAGATTTTATTTTAGACCCGTACACGACAGTGCAAAACAAGTTGTAACGATTTTGGGGACAGAGAAAGCAGAAAGGTAAATCAGATAAATAAAAGAATAAACAAATATCTCAATTATCTTAATATTGATGCATTTACACTAAAAAAAATAGGCAACGCAGCAATAAATTCATGTTAGAATAGTCAGGCTTATAACAAAATCAATCACATTAAGTGCCAGTAGGCCTACATGGTAATGCTAGAAAACAATGTGTGTGTGTGTGTGTGTGTGTGTGTACATATATAATCAGGAGCGTCACTGTAGATTTATGAAGGAGGTTCTAAACCTTTATTGGGGGGGGGGGGGTCTAATGGAATGACCCACGTTATTTAGACTAATTGGTATACATTTAATGGGGGGAGGCTAAGATAGGCCTAAGAACGCCCCTGTACACAGTATACAGTATATTTGTATAGCTACAGTATATTTGTAATATACATTCTGTGACACTTTTATGAGACATAATTTTCAGACATGATATTTACACTTTTGTCGCTGTCTTACATTAACATGCTGCGTGTTCCTTACATTTATTCACCAAGAGAAAAAAAAAAACATTTCTCACCTCTATTTCCCAGGTCACTGAAGTGGAAGAGATCGGTTTCCGGAAAAGAGAAGAAGTTGTACAAGACATGCACGAGAAGCTGGGGGAAGCTTCAATATGAAATGCTGTTTTACATATCCGTTATTTTATCGTGCCATAATGTCCTCTTAGAGCGTAATGTTTGAGAAAAATCAATCTCCTTCGTTGTGTGTATGTTCACTCGGCAGTTACAGGCTGGAAAACTTCAGTCTGAATACCGCTAGAAGTTCAGCGTATCGGGACCCAACTTGCCGTAATGGGGATGTGGTAACAGTTAATAACCCTCAACCATCTTTGTGATGAGTTTGTGAGAATTTTCGGGACTTAATTGGGACCGATTCTCTCGCTACTCCAAGGTTCTTTCGCCTTTTACAGGTGCCTCATCAAAGAGGGACAGCACCGCACTGTACATGGAAATATCTAGAAATCCAATCATTACCGGTGGCCGCTAATGTGATCCACGGGGACGCACAAATTTCGAGAGAGTCCCGAGGAGAACTGTGTGTTAGATTGTGTACGATAGGGATGGGATGCCAGTCTGTCATGGGGTAAATTAGCCAGGCACCAATTAGTCAGAGACAAGCAGAGTGTCCTTAGGAAACCCGCATGACGACATGGAGAACTGCACACACCAAAGCCCCAGAACAATTTGGAGCCGCTCTTTGGATATTAGCCTATACTGTATGTTCCTATTACGTACAGAATAATTTATTTCAAAATTACTGTAGTTTTTCCACGAAGTACGTCCATATTGTTTCACTGAAGTCCTGCACACAGACGGGTACTTGCAAACTACCCTTAAATAAACAAACACATCCATTTTAGAAGTGTGCATCGATAAAGCCGTAGTGACGGCAGATAAAAATATCGCTGTTAAATAATTTGCGGAAGTTCAGAAGTATGTTTATGCAGATAAACGTGCTGCATGCAGATTAGCTTAGAGCAGATTGGCTGTGGCTGCGCCCAGCGGGAAACTCGATAACTTTATTTGAGGGTGTTTCTGATAAGAGCACATGCAGGGTTTGGGGTCTGATATTACGGCTACAATTAGTTTACTTTGTTTACATTGTTTGTGCCCCTCCCCTTCCTGCTGTATCTGCGGGCACAGGGGGGTCTAATCTTGGGGCACATCAAAGACCCGGGCTGTTTTCTAGTCGTTATTCCACTGACATTTAAAGCAGTTCTTTCAGCTGACTCCGTGCTTTCCTTCACCTATCTGCGGTGGAGAGAGAGAGAGAAAAAAGGCCTAGCTGGAGTTCAGAGAGGAATCGATCGCTGAAGACAAACCCACAGCCTTCATCAATCTATGTCCAGAGGTCCGGATCCTCCCATTAATTACACGGAGGCTGCTTTTAAGTTTCTCGTCCAGGAACAGGTAAATTTGACAGGGGAAAAGCTTCTAGTTAAGTCTTGTTTCTGTGCCAAAGAGTAAATTTGTTTAAAGGATTCTAGTATTGGTTTTCTTTCATAGAAAATGGGTTCTGTTCTCTCTGTCCTTTTAGACTATGTAGGATATTTTAAAGTCTATTTCTATGAAGCAAAATAAAATGAAAACGGGGGGGGGTGGGAACACCCGATTCGTTCATTGATTTCTTTTGCCAGAAATAGCCTTTTTGTTTTCCATGTTTAAAATAGTTTGCCTGTGATTTATGGTTTCCATATGTCCAGATTTAGGCTTGACTGGTGCATATGCAGTTCCCCAGCCTGGGACGGGAACTCAAGATGGCGCACGTTCACGTGTAGAATACCATGCAACAACGCAACAGGCTATTGGGCTTCAATTGAGCACAAGAGTACAGGGGTGAATCTCAGGTTGCGTACTTGTGTTCCCGTGTATCCCTTCTAATGTCTCGTCTTGCCAAAACCACAAGTACGGTCTTTGCGTTCTTGCTTATTGAGACTCACCCCAGAACTCTGTCTGACAGTGTTGATTGGACGACTGTGCTTATTGGACATACATCTACCCTGTTGTTGAACACATTATTGTAAATTACGGGGGGACATGGGAGGGGGGGGGGGGGGGTTGCAGTCACCCCCAATAATCAAAACCTGCCAATACAATCCCCTGGATCCCCTTAAATGGGTGAAGACCTCAACCCCCCCAATGCTCAACACAATGTTATGCCCTTGGCTGAACATAATTTCATTCTGTTTATCTAATTAAACTCCAGTTATCCCTTCTAATGTACATTTAATGTGTGTAAAGTTTACCATTGTTGTTATAAAAGGACATACATTAAAAAATAGATTTTTTTACATTGTTTTTGTATTGAATGCTTGCACTGTTATTTCAAGATGAAAGTGTTGCTGTAGGTAATCATTGCATGTTAATTGTACTATTGCATTGTGTTAACATGTTTATTGTACTTGTATTCATTGTTTTAATTTGTATTTGCGTTTTGTGTTTAATTTCTGTTGACAGGTGGGAAGGCCGGAAGGATATACAGAGTAAAATTTTCATTGGATAGTGTGCATATGACTATAAAATCTTAAATCGTGAATCAGTCTTCACGCTATTCTTACCAGCTGACGGTGCAAAACAAGGCGAGGAGGGGGCCGGGAGGTGCAGAACATTCCTAATGAAGCTGCTGGTGAGGTAAAAGTAAGCCCTAGCATCGCTGAACAGATTCATCATCTGACAAATCATCCATTTAACGTTTAACTTAATCATCACTATAGTGAGAGAACAGACAACAGTTAGCGCATGTTCTGGGATCTGCTCAGATATAAGAGCCTAATTTCGGCTCCGTCTTGAAAAGAGAATCAATATGTGAATTATGTATAACGGTGTTTCCCAACCCAGTCTTTGGGGACTGCCAGACAGCCCACGTACCCGGGAGCTGGGAGGGAGCGCAAATGTGGACTGTCTGGCAGGGAGCTGGGAGGGAGCAAAAACGTGGACCGTCTGCGGGTCTCTGAGGACCGGATTAGGAAACGTTGATCTATAAAATAACTCATGTCTTATTAAACCCTGTATATTATTAAGAATAATATATAACATTGTAACAATGTTTAATACTAATTTAAAATGGAAACAAAATATGACAGGATCTTGTGTGCCAAGCACAAATATGGGTTGGCTGATGAAGCACAGGTGTTTCCACTAATTAGCCTTATTTAAATAAGTTTCTGATTGCCAGCCTGCTGTTTGAAAGGTGCTGTGCCAAGGCGGTGGGGACTGCTGCCCTGTGGCATTAACATTTGCGGGCAGGAGGTCCCTCATTAAGGCTGAGCTTATGATTGAAATGCTACTGATTCTGGTTTTGTTTGCTGGCGAATTATTTGTGGGCTTTTTGTCTGCAGGCTATTTGTTTGCGGGCTTTTTGTTTGCAGGCTATTTGTTTGTGGGCTGTTTGTTGGCGGTTCGTTGGTGATTTTGATTGTGGGCTATTTGTTTATTGGCTATTTGTTGGCTAATTGTATAATTTTATTTTCCTGCTGAGTAACTGGAGTCTTCATTGTTGACTGATGCGCTAGTAATTACCTGGCAGCTTAATACTGAGTTGCCTGCAAAACTTACCATCTGACCTGCAACTTGCAATGTTCAATTTAAAAGTGCTAATTTATAAATGGGGGGGGAACCAATTGCCCTTCTTGAGGATTTCTGAGAACCGCCTTATGTGGCAATTACTGATCAGGAAACTATCCGCTTGGGCACAAGATCCCTGCATTGCTTTTTGTACCACTATAAAGGTGTCGTATGATGGTCTGGGAACCAGCTTATTGTATTGGTACTTGAGCACCTGAGGTGAGTGCCAGTCATGGTAAGACCCTTCTTAAAGTGATACGGCAGCGGGTTTTGATTGTCACGATTCCTGCACTGCTGTGAACACACGTGCTAGATCTTCAGATGAAGGCGATTCAGTTTGGTCCGGCTGAGACCAGGTGCTGTGACTGCGTCATATCCAGCAGTTTATGCCTTATTCTTTTTAACAGTTTGCCGTGAGCTCTCTCGTATTATGTCACACTGTCTCACAAGGTGGCTATCCGGCTTATGAAAAGGTACATTTTTAAGTCATGAACTCTCAAGTGCCCCCTACCTGCCTGTTCTCTGCTGAGTTGTTTTAATACCTTCGACTTCATTTGAATGCTTAAATTCACGGGGAAAAAATGAAAATACTTTTTTTTTTTTTTTTTTAACATGGCCATTTTCAAATAATATATTCATGTTCTGTCAAATGGGTACATCCTTTCAATTATAAGTGTATCTTGCACTATTGCTGGATGACCACATTACATATTTGACATGGGTGTGGCTTTTCTGGACCTGGTAACTGTGTTGCAAGTAAGTCGTTAATTGAGTGTCTTTACCCAATGGAACTGTCAGTGTGATTCAGTGTGATTCGTGAATTTATTTTTGAGTGGATTATGAGGAAAGCAAATCGGTTACATCCTGGTTTGTTACCCAGACTAAAGGGAATACATTAAAATAATTGATTTTATTATTATTCCTGTACTCTTACCAGTTCAATGTTGAGTAATTGTAATGCTTGTGTATAATGGATTCTTTAACCTTACATGAGTAGAAAGATTAGTTGATTGACTAGTACAATTTAATAATTTGGCAGGTCTTGGTAAGCTAGGTAAATCTCCGGTGCCCAAAAAGCTACATTTGAACACAAGCAAACTGCTGAATCCTTAAGTACTGTATTGAAGAAGATGTTTAATACGGTTCGGAACGCAATCAGCATTCCACTCCCATAAAAGCATTTATCTATTCTGTTGGCGATCCTGCAGATCCATTTCAGAAGAACTTTTATCACCATCGTCATGCTTGTCTGTTAACTGAAATCTCTTGTCCACTTCAGTCTCTACAAATTCTACGAGCATCCTGGGACGGCATCTCAAATCTAGAGCGCACTCTCGCATTCACTTTGACCGAATATTTCCTGGATGAAATGTAATTTCACAGAATCTTTATCCTTCTTACGCTCCTCACATCTGAAACCTTATCCCCATAACTGACTGGATAAACAAAAGTCTTTCTGTCTCCGTCAAAGCTTCTTCAGCCCTATATTCTGTCAGACCAAAACAGACCAAAATCCGTTTGTTTAAAAATCGCCGGCACAGAATTTAACTGAAATATGGCAAAACGCTATATTCATGTGTCAAAAGCCATCCTGGATATTGGGCAGTATTTTATAGTTACTAAAGCAAACGGATGTGCAAAAGTAACTACCAATTACAGCGAAGTTATATTATGATAGCCAATCATGTAGCGGAAATACATATTAGGCATATCGCATGAGGTGACCTGCATGTCTGACTATTCATGTGTATGACCATGGCAGTATGGCTCAAAATTACTATTTAAAAAAGGGCTGAAACTTACCACTATGAACTGATACTGCAAATCTTGGTATTAAAAAAAAACGTAATTGCATTTCCACAGGAGAAAAATTGTCTGATTTGTACAGAATTATATTTCTTATCTGTGTTTTGTTCTCTTTTTTTTGGGAGGGACAAATGTGTAACATCCATTTGTGCTCAATTTTGCAGGCAATTTACATGGTCTTTTGCAGACCATTTAGAATTTCTAGCTAGTGAACTAGAACTTTGCTTTTAGAGCCCCGTGTAACACACAAGCCCCCATTCATTCTGCCATTTTCATTAACCACTTATGCAATTAGGGTCACAAGACCCCCCCCCCCCCCCCCCCCCGAGAGACAATGTGTAAACAGGGTACTTCTCGGATAGTTAGGCAAGCTCTCGTATGATGTGCATTAGTGCACACGTTTGCAGATTAAAGACGATTGAGTTGTCAATTGTGATTGGTCACTGGACTGTGAGGAGGAGCCTGTTCAAGTACAGGAAGAGGATGGAGGTTTCTCAATGTGCATACTTGACCGTACCGCATTTGTGGTCTCGCGTACTCATCTTACATCATCTTCCATCGCCGAAGACCAGTTCCAATACTATAAGAATCGAGGACAGTAAAAATCCTCGGATGTCATTCTTGCTCCGCCCCAAATACCAAGGATACATCGGTTGCATCTTCACCAAACGAGAACAATCCCATGATTCATTGCATCCCAAGTTTGTTCTTGGGAGGCGAGTTGGCATGATGGCTTCTGCCAAGATCACAAGTACAATCTAGGTGTTCTTGGTATTGAGAAACACCTGATACACAAATTTGTATGGACAGAAACGCACGCCATAAATCCTGCATTCTGATTGGACAGAGCATCAGTCTGAGGCTGCACTGCCACAACAAATGACCTAGCGTTGCATCAGTTTTGGTGCCAATCAGACTCAGTTCTACAGACATTGCTTCTGAGTAGTAAACAGAAGATGATTTGCATAGTTAATTATTTTCACTGTGATTGTAACTTTGCAAAATGACTGTTTAATGTATCTAAATTAACTGAGAAGCTTGGAAGGTGAATGGTGCGTGAGAATGATAATCAGGTAATTAGATCATGGGGATTTTTGGATACTGATAAATGTCACATGTCATTTATTCCGCTTTTGTGTAAATCGGTATGCTCTTCTTCAGCTTCTGTCTTATAACCTCATAACCTGAACGACAGTGTACATGCAGACCAAACAGCCTCTCCTGTCCTTTGATAAATTCCTGTCCCTTTTCACACAAACTACAGCTGGTTTTAAGTTTTTTCCTCCTTTTTAACTTTTTTTCCCCGTCACTCCCCATAGATCCTCTCGTGCTTGAGGGTGGGGAAACTTCCCCACCTGCAGTCCCCGTACATTTCCAGTCCATTCCTCATGCCTCGTTCTCCTGTTTATACTGGGAACGGAGGGAATCTCAGAGCGACACCGTGGTTTTCTTTGCGATTCGTGACTTTAACTGGTGCTTATTTAATAACTAATATTGATTTGTACAACACAATTATAATTTCCGTCTGCAGCATCACCCAAACACACAAATAAGGTTTTTAGTTATTTTGCCCCTGAGACTATGATTAATAGATGTGTCAGCGTGTCCTTAATACCATTGTAAATCTGCTATAATCAATATTTATTTGCATAAATTTGCATATATATTGCTTAAATAATGTGCTAAGGAATTACAATGTAGCGACTGCAACACAGTGTCTCCCAAATGTAGCAAAACATGTTTGCAGAGCCCTGTTTTTTTAGCACAATGCTGTGGGCTGATTTTATTTTTCTTCTTTGGAGGAATTTGTGTAATTTGATATTTCAATATTCATTTTAGCACCGTTTTATGATTTATTAAAACACGGGCTCTGTAACACATCCTTCGAGATGAATTACAGGAAGGGGAGTCCAGCGAGATGCGTGTTTGGTTTACGTTATTTTTTGCGCAAATGAAGAGAAACGGATGGGAACCTGGAAGAGCGGATCTTGATTAAGTTTTTAAATATTACCGAACGGCGTACGCCTAAAAGCGGGAAGAGGCCGTAGAGAGCTGCCTGTCCTGTGACGTGCTCGAGCAACCGTGCAACATCTTCCCCGAGCGAATGGCAGGCAATTGAGTGTAAACAGGATGCAGATGGCGCGACTGCTGAAGCTACCGCACAATGCGCGCCTGTCCCACTCCTGGCCGTCTACCTGCTTTAATTAGGCCCGAGCGCTTGCTTTAATTAGGCCCGAGGCAGCCAATCGCAGGAGCCCGGTGGGGCCTACCTCCGGCAGGAGGTCCTCGCCTCCCACAGCAACATTTTGTCGGAGGTGATTAACTTGAACATCGCCGATGCAGCCGGCGCGCCAATCCAGGCGCGAGCCGGCACAGAGCGTGTGCCAGGATGTTGGTAATGTACGTCGTCGCGTTCCGTTCGGGGTGCCGGCTGGCTTCATTCGGGCACGTGAGAATGCGACTTGCAGGAAAGTCAGTCTGAAAGTGCTATTTCAGAAAAGATTGCGACTCATAGGACCACACATATCGCTGATCACCATGTGACACGGTCATTACTGTAAATATTTGGACAGAGACCAAGTTTTTCAAATTTTTAAGTTCTGTACTTTACCACCATAAATTCACATGCAGTTGAAGTGCAGACTTTCAGCTTCAGTGGGTAGAACAAAAACATTGCATAAAAATGTGGGGAACTAAAGTAATTTTTCTACACAATCCCCTCCTTTCAGGGGCTCATTAGTAATTGGACAAATTAAAATAACTGCAAATAAAACGTTCAGTTCTAATACTTAGTTGAAACCCCTTTGCAGACAATGACTGCCTGAAGTCTTGAACTCATGGGCATGACCAGACGCTGGGTTTCCTCCTTTTTAATGCTCTGCCAGGCCTTTACTGCAGCAGCTTTCACTTGCTGTTTGTTTGAGGGTCTTTCTGTCTGTAGTTTAGTCTTTAGCAAGTGAGATGCATGTTCAATGGGGTTGAGGTCAGGTGACTGACTTGGCCATTTGAGAATATCTTTGCTTTTAATAAAGTCCTGGGTTACTTTTGCTGTGTGTTTTGGGTCATTGTCCATTTGTATTATGAAACGCCGCCCAATCAATTTGGCTGCATTTGAGCAGACATGATGTCTCTGAACACCTCAGCATTCACTCAGCCGCTTCCATCCAGTGTCACATCATCAAGAAACACTAAAGACCCAGTGCCACTGGCAGCCACTGGCAGCCATGCACACCCAAGCCATCACACTGCCTCCACCATGTTTTACAGATGATGCAGTGTTCTTTGGATCATAAGCTGTTCTCCATACTTTTTTCTTTCCATCATTGCGATTCAGGTTGATCTTGGTTTCATCTGTCCATATAATGCTGTTCCAGAACTGTGCTGGCTTTTTTAGATGTTTTTTTGCAAAGTCCAATCTAGCCTTTCTATTCTTAAGGCTCATGAGTGGCTTGCATCTTGCAGTAGACCCTCTGTATTTGCTTTCATGCAGTCTTCCCTTCATGGTAGACTTGGATATTGACACGCCTACCTCCTCGAGAGTGTTGTTCACATGGTTGGCTGTCACGAAGGGGCTTCTCTTCACCATGGAAATGACCCTGCGATCATCCACCACTGTGGGCGTCCAGGCCTGTTTGCGTTGCTGAGTTCACCAATGCTTTCTTTCTTTCTCAGGATGTACCAAACTGTGGATTTTGCCACTCGTAACGTTGTGGCAATTTCTCGAATAGTTTTTTTTTCTGTTTTCGCAGCCTCAGAATGGCCTGTTTCACCTGCATACTGAGTTCCTTTGACCACAACTCCTAAACCCTTCATCCAATTTGAATGTGGATACCCTAAAATGAAATCTGAGAGACTTTATGTCCATGGCCATTGTATAACTTCAACTGGAATATATTTCAGTAAACAGGTAAAATAGTAAAACTTGTGTCAGTGTCCAAATATTTATGGTCCTGACTGTACCTCCTACATCTCAGTGGTCGCCACTGATCAGAAGTTTCTAGATTTCCTGATGTCTTTAGCAAGCAGGAACTTGGGGGAGGGGGGGCTCAGGCGCCTATATACTAGCAGTGATTCCCCCCCCCCCCCCCCCCCCACCCACTGAGCGAACAATTTTAACCATCAAGCACCTGCACAGCCCTGCGAGCAACAATTTTATGTCAAACGGACGTGCTTACAAAATCTGCATGGCAACGACAGTCGTTTTCAGTTCCATAATGCAGTGCGTGCTGGTGGATTTATTTTGAAAATACACGTATTTAAAATATTTCTTTGAAGCACTAATCATTTAAAAGACGCTCCCCACCGACGGAGTAGGGAAAGTTTAGCTCCCCACAAATACAGCCGTATTCCTCTCAGATCCCACATGAGCTGCCATTAGCGGTGCTTCCCCTATATTACAATTTTGCTGATTTGATTTACTGTAAATGGGGGGTCATCGGCAACCTGGTAATGACCGTCATAATCTCTCCAGGGACCTTTGAGACGGACTACTGCACGTTAGAAGCGTTCCTGCACGGTGAAAAACTGCCATGACCTCATACGTATCTCAATTTGCCATTTTATCGTTAAGATTTAATAAAGGCTTTCGCCTCTATAGAGTTCGGAGCTGATAAACGGGACAATGCAATTTCAAAAACGTCCTCTTGCACAGGGCTACTGCAATTACCGGGGAACGTATGCTTTTCACGAAGAGCCTCTGCTCATCCGCTGTCCGACTATCTTGTTTGTAGGTTATTGCTTTATCCTCCTGGAATATGTCGTGTGTCAATTCCTCTTTCAAGTTAGTATCACAGTTGAGAAACTTTAAAATCCTGGGAGAATGTAAGGATCAGATTTGAACCTTGAAAGAACCAGCTTACAATTTACATAATTGTTTGGGCTCCTCTCATGTACCGTCCTTGGTGTATCTGCCTTTGATAACGTAGCAGAAGGAAAAGTAATTTAACTCTGTTCGTCATGACTTCATTTAATTTACTATTTCAGCCTGCGTTTTTCCGGCAGAGTAGAGAAGGAGAGAGAGCCCAAATCTGTGTGTCGGCTCTCTGCAGGGAGTGGTATGGAGATGAAGTTTTATTGAAGAACAAAAGGTAAGATGGAGCTGTATCGCTGCGTTCGCCCATCTCGGCAGGGGCAATGAAGGAAAGGCAAAAAATACCCGTCACATGAGCTCGTCCTCCGAATTCCCCGCTCATAACCGCCTTTTTGCTGACTCGCGAGGCTGCTATGCACGTCCTGCCTCGCTCGAGTCCCTCTCCCCTCTGCCATAAATCCTCAAAATGAGCCACAATTTCGGCGAGGCCGGAGGAATAACGGCCGCGATTTGGAAGAGGACATGCTGTGGACCGGCCGTGACCTTTCGTGCTCCGCGGGAGTGATATTTAAGAGGGGGGGGGGATATCTGGGGAGCCGCTTTCCAAATTATCCGCCAGTGTCTGTTTTCCTCTGAACTATTTCTTGTGTTCGAGGGCAATGGTGATCTGCAGGAAGTGAAGCGGCTCGTATGTCTGTTTTCTGTACCCTCATGCCATACAGGGCTGAGGTGGGCTCGAGTTTGAATGGCCCACAGTTATACAGTAGGTGGCCCACAGTTATACACTAGAGCAGGGCTATTCAAATCATTGTCATCAATTTCACAGCCTTCCTTTACCTGTGAGCCGGGTGTGAAACCTCTGTGGCCAATCAGAATCAGTAATTATTAAACTAATACCTGGGAGAACTGAAAACAAGGCCTGCATTTGGAATTAAGGTCCAGTTTTGAAGATCCCTGCACTAGCTGCACAAATTCACCCAAGTGCACAACATTGGGCTTGGAAAGACGACTACAGTAGTGAGAGCAAATTGAGGAGTGGGGATGGGATTCAAACCCATCTAGACCCGGTACTGTGATGCTGTAGTGGTGGCTGTTACTTATAGAATGAAAGAACAGACACCAGAGCAAATTCAGGGAGAGCATGCAAAGTGTACACGTGCATGGAGTCCAGATGGGATTCAAACACCCCCAATGCCCCCCCACCCCCAGACCTGGATATGTGACGCCCAACTGCTGCCTATTACTTAAAGAACAAAATGGATGCATTTCTATGCATATAATTTGGCTGGTTTTTCCTATTTACTTTCACACGAACGTTGTACGAAAACATAATTACAAGGTATGACGGTAAACTGAACATGCAATTGAGTAAAACCGTCGCTATTTGTAAATTAAAAGCCACTTTTTTTCCAGTGCGGTTTTGAATTCATTTACATGCCCATTGGGAGAGACGTTATTCAATTTCCCCAGCTTATTGATTTTATGCAATGACACACCGGGAGGTATATAAACATGAAAACGGGTCATGCAGCCGTTCTGCGCGTTAATCTCTGAAGTGTGTTCAGTGCGCCGTTTACGCCAGCGCTGCTTTCGCTCCTCTTAATATAGTTCAAAACCCTGACGCTCGCACACTGAACCTATTCACCAACTGCTAAGTGCTTCGAAATCCTCGTAACCCCCATCGCCATCTGCTCCTCTCTTTTGTTGTCCCCCCCCCGTAATCTCCGGCACCCGAGTTTTTAATTCTCCTCCGTAGACGGAGGTTTACATTGATTTTTACACGTTTTACATTTCACACAGTCATACCGCGGGGTGTTTACAGATGAACGTCAGATTAAGTGCGGTGCTGGAAGCTTCTCCCGGGGTACGGAGCTGCAATCGTCTCATCGAGGATCCTGCTGTTCGGTGATCTGTAGGCAGAGCTACTTTTTGAGTTCAGAAACCAGCCTATGATGAAACTCAAATTACTCTAAAGTATAAATAGTATCATTTTAAATTAGGAATTCAGTTTCAATCATTACACTGTAGTTATAGTGATTTTTACTTCTGTAAATGTTTTGGGGGATTTAACATATTTTATATGCTTTGAATTTTTATTTTTAATTGGCTCATGTCTTCTCATATCTTATTGGTTATATATCCATAACTGTTGCTGAATTTATACTGTACTTACACCTCTCCAATTTGGTTTTACTTAAATTTTAATGTTCAGGACGATAGGGCTGTTTTTGTTGTTGTTTTTTTTTTTTTTTTTTACATGTTTTCAAACTATTTGGCCATTTCACCAGCATAGCGTCCCAATTAATAAGAATTTTCCTTCGGTCTACATTATTCCAAAGCAAACCAATAGGCCTACAGGTGTTATGCCCAAGCGCTACGGCGCATGCGTAAAGAAACTACGCACGAACACACACGCGTCTACAATGTCTGCATTTTTGCTACCCTCGCATGTTAGTGTGGTTTATGTTAGGTGTTACTCATATTTTGTTAATACTTGTGTTTATTTCAAACGATAGAGGTAATTATTAATATATTGCTTGTATTCTTACGGACCCCGAACTCGACGGTACACGTGTATTTGTATTGCTTGTTGAGACTATTATAGATCGTGGTCATTGTTTTAATTAAAGTAAAAATATTGAAATTCAATAATTAAGAAGATTTACGTTTTACCTGGAAGTAAACTTGTTTTACGTTAGAAACTTATCCTTGCATTACATTTCTCGATGAAAATAAACTTTTACCCCAGTGAAAACTATATAGGTACCAGTTCGTGACACCGTAAGACTGTGTGTAAAAAACTGCCACTCCCATTTAAAGTATAGGACAGTTATTTTGATAGCATAAATTCTTGTGCAACTGTCCATTCAAAACTATCGGTAGGGTATTTTAGCAAAGTAGCAAAAACCAACAGATCTATCTGAAAATTTCTGCTACTGTATAGCTAATTCTGGCAAGCCAGCAGACAGACAGTGTCCCGTAAGTCAGAGGACGGTCTCACTGTTACCTCTGTCTCCCAACCACGAGGAGTTGGAAAGACAGTGATGTGAAAATTGCAGTTAAAAAGTAACACAGCCGACGCCAATATCCGCTGCACGTAACCGCCTTCGGTCACGTGTATATTAAAGTGAAAACATGAATATTTTCCAAAGACTGAAACCCATCTGCCGAACGCTTATCTTGAAGTCTGTCCTCAGCAATTTGTGCACAGGGCAGAAAAACTCCATAGCATAATAAAACCAAGTCAAATTATTTGCCAAATATATATTATTACCACATTGAGTAGTCAGCTGTAGCATCCTTTTCACTGTCTCTGGGCTGATACTAACACTGTGCATGCTGGGATTGTTTTGTCTCTCTGCTTCAGGCTTCAAAAGCAAAACTATGATCAGTCCGCTTCCCCAGTTGCACAAGTTCTTCCCCGGCTCCAACACGAAAGCTGAACTCCTTTGACTGAGACTTGGGATGCAGCGCTAGACGCGTTACCTCAAGTTCTGAGGAGCTTAAGTCTGCTCCCGCTGCCCATTGACGCCCACGGACGGCCTCTCTTTAGTGCTTTGCACCCTGGATGATAAGCAGGTTGCTACGTAATGAATCATCAGCACAGGAATACACAGCCGCAATACCTGAAGGGCGTTTTCAGGGTGAGGAGCCGCGGGAAAACAGAAAGATTTTAACCTTACCAGTCCTTGTTCCGATTGTACTGGTTTTAGCAAGAAATGGGAAAGTTTCTTGCGGAGGCCCTGAGTGTGCATCAGACGATGTCTTCGATTCCGTTCCCAGTGTGATGCAGCTCAGAGGTCCCGAAACAATCAGTAATACACACTGAGGTCCTTTTTTTTTTTTTTGCAAAGGACAAATAAAAAAAGTTCCTCAACATTTAATGTGAGATGTCTTTGGTTTATTATATTCTACTGCTTCCTGTAGATTTCTCGGGGCTGTGGCACTGGACAGAGACATAAGGTTTTGAACTAACCTTCAAAGGCATGTGGGCCATAAATACTGAACCTGTAGACTGGGGAGTACTCATGTTACAGCGGTAAAGTAACTTTCTTTTCGCAGTAACCGTGCATAAAGGTCACACAGATCATGTGTCCTGATCTCTTCTACCATACCATTGTGTTTCATGATGCTTCGTAAATTGCACAATTTATTCAGTTTGCTTTTATACTTTCACTGCTGGTTTTATACGGAATTCTGCCTTGGCTGCTAAATCAATAGTTGCTCATAGTCCCCTCATTAGTATCATGGTGAGTGTCCTTGCCCGTCATATGGGAGCCCAGGGGTTGAGACCCCAATGGAGACTTTGCTCTCTTTAGGGCTGGTGTGTGGCTCAGCGACTTTGGATGCTGTGCTTGTGGTTGCAAGGTTGCATGTTCAAATCCCAAGATTGGTGTAGTGGTTCCACCGTTGGGCATCTGGCCAAAAGCTGAAGCTAGTCATGTTTTGGGGGTGTTTATCCACCTGCCCCCTTTGCCCGAACGCTTGAAAGTGCCCCCATGACTAAACGAACATAAGGAGGGTGACCCCCCCCCCCCCCCCCGATCAAAAATGTATCCCCTCCAAAGTCTGGCTTAAGGAAGTCCTGCTCTCTCAACGATGTAAGTTGCTTTGGATAAATGCATCTGCGATCTACGTCTATGTTTTTGGGGAACTTGCGTCGATATTGTTTTGCCGGAATGTGCAGAAGCATTGCTTAAAACCGCAAAACTAACCCTCGGCGGTAGACCACAGTACCGGGAAGTCGACGGTGAACATTTCCAGGGACTGACTATGTATAACTGTGCCTATGTGTGTCTGCACGCTGTCACGGCAGCTGTTAATCGTGCACAATACTGGCAGCCGTCTCCGGCGTCATCTCCCATTGTGTGCTAATAATGATGAGTCTCCCCAGCTCTTTACGGCGATCCACCCCCTGATAGCCATAGTGCTCTGGTTTATTAACAGCTCTCACATCAGACTTTGGGGTGGCAGTATTTGGTAAAATTCACCGCATCCATCTGCGCTGTGAGTCAGACCGTACAGTAGACATTCTGGCTCCGGAATCCTCTTCCCACACTTCTTGAAAGAGCTGGGCACATTTTATCTTAATCTACTTTATTTTTTTCCAGAAAGATAAAAGTATTGGATAACCCTATTGAAGGGTAATGAAGTCATGCCTAGGGACGGTGTAGAGGGCAGTGGTATTGTGTGTGTGCGTATAGTCACAAATTCCTGGACCAGAGTTCATTACATCTCTTTTGGCAAACAGGTTTTTGAGGCCATCTGTTAGATCTCAGCTCATTCAATGTGCTGGTGGGAGACTGTCTGCGTTTCCGTTCTTCCTGCCGGGATGGTAAAGAATTCAGGTTAAAGGATGCCAACCAGGCTGCCCGTATCTGCGCTGCGGATCCAAGCGTAGCTGTGTGGAAATATCTGGACGACTCCTTCCCCCGTATGAAAGCCGCACCTATTGGTAAGAAGTCAAGCCGTAAACTGAGACCCGACCTTTTCAACCCTCAACATGCACAAGCTGCTACGTTCCATGACATTCCTGGGATAAAATTAAACACCGTCTCTGCTGGATGGCGTAATCTTTAACTTCCAGTGTCCCTGTTTAGACTTCCGGCCCTGCAGGATAATCAAACTGGCTGATTACTGCATTTTCAAAGACTTACTGCTGGTATGGGGGGGCGCACATCTTAACACAAAGGCGTAACTCGAGTACCATGTTCTATAGGTGCATCCATGCATCGACTGCCGATTTCTTTTTAAAGCCTGTAATCGCCTCATTCTTTGACTTCGGTGTCCCAGAAACTCGGAAATTTAGTCCAGCACAAAATAAGTGTCCACACAGTTGTTTCTATGCTTTACTTGCAGAAATGCGCAATAGCATGTGTTCATAGCCACAGAGGATAACTGCTAGTATAATATTAACACTTTATTTATGATGCCATAACTCAAATACAATGGTTTCCATCTGCTCTCCACTGAATCAAATCAGCATTTTTAATCGAATGCACACCAGCACTGCTTACAGCAATAGATGCAGGCAACGAAATGGGTGAGCGCCCCCTACAGTACGTTATAAGTAAGTTTAAGGTGAGTGAATTAATGAATGAAAGAATGGGATGAATGAATGAAAAATAAGCAAACCAATAAATAAAACGACATAAAATAATTGAATTGAATAAAGTGAAGGGGGGATGTTCAATGTACTGAGCGGTTTAATTTGCCGTACAGTGATGGAATTCCCTTTAAGAAAATGCTCCTGGCAATAGAGGTAGCCTGTACTTTATTTAATCTGACTTCATCTGACAGCGTGTGACCTGAATTAATGGAGGAGGTGTAACAGGCAACGAGATGTCAAAACAGATAAGGGGAAATATATCAGCATGGAATCGGGCTTGAGACGTTTACAAGGGGCATGAAAACACACAGACAGAAGCGAAGCGAAATGGGAAGGAGCGATCGAGACGAGGACTGTGTACAAGCATAGAGGAGCACAGGAAGTGAGCAAGACAAGGAATGAAAGTGGCGGGAGCAAAACTTACAGCTTTTTACTCTTTTATACTCCTTAAGATTCATTAATACTCATTAATACTCATTTTACTCAGACAATAGTAATTATCCTGTGTTGACCAGCAGAGAGTTCATGCGCCATACCACGCCGACCTCCTACCCAGCAAGTGTGCCTCTTGGATCACCTCTTGAAAATCAGCCCCCATGTGAGCAGAAGCATTCCCTGACTCAGTAACTCAATCCTGCCTCGAGTCTTTCATTGATCCAGCGTGCGGGCTGAGAGTAACCTTCGATCGGGCTGAGGCGGGTACGAGGCTGCAGCTCCCCAATCGCACCATAGGTGGTCCACCTGTTCCAGAGATTTTGATAATGCTCCGCTTATAGTAAAATGCCCTGCCTCAGGCCAAAGGAGGAGGGGGGAAAAACTCCCTCCAATCAGAGCAGTGAGTGGAACCATGTGACGCTGGAATTAGACAGGAATGTTTTATTATGGTGAGGGAAGGGAGGACAAAGGAATGCCAATACAAGCGAACCTCTGGAACCAAAATACCCAGATAATCTCCTGGGTAATGGGGAACAGGTGTAGCTAATTAAATGTTAACCCAGGTCACTGGGCCGCACCCCCACCCCATCTTAAACCATCCTGTACCCATTTTACATGGTTACTATACAGTCCAATGCACTTCGGCTGGAATCATTCTGGTAACATACTTTTTGAACGAAGTTTAACATTCCATCCTTTAGAATCTGGACAGCGTTAGTCTGTTTCCGTCATCTTCCTAACTTTGAAATGGTTCTTAGCAACCTATAACACAAAGGTTTATACAGAAAACGAAGCACATTACGTAATTGGGTAACACTTTAGTTGAGGGGACACAAATGATGTAGTAAACTCTTATTTAATGTGTTAATTAACCAGAAAGTGTACATACTGATCTCATGTTCGTTCATAATTAATCAGTCATAACGGTTCATGTATTTCATGCAGTTACTATATTTGCTCAGGATTTGTACTTGAGTAGTAACTTAGTGAAAAACTCATAGCCAAATTGTGAGTCACGCGTGTGATGGACGTTTAAGGTTAGTGTGGACGCTCAGTGATGGTGATTTCAAGCGCTTCTTCCAAAACTCTGCTGCATCAAAGGCTAACTTTAAATTGTGTAATTCCTGTCGGTACCAGTGGCTGTTACTTGCACAAACTCCATCTGGTCTTTATTTAGGCTTCAAACATTGTGCACCATGTTGTTAATACTGCATCAGCCAGACGCACTGCAGCTATGACCACTGTGAGCTTTGCACTGTCTGTTGTCATTTTTGTTGCGGTTTGAAATGTAAAACTTTGAGTTTGGCCTTATTAGCCCTTTGTTAAGCGAGGTTTTCAAATCAGGAATAAACTTTTCTTGCAGTTTTTTTTTCTCCTCAGAGTCATTTTGCACTGAGGCGTACTTTTAATGAGCCTTTTGAAAAAGCGAGAAGCAACACTGCACATGAATCGGCCACAATCACCCAGGATTCCAGTTTCATGCCACGGAGTGTTGGGTTTATAAAAGGTCCTTAACGACGGTATTTAAGGGTTCTTAAGCATTTAGGGCCTCAGTATTAATTGTAATAATTTATACATTAGCACGTTTTTGTCTAACATCTCACTGAAGTTGATATTTGCACTGGAACCCCGTGTCTTTCCTCACACTAGAATCTGTGTTTTCATAAAAAAAAAATTAAAAAAAACTTCCCCAGAGTTTCCGTTAATATTTCTTGATAATTCCCCCAAACAAATGGAAGAAAATCTTAAAGCATGGTCTCTCCCGTGCCCTAAGGACGGACATAGGTTTCCATTAGCACAGGGAGTAAAATAAAAACTTGTCTAACTCAATTTGGGCCATTAAGGTGATGCGTGAGTGAAGCCATTGTGTACTAACAGAAGCTAATTGGCTAACACGTGTTAAGTTTCGAAACGCAGTGATCAGCCTGTAAATGCGTCCAGTTTTTACATCAGATGTGCCGATTAGAAGCTTTAGTGAAATTAATCTGTTGTGTTGACAGTCCTGCTTTTAAAAACGGGTTACCCATGGAAACGGCGATGTTGCTTCTTGCTGAAACATATCAGATGTGACTGCTACCATACGAAGACCCAAGTACTCATTGTGTTTTAAAGGTCATCCTTTCTGACTTTATTCCTCCAACTGACCCATCTGTAGGCATAATCAATCAACTGATTAATGGCCATGTTTCCCCTTAATCGCTTTTCCAAAAGTACTCTATCCCAAATGAGGAACCTGGCAAGATGGAACCTACAGCACAAGGCTCAGGATCAGGGTGGGAGAAAGAAAGAGAGATACACACACACACACACACACACACACACAAACACACAGGGACGACGGAAAAGCAAGATAAACAAGCTCAGGCATATGTGAGACACTGCATTTCACAGAGAACAGTGTTGTTTATCCTTAAAGACACTGAACACGTATTACAGAAGCATGGCTGTGTTTGTCAGTAAAGTGCAAGACAAGATTTTTATATTTTGGTGCGTGGTGTCCTGAGAGAAAGTGCTATGTTCTGACAATTGTGAATTTTACACGTTCGGATTATAGCAACATGTGAAGCGAAGTACTGCCTTCACTCAAAAATAAGCAATATAATGCAGTGTCCAATATTAAGGGACAAAACTGCACCTCCTTTCAGATCTCAAACTGAGCACCTTAACTATTACGCCACCTGCTGGTTTGTCACAGCTCCCACATATTATAATTCAACAAGCTTCAACCCAAACTTTGTCTGCCTGCAATAGCCATTTATGGACGTAATAAACACAGCACAGTTGTTAAAATGCTATTTTAAGTATTTTCTTTGGATCTTCTTTTTATTCTGCAAGATAAATGAATACTAGAAACAACTTTTTACTGTAATGTAGTTTACACGCTTTTATCGCATAACATCTCTAGTGATGCCGTTTCTCAGAATATGGTGACGTGATGCTGTAAATAAAAATGCAAATCGCGCGGCGTGGAAAGTAATAACCGTTTTTTTCGAGGCTGTGTTACATCTCGTGGAAGGAGAGGGGAGCGTGTGGGTTGTGTAGGCTGCCAAACTCGTTATTTAACTGGGGGGGGAGTCGTTTGACACCACCAAGGCCACAACAAAGTCAAAAAACACACCGGGGACCCGCAGCCAGCCAGACCCCCAGAAATACCGCGAATGTGTAAAATGTAAAATCACCATCCTTCATCGTGTGTGCTTTTCATAATTACCCTGCTGTTTCCCAGATTCAATTAGGAATTATTTTTGGACATAACTTAAATAATCCATTCCTTAATCTTTTATGCAGTACAGGGTCGTAGACTGGTTAAATTAATTAATCGTAATGTATAACTGACTGTTTTGTTCTCTTAATTAGACAGCCAACACATTTTTCTAATTATGACTACAATTCAGACAAATTATTAATCAGGATAATTTGTTTTTGTTTCAAAAATCTGTTAGATTTTTCATTTACTTTAATTTTTCCGATGTACCAGTAACATGAATGATTTTTTTCGTTTGATTTTACCCATCGTATCAATGTTCTGATGTTATTTAAAATACATGTCTTACTATTTTAAAGAAGAAAATCTGGTTAAGATCCTTTGAAAATCAACTATTAGTTGACATGGAGTAAAATCTAGGCTGCTAAGACCCTTTGCCTCAGATGTATGACAAATGTATCTTTCTGTATGATTTTTCCCCTCAGTGAATGACAAGCACGTTCACGTCTTGGCGGTTCCCACGCAAATGCACATTTGGAACTTCTGTATCTTAGACTCATTATCCATGTTCAAATGAAAGCCCAATGTAATTAGATTTATTCAAATGTTGTTTACTGCAGTGCTTCCCAATCCGGTCCTTGGAGACCGACAGACAGTCCACGTTTTCGCTCCCTCCCAGCGTCCTACCAGGCAGTCCAGGGAACAAAATCGTGGGCTGTCTGGGGGCCCCCAGGGACCGGGCTGAGAAACACAGTTTACTATAAGCACACTTCAGTCTGTGATGGACTGACAGCTCATCCAGGATATACCCCAGCCTTGTACCCTATGTGCATAAGCCAGACCAGTGAGAGCAGGTGGAGGATGGATGGATGGATGGATGGGTACCTCTTAATAAGAACAATTCACAGAGTGACATAACTACTGTGATAGCAGGACTAACATCCATCCATCCATCCATCGAAGCAGCTTCCATTCCGCTAATCTAGATTAAAAGCTGGAAGTTATAACACACCATATACATTGATTACAAAATTGTAAAGCTGCAGCGAGAGCCTGTAATCAGATATAAATGATGCTATGCCTCACTATATATTTAAACAGAAACATCACTGCTCGCATTGCTGTGGGCTCATTGTGCCTTCGCGTCGCCGATTTTACTTATTGCCACATATACTTTTCTATATTTTATAACTTGTTTTTGCATAAGCTATTCAGAAAACTGGCACAATCCATCTATGGTGATGTATCTCTTCTAATATTATAATATTTCTCAAAAATTTGAAAGTAACCAGCTGCAGCAATTATAGATATGACTAACCAGTAAGGCTTTACATCATAGAAGATGGTTATACAGTTATAATGTGTACTGTCATATAATGTTTGTTAATAATGTATATTACAGCTGTTAAGGTATATTAGGATGTTATGGTATACATACATGCTGCTTTTGAATGTTCTATGAATGCATTATGAAGGTGCACTGAATGTTCTATGAATGCATTATGAAGGAGCACTTGAATGTTTTATGAATGCATTATGAAGGTGCACTGAATGTTCTATGAATGCACTGTGAAGGTGCACTGAATGTTCTATGAATGCATTATGAAGGTGCACTGAATGTTCTATGAATGCACTGTGAAGGTGCACTGAATGTTCTATGAATGCATTATGAAGGTGCACTGAATGTTCTATGAATGCACTGTGAAGGTGCACTGAATGTTCTATGAATGCACTGTGAAGGTGCACTGAATGTTCTCTGAATGCATAATGAACAAATTTAATGTAAAGTCTAAAGGAGCAGTTAATATAAAGTGTTACAGATTGACCGGGTAACCATTTCTGTGAATGTCATGTCTATAAGAGTCCTAAAACACAATCATAGCACATTATAATGCATTCATAAAGCATTATAAACATGGTTCTAAATATTTATAAAAAGGCATAACACACTATAGTCATGTGTATTATGCATTATGAATGCTTTATGAAGTTCTCATCTATAAGCATGCTTAATTTTTATACTAAGCATTATAATGCATTATGAAGGTATCTATAGTGCATTATAAATGAGAGCTTCATTGGAGCTTATGAATATTCTAATCAACAGTATAATCCCTTATGGCTGTCAATAGAATATGCTGTTATGCTTTATTAATTCTTATACCTGCCATTAGATACCTTCATAGTGCATTAGGTATTGCATTATAGATTATGACGTCAAGTAAAGTGCTACTATTGACCTCATCAAAAAGTTTGCTTCACCTAAGAAATGCATGATAGTTATCTTGCACAAAGTCCCCTGCTACCAGGTTGCCTGTTCCAAATGAGTTTCCTGGAAGTACATTTCACTACCTTCCCAACCCCCTGGTCCTGATATTCATCTTGGAGGGCATCTTTAGAACCTGGTGCTATAAAACACTGGAAGTAAAAGCCCCTAATGTGTGCCGTGTTATCAGAATCAATGTCTCTGTTGCCAAAGGAATATGAATGCAGAATTGTTTATTGAGCACCCATTGATTACAGCCGCAGTAATTTGATTTAGAGTGTTGGATAATCATTAACCTGATAGAGGCAGCAACAGTAACAGGCTAAATATGACATGGATGACCAATCAGAGGCATTATTTATCTGGAATGTTGACATCCTGCCATTTAGTGTCCTGGTTTTATGATCACTATTCCATGCTAATGTATGGAACCCATAACAAATCACAACCTTTATTTTCTTGCGTTACAACATGAAATTATGATCCATTTCAATGGAACGTTTCACCTTGTGGCCCGGACAATTTAATCCTCGGTTCCACTAAGGCGCCGATTATTTCTGGTTCACATTTTACAAGGAATGTATTTAGATTCCTGCCCATGTGTGGCATTTAAACAGAGACATTTTATTTGAGGTTTTGTGGATTGGAATCTGTGACTTGTATTCAGAGTTGCATTGTGGGTAACATGAAAGTGCACTTTCATAACATTCCATGAATGTCTGCTGTGTGTCATAAATCCAAAGGCAGATTGAATCTCAACTCTTAGGTATCTTTATTCATAAGAAAATGGCAATTAATGGTTCTTTTGTCTTCCTTCCTTTATTGCATCAACTGGCCAACAGAGTCATAACAGGTCAGTGTTCCCAGATTGTCTTTTAACTGCAAGCAGATAAATTAAGCTCATAATTGCTTGTAAAATAGGTGACAAAAGGTTTAAACCTATTACAAAACTTATAACATTTTTATACCTTAAAATACCTTTATAGCCTATTAAAAATGATGCTAATCCTGCAATTATAAAAATTGAGGTTATTTTGTACACAAAATAAACATAGATTTTATGGCAACGATTTATACTTAAAGGAGAAGTCTGTAGTTTGCACTGAAGAATCACCGGCCTCCTTCTCTAACGCTTTTTCCTGTTTTATGCATTGTGAATAAAGCAATAATGTATTCCTGTTGTACTCAGGCCTATGAAAAAGGACTTAGTCATGGAAGATAAAATATCATTAAATCTTTAGATCTGAGCATTTTATAGATCAGTCACCCTCTCTGCCATTGAAATTCACCTTAATCTAAAACCATATTGAACTCTTTGTCTCATTTTCCCAAAGCTGATGCCTTTTCTGAGCTTTGCTTGTCTTTTGCACGGCCTCGATTTAAATTACGCCCACCTCTATTTCCTAAATCCTTTGGCTGCGTGTTTAAATTTCAAGATTGCGCCGGCTCTTTAATTAAGGAGAGAAAAGCCTGCATGAAAAAGTTATGTACAAATATCCGAAAAAGCATCCAATCCTTCACTCTATAATTTAATAAACGCTTAAAATTTGAAGATAATATATTTCAGTTGATATAAATAATTCTGCATAATGCTCTGGCATTCAGAGCTGATGAGAGTGAATTATACACCACAGCCTTCATCTCCTGGGTAAATTTGCCACTCAGGGCAGCTAGCGCTGAAAAACCTCGCCAGTATCGACACCTGCAGAAACATTGCCAAGCGCCGCTTGTGTTCATCAGGAAAATCAGAGCTTCCTTTGCCCCCAGTCCTGTTTTTCTTCTTCTCCTCATATCAGCGTCTGTAGTTTTTTTGCCTGATAGGCATCAGAGCTGTTTCTTAGGGACAGAAGCTCTCTTTCTTAGTGTCAATCGCTCACCTTCAGTTCAATCAATTTTCTTTTCTTCATGGCTTAGTCTCAATCAAAATTCTTATCCAGCAGTATGGTGCTGTTAAAAATGGGTCTGTTTTACCTAGCTTAAAAAGTCCACTCGGTGATGGATGGATGGATGGATGGATGGATGGACAAACACGATGAGACAGATCAAGGTCTATTACTTGAAAGTTTAACTTAAACATTTTGGAATTTCGGAAATTGGAACGTTTGAAATGCCTGAAGCAGTGATTCCCAGGAGCTGCGTTGCTGGCATTTCTCGTGGAGATGTGGGCTGCCGTGTGTGTTTTCCCAAAATAAAGCCGTCTCAGGGACGCAGAGTGACAGGAGACGGCCAAATCCATGAGGAGACCAACCCTCTCCGTGGAGAGCGTCCCTAAGAAGGAAGGGACCTCAGGAGATACCAGGCTCACTGGAGATCTTCCTCCGTTTGTCTGGGAGAGAAGGATCTGCTTCAGGGCCTCCCAGTGCTGCCGACGGTTTGCTCAGATTAAATAATTCAGTTACAAAGACAAATTATTTTCCCTTTTTCTAACAAAATTTGGACACGCAGTTTTCACAAAATAATATATCTAAAATGATTGAATATTCTGTCAAATAGTTCAACTAGCTTCTTCCCGCTTATTTATCATTTCATTTTCTTTAGGTCTTTTTGGAGTCAAAATGTCATTAATTGTTCATTTCGCATTTCTGATCCACATTTAGAATAAACTGGTTATGAAACAGATATTAACAGATGATGCAGTGTAAGGTTTGGTGTTTCTGATTACCATACAGTAACTTGTTTTTGCTGTATTTTAAATTGTCAATAGCGTTTTGCCAGCTGGGGTGTGAATGCAGAAGTGAAGCTAATAATATATGTAGTGTTTTTTATTTGTTTGTTTGTCTGACTGCAGTTATTCGACTTTAATAATTCCATTATTGTGAGATGTACTTTCGATTGGCCGCACTGTGGCCGTGGCACGGCTGGTGTTTGCTGATTTGCCAGGGACTTGTCCCATATAGAAGCCAATCAGGAAGGAGGAACAAAAAAAAAAAGATAAAACATGAAACTGACTCGGCAAGTATGTGATGACAGTAAGGCTAAGTGTTCCAGACACGGGGGAGGTCAAACGCGGGTGATTCGCCCCTCGTGTGGATGGTGGCCTCGCTCCCAGGGGGGGAGGGGCTGAATATCCGCTTTGATTTAGGGGGAGCGAGAATGAAAGGGAGCGCCTGGCTAACAGGGATCGCCTGCGGCGTCCATCACCGTGCGCTCCGTGGATAGTGCGCCTTCCCAACCCTGGCATCCCATTCCTGTTCCCGCTCCCCCCGCTGCTGCATTTGGTACAGACCACTTTAGACCAGTGTTTCCCAATCCGGTGCTCAGGGACCTGCAGACAGTCCATGTTTTTGCTCCCTGTGTGGGAGGGAGCAAAAACGCGGACCGTCTGTGGGTCCCCAAGGACCAAGCTGGGATACACTGATTTAGACTATACATCTGTCCTTGGAAACTGTACAGGCCAGTTTTTTTCCAATGCTGACAATGGTGTCAAAACGGCAAATTGGTGTAGCATTTTTCTTAACGAGGTGTGAGATGTTTAGAATTATCAGGTTAGAATAAATGGCAATACTCTATGTGAACTGCAGCTGTACTAACAGCAGCATAGCAAAGATCTCACGCATGACATAATTATAGCCTATTTATCATAGATGTTGCAGCAGACCAGGATTCCCCAGTTCCAGCACCATTCCTCGGGTTTCCCTGCTCAAACACACCTTATTCAGCTCACCAGCCAATCGACAGCTTTAGCAGGTGTGTTTGAACAGGGAGATCTGCAAACGGTGCTGCAAACTGGCCCCCCAGGACCGTAACTGGGGAACCTTCCTGTAGTGATGATAATTCAGCCATGTGCCCATTCCTCCATTTTGCAGAACCGTTTATCCAGCACAGGGCTGTTGCAGTAGTACTGGATATCCATCCATCCATCCATCCATCCATCCATCCATCCATCCCTCAGTAAAATTTGCTGCCCTGAGGATGATGATTATGATGTTTTAATCTATTAAATGTAGTACTAATAGTATTGGTAATGATGATAATGATGGTGGTGATGATGGTGATGATGGTGGTGGTGATGACGATGATGGTGGTGATGGTGGTGGTGATGACGATGATGGTGGTGATGGTGGTGGTGATGATGATGGTGGTGATGGTGGTGGTGATGACGATGATGGTGGTGATGGTGGTGGTGATGACGATGATGGTGGTGATGGTGGTGGTGATGATGATGGTGGTGATGACGATGATGGTGGTGATGGTGGTGGTGATGACGATGATGGTGGTGATGGTGGTGGTGATGACGATGATGGTGGTGATGGTGGTGGTGATGATGATGGTGGTGATGACGATGATGGTGGTGATGATGATGATGGTGATGACGGTGGTGATGATGATGGTGGTGATGACGATGATGGTGGTGATGATGATGATGGTGATGACGGTGGTGATGATGATGGTGGTGGTGATGATGAAGACGACTATGATGGTGGTGATGATGATGACGACTATGATGGTGGTGATGATGATGGTGGTGATGACGATGATGGTGGTGATGGTGGTGGTGATGATGATGGTGATGATGATGGTGGTGATGACGATGATGGTGGTGATGATGATGATGGTGATGACGGTGGTGATGATGATGGTGGTGATGACGATGATGGTGGTGATGATGATGATGGTGATGACGGTGGTGATGATGATGGTGGTGGTGATGATGAAGACGACTATGATGGTGGTGATGATGATGACGACTATGATGGTGGTGATGATGATGGTGGCGGTGATGATGAAGACGACTATGATGGTGGTGATGACGATGGTGATGATGGTGGTGGTGATGACGATGACGGTGGTGATAATGATGACGGTGGTGGTGATAGTGATGATGATGATGGTGATGACGGTGGTGATGATGATGATGGTGGCGATGATGAAGACGACTATGATGGTGGTGATGATGGTGGTGGTGATGATTATGGTGGTGATGATTATGGTGATGATGATGGTGGTGGTGACGATGACGGTGGTGATAGTGATGATGATGATGGTGGTGGTGATGATGATGGTGATGATGATGACGATGGTGATGATGATAGTGATGACGATGGTGATGATGATGATGGTGATGATGATGATGATAGTGATGATAGTGGTGGTTACATCTCCCTCTATCCAGAGGAAGCATGGCTTATATTCCATCCAGCTGTAACCAGTATTAGCCAGTAGAAAAGCTGCCAATGTTCCATCCACTGTCCATGATGGCAGACCTGCCTGTCACAAGTCATTCCCCTCATGTTGTGTGACTGTTTCAGGTGTAGATGCAGCCTTGGCTGCCCTGCCTTACACTTCATAATGAAAGCGATGAGTGGATATTATGGTCAATGACTCGCCTCGTCTGTAGGGGGCGTATTCTGATTGCATGTGACTGCCTTAATTGGGGCGCACCGCATGTCACGGCAGTGGGTCTGCGTCTGCATAATGGCCTCGGATGATAAATGGCTTTGCCATTTCCTAAAGTGCAGGACTCTGCCTATAGTTACCTTGCAGCCTTTCATTAATTTCCCGGTACGTGGTTTAACAAGTGGGTGTCAATTTAAAGAATAAATACCAACAAGGGGAATTTCTTCCCCTGAATGATTTATTAAAACTGGCTTCAGAATGTATGTTTGGTGCTCAATTTAGAGAGCTTGTTAAACATGATTCAGCTTCTTCACAGGGCGCCTCATGCCAAAAGTAATGCTGTCCTTTGGGTCGATATTTTTCGGCGAACAGGAGGAAAACCCTTTGTTCCTCCGCAAAAAGATATATTCAGTAAGATGCAGTATCTCAGATGTCTCTGAAAAGTTAATATACAAAGCTGGCCTACACAAACGGCCACCTTCTTTCCACATTTCACAGATGACAAATGATTCACGCACCACGCTTGCCGATATATTACCAAGAAGTGAATATAACATACGGTAGTGTAAATCAACAAGCGGTAATACGTTACTTAAAGCAGTCATCATAATGCATTATAGATACCTTCATAATGTATTATGATGCATTCATAAAGCATTATAAACACGGCCATAACTATTTATAAAAAGGAATTACACATAGCCATGTGTATTATGCATTATGAATGCTCTATGAAGCCCTCATCTATAATGCACTGTAGATAAATTCATAATGCATTATAATGGTTGGCATAAGAATAAGGATGCTTTGTACTGCATTATGAAGGTATCTATAATGCATTCAGCCTGATAACTACAATTAAAGACAATTAATCAATGGCTTCTTACACTTTTACCTTATAATTTTTAAACATTTATTGCAGACAATAAAAATCATTCTTTATCAGGTTGATTATAGGCTTTTAAGAGCTATAATGTCATATTAATTTACAAGATTATTTAACGTATGTAAACACAGTGGTCAAGTCCGCATATGTCTACCTGCTTCCTGAAAACAAATGGTATTCATATAGATCCTAAATAATTGTTTGACGATTCGATTCCGCTCAAAGAATGCATTAAAATGTTTAGAACCTTGCCAAATAAGTGCATGCTTTTTGTGTGAGTGTGTGTGTGTTTTTTGATGGTAGCCCAATTAAATGTATCTGTCTGTAGAAATCGGTTTGCTCTTTAATGGGGAAGAAAGCTATTAAATATTTGGATTGTTGAAGCTCTGTGAAGCTTGATTAGTTGTTTCATATCCTTTTGGTGCGGCTTAAAGATCTGCCTTTTAATGATATTGCAAATGGCAGGAAGCTATTATTGAACACCGCGCCGGGATTGCAAAGGCTTGCCCGGTCCCTTGGCAAGGAGTTTCTCCCACCTGAGAGCCTTCTCATCATTAGATACTGTGCAACGTTCAGCTGGAGAACTTTAATCAAAATTAAATTAAAACATTAAACATTAATTAAGAGGTGTGTATTCATTAGAATTGCATTTACTTAATGGGTGACCTGATCCAGATCACAAAGTTTCATTTTTTCCCCCATTTTCTGGCATACATATGAATATTTAGTGAATGCAAACTTCTTACTGAAAGGTTCTGTTTTAATATTAATATCTGTTTGACTATGAATCCAGTTCGGTAATCGAGGTCGCTGTTTTTGTAGTTTCCGTTTCGCAGTTGTCTGCCTCTTTAAGAGTGCGTGTAATTCAACGTTCAAGATTTTATTTGTCACATCCGCGGTTGTGCTGGTACAATTTGCAGTGCAGTGAAAATCTGGCTCGCTCTTGTGACTCTACAAAAACAAGAGCATCGATAAATAAATGAAAAGAGGGGGAGGGGAACCAAGGTCATATAGGCAATAAATAAAATGCTATGTTTAAAATTCTATTCAAAAACGGTGTGCAAAATAGCATGACATACAGTGAGCACTGCAGTAGGCAGTGTGCAATTGGTGCAGTGAGAGACATAAATAATTAACAGACAATTATAAACAAGTCAGTGACCATGTCCGGGCTGAGAAGCCTGTTAGCCTGGAGATAGCAGCTGCTCTTGAGACTCTGGCTACAGAGGGGTTGCCTGAATTCAGCTGGCTAAACAGGCACTAACTGGGATCAGGAGAATCCTTGAAGGATTTTTTTTAGCTCTGTCCTGCGATAACTGTAGATGTATAAATGTATTGATTTTAATATTGTAATAATGATGTGTAAACACCGGAGTAAGCATCACTATTGAAGGACACGCACGGCCCTCTAAAGATGGTCCCATTTGGGTCTGTTTTATTTTTCTGAAATGCGAGAAGTGCTCGCTAAGGTTTTAACTTGGAGAGGAACCAAGAGACTCTTCAGTTCTGACTTGCTAGAAGGTCACTCTGACTTTGGGGGGAAGAGGGACGTCCTTGGGGAGAGCTATTGGCAGTTTCCCGGAGGAGTGGGACTTACTGAGGGACGACCCAAGACCATCCATCACCCTGCAAGCCGCGAATAAGTCCCACTCAAGCCTGACGATGACAAACGGGAGGAGTTTGGGGACGGGCTGGACCGCACTAGCAGCCACACCGTGGATATGCTGAAGGGTTGGGCCGTGAAACTAGGAAGACATTTTGGAAGGAAGTTATGACTGGTGATGAAACCCCCAGGCCAGAAGGGGGAGACATAGAAATTGTAGGTCTTCAGAATAATCGTAATGCAAGGAATTACATCAACTGCTGGGAAGAAGTCCATTTTATCATGCTGGTAGCCTGCTGCGTTCCAGAGCACCTTATCCCAGGGTCAGAACTTTCTTTCACCACTGCTAAATAAAAACAGAAAAGCTCATTAATGATATTGACCAATTCCCTGCCAAAGTGCAATACATTTAAAAAGTGGATTTTCCAGTTATAACGAAATAGCAACTCAGTACATATACAGGTACAGTCGTCCCTCGCCATTTCGCGCTTCGACTTTCGCGGCTTCACTCTATCGCGGTTTTTTCAAATACATTTATTCATTAAAAAGTTGATAGACAGTGAAAATGATACAGCGCGCGCTCGGTTGTCTGAGTCAATTATACAACTCTGTATTACAATTAAAATTAAAATTACTGTACGTATGGACTGTAGGGCTATGTATTCGAGCACGATAAACGAGGGACGACTGTATTTACATATACATCAATAAGAATACTGCAGATACTTTTGTCATTCATTTTGTTCCATTAAATTAATACAATGTACACTGAATTATGACCTTAACGCATAAAGGCTACTTATTTAATTCAAAGCTGAACATCAATAATTAATATTATAATATAATTAATTAGAGACATTGGTGGCTTGTCATGGCTTGAGCATCAATTATTCACCATAATACGTTCAGACAAAAGGGAAATTTAATTTGTTTCACTACTTGGCTTCTTGTCATTCGTTTTCTGTGACATCTTGAAGCGTACGTATAGAGGTCATCGCGTGACTTTTGAGGACTGGCAAATATCTGCATGGATCCAATAGTCTTCGGAATTGCATTATTCAGGGACAAATGATACCACCATTTAATCAAATATTTGAATGGAAAATAGATTGTAATTTAAAACCTTGCGACCTTGTTTTGGAAATTGCTTCAGTTCTTCGTCCACTGCGTGAAAGCCTACAAGTTTTAGGAAAATGAAAGATTTCGACGGACTAATATGCTACTTTACGCAATCATGCTTTCACATAGAGTACGTCTGATAACAGATACGGAAGGGCTAAAGCAGTTTCTAAAAGCGATTTCTAACGTTCCTTTTAGAAACCTAATTACCTATATTTTTCCATGAAATTTTTTTTTTACCGTAATTGATGGTGTCATTCATCGGTGACTTATTTAAAATTTTGAATCAGTTGCTATGATTCCGGTGCTTATCTTCCGGCAGAAACCCCATTTCACCTCCTCCTTCACCTCTCTCCGGTATCCTCTACAGTCCCTTCTGTTCAGTAGATTTTATTCTCCTCTCTTTCCTCAAGGCTTCCCCTGTTATAAATAAAGCTTACGGTAGGTCACCACCGTTCTCCATCTTCCTGGCATCTAAACACTTGACTAATGACCTTTATCTCCTGATAAATATGCCAACGCGGCACCCAGTGACAGTATCGGAATAAATATGCCGTAATAAAATGGTCAAGTTTATTTCTGAAGTCCTATCCATCACCTTAATTTCTTTTATAGTTGTTTGGTGCAACTAAGGTCATCGAACTTGTGTAGAGAAGATTGTGTGTAATTGGGATGGTACATTTCTGATACGATCGCAGCTACAATGACTAGGAGAAGAAGAGCAGGTGAAACAGTGATTTATTCCACAGCTTAATATTTAAAACTTCTAGGGCCTCTTATTATCTCATCACATTTATCTGTGAAGTGCTTTTAATTTTGCATGTTTAATATTAAAAGCCATTTTGTAATATCTGGATGTGGGTGAAGGTCTGTCTGTGCTCATGTGGATTATCTCCAGCTGTGTGTGTGTGTGATGTGTGTTTATTTTTATATAATATATATATATATATATATATATATATATATATATATATATATATATATATATATATATATATATGTGTGTGTGTGTGTGTATATATATGTTTTATACACACACACACACCTGGACGGGATTATCCTCCGCTCTTGCAATATTTGCATTGTATCCACATTTCACTACGTAATTTGCTGTTAGGCTATAAACTTAACTTTGTTACTGTTTGCATCTTAATTTGTACTTGCGATCTATTTAAGATCGGCATTGTTTACTGCGCATGTGACAAATAAGTACTTGAATCGTGACTCGAGCGGACATGTTACACTCTGCATGGGGCACGAGTCCATCTCCGGCAGCCGCACACTGGCGTTATGGTTCCAGTTCACCTTCCAGACGTCTTTGAACTGTGGAAGGAACCTGAATGGGGATACCTAGTGCATACCTGGACAGCATCACACACAGAACTGGCAAAATATGGCAAAATGCCTCATGCAGTAACCCTTTGCCCTTTACTTAAAATGCAAGATCGCGATTATTTCTTTCTGATACCACGGCGCTGCCGACTTCTCCAAATTGACTGGTCGGAAGGGTGTCTATCTATAACACGTAGTGCCAGCCAGGTCAATCACAGAAGTAAATCGATGCACGATCATAATCTTAAATTCTAATTAACATTAGGGCCTACTTAAAATTCCAGAAGTAGAACACAATTTAAAGTGAACGGAAATCAAACAGAAATGTTTCATCATTGACGGAAGAAAGCCTAATTCTACCAATAAATGCGTTTCCGCCCTTGTAAACGTGAAAATAATGCCTTGGTGTAACGTACGTGTAGTAAGCGTAGTTTAAGTGGGTTAGTGTGTGACAGGTCATGAATTATACGTTTTTAAGCCTACGGCTACTGAGGCAAAGAACCACCCGACACGTAACTGTTACCTTAATTTTTTATTTCGGTATTTATCTGCGGCTCTTGCTCCTGTGCCCCCCTCCCCAGCACCGAGGACGACTGCAGGATTAGTTAAGTTTACTGTAATAATCAGTTCAGTTGAGTGCTTTAAATGGCTGAGTACACTAAAGACCCGCGTGTGTGCACAAGTGCCCGGTGATGGGCTGGCACCCTCTGCAGGGTATGCACGCTTCCAGACAGGTTACAGATCGCCATGACAACCGCAGCGATCCCCTGACACAGGTCGCTTCTGTGAACAAAAACACTGTTATTAATGAGCCGGAGCCAAAGGTGAGAAGTAACGAATTTAAATTGCTCTCATTACTGTTACAGAGTAGTTTCTCCGTTCTTCCTATAATATAATATATATTTATTTACATTTTATAAGCTAGTAGTTCTATCAGTTTTTATTCCATGGCGGCTCGGTAGGTAGCACTAAAACCTCGCACAGTCAGGGTTGTGGGTTTAAATCCCGCTTCTGATCTGTGTGCGGAGTCTGCCTGTTCTCCCGGTGTCACGCAGGCTGTCTCCTGCAGTTCAAAGACATTCGCTTAGCCTAATTGGCGTCTTCAAATTGACCGATGTGTGTGCGTGCGTGTGTGTGTGTGTGTGTGTGCGTGCGCGTGCACGGCAGCAGACGGGCGTCATGCCAAAGCTGGACCTCCTGCTCCCTGTGCAGATTTTAGGCTGCCTCTTGTGACCCTGCTCGGTATAATCGGATGGATGGATGTTTTACCTGATTTCTTTGCCAATAAATAGTTTTATGCCTAATAAAGTAAAGTTTAAGAAAATAAACTTTTCAGTTTCAAAAAGCCTTAATTAGAGGAACCTATGATAGCGTGGTTTACATACATTGCTTTCAGACTCAAGTAACCAATTATCGTTAAATGGTTAAGAAAATGATTGTATTATTTATATAACAGGGCACCATTCCTTTAACATTCTATCAACTTGACAATGAAATGCAATGGCCTGTTGTGGTATTTAAAAAACTACAATTCCCAACAGCCCTGCGTGTTTGTTCTGTCGCCATTTTTGAAGGTGTGATCTGTTGAGTTAAACGTTACATGGTATGTTTCTGGTTATTTATTTAAGTCCCTATGGAACAGAGCAGAGATACCAGCTGTGTATTTTCTGAAAAATGTTAGTGCATGTTAAGGAATGCATACTTCAGCTTTTATATGATGCATATCAGGTAAATTATAATAATTATTTACTTTTAACAATGCAAAACAGATGTCAGTACGTAGCTAAAGCTAAATCCTTTGGCAGGATCTTGGCACTTTAAAAGCCTTTGTACAGAAAATAAATGGGGTAAATGTTAATCATTGTATTGATTAAAGAGTTACTGTACAAAGATGATGATTAATTACGTTGCTGAGAGCAAAGGTTTACCTGCGGAGCGTAAAAAATTGATCTGATCTTTTCTTAGAGGTCTACAGCATTTGGTATACAAAACATAATTTTATTTCATACCCCACTGAACCAGAAATCTAGCTTTTTAAAGTTTAATTAAAGATAGTGCCAGATTCACATCAAATTAATTATAACCATTTTTAAGCATGAATAGCCCAATGGACCAGAGAAACCAATAAAGACTGTTTACTGACCTATAATCCCAATGTACTTAAGGCCAGACCGACTTTTTTTCTGATTCGTTTAGATCATTGCGTAGTCCATTAGCACCACTGATGCCCCCAGGGGTAATTACCATTACTAGGGCAAATGACGGGTGACACCAAAATAGACTGAGTATTCCAACCTTGGTAAAAAAAAAAAAAAAAGATTCCTTCCTGCTCAAAGTAATTTATTTACAAAAGGCAACTTCAGAAACAGAAGTGTCACATTGTTGCAGCCATTAATGTAAAAATTGTGAATAATGTAATAAATGTTGATAATGTAATCCCATTATTAAATGTTAATAATGGCCAATACTGTAATAAATTATTACATTATCGGTAAAAATTATTACGTTATTGGTTCAGAAAAGGAATTACATTATTGGCCAGTGTACACAAAATTCTGGAACAGAGCCGTCACGTTTAACCTAAAAGCCCATTCTTCCCTATGGCTGTCACTGAACCTTTGGCTTCATCCTCGACTCATGTTCCCAGAACAAAACAAGCAGCAGTTTGCCCTGATAATAAACTGACAGAGGCTCCTAGAAAACCATTCTGCACGGATAAGGGCACAGGTTGGCTTGATTGCTGGGAACCCAGAGCAGGGTATCGGGGGAGTCTGCGATTCCAGGCAACGCTGCACATGGTTTAGGGGAGGGTGGGGGGGGGGGGGGGGCTGATGAGCGGATATGGAGAAATGAAACATAACTGTACTATAATTCACAATAATGTGAAAGATACAGGTCAAATGGGACTCCAAAGTACCTGCAGAAGCAGCCTTTCCTGATAGCAAAGACAACGTCATGTTTCTCTCCTCACTTTTCACAGATTTGATATCCTGGCTCTATTCCCCTTCATATGAACCAGCATCTTCATGGCCGGCCAGCTGACACGCACTGGGACGTTTGCCCAAAATTACCGGTCACGTTAACTACAGCATAGATGGACTTGCTGAGGTAATACGAAGAACCAGATTTTGTTGACGGAAGTTAATCACCAGATACTATTACGGCTATTAAGGTCAATCTGATGCAGGCCATTGATGAAATAGGTCAGGGGTCTCCAACTCCGGTCCTGGAGAGCTTTGATCCAGTAGGTTTTCTATCCTACCCGGCTTCTGACGAGCGACACCTGCTCTCAGGTAAATGCCAGGAACAGCTGTGCCTCATCAGTCACCAGGTAGAATAGAAAACCTGGAGAGTAGCTCTCCAGGACCGGAGTTGGAGACCCCGGTATAGGTCCTATATGTCAACCATACGAGCCAAAAAAAAATGAATGAATTAGCCCTCTTTGAGATTATTCTCCACAATCCTGAGCCAGCGTGTGAAATGTGAGTTCATGGTAAGATATTAGTGGAGAGATGAAAAGCACTATATGAGTGCATCAGTCGCTTAGCCAGAGGTAGGAGAAGGCTAACGATGCTGTTTCTGAATTAAAGGTTGGCTCTGCGGTGCGGCGGCGCGATACAGAGGGCAGCTAATAGCTTTAATCTACAAAGATGACTTCCGCAGACCACCCAAGAAGGCCAGCACGTCAACCTCGGCGAAGTCGGCCACTCTCAGGTACACTGGAACCCAATTTGGCCGGCGTTCAAGACGTAGCTACCTCATTTTCCCCCCAGCGCTGAAGTTAAATGAATGGCCCAGTCGAAATCACAGAGCTCCTCCAGCTCTTAATTTGGCCGAGGTGCCGCGGTAACGGGAGCCTGGCTCACATTACTGATGCACAGCGATGCCGGTCTCCCTCAAGTCATCAGGGCGGCGCTCGGTGATTTCTTATTCTGGCCTGATTCGATCTATACTCGCCAGGTCTGTTTGCAGCCATCCATCGAGCACAATGTCCCGCTTAGAAAAGAGATTTCTCCGGTTCCCGGGCAGACACAGAAAACATGTAAAAATCACTGCCTTCACATTCTGTAGCAGTGTTTTATTTTTATAGCTAAGAAAACTTCCTTGAGGTATAAACGTGAATCCCTGCAAATGTTTATTTTGCAATATATCTTCGCAGTTGAAGCTCAGCAATAATCCCTAGCATTTGGCACGTAGGCTAATGTTAAGATGCATTAAATTAAATTACACTTATTTATCTGTTCCCCAAGTACTTGTTACACTTGTGTTTATTATTCTGTTTTGGTTTTGTTGCTTTATAATTATGTATGTAACACAGTTTAAACAAACAGATTAAAATAAATGCAGCAGCGATTATGATGTATTGGGAAGGTGAGTGACACAGAGGTATCCCATTTTTGCCAAACAGGTTCATAACTCATTTCCGCTAATGCTGCGCTTATTTGCCCGCGTGCTTGCAGTCTTCCGCATACATAATTTACCTCCTACATTGTTGCCGCAGAATTTATTAATACGCAATATTTTATACAAAGCTGCAGATTATCCTAGATAATAATTAATCAAAGCCGTAGGATAGCGTTTTCAAGGTTGGGGAGATTATTCATAAAATTAAGAGCAGAGCATATCCAGCGGCAGTTTAATGTATTAAAACTACAAAGCTGAAAAAATGAGAGTATCCACGTATTTCTGAAAATTCGAGTGCTGCGTGTAAAGAAACTGATCCTGGGTCAGTATCTCTCCACACCACTAGGATATTTTTTCCTTCTTTCCCCAGTCCAAATTGTCCAAGTTTCAACATTTTGTATCTCGTAAGTATCTCAAATGATAGATTTTAAAGGTTTTTTAAAACGATTTTTCCCCCCTAAGATGCATTTAAGGAAAAACTCGATTTTTCTATCAAAGCTCGAAGGAACGATATCATTTGCCCGGTTCCCTTTCCGTGTCGTCGAGGTTGCAACACCTTCGTGTGCTCGCTGATTATGATGAATGTTCATGCATTGACACTTGGCCCTCAAACCCAAAAAAAGATAATTATTTTTTATTGCAGAAGACATTCCACTCTCTTTAAGCGTTTCTGGTCAAAGATTACATTCTCTATCCAGCCCGAGGGAGTGAGTAAACCCTTTTGTCTTTCCTAACATTCCCCTAGTTTCCGCCGTTAATATGAAAAGCGTGTCTTTGTTTTTTTTGCCTAAAATGACAGATGTTGTAAATTCACGGGGCAGTGTTGCCAATTAATTACAAGTACATAAAACAGGTTGCCCAAGTGCACTTTATTTCCAAAAATATTCGAAAGTCGTTCGCCATGGGGACAGGCAGTCTTAAATCTTTATTTTTAAAAAAACTTCTCTTATCATCCTGGGAGTTGTCTGATATTTATTTGAAGCAGGTAATAAAAAATGGTACTTGCGTACTGTAGGGTGTTAGCCAAAGGTCCCTGTCAAATGTGTGCTTTGTATTGTCTCAGAAAACATTAATAACCTCCAGCATGAGCATCTCTGGGGCTCGGCTGGGGGTGTGTGCCGCAGAAGGAGGGCTGTTCATCATGTGTGCTGCACGCTAAAGCGTGTATTTTTAGGCTAGATAGCCCTTTGTAGCCAGTGAGTTCCGCGGGTTCGGCGGCAAGGGGAAGGTAAAAACGCAGTGATAGCCAGCTATTTTTCGAAATGCTTCTGAATGTCATGATTGTCAGTAGAAAATCAGATAAAGGCAACTAAGGCGTACGTATTATAAGAGATGCGTTACGATACTGAATAACATGTCTTTATAACTGGAAGTGGAGATTCGAGAGCCTGTGTTTTGATAAATATACATAAACTCCACAGCAATTGAAAATGTAACTTTTTTCCAGTGCTGAAGGGAATTATTTTTTTGTGGTGGGGGGGGGGGGGGGGTGCATACCCTCAGATGCATCAGCTCCCTTCCCTGAGGTTCAGTCTTATTTTCCTGCCAATTATTGATTGCATATTTTATATAATGAGTCTGCTCCCTTAACAAAGCAGATCTTAATCTGTGCCTCTTGATCACAGCGGGACACGCCCCCCCCCAGCCCATCAGCTTGCTCCCCCCCACCCCCCCGTGGAGGCCCGGGTTCTGTTCTGGCTGGCATTCCTCACAGCAAAACTGGGCAAATATCAAATTGGGAAATGTCGGACGAAACTCCGCTCACCTGCTTCTTAAAATATGAGCCCGGTGCTGCGAGACGCTGGGGCGCAAATCGACGCGGCCGTGGTGCTGCTTCTGTGCTGCTAGTGCTCAATAAGTCCTTGGACGGCACCGAAGCAGTGGCCTCATTTTAGTAATGCCTGGGGTGTCAGGTGTGTGTGTGTGTGTGTGTGTGTGCGCGTGTGTGTGTGTGCGCGCGCGCGCGCGCGGTGCTGTTTCTGTAGCCGCGGCCATCTGTTAGTCCCTCTGCCTCCACATTAATTACCACATAACCGTACCCTTCGCTGCCATCTCTCTCGGCTAAATTCGCCCAATTTTCGAGAGGAGCGTCACGTATATGGGACGTTAAGTGTTCCTTTGAGTAAAAAACAAAAAAGGAAAATGGCAGCCCCAGTGTCAGAATGTTGATGAGGAGGCATTTGGCAGGGTCTCGCATCTGTAATTATAAACTCTTTAATATGTGTACAGGAGACACCTGCTCCCCCTCTGACTGGAGCATGGGGGGTTGTCAAAGTGGACATGTGTGTAATATCTTTGTTTTTGAAAGATGCTAGTGTTGTAGGGGTTTGCAGGCAACTGGTTGCTGAACCTGCAAAAACTCCGAATGACCATTATTTTGCACACCTTGAGGGTCGGGCCCAAAGCATTAGGGAGTGGCCATCACCTGTCCTTATAAGGGAGTGGCCATCACCTGTCCTTATAAGGGAGTGGCCATCACCTGTCCTTATTAGGGAGTGGCCATCACCTGTCCTTATAAGGGAGTTGTCATCTCCTGTCCTTATTAGGGAGTGGCCATCACCTGTTCTTATAAGGGAGTGGCCATCACCGGTCCTTATAAGGGAGTGGCCATCACCTGTCCTTATAAGGGAGTGGCCATCACCTGTCCTTATAAGGGAGTGGCCATCACCTGTCCTTATAAGGGAGTGGCCATCACCTGTCCTTATAAGGGAGTGGCCATCACCTGTCTTTATAAGGGAGTGGCCATCACCTGTCCTTATTAGGGAGTGGCCATCACCTGTCCTTATAAGGGAGTTGTCATCTCCTGTCCTTATTAGGGAGTGGCCATCACCTGTTCTTATAAGGGAGTGGCCATCACCGGTCCTTATTAGGGAGTGGCCATATGCTGTCCTTATTAGGGAGTTGTCATCTCCTGTCCTTATTAGGGAGTGGCCATCACCTGTCCTTATTAGGGAGTGGCCATCACCTGCCCTTATTAGGGAGTGGCCATCACCTGTCCTTATTAGGGAGTGGCCATCACCTGTCCTTATTAGGGAGTGGCCATCACCTGTCCTTATAAGGGAGTGGCCATCACCTGTCTTTATAAGGGAGTGGCCATCACCTGTCCTTATTAGGGAGTGGCCATGACCTGTCCTTATTAGGGAGTGGCCATCACCTGTCCTTATTAGGGAGTGGCCATCACCTGTCCTTATTAGGGAGTGGCCATCACCGGTCCTTATTAGGGAGTGGCCATCACCGGTCCTTATTAGGGAGTGGCCATCACCGGTCCTTATTAGGGAGTGGCCATCACCTGCCCTTATTAGGGAGTGGCCATCACCTGTCCTTATAAGGGAGTGGCCATCACCTGTCCTTATTAGGGAGTGGCCATCACCTGTCCTTATTAGGGAGTGGCCATCACCGGTCCTTATTAGGGAGTGGCCATCACCGGTCCTTATTAGGGAGTGGCCATCACCGGTCCTTATTAGGGAGTGGCCATCACCTGCCCTTATTAGGGAGTGGCCATCACCTGTCCTTATAAGGGAGTGGCCATCACCTGTCCTTATTAGGGAGTGGCCAGCACCTGTCCTTATTAGGGAGTGGCCATCACCTGCCCTTATTAGGGAGTGGCCATCACCTGTCCTTATTAGGGAGTGGTGTTCAGCTGTCCTTATTAGGGAGTGGCCAACACCTGTCCTTATTAGGGAGTGGCCATCACCTGTCCTTATTAGGGAGTGGCCATCACCTGCCCTTATTAGGGAGTGGCCATCACCTGTCCTTATAAGGGAGTGGCCATCACCTGTCCTTATTAGGGAGTGGCCAGCACCTGTCCTTATAAGGGAGTGGCCATCACCTGTCCTTGTAAGGGAGTGGCCATCACCTGTCCTTATTAGGGAGTGGCCATCACCTGTCCTTATTAGGGAGTGGCCAACACCGGTCCTTATTAGGGAGTGGCCAACACCTGTCCTTATTAGGGAGTGGCCATCTGCTGTCCTTATTAGGGAGTTGTCATCTCCTGTCCTTATTAGGGAGTGGCCATCACCTGTCCTTATTAGGGAGTGGCCATCACCTGTCCTTATTAGGGAGTGGCCATCACCTGTCCTTATAAGGGAGTGGCCATCACCTGTCCTTATTAGGGAGTTGTCATCTCCTGTCCTTATTAGGGAGTGGCCATCACCTGTCCTTATTAGGGAGTGGCCATATGCTGTCCTTATTAGGGAGTGGCCATCACCTGTCCTTATTAGGGAGTGGCCATCACCTGTCCTTATAAGGGAGTGGCCATCACCTGCCCTTATTAGGGAGTGGCCATCACCTGTCCTTATTAGGGAGTGGCCATCACCTGTCCTTATAAGGGAGTGGCCATCACCTGTCCTTATTAGGGAGTGGCCATCACCTGTCCTTATAAGGGAGTGGCCATCACCTGTCCTTATTAGGGAGTGGCCATCACCTGTCCTTATAAGGGAGTGGCCATCACCGGTCCTTATTAGGGAGTTGTCATCTCCTGTCCTTATTAGGGAGTGGCCATCACCGGTCCTTATTAGGGAGTGGCCATCACCTGTCCTTATAAGGGAGTGGCCATCACCGGTCCTTATTAGGGAGTTGTCATCTCCTGTCCTTATTAGGGAGTGGCCATCACCTGTCCTTATTAGGGAGTGGCCATCACCGGTCCTTATTAGGGAGTGGCCATCACCGGTCCTTATTAGGGAGTGGCCATCACCTGTCCTTATTAGGGAGTGGCCATCACCTGTCCTTATAAGGGAGTGGCCATCACCTGCCCTTATTAGGGAGTGGCCATCACCTGTCCTTATTAGGGAGTGGTGTTCAGCTGTCCTTATTAGGGAGTGGCCAACACCTGTCCTTATAAGGGAGTGGCCATCACCGGTCCTTATTAGGGAGTGGCCATCACCGGTCCTTATTAGGGAGTGGCCATCACCGGTCCTTATTAGGGAGTGGCCATCACCTGTCCTTATTAGGGAGTGGCCATCACCTGTCCTTATAAGGGAGTGGCCATCACCTGCCCTTATTAGGGAGTGGCCATCACCTGTCCTTATTAGGGAGTGGTGTTCAGCTGTCCTTATTAGGGAGTGGCCAACACCTGTCCTTATTAGGGAGTGGCCATCTGCTGTCCTTATTAGGGAGTTGTCATCTCCTGTCCTTATTAGGGAGTGGCCATCACCTGTCCTTATTAGGGAGTGGCCATCACCTGCCCTTATTAGGGAGTGGCCATCACCTGTCCTTATTAGGGAGTGGCCATCACCTGTCCTTATTAGGGAGTGGTGTTCAGCTGTCCTTATTAGGGAGTGGCCATCTCCTGTCCTTATTAGGGAGTGGCCATCTCCTGTCCTTATTAGGGAGTGGCCATCACCTGTCCTTATTAGGGAGTGGCCATCACCTGTCCTTATTAGGGAGTTGTCATCTCCTGTCCTTATTGGGGAGTTGTCATCTCCTGTCCTTATTAGGGAGTGGCCATCACCGGTCCTTATTAGGGAGTGGCCATCACCGGTCCTTATTAGGGAGTGGCTATCACCTGTCCTTATAAGGGAGTGGCGTTCACCTGTCCTGTTTCGTAGGTAAGTTTTGCAAGATGCTAAATACATTTGCGTTTTATTTATTTAGCAGCCACATTTATCCAAAGCGACATATTTTTGCGGAAGCTGGGTCAGCCAGTCTTTGAAGCAATTGGGGTTAAGGGCCTCGCTCAAGGGCCCAATGGCGAAATCGCTCTGCTGACCCTGCAATAAATAATGATTAAGCAAATAAAGATTAAGCAAGAACAAACCTTAAATGCAGATGTCTGAAGTATCAATATCAAGCCGGTGGTCAGTTGACGTCATCCATTGAGGATGGTTTCAGATACATGGCTGAAATGCTATCTCTTCCAGTACTAGGAGAAAAGTCTCTTTCTTCTTCATTTGACCTGGTGAAAGGATGCACAGCTTTGGCGAGAGGGGATGGTGGCCCTTTGATGTGGTGACATTTAGAGTTTCTGACCCCCCCCCCCCCCCCCAGACAGGTGATAGGCATTCCGTTTTCGCTTTATTATTGCGTTCTTGCTTTGTGGCTGCCATATTAGCCAAAACGGTGTACTGCTGTTTTACATATTCTTGTGATTTTTTTTTGACAGTAATGAGCTGTGATTAAGTGTGGCACCGATGCAGATACCATGCAACGGAGTGCGACCTGGTTACAAAAACGCAGGCGCGGTAATCACAGCAGGTGCAATCAAGACTGACAAACGTGTCAAAACTTCCGAGACGGCCTGTCACCGTGCCGCATGGATCTATGTTTACCCGAAGTCACCGTCTCTTCCGCTGGTCCCTATTAACATTGGAATGAAATCGGTAGCTTTTCTTACTGCGAAGGCTATCTCCAGCCCCAATTTCAATCACATCCCGTCCTTTGCAGTCTGTTTGAGGAAAATGTATTCATTCGCCTTTGATGTGAGCAGAGCAGCTTTAGCACGTCTGACTTTGAACATTTCTTCCAGCCCCCCCCCGTACACGTTTCTGCAGCACCATGTCCCATTCAGACGCTCTTTGATAGCCTACAGTACACAGACTGTCAGATGTTCCTCACATAACCGGCGTAATTCAACATTGATTTTAATACTCGGGACGTGGGTTCTCTCGCCCAATGACGGCGTACCTCATGTTTACGCTCCTGCCACGAGTCCCCCTGGGGGGCGACGCCTCTTCCGCTGCGCATCTTTCTTTTTTTTTTTTACAACGTAGATGTTTATTTGTGTGTTTGCATTTGAAACGAAGGATAGCGATAGCTTTTCAGCAGCGACGACCGTAATGATAACCCTCTAGCTGTTTGCTTCATCCGCTATACGTAACATGAAACGTTACGGATATAAAGGGAAGCTCTCCAAAGCAGGTTAATGAGCGGTCCTGTTCTTCACAGGGTGCTTTGATCACGCCGTCCTCGTGTTCCCGCCTTGCCGCTGCCGCTAGTCCCGAATAAGGTGCGGGACCAGGCGAGGCATCGTAGGATTTTGACGACTTCTCCTTGGTTACAGCGTTGTGTACAAAGTGAATAAAACATGACGGACTGGAGACCCATTTATTATCTGCTGACCCTGTCAAGTAGACGCCCTGCGAGTGAGACCACTAGAGCAATCAGGCGTGTGCGAGATTCGCCCGTAGGGCTCGAGGTGTTTCATCCCATCAAAATCCAAATTAACGTGGACTTGACCTTGTGTTGTTTGCACCATTCGGTGGGAGGGAACCGCGAACCTGATTTAGCAACAACATCAGGCAGTCATGCACAGATAAGAGACGGGTAGATTATACTTGTTAGTAGTTATTTTTTTTATCAGTAAAGAAATGATAAGTCTTTGTATTCTTCAAGGTGTATTGTACACATATCCCTGATAGATTTGAGGCATCAAAGAATATGTCACGCTTAAAGACCTTTTTGATTTCTTCTAGGTAAAATGGACTTTGTAATTTTTAAATGCATTTTCAATCTATATGCCTTGTATAGCCATTTTAATACAGTATTTTTAATCAATGTCTGCAATCCTCTACATTACAAGGGGTCAGCATTCGGATTATTTTCAGATTCCCTCCATTTGCGACCATTTGCCAGGTTTTTGTCTATTTTTTTTGTAATAACCTCTAGAAAAAATGCCAGGGTTTGTGAAAATACTTTTATGTATAAGTGTGCTACCCTAAATACATTTTAATTGATTGGCACCACATATTACAGACTTAATGAAGTTTCCTCAGATTTTGTTGATGTTGCTCTAGGCAGCAATCCTGCAAGAACATTTTATTTTCAAAACCTCTCAATTAACAGTAGAAACTTGAGTGAGTGAAAAAAAATAATCATGTAATCTCTATCACAAGGACAAAGGATTAAATTGTCACTTGATATAAATTTGTTCCCCCCCCCCCCCCCCCCCCCCATGGTATCTGGGAAATGCATTCTTCGTTCACACAGATAATTTATCAACTTCTAAGTGCTAGTTTGTCGGGGTGTACCATATTCACAAAGCTGAATGGTTAGTGAAACTAATGTGTTGGTATCACAGGAAAATGACAGAGAATGTTGTTAGTTTGATATTCTATGACTATGTACGTGAACCAAGGACCAATGTCGAGGTGCAACCACTGAGTGTAACATCTCTGCTGACCCCAAGCTTAGTAAATACTGAATAAATGAATTAATGCTGCAGTACAGATTTTTATTTGTACTGATGGTTAACTGAATAACTAGCTTATGGCGTTGAATTGGTGCTAAAACTCGCGCGCATAAAAACCACGCGCGCGTATGCGCTCGCGAGCTGAAAACCCATCCTCTCTACGCGCTCGCGTCTGCACAGCACTCGCTCTCTCGACAGGATGAATTTTGACACTTTGGAGGCGGGAACTGTGGCTAATATCTCCGCTCCTTTGATTGGTTTTTAAAAATATTGACTACGATTGGCTATTTGCTTTGGTAGAAGATGAAGATAACGTGTCACTGACCGCGGTTAAGTTAGCCTCATATGGATTTTCATATTATAGTGATCTGTAATAGTTATTAATTATTAAATAGCATCCACTTAAAATGCAATGGAGCAACAACTAAGGGGTTAATAGCTCTAAAACAAAATGGGTTTTTATGCGCGCGAGTTTTGTCACTAATTTAACGCCATACTAGCTTATCAAGTGATGGCTTGAAAAAACATGAAGAAACTTATTTCAGTTTAGCTATTTTATCTTCTCAGACCATATAGATCAACAGCAATGCTAAACAGCAATACTAAAATGGATCGCCGTTGACTTTATATATGTTCATTATCAGATGCAGAGGTGGGCTGTTTATTGTGTTTCTCTGTGTTATATTTAATTATACACCTTGCATAGTTTGACATCAATAAGCTGAATTTTTCTCAGATTTATTGCTTAGCAGAGAGTGGGTGTTTTATTAGAAAGTCCATCATTCTGGAAAATTGAGAATAGCTTCTCATCCAAATAAGAGGAAAGGTTACATTGCAAACAGAAGAAAAAAAATCCTAGGATTAGTAGATGTTAGTAGTATGTTTATGGGAATTGTGGATAGGGTTGCATTGTGTGGTCTAATTGTGTAATGTAATAGGAGTAGTGCTGTGCTTTATCTTAAGCACTCCTTAAAAAGAAAGAATTTGCTTTAAAAATAACAGGAAGTCTTCAGGGTTAACATCTTCTGTATTGTATGCATGTCCATTAAGCGAATTATCAGCCGGGATATAATCAGCTGCTGAACATTTGCAGCATTTCATGTCCATGTGCAATTATTGCAATTATAATATTAATTTAATGGAAAAATGCAATAAAAATGGCATGTGAAGATGAGTGGATGGTAATTAATTACATGCTAAATAATAAACACTGTAACCCATTTGTGTTAATCAAAAATCCATAAAAATATTTGGAATTTCTTCCTATTATGTTAAAAAATATCCATTTAGAACCCGCTTTCACTTTTTAAGGCTGACCTCCGTGTAATTGGCTGGCGATGTAGAATGAAGAGGCGAAAAAAAGCAAAACAAGTAAGATAAAAGTGGCAAATGCATTTTTAAGGGGCTATGGAAACGTCTCGCTTCAGCATGAGCAAGACCATGATGGGAAATCAGGGCCAGTGTATCGGGGCGGGACTTAGGCCTTCCCAGGAGGGAAGCAGGCCTTGGTTCCTTAACCTTGGATGCTTATTATAAGATGGATAGTTTCAATTATAAGAACACAACTGTATATTTATACAACAATATCCTTTTTACCAGTGTAAACAGCTTTTGATGAAAGCACCTTCTGATCTAATAAATAACAGGAAATGCAGCGGGGCATGAATTTTTAATGGCTGTTTTTACAGCCGGGCTAACAGTGACCCTGGTGCATTTGGCGAGGGGGTCGGGGGGGGGGGCGCTCTCCACGGGACGCCGGTCCAGCCGCGTCATGTGACTGGCCCGTATCCTGTCTGCAGGAGTAAACCGGAATGCCTGGATGATATGGGCGAGAACATGCAGAATACCTTCTCATGCAAATATGTCAGTATTATTACATAACTATAATGCAGAAGAACTCCTACTTAACTGTCAGAATGTTCTCAATCTTTAGATGCCACACCATGTATATAAGGAGTTGGTGTTGAGATCCAAGGACTGTGTCAGATCCTTTCAGACGTTAATAAAGAAGGTTGTTCTTTTTTTGGAACCTTTATTATTGGGATTTATATTAACATATAACATTCAGACCCCTACAGATACAAGCGCCAGTTTTCATATTTGAAAAAGTTATGAAAGTACACAGACTAGAAGCTTGTTCTTTAAAAGAGTATTTTGTTTGGTGTCAGCGGTATTAAGGAATATCTTAAGATGGCAAAGCCGCGGAGGTCACCTGCTACGCAGACGTTCGGCTCTCCTCCTCATTTCTGTCCTGAAATTCTCTCACCTTCGGGCACAAGTAGGCTAAATTCATCAGCGGCTCCGCAACAATATTCACGGAGGTTCTGCTGTTTCTGAGTACGCCGGTTCTGTTGTGCAGGTAGTGGCCATTTGCCACAAAGCATTACATTAATGTCACTAATTACAGGTAGTATGCAAGTATGTACAGTACTCACATACTGCAAGTTCCTCCGGCATAATAAAAATATTCTGAGTGCCATTCTGATCGTATTTAGGCAGTATATTCATAGAATCACATTTTCTTTTTCTCTATATAGATAAACTGTATTACATAAATTAAAAAACGTGTAATGTATGATGGGCCAAATAGATTTTCGCTGTTCATGTGATATAATTATGCGTTCATCCCAACCTGTGATACAGGAAATCTTCGTTTTTGTGTAGCAGTCTCATCTCATTATATAGTTCCCTTTCAAGTTTTTATGCTGTCCCTTTAAAGACGTAAAATATATCTCTCTGTTATGCTGGTTTTCAGTCAAGTGAAGGATGTCTTTCAGTCTTATCGCAGGCTTCCTGGAACCGCCGATGTTGAGTGAGAAATCGTGTTGACAGATGTTTCAAGGGCTTGAATTGACTTGAAGTTGAGTTCAACAATGTTGGTTACATGTGCATATCTCTGTCAGGCTATGATGGAAATGAAGAAGTCTGCGATTGCGCTTCATAAAAAAATGTTAAGTTTTCCTTGATCCACTCATTTTAAAGGTCAAGAGTCCTACAGACCTTTTTGGTATTTTTCGTCATTCGTCATTGTCGTTGAATTTTAGTGTTTTTTTTTTTTTATTTTGCAAATGTATAGTTATTACAACCTGTCTTTTTTGCTTTTCGGGATAGCTGCAAGTATCGCTTGGTTTGTTCGTACATATAGGAGAGACCATCTGTTTCGCCGCTGATGACAGTGAAGGAGCGGAGATCTTGGGCGGTGTGGGAAATGGGGAATGATTCTTAGCCGAAGCAGCGGAGACGTGGCTGCACCTTTTGGCAGGCCTTTTATTGAGATGTATGTCTCTAATCTGATGTTCAGGGCACGGCTGAGATCACGCGCCCCTTTGGAAACGTGACCGATGGCGGCCGGTGGAGTGTGTGGGAGATCTCCGCAAGGTGCTGGAGATTCATTACTGCGGCCACTCCTGCTTAGCTATCGGCACCCTGGCCGTCGCGGAGACCACAAGTCATGACCTGCGGCAGGCCGAGCGCCGTTATGTCCCCGTGAGTTTTGCGTAAAGGCTCCGTACGTCTACATGGAACAAGCGGAACGTCTGAAGCGGCGACGTCTCACCCGACAGCAAGTTCTGAGGTTGTCTTCCAGCTGATAAAATTATGAGTCAGCTGATCTTCTAGGATTACTGTGTTAAAGTCCCGTCGATTATCTGTGTCGTCACTTAATGATATTTGACTCAGATTGGCCGAAAACAAGACAGAACAAAAGATGGGGGGGAAAACCCAGTCCTTTAAACGTAACTGTCGTCCGCGTGAAACAGCAAGCCGTGTTTTGAAAAGTAATTCAATGGCAGAGACATAAGCAGTCATGTTTAATTTACAGTGTAGCTCTTGCTGACACTCACAGAAGACTGCATATGTGAAGCACTTTCCTTATGCCAGAAATACCACCTCAGTTCATATTAATGCATATAAATTCAGCCCATAGCTATATACCCTGACTCCCAGTAATCCATTCCCAGATATTAATGGTATTAATGAGTATTAATATTAAATGACGATTTCACTTTAATGTTCCAGTCCTGCTTGAGCCATATGCTTTGCACGGACACTCTCTGCCAGCCCCTTTGCCCTGTCTCCCCTGCCCATATGTGCCAGGAAGCCCAGCGGGCTCAGTTTGTGTGTCTGCCCCTCCTTCGGACACCTGTGCCAGGCGGCGGTCACTCGTCACACTGCAGGCCGCGTGGCGCCGCATAGGAAAGAGCCGCCTGGTCCTTGGGCTCTCGCTGCGACTGACTGGCAGCTCAGAAGCCCTTGGCTTCGGTTTTCCGATTGATGCGAGCCGTCGTTCCGTAGATGGAAGGACGTTCCTAGCTCCTCTGTGTCTTTTCCGCGGTCTGGTCAGCGATACTAATTGTGCAGAACAAAATTTAATATAGCGCACATGATTTTATAATAATAATAACGACAGCATCAACAATAATATCAATAATGAAATCAATAGCATTTTGTAATGACGATTAAGGTTTAATTATCAGATGACTTCTGTTGCATTCTGTCCCCACTTCTTGATTATATGCCCCTAACACTTGGCTTCTAGAAGTCTGAAACAAAAAAAAAATCTTCTGCTAATTACGCACATATCATCTAGCCCGAGAAAAAAAAAATCAACAAAAATCATAAGAATTTGCTCTCGGATCCAGTGTACTTATAATGAAGGGAATAAAAATGGCCCGGATTCTGTTTAATTAAGTCATTGAACTGAGAGAGCTTCATGCAACATGGACGGGCACACCTGTCATCTGGCAGTATGGCAGCGGTAACATTCCTGAAGGTTAAATTCTGAAGATCGAGGAGAACATCCAAAACCTGTCGCCAAGCTGTAACAGAAACCAGCAGGTCAGTGATAAATCTACTGTTGATATCGCTGTTGCACATATTGAATTGAGCTGTTTGCACTTATTACTCAGGGCAATTTGACTAAATTAGTTCCAAGCTCTAAATCATCCGCTTGTTTACTTGATCCTATATCAACAATGCTAATGAAGGACCTTCTGCCCGAAATCGGCGAATCCACATTTATCTTTATCTTACTGGAGTCTTCTAAGATATCTGTAATCAAAGTTCTACTCCAGAAGCTTAATCCGCTGATAGGCCGATCTCAAACACGTTGCCTCGTATCAGATCTGTTGGCAGAAAGCGGTGAGACCACAACCATACCTGCCTGCCTGCATTTGGTAAAATAGCACACAGACCACCTGTCAGTCTGTGACGCGGCGGTGTTTCAGCACAGACCAGCCACAGAATGAGCCGCAGTCTTCTCCATACCGTTGGCATTTATTTGCTTGCCTTGTCCTGCTCCTGAATTGAAATTCCACTGTCGATGTGATATCTCTGCCGTGTTTTATGAAATGGATCAAGACGCCTAGGCTTTTAGCGGACTGTGGGCTCGGGCCGTGGCTGTCAGGGCGCTATCAATTTATTAGAGTAAGTGATTAATCTATAAAATATTCAGTGGCCAGGTACGTAGCCCCAAGGGGCTCTCTGCGAGCTGTGCCATGTCCGCTATCTCTCGGGGATGTTATTAGCAAGCATGACATTGGCGATATATCAGCACCCTCTATTCTTTCAGAGGTAGAATGCTGTAGAAGTCAGTGTGAATGATTCCGGAATGCTGCCCCGTGCATTCATTATTTTAAGATTAGATCGTCATAATGCTCTGCTTTCTGCCTCTTCAAATTCCTCCCTGAACTGTCTCCAAGTGGTGCAGAATTCTTATTAGACACTCTGCCCTACATTTTCTTCCCGCCGAATGTTGAGCTGAATATAAATGACTACTTCTTGACTTTAAAGGCCTAAATGCTACCAATGTATCTTAGTAACTTTTTTTTTTTGTCCCGCACATTCCTTCTTGATTACTTTTTTCTATCTTCTACCAAGAATTGAGTTCAAAGGCAGGGGGAGATGTCTCATGTATAGGGGCTCATCTTTTATGGAATAATCTACCTGCACTTGTTTGGAATCCGCACGTCTTTAAGTCTGCATTTTACGCCGCGTAGATGAAGGTGTAGAGCGACTGATAGCTCCTTATCGTAGCGCTGCTGGTGAGCTCAGCAGTCAGACTGTCGTGCTAACACTGCGTGTAATCACCGCCATGTGGCCACGCCAGTAACAGCACTGCTCAGACGCTCATCCTCCAGTAATTTCCAGAAAAAAGGTCAGCCGGCCCCCTACCGGATGACCAAACTGGATCAAATGACTTTCTATCCCACTGGACTTTAGATCTGTGATTTATACATTTAAAGACATTTTATCTCTCTGCTTTATTGCTGAAGGATCAAATATTTTTCAGTTTTCCGCATACAGTATTGGCTTCTTCTTTCTTTTCTATTTTTCGATCGCCTCCGGAACAGCTACTCCATTAAAAATGATTGAGCGATCGATGGATTAATTGATCGATTCAGTATTAAAGACTTAAGTAGCCGGTCTTGCTAAAATACATTACATGCGCACTAATCAGTCATCTGAACGTTATATTATAGGAAAAATGTCTTGACGAGCAGTTTGAATGTGCTTTGGAGGGGGGGGATTACAATACCAAAGTGTAGAAAAACACTAGGGGTTCCATCAGGAAGACAAATGACTCTTACAGGAGTGGTTAAAGTGGCCCAACTCTGTCAAACCAGACATTTTGATTTCTGTTTAGAGCACAGGATTTTTTTCTCAGTGAATTACTTAGAAGAACTTGAGGGACAATAGGGAATGCCCAGCTGACAAAAACATTTAAAAACACGACAATACCGTTTCAGTTTCTGACAGTTAAATTGATGCAGCTGAGCACGCATCACGCATAATTCTCAATTTTCTCTTCTGCAAACCTCCCGGATGAGTCGAACACGACCGATTTTCACCGTTTTTTTTTTCTCATCTGTGTCTCTGTCTCCGTATATTTCCCTCTTGCGTAGAGCTTCCGGCTTCTGCTAAAACACACGACGTGATCCTTTGTTCCATACATTCTCCAGTAGGTCTTTTAAGGCTCCAGCGAAACTGTGAAACGTGGCTAGATGTGGCAGTAGGCCTGGCCAAAAGATGGCAGGTGAAACACAGCTAAGTGTGAAATCCAACTCGGTCCTGGAAACTTCAGTGAGACCTTGTAATTGTCACCATCCATCTACCCGGACACCCTAACTGCACTGTGCCGACCCAGGAGACGAGACGGGAGATGAAGCCCGGATTGGACGCCGGTCCATCGCAGGGCACACGCTCAAACATGCGATGTTCAATTTAGAGATACAAATTCATCCAACCATATGCTTTTGGAAACCTGCACAAGTGCGAGGGACACCACACAGAGCAGGGGGCGGGAATCAACCCCCCAAATGTTCAGGAGCAAGGCATCCCATGGATACACCATCCTGCCCACTAATTGTGACCTCTCTTCCTTTGTAGTACCTTTACACGTCTAACAATGCCCACTGTGACTAATTCAGACAGACTCGAGAACAGAGCAAGTCACTAACTAGGTTACCATGCATGTGAGACCAGCCCAGTTCAATTGCATTTTTCCCTCGACATAAATATGTCGGCAGCAAATTAACTTAACAGAGTGCTTATTTAGACACGGGCACTACAAACAGAGAAATATTACAATGGCGGCGCATCATAAAATCGAGGTTTATGGACGGAGAGCTGGCTGGGATCTATTACAGATGGAGAGACACAGTAGTGTTGATTTCCTGTCATGTTTCCATGCCGTTCCTGAAATAGATCTGGGAGTGGCTTTCGGGGCAGAATATCATATACATAAATATACATCTGCTTTATTTACACTGGAGATTTACAGTCTGTTCCTGTTGACATTCACTTGGAGCGATGGGCTGTCCACACGTGTGAGGCATTACAGATGATACCCCGGGTGCAAGCTAAATGCCGTTTCTGTGCGAGAAAAACAGCCCATATTCATACCGACACCCATAATCCAAGTTATACGTAATTAAAGGTCTGGTGGAGACCGGCAATAGAAATGTACAAACGTTTAAATGCATACTTATGCATATACGCTGAAAATGGATATTTACAACTGGTAGATTTTGTTAGTAGCAATTAGTAGTAATGAACGTGGTATTAGAAACCGCACTGGTGGTGGACTGAATGGACCATGAACACATGGCAGTGTAAGAGAGAGGCTTACTTTGTGCCTGATGGGACAGAGCACTGCTAATGTGTCACAGTCTGAGCCGCTTGCTGTGCAGGGAAGTACAGACATTGGCCCATTTAGTGCCGTTTCAACCCCACCTGCTAGTTTTTAAAAAAATATATATATAATTTTTATTTCTGTGCTGATTGGAAGTCCTCTAGACCTAGGAAGCATTTGTCCCATCCTGTTTTGAGGGCAAAATGTTCTGAGGGCAGAATGAAAAATGATTGTTTGAGGGAGATAACCAATCAGATTGTACAGGAGGCAGGCCCAAGCAACTAGAGTAGGCGGGACCAAAACTTCTGATTGGTAATATCCGACATCTGACCAAGATCTGATTGGTTATCTCTCTTGAACAATCGTTTTTCTTTCTGCCCTCAGAGAATTTTTGTGTAAGTAAAACTCCCATGAGGTTTTCAAGGGGGAGGGGGAATGTTCTCTGTCTTTGGGGTTGAAGGCACTTTGTCCTGTCGTATTGCCAGCCCGACCAGAACCAGACCTCAAAACATAAAGCATCAAAACAACATCATAAATACTGCTCTCCCATGTGTGTATACAAATAAGATAATTAGTCTTTATATACACTGATCAGTGGTTTTATTGATTAAAGTAATCTAAGGTTTCAACGTGTACTTTCTGAAATAGATGTTCTAGATGTTTTGTGGCACGTGGGATTTGTGCTGTAATTCTTCAAGCCTTAAAGGTGACTTTAATTTTTTGTTAATTTTTTATATGTATGTTTATTAATATGATAAATATTTCTCATTTTGCGAAATCGTATAAATGATACAGTTATTGTCATTTTATAGTTAATAAAAGTATAATCCCCCCATACTATGCGACTGGATATTTCATAGCATGTTTGGGTAATTTCATTCTTCTGCACTTTAGGTATAATGGATAGTAGTTTAGTCTGTTTTTATGTGTCACTGCTGTTCACAATATATAAATAGTTTCTCATTTGCTGGACTTTCTAGTTTTTGAAAGATCTTTAAAACTCCGTGGAACTCAGCTCTCTTCCTTATTCATCCTTTTTGTTCCGAAAATAAAATAAGAATCACTGAGGACACCCCCCCCCTCCCCCACACATGCTGAATTATGTCTTTGACCTCATCCTTGACACCCCCCAAAAGGCAATCTCCGAGGCCTGTCAAGCAGAGGTGATTTCCCTCTGATCGAGAAGTGCGTCCAGTCGTCCAAACACCCTCACGCAACGTTCATTTTAACTGCGGAAAACAAAGGACAGACATTATTCATTTTCGTTGGACTTGCTTGTTTAGTTGTTAATATAATTTTGCTGTGTAGTCATGCCATTAAAATGTGTCCCTGTGGTGTTTGTACTGAACAGAGGAGTTGCCATTCTAGACTTTATGGTATATCCTGAGAGATTTCATTTCTAAAAATTATTTATTGTGGGCAGTCACTAAAGTGGCTAAAGAATTTAAAGACTTACGCGGCAACATAAGAGTTATAAGCAACGTTCTGTGTCGTAAATGAAGATAATACAGTAATACTAATTTTCAGTTTTAAATATGCCTCAAAAGTAAAATATGCCTTTCCCAAAGTAAAATAATTAAAAGCAATTTGTAAAAAAAAAATCATTATCAGAAAACAATGACAATAAGCAGTTTCCCTTCTTTATCCGCAGTTTCCTTTCATATTTACTGACTTTATGTTAAATACACAATGGCTATGATCTTTACATAAACCTGTCCAGTCAACCAGAAGAAACAAAATAAAACCCTTTTCCGCCAAACCTTACTTCATTTTCTGTAGCTATCGGTCTTGAACTTTTCTCTTTTTTTGAATTTTTTGTAGTGGTTTTTTTTTGCACTACATTTTACATTTTCCTCGCAGCCTCGACTTCTGAGTTGGCTGATTTCTGTAGCCCCTATTTGCCTTTGCTGCGGTGCCAACCGCCATATTTGGCGCTCTGTGGTAATTCTCCTACATGCCGTTCACCATTGTGTTAGCTGCAAACTTAACCTCCCCATGGAAAACGCGCGTGACAGGTGCATCGCATGGCTAGGCCAAAAATACTTGGCGGACGTATCTCTCGTCCCTACTTCATGCGATTTTTTTTTCTCCCCCCACCATTTGTGTCGGTTCGCTGCACATGCTAGGCCTGGGGGGGGCGCTCACTCCATCTCCCCGGGCAAACCTCATCATTAGCTGAGTCTCTCTCGCACATTTCCAAAACTCTCCCTCCCCCAAAACGCTCCTCGGGAAAGATTGTTATTTGAAAGCATGCGAGACTTTTACGCAAAATAGCTTAGTGACGATAAGCTGAACTTCAGACACATGCAGGTACAGCATTGAGCAAAAGTTTTAGGCAGTCAAAGAAAATGTTTAAAGCTATTTATCTGGATACTAAGTGTATATTTGCTCAAAAAAAAGAACACATTTAACATTAGAATATATGAAAGTTAACAGCAGAACAATAAAATGGACAAGATTTCTTCTGTTCTCCAAAAAGTAGATATCTAGGTGGTTGGCTTTATGAACAGCGCTTCAGTTCCCAAACCTCTTCTCTGGGGCACCTCAGCCCTTCCATGTATTTGTTAAATTTTACCACCTGCTCAATTAATTAATGAATTTTAATTAGGCAGATAATTCAATGAGACACTGATTAGCTGAACAAAGTATGCCAGTCACTGAGTGTAAAAATACATGGACATGTTAAATTCCTGTAAATACTGGGGTGAATTTCGGGGAGGTTTTGAAATGGCTAAGGAAACACACCTTGACAGACATTATATTATAGTTTTACACCAACATAAAGATCATTTAAACATCATGCCTAAGACTTTTACAAAATACTGTATATGTTCAGTTATGCAAGCATGTATTAACGTAAGTGAAACTCAGACCATTTTGTGCGCAATTGAACAGACCTTTAAATACAGTCTCACAGTCTCTCGCATTTTCTTTTCTTACATAACTGCTTCAATTGCTTCACATTTCGTCCCTCAGTCTTGCATGCAGGGTTCAGTTCGAGTCCTGCCACAGCATTTTAATTGGCTTGAGTTTTGGGTTTTGACTCGTCAAAACATCATATTTCTTCTTTTTGACTTAGTCTGTGGCAGGTTTGCTAGACTGTTTAGCATGACCGTCATGGTACGATTTACGGTGCAACTTCAGCTCTAAAGCAGAAGACCTGGACCTCGATTCCAAACCCAAATCTTGTTTTCAGTTTTCCCAGGCAGTTAGTTTAATAATTTCTGATTCTGATTGGCCAGAGGCTTCACACCTGCTTCCCAGGTAAAGGAAGGCTGGAAAATCAGCAGAACTCTGCCCTTGAGGACCGTGATTTGAATGGCCGTGGTCTACAGAGTGCTGAGATGTTTCTTCAGGTGTTGGGCGTCCATATACAGAGCATGACTCCCTAGCAGTCATGTCTGAGAGCTGAGATAAGGTGAGATTATCCAGGTGGTCTTTCACCAGCTTAAGATGAGCTTGAATGTCCTTTCAGGTATGTTTTGATCATGAACTTCTGCAGCAGAGACCTGCAGATCCGTGGAAATGGTCAGTATGGATATTTTGAATGGAAATCAACTTTGTTTGCTAAGTGTATTATATTTGCGGCAATTCATATGGTCATATTTAACAAAAACAAAAAAGAAAGCCAAACAACTGACAGTGAAACCGCACCACATGACTCTCACCATACCATAGATGGCTCACAGAACTAGCTTACTGTAAAGTAGAACATGCATATTGAGAAATTATACATCTAGTATACTCTCAAGTATACTAGTATGCTCTCAAGTATAGTTCATGTTAGAACAATTGACTTGGAGGATTATGGGACTGTAAGAATCTAAGGTGCTTGAAGAAGCAGAATGATTGTGGTACAGGAGTTACTATGTAGCATGTGATTTTGCTTGATCTACATTTTTCTCTGGAAGTGAGTCTTTGGAGCAGGTTGAGTCCTGGGTAGTGGCAGACTCGCCAGCAGACTTCCTTACTCTGGAGTTCTGGAGGGGGGACTACAGCCAATAACCTTCTCAGCAAATTCCAAAAAACCTTGTAGCTTGTCCTTGAAAAAGGGCGTAGAAGCGGAGCCAAATCGGACAGTGATGGAGGAAGCCTCGCGAGTCCCTGCAGCCGCAGCAGGTGCGCTGCCGTTTTCCCGTGAGTGTGTGTGTGTGTGTGTGTGTGTGTGAGAGAGAGAGTTTTTGTTCATTTTGAAAGCACCTTGCAAGCCACCGGGCTTATATTTCTGTGGCTAAGCCTTGTGTTTACGAATAAAAACCGATTGGTCGTCTGTCCCGGATTTTCACTTTCGATGAGCAAAATCAAACATGTGAGTAGCATCCAAGTCACTGTTGATAGAAGTTCGTCCGCATCTCCGCAATAATTTTGACGCATCGTTTTGAGTCCAAAATTTTGCCAATTCATATATTTTTTGTCATAAGTCCCAAAACATCTTAGGATTCTTTTATAACCGTTATGCTCGTCCTGAAGGCTTCTTTAGAACACAGTACACATTATATTACATTAATGCGCATATAGTCCGGTGACGCGCTGGTTCCTTGGAATTGTGGAGTTTGCATGTTCTCCCCGTGTCATTGTGGAGTTTGCATGTTCTCCCCGTGTCGTTGTGGAGTTTGTATGTTCTCCCCGTGTCGTTGTGGTGTTTGCATGTTCTCCCCGTGTCGTCGTGGAGTTTGCATGTTCTTCCCGTGTCGTTGTGGAGTTTGCATGTTCTCCCCCTGTCGTTGTGGAGTTTGTATGTTCTCCCCGTGTCGTTGTGGAGTTTGCATGTTCTCCCCGTGTCGTTGTGGAGTTTGCATGTTCTTCCCGTGTCGTTGTGGAGTTTGCATGTTCTCCCCCTGTCGTTGTGGAGTTTGTATGTTCTCCCCGTGTCGTTGTGGAGTTTGCATGTTCTCCCCGTGTCGTTGTGGAGTTTGCATGTTCTCTCCGTGTCGTTGTGGAGTTTGCATGGTCTTCCCGTGTCGTTGTGGAGTTTGCATGTTCTCCCCGTGTCGTTGTGGAGTTTGTATGTTCTCCCCGTGTCGTTGTGGAGTTTGTATGTTCTCCCCGTGTCGTTGTGGAGTTTCCTCTGGATCCTTTGGTTTCTCCCCACAGTCCAAAGACATGCTGAGGTTAATTGGAGTTACCAAATTGCCCGTAGGTGTGCATGTGTGACTGTGCCCTGTGATGGGTTGGCACCTCATCCTGGGTAATTCCCTGCCTTGTGCCCTGTGATGGGTTGGCGCCCCATCCTGGGTAATTCCCTGCTTTGCGGCCGTAGCCTCTGGGATAGACTCTAGACCCCCCCCATGACCATGAATAGGACAAGTGATTTCAGAAAATGGATGGATGTACAAGGTCAGTTTACGTAGCATTAACCGGAAGAGGGCTGCCTAACCCTTTGTACTGGGTCTTTCATTCGTCAGATGGTGTCTAATTATTGATGCATCCGACTAAAATATAGTGGATGTGATAGACAGTATGGCACAAAGAGAGAGAGGAAAGGATCATGCGCTGATTACATGACACAAAGATTGTTTTTAATTATCAGTAATTTCTTTGCGTTCAATGCAAACAGTTCCGTCATAATAATGTACGGCCGCATTTGTGTTCCGTAACTGCTTAGTGACATTCTGTCAGCGACACCATACTGGAGAGACGTACCTGGATTAATAGGCCTGTCCTCTGCTTCTGTTATTCTGGCTTTCCCATTTACTCACATTGTGTCCTTACTAATATCCCGTGGATCAGCATTTTTAGTTAGAGCGGAGAACTTTTCAAAAAGCCTCTTAATCTCAGGAGCAATCGCAAGACGCTATTGTCCCAAAGCCAGTTTCCCACTGGAGACCTTGGACGGCCACGCGGCCGATCGCTTATCGCTCCTTTGCGTCCGACGGTCCTCTGCAAGTTCAAAGGGATACAAATGTGTTTCACCTTGTGTAATGTTCTCAGTGACATGTTAGACTTCCTCAATAACCGAGTTTTCGCTATCTACGCTGCCATTTGTTGACACTATTTTTTACTTCCCTTCGGGTAATTCAGTACTGCAATCGGCTGCATGCGCAACTGTTCTGCTCACATTAATTCATAATAAACAGTGTAATATACCTGTTCAGTTTCAGTGCAAAAGCTCTTTTACAGTGTTTTTCTGTAATATACACAGCGAAAGGTGGCCATCTGTTCATGCAAGTTTACGGGGCCTTGGGTTATTTTACTTTAGGCTCTGTGCGGATGTTCCACAGTTTAATTTCAAGGTCTGCAGCTGTCCTTGTGTTAGCTACTGTCGAGGACGTTTAATGTGCAAAACCAGTAGCAGGAGAATTGAATCAGAAACATCAATTTTTCTAAGCTGAGGAGGTTGTTAAAAACGACATATTTATCTTTTAACAGATGTCAACTAGCCCGCAGTAGCTACTTCCGTCAAGAACAGGTAACACAGCACCTGGCTGAGCCGTCGGCAGAGATGGATAATGACCCTCTGCGCACGTGAGTCGCTTTCGAGACAGAAACCGTGGATGGGTGGGTCTATCGTTCACCAGCCCTGGGGAGATCCGAAAAACAAGCATCCAAAATAGAAGTGACATAATGTTCCCTGTGACATGGTTAGACTGCATCAAAAACTGCCTTTTTTGCAAGTCTGTGCTGACATTTGTTGACATATGTTTTACTTTCCTGGGGTAATTCAGTACTTCCCTCAGGAAATTTAACATTCCTTGCACTGTTCCTGTTTATTGTTGTTGTTTATTATCTATTGCTGTCTGTCTGTTGCTGTCTAAATATGTAAGAGGAAATAATGAAGTGGGTAAAAGCAAAAAGAAATTATTTGTGGGGACCGCTCATTCATTTTTATGGGAGAAATGCTAACGCTAACTATGACAACCTTAACCCCTACCCAGCCCTAACCATAACCATAAGTAACCAATCACAGATTTTTATTAAATTGAGTTTTCCCTTATGGGGAATAAAGCAAAAAAAATGGGTATTCATCACGTTGTGTAGACATTGTGTCCCCATAAGGTAAGATATACCCGCTCACACACATACACACACACACACACACACAGCAGAGCTTTCACAAAGTATCTGTGGATCATCTGAAATGGTCTGAAACCATTAAGAGAGATGTAACTCAAGCACGATACGCGAGACTAATGAGTTTCCTGTGAATATTGGTCTCCATTGTAAGTGAATTAGTGCCGTTTCTTTGTTTTACTGTAGTAACAATTATGCTCCAACCTAGAAGATAGTAATTATGCTCATTTGTCTCATGTTCACAGCTAAATAGGGGGGATGCAACTACTCTTAACATATTATACACTTGAATTTTACAAAACCGTCTGTGTCCCATATATACACTTTTACCCATTTTACTATAAGCTTACGTATAAATGAGCAGCAGAATATGATGCAGTGGTGATTTAATTGGTGCCACTGCTGGGTTCTGGAACTCAGACATTAAGTTAATTGCCTACTTAGTGTGAGCAGAGGCAAGAACTGTCTAAGGTGGATAACTAGGTGAGTTCAGCTATTTTCCCTTGTTTCGGTCCATTAGATATCGGAGTAGCGTGACTTATGAAATATGTTAATGTGAGATAGTGTGGAACATCTATGATCAATTGCAACTATAGATATGCTTTTTCCTTTCAGTAATTCCTGCTTTTCTGCTCTCATAAACATTTCAGCGCCTCCCTCGGTCTGTACTCACTGGTTCGGCCTACAAGTTAAAACTTGCCAGCCGACGAATGGTAGCAGTAGCTTTCGAGCCGCCTCTGTTTTGATTAGAAGGGTTACAATGTAACGGTAAACAAAGTGACCACTGTGAACCAATCCAATTACAGTTTTATTGCCTTTTGGCCTTTTCCCGCTCATTAAACTATCATAAATCTAAAAATACGAGAAACGCTGCAAAGCCGTATTGTAAAATACTCCAGGGGTGACAGAGTCAAAGTAGAGCTTCTGTGCTACATTGAAAATAATGCGAAGAGAAACCTGTTATATAGCCGGCTAATTAAATGAACACAGTTCTGACATATTGACAGGCTGAACTGTGGCACTTCTTTGCCATTAATATTATTATTATCTTTTTCTGAAGTGCAGGACAAAATGTTGTCTTGTTGACAATATTCTGAAATATTTGACCGAAAGGAGTTTGTCAACAACTACATGTTAAATTGTGAACTCATTACATTGTAGCCTTGTTGTTTTGAATTGATGGGTTTTATAATATTACGCATATACACTCATCTAAAGGATTATTAGGAACACCTGTTCAATTTCTCATTAATGCAATTATCTAATCAACCAATCACATGGCAGTTGCTTCAATGCATTTAGGGGTGTGGTCCTGGTCAAGACAATCTCCTGAACTCCAAACTGAATGTCAGAATGGGAAAGAAGGGTGATTTAAGCAATTTTGAGCGTGGCATGGTTGTTGGTGCCAGACGGGCCGGTCTGAGTATTTCACAATTTGCTCAGTTACTGGGATTTTCACGCACCATTTCTAGGGTTTACAAAGAATGGTGTGCAAAGGGAAAAACATCCAGTATGCGGCAGTCCTGTGGGCGAAAATGCCTTGTTGATGCTAGAGGTCAGAGGAGAATGGGCCGACTGATTCAAGCTGATAGAAGAGCAACTTTGACTGAAATAACCACTCGTTACAACCGAGTTATGCAGCAAAGCATTTGTGAAGCCACAACACGCACAACCTTGAGGCAGATGGGCTACAACAGCAGAAGACCCCACCGGGTACCACTCATCTCCACTACAAATAGGAAAAAGAGGCTACAATTTGCACGAGCTCACCAAAATTGGACAGTTGAAGACTGGAAAAATGTTGCCTGGTCTGATGAGTCTCGATTTCTGTTGAGACATTCAAATGGTAGAGTCAGAATTTGGCGTAAACAGAATGAGAACATGGATCCATCATGCCTTGTTTCCACTGTGCAGGCTGGTAGTGGTGGTGTAATAGTGTGGGGGATGTTTTCTTTGCACACTTTAGGCCCCTTAGTGTCAATTGGGCATCGTTTAAATGCCACGGCCTACCTGAGCATTGTTTCTGACCATGTCCATCCCTTTATGACCACCATGTACCCATCCTCTGATGGCTACTTCCAGCAGGATAATGCACCATGTCACAAAGCTCGAATCATTTCAAATTGGTTTCTTGAACATGACAATGAGTTCACTACTACAATGGCCCCCACAGTCACCAGATCTCAACCCAATAGAGCATCTTTGGGATGTGGTGGAACGGGAGCTTCGTGCCCTGGATGTGCATCCCACAAATCTCCATCAACTGCAAGATGCTATCCTATCAATATGGGCCAACATTTCTAAAGAATGCTTTCAGCACCTTGTTGAATCAGTGCCACGTAGAATTAAGGCAGTTCTGAAGGCGAAAGGGGGTCAAACACCGTATTAGTATGCTGTTCCTAATAATCCTTTAAGTGAGTGTACTTTGAATGTATATAAAGTATTTGCTAAGTTGTATGTAATGAGGTGGATATATATTCTACCATAAGGCATATAGGCTAGGCGGCTACTATATTATATACACTTGTTCACACAAACTTCATATTGCTGAAAATGAATACAGCTCTAAAACATTAAGAGACCACTTTATATATTTTTTTAAATCTGCATTTTTAAATCCTGGTTTAATCCTCCTGGTCCTGCTGGCAGAGGCTACGCTGAGCGACAGGCTACTTCCAGGCTCAGAGTTTCTAAGACAGCAGTAAACAAGAACATGGTGAAGCAGGAGACACTGGGAACGACCAGAAACCAGCCAGGTAGAGGGCAGAAGCAACTTTCTAATGCCAGAGACGACCGTCAACTTAGCCGACAGTTTGTCATGAATCATAAGGTCACATCAAGTGACCCTCAAAAGGAACGGGAGACATTAAGTGCAGGTGTGAAGTGCACTGCTAGGACAGTTTGTATCAGGCTCCTAGAAGCAGGACTGAAGTCCCATAAAACAAAGAAGAAGCCCTTCATTAATGAGAAGCAGGGAAGAACCAGGCTGGAGTTTGTAAAAAAAAATGTATATTTTACATAAGACTTTTGCTGTGGTCTCTGAAGCGCTGTGTGTAGTTTACGTGTAGCGCTGTGTGTAGTTTGCGTGTAGGGGTCACTTTCTACACAGCTGCGCACCAGAACAGCCAAGTTCATCATCTAAGTCGTATTAAAGATTCCATGACTCTTGCTAGCAGCCGTGGTGGTTCCAGCATGGAGAGAACATGGCTTTCCTGAGGTGTTCATGCAGCACAGTGTCTGGAGCCGCAGCGAACAACATTCAGCCAGAGGTACTTCTGGAGATGAGAACACCTGGTTAATGAGAGAGGTCAGAGGGCGGCTGGATTCGTTAACGCTCACCGGAAGGCCGCACGCAGGGGGGGGAAAATAACTCCTCAGTACAACGGTGGGGCACAGAAAGGCTTCTCTGAATATACAACTCGTCTAGCCTTTCAGTGGTTCTGACAGGGCCGGCCCTGGGTGTTGTAGTGCCCCCCACCCCCCCAGTGCAGCAGAAAACAAATTTTGTCAGTTCATTTGGGTGTCTGGCTGCTGACTAGCTAGCTGGTGTCTGTTTCACAAGAAAAGTACTGAAATATTAAGAGGAATTTACGTAAATAACTGCAATTCCACGGGATGCAACCCAGAGGTGTTTCTTCTGATTAGTTTCACTCACTCTTTTGCTCCCACAAATCAAATGGTGCCCTGGGCGATGGCTTGTGTCGCCTATAGGGGGCGATCCTGGGTTACGGGGACGAAAGGGGAAAATACCTGAAATTGCATAAGCATACCTAATAAAGTGAACACCGAGTGTGTGTGTGTGTCTGTCTGTGTGTGTATATATATGTAGATGTGTAAGTGTGTGTGTTCGATGCAGACTTAAAATTCAGTGATATAGTCATTTTTGTGTAGCAGAATGGCTTATTAAATCTGAGAGGTCACTTCATTATTTCAGATTTCTTTTGGAAAGGGGTCAGGAAGCAGCAATCTATTATCTGATATATGGTGATTCGTGGAGCGATTTACGCTCTCCTGCTCGATAAACCTTATAACACGGTGTGTCCTGCTGTCGGAAAATGTTCTAAAATTATACTGTGAACGAACAGCTGTCCTTTGACTGTATGTGGGATAAATTCATGCTGTAATTTATTATACTTAATAATACATGTATATGTTCATCTATGGATAATTGTGTCCCTGGAGCAGAATATACCACTGATGCTAATTGGTATCCAACTCTACCTTAAACTCTGCACTGTTACAGCTCTTCTACATTTAAATTATTGGCAATTGTTCACTCTCATGAATATCAGCTGATTTTCTGATTTCTGCCTTTCATTTTGAAGCATAAAAGACATGTTAAGTAATTAAAGTTACATTCTCTGGGAAGATGTCAGTGTAGTAATTAGAAATTAGTGTTTTAAAAATTTAGAATTAGTGTTTTAGAAACTTTAACAATAAAGATGTACCAGGTAGATCATTTTCATTCACCGAATATTGTCCAGAAATCAAGCATTAAAAATTTAGTGCAGTAGCAACGAAACTGATCGGTTAAAGCATTTTAACTCTGCGTCACACGCCATTGGCTGAGGCTTCATAATTTATTCTGTCACTTCAAAGCTGAGTGGCTCTTAAACAGCATGGAAGGCGCCTAATTGGCCATTTGACCTTCACACCTTGGATTCAATTATATCAGTTTGCTTTGCTCTTCGCCGCTTTACCGGCTATTCTTCATAATGAAAACGGGATTTCATATTGTTCCCAGAAAATGAATCCATTATTAGCCAACGGAGCACCGGGGTCGATTTTCCGAATCACGGATAATGACAAAACGTGTTGCGGCCGCATGGCGGGCTGTGGCATCTGGCGGCGTTCCCTGCTTCGGCGTCGCCCAGGTGATGGCTCTCCGGTGGCTAACTGTTGCTAACATTGCTAGCGACGCTGAGACCGCGAACGATGCATCAGAGACCTCGAACCCTGTATGCACACTTTGAATATAACCGCTAATGTCATCCCGTCTGCCGCAAACGACGCGCTGTTTGTTTCTCCTGAGGTCCTGAGGGCTTCAGAAGTAGCTGGTAAGCTAATAATAGCATCAGGCTACAACTCTGTTGGCTACCATTGATCTTGCCTGCCTCCATCCAAAGAAGCTGGTCCCTCTCCCCCCAGACAGCTGTGTGACAGGTGGCTTATGGCTTTCTTTATGTGACTAATTTTGTCTGAGGCGTTCGGCAAAGACGAAGAACCTGGGACATGGTCCCGTTGGACTCCACCGTCATCTCCAGTGCCTGGTTCTCCCAGCCAGGCGAGCTTTGGTATCGGCCGGATCTGTTACTCGTGCCATGTCACGGTTGGCATCACCCGTGAGATATTTCTCCGTGCCCAGGATGTCACCGTACCCCTGGCTTCCTGTTCCGCGCCGAGCGATTATCGAGTACGCTTGGTCCCACGCTTGATCCCATTCTTAAAAAACCCAGCGGCGGAAAGTTTACATTCATATTTCAAAACGACTTGTTTTCAGCTTGTGACGAGTGAAGGTCTTTTGAGGATTTGATCAAAGCATATTGTCTTTGATAATGACAGTCTGGGTTTCACTGAGGTTTTGCTGAAATATGATTGCATGCTTCTTGCAATCCAGAATCTGCATTTTTTTTTTCCATTCCTCCCTCTTTTCATGTTATATGTCAAATATGGCTTTTAAGAATGAACTTTAGCGTTTATCTAAGCTTTGCCTGCCTTAATTGAAAACAATTATATGTCAAAGCTCACCGGTGGAGTCCATTCATGATCGTAACGTGATCAAACACGTCAAGCTCAATAAAAAAAAGTATATAAGAATCCTTTTACAAAATTTAGCAGTAAAAAGTTTCACAAGGACACGAAACTGACCGAACTCAGTTATTCACAAAATAATAACAAATAATAAAATACTAATAAATGAGACTAGAAACCACTAAGGGAAGTAAGTCAAACCTTTGCCCGACATAGTCCTGTTTGCTGGCTTCCCGTTTCTTTGCTTGGTGCCACACAAAGGCCCTTGTGAAAATAAATGTAAAACAAAATAAAATAACAAGTAAAGTAAGATAAAAGTAAAGGCTTGAGGTCCGCTCCATGAATGACGTGCAGAGGTGCATGTCAAAGACCTGGCTTTGTAAACCGTCATGGATCCCTCTGCTGACAGGGACTGCGGGGGTCATGCGGAGGCCTGGGGGGTCATGCGGAGGCCTGGGGGGTCATCCGCAGGCCTCGCCATCAGAATGAGGCTGCCTCGCTGGGGCTTTGGCCCCTTCTCCGACTCTCTGTGTCCGTGCAGCAGGCAGGCTGGGTCAGTCTAAACCTGGGCGTCACTTTTTGAAGCTGAACAGGGTGCATCTCTTTCTTAAGAGGCTGCGTTTCTCCTCCTAAAATCACCACGGTGACATCGATGTTCCCCTGATCGTCGATCTTTACCAGGATCTTTTATAGCTGGTATAATTCACTATAAAAGTTATAGAAATGCTCTGAGAATTCGAGGAGCTCCTGTGTGCTCGCTGACTCGCCCCTTGCTAAAGTATTTAAATATTTAAAAATAAAAAATGCAAGATTGAGATCTGAGATTTTTTTTCCCCCACCGAACTACTTCATGTCCTTCAATAAAGTACTCTGAGAAATGTTTCAAGGACTCTGGAATGCAGTGGCCTGTTCAGAAAGTTCTAATATTTGAGGGGTGTCTACCACAGTTTCTCCAGAAACAGTTTTTTCCTCTCCTGGTCTTAACTAGCCACAAAAAACACACGCACACACACACACGCATGCAATATCCAAGCTGCCCTGACTTGAGTGCGAAACAAGTCAGAATTAAATTTATCTCCCCAGAAAGAGCAACCGAGGATAATTTTGGATGTGCGCTTCAGAAATGGGGTATAACTCAGCAGAATATTTCTAGAGAAAAAAAAAATTAAAATGAGACCAAAAATTGGTAGACGAAAATAATGAGCAGGCAATGTGAAGGAGTAGTAGTCATAGTAGAATGCTTTCATTTCATTATTGCAGCCATGGCAACTGTTGCTATAGTGTCTAACAGAGTGTTCGGGCAGGAAGATTTTTCTGGAAACGGAAGATATTTATACAGCATAACTGATGATGATGAGCCCTGTCAGAGTGATTAAACAACAAGACCCTGCAGATCGGTTGTCTCTGGGACCCTGTTGTGCTTCCTGTTGGGTGATAATAATGAATAAATTTTGATTGGCGACCATGCTTTAAAAAAAAAAAATTTAAAAACTCAATGTAACTCTTTTTTCCTCCCCTCTGAGTACTTAGGGAGTACCTGCCCTGGGAAAAAATGACAAAATTGTTTTTTTGTGTAATTGTCTAATAGGTTGCCTAGCTAGTATAGAATATGCACTACAGTCTTTGTGAATATATCCTTGTATGCTTTGGTACATGTAATAAGGGGGATGACAGTACTAAAAGGGAACAAAGAATTTTGTCTATATTGTGTTTCGACACTCTGCCTGTCTGTGGTTCTAAAAAAACATAATTTAAAAGGAAACAGTGACAGTCTCTCTTTTTTTTTTGAGAGCTGAGGTGCAGATCAATGCTTCTTAGTCCTGTAAACACACCTTCACTTCACAACAGAGAGTGCCTTGATTCGATTTTTTTTCCCCCTTTGGTCCATACTTAAAAAGATTTTAAGGTTATGCGCTTACAGACGCTTATAACCTTTCAAAAGTTCAGTCTTGCATGGATCAAAGCTGATCTGTTATTAGTTTAATCAGATTTTCTCTGTTGTTAGGATTTTGATGAATATGAGATTGCATTTAATAATGAAGGGAATCCAGATCGTTCGAAATAGGTCACAAATTTTCACCATCGTACGATGGTGTCTCAAAATATGTTGATTTCCCCATGAATGATGGGGTGATCTGCAAGAGAGGAAACATCTGAAAATGAATCATCTTCTCTGCAATTGTCTCCACCTCTCATCCAAGATCTCTGTTAACATGTTTGATTTTCGTCTGCGCTTTCCCCAGAATTCGTTACAGACGAAAGCACAAAGATGCCGTTGTACTCTATCTGTGATCTATTATGTTTGTGGACAGCCGAGGATGGTCCTATATGGCATTGGCAGAAATGTATAAGGTAAATAAGTCCAGGATTATCTGATAGTGGAGAGCTCATTCTTTCTTGCTGCAGATGGGGATTATCCCCTCAGAGTTCAACACAATACGTGTCGGATACTCACACTATGAGGTTAAGTCCTCGTTTCAATGGTGACGGCAGACCAAGTCACATGGCGCGACTCCATTCTTGTGTTTTCGGTTTATTAGTCTCGAGGACTATTGTGCCGCCTCCTCCTCCGAGAAAATAGTTTAATTTACATTCTCATTCCCGGGAGACTCCGAGGGAATAATGCGAAATGTGAAGTGACTTCTCGGCAAAGCAGACGGGTTATAAAGATCCTTTGACTTTGTATTTTGCCTTGAGATGGAAAGAGAGAAATAGACAATGAGGGAGACGGTGAGACAAAGGAGTGAGATGGGGGGGGGGGAAAACTGCGAGGGATAAGTAACTAATAATGAGACGAGAGATTTGCAACGACAAAACATATGAGAGAAAATAGCACATTTTCTGCTTTTATCACCTTGAATTCAGGATGAATCTCTCAAATAAAGGGTTTTCTTCAAAGTGCATTCTTCGCTCCAGAAGGGGGGCCAAAAATCTCAGCTGTGACGTGACCCAAGTTCCTACTGAATTTCAAACGCGTGTCTTGGAGGTGAGGCTGAGGTAACCAAGTCTTTTATCTCCCTGTTTTTTTTATAAACCGCTGTATATTTAAAGAATAAATTATCACCGTCTCCATTTAAGATTTAGCTTCAGATACACTGTGGCTGCTTTTTTCTCCCTGCCTGCGCTGCCTCTCGCACCTTAAAAGAGATTCTCTCCGCTTCAATGTGGTAAACGAGCCGTAAGTGTGTAACTTTAATGCTGAGAGCGTATCACGCATAAGAGAAGTCGCCGTTATGTATTTGAAATGTAGCCAGGTAAGGTGTGGCCACATTGAAGCTCCACCATTAAGTGTATCGCGTTTGACCATTATGTGATTCAGCCTTGGACAACTGAGCGATGATTATTTACCCAGAATTCCCCTGCCGACAGAAGCAGCCATCCATAGACTGCAGTTGACATTAAAGTCATAAATGGTTTCGTGTTGCAATTCAGATAGGAGTGAAGGAGGTCATGCCGGCTGCTTATTTGAGTTTACATTGTTACTGCTTAAGATGCCACATGAGACCAAATTTGAGGCCGCAACACTAGAAGCCTCTAAGGGGCTGTTTATTGTGATTTTTTTTTTTTTAGTTCTAGAACACAAGTGAATTTGCTCTTTGAAAATTGATTTGATTTTAAAATAGAACAGCCGCTGGTTCGACTGCAGTTTTAAAGCCTGCCGGTTGTGGGATGTTACTGAAAAATGTTATGCGCTATTTTCAAAGTTTAAACATCAGGTTCTTATCTGATTTGCATCGATTTTTTATTCGATTTCGTGCCGAAATGTGTCATCAACAAGCAGTCGCCGAATGCTGCAGTGGAAAGGATACAAGGACACGTTGCATTGGCTTTGTTCTCTGGAAGTGTACGAGTCGCGATTCTGTCGATACGTAGAAGCACAATTTGACACGTAACAGAATTGTGCCTAACTAGTGAAATGAAATATGAGCATGACTTAAATATTAGCTTGTCTGTTTGTGTTTTTGGCACAACCCAAGCAAACATGGGTCTAAAACCGCAGATTTTATTTACTTAGCACATACTTTTATCTAAAGCGATGTATGCACAAGTGAGAAAGTAGGGTCAGGCAGTCCCTGGGGCGGCTGGGGTTAGGGGCCTCGCTCAAGGGGGCTGTGGTAAAAACAGTCTGCCAACCCTGGGATTCAAACCAACGACCTTCTGATCCCAATCAAGGCAGCCTAACCTGCTGAGCTACACTCCAGCCCCGTTTTGTGTGAGTGGGTTCCTGGCAAAGGACAGAAAAATGTATTTGGATGGACATTCCCCTGGAATATCATGAACAGACCCTCCAGTTTTTACCTCCAATGTGGCCGAGCGATGGGTGCGTGACCCCCCCCCCCCCCCCCCAATTATGGTTAGCAGGCAGCGGCTACAAAGGAGAAGCGGGCGGGGGGCTCTCTATCCATGCATGTGCTTGACTTTAGATCAGCTCAAGTTTGCTCATATTTATCAAATGAGACCTTGGGCCGGGGCGGGGGGGGGAGGGGGGCTGTCTATCTGATTTATGGTTCCCGCTGTTCTCTTTCCAGCTAACGCCTCTGGTCTTAAATGCGCGGATGTGGCTTTCATTACATCACCCGCGTCACCTGCTGTGGCAGCTCAGTGGTGACACCGTGTTCCCAATTCTCTCCTGTTCCGGTCTCACCCCGGCCCGGCATGACTCCTGTGTGAAGGTGAAGGCCAGTGTCTCGGACTGGGAGTCCGCCCCGCGATGGACTTACTATCCCGTTTCCTGTCACGTCTTGTCCTGTGTCTTCTGATCCTGCACTGGTTCAATCTCTGATCAATCTGGGGCATATTAATTGTTGTCTGCAGATGTATAACTGAAGGAAACAGCACCTAAAAAAACGACATAATCTGCTGCAGGATCAGGCCTGGAGTCTTTCCTCCTCAAATGGCTCCGCTTTCTGTTCCTGGGCTTTGCGTGTTGGGTCTTGTTTCATAAGACAATAAGGATGAAGGGACCAACTGTGCTGCATCATGAAGGGGAAGCAGACAGGCAGGTGGAACAGCTTGCATATAAGCGGCCTCTTTGTTTAATTCATTTGTTCTTCACTGTATTGCAGTTGCCGCAGTGTCCCTGCAATTAAAATCATGTTTCCGCACCTATTATTATCTATTATAATACTGCATTATTATCATCACGTCCTCCACTGTATGAGCAGTGTTTAAAGTGAATGGATCATTGATGTTTATTGTGTTTATTGTGTTGTGCAGCTTCCTGGTATGTTCCTGTCACGTCCAGTTGCAGGTCAAAAACAGCGTCAGCAGCCAGGCGTCAGCTCATGACCTTGATGGACTTGATGATGATTCTATGCACGTTCTGATTTTTCTCAAGTTCGACGCGTCCCTTGGTCAACAAGGGAGGGGCTTGCGCCTGACTTTATTAACCAAATCGCAGTCTTCATTGTATGACATCACCACAGTAGGTAAATCCAGTGTTTTCTGTCAAATGACTAGATGCACAGTTATAAAATAGTGGTTTTATTGTGCATGTCTTCTGTTACAAAACGTACAAACCTGCATACTTGCAAAGGCTGTACAGAGCAGTGTAAGGGTGCGTCTTCATTTCATGATGATGATGATGATGATGATGATACTAACAAAGCTTTAACCGGTAACTTTCCGATCAGAGGCTTAGCCTGTTGAGCCACACACTGTCCCCGGTTTGATGGTTGGAAGCCTTGAGTTTGAAAATGTGAAAAAAATCGACCAATCTGATGATGTCATACAATGAAGACTGTGATTCGTTAAAAAAAAGTGAAACGAAAGCCCCTTCCCTCCTTGACCCGGGAACATGTTGAAAATCAGGGTGTCCATGATTCTGCAATCTGTTTCTTGCCTCCAAATTTGTAGAAAAATAAGAACATCAATGGTGAATGAAAATATAGAGAAGAATCAGCATCCCGCCTGGCATCCTCACCCCAGCCTTGTGCCACTTGGGATGGGATCCAGTCCCCCCCCCCAGGAACCCTGACCAGGATAAGCAGTTTGAAGATGTATGAATGGGTTTGCAACTCATGTAATGTATTGCATTTGATTGCTTTTCACATGAGGCAGTTCGGTCAGGAAGGTAAACAAAACCTTGATAGCAATGGAGAGCGAGAAATGGGTCTGGTCGGGGGGGGCTGGGTCTTCCTTTCAGGGGTAATTGGGATTAGGAACAGGGGAGGCCAAAGTAATTCCAAGAAGCCAACATGAGAAATAAACATGTAGTTTCTGAAAAACTGGTGTCCAAGATGGGGGGGGGGGGGTAAGAACGGCATCGTAGAACAGCTGCTGGGGGTGCCTAAGAATGAGGGCGGGTAAAATTAATTTTCACCATCAACTGTGGTCATCTAAACCTTCTACCCTATACATGCAGTGGCCACGCCCCCCCCCCCCCCCCCCCCCCACACACACACACACACACACACACACACACATACACGAGTATGTATGTCAAAAGTGCACTGTGAAATAGTCTGGCACAGATGCAACACTGTATTTCAAGACAGCAATTGGGTTTTAATCATTTTTTTAAGTGCAAATAGTTTACAGCGGGTTAGTAGTAGACGTGGTATGTTATTGATCACTAAAGTAAACCATTTCCTCACAAGATCAAGCCATTCGAAGGTGTCGCGTGTCAGATGTGGTAATGACGCATGATTTTTTTTTCACAATCAATACGGTCAAAGTGAAGAAGATCGATAAAATAATTTTAGGAAATGTAATTGGAAGTAGAAGTTTTGGTTTGCTTGATAAGCTGTGACTGGTTTGTTATGCACAAAGAAGTTTCTTGCAATTTAAAAACATTATGCTGGTAAAAAAAAATAATAATACTGAATCTCCCAGCAGGAATGTCATACAAAATACAAGTCTGAAACAGGCCTGAATACATCTGGGGAATGGAAAAGATAAGTGTGTTTTAGCTAATTAAATTTGGTGGTGGGGTGACTCAGTGGGCAGCAATAATGCTTGCAGCCTCCAGCGATGCGAGTTCGAATCCTAGTCCTTGTCCGTGTGTGAAGGAGTGTGCGCGTGGGCGTTTTACTTACAGAAAAATGTTTTGAGAGGGGAATGAAAAATGATTGGTTCAGAAAGATAACCAATCAGATTGTAGAGGAGGTGGGTTCATGCAGCTAGGGGGCGGGACCAAGACATCTGACTGGTTGGATCCTGTCTTCTCTAGTTGCTTGGGCCCACTTCCTCTAGAATCTGATTGGTTCAATCTGAACCAATCATTTTTTTTGTTCTGCACTCCGAACATTTTTGCGTAAGTAAAACTTCCATAAATGTGGAGTTTGCATGTTCTCCCGGTGTGGCCATGGCTTCCTCCTGGCACTCACACGGCGTTAGGTGAACTGCCATCTGTAAGTTGCCCATGGTGCGCAGCTCTGTGAGCATATGCGCACTGTGATGCAATATCCCCCTGGCTTGAGGGCTCTGCCCCTTGAGATAACTTTCAGGCCCACTTGTGACACTTTACCGGATAAGTGGCTGAAAGATGGATGGAAAATTCTTGGTAATGTAGTTCAATTTGAGGTTTTAAAAATAGAATGAAATGCAAACAGTGCTGAGGTGTAAGGGGGAAGTGACACGTCAGTCTGTCTGCCGGAGACAAACAGGGCATTTAAATCACATCACAGCAGGTCTGTAAGAAAGCCAGCAAACACCGGGCTTGGCAGAGGAGGAAATTTAGCCGATGTCAAATTATCTTCGAGTATTTTGACTTGTTTGTATTAGGTGGCTACAGTCAGCCTAATGGGAAGCTGTCAGTCCTGACACTTACGGTGCTACCAGCCACTTCACAGGATACTTTGGCAAGGCTGTTGTGTGGGTGGGGAGTCGGGGCCAGTGAGGGTCAGTGTGGTAAGTCGTGAAAAGTTGTGATCGCACGTGCTTCACTGATCTGCCAGATCGGAATGTGGAACATTAGTAGCTCTGCTGTGTTGACTACCAGTCTTACCTTGGACTGTCTCATTAGTTACAGTATATCCATCCATCTTCTAATCCCTTATCCAGTACAGAGGGCACATGGAATACGGTTGGGTCACATCCTGGACAGCACGCCGGTATGATTTTGGGTCATTCGCTTTGTGTTTTTTTTTTTATCATTGGAAAGGCTTGTGGACATTTATAAATTCAGTTAGATAATATTTCCTTGTTTTTTTTTTGGCTGGCCAGAAGTGGAGATTTTGGACTGCATGTGCATTTAGATTTTTATTCGGCATCTGTGTAAGAACATAAGAACATAAGAACATAAGACTATACAAACGAGAGGAGGCCATTCGGCCCATCGAGCTCGCTTGGGGAGAACTTAACTAATAGCTCAGAGTTGTTAAAATCTTATCTAGCCCTGATTTAAAGGAACCCAAGGATTCAGCTTGCACTACGTTATCAGGAAGACTATTCCATACTCTGACTACACGCTGTGTAAAGAAGTGCTTCCTTAAATCCAGTTTGAAATGTTCTCCCGCTAATTTCCACCTATGGCCACGAGTTCTTGTATTTGAACTAATGCTGAAGTAACTATTCGGTTGAACAGCATCCAAACCTGTTAGAATCTTATAGACCTGGATCATGTCCCCCCTCAGTCTCCTTTGCTTGAGGCTGAACAGATTTAGTACTGGGAAGGCGTATTTGTAGAGTAGTTGAGGAATGTTTAAACTAGGGACTGGGGGGGCAGGGAGGTTAGTTAAGTATGTAACTGGGGGGAAACGGAAAGCCCAAAAAAATCATATTATAAGTAGGCACTGTAATAAGCCTACCCTTTGTTGTCTGTATTTAAACGCCAGGAGTATTAGGAATAAAATTCATGATTTAGAGGCTCTTATCTCATCGGACTCTTATGATATTATAGCAATAACTGAAACGTGGTTGAGTGATAAGGATGGACAAGAATATAATATGGATGGTTACACATTGTTCCGTAAAGACCGTATAGGTAAGAAGGGAGGTGGTGTTGCAGTATATGTAAAGGAAATCTTGCAGGCAAGGGAGCTTACTGATATAAGTAAAAGTACGGAAGCTATATGGGTAAAATTAGATGCTACAAACTCAAATAGCCTAATTGTCGGTGTTTGTTACAGAGCACCCAATGTAGCTGCTGAGGAAAGCAGATTGTTATACAGTGATATTAGGATTATGAGCAATAAAAATGATGTGGTAGTTATGGGTGATTTTAATCTACCGGGGATACAGTGGGACATTGTTGCTGGCTCTTCTGAAAATGAACTTGAGATGGTGGAATTAGTACAGGATTGTTTTTTTACTCAGTTTGTTAACACCCCTACCAGGGGAGATGCCATTCTTGATCTTGTTTTGTCTAATAACCAGGACAGGATTGGTAAATTAGATGTTTTAGAACCACTTGACAGTAGCGATCATAACATGGTTAAATTTGAGGTTAAGTTTAGTGCCCGAAGAGCAAAGTCCAAATCAAAAATATATAATGTTAGGAAGGCTAACTTCAATTGTATGAGATTAAAACTAGAAACCGTGAACTGGATGGAGTTAAATAACAAAACTGTTGAAGAGGCATGGGAATTTTTTAAAAGCACGTTATTGCAAGTACAAGAGGACTTCATACCTGTGTAGTTTTCCACATGGGGTATGTACACAGAGGAGCCAAAACATTACGACCGCCCCCATGTGTCGAGAATAATATGGACTATGTTGTTAAAAAAGTGCACGTCACGGTTTGGGATATAGTAGATGATAAGATAATATTCGGTAATATTCGGTAATATTCGGTACCCGAGCCACACCCAAGTCGTACCCGAGTCGTACCCGAACCGTACCCGCGCTGACATGGCACTGCTTACTAGCTGGGTCAAAAGCATGACCATAGCCAGCTGGTTGCAACATCACCATCTGATTGGTCGAAATGCAGGGAGATACTGGTGTTCTGTGTCAATATGCATGCAGTGTATGTATATGCGATGGATACATGGATATGCATGTATTGATGGATATACATGTATAACTAGGAACATGAAAATTATATGCAATTACCTACTTAAAAAAGTACTGCAGAGCAGCTGAACAGATTTGTAATGCAAATTTGTGCAAGCGAATGCTAATTCCGCTAGCGTTTGATGCTAAAATATGACCGCGATTCTCACAGACTTACTAGCGGAAATTAGCTCACAGCGAACCATGATGCACTCCGTGTGAAAAGTACATAAGCGTGTCTTCGTGTTACGTCACTGCCGCTCTCCAAACCCAGCAACGCTTTTACCGAGCCGACCCTTCTGCAGTGGAAAACCAAAATGAGCTGGAACCGCACTGTAACCGGGCTCGGGTCCTGTATGCCAGTGGAAAAATGCCATTTGAAAAGAGCCAAATCATTATAGCCACACAACTGGATCAGAGCACCTCTGGAAGGTTCTGTGGGGTGTTCGCAGGCAGCCGTGGTGCGAGTGGGGGAGGCACAAGGAGTGAACGATCATGAATTGCTGACATGGTGTTGGGCAGTGAAGATACTGTGACATGAGATGCGACTGAAGGCTTCCCAGGTGGTACAAACCAACGGAAGGGTTATTGTGGCAGAAATGGCAGATAATTCTGATCACGATCGTTGTAGTAACGTGTCACGGGAACGTGGGTGGAGTCCTGCTTCGTATGGGGCTATTACGGCCCGTCAGCGACCGATTCTCTGATTCATATGAGCCGTGTCACAAAATCCAGAACCGACATTAGGAAAAATACTCATATATCACCTATTGAATACAAAGACCCAGCAAATGGTGAAAACTCCAACAGTTCCATTAAAAGTTCACTTTTCAGGGAGGGAGTACCGGCCAAAATGAGGAGGGCGGTGCCGCGTAGCCGTAGTCTCACCTCAGGTGGGTGATGAGAAATGATTCACAGGCCCATCTCTGCTAATAATAGGCCGACGGCGGCTTTGGAACCTTTTCAGAGAGGAGGTTTTACAAGAGGGGGCAAGTTTTCACAAGACATCACACCTTTATGTCTGAAACCAGACTCTTCCTACAGACAGAGGGTTGCCTGTTGTGTCACACTGATGTTACAAAACTCTGTATACTTCGGGAAGCAACTGTCTTACTTTTTAACTCTGAGACGTCGGCGTCTCACGGAACGTAGAGGGTGCTATGCACTTTTTTAACTTTGAACATCTGAAAGAGATAAATTTGGAACAGAGGAGCAGTCAGCCTCTACCACGTAAAAGAAGAGCCTCATTACCGATGTATTAGATTTTTGTTCAATACTCATATCTGTTTAATCTATTTGATTATCAAAAATACCAGAATAATAATATTCTTGCACTAAAATAGAGTGTGAATGATCATTGGCTTTCAGACCTTTGAGGCCATATTATTATTAGTATCAAGGCCATAATTATAATATATTGAGGGACTCATCCAATGCCCCCCCCCCCGACCCACCCCCAATGTTGATTCCATGGCTACGGTCTTAATAGACCTTATCAATGTGTATTTATAATAGACCTTATCAATGGGTATTTATTATAGACATTATCAATGGGTATTTATAATAGACCTTATCAATGGGTATTTATAATAGACATTATCAATGGGTATTTATAATAGACCTTATCAATGGGTATTTATAATAGACATTATCAATGGGTATTTATAATAGACCTTATCAATGGGTATTTATAATAGACATTATCAATGGGTATTTATAATAGACCTTATCAATGGGTATTTATAATAGACATTATCAATGGGTATTTATAATAGACATTATCAATGGGTATTTATAATAGACCTTATCAATGGGTATTTATAATAGACATTATCAATGGGTATTTATAATAGACATTATCAATGGGTATTTATAATAGAACTTATCAATGGGTATTTATAATAGACCTTATCAATGGGTATTTATAATAGACATTATCAATGGGTATTTATAATAGACCTTATCAATGTGTATTTATAATAGACCTTATCAATGGGTATTTATAATAGACATTATCAATGGGTATTTATAATAGACCTTATCAATGGGTATTTATAATAGACATTATCAATGGGTATTTATAATAGACCTTATCAATGGGTATTTATAATAGACCTTATCAATGGGTATTTATAATAGACCTTATCAATGGGTATTTATAATAGACATTATCAATGGGTATTTATAATAGACCTTATCAATGGGTATTTATAATAGACATTATCAATGGGTATTTATAATAGACCTTATCAATGGGTATTTATAATAGACATTATCAATGGGTATTTATAATAGACATTATCAATGGGTATTTATAATAGACCTTATCAATGGGTATTTATAATAGACATTATCAATGGGTATTTATAATAGACCTTATCAATGGGTATTTATAATAGACCTTATCAATGGGTATTTATAATAGACCTTATCAATGGGTATTTATAATAGACATTATCAATGGGTATTTTTAATAGACCTTATCAATGGGTATTTATAATAGACATTATCAATGGGTATTTATAGTGCAGTATAGAGTGCCAGTCAAAAGTTTGGACACGCCAAGCCACCTACAGAAGAGAGTCACATCACATGAATTGACCTAGACCCTTAGAGATAGCTTTGGAGGAGTCTGACCAGAGAGGGAAGGAAAACCGACCAATGAGAGGTCAGCATATGTGTGGGACCTCCTTCAGCATCCCAGGAGGCCACCTCATGCAGCTGGTGTAGAGGAGGCAGCAGGGTCAGCCGGTCCCTGGGGCAATTGGGGTTAAGGCCCTTGGTCAAGGGCCCAATGATGGGATCACTCTGCTGACTGGGATTTGAACCAGCAACCTTCTGAGTCCCAACCCACAGAGCTGCCCCCCCCAACAAATTGTTTAATGCTTTTTTGGTCAGTGCATAATCAGTATATGTTATTTTATAGTTTTGATGTCTTTGTACTTATTCTAAAATGTAGAGAACACTAGAAAAAACCTTTCTATAGGTGTGTCCAAACTTTTGACTGGCACTGTGTATAAATATATACAGTCTCCATAAATGCCTAAATACATCCATTGTCCATCTGCTACCAATGTACAGGGTGGTAGGAAGCGTGGAGCCAGTCCCGACCAGCAGAGGGCGCAATGCAGACAAATACCCAGGACAGGATGGCAGCCCATCTCCGGGCATAAATACATAAATATATCGTATGATAAATATAAACACTCCAGCTAATAAACTCGTTAAACTTTCAGGCCATGCATTTATTATAGACTGGATAATAAACAGAAATGGACAGTGGCGGGATCAGCAGACCCTTCAAGGTCAGGGGGCGGGGCTTCATCAGTGTCGATGATGCTCAGCCAATCAGGGAACATGGAGGTGTCACATGTAGGCTTCAGCTTCTCAGGCCTTCCCATCCTCCTTATCCTCCTCCTCTTCAGCGGCCGGTACTCCACCTTTTCTTTTTTTTTTTCTCCGACACAACCACAAAAAATAAATAAAAAATATATGCAAAGTTACTAAAATGAGTACGCACATTTCCTCCTTGGCCCGTGGGGTGGTGAAAAATGTAATTAACATTTCAAATGGCTCCAAACGCAAGAAAGCGGCTGAAGTGTGGAGATAATAAGAGAGACGTAGTACTCAGTTCACCAGGCTGTCATACAGTATTTTAATTTTCTAAGTATAGAAGGCCAGGCTTCTATTGCCTGAATCTCCCACTTCAACAAAATTTAGCTGAAGTTTTAATCAGCCCGTGTGTCAGGAAAAAAAAAAAATACAGCAATACCACACAGTCCTTGAGCTTTTTGGGTCTTTGTCTTGCGGATTTGAAAGGAAATGGCTGTTGCAGTGCGGGAAACTCATGTCTCTGCGCATATATACTCCGAGCAGTGATAATTAACTGGCAAGGCCTCCGTTAAAGTTAATTATATTAGTTATACACATTTTCAGTTTGCCATGGCTTCAACTGTAAACTTGGAATAATTAGTTTTTTTGGGGGATCCGTATAAATCCTACCCAGATTATGCCCCTGCATTGTGCCCTCTGCCGCCCCCCTCCTGCCCCCTGCTCCCATGATTCAGGCTAGAACAAATGTTTAGAAGATGGATGGATGGATGGATGTATTACTATTAGCCATTTTGATTAAAGTTAAAAATCTCATCTTCTTTCTATACCATATTGGGGCCATTTTCGTTTTTTACTGTGCTCTCTCACCCTGAAAAGCTATGGATGCAAACTGTAAACTGTAATTCAGGGGGAAGAGCGGCAGCTGTTATAGCTCCAATGGGGGGGGGGGGGGGTTTAGAATGGGACGCCATAAAAGTTCCGGTGGGTGTAATGGCCAGGTGTCCCAGTACTTTTGTTCGCTTAGTGCAGGGTTCTTCAACTCTGGACCTCGATTCCAAATCCAGGCCTTGTTTTCAGGTCTCCCAGGTAGTTAGTTTAATAATTACTGATTCTGATTGGTCAGAGGCTTCACACCTGTCTGACAGGTAAAGGAAGGCTGGAAAACCAGCAGGGCTCGGACCTCGAGGACCGTGAGTTGAATAACCCTGGCTTAGTGTATCAAAAATGGACAAACTACAGCTACACAATGTTCCCTTTCATAATTAATTTCTCAGACAGATTCAGCTACTTATTACCATTATTTAAATTGCAAAAGTAATTCACATAAAATTATTAATAATTTGAGTGATGCATGCACATTCTAACCAAGTGGTAGGTTAACTTAGTGCATGCATAAGATTGCATTAAAAGTTTATTAGTAACATTTCAGGTGTTAATTTCAGGTTTTTTTCAGTGTTGTTGTGTAACTCAAAAATATCCTTTTTTAAGGATTTATGTATCATTTTGGCCAGTGATCTACCAAGTTCAAAGCAAATTCATCATTTTATCCCCATTTATCAGTGTACGGGATACTAATGGCGTTCATGATTGTCTTTAAGCATAATACTTTCATCTTAATGGGCGCAGAATGTTAAATGGCTCGACCTGATCGCGGTGAGGTTTCGGACATTGTGGACGCTGACCAGGAAGCGGGATGCGGAATTCATCTTTCGGAATGGCATGAGACCAGTAAACAGCCAGTGTGCTTCTGGAGATGCTGACCTGACATTATCTCCGGGGTTTAGCCAGACCCATGTTGCCGTGCTCCACAGCAAATGACCAACATTATTAAAACCCTAATCTTTCGCTGGGGCTGATATTTTGTCACTGCTTACCAATAGTTTGAGGGGATTTCTTTACCGTAATACCTTACTGCTGACGTTGGTAATTGCATGTTGTAGATAATACTTTCAGGAGATGACTCGTCAATAATTCATATTAAATTATAACCATCCATCCATCCTCCAACTGCTTCTTCTAGACAGGGTCGGATAGAGGCGGGGGGTGGGGGGCGGGGGGTTTGACACTGTTCCAGGCAGCTGGGGAAGTGCTTTGGACTGGGGGGGCGGGACTAGGATCCCCAGAAGAAAACTACGTAAACTGGGGAGAACACAAGGGACAGAATTCGAACCCAAAACCCTGGAGGTTCAGCTCTACCTATCGAATCGCTGTGCTGTCACAATCGTCTGTTATCATTTGCAAAATGTCTTTAAATGGAAACAAAATTCTTCTTAACAGTTTTTTTTTATAAGGACATCTTGTTGTCACCTAGTTTCCGGGGAGTATTTTTTGCTGAATTTCTGCTAGTGATTGCAGCAGTATCGACATTTTCTCCTCTTCTGGGTTAATTTTATTTGTTTTCCTGTGTCTCTACCATCTGCAAGTCTGATAGATGCAGTTATTCAGACGACAGAAGTCTGCCTCGAGATTAGACAGAATTACAGAATTATCAGATAAAAAGGGTTCTGCCACATTTGACTTCTAAGGACACGTGAGACTGACGGATGATGCAAATCTTGTTTATGAATCTCCAAGCTGTTTTCGGTGCTGAACATAAACACGCCGTGTGACTGACACTGTTTGCTCAGGTTGCAACTCCATCTAGTGGTGAGATCGGCCACATCACCTCCGCACAGCGGCCGAGTAACGCCGCAGCATTAAAACCACAGTAACATTAACTGACGATGCATGGCTCTGACCCGTGTCACTTCCTGTTTGCTAGTTTTAGGTTCTCATTCAAAATAACACTGGGGGGGGGGGGAAATGGTGCAAGTCTGTAGTCAGGTATCTTAATGTAGTCACATTAAGTCATGTTGTAGTCTCCTGCCCCAGGAGACAAGTGATGCACTCAGTAATGTTATCCAGATTGCCGCAGTGGTAATGAAGACAGATAGGGTAGGGAGATTAATATTGGGGGAAAAGCCAGGAAGTAATTGTTAACAGAGTTACATGCAACAAAAAAACAAGAGTAATGAAGAAGCTGTTGGATGTGTAAGGTCTGTGCTGCTGTGCTGGCTGTTTTCAATGCCCATTACTGAGAATATTCCCTGGAACGCCAAAGTAAGAGCATAATTAATAGCAAATCAGCAGTGTTACTGATCGTTGTTGGAAGGAGCCAACGTTCTTAAGCTCATTGAAGCTTTCCATCAACGTAATCTCCACTGGACACCTTCCGAGGTCCTCATCAGGATCTCTGAGATTGGGATGCCGTCTGCGTTAGCCTGCGAGGTCAGGAATCACGATGGGGTCTCTTTGGGGAACCTGGAGTAAACGAGCGACAGTGTGCAAGGGGGGCGATGGTAGAGCGTGTGGGGTAAACGGTGCGTTTTGATAAAATGGCGAAATGGCTGATCGACACGGGGGTGGGGGGGGGGGGCAGGCATTGCACTGCAATAAAGCCCCCCCCTCCGATTCACACGGCTCTCACAAAGAGAGCGAGCACTTTGGTGATCGTTTCCCCAAACCATCTCCCGATTGTTCCATGGGAGCTTTACCCGACTCTGAAAAAAAAACACCTCATCACAAAAACCTGACCCGTCTGCCTCAACGCTGCCTCTTGGAAGACACCTCTTCCAGTGTGGAGCGGGAGATGATTTCTGGCTGAGATTGCCGGCAATCTGGTTTAAGAACAATTGCACATCGACTTTTCGCCTTTAATGGAAGACACACCGGCCATTCCAGAAAAGTGTGGCTGGTATGATTACGGCTGTATTTTGTGTTTACTTTTTGAATTGGCCACGTGCAGTACCAAGACCCATAGATATTTGAGGTTAGATGGTGCTGGATCCACGTGTCCTCGTTTCGTACAGAATCTGACTTTTAAACCAGAGCAAAAGCTACCGTTTACAGGGGATCTCAGCGACATGCAAGCTGTTACATTCAAGTTTGTTTCTCATCTCTTCTGGATGCAAGTCATGCCTTCTGTCCTCAACGAGAGCCCCTCGGTCGCCCTGCCTGGAGTGATACAGGAGATGAAACTGGTTGCCCTCCTGTCACACCAAGTGACACATTGCCTCTTTGCTGTTGGGAAGGCACTCTTACCTTATTAGACTTGTTTCTTCTTGCCCTTCAGGGATGCGGGAGATCAGGAAGACACAGGGAATTCTGCCAGTCTGAAAATACCTTGTCTAAATACTCTAGCCAATGACACGCCAAAATAACTAATTAGTCCAGTAAAAATAGTTTTCATTTAAACCCCAAGCATAAATGACTACTAAACCATCTTAAAATACAGCTTCCATAACTTCCATAAAGGATCAGAATTCCTTTTGTCGTCTTCTATTTCTTGTTGAAAGGACATGACTTGAACAACATTCTAATTAGGATTAACGTTTAGCGGGGTGAAAAAGCCAGTTATATATATTGAATGATGTGAATAGTGCGGAATAATTCCCCTTACAGATTGTGTACAAACTCTTGTCTGTTGTCCGCTGTGTCGGATTAACCTTTAAGCAAAACTCACCTTTTATCTCCAGTATGCAGGATTTTTTTTTTTAAATGGGCGAAATCACAATCCAGAACCAGTCTATATGGTTAAAATCCCCTGTCTGACAATCTTATGCCTTAAGCAGAGAATTTAATGTTTTACTTATTTGGAATTTCTTCAGTTGGAAAGTCTCTGGACTGGACTGGACTGGACTGGAGCATCATTTGAGGAGTCCTGTGACTGATTACAGTGGATTCCTCTAACGGACTGAGATTTGTAGCCTCTGTTTTTCTACATCACTTACCATACAGGGTACAGTGCATAGGTGGGTAGTTCAGGCTCAGGAAGTAAAAATCCAGACCAAGATTTTGTTTCAACCAACCAAGTGAGTATTCTGTGACTATGGTTCTTAGTTCTCAACAGGATGGTTGAAACAAAATTTTGGTCTGGATTTTTTGTACTATTATATCTTCTAAGATCTCATTTATTAAGATCATTTATGCTCTTTCCTAAAACAGCAAGTATTTGAAATCCAGTTTTCCCCTAAAAACAGTTTTTTTGCAGTTTTGTTGGAGGCATATCCTATTAAAAAGGATTAACTGCACCTTCATAATGCTTTTATATTACATTCATGAAACGTTCAGTGCACCTTCATAATGTATTTATTAAGTATTCATAAAACATTCATAAACATCGAGTATGTATACCTCAACATCCTAACATCCCTTAACAGCTGTAATATACATTAATAACAAACATTATATAATAATAACAAACATTATAACTGTATAATGATGTAATGTTTGTTAGTAATGTATATTAAAGCTGTTAAGGGATGTTAGGATGTTAATGGTGCACTTGCATGCTGCTTATGAATTCATTATGAATGCATTATGAATGCATTATGAAGGTACAGTTAATGTACTGTAAAATGTTACCAATGGATCCTATAATAGCAACATGCTATGCTACCGCGTTGCATTTTCCTTCTTTGTGCAGAATGCTGCAGGTTCATTCAACCCCGTACTGCAGTGTTTCCCGATCTGGTCCCCGGGGACCCTCCTGGTAAGGAGCCTGGGAGGGAGCAACAGTGTGGACCATCTGTAAGTCCTTGAGGACCGGGTTGGGAAACATGGCTGGGTAACACTTTACTTAAGGCCATGTTTTTAGCAATTTATAAACACATTCATAATGCATTCATAGAGCATTATAATGCATCCATAAAGCATTATATATATATATGGCTACAAATATTTATAAAAAAGATGTAACACATTATAGCCATGATTATTATGCATTATAAAAGGTTTATGCAGCTGTCATCTATAATGCACTATAGATTATACCATTATAATGCATTACAAAGGTATCTGTAGTGCATTATAGGTGAGAGCTTCATAAAACATTAATAATTTCTGGCTATAGACATACACATGGCAATAATGTATGCCTTTTTATAAATATGTATAGCCATGTTTATAATGCTTTATGAATGCATTATAATGCGTTACGAATGTGTTTATAAATTACTAAAAGCATGGTCTTAAGTAAAGTGTTACCCACTGCTGTACTGTGTAAAGTGAATGGATGGATTATGCCCATTTTTATGCATTGGTTATGCCTAGAAAACCTCAAAGTGTGTAAAACAATTCTGCTTTAACCACACAGCATAACCACTACACCCTGCATCCTAAATTTATGCTGGCACAGATAGGATATATGCACCGTTTCTCACATATTACCATATATCTAGAGTTTTTAATTGTTGTTTTTACATACTTCATTTCGCAGTTGGAAAGAGTGAAACATGAAAATTATTCAGGGGTATAGTCATATATAATGGCGATACTGTAGTCAATTAGCATGTATTTAATGGAGCACTTGGTTTAAGTGGATTGTTGTGGGCCAAGTTTGCCGGCGATAAAGGGACTGAAAACTATGTTGCCGTTTAAGCTAACAGTCCGCAGGCGACAGAGATGCTTAACAGCTACTGGAGTCACAATCGGTGCAATGAGTGCGATTACGATTACGAGATGAGGCAGCATGAAAACCAACAAACCCTTTGGCTCTTGAGAGCTGCCACTTCCAACTTAAATCCTGAAAAAAGTGGGAGATGATTCCTACAAGAGCAGAATCCGGCCCATTTCATCCAAACGTTCAAAACTTAAGTATATGGGCAGTCCTCAGGTTAATATATGCAGCATGCGGAGAAGGGCAGGAGGTTCGGTTACTGTGCGGATAAGCCTCAGAACAGCCAAGACGTGTGATGTAAGTGATTCTGAATGTGGTGTGATAGTTGGTGCCACGCGCGGTGCTTCCGCCATCTCAGAAGCAGCCACCTTCCTGGGCTTTTCACACACTGCAGAGCCTTGAGTTCACAAAGAATGGTGTAATAAACAAAAGGAATCCAGGTCTGTTGCCGAAAAACACTTTGTTAGTGAGAGGTCAGAGGAGAATGGCTCGGTAAAGCTAACAGGAAGGCCACAAGTGCAAACGAAACAGCTCAGTCCAACAGTGGTGTGTAGAAAGGCTTCTCTGAATGCACGACTCAACAACAGCTGAAGCGGTTCTGGAGACAGGAAGGTGTCGTACCTGAATCTGTGTAGGTGTACCTAATAAAGCGGACACAGTGAGTATGTATATAGAACTCCATGCAATGTCAGTTTTTCTAGAAAAAGGAATTTTTCATTATACATCTTCAGTTATGCACCTGTGGTCCTAAGTACACTTAATATCCTTTTTTATTAAAAATGTGGCTTGAAAACACTTCCTGACTCTAATGGAAAGTGCAGGTTCAAGACATAAATACTCACACTTGCTTACCACAGACTTTTCCTTTATAATGTAACTGAAATATTTATACTTTATTAGTTTAAAAAATGTGAAATTAGATTCATGAACGTCCTTTATTCACTTAAGCAATTAAGGTTAATTGCCCCCACCCCTGCTGCCCCCCCACCATGAGTACAGGAGGTGGACCTCTTTCAAGGACGCTCACTGTTGACATCTTGGTCAGTGGTCCTCCTTGGTCAGAATAAGGTCTTCACTGCTCTGTCATCACCTGGTCAAATGTGTCTGAGCTTTAAATATAATCATTAGAACCTTGGGCTCAGTATAGGCATCAATACCCTGGCAGATTCATGGGATACGTAATATTATTGGGTGGGGGTCAAGTTGCCACCCGGTGGGGCGGGCCAGGGGGGGCAGAATAAGACAAATTTTTAGCTATGCCCCCGATCAGAAAAGAGCGCTGCAGTCGTATCCCAAGGGTGCAGCCAGAAATCATAGCGTGGGTGGGCCGGCAGAAAATCACGTGGTCCGATCCCATAACAATTCACTTAGCGACAAAATCATAGTGCAGACTCACCACTCACCTACATAATATTTTTAGCACTTTTTAAATGACCCATGGCATTACTAAGACCTAACGAACAACGAGAAATAAAAATCTATTTACCTCTCGGCGGCACATTTTGCCCCAATTGTTCTAACCACGCACACACACACCTGTCAGACGCGATCGTTTTATCGTAACTGTATCGCTCGGTACTGTGCCGCACGGTAGCTGTACCCCCTTCCCCTTCTTGAATTGAAAAGTACACATTGTTTAGATTTAAATTCAGCATTTCTGTTCTTCAACGCCATCGTTAAGTTGCCGCTAAATTTGCGCATGCGCATGTGTGTGTCAGGTGTAATAATTAATTGGCTACAAGTTCAGCGGGCGTGGAGAGTTGCTAATTGCACTGGTGTTTCAGGTCTCACCTTTTTAGCAAGATGTTTTAATAAGCATATATTATGTCGCAGCGCTTCAAATGTAATTAGAGTTTTGCTCCTTTGTCCCATCTGTGCTTTCCCTGCGTCTTCATCATCGCATTCGGTGTGTTGGCAGGAGGGGTTCCATATTCACTCGCGAGAACTTTTTGGGTAGCGGGGTAAAAAAAAATAAACAGTACGCAGAAAGTACGTAAATATGAATATTTAAATACCTTGGAATAATAAATCAATTAAGCAAATTGGCAGCTGTTTTCTGTAAAATATCCATTAAGCTAAACAAATGCACATATTTGATTAGCAAACATGCAATCCAAATAAAAAGCCTGAGGAAGGGGTCATAATTTGGGAGTAACACAATCACAACGACGTGCTTTGAATACAGATAGATGAAAGTGTCAGGCATTTGGCAAGACCCAGAACGCCTGCCTGTGCCGATCCAGAGCTGGCTTACTGTTTATGGTTAACATGCTGTCTCACTTGGGGACAAACACACATGCTCTGCACAGTGGGCACCGTGACAAGTGCCTCTGAAGGTCCTGGAAGATGACAGAAGCATCTCACATCGGTTTTGGTGCATTTCTAGCCGTTTTGTTTTCTTGGTTTTTTTTAAGTTTACATCATTTGCACGTCTGTGATTCTAAAATAATGTCAGTGGCGCAAGTCTGAAGGCAGGCCTTCGGTCTCCTGCGTGACAAGCCATCTCCGCAGCTTCTGGGATCGTCACAGTAGGCCCAAGAAGTAATGCAGAAAGCTGACAAACTTAAATTCCTACAGTCAGATTTGGGACTAAATGGAGATTTTAAAGACCCCGAGACTGCTGCCCCCGCGACCCGACCCGGAAGATAATGGATGGATGGATGGATGGATGGATGGATGGATAGATGGATGGATGGAGATTTTAAAAGGAAGAACATGTTGTTCTAATAGCAACACCAAGCTAGAATAGGGATGAACTCTGTACTTCACCACTATGGAGTGAAGTAGCGTTATATGAATTTTCTTGGGAAGAACATCCAAAGTAAGCTTGGTCAGGTTTCTGCGGTATCTGCTCTACCTCCTGAAACAGTACAACAATATACTCTTCCTATTAATGGTCCGCAAAACCCATAGTTGGGTCACCAGACTGGCACATTGTGCATTGTTGGTATGGAGCGGAGATGAAATTACATTTGGTATGACTGCTGAGGGTAAATATGTTTACAGAGGTGAATAGTTCAGGTCCAGAAAGTAAAAATCCAGGCCAAGATTTTGTTTCAACCAACCAGCTGAGTGACTGTGACTCTTCATACTCAACTGGTTGGTTGAAACAAAATCTCGGTCTGGATATTTACTTACTGGACCTGAACTCCCCACCTGTTATTGTCTTATCCAAGTCTAGCCCAAATTTTCTAAATGTTTAGCGAGGTTTTGGAAACGTTTCCACCCATGAGAGCATCCCCATTTAGTCCAGTGCACATATCTGGGATGCATCCTGAAAAATATGACAGTAGAAGCACAGAGTAACCGCTAAAGAATCAGGCGGAGTACACGAAAGCAGCGACCGGTCAGAGCGTAGATCCGTAGGTTGATTGTGAGAAGAGCTCACTCAGCTGCCAAGCATGCAGATTCCCCGCACGAACGAAAGCAGGTTGCCTAGGAGACCAAAGCACTGTTCAACAGTCAATGCAATGACCTTGCAATGACCTTAGGTCTTTTCTGATCCCCCTTGCTGGACATCAGGCACCAAACCCCTGGTGGTGGCAGATGAGATAACTAACACTGCCCATTCAGGATTCAGCACCCACCAGAGAAGCTCTCATTCTCTACAGTCCACCATCTCTCAGAGGTTCTTCTATCAATATCACAGATGCCATACTCACAGGCATTGTTTTGAGGATGACTGTAACCTATATAGACCACAAGCTAATGACCATGACCAAAGAGCCTTTGGTAGCGTATCCATGATAGACTACTGTAGACCACAGCCCCTAGCTTTGTAACAGGCCTTGAAAACCACCCACAAATCAGGCCGGCTCCTGTAGCATCACTTGTACTATGGTGCGTACCACCGAATTCTGCACCTACACGTGCGACATGCTCCCCCCAGGTTACGTGAAGCTGGAGTAGAGATCAACATTCGTCAAGCCCATACACAGGTTGCAGCTCATTTTCTGCACACCAGAGCCTTCCACCATCTGGGCCAGAACTTCCTCCACCATCCAGTTCCCAACTGAGTCCCCCCCCCCCTCCATATAACGCTACTGAGTCCTGGTTTTCTTCATTGTTCTAAAGACAGTAACCATGGTCTTGCATAGTGAATGATCCGCTTGCTGTAGTGGGGGTGTATAGCAGTATAGTGAAGTATAATGCTGGTTCACTACTACACCCTTCATCTAGCACTCTTTGTTGTAAACACTGTTACTCTGCAGTGCTATGACTTCGTTTGGGCGCGATTGACCTGCCCATTTTAAAGCTTAGGGGGTCAGGTGTGGTGCCCATGAGCGATGAGGAGACTCTGGTACCTGGAGATGATGAAAGCAACCGCGGTCTGGGTTATGAAGGTCGGCTTCACTCCTCCTGCCTTTTCATCACATGACACGGTCGCTCTCCTCCATAGCGAAAGTGTGTCATCCCCTGTCTCCGAGGCTTCAACAAAATCACTAGCATGATGTTTGATGACTAGGAAGAGTCTCTGCTCTCTTTCATGCACAGCCCGGCTACAGGACTTCATTGAACGCAGTACTAATAACACTACACTAATGATAATAATTCCTTTTAACTCCTGTCCAATTTGCCAGCCATCAATAAATCTAAATCTGATTAGCTGTGTGCTTAGCCACCGGCCCGGACCGCCTCGAGTCTTTGTGTGCCGTGTGACAGATGGGAAACTGTGTTTTTTTTTTTTTTTTAACAATGGCCAGACTCAATTTGTCTCTTGAGGCCAGTCCAATCTCACAGATGTGCTGGTTGATCTTGCGCGGGCACATTGCAGATATTAGCAGGGGAAAGAAATACCGTATATTACAGCCTGAGGTGAGGCTTTCGGTGGAAGCTGGAGTCCACGGTGTCTTGGCTGATCATCCGGTGTAACCTCTGTCAAATGCACCTGGGACTGAGATGGCAGACCGATAAACATTAGCGCAGTGCATCTAAAAGTAGCCAAACGGCCAAAAATCCTTCATGTTTCTTCCACGGATTAAATGTGTTGATGTTGCTTTCATGTTTCTCATCTGACAGAATACGGCCTATATAAAGTAAAATAACTGCATGCAAACCCTTGGTTTGTGTTCTCTTCTCAAAGTGGTACTTCATAGATACTCTTGTATCTCCTTTTTCTTGATTTTTTTTGAGGTTTTTGTTTCTCTTTCGGTCACTGCCAGGAATATCTGTTTCCTTGCATCATTTCAGTGTACCGTTGTTATGATTGGCCCGTGGACCACAAAACTTATGACGTGAGTCTGCGGGCGTATCTAAAGGTGGGCATGTCAGAAGGCGGCATGTTGAATGGCGACGTGTGCAATGGAGCAGGTCTGCCAAAGGCCTCTTTGTATTGGCCGAAAATGCTGTCAATAAACGTTATTTCAGAAAGATGTATTTGTCTGTGTGGCTTGTGGCTCAGTGGGATGAGCCTCTCTGCCTGGGGCTTGAGAAGGGGCGCCAGTTCAAGCCCGGCCGTGGCACGTCTGTGGGTCCTTGAGCAAGGCCCTTAATCCCCAGCTCCATGGGCATCGCAACGAGTGGCTGCCAGTTTGCTGTCACCAGCAGAGAGCAAGTTTGGGGATCAGGAGATCATTTCCCTATGGGGGTCAATATCAAGTATCTGTTACTATTATATAGGTCAGGTAACAGATATCTATAATTATATAATCTATAATTGTTAATATAATGCAAGACATTTCTTGTGCTGATTTACACTTACTGCCATACATCCAGAAAGCGCAAAGGAAATTACATGAGTGGTTCCACCCACTTCGCCACGCCCACAAACGCTTTGATACGCCCGCAAACTTCTGGACACGCCCACTTGCATTTCGACACGCCCGCTCGCCTTTTGGTACGCCCACTACCCCACCTTGCTCCACAGTGCAGAGATCGGGTGTGTTACTTTTGTAAGTACTATGTCCATAGTTAAAAAAAAATATATATCCATTTTGATCAAAATGTCCATCATTAAAAATAAAGCGATGAACAGTCACGGAAAAAATTATCTACAAATAATTTAATGCAAACTAATAAAACTTTATAAATAAACCCCTAATTATGTCCGTGTTTACTAAAACAAATAGTTGTGTCTGAGTTTTTCATATGCAAACAAGTGAACACGACTACGCCGCCCCGTACTTCGTTCAGATGCATTTTGCGGGCCCGTAGATCGGACATTGATGTCTGTTACTTACAGACATCAGAAAAGCCACCAGAGAAAGGCCGCCCCCTGTCCATCATCCCGTCCGCTCGCCACCAAACGCCACGCCTATGTGGGAACATAAACGTGCTGACAGTTGCATGAACTTTCCAAATCCTGCTCTGCTTTAATGTATCTGAGATTTATTACATATATCACGGGTCTAATAGCTCCCCAAACCAGTCCACTAAGCAGAAACACGCTCAGCCATAGGTGATTCCTGCGTTTTCCCCGCATTTTTGGAGCGGGAATTTCGGCAATAAGTTATATGCTTGCTCAGCTGGGGGGCGGGGGATGGGGGTGTTGGAATGGGTTTCATAACAAAGACACGATGATGTTTTCCTCTCTGTTAAAATTTACCTCAGAGTAAGCTTGGAAGTCATGTGTTTGGATGTGTATCGCATATGCAAGCAGCGAACTTCCTATTTCGTAATGATATTATGCCGAAAGCTTTTGCCAAATGGAATATTTATTTTCACCCATCCATCTTTATAATTTATCGAGTACAGGGCCAAGGTCAACCTTTTCCATTTAAATTAAAGAATTTTCAAGCATTGTAAAAAATAATACTTTAAATTTCCATTTAAATACAATATGTGTCCTCTTTGTTCAGTGTTGCATAATAAACCAAATGTAGGACTATCTGTGTGTATCCCTGTACATACACAAGCGCACTTTCATTTCTGATTGTACTTAAGCATAGAGGGCATCACTGACAGAGTCAGCACGTGCCTGAAACAATCAGCATCCGCGCTGTCTGCGGTGCCCGGTTTCATTTAGCGGATCGCGCTTTTCTCGATTGCGGTCCTGAGGACCCGCGGTGGGCGCCAGCCCGCCTTCCAGCTCTGCTTTTAACTTTAATTGAGCTGTTGATTGAGTTCCAGCTGTGATGTAACAGTCCCGACACTCGTAATTATTTGTGAAAGATGTGGTTGGAGTGACGCTCGAAAAAAAAAAAAAAAAAGTCAAACGATAAACGATCGCTCAGCAATTGTTTCGTCTACACGTGAGTGCTGTGTTTTTTTATTAATAAACGGGTACTGTTACATTCGCGTGAAAATATCCATTTGTAGCTCCGGGGTTAGCAGATCGAGCCCGGCTCCTGTCGTTGGCTCCTGCGCGGAGGATTGATCCCCCCGCCGAAGCCTCTGGCAGCGATGGGACGCGCTCCGCAGGTGCGCTTACGAATAGCCCTGCCTGTATCCATAACTGCTCTCCGATGGGGCCTTTGGCTCACAACGGATACAAAAATGTATCAAACCTGCTTAGAGTACGTAGATAATGTTCTTATTTGTATGAATATGGAAAGCTCCATTTCAGTGATATTTTCAGCTTTTAAAATGAAAAATAGGTGGGTGCTTAAATGGTAGGGGGTGAGTTAGGATACATTTTGCAGACCGGAGGGGGGCCGATTCAGTAAATTTAGCGTGATTCCTAGCCCTGCACGTGCCTGATATGACTGAGTTAGGTCTAGATCTGATCCTTTTAATTGTTAGGACTGAAATAAATCGATCAATGACTTGGACAATATGCAGGCGCAGAGGGCTTTGGGGTGGGGGGGGGGGGGGGTGTCATGTGTGGAGTCTGCATGTTCTCCGTGTGTCAGGGTTGGCTTCCAAACACACTGGCATCCTCCTCCTATCTATAAGCAGGTTGTCAGGCTGTTTGACGTCTCTAAATCGCCCGTAGTGTGAGTGCCCTGCTACGGACCGGCCCTTGTGCCTCGCAGAATCCTTACCATCACCCTGTATTGGATAAACTCTATAAGATGGATGAATGCTATAATACTTCCTTGGTCCAGGGGTGGGACATCATCCATGACTTCTACATTAATTACTGATTATAAAATGCATGCACCAGCAGTTAATGTGTCCTGCACCAGTGAAATAAAGTCTGACCATTTATCCACTAATCGATTTTCATCAGCCGTCAGTCCGAGGATGCAATCATCGCCGGAATCGCGCAGAAAGCCTAGTCCCTTCTCAACATGGTATTATTTCAGCTGCACACACAATCAACCTGTGATTATATAATACAGTATGTAGCCTCCTACTGTCCTTGTGGGTGCAGTCACTCCCCAGTTTACCAGCAAGGTCCATTCCCTAACACTGCCTTGAAGTGGAATTTGTGGTTAAATCAGATTAATAATAATAGTGCATCGTAATAATAAAAATAATACAGTAACATTAAAAGTAACGACATACGTAACTGTATTCTAACCCGAATTTTTAATATAATATGTTGTATGTCAGTCCGTTTGTAAGTACGAGTTGTGCGTAAGTCGGATGTTCGAATCCCGGGATCTCCTTGTATTTAGTATGTCGCTCACATTCTGCTATCAATTCCCTTTTCTGGGGTGTTGCTTCCTGTGCTCTTGTGATGGGTTTGGAGCCCCATCCTGGGTTATTCCCTGCCTCGCACCCATTGTTTCCATGATAGACTCCGGACCCCCGCGTTGCTGCATAGGCCGAGCGGGGGTGGGAAACGGACGGACAGATGTTTCCTGTGGTCTGCGAGTTTATGCAATACATTCATAACTCCGTCGGCAACTCCGCTCCGGTGAAACATCCAGGTGGATATATTGGTGGAAAAGAAAGTAACAGTTGGTCGTAAATTACAATAAACGTGGCCAGCGTCCAAAGCTCCGCGGCTGATTGGTGCAATCATCTAAAAGGCACACATAACTGAGGCAGGAATAAAAACAATTTCATATGTAAAAATCATAACGGAAATGCCATCCCTCTGGGAAATTTAGACGAGCCCGTAGCCTTGCTGCAAGCAGCTCAGCTGTCCACGGATCTCAGTTTTCTGCCCTTCCATCTTCATCTTCCATTTCCTCTTCTTCTATTCTCTGTTCTTGGGTTTCTCTTTTCAAGGGGGAGATTGCAGCACAGAGGCCAATTAGCAGGGAGAATCTCTGATGTCTTTCCCTGTATTCCAGCATAGCTCAAATATCGGTAAAGCCACAACATACCGACTAAAACTTAAAAAAAATTTCATTATTAATATTCTATTTCACTTTTGTTCCCACTGTAGTCAGGACATATTTTTCTAGGTTTCGCAACAGGTTACCTGCGGTCAAGGTCCTGGAATTTGCCCACGACTGGACCTTCCAGCAAGACTGCGACTCTAAACATACATCAAAATCTAGCAATAAGTGGTTGAGTGATCGCATAGTCGGTGCTCTGAGCCAGCCATATTAATCTCAGTACCTGAGCATTTGTGATGTGTACTATAATAAAGCATGCCGCAAATGGGGAATAACAAAGATGTGACCATTCTTCTCCGTAGAGAACTTTCCATCAGTAGATCCCCAACATACTGTAAAATACCAATCCAGGAACACAGACATGTATGAAACATCAGCTGTCAACATGAATATTTTGACGTCTCATTTTTTTTTCAGCCACAATAATTGCTGCCATTATGGTTGATGCCAGTGTATTATTAATCATTTTTGTAGTGGTCCATATTTGAGCAGAAAATATAGCTCGGCGTGAATCTTATTTTATACATTCTATTTTGTTAATATTTTTCAAGAGCGTGGGAACAAACTGTAATTAAGATTTTGTGTCCTGCAACCTACGCATGGATATCACGGTAGTTTGGGCTGTGTATCATTCAGATAATTTTCATGATTAGGTAATGGGCATGTCAAATACGAAACACTGCTACATCTGTACCGTTAATTTGCATATTTTAGTTTACAGTGAGTTAAATCTGTCTAGACAAATCACTAGTAAGAAAAAAAAAACTTCAGTCAAACATGTTGGATTAACATTGAGGTCACAGTAAAAATATATATCTCATCCTTAATTATACTTTAATAATACAGGCCTTTGTGGTTTCATTATGCTCTCCATGCTTTTGTCTGTCCTTAACATTTTTTTTAATAACGAATTCGCTATCACTTTTTCTGGGTCTGAAGAGTATAATGACCTTTCCTGTATTTTAATCTGTTGCCTCCTCGTTGCCCTTTGAGTTGTTGTAAAATAACACCCCAGTTTAACTCCCTGATGTGTTTACACCGTGGAAGGTCTCCGGGGCAGGTCTGCCGGGCGTTTCCCTGTGATTCAGCACCTCCACTAAAACGGTAAGATTGGTTTCTGTGACTTAAGTGTGATGCAGGGAACTTTAGCTTGGAGATGCTGTGTTGGCCGTGAAGTAGACGGATGCATCTAGCTAGTATTCTCCAGATATATTACTAACAGCAGATTCAATTTTGATCAATATGTATTGTTTGGTATTCATTTTTATTCTGTAATGTTAGCATGTTCGGGCAGCCAGTTGACCCCCACAAGGTACTTGGGAGTTTTTGGTACCTCTCTTCCATTGTCTTCTCTTCCTTTCTCTTTTTGTATTATTCTTTTTTAATGATGTGGTGTATCACAACACAGCCATGTAAAGCGCTGTGAAAGGCGCTATATAAAAATTGAATTGAATTTTTGCCAAAGATTTATTAATATATTTTAATAATATATCTAATCGCTGCAACGATCTTATGACATTCTCACAGGATTCCCGCAACAAATTCTCATTCCGAACTGGTTCCTTAATACAAGATTGGTAGAAAACATGTTATTAAAGAGCATAATTCTCATCAGATTGCAGCCTGGTGGTTCCCCCATTGTTTTGATTGTTTGATTATTTTATATTCTTCGCGGTTTCCCTCCGAAAGCTGACAATCATGTAAATCCATGGGGCTGCATTTACATTCTGTTAGAAGCCCAGATCAATACCAGTATGGTCAATGACGGGAATATTAGACATTATTAAATTTATAGAAGAATAGAATGCCTTTATTGTTATCGTACACAGCCAGTACAACAAAACGCTACCCATGAAAGAGACTTATAAAAATGGATAGTATTATTTTGGGTGTGCAAAGCTGTTGTATTGTGATTCACCATCGTCTGTTGTGCAAATTTGTGTCGAGGCATCCTAGAGAGGATAAGGATTTTGTCTTCATACCTCTCGTCTACGTTCTTAACAAAGTATCCAGATTAATCTCCAGTTTCCACAAACAAATCACATTTTTGATCAGTTTCTCAATCAGCCAATAGTCGTTCATTCGTTTAACACGGCATGAATAATTCCGAATACTGTGACACTCCTTCATTACTTTATTACCATTTTCCATAACACGTCAGCCCTCCTGCTAAATTTATTACCAACGTGTCGCAATTCTCATGGCCCTTATAATTATTGGGGGGGGGGGGGGGATTTTATTATTACCCCAATCCATATCTGTCATACGTCAGGAAATCAATCACCTATGAAATATCCCCAAGTCAAATGCGATGAATGTACGCAGATGGAAAAGCAGATACTTTGTGACATCATCCACCTAGGAAATTTGCATAATTGTCAAGAGCTGGGTACTTCACATCCAATTAACATCACCCACAATTAACTTTTTGTAGCATATTAAAAATCTAGATGTAAAATGTAAACACAAGTTACATTGCATAACATTTCAAAATGTGTGTTGCAGTACCATTGAGGGAAGAATCAATTCTGAAATTTGAAACTATACATTCATTTGATTTAAGAAAAAGGTTTTGTATTCCGTCAAAAGTCTACTCCTGCAGTGTTAACCCTAAAGTCTCTGTTTCCTGTCCCGCTGAGGATATGTTTGCCGATGTATGTGAAACCATCAGCATGGACTGGATGATAAGGCATTCACAGGCTAACCAATCACCCGCTTTAAGGGAATTGTAAGTATGTATCTCGCTGTATCATAGGGTAGCCAGAAACGGAAGGAAACATTCTGCCAATCCAGAGTGGGGAGTAGTGAGATCACTGGAGGGGAAAAAAACAGATCTGACTCACAAACAAATGTGCAAGAATTGATTGTGGAGGTGATGTCGTGGGTGGCGGGTCCATTATGAAAAGCAATTCATCAATTGCTGGCAAAACTTAAAAGATATAGAATTCAAGGCTGCATATTGGAACTTTACTCTCTGTGTGCACATAAAAATAACTTAGAGCCTCTGTATATCTCTGCTGCTGGATCGTCACCAGTCCTCGGAGTGTTTGACTGAACAGGCCATTATGTATTAGTAGGATTTCATAAACTGAGGGCCTTTTTTTTAGTAAACATTTTTAATTTTGCTGTGGCCCGGCAGATTAGCAGGGAAAAACACTTCGGAGTCTTTCCAAAAAGAGCAAACTGTCGCAGGGATTGCGGCCAGATCTTGACCAGAATTTGCAAAGAGATCACAGTGTTGAATTTTTATTTTTTTAAAAATCTGTGGAATGAATTGTGGTCGTGTGGTGGTGGGCACAGTGTGCACACAGAAATGCACGATTCAAACGACCTGCCATGTCCCTGACCTCCTGTCCAGGAAACTCGTTGCTCCTTGTTCTCTGTAGCTTGGTTTCACGCCCGCCGTGATGTCACAATGCTAAACTGCTCGGACTCGGCGCCTTCCACAAGGCCACATTGGCTCAAGTACCGACACTGAGCTTGAATACCTGCTTAATTGAGCTAATGAAGGCCAGTTGTCTGACATGAGCCTGACCGAGCTGTAGCATCCAGAATGTGCTGGTCACCTCCGGTGGTAGAGTGATGGAGAGGGGCTGGAGAGAAGGAGAGAGAGAAAGAGAGTGATGGAGAAGAGCTGGAGAGAGAGAGAGAGGAGAGGAGCAGGAGGGAGAGAGTGAGTGGTGGAGAGGAGCTGGAGAGAGAGAGAGAGGAGAGGAGCTGGAGGGAGAGAGAGAGAGGGAGAGAGAGAGGAAGTAAGTGGTCAAGAGGAGTTGGATAGAGTGAGCGAAAGAGAAAGAGGCAGAGGGAAAGAGAGAGAGCGGTGCAGGAGCTGGAGAGAGGGAGAGAAAGAGAGACTGTGTTTTATCCAGGGTTACAGGGTTCTCATCTCATTCATTCATCCATCCATCCATCCATTTTCCATACCCACTTGTGCTGTGCTGGATTGTGTAGGTCCGAAGCCTATCTCAGTAACATCAGGTGCAAGGCAGGGAATAACCCAGGATGGGGCGCCAACCCATCACAGGGCACACTGACTCACACGCCAACACAGGGCACACTGACTCACACGCCATCACAGGGCACACTGACTCACACGCCAACACAGGACACACTGACTCACACGGCATCACAGGGCACACTGACTCACACGCCATCACAGGGCACACTGACTCACACGCCAACACAGGGCACACTGACTCACACGCCATCGCAGGGCACACTGACTCACACGCCATCGCAGGGCACACTGACACACTATCGCAAGGCACACTGACACACCATCGCAGGGCACACTGACACACCATCGCAGGGCACACTGACACACCATCGCAGGGCACACTGACACACTATCGCAAGGCACACTGACACACCATCGCAGGGCACACTGACACACCATCGCAGGGCACACTGACACGCCATCGCAGGACACACTGACATGATGTCGCAGGACACACTTATATGTATTTCTAAGGCTCTGTCTGAGTTTGCCCTCAGTTTTATATTGGACTTCCTGCTGTCCTATGGGCCTTTGTTAATTGTTGTGGCCGCCTGCAATGGAGGGCCAGTCAACATCAAGCACAGGAGCCTTTCAGTTTTAAGTCTGTAAAACCTGAAGTAGCTCAAAGTGTCCAGGATGACGTGGATTATCTGGTCACAGCTAGGTACAATACAGCTAGGTCACAACGCGTGCCACAATACCTACCTAGCGAGACATTTGCCAGCTAATCAGAACAGTAAATTAAACTGAGCTGCCGACCTAATTAACTTCATTATCATCTTTACCTTTCTAGAAAAATGAGATGCTGGAAGGACCCGGCAATGTAATTATTTATTCAAGCCTTAATTTTAAGATATATTATGATTCGAAACAACATATTCTTTATTCTTGTAACTGTCACTTTAAGCCAATTGCTACGATCTTTGTGCAGCTGTTTGAATACGTATCACTGAGGAGTATTTCTTCGTTTTCCTTCCATGCTAGATAATTATTCTGCTTTTGTAAGATTTGTAGACTTAATTGTTTTCTCCTTTTCACAAAGTGGTGTAAATTTTGATACACGTGTGATGAATATGCAGTGCTTTATTAGAGATAAACACATTTTCAAAAATTGTTTCTGTGTCACTATGCTGGTGTATGCGTTTGTCATCAGATTTTCAATGACGTTCTATTTTTGAAAACGAAGGAAACGCCATTAATTTAATTACATATAAATATCTGGTCACTTCTGGCTGAGCTGTCTGGTGAATAAGCAAGCAGTGCATATTACCAACTGTAGTTTAAAAAAAGAGTGATTAGTAACAGAATGGTGTTAGAATCTGCATCGTTAAGGTGACCAGATAATCCATGTCAGGGAGGACATTTTGAGCCAGGACAGGATTTGTAAATTACCATCTCAATTAAAAGGACCTTGATTTCACTAAAGCACTGAGTTCTTGCTGCGTGCTGATTGGTCAGTCTCCTATAATCATACATGTGTCACTAATGTTAATGTGAAACAGCTGGATGAGTCTTTCAGTCAAGGAAACAAACCAGTCAAAGCACAAGAAAAGCTGAACTATTTAGCCAAACACAGGAGCCTTTGAGGTTTAAGGTAGTTTGCAAAACCTGAAGCAGCTCAAGGTGTCCAGGATGACGTGGATTATCTGGTCACCCTATACATGCCAAAATACCTACCTAGTGAGACATTTGCCAGCTAACCAGAATAGCAAATTAAAATGATCTGACGACCCAAGCAATCTATACACATATGGTTTCTATAAACATACAGTTGCTTCCTGGAGAAATATTGGGCAGTTACTCATAACACTGCAGATAATATAATCTGACCTCAGTCACTAACTAGTCAGCTCATTATCAGACAAGTACTCTGCCTGCAGTTGCGTCTCGAATAATTATGCCAGGAGCTGCATTAGTAGGAATGTAAATGTTAGGATATTGTCTGGTTGCCAGACTTTACTATGATGTTTGATGTCATGCCCAAGATACTAATAGTAACGAAAGATACTGAGTACAAGCCTCATTAAATATACATCATAAATATAAATATCGTCCAACTCGAATGAAGTTTTTCAGCTCCAGGTGACCGGCGGGGCATTTGAGATTCCCTTACCTCCTGTTCCTTGTATAAATGCCAGTTTTTAACTCTAAGATGATAAGCTGATATCACACATTTTTGAATTCTGCTGCAATGAATGTCAACTACATCAATGGTTTTCAACCCTTTTTGTACCGCGTCCCCAATCTTTACCATGCCAGCTGCATGGCAACCCAATGTCGAGTATAAGTTTACATTAATGCTATGATCAAGACTGCAGTGCGCTCTGCGATTCACATCAATCAAATCTGATCGGATGGGCCACTGAATTTTACATTAATCATCTGTGGTTTGGCTTCTTGGATTGGTTGAGTGTTCACTAGTTTTGCTCTAAGCAGTTGCAGACCCAAGACTCATTTATATAGGTAAATTCTAAGATTGATCGCAGATCAGCATAGGAGTTTGCTGGTTTTAAAATGCTTACATCTCAAACTCTCAGAACCCTTTCGGAACTTGCTGATTTGGGTGGCGACCCTTGGGTTGAGAATCACTGAACTATATAATTTTATGTATAATCTATGGCTTCAAAAATGAACTATGACTTGTTTCCCTTTTGAAATTACCAACTTGATTATTAGATAGGACTTCAGATCTAGTCCATAACCTCCAAGCAATATAAGCAAGATGTCTTTTGCTCAAATGTAATAGCAGCATGTCCTGGTAGATGAACAAGTATCAGCTTTGCAAGGGAGACACAGTAACTCGATAGCTAGTGTTCATTTGTCGTCCGATATGCATCAAAGTTATGGCCTCATCATCTTGTCTCTGTGAAGTTCTCATCATATTTAACTGACTATTCAGACAGGAATAAAATTCCTTCCAAAACTGGGGGCGGGCGGGGGGGTTTCATGTACGGATTATATTACAGATGTCCCCACAGTGTGATTAAAAACCTGTTGTTTTGACTTTGTGGGGACCACCTCTTCCATTCCCACAAGGGAAAACTCAGTTTTATAATAATATGTGATTGCAATCAAAAAAACTAAAAATGCCAGAAGTCTTGTATTTTGTTTGGTTACTTATGGTTAAGGTTAGGGCTGGGTAGGGGTTAAGGTTGTCACTCTTGGGATTAGGGTTATGCCCATCGAAACGAATGGAGAGTCCCCACAATGACAGGAGAACTCTGTGTGTGTGTGGTGTGTGTGTGTGTGTGTGTGTGTGTGTGTGTACACTCTAGGATGACTCTCATTGCAGGCAGTGCCCAGCCATCACTGAACACAGGTGCCAAGCCATCGCCCTAAGGTCCAAGCCATCGCCCTAAGGTCCAAGCCATCGCCCTAAGGCCCTAAGGTCCAAGAGATCGGCTGCCGTATTAATCTCGCATTTGGGATATTCTGTCGATCCATCTTCCGTCCGCTGGAGCCCCTCCGAGCGGCACGGTGCGCGGGGCAGGGGTACCCCCCCCCCCTCGGGTGGGACGCCAGTCTATTTGTGATATTAAAATACTGAGCTCATTAAGGGACCGCTTGTTCTATCAAAAAGTTATTTTTGCTGATTATGAGAGAAGGGGAAGGAAGGGGGCTCACTAGGGGGCTCCAGGGATGGGGGCTTCATTCCAGCATGTGTTGGGAGGGGGGGGGGGGGTTAGGTTTTTATTACAGTGTGGGGACCGAATGACTCACACAATGTGATTAGAACCTGTTATTTTAACATTGTGGGGACCCTTTTTCCGGTGTCCACTACGATCTGTGAATGCAACAAAAATACCAAAAGTCTTGTATTCAGTTTGGTTACTTATCGTTAAGGTTAGGGCTGGGTAGGAGTTACGGGCGTCAGTTTTCCCTATGGAAGTGAATGGAGAGTCCCCACAAAGATATAATTACAAACCTCTGTGTGTGTGTGTGTGTAAACATACAGTTCAGAGAAACTACTGTCCCTAAATTACCCGTCATGTGTGACAGTGTGTCCTCCAGACTTGTTGTGACTCATACTTCCCAACCCAGTCCTGAGGGACCCCCAAGCAGTCCACAGTTTTGTGTGTCTGTGTGTGTGAGAGGGAGTGTGTGTCTGTGCATGTGTGCGCCTGTGTCTGTCCCTGTGTCTGTCCCTGTGTGCTCCTGTGTCTGTCCCTGTGTCTGTCCCTGTGTCTGTCCCTGTGTGCTCCTGTGTCTGTCCCTGTGTCTGTCCCTGTGTGCTCCTGTGTCTGTCCCTGTGTCTGTCCCTGTGTGCGCCTGTGTCTGTCCCTGTGTCTGTCCCTGTGTGCGCCTGTGTCTGTCACTGTGTCTGTCCCTGTGTCTGTCCCTGTGTGCTCCTGTGTCTGTCCCTGTGTCTGTCCCTGTGTCTGTCCCTGTGTGCTCCTGTGTCTGTCCCTGTGTCTGTCCCTGTGTGCTCCTGTGTCTGTCCCTGTGTCTGTCCCTGTGTGCGCCTGTGTCTGTCCCTGTGTCTGTCCCTGTGTGCGCCTGTATCTGTCCCTCTGTCTGTCCCTGTGTGCGCCTGTGTCTGTCCCTGTGTGCGCCTGTGTCTGTCCCTGTGTCTGTCCCTGTATGCGCCTGTGTCTGTCCCTGTATGCGCCTGTGTCTGTCCCTGTGTCTGTCCCTGTGTGCTCCTGTGTGCTCCTGTGTGCTCCTGTGTCTGTCCCTGTGTCTGTCCCTGTGTGTTCACCCATTTGAATAAGTGCACTACATTGATATATAACAGGCATGTAGCCAGTTAGTAAAATAGCAAGTTTGAACCATCCTTGAATTTTTGTTAAGCTCCCTGATCTGCAAAATCCCCCATTTGACCCCCCCCCCCCCCCCCCCGACCTGTTGCCGGACATATGCTCACACAGACACGCATGCGCTCACACAGACACACATGCGCTCACACAGACACACTTGCGCTCACACAGACACACATGCGCTCACACAGACACACATGCGCTCACACAGACACACATGCTCTCACACAGACACACATGCGCTCACACAGACACACATGCGCTCACACAGACACACATGCGCTCACACAGACACACATGCGCTCACACAGACACACATGCTCTCACACAGACACACATGCTCTCACACAGACACACATGCGCTCACACAGACACACATGCGCTCACACAGACACACATGCGCTCACACAGACACACATGCGCTCACACAGACACACATGCTCTCACACAGACACACATGCTCTCACACAGACACACATGCGCTCACACAGACACACATGCCCTCACACAGACAGACATGCGCTCACACAGACACACATGCTCTCACACAGACACACATGCGCTCACACAGACACACATGCGCTCACACAGACACACATGCCCTCACACAGACAGACATGCGCTCACACAGACACACATGCTCTCACACAGACACACATGCGCTCACACAGACACACATGCGCTCACACAGACACACATGCCCTCACACAGACAGACATGCTCTCACACAGACACACATGCTCTCACACAGACACACATGCTCTCACACAGACACACATGCGCTCACACAGACACACATGCGCTCACACAGACACACATGCCCTCACACAGACAGACATGCTCTCACACAGACACACATGCGCTCACACAGACACACATGCGCTCACACAGACACACATGCGCTCACACAGACACACATGCGCTCACACAGACACACATGCTCTCACACAGACACACATGCGCTCACACAGACACACATGCTCTCACACAGACACACATGCGCTCACACAGACACACATGCTCTCACACAGACACACATGCTCTCACACAGACACACATGCTCTCACACAGACACACATGCGCTCACACAGACACACATGCGCTCACACAGACAGAGGCCATTGCAAACCGGAAACTCCCCATTTATATCAACTGCTGTCTTTACATTTCTTCTCTTTCTATAGTTTTCCTAAACTATAATTGAAGTTCTTTTCACTTCTTTTATTAGCCTGCAATCTGACCTCCATTTTGTTTTTACAGATTTGTTTTAATTGTATGCCTTAAATATTTAAATAGGTCATTTCCTGAGGTTATTAGCCACCAGAAAAGATAAAAGATGCCCTGTAGACCTGGGCGCCGTCAAGAAAAACATTGGCAGTTGTGCATGTAATACGAGAACAAGATCGCCCACAGGTTCCCGCGAATGCGGCAAATGCTGCATCAAAAAACTCGCAACTGGGTAGAAGGTGGATGCCGGAACCGAGACGGTCTTACCGTCTTCTTGCCGTAATGGTGATGGGCAGAAGTAAAATTACTTAAAGGCACCATTTGTATTCATGAATTAACGCGGAATGTGTTCTTCGCTAATGAGCCGTCCACAATTGCATCTACTGAAGGTGCGAATCAGTGCAGCTAATACGTGTGTAAGTCTAGTGCAACAGTAACCCAGAACGACGCAATTCCTCCTCTGCCATAGTAAGAACATGAACTATATTTTAATCCATCCGTCTTCCAAAACAGTTTATGTGGTACAGGGTCACGATGTGCCCAGAGCCATTCCTGTGAATCGTGAGGCGTGGGGCAAGCCACAACCTGTCCAAAGCAGGCTGCCATACCGAAAGACTTTTTCATAATCCTTCCAATGAATTGGGTTTTATTTAAATGATTTTTTTCTTTTTAACGTTAAGGTCATCCCAGCAAATGTTACAGTGAATTGCCGTATTTGTCAAAGCTAGCTAATTTTCACCACTGTGCTTTGATACACATCAAAGCACAGATAAGTGGGTATTATTTTTCTACACTGAGTTCATCTCAGTAGATTTGTGTGAATTCAGGCCTTAGTTGTGGTGAGTTACTGTTAATTTAATTATACTGCACAATTTATTTTGAAGTACAACATTATGTATTTTCTGTAATTTATGATATTTTCTGTTGGTATGTTTGGGGAAAAAAATGATTTCTATTTACTTATCTTGGAAAACTAATTTGTAATAAATGTAATAAAATGAATTAGTTATTATTAGATTAAATTTTACATTGTTGATTCGCAGCAGTACCTTGAGTGTATATTTTTTTACATAAACATATAGAAATATATATTTAATAAAAGAGCCACGTTATTTTTGTAGCTGGATGAGACTTTAGAGTAGACTCGACATTATTTCCAATTAAGAACACATTGGAAATTCTCTCATGTGTTAATGAAACATTCTACATTACAGGCACAAACATTAATCAGCTGTTGGAATCAACTCAGGCAGCACAAACGATAATAGCTTCCAAACTGCACGCAAAAGCGGCATTCATTTCCATAATATGTATATTTTTCCACAAGACTTAGAGTTTCGCTGTTTAACATTTTGCTTGCTTTTCTTAACATTACCTCTGGAGAAAAATTACCCGCGATTGTTGTTGAAGAGGTTGACTTTTGCCATGAAGGAAGTTACCGCGTATCACTGCTCTGTAGAGCGATTTTCTCTGTGTTGAATTTTGAACGCAGGGTAAAGAAATCCTGGTATATTTAAAGATACTCATGCCTGCCGAGTCGAAACTAAATGCAAATATGTATAATTCCACAGTATAAAACATTCATTCCTAACCACGTTTTGTCATTTTCCCGAGCAGCCGAAAGACTGTGTCTGGTTCCAAACGACTCTAAACGATCTGATGACTCACAGGCTGTAGATGCTGTGATGGATTGTGGGGGTAAACAAATGAATTCCGAAAAAGTTGTCTTTAATTATAAATATATCTGTGCTTCAGGTTGAAACCATTTAAATGGATTTCATTTGCATTTTTCCAAGGGGCCCACGGATCAGTAAATATCAGGGGCAGGAACAAGCTGCCTGCCGTCAGCTCTGCGGCAATATGGTGAGATAATGGAAATATGTGTATAAAATAATGGAGATCTGAGTGTTTCTGGTATACAGGGACACAATGACGGCCTGAACTGCAAACAAGGATGTTTCTTGAGTTAAAGGAAGAGCAGGATGCAGAGCATGGAATCGTGCATTTCGGACATTTACTGTAACATTTTGGAAATCATAAACCACACGATAACAAAAGATCAGATGGCACAGCCTCCAAAAATCCTAGTGGATGATACAATGTAGCAGAAAATGAACATCTTCTCACACAAGGAACAACAGTACAGGCATGACTGTGACCTATGAGTTCGGAGATGTTGACCCGTATGTCCTGAAGACTCAGCCATCAGTAGTACATTCAGAAAGCATTCGCATCTCCTCCCATTCCCACATTGTGCTACCTGCAAACAGACATGCTCAAATATAGATCAAATTCATTTAATCATTAATAAACAGGGATCAACGGCATGATGAATTCTGACGGACGTTTTGACCAATGGAATTTTACCTCCGGATATGATATTTGAAAACATAACCTACGTAGTTTTTCTTTTTTTTTTCTCAAAAAAAGTCTAGCCACTGACACGTGTGTCTGGGTTTGGGCAGGTTGGTGATCTCTGCTCATAAATCATAATGAATTTATCTCAAGTGTTTGAATATTTCTGTACATGTGATATTCATTTTTAAAACGGTTAGGCCTACAAAAATTTGTACAGGCCCGTTTTTGCGTTTTGATGAGTGTATCGCAGTGACACAGTGGTGAGCATTGTTGCCTCATACCCCTGGGACCTGGGTTCGAGTCTCCCCCATGTCGTCGTGGGGTTTTCTCTGAGGGTACTCTGATTCCCCATCACCACTGTCCAAAAACATACTGAAGTTAATTGGAGTTACCAAATTGGTCATAGGAGTATAGGTGTGAGTGAGCGGTGTGTGAATGGTGTGTGACTGTGCCCTGTGATTGGTTGGTGCCCCATCCTGGGTTGTTCCCCGCTTTGCACCCATTGGCTCCGGTGACCTTGTACAGGACAAGCGGTGTCAGAATATGGATGCATTAGTGTGTTGTGAGCAGATTCAAGATGAAAAAACTTTAATCCAATGCAGCTTCTTGAATGATGTCATTGTACCTGCTTCTATAGCAACACTGTACTGTACCTATGGAAACAGACTGTCCGATTGCCTCCGACAAAGTTTACAAAGAGTGACACAAAGCTCTATCCTATGGGACAGGCCAAAATGCTCACTAATTAGGATTAATCCCTACGTTTGGGGTCAAAAGCTAAATTGGTGGGCTGCCCCATTAATTAGCCTGTAATCAATGCGAAATATGAAGCCTTTCAGCCATTGTAATGTAATATCTTGCTTGTACACAGTAATCCGATGACAATAGTGAAGACAAATTAATATCACTTATACATGTTAACTACACTTTCTTTTGATCTTAGGTTAGGTTTAATTCTCTTCCATTATTAAGTCCCTCGAGGTATATATTTGGCATTCGCCTTTCATCCAGACATCCTTGGTGGATGGAAAAGCATTTACGTGTTAAGGCTCTAACCTCACATTAATAATCCTTTCAGAGGAACGTAGTGGCTTATAAAACGATGCCCGGCTGCGATAAACGAGTCAAATGATTAGTCATTGGTTATTATTATAAACGTAAGTTAAATGTGACTGACAGACGACGTTACGTAAGAATCGCGGCTTATCTGGACCTGCATGGGGAGCTTCGCCGCGTCCTAGGTGGGAATGGAGCACAATGCGGGGTGTGAAAGCACGCGGCGCTCACACGAACACCAAGGGGCACCAATTAACTTTGACAGCCTATCTGTTTACCACATCGCGGCACGCTGAGAGGAAACGCGGCGAGAGCGCGCATTCCACACGGGCAGATTCACGATCAAGACCTCGGGGCAGCGAGACGCAAACAATACTCACTCCGGTGCACTCAGTTAATTAGATTAAATGTATTTAATTTGATTGCTAGGAAAACTTCGTCGTGTTGTCGCTGCCATGTAATGCGGAGAAGCCGACTCCCCGGGCGCAGGGACGGAGCCGCGCGACCTGAACGTTATTCTGGATGCGGTTCCGCTTCGCGGGGCGGGGCTGGGGGGGGCAGGGGGGGATTCAGCTACACCGAGACAGAAAAATGGGAGCGAAGAGGAAACAGACGTCAGGGAGAGTAAGCGAGGGGCGAGAAGAAAAAATTGTGGGTGCGGATGGAGAAAGGGAGGATGCCGGGACTGGCACTGACACATCTCTCTGGGGAGGGCTTATGGGGGGGCGCAAGTAAATTAAGAAAGATCAGGTGTGTGTGGGGGGGGTGGGAGAGCTATGTTCCTTTTGATCACCTGACTTTGACTGTACTTCAAGGTGCCCCCATACCTATCCAAAAAAATATCAGCGTTCCTCTCCGCAATTTACACAGCTAGGGAGTCGGGATCCTTAGCCACCACGCCCTCTGCTGGATCACACTTTATACTGCTGCAACCAAAAAATGCAGAAAAGAAAGAAAAAAAAAAATCTTTGAAACATATCATTTACCAAAATCCCTCCAGGAAACCAATCAGGCTAAAATCAGTGCAGTGCATCGGGCTGCCGCCAGCTGCCTGCCTTGGTCTTTAAACTCTGAGCCAAACACTAGCACTCCTGACTTAAAAAGCAGAACTTTGTAATCAAGCCTGATTACTCTAGCCTTATATCAATTAGCAAGAGACAGATCCATAGACACATACAGCAGAGTATAGATATAGATATAGATATAGAATTCTGCACCAGCTGGTAAGGTTCTGCTAACATGACCTGTTATAGGTCTATATAGTAACCAAGTGCACAAAGAGGGCAAGTCCAGCTGTGGACTCACAACAAATCTAGTTTTAATAGCTCTGCTATATAAAGTGTCTAGTTTCATATATTTTCAAAAGCATTACATATATTTAAAAAGACTCCATGCATTAAGAGAAATACAACTATCACCACAAAAGATTAATATTTCCGTAGTTACAAAATCTATATGTTTTTAACAAGGCTCTATTTGTCAAAAAATATAGGCATATTTTTTCAAAAGCATTTGCAGGATAACAACACTGTTTTCAAGATATTCTGTTTTCATGACCCTGAGCAGAATTAATATTTGGAGGATGGATGGATACTATATGTGTCCTTGTACGGTCATGTTTTACCTGCAAGTGAAAAAATAGACATTTGAATGGATTTGTGTTGATTTCTATTTCTGGATATTAGCTTTGTTTTTCAGCCAGCCTATTGAAGAGTGACAAACACGGCTAGTTTGGGTTGTAACAGTCTGCATGTGATACACAGGTGCACTGAATTACCGGTTTGTCACTTCCCTAAGTTATTCTAGAGGATTTAATACCATCTTCATCTGTTCATTGAAACATAAATTCTTAAATTATGCGTCGATTTGTTTTTTACCTTGAAAGTGTACATACACTAGTAGCACAGGTGGTACAGTACTTTTTCATTCCTGTTATATCGATAATAGAAGATGGATGAAATGCAAATGTATAATTTATTTGATAATGTGTTATTGTAGATTGAGGGTTCAGATCTCCAAGGTTATGGGTTCAAGTCCCGTCTCACCCGTCGTACAGGTGTTTTCCCTAATTTGGACAGTTTTCATCTCAGGACTCTGGTTTCATCAAGGTTCGCCAGTTTGTATTCTGGTTCTCCAGTTTCATTCAGGTTCTCCAGCTTGTATCCTGGTTCTCCAGTTTCATTCAGGTTCTCCAGTTTGTATCCCGGCTCTCCAGTTTCATTCAGGTTCTCTGGTTCTGTCCCGGTTCTCCAGTTTCATTCAGTTCATCCAGGTTCTTCAGAGAATCTGGTTTCATCCAGGTCCTCCAGTCTCATGCTGTTAGGCTCCTTGGTGTTACACTGCGAGTGTGCGAGTGTGTGGACTGTCATCCCATCCAGAGTGTACCCCACCCCTGCAAACTGTAGTCTTCAGTGCCAAACCCCCCCCCCCCCCCCCCCCCCCCACGCAACCAGGATAAGTGCTGGATGCACGGATGGATGGAATATTGCAGAATCTTGCTCGTTAATCATTAACACTCACCTGCTTTTAACTCCAGTCTATATCACACTGAGAGCTTATGGGGAACATATAAATAATAATCAATAATAAATGAATGATATATGATCAGTAAAAGACATCCTGATCAACCATGCTTCTGTAAATTGACTTAAGTTTCATGTTACTGATGGATTTCTTACCCTCAGACATACACACACACACACACACAAACACACACACACTCATAACACTCACCTCCTTTTAACTCCAGTCTATATCACACTGAGATTCTATCTCATGTCGCTGAACCTTCTCCGATTTACTGCTTAATATAGTAACATAGGAAGGTAATTTGGCCCAGTTATAAATAATGAACGCTAATAATACACATTAAACCGACTAATAGTTTCCGACGGAAAGTGGACCTGGCTTTGGAACAAATTTCTCTTCTATAGGTTTATGACTAAGGGGATGAGGAAGAGAATTTACCACTGAAGGCTCTGCTAGATATTAGGCAGATTTAGGGGTCTGTTCCTTAAAATATGTTACGTTTTACACCAGCTTGACAGGCTGTCATTAGTCCTGCATGTGGCTATTTTGGTGTTTTGACTGATTATGGTCATCATGAATTTCTTCTCCCGTTAATATTGTGATCCTTGAGTATTGAGATGTGAAAGAATCCAGGTGTAGTAATAGATACGTTACTGGGTTTTGTGGTTTTGGTGTGGTCCTTACAGGAGGTCAGTTAGAGGCAAACCTTTTCCATCCCCTTCCAGCTTGTGACCCGGACTTTGTGTAAACAGGAAGCACTTACTGCTAATCTTTCCCTGAAGCCAGAGAATATTTTTATCTGACAGTATCTGTCAGTTATAATGATCAGTAACAGAATTATCGCTTATCAGGGTCCAGGAGACGGGCCACAGATCGGAAGATAAATTGATAGATACCCGTATCTCTTATGTGTCATAACCGGTTTTATCTGCTAGCTGGAAATTCAAGCGACACCGTTTGACACATCTAGAAGTCCAGAAAGCTACTTTTGCTTTAATTAGTGTTAGTTTTGCACGTGGTAGTTGATGTGAGGTAAATATAAAGTGTTGCCATAGCTCTCTGTCTGTGTTCTTGTATTCCATGCATATTTCGTCTTTTACCCATAAATCACTGCTCATGTAATCCACAGATGTGTGTCACTCGTGGATCGTGGGACCGAGAAGGGCACTGGCGTGACATTACGAGTGTCATTAATTACAAATAATTCATTGCAGGCTGGAAAAAAAAACATTAGTAAATGGGTTAAACATAGCTGCTGTTGTGCTACTCCTGATAAAGTTGTGAGGTGTTCCTACCCTGATATGATCGTACCGCAGTGTCGCAGTGTTTGTATGCTGTGTGCAGTGGGGGCAGTGGAGGTGCAGGCTTTAATGCATGGTGATGTTAAAGGTACATAATATGCAGAGGATAGTGTCATTACTCTTGTGTGCTCCAGTGCGGACATTGTGGTTTATGATCCTGCAGTGCATTCAGAGCATCCCTGTATCCGGCACATTCCCTGGTCTCGGTCACCCTGGACCAGTGTGGTTACACTGCCTAGAAAGGGCTCTTCTCGGCACTGCACTCCGACGCTCTCAGGTCCTCTAGGGTGTTAACGTCTTTCCAGGATCTGTGTGTCAGTTTCACTCTCTGTTGTCTGCTATTTTCAGTGTGGTGCAGCCCAGTGAAAAATGGTTTCCTCTCCTATCGGCTACCTTTAAGAATTTGTATGTAGATAATTATGCTCAGATAACTGAGTCACGGCAATGAGATTAATACGTTTTGGGATTACAGTCAGCAACTAGCAAATACTGGTTATAAGGGGACACTAAAATAAGATCGCTAGTGTGAACAGTTGCAGTGAATGTATGGATGTATTCTACATATGCATGTATAATTTGTGCCGTCCTGCATAGCAATAGAGACGATATACAGGAGTCAGTCACCTCTATCACATTTACATGTTTATGGATTTATGCAACAACTGCAAAAATGCTCAATTATAATTAACTGATTTTGCTTTTAGGCACAGTTGGCTGAGCAATACTGGCGCACTTGGCTTGGTCCTATCTTCGGTTTTGGCGCCCGATTGTGAAATTTCGCACAGGAGCCGCGATAATTGCACCTGTAGCCCGGCCACCGTCGTGCCATCGCTCGGCAGGTGATTTTTAAATAAGGACACCTTCGTTCGTCGGAATGACGCGCCGCGCTGCTGTTTTACAGTCAATGCATGCGCGTTAAATCGTAACAAAGTGGGCTGCATCTCTTAAAACGCTTTAGTAAAATAGCAGTGCCGGCTGATTGGGTTTGCCTGAATTGTCAGTGACTTGGTGCGTGCAGCCGGCCGGGTGCCGGTAATGGAGGGTGTGTGTGTGAGTGTGTGTGCGCGCGGCTGTCAGGGGAGGAGAGCGGCTTGGGTTGCATCAGCCGCGGCTCAGCAATGACAGCGACTAGCGTAATGCGCGGTTATGGGGGTGCGACCCTTTTCTGCAAAACTACCGCGAATAAAAATAAATAAAAACCGTCCGATGCCACAGAAAACATGCTTTACTGAAGCTACCGACTATTTCATCATCTAATCTCATTTTATATAAATAACATTTAATAACACACCAAGGGAGAGGCGCTATGAGGGAATGGTTTGCGTACATGCTATCGACACGTGTGAAATGTGGCCAAGGGCATATAATTTAAAAATAGTTTTTAATTGAATAATTGCCTTGGAACTTGCTGCTTTGAACGGTGTTCAATCCATAGACTTCAAACGGAGACCTTTCGAGGAACGGAAGGGTTAGAGAATCTCCCGTTTGAAAAGTGAGAGGCTTCAGGGGATGAGGACTGCAATAAAATCCTATTTTCTGTTCGTGAAATGCCGGGTGCATGAAGCAACATCACTAACATGAGGGACACGAGGGAGAGAGTCCTAGTGCCGAAACCTAAATGTTGCCGTTGTTGCATTTGCAAACGCTAATCAAATTTGATTGCCGGCATCCGTTCTACATTATTAATAACAATTATTATTATTATCATCATCATCGTTATTAATTACAATAATAATAATGAGTATTATTATTATCATTCCCATAAAGCTGAATGACCTTCGTATATACCTCTAACCCCAGACAGACACATACCACAGGCTAGAAAGTGCGCGGTCTGTCATCCACAGACTGTATTTAATAGGCTTACCTCTTCGCCATGACTGAATTCCCGGCATCGCCTTGTGCCCTGCTTATATATAGCGAATACGGTTTTTGCCACTTTTTTGGTGTGGACATTGTGGGGACATTTGCTCCCCATAATGTAATACTCACATAACACACACGCACCCTGCATTTTTCTGACACAGTTTGAATGTTTTCCTCAGGTTAACTGTATTCCATATGGAAGAGCTAATATATTAATTTAAAAAATGTCGGTATCAGTGGTTGCCTCTATTTTTTGGGTCATGTTTCATTACGGTCTCTCCTACAGACACAGCCTGACAGCTCCAGAGCAATCTATTATAAAAACAACAGGTTCTGTATTCATTACAGATGTGTGTTTGTACCCCGACTCCGTTTGACTGGGTTATGCTTTTGACCGCAGACACAGTCTCACCAGGTTGGTATCAGCGATGTTTGGGATTGTCAAGCGGAACAGACATGGCAAGAATGTACGTGAATACAGTGCCAGAGTAATAATAACATACTAATGAGTAATAATTAAATACCATAGATAGAGTATTAGAAACAGAGTTTCTATCTGTTGCCTAAGCTAATAGCTATGAACAGAGTGTCCTTTGTTAAAAGAGGCAGGCTTTAAGCATGTGCTTGGTGTTTCTGTATGCCCAAGGCAGATAACACAGTAACGCAATGCTAACAGGACCAGACGTAAAAAAAAAAAAAAAACTAGCTAGGGTTAGCGCATGTGAAGAGAGGGAAAGAGAGCCTGACGTATCGTCACTGTCTGATGAAAACCGTGTGTGTCCACTTTGTAACTGTTACTTTTTACTATAGATGGAATTCACACATTCTCCTCTGTCTACTGATAGCGTTTGAGATCTGATTGACCAGTGAAAAGAGGTTTCATGGCTTTATTAATTTAACTAGTATTTATCTTTATAATTCTTGGCATTTGTATTCTTGATGGTTGTTAATTTTAAGAACTTAACATGGATAGCTAGATAGCTAGCTAATTAACGTCACTGTTAATTGTGAATATAAAGGGAGATTAGTTTGTATCTTATTGACACTGACAGATTTGCCTCGCTGATAATACTCGTAAGTCCATTTAAGATATTAAACTGTTCAGTGGCAGCTGTGTGACGATGGGTTTCTATTTGTGGTGCTAAGGGTTGTTTTAGTTTGATTTTGTAAAGTAGTTTCTGAGAAAATATGTTGTTTTCCATACTCCTGAAGTAACTGATTTTTGGAGATGCCTGTTTTTCATTTATGATACTATGATGATGATGATGATGATGATGATGATGATACTATAAACGTTTTGCTTTGCTGATTGTTGGGTCAGGGGTTATGCTGGGGCTGGAGAACCTCAAGGTTGTGGGTTTCGCTGTCAGCATTGTCCCGCAGATGTGGAGTTCCTGTGATTTACACACAGGCCTGTGTGATTAGTCCTCAGGGTTGTGGGTTTATTTCCCAGCATTGTCCCGCAGATGTGGAGTTCCCATGATTCACGCACTGGCCTGTGTGATTAGTCCGCAGGGTTGTGGGTTTAGTTCCCAGCATTGTCCCGCAGATGTGGAGTTCCCGTGATTTACACACTGGCCTGTGTGATTAGTCCGCATGGTTGTGGGTTTAGTTCCCAGCATTGTTCCGCAGATGTGGAGTTTCCGTGATTTACGCACTGGCCTGTGTGATTAGTCCTCAGGGTTGTGGGTTTAGTTCCCAGCATTGTTCCGCAGATGTGGAGTTCCCGTGATTTACACACTGGCCTGTGTGATTAGTCCGCATGGTTGTGGGTTTAGTTCCCAGCATTGTTCCGCAGATGTGGAGTTCCCGTGATTTACGCACTGGCCTGTGTGATTAGTCCGCATGGTTGTGGGTTTAGTTCCCAGCATTGTCCCGCAGATGTGGAGTTCCCGTGATTTACACACTGGCCTGTGTGATTAGTCCTCAGGGTTGTGGGTTTAGTTCCCAGCATTGTTCCGCAGATGTGGAGTTCCCGTGATTTACACACTGGCCTGTGTGATTAGTCCGCATGGTTGTGGGTTTAGTTCCCAGCATTGTTCCGCAGATGTGGAGTTCCCGTGATTTACGCACTGGCCTGTGTGATTAGTCCGCATGGTTGTGGGTTTAGTTCCCAGCATTGTCCCGCAGATGTGGAGTTCCCATGATTTACACACTGGCCTGTGTGATTAGTCCTCAGGGTTGTGGGTTTAGTTCCCAGCATTGTCCCGCAGATGTGGAGTTCCCGTGATTTACGCACTGGCCTGTGTGATTAGTCCTCAGGGTTGTGGGTTTATTTCCCAGCATTGTTCCGCAGATGTGAAGTTCCCGTGATTTACGCACTGGCCTGTGTGATTAGTCCTCAGGGTTGTGGGTTTAGTTCCCAGCATTGTTCCGCAGATGTGGAGTTCCCGTGATTTACACACTGGCCTGTGTGATTAGTCCTCAGGGTTGTGGGTTTAGTTCCCAGCATTGTTCCGCAGATGTGGAGTTCCCGTGATTTACACATTGGCCTGTGTATTTCCCATGATTCCATCCGACTTTTCAGAATTGCGCTTTCAATAAATCACTGTCTCTAGCTGCCCTTAGATTGTGCTCTGTGATGGAGCGACACTCTGTCCAGGGTCCTCTGCTGCGGATTCATTCCCTGGTGCTGCCCTGCAGTTACAGGAAATAGATTTATTACATTTTCACTCAGTGGATATTCTTATTCAGAGCAAGGTGCTTTGCCTCAGCACTAAAAATGTAATAAGTCAATGGTGTCAATAATTGTAATTAGTATTTACGTTAAATTATTTATCATGGCATAATTAGGGTTGGGTTGAAGTGTAATAACAATCAACACTGCATTTTAACATTAGCTGCAGTGGAATGGCCTAATTTAGCTTAGCCACAGACGTCGGGGGTTTGTTCAGGCTGGAGCTGTATGATGTGGAGGGATGTTACTGAAGGTTAGATGTGCAGCATTGTGAACATTCTTCTTCTTGCTGTGCCCCCGGCTAAGTGGGGCCTTCCATTTACCTGCCACCAGGAGACAGTGAAGAGCAGGGGCGTGCTATGAATGCATTATGAAGGTGCACTGAATGTTCTATTAATGCATTATGAAGGGGCACTGAATGCTCTATGAATGCATTATGAAGGGGCACTGAATGCTCTATGAATGCATTATGAAGGTGCAGTGAATGCTGTATGAATGCATTATGAAGGTGCAGTGAATGCTGTATGAATGCATTATGAAGGTGCAGTGAATGTTCTATGAATGCATTATGAAGGTGCACTGAATGTTCTATGAATGCATTATGAAGGTGCACTGAATGTTCTATGAATGCATTATGAAGGTGCACTGAATGTTCTATGAATGCATTATGAAGGTGCACTGAATGTTCTATGAATGCATTATGAAGGTGCAGTGAATGCTGTATGAATGCATTATGAAGGTGCACTGAATGTTCTATGAATGCATTATGAAGTTGCAGTTAATGTAAGTGCTACCAAACATTTTTAGCCAGTCAGGAAGACACTCCTGTGTGGAAGACACTCCTGACTGGCTGAAGGTGTTTGACACAGGAACTCTCTTGATGGGAAATTGTGGATGGGGAGATGTTTGGCGTGAGAAGCCATCCATGGAAACTCCAAGTGGAGAAAACGGAGGCTGAGGAGAAAGTGCGACAGGCCTGTTTTATTTCTTCTTTGGTCGCCCGAGGAGCTGCCTGCTTGTATTATTCATTTCTTTCAAAGTGCACTTTACATCACACAATTACTTCTTAGCCCTTGTGCGGACTCTGTAATGATTCTGATAATCACACTGCAAATGAGAGACCGAAATGTGCCTCTGCCTGTGAAAATGGTTCCGCGCAGAAGGAATTCTGAGGAGGTCAGGCGCGCGTCAACAAAGGAGATGGCGCTTGTACAGCAGACTCTAATGCATGAAATTACACTTCCCAGTTTAATTGATTCCATTCAAGTCATCGTTTTTTTTGCAAATGAGACAATAAGTAAAAAATAACCATTGTCACCCAGTCAATTTTATTAAAGAACATGTTTTTTTTTTAAATTTAATGTTTGCTTTCATGTCTAAAGACTGAACACATAATATTCACCTTTCACTGCATACTGTTCAGTTTTTCTTTGCTAAATGTGAAAGCACGGCATTAATCTCACTCTAAGTACGTTTTCAACTTTTTTCCCTTGTGCCTTCAGTGTCAGGTTTTTCCAACACACAATGGGCGATTCAGTAACATGGAAATTATAATGACGCGATACAGCGGTGGTCTTTAAACGGGGTTTTCAGTGGGAGCTGGGCGGGCGTGGCTCTCTTTGTGGCCGTGACACCCCGACAAGCTGGCTTTGTGGTCAGAAGAAGGTTGTCCTTGGTGGGGGAACTGAAATTGAATTCACAGTTTTCGTTTTAATGAACTGTATAATTTGAACTCCAGGTTCCTCTGTCTGGCCAAAGACATGCAACTTTGGTGAGAGGCTGTCTGTCTGTCTGTCTGTGTCTGTCTGTCTGTCTGTGTCTGTGTCTGTGTCTGTGTCTGTCTGTCTGTCTGTGTCTATGTCTGTCTGTGTCTGTCTGTCTGTCTGTCTGTGTCTATGTCTGTCTGTGTCTGTCTGTCTGTGTCTATGTCTATGTCTGTCTGTCTGTGTCAATGTCTGTCTGTCTGTCTGTCTGTCTGTGTCTGTCTGTCTGTCTGTGTCTGTCTGTCTGTGTCTGTCTGTCTGTGTCTGTGTCTATGTCTATGTCTATGTCTGTCTGTCTGTCTGTCTGTCTGTGTCTGTCTGTGTCTGTCTGTTTGTGTCTATGTCTGTCTGTCTGTCTGTGTCTGTCTGTCTGTCTGTCTGTGTCTATGTCTGTCTGTGTCTGTCTGTCTGTGTCTGTCTGTATGTGTCTGTCTGTCTGTGTCTGTCTGTCTGTCTGTCTGTCTGTGTCAATGTCTGTCTGTCTGTCTGTCTGTGTGTCTGTGTGTCTGTCTGTCTGTCTGTGTACCTGCTCCGTGATGGACTGGCTCCAGCAGTGTGCCCTGTAGCAGGCTGTACTCTCACCCTGACCCTCCGTTGTATGGGATGGATGGATGGAATACTTTGATGCAGTTGAATGGTTGTCTTTATTGCTTTGTTAGCATCACTCTCTCATCTTGCTTTTCACTCGTGCCGCAACGAACGAAAGCAAAGCCGACGTGCACCGTCCCGTCCCCGCACGTCCGGCAGGCCTTCAACACACAGCTCTCTCATTGGACGGGGATGCCCGAACCGCAGCTCTCTCATTGGACGGGGATGCACGAACCGCAGCTCTCCCATTGGACGGGGATTAATGGCCCCTCTGAGACGCCCGTTTCATCCTGACCGCACTTGACAGTCGGCGCCCTGACGCTCGGTGATGCAGGGCTGTCGTTTCCAGCGGGTTCCAATTTGTAAGACATTGGTGTGAAGGGCCGGGGGTGGACCACAGACGACAGTCCCTCTGTGACACCCCCAGAACGTTGTTCTTGATGTGTCCATGGTAACGTCGGGAGTTGCTAAGATGCTAAGATCTAAACCACCTGCCAGAAACCTCCAAAGATCAATTCATACCTGCTGCTGTCTGCCAGAAACGCCACGCTGTACTATACTGACGAGAGCGTGCTTACTTTTACATTACTCATTACTCTGCTTTTTTCAGTACTGATTTCACTGCAATTGTTATAACACGCAGTATTTTTCAAATAGATGCATGGCATATTCTTTATGTATTTTATGCACATATTTCAGGTAGCTGCATTTCAACTACTGTGCTGAACAAGTAGCGCGTTGTGCTAACAATGCAAAGGTTGAGGGTTCGAATCCCTGAGTGCACACATAAAAACTGTTACCCTTTCCTATGTAAGTTGCTTTGGAAGTGCCCTGGAAAATAAATAAATGCAATACTGGCAGTTCAGTATCCTTGAACTCACCATTGACTGATATACAGTAACACTGAGATACTAAACAAGTTACGGTTTATCAGTTAGTTATATTTTATGACGCCCATTTAATTCATGCGTAGGACCTTGGAACTTTGAAGTCTAACATTACTGATGCTCTCTGCTTGATTTCACTGACAACAACGATCAAAGTTGTTCTGTCCTGTTATAAGAAAACAATGTTCTGTGGTGTTACAGAGAATCTGCTTTTTGCCTTGAGATTATAATCATCTATCTTTTGTACCTTTTACCTCTGGAATCAGGCACTATTTTCTGCATTGTAATATCCCAGTTTCTGACCCAAGAAATATCTCAGTTTGATAAGTCAGAAGTGCGGAGGTTCTCTTGAGGACTGTTGCTTGTCACAAATAGTGAGAGTTACCATGCGGTAAGGTTAATGCCTAAAGGGCATTATTACACTGAGAGACATCACCGATAAAGCTGTGTGTTTTATTTAAAACATCAATACCATGATATATTAGGATACATGCAATGATGCAATGATCTGCAATCATTCATCGACTGTAAGATGGAAAACTCAATGTAAATTAGTCCTTCTAAAAGTTTTAGAAAAATCTAAAACTTCTGATTTGACTGATACTCTATGAAGTATTAATATTCCTTTAGAAATAGGTTATTGTCAAAATATGCATCAAAAACCCACTAACCAAATAAGGACAACATTTCAGGCACAAAGGACAAATAAATCCCAAACCCACGGATGTTTTGCCCGTACTGGATGTCTCTATTTGAAGTTAAAACATTTTTGATTGCATTAGTCGGAGCAATATTTTATTTTTATGCCAGGGTTTTGGGGAAGAAGCTATCTCAGTTTGATATGGTAATAAAAGACGATACATTGGCTGTGCAGTTTAATCCTGGATAAATACCAAAAACATACTCATAGATTGGCAAAAGGAAAAAAAGTCAATCATTTCAATGTTGATTTGAAGAAATTCTCATAAAATGTAAAATAAACTGAGGATATTAAAAGGAATAATTTCTTATGAAACATTTTTGAGCCATGAGTCTGTATATCTAGGTTCGCATATCTTGCACCCAAGTAATTCGCACAAAGTGTAGCTGATACACATACGAGGTGCAAAATTATAAGTGGGAGGAAAAAAAACAAACACTGACGACCGAGACTGCTTCAGGTTTTTTCTGAATTTTTAAGTATCGCAGGTAGGCACTGAAACCGGTGGCCGCTTGTCTTTCAGAAACTTGCTTGGCTTGTTGGTATTTTCCATCCATCTTCCACTTGTCCAGTGGCAGGCCACGGAGATCTCGGTGCGTTTCCCAGAATGCATAGAGCCCGAGATGGGGGGGGGGGGGACCCTGGACAGGACACCACTGCATGCGCTGGGCACTTGCTGTCACACACACAGTCACACACTTACAGATATTGGAGAGACGGCCGTCCACCTGACTGCGTATTTTTAGGCGGTGGGAGGTAACCCGTGCGTACACGGAAAGATGCGTGTGAGGTAGCTGTTTTGTACGCCGCGAGGCTGTGTGAGGTAGCTGTTTTGTACGCCGCGAGGCTGTGTGAGGTAGCTGTTTTGTACAGTGTGAGGCTGTGTGAGGTAGCTGTTTTGTACAGCGTGAGGCTGTGTGAGGTAGCTGTTTTGTACAGTGTGAGGCTGTGTGAGGTAGCTGTTTTGTACGCCGCGAGGCTGTGTGAGGTAGCTGTTTTGTACAGTGTGAGGCTGTGTGAGGTAGCTGTTTTGTACGGCGCGAGGCTGTGCGAGGTAGCTGTTTTGTACGGCGCGAGGCTGTGTGAGGTAGCTGTTTTGTACAGTGTGAGGCTGTGCGAGGTAGCTGTTTTGTACGGCGCGAGGCTGTGTGAGGTAGCTGTTTTGTACGGCGCGAGGCTGTGTGAGGTAGCTGTTTTGTACGCCGCGAGGCTGTGTGAGGTAGCTGTTTTGTACGCCGCGAGGCTGTGTGAGGTAGCTGTTTTGTACGCCGCGAGGCTGTGTGAGGTAGCTGTTTTGTACGGCGCGAGGCTGTGTGAGGTAGCTGTTTTGTACGCCGCGAGGCTGTGTGAGGTAGCTGTTTTGTACAGTGTGAGGCTGTGTGAGGTAGCTGTTTTGTACGCCGCGAGGCTGTGTGAGGTAGCTGTTTTGTACAGTGTGAGGCTGTGCGAGGTAGCTGTTTTGTACGCCGCGAGGCTGTGTGAGGTAGCTGTTTTGTACACTGTGAGGCTGTGTGAGGTACAGTAGCTGTTTTGTACGCCGCGAGGCTGTGTGAGGTAGCTGTTTTGTACAGTGTGAGGCTGTGTGAGGTACAGTAGCTGTTTTGTACGCCGCGAGGCTGTGTGAGGTAGCTGTTTTGTACAGTGTGAGGCTGTGTGAGGTACAGTAGCTGTTTTGTACGCAGCGAGGCTGTGTGAGGTAGCTGTTTTATACACTGTGAGGCTGTGTGAGGTAGCTGTTTTGTACGCCGCGAGGCTGTGTGAGGTAGCTGTTTTGTACGCCGCGAGGCTGTGTGAGGTACAGTAGCTGTTTTGTACAGTGTGAGGCTGTGTGAGGTACAGTAGCTGTTTTGTACGCCGCGAGGCTGTGTGAGGTAGCTGTTTTGTACGCCATGAGGCTGTGCAGTCCTGCAGCTGTCAGTTTATTGGAGCAGGAGTAATGTACAGCGATGGAGAGTACAGCGTAACCCAGCAATCGCTGCATTATTATGATCTTGGATACTATTGTACACCTGTTTGTGGTTTTCTGTACATCACGGAAAAGCGTAGCTTTGTTTCGCATCTCAGGCATGAACCCGCTGCTGAATTCTCTTGAATCTCTGAAATGTCCCAGGTGTAGCCTTGTATTATTTAGCTTTGTGCTTTCGAGACTGGCTTCTGGCTTGCAGTTCCTGGACTTTGGGGTTCCTCCCCCCGCCCCCCCCCCCCCCCCAAACGATAAATTTCACCAGCCAACAATCCCGTCGGCCCACCGAGGAAACGCCCAGTAGGCCAGATGGCCAGTCCGGTCCTGGATAACTGCTTCAAGGAAACTGCTGAGTGTTATGTGATAAATGGTTTTATGAAGACAATACAAAATAGAAAGTTCAAGTGGAGTGTCAGAGATCCCAGGAGACGTCTGTGAGCGAGATGTCTGTGAGCGGGACGTCTGTGAGCGGGACGTCTGTGAGCGAGACGTCTGTGAGCGGGACGTCTGTGAGCGAGACGTCTGTGAGCGAGACGTCCCCATTTTTCCTGTATTTGAGAGATGAGCTGCGACTCAGACTTATGGCACACATCTCTGTACTGCTTACTCACCATTTTCTATCTGTCCATTACTGCAAAGTCACGCACTTTAAGTTATTTAGCAAACAGTTTTTTTTTTTATCTAAAGCCAGCGTACGTTGGAGAAAGCTGGATCAGCCAGACCCTGGAGCAACTGGGGGTTAAGTTCCTTGATCAAGGATCCGACAGTGACATCACTCTGCCAACCACGGGATTTGAGCCGCTGACCATCCGACCACAGACCCAGCATCCTAACCTGCTGAGCCACACACTTCGCCTTAAAGGGGTCGTATTAGGCATACTGTGTACCTAATGCCTGAATGCTTCACCGCAGGGCATCAGGTAGGAACCCACTGTACTGCACTTATTGTCTGGAGAATACCCAGGACCTGGTGATGCTTAATCCTGAAGACCCTCAGTGGAAAGGAGATTAGAAAGGATATTTGGAGGCCTGGAGAGGTTCGCTGACCGAGCTATCCTGAGCGCGTGTTACAAATGAGCCTTTTAGGCAGAATGAGCGGAAGCCTCCAATGACCTTTGCGCATTGAAGCCGCCGTCGGCGCGATCGCATGTTCTGCGGGCCTGGGTTTGGCGGCCCGTTTCTGGCCCGTGCCGCTGCTCTTGAGCTGTCTGCAGCAGAGATGGTATTACTGACGGCGCAGTACTGCGACGAAACCCGCTGACGGAGTCAGCGCCGACAAAGCTGAATGCGCATATGCGCCGCGGCTCCCGTTGAAATGTCGCAGGGATTGCCGGGGTTGCAGTCGCATTCCCGGAGAGGTGGGTCCTATGAATGCGTCCATTCGGAATGTGCACAAAAACGTACAGACGGATTAAATTGGACATGTCAGCAGTCTCAAACGGCAATATCTGCAAAACAAACGCCTGAGCTTTTCTACCCACTTTGCCGTTTGTTTTTCTACTTTCCCTCTTGGCAGCTGGTCAGGGTAAATTTTAAAGCGCATAGATTTAAACGAGCCTCCCCCCCCCTTTCTGTGCTGCGATTCGAGCCCCGAGTCATCAGTGAGGGCTGTTCCGTTTTTCCGTCAGGCATTGACACAGATGCCTAAAAAATGTGAAAGAAGCCCAAGTATTATACCTGTTTCTGGCAGGTAGTGGGAGTCATTTTGTACTGGGCAAGAAACCCTTTGCTCTCTGAATAGCCTGAATTCTTCATGCCATAGACTCAGAAAGGTGTTGGAAACATTCCTCAGAGATTCCAGTCTGCATTGACATGATAGCATCATGTAATTTCTGTAGGTGTCACACTGCAATTCTCCCGTTCCACCACATCCTTAAGGTGCTGTGATGGATTCTGATCTGGTGGCTGGGGAGCAGAGTTCGAAAAGTACAAATCCAGACCAGGGTTTTGTTTCAACCAACCAGTTGCTTACTCTGTAAATGTGACTCTTTATACTCAACTGGTTGGTTGAAACCTTTATTGAAACCTTGAAGGTCACTGAATAACATTGAACTCTATGTCATTAGTGATTTTGGGCCCCAGAAAACATATCATATTGAGCCCCCAACCCAACCAACCAAACCAAAGTTTTTAGGCCCTTGGAATTGTCCCCCCCTTTACGGCTCCCCTGTTCATGGGATCAGGTTGGGATTACTTGTGATTTATGATAATTATCCAGCACAAAGTAGCCTGCAGAAGATGAGTAAACAGGAACCGTTAAGGGGCGCTCATGATCAGCGGCGATATCAGACAGGCTGTGGCATTTTAATGATGACTGATTGACCTCGGGCTCTTCAGCACGCGCCAAGGCAACATTACCCACTTCATTACACCAACACAACCAGCCTGAGCTGTCGATGGGTCCATGGGCTTGTGCTGCTTTCGCCAAATTCTGACCAGACCATCTGCACGTGACAGCAGAAATTGAGATTCATCAGACCGCGCGCCATTTTCCCCATCTTCAGCTGTCCAGTTTCATTGAGACCATGCCTACTGCAGCCTCAGCTAACCATTCTTAGCTGACTGGAGTGGAAGCCGATCTGCTCTTCTGCTGTTGTCGCCCATCCACCTCAAGTTTCGCCACGTTGAACTGTATGGAGTGATTATTTCAGTTTCTGTGGCCGTCCTGTCAGCTCGAACCAGTCTGGCCATTCTCCACTGACCATTCTCATCAACAAGCCGTTCCCACCCACAGAACTTCTGCTCACTGGATGTTGTTTTTTTTTTTTTGTTTTGTTTTTTTGCACCATTCTGTGTAGACTCTAGAGAGTATTATGCATGAAAATCCCATGGGATCAGCAGATTCTGAAATACTCCAGCCTCTCTGTCCAACACTAATAACTATCCCATGATTAAAGTCACTTAGATCACATTTTGCCCTCATTCTGATGTTCCAGCCATTTCCTGAAGCTGTTGACCCCCTGTATGCATGGTTCCTTACATTGAGCTGCTTCCAAACGATTGGCCGATTAGATATTCACACGAACGAGTACAGGTGGTATATATTTGTTGGTGTCGGAGTGATGCAGCGCTTAAAGAACATACGATTTAATGAAATGAACATGTCCGTTTAATTCAAACTGTTCTAACAACTCATCTTAAGAGGATGTTCAGTGTTTAGAATCACCGTCTGATTTTTAATGCAAATTTAATTGTCTGTAAACAATTGCTGTCACCGGAAAATGAAGGTGGTTTCTCTTTTTTTTTTGGAACTCTCCTCTCAGGTGACGCGTTGATGCTGCCTTGTGGTTCCTCTTCCTGATCTATTTGTTTGTTTTGTTTATTCCATCCGCTATGGCTGTTCACTCTCACGTTCCTGTCAGGCCTGTTTTTCCCTCCCTTTACCCTCCTGGCATGAAGAACGCAGTTAAGGATCCGCAGTTAAGGATCCGCAGTTAAGTATCTCCCTCCAAATCTGTGGCCGGAGTTACAGGCCGTGATCTCAGGGAAGATTTTGTTAACACATGAGCTTGGCGCTTAATCTGACTCACTTCTGTTGTACAAATGCGTTAAATTAGGGACTGTCTGCTTTGAGTGTGTGATATAATGTTAAAAATAACAGAATAAAAGGAAAAGTTCACTGTCGATATGTTTATTTTTCATGAATATCTCATCACATACACAAATAATTTGCATGCTGCATATTGTTCAGTATTCATCTTTATTTCTGTTCCTCATCCATATCTTGTGTCCAACACTCACGGTGGGACGGAAACAGACGTGCTTTAGCCGTGTTTTGTGTCGTCCGAAGGTTCGAAATCCGTCGAGGCATTGATCGATCGGACACGAGGGGGTCTTCAGTCATTTAAATAGACAATCTGCATGATCTTGCTGTCACTGTGAGAAGGTCATCTGCCCCCCCCCACCCCCCTTTGTTTGACGAGTCTTTGTGTGCCGGTAAATCGACTCAGAGGAAAGCCTTTGAAGCCCCTGCCCCCGTCTGCGGACGGCCCGTCACTCGGCCTGGTTGGCAGGACGCCCCTTGCCCTCCCAACCTGCCCTGTGTCTGCCCTCCAGTCTGACCTCCATGTTGTGCTCCGAAAAGCTTGCGGGACCCACACGCCATTCAGTGCCAAGCCACTGTTGGCTTAGAACATTCACACTGTCACAGTGGTTACAGAAACTCCTTATTCTCCTACTGCTACTGGTGTTTAATCATCACTCATGCAGCTCCGGAAAAAATTAGGAGACCACAGCACAATTTTTTGTTTCACTCATTTCTAAATATGTGGGTTTGCGTCTATGAATAATGTGTATTTTTTTGCTTCTCATTAATGAAGGGCTTCTTCTTTGCTTTACGGGACTTCGGTCCTGCTTCTAGGAACCTGATATGAACTGTCCTAGCAGTGCACTTCACACCTGCACTTAATGTTTCCCGTTCCTTTTGAAGGTCACTTGAGGTCATTCTCCCATATTTGAGGCACTGCCAGATAAGTTGACAGTCATCTCTGGCATTATTAAGTTGCTTCCGCCCTCTACCTGGCTGGTTTCTGGTCGTTCCCAGTGTCTCCTGCTTCAACTTATTCTTGTTTACTTCTGTCTTAGAACCTTTGAGCCTGGAATCAGCTTGATGCTCAGTGTAGCCTCTGCCAGCGGAACCAGAATTAAACCAGGATTTAAAAATGCACATTTAAAAAAAAAATATAGAGTGGTATTTAAATTTTTTGCACATCTGTATATACACACATATCGTATTCCTGTTTAGAGTGCCAGTTTATTTCCTCCATACATTTTCCTCTCTCATCTCTTTTTTCACTGATCAATTCTTTCCCTCTTTCCTCCTCTCTGTTTACCATCCACGTCTTCTCTCCCTCACCAAACAAATGACACGCTGTGGGGGGTTTTTGCAACACGTCCCATGCACTGCGTGTTGCATGTTTCTAAACCTCGTCCCCACTGAATTTTCGCTTTACGCCAGGATGTCTATGAAAAGTACAGGCGATGAAACGTACGCGCTCTTCGAGACCTGATCCGGTGCCAAACTCCAGACATTATACCACGGAACACGTGTGATTAATGTCTCCAAGTCAGAGACCATTTCAGAGAATCTGAAAAGTGTCTGGAGGCTATAGTACACGTAATACGACAGCACTGTTTGCTAATTGGTTTAATTTTTTTTTCCAGAGTGGTGCAAGGAAAAAGAAAAAAAAAAAGATATTTGCTCAAGTAGGAAAGCGAGGCCTCGTATGAGCATTTATTTGGACATTATGTTGAATGTCATTTATTTTGTTTTGCGCTGTGGGAGGAGAAATGTCAAAAGTGACTTAAATTGAATTAAATCTCCCATTTGCAGGCATTTCCTGCCCGAGAAATCCTGTCTCTGCAGTAAAACCTCCGCGGCAGCCTATACACGGCATTTATAGTGTTCTCAGACCGAACGCGAAATAATTCTTACCCCATTAGAAACACAAACGTGGCATTGGAGAAGATTGTAAACTGGCGAAATATAGTGCAGACTGTCCTCGGGGGCTGGGGGGAGGGCAGGAACATGGGAGGGGGGTGTACAGAGAGGGGGGGGGGGAGGGGAGAGAGAGAGGTAGAACTGAGTTTTGATGATCCTTTAACAAGGCAAAACCAGGTATTCTCCAAACTCATACCCTGCATACAGCCTGGGGTCTGAAGAGCCACCCTGAAAGTTGTTTCTCAGTTTTAGCGGTTATTCTGTCCGAGGTCGTGATTCCTGGCCTGCGGGTCAGACTCGGCTCTGCCAGTGATTACTGCCTGCACTCCTGCACTATGCTTCACTTTAGGGAGTCCGTACTGCTTTCCGTTGCCATAGAGTGCCCATCCAACAGAAGGTTGGTTCATTTGGTTGTCGAGGGTCAGTCATTTTTTTTATGGGGAAACAGGAATGTTACCATTGTTGTTTATGTGTTTCTGGAACATTCCAACAAATGTCAAACATAAATGTTGGAGACAAATGCGATGCGGTTGAACTCTGCTGGCTTTGTGATGTCAGTCACGCCGTCGGGTCGGAAAAAATTAGGCCTTTCTCGGCCGTCGTGGCCGTCTCCGTCCGTCACTTGGACGCGAGCGGCGCCAGCAGATGAATGGCGGCGGAACACGGACAGCTCCGCGCCCGTGCTGAAAGTCGCCTTTTAGGTACGCCGCATTACCCCGGATAATTCGCGGAGTGAGAAACGGAGATGGGCTGCCAGGGCGGAGCGCTGGAGGGGATCCGCGCTCCTCCGTCCCTGTGATGCATCCCGGGATGTACGGCCAAATGTAAGGAACGGCGCCGGATGACAGGAACGGGGTCCGGCGACAGGAAGAGACCTCAGCCATACTGCTCAGTCACGCTCTGGTTGCCAGCCAAGGATTGTGAGCGTGGCTGCATGGTCAAGTCAGCACATGGACCCTTTCGGAGGGATCACTGGTAATGCGGGTCCGTGGATGACAGTATACGGCCTTGATCTCTGCTCTATCGGCAAGTTTGTTTGTTTGTGTGTGATTTCTCTGTGCTTGGGCCTGGGTTGGCCCACACCGTCTGTGTGTGCACGTGTCAGTCACCGTGGATACCGCTTTCATGGTAACGCCGCGTCTCGGCACTGATTCCTGGCCGGGGCTCGCCCGTTCTGCCAGATAATTGTCTTGGCTCCCGTTCTGCCTGCCCCATTTAGTTCAGACTTGCTTAAACTGTTTCAAACGGTAATCTCCGAAGGCTTATCGCGGAGCCAGAACTCCCGGGTCAAGAAACATTGTAATTCTGATTGATTAAATGTCGTAAATGAGCACATTTTAGCGTAGTAAAGCTAACATATTAAACTCGGTGTTAAATTTGCTCATTCCTATAATAAAGATTACTTTTTTATTACCGTATTATCAAGGGCTCATCAAGGATTTATATGGTATCTTAAGTAATAATTGTAGTTTCTGTTATAAATATTTATTTGGAAAGTTTACAGTGTAACTTATCGATTCCCAGCCTGACTGTGGTGTACGTCCAGTTTGTTTTCGTTTCCCAGCATTCCTAGCGTTTCCTCTGAGGTCTCCAGTTTCAGTCCAGTAACATGCTGTCTGGAAGGTCGGCCTCACTGTATTTCCCATAGTGCCTGACTTTTGTCGCCCTGTGATGACCAGGCACCTATTCCAAGGTGTCAGGTTCTTTATGGGGTGCACTACGACCCCAGTTTGACCCTTGGATAGTATTGCATTAGTATTCAGGAAAAATAAACAGATGTTACATATACAGAAGCAGTCTCTTCATTTTAGAATAATTATAAAGACACCAAAACTGTAAAATAGTATAGCAGAATGAGATCTATCAGAGTCAGATTTACTGGTGAAGTGTGTTAACTCACACAAGGAATTTGGTCCCGGCCAATGGTGTCAAGCCATGTACAGATAATATACAAGACAAGTAATATACATAAAGTGCTATGGAATTATGCACTGACCAACACAAGTATTGAACTAAAAAAAATAATATTTACACAGCTCTGTGGGTTGGGACTCAGAAGGTTGCTGGTTCAAATCCCATTGTCAGCAGAGTGATCCCATCATTGAAACCTTGAGCGAGGCCCTTAACCCCAATTGCTCCAGGGATTGACTGACCCTACTGTCTCCTCTACGCCGTTTCATGTCCTGAAAGAGGTTCCACATATAAGCTGAGCTCTCATTGGCTGCTTTTCCATCACTCTCTGGTCAAACTCCTCCAAAGCCATCTGTACTGTGTTTAGGTCAGGTGGCCAGGTCATGTGATGCGGCACTATCACCCTCCTTTGTAGGGGGCTTGGCGTGTCCAAACTTTTGACCGGCACCATAGATAATACACATAATTTGTAAATTTATGCTCCCTCAAATGACCGTTTCCGCCACACACAGTGTGTGTGGCTAATAGGAAACATAACCTACGGAATTTCTGTCGTTCTATGCGCCACATGCTTTCAACGACGGTAAAAAGAGCATTAAGATCACGGCGCGGCCTTCAGATCCACTCTCCAGTGATACCCGAGCAGAGCTGCAGGGAGTGAGTCCCGATTCGTGCCTTCAGATAAAACATCGCGGCATCTTCACATCGGCACCAGCCTCCCCTGTCTCCCCGGCCTTGGCGTGACGTGACAGAGCGCCTTATAAGGGCGTCCTGTTTAAAGCGACGGAATATGTTAGCTTAGCTGTGCAAGCCCTGTTCCAGCCATACCTGCCAACACCCCGATAGGACCCAGGCTCATACACCGGAGCTTAAAGGGGAGGAAGAGTATCTAAGGTGTATCTTTCCCCTGGTATGCACCAGTGCGGGTACCAGTTAGCTGTGGTTTAAAGGGACTTTCAAAGGGAGTCTTCTGAGCTATTTTCATATTCCTCAGAATACGTTGCCAGTCCTATAACTAGGTCAGCAAGTAGGCTTGGATCAACGGGGAAATATCGTGTCCTGCTTCACATCCATAGGAAGAGTCCATAATCTGCTCCGTGATTGGTCCACCTCTTCCCTCCATAGCCGCGGCTGTGCCTCGCCACGTCGCTCACACTGTAGCTCGATAAGTCCTGAAGGTGCGGTCCGTATCGATTCCAGTGGGTGGGTCTTGGCATTTCTGCCGCATCTGTGCATTTATGACACTTGACAAAGAGTTGTGTGCTGGATCGCCCGCATTTTCATGCAAGGTAATTTAGTCTAACAAGACGTCGAGGTCTCAGTGTCCGTTATCCGAGTTTTCCAGTTCTAGGTCTTTAGCCGTGCGCGGTGAGGAGCACTTAGGTCTCAGTCAGGCTCAGATCGATGTGATGGTGCATTATTTTAGCTTTGCCATTTTATTTCTTCATTGTTTTTCATCTGTGGTGCAGCATTTGGCAAATTAAACTGGCATCATAATGCAGAACGTGACAAAGCCTGGATGGTGGTGTCCAGATACCCCCCCCCCATTGTGTGAGCTGTAGTACGGTCTCTCAGACTGGGATGGCTCCCTGCTTTTATTACATCACTCACATTGCTGTCAAAGTCTCTGTCACTTTTACACTGGTAGACGGGGGAGAATTTGTGCCTGACGAGTAGGGTTATGGTGCATTTTGTCACTTTTGGTCTCCTGTATGTATGAAAAATCAATGTGGTGCTTCCCTAGAGGGGTGACGTGATTCCGGGACGTGTTGCTTCTCCTATTTCTGAAAAAAAATTTAAACATCCCATGAATATGGAGAGGGAAAATGATGCTTTAAAACTCAGAGGTGTCTGACAGAAACCTTCACCCCTGAATTGTGTCTGTCTGAGACAGGCTTGCATTTATTAAGGTAACTCACCTGTTCAAGTCATTTTAAAATTCTCCGCACGGCTTGAGCTCGACAATGAACGCACCTTAAGGAATAAACTTCCCTTAAACTTCATTGCTGAGACGTACAGCTTGAGTGTTTTGTTTAGAGGGGGCGGTCCTATTAATAAGGGTGGTGTATGACTCAGTGGATTAGAGAACTGTAGCTATGTCCGGAAGGTTATGGGTTTGAATCCCAAGACTGACAGAGAAATAATTTCACCATTGGTCCCTTGAGCAAGGTCCTTAACCTAGACTTCTCCTGGTGTGTCGTATTCTGGCTGCTATCTGATCCAAATTTTTATTTCACGTCAAACATAGATCTTTGCTAATAAATAATTGCTGGATATACAATTTTTGGTTTCCAAAAAAAAAAAACGCATAGAGTCTATGGAGACTGGAGTCTTTAGACTTGGTCTGGTGAGTGTTACTCTTTTCTAGGGGACACTACGAATTGAACTACTCCATCTCCTACTATCCTGTGGTAGAGACGAGGTCAATGGGAGAGATGAAGGTAATGTTTGAGAGGCGAGAGGAAGAATGGATCCACCTCACAGACAATTTTATATTAGCTTAGAAATGAAAAGCTGGAATCGTTTGAGCTTCGGAAATCTAATATACCGTGTGGCAATGAGATGAGGATATCTTTTCAAGTCTTCGAATCCATACATTTGGTCTATTTTAACCCCCGTTGTAAATGCGATATAAAAATGAATTTATGTCTAGTCTATTAAAGATGGATCAGGGGGCCTATTCAGGGAAAGGCGAACGGTTCGCCAGATCACCTGAACATCAAATCACTGGAAAAGCTGAAGGGAAAAAAAAACCCCGAAAAGTATTACTTTGATTTGACAATTATGCAGAACGGGGCAGCAAAGAACCCGAATGAGCATAATGTTCTCCACATTAGTTGTCTGAGACTGAGCGAACACAATAACTATGCTGAAAAACCGGGGACTTCTGTGTGTTTTTCCAGACAAAAGAGATTGATTTTGCTGACGAATTAGCCCACCTGACTGCCGGCAGGTTGCATGTGGATGCATTCAAAGAGTATTTTTTTTTTTTTAATGCATGCAAAGCCTGTTAATCACTACATGACCCTGCAGTATGAGTCTGTTTATAATGCTCGTTGCATTTTCTGCATTTAGATTTGAGCATTAAAAATGTGCATCAGCAAGTCTGCAATCAATTAGTACCTAAGATCCATCCACGGCAATAAGGGTGTGTGTCAGTTGTGTGAAATTGACTTGCATGCGCTTTCTGGATTCCCACTGGCGTGCAGTGTGAGATGTCATCTCAGGCACTGCGTCCCACTGGGTAGGCAAAACGCCAGTGTGGCTTCCCGGGGACGAGATGCCGCACTGCCCTCCTATTGGACAGCGTGGGGCGAGCGTCCTGGCGGCTCACTGACAGATTACTCTGCTCCAGGCCCGCCGAGTAACGGGGGTGTAAAGGCCGCCAGATGCTGGACGTGGGCCAAGACGCAAGGTGGGAGAGGGAGGGGTTAAGGTGACTGTCCATCAGAAGTACATGGCAGAAGGCTGAACATAGGGACCCGCAGTCGTACGTCCGAGGAGGACACTTTACCAAATAAACAACCAGCATTACAGAATAGAACGGTAATGCTTTATGGAAATTGTCTTTTTGTCCATGCTATCTCTCTCTCCATGAGATGCAAATCAGGGTTAAGGGCCTTGCTCCAGGGCCCAGCGGTGGCATCAGTCTTCCGGCCCTGGGATTTGAACCAACGCCCTTCCGATCATGGACAGTAACCCAGTCCAAACCCGCTGAGCCACACACTGCCTCCACGCAGGGGTGCTGTAGTCTTAAAATTTGGCAGGGCCAGTCCAGACCAGTCCAACTGGAACCTAATTGGACTGGTCTGGGTTGGAGGCCCAATATGATTTCAGGCTTTCATTAGCTCCAAAATCTCAAGCCCCCCGCCCCCACATACCCACAAATGTTATTGTATAAGAAGCACAAGGACCATATGACTGGGGGAGTGGGACACAGTAGGTATTCTCAGGGGCGGGGGATAACATGGGCGCCGGGCAACCATGACAAATGCAGGAAGTAGGATGAACGTCAGGGTCCGGACCGGATTACTGTGGCTGGAAGAAAACAAAAGGCAACTATTTATAGGTCCTGTTTGCGAGGAACAGGTGCAGGACGGTACTTGCGGCTCCCTGTCGCCCTTCCAGCACACCTGTTCCTGCGTGAGGAGAATGTCGGAAAAGATGTGTAAATTATAGTGGACAGTCATACAGCAAATAGGCAACATGGAGGAACATTCAGCTAGCTGGGTATTAAAGGGGGTAAACGGTATTTCTTAATACTGATGAGAATAAACATCCATCCATCCATTGTCTATAACCACTTATCCTATTCAGGGTGACGGCGGGTAAGGAGCCTACGGGTGCATGGCGGGGAACAACCCAGGATGGGGTGCCAACCCATCACAGGGCACACAAACACACACACACACACCATTCACTCACACCTATGGGCAATCTGGTAACTCGATTAATCGCAGCATGTTTTTGGACTGTAGGGGGTAACCGGAGGAAAGCCCACGATGAAACAGGGAGAACATGCAAGCTCTACATACATAGAGCCATGGCGAAGACTCGAACGCGGGTCCCAGAGGTGTGAGGCAACAGTACAAACCGCTGATGAAGTCGTGCTGTCCGCGAAATTCCTTGATCAACTACCCATATTCAGAAATGCAAACTCCTGCGAAATTCAACTACAGCTACAGACGTCCTGCTACGTATTTGCCCACGTCTTTAATGATCCGGTGAAGTGTGGCACACCAGGGCACTTCCAGCGCCGGGGCGACCGGGGCGACCGGGACGCCGGAGCTCAAGTGCCAGTTTATGGTTCTTGACTACCATTTCACCTAGAGGAACATCGCTTACAAAAACTGGAACGAACGCCCCCCTTGGGAGTTCATTACAGATTATCGCGGTCACCCGAATCCCAGGCCTCCAGTTCCACTTTTTCGACCAGAGGATCCACTTTAAATAGTTTGCTTGGTGCCACCTGGGTGTCTCCGGCCCTGAAGGATCCTGACCCAGGTGTCCTGCTTCGCCGCGTCGTAATGAAGAACCGTCGACGGGACTGATTGAATTTTTAACAACGCTAATGCGGAGATTCCCTCTGACCCTTTGGACCGTTAGTGCTCTGTGACCGTTTTGCACGAAACGTAGAGATCTGAGCTGCCAGATAATCTGATAATAGTAATCTGAGTGGCACTTCTTCTGGTATACTTATTATTCATTGACTGCAGTAATGTGGTACAGTTAGGGGTTTATTATTATTTATCAGTTAATGTTGCGCTACATTGTTATTGCTAAATTGCTGACATAAAATGCGTTTTACAAATTATGTGTCACCGGCGTTCAGTGAGCTGCAGTTTAGTCTCTCCCAAACTTAAACCAAACTCCTGAAATGATAACAGTGATGTGCAGATACTGGACTATAATAATCACCCTCAGGGCTACAGACACAACAGTCCACAGTTATTCCCTAACAGCGACTCAAGAACAGGTAGCCAGAAACTTGACAAGTAGTCAAGTACTCAGTCAACAACATTTCCTGGCAAAAACTTTCCTTAAGAATATCCGAATTACCGGAATGAGTCATTACTGAACGTGGGTCCTAACCGAATCATTAAAGCAGAACAATCACTGAACCGTTTTAAGCTCATGACAATTTTTCTTACTAGTTCTTAATTCCAAAGAAATATCTAGAGTTCGTTTCGTTTGAGTATTAATTTTGCGTTCTTTCATTTTCAAACTCCCATGTACTGGAATGTAGAGCTGTGATACTTATCAGTATACAGTGTTACACTGCATTCACACATTGGCGATAAAAAAACGACGCCCCCCCTCCCCCCCCCCCCCCACACACACACACACTCCCCCTTGTCACAGACACTCTCGGGATCTCCCTGGGCTTTTATTTATTTATTTCCTTGCTTATTTGTTGGCTGGCTCCGGCCCGGTTCTGAAAAATGAGGCTGTGATGTATGGTTTCTCCTCTGAGACTCTGCTTCAAAGCGTATTTGCACTCTGAGAGGCGGTGCAGGGGACCGCAGCTGTCCGTGGTGCTGAAATATGTTTGCCGCGGTCGTGTGTTTGCTGGAGAGAGGGGGGGGAGCATAGGAGTCGTGGGGAGGCAACCCGCTACAGCGGCTGGGAGACACAGTGGCGCGGAATGTTTTCGAGTAGCAACTAGCTATGGTGTTTCTCAATCACCACCCCCTCCCCTCCGCCATTGGAGCCTATCCCCCCCCCCCCCCCGCCCCCCCATCCATAAAAGAAACATGCTATAACATCACCAACAGCCCCACTGGCAGCAGTGGTGTCTGCAGAAAATTTCAATTGTGGTGGCCATGGGGGGGGGGGGGTAGTTATGCTTTTGGGGGAGGTCGCACTGCGCTTCTTCTACGCTTCCGTTTACGAAATAAAATTATGCGTTTGTATTATTTTTGATGAGGAGTGGCTACAGGGACATCACCCCCACACCCCCCCCCCAAGCCATCACTTAGATCAGCCCCTGATTGGCAGTTATATTGACCCCCCCCCCCCCACATTTTGTATGGCAGAAGCCCTGTTGCTTTTTATAATTTTTATGTATGTCTGTGTTTGTGTTAAACCCTGAAAATTCCTTACTTTTGGGGAGATTTTTTTCGGTCCCCATTTGGGTAGATACGCCAATGTCTGTGTGTGTGTGTGTGTGTGTGTGTGTGTGTGTGTGAGAGAGAGAGAGAGATGGAGAGAGAGAGGGCAGAGTGGCGGCTCTGAGGCTGGGGATCTGTTCCAGCAATTGGAAGGTTGCTGGTTCGAATCCCATGAATGCCTGGATCCTACTCCATTCAGCCCTTGAGCAAGGTCCTTAACCTGCACTTGCTTCATCCTGGGTATGACGTTAATCTACATCCAGCCCTGCAAGCAGGTCCTACTTCTTCAGGGAAGAACGTGAGGGTTGGTGGCAGGATTGGCACTGCAGCCACCAGAAAAAAACTCACTCTGGTCCATTCAGACTAGTGTGGTGCTGAGGTGTCACCCACCACACGGCTGCACTCAGGTTCTCATCCCTGAGCTGGTTTGTTGTGTTGTGGGTGCAGCAACGCGCTATAATCAGTGCATGATCCTTACCTCTCATTTGGATAACCTCAGTTTGGTTAAGCGTGTTGTGATTGGGATTAGGGTTTCCCCCATAGAAATAAATGGAAGGTCCCCATTTAGATAGGAAGACCAACTTGTGTGTGTGTGTGTGTGTGTGCGTGTGTGTGCGTTTGTGTGCGTGTGTGTGCGTGCGCGCGCATGCATTTTTGCAATTATTACATAGTGGGGACCAGATTTCCCCACAATGTGGTAAAAACATGTAACTTTTTATCTTGTGGGGACCAAAGAAATGTCCCCACAAGGAAAACCCCAGCTTTATACAAATTTTCCATAGAAATTAATTTACCGTCCCCACAAAGAGATGAATCGAAACGTGTCTATATTAGGGCGCAATTCCACCTCTTCTTAAAATCAAGACGACAGCAGGGTTAAAATAATATATGTGGGAAAAACTTTAAATAAGCAAGTCTGCTCATTCATATATTTAAAGGATATTTGTAGGTTTATATCTAACTGCTGTAGTATTTGCCCCCAAATAATGTCGTTCAGTGTTTAAATAGGCTGCATAACAAGAAACACTCAATTTTAAAAATATTAGCCTACAGCCTAATTAATAGGACAAAAGTCATGGGCAGCTTTAAGACAGCAGGTCACATGACTGAATGTATTTGCCAGGGGGGTATAGAGGGGTGGAGCCGCGGGAGCACTGTCCCCAGCCGAAAGCCGATTGGCCGGCAGAGTGCCCCTCCCCTTACACTCACTGATTCAAACCATATCATTGGCTAATGATAAGGTTGGCCTCTCTTATGTCCTCCCACCTAAAACAAATTCTTTGGACTGCTGGAGTCCATAAACGGGTAGAGCATGCAATCTCACTCCGGCATCTTCCAAACGCTCTTTCGAGTGACAGTGAAAGCCCCGTATTTACTGCCCCTGCATGATGGGAGATGCCTTCCATTCTGCTTCGTACAAAGTGCCGGACTTGGTGCTAAATCAGTCCTGCCCGTCTCTACTGGGCCGGGCCCATCTTTTCATTATCTCTGAAAAGCCACCGTTCACATGCAGCGGAATACGGCCCTTTGAAAACGCCCGTGTCTCAAAGATGCAATTCTCGCGTTCAAAAGAACCGACGTAAAATGCAATTAAGGACCGAAAATAAAGTGTCTCTCTTCTGCGGGTAGGAAGCGGAACTCGGACACAAGCCACCATTGATTGATTCTGTTCAGGATTTGTTATTATTGAATTAGTATTTGTGCTTTTATTTCCGTTTTGGTCTGTAATTGGCGTGAGTTTGGCCTTGATGGAACCATAAGGACATTAGTGGGGGGGCTCAGGGCTGGTATCTGGGGGGTGGATCGGATGGGGGGGGGAGTAAGGGGATAGGGGGCTTGCTCCCTTTTCTAACAAGCACCTCTACCTCACTCTGTCTCTTTCCTTTCTAATCCTATGGCCCCTCCCTCCTAATCCCCCACCCAACCCTTTCTGTATATCTCCTCATCCCTGCTCAAGCCTTATTTCCTATATAAATTATTTTGAGAAATTCACTTCAGGAAACTTTAAATTCTTTTCCACGTGTCTGACACAGAAGCAGCTCCGCTGTTATATGGGATGTTATTGTATGCTTTGGGTGTAGCACCTTTCACGTATTACTCAGCGTCCGACACTATAATAGTGTAATTACATTTTGACAGTGCTCCTCAGTGTGAAAAGTGTGCTTGCTGTGAAGATGAGCCGGGTCCATAGATAACCGGGGAAATGTCTGCTGGTGAAGCTTCCGTGTCGTGATGTGTAGATTTGAAACACTGGAACACTATGATTTTGATATGCCACAGTGGGCCTCCGCCTCTGTTGTTTAACACCGATGGGGAGTTAATTTTGCGTGGTGAGACATGGTCAAACAGTACGTGCGTCCCCTTTAAATGACTGCCCACTGACTGTGTTGGATCTTTAACATGTCCATGTACAAAATGTAAGAATAGGAATGATTTGCAGAGATGGGTAGTTCAGGTCCAGAGAGTAAAAGTCCAGACCGGGATTTTGTTTCAACCTACCAGTTGAGTACTATGTTACTGTGAGTCTCTATGCTCCACTGGACGGTTGAAACAAAATCCCGGTCTGGACTTTTACTCTCTGGACCTGAATTACCCAACTCTGATGTTTTGTTTAGAAGATGCATGTGTCCAAGGTGACTTCCAATACTGGACTTTTATCTTTCCCACTATAGAGCCGGATATATTACCGAAAATCCAGGTTAACAGTCATAATCAAGGACACTGCGGCCAGGGACCACGCTAGAGCCATCAATTCCGCCGTGTCGGCGTGTTCTTAACTTTAAGGGAATATGAAAAACAGAAGGCTCATTCATTGTTGGGGTAAAACAATATCGCCGGAGCTCTAATTTGCGGGTCTCCTTTTCGATGGCGGTACGACGGTTAAAATAACTACCGGCGTATGTGACTTTCATCCGACGGTGTCTGTCGACAAGGCCGCTGAGGCGCCGCGAGGGACCTAGAGGAAAGACCTGAAGGTCCTGCCAGGGGAATAAGGAAAACAGAGAGATGCAAAGCAGGCCCGTCAGACCTGGGACAAAATTACTTCAATTGGGCCCCCATGATGCACGACCCCTCCCACCTGGTCCTTCTCCTGGGCCCCGGGAACCTGACACAAAGACACAAAGACACAAACACAAAGGACACGGGTAAGACCAAGTCTGGCACTGGCAGTAATGATCCTCATGACGGCAATGCATTTGTCCTTTGTCTAACTCCATTGTTTAACCATGACGTGTTGCTGTAAACTACTCCGGCCGTGCCGAAGAGAGACCGTAATCACCTGCCAGATGGTTTTTGTGTGCACCCACCCATTCTCTCCTATCATTTATTGGAAAAAGTGAACGATTTAGACTCCGTGGAGCAGATCTCAAACCCGAGAACCGACGATTTGCTGTCAGCCTGGCCATCAAGGGTCTATTACCGGAGCTCATGCGCCGCCGACATGGCAGAAAGACAGTGGGGTACGAAGGCGCCCCACCTATCTGGCTAAATAAGATAATCAAAAAGGCTTTGTGTACCAGTCACAGAACCTTGATAAGATAAATGAAGTTATATATTTATAATCTCGCAGGAAAGCAAGGATTCAAGGTTAGTGATGCATCTCTTTTTCTGATGAGAAATTTTCTGAAAGTGTACAATCCGCCCACAACCTTGATAAATGACGTGGAGCGAATCTCAGGGCGTTTTCTTATTTATTTATTTAACGTTTCATAATTTATCGAATGTGTCAGACTTTCACCTTTAAATGGCAGCCTTGCCGCAGTTAGCACTGCACGCGGGTTCCTCCTGTCATCTTGATGGGTTTATATCGGAATGCGGCTCGCGTCGGACCCGATCTGCGCATCGGCACGGACATGCCCCCAATGCATATCGTGTGTGTTGTTCAAAGCCAAAGGGACGCTCTTTAGGCTCCGTGGAAGCGCATTTCGACACTCTCTGTAGCTAAGCTGGTAAAAGAACGATGAGTCAGTAATGATGCTTGTAGTAATTGTGTTTAAATTGGCAGTAGGCCAGCAAAGTGAGAAAGGCACTTTCATTTATCACCACCAATGAACACTAATAATCCTATCTACATAAAATGTTGAATATAAAAAATAAATATTACATTATTATAAATGTAGCCTTATGGTTTCAGAAAATAAATTCTGTATTTGTTGTGTAAATTTGTTGTGCTTTAATGTCTTAGCCGTAGTGCATAATGTTATAAATTGCCCATTTGTCGGAAATAGTTCATGGTGGCTCAGTGGGTAGTGATGGGATAGTTCTGGGCTTTGGGGTTTGAATCTCTGCTCTGTGCATTTCGAGCTGACATGTCCTCTTCTCATATGTGTTTCCTCCCACGCTAGACCCCATCCAGACTGTCCACTGCCCTACAGTATGATGGACTGGTGTCCCATCCAGGGCGTCCCCTGCCCTGTGTCCTGTGATGGACAGGCGTCCCCTGCCCTGTGTCCTGTGATGGACGGGCGTCCCATCCAGGGCGTCCCCTGCCCTGTGTCCTGTGATGGACGGGCGTCCCCTGCCCTGTGTCCTGTGATGGACGGGTGTCCCCTGCCCTGTGTCCTGTGATGGACGGGTGTCCCATCCAGGGTGTCCCCTGCCCTGTGTCCTGTGATGGACGAGCGTCCCCTGCCCTGTGTCCTGTGATGGACGGGCGTCCCCTGCCCTGTGTCCTGTGATGGACGGGCATCCCCTGCCCTGTGTCCTGACTCTGAATAGGAATATTGCTTTTGAAAGATGAATTTTTACTTAAAAGAGGAAAGAGAAAGGGAATAATTTCAATATGATTCGGTTTGTGAGCTCAGTTATTTACTCGAAGATCAAACATAAAAGGAACCAGAATTGGTAGTTTGGGAGTTTTACTGAAGAACTTCCAATTGCAGATTAGCATGAGTGAAAGAATTTACGCATGTCTCGCTAATTATTCCATGACAATCCGTCTAACAATGCCTTCCGCTGTCCAAACAATATTCTGTGTTTCGTTTTTTCATTTGAGGTGAGAAAAAAATATTTCTCCAAAAACGTTGTTCCAGCAATGTCCATGTTTGGTCCCTTGGTGGACCATTGCTATGGTCGAAACCAGATTCACACGTGTTCTGGATACACAGAAATTCTAATTAAGCCGTGTACATGTGCTGATATCGCTCCAGTACTAAGTATTCCACGTCTTATTCAGAATTCTTTTACAATACCTCTTTATTTGGAAGAAGATATTCAACAGACGGCATTTTACGTGATTAGAATTATTACAGGAATATGTCTGTATTTATGTCTGTCCTCGTTGCATGACAGCTGATTGCGGCACTTAATATTGCAGACCACGAAAGTGTTTTGCATCATCTTAAAAACGGGTTCGGCTCGAGCGGCACAGAGCCAGAGCGGTTTCGACAAACAAAAGCAAATTTGCAAACGTCCTACATGGCAGGCCAACCCACTCCGAGCAGCGTGTGTCTGTGAAGGAGAACCCAGACCTTCTGAAGCTGGAGCCATGGAGACAACAGACTGGAAGGGGACAGCAGGTTCTGGGCGGGATGTTGCGGTCACACTACAGGTAACCGGAATAGAACCAGGCTTGGTGCTGTGGTTCAGGTCTGGCACTGTCTGTGGACTTAACAGTATGGTGGGACAGAATGATATATACAGAAAGACAAATATATGGTACCGTGCAGGGGTGTCGCTGGGCATTTTGGGCCCCTTGAAATCATATCATATTGGGCTCCCAACCCAATCCAATTAAGTTCCAAATTTTTTGGGGCCCCCAGAATCTTTTCCCCCTTTACTGTGCCCCGATACTCTGAAAGTCTTAGGCAGTCAAAGAAAATGTTTAAAGCTATTAATCTGGGTAATAAGAATATGTTTCTTCATTTAAAAAAAACATTTGGAATTTGACATTAGAACATATGCAAATGACGAGCAACTGAATACATACTAACAAGAATTTCTACTCTCCGACGAGTTACTGATATCTTGCTGAATGACTGGAAGAACATCGCTGTGGTCCCCAAACTTCTCCCCCCGGGGGCCACCTCAGTCATTCCATGCATTTGTTGAATTTCTCCACCAGCTCTCTAAATTACTTACTTTTAATCAGTTTAAATAGTCAGTTAGGTATTGATTAGCCATACGAGGTGCGGTAGTGATCGAGTCAAAATATACATGGGTGGATCGGATCATTGCTGCAAATTCTGGGGTGACTTTAAGAGAGGTTTCGAAACGGCTAAGCTGACACACTGTTTCACACCAAGACGAAGATCGTTTAAACATCATTTTCCTTGGCTGCCTTAGAATACAGTGCCTAAATATGTATAGTACAGTACGTCGACCCAGCTGATGAAGGAGCACAAGGTTGGAGGATGGAAGTGTGTAGAGGAACCACCTTCAAGTAAGTTGACCAGGTCTTACTACAGGCTGTGGCATCAGGGCTACAAATAAACGTGAATTTGGCCAAGACTGGAAATCCTGAGATGGTTTACAGAGGAAACAAGTAGGTGATACCAAAGAGATTAATCTGATATCTATAATGACACCATCCCTGCATCCCGCCAAAGGGAGCAGCTTCCCACCTGCCTGTCCTGACAGCTGGACTTTCCACATTTATACCTGCACTGCACACAGTTTTACTTTATAAACTGGGAGTTGGCTGTTTTGGACTTCCTCTGCCGGCCCCTGGAGGACGGGCTCCCCCATTGGGTCTGGTTAGGGTTAGGGCTTCCTCTGCTGCCCCCTGGAGGACGGGCTCCCCCTTTGGGTCTGGTTAGGGTTAGGGCTTCCTCTGCCGGCCCCTGGAGGACGGGCTCCCCCTTTGGGTCTGGTTAGGGTTAGGGCTTCCTCTGCCGCCCCCTGGAGGCCGGGCTCCCCCTTTGGGTCTGGTTAGGGTTAGGGCTTCCTCTGCCGCCCCCTGGAGGCCAGGCTCCCCCTTTGGGTCTGGTTAGGGTTAGGGCTTCCTCTGCTGCCCCCTGGAGGCCGGGCTCCCCCTTTGGGTCTGGTTAGGGTTAGGGCTTCCTCTGCCGGCCCCTGGAGGACGGGCTCCCCCTTTGGGTCTGGTTAGGGTTAGGGCTTCCTTTGCCGCCCCCTGGAGGACGGGCTCCCCCTTTGGGTCTGGTTAGGGTTAGGGCTTCCTTTGCCGCCCCCTGGAGGCCGGGCTCCCCCTTTGGGTCTGGTTAGGGTTAGGGCTTCCTCTGCCGCCCCCTGGAGGCCAGGCTCCCCCATTGGGTCTGGTTAGGGTTAGGGCTTCCTCTGCCGCCCCCTGGAGGACGGGCTCCCCCTTTGGGTCTGGTTAGGGTTAGGGCTTCCTCTGCTGCCCCCTGGAGGACGGGCTCCCCCTTTGGGTCTGGTTAGGGTTAGGGCTTCCTCTGCTGCCCCCTGGAGGACGGGCTCCCCCTTTGGGTCTGGTTAGGGTTAGGGCTTCCTCTGCTGCCCCCTGGAGGATGGGCTCCCCCTTTGGGTCTGTTTCCTCCCAAGGTTTCTTCCTTCTAGGGAGTTTTTCCTTGCCACTGTCGCCTCTGGCTTGCTCACTGGGGGCTTTGGGCAGGGATAATGTAAAGCGCTTTGAGGCAATGAAATGATGTGAAAATGTGCTATATAAATAAATATGAATTTAATTGAATTGAATATCAACACCTGCTTGATTGACATAATCCAAGCAGGCCTAAGTAGAGGCTCCTCATTTACGAAATTTGACCATTCTGTATAGCTACTGCGGGCGTGACGTTTCTGCGTTCTGTACAGCTGCTGCGGGCGTGACGTTTCTGCGTTCTGTACAGCTGCTGCGGGCGTGACGTTTCTGCGTTCTGTACAGCTGCTGCGGGCGTGACGTTTCTGCGTTCTGTACAGCTGCTGCGGGCGTGACGTTTCTGCGTTCTGTACAGCTGCTGCGGGCGTGACGTTTCTGCGTTCTGTACAGCTGCTGCGGGCGTGACGTTTCTGCGTTCTGTACAGCTGCTGCGGGCGTGACGTTTCTGCGTTCTGTACAGCTGCTGCGGGCGTGACGTTTCTGCGTTCTGTACAGCTGCTGCGGGCGTGACGTTTCTGCGTTCTGTACAGCTGCTGCGGGCGTGACGTTTCTGCGTTCTGTACAGCTGCTGCGGGCGTGACGTTTCTGCGTTCTGTACAGCTGCTACGGGCGTGACGTTTCTGCGTTCTGTATAGCTGCTGCGGGCGTGACGTTTCTTCGTTCTGTATAGCTGCTGCGGGCGTGACGTTTCTTCGTTCTGTACAGCTGCTACGGGCGTGACGTTTCTGCGTTCTGTATAGCTGCTGCGGGCGTGACGTTTCTTCGTTCTGTACAGCTGCTGCGGGCGTGACGTTTCTTCGTTCTGTATAGCTACTGTGGGCGTGACGTTTCTGCGTTCTGTATAGCTATTGCTGGTGTGACTTTGCTGTGTTCTGTATACTGGGTATGTAACAATTTCTCATCGTCAAACATCACACATCCTTTCCGGAGTACAACACACAGTGAGTACTTCAATTACCCTAGTGAGTTGAGATGTACGGCTAATTAATCATGTCCCGTTTTTAGTATTCATCTAGTCCGTTTTATGTACAAATTTAGCGCCGGCTGACCATCGGCCAGATCCGTGTTACCGCAGAATAAACACACAAATATTCTTGTGACAGGAAAATAAGGTGAGTTATACTGACAGACATTTGTTGTTTGTCAAGTTTATTGCCATCATGGCGCCAGCTTTGCGAATATATTTTCCTAATTTCCTTATGTTGTCAACAGCACATCTGCTAACCAGCTGGACGTCAAGGGTGCAATAGATTCTTCAGGATTAGATTCTCGTTTTCTCAGAGAGGCAACCTTGCAGGAGACTTCCGACGTGAAGCATTCACATCCTAAACATGGGCTTTGAGAAAAGGTTTTTTTAAAAAAATAAAAAGTCCACATATGAGATCACGGAGCAGGCTGCTAGCCATCGCAATCTGTCATCACCGCTGTCACTGGGAGTTCAAATTGTCTTTTCTTTATGTTGGTATCAGAGATCCTTCTACCACAAATCTTCCAAACTCCTTAGGTGTTTGATTGTGCTGCAGGACCCCTGGGTGCTGAGCATGACCCTGATATCAGGTTCAGTGCTGATGGGAAACGATGACAGTGTTTGAGCTACTAATAGTATTTTGAATGCAGAAGACTTGGCCCCTGTTTACACTCGGGTTTAAAACGCGTCTTCAGCGATCGGCTCGCAAGTCGACAGCCGGGACACTGGGCCGTTTACACCTCCAAGATCTCCAACTGACCACCTGTGATCAGATTTCATTACCGCCTACGTCACTTCTGCAAGGAGGTCAAATGGCCCCTCGCACAGTTATCATGACATCCTTGTTGGAGACGCATGAGGATGCAGCAATAACACAAGAAGACAACAACTGCATCCCAGACCACCTACGCTAGTGGTTTGAGTGATCAGATCACGGTGTGCCTTGGTGGTCGCGTACACTTGTGTTTAGCACTGATCAAAGGTAGTCAGCTGACCATCTTGGAGACATAGGATAGACAAAGGCATAAACGGCGCTCAAGACACATTTTAAGACTAAGTGTGAACTGGGGTTTAGACGGACCATTCTTTAGAAGACAATGTTTTAGAAAAGTAAATATTGCAAATGGAGCCTCTCTCTCTCTCTCTCTCTCTCTCTCGGCCCAAGTCCACTTGGGAAAACTGTCAGAAACATATTAACCATCCAATATGTTGACAATGACCTGCTCTTTCTCCCCCTCCTGAGGACATCAGCTGCAAAGGACGCATTCGTCAGACATGACATGAAAGACATTATGGGGTCACAAAATTAAGTACAATTAAACCTCGACGAGACAGGGGTTATAATTACAGGTGCTGAAGGTCTGGGTGAAGAGGGAAGAAACCAGCGAATCTTCAGTATGGCATCTTGGGGCTCCTTGTGATCCAAATTTCCCTTTCACACTAAATGCAAAGAAAGATTTTAAAGAAAGATTGCAGAGTTTTTGGTCATTGGTAAATGCATAATTTCTAATGAGCACAGGCTTCAGTGCCAATCCAAATGTATATTATTTCCTTTTCTGAAAGATCCTGATCGCATGCAGTTCGTTATTTATTCAGCAGTAGCTGAGCACAATAATAATAAGACACCTTTTGCCTGAACTGGATTCCGGCAACTATTGCCTGTATGTTTAGAATGAATTTAAAGATTCATTCACTGGATTTTAAAGTATTAAACAGCACAGTATCAAAATTTCCTCAGATCTGCAAATGCTGCTCTGCTTGGAGAAGCAAAAGAACAATGCATGTTTATTTATGATTTCCATTATTCTGCTTGTGCATTTTAACTTTTTTCATAATCAGTGTTTTTTTTTTGCTTTTTCTCCATCGTTGCATGCACTCTGGGCTGTCAGGCAGTGTATGAAAATCGCACAATAAATATAATTTATTATTTATTAATCATCTTTCAAAGCTTTGTTAGCGACTCAGATGACAAAAATAGACGTATTTGAATATCTAAAAATAGATAACGCATTAATAACCATTTGCTAAATACTTAACATGAATTTCATTCCAAGCCAATAAAAAACATCTACCTAAAGTATTTTTAAAGTTACCACAGTGAGTCTTTCATTAACTGCCTGATTGAGTTGAAGCCGGCACGTATCAGACGTTACGTCAGGGCTAGTTTAAGAACGGAGCGACCAGACTGATTTGCAAATAAAATCGAATTAAATGTGGAACATTTTGTCACAAGCTCCTTATTTCAGTTTATCACTTGGCTTTGGTGGCTTAACTGGCTAAACACTAAGACCGCCTGCAAAACACAAAGACACTGACTAAACACAGCTATGCTAAGCACTCAGGCAGCTTCCTAAACCCCTGATTCACTGGGTAAAACACTGAGGCTGCCTCTTAAACCCCGATTCACTGGCTCAACACTGAGGCTGCCTCTTAAACCCTGATTCACTGGCTAAACACTGAGGCTGCCTCTTAAACCGCTATTTACTGGCTAAACATTGAGACTGCCTCTTAAACCGCTATTCACTGGCTAAACACTGAGGCTGCCTCTTAAAGACATTGGCTAAACATTGTCTGCTCAATGCCAAGAGTGTCTGCTGAACACCAACACTGCCTGCTGAACACTAATACAGTCTGCTACACACTAGGACTATCTGTTAAACACCAAGACTGTCTGCTGAACACTAAGACTGCCTGTTGAACATTAAGGCTACTTGGTGAACACCAAGACTGTCTGCTGAACACTAATACTGTCTGCTGAAGACTTAAGACTGCTTGCCGCCACTCGTTTTGGCCGTCCCCCCTGAGGGGGCAGGTACTGGTGTTTTTTTTCGTCTGTTCAAATTTCATCTATAGCAAAGCAAACAATTTGCAAACCAGGTAGCGTGCTTGCTAAGGAATTAGATTTATGGTCTAAGGTTTGTAAGTACAAATTCCATAAGGAAGAGCGCCTGAACACCACTTAGCCAAATTGCCTCAGAAAATATCCAGCTGTATAAATAGGAAAACCTGTGAATTCTCCTCTGGGTAAGTCTCTGCTAGGCAAAAATAATAAGCTACGAACATGATTTATGTTCCACTGGCGATAATCCTATATAAATGGACATCTGACAGACATATGGAGAGATAGAGATAAGTTCACTACAAATGAATCGACAAACAAACAAGCAACTAAACAACAATCAATACTATAGTATTTAGTAGAGTTAGTAAAGTAAGACGTTAAACAGGCTATGAAAACTATAATAAAATAAATTTTAATTCAACGCAGCATTGCTGTTGTTTCTGGCAAACAAAAAAGAAACAATTTAGGAGAAAATTAAGGAAAAGGCCAAAAATGTAATTGGGTACAATGGGTAAAAAGTTTTTTTGTATTACAAGGTATGAAATGTAAAGGTTACTGCACTCCAGGACAAAGTGGGGGGACGATAGTGTATTAAATGGATTAATTTAATGCATGTTTTTGTTGAGAAGAACACAGGTATCAATTTTTACAGGTTCCTCTTCTATCTGTATATATGAATATAATAAATGTAATGGATACAAGTCCGACTCATTAGTATGTCATGTTACCTTTATTCTCTCCAACAAAGGACCATTCTTGTTTATTAGTAACATTTTGATGAATCGCCAACAAGGAAAGGCAGACCTTGCCTAATAGATATATCCAATATGGCTGATCTGCTAAAAGTGTCTACAATTTGTACACAAACACTGACACTATAAAGACAATGAGCTACAGATGAAGGAAGTATGTTTGTCTGGATGTTGAACAGGGCACAGGAAAGAGTGATGGAAGGAGTTACATATTCAGAGGGATAGACTCCAACTGGGCCAGAGCAACCAGTAGAATGCCACTGTGCTTTTATTGGGACTATTAATCTTCCTAATCTACAGAAAAATGGCAGAGATTCTGACATGGATCACAGAGATTTAACAAACTGGCAGCATCTGAACATGACATAGAAATTAGCTTGTGTAACAGACAGCGAACTTGCAGCCATAAGAATTATAAAAAAGACCTGGAGGAAATGGAAGCCCTGGGAGACACCTGGCAGATGAAATCCAGTAAAGGATAAATGCAGAATTCATCTGAGGAGCAGGAACGCGCACCGCAGCTCCTGTGCATGTGGGACACGGCGATAATAGCCGCCCCCTTTTGAGAAATATTTTGGCATTTACATAAACTTGTCCGTGTCTGATGCTATCGTGCCGCTGAGATAAGGAGTCAGAACGTAAACAAGATAGCTGGACGTATCTGTAAGCGGATGCAATTTGAATCCCAAGCAGCACCGCTGAGCCGCTACGATGCTTTGCCAAGATGTCACCTAAAGCCCAGCATAGAACTTTTGTCGCGGCACTTCAGAAAGGATGTTTCCGCCCTGTGCCAGGTCAGCGAAGCAAGCGAGAACGGTCAGCGCCAGTTCACACTTAACAGCTAGAAGAATAGAATGTCCTGATTTTACATGGAGTATTTCTTGGTCTTATTTTTGCAAATGTCATACCACCCTCTGAACAGAGTGCATATATTTTGAAGTTTTGTCTCCTCACATCAGCATGCTTGTTTTGAATGTCTACATTCAGGGTTCAGGATTCTGTCAGTCTTGCTTGCCATACACCATTTTCAGTTTGAACGTCCCAGAAATCCATTGGAGAATCATCTGTATCATCTTCCCAGGCGCAGTCTGGGATCCAGTTTGATCTCGGCTGTTTGCCGCTCCTTTCTAAGGTGCGGTTTTGCATATAGTCACTTCATTGGCTGCCTGGATATTGAGCAAGGAGTTCAAAGGCAGGAATGTTGGAGGACGTGCCTTGTCTTCAAACTGAACACATTTCTGTTCATTTCAACATGATGTTCGATTATAAGATGTTTGGCTCAACGAGCTCTACTGACCTGCAGGCCCCTTGTGAAATGATGTTGGGTCCTTGTAAAAAAAGATGCTAAAGTCGGATATCATGTAACCAGTGATGGCTCAAATCCGTCATTAGACCAGACGTGTGGAGGTACGTGAGAGGCAAGCTAAAGAAAAACCTCACCGAAATTGCGGAATGTAGCTAATTAAAGTCGAATCCATGATGGCATCAATCCTACTGCAGCACCATGTGATCTCAATTAAGAGCTTTGCCCTGGGCGATGACGTAGGCAGTGCCGGTTCTGTCACAATGACTTGCCGTTCATGCATCGTAGGAGGAGGTCTGTGGGTTGTCTGTTTAGATTTGGGAGGTCCCGCATCTCATTCATTCACGTTGCAGAGGCTGAATGGGCACACGGGATTGCTCCGTCCCAGGCAGGCTGAACTCCAAGGAATTTTCTCCCACTTCAAGACGTCTCACCATTGATCTCTCAATAACTGCTCATCTTCTTCTGGCACACAAATGTCACGTGTGTCGTCCTCAACCCCAGTGGCAGATAATTCGTGAGCTGCTTAAGTGCGCTATTTCTTTCCCTTTCCTTAATGAAACCCTACGCAATGCCAGCATCCATCCTGACCACCTCTTTGATACGCATTGACAGACGGAGCAGATGAGTTTCACGTGTCGACGAGTCTCCTCCGTTTATACAAACTGGCGCAAAGGCAATATGTATGTGATTAATGAAAACTTTTAAAGGAAATACTTTCGATCGTGTCCATATTACGCTTTTTCCTGCCTTAGAAATAACCTTTACAAACTGTCATTTCTACTTGTAGCAGATGCCCGTATACAGCAATTAATTAAAATAAATACAAAGCAGTTTTGCAAAATAGCGCTAAAGTGGCGACTGATTCGCATCCAGTATTATTTGGGGGGGGGGAAAGAAGACTGTATATTATTTTAAATTGTGGATGCGAGATGCGCAAATTGATTGCAAGCCGGATGTTATACCCCGCCGACACCGCGGCGATCGGGAGAATATTAACGCGCGTTCAGACGTGCGGCGCGGCGCCTCTCCCTCGCTGCGAATGGTAGCTTCCAACCCGCCTCACATTTCACAAACAGCAGCTTCGCCCCGGATCGTACGCTGCTCCCATGCAGAGTGGTCCCTGTTAAATTTTTAAGAGTGAGCCGACTATTAGCTGTGCACATGATGTCCCTGTACGCGATAAACAGCAATACCCTATCAACTGCGCTATCTTGCGTTATTCACATTTAACTGTTTTAAACCCGCGTTTGTTGTTCAGTTCTTCCAGTCGTTATCTATCTTTTTATTTTCCAAAGACGATAGCTTAAAAAGTCGCGGAGTTATTCCGACCACTAAAAATAGGCATTTAAACGAGAGAAAACAAAAGAAGTCAAGATCGGGTCTGGCGTTCAACGTAAGGAAAGTTTCCGATTGAAAAAGGATAATCCTGTAAGGAAAAGGGGGAAAAACATCGGAGCAGGTAAGAACATGTTTTCATTCATACGGGTGATGTTTAAATACATTGCAGGAGAAACAATGCAAAAAAAAATATCTCCCACTTGACTAAATGAGGTGACCGGCAGCGTAACTGTGTCGTTACTGTATCAAATGCTCTGTCCTTTCATAATACGATATAGGAGATCATAGCGCGTCTGCATCTTTTGTTATGAATTAATATTAGAAGACATGTCTAATGTGCCCGGGATGTCCGCAGCATTTATTAAGGAGTAAGTGGACGACGCTGAATGATTTTTTCTTGCTTTAGTGTGTTTATTAGTCGATCCAGACTGATGTTTTGTACCTAAAACATTAATGACCTCTGTAAAAGCGCAAACGGGTCTCGCATACCAGCACACTGGCGTGTTTTTTTTTCTGCCCAGATGGCAGTGCAAAGCTTCGCCCTCAGTACTTACAGGGTGTTCGCGTTAATTAAGGTGGGTACAGCATCTTGTAAAAGTATCGAGGACCTCTTTGCGATGTCACATTTTGCGTAATTACACAGTGTACGCGCTCCCGTTCTTAACTCCCGTACTTGCACTTCTGAGGGTGAAATATGCTGGTTGCAAAAGTATAATAACAGCCGTGAACTTTGCAGGCAAACTAGGACCATTTATTCATTCCCTGAAAGATTTCTTGCTTTAAGGGTTGACAAACGTCTTGGGTGACGATTATAGGTACAATATTCTCAATAATAAGTGAAGGAGTTTCCTAATCTACCCCTCTGTACCTCTTTGCCTTTTCTTATGCATCATTATTCTGCTGAAAATGAATTTTAGCCCAGCTAGGTTTCCAAGAGACTGAATCTCTTCTACTGTTTGCATACACTTTGTTCTGTCCATCTTTTCCTCAGTCCTAACAAGCTTCCCAGTTCCTGCTGAGCAGAATTATGCCCCAAATCCTCCATGGTTGACAGTATGGATGGTGACGACTTGGTGATACACAGTGCTGGGTTTGTGCCAAGCGTAACAGTTGCTGTTTAGCCTAGAGACTCCCTGTTTAGCGTCAACTGACCCTAACTTTTAAAATATATTAATGGCTTCTGTCTTGCCACTTTGTCTAACATATTTGTTTTTGTGTTGATCGACCTCATGTTTTCGTCCGTCTCCGCTGAAGGGTTGCCGTCATGCTGGCCTTCACCTAAGATTCCTAACTGAAGGCATTGTCTAGGTGATGGGCATCTTCCATGGAGTCAGGATTCGCAGGGCTGTTCAAACTCATCTGACGACTCTGACCTATGATTTAAAATGGTGTTTCATCTCTGTTGCAGTGTAGACTGTTTGGTGTTCATGCTAGAGGCTCTGATTTGAATTCATTACCTACCCCAGTAACCTCACCAAATGGGTGTTAATTTTTTCATTTCATGTTGCAAGGAAGACAATTATTGCCCAACTACACACGGGGCTGAGAATGTTACTTGTTGAAGGTAATTTTGTGCACAGTAATTGTGTAGGTTGCTCATAGTCTCTGCTATAAATTGCTGTTTAGGAGTGTCGTGACAAGCAATAAAACGTGAAAACAGCAATGCTCTGAGTGTGTTTTGTAAGCTATTTTATTTATTTTGATTATTATGTTTTTTGTTTATGTTTTGTTTATATATATATATATATATATATATATATATATATATATATATAGTGTGTGTGTGTGTGTGTATGTATGTATGTATATATATATATATATATATATATATATTCTCAATTATCAGGTTGTGTATGTTCGCCATGTAAGTTCTGAAAAAGTGGAATTAATTGCAGGAATCCTTAGCATGTTAATCATGTTGTACTTAGTACTCTTAAGAGGTCATTAAAACTTAGTCTGTGTGTACGCGCTTAAGACGTGTTTGTAGGCGTATCTTATATAAGAACATTTTGAGCTTTAGACAAACCAAAGAGGGCAGGCCAAACGTGTTTGGATTCACTGCTAACCAAAACGCTGACTGGACTATGGATTTCGGTAGCTGTTGAATAACAAATCCTGTCGGCCATGTTCTTTTGAGATTCCCCTTATGTTCCGAAGTAGCCGGTCCTGCTATTGGCCTCTTGATTCTGTTGTTCATTATCGCTGCATTACAACAGTAAGATTCAACAAATAAAGCAGGCGCCAAGCAGTACAGGGTCACCCTTTATGTAACAGTAATGTTTCATCCTCAGAACAAAAAAAAAAACAACTTAGGATGAAATACAAATGTGATTCCAACTGTAAAACACGGACCGTGCAATTTGTAAACCTTACTATACTAACTGCTTAACAGAATATCACACTCATAATTTAAACAGCTGTCAGGGGAAAGGAGTCATCTTTCTTCTTCTTAAATAGGAAATTAAGTAGCACTGAATAAACAATCAATGGGATTGTGAGAAGTGTAATTTAAAAAATGAACTGTAACTTTTATTTACAGTAGATGCCGGCTGTAGTTGCGTCTCCCCCTGCCTGTGTGTCTGTGTGTATGCAGTCTGCCAGCTCGTTCCATAAGGCTGTAGGGCCAATGGCAGCCTGCCTATGCAAATTTCTGCCCACAATTATTATGGGAGCCATGTAGGTTCAGTCCCCCACCGTGCCTGTTTTGCAGTGTAAATGCCTTTCCTGGGCTTTTGGATATTAAAGTTAATTGCTAAATGTTCCGGGGGAAACAAAGTAATTTGTCTTTTAAGAAAAAAGAATTGAGTGATAATTAATCCCTCCACTTCTGTAACTTCTGACTTTTTTTTTGAATGTAGAATGTTTGTTTTGGGTGAACCTCGTCAAATACTGTAATTTTTTGGAGTTTAAAGGAAACAAAACAGATTTTTAGCACAAGTTTTTTTTTGTTTTTTTAAATTATGGTGAAGTCGCATTTTTTTACTTGAACATTTAACGCTAAAGTTGTAATACTGTTGTCCTGGTGGTCATTTTGTGGCCCAGATGCACGTTATATTGTAAATTCTGAGCATGATTCAAAACTAAGGAATCTCTCCGTTATGATACTTAAGATTGACGGTAGGCGTCTTGTAAACCTTATAAAAATTTTCCATGAGGCTACAGATTTCGTGAAAGAGGGGAGGATTTTCCTAGAAAATATCTTGATGGTGTTGAGATATCAGCATTTTCCAGGAGTGATGGCCCTCTGCATGGCAAGACCCGAGATTACAGTGGTGTTTTTCTTGGGGGGAAGTGGTTTAATGCAAAGTACACGTGTGTGACTGCGGGCTGATATGGGGGGGGGGTGGTAATACTCCTTAAGCCGGCCAGATGCACGAGGGAACGTCCAGGTCCGACAGATTAAGGGATTAAAGGATATATGGTTTGTGCAATATCATTAATGCACCAACAGGCCACCCAGCGAAGGTAGGAGTTCATAACGTATTTCTCAATGTTTTTTTTAACAGCATAAAGATTATGTATATTTTACCTTTTCACCAAGCCGGCTGTAGTTAGGTCTATATATTTAAACCCTTTTTAAAATATACATGCTTATACAGAATGTGCAGGTTGCGCAGTTCACAGTTGTCAAAATGTTGCGTTACTCTCTGGTATCTAGGTCAAATCTAAGTAAATCGGCAGCCCAAACGGATTGACGGTAGCCCTGCCAATGCCGGCTTTCCTCCTCCGTGCCAAATGAGCTCTGAAGCCGGTACCGCTGCTCCAGTCGCGGTTATATCGTTAGCCGGCTCTGCCTGCGAGTTTGTTGTGGCAGAAAGTAATAGATACTGTTCTGCCGCGGGGCGCGTTTCTGTCATCCAGGTTTTTTTTCTTTTATTTTTCTTTTCTGGGCACAAAATCAGCACCTTCCAGTACAGCTGCAGTTTACTGAACGTGTGTGGTGGGGGGGGGGAAACCCCCTAGCGGGCCGTATCGTGTTTACATCTCGCCATTATATTTTCGTCCTTGTTTTCTTCAATCCGCTTTTTCATGGGAATGAGATATGGCGGCGCAGACACCCCAGTTAGCGAAATTGATCGATTTAGTTACCTCATTCTGGGATTTCCCCACCCAGGTAGACACAGGGACCTGTGCGTACTTGTTTCCCGTCCAGCTGAGCTCTTAGGTAATTAGGCTTGATTGAGCTGTTGATTGAATGAATCTTTTAAATTTAAAAATGTAAATATTTTCATTAAAATCACATTAAACTAATGCGCTAACCCCAAGACTTTCATTGGCCTGATTTCCCAATTATGCTTAAGCAAAGGAATAATTGCTATAGTGAAAAAATGTCTAGATTTTTTAAAATATCCCTGGCTTTGCCCTTCCTGAGTGTTTTCAACTTTTTTTAACTTAATTATAGTAGCCAAGGAACAATTCACTAAATGACTCGTATAATTTAGCCAAATTTAGCCCATTTATTAATGACCAAATGGGGGATGTATTTTATAGGCAGTAATGCATAAAACAATATTAAACACTTGGGTCCTGGCTTTTACACTGGCAATGAGTTATACTTACTAATAACTTCGTTTGTTTAATATACTCTTAAGATTTCCTTGCGTCCTGCTTCCCCTGAACGTTTCAATATAATTGGCAGTACTAGTAGAGCTTATTAGATTACTATTAGATTGCAATAGCAAGTTAGGCTATTAGATTTCTATATGATATTACTTCAAAGACACAAGGTGCTTGTCCAAGCTTATGTCAGGGAGTGTATCTCATCAAACCAAATCTCTGATCGAGCAAAGCAAACTGAAGTGCGGAAACAGATCGAGGGCTGTAGCTGTTTGCAGTTACTGTGAAAAATTCCGAGTCTGATCCTTGTGCTGAATAGCAGAAGGTTTCCTTATGGTCCGGTCAGATAGCCCCCAGTGTATGAATCCGAATGGGGCCCGGAACTATTCAAGAGGATTTGAGGTTGCTTTTGGATAAGCCCTGGTCCGTGGTTTGCAGATAGGGCAAAGTCAACATTTGCTTGATCTGCTGGGAATGGATCGCGAATGGGTTTCTACATCGTATGGCTTCTGACAAACAATCATAAACTGTCTCAACTTAATCAGACCCTGGGCTGCCACATGTTGTGTGTGTGTGTGTGTCTATCTGTGTGTGTGTGTCTGTGTGTGTCTGCACCACCATCCTACTCAAGCATCCTAAGGATTGGCTTTTAAACACTATAAAAATAACAGAATTGCCCTTTGTCTTAAATCAGGGGTGTCAAACTCCAGTCCTGGGGGGCCGGAGCCCTGTGTAGCTTAGCTCTGTCCCTGTTCCACCACAAATGATTCAGCTCAAGAGTAACTTGGTAATTAGCACAAGGAGTTGGATAAGGTGTGTTAAATGAGGGTAAACACAAAAATGTGCAGGGCTCCGGCCCCCCAGGACAGGAGTTTGACACCCGTGTCTTAAATGATAACTCAATGGCTAATATTGACAGTCATCTCGCCAGTTTAGTGAGGAATTTGCTGCTGTTGTAATCTAGTGTTTTCAAGGAAATCAAGGACCCTGTTTAAATTAGAAGCTCAATATTCTGTGTCCCTCGAGAGCCATTAAATTTGACTGTAGTGCTGTGAGGAGGCCTGTCACCAATGATTTTTTAGCAAAAGCGTCCTCCTTGTGGGCCACAACGCTTTCCTTCACAACCAAGGACTGTACTTTTCAATATTATCTTGAGTTATAAAAATACAGTTTATTTTTATTTCTGAGGTTGGTCCCGCAGAATCAGTTGAATCCACTGCCATGCTGGTACAAATCGTCATCTAAACAGCCTCTTCCCCCAGGCCATCGGCCTTCTAAATAAGGACCTGTGAAAAACTATCACACACTGTTCAAGTTTCATTATAATATTTTAACTAATTGAACCCATCTGCACTGTACCTAAGCTCTTTCACACATTACATCCATCCATTATCTATCTATTTATTTATTTATTTATATTGTCCACATGCTTGACTCAGCATTGCACATCTCCTGCAAAAAAAAATCCTTGTATCTTTACTTTTAGATGTTTATTTGTATGTGTGTTTTGTTTATGTCATGATACCACCCGCATCAAAAGAAATTCCTTGTACTTCTCCGTACTTTGGCGAATAAAAAGATTCTGATTCTGATTCTGATACCTAAGTGATGTCAATCATTCCTATAAAACTCGATTGCTTTGGCATTGTTACATTTACAAAAAAGAGCATGATGGTATTTTTTTAATTACAATTATTAGTTGAGATAGTACTGGATACTATGCTTAAGCTGAATAGTTATGTAGTTGCTTGTTGCAGTAGAAACCTCAATTATTGTATGCATGCCGGAAGATAAATATAGCCTGAAATCTTCAGCGTTTTGATTGAGCAATGACAATCAGGAGCCCTTGTGGACGTTGAGGGGGGGATGTTTTGCAGAGCACCAAAGATTCAAACCACATAGTCAAACAGGATGATGACGTCTTTTTGGGGGGCAAAACTGACTGGCTAATTATCTGCTCAAGGTGGCAGTAATACGATTCCCTTTGAATATGCAGCACATCCTCTGGTGAAGGAGAAAATAAATGTAATTATTTTTGGCGGATTTAAACTTTAGAGGCAATGGAGTACGGGCAAGACGTGCTTGTGGTTATCCTTGTGTAAGCTGTAAGTAATGAGGTATGGGTATTAAGGATTGGAAAAGTAAACATGTACTGTAATTAGTCTGAGTAACCAAGGACTGAATTATCTTAAAATCCGTCAGTACCCAATAAACGCTAGCCTTTTTTGAGACAATTATGAAATGAAATGAGCCTCTTACAAATGAATTTAGCAATTCCTTTGAGAATAAATAAGATCGTTGCTCTTTCTTCAGTGAACGTCGTTACTTGTTAATGGCACAATTACACGAGAAGGTCATACGTTGAAATGAACTGATTTGCTGTGGAATTTTTGTTCCTTCGCAGTTCCGGAGTGCCATGCAGTGTTTTAATCTGCAGCTTGCAGTGATACAGTGAGTTTTTTTTACATCTCGTATTTGACTGAGAAATAGGCTAAATGTCATGGATAGTATCTTGGATTGAAAGAATGTTATTGCAGTAATGTTCAGAAATATTTTCTAATTGCATTCCTTTATTTTGCAAGTAGCATAGTATCCATTTATATTTAAGTACAGTAATTATAAATGTAGATTTCTGTTTAACAAAGTAGGCCTACGGATTGAGTGGCTTTTTAAACTGATCCTTTTTAATTCACTTTTGATTTGAGTTGAAATCAAATTGTTGTTCAGTACCTGGGTAATAGTTGTGTATCTGGCATAAACCAGGCTGTTGGCAACGCACAAAAATGTGGATGTGTTCTGACCTAATTGGGGATTATGCAATAGAGCGCTTTGGGGGAAACCGTAGCTATTTTTAGTGGAAGACGGCATCGTGTCTGCCAACACAAATGATGTTTGGCATTATAGTCTTTTAATGTATTATGGTTATATAAAGAAAATGCGTCAGTCTTTGTCACGGGGGTATGGGGAAAAATGGCCCTCGTGTTAAATGTTGAGATTAAATCGGTAATGCCCGGTAATTATCAGATGTAATTTTTACATGGCTAGGACGCCAAGTTGAAAGAAGGACCTGTTGTTTTATTTACTTTTATTTTTCCGGGTGGCGATGTGGGGGATGGTGAAATGTTGTGACGGGGGTGTAATGTTGTTAGCGGCTGTTGGGCATGACGAAGATGAGCGTTATCCATGTTTTTAAATATCTAGTTACACCCCGAAGCCCATAAGCGTAATCTCTCCGCTGCAATCAGGTGTCCCGCAAATGGGGTCTGATCGTGTTCGAAGCCCTTTTCTCGTAGAAACAGGTGTCAGATCAGATGAGTCATTGAGGCGCTGCCTGGCACTAGTGTGATGCAATTCATCTCTGCTGGGAACAGTTTGGGATGTATTACTTCTCTAGGAAAAAACCAAAACAAAGGAATTTAAAAAAGGGAGATTCACATTGCCTGTGACTGACAAGGCGCGTTCCCATTCATACCGATAATTTAATGACATTACGCCGGGCTCTCTGCACGTGCTGAATGCATCCTGCCTACCGAAGCTGGGTGCAGATGACGACATCTTGCGGAAAACCATGCGAGATCGCGATCAATTACATTATTCATGACGGTGGCTGAAAGGCGCCCGCTCGCGTGAAGTAGCCGAAGTGAGCGCGACTCTGAGGATGGGCTGAAGAATAATTGGCTCTCCGGCATGCAGGTGTGCTATAAACGCCTATATTTTTTGTACGTTCAAACGTTTGTGATTATCGTCCAGAAAACCATGAGGGACACATTTGCAGTGAATCGTAGTTAAACAACATAAACCGCTTTGATATCAAATTGTTCAGGGGGAGTTTCCTCCACCTTCACAGCTGGATAGAAGCCAAGATGTGCGGTACGATTTTTATCATTAAAGTCATCTTTCTGTAAGACCCCAACTGTTTACACACGTTTTCATGACTATGTGCTACAGAGCGTATATAATTCTAGCCTTACTGTTTCTGATTTTTTTTTTGTTTTGTCTTTGATGGACAGATCAAGGGAAGAATAGCCAACTCGACAGAATTCTGTGCTGTTTTCCTGCTTTTCTTGAATAAGAATTTGGCACAAATTCGTTGCGGGGGGGGGGCGGCACAGCGAAGGGATGTGTGAGACAGTGACCCCAGCATGGGCGTACATTATGGAGGGGATGGGAGTGACTGTAACTCCGCAATAATCAGATCCAGCCAATACACCCCCCAGCCAAAAAAAATCATATTGCCATGGCGAATGGGTGGGGACATTTGGATGTCCAATCCAAAACGACGCCTTTGGACCCTGGGCAGCGACCCTCGGAGACGCAGGCGGGTGTGCGGTGCTGCCATGGATCCGCTCCCGACCTCCGACGGACTCCAGGCCTGAGCGTCTGCCGCTGGAAAAAAAAATCTTGCTCGTGTTTATATCAGGTGTGTAATTATACGCTGTCAGGCGAGTTGTCTCCCCCCGCTTTCCCGTTTTTTATTTTTATCTTTCTGAGTTTGCTCAGGAGCCCTGACGCCTTTCGGCTCCGCGGGGCTGCGCTGCTCCCTGCTGCCCCCTTACCGCTCACGGTTGACGCGGATCTGCTTTCCCCGTGGTGGGTGGGGAGCAAATATTGGGGGAAAGGCGAATTAGACCCTGTTTAATTCACAATATCTGGGGAGTAAAATTAGGGTCTCTGCAGTGCTTGATTAGTACACAGGGAAAGAATATGGAAGTGCTACCTCATTTTGCGTTCCCACAGACAGGAGAGCACAGCAAAGCTGCTCTTACAGTTTATTTTTTATATATATTCGCCGGATGTGTTCCTAGAGTTTTTTTCTGCATCTTCATACAATCATCAAGGACGCGTTGAATTAATTTCAGCCGTTTCTGCCGGGGCCTGCAGCGCCCAGTCAGTAATCAGAGAAGTGTCCGGGGGTAAAGAGCGCTTAGCGATTTCGCAGTTATGAAATATAGATTTTGATGGACGTCTGACCCGCCAGGTGATTAAGAGATTTCTGCTTTGAATATAGCAGGATGCAGAATCGCTGCCTGCTGCTGCTGCGGTGATCTTTACAGAATGTGTGAAGGGGGGAAAGCCGGTTTGTGTAATGGCCTCTCATCACGGTACACCTGCGTACGTTAGAAGAGATCTTAAAATGTGGTTGATAATATAGCGATTTATATGGTACAGTTAAATGGTGGTGGTTATTACAAGAGATTGTGGCTGTATGTGCCCTGGTATGTTATACCAGAAGACATTTTGGGACTCTGATCGTTTTCTTTTGTGAAAGTGCATAGTCACAGAATATATATCAGCTTAATTTTCAGTATACATGCACCCATTGTCTAAAAAAAAAAAAAAAAATCTGTCAAACATTTAAAGTGGAGTTCCTGGGAACTCACCTCTACAAAGATAACCCGCTCCCCCACTCAGATCAGACATGCTGGGTATATTGTGATGCATCAGGTCGTCTGCCTAATCATCCTTAGTGCAACAGGGCTCTGTATCTAAGCTAACTGCACTGTGGCTCATTTCGCGCTTCCAAATGGCAGTATGTGCGGATGCTGAAATATGTTGTACGTCCGAATGATCACCTCAGCATGTGCTGTGAGGTCAGAAAGTTTAGCATCTTTTCATCTTTCACTATGACTGTAGATGAATGTATTTTGATACTTTGAAAAAGCATATAATATACCATTGTTTCCTAATCCAGTCCTTTTATATACCCACAGACAGTCCACGCTTTAGCTCCCTTTGGTAGGGAGCTGGGAGGGAGTGAAAATGTGGACTGACTGTGGGTACCTGAGGACCAGATTGGGAAAAAACTGTAATAGACAAATGTTGACCTGCATGAAACTTTGTACCGTAAGAAGAATATCCTAAAACATAAATTTATCGCTGTTCTGTGGTAATATTAGCATATATAAATTACTGTGAGCAAAGAACTTATAAACACATTGCAGTATTTCTTGAGAGAGACTCTTGCTCTGTATGAGCAAGTTAGCTGAAGAAGGATTGTTTCAAATGCAGGGGGTGGGGTGTTCACAGGGAACACATGCTTTCAAAATGGTATTTTCAATAAGAACCTCACCTTGTTTTTCCCGGAGATACAGAATATGGTGAGTTAATGAGCACCTATCTGGGACAAGGCTGAAATCCGCAGTTGTGATTCTCATAATGTCTGATGTTTAGAACCATCAGAATCTTAATTGTGCAATAAAAGTTTTGGGGTGGGCTTTGGAACACAGGACATACCATCATTCCAAGATGCTGACAAACATGATTTTGCAGTTGTATAATCCTTTCTATAAGTTAAGAAGAGATATTATCTCTCTCTTTGTGTATCTGTCATAAAATTCCAAAGGTTTTCCTTGATCCTTGTTTCACCTGAATGACAGTTTCTTGGATGCTGCACTCAAACTACATACTAACTATAGTTGTAAAATTCTGGAATTTTTCCCATTTTTTCCAATTTTGGAATAGTTTCCAATTTGGAATATTTCCAAAATTCCCCATTTTAACTTCCCATGGAATGGAAAGTTTCTGGAAGTTTTCTACCCCTTTGCAACCCTTACTAACCCCTTCACATGAAGGCTCCTATGAGTCTCCATCATCCTACTGTTTTTTAGCACATTCCAGAAACATGGGTTGACCGCCCATGAATGGACTGTAAAAGCCTGAAAATCCAGCTTTAGAAAGGAAATGGAGTTCAGATAGTTCTGGCTTTGTATTACCAGTTAATTTAAATGGCGGTGAAATATATTATCGTCTTGAGGGATTGTCGGCATCTTATGAAGGAGCATTACCTCCCTGCTCGTGGGATTATATTATAGGATGACAATGTCCCAGTGGACTGAAGAGCTCCAGGGTGAAGAACTTCTTATTTCCCGAACCCCCTCTACTCTTAAGACCCACATTGCTTTTTTTTTTTTTTTTGCACATGCGTGGGGTCGTCCCAGAACTGCCACATCACTGATTCTTCAAGAAAGAGCAATTAAAGGTTCCAGGTTTCCATAGAATGGTCCCAGAATCCTCGTGACATATATCCCTGCCATCATTGCAAATGTGGCATTTTGTGTTGATGTTAACGGTTCACAGTATATGTAACAGTTTGACATATGTAAAATAACTATCTAGCTATAGTAAATGTGGGTAGGGTGACAAGTAAGACCGATATGAAAACAGCCGACGTGCTCTGCCCTGCAGTAAACAAATGCTAAACAGGAACAGAACATTGCGGAAAACTTTAACCCGGCGACAGACATTTCCATGCGAGTAATGCAGGGTTTTTTTTTCCCCCTGCATTGCCACAAGGAATAATTGCGGGAGACCTTTCCTCGTTTAATTAGCTATAAAAATGAAAAATATAGTCTTGGCCGCAGAGTGAAGCCAGGGGTCTTTACTTCTTAACCGAAGATTGAATGTTTAACGATAAAAATGTGGGAACAAATCAGCTGTGAATTGTGTGTTGAAATTCAGAGCGTAGCTCAGGACACCGATCATTCCTGCGTTTTGTTTTAATGTCGTATTCATGTTTGGGTTCATTTGTGATGGTGAAAACGATAATGCAGGATTATGTGGTTTATATAACCTGGGCGCTGGCTGGTTTTAAGAACTTTGGTGCCTATAAAAAAAATGTTGTGAACCAGAGAGGTATAGATACAGGTACACAGGAGGTATCAGTGTACTATTAATCCAGGGATTGGCTTAGCCTTGATATCAGTTTCACCTCTGGCATTTAGCTTATTGTATTCAGATTATCGGCCAGAAAATCTGTATCGCTCACCTTGAATACACGCTTAACCCAGTTCCCAGAAAAGTAATTAATCAGTCCAGTTGTATATTTTTTCTTCCTCTGTTGTGCTGTTGTTTTTTTTTTTGCCTGAGGCCTGAGACTGTTTATAGGCTAAACAGGAGCCCTGACAGAGCTCTACAGATTGAGAAGGTTGTGCTATGTAAGGTCATCCCTACTGTCAGCCATTAGACTCTATAACGAGTCTATACCACTTGGCAGGGGATTGACCAGCTGACTGAATGGACCAGAACTGCTTAGGCACATTTACAGAGTGTTTATTTGGTGACTGTACAGCCTACTGTACAATATTATTCATTTCTGAGCTGTTACTACGGAATTTCGTGCAGTACTTTTCCTGACATTCTTTGTGCCGTGACTGTTGATTGTCTCTTCCCAAAACGGTCCCTGGGAATCCACAGACGGTCCACGTTTTTGCTACCTCTGAGTTGCTATTGAGGGAGCAAAAATGTGGAATGTCTGACAAGGAGGGAGCAAAAACATGGCCCGTCTGTGGGCCCATGAGGACTGGATTGGAAAGCCCTGGTCTAAATCAATGGAGTAGGAGTGAGTTTGATTGGGGGTGGGCACAACTTAATAATTGAAATACAAAAGTGTATTTATTGTGGGGGATGGTGAATTTAGTAGTTTTTTAAGTCTAAGTGTTTTTTTTTTTCTGTCTGAATGAGTGTGTGTGTGTAAATGTATATGGAATAAGTGTGACTGTACCGGTAAATAAGACATGTAAGTGGTGTTCAGAAACCGGCGTGGAGTATCTTAAATAGTATGATTAAGTGTGCGAATGAAGAAGAGGCTTGTGGAGAGTAAGCGGAGTGTCCTTAAGTGCAGGCAGCCCTGAGCGACACTCGGGGCGAGTTACGAACGGACAGGAGGAATAGTCAAGTGGTTTGTTATACGGTCGGGCCCAGCGTGCTGACTGCATGGAACCGGGAGAGCTGAGTCAGTGTGAGAGATGGATAGTGTCAGTCCTGTCACATGCACCAAAGATTTCAATTTGAATATTTCAATTTAAAATATGAGTGAGGTAGTATTATTCAATTCATTTTTGCATATATATATATATATTTATGCACACAACCTAAACCATTGTAGGTATATGTGTGTGTGTGTGGCAAGATACCGGGACTACGCCTACACTTAGACTAATAGTTTGGCAGAGCCTGGTTTTGCTCGTATGGGGCGGCAATTGGGTCAAATTTTCCGAAAGTTAGATCAGTTCTCACACCGGATTCCAGGGGTAACACGGTAATAACGCAACACGATATAGTAATAGACGGTAGCAGACTCAGCAGAAGCCTTTTCAAAGCCTAGCATTGAAATCCATATTTGAATATTGTCAGTGGTGTGCACATTTAGGTGTTATTTGCATCAAAATGTGCCAGCTTTAGGCGAGTGTATAACTTCAGTCGGCGCTGGAGTAACGCGCGCCGGCGACAGTTCTCACCGCGCGCACGGCGTTAACATTTATCACGAAAGAATGTTTTCAGTACTTCAGAGGGCTGTCCAAAACGCTCCTATTAATAATGTATTGCTACTTTATCAATGGGGTGTGTAAATACTTCAATTTTGCATGGTTTTGTTTAGAACATTTCAGACGAAAATGTGCTAATTGCTACAGCTGTGCGCTGGCGTGCTTAAATCTGCTGGTACGCGGGCACTCGGTAGTAAAGTAGAAAGTCTGCTCCCTGTTCACTTTAGTGCGTATTTAGAGGGAAGATAATTAGCTCAGGGATTATGTTGCACTGTGACTTCTGTAGAGATTACAGGGGGACCGAACGTCTTGCTCGTTTAAGATTTTAACGGCTGACGCTTATTGTCTTTGCGGCGGTAGACGCACGTAGGGCGAGCTGTGATGTGACGAGCCACCAAAAAAATATTTTTATTCATTTCGCCTCAGCAGTAGGTTTATTGTTTAGCTGGTGGCTCTGCATGACAAGAGCATTAGGCGTCGTATCGAAGGCATTACACGTAATCCAGTGGGACACCAATTTCTCTCCGTCTCATTCGTGAGATGGAATTATGGCTGAAACCCATTTTCGACAGCAACGCGTATCAGAAGGCATAAAATATAAATAATGATTTTATGATTTGTACTGTAACCCTGTAGCTCATTTTCAATTTCGGTTAATGTTAAACGCAAACTTTGCTTTGAAGGACTTTAAATTGTAATTGTGTGGTTCATACTGTAACGTCATATAGATGCAGGTTCATTTAATATATTAATGAAATGCACTTAATATATAGTGTCATCCATCATATATGAATAATCCAGTTAGAGTCACAGTGAGCCAGACTCTGTCCTGGGATGTGTACGGCATGAGATGCGTACATGGATATGTGACAGATGCCAGTGCTCTTGACGACAATGCATGCAGTAGATCAGCTTTGATGCACGTCTATGGAAACTTTCCCAAACATGAGGAGAACGCACAAATTCTGGAGGTCAGTGATGGATTATATCCTCAGAAGGATTGTTGCTTACATTCTACCCACAGAGCCACTCCGACACGCTAATAATGGCATGAAGAATTATTTTCTTATAGGACTTGGAACCCTAAAGCTCAAGACTGTGGTGCCCTGACACTGTTGGCCTTCTGAAAATATGAGTTTAGGGTTTGTACGAGTGCCTGAAGTGCTCAGATTTGGGGTTTAGAGAATCAAGTACTGGAATACCGGGGAAAAACAGCAACATTTTTTATATATTGCTTGCAAAAAGTGCTTGAAAATGAACATTGCTGCTCTCTTAGGCAAAAATAGCCACTCACATGTCAAGAGCTAACCTGATTTCTGGGTGAAAGTGCACGCTAGCACTGTTCATTGTCAGGCGAGTTGCATTTAACAAATATGGCCAGCGAAATTATCTCACTGGCAAATTTTAGCAGAAATGTGATACAGTGTGACCGTAGGGTACTTATTCTGTTATGCCTGTGTTGTGTGTGTGTGTGTGTGTGTGTGTGTGTGTACGCGCACGCATGTGCGCATGCAAAAGCTTGGTAAGGACCACTTCAGTTTGGAGAAAAGGCAAATTGAGTGATTCATGCAAATGAATTTGACTTTTATTTTGTTGGATGAGCTGCACCTACCAATCGCGTGGAAAATCTGGCCTTGGCCGTGCAGATTCTGTCCTGTTTGTTTCCTCGCCCACTCTGCTTACTCTGTGCAGCCTTCCAATCCAAATGACTCAAACCTCGTACACGATACCGAGCATGTTAACAGTCTCCCTGATCTTGTGCTGGGAATAGTTCCACAAAGACTGCCGATTGCTCAGGGAAGGAATGCAAGGTCATGGTCATAGCCGTAGTGTCTAGTAACAGAAAGTTTGGGGTAGTGAATCTCCTCAGGCATGGTCTTTTTGCTATGTCTATGTTTGTATTAGGTTCCAAATGTGCAAAAATGGTCTAAGTTGCAATATAGATAGGCAGGAACCTCTTTGGTCTAGAACAATGATCTTTGGGATTATTCAAAAGATGGACTTAACTCGGGTTCAAACCATACTTGTAGCTTTATGCTAATGTTGGTGCTAGAGCTTTTGCGCCCGATCGTAGTATATAATTTTGGCCCCCCAATCCAAACCAATCCAGGTGTTGTTCAAATTTGTTAGGGTCCTAAATTCTTCGTCTTTATGGCAAGCTTGTGCTAATCCTTGGTGATATTTTGTGAAACAGTCTGATTAGTTTTATGCTCATAAATTCACAATTGTCTCTAAGACAGAATAGCTCTGCGTGGTGGGGGGGGAGGGTCAAAGTTCGTCCAGGACGCAGCAAGAGACTGGTCAGTGACTAATGGACAAGTTTTGGTTTGAATTTGTGCTGCAGAAGGTGCCATAACTAATTATTGGGTGTAAGGGGGCAATTACATTTTCACACTGGGCCATGGGGTGTTGAATATCTTATTTGATTCGTTTCCCGGAGAATGAAAATTTTGTTGTTCACCAATCTCCCTGTTAAGTCTGTTCATATATTCGGGTTTTTTTTTGTGGAAGTTCTGGTCGCATCAGACAACGGATATGTAGTTGTGCTTTTTTTTGCTCTTCGGCTGGGTTTTTAACATGTGATGGTGCCTTTTTCTGCTGGAATAACAGCCATTGGCCACGTTGTGTGTGGGGGTGGTGGTAGCTATCAGGAGCACAGGTTAACGCATCTATTTAGATTCTCCTTGCTCCTGCAGCGGCCCTGGTAAAGATGCAAGCTTATTGGCTGTCTACCGTCATTAGACAAAAAGCATCGAAAAATATCCCACGGAATACTGTGTAATGTAGGGTCACTAGGAGTAGTGTTTTTGTATTATTTTATTTTTATTTTTGGTTCACAAGAGGGTAGCTTTAGCAGATTTGTCTGCTGGCAGCGTGCCTTCAGCGCGCGATGAAGCACCGCTTCCACATCTCACGCGCCTATTCCCGCCCTCTTTGTTTCCCGAACTTGGCACTTTTCATCATCTCTAATTACGGGCGCTTACTTCCACTGCAGGTGCCGTATCCGATGACAGCTGGGTCCGTTAGTCCGGGTCCGGAATCCTCAGCGCCAGCCAGCCGGGGCGATAGCTAGTTTTTATTAATATTCATACGGGCCGTTCTGGAATTCCCTCCGGGGTACAGTTGTCGTGCCCGTCTCCCATGGCGCCGACATGAGGACGAGAAGCTCTGCAGTCATTTGAAACACCTGTACTTATATATATGGTGCATTTTCCACCCTTCGTCTAACCTTCATTTGGGTTCCCCTCCATCATTTCCTCCCGTGATGCATGGAGTGTTTTCCTACCGACTTGGTGCATATTTCCAAAGACGTGACGTCACATGGAATGTTCTTCTGAGGAATGAATGCCATTTGCACGCCTATCTATGAAAGTCAGCATCGGTCTCTCTTTCCAAAGCTTCCATCTCATTTTGCATTTTTAAAAACGTGAGACTAAAGCACTACAGTAGAATCACGAGCGACACGGTGCTGTCTTGGAAGTTTCTAGGCTGTGTTTGCGGCACACGGTGGAAGAACTTGAATCCGATTAGCTCTTCGTGCCCATTAAGATGCAGTGATGCATGTGATCCCCTATGAGGTCTATTGCCATATGTAGGTTGTTTACACTTGGAAACGTCAGATACGCATGTGAACGGTGATGCGTGACACGGGTCAGTGTGTGTCACACTGTGTCTTCAAACACACTGAGCTGCCTGGGGTCAGGACTGGATCTGCATGCAAACGCAGAACTGCGGGCAGATACAGTCCAACATGCATTTGGTGGAAAATCCAAATTTAATCATGTGCTTATCTGCCGTTTACACTGGAAGGAAACGCGTGTCTGTTATCCAGTGTGGCAAAATTCACAGCTATTCCTTAGCTTACCTTTCAGAGAAGAGGATGCTGGACATTACTGCTCAAGTCTCTCACAGTGAACAGTGCGAATGCCTGTGATGTTTCTGTTGGCTTCCCCTTTATATCGTGTATGAAAAGCGAAATTATAAAAAAAATACTCATACTTTGACTTTAAAATGTTTTCTCAGACCTGTTCTTTTCTTTCCTTCTCAGATCTGTTTCTCTTCCTGTTTTTTTCTTTTCTCTTTCTCTGTCTGTCTTGCACTTTCCCTGTTTTTCTTTCTTTTCTGTCTCTTGCACTTTTCTTCCTCTCTCTGTCTCCCTCCATCTCATTCTTCCTTTCTTTCTCTTTTTATCTCTTTCCCCTTTTCTCTTCCTCAGTCTCTCGTACTTTTTCTTTCTTTCTTTCTTTTTCTTCTCTCTTTCACTTTCCTTCCTCTCTCTCTCTCCCTCTCATTCTTCCTTTCTCTTTTTCTTTTCTTGGTCTTTCTTGCACTTTCTCTCTCTGTCTCTCTCTCTCTCCCTCCCTCCCTCCCTCCTTCCTTCTCACTTTCCCTGTACTGCTCTGTCTTCCCCGTGACTCTGGCATAAGAAAACTTTACCGTGTTCCATGGAACACATGTCACAGTAAAAAAAGCTCCCGCCGTAACGTTGCGAGACGTCGCTGGCCGCACTGTACGGGCTCCCTGTCCCGGCGGTGTCGCTGCCCCACTGGGCCGCGGCCGCCTCTTTCCGGCCCGGGTGTCGCAGAACCGTGGCGGAGTGCCCCAGCCTCGAAGGCGTCGGCCGGTAGCGCAGAGACCTTATCATGCTCGGTAATAAGGCTGCTCATTCAGGCATTACCTCCTGCGAGACAATATCTCAACTCATTACCCAGGTGCGGGCTCCTTGGAATGGCGCCCGTTATTTATTTATATACCGTTTTTTTTAAACGCTTCTTGTTTACTTACTTAAGAAGTGCATTCATTGGCCGGCCCCGTTCGCACGGCTAAGCCATCAAATCACGAGCGGCACTCCAAAGCCAGACACGCGTGTTACGGCCGGACCGGGACGTAAACACAATGAAGCCAAAGCAGACCGGTGATAAGAGGAACTCCCTAAATGGATTCACAGCCCTTCCTGTCAGCGTGTGATTTATTATTAAATTGTTTTTTTTTTTAAGCTAGCAGTCCATCTACCCTTCATCCACCTGCTTATCAGTGAGGCTGGAGTCTATCCCAGGAAGTGCAAGGCTGGGATCGTTCCGGACGGGAATTCAGGCTATCCCAGGGTGCACCTTGTCTCCGGAAAGGTCTAAATAGCCACATCACTGGACCAGCCTCTATCATTCCTGCGCCCGGCAGATAAATTCTTCATCTGTCACGGGCTTGGACCGCGCAGCGCCCCCCAGCGACGGGGCATTGTTCAGACGTCTTGCGTCGCCGCCCGCTGTTCGCTGGCTGGGCCTTGGCGCGCTCCGCTAGTGTGGTGTCTGCCATGTTTGTTTCTGAGGTAGCTGGACCTGCAACAAGCGCTTCCCGGTTCAGATTGGCGCACGGTGCCGCTAGCCGGTGTGTGTGGGTGGAACTCGGGGAGGGGGGGGGATGGGTCTAGTTGGGCTGCCCCCAAGAGGAGGCCGTGCGGGAGCATCTCAATGAACAGGGGTATTCCATTGCAGGTTATCATTATGCATTATGTGTTTGTGTTTGTATTAGGTACTCTTTTATTGTGATGTCTTGATCTACAATCATACTAAACGTTCTGTTATTATTATTATTATTATTATTATTATTATTATTTATTGATAATAACAATAATAATAATAGAGATTTTAGCGTGGTCACTATCAACCTTACTGCTTGTGTGTGTGTGTGTGTGTTCATGTGCCGCACTGTGCATAATACATGTGGCACAAATGACTCTGACTCTTTCTGAATCCCCCCCCCCCCACTGCCTTTGGCACACTTGCCCTCTGACACCCTTTTCCCTTAACTTGGAACGTGCAAGCTTATTGGGCAGTTGTGCATTTGGGTCAGTTGTGTTTGCGGGGCTTTTCTCACCCCACCCCACCGCCCCCCACCTGCAGCTGGTGGGGAGGAAAGGCCGCGGCGTGGTCACGTCCCAGCCAGCGAGCACCGATGCTATCAAGGGCACGTGGGACCTGGGGGGCGCAGCTCCGCGGCGGGATCTCCGTGCCGCCACACCTGAGGGCTCCTGCGAGGTGTGACCTCATGCGAGTAGAGCTCACTGTCATCCTTCCATGATAACGACCCCCCACAGAGCCTGTCAGTCTCTTATCCACCCCCCCCCCACACACACAGTATGGATATCTGCGAAAAATAATTAGGGGAAAAGCGCTTACATCTCTGACAGTGTCGTAAATGAGATACGAAACCGCGGTACTCTTCTCAATTAACATGAATTTGGGCTTGTTTACTACCAGGATTCACACTTTAAAGCGTTATCACTGTCCTGTATGAAAACAGGGTTATCTTAAACCTGAACTAATCCTAACCTTCATGGACGGGGTGTTTCAGTATCTGTTATCTAATCTGGCCGTACCATGTTCCAAACACGTTCATCTTTCAATTAATGAGTTTGCTATGTAAACGTTGTTGTTTTTATTTATTTATTTATTTGTTTTTGGCACTAATTTCTACAGCACAAATGAGTGGCTGCCTTCTTTTCCTGATTATTCATACATTTTTAATTGCGGTTGGCTACACGTTCTTGTAAATAATAGAAAATTTGTGAAATAAAACTGTCTTTCAGGAGGCCTCTTTTCTGTTCCAAATGCTGAATTGTTAAATCCTCTCACAACAACTGTATACAGTATATATATATTGTATATATTTAAAAAATGTTAACCTTCAGTTGTTGTTCTGGGCCCGATTCTCCGTGGGCTTGCTGGGCTGATACCTGGGCTGACACGTCAGTCATCCTGTCTCCTGTAGGGGTGCTAACACGCGGCCTTCCTGGGGTAATTGCGCGTCTCTTAGCATACTGATGAGTGGCAGATGACTGACGGCACAAGAAGATGTGTAATATATACATTTTTCCCTCAAGATCTGAAAATACAGAAAATGTGTGTGTGTGCGTGTGTGTGGTTAATTATTTATAATACTACACTAAAGGTACGTATTTCATCTCTCGATGCACATATCTCACAGGGGAGGTCTGTGATATATATTTTTTTCACTTGTGGAAAGGCTCTAGGTGGAGTGTCATAATAAAAGTCTCGCAAAAGCCACTCGATTTTTATAATCCTTTTGACGGACATAATGGATAAGCGCCACTGGCTATATCTGCCCCATGACACTCTATTGAAAACCCAAGTATGCAAGTACTTCTTGAAATACCAGTAAAAGGGAGACTGACCCTTTTTACAATGTCCTCCCATCCTGTGTACCACAAACCATCTTTGAAATTGAAGATTGCGTACAAACACCGGTCTGCAGGTACTTTCTAGGTATAGGTCATCAGTACAAATCAGACTAAGGAGACGGTGCCTGTCCCATCTGTTGTACCATTGTAGAGGGAAGATGAACTTTTTTGGGCAAGAATCAAAATTCAGGTCCGTAGGGGAATTATCTATTCTGAATCCAAATGAGTTCGCTACAGATGCGTGACTCTTATTTTGACAGCGCTCGCAGTTCGAGGCCCTGGGGGTGGTGCTGAACTGAGCGGACCACAGGAAGACCAGCGGTCCTCACACTGTACTCACGCCGCTCCCATAATGCTTTGCTTTCCGGAACATCTGTCTTAATTAAGCCTGTATGTTTTCTGCTGTCTAGTATCAATCATATTTGCTTCCATTCATTTTTCACGTTGCGTGTGGCTCAGTGGGTAGCAGTGTAGCATCACGTCTCTGGGGTTGGGGTCTGTGGATTTTGCATGTTCCACCCGTGTTTCTGCAGGTTGCCTTTGGATACTCCCCCCCCAGGCCAAAAATATGTAGCTGGATTAATTGTTGTCTCTAAATGAACAATAGCGTGTACTTGTGTGTGTGTGTCCTGTGATGGACTGGCATCCTATCTCTGGTATCCTTTGCATTGTGCCCCCCAGGACCCTGTGCAGGATACCCATTGTGTGTGTGTGTGTGTGTGTGTGTGGGGGGGGTGTAGTTATGTCCTTACAATGTGATAAAAACCTATTATTCTGACATTGTGGGGACCAAATGTCCCCATGTTATTCTGACATTGTGGGGACCATTTTTTCAGTCCTCACAAGGGGAAACTCAATTTTATAAAAATCTGTGACTGCAAGCAAAAAAACTAAAAATACCAAAAGTCTTGTATTTTGTTTGGTTACTTAAGGTTAAGGTTGGGGCTGGGTAGGGGTTAAGGTCGTCATTGTTGAGACTGGGGTTTTCCCACAGAAATGAACAGAGAGTCCCCACAAAGATATAAGTAAGATATACATAAGTCTCGCTGCGATGTCATATTTGATAAACAACAGGAACATGGATGGATCTGTAAAGGAACAAATAAATCATGTTACGCAATTTTTCGGAAGAATACAGAATCTCAGTAGCCTCCTTGCAACCCTGATACATAATAAATAGATACTCTGAAAGTCCCCCCCCCCCCCAAGGCACAGTGACGACTTCTGAGGCTCTAAGAGTGTGATTAAAATGTAACTATTCGCAAGAGTGAAGGACCGAGGAGGAGGAGGTGACGAAAGTGTGTGTGAAACAGAGTTACGTCAAAAAGTGCGCGTTGAAGGCAGCTCTGCACTCAGCCCTGCTCTGCGGTCGAGTTTCGAGGTTGGAGTTAGTCACACTTATGTGATCGACGACAAATAATACAAAATCATACCAATAAAAAAACCTTAATACCAATGCAATACATGAAAGAACTATTATGCGGGGGAGGGGGGGTAACGAAAACAGAGAAATGCATGGAATGTTCACCTTAATTAAATCAATCAAATCCCCGAACTCAGCGCAGGTTCCAGGAATTAGTCTCGGGCCTGGAAATCTGAATGTCGCTGCTCCTTTTCTGTTTCCTGTTCACTTCAAGGGTAAGGAGGACCAGAATGCAGAGGGGGAAGACGGACGACTGTACGGAGTGCTGTGTGCTTATGCAACTCCCTGCACCAATATATAATCTGCAGAGATGGTTTTTTAAAAGCCCTTGCTACTTAAAATCGGCATTTTAAATAAAAGCAATCGGTAACAGATTCATCAAGTCAATGTGTGTAGTATTACAAGTGGCTACTGTTCTTAAATGTTCATCAGAGATTTTGCCTGTTTAAAACCACTTATGTGCCGATAGTCTTCTACTCAATTGGACTTGATTTCAGACAGAGCAGCTGTGCTTAGTACCCGTGTGTCTGCAATTTGCTTTAATTATGTAGCAGTTTAGAGTTTAAGGTCATAGCTACCGTGGACTTATTTTTGCGAAACAAGGGAATGCTGAATTATTCAGTTTAAAACAAAAATCAGTGGCCTTAGTTATTTATGACGGTGGATATTGACCCGATTCCCAAGTTGCTGTTTAACTGATACAGTCTCCCTGGTCTGAATAACACCTCGCCCGGGCTCTCCTGCTCTGACGCGGACGTGCTCTCTCATACCAAGCTGTTTGTTTTGTGTTTTCGCTTCGGAGATATAGGCCTCTGGTCGCGCTCTCTCTCTGTCTCCCTCGTCCGCTTTGAACATTTTCATTTTTATATGTTTATTACATTTCTGAGAACAGGGTATTAAAATCCTTTGACTTTCTGCCTAAGTATTCTGTGGGGTCATTGGGGGGTGTGAAATAAAGGGATAAAATTCTGTACTCTGTGTGGGGGGGGGGGGGGGATACGCAGCGACTGCAGATGTCCCTGAAAGGGCTTGTAGTAATAGACAGTCTGACACGGCTCCTATTGGACAGCTCCACAGAGCAGGAAACCGATGTGAGAGCGCTTAAATTCCCGCATTGGCGGTATCTCCACGTGCTCCCCCCCCCCCCCCCCCATAAATTTTCTCTCCCCGACAGCCAGAGATCTTATTACCAGACGTCACGATCTCATAAAGCAGCCGATTTCGGCGCAGTCATGCTCCCTCGCATTCTGACTTGGCCGCTCGCGTCGCATCATTTGCATGCAGCCGGGGTTAATGGAAAATTGCGATTTCCGGGATGGGGTTGAAGAAATTCCCCGATTCCTGCCTAATTTGTGTTCAAAATGATCTTCCTTGTTAGGTCGTCGAAATTAAAATCAGCCTAAATGTCAACCATATCTGACTGCCACATCGCTAATGTTCGGGGTGATAATTGCAACCCTCTAGTGACTGCCTGGTCATACTAAGTATGCATTAGTCTGTGCTGGAAATTACCAGGATTCTGGACAGGATTTAACAGTGGTGTCCCATAAGCCAGTGTTTTAGATGATCATAAGTGTCTGTCGCTTAAGTTGATGATGTTAACATTCCTTCATTAAGCTAGCCTGCCAGCTTGGCAGATAGCGTTGTTCGTTAACGCCTCCAGGACTGAGTGTGAGGTCAGGCTTATGGTGTGCCCGCAGTCGGAAAGACTGGACCAGTACATGTGAACTGGCGGCTCTGAATTGCCTTTGTTGCATGTCAAAGGTGTGTGTGTGTGCGTGTGTGTGTGTGTGTGTGCGTGCATGTGTGTGTCCAGTGCTCCACAGGATAAATTCTGGATCACTAAGGTCCTAATTGGACGAATGGTTACAGAATATGGATGGATGGATGGATATTTTCATTAGTCACAGTGGTTGTTATACAGTAGCATAAATATGGATGTTCTGTAGCCCATCGCTTGAGATCTCTGTTGGAATCCCAGTAGAAATATGTTAGTCCATTAAGTCCACTGAAGGGGAGAATACTTATATAAAAATAAACATAGATGTGTGCCTGTTATTGCATTGAATACGTGTCACCTTGCATGAAAGTGGAACTAATTTATTTGTATGTAGAAATAGCCTGTTGCTATACAGCAGAGTTTTTGAATGGTTAGTATCTAATGAATAGTTTCGCCCTTTTCTAATGAAGTGAGCGTTTCTATTTTTAAATGCCCCCAATTCCCTTTTTATTCCGTTTAATAAGCTTGTGAAATATGCATTGTATATGAAATACGCACTCAGAAATTATGAACACTTACACAGACTATGTATACGTCTCACCCCACTTATTCTATAGGACGTGCATTTGTTGAAAGTTATCCACTCATGTGCTGATTAGCAAATTGTCACCTGTTAACTGGATAATTGATGCCTGATGTTGGCTGAGTGGGAAAGGGGTCACAGCCAAGGAGTGGCGATTTACGGCAATTTAGGGCAATTTAGGGGGACACGGGGGGTGGAAGCGCAGTATGGTGATCGGTTACATGTAGCTAGTTAGCCGGACGCATGGGGAATGTGGCAATCGGTTTCATACCCCCCAGGCCTATCTAGCCCCCCACCATTGCTGTCCATTGCAAAGTCCGTCTGGCCGGATACGTTCTGGAAGGCTCTAGTGCAGCACGGAGCCAGAACGCACCCGTTGACACGCGTCGTAATTTGAATCGTTTATTCATCGCCAAGTATTTTTACATATGAGGAATTTATTTTAAGGTGTTGTGCAAAACAAACAAAGACAATTAGCATAATAAATTATGTACACAAATAAAATAATGTGCTGAGTGCAATGGAATGTTGCAGGATGTTCTTTGGACTGGAACGGGATTAAGTTGTGCTGCATTAGGCGGGAAAAACTGCTCTACAGGTGTGTGGATTGGCTCTTGATGGACCCCAACCTCTTGCCGGCAGGGAGTGTTTGGAGGACTCCATGCCCAGGGTGGGAGGTGTCAACTGCAATCTTTGTTGCTTGCTTCATGGTCCTGGGGGTGTGTGGGTCCTGAAACAATGGCAGACTGCAGCCAGTCACTTTCTCCGCACTGCGATTTATACGCTGCAGTGTGCATTTCTCCCTGCCAGTAGCAGCGGAGAACCGGACGTTGATGGAGGAGGTGAGGATGGGGGAAGAGTACAAGTGCACCATCATTGTTTTTGGCAGATTGAACTTCTTCAGCTGCCGCAGGAAGTACCTCCAGTGCTGGGCTTCCTTGGTGAGGGAACTGATGTTCATCTCCTGCCTCAGATGTTTGGAGATGATGGAGGAAACACGCCAATTATGTGCCACTGTTACAACAGGGCTGCCAGTCACAAGCGGCTGGAAAGTTTCTTTTTATTAGTGGGCGTACGGCGGCTCACTGACTCAGCTGAACGAGACGGGCGTCCAGTGTCTGTCCTGAAACTCGCAAACTTCGGGGATGATGAAGAGCTGCATCTATGTCGGCGTTGGCCCCGTGATACGCGGCGGCATTCGTGGCATTCGGCGGCGTCGGTGTAGACGTAGATCCGTGTGACATCACGTACAGTGACTCGGCTCCTTAGAGCCGGTGACTCAGGGTCTCACGGATGCGCTGGCACGCCTCGGCCTGCGTGATCAGGCCAGAAATGAAAACATTAGCCTTAATCGAGATCATTCATTCAGCCGGTATCCATTTTGTGTTTTTTTTTTTCTTTCCATATTTCTCACAGTTAAAAAACTCACCATGTTTAAATTTAGTTAAAAAGCATTAATTCCCATAGGATGGCACTTGCTTTTTCTCCCATGACATGTAATTTGGCTTTTTGCGTCTCGCAGACGGAGCGGTGTTTTGAAAGCCTCGCCATCATTAATGTCCTAATGTTTTCTGCTCTTGATGGCATCAGTTCTGCCTAATGACAGCCGGTAGCGGAGGTCGCTAAAAGGATCCATCATCTAAGAGAAGCTGCATCAGATCTATCACAGTCCCAGCTGTAGCCCCGTAGGAACATCAGCGGGTCGCGACGGAGAGGAAGTAACGGAGCGTTACTGTCCGCCGGCCTTTGCCAACGACGTTATCGCATCCCCATAATTATACTACAAATGTCAATGTTTATGGAGGCAAAAATTTGCTTTGCTAAATGGCAGTTTGCTGCTTCGTTCTGATAGCTGTCGTGATCTAATGACCTGGCGGGGTAAAATAGTTTATGAGACGCCCGAGCGCCTCTGCCTCTTTCCCCCATCTCAACGCCAGTCCGTTGAGCGCCGAGTATCTGAGAGCTCAGGCTCTGGTCCAAGTCGCACTTGCTGCACTCGGATGCTGTTGGAGGATGTTGCCGGTTAAACGCCTCGGTCGAGGGGAACACAACGGAGCCCCTCCTGGGACGCGAACCAGCAACCTTCCGGTGATGAGTCCGTGTTCTTAGCCTCTATTCTCGAAAACGCCTCGCTCGCCAGAAGTCTTGCCCAGCTGTCTGGCACAGCAGTAAAGACGTCTCGGCTGAATAAGAGCGTGTTTTCTCGATGTTTGTGCCGCGGCCTGCGTGTTTACCCGATGATGGGGTTAAAGCGGCCAGCAGCGGGTCTGAAGTGCGGAGGCGGCCTTCCCCTCTGCCCGCCTCTTGCCTGCCTTATTTCCAGACTCCGTTGTTGGCCGTCTCTGTTTTATATTGTTTAATTCCAGCTTTTCTCCCCAAAGCTGATGTCTTAATGACTACGTTGGGCATCGTCACCCTCTTTCGCTCTTCATAAAGAGCGGGGAATCATTGAATGGGAACAATGCTGGCTTCTCATTGGTCCAGCTGGCTTGTTATTGCGCAGCTCTCTGTGTAAGCCGTGCAGAAGTTAATAACTTAATAACGCAGTATGTTTTATAGGCTGAAATGTAGGCTCAGCATAATGGTATTACTATGCAATTATAAAAAATGACAGGAAGTTCTTAGTGTTGCTTACATTTACATGGAAAAAATAATGGTCTGACTACTCGCGGATCGGTTATATAGAGAAAGCTGGAAATAATAATATGAGAAATTTCGTCAGCCTCAATAACGAATAATTTGCGCGTAGCTTTGAATAAAAAGCCCGCTTGTACATATTAGCCGCATATAGCGCTTTATTAATACGGCTGCTAGTTGATTAATTTCTTTATTTTTTTTTAAATAACACACGCTGGATTAATGTCTTTGTCAAAGTCTTGGGGACGAGAATGGTTATTAGGGATGTCACTCAGCCGGTGCGCTCAATGTGGAATGGGGGTTCTAGAGCTGGCAGGGCAGAGAGCCTTTGTGGGGGGGGGGGTGTTTCTTTGCTAGGAGGGAGGCCCTTTCCTGCCCCCCCCCCCCCCCCCCCCCGACAAACATGGGACACAGCTCGATTTAAATGCTGCCAGTTTTGGATTCTCTGGATCCTTGATACAGTCACCCCCTCAGGGCAAAAGCAGGCAAGGCAGATCACCCCGAGCTAAAGGATGATGCAATTTCCTTTGTCAGACACGTAATCGCCGGGGTGCGCATTAAACCTATATCATAGGGGGGATTACAGCCATACGGCCTGCTACCGGAATGCTACCGTTCATTCGGCAAATAAAAAACACAGAATCTGTTAATTACACGTTAACGATTAAGGACGTGTCCACAGAGATCACGATTCAGTCATTTAGCATTAACGGCTGAATGCATTTCAATAGGGGGGATGTGCGGTGTTCATTTAAATACGGAGATATTAAGCATTTAAACACAAACGCACCTCAGAGACGCTTTAGATACAGCCGCGCATGTCAGGCACAGGCTGTGCATTTCCTGCGAATGCTCGCAGGACTTGCATCAGCCACGTTCGTTCCTCAGCGGTCAGTTGTGCCAAATGTAATAACTTAGTTCCCTTGTTTGCGATGGGGTGGCTGTTTATTTTATTTTTTTGTGGTCCTGGGTGTGGTGAAAGTGTTTTGTATTGTTCGGGGACACTGCAGGGGGCGCGGGATTATGTACGGAGCGTAACCCGCTTGCCATCGCGGCGTGATTCATCCTGACGGCCTGGATGGTGAGGTCCTTGGGCGCCAGGTGTCTCCACGCCGCGCGCGGCTGCTGAAGGGACCTCGCGGCCGGACAGCCAGGCCGGACCCCTGACATCAGCGGGCCCCAGCGGGAGGTCACAAAATGTTTATGTAAATTAGGGATGGACAAAAAAAAATTTGACATTTCAGACCGGACACATTAGTGTGTCACTTTATTCACTGTGTCCTATATTTAACCCAAGTTGCGAGTTACTGTACAACACTGTACAGTAACAGCTTGCATATCCCGCATGCAAGACACCAAAACAATTCTGAAATTTCAGTATGAAAATCTAAAAATTCATACTGATCAGTATTAACACTATTCTATTAGAAATGTACATGTTTACTAACTAAAAATTACAAAAAAAACAATGAAAAGCTTTGCGCAATTCACAATTGTCAGTTCCTGTGCATCCCTACAGAGCGACACGCTTTAGTAATCTCTCCGCTTGTCCCACCATCAATTACTCTGCTGTTGTATTGAATATCCAATATTGCAGCGTGTTAAAATAACAGCACAGTAATCATTAGTGTGTGTGTGTGTGTCTGTGTGTGTGTGTTATGTATATATTACGTTGTAGGGACCAAATGTGTACTGATCATGTAAATGTCCCCACAATGTGATAAAAATCTGCTATTTTGAGATTTTAGAGACCATTTTTTTCAGTTCCCAACTCAGTATTATAAAAATCTGTGACTGCAATCAAAAAACTAAAAATGCCAAAAGTTTTGTATTTTGTCTGGTTACTTATGATTAAGATTAGGGCTGGGTAGGGGTTAAGGTTGTTATTGTTGGGATTAGGGTTTTTCCTATAGAAATGAATGGACGGTCCCAAAAAATATATGAATAGAAATGTGTGGGGGGGGGGGGTTTGCATAGACCACATTTGAGTACCAAATTGTCCCCAAACCGTAGTAAAACCTGAAATTTCTCTACTTTTGGGGACATCTTTTGAGGTTTCAGTTTTATAGAAATCTGTGAATGCAATCAAAAAAGTAAAAATGCCAGAAGTACTTGTATTTGGGTTGGTTACTTATGGTTAAGGTTAGGGATGGGTAGAGGTTAAGGGTGTCGTGACTGGGATTAGGGTTTTTCCCATATAAATGAATGGACGGTCCCCATTTAGATAGGAAGACCAACTTGTGTGTGTGTGTGTGTGTTTTAAATGATTAAAGTGTATGAAATAGGTTACAATTCAGTGTTTTTCAAAAGTAACACTGAACTATCCGCCGGCGCTTTAGTCCTGACATCGCTGCTCACAAGAACTTTTTACTACATTTGAATCGGCACAGAACCTTGTTGACACGTTTTAGTGTGTCATCTCGCGGCGTGTTCTTCCCCTTTGTGTTAAAGACGATGACCTTGTTTGTAGGCAGGCCTGTCATGTGCCGATGAAAGAGGCCCAGCACGCTACAGGCGTAGATGAGTGTGTATTCTGCTGATGGATCACACACACACACACACACACGCAAGGTTCAGCTTGTGTGAGCTTCTGCTGATTGCTGAGAAAGAAGCCCGCTGACAAGCAAGCATGTAAAACAACCTGCAAACCAAGGCATGTTGAATATCTTTGTAGTTCCTGTTTTTATGTATATTAGCTACTCGGGCCGAATCTGAGTTACGCTTTTCTCTGCTATATAGCAGAAATAATTACAGCTATGATTCACTGCCCTCACAAGGTCAAGACATAAAACCTGACATTCGTTCTTTAAGATCTTAAATACTGCACGCACGCACGCACGCGCGTGCACACACACAGACGGGGCACTTGTACAGACAAACAAAGGAGGTGAACCTTCAAACCGAACGTTTGCAGAGACCTCCATTGCTCACCGTGTCGTTTTAATGAGCTTCTGTTATGTCGATGCGCTGACGCTGCCGGTGTAAGTTAACAGTATTAACTAGTGCACTCATATCTTGGTAACGTTTTTCTTGTATATGGTACACCGTGTTTTCCGCGACGCTGTTTTACCTAATAAAGCACCCTTTACGTGATTCCGCTTACCCGGACAGAAGCTAAGAGGTAATTTGCGGTAACTGATGGAGGCTTTCTGCTTATGTCAACAAATCTCCCACTTCTTAAATCAATTAAGCCCAGGAATGGTGTCGTCGGAAACGTGCGGAGGAGACCTGACCCATGTTTATTATGCAGAGTCTCTGGGTGTCGTTCGGCTGGGGTTTATAAGCCGGAGACTTTGGCGAGAGCTGCTCCAGACGCACAAACAACCCGACAAACAAAGATATTAGCGTCAGCATATCAGCAGAGACTCGGCTCTATTCATTAGCATGAAAGAAGACTTTAATTATTTTGCGCACCCAGCGCAATTAATAGAAGAGAACGGCATTCTTATGCTAGGGCTAATCGGGATGAGTCGGGATTTATTTTTTCATTAGTCATACAAAGATTGCAAGCCGAGCACGGACAATAAAGTTTTTTGCATGTTTTATTTTCTTTAATGCATTTCTTTTTAAGTGGGTGGCCGTTACTCAGTGGGCAGCACGGTGCCCTTTCACCTCTAGGGTCGGAGAGTCCCTGGAGCGGTTGGGGGTCTAAAGGTGAAATCACTCTTCTGAAGCTGGGATTTGAACTGGCGACCTTTCGATTGCAGGTGCAGCATCCAATCCCACTGAGCCAGATACTGCCCTTCAACCCAACCCCCCTCCCCCCCATTATCTAGAAAGATCCACCCTATGATGTCACTAATAATAACTATGAAAACAAATTCATAATATCCATCCATCCATCCATTTTCTGTAACTACTTGTCCTGTGCAGGATCACGGAGGGCCTGTCCTGGAGGCTATGGGTGCAAGGCAGGGAATAACCCAGGGTGGAGCACTAACCCATCACAGGGCACACTCACACACCATTCACTCACCATCATTCACTCACACACACACACACCAATCACTCACACTCACCATCATTCACGCAAACTCACCATCATTCACTCACACGCACACACACCATTCACTCACACTCAGCATCATTCGTGCAAACTCACCCTCATTCACTCACACACACACACCAATCACTCACACACACACACACCATTCACTCACATTCACCATCATTCACGCAAACTCACCCTCATTCACTCACCCGCACACACCATTCACTCACACACACACCATTCACTCACACGCACACACCATTCAATTTGGTAGCTCCAGTTAACCTCAGCATGTTTTTGTACTGGGGGGGGGGGGAACCGGAGTACCCAAGGGAAACCCCAGGATGACGTGGGGAGAGCATGCAAACTCCACACACACGGAGCCATGGCGGAGACTTGAACCCGGGTCTCATCAAATGCATCTCGTTAAAATCAAACTCTTTCATATTTTTAAAAATGCATATTTTGTTTCATGTCACTACCATGGAAGATTATTGTATTGTCTTGTCTACCGTGGTATAGAATTAGAGAAAGGAAACCGCAGGGCTGCTTCTATCTTTCCTAAATCTTTACCATGGTACCAGAGTGCAGGTTTTACACGGTAATGACATTTTGCTTTTGTGAAACGCACAAACGCACAGTCCCTAACCCTGATAATCAGTCGTCATTGTTGTAAAATAAAAACACATTTTAAGAAAGCAATTTGAGTTAAAAGTGAATATAATTAACAAAAGAAAAACAAATTGTTCATATTATAGAACAATATAATTTCTGGTTTCAAATGCTTCTGGTGCTTGGCTGTAGAAAAATAATTTGTTGCAAACAAAATTACCTTGAGGAATATGCGCTGCGGGAAGGTGTTTTTTGTGAGGCTCTCTTGTCTGGTTTGGGGCTTCAAGCAAAATTTCAGTCATGTCCAACACGGTTAGTTTTCAAACAAATGAGGAATAGAATCATTTGCGGGCAGGATCACAGGGTAGAAGAGGGGTAGGAACGGCAAAACCTGTGTATATTCGCTTGGTCATACAGCGGTTTGTTATAACGGCCAGATGTTGCCTCCGTGAGACCTCCCCCCCTAAACTGAGCAGCCCGACGAGGGGCCTACTTAAAGAAAGGAAGCCATTAGTGAAATGGAGCTTCTTGGGGTTTGCCGTTTCTGTAACACGCGCCCGAGTGATCCTGCGGCAATGTGGCGAAGGCTGTTATGGTCGGACGAGATATAATTGGAGCTAAATTCAGTGTAAATGTCAGGCTCCATGTTTGCAGACTCAGTGCTGTGCATCACCAAGTCGTCACCATGTCTACTGTCAACCACGGTGGTTTCGGTAGCAAGCTACGGGGGTAATTCGGCTCAGCGGGAACTGGGAAGCTTGTTAGGACCGAGGGAAAGATGGACAGAACAAAGTGTAGGCAAGAAATAGACGAGGAAAGCTGTCCGAGACTGCCAATCACTTTTTTTAGCAGAACGATGACTGAAAGTAAGAGGCCAAAGGTACGTCTGGTGTGACTGAGAATAAAAATAAATAAGCCCTGAGAATTTGTGCGAACTCAACACAAGTTTAGGGTAGACATTTTTCCAAATGACACAAGTGCTTCATTCAACTGTTGCATTTACGGGAAATTCAGTTTGCCTCACATTTACTGCAGCTGGGCTTACGTTTACAAAAAGCACAATATTCTTTTTGAAATTTTCTCCAGAGACAAGGTTAGCAAGGTTATGTAAAGAGGAGGATCTACCAATTGGGTCTCCTAGTTAAAAAAGAGAGATATTCTCCTTTGATGTTGAGTTTTGTATGAAGATTTTGTCAGTTGAAGTCAACCATCTGGAAATCTAAATTTGTCTAAGATATTCTATGATATTCATAACACAGTATTTAATACAATAATGTAATGCATAAAATGCATGTCTGTTATATTTATATATTGGTGTCTTTACTGTACGGAGGTTAGGACATTATACATTATTTTATTGCTAAATAGGTCCATTCCCTTTAAAGTTACTGATTTGGCAGTATAAGGCAATATTTTAGTTTGAAGCATTTACAGTAATTTGACCCTGGCTGAATTACTGGGTTTGATTTCTTTCACGATTTTTATTATCTGTGGGAGTGGGAGAACCGTTTACATTGTCAATTTAACTTCCCCAGGTCTGAACAAAAAAAGAGAGGTAACACTGACATGTTATTAATCTGCCTCGCTCTTGTTGCCGCGAGTGAAGATTGCTGCAGACGCTGGGGAGTGCCGAGCTGTGCAGTTTTCTGGAAGGTCGCGGGGACAATGACAGCGGTCAAGGCACTGAGACTTTACGCTTTTCACTCAGGGAATGTTGTTCTTTTCTCACCCGTTTGCTATTCATCTCTATAAGTCTGCTTATCCGCTCGGCTCCGGATCACGTCGATCCCATCTCTGGGAGCGCAGGACGTTTGACCGGTCAAGCCCGGGGCGCGATTTACGTACACGAGCCTGCTGCACCTATGGCGTGGTTTAGTCACTGCTTTTGCCTTGCCAAAAAGCCCCCGAGCAAAAAAAAAAAATGCACGCAGAATAGCGTGTGCACACTGAGCCACAGCTGGATTCAAGCACGTGACCCACATCCCTGGGAAGTGAGAGGCAACAGCGCCCCTCGCTGGGCCATTGTGCCAGCTCCTACCTGGTGCGCTCTTACCTACCATCTTTCATTTATTAGCTAGTTATTATGCAGCATGCAGTGTCCTTTTATTAGGATTCATTGATGTCATACTGTACGCAGTGGTGGAACGTCGGTGTGAAAATTATTTATTTTCGTCGAGTGATATTGCATCAGTCGGCTCCTTGCTGAGCCTAAGAGTACCACCTTCCCTTTTCCCTTATTCACTAATTAGATGCAGAAATGCGACTTCCTGCGGGGAGCGGCTGCGGAAAGTGTGTCAGCGCGCCGAGCTGCTTGGCCCCGCTCCGCTCGGTCTCCGACGCCTTCACCCGCGCCGGGCGGTCGACCCCGGCGCCGCGATCGCCCACGGCTTGCGGCTCACGCTTCCCCGGGCGCGGCTGCTCTCCGGGCCGAGATTGGGAGGAGGGACCCGTGAGAGACACCTGGAAAGAAGAGCTGGGGGGTTGTAGAAAGAGTAGTGGTTATATCTGGATGACTGGCGGGCCCCGCGGGATGCTGGGGGAGAATGGCTATCCAGTGTCCAAAAGCGCGGCAACAGCAATACAAAGAGGGGCCAAAGAGCAGAAAACGATTACTGATCCCTCAGCTATCGACACGTGAATAGTGTAGCTTTTGCCACGTGCGGAATAATCAGCTGGCAGAAACGTCACTGGCGCGGACTGATCTCTTACCCGTGTGGTGTAGGAGCGGGTAAGGGTCTTAGGAAGGGGATATCATGACAGGATATTTCTGATTTAGCCTCCAGATATACGGAGTTTTGAGCACAAAATGGAGCCAGCATTGCGCAACTCTTGTATATGCTTAAATTATACAGACTGTGTAATATCAATGGATGTGTATCATACATTATATTTTGTAGCATACACAGCATGGCATAGGTAATTCTGAGCGTGCCCCTTCATACTAAACCGTGTGTGTTGTGTATCGCTAAATGATTAAATCGATGCCAGTTAGGGGGCAAAGCTAAATCACGTTGAAACGTTCATTCTTATCCACACAGTGTTATGTGGCATGGAAGAAAGTCCTAGCAAATTAGCACTACAGTAAATATGCATTTAATGAATTTGATAATCGTTCGACAAAAACAGCCCATCTGGTGAGTGAAACCGTCAGCTGATTCATTAGAGGAGTACAGCTTGCAAGTGGAAGAATCGTTTTTAAAAAGAGCATGATTTTTTTTTTCCTAAAATGATTTTCTAATCTTAATTACTTAATTGTTCATGACACCCCCACATACCATTGATGTAATTAAAGATTAATTAAGAAGAGGTAATTAAAATGACTTTTTCCCTTCTCTCTTGCTCTCTCTCAGTATTGTGACCCCTGTTCCACTATCTGCGCCATTAGCACAGGTACGGCATATACGAGTTATTCTGCCGCTAGCCTCCGCACGAGTAATTTTAACTTTTTAACTTTTAATACTGGACATAATACTGCAGTTTATGCATTAGTACAAGTAAAACAGTCTGTTAAAGGTCCAGTATCAGTCATCAATATGAAAAACCAATCAAAACCACAGTCTCTTATGTGGAGAAATGGTTTTAAACTTGAAATACTTTTCATTAACTTGTCCTAATGGTATGATTCTATCGGAACGCCATCATAAATTATTCCACTTACCGATGCTACGTTTCATGTTTTTTTTCCCATCTACACATTGTATCCTTGGAGATGATTCACGGTGTGATGATGAGGGATCACTTAACCTGACTTAAATCCTGTCAGGACAAAAATGAGCATTAATCTGCATTGAATGTCTTTTAAATAATTTATGTATAAGGTGGATTGAACTACATCCTCTCACTGTACAAACACAAAGGTCTAAAAAAAGCCTCACATTCAGTGCTTTTTGAGTAATGATCTGGACTGATCTTTATTTCTGTGGAAAGGTCTTTAAATAAGAAGGAGTGAAACCCACACAGCTTATCAAATATGTATAATTGTTTTTTTTTATGGATTTTTATTATTTAGTTGTTATTTTTAGCTACCAGTCAAATATAAGGCCGTTGGGCAGAACGGTATGTATTTTTATTTTAATTACTTCTCAAAATGTCTGAATAAATTAAATTAATCCTTCACAAACAATTATTGTACTTCCCCTCTAATTGCCATATAACAGTTAGATACTAAATGCCTGGGATGAGGAGAGTAATGTAAGGACCTGGTGTCTTAAGAGATGCCTGATTTTTATAGCTGACTATGAGCGAGAATTAATGGGGCCTGATCCTTAGTACCTCTTGATTCTTCTGGGATAATGCGCAGGGTGATGCTTTTCGGGGTGTAACTTGCATGAGGTTTTTCCTCAATGAGCGATATTAAATATTCAGCAGAGTTTTAAAATAGGAAGTTGATACAAAGTTGAGATGGAGAATGAAATGCCTTCAGAATTTAGGCTGTGGACTTAATTGCTTGAGTGAAAGTAAAGGCACTCTTTGTTCTTCCTTGGGCCCTTCTGATTTAGCATTTCTGTTGCACACTGTTGCAGCTAATGATTTATAACCATGCCGGACCGCAAACCCGCACACCACCTTCTCCTGACATTTGTGCCACACAGGGTGTAGGGTTTACACAGAAAAGTGCAGTCATTTCTCATGAGCACTGATCCCACGAAGGGTCACAGCAAGCGTCGGGCTTATTGCAGAAAGCACAGGACACACACACGCTGGACAGGAAGTGGGTCCATCACAGGAAACACACACACACACACTACATAGGCTGCATATATGTATGCTATCATATAGCCAGTAGGGGGCAGAGAAAAAATAAGCAGTAGGATTTAAAAACACTCTTAAAGGATTAATTTAAAAATGGTGAACGCATCGATTTTGTGGCGTTATCATCTGCCTCTGTATTCCGCTAAAATACTCATTTATTGGAATAGAGACATTTTCCTGGAGCTTTTCTGCACCGGCACCTGCTCTGTCTTACGGCATTAAAAATCAATCCGGAGCCATACATGGCAATGTGCTTCCCTCAGCCGCTCTATTTCACGGAAAACTGCTCAGCGGGGGCTCCCTGCTGTTCGGGGAGTGCCATGTTGTGTTGGTTTGCGTTAGGCCCCCCCCCACCCAGGAACGAACGCGAGGCCCGCAATTTCACATTGTCCCGCAGATGTCACAGTCTTGTTAATGCAATTTTCGTGGCGCCCCGTTTCTCCTGCCCATTCGGCACTGACGCGGCGTAGTGCGTTGCATTTACGCACGCCCCTGACAGCGCCGCAGCCAGTGTCATTTCTGCATAGCTGGAAATTTCTGGCAAACGGGGTCCAAGACATTAGTCAGACTTGCTCTTTTTTCCCATCTCCAGTTTTTTTTTTCGTTTTGATTTAGCTTCTGTGCAACACACTTTCACTTTTTTTATAACCTCTGGAGGTGGCTGTCTTCAGCCCTCACGCCTTTGTTGTTCTTCTGCGTTTCTTTTTCCCTTTCCCCGTTACACGTAAGAGTTTCATACCTAGCCTGGGGTATCTCACTGTTCCCTCGTGGCCGCTTTTAGGCACCTGCATCAGGATAAACAGCGGTGAAGCAGTGCTTCACTACATTTTCCTTCCTCAATCTCCGCCCTCCTGCTCTTTTTTCCTACTTCATTGTTAGGTAGTTTAACTTGTGCTGCCACAAAGGCAAAAGAAATGCTTCATGTAACGAAAAAAAAAAAATCAGCTCCCCGCTAATTTGTCGACGCTCCCTGAATGTTCATCTAATCAGTCATAAACGGCTGTTGATTTTAGAGATGCAGAAAGGATGGCGGGAGCAAATAGTAAAATAAAATAATAATAATGATAATGGACAATAGGTAATAATTTCTCAGTGTTGTTTTGTGGATGAATCATACTTGCGAACCGGCTAATCAAGCTTTTTCAGGTGTTTTCTCTTTTTTTTTTTGCGCAAAGATTGATCTAACTACCGCATATATCCAGGCGTTTCTCCCGTAGCCTACGCCGCACAGAGAGAGGGAAAATCACCCGGCCGATTTCTCCTCATGGACGAACTTGAGGTAGCTTCCCGGAGAGCTCAATGCCGGGCCGTTAATCAAGCTCTAAACCTGGCGGCCTGTATCTGCTATGCTGTTCTTGCGCCTTCCGGGTTTAGTGCTCCTACCCCCTGTATAGCTGGTGGATTTTCATTGGTCCGTTTGGAAGCAGGTGCCCGTTCTCTCTGACCCCCCGAGCCCCCCTATGGCCCCATTATATTTGCACGTGCTGAACCCAAATATGTTCAGTGTATCCCCTAATGTGTTAGTTTTCTGTGGTCTGTCCAGGGCTGCACCTACAGCTTAACCTTATATGAAGGACTGTGCTCAGCATGTCGGGAGTATAAGGCAGCGTGTTTAAATTCAGCATCGTCCCAGAGGGTTTAGGCTCATTGTTTTGTTACCCCAAATAACTCAAGTAAAATACCTGTGAGTATTAATGGGTAGAACTGTGACGATAAAATTGCGGACTCACATAACGATCATATACTGCATATTGTTCATGAAATGTTAGATTCAAGCCACGGTTTGGGCCCAGAATCCTGTGTGAGATGTTATAGGTCCAAATTCCTTTATGGGACGTGCTGGAGTTAAACCTGAATTGCTAACCAGATGGTGAAATGTGCGAATAGATAAATGTTTATAACAGACAGCCTTCTGACAGCCTGAGTTTTTGTTCTTGCATTATGAGAAATAATTAGGGCTGATAAGAGTCTGGAAAACTTGGAAAACTGGAGAAAAATTATTTTGTTTTGGCTTTAGCTGGAGTGGAGGATTTTAATATGAGAGACACAAAATGATCTGTGCAGTAAATATTCACACAAACCATGCATGTGTGCAAATTACCGTCTTGAAATAATTCAGTAGCTGTTTTTAACTGTGCTTGACTGACTGCCTTTCTTGAGTATTGAGAAAATGGCAGCCCTCAATTAGTAGAGCAGAGTTAATTCAAACAGAAAAGCAATAATTACAAACAGGATTTTTTTTTTTTATTTATCAAATTGTCTATTAGGAGCAGAGTAAATCAGTGAAATTGTTGTTGGAGTGCTTTAGTAAATATAAAAATTAGTTTGTTAAACAGCATGGCTCTTTCAGTCAAATGCACAGATGATTCTTTTTGTTTCATTCCGGAGAATGAGTTTAAAGTTTTGAGTCTTGCAGTAGGAGCTGGGCCCGTTCTGCATCCAGGTTAGCTAAACAGAATATTTCATTTCTGACACCCATATTACATGTCATTAGTCAGTGATAGCCTTAAGATGAAGTAATTACTCCTCCTCACATGTGGTCATATTCTCCTGTCTTCCCATCCTCCCTGTGTTGCCGTGGTGATTTATCTGCATTAGGGCTTCTTGGGTATTCATGGCCGACTCAGAGCAGCCCACCAGCATGGTACCGCTGAACGTGGTCTTGCGGCAGTCACTTAAAGGCAACGGAGGAAGAGAGGTGTTAGATGTTGACAGGCAGAATTCGTAACTGCATATAACTGGGGAGGCATGACTGAAGCTGCAGGAACTGTAGTGTACCAGTAGGGGGTTCCCCAAAAGATGACCCCCGTGATGATGCTCTACCAGACTATTGAATTCCGGAACTCAGAAAATGGCTCAATCATGACTAACCTTGCTCATGCATGAACGTCTATATGCCGGTCGTTGAATGCCCACAGTAACATTTCCTAATGTAAACATTTGGCTTCCGCTTTATTGGATTTCCCGTTGTTTTTGACTTGTTTGCAAAGCCTTTAAAATCGACTGTCCTCCTGGGCCCTATGGCCGACGGATGCGGGACTAAAGCCCTCCACAGAGCAAGCTTGACAGTTCCGCTCCTCGTAAAAAATACTTAACTGCATTTGACTGCTGAAGTTCTGGCAACGTGGCTTAAAAATGCATTTAATATGAACAAATTAAAAATGACAGGTTTGGACGAATAGCATTCTTGAATTTCAAACAGGGCCTGCCGCAAAAAAATGGGTGCATCTGAATTCATCTCACCGTTTACCAAAAGGCCGTCTTCAAGGACATGCATATAAAAAGCCCTCACTATATAAAACAATACGCCCGCCACCAGCCAAAGACATCTTACTATGACAAATTCAAATATAAGACCTTAATAGTGGATTCAATACTATGCATAGAATTTGGCAAGCAGATAGAATTTATGACAACACATCTGGTCGGCCATATGACTATGATCAGATGTGCGGCAACTCTATTTTCAAAAAGCCATTTTAAAATCCAGCCTTATTTTTTGCAACTTTCAGACTTGATCTTAAAACATACAATGAATAAAAAGGCCTTTTTTCAACCTCTAAATAAGAGACTATTCAAATATAAATGGTTGCTTGGGTGTATATTTTGAGTTTCTGCATTACGCAGGTGTCTGCCACAGGGCAAAGAAAACAGTAAAGCAGCACAAGCTACATCTGCACATGTGTTAATAATTATTTATGTAGCTTTTAGCTGCTGGAAAGTGGTAATTAATCCTAGATAATGCCAGGTGAGAAGGTGGATTATTTCAGGTGGTGGTTTGCTTTAGTCTCAGAATTATATCAAGCTTAATTGAATCTATTATCGAGCTGTACGCATTCCATACAAACGGTTTACTTTTTTAAAACTCTAACCGTTGTTTCATAAAATCTATAGCAGAGGGCAAAACTGATGATCGGGCAATTAGACGGTATTGAATAATTCAGTATTGGATGTGTTGAGTAACTATACTGAGTCTATACTGATCTATACTGAGTAAGATTAAGCAGTATCTGCTAAATGAGAGTATTAATGAATGTCAGCGATGCAAATTTAGGCTGGTAACAAGGGGTCGTCCTTCTCGCTCGCACGGCCGAGTAACTGCGGACAGTCAAACTGGAGTCTGTTTCGGGTCAAGGAATTCTATGACCGGGGACCCTACCAGGGATTTCTGGGCCCCCAAGCCAACTGAGGTCCAAATTTCTGTTTAGGTACGTCAAATTGTTAAATTATATTTAAGCGTGTGTATATAAAGTGTGTACGTATTCATTATATAAATGAAAATAAGATTTTGTTTCCTTGAGCTCAGATGGGTTTAAGTACCTTATTCCAAGCCCTGAGTGTTCAGCGCTGTATTCATACTGCCGATCATTTATACCTGTCAAAATGATGGGCGAGGTTTTACGTTTTTATGTATCTACAAAATTTATATCATTTTTCAAAAAGGCTTCTAAGAGCCTATTTTATTGGCGCTCCACTGCGTTGTCTTTCTCATGTGTGCCTTATAAAACTTGATATATTGCTAATAATTCTGACAGCCATAGACGGAAAAGTTAGTCACCCTATTTTCAAATCCAAACTAATGAAAGAACGATAAAGTAATTTCTTCCTTTCAGATAAGGCTAAAAGTATATACAAATAATAAGTAGTAAAAATGTAACATTTGCCCATTCCGGGCATTCGTTTTTGTCATACGCCTATCTGACAAGATAAATTGTATCATCTTTGTTTAACTTGACATTCTGAAATTCTTCCTGCGCTAATGACCTCAGATTACAGTTTAACGTCAAAGCCTGGCCCTGGACTGGGAGTGAAATCTGTTTGGAAAGTGTTGGAAATCTGTTCTAGAAGGTTCACATTCCATTAAAATACGCACTCTTATCACTCTCTGTTTTTCTGCATCAAAGTGACAGATGACCTTTGTATTCTTAGCGAGACAAAGCTACCAAAGAAATGAGTAAATGACAGGTAATTATTTGTAAACGGAAACCTGTCGTAGCCATGGCCCTTTGGAACCGGACAAAATGCTAGTAGCTAGGCAATCTCGTAAAGGCTTTTGTTACTTTCACTGCGCGCTAAATTGCTACTTTGACAGTAGTTAATCAATTAAAACGGTAATGGGCCTGGCATTTTTCTTTTTTTCTTCCTTTGTCCTTCTACATCATTTTTTATCAGTTTTGTGATTTCGGGAAGAAAAATATCAAAGCAATAAAAAAAAGATTGAGTCAATGACAGAGAGTGGCGGAGAATGTGAGCGTTGCTGATTGGATGAGGGAAGGGTCAGAGGTCAGGAGGTGATAAAGCAGGGGAGGGGAGAGGTCCCGGGAGGAAGATGAAAGAGCACATGTGGGCTCTGGTGGAACAGAGACCTGTGTGGAGGCCGAGGTTAAAGCAAACAGGCCTAGAATAGAGTGAAGAGACGTGAGATATGGGAAGACAGACAGAACAGGGTGAATCTCAGAAGAAAGCTGGAATAACAGCTAAATTAGATGGGGCAGGGTTGAGTTTTTTCTGCTTTGTGGTTTTATGGTTTACAATTGTCCTCCTTGTAGTGGGAATTAATTAACTAAAGACCTTACAAACATTCATTCTTGTAGCTTAAGGGCAGGAAAATGTAAATATCCTATTTTAATTCCGAAATGAGGATGTTGTTCGGTTTGTCCTTCCATTTGTCTCTCTCCTCCAGCCTCTTCATCAGGACGTGGTTGTGGATGACTCACCCTTGTCTCTTAAAATATTTTGTTGATTTTCCTTTGGGGGTGGGTGGGGGTTTGGCTTTTATGACACTCAGTTAGGTGACATCTATGTGGAAGCATTTACAGTCTGCTTTGAATTTTAAAATCGTCGGATGTTAAATGTCTTTAATATTAATTTCACTGCTTTCGGCGTGTGTAGGTGAGAAACGGCAGCAGATGCATGTGAACATGTGGATTAAAAGAAAACATCTGGAAGGGTGGAGCTGAGTGTTCATGCAGTTTCTCACCCCCCTGCCTGCATTTCCATCATGTGATCTAGATGCTCAAGCAACAGTAGGACGATTTACCCAGGAACAGAACTAGAGATTTTAGGCCCTGAATCCAAACCAATCCATTTACGTTCCAATTTATTTTCTTTAAATCCTCCGAACGTTTCCCTCCTTTATGGTGCATCTTCCTTAGAGCCATAGCTATAAACTAAAGCGGGCTGGGGGTGGTTTGTTGCTCAAACAGTTAGGATAAAGTCCCTGTGAGTAGAAGGTTACTGGTTCAAATCCCAGGGTTGGCTGAGGGATTTCACCATCGGGCCCTTAAGCGAGGCCCCTAACCCTCATTTGCTCCAGGGACTGGCTAGTCTCAAAAAATATATATTGCTGTTATATTATCCGGTGCATGAACATACACAAAAATACGTTCTTTGCAGGCATGATATTGAGAGTTACCTAGCGGAACAAGATGGCGTAAATGCACACACACACACACAAACACATTTTATATATATATATACACACACACTGCCAGTCAAAAGTTTTTGCACACACTGAGAATTTCTACATTTGCATGTTACTCACCTAACATTTACTACATATTCTTTGCTGACAAATTTACAGTATGTTCGCCATTTGAGTAACTTTATTAGGAAGGCAATGTCATATCTTTCATTCCAGAAAGTAACCTCCTCCAGCAGTTATAACAGCAGAGCAAATTCAAGGCATCCTTTCTACAAGGGACATTAAATACTGATGTTTCAAGGGACAAAACAGGTAACTAGTGCGTTTAAAGTTAAAGGACGGCCTAGAATCTGACTCTGCCATCACCACACAACCAGTTAACAGGACGTCAGACCTGCACTGTTACATACTCATTCCATGTTATAAAGGAAACTTTTTTTAACATATTTATATCTATACTTGTTGACTCAGTTGTCCAGTGCCTAACAAGAATAAAAAAATCTGCAGTTTATGAAATAAATGGAAAAGTGGTAAAAACCCATTGTGGGCAAAACTGTTTGACTGGTCGTGTATGAAATATCAAGGTTATTTTTTTAATGATTTTGAGTTTGAAATATATATTTAGGGGTGAAACTCTGTTGTGATATTCCCTTTGATGCGACACGCTTTGCGCTGCCTGGGCTGATCTGAAATTGTGACTCTGGTTTCAGATCGGATGTTTTCATCTGCCGGAGATATCCTGCCTTCTCCATTGTTTACTATCGTCTCAGCTGAGTGCACTCCGGACTCTTTCGGTAAATACGGTGTGGCGCGGCGGTCACTGGGCGGCGGAAATGGGACTCCATCGTCGAGATGTCACTGCTTCATAAAAACAGCCAGGTCTAAATATAACCTGTACAGTGACCGAGTCAACCTTCCGCCCTCAGTGTATTTAAGTCTGCCCTCAGGACAGGAGTCTTGAATGCCAGTAGAAAAGGACAATAAGTCTGCTTATATCAGAAACACTGAATTTTTAACTGTGAAGAATTCTTAAAAAAAAGTGGAAAATAGAATCAAATGAAATATTAATCTGAATATGAATGAAAATTCCCCCCAGTATGAGCTCTTCCCTAATCCGCCAAGATAAGTACTTTCTTGGCGTAAAATGAAAAATAATCTTGAATCTAAAAGCTTTGTTGCGTAATCTGTTTGGTCTGTCCATGGGTCACACCCCCGTTCAGTCTCATAATGTACCAAAAGATGGATCTTAAGCTCTACTAGATAACTGTGGAGAAGTTCCTATGCATCTATTCCTGCTACAGTCAAGTAATTAAGCACAACTTTAACACTGCGCGTACAGCTCATGTTCATCTTTTAATGGAGAAGTTCATTCAAAAAAGATCTGCTTATCCTTAACTGTATGCTAGTATACTTGGACTTTACAGACACCGATGCTTAAATTTAATTTCCATTTCCCCTAAAATCGAAATGCATCACTGAAGTCACGACACGTTATTAATTTGGTACACCGTCAAAATACATGGGGGGGGCAACAGTGACGGGTAGTTTAGCCGTCGTTGTAACAAATGACAGATCAATTTACCGTAAGAGCCTGTGTGTAGCATCGGATTGTGTGTGATTAGGGCAATAGAAGAATGAGTATGTGCTGGGCAGACGGGGTGAGCAGATCTTTTAAGTTGAAGGAGATGGGGAAAATGATGCAGTGGGATTAGCCATACGATAGACTGATAAGAGGCCTGATAGCTGAAATTCTACACTGGAGTCATTAGTTTGACCTAGAGTATCCACTTATTGACCCCCGCCCCCAATCAGCAGGGATGACTGAGGCATCTCCATTATGTCAGAAATCTTCTATTAACCCCAGGACAGCCCCCACATCATCCATTTCCAAATGCTGGGTCATTTCCAATGATTTTCTTTTATGAACTTCTCTCGCTTACTGACTGTAACATAACTCATTGGGATTTGAATCAGAACAGTGGAAAATGCGAGTTTACCACCAAGTGTAAAAAAAAAAAAAACATAATAAAACCTTTGACGAAAACATAAAAAGAGGCCTTAAGTGCCGGCTGTGTAATGGCAGAGACTCGCACGGAAAAACAAAATGGCCGCCCTCGCCGTTTGCCTGGTAGCTATAGCGTAAATGATAGTTGTGGCCTTCCTGCTCCACAGAGGGGACTCTGTATTACTTTTATATGGAATATAATGTGTTTGATGAGCACATCTGGAGCCCGGAGTGGGAGTCAGGGCCCCCCGCCCTCCCTGCTCCACTAGCCTGCCACTAAACTCCCCGCTGCGTTTCTGCTCTTCAGACGTGCACCGCTGAGACCGAGCCGCTCGGTAACGACCCATAAATTGCAGAATCAAGAGGGGCGAAGCGCCGCTAAGCTGGCGCCTCCGCTTAGCCGTAAAAAGCCCGCGTGTGCACTCCATCCGCCAGCTATTGTTTCCCCTACCTGCCTAGATGCGCGTGATCACACAGAGCCTCCTCCCGTGCAGTCAGGCTGCACTTCTAGAAATTTCCGGCCCTGTTGATTCGTTCGTAGGTAGTCAGGTTTGGGAGTAATGCGAATTAATTAATCACGTGTATCCAGTGCTGCTCATTACCGTTCAGCTGGGGAGGGAATAAGGTTCCCAGGGTACCTCAGTTGAATTCTCCAAAGGCTTCCCTCCTCTTCCTTTCCTACACTCCTCATGTCGCCACAGTGGTTTATTAAGAGTAAAAATTTATGCTCTGTGAATCATCGTTGTTTCGTGATCTCGCTGACAAACCCAAGCCTCCTGCTGTCAATGGCTTTCATTCACATTATGTAACACTGTGCCTCCCCGAAACTCCATCTTCCATGAGCCCTCAGTTCTAACCATAACCTCTTATGAAACCGGCATAAGGAGTACATGTGTTTTGTTTTGAATTTCCATTATACCCAGTGATTATTTCCCTGGAAAACTACTGGTATCGAGCAAGCCAGTGTGGGGAAGCTTGTTAATAAATGAGGGACACTCAGGATGGGCCTTGATCGAATGTTACTGGTACCGATTGAAAATGAGAAAAGGAGAAGCAAAACGGTCCCAGTGGATCACTGAGCCGTTTCACCCGGCTTTGCCGCGCTGACATTTCAGTGGCGCAAATTGGCAAACGCTGGCATTTCTCTGCCATTCCTGGGTCAAGGATCTCAATCATTGTTTACGATTTACTCGAGATATTCGGTGACATCATCGGCCGTGCCAGCAATGTGGTCATCTGTGTTGTTTTTTTAATCGTACCTCATTACCCGAATTACCTTTGCGAGGGTGCTAATTTCTCATGGTCTTTGGACAGTGTTTAGCAGCATTACAGTGTGGGTTGCAGTCTGCTTGTTTTTTTTTTTGTTATGCTGATATGAATATTTCATCCAGCAGATGGTGAGAATGTCAAGCCATGACACTGGTTTATTAATCTATAACTCTTTCCCCCCGATGGGAGGCGTGAGGTTGTCACTGGTACATTGTTTTGGCCGAGTTTTCCCGTTACTCTGCATGGCTCGCTTTTTCCCGACCCACGTCGGCGCTGTAGAGGGGTCATCTTGACGCGCCACTTCGTAAACCTGCGTTAACGCCCACTCATCCCATCCCCCCCCCCCCAAGTGCTCAGAAGTGGACTTTCCCATGTCGCTCCTTTTCCATTCTCGTGAGTCATCAATCACTCGCCGGCTGGCTGCCCGCTTTCCGTCGTCTCTACGACGACTCCGGTCTCTGGCGTCTTCTCTCAGAAACGAGTCAGCCTCCCATGCCTGCTTTTCTAACCTCCTCGGAGTGGACGTCCTCAGACTTTGTCTGCTCGCTCTGGCCCACCTGTCCTTCGGACTGCAGGCTCCCCCCGTATTCTCGCCAAGCCTCAGCTCCCACTTGCTTTATCGAAGTAATTATTTGGAGAGCAAATCACCGCACCTGCTGTTTCAGCTGCAAATCAGACACTAATAATAATGTGCTGGGATGTTTTTTTTTCTGACGTCTTCCGAAATCAGCAGGAACGTGGCTCTCGGGAATCTCTGCCGACACCCTTACTGTAGTCTCATTAGGTGTCTTTAACCTTCTCCTGTGGTACTGTGGGATGAATTTTACCCCATACAGCTGAGTCTGCACAAACCACATCCTTGTCTTGTTTAGATTGTTGGCTCCCCTCCCTCCTCAGTGCTTTTTTCCCCCAGCCTCCCGGTTACCGTGGTTACGTAGGAGCGTCCTCCATGTTTGCAAGCCGTTGGCGCGTCCGGACCATTTTGGACCCGTCCGTCGCGAGGCAGATTTAGGAGCTCGGAGATCTGGCACGTGCGGATTGCCGGGCGATCTTGATAAACAGCGCCACCCGTCGCAGTTTGCCGTGATCCCGCGTTCGGCAGATGGGTCCTCCCCCAGTTCCATGTGGAAAGCCCAGAACGGGAGGCGGTGAGAAGCCTCCTGCACTCCAACCTTGTCCTAGTCTCACACTCCTCCTGATGAAGCTGCTGCTCCTCGCTCCTCCCGGCCCTCAAGTAGACCCCTTGACTCGTCCTTGGCCTCTTCTGACATGGGATAGAAATCCTTCACTCCTACTCACCTTCTGGAGTGCGAATCATCTCTCGCCCGTGTGACTGAAATTTCCACTCTGGAGAAGGAGGGACGCCTTTGTTTCTGTGCAGGCCAAGTTTCCTCCAACTGTTTTGTGCAAGAAACATAGCTCTGAATGAGAACATTACACATGTATTCACAGTACACCAGAGAGGCGGCAATGTACCGCTTGCTGCATTGAATGACATAATAAAACCTAAATAAAACAACAAATGAATTATAGTTTCTTTCCCTCTCTTGATCAGTATATAGCTTCAATTTGATTTTTCTTTACCTGAGGCAGTACAGAAATTGTTTTAATATCATAAATCACAGCACGTTTGTTGTCTTGTGTTCCACAAAATGGTCAACAACAAGGAACGGAAAAGCATTTTTCTTCAAATATATATATATTTTTTCCACGGTACATATCCTAGCAGCAAATGAAGGGGAAAAGAGATAAGGCGGATGACACAGTTCCCTGCCTAGTAATACAGCTTAGCCTTGGGATGGCTTTCGATTCAGTTTGGCTGGTCTCAAACCAAGTACATTCACATTACAAAAAAAAGAGAAGTCACACCTAATATTTCCTTGATGGCAGGCATAAACTTTCCAATTTGAGCCGACGTGAAATGTCTTGAATGCATAGACATAAATGGCAGAACCGTATCCACAATCTTTTCCTGCGAGCTAGATTTCAAAAAAGAACGATAAAAACCTTGAGTGTTGTAAGAATATGTAAGATACCCAAAAGAGAAAGATGTATGTAGTAGTTTGGGATTTTGCATGGTGTATAGTGATTTTTTCATATATATTTTTCATTTTCCTGTTTATCACACAAATTGAACTGCTAGATGTGGTGATTCGTGTGTGTATTAAATATCCCCGATTGGTTGTCAGGGGACAGTGTGTTGCAGTAATTGAAAATCGCACCACAGAGATTGCAAACGTAGAGAAGGTTCCCCCACTGGTTCTTTAAACACATCCTATTTTGTTCCTGTGATGACATTAGAAGATAAAGTCAAGTTAATAAAGGAACACAAAGCTGGTTAATAAAACGTAGAGGTCTTCGAGTCCTGTCCATCGCTCATAAAAATAACACCCTAATCCTTCTCTCTTCTGTAAGTAAATGTGCCGGTGAGATGTAGACATATGGAATGTTCTAGGACGTGGCTCTGAGAGTAGAGCACCAGAAGGCTGCTGTCCTGTCTCATGTTCCGTAGATGAAGCCATCCGTCCCGCAGCTCGCTGACAACCTCCATATTGGCCGCGTGATGGAGAACAAGTGGTGGATAATCACTCCTTTTAACCTTTCAGAGCAACGCAGCCTGAGAGACCTACGAAGAATGCAAAAATTCTAAGCGTGCTTTACTCAAAGAATTTAGGCGAGACTGACAGCCGTCACCATGACTCAGCATGTCTGAATATAGTTACCAAGCCAGCAGAAAGCATTGTGGGTACTACATTCCAACTTCCTACCCCTAGGGGGGAGGAATCCTGGAGATTATCCTTGGAAGTACAGGGTACCAGGTAGGGGTGGACCTCATACATACACAATTATGTACTGGGTCAATTTTGAGATGCCGATATGCTGAATTATGTAACTGCTTGTCTTTGGACTATGGGAGAAGCCAGGGCACATGAAGGAGACACACACACACACACAGACACACACACACACCCCCAGAGGCAAGATTCAAACCCACCCCTCTGGAGGTGTGAGGTAACAATGCTGGCAGCTCAGCCGTCCTTCCTCATTAAGAGTGTTAATCAATAAACATCAAAGGGAGCCAATCAAATTCCTATACTGAATCACTTAGTAGAGTGTTTCTCAATCCAGTCCTCGGGGTGCCCCCAGACAGTCCACGTGTTTGCTTCCTCCCAGCTCCCAGCACACAAAGACACTGAACACCTGGTACAGGTGTCAGGAGCAGGGAGGGAGCAAAAATGTGGACTGACTTAGTATGTAATATCCTGGGAAACATCAGGTGTTGACCGCAATCATTCAGTTCACCTGTTCTTTCCCCCCCCAATAACTGTAAGATAGTCTTTTTTTCCCCTTTCACCCAGTAAATGTCCCCCCACCCCCCCGACTCCTGGAACCCACTTTGCTGCAGTCATTCTGCAGCTTAATGTCTTGTGTGTATGTTTTGGCCCCAACATGAGGGATCTTTTCTGTCCTTCTTAGACCATCTTCTGGCCTGTCCTTATGGCTTCAAGTTCCAAGTTTTGTCACATACACAATCACACACTGTACCACTGTGCAGTGAAATGCTTTTCCACCTGCTTTCTGGACTGTGATTGAAAGAAGAATGCAATACAAAGGAAAACAATAGTACGAGAGATAATGAATAAAAACAAAACACGAATGAAATATCAGAAATAAGAAAAAGACTGCACAATAGATGAGAAAATATCAGCGACAGTTCCAAGTACCATATGGTATGGTATACTTGCGCAACGTGACTTGTTAACTATGGAGAGTCCTCATTCAGGATATGGCCGTAGAAGCTTTCTCTCTGCGTCTCCGTTTTAGGCTTCAGGCTGCAGTAACGCCTCCCTGACCGCAGCAGCGAGAAGAGCCCAATGTCAGGCTGGAGAAGCTTACTCCCATCCCTAGCTGTGTCACACGGTTCAGTTCACCATCCTCCCCGGAGTGACTCTCGCAGTCGTGTGCGTTCATACTCCCCGTGTATTGACAGAATTAGATAATGAGAAGCCTCTGATAATGAACCCCCTTCTGCGGAGACTTGAATTATGGTTTTCATCGTCCAGGGTTTCCTCCTCCGATTTGTCATGTGCAAACAGTGCAGCGGGCTCGGTAATGGAGCAGGTGAAGAACAGCGAGAAAAAGATAAATTAGTGTGTCTCTTATTTTTTATGAGTTGTTCATTGTGGGATTAGAGCTGGCAGAGACTCAGGAAAATGTCTTGGGGATGAATATATTATTTCTTTTCACTTTCAGGTAGATTTCCTTAGCTGAGCGATCTGCATTTTTAAAAAAAAAAATCAAAAACAGTTAAAATGAGGTCCTGCCAAAGCAGAAATTAGAGTATCTTTTTAAAGTTATCTACATTAAATATGCCGGTCCTAATTCTTATTTCTTTTTGTGGATTTCTTACAGCGTTTGCGGTTTCCAAAAACAACAAATGGCTTGGATATTAAATGTACCCAGAAAAATATCTTTAAAAAATCCACTCACGCTCACTGATTAACAAGACTTTTATATGCAAGTGTGGGGCGCAAAGGGGCGCCTAGGTAGAGCGGCAGATTGCATCTTTAACCTTGAATTGCAAGCCTGCATGTGCGCTTCACGCGCCATCTACCCAGCGACATCCCCCGCAGCCCCCTCCCGCCGACAGCCCCAGTTACTCAGCTGGCCCAGGTCAGGCTGGGAAATTTGATTTTTTTTTTTTTTTTGGAAGGTTATTATTTATATGCTTGGAGAAGGAGATGCAGCTCGCCCAGTGTAATACATTCATACAGTTGTGTGTGTTTTATTGTTTGTTTGTTTTAAATGGAGCAGCTGAGATAAGGTGCCACCGGCGGAGCAGCGCCAGCCACCACCAGCATCCCTGCATGCGACGCCGCGTCGGGCGCGCGACGAGACCGAGTGCCGCGTTTCTCGCCCTAAACATAAAGTCAACAAGCGATCTTCGACAAAATGACAGCGGTCTTTTCCGTGAGGTGACGCCGAGACAACAGAAGCCCAGCGCTCACCGCATCCTGCCCGTCGCCTTCTCAGCCGTAAATGCAAGCAAACGCTTCATTTGCCGCCGTGCGGCTAATCGCGTGAGCCGGCGCGTGCTTGGTGACCGTGAGGTGCAGCCTGCGCGAGGGTGAATGTCAGCTCAGCAGTCAATCGGCGCCGAGGAACGGCCTTATACACTTTACAAATAAATCCACATTATGACTAATTAGTCGGAGTCATTCCTCACAAAACGGCCTCGTACCACGTACGCTTTGTGGCATGTACGTGAGCCGGTAAAAGCCAATGTTATTGGTGTTTTTGTGTTTCTGTGAGGCGGCTAGTATACATTACTCGCGGCCTGGGTGTAGACGTGTGTAGGGGTCACGTACTTTCATTCGTGTAAAAAACGATGGTGTCGGAGACCATTAAAAAGTGCCCTGGCTAGCTTTACGGGCACATCACTTACCGTTTATGTGTTTTGCAAACACATAAATGAAAGTCTGCCAGCCTGCGTGTTACTGTATTGCTTCAGCCTTGGTCCGGCCTTGGTCCCTCTCAGCGGCGGGGCCGATTTTAGTTTGCAGACAAACAGAGAAAGTCAGAAAGTGGGGCCTGGCTGTTTGGTCGCCTGCAGCATGCTCGGGTGTCTGTGATTATCTCGCGTGTGAGCCGAACTCATTCTCCGAATGATAATGAACAGGAGAGCAGCAAAGCTCTGGAGTCATTTTCCATTCAGCCTTTTCTGTCATTCGCTTTCCATTTCTCATGCGTAATGGGCAACAAACCTTTCATTTCTGCCCCCCACCCCTCCCCTTTTGTGTGACGTCAGTGGCGAGGCGGGACTTTTAGCATACCAATTAGCTTGTGCTGACTTGCAAACCACTGCAATAGAGGTGGAAAGGGGGCAGGCTCTCTTTTAATCTCTAAAGGCAGAGGTTTACTGGCAGGGGGGGGACAATGCTATAGCTAAGTGAAACGTTCACTTTGAATGCAGATGATATTTGCAATATGTGATGTAGTTACAAACTGTAACTACATCACACTACCTGAAAGCCAGTTATCGTGCCAGTCTTGCTTTCTAGTAAAAACCAGCAAGCTTTGTTCAGATCAAAGCTTGGCCTGCTAACCTGCACCCTGACCTCCCTCTGTCTACCCCTTCAGGTAAATAATCGGCCAGCTTCAAGCAAGGAGGGTCTTTTTTTGGAGCTGGCTCAGTGTACAGCACTGCCAGAATGGACAGCAGCGACCAGCGCCAGCGCTCATTGACCCGCAGCCGGCACGGCAAAGACTTCCACTACAACTCCTCGCTGGACGCTGAGGACTGCTGTGTGCCCACGCAGAAGTCGTACAGCTCCAGCGAGACCCTGAAGGCGTACGACCATGACTCGCGGCTGCACTACGCCGGCTGCGTGGCTGACCTGGTGCACTGCGACGCCGACGAATTCACCAGGCAAAGTAAGTGTCCCTTTTAAGGTTCTCCTTGCCCCTCCCTCGCATCAAGGAGATCTGTGATCACTCTGCAAGCACCTCTGTACTGTGTACTACGTAGTTTTACTCTGCACTTTTTCCTACCAAACCTTCCCTCACATCAAAAATCTTCATGACTTTCTCATAAAGGAAACTATGTACCTATTACCCATATCAGGTGTTACATGTGAGCTGTATCCCCAAATAGTGTGGTTGAACGTTTCATATATACACAGTCTATTTTTTTTCCATAATCTTTAACTTTTGACACATGTAATCTAAACCATATCAGGCCAATATAGGTTGGGGTCACTTAAATTTCTTCAGTGCACGGTGCGATCGTTCATTCCCCGTATACGTTATCGGCAGTTAGTCCCCAGTATTGCATTCCTGATATGTGATCTGTGTAATCAATCACTAGACAATCTTTAGAAAGCCATTCCGTGACCTACTAGCATTCCCTGGACTATAAATTTAAAAAAGATGTCTGGGCTTTTGAGAGCCACGATTATAATTTACACTTTTAAATACTCACACTAATTAGGCTTCTAAGGCATGGGCACGACTGTGGCATGGATAGATCTTCATGCGAGCACATGCATTCTTACTCAGAGTCGGAGTAGTAAACACGGGGCAGATATTTTTAAAAGTTACACTTCCTAGTATATTTTTTCAGATAATGCAGTTCAGTCAGATAATTGAGGTAGATTATAGTTAAAAACTGCTAAGTACTTCCTTGGTATACGACCTCATGTGCAGGGCACTGTAAATGGGGTGGAACAGTTCAGGGGGTCAGAGGTGAATGGGGCCCTGGAACAGGTCTGTAATTCAGGGGTTGGGCCCCGGTATGAGCCTCTATCAGGTAACCAAGGATTCCAAGCCTCACTTCTGCTCCTTTGTGAGCTGTGGAAGTTGACATTTCTGTAATTAACACATGCATGTTTAAGATGCAAAAGACATGCAGGCATACAGTACCAGTAAAAAGTTTGGACACACCAAGCCTCCTACAAAGGAAGGTGATAGTGCCGCATCACATGACCTGGCCACCTGACCGAAACACAGTAGAGATAGTTTTGGAGGAGTTTGACCAGAGAGTGATGGAAAAGCAGCCAATGAGAGCTCAGCTTATATGTGGGACCTCTTTCAGGACATGAAACGGCGTAGAGGAGACAGTAGGGTCAGTCAGTCCCTGGAGCAATTGGGGTTAAGGGCCTCGCTCAAGGTTTCAATGATGGGATCACTCTGCTGATAATGGGATTTGAACCAGCAACCTTCTGAGTCCCAACCCACAGAGCTGCCGCTCCCAACAAATTTTTTAGTACTTTTTTGGTCAGTAACATAATCCATATGTCATTTTACATTTTTAATGTCTTTATAATTATTCTAAATTGTAGCGAATAGTACAAATAAACCTATGGGTATGGTGTGCGAGTGTGCCCTGCGATGGGCTGGCCCCCCATCCAGGGTTGTTCCCTGCCTCGTGCCCGTTGATTCCGGGATAGGCTCCGGACCCCCGCGACCCAGTAGGATAAGCGGGTTGGGCAATGGATGGATGGATGGAACCTATGGGTAGGTGTCTCCAAACTTTTGGCTGGTACTATATATGATGATAGCTGTAGTACTGTAAATAAATGTTGCTTAGCCCTGAAGTAAGCAATTAAGTCACTGCAAATATACATAGTGAGCTTTCACTGGCCTCTGATCAGTTCATTTACTTCACTTCTCTTCTATTTGATTGTGTCAGTTTTGCAAATTATTTCATATTTTTCTTTCTTAATTTCTTTGGCACCGTGCCGATGCCAGTTGCGACACCGACAACAGGAGGTGCACAACATTGGTGTGCATGCTCATGTTTCTCTGCTATTGCTGCCTATATTGACGGCTTATTTGAAAGATGGTCTACATAGCAACAGAAATGTTTTTTCATTTGGTTGTGTGGGATTACCAGACAATTGTTCGTGCATCTGTTGTTTCTGATGGGAGACTACATAATAATCTGGAATTAGACAGCCCACCAGATTTTCCATCAGAAGTTAAAAATGGCTGAAGATTATATATGGGCCGAAGAGTTGCGATGCTGACATCCGAAATGAGTGTCATGTTGGATATTAAACAGCAAGAAACATTTGGCAACACAACGCACTAGTCATGGACGGGGGGAGTTTGTAGCATACTGTGAAATGTTTATTCAAGAAAGCTTTACGTCTCTCTTGGTCATGTTTGTGTCGTCCAAATGTATTTGGCTCAAAATGTGCAAGCGGTTTCTGCAGGTGATGCAGTCTGACATCTCTTATAATCCTATAGCAAATGTATGTGATCCTGGAAAATTCCTTCTGAGGTCGCTAAGGCCCCCAGTACAATGTACAATGATATTATCATGAAATCTCTCATCCATCCATCTTTCATAACTGCTTATCCAGTGCCAGGTTCCAGTGAACCTGGAGCTTATTGCAGAAAGCATAGGGTACAAGATGGGGGGGGGGGGGGGGCAGTCTGAACTGGATGCCGTTCATGACAGGACACCTGCTCATACATACCATGGGCAATTTAGAGTAAACACCTGACCAAACTGTATTCGACCCCTAACCTTGAAGTTGTGATGCTGCAGTGCCACTCACTAAGCTGTCATGCCACCTGACACATTCAGTTATTATTATTTATTTGTGTGGGAGGTATTTATCTTTACTTGATTTCACCTGTGTAGACAGCTAGAAATATATTAACACTACTTCTATACCAGTCGCCTTCCTAAGATTTAACTTCCAAGCTTTCAGTTAGAAGTGCCGTCCTTTAACTGCATCACCACCTGCTGCCGTTGTGCACGGGATGCTCTATAGAGGGCTGCACACAAGCACTGCCTGCGACAGCAAACAGAATTAGCTACCAGGCCTTGCTGTGAATAAAAATATCGGTGCAAGCGGTTTGTCTGAAAATAACATGGGAGTCTGTGCTCTGTTTATGTCCTGCAGTTTTTTTTTGTGACAGTTTTCTTCTTAACTGTAGAATTAAATTGAACAGCTACCACAATGATCTGAAGTGTTTTTTTATGTCATTTCTTTATATGGTATTATGTTGAATGCATAGTGGAATGTTTTGGTTCTTACATCCTAATCTGGGGGGGATTCTACTGACAAGCAAATTCAATCATTTTGACATGTTTCTTAATCCTAATCGTTATATAAGATTTTGTTTTGTCTTTTCTCAGCCCCAATGAACACACCCGGTCCCTGTTGCCCATCCTTTGCACTCATATGTTGCCCTTTAAAACTTGATGCCCATTTCATTTTGAGTGTGTCTGTCTGTCTGTCTGGCTGTCTATCTGTCTGTCTGGCTGTCTATCTGTCTGGCTGTCTATCTGTCTGGCTGTCTGTCTGTCTGTCTGTCTGTCTGGCTGTCTGGCTGTCTGTCTGTCTTTCTGTCTGTCTGTCTGTCTGGCTGTCTGTCTGTCTGTCTGTCTGTCTGGCTGTCTGTCTGTCTTTCTGTCTGTCTGTCTGTCTGTCTGTCTGTCTTTCTGTCTGGCTGTCTGTCTGGCTGTCTGTCTGTCTGTCTGGCTGTCTGTCTGGCTGTCTGGCTGTCTGTCTGGCTGTCTGTCTTTGGGCCAAGAAACCCTAATAACTGTCCACCTTCTATTAGCAGGATATTTCACATGGCAAAATGAAAGAAATTGTTAATCTTGTCTTATTTAAATTATATATATATATTTGTGTGTGTGTATGTGTGTGTCTGTCTGTATAAATTATATGCATATTTTTATATGTGTAATATAAAGACATTACCGGGTCTGGGAGACATTTGCAGCTATGACCGCTAAGAGACATAATGCGAGAAATTAGTAGCAGACATCCAAAAAGTGTTTATCTCAGGGAGACAGAAAATCCAAATTTGACTGGGAGAGTAGTGCTTCTAGCAACACAGCGCCACAAAGATACCACACCCCGAGACACACTAAGGGATTGCCTGTGCATAATAGGCTGGAGCTTGTTTCATTTATCTGTGATGGTTTCTTGGTTCATTAGCAACATGTGTGACTATTACAGGTGTTATAGCATCAGACCATCGATGTCTGCATGGGACGCAGGCCAAACTGGGGCGGGCACTTCAGAGCACAGTCATTGTGGGGACCTTGGAAACCCCAGCACACGCTGACGCCCGATTGCCCATCTAGATACAATGCCATGTGTTACTCTTGTTTTACTCTGTCATAAAACAGACAGATGTGGATGCGATAAATTAGCCAGTGATATGAATCACAACCTTCACTCTTTATGTCAAGAGTGCATATAAGGCATAAGTTGGTTGCGATCACCGGTTACAAACCCATTTTGGTGTTAATAAGTGCTATGCTGTGTGCATGGCCTGTTAGTCACCGTGTACATGTTGACTCAAACACATTTGTAGTTTCAGCCTTGCCTTACAGGCTTAAGTGTTGTTTATTCAATGTATGCATTTAAATGACTGCTCAGTGTTTCTCACTGATATTGTGACAGTGAATTTGATTATGTTGCTTTTGGCTTTTGTTCTACGCTTAAACTATGTTGTCCCTTTGTTAGACCACTTAGGACAATATTAGTGAACGATAGCAGTTACTGTCAGTGATCACAAGGCCTGGCCTTTCATTGGGTAACAATTGGAGTATATTGTGTTATAAAGGAAATATGCAATGTATCACTTACAAATTACATATTTATACATCACAGCATTATTTGTATTCATATATTTGGAGTCTTTATAATTTAAGTCAGCATCTTGCCATTTATTATTCACATATGGTTTAGTAAGTGTATAGTCTTTCCAACCTAGCTGCGAAACAGCATTGTTTGTTGGGTTCCATAATAGTTCTAAATTAGTTTCATTTGTTTTTTCATTTTATCAGTCAAGACAAAAAAGTTAAATAAAACTGGGTGACTGCATTCTATGTAAAATTTCTAAAAAAAAAAATTTAAGTATTCTGTCTTTTTGTATTGAGTTATCCAATGAATTTAATTTATAGTTGGGTTTTTCTTGCAGATTTACTTTGATATAAAACATATATTGAACCTGGAACAAATATTTTCACACTCAAAGTCAAACATTAATATGTTGGCCAATTGCTAAAAGGTTACCACTGAAAAAACGTAAAAAAAAAGGCTGGTGGATAATTTGAATGCCTTTTAGATTTTTTTTGACTTGGTAATTATGTTCGATGACACCATTATATGAGTTATAACACTTCAGACATTGACATGTTGAATTTGAATTAGCTGAAAAGGCTGAATTTTCCTTAACCATCTGTGTAAGAAAACAATGGTCAGGCCATTTAAACAGCTCTTCTTTTCCCTCCGTCGGCCTTTTCATAATTCTGTGAATAGATTCTTGAGTCATTCCTTGTCACTGCCATTTAACAAAAGGGACGGTACACGCTAGGTGTCCACAGAAAAATATGTTTAAAAAAATTATATTAATTAAAAGCTTCAAATACTGCAGTTATTGAATTGGGGTGTAGGCCTGTGTTTTGATTCATTTTTTCGTATTTGTGGGTTTTTATATCAGGCTGCTTGGGGGAAGTTGCCAATTCCGGCGTTCGGAATCGGCCATCATCGGCAGCGAAAGGACGAAAACAATAGTGGACATGAAACAAAGTGGATTCATGCCGCTGCTGCTGTATCCATGTGCGGTGGAAGCTGTGTGGAATTGTATGTGGAAGGGAAGAAAAAAAATGTCAAATTCACTTACCTGATTAATGTAATTACAGCCTCGTTAATTGCCTGGAATGAGAAGAAGGTGGGACACTAGGCTAGCCAAACAACTGTGTTTCCTGAGTTCGACCAAGTGGAGCTAGCGGCTGTTCATTTTGACTGTGCCCTATTGCCTGGGTGTGGCTGTACTGAACTGGGATATGGTGGGATTTATGGGTGAGTGTTAGGGGCATCATGAATAAACTGAATGTTTCACACAGTTTTGGGTATCTCTGTGGTATCTGGACCGTATACGGAACGGGACCAGGGAGAGGTCACCTTGTTGGGCAAAATGTGGTCTGATCGAGCCATTGTCTTAGCAATGAAAATGAGCCGATGAATCGTTTTAGTAGCGGGCCGCGGCTGTGTGCTAACGATCGGCACTGGGTCCTCATCACCATGGCTACGGCGGGAGCCCAGAGGTGAGGTGGCAGCGGCCGCCGCGGGAGGACTGTTCGAGAGCAGAAGTGTCGCGTTTCATCATGTCCCGCACGTCGCCTGCCCCCAGGATGCAGCGGCTGCTGCCAAAAAGCAGGCAGAAATGATGGAGGGAGACGCGAAACTGACTTCCTCCTCGTGTTTTTTTTTCTCTCTCTCTAAATATCGATTTGTGCTTTGTTTCGCTGTTTCTGACCAGTCGCTCTGAATCCATGAATCTCCTCCCCGCGACGCTGTCGTGCCACGATGACTGTTTAGGCTCTTGTTTTGTATTTTATTTTATTTATTTTTTGTTGTTTTTCGGTTACTCTGTAAGTCACGTCAGGTTGCGTTTTGTAGAGAAATAATTGTGTGATGGCTGACAGGAGTGGATCGATCTGCCACCGCAGTAACGCCCCCCCCCCCCCACCTCGATCCGGGGCCTGCATGGATTTGTTCCGTGAGTCCCTTGCAGTAAGGGCAGGAGGCCCACGCGGATGCTGCCTGCTCCATCAACGCTCTCAAGCTGTGTCTCTCCGCACCCTTCCACCACATTCCCATCCCAGTTCAAAGGAACCCAGCTGATGTGGGGGCCACGCTGGGCTTTCAAACACACATCCTGGGCAAATGCTTCCTCAGGGGGCGGGGGAAGGCCTGAGCTTATTTTCCCCTGGCTCGGATGTCTCTGGCTATGGAGGCAAACCCCCCTGTGCCTTTCGTCCACCGTGTGCCATCTTCCTTTATTCTGATCTGGCAGAATCTGCCACTGGGTTCAATGGCCACACCATTAAGGCCTCGCGTCGTGTTGTTTGTGGCAGTCAGGTGTGTACAAGCCGAAATCCGAGGGACAATGAGATTCCCCGGGGTGGCGGCCTTTCGGGATAAGCGTTCTGCGTGTGCCTCTCCCTGTCAGACTCCACGCGCTCCTTTCAGATCACCATGGTGATGTCTACAAAATCGATGTCAGGTTTCAGAAACCTGCCAGCTGCAGCAAGGTATTCCATGCTGCCCCCGGAGGACGCGCACTTTCGCGGTTTCTCTTCACCCTAATGTACTTTATTTCTGCAGAAATAGGATGGGAAAGGATAGCTCAGTGTAGCAGGTGTGCCTGCATTTATGGTGGTGTTTAACCTGTTTACCTTCTCTGTCGTCTTGGAGTGAGCAGTGGACTGAGGCTTGTGGCGACCTTGGGACGCCCTAATACTGGGCTGAACGATGCCGGCCCACCAAGCACAATTCCTGGGTTTGGGACAGAACTCACTTTATCGATGCCCCCATGATATACAACCCCTCCAAACTCGGCCCCTGACGTCCTCAGTTGTACCCCCGAGATGGCAGCAAGCCCAGTGTCCTGTAGCAGCACTCCGGGTATTAGAGTGTCTTGGCGAATTTCTCTCCAGGACGTGCGGAGGTGCAGAAGAGTGTCAGTGGGGGAGAAAATTATAAACTACCCGTAAAAGTGCTGCAGCTACCCTCCGGTCAGCCCCCGTCGCATTTTAACGCTCTTTATTTGCGTCTCCACTTGATGCTTCGTCGCTGTCTCTCATCCGCAGCCGCACGCTGCTCACGGAGTCGTAAAAATGGCAGGCGGCGCACAGGTGACAGATGAGAGGCACTCTCCATGCACTTCGCCCGCTTACCGGCGCGCTGCGCGTGTCGTCAGGGTTTCTGACTCTGAGCCACTCGTGTGTCCCCCCTCCCCACCAAAGCCATATGGCGGAGGGAGCTGGCGAGTGCTAGGGTTCCCGTAATGGCCTTGTAGTAATGAGAATGCATGACATCTTCTGGCACTTAAAGACCACCAGCCTCTCTCTTAAGAGCAGTTTGTCTCCTGGCAACATCTGGCAGTGTGTGACGCAGTCCCAGCTTCGACCATTACGGGACGTCGCTAAAGCCGTTGCTGGTTATGGAAGTGCCCACGTGCCGCTTTCAGCTTTTTAGCTCTGCGTTTTCATGATGGGGGGGGGGGGGGAGCGGCTTTATGGGATTGCATACTCTGCATTTCAGAGTCCCTCTGTCCTGCAGGTACCACAGGTAGGGGATGGATGCTCTTTCTCTTGGCTACAGATGCTTGTTTCCAGCTGACTGCCATTTTTGATGTTGTTAGAATACATTTACAGCGCCCATCATCGTGTGAAACCATGCGACTGCCGGTTGCCATTCCTGTAATTTTTCCTTCAGGGTGGTAAAACTTTTCCTTTTCGGAGAATAATGCGTGCTCTTAGCTGTCCCGCTCCCTGTTAGTCATCAAATGATAGTTAAGTAGTGTGACTTGGTGCTTGTTTGAAGCAGACTATGGTCTGTTTACAAGGCGGAGTGATTTCATTCACCTTTAGCTCAAGTGGTTCCTCGGGGACCCGTATGGCCATCGTGTCCGTGTGCCCAACCACAGCACGACCTGCTGGCCGAAATTCTCCGCCTGAGAGCTACACAGAGTAACACAATTTCACACGGCACGTTGAAGGAGAGCACCGAAAGGGTGCCGTTTTTGTTTTTCAGTTTCATGTCGTTGGTTACAGAATTTCAGTAAAGGTGAAAAACGTCTGACACTCGTTCTCTTGATTTCACCCTTTATATCAACAGTTTCAGTGTGGTTGTATATTCTTTTGATATCCACTATATCCACAAAGGGATGCTCTAAAAGAAATAGATATTTCTGTATGTCAGTAGTAACAATGCTTGTTATTAAAATTATTCATGTATGAACTCAATGCTTATGAAGCATATACAAGTATAGAGTGGCAGGAGATTAAATTTATTCCCAGGACTACGGTGTGTCATACAGACAGCAAGTAATGATAAAAACAGAGACTCACAATGAGTGGAAGAAGTACAAGAATACAGGGCAATGCAGAACAAGGGGGGCTGGACTTAGCACTGTACATTCATAGTGCATGTACAGTATATAATGAACAGGAGTAAATAATAGAAGCACAGACCAGTAAAAAATAAATGCTGAGTCAGTGAACCAACAATAAATAGTAAGGATTTATCTCAGTACCTTTTCCAGCTAAATACCTCAAAAACGTAAATGAATTTAGTGCCTCAGTGTCCCTCCTTCTTTGTGTTATGCCTCTCCACTTCTCTGTCCCTTATTCCTTTTCATTTTCCCTCCACTGCCCGGTCCATCCTCATCCGCCAACGCCAAGCCTGCTTCACCTCCTTGCTCTTTGCGCACTGGGGAGGGTGGGGGCTTTGGCCTCCCGCACCGTTCACCTGCCTACAAAGATTCCATTTGCCCTGCCTTCGCTTTCCGTGGTTGGCTGATAAATCACGTCCCCTGGATACTCATTGTCTGGAACATCTGCTTTTTTTCGGCTTTTTTTTTGGTTGTCAGTTAAGCAAGATACTTGCCATACTCTACCAGAATAGTACCAAGAATAATTTTACCCTTCCTACCTGAATCACACATATCCCCATTCTTTATAAAGATTTCATAGTATAATATATGCTATACTGTATATGATGAATCAGTGAGTACAACTGGACCAAAGCTGCTTAATTTTAAAACAGTATTGCACCAACCTTTCTTTTTTAAAAACTGCTGCTGTTTATTAAAGTCAATATGCACTTGGTCAATTTAAAACTCTTAGAATCTATTATATATAAATAATAAAAACCTAGGAAGCATCTCTTCTGAAATTGGTGCCCTGTAAATATATAATCATTGCACTTTCAGATTAATATTCCTACTTAATAGCATTACCTTGGCAGTTAATGCACTGGTTAATGCGGCACTATAGACGCACAGTGTCTTTTCAGCCTGCTTCTCTGTCTGCTTTGTCGAGATGCTTGACGTCGGCGCAATCCACTCTGTCACGGGGGCTGCAGAGGGTCACCCCGCGTGTGTCGGCACACGCAGCTGGTTTGGAAAGGGCACATGGCATGCCGCCTTGTGGTGGCAGGGCACCGCTGAGGCACGGAGTCGTCCCCAAAAGCTGTCACTTTGTTTTTTTCTGTCGCTAATATCCCAGAGCGACACACCTAGCAGGGAAAGTGCCTGTCATCATTTATTTTGTCCCCGCCTCGCATTTCCATTTGGCTTTTCTGCTCACCAAAACAGCTCCTGTCTCCCCATCCATGTATCGTGGTGCGTGTCATTCCCATCATTACCCAAACTCTCTTACCCTTGAACAGGAACTCCCTTTCACTAATAGGCCTGCCTTTCACTGCCTGAGCCCCCGCCTTGTGTGCTTATATTTGTCACCCTGACCCAAGGTGCTTTGAAATGTGGGTTACCTCTGGTATCAGGCAGCCGAATGTTGGATTAAAGTAATCAGAACTGGGAACATGGGGGGGTCAGAGGGAAATGCGGGAATGTGAGGGGGGGTGCCTGTACCATTCTGCCAGGATGCTTTTATAAAGGGGAGGAGGAGATTGGCTCACAAAACATGAAGCAGTGAAATGAGTTGTGTTGACTTTTGGACTGTAGCGTTAGACTTTTAAAAAGAAAGTTCATTCATTATGGATATGAATGTTGCTCAGTCTCTGCCACGGTCTCATAGCTGCATACGTGCTAATTATTAGCTATTCTTTACTCTTTCATCTTGCAAAGCTGCCTTCCTCTGGAGGACACGGGTGAATGAAAGCGAAACGGCGAAGCGGGTTCAACGGGGGGGAGGGAGCGGTGAAAGGAGCTTGACGATGAAAGCCAGCCACAGTCGCTTTAATTGAGCCGGAGGTCATTTATCGCCGGTTGTGCGTGCTTGCCGGAGAGAGGCCGAACTGGCCGGCTGATGGTGACCGTTGGCTCGGCAGACAGCCCTGCACCCTGCCTCAGCATGCATCTGTGTCCTTTGAGGCTGATAGTATCTGGCCCCCTCTGCGGCTGCGACCTTGGCTGAAATAAAGGGATTGTGAATTCCCAAGCCAACTCTATCACTCTTTGGCTGCTCACGCCATACTTGTGACCACAACTCTTTGAGATGTTAATCTGGTGACACATAGAACTGCTGGAAGATGCATTTTGCCCCCCCCCCCCCCTTCCCCAAATAAACATGAAGTTTAATCTGCCCACAGCCCCATGAGGATGCTGATCCACGATCCAGCTTGCTACACACGCTGCCAACCTTAATGCCATGGAAAGCCAGGATTAGTATTTTTCTCCACCACCTACCTCTCCTCTACCGTTTTCCTGCCATAAAGTGAGGGCCACATAGGGGCAGCCACCCCGTTTTCTCAGGAACTGTGCCTAATTCGCTGTAGTGACTGGATGACGTAGATAACGCAAAGGTTAAATGGACCCTCCCCGCCGGGTTTGAGCGTGTTATCGATAAGAGTCTCAGAACTGCTCACATACCGGCTGGTACTTTTTGTTGATACTTCGGTGTTTAAAGACTTAGTATCCATTTGGTGGTCAATCAGAGCTATTTTATTTATTTGCTAATGATAAGTAAACTTGTAGTTTTCTTTGGGAGGAAAAAAACGGCTCTGGAGGTTCCAGGCTGAAGATGCTGTATTTGGAAAGAGATTGTTTTTGCTCTGTTTTCATTGGAGGGTTGGGGAGGACATAGCTGTAGCCCGGCACAAATAGCCTCCATCTCACAACTTTCTCAGTGCCACCTGAGATCTCCTGGCGGAATATGAGAGGGGGAGAGCCTAGGCAACGGGTGAAGAGCCATTCAGACCTGAGGTGGAGGTGATTATAATGGAGCTGTGCGTTCCTGGAAGATGAGGAGCGGCAGACAGGGTTCCTTACAGAAAGACACTCTCCTCTGAGAGCATGCTGGACTCTGTTAGAGCCTGAGATAGGCTCCCGTCTATGAAAATATCAGTTTCCAGTAGCTGTTGTACTTTGTGTACTTGTGCATGTATGTGGAATATCGTTACAGTCCGCTACCCTCGTCCCAGATTTACACACATTATAAAATATCCTTTATATGATTAAATGTCTTAAGGTTTCATATATAAAACCATTATATAATGAAGAAGAATGCAGACTAAACGGTCACGGTTTTTGGACCACGGTAACAGCACGGTTTCAGTATCTGTATATTTAGGAAGAACATAAAAACACATAACCCTTTAACTGAATGATTAACTTTCCATTCAGAAAAATGGCAGCATGACTAACTGGGCCTAGTTTAAGTCTCTACTATATGATATCAAGGATGGAAAAATATTATCATTAAAAGTCTGGAATACCAAGTTTGGAATACCAAATCTTATCTTTATAAAGAAAAAATTATTTTATTTGAAAAGAACATCTAAAATTAAGGATATCACTGTTAAAAAGCAACCCCAAGCTAATGCACAGTAAGTGAAGATAGATAATATATCTCCACAACCCAAGAAAGTGCAGAATGTTTTTGATGCAGCAGATCCATGTAAAGGGGGTAAAACAAACATATTGTAGTGAATGATCGAGTCATTTTAATAAAGACTAATTAACAGCCACTATCGGTTTCATATTAGCAGTGACACGACAAGGAAACCAACAGTTTACATGACACTCACGGTTACACGCTAACGAAACGCACACATTCCACAGCAAACATTACACAGTTACAACATTTACAATTAACATAAATAGACGAATATACATATTAATTTATACCATTTAAAAATAAGCGTGGTGCGGTACAAAGTATGCCAGCTGGGGACCGACAGCGTCACATTATGTCAGCCAGTTGTCGACAGCGGGAGGGATGACCACTCATACAACGCGGTATAGCTGAAACTACATGAATTATGTTTGAAATTTCCGGCCACCTTTAGTCAGGAGGTGGATAATTTACGTCATCAGCTGTTGTATAATAACATTTCAATTCTAGCCCTGGAAAATAAGACAACCACAGCTTTTTAGATGTATTTTTCTGGGGCAAAATCTTGTATTCGTGCTCATACATATAGGAAAATGACAGGAATATAGTAATACCATGCTTCATGTGTGTGTATTGAACCATCAGGGGCCTACCGAACGGTTTGATAAAATACCGTGTTCCGTTACATCTCTACTAATAACACAAGTGCTCCCATTATAACTTCTCATAAACATTACAGTGAAAGTTGGCTATTTGACCCTGATTTCTGACAGGACAACTGCACAGCTTATATTTATGCTTATGGATTTTTTATTTATTTCTTTTTTTTTTTTTTTTTTATTAAATTTACTCTATCAACAGAATGTTCTTTCTTGTTATTATAACAACTCCATTTATGATATATTTTGTTCATGTTAAAAAAAAAAAAATCTAGTCTTTATCTTTTCATGTTCCATGAAAGTGTTCTTGGTAAACTGCGTTTCCGCAGAAACTCGCATCCAGAGTAGTTGTTGAAATGTTGCCCGGTGTGTTTCATCGCTCACTAACGATCGGACCAAAAGCGGCATTGTGTTTACCCATTTATATAGCCTGGTATTTTAACTGGAGCGATTCAGGTTAAGTACCTCGCTTAAGGGTGCTACATCAGCGCCCTCCTGGGATTTGAGCTAGCAACCTTCAGGTTACAAGCCCACGTCCTTAACCGTCACACTGCCTGCTCGCCCCAGGCACTTCCCGTTAAGTATGCTTCCCAGCGGTGCCACGGTGTGGCTCCTCCAGGGACTTGAACCCTGGCCTGCTATCCGCCGCCTTAAATAATGAATGCGATGGTAGTTCGGCCCGTATGCACTGGGGCTGCTTTCCGTTGAAGGACCATCAATCTTCAGTGCAGAAGCTGGACATGTTACCTCTGTGTCCTCTGCGGCGTGGCTGCAGTCTGCATCGCAGACGCTCTGTCTCCTTCCTCGTCTCCACCTCTCTCTCCTCTGCTCCTCCATCTGTTCATCTCCGCCTCTCACCTTGCCCCTTCTTTTTCCACCCCTTTGCTATTTCACGCTTTCAATTTTTTTATTTATTTTTTTTTCCCGTGGGGGTATCTCTCTCATTGGGAGGATCCTTGGTTTATTCGCCGATTATTCTGTCTCCTTCACATAGACACGACGCGGGCAGCGCAGAGGGGCGGCCCCCCACCCCGCACGCTCCCTCCTCGTTCCAGGGCCCGGTCGTATCAGGGGCTGCCTGAGTCTCCCGAAGCCCAGTGCCCCGTTCGAGGCTATTCATCATTAACAGGGCGCTGTCATCACAAGTCTGCTGCCACGGAGGCGCCGGCCTGTGACATTTAGAGATATCAGTCTGAAATGGCAAGTGCTGCTGGGAGACAGGGGACACTACCATACCCCCCCCCACACCACCACCGCCACCGCTCACTCCGCCCCCACCGGTGGGAGAGAACATAATCGAGTGCTACGCTTTCCATCACGTCGCCATCTCGTGACGGTCGGGGCCGTCAGCGTCACGTGGCCGGAGGCTATGACAAGTCCGAGCGCCTGCCTGGTTCGCTTGCCACCTCTGGTTTGATGGGGTATCGGTATGTGCGACACTCAGGGCTCTTGGTGGGTAACAGGGTTAGCGGGACTGGGCGATCACTGTGCCCCTGCAGATATGGACTTGTGTGAGAGAGAGGAAATTAAAAAATGAAAGCGTGCTCCCCCCACCTAACCCTGTAGAAGTGTGTTATAGTGGAGATATCAGTAATGGATAAATGGCTTAACCTGAATATTGACAGATTTACCGCTCAAAGCTGTAGCTTATTGTAGATCTCGATCTGAACCAAGGAGGTCTGAGTAGGAGATGCTCCTCCAGAACTGTTGCCTGCCGATCCGAAGCCCTCTTTCTCCTGCGGAATTGTGGGAAGGGCAGCATCGGAATCATGACACAGCAGGGACTTGCTTACTTTAATCAGAAATATATAGTATCCTAATGGTAAGTCTTCCTCCTCCTTCTAGAAGCAGGGGGACATATTTGGAAAGAAACGACGGCCCACACAGGGTACAATTTTGAAAAATAGTCGCCTTTTTATTAGTTGTCGATTTTTCTCTAAAAGCACAAAGGATTTTATGTATTAATTCCAAGATATTTTCTTTTGAAGTAAACGCTGTATTTCATGAGAGAATGTGCTGGGCTTGTTTGTTTTTTTTTTTTTTTCGGTGTGTGTTTTGATTAGCATCCCTCTGTGAGGAAGCTGACCGAATGTTTCCTTCGCTAATTAAGTTCAAAAATTTCAAAAGTACAGAAAAGTGTGAAAGACAAATTAATCAGGAATCGCCGGACTGAGCTTAAAAGGCGGCGCTTGCGAGCACAAAACAGACTGCGGCCAAACATGCAACTAAATTAACTAATTATGAGCTAATGACTAACTAACGATTTCTTTTACATGGCCCATTTTCACCCTCCCCCGTAAAATAATTAAACAGTTAGCAATGAAACAGCTAAAACTAATGCCAATGATGCAGTTAATCCTTTACGGAGGCTTTAATAAATGTATAGGCAGTTTACACTGACTTGTCAGATTTCTGCAGTGCTCAGTGATTTGAGGACCCACCAGCTGTGAGGGTGAGCAGGTGCCCAGGTGTGTTAACAGGTGTGGTCTGGATTCTGTGTTCATCACACATTGTGTCGCAGGTCACTCTCAGATCACGTTTTCCTCAGATGTGCCTTATGCAAATGCATTGCGGCATTTAAGTACCTCACATACTGTATGACAATACTTCCTAGAATTCTTAGTTTTTTTTTTTTTACTTTGTTGCTTTCCCCCCAGAGTAAAATCTATTTTATTTCCTCTAGCATCTTTAAAATGGCCTGTTCCTATGGTTACAACTGCTGCAAACAAGTATTTTTATTTTTACCCAGCACCAGAAATAGGTCATTAGTGTGAATAATCCTGTAGGTGTCACCCAGGCTGACATGGGGCCTCTACCTGTGACGTTACGGTGGGGTTTTCTGCTGTGTGCCCTTGGCGTTTACCTGTCAGGGAGACATGCTAATGGAACGGCGGTGTCCACATGCAGCCGGGCCTGCGAAATAAGCCTCTTTTGTCAGGGGCGGCTCGTGTGTAGCACCTGTCACAAGGTCTCATTGTTCTCTCATGTCAGCAGTCACTCTGCTTTCCGGCGTGCCTCCAGCTTTCCCATGGTGGTCGCTAAAACAGTACCCCTCCCTGTCAAGTTCCCCAAACGTTAACACTGCCAGCAGACCCACCCAAGCAGGTCCCCGGTTTTGTCATTCGACTGCTCGTCTGTCTGCCGCCCCGCTGTCCACGCCCCAACTGAGAGCTGTCTGTCTGTGTGACCGTCTGCCTGTCTGTCTGTCTGTCTGTCTGTCTGATGTATTATTTATGATGAATCCTGCCAGTTGTCAGGCTTGTTTTTTTTTTTAAATTCCCCGTTGATTCGTTGTCCTGTTGTTCGCTAGCCAACAGTGCCGTGTCACATGACTAATGAGTAATGTGGACGCGTGCGAAGGAGGTGGGGGGGGGGGGGCAGGAGCAGATTGTTCACACTGTGTTCACTCCCGTCCAGCCTACATGGAGCTGGCCCCCGTCACCATTGGCTACCTCCTTTCAAGCGTGCAGTATGCAGGTATGGCGCCCCCCGGAGGGGATATACTGAAGCGCCAAGTGTGGACCCTGAACCACGCTGCTGTACAGTATATCGCTGCGGATACACCTGTGTGTTGGGGGGAGGGGCAGGGCAAGTGTCTCAACAGGTGTATCTGCATTGGTCTGACTGTGCTCTAGCTGTTTGTCATGTCTCTGTACTGTGTTCAGTCTGGCTCTCAGCTCCAAAATGTACCTTAAGCAACTGCATTCCACATCACGGCTGTCACGGTCGTTCTTTAACTATTAGCTATTACAATTAAGCCAGGGCGTGACGCACAGTGATTACCGTCACCCGCGCCCACCTGCTGTTTCCCCGTTACACTGCGATTTCTCTGCTCACTGCATTGCTACAGAAATGAACAGAGAATTAATTTAGCAATGTGTTTTTTGACCAAATTGATTTACAGTTCCTGGATGTTCATTTTCTCGGAAGATGCTAACTAACAGAGCGCTTTTTTCCCCAGTTTGTTGGGATTTCCATTACGACGTTGTTTTAATTACAAAACAGAGTAAATTGGTTGCATGTGCATTAAAAAAATTGCTCTTCCCCTCTCAGCTCAGATTTAATTGTTTTATTGATTCAGTTTGATTTATTCTAATACATGTTTTTTATGCATTTGTTTTACATGACCTTCTGTTGCCGAAGTGCTTTGAGTACATGTAAATTTGACTTTAGCCTTAATTCGCTATCAGTAATGAACAGAATGAAACGATCAGGCAGCTGTTACCTGTTGCTCTCACCATTTGGGCTTGATTTTTATTCTCTTAAAGTGACAAACATGAAGGCAAGTAATGTTAACGTTCATCTAAAGCTCTGCACAATACCATATATTCATTGAGTACATGCCTGTATGTCTGATACATTCATAATGATGCCCTTACCTTTGTGTGTATGATGACCCTTGTACTCCTCTCCTTTTCTAATCTGCCTCATTTTTTGTTTTGTCTTTCACAGCAGCCCTTTGCTGCAATACACATTTTAATTGCCGGTAGCTGTCACACTTGACTCCTGCGATAGTGCCTGAGACTACAAAGTAGACAGTCACCACTAAAAGAAGGGTTAGAAATAAAATTTACGCTATATCAATTTTAAAAACATTAAAGTTGAAGATGGGTGTTTGCAAAATGGCTATCTGCAATAAAAAAAATATATATTTACGTTTCTTGCTGCATAGACAGAATCTCCGCATTTTTTCCTTTCCTGTCTTTGACAGGAAAAAAATGCATAATTCCTTTTTATATTTAGGTCAGAAACCGGTGGCCCATTTACGCTAATCCGTACACAGACTGAAAGACGCTATTTGTGCAGTCAGCCGCCTGCAGATGTTTATATCCAGCCACTGCCTTATGGAAATGGCTGTTTCGGGTTTAAGCACTAAGACTCAAAACAAAGGTTTCGCTTCCGAGTCGCTCCTGCCAAAACGATTTGAAAAGTAGAATAATTCTTTCAGGATTTCCAACTTGTGGCATCGCCGGGGAGATTTGGACAGCCGGTGGGTGGGTGGAGACGGCCTCTCTGAATCACTCGATTTAAACAATGTCTGCATCCTCTTACCGTCTCCTCGGTGCAGAACGATAGCAGCGGGATTCTCGTTCCTCCGCTCAGGTGGCCTCCTCCATCAGTCGCATTTCTGTTTCTTGTGACCGGGGTAGTCTTTCACTGAGTTTCAAATGCATTCCCCTTCCAACTTTTATTTTAATATTTGAAAAAGCTTTAATGTGATTTATTCTTTTTTTTAATATATACTTCTGCGGGCAAAAAATGTTAATTATAGTTATTTGAATGTCCCTAGCTGGTTCCCTTGTTCTTTTTTATAAAGAAAAAGCATCTGTATAATTTGATGGTAGCCAGCTGGATAGCACTTGCCTTGATTATAACTTTCGTATCATTCATAAATAAAAAAAGAAAGAAATGCCTCGTGTTCTGACCACACTTGACTGGGCTTTTTCTTTGTGACTTCTTGGGGTACACAGTTGTTCTCTAAAACTCATGTGGTACAGAATGAGGGAAATGGTAAGACGTGGTTGAAAGGTCTTTTTCTTTTGCTGTGGCACATCGAGATTTGGAGAGTAGCTATAGTGTATGGGACAGTTTTCTGAAGGACTGGATTTTGCTCAGAGGCAACTGGAAAGCAGTTTGCATCCTCCTGGCCAGACAGGCCTTTCCATACGTATCTAGCGAAACTAGAGGAACTGCGTTCGCTTCAAGAGGATCCGACTCTGTGAAAACTGGCAATGGCTCGAGACGACAACCGGGAGAGTCTAAATGTGTGTTGGCAACACACCCTGCTTCCTGTTCATAGAGTGTCTTTGTGGACTATGGTTCTCCTGGCCAGAGGCAGCTTACAGTCTTTAAAGAAATAACAGTGTTTTTAAATACGTGCGATAAACACCGTGACCAGCGGGCTTCGCAAAGGGCTGGGGGATTGGTTTGCCTCCATGTTCCCGTCATGTAATTTCTTTGCCTGCACATTGGAGCTGCTGTACTCTGCCTCCTGGTTTGGTTCGGTCCGGTCTGGCACCACTGTGATCTGGCTGTTACCACTTTCTCCACAGGGAACTTCACGCTGGCAGAGCTGGGCCTCTGTGAGGCAGCAGCAACGGCCCACCCGAGCCTGTACTGCTCGGACCTGGGCCCCGCAGCCCGCGGCTACTCGCCAAGCGTGGGCTCAGACGCCGACTCGGACCCAGAGGAGGCCATGTCCCCGGAGCGCGCCGTGGAACTGTGGGCAGGCCGAGCTGGCAAGTCTGGCCGCAGCTCCGGCCCGTCGAGCCGGGAGAACTCCGCTTTGACACTAACCGACTCAGACAATGAGGACAAGTCTGATGACGGATCAGGTAGGAGGTGCTGGCTTGAGGAAAAATAAATATCAACACAGAATAGTTTCAGCCATACACCCCATAGCATACAATCATAAGCGAAAGTACATCGTCACTCCTATTAGGCTTAAGTTTCCTTACTGCAGGGATCATTTTGGGCTCTGCAGTATTGCTGTCCTTATCAGAATCTAATTCATCTGAGTCTGTTTCTTCATTGTGTTGAGGCCTTAGGCTCACGTATACATTTTTCTTCATCTAAAACACTGTCAGCCTCGATTTGTCAACCAAAGACGGATGTTTAAACATTCACGGATTGGGATGCAGTCATGAAATGAGCCGAGTCAAAGTTGAATGTCGAATAGAAAATAGTTCGAAAACGTTGTTTTCTCAATTCCAGCCAGTCAGAGATCTTAAACACATTATGAATTTGCATCCTTTTATTAATGACTGATGGTTACATTATCATCCTACGACTGGTTAACATCCATCCATTCAGTATTATTGAGCACACATCCTATCAGGCTGATGGGGTTTGGTAATAGTGCAATTTAATGGAAAAGACAATATATTGTAATAAAAATCTTAATGGTCTTTTTGCAGCTGTATCATTTGTGAAAATCATTGAGATTGCAGTTCGGAACATGAGAGTTTGACATGCGAGTTATGAAAATTAATTCTGCTACATTTTAGATAAATCTTGACCTGTTCATTATGGAAAACATAAACTAATGGGAAGATATATCTTCATATTATTCATTAGCATGTTTGCTTGTGTAAAACCTTAAATTGTTACATAAAATCATTAGTATATATGTGTACTTTTGTAGTATTTATATATATTTTCATGATATTCTTGAGATTGTAGATGAATCAAAAGCTTCACATGCTTGTTATAAGCTCGAGTTACTGAGTTACTAAAAGTGACATTACATTCATGCTGTAATGAGATTAGTATTACTATCAACTTTTCTGACAAGTCTGCATCAACTGAGAGTTCGCATTTTAAGGAAACTGAGCACCACCTGTAGTATGTCTTAAGCACAACTTGTACAGTTACAAAGTGCATTGTGATGTAAAACTCACTGAGCTCCCTGCTGTACTCCTGTGGGTAAGGACACACCTGGTCAGCATGCCACCCCTCAAAAGCAAAGATGGTTTTCTTTTCAGTTTCAAAGTGCATGATTGATGCATGTCTGGCCTGTGTTAATTCTGACTTCAGAAAAGGTTCTAGTGTGAGACTTCATGTGCTACGCCAATATAAACCCTAAAATGTAGTTCCCAAGAAACATGGAAAATTTTTAACGAATCAAAATTGGATCTCAGCACTTCATTGCAAGAATCTATCAACGCGGGATGACTGATGGTTAGTCATCTTCCGAGAAGAGGACAGGCCTTATTTATAGATGGGATTGTGACTCAGTCGCTTTGGGGAGAGTCGATTTGACTCGTTCTGTAAACAATGACACAGTGTAGCACCGCTGAAATGCTGGACGTGTAAGAACACAGACAGATGTGCTGTGTCAGAACGTTTCTCACATGATCAAGCAACACATTCATTTTATACAAATTTACATCAGAAGTGAACGCTAAAAGTTGAATATTGTATAATTTGTCTTGCGGATTTCTTTCTGTGCATTTATTGCATTTTTTCATTCATATCTTGAAATGAATGTATTGTCTTTTTGTAAGTGTAGTCTTATCACGTAAAACAGATAAATATTGCATGAGTGTGCGTTTTTGACGATGTAATTATCTAGTGTAACACCATTTTTAATAGAAGTAACTATTGTGAATGTAAAGTGTCTTCAGAAATGAAAGGCCAGTCGATTCGAGGTTAATTCAATAGGCTCTGTTAAGTAGGAATGGATTTGGTCAACCTTTAAAGGATTGGGGTTGCCTTTAGCAGGCCGACGTTGATATGAAGGCTGCCTGCCAATGCCATCATGTATTTCCCTTACTCTTCCTGTATATATAATGGGTATATCTCTCCCAGTACATAGAGAAGGTAGACAAACAATACCATCAAATGTATAAAGCATTAGATTTTCCACACAAGTATGCCTATTGTTAAATCGGCAAATGTTTCCCTGTGCTTAGGATCAGGTATAAATAGATAGGGAAGGTGATGGAGTTTGGAGGAGAAAGACAATGGAAAGACTAACAGCGGCCAGGTGTGCGCACCCCACGGTTCCACACGTCAATCCATCCATCCATCCTGCACAGAACTTATATAGTACAGGGTCAGGGGGAGTTTGGGGCCTATTGCAGGACGCGGAGGGCTTAAGGCTGGGGAACGCACTGGATGGGGTGTCAGTCCAGCGCGAACTCCATGATACCAGCAGCGCTTCATTTTTCATTTGGAAGCAGACTGGTAAGCCAGCTGCCATTTTCATCCAAAAAAAATGCCGTGTAGAGAACACAGCACCGTAGAGTCCTGGCAGCATGCCAGTCGCTCATCACGCCTGGGACCGGGCTCGTCACGCACGCTTGAAAACCCAGCGCTGCCAAAGACCCAGGTGATGGTCCGCCGTGCCATGTGACATGCCTCGACGAGTCGCTGCTCGCCATGTTGCACAAGACCCAATGAGTGCCTGTGCGACAGTGATGCAAAGAGAAATACTGTCCAATTGTACGATTCTTTGCATCGCTGTGCTAATTGTCCACTTTGTCCAATTGTACTATTCTGGTAGTACCAAAACCCAGTCCATCTTCTCACAGAAGGGTCTTTCAGACTTGCCGAGGCTGACTCTGTGCATGTAGTCCACCACTGTTCAATAAATGATATTGCATTCAGACCTGTATAATGTTAGCATGCCCAAGGGGGTAGGGCAACCAGTTGACCTTGAACGTCCTGAGGTTTTCTTTTTTCCTCTCCTCTTTTGGCTTTTATTTAATATCCATTTCTGTTGTTATTACCCTTAACCATCGTTGGTTGGTTAGTGACACTGTTGTTTGATTCTTTGTTGCCCCAAAGCACTTAACGATGTTGGGGTGGGCACTATATAAAGATAAATTGAACTGAATTACATTTGTGTTTACATTTTGTCTTATGGTGCAGCCCATATTATGTTAGCGCCCATCTTTTCCCCTGACAGTTTAGCGAAGCGTCGACTGTTCATTCCTGCCTTTCCTCTCTTCCCTTAACCCTCGGTTTAATAAAGAACAATAAGTGCTTTGATCTGTCAGCTCCTGGGACGCTGTGTAGGTCAGTGCAGAGATGTTTTTATTAAGTGTGTTGGGCTGCCACAGGTTAAAGAATTGAAATAAAAATGGGGGAGAATTCGATCCGGTTCAAAGGGCCCTTGTTTACCCAAGAGAGAGACTCCCGGTCTTTGTCTGTGTCTTCAAACCAGCTGCATCAAGCTCTTGACTTCCTTCTGTACCACTAAATTTAAAAAAATGTCAGAACAATATTATATGCAGTTAAGTTTTTTTTCTGTTTGTACCATCCATATGATTTGGAATCTGTCCTATAAGAGGCCGTACTCCATTTGGCTTGGCTGTGTTTATTCGTACAATTAAAGCTGTACCCATCAAGCTGCCGTTCTGTCTGCTTGCGTATATATTCCTCTGCGCCTTCGGGTCCCGGATAGGCACCGAGTCGTGCTGTGCGCATAGATAAGAATAGTTTTTCTTTGAGAAGTACATTCCATCGTAGCAGAAATTCGTTCTCTTTCAGAAGTGTGGCACCATGCGGGGACAGGTGACACGGTAGCAGCAGGGCCTGAGAAGGAGGTGTGGAAGGATGAGGAAAAGGAATACACCGCATAAGGGGCTAGGATTAAAGCAAAAGCGGGTTCATTTGTCACAGTGCTTCCACACCGGTCCCGGCACAAGCTTCATCTTCTACCAAATAAAGGGCGGAATCTGCAGACTAAGAGATGTCTTCAAGGACGGCTTGGTGAGCACGGAGCGGAAGCCGACACGCGTCACGCGCCGCGCCTTAGAGCAGACTGGGCAGGTCTCTGCAAGCGGGAGATGAGGCAGAGTCGCTGTCTGTGGTGCTGGACTCTCTCCTGTGGGTCTGCGTGCTCGCATAGCCGTGCCGGACGTGCCACACATAATGGTCACGCCTTAGTGGTGTCAAGAAAATAGCTTCCAGAGAGGAGCAAGCATATGATGGCAGAAGTACCCTGTCTGTTTCGTTCTGTCTGTCTGTCTGTCTGACTATCTTTTGGTCTGCCTGTCTGCCTATTTTTATCTGTCTGCCTTTTTCTCTTTTCTTTCTTCTTGGATCAGCAGTCCACAGTGTCATATGTAAATAAGCAATTTTTCCCCAAAAAGCTGTGCTTTATCATGATGTGACGTGGCTTTTTTTATTGTTTTGAACAAAACCCCTGTTTCACATACATCATATTATTATAATCTAATCTAAATGACCCTGGAATCATACTTTTTTTTTCTGGCTGATCCGTTTGCGCCCCAGCTTGAAAGTCCAGGTAATGCTGCTCTTACTGTGTCCTGGGGAACTCAACGTGAGTACAGTATGCAGACCTCCCATGCTATCGTCTCCTCTCTGCCCACGCCGGCTTCCCTGTATCCGAAGAGAATTCCCCTGGCGTGTCTCAAAAGGGCAGCCTGAAGAGCCAGTTTGCTGTAATTCAGATAAATATTGTTAGAGACATGGCAAAATATAGATTATTATTTTGCTTCACTATGAAGACATATTAAAGAGACAGCTCTGTTGATCAGTTCATGTTAGCGTTACCTTCTTTGCTTGTGTGTCTGTCAGCAATCTTAGGTTATCTCAGAGTTGAATGGTTTCTCTCCTAGAAATTTAGTGCAATAATATACATGGGATGTTATAAGCTCATGGAGAAAATTCATTCATTTAAACAATCCAAAAGTAAATAATTAAATAAAATCAAGTTTGTGGTTTGTAGTTCGTAGTGTCATTCGGTGTTATTAGCCCATTGTGGAATAGTCCGAGTGGTATAGGTGGATCTTCTAGCAAATTCCGATTATCTCAGACAGAACAAGTTGCTAGGGTTAATTACACAGTCTAAGTGAAGGTTTCTACTAATTAGATTTCTTTGTTTTTTCCCCTTAATAAAGAAAGAGAAAATCAGTGATAAAAAAGTAGATCTGGAAACCCACCTTGGATGCCATTTAGCGTGGCCTGTCAATCAGTGCCCGGTAACACCTCCGGGAAGGGGCGCGGTAACCAATGAGGGAAGGCCTGAGCCTGTCGGCGCCTGACGGTGCACGGTAATCTCAGCCGCCGCTCGCTTCAAAGGCTCGTTTCTCCCGTCACCAGTGAGGAGGCCGCGCACCATCCAGACGTTGATGAATTAAGGCCCAAATGCGCACTCTTCCTTTTACTGAGCTGAGTCACCCTGAAAGGCTTGCAAGGACAGGACTTGCCCATACCACCCTTCATGCTTCTGCATCAGCATCCCCCCCCCCCATAAAAAGCCTCTCCGTATTTCCATGCCTCCCTACAATCGCCTCCACCCTTAAGCCTTCTTCCCGTCCTTCGCCATGGTATTCCTCAGGCCTAAGCTAAATAAACCTTATTTTTTTAAAGCATACAAGATAGAATGTGTAGGATTCAGAGCCCCTGTCCTCTCACACCCTAAGCCTTGCAAACTAATAGTTGAGTAGCCCCCCCCCCCCATTGTATTTGTATTTTGTGGACTCTGGACAATTATTGACTTGACGGTTTGCATGCCTGCTTGTTTTTTATCGGGCGTCTCTGTTTCCCGTGGTCAATGACCTAACCTGCACCCCCTTAAAAGCCCTCCATGCTCCTCCTGTGACATCGTCCCTCTCATCTCAGGAAGTAAAAAGCCGTCTATGCCCCCATCTCGGTGTCACCATGGCATCGTGCTCCTTCGGCCCGACATTTTGATAAGTATGGGTCCCGCAAAAGCTCTGACAATACAAACAGGGCTTTTTTTTCTTTTCTTTTTTTTGAATCCCCCCGTGTGATTAATAATGAAAACTCAGACCACACAAAAAAAAAAGCACGTCTTTCAAACGCCTTGTCCTGAGGGTAATTCTGGAGCCTAATCAAAATGTAACATCAAGGAGGCCCTTGTTCTCTGTACTTAGCCGAATTGTGTTTGTTAAGGATCGGTACACAAAGAGTTTGTGTAGATTGAATTAAATGTATGCACAGCGAGGCTCCATCAATAATGTATTCTCACCATAGGAACTAATTAAAGTGGGAATTGAATCAGAAGCCCGACGTGTCACAGTCCGTTTGCTGGCTTCCCCTCGTAACGGAGTGCAGTGGGGCGGGTACGGTGGTGGGCATCTCCCGGGTCTGGGCGGTCCTCAGTCCTTCCGCCACACCTCATGACTCTTAATGAGGCTCAGTCCTAAGCGGAGGCCCCCAGACGACAGGCTGAACGATGGAGGCGCACAAGCTTTCGGGTTTTTTTCTTTTTGGCGCGGAGCGTGACCGTCTCTTTCTCTGCTTTTGTCTCCTCGCCTGTGGCTGGGTTTGTTTGTATTTATTTATTTTAAAACCTCGCTAAGAGAGAAAGCTTCAGACGGGACACAGAAGAATAATAATGAGAGGATAATTGATGATGGGGGACGGGTTGTGTTAAGCTAAAATGCTGTGTGTGTCTGTGTGGGTCATGTATATATTATATTGTGGGGACCAAATGTCCCCACAGTGTGATAGAATTCTATTATTTTGATTTTGTGGGGACCAGTTTTTGAACCCCATAAGGGGAAATTCAATTTTATAAAAATCTGCAATCAAAAAACTAAAAATGCCAAACGTCTTGTGTTTTGTTTGGTTATTTATGGATAAGGTTTGGCTTGGGTAGGGGGTTGTCATTGTTGGTATTAGGGTCTTTCCCATAGAAAAGAATGGATGGTCCCCACAGAGATATGAATACAAACGTGTGTTTGTGGTTTTTTTGGGGTTGAGGGAGTAATTTCTGGATGGGTGGGTTTTCCAGCTGAAGTGTTTTGTGCCAGTTGTGTCACAGATGTTATTTCATATCTGAGCACTTCAGGGAGGAAGGTAGGGATGCGTACAGGAAGTACAGCAGCACGCGGCTCGTTGTGGGGAAGGGCTGTAGGTGAGGACACAGAGGGTGGCTAGTGGACCCTGACTGACAGAGCTGAGTGATGGGCGGCCTGCTGTCCTGCCCGGCGACTTCCCTCCCGCGACTCTCCGGCCCTGCTGCTTCTCCATGCGGCTGGCCGGGTTTCCGCACGCGTGCTCTGCCTGTGCCCGTCCATCACTCCGCAGCCGTACAGGAACCCGAAGAGCAGAGCAGAGGAGAGGAGAGGAGAAGCGGACCAGAATCTAGCAGAGACGCGTCAGCCTGACACCCCAGGGTGTAAAACCAGCGTGCGACCAGGGGGGGATGGCACCGCAGATCGCTCCTCTGATTGGTCACTTCTTGCTGAGAGGTGGAGTCACGATGACTGGAGGGAGGTGCTCCATCAATTAATGGACTGATTAGCAGTTGAAAAATGTCAAGGTTTACAGTCAGCCAAGTAAAATTATATAGTAGTAAATGTGAGTATAATTTAATCATGCAATTGTTCATATAATGGAAAACATGGAGATTTACTGCCAGGCAACAGTGCCCCCACCATAGCTTGTGCAGGAGAATGAACCGCCCTTGTAAATTTACATGACAATCTCAAACTAGCAGTGCCTGCCATCAGTCATAGCTCAGACTGATTAAAACGTGCATAAAGGTGAAATAAATGTGTGGCTGGACATTGATTTAAACAAATAGCCCAAAGGCTTGGCCCTCTGGCATTTCCCTCCTACAGCCCGATGTCACCGTTCCCTTTGTCCTTTTTAAACTCGGGAATTAATTTCACACACTCGCACTTGCACATAATGCACTCCTTCAATTACTTTTTAAGACTCTGAGAAGAGGCCTTTTTTAATTCACACTTGTATATCTTGTATTCAGCTACACAGTGGTGAAATATGTTCCACGGACAGCGTAATAAATCATCCGTGTTGTGTTTTGACTGGTATGACATAATATATTAATCCCTTAATTAAATGCTGGAAAGGTGGGTCAGTCTCCTGCTTGCCGCCTTCTCCTCTGTCAAAGTGCATCAGCAGCAGGTTCATGTACAGTTTTTTTGGCCTGTGATAATTCCAGGAGACACTAACAGGGGATGGTGTTTTTTCTTCTTTCTTTTAAGAAATGAGACTGACAGGCCGAAGATGGTCTAGAGGTTAAGTAACCAATAGGATGCTGACTAAAATCTCCTGGGACGGAAACTGCCGTTGCACCCCTAAGCAATGTTTCCAACCTGAATTGCTTCATTAAATATATATTGCTGAAAATAGGTAAAATATTAATACATGCATGCCTTACTGGACAAAAAAAACTGTATTAAAAATAACAATATTCCTTACGTAGAAGTGGCATGCACCGTGAAGGGACACCAGATGATGTTTGATGAGGAACAGGAAGCTGCAACGTCAAAAAAGAGACGAATTGCAAAAGTAATTAGCGATAAGCACCAATGCAGAGTCGAAATTCCTTTGCCAACAATCGCTCCACCCCCCCCCCCCCCACTTGCAAGTGACTTTCTTCTTCCTTGTCCAACACAAAAGCCCAGAGTCGTGCCCAACAAATCATCAGAGGTGGGGGTGGGGGGGGGGGTGATAACAAATGTTGACATCGAGCTGAGCCTTGCCAAGAAAAGCGAGACGATCCAAATGCTCGAGAGGCACGGGTTTGGGGAACTTCGGCCCGATCGAGTTAGCCAGCCGCAGCGCCCCGGCGCAAAGACCTCCGTGAGGTTATAACGAAATTAGACGACGATGACAAATAGCCGAGGAGAGCAACTCCGACACCCCCGGAGCCACGAACGTTTAGCTCATTTAGCACGCGCTCATTTGAAAGCCAGAGGCCCCTCACTCATGGCTGGGACATTCATTTCTTCCCCTCCAAGTGACAGGAGTTACACAGAAGTTAAGGGTGGTGGCTGCAAGCATGTCCCCCCCCCCCCCCCCGCTACCTCGTGGTTTCTCCCACCTCATGTAGGTCCAGGAAAGAGAAGCTGTGTTTTCCCTCTGTAGTAGCAGAAGCTCCATTGCAAGTCAGAATCGATGAGCAGAGAGGAGCCAGGCTGGTGGAATAATGGTATCGGACATCGGCAGCAGGCGAAGCAAGTCGAGGGGTAAATACGTTTACTGGATTATATAACAGTTAGCCCATAAAGATGTGTCAGGATCACTGCTGGACCGAGTCAGATATTGCTGAGGCAAGCAGCAGATGTTTCACGCAAACATTTTCAGGGTCTGCCATGATTTAGCCGAGCATGGACAGAAAAATAAAAGTTTGACAGCACCCACTGCCATGGTCGCGTCAGTCCTGCAGGCCCCTTCGCCAGTTTCCGGAGTGCTGGCCATTGAAGGTTCCTACTACTGATTGGACACAGTTCATTTTTTCCTCCCAGTATTAAATTCCTTTGTGTACATGTGCATTGAGATGTACACGTCCAGGGTGTCTCCTAACTCGTTCCCTCTGGGAAAGTCCAATTCCTACGGCTCTGTACCAGTATATGTGGGTGGCTGGGTGGGTGCAAGATGTATTGCACCAGCTGTCTGCTAGACCACTACCAATTCTAAACACGCAGTTCGATTGTTAGTTTTGTTTATTCAACATACCCAAAAGTCCTGGATGACTTGCTTCCATTGCTGGACTGAATGGTTCTATTAGCACTACAATGAATTCATTTTTGCAACTTTTACCATTAATTTCTTAAGTGACCTAACAAATGCCAGGTTTTTCATTAGGTTATTACATCGGTATGCTGGGAAAAATTACTTTTCAGAGTAAGCAGATCTAATTGTGGCTGTGTTTTCTGCTCAAGGTAGTCATTGTATTTCAGAGACAGTCTATTGTGCATGATATTTTACTCTGTCACGTCTGTTTGAAACCTGCGGTAAATGATTCAGGTTCTTCTGTAGGCTTCCGTGTCGAAATAATGGAAAAAGGGGAAACTTTGCTCCATTAATCATAACCCTGCCTCTGTCAGCTCACGACATTAATGGCTGGTCTAGGATGACAGTGAATAAGTGACAACTCGCACTGCATTTGATGTAAGCGACCGGTTATGACTGGTGCCCGTACTTTGCAAAGGTTTTACTTTAGCAATGACGCCATAGTAAACCTAAATATGTCGTGTTGTGTTTGTTCGTGCATCTGTCTTGTTGCTTATTTTAATTACGAACCCTACATCTCAGATGCGGAGACGTTTACACTCTCGGTTAGGGAAATACCTTAAAATTTTTTAGTCGGAGTCTGGCGTCCAGCTGGAAACACGTTTGAAAACACGAGCCAAACCCTCCTAAAGCGGCCCTGATGCTGATCTTCCCGGCCGCCACATAAACGCTCGGTGGGATCCCAGCGGTAAAACGCCACCGGCATTTTAACGACGGCACCTCCCTACGCGCGCAGGGACGGCATGCGGCATCAGCTGCTCCTAAAACGGCCTCACTATACTCGGGGGTAAGTCATACTGCCATCAAGAAACTGAAACTTTTTCAAACTAATTTTATGGGAGAAAAAACGCCTCTGGCCGTTGATTAACGTGTCAGTCACCATCGCCGTTAATTGAAACAAGTGCAGATTGTATCTGTGTCACCGCGGCCATTTTTGCCGTCATCTTTCAGCGGAAAGTGGCCGCCGTGCAGCGCCAGCACAAGCAATTAGACTTAACGGCGTTTTAATAGAGGGCGGGGAGCGGCCATCGCGCCGCGCTTTAAGTGGTTTTCACTTTCCAGCTGATTGCGGGCATTTCATTCCTTGTCCCAACACACACGCACACACAGTAGGAATCATCCATAATGATCCATTTTAAAATGTTGTCTATTCAAACGCAAAGTTAATACATGCAAGTATGCTAAAGTTTGAGGCTTTTTTCATATGTAAATCTAGTCTCTCAAAACTCATGTAGTACTTTGTAAAATGCTATTTACAAACAGCGTATTTTACATTTTCTACAAAAATGCAAAAGGATATGCATGATCTGCGTTACATTTGAATCATGTTTAGAAATATTAAATAAAATATCTATTTTTTGTTTCAGTTTTTGTTGACAAGTTTTCCCCGTCGTTGTTATTGTCATTTTTATTTAATTAATTGTTATTATTACTGGTGCTGATCTGTGCGCGCGCGGCAGGTGCAGAGTCTCCCCGTGCTTCACTCCGCGGGAGCCGTAACGGTGACAGCTATTAGTGTCTATTTGCCATGTCGCCTGCGACAGTACAGAGGTAATTGAGAATTGATTCCGCAATAATGGCCTTTCCTGCGTTGCTTTGCATCAGTGCTGATGCTGCATGACTAATTTGCAAGACGGCAGTTTACCGCTTAATGATGTCTGCGCACGTTAGTTACACAGCGGAGGGATGGCGGACAGGAACAAACTTTGAGTTTGGGGCTTTGAAATTCCCAGCGTGGAGCAGGGGTTTATCAGCGCGACCCCGCCGCTCTTATTAGAAAGTCCTGGGGCTAAATGCAGAAGACGTCTTGCTGCTCTACCTGGTTACTCTTCTGCGGCGTCCGATCCGTGGTGCAGCGTCTCCACGACCTTCGGCGTGCCCTGAGAACATGGGAGCACCGCCGCCATGGCGTGACGTGCGCCTTTTCACGGCTCGGGCTGCTCCCTGTCCGCCTTCGATCTTGCCACTGCAAAGTCGCGTGGCCACACCCAATCCATCACCCCACTGTGTCGCATTTAAAGTTTGTGTATTTACCACGGCTGGTCGCTGTTCCAGTACTCGCCTGGGTCCCCCTCCTGCCATGTCCTGACCATTTCATATAGTTTTTTAAAAAAATATTCCTATTTTCAATCCTTCAGCCCTGGCCTTCGGACTCCGAGGATTGACCTTTTAGCGCTTTTAACGCTAAAATCAGCATGGGAGGGGGGACCCCATGCGGGGCTGCTACAGGAGGAGAGTTTGCTTTGGAAATTGCTCCCGTGGAGGGGTATCCGTACTGTAGCATCGCAGCTCAGGAGACACACTGACAAGCAATTTCGCGGAGGCTCGGGGTGACGCGCAAACAAACAGTGGATTTAAAGTGCACACACTGGCACACGCGGTGTCAGCGAGATCTTGGGGAGTGGGGGGTGAACGGCGCGCTGTTCTTATGAATTCTGTGTCCTCATTTAAAGATATAAGCCTCTGGCGTGACTCACCACAGGAGATTAGGCTGGGCTGCCTGTTCCTGACTGATCTTCCTGGACGCGTTAAACCCCCCCTCGCGGCAGTCCCAGCTGCTACACGCTGATGGAGCTGTTCCCGCCATCGCAGGTCCACTGGTCTCCACCCCCCCTTTAGGACTTGATGTGCCCAGTCTTTGTGTTTGATTGTTTAAAAATAAGGTCCAGCACATGCCTGTCCTGTATTCTGGCAGTAACTGGCAGCATGGTAATATTTACAGTAATATCCGTCAGGTGGGTAACACGACTCAGTCCTCCTCCGTTTGTGTGGTTGTGCGTCCATCAGTCTCTTTTGGTTAAATTTTCCTTCCTTCCTTCCTTTCTTTCTCTCTCACACTCTCTCCCCCTCCCTCGCTAACATGAAAGCGTTTGATGGTGACCCATACAGTGACCTCTTTATCAGCCAGTGTCCTCATGTTCCTCCGATGTGTGCACGTTGCGTTTCCACCCCTGTGCTGAGCTGGAAGAAAGCGTGGAGATCCTTGCGCATAGTGTTTTCTCCTGTCACAGTTTGCGTGCCAAGTCAGAACAAACCCTGAGGTTTTTGGCCCTGCTCCGCACCTGAGATCGCTTTCTTCTGAAAGCCTAATCACGCACAGTATAATTCAGTAACTCTCCACATCACATTTCTCTAAAAAGGTGCATACTTCTCTTTCTCCCATGGGACCTGGAGCCGTCCATCCCCAGTGGAGAGGGTTTCCGGTTCCGGTCGGTGTTCTGCTGATGCCAGTGCCTCTCCGAGCCTCGCAGGGGTGGCACATACCGTGCCGCGCATGTGTGGTGGCCAGAGATAAAAAGTATTAGGGACATTAAAAGTCCCGTGCTTTTGAGCTTGAGATAAATCCAGGAAGGGCCCTGTTTACAGTTCATTTACCTAATACCTGTAAATCTGAATTTAATGACGTGTCAATGACTGCTGGTACAACAGAGGCTAACGGAGCAGAATTGCAGCAAGAGCGCAGGTTTCTTGTTTAGTAAGCTTAAATAAGTTTTATTATTACGTAATTGTACTTGAGGACTGCATGTTTTTCCCAGCACTGTTTTGTGTTTCCATCGCACCATGGATTGCTCTTCTCTTGAGCAGGGGGCATAAATAGAAACCAAATTTGAATGTTTTTAGGATTAAGAGAAAGAAAGCAATTTCTGGTGTAAATAAGGAAATATGCACGTCAGTGTGCTGGAAACAGACACGTCCCCCCCTGCTGTTTTTACTGTTGCTTTGGAAACCAGCATCCTCCTTGTTCTTCACCCACAGCTTGTCAAAATGCTTTTGGGTTCCTGGTTACAGTGGAATACCAAGCAGAACTAAATGGGCCCCAGCTTTCCCTCGTCATTTTGCATCCTGTTTCGGGCCCCGGCGCCTGCATTCGCTGGCCTGCCCACCACGAGGTGCTCTCTCAGTGTCGGCCTACAGCCTGGAGTGCCGGACTCGAGCCGACTTGAGCTAAATGATGTTTTCTCCGTCCGGCTTATTGTCTCGCTGCGTTTCCCCTACTTTCGTTGATCTCTGGTAATTCTCCCGGAAAGATTGCATCACTCGCGTAAAGGAGTCGGCCAGCGTCTTTGTACTGTAAGATGAAAGACCCCCAGAGCTTATACACTGATACCGTGAAAGGGGGTAATCCGTGTGGATTACCGCATGTCTGCCTTGTTTCAAGAGCTGCTACTCCGTGAGCGTCATGGCGCTTGGCTCGGCGCTGACCCACTTCTCAGAGAGCAGCTTAGAGACGCACGGCACCCAGCCCCACGGCCCAGTGCTGACTTACTCTCTGAGTACATGTCTAAACATCCAGGTTAAGTATGTAGGGACCACTGGTGCTAAATAATGCAATTGAGTTAATTAAAATGCTCTCCTGCCACGGCTATGAATAGCCTCACTGGCTAGTTTCTTTTCAATGGCCCAAGATCTGGTGATGGAAAATGGTGAAAAAAAAACGTCAGTAAAATTGCCCTTTTACTGAAGACTTCCCGGTAATCCTTCCCAGAATAGCCATGCCCCTGTACATTCCCCAAGAAGCCTTGTTTACAGCCATGCAGAAGCGCCACTGAAATGATTAATAAGAAAACTCAGGCTCTGAGGTTCACATAAAATCCATGCAGCTCCTCAAACATGCATTATTATATTCTGTCAGGGTAGATTTTCAGCTGAGAGCTGTGGGTATCTTTGCCGGAGCGTCTCAGGGTGGCCGACCAGACCGCAGCAGACAGCACTCGGGCGATGAAGGGACGACTTTTCGGGGAAAAGGTTCTTCCATTCAGCACGTCATGAGTTCAAAGGGTTCCTGGGTAATAAAGGGAGGGGCTTGCGTTTCACTTCCATAACCAATCACAGTCTTCATTGTATGACATCAGCACTAAAACCAATGTTCTCTGTTAAGCAGCAAGGTGCACTGATTTGTAAAGTACCCATTTTATCGTGTCTGCCTTTTGTCACAAACCATATGAACATGCGTAGCTGCAAAGGCTGTACAGAGCAATGTAAGGGTGTGTCTTTATTTTATGATAAAATCAGAAGAACCTTCTGATCACAGGCACAGAGGCTTAGCCCACCGAGCCACACAACACCTCTGGTTTGTTGGCTAGAAGCCTTGAGGTTGAAAATAAGAAAAAAACAGAGCAACGTTCAATTTTATTTGAATAGCACATTTTCACATTACATTGTCTCAAAGCACTTTACATTATCCCTGCCCAAAGCCACCAGTGACAAGCCAGAGGTGACAGTAGCAAGGAAAAGAAGGAAGGAAGAAAGTGGGAGGAACCAAACCCAAAGGGGGAGCCCATCCTCCAGGGGCTGGCAGAGGAAGTCTAATGAGCAAGATGGCAAAGTTCCAATTCACACTGTCCCAATTTTAACATTTGAGTCTCAACGTGGGGGGGCAGGCAGGTGACGGCAGGCAGGTGCTGGTGCTGCTTCAGGTGGCAGGACGGACAGTGGTACAGCAACGGGGAATACAGGAGAGACGTCACGGGCAGAAGGGCGAGAGGGCCGGAGAGACGCCGCAGGGAGAAGGGCGAGCGGGCCGGGGAGACGCCGCGGGGTGAAGGGCGAGCGGGCCGGGGAGACGCCGCAGGCAGAAGGGCGAGCGGGCCGGGGAGACGCCGCGGGGAGAAGGGCGAGCGGGCCGGGGAGACGCCGCGGGGTGACGGGCGAGCGGGCCGGAGAGACGCCGCGGGGAGAAGGGCGAGCGGGCCGGGGAGACGCCGCGGGGTGAAGGGCGAGCGGGCCGGGGAGACGCCGCGGGGAGAAGGGCGAGCGGGCCGGGGAGACGCCGCGGGGAGAAGGGCGAGCGGGCCGGGGAGACGCCGCGGGGAGAAGGGCGAGCGGGCCGGGGAGACGCCGCGGGCAGAGGGGCGAGCGGGCCGGGGAGACACCGCGGGCAGAGGGGCGAGCGGGCCGGAGAGACGCCTGTAGCAGACAGCAGGGGAGGCAGACTATCTTGATAATTTGTGGTCTCCAGGCAGCACAGCCCAGGAGGTGTAGTGATGTGATACAATAAAGACTCTGATTGGTTAAAGCAGTGACACACAAGTCCCTCCCTTGCTGACCCAGGGACTCGGGAAAATCAGGATGTCCCTCCCGTTTGCGGGGAACAGGATTGGCTGGGTATGGTTTGCTTATCTGAAATAATCAGTGTCGTGTCAGATGCCGTTCTTCCTCACCCCGTGGGCGGCCAGCTGCCCGTGCACTGAGGAAGGTGAGAAGGCAGCCTCGACTTCCCTAATCGATCACTTCCCGTTTTCCCCGCTGGTGGCTCATATCGCCGGCCGCGGAAGGCCGCTCTCTCCATCGCAAACCGCGCTTTATGAACTTCATTAATCACCATTCTTTTTAGCTTCAGAGCCAATTAGTCTCGCTGTTTTGGAGCAGCTAGTGTTTCAACTTCATTTATCATAGACATTAAACAATTATTTGAACAATTACCTTTTGAAGCGCCCAGCGTCGGCTGCGCTTTACGCTCAGAACAATGCGGGATGCCTCCTTTCATTTCTGTATTTATGAAAAAGTAATCAGTGACAGGCTTATTAACTTTATTTAATATGACTGCAGCCGGAAATCCCAGGAAGCAAACGTAAGATCTAATTTTATCATTTGTTACACAGATGTTTGCATTTAACTTTCTTTCCTTTATAATGCCGACTGCTTGCGAAATATCCGTTTTGACGGATCTTTTCTAAATCGCAAATAAGCCCCGTCAAAGACGCGCGACGACACGTAAGCCGTCTCAGCATCCACAGGTAATGAGGATCCGCGTCTGCGTGGAAATTTGAAATCTGCCCTCTGACAGAATTCAATCAAACGTTTTTGAAAACAGCAGATAACAGAAGCACATTCTGTCTTTTTTTTTTTTTTCCCCCAACGCTGTAGGGGAAAGTAGGAGAACTGCAGGAGAGGGAATTACATTTTAATTACCATTTTCACCAGGGTTACTGTCTGGTTTAATTGTCCAGGGAGTTGAGATTTAATTTTGAGAAGGAGCTGCCCACACATTGTTAAAGTTGCAATCCGTCGGTTAATGAGCTAGTGAAGTTACCAAACAGCTTTGACTTGTTTATTTGTATATTTATATTTGTATATTTTGCCAAATTAATTTTCGGCAGTGCCATGTGACACAGGCATCCTCAGGTCCTGTGCCTGGGAAAGACACTGGGCTCCTTTATCACAACGCACTCAGTCGCTGGTTGCAGAGGATGGATGGATGGATGGATGGCTTTGTCGTAGTTCCTATCCTAAATTAGTCTTTCTCGGGTCTGTGCTTCTCTTGGCTATCCTCCTTCCTGATCTGCAGATGGAAGGGTGTGTGTCTTTTATGCAAACTTGAGCACCACCTGCCGCCCGTTAGCGACCTCCATGTGTCTGACCTGTAGGGGGAGCTATTTGGGAAACTTTGACATAGCTAGAGGTGTATGGGCGCATTCTGGCTGCATTGTCTGGTTTCAGCCTTACTCACTGTTTATTGGTAATGACGTTTGGGCGATGGATTGTGCGGTTGATACGAACGAAAATCCAGGGTTACAGGAGTCCGGAGCCCATCTTGGAAGCAAGAGGCGCAAGGTAGAGGATAACCTAGGATGCGGTGCCAACCCACAGCACGGCACACACACCTTTCACACACACATTATTTGGCAACTCAAATTGACATATTTTTGGAGTAGGAGGGGGTCCCAGAGTTCTGGGAGGAAACCTCACTACAACACAGGGAGAAAATGCAAACTCCACACGCGTAGAGCCAGGACACAGATTCAAACGCCGGGCTCCAGACGTGTGAGGCAAGAGTGCTAACCACTGTGCCACTGTACCGCCCCATGAACAAAAATGAATTGATAAAAATACATTTTAATTATTTGTGTGTTTGAAAGATGGGGGTGTGCATATTTGAACAGTCAGGCCCATTCATTCACCCGGGCGTAATGACTAACAGTGTAAGATCCTTCTGTTTTGCTTCTTGCGCAAGACCTGGATGCCCAAACCCCCACAGTGATGTGGCCCCTCCCTATAGGTCCAGCAGCTCTCTCATTTTCCTGTATTTTTAATTTTCCCTGAAGCAGAGATAGCTGAGCGGGGAGCGGGGACTTCACTCGTGTGCTTGAGTGGATATTCGCTAATAAGCGTGCGTGTGTGTGTGTGCAAATAAAGTTGAGTTAAAAGTGCTTATGAAAAAGATGGTGACATCAACCACGTGACTAAACATGTTTACAGTCTGGACGCAGTATCAGAAGGGGCAGAGACGTCTAGACTCATAATACAGCTTTTATTAGTCATTTTGCGGCTGTCAATCACGCTCTGCTTTCTTGTATCCAGCACGGTGCCCTGATGTTTAGCATCCACTCTGTGGGCTCTTCAGCTGATTATCGAAGCAGGTCACAAATTCCCCGCTAAGTCACTGATAAACTTAAGCTTCCTCTGACCCGCTGAGCGTCTTTCAGATTAGAAATGCATGTTATGTCTTGACTGTGCGAGTAAACAGATTCTCAGCAGCAGTATTATGAAGGCTGTGCGGGACGCTCCGCCAGCGCCCTGTTCCTCGAAACCGGTGCATGACGCATGTTACATTGTTGCAGATTGAAACGTGAATAGGAATGTGCCAAGTTTTAGCCCCGCCCACTCACTGTGCCTCACCAGTGGGCAGGGCCAATAAGATGAAGGGATTATAAGCAGTGCTCCTTCTTCATAAGACCCTGTTCTATCCTTTCTGCCTGGTTCCTGATCCAAACTAATCGATAAGCCATATCATGGTTTTCATTGCAGCCCTGCTCCCTATTCTAAGCTCCTCCCAAAGGGCATGCAGGCACCATGTTTGCTTCGGGGGGTGGTGGGCGATAAGGCCACGCCTCTCCACAGCCCTTGGGGTGTGCTTTGTAGGCAGTGCTCTCCCGACAGAGGAGAACCTTTAAGGTTTCATTAAGATTGCTTTAAGGTCCAGCTTAAGAACTGTGCTGGAGGTCCTTGGAATGTTCCTACGTTTGGGGTTTGCAGAGCGAGTGTTGGGGTGCATTCAGGACACCTGCCATGATAATTTAAACTCAACAGGGCCATGTTAAACTGGGGTAGAAGCTGCGGTGTACTTCAAAGAATTCCGAAGTATTTGTAAAAATGAAAATGCATCAATTGTTGGAGGTTGTGCATCTGCCCCCATATACCATCCAGGAGTCAACCTTCCCTCATAACTATGGTGCACTGAAAATCCCTTTTTCCTATTTGCACCCAATTATTGTCCGATAGACTTGTTCACGCCTCGGCCTCCGGCTCAATGGGAAAGACTAGCATATATGAAAACACTTCATTAGCACGTTTTGACAAGATGGAAGACTGCTGTCAATGCGCGGATATTAACCGTAAGCGCGTCATTGATCAAACGAGGCGGCCTGCTTAAAAATGCACCAGGCAAATATGGAGGCCTGCTCGGACAGGTGTGACTCCAATGCGGATGGGGGTTAGGTTTTTAACGCGAGCCCGTGCGCGGTAAGGGGGAGCGTCCACTAGCTGAGATGGCCGAGTGATAATGAGCAGGACGGGACGCTCTGAAGCCGCGATGCCTCGGAGGAGATGGCCTGCGATGCCTCGGAGGAGTCGCCGCCTTCTCATTCCTGTGACGATAACCTCCTCACTCCGCCTGTGCATCGTCGGTGAATATCCAGGCGCTGCATTTTATGGGTCCGTGGGCAGCATCTGGGAGATGCCGGTATACACACAGAAACCTAACGACGGTCCCGCATTGGGCCGTGTACGAGATCACCTCTCTCTCGTGCCGTAAATTTGTGTCACGTTGTGCTGAACGCTACTGAAAAACATGGTAAATTCTCAGCTGTACCACAGGTTCTCATCTTTTAGAATCCTTTCCCAATCTGGTTCTCAGGGATCCACAGACAGTCCACATTTTTGCTCCCTCTCATGTCCTTGGTAGGAAAAAAACATGGACTGTCCAATAGGGAGCTGCAAGGGAGCAAAAATATGGACTGTCTGTGGGTCCCCAGGACAGGATTGAGAAATTCTGTGTTAGAGGAAAGAGCCCCGAGGCTACAGCTGTTCACCGCACGGAGAGCATGGGGGGGGGGAGAAGGAGCACACATTCGAAAGGGGAGAGGAAGCAGGTGTGGCGACGGGAGACAATCGATAGCAAAAGAGGCTGGAGGAGGATGGAGCGGCAGAGAGGGAGGAAGGCAGAGAGACGGGAAGTGAAGGAGATGGACTTAGAAGGAGATGCAGAGGGAGGCATGTGGGGGAGGCGGACAGGTGTACAGTGAGAGGGACGCACAGTCCTGCCGGATGTTTTTACTACCTGCCATTTTCCATCTACTTAAAGTAAAATGTCATTGGGGAGGGATAGAAATTGCTCTGTGTTGGGGGGCGCCTAACGCTGCTATTCCAGCCCCGCTTGTGACGCCGGAGAGGCCCAACCAAAAGTGCTGCAGAATCGGGCTGAGAGGAGAAGCCGCTCCGGGCATGAGAGCGGTGATCCAGGAGAGTCACGATGGCAGCGTGCTAAACATCGCCCCCTTTTGCTAGGTGGCAGGCCTGCTCTCCATTCCCGGCAGCATTCTCCACCTCTCTACAAGCCTTCTGCCCTTCCAGCTTTCCTAATTAACTCGGAGGGGTTGGCGTTCTGGAGCGTGCGTGCTGAGCCGGATCCGTGCTCCCGTAATATCCCTTTACAGCGACTCTCAGTAACCTTCGGGATGCGTGGGAGACTGCGGCCTCCGGCAGAGCATCACGTAAAGCGTCCGCGGTTGCACTGGGGTGGAGATCGGCGACCTCTGCAATCACTTAAAGACCTCCATTCCTTGGCGCATTACTCTGTTTGGAAGCAGGCGGAGGGACACGGTGGGGTTGTGTGTGATTGACCCATTGACCGAGATATAGCTTCCCACCGTCAGTCCGTGAGCATGGGCCAGCTCCCCCTGGGAGATGGAGGGACTCTAAGGGGGCATTTGGTGACTATGGGGGGGTGGATAGGGGCCAGTGACGTGGCGCCCATGCTACAAAAGGAGTCGTTCGATGCTGGAGAGCGATCCGATTACACGCCACAGAGAAATTACGCCCGGCTGTTAAAACGCACGATGCGCCGAAAAGGCGAGAAAAGCCAAGCTTTCCAAACGGACTTTGGCATTCGCTTTTAAAAAAACAAAAAAAAAACAAATTATTAGCAAAATATTGAAGATTTCCCCGGTTCCCTAACGGTGCGGCTGGCTTCAGCCCCTTGTAGCCTCTGGCACTGTTGACTTCCGATGCGAAAAAAAAAGAAAATACTTGCAATATCTGACCAGTAGCCTGGAACATGCAATATTACTCTTATCCTAATTCATGCAGGCAGTTTGGCTCACACGCAGGGGATAACGCGCACAATATACTGCAGGCCGTAAAGTGTGAAATAATGCGGCTTATAAGCCGGCCCTCCTGTCCAGCGGCGTGTTCCCGGGCTCCTTTTAAGGCCTTTTGTCATGGTGAACGGCTCCCTTTTCGCTGCATTAGGGCTGCATGTTGCGTGAGAGGGGATAGGAGTCGTCAGGTGGCCACGGTTATCGGAGTTTGCTCAGTCTATCTGCTCCTCGCTCCCGGTGCTGATATAAACTCCCCTGTCTGGCTCTGCCGTGCCCTGCCAGTAACCCAGACTTGCCACCGTCTTGCCCAGAAAGCCGTAGGGAGAATCTGTCTCTACGTTTTGTATTTTTTTTCCCCCTCTCCCAAAATAGCAGCTTGTTTTCCCCGAACATTTTCTTCAGTCTCATCTCCACCCAAAATAAAACTGTTAAACTGCAGGTGTTGTGGTTCCCCTTCACCACCTAGATCAAGGATGTTCTCACATGTGTGTTCAGCTCACATGTTGTGTTCCAGTGTTGTGTAAATAAACGAGCATCCCTATGCTACCTGTAGTGTATGCATGGAATCCTATCCCTACCTTTTACTCTGTTTCACTTCAGGAAGGCTCCAGGCATTCCAGTGACCCTGACCTCGATAAGCGTTTAGAAGATGGATGGATATAATATTTCCATTATTGTATAGTACAATGCAGTACAACAAGGATACTACTCTCTATATGCATCTACTAATGAACAGGTCATTTTTGAACTGAGACCAGAAGCAACTGCCTGCCGCTCTGGGCACAACCTCAGCAGATAAACGGCTTCGCGGCATCAAACGTGTTATTAGTGCCGGCCGACTCGCAACAGATCATATTATACCCTTTGTCACTGAACCTAAAAGGTAAACATCATTTTGTAAATTGGCCCTCTGGGGTTTGGTTCAGGAAACATCAGTAAATGATGACCATGCACAAGCTTCTTGGTATATTTAATGCATTTCTCATTATGCTGCCAGGTTCAGCCAGAGTTTTATTTGAAGATGAAAGAGGCAAATCCTATTTAGCGGTGAAAGCGGGGGGTTTATATAACTTACAGACGCGTAGCCGGACGTCTGTATTTGAGGAAGACTGCGCTATACAGATGGAACGACATTCGCCAGCTTGGACTCGTAGTGGGAAAACAGTCGTCTGGTTAAGCCGGTTTTCTCCCGGCGTCTTTCCGGGTGTTAAGATGGTAAACTATCATCCTGGTGGAGAATTCCTGCATGCAGTCAGGGAGAAAAGCTCCAGAAGCTCACCAGTTGTTGTGTGTCGAATGATTGTGTTTATAATTGGTGGAAATGTGCTTGCTTAGCATGGCGCATAATGTGTTCAGATGCTGTAAACGGGGACAGAATGAATGGTTGACACATTTCTGATGTAAAGCCGTTCATTTTGAGCCGTGACTCTAAAGGCGTCTCCTTTTTTTTTTTACATTACATTCATCTGATGCTTTTATCCAAAGCCACTTATAGTAGAGGGAGGTACTTTTTTGAAAACATACAAACACGTTCTCGCTAGGATTCAAACCCATGACCTTCATATTGTTAGCACGGCACTTTACTTGTTGAGCTAGCCGTAGGCGCTGTTCTGTCGCTGTTACTGGCCCCTTACTGTGTTTGGCTGGCTGGGCGTTTTAGCAGCGGCGTGGTGTTTCGTCACCGCCGCAAAGGGGGGGCCGCCAGGTGGGGGGAAAGCGCTGCCTAATTGCTGGTGAGGGCTCTTGTGCTTGACTCCCTCCTAAGTGTCCGTCGAGAGGCTTGCGCCGTTGTGGCTAGGAGCTGATTGTGCCTGCGGTCCCGGCGGTGTCTCTGCGGCGGGCGGAAAGCAGTGGGGCGTCTCCCCCCCCCCCCCCCCCCCCCCCCCACCCAGCATGGGAGACGAGGGCCTGGGATTTATGGTGCGGACTTGAAGGAGAGGGGGGGGAGAATGCGGCTCGGCCGAGCTCCATTGGGGGGCGATGCGTCAGCAGGCGCCTCGGCAACCCGGCACGGTGATTGATGGAGCTCTCTTATTACCCCTCGTTCCGGGGGAGGGGTCTAATGACGGGTTAAAGGAGCAAATTAGAAAATTGGGGCTTAATGATCCTGGTGTCAGGGATGTTAGAGAGGCGGTTCTGAGACGGCGCCGAGGACGCCTGGGGGGAAAGGGGGAGGGGCCGGACGTGGGCCTCGCAGGCTTGGGCCTCATCTTTGCCGTCCTGCGGACGCACCCAGCCGCACAGCTGCATCCCTCTAGAGAATGACCCCCCCCCTCACAAGCTGTGAAAATCGACATTGAGACTCAGGACCGTGGTGAGCACTGTGCTGATAAGTCCCCCTCCCCCCCCCCCCCCCCTCGCACTGCCCCCTCCGGACTTTGTGTGAAACGCAAACAAGCTCCAGGCCAAATTTGAGTCACGTAGCTGCATTATTATTCTGATTCCAACCACAAGCCTGCCACCTTTGTCCCCACGAGGCTGCCCCCCCGGCCGTGCTCCCCATGCACACACACCTGCTCACTCTCTGCATGATCGGGCTCACCTTGGGCGATCTCCCAACGCGGGCGGTGCTCAGTGCACGTATGAGTCTTATCGTGTCGCGGGAGTCGCGCCCAGATGAATAGATGCGTTCAGACCACCGTCATGACAGCGTAGCTGGCCTAAATTAAGCCACATTTACCAAACTGAGCATGCCAGTCCATCACCGGCCACACACTCCCACAGATACGCCGACACACGCTGGCTGGTGTTGAGCTGGCAGGTAACCTAACTGCATGTCTTTGGAGTAAGTGGAAGAACCTTCAGAACACGACGAGAACATGCAAACCCCCACGCACGGAGCAGAGGCAGGATTCAAACACCCAGCCCTGGGGGTGTCAGGCAGCCTTTCTAGCCACACTTACCGCCCCGTATCTCAACAGCACTACTGAGATGTCCTCCTGAAGCATGCGGAGATGTCTCCTGGCACGGAGGAGTACTTAAACTGCTGGCGCCGGAGCTCACGAACTTCAGTCCGTAATCATCCCGTCTTCAGTGGCCATTTGTAAGACTTATGGGGGCTTAGGGGTAACCGTGTCGGAGAGTATTCCTCCCCCCCCCCCCCCCCCCCCCCGCCCCGTTAATAAGATCGCCCGTAAACAAGAGAGTTGGTGCCACCCGCTTTGATGAGCTTCCAAGGACGACCGGCAGCGCGGCACGGCAGAGATAGGAAGATGGCAGCGATTCAGGCGGCGCGGCGCCGGCAAATCAGACAGACATCCGTCTCGCTTTCATGTGGCTTCATAAAGCCCCCGTGCAAGGTGTTGGCCAAGCGCACAGCCGCGCCGCGCCGCGTCTGAACGCCGAGGGATTATGGGGAGGGGGGACTTGCAGCCCATCACGCCACCTTTATTAGCATTCTTACTTCGCGCACGCTAAGCAGGTGATGGCATACTTCTCCAAATGGTTGTTGTTTTTTAAATCTCATTATAATTTTAATTGTTTTCTTTACAAATAATGACTTTTGTTTCCCCTCGAACTATTTAACGGACGTATACGGCTACAGCTCTGAACTGCTAAGCCCGAATACTCATTTCACGTAATTGAGACATAATGTATAATGCATTAATTAAGGGGGCCGTTAACCATGAAACAACTTTTGTAATAAACGGTGGCAAAAACAGATTTTTTATTTTTTCTTGTTCACCCAGAGTTCCGCGTAACACTAGAAGGGATTTGCTGGCGAGGAATGGAAACAGAAAAGGAACAGAAAGCCTGTAGTGTCCAGAATTTACAAATTTTTGGGGGAAAATTATACAAAGTTTAAAGAACTGGTCCATAAAAATAAGATGTTGTAGTAAGATTTGGGGGGTATTACGGTAATTTGGGTATTCTCTGATATTTTTGTTTACAGAAAATATCGCAGGACGCAACCCCCAATGTGCATTACTTCTGAAAATAATGTCAAAATTCTTTATACTGTGGTACAATATTTGGACAGTATGATATGAAAAATTAGATGCCGAGCCGAGTTGTAGTCTCTTCCACTAATACAAGTGATCTTAAGTCACCATCGTTTTTAGACTCCTGTTTGTGGAGTGTAGCTGTTAAAATGGCAGCGATGTCCGAGATGAAAACCCGGATGTGTATTTTGGACTGGGTCAGAACCACCATGCTGTCCATCCGTCTGGTTTGGTCCTCATGGACAGACCCATACCTGTCCCGGAGAAGCCTCTCAATGCTCGACCAAACGGTGGGAGCCGGGACACGTGTTGGCGCGCGTGCCAGAGCTCGGCGAGCGTCCGCTAGCCTGCCGACACAGAGCCGCTGACCTTTCAGAGCAGCCGCTTCCTGAGCCCGTGACCCGCCCCCTTTAGCTTAGCAAGCTAATCCTCTTTCCCGGTGATTTTCACCATGTGTGACGGCACAGGGTTCGGGCTCCGGTCAGTCACGACGGCGGAGGCGTCCGTGGTGCATGACTCGGACATCGGAGGCCCACGGGTCGGCCCAGGGAACCAGCGGTACTCGTTTTGAACCGAGACTCGGTGAGGGTTTGCAAGTCTGGCTCAAAGGCCCCATTGCCCTTCTGTAGGTGCTGCTTCTGTCCCGGCCCATGGAATCCCCGCTGAAAGGAACACCAGCACTGTTAGCGTAGTGATAGTACAACGTTATGGTTAAGATTTAATGAGGAGCATTTAGCAAGAGTCCCAAAAAAGTGTTGTCTGGTATTCCATACTGTGATGCAAGCGTCTCTTACGGGACTGTGGATCAATCTGCTGGCACAGAGAACTGGAGCACTGATGCAACACACCTTACAGAAATATCTACAGCCTGTGTAACGACAGAAGCGGCATGTACCGGTGTGACGCGGTGGGAAGACTCTCTTGGATCTCTTAAGCTAAAGAGATGCTCTGCCAAGAAGCAGTGGCATGAGCCCAGCCAGGAGCTGTACAAGGAAGCAGAGGATGTAAGGAAGGGCAGGCGTGGCTAGGGTACACTGGGGAACTTGCTCTGTGCCCTTAGATCTCAGACCAGGAGCCTCTGTGGTCCAGACGGCTGCAGGTCACCGGTGCAACCGATGATTTTATCGCTTGTGCAGAAACGTCCGTACCATCAATGCAAGCTAAGGGGGGAGGTCTGACAGCGAGGCACACTGGGATGATTTCTGCTCCCCTTTGGGTTTTTTTCAGCCCTAGGGCTACTTGTGTGCATACGTCTGCATGGTTGCCCCCTCCCCATTATAATCATCACGAGTTCGGCTGAGACACTGTGACTGTGGGAATGGCAGCGGACAGCGTTTATTTAGTTTTATTTTTATTTTATTTAGTGATTAGTGGTCATTGTCAACACACCACAGCATACAGTGCGCAACAACGAAATGTGTCCTCTGCATTTGACCCATATGTGACTTTCGTGACATAGCAGGGGGCAGCTAATTAAGCGCCCGGGGAGCAGTGCTTGGGGACGGTACCTTGCTCAGGGTACCTCAGTGGTGACTTGCTGGTGGGGGATTCGAACCTGCAATCTTTCAATTACAAGTGCGCTACCCTAATGGTTAAATTCAGGACGCACAGATACGTTCCACAGCACAACTCTCATGACGGACTCTCTCGGGCTCTTCCTGAAGGCCTGACCAGGGGATCAGTACATTTCTCTGGCCCAGTGTATCGGGGTGCTCATCCATGGCTGGAATTTGCTTGCGGAAGGTCTGGTGCTGAGATGGGCCCTCAGGCAGCCCCCGTGACCCTCTGCGGGGACTCGTCTGTTTGCCTGGCCGTCCCGTCAGTGCCGTGTTTAGCTGATGTTACTGCCAAGAGACACAGTGAAGGAATAGCCACAGCTTCAGATGGAAGGTCAGTGAAAATTGTGAGTGTCTGAGCCCGGCTGGTTCGGTTGTGGGCTGGACGTCGCCTCCTCTGCCCCCACACCCTCACACCGAGAGGTGCGTGCTGACCATTGATTTAGCGATCCGGACTCTAGGTCAAGTACCCCAGTCCATACAGATAGATGGTCTTTATTGATTGATGGGAGCCAGGAGATACACCAAACTAACTTCAGGGGCCAAACCAAACCGGCCTCATGGCTCTGTGATGTGAGGGAGCCCCACTGAGCGACTGCTGAAGCGACAGCAGGATGACGCGGGCATCTGATTCACTTCCAACAGCCCCGTGCACCCCGCCGTGGCCCCCACTTTCGTGTCCCCATGACGAAAGGGACGCCCCCGTCATTATCTGCCCTCGCCCTGCTCCTCTTCTGACGCTAATATTTTAAAGAGCTGACAAAGTGGAATCAAATGTCACCTGGTTGCTATGGAAACCAACGGAACGAGGGGTGGGCGCCGCTGTGACCGCGTCCCCGGGAAACGGGCGTTTGGCGCCGGCCGTGGGCCTCCATGCCGATGGGCTTTCAGCAGCTGATTCTAGTGAAGGTGTTGATGGGCAGAGGCTAACCCTGCCCCCTCCCATTCCAGGAAAACCCAATATTAGCCGCTCCGAACTCACCGATGACTAAGTGACAGGAAGGACTTCGAAGGCGGTTATTCCTGCGGGAGAGCTGCCAGATTGCCAGACAGCATGTTGTGAGAGCCTTCACTGCGACCCCTAACGGTCAGCTTATGAAGCTTAATGGAGATCTGTAATGGCGGGTCACGGTCACGGCAAAGCACCTTCCCAGCCCGCTGCCTTGCGAGTGCGTTTCCACCTTTCCAGAACAGTCTTTCCTTTTCGCCTTTAGATGCGAGCTGCCATGGGCCTCAGGGTCGCCAAAGGTCGTCTCAATCTCCAGATGTCCGTCTGTGTATCCGCGAGTCCTCCCCCACTCCTGGGGAGGGGGAACCGTGCAGGTTTCACGGCTTGCCCGTGTCTGGCGTGGTGATGCTAACCGCTGTGAGTGGGCGCCGGTTGGCGCAATCGGCGCCCAGCATGCCCGCTTCGGCTTTAACCCTTGGTGTCACGGCTCGGCGGGTATTGATACGGGTGTAATTTGACGATGCCGCGCAGTCAGATGGAGAGGCCTCCTTAATCCCCGGCTTGGCACGCCACATCCGGCCTGAGCTCAGCTCCCTCCCCTATCAGTGTGGACCGGCACAGCTCCGTTGCCAGGACAACCCACTCAGGAGCATGTGGGCATTCTCCCTAATCGCATATCGGATCGGGGTGGCGCCTCTTCTGGAACCGGTCCCCAGAACCCTGCCCCAGAACCCCCACCGCGGGCGGGAGGTTAAGAAGAGGCCAGACACCATGCACATTTCCCGCTGAGGATTCAGCGCGGTGCCATGAGACCGACTCCTCACCGGTCCCTTTGTGGGCGTCTGCTTGCACCTTCTGCCGTCTGATTGGACAGGCCTGCTCTACATGTAACCTCATGCATTTATCATCATTGTCAGTAGGCGCCCTAAAACAGGCGGATTTTGAAGTTCATCAAAATTACAATTATTTTGTACGAAAGGTCAGCAAACTAACTAATTACGATGTAAGTGTCATTTTGTAGTTTTTTTTTTTATGCTGTTAATTAATTAGGTTTATTTCTGGGTGAAACAGGATGTAGGTCTGTGTATATTCAGTGTGCGGCATTCTGGACGATCCTGGTGATATGGTCCGATAGGGGGATGGGGGTGGTTCACCTTTAGGTTTGACGTTGTGTGTACTGGTGAAAAATGCAGAGCTGTGTGGTCTTTAAGAAAAGCAGAGGTATCTGCCATTGTGCGTGGAGTGAGGTACTTTATTCAAGCTGTTTTGGAAAATACACAGCAGTGGAAAGTGGTGGGAGAGAGGGTGGTAATGTTATTCAGATATATAGACTCTGAACTGGACACAATGCAGAGGCGGGTAATTTAGGTACAGAGAGTGAAAGTCCAGACCCGGATTTTGTTTCAACCACCCAGCTGAGTACTCCGTGACTGTGACTCTTTATACTCAACTGGTTGGTTGAAACAAAATCTTGATCTGGATTTGTACTTTCTGGATCTGAATTATCCACCCCTGGCAAATAGTCACCAGATGCATCATATCAGTTACCCAAGAAGATAAATGCATTATTTTCTTTGCGTCTGTGCTCTGTTCAGACATTGTGTTTGACAAAGTGCCTCGTTTTCCAAGGTGAAAGCAGTGTTACAGAGAATTTTCGCTGCGTTCACCTTCACGTATTGAAACCTTCCTCAAAGGAGCAGCATGGCCCATTGAGTAATCTCCTCTGCAAAAACGGGTGCTCCTGCAGCCTTGTTTGGTTCGTCGTGATCCAGTCTCCTACAAAGAGCATCCCACCAGCTGGGGTTACGGCACTTTGACCACAGGGTCACAAACGTGGCAAGGACTCAGAGGAGTTTTTAACTCACCAGTCGCATACCATGTAAACGCTGTACCTCGATTCGCTCTGCGACCTATGGCCCTTGCATTCTTGTTGCCTCCGAACACTCTAAATCTGAAGCACCGTCCTCCTCCGCTGCTTTTTCCTTCATTTTTTCTTCTCCCTTCAAATTCAAAATCTGCTCTCCTACTTTCTGCCCAAACGCCCGCCATCTGTGTACGGATCACCGAGTCGAACAGACAAACAACGGCGCGGAGATAAACATCGCACGGCGGGCGTGGGGAAGCTCCACGAGTCTGCAGATGTTTGCCCCTTGAAAACCGACCTGGAGTCACATGACCAGCCTTCCTGTGAAGGCCCCGCCCACAATGTGTCATTCTTCAGAAACTCCCCTCTGCACTCACGGTCTTGAAACTCTTTGAAGTCTATAGTTAGGAAGATTAAATTATTGAAAATTAATTCTTCTAAACAGCATCCCGAAATTACCAAAGTATACTCAGTGCACCTACTGTATGCAGTACTCAGTAGGACCCCTTTCTCTCCAAAACCACTTCAGCATTCAGAGAAGCCTTTCTACACACCACTGTTGTACTGAGCTGTTTCGTTTGCACTAGTGGCCTTCCTGTTAGCTTTACCGAGCCATTCTCCTCTGACCTCTCACTAACAAAGTGTTTTTCTGCAACAGACCTGGATTCCTTTTGTTTATTACACCATTCTTTGTGAACTCAAGGCTCTGCAGTGTGTGAAAAGCCCAGGAAAGGTGGCTGCTTCTGAGATGGCGGAAGCACCGCGCGTGGCACCAACTATCACACCACATTCAGAATCACTTACATCACACGCCATGGCCGTTCCGACGCTTCGCCATACTGCAGCTGAACCGCTTCACGCTCTTCACGCTGACTTTGTGCTGTATGTACTCATATGCAGCCACATGATTTGTTTTTTGAAGGAACAGGTCAGAACCAGTCAGCAATGGGTGTGGCTTAATTAGCAGATTCCACCAATGACAAGAGAGGCTTCGCCATCTGTTTTGTCCATATAGCGTATCTGTGTAATATAAGCACTTTTCCCTTTACTCATTTATTTCTTATGTCGCGGAAATGCTTCAGTACGATATTTCTAAAAAATAGTGATGTAGCTGTGAAACGTGTTGCCTGCAAGTGGGAAAACGTTTCACCGCGTTTTCTGACCGCAGGGATAACAACACTTTCTCCTTCAAATGCAGTAATAAGGCCAAAGACAAAATTCAGATTTTCTCAAGTCAATAAAAATATTTAGCATAATCTTTGCAAACATGTCGCCTGGAAGGCGGCTCGCTCAATATCAACATCTTATGAAGACCAATTAATCATATCCCTTTGCGTAACTTGTAGCTCACGCTATGAGTCATAGACTGGGATTGCCAGGAGCGCCGAGGTATGGATCCAAATCTTTGGCTCCCAAATTCCTTAGATATAATTGCTGCCTTATGTGACCCAGTTTAGTGCTGAATTCTGTGAGCAGATACAGCTTAGGAGTTAGATGCGACTTGCCAGTGTGGACCTGATGAAGAGAAAGCGCCTTGAACTGACGCGGGATCAGCGTTAGAGACGCCGTGGACGGAATTATCCTGAGATGGGCTGGCCCTTTGTTGCTCTTTATAAATTTCCCAATCATAGAAATTCAGCCAATGGGTCAGATGTATTTCTGAAAGACAGGGATGTGGGGAAGTTGTAGTCAACACTTTCTGCTTATATTAAATATAAACAGATATCCAGCCTCTTAACTTCAGACCACAAGTGCATGTTGCCCTTCTCCAAACTCCTTTTACGTTTCCCTGTGTCTCTCCCGTGAGCTGAACCCAGAACAGGTGTCTTGGCTTTTTTGTGCACTGACCCTGAATGAAGTCCCGTTTCCTCCCTGCCATCTCCTTGTCACGTAATTCGACACACCGACTGGTCTTTACCATGTCATCCACCAAACCGGCTACCTCACCACAGGCGAGCCAGAAGTCTTTCATTTCATTGCTAAACCAAATTTCAGTTAGCTAGTCAGTGGCTGTGCCTTTTGGACAGTGGAACAGATGTTCGATGATTATAGTATTATGCTTAATTTCCCTTTGGAACTCGACTGTGATCCACAGAAACTCTGTGTGCATTCCTGAAAAGTCCCTTTTAAAACAATATAGTCTCTGACTTGAACAACTGCCACCATTTTCAGCAAAGTTCACATGTAGGTTAATTGACAAGGTAATTGCAGTGGTTGTTTTTATTAATTCCTTGCTCATTAAAACAGATTAATTCCCCTCAACTTAAGCATTTTAGAATTCATTATCAGTTTGTGTGGATAAGTTAGTAAAATCATAATAATGTGCTCAGAATAATTAATTGACAATGGATTAATAGATTATAGGTGTCTGGGAGCATTACAATGCAGACTGCACACTGATTCTTCCTGAACTATCATCGTTGGGCCAGTGATTGTTCAGAGACGATCCATGTTGTCTTCCTATCGGCTGCGGCGTGGTTTTTGTGTAATGCATGTTAGCTTATTATCAGGTGTGGTGTGGGACAGGGGATGGAAAAAAGCAACGGATCGATGTCTGGAGATGAAACTTGCTGTGAGTGAAAATTCACAGTAGATGATGTGCATAGATGTGTTAAAAACAAATCTGGATCACAGACCCACTTATTTTGGGTAGGGAAGGATAGGCAGTGGGATTGTTCGTTTTTTATTTCAAAATTTATATTGCTAATTCATTTTATTGGAATAACATTGTATCTCATGATTGTTCATATTCAAACGCATGCATTATTCATAATGAATAATTGCTGTTTGAATGTGATAGCCTTAGAATCAAACAATAACTAATTACCTATTCATGTGCACAGCAGATGTGTCGATGCACCTTTTGAATTCTGACTAGGTTGTATTCTAGCCTTTTGTTCAGTAATTGTCATTGTGAAACTGGGCTTTAATTTCTATTCGTGGTGGGAAAGCGGGGGGGGAGGGGAGGGGAGGGGGGGGGGTGGCGTAGATGATTGTGACTATTGACTGTGTCGCCTTGAGAATTGCATCCAAAGGAAAAAAGTTTTTGCGTAACACATTACTCAGCAGATATGTGCAGCTTAACACGTGTGCATGTTTAATTAAAGTGCTTTTCATCCTTCAGCAGGGGGGTTAGGTGCAAATTGCAAATAAAAACTTTTTATTAATCCAAGTAATGGCAAACTGACTATTCACAGTAATTTGAGACATTACTGCAGGCCTGGGCAATTATTTTTTTTTGGGGGGGGGGAATATAAGCTTTACCATGTCAGTGGGTGCCTTTTTTTAATGATTCATTTCATGTCCCAAGGAAGTTACAATGGAAGATTTATTATTTGTTTTTTGAAAAAGGCTTATTGTTGGGTGATGGTGTGGAAGTAGCAGTTGTGCTTAGAATCTGCATGGGACCTGAGCGTAAAACTACACCGGTTTGTTATTTTTATGATTGTCCTGATCATGCTGGCCAGTCGGAATAGCTCCAGCTTGTTGGGCCCAGCTTTTGCCCAGCTCCGCATTACTGTATATGAAATGGCTTAGTTAAAGCAGCCACCAGGGGGCAGTTGACTGTTAAGTACCATCGGGAGACAGGCCCTGCCTTAAGAATACTGCTTCCCTGCAATTGTTGCTGAACCCAGCAAAGTTAATCAGTTATAATTATTAGTCAGTGTTTTCTGTGAGGTCTGTCCTGTGTTGGTTTATCATTCATGAAATTGGTAATCACACCCTTGCTTACATAGATACTTTTAGAGCATTTTAAGATCATCATCGTGCACTCTACCCTGTTTCAGTTTTTAGGGAGCATCTCAAAACGGCCGTAAATCTCCATCTTGAATGTCGCCTCTGCATATAATCCCATGCAGCCTTTTCTGCCCAACAGTCACTTAAAAATAAAAGATACACTCAAATGTTGCACACTGGAGCCACATAACAGATCCCCCGGTCGATGAATGAGTCAGACAACAGACTATTTACATTGTGGACGTTCAGTCCAAGATATGTTTGTTCTGTGTAGGTACAGCCTGGACAGGGTGCCAATTTGATCGATGTGGGTTTCTCAGAGTCGGAAAGGAAAACACAGGAAGGAGAGGAAGACGCGAAAGCAGCCTGGGCTCCTGGGCAATGGCAGTTACCGGGAGCAGGAGATGAAAAATCGTCTCACCTTGAAGCTGCAGCCATTGTGAACTCGCTGCTAATCAGCTTCTGTCATATGAAATGATGCGAATTTATCACTCGCTTCTGTTGTCGCTTCATACCTGCGAAGTTTGCCTCAGAATTTGTTTCTTTGTTATATTTTTTTGTGCCGAGCCCAAAACGCCCGGCTTTGTCGCATAAAGGGCAGTTCGGTGACAATCTGTCCTGACAGTTAGATGGACAATGTGCCGCATTCTGTACCCAGTGATGTTCTGCTGGGATTGTTCCCAGCGACATTCTCAGATACGTGAGACTCCTTTAGCTCTCATCCAGACTGAGAGCACGGCTGAGCATCTTAATAAACACACAGGCAAACCACCAATCAGCGATACAATTATGTAAAGCAGCACATTACTTAAGCAGTTTACGCCTAGCATACAATTAGGTGATATTTTTAATTAAAGTACATGATACTCTGTGGTACTGGGACTGGGAGTTTAAAAAGCCCCACAAATGTCTGATCTCTCTTACTGGTGGGACAGTGGTACCAGTTTGGCTGAAGTCAGTCGTAGGACCGTGACGTGTTTGTTTTCATGCATGATGTCAGCCTAGACTGCCTCATGCAAAGCATGACTGCTATCCGTCTCGGTCCCCCTTCTTCCTGAAGGATCCTCTCTGCCTCAGTCCCCGTCTCTCCGGCGTTAGTCACCGCGGCAACAGTGACAGTGGGATTCGGCCAGCGCTAACTGCTGCAGCCCATCTACATCATCATGCAAATGTTTCCCTTCTTTTCACACATCAGATGCTAATTAGCAAATATCTAATTAGTGTTAGAAGATTAATCACTCTTGGGACGAGGGTTTGTTTGGCGAGACGGCGCGGTGTGACAGAGACGCGGGGAGCCACGCCACGCAAAGACACGAGCGGCGGCAGGGAGCTAACGGGAGACGGCGAGGGCTGCCAGCGCCCCCGGTGGCGTTTGCTACTGGATGCGACGAGCGGAAAGATTTCGGCAGGGACCGCAGCACTCTGACTGGGACCGGGAAGAGCTAGCCGGAGCGCAACTTCCGCCACTCCTGGCTCGTCACAAGCGAATGACCCAGATATCAGGCCCAATATTGCCGCACATGTGATTACAGATGCGCCGGCCGCGTCAAGTCTAGGATGTTCACCCCGGCGATGCGGCCTGCGCCCTTGTCTAATTACACGCACACTGAAAACACGGGGGTTGGCATAGTTATACAAGTTTAATTACCGATATTCGCAACATTAAATTTCATAAGTGTATTTGCCAAAGGTGAATCCTGATACCCTTTAAATGACAGACGTTTACTGCTGTCTGGAGAATGCACACTGTATGACTATCTCGTACAAGCCAGGTAGGCGCTTTCATTTTTAGCCTCAAGGTTTTTGAAAATCGTCCGCCCTGCTTTAATAACAATATATGTGTGTGTGTGTGTGTGTGTGAATAGTGCATCACCTTATTTTTCTTGTAGATCCGAACACGGTCTCTATGTTGGAGACCCTGAATCGAAATCGCCCACTCTAGAAGGCCCCCGCCCCCCAGCACTCTCCTCTATGTGCTCGCTCCTCATCTCCACCTGCTCCCCCCCAGCCTGGAGTTCACAGTGGAGGCTCCATAGGGGCGGTCGTTGTCCACTCACCCCATTGTGCCATCCGCCCATTACGCGCTAGGTGACAGCCGGGTCACGCTGTTTCCACTCAGCTGAACCCACAGCCGAGGGTTCCGCCGGTGGCTCATATCGAATATTTACCTTGTGGTTTTCATTAGGAGGAGCTGCATTTCAACCAGGCTGCGAGAAGGAGGAGGAGGAGGGACTCACACCGAAGCAGACTGATGATGAGTAAGAAGCTCAGAGGCCTCTCTGCCTGGTCTTAAATCTGAGTTGTGCTCCTTCCCTTTATGTGTAAAGATCCGGAGCCGTAAGATGCCTGTTAGCAGGCTCAGAGCGATGGCTCGCTTATAATTCTGTTTACCATTGCCCTCAGATTTGGGCACCCCGGCCCACGTTTTGCCAGGGATCGGTTGCAGATGAAGGCGTCCGTTCCCCAATCCAGCGTAATTGAATCGGTTTAACGTGGCACCGCTGTTTCTTCCATGGGATGCGGCCAGCAGCCCAGAGAAACCGTCCTATTGAGCAGAAACGTGTGTGTCTTACGGAGGCGCCCTCTCGGTTCATTGGTCAATCTCGGGGGGTGGTACTTTGTGGGGGGGGGGGGGGGGACCCTGCCAAGCATGTGCAGAGCCTTGTGGCTGGCATGTAGGCCTGGAGCGCCAGTGTGTGTGTATGTGGCGGGGTGGGGGTGGGGTTTAGGTTCGCATTACTTTGTGGGGACCAAATGTCCCTCACGTTTTTCAGGTCCCCACAAAGATTTGTGAATGTAATCAAAAAAGTAAAAATGCCAAAAGTCTCATATTTTGTTTGGTTATTTATGGTTAAGGTTAGGGCTGGGTAGGAGTTACGGGTGTCATGTTGGGATTAGAGTTTTCTCCACATAAATGAATGGAGAGTCCCCACAAAGATATAATTACAAACCTATGTATGTGTGTGTGTGTGTTTTCCTGGAGTTGTGCCTAACTGGGGGGGGGGGGGGGGGGGTTGAAGCATCATGGTTGAAGGGGGGCGGCTACTCTCCAGATGAATGCTAATGTTAGCTAGCCAGCTGCTTCCAAAGTCCTCTGTCTGTCACTCATGTTATTGGCACAGGCAGGTTATCATGGCTCCCGTTTTGACTCTTTCGCCAGCAGTTCAGCGGTCCCCCCGACCATCAAACCCAGCCCCCCCCCCAGGGCTGATGAATTGACAGCCATAGCCCCCCCCCCCCCCCGGCTGAGTGATGGCAGCCAGACGCTGTGGTTAGCGGGCCACTGAGCCCCGTCGGCAGCAAGGAGCGGGACTGACGTGCTGGACGGATCCATAGGGGAGAACGGTCCGGAACGCCGTCCACTAATAAGGAACAGTCCTACTGAGTGGCAGTTTCCAGATTACAATATTACCCACAGCGTTCTCCCAGCCACATTTATTAAATATCATAATGAAGCGCTCTTCCGTTTGAGCCTGTCAGTGTCTCATAATCGGTTTAAACCAATTATTTTTTAAAGTAATTGTAACATACGTGGAAGGTGCGTGGCTTACCAGTTCCCTGTGCATTAAGGCTGTAAATCGCATCCTGCTTATAAGATGAAAGGCGAGTGTGTTGGCTAGGCTGAGCTGGGAGTGTCAAGAGTGCGGAGGAAACTGGAATCGGGGGTGGGGCCACCTTTACATCACCTGACACTTGACTCCCAATGTCCCTAAAAGGAAGCATACAAACGCTTAGCAAGCGTTTTTTTTTATTTTTTTTTTTAATGTTCTGGGTTTGTAGTTATGAGTGGTGGTAGCTTTGCGTCAACATAAGTTCTGGAAGCCTAAAATGTGGCGTATGTTGTTTTTGTGAGGGGGGGGAGAGCTATTGGATGTGCAGGTCACGGGAATGCGTGACAGAATCACAAGATCATGATGCCAGTGTTGCTATGGTGCCTGTGGCTACGATGTCACATCTACCTCATTTTTCTGTTTTTTTTTATTTGTTGGACAGGGAAATGTGTGAAAATTTAGGTCACGATATGTCATAAATAGGTTCAGAAGCTGATGTATTCTGTCAATTTTCTGTCCATCTCTTCAGATTGAAGTGGGAACCTCGTTTTGGATGCTGCCATGGATATTTTAACATAGTTCAGAAATAATTATGTTCAGTTCAGTTCTGTTCTTAATACTTGCAGTCATGTACCATATGTGAGCATTTCACAAATAACTGATGAGGATGTGTGTTTGAACAGTCTGCCCACAGTTGGTTGTACGCTGCTGTTATGGTGGCACATTGAACAAAGAAAGCGCGTCATATGCATTCAAAAATATCTCTGTTGTGTGAGTGACAGAATTAGCCAATATTAATATTCACCGGGGGGTTTGTTAGATTAATTCTAGGGGTGTCTATGTGCTGGTGTTGATCCAGGTCACCGGCTTTGGGTTTACAAAGATAATCACTTCAGAATATTTATCAGACTGCCTGGATATAGCGACCTGACACTGGGATCTGTAGACAGTCAAAACAGGTCGGCCTTCAGTCTTTGTCCTAAAGCTAAAATTACTGCAAAACACATTGCGTATCCTCTTGCCTTTGGAAATAAATGGATAGTAAATATCAATAAATGAATGAAGAATACATTGACCTTCCTTGCACCAAGCATTACGTGCATATATTTTTTGCATGTTGTTTTAGATGTTAGAATTGAGATGATGCCTTAGTGAGCTGCAGAGTCTCTTGGTATGGCCCTGACTATGAACTTACAGTAAGTCAAGCTTTGTTTTTTTTTCCCGTGGAGTCTCTAATTCTTGGTGTGGAAGCTCTGCTTTGAGGTATTCGTGTGGGGGACTGGGTAGCTCTGTGACGCAGGCTGGCTAGGCTTGAAATGCAGTTCATTAAAAATAGAATAGAACATAATGAGTTAAACAGGTTGGTTGCTATCATGAGCTGTTATGTATAGCAAAGGACTCATATGCTGCATCAGTGCCAGAGATGCTGGAACGGGAACCAGGGTGCCTGCTCCTGTGTTTGCTTGGAAAGCCGCTCTCCCCCGAGCAACGAGCCACCGGGAGGGTGAGCAGGACCCGGGCAGAACCGGGCAGGCCTGGTCCTGCTGGTCCTGCCACAGCATGGGCGGGCCGTCGAACCCGGACCTGCGTCCGCTTGTGATTTTGAGTGTCGGAGGTGTGAGTCGGGCCTCAGGGGTCCGCATAGAAATAGTGAGCGCGGGACGGGGGCCAGGTGGGGCGGGGGCGTGGCCAGGTGTGACCAGGCGTGGCGGGGTAAGGCGTGGCGAGGTAGGGTGCTGTGTGGCGAGGTAGGGTGCAGTGTGGCGAGGTAGGGTGCAGTGTGGCGAGGTAGGGTGCAGTGTGGCGAGGTAGGGTGCAGTGTGGCGAGGTAGGGCACTGTGTGGCGAGGTAGGGCGCTGTGTGGCGAGGTAGGGCGCTGTGTGGCGAGGTAGGGCGCAGTGTGGCGAGGTAGGGCGCAGTGTGGCGAGGTAGGGCACTGTGTGGCGAGGTAGGGCGCTGTGTGGCGAGGTAGGGCGCTGTGTGGCGAGGTAGGGCGCAGTGTGACGAGGTAGGGCGCAGTGTGGCGAGGTAGGGCGCTGTGTGGCGAGGTAGGGCGTGCCGTGCCGAGGTAGGGCACTGTGTGGCGAGGTAGGGCACTGTGTGGCGAGGTAGGACGCAGTGTGGCGAGGTAGGGCGCTGTGTGGCGAGGTAGGGCGCAGTGTGGTGAGGTAGGGCGCAGTGTGACGAGGTAGGGCACTGTGTGGCGAGGTAGGGCGCTGTGTGGCGAGGTAGGGCGCTGTGTGGCGAGGTAGGGCGCAGTGTGGCGAGGTAGGGCGCTGTGTGGCGAGGTAGGGCGCTGTGTGGCGAGGTAGGGCGCTGTGTGGTGAGGTAGGGCGCAGTGTGGCGAGGTAGGGCGCTGTGTGGCGAGGTAGGGCGTGCCGTGTGGAGGTAGGGCGCAGCGCGGCCGGGTGTGACCAGGCATGGCGGGGTAGGGCGTGACTGGCGGCCCCAAATTCCCCATATACAGATGAGCCAGTGGCGCCTGCATTCCCACTCTGCCTGCTTATCTGGCGGACACAGGTCTGCAGCCATCAGCGCGCCATATCAGGGGGGCTGCCAGCCTGCCGGGGGGTGTTATCTTGGGCCGGGACACGGCAGCATGCGTGTGGCACCGCGTGTCGGTTATAAACGTACACCTGGAAAAGCACCACGATTAGCTGAAACCCCCCCTCCCCCCTCCACTCCCCTGTCTCCCATCTTCCTGTGTGATGAACATGGCTTGTCACATTCCGGTGACTCGGCTCCTCCACGCCAACCCCCCCCATCAGCAACCCCCCCCCCGCTGATAGCATGTGTGGATCAAGGATGGAGCACTGATCGCAGCACTCCTTCTCCTCCTCACTTCACGCGCGCGGCTGAAAGGAGCTCTTTCTTTCCCCGGCGTCTCTCCCCCTCTCTCTCGTCCTCCTCCCCTCTCACCGTCCACGCCGCGCTCGTTTTCCCCTCCTTCCCTAATTCTCACTTGCCCCCTTGGCTGTGGACTAACAGCAGAAGAAAGGGAAGACAAAGGGAAGCACACAGCCCCTTTTTCATTTCAACTTAACTGCCAGAAAGCAGCTGCACGCTTCTTTTTCTTCCCTCCCTTTGGTTGTCATCTGTTCTTTTTTTCGTCCGCTCTTCCCGGCCGCTTCCTGTCTTTTTTCCTTTCCTTTCTTGTTTTTTCCTTTTTTTCCCCCTGCTGTTGCTTCGCTGAGGGATTTTGCTCCCGTGATCCGGAGCGCGGCGGCAGAGTGGATTGGCGCAGGAGAGCGATGCATCCCTCCGGCACCAGCAGGGCGAAGCCGTTCATTCGCGAGCCAGGTAAGGCTGCTTGCCCCCCCCCCCTCCTTCCCCCCTCCCCCGCCCGCCTGCACCGGCCGTCGCTCGCTCTCCCGTCCGTGCCGAGCCGCCCCGGTCCAGCCGCGGGCAGGGAGCCGGTGTGCAGCTGGCAGCCAGGCTGCGTTAAAGATGCGTTTCCACGGTGTTGTCATCGGCGACGGCGTGCCGTGCTCCTTGGCTCTGAGTAGAGCATGAAACTTACTGAAGACAGGAGAATAGCTGCGAGGTGTACCTGTTATCGCGGTGACGCTGCCCGTGCATCTCGACTGACAGCGAGCGACCGGCTGGAAGCTGCGAGACGCTCCTTCATTTCCGTTCACCTGTGCCGTCCTGCGTCCGCGGCTCGCGTCCCGTGTCCTGCGCTCGATCACTTTCTCGTTACTTTGCGTGAACGCCACGCGTGTGAACGGAGACGCCATGCCTTTCCTAAGATTGCTTGAAGGCGTTTATTGCAGAGCAGAATGCGCTTTTTCAGTTTTATTTTAGCGCTTGGATAACAAAAAGGTGATATTCTGATATTCTCCAAAAAAAAAGAAGCTCAGAATTACATGCTTTGCTATTAATGAGCCAAAGGGTGTTTGTAATGTGTTGTGTATTTTCCACAGAGTAACTCCTTTTAATCAGAATGAACGCTACAGTTATAAATGATGGTGTTTGAGTTGTATATTATTAATTTTATAGTTGGTATATAGCAAGATGCCACTATATCCATATTAGTTTCTGTATCCGTTCGGCTGAGACCTGGTGCTGCATTCCTGTCAGGTCATTATACTCCGGAGTGGGATCTGTGCGCCTTACATCCTAAAGTTTCCCTCTCTCCCGTTTTAATTGGCACTGGTGCCGCGCGGCTGAGATCCCGCGCTCCGTCCCCCTCCCCCCCCCTCACACACTTCTGCCCTCATCCTGTCGGGGGGGGAAGCATCTGTGTTGGCTGAATGTGGAGCCTGAGAGCAGCACTCGCCCAGGAATGGCCACAGAGCACTGCAGCGGTGGCAGATGGGAGAGGGGCGGCGAGCCCCCGCCAGGGTGGGCTTGGGGATGGGCCACAGCACTGTCTCCTCCGGGGGGGGGGCGGTCTGTCCCATATGCCGCAGTCACGGGACCCCATTCCGACCTCAGGAACAGCGCTGGAGTGTCAGGAAAAAAGCCAGGGGTTTCCAGGTTCCCGACTGGTGCTCCAAGAGGAAGCACCTTAACTAGTCCTGTACTCAGCAATGAAGCAGTCAAGGGTCTCGGCCATGCGGAAGTTTCCGGACTGTAAGAGGATGAAACGATCGCTTTGTAGAAGGCGGGACGGCTGTTTCTGTGCCCCTCGGCAAATGTCAAAGTTTCCGAATGTCAAAGTAAGCGCCTCCGACCCCCCCCCCCAAACGACTGGCCCGGCCTGCACCAGTCAGCCCCCGCCAATCCAGGGAATCCATCTGATATTCCTGTGATGTCGGCGAGCGGCTGGCGGACACTGAGGGGAAAGTGCAGCCGGAATGCAGTGCCTTAATGTCCTCAGGATGGCAGCGATTCTGGGAGACACGCACAGCAAGGCAGGCTCACACGCACACGCACACGCACACACGTACAGACATGCACAAACTCACGCACACGCTTGCAGAAGGCATGGCCGCTGGTGAGTCATGCCTGCGGCTCACCATGAGGCAATAGGTGTTGTTGTCTCTGTTAAGGGGGGCAGTGTATGTGTGTGTGTGTGTGTGTGTGTGTGGGGGGGGGGGGGGGGTAGGTGCCCTACTGCCAATGTGTGCATTAACAGGTGTCGGGGTGAGGGTGGGCCGGCCAGGTCAGCACCGCTCGTGTGCTTTTGGAGGGGGGGGGGTGGTTCTCGTCGTCTCGCTGAAAGCATGCCCACTCGTCCTCTGTGGGAGTGACAGACTCACTGGGGCCTTGGAGAACAAACGGCCAACTTAAGGACCCCCCCCCCCCTCTGTGGATGTGGCGGGGAGGGGGGCGCACGCCCAGTTATCCTGCTCGCACCCAGCTACGGCTTGCTGCTCCCGTTCGTGCGGCGTGTCACCCCCCCCGTGCCGCCGGGAGCCCGAGCTGTGGTGTACAGCGGGTAACCATGAGCTGCTCACACGCTCCTGTTTCCAACAGTCAGCTGAGCCTCTCGGGTGACAGTGCTGTCCAATTACAGTCACTCATGCATCCTTTTTTTAGACCGGGGGGGTTCAGTGGGTTCCATTAACCCTGCAGCCAAGGGCCACTCACAGAAACCTAATTAGAAAAGAAGAGAATTAAAGAACACAAGGAATTCCATTATTGTTTTAAATGGGTGACAATTTATAATTTGCAGGTTCCGAATTACTGTGTTCTCTTTCCCTCCTTGGCACCGGCTCGTCATACTGTAAGTGGGGGGGGGAGGAGCGGGGGTGTGGAGAAGCCCCCATAGAGCGGGGATAGGGGAGAGGCAAGCGCATGCATACACGCATGCACACGCAGGCATGCACACGTGCACATGCTCACAGGCGCACATGCACACACACATATGCGCGCACATACACATGCACCAGCAGCCTGTCAGTTAGCGGGTTCACCAGAAACGACCCTCCTATATAGGAGGGAGAGGGGGATTTTATTGACCTGTGTACGCTGTGCTCAGCAGAGCTGACTGGGTGGGTGCTCCGTCAGGGCCTGCCACACCTCCCCCCATCCACCCCTCACTCCGCATCCTGGGGAGATGGGGGCCTCTACTGAGGAATGGGCAGCGATCCGACGGGTCAGAACCCGCATCATCCATGTGCTAAGCCACTAGCATCAGTGGGTAGCTGCTGACATTTTTACTGGTTAATTAAGATTTAAGCCATTCTCCTCACATTCGGTTCTTTAAATGATCCCAAATATGCAGAATTTTATTAAGAATTGCAGTCGTCTGGAGCTGAGGGTTACTATCAGTGCAGGGGTGATAGATTTTAAGATTAGCGGGTGTGAATTAAGTGAACAGATGTAGATGTGTGAATCTGTCCGTCCCTAAATTGCCTCGCCTCGCCTCGCCTCGCCTCGCTGTAATGACATCCTCCATAGCTACAGCGTGTCCCTGCTTGTTGCCTCGGGCACTAGCCCCCTCTGATGGACGTTGGTGGTACTGACTTCACAGGCGCCAGCGTGAACATGCCGGGATTACACTGCCGATATTTCATTTATCTGTATTGTGTCACATAGCAACAAGTCGCAACAAGTTTGAAGACCGTTGAGTTAATGTTTAAAAATTCGGGAAACATTAAACGGCATCAGAAAGCATTAGTTATTACAATTAGTTTGTTATTAAGGTTTATTATTAAGGTTTTTTTATACTTATGTATATAGTGTAATTCTCATGTCTCTCCTTCAAACTGTAGTGTCAAATAAATATAAAACAAAAAAAAAATTAAAATATTAATGGCCAAATCATACCGAAATTCCCATTTGTCTGCGATGGTGGTATGTCTGTGTTTGATTCCGTATTTGTGAGCCAAAACAGTTCATAGTCATAAAACACTGAGGACAAAGAGTGTGTTTGGGGGGGGGCACAAAGCAGCCAGATAATGAAATCATTACATCACCAGATGTGTTACTTCACAGTCTGAGCGAGATCGACTTCCAATTAAAAAAGATATAAAGAGTGGGGAAAAAACAGTCAATTACACTTTTAATTGTAAGGAAAGATAATAGTCATAAGCATATCACATTTTTCCTTGGGAGAGGAGAGAGACAGCAATCACTGAGGGAGCAGTTCATTTCCTCACACAGAACTGCTCTCGCCTTCAAGGTAAAACCCAATTGAAGTCCTTTCATCTGCTTCTTTCTCAGAGATACCATTTCACTATGCAGAACGCCCATTCATAAGGCCGTCATTCTGTTTACGATGTTCAGCTGTAGGGCAGCTAATATCGCACCGTCTTCTTCCTTAATTTTCTGCTCCTATTAACGTGAACATATTCGGATGCATATCTTAGCTTATAAATAACATATAAGCAATTCATGAATGGTGACCATTCATAAAGCCTGTTTATTGTGACTGATCTATTTATTGACTTGTTTGCTTATTCCCTGATGTCGTTAATGTTTTTTTTTTTTTTAAAGTTGTGGACCTTGCCTAGTGACTCGTTGACCAATCTGACAGCTGTAATCATATTTTCAGGTCTCCCCGGCGGCGGAGCGGCGCCTGTTCAAGCTGCTCAGAATGAAACGATCAGTTGATCAAAGTAATAATAAAATAGTCGCGCGCGTGTGTGTGCATCAGCGGGAACGTAGCTAAGTTTAATTGAACAGAAAAGCGAGATCCGCAGCAGGTGACGCCGCCACTAGGTTGATTAAACACAATCCGTTTATGAGGCCGGGCCGCAGCTGTTTGCGAGGTCGGCATGGCGACGAGAGGAGGCGGGTGGGTACCATACAGCAGAGGAGTTTTACCGCGATCCCTCCTCTCATTGAAGGCGGCCAGCTGTAATTAGGAGGCTTTAATGTCAGTAGAAACTCCACCATCTCTGAAGCACAATCCAAGACTCTTCTGTTTTTTTTTTTCTCCATTTGTATGAATTCTCCCCTAATTGTGGTTTATAGTTCTGCAGCATTATTTTGCCCTCGGATCTTGCATGTTCAGAGACAGAACATTTGCAGATGGACACCAGCATTGTTTCGGAGAAAACGTTTTATTCTCAGATTTTCCCCAAGAAGGGAGGAAATCCAGATAACAGTCGATGTAAATCAGATCTTTATTAGTCAATTGATCCAGTGGGAGAATGAGGAAGGACATTTAATCAAACTCTGTTCTCTCCCTGGAATTAACTGATTAAAAGGTATTTATTTGACTGGTTTAGGCTTCTTTCAGTGATGGATAGTGTCTCTTTTGGTAAATGGGGTTCCATGTTTGCTGTGACTTGAGGTTCTGCTGTGCTCACCACACTCACTGCCGCACCGCCCGTCGTCCCGCTAAATGGGTTTCCGTCTGCGGCAGACGGCAGCGAGCCACACGGAGCTGAGCAAGCGCAGCGTTCGGTCGCTGCCTTCGCCGCTGCTCTCTGACCGAAATGTCGGCTTCGGAATTACCGCTGTGTTTCTCGCTGGAAGTAAGGGGCCCGGCTCTCCAGAACTTACGCAGGCAGAAGTTTGAAATAGGCAGCTTGTATCCCAAAAGCTTGCAGTCTCTATTCCCACCTGCCGCCGTGAATTTTCTCGTGAATATGAATTGTGACACTAGAGTAAATTACTCACTGACACCTGTTACCCTGGGAAATATGCTCCATTGGCTGTTGCTGCTTATGCGGGAGGCATGAGGTCGAGGAGCTGATGTGAGATTGTGGTGTTTTGCTCAGACAGATATATATATATGGGAGGGGTAGGTGGCAAAGATGGTTTTTTCATTACTCTGCTGTTCTGTGTACAAGGTACAGTTTGTAAAGTGACATCAGGGACGGATCCTGTTCTGTTATTTCTGGCATGTTCTTTTTAAGCCAGTCCTTCTGACTCATCGTGTGAGACGTGGTGTGGTGGAACTCGTCAGCTTAACCAGCGAGCAGGAGACACGGCATGCTCTGCTGGTGGGGTGGCGCCCCCCCGTTCTGGCTGCGTCACCCCCCTGTGCTGTTGATCCTTCTCTGATGAACCCTTCCCCTTGTGGTCTCCCTCACCCACCCACATGGGGCATGAGGGCGGTCGAGCCGAAAAACGCACCAGGCAGGCCGTCATGCCCACCCAGTAGGGGGCGCCCCGGCCTAAAGGCACTGCCACGTTGTGACGCCAAGCAGACGGGGCTTTCCGGGCACCCTCCCTGCAAGCGGGCATGCCTGCGTGTGCGTGACTCCCAGCAATGCCATTTCTTTCCCGCACTGCAGTCACCCTGCTAGCGGAGGAATGAATGAAGGCGGGCGGCCGTCATCCCTCAGTCCCTGAGCCGGGGCTTTTCTGAGCGATTAAACTGGAAATGGGCTGTATATTATGAAAATGAGTAGTTACTCTGCGAGCGTCTTCATGCACTCGCCCGTGTGCTGCCAATACGTCACACATCGGTGCCGCGTCGCCGTGCACGCAGATTAATCGGGTGTGCGGTGGCTGTGACTGGCCGGCGCTGTGGGGAACGGCTCCCGGGTCACACCGGAGTGGACCGGCTGGCTGCTCTGCCGTGTCACGGGCGTGATTTCCCTCCATGCCCTCCCCCCCGGTCCTCCATCTCCTCTGCCCCCGTCGCGCCTCACACTCCCACTCTCCATGCCTCTTCCTGTCGGCGGCGTGTTGAGCAATAATGCAGCATAACACAGGAACAGGTGAGAAAACAGGTGAGAATTACATCCTGCTGGGAATTCAGGCTAGGTTGGGAGTCTGCACACACATCCCCCAGTTAGTCAAGCTGAGTTGTTCAGCTTTTCTTTTTTATATTTTGATCTCAGCCAATCGCAGTCTAGATTTTCTTGAAGGGATCCGGCATCAGGTGCTGTACTTAGCCTCACAAAGTTTGCCGATTTAATTTCCTGTAGATCCCCTTACTTCACCTACTGTTGTACCTCTCAGTTGCCATTCAATCTCCTTCGTCTGTTTTTACTTTGCCGCAACTACGAAAGCATCAAAGCGCAGTGAAGCGTCTGACGGGTCTCCTGGATAATGCCCAGGTGCCTGGTCACATGACACGCTGTAGGGGTTCCTGGGGATGCAGAATGACAAAGGGGGCAGTGAAGTGGGCTAAATTTAGGTATAAGGAGCTGAGAAGGTTAGGGATATGCCCATGTCCAGAAGGGCTTGGGTTCAAATCCCACGGTTGGCATAGTAATCATAACATTGTCGTTGGGCACTTGATCGAGCCCCTTAACGGCAGCTGTTCTGGGGATGCTCTCTGACCCCAAGACCGGCATGTCGCTTTGGACAAAAGCTTATGCTAAATATGCGAATGTAAAGTAATCGGGGGTAAGCAGAGGGCAGCGGCACGCATGTGACCCTTTATCCACGCAAGCCCTGTCCATCACCGCGGCGGCGTTTCCGTGAGCCGGGCCTCAGCCACACACACGCCCATGTGCTCTCGGTAAAGCGGCGTGTCGGTCGTCTCAGCCCAGAGGATGGTGAGGATGGTGCGTCTTCATTTACTTTTTGCGTCGGCATAACAGATGGTGTTTGGGTTTTAATGTTATTAGGCTTTATTGGGCTTTTTTGCCCTTTTTTACCAGCCATGCAGAGGCAGCAATGTTTTTTTGTGTTTCATTGTCGCTCTTTTTAGTGTTACAGAGGTCAGAGTATCTTAAATTTAAAAACAGCTATATTAACACATAGAACAATCAAAATCCAGTCTTTGCTGCGGATGTCCTGTTCAGCTACTGATATATGTTTCATTAGCCAGTTCAGCTGGTTAGATCGCGGGGGCAACAGCAGTTCCCCGTTTGGGCCATTTGGGGGAGGCTCCCCAGCCTTTGTCCTACTTTCACCGTGTCTGTCCTTCCGCGTCTTCGCGGGGAATGGGGCTCCTGTGCTCCTCTGACGTCTCATTGGCCAGCGTGGACGGCACTTAAAAATAGTCACCCCCGGGGTGAGTGGGAGTGACAGGTAGAGGAGGCGCGCCGGCCGGGCGGAGGGGTGTGCGGACGCTCACGGAGGAGCAGGAGGAGGGGCGTGTCGTGGCAGGGCTGACCTTCATAAGGGACTACCCCCTCAAATATGTTATGATACCAATCTGCGGAGCGCTCCTGCTATCACTCATCTTCACAGCCCTGTTATTACCATTATATGTGATTCAATAGCAGCCGGTTAGCGCACAGTGATACACTCTCCATTCAACAGCTTGCACCGATTGTGAGTGTGTGTGTGTGTGTGTGTGTGTGTGTTATGCTTGCATTACATTGTAGGGACCAGTCCCCCACAATGTGATAAAAACCTGTTATTTTGATGTTATGGGGATCATTTTTCAGGTTGAATCCAATCAAAAAACTAAAAATGCCAATAGTCTCATTGTTTGCTTGGTTACTTATGGTTAAGTTCAGGGGATGGTGTAAAGCATGTGTTATATGTCTGTGTAGTCTACTAAGGTATCAGTATGAGGACATTTCTCAGCTGCAATTAGCCACTGTTCCAGCAGCCGAGGTATCCCTAGGTGGCGCTGCAGAGCCCATATCACCCAGGAGCTCGGCGCTGTGCTGGAAACAGAGACCATACCAGACCAGGCCGCCAGCGAAATAGCCAGACAGGCTGGTGTGTGATTAGAAGGAGCTTATGTGGGACTGCTGTAACACACACACACACACACACACACACACACACAGACACAGACACAGACATGGGGGAAAGAAGAAGCCGCAGAGGCGGAACCAGGCGGCCTGAACTGCCGCTTAACGAGCGTGTGCATCTGCACCCCACCGCCGAGGAGGGCGTCCCAGTACCAAGCGCTTTCTTTATAGCGACACGGGTGCGAGGATTAGAGGTTTAGCAGGTAATCCTGCCAGCAGATTCCCCTCCCTGGGATGGAGGACAGGATGGAAAGATGAAAAGACAGGCAGGCTTTAAAATATACTTAAAAATGTCTCATATGGGGGCTGTTTTCGGAGATTATGAGTCTCATTACTCACACACACACTCAGAAAAACACACACTGGTGTACACACAGACAAACACACACACACACACATACACTGCTCGGAAACACTCACCTAACCATCCTCTCTGATCACCACAGTTGTGTTCTCCTATATACTAATTTCTTTCTGCTCTAGTGGGCGCGGAGACCTGTCCCTCGTGTCAACACCAGATGTTCAGGGTGTGGAACTGCCTCTGTTCGGGGAACGTCAGGCCCGAATGCTGGGCCGCCCGTGTGTCTGAAGCCGGTCGGGCCCCCGCTCCGATAATCTCTGAATGATATACCCCCCTCCCCCACGACGCTGCGCCCCCCCCCCCCCCCCACCCGGTATTGCTGTAAAAGCCCTCGTTCCGAATTTCTCATCAGGATGCTCCGTCGTTCCAAATCCCCGTTTCCCGGAGCGTCTGGAGGTCACCCCGGTGAACAGAACAGGCCGAGTGTTTTTTTTTTTTTTAACGGACTAATTACGACTGACCTTTGGCCCCTGTGCCGGGACGGAGCTGGGCGGCACGGAGCACCGGCTTCTTGGGCATAATCCACCACGGTCACATGGGGTGTGTAAAAAAGGATTAGGGGCAATTTGTGTGTGTGTGCACGTGTTTTTTTTGAGAAAGACCCGGCTGCTGGCCCTGTTCCTCTGCATGGCGCTGGCGCCCCGCTGGCGCCAAGATAGACTGGATCCAGCACCCCCCCCGGGCAGCGAACGGGCTCACAGGCGGGGCCATTCTCTCCTTTCCCCCTCCTGATTGTTCGGACGAGCGGTTAGCCCTAATCCACCAGAACCGGCCAATACAATAACAAGCAATATTTGATATGCTGCTGTAGAAACTTCTTATCCCAGTCTGATCATGGCTTAACGCTGTCCTGCCAGCTGGGTGCTTCTGGCGCCGCGGGAAGGCAGTCTGCTTGCCTGGAGCCCCCCCCCCAATCACTTTGCCTGTTTAGCAGGATCTGCTCCACGTCACAAGGATCCAGCAGGGGGCGCTATCGATCCTCAGTGGCTCTAATTACGTGCGCAGGGCCGGACGTCACGCCGTGTCTGGCGGGGGATCACAGGCAGGCACGGCCCAGTGCCGTGGGGGCGGAGTGGGGGTGGCATTAATTACCCCTGTTCTGCACAGGTGTGACAGGATGCCGGCTGATGCCAGGGCTCGGGAGGGGGGCGGGAGGATGCAAACAGGAAGGAGAAGCCCGGTTTCTGCGTTAGAGTAATACGTCTATGCCTGCGTGTGCAGGATGGAGGCGCTCTCGCGCCTGAGGCGAGCGTCCAGGAATTAAAATCTCGGGGACCTTTTCGCTCCGCGGTGTCTGCAGAAGCAGGTATGAAATACCAGGCGCAGGCAAATTAGCCAGATAAACAATCAGTTCTGCTACAAGCTACACCCCTAATGCAATATACAGGAAGACAAAGGGGGTGCATTACTCCCAATTAAAGCACTTTACCTGCACAATACACAGTGCGATACAGCATTTTAATTACCTGTGAATTTGGAGGTAATCTGGAAACAGCTGGCGAAAAAAATCAGAGAGTACACTGAGCCAGGAACTATTTAACACGTGTGAAAAATCCAGAGTAAATACAATCGCCGATTTCGACGTGCGGTTCCGAGGTGTTCAGCAGTCGTTCCTGCAGGCACTTCCAGCGCCAGAAGCCTGGGGAGGTGTGGGGTGTAGCTGTAACCTGGAGGTGTAGCGTCTGTAGGTGTAGGTGCCGCTTCATTACATGGCAATGAGAAGATGGCCACGCGCTCACAGCGGAGCGTTAACCCGCGATCTGCTGAATGCCGCACGCCGGGGACGCTTACGCGGCAGGAGACGGAGACGGGGCTGGGCGCGGCGACAGAAATGTCCCGCAGGGCGGAGCCTGCCGTCCACAGCCAGCGAGGGGGGCCGAGGAGATGGCGGGAGGCTGCCCACAAGCTTCCTTGAGTGCGAGGTTTGAGCACTTCTCAGCTTGGCGGTCTGGGCGTCTCCAGGACACCTGTGTCATCGTTACACTGTGGGGGGGGGGGGGGGGTTCTCTGGGATATCAGCCATCCTCTCAAAAAAGACTCCTTTTATTTAACAGCTATTTAATTTATTCAAAGCGACATAAATTTTTGAGAAAATGGGGTCAGACTGTCCCTGGAGACGTTGTGGGTTATGCACCCCCCCCCCAATGGTGACATCACTATACTGACCACAGGATCTGAATCGGCAACTTTCTGATCACAGGTGTGGTCTCATAACCCAATGAACCACACACCACCCTCCGCTTTCAAAGGCATTCCCACCTTCCCCACAAAAGTTGTCCTTTCAGGTGGCAACATGCAGTCCTTATAAGATCACCACCCCGAGCCCCCCCACCCGCCTCGCACTGAAGACCAGGGGACGAGGTGCATGGCCTGACTCGAGACTTTGTCGGTATAAAGGAAGCTGAATGTTCATTCATCACTGTAATTGTACGCATGTTAGCAGGGCAAGTGTTTTCACGTTTAATGATATACATGCTGCGTAACAATGAAAACAATGCATCCCGTTTTGTTTGAGACTCTGTTAATGAGGAGTGATAAATGTGAAATATGCTGCTCCTTCCTTCCGTTTGACGCGGGTGCCTTTTTTCATTCTTTTTGTTTTTTTTTCCTTCTTGTTCATTGTGCAGCGGGGACCGATATTGTTTCAGCCATAGCCAATTAGCTCACGGTTTGAGGTAGGGGGTGGGGGGGAGGGTCGTTTCACCGTCTGCCGCCCGGGCCCCATGTGGAGGCTGCGGAAAGCCGTGCCGTTAAGGTGCCGGGGGGGGGGGCGACCTCCATGGCAACAGGGCAGTATGGCGTTTTGATAAGGAGTGCAGGTCGTCCCAGTGAACAGGCCCGCATCGAACCACGTCCTGCCAGGCAGACTGGAATAAGAGTTACCGCGGTGCACAGGCCTGCCGCAAACCACGTCCTGCCAGGCAGACTGGAATAAGAGTTACCGCGGTGCACAGGCCCGCCTCAAACCACGGCCTGCCAGGCAGACTGGAATAAGAGTTACCGCGGTGCACAGGCCCGCCTCAAACCACGGCCTGCCAGGCAGACTGGAATAAGAGTTACCGCGGTGCACAGGCCCGCCTCAAACCACGGCCTGCCAGGCAGACTGGAATAAGAGTTACCGCGGTGCACAGGCCCGCCTCGAACCACGGCCTGCCAGGCAGACTGGAATAAGAGTTACCGCGGTGCACAGGCCCGCCGCAAACCACGTCCTGCCAGGCAGACTGGAATAAGAGTTACCGCGGTGCACAGGCCCGCCTCAAACCACGGCCTGCCAGGCAGACTGGAATAAGAGTTACCGCGGTGCACAGGCCGGCCTCAAACCACGTCCTGCCAGGCAGACTGGAATAAGAGTTACCGCGGTGCACAGGCCGGCCTCAAACCACGTCCTGCCAGGCAGACTGGAATAAGAGTTACCGCGGTGCACAGGCCGGCCTCAAACCACGGCCTGCCAGGCAGACTGGAATAAGAGTTACCGCGGTGCACAGGCCTGCCGCAAACCACGTCCTGCCAGGCAGACTGGAATAAGAGTTACCGCGGTGCACAGGCCTGCCGCAAACCACGTCCTGCCAGGCAGACTGGAATAAGAGTTACCGCGGTGCACAGGCCCGCCGCAAACCACGTCCTGCCAGGCAGACTGGAATAAGAGTTACCGCGGTGCACAGGCCCGCCGCAAACCACGTCCTGCCAGGCAGACTGGAATAAGAGTTACCGCGGTGCACAGGCCCGCCTCAAACCACGGCCTGCCAGGCAGACTGGAATAAGAGTGACCGCGGTGCACAGGCCTGCCGCAAACCACGTCCTGCCAGGCAGACTGGAATAAGAGTTACCGCGGTGCACAGGCCCGCCTCAAACCACGGCCTGCCAGGCAGACTGGAATAAGAGTGACCGCGGTGCACAGGCCCGCCTCAAACCACGGCCTGCCAGGCAGACTGGAATAAGAGTGACCGCGGTGCACAGGCCCGCCTCAAACCACGGCCTGCCAGGCAGACTGGAATAAGAGTGACCGCGGTGCACAGGCCCGCCTCAAACCACGGCCTGCCAGGCAGACTGGAATAAGAGTGACCGCGGTGCACAGGCCCGCCTCAAACCACGGCCTGCCAGGCAGACTGGAATAAGAGTTACCGCGGTGCACAGGCCCGCCTCAAACCACGGCCTGCCAGGCAGACTGGAATAAGAGTTACCGCGGTGCACAGGCCCGCCTCAAACCACGTCCTGCCAGGCAGACTGGAATAAGAGTTACCGCGGTGCACAGGCCCGCCTCAAACCACGTCCTGCCAGGCAGACTGGAATAAGAGTTACCGCGGTGCACAGGCCCGCCTCAAACCACGGCCTGCCAGGCAGACTGGAATAAGAGTTACCGCGGTGCACAGGCCCGCCTCAAACCACGGCCTGCCAGGCAGACTGGAATAAGAGTTACCGCGGTGCACAGGCCCGCCTCAAACCACGTCCTGCCAGGCAAACTGGAATAAGAGTTACCGCGGTGCACAGGCCCGCCTCAAACCACGGCCTGCCAGGCAGACTGGAATAAGAGTTACCGCGGTGCACAGGCCCGCCTCAAACCACGGCCTGCCAGGCAGACTGGAATAAGAGTTACCGCGGTGCACAGGCCCGCCTCAAACCACGGCCTGCCAGGCAGACTGGAATAAGACTTACTTCGGTGCACAGGCCCGCCTCAAACCACGGCCTGCCAGGCAGACTGGAATAAGAGTTACTACGGTGCACAGGCCCGCCTCGAACCACGGCCTGCCAGGCAGACTGGAATAAGAGTTACCGCGGTGCACAGGCCCGCCTCAAACCACGGCCTGCCAGGCAGACTGGAATAAGAGTTACTACGGTGCACAGGCCGGCCTCGATCCACGGCGCCCAATGGTGGCATCAATCTGCCAGCCCTGGAATCCATACTGGCAACCTTCTGGTTATGGACACAGAATGTGAGCCAGACACCCCTCCCATATATATACAGAAGGTTTAGAACAGAGAATCCCTATAATCACACAATGGACATTGTAACTGAATTGCTCTTTGCTGACATAACATTTGGAATAACCTGCTGTGACTGTATGCCGCTCTTCATGATGGATACGACTGCATTTTAATACAAATCACGTGGAAGATGTTCCCCAATGTTTGCGGTTATGCTGGACATTTCATGTTTCATTTTTATTCATTTAGCAAATGATTTTACCCAAAGCGACATACATTTCTGAGAAAGCAGGAACACACAGTCCTCGGACTAATTGTGGGTTAAGGGCCTCTCTCAGGGGGCCAACAGTGACATCACTCTGCCAACCCTGGGATTTGAACGTGCGACCTTCTGTTCAGAGGCTCAGCATCCCAACCCATGGCCCTGCCTGCGAGAGGAAGTTCAGGAAAATCAATGCTAACATCAGTCCGTCTCTTTTTCATGGCCCCTAAGCAGGGGTGTGGTTAGTCTGGGGCGTGTGTGAGATTTGTGTGACAGGAAGGGGTGCCAGTCCATCAGGGGGCACACAGTCACACACCAAAGGTAGATCAGACTCCAGTTCACTTCAGCTGCATGCTTTCAGATCGTGGGAGGAAGCAGGAGTATTGAAGGAAGCCACATGGGCTTACACTGAGCCGGGGGCGGGAATCAAACCCACAGTCCTGGGGGTCTGGGGTCACTCTGCTATTGTATAACTCAACCCTTACCGGTTAGAATCATTAATACTAAACACAGAGGAGCCCATGTACAAGGAAAACCTGCAGGAGGTCTAGAGCTGAATGACTGAGGTTAATAAATCTGTACCGTGGGACATCTTATCCTATCAGCTGACCCTCACCACACAGTCTTTATCATCAAGACCGTGAGAAGACCTGTCTCACTAAGGCGGGGAATTTGCAGCTAATTTTGCAGTTTGTCTGATAGCAAATGATCGGGGCCCTAGCCGGAGAGGCATCGTTTTCGAGAACGAGTCGTCAGGGGGCGGGGTTAGGGTTAATTACACCAAGTTATCTTGGTTGCATTAAGCATACTGTCTAATAATCTGCTCGCTGTGCACTGGGCATGTGCTGCAAGGCACCGTGGGTATTGTAGTTTATACAGAAAATAACTTTTTTTTAATAGCAGGCTGGGGGACTGGCTGTGAATGGCGGGATCAGAATAGGAATTTACTAGATTGTCATGAATATACTAAAACAGATTTCTGTTTCTTGTGCATCATATTCTGATTTGTTGGTCTTGGGTTGCTGTGCTAAAATGTATTATTGGTGCATTTATTTTTCTTTTTCAATAATGTTACCATGCCTGGGGGGGGGGGGCAGCCAGGTGACCTTGGACCCCCGAGATTTTTCTTCTCCTTACTTGAGAGTTTTTGGTCCCTCTCCTCCATTGTCATCTTGCTTTCATTCTTTCATTTCACTCTTCATTTCCCCTGCTTTTGTATTGTTCTCTCTTTATGTTGTAATGTATCACAACACACCCATGTAGAGCGCCTTGGCACTATTCTACTGTGAAAGGTGCTATATAAAAATTTATTGAATTGAATTTCTTTATATGGAAGATGCTTTTGTCCAAAGTGACGTATAAGCGATGCAAATTATACATAACAAACATACAGTTGTGAAGGAGGCAACTGTCAAGTGCAGCTGAGCTTGCAGTGAAGGACCAGTTGCACGTGTTAGTGAGCGTCAGAGCAAGAGCTACACAGCACATTACAAAAAGCTGCCAGATGCGAGTCGGACTGTTATTCAAATTTCAAATACAAAACACCACCAGGTGATGCTGTCTCGTTAATGTGATTTTTGTGTAGCATTTATTGTAATAATTTTTTGCATATCACAAGCATTGTGTGTTCGGAAACCTTTAAGCTCTTAGCTGGTACTGAAGCCTTAGCGCATGAAGGTCAGTTTTATTTAAATTCTCAGCAAAAACAGGAGCAGGAAATTAACGTGATCAGATGGGATCGGCTCCTCAACCCAGTTTTTAGTTTTTGTTTTTTTAGCACATGTGTAATTCATGAAAGATTTCAAGCGTGCAAAAAGAACCTTCAAAGTCAGTCATACAGGAATCAGGTAAACATTTTAAATTAAATCTTTGGATTTTTCTATAAAAATGCATCACGTTTTGTGTAAAATAATCATCATGCAAATGTTTTTGTCTCAGGACAAACAATGAGTGAGAGAAATATTAAAGCGATCTTATCAGTTTCTTTGCATTGCGCTACACAGCATTTGGTCAAGTGAAGCAAGTATTCTGATATATCAGATGCTTAAACTTGATAGCGGTTTAACGGAGACCTTGTGATATTTTAACATCACGTGTCCCGCTTGTGTAACAGAATCCCTTACACAAACCATAACGTAAGTACAGGAAATCCATCCATCAATCCATCCACCCATCCATCAATCCATCCATCCGTCTTACATACCATATTTAGTATAGGGGCACTGAATGTGGGAAATGTATCTGACAGAAACTGGGATTAGCGCATACAGTGAGCGGCTCATCGGGTTGCGATGCTGTGCTTGTGATCGGAAGTTCGAATCCCGAGGTTAGATGAGTGATGTCACCACTTAACCCCCCTGTCTGACCCTGCCTCCTCAAAAAAATTGTATGTTGCTTTGGGTAAAAACAATTGCCAAATGTAAATCTATGCTCCCTTTAACGCCGAAACTTTAGTGTTCTCTTAAATGCCTTTCTGTATTATAGTATAATGAAGAAATGTAAAAACATAAAAGATGATGCAAAAGGTCTGTAACACTGCTGATTTTACGTAAGCTAAGGAATTGCATTTCAATTTAAATAAAAACGTTAGCGGAATGATAAATCTGATTTCCCAATTAAATAAGGATGTAATATTACTCATACTAAATGTTTCAATTTTACAATTGTTTTAAACTTCACATCTCACATGGTTGTTTAGACTTTAGAGTATATCAAACAATACTCCCCTTTAACATCAAAATTAATTGTTCACTGGTAGGTGTGTTCTATGAGAAGAAAAAAAATGAGTAAGAATTGTTATTTGTATAAATAATTTACTGTACCGTATGCAATTAAAACCCTGAAAATGCGTTTATTTCCTGTGCAGTATTACTGTGTGTGTGGTATTTTGGTATTGTCATTAGCTTGCATTATTCAAATGAGCGTGACAAGCTCGCTGTCCCTTACTGAGCACTAAATAGCCGCATTAAAAGATGCGTGCGGCGTGCCGGCCGACGTGGCTGCCTTTGACGGAACCGTCAGAGAAAAATGCGCGTCGAGGCCATTAAATGTCAGGCACGCTTTCCTGCGTTGCCGGGGTGACGCCCCGCGAAATCATGGCGCGATGCCAGAGCGGTCGGCCGCCTGGACGGGCGTGATGCGGCCGCAGATCTCGGCGCCCCCTCCCTCTCTGCGCAGACAGGCAAGCGGCCGCCCGTGTGGCCTTTCTCTGCATTAACGGCGTGACAGTTTGTCATTTTTATACCGGCTCTTTCGGAGGGAGGATTCCGGTCACGCAGGGGGAGGTGAGCCTGTCGCAGGCTTAGGAGCCGTTTAGAAACTCCTTTCTTTCAGTGTTCATTTTTATCGTCTTTTCCAAATTATACCGCACGGTTTAAAAGCGCACTTATGCTCCCTTGTTTTATGGTCCGTTTAAAAAAAAAAAAAAAACTCTGTGCTTTGAGTTTGAATCTAATTTTAAGGTGGAATTCGGAGCACCCTGGATGGCTCCCACCGCCATGTGGCTGGACCGACTCTGGGCCCTGTCACCGGCATCTTTTGAAGGGAGAGCGGGCCTGGCGATGAGGAGGCGGGTGGGGGGGTGAGCGGCGGGGGCCCAACCGGTGCCGCTGGCGTTTCAGCTCCAGAGCCCGGCTGACAGCCAACGCCGTCCTGCTTCTGAGGTGTTCTGAGGTGATTCCGGATCGGTGACGGCTGGGCCTGCTACCTGCGGCTGCCTAACCCCTCCCCGTCCGAGCTCGCGGCTCCAGCATCGGGCCCGCAGCCGGCGGCATGGCGGCCGTGTCGTAACGCTGTTCTGCACCACTCTCAGAAGATAGAGGAGGCGATGTCTGTCCTCCTGGAGGGGCATTTGTAAATCACCCCATGGCTGGATGGGTAGGGGTGCAGGATGCAGGTCACTAAAGGTCAAGGTCATATATGTGAAATATGCAATTTTATGTATAGATATATATATATAAAACAAATGTATTAAGGTACATAATTATTTTGAATATAATCTAAAATTCGATGAATTGGATTATGACACTTTGCAGGTTTACCACTGAGGTGGGACAGACGTACCTGAAAACATGAGTTTGCGGGAGACGAGGGACATCTGCAGTAGACAGGGGGCGTTTGCAGGTGACAGGGACCGTCTGCAGGAGACAGGGGGCGTCTCCTGACAGCGTGCTTATGCCCCACCATGGCTGACAGAACAGCATCAATAGCCATGCGTACGTAACAGACACCAAGCATAACCAATGTTAGATTCTTGACTGTAGTCTAGAATGTATTTTTATTGCAACACTGAGCGCCCGATGAAAATCTGTTCTGCTATTTGATATCGTGCTCTGTTGTGTGCGCTGGCATTTTATCCCATAATACTCAGCTGATATCATTATCATGTGCACAATACTCTCTGGTCATTCTGGGCATTGTCTAAGAACAGATGTGGTGTCGTGGATTAATATTTAATGACCTGGGGGGGGGGGGGGGATCCTGAATGCACTATCATGTCGCAGTGAGCAGGACGAATGAAGGAAAGCCTTGGTGACTGTTTGACTTTTCCCATCTGAAGATTCCCCTGAAAGGCCGTTAAGCAGCACAGTCAGGAGGAATATTCAGGAACACCCCTCCCCCCTCCCCACCGCGAGCGCAAGGTTCCGCTCCTCATACGTAACCTTGGCACGGCGCGAGGAATGTCACTTACCGATGTCACTCACATATTCGCCCGCGAGCCGTCGATGCCCGGCGTGTCTCTATAAAGCATGACGGCTGCCAGATAGGAAATCAATAGGCTGGCCGCTCCAAGCGGGCGGTTCACGGCGAACCAGGGAGCGACTCCCTGCGCTGCGACTCCGAGGCCCTGACCTGATTTATCTGACCTTATTCCCAGTTTTGTTATGACCAACCACTCGACCCTTGAGTGCACTTTGTGGGGGGGCTGGGGCGAGGGGGAGCGCTGGGTGATGTTTGTCCCTGTTTATGACAATAATAATCCCCAGGAATCTTATGACCCTCTCAGAAAATTATACTGATTTATTTGTGCCAGGAGAACATCTTGGAATTAAATCATTGAAATGAAAACACTGAGGCAGGTATAATGAAGAAAAATCGAGAGATTTAGAAATTAAACAGTACAATGCCTTTATCGGGTCCTGGTGGGCAGGCGGGCGGGCAGGCGGGCGGGCGGGCAGACTAAACACCGTAGCTGATGTATAATTATGACAGATCTCTTTTGAGGTCCTGAGACTGTCTCCTGGCAGACCCGGAGTGGACCCCCAGGCGTCGACTGGCTGGGCTGAGCTTCCGCCGTGGCCCAAGGTCAAGGACAGAGTGGAATTTTCCAAACACTTATTAAAGTAGGGCGTCCAAAGGCACTGGCATGAGATGTCAAAAAGTCAAAACCGCTTCAGTCCTGCGAGACATGAATAAATACCCATAATCCCCTGGGGAGGCCAACGCTTGCAAAAGTGTCGGCGTAAGCTTGGGTGCGCCCTCAGCGAGCCGGGCCCCATCCAGGTGCATTAGCGATGCAGCACTTCTATAGATTATCGGCGCGCTGTGTCTTTGTACGTCTGCCCCGCCGCATGCACACTGCTGCATTATGCATATGTAACTCCCAGCTTTATTGCATAAAGATGCAAATTAAATCATAAATAAAAGTATCGGGTCCTCTAAACAGCCGTGTGCTTAGAATGCACGTTTGCGTGACAGATGTGAAGAGCAGGTGTTAAGCATCATTCAGGTGCTCTCTTTCTGCACAAAAACGCGGCCTACGGAAATTTTATTACAGCTTTTTGTAATTATATTACAAGTAATACCCTTAATGACCATAAATGTTAATTTTTAATTCTGTGTGGCCGTGAACAGTGGGAGAGTCAGGTGACCAAGGTTATTCCTTTTTTGTTCATGTTACCTGTCCCTCGTTTGTGATGAAAAACGTGAAGTGGTATATTTTGTTCATTTCAGAATCCACTTTTGACATTTATTCGTCTTTCTCCCTGAATTGCCAGAAATATAATTGTCGGTATAAGTATTAAGGATGCTTTATAATGCATTATGAAGGTATCCATAGTTCATTATAGATGAGAGCTTCATAGAGCATTCCTAATGCATAATAAACATGGCTATAAGGTGTTATGCCTTTTGATATTTGGTAACACTTTACATTAACTACACCTTCATAATGCCTTTATAATGCATTCGTAGAACATTCAGTGGACCTTCATAATACATTCATGGAACGTTCAGTGCACCTTCATAATACATGCATAGAACATTCAGTGCTCCTTCATAATGCATTCATAGAACATTCATAAGTGTTACCAAATATGAATCGCCATGTTTATAATGCTAATTACTGTATGTGTTCATAGATTCTTATAGTCAGCTAGCTACACAATGTAGGAATCTCAAAATTATTAACTGCACCTGTGTGACGCAGCGAGAGAACACAAACAGCACACACCCCAACAGAAGACAGGATTCAAGCCCCCAGCCCATAAGGTGCGAGGCAGCAGTGCGACTCACTGAGCCATAGTGCAGGTGCGAGGCAGCAGTGCGACTCACTGAGCCAAAGTGCAGGTGCGAGGCAGCAGTGCGACCCACTGAGCCATAGTGCAGGTGCGAGGCAGCAGTGCGACCCACTGAGCCATAGTGCAGGTGCGAGGCAGCAGTGCGACTCACTGAGCCAAAGTGCAGGTGCGAGGCAGCAGTGCGACCCACTGAGCCATAGTGCAGGTGCGAGGCAGCAGTGCGACTCACTGAGCCAAAGTGCAGGTGCGAGGCAGCAGTGCGACCCACTGAGCCAAAGTGCAGGTGCGAGGCAGCAGGGCGACTCACTGAGCCATAGTGCAGGTGCGAGGCAGCAGTGCGACTCACTGAGCCAAAGTGCAGGTGCGAGGCAGCAGTTTGACCCACTGAGCCATAGTGCAGCTCCCAGCCGCTTTGGCAGTGCTTATTCTGTGTGCATTGAAAGGGGTTGTTGGGGAAGGGTGTTAATATATGCTTTACATTACTTAAAGGCAAAGAGAGGTGTGGATTTTACTTAGTTTCCATGGGAATTGTGGGAATGTTCCCCCTTCATTATCTTCCGGCCCTGAGCAGGATAGGGATTCTCTCCTTATTAGTGGGACGCTTAACACCCAGGCCCTTCCCTGACATCCCTTTGAGGACGTCACCCCTTACGAAGCCCTGATCGATTCTCTCGTGCCTCGCTGGAGCCCAGCGAATGCGCTGCTAGCCTGCCCAACGCAGAGCCTTCACATGCCGAGGAGCGCAAAAGGACATGTTTTAATATCTAGCAACCCAATAGTCTTCCGCCAAAAGTAGAAAATTACTTGAGATGAGAAATGCTTATCAGCACGGTACATGATGCACAATTAAGTTATAATATCATATTAAACAAAAGCAGTGTTACGTTATCACTGCGTGTTTGTAAATGTACTGATCGCTCATTTTGAGTCGCCTAACTGAGTAACAATAGCTGAAGATAACGGTGTCTGAGGGGCCCTTCAGATTTTTATTATGTGTTTTTTTAACCAAGGTTCTCCTATCCCAAGGCATTTTTCCTGCCTGGTTTTACCGCCACCCCCCATCCCCAAGCCGCCCCCACCCCCAAGCCGCCTCTTTAGGGTTACTCTATTATGGATTTCCTTGTCTTCTGGAGAGAATAATTAAGATAGATGGAGACCCCTTGATCGAGCACAATTTGGTTATTCCGGACACTGTTGTGGTCAGCATAAATGATGCATCTGTGTGTGTGTGTGTGTGTGTGTGTCTGGCCAGCAGTGGAGAAGAGGAGAAAGAGCAGCCTTAATACACCCTCATGGGGAATGTCAGGATGTTTCTTTGCAAAGTTCTCTGCTTCCTGTATGTTTCCAGGAAGCATCCAGCTCCCTGTACATCTCCCTAGAAAGTGCCTCACGTCTTCAGCATTGTTACCAAAAACCATTCCATTCACTAGTCACATTTCCTGAAAGAACCCCGCATTTTGAACACATTTCATGTAAGCGCCCCACGTCCTGAACATGTTTCCTCTAAGCGCCCTGCATCCTGAAGACGTTTCCTGTGAGCATCATTCATCCTGAACACATTTCCTGTTAGCGCCCTGCATCCTGAACACTTTTCCCGTAAGCGCCCTGCATCCTGAACACATTTCCTGTAAGTACCCTTCATCCTGAACACATTTGTTGTAGGCGCCTTGCATCCTGAACACATTTCCTGTCAGCGTCCTGCATCCTGAACACATTTCCTTTATGTGCCTTGCATCCTGAATACATTCCCTGTAAGTGCCCTATATCCTGAACACATTTCCTGTAAGTGCCATACATCCTGAACATATTTCCTGTAAGCTCCCTGTATCCTGATCTCATTTCCTGTAAGTGCCCTGCATCCTGAACACATTTCCTGTAAGTGCCCTGCATCCTGAACACATTTTCTGTAAGCACCCTGCATCCTGAACACATTTTCTATAGGTGCCTTGCATCCTGAATACATTTCCTGTAGGTGCCCTGCATCCTGAACAAGTTTCCTGTAAGCGCCCTTTATCCTGAATACATTTCCTATAAGCGCCTTGCATCCTGAACACATTTCCTGTAGGTGCCCTGCATCCTGAACACATTTCTTATAAGAATCTCACTTCCTAAACATGCTTCTGCAAAACATCCCGCTCCCTGCAAAGCATACCGCTCCCTATACATGTCTCCGGAATTGGATTGTGCTTCGCGTTTCGTCCTGCCATGTCGTGGCAGCTTTCCACGTGAAGGACACGTAGAAGCTTTTATATATGAATCACGGGCTCACTATGTACCGTTTATATATGTGTCTTTTGCTCCTGAAATGTCACTCACACGTAATGATTAAGAACGTTGACCTGCAGTTGCTCTCGCTCCATCTGTGCAGGCTGACACCCGGGCACTGGCGGTCCGGCAATTGTTTTTGCTGAATTTTCATTAGATCGAGAAGACGTGAGCAAAGCACGGGGACAGATGCTGTGGGTAGGAAGAAGGTGACTCATTCAGGAATTGGTAGAACTGTGAACTACAACAAGGGTTGTGGTCTTTGGAAGAAAAAAAGACTTTTTACTTGCCATGTGCTGAATTTAATGAGGGGGAATAAACGACTAAAGTGTTCAGGAGGTGCGATTTTTGGGCAAGGATATCAATACGTTTATAGGTGTTCTGCATGAATCACCGAGGGGACCTGAGGATGATGGGGGATGTCCCTGAGGTCCCTGTCCCCATCCCTGTTTCCAGTTCCTCTGTTTTCGACAGCCTTAGGCATTTATATTCAGAAAAGCTGCAGAGGTCAGTACTGTGTGAAACGCGAGAGGAGCAGGATGGGTTTGAAGGACACTGCTCGTGGCCCTCTAAGTGAGCGCAGTGTGCCGTGCGGGGGGCGGAGAGTAATTTGCATGTGCAGCCAGCCTACCCTGACAGGGGTGTTGCTGTTTTGTGGACAAACTCGGGTGTCTTATCTCACTTAATTAGTGCGGTCTGCCTCCGTACAGAGAAGGCCATTATTGAATTAGGGTTAGGGCATTAACTTCCTGTCAGCCCCAGCTGACATTCAGTTCTAAGGCATGGAGTTTGTTTTGTAACCCTAACGATTCACAGTTAGCTGGAGCCTCTGAGATGGAGGGGGAAGTGAGGTGTTGCCTTATGCCCAGGAAGTATGTTAGGAAGCTCCTCTGCAAGCTGGTCTGATTCAGCCCACAGAGCCTGTCACACGCAATAAGTTAAAGTTTTTTCGTTTTGTGTGTTTTTTTTTTTTTATATGAAGTTATCATCTTTTTCAGTATTGTATACTTTCCTCCCTGCCACTTCAGCTGGAAAACAGAAAATGCATTATCGGGGGGGGGGGGGGGAGGACCCATTTTTCTTCAGGATTATTTTCAGGTTAAATTTCCAGCCTTCTTTTTCTCACAACAGTTAATAATTGTTATCATTGCTTTTCTCATGCATAATTGATCAACAAATTTTAAAGTAAAGGTGCGTGCAATTAAATCCGCAGGGAGTCCCGGCGTTGTCAAATCAATCTGACACGTCCTCCATTCGGAGTGGGGGCGGGGGACTGCGATGGTGTCCTTGCTCCCTTGCAGCCGAGCGCTTCATTCCTCCCCTAAAACAGAATAATTGGATTCTCGCTAACAGCGGTGGTAACGTTGACAGTACATAAATCCCGCTGCAGAAAATAGCAAGTAGTTTGTCATCTGATTCGCCTCTTTGTTGTGCTGTGTTTTCCCCCTCCTGTTTTTCTCCTTCTCCTGTCCCTGATACAAGAGTTTCTCCTCTCCTTGGGTGGAGAATTTTTTTTACCCCTTCCCCGTCGGTGGAGTGTGGAGCCAAGGGGCTTCGATGACGTTAGGGCCAGCGGTCAGGTTCCTCTCCCTCCTAAGAAGGTGTCAGCATCAGGGAGGAGCTGAGGACGGGGAGGAGCAGGGTGTGAGGGGGGGGTGGGGGGGGGCGTGAATTCCGCCAGCGCCCTCCTTTCCATTACGTTGATTCTTTGGAGGTGTGTCAGCGACATGTGGAGAGATCTTCAAGTGAGAAGGTCCTCTCCTCATCACAGTACTCTACGGAACGAAAGACAGGTAAACACAAGATCCTCTTTATGCTCGACGACTTGTACGACGCAATCAGCGCAGCGGGGGCGGACCTACTGTACAGCGGCTCCAAATGGCGAAGCCCTTAAACAAATGTTTCTTGCACTCAGTACTTGTCCAATTATTCACGTAATTTGGCAGTTGAGCCCGTAAGATAAAATAGCTTTTTCCTTTCCGGTTTCTTCACTTTTACAAGCCCTTAAATCTCTGGAATGGATCGAGTCACCAGTGTAATGATTGGAGCCTTAACTAAGGCACAAGTTAATGTGTCTGCAAATATTCTTATCGCTCATTCCAACTGACTGCACAGGTTAGCTGAGCTCAGGAATAAGAAATTTTTGGTTCCAGTGTAACGTAACTGGCTCTTCCGGCAGTCAAACATGTATTACCGCTCTTAGTTCCCCCCCACCCTACATGTTCTCTCAGCATCCCACACTTTTGGATACTCCATAGCGGAATATTCCGGTTTGTGACCGCACAAGGTAATTTTCATGGTTCGAGCATCAGTGCCGGTCAACTTAGCAGAGGATTATAAGAGATGTGGGCTGGATCTGGACAAGTGCGTGATTCCCGGTGAAGAGAAGCATTTAGCAGTAGACCACACTCCAAACTCCCGCTTCACACACCTGACCAACCGTCAACGTTTGTCCCGAGAAACGAGGCTCGGCCTTAAATGTGCTGCCGCATAGTGCTTACGGTCACGTTCCGTACTTGAATCTATATCGTCACAAATTCACAATGGCTCTCGTGTTTTGAAGAGATCTGTTAGATCTGTGGGTGTCGGTTCACAGCCGGTGATGTAGCGGTTGAGTAAACGCCCTTAGAAACAGGCAGGGTATGTGCTGAGGTAGAGAGGTTCAGCACTTTACTCATTGTCTAATAGCAGCAGAACTTTATAAATCTATCTGTGTTGTGGCAGCTTGTTGACTGTTGGTCTCTTGTGCTGGCGACTCAGAGCAGGAGATAATAGGAGTCTGGGCTTGAAACTAAGGGCTGTCAGCTTCAAATCCAGGGGGGGGGGAGAGGCAGCTTCAGCTCAGTGTGCAGAAAGAATTGGAGAAAATGTGAGCAATATGCACCTGTAGATGCGTACAGAGCATAAGCGGTCTGATAGCAGGGAACCGCAACACTTTTCGTCAAGAAGAGAATGATATACAGAGGGACGAGAGAGTAAATCATATGTGTTGGAAGGAGAGAGATAAGAAATGAATGAGCAAAAAACAGGCTGACGTGTTCAGGTGACTGCAGTGTCAGGATTAATCCCGGCCTGACGTACGAGAGCAGGCATTCCGAACACTGACGTTCCGGATCCAGGCATTCGGAATGCTGACGTTCCGGATCCAGATAATGAATACGCTTTTTTCGCCCCAACAGCTAGCTTTATGCAATTTAAAATTCCCATCATTGCCGTAGTATGCGTCCTGGCTTCTCTTCATAATTTTCCTGTTTTTTTTTAGTCTACTCTTAACAATAGCTGGAAACAACCAGTATCCAACCCGGGCTCATAGCGCTGGTTAACTGAGTTAATGTGGAGTACATGATTTACGTGGAAGCCATGCTAATCTGTTAATATGCAGCATCATTGGTGACTATCTTTGTTTTTCTTTTCTTGAGACATAAGTGCTGCAGCTTCTTTCTTGGGGAATAGTGGATGCTTTTCCTGGAAATTTAATGGGTTATTTTTCCTTTGATCACAGAATGTGTCGCTCCTGTGCAGCCCGGGGTAGTTATCACATTTTGCCGGCGTGTTAATAAGGGGAAGCTTTGTCACGGAAGGGCAACGACAGAATGGAGGCGATGCTAATCACTGGAGGTTTTTTTTTCCCCCCGCTTTTGTCCTTTTTAAAGTTTCTGGATGAGAACCACACACTTAAGTCTGGAACTCACCAAGAGTCAGTGACTGCCTGTCAGGCCGGTGTGTGCCGCGCGGTCGAACACGGTCAGTCCCTGTTGGCGCCGTTTTGGCAGATGTAGCAGGTTGAATTGGGCGTCAAAGCTAACTGGTGAAACAGTTTGGGCTCTATGTCAGCCGTCACCTCTAATCATGCTGGTGTGTTCCAGAGCAAATTTTCACAATTTTCAATTTTCGGTATGGTTACGGTAAAAGCTGTAGATCGAGGGAGTATGTTTACAGTAGAAGTTGTCAGCCGGGGCGGTTTGGGCTATGGTAAAAGTTGTCGACCTCTTTTTGAGTCGCCTTTTTAGTGGAGATCCCTGGGATTCAGCCCAGGTGAACTCTTGCATTAAAGTGCCTCTGGCCTCGACACAAACCTCTGTACTTCATATGCGTTTGTCTGGCCGTTTGTCTTAATTTAGCGCCGTCGGCACAGGTGACATCAGATACTCCATTCAGGCCCTTTTTTTTTTTTTTACCCAGAATTCCTCTTGAAGGATAACCCACTTTGATCCAGGCCTAAATGCTCGGCGTGTGTTCTTCCCGGTCTGGAGGGCGAGATTGCTCCGTAGCTTCCCTACTCGTGCATTTCGATAGAGGCGGGAATTAAATGAGGAAGATTGATGATTAGATTGCGTTGTTATATCGTGTCATTGTGCCATTCCAGGGAGAGGAAAAATGCAGTTTAAAACACTTTTAATAGGATTTATGCACTCGACCTGTCCCAGGGGAGTGGACGGGGGAGTGGGCTATGGCAGCATATTGTCTCCTCTGGCTGAAAAGGGTCATTTTCTACAGCACCAGAAACTTGGGGGGGTCCCTTAAAGGGTTTTTATGAAATTGATGTCATCCATACTGTAAGTCAGAGTGTGGGACTGCGGTGTGGCCCTTAGCGGGATCATCCATAAAGCAGATACTAATAAAAGGAAGGTTCCTTGTAGCTTTTCATCTGTCCGCAAAAGAGCTACGGAGCAGAGGGAAAAAAAAACGGAATAAATGATAGAGGAAGAGAGAAATTAAACTGGGGGCGTCCTGGGGCAGCTTGGGGGCTCGGCAGGTAGCTCTGCAGTCTCACAGCTGCAGGGGGGGAGGGGGGTTGGTTCCGATGCCTGCATGTGTCGAGTTTGCGTGTTCTTCCTGTATCTGCGTGGGTTTCCGCTGGGAACTCAGGCACCCTCCCTTCCATCCAGAAGCATACGGCTGCACGATTCGGCCACTCTGAGCTGCTCTTAGCTTGCGACCATGCGCGCGCGGGCTTCGCGGTGCCATCGCCGGACAAGGCACCCCCCCACCGCCTCGTGCCCCGTGCTTCTCGGGACAGAGTCCAGGCCCGCGGCAGCCATGTAACTGACAAGCGATTATGTTAGATGGATGGATGCGGGGCGTCCAATGCGGCAGGTGCTTCGCTGCCAGACTGCAGATCAGTCACTGCAGGTTACAGCCGATATCCAACTCGAATCAAACTTTGTATTGCATGCATCATTAATTCCTTATGCTTCAGGGATCGAAAGCCAGTCAAACAGTTTGATTCTGAGTAACAACAGATGAGTGATTGTATAAATGAATGAAAAGGATTTTTTTTTACGTCTACAAAGGACGCAAGAGCAAGTACCACAAGCTGCATAAATTAGTAAACTAAGAAAAAAAGATAAACGGCCGTCATTCTTAAGACTAGAACATACCCATCCGTTCATCCATCCTTCCAAAGACTATAACCTCTTACTTGATGCAGGGTGACTGGGAACCAGAGGCACAGAATGGGAGGCATTGGACGCCCCGTATGGGCTGACCTGGATTACCCTGAAAAACCCATTTAAAAACGGCGGGGCGCCAGCCCAAGTTCAGCCGGCTCGCTGTCACAGAGACACCATCATCTTAAAGCAATGGCAGAGTGCAGTTAGGGGGGGCCACAAGCAACAATGAAATGAGCGCAACTCTCAGGATGTGTTTGACCATTTTTTTTTTGTCCCGCGATTTATGGCCGTCGAAACCAATTCAGACAGCTACAGCTCAGACGGCACGGGAAGCATTCGCCTCTCGCGCTGAGGCTTCTGTAAGGGGGGGGGCACCCGATAAACTTATATGTTTTATAAATGGAGATTTTCGGAAGCCATTTTCACTGACACTGAAATGCGTTTTCAGTCGCATCAGCAAGCAGAAGCATGAGACACGGGGATTTGGCTGGGAAAAAGGTTTATTGGCGTTTCTTTCAGGAATCGCAGCGTCTGGGCGGGTAAGGGGTCAGCGCAGCTCAAAATGTCAATGAGAAAAAATAAAGAAGCCATTTTGGCAGGTGAAAAAGAAAATGGATGGGGGGGGTGTCGGTGATGTAAAGAAGCCAAATGCTGCAGCTAGCTGTCAGGATTAGTTGGGGGGGGTGGGGGGGGTCTTGGTCCAAGTTTTTGAGGGACAAATAAAGCAGAAAACAGCTGTAAAAGCAAACTTTAGGGAACGGGGGGTGGGCCACTCTGCTCCACACCCGAAACCCTGGTCACCTGACTCTCCCTTCTTGCCATAAGCCACGTCCCCCCTGCACATGCTCATATGTAGGGTTACTTTTCCCGTGCGTTTCCACATAAGCTTCAAATTACAGAGCATGATTTAATTGTCCTAATATTTGCTATAAGAAAGAGTTATCATCAGCAGAGCAGGCTGAAAAGCACCCTGGCCCATCGGAATGGGCCACCCGCCCGCGTTGTCTGTGGGGGGTCTGTCACGCATGTAGCGACAGTGGCTAGCCTGCATGCTAAGCTGCAGTTAATGGAGCGCTGCATGGAGGGGTCAGACTAATGAGGCAGTATGCTCTAAGAGTTTATCCGCTGCTTTTTACTATGCTGTAGGGCAGGTACTGGGCGTTGGGAATGGTACCATATCTGGAACTATAATAGGCACTGGGCCTGGTACCATAGCTGGTACTATAATAGGCACTGGGCCTGGTACCATAGCTGTTATTATAATTGGCACTGGGCCTGGTACTGAAGCTGCCACAAAGGCTGGGACCATTGCTGGCACTGTATCTGATCTGCTCTGTATCTGATACTGTAACCAGTACTGTATTTGGTAGTGTTTCCGTCACTGTAGCTGGTATCTGATAGCATAACCAGTACTGTATTTGGTAGTGTATCCGGTACTGTAGCTGGTATCTGATACCGTAACCAGTACTGTATTTGGTAGTGTATCCGGTACTGTAGCTGTTATCTGATACTGTATCCAGTACTGTATCTGGCACTGAGGCTGATACTATAACTGCTGCCGTAGCTGGCTCTATATCTGATGCTTAATTTGAAGCGGTAGTTGGCATCGTACCTGTATCTTATCTGGTACTGTATCTGGTATCATATCTGTATCTGGTGACTGGCTGCTTGCTGTCACCGGCTCTGGCTTTTGTGCCACCTGTTTGCTCCCTGAGCTGCTTGCCGTCTGCCAAACGGCATCCATCCACGAAGGGCGCGGCCCACACATCCGTGGAGCGGTCTGAGTCACGAGACCCCAGGTGGCGTGCGTCTGTACGCATCGCTTTCGGTGAGCCACTCTCGGGGCACCCGGATGCTCTCTCCGGCGCCACCTTGTGCTCACAGTGTCCTGGATGTGGCGGTAAACCCTTGGGAGCTTATGCTCTCACCTGCAGACTGCGTCCTTCCCATTTATCAGGCTGCTGCCGACCTCGTTACCAGCAGAGCACCGGCCTGGCTCTCGCGTGGCCTTGCCGACTTCCTCGAGTTGCCGTTGACGCGCTCTGACACACCGCGCGACCCAGAACCTTATGTCCGGAGCAGCCTTTACATTTTTTTTCCCCTCCCATTCTCCACAGCCATAAAGTACTTTAGCGATCCGAGCTGGACCATTGCTAGATAGTCAGCGAGGAGCTACCAGCTAGAAGGATACATTAATGAGGATCTCTCCTGGTGACGGGGTGACTCATCGGCGTGAGGGGGGGGGGCAGGGTAAGGTCGGAGCTGCATGCAGAAACAGGCGGACCCGCTCCGCGCCGATGCTTCCCACCCCGCATCCCAAACAAAATACGACTGACGAGGAATCGCTGCAGCCGATACAGGAAATAAGATGCAAATCCCGAAGAGGGAGATTACGGTGAAGCAACAGGAAAATGGTGTACGGTAAAATAAAAGAAATCGATGCAGGGATCCAAATAAAATCAGCTTGTTTTCTGTGATTCGGACTGATTAATACAAGATGACATACAGACTGAGGGTGACTGAATAATATGGACTAGTTATGAACAGAATACATAATAAATGCTATATTGAATGGTTAATAGAGGCAGTGAGCTGTGACTGCATGGTTTTTTTTTTTTACACCTGAAAAGGGGAAAAATGACACGTCTGTCATATTGTCACCATGCTCCTAGCCAGGTGGATATAATCCCATTTTCTCCCGCTCTCGGCTCACGGACCGCCGATCGCTCTGGATATTCTGGTGTTTACGCGCTAACGGATTAGTGCCGGTGCTAAACGGCGGGCTCCATTGGCATGTCCGCCATCGTTTACCTGACGCTTTCATCCGGAGCGACGTTCCCCTCCCCGTTCCTGAGCCGGATCCGCTTGCCTGAGTGATTTTAGTTCCTCAAGGGTACTGTGGAGGAGTCTCTCTTGGGGTTTGAGCCAACAGCCTGTAGGATACGAGTGCGCGTCCTTGACCACTGTGTTGCCCCGAAAATTAAAAATTTTCAAACTGTTTAAGGCATTCCTGGAAATGAACCCCCCCCCCTCAATTTATTTGGAAGGTCCTTTAATCAGATAAGCCTCAGAAGCCCCCCCTCTCGTTACCGAGGATTGGGGAGTGTCGGTCCTGGCGATTTCACATTATCTGAGAATTTTTTCAATTAACTAAGAGATAAAATGGGAAAGATAAAAGAATATAAATATCTATGGTGTTAAGATACAGTCTCCTAAAATTTACATTTGGAAATAAAATGGAACTCTCAAAAATTCATCGGAAATTCCCCCGCAATAAAGTAGGCTGTCTACTTTTTTTCATGGTGTATGAGAATGAGCGCAGTGGGTTAGTTTGGGCTCCGTTCAGATGTGCCTATATAGATGTGGATGGTATCTGCATTAATTTGCATAACTCTGAGTTATTTTTATAAACGATTCCTCTGAACTGACAGCCCCGGCACTCGTATTTCCGATTGGGTGTCGCTGAGTTCGGGAGTAACGCCTGTGGCGTGTTGACTTTATTGATGACGTGCTGTTTTGCCTTCTTGTGATGTCCTGCCGTCTGCTGGGTCAACAAACCACAACATCGCGCTGCTCTTCGGGGGGGGGGGGCTCATTCACACATAGCCAGATACTGTCTCTAATCTACAATCATAAACCTGCCGCAGTAGTAATTATTATTTTGTTGACACTTCTCATAAAGCAGCTTGTAATTTTGCCCATTCGTACAGCTGACTTGCTTTGCTTTCTGGGCATTTTCTCCCTCTTGGGACTTGAACCGGAACGCTACTGGTTCTTGTTATAGTATGATGTGTTCGGTAGAAGGGCCAGGGGGAGCTGGTTTCAAGGAGGCCATCCTACTTGGAGAGCAGCGGGGGGCCTGCTGTTTCATGAAGCCTGGTCGTTTCTGGTGGTCCTGTGCAGACCAGCTACGGTACCATTGAGGGTCGGGGGATTCTGACGAGCAGGCAACATGGCAGTAGGGCCTGCCTCTTTTTCTTCTCCCTGGGGACAGGAGGAGGAAGAAGCCCCTACGACACAGGAAAGTTCTGTCTGCCTCCCAGAGTCCAAACGGCTTTACATGTGATCGCTACGGTCCTTCACCCCTCGGCTTCCTCCTTTGTTCCCCGCTTTCCTAACAAGCCCTAAGAAATCACCCTGGGGGACCCTTCCTATCAATCAGGATGGGCTGACCCCGAAGTCGCCGGCTCTGCCTCCTGAAGTCCCCTGTTTCTGCTAATTGAAATCTAAGCAAAGAGGAATGAAGTCTTTGAACATAAAAAAAGCAGAATTGCAGATGCGAGTGGGATTAACAGTCCATCGCTGACTGACACGCCCGGGTCTGGTGTCCACCAATCGACAGGACCGCCATGTATCCCGGGCTGTAAGGACACCCGGTAGTATCATGTGGAACTGCATGCCCCAGGATGCTTGTTCACTCTCGCTGGTCCTGATGTCACCTGCCCCTTGGATACGTGTGGTCCATGCGGCCTGTAGAGCTTTCCATGACCTTGCATGCATTGGCTGGAAATACACACACAGGACACAATCTTGTGGAGCAAAGACCCCATGGGTGCAGATGTTTGTTTTTTTTTGGGGGGGGTGGTGGGGCGCTGACAATATCATGCAGAGTACCAAACGTTAGCTAGAGGGTGGTGGTTCACACCCATTTGAGAGACCACCAGGGATAGCGCTGGACTGGGATTAAAATATAGTCCTGGACTTTGGGGTCCCGCCCATAGTAAATTTTCCCAAGTGGCAGGGGGGGGGGTGCGCCGCCCTCAGTCTTGGAGGGGTGGTGGGGGGGGGGTGTCCTTTTCCTGGGCCACCTTGCCTGTACCCTTGCAGGTGGCAGCATCAAGCCTATACTCCCCAGCCATGCCAGTCCCTCTCTGTCCCGCCCGCTTTTCAACACGTAAACCGAAGGCGGACGTCATGCCGTTTAATAAGCTACGACACAGCCAGGCACCCCAACACTGACTTTATTCTTAATGAAGTCACTTACCTGAACACAGTCTACACTTCATCATCCCAAGCATCCCCGTCACTTAATTTGAAATCACGAGAAAAAAAAAAAAACTCATAGTTCTGCGTATATGTCTTGTGGCTGTGTTAAGATATTCCATCTTAAACGCCTCTCCGTGGAGATTCCTCTGTGACTTCTGTTCTGGGAGTAGCTCACAGCAAGTGAGTTTGTCTGACTCTGTGGGGGGGGGGGGGGGGAAGAGAAACACCTTCATAGGAGACAAATAAGTTTGAAAAAAAAAATGAAAAATGAAAAACATCCCGCAGAGACAATGACGGTGGAGAGATGGGATTTTAGTGGGGGAATATGTACCCACATGCCGTCTTTGTATTATTATTTGCTCCCATGCCCCCCCCTCTGAAAAGCGGAAGGAGATGCTGGACCGTGCCCCCTAGGGCTGCAGTGCTGTTAGGCGGGCGCTCGATGAAGCTGGGCGCTGAGGCGGGGGCTGAGTGTGGAGCAGCCGGGTGGCCATTGGCGGCTCAGGCAGATGGGAGAGGGACCGGGATGCTTAGGCCGAGGGCATCTCTGCCGTTTCGCGGAACATATTAAAATGTTATCACCTTATCACAGCGACACTCTCGGGCTATTTTTGTTGGACATGCATATGGAGATGCTGCCGCTTATGTATATGTGGGGACATTGACATTTTGTGCATTTTGTGTACTGGTATGCCACATTTCCATTCCCTGTCTGACCGCCGGACAGAAAGTTTTGTTCCCCAAGGTGCAAACAACATTAATATACCCCCATTGGTACAAAAATGTTCCTCAGAGTCTATATCTGTACCTTAAAAGGTACAGTTGGCAGACCCTTGAGGGTACAGCCCCAGTGACGAGTAATTGTACCCTCAAGGGCACAAATTGGTACTTTTTTCTGACAGTGTGTGGTGAGGTCAGGGTTCTCGTTATGGATGTTCTCCTTGAGGGACGTGCGGGAGCACTTTGAGTCAGATAGGTACAGGAAGAAGGTTACTTACATCAGCCAATAGCGTCGCCCCGACCGCAGAGAGAGGGATCCTCTGCCTGTGTGACACGGGGAAGCCGGGCTTCTCGTCCATGCTGTCACGGTGGACGGCGTGCGGGGATGTCTGCACAGCGCCCCCTTTCGCCACATGTCTGCGTGCACGGTCAATCTATCAGTTTATCGATTCATCTTTTCATTTCCTTTGGTACGCGAAAAAAGGTTCGATCACCTGACGACAAGGTGTCCGCGCTGCAGTGTCGCAGAGATTACATCAAGCGAGCACGACGCCATACCAAGGTTGAGGATTTGCAGATTATTGCACCATGAGGGAAGCAGAAAAGAAGTACTGCAGGAATAAGAAAATGCTAAATATTAGCTAGTCTAAGAAAAAGAGCCCAAACCTTTGGCAGTATTCAAAAGCCGTGTAGAAAAGAAGGAGTGGAAGGAGAGGTGCAAAGCATTAAAAGCCTCACATGCTTTTTAGTGTTTTTACGCTATGACTGATGTTCTAAATTTGTTTGTGCGAGCCGTCAAATAAATGTTTCAGCTGTCAGCTCCGAGAGCCAGAGCATCACCGAGTTCATAATGAAATCTGCGACTGTTAAATTCCTTTCCGGAGTTATCCGGCCTGATACAAAGCAAGGGACTTCTCAGAGCCTTGATGTCCGAAACAATTTTCTGACATCCACCCTGTGAGAGGGAGGTGGGGGGGGGGGGGGGCAATAGGCTAATATTTAGAGCTGGATGGGGCGAGACAGGAGCTGTAAGTGAATCTGTAGGCCCCCACAGAGCTGGCAGGGGGCATCCTGAGGCCGCCCTCACGTCTACCGAGGGGGGGGGGGGGTGAAATGAAAACAAGAATAGGCTATGCTGGCAGGCGGGGGGGGAAAGTGAAGTGATGGGGGTCTCTTTTGTGATTCTGTGTTTTGTACCTCAATACGGCATCTGAGCTCTGGTAGACGGCATCTGACTTCCAGAACTGAATCATGGGAAATGATGCAGTCTACGGGACACGCATGTGTGTCATGTGTGTAGGCGTGCACGTGAGCGTGCATATTAACACGCAGTATACCGTGTGTGTGTGTTTTTCTCTATTGTCATCTTCTGACAGGCCTCTTCAGGGTAATTTGCTTCCTTTTCCCCGAGAGGCTCACTCGAGCACCGATCACAGTCACGCTCCTGCCACTTAGCATACCTGCGCTTCCTGTTTGCCCACACGCCGCTGCCAGGCAACCGCCTGCCCATCAACTAAAGCAGTGCTTCCCAATCCGGTCCACGGGGACCCACAGATGCTCCACGTTTTTGCTCCCTCACAGTTCCCTGCATCACAGTCCACATTTTTAAGAGCAGGGAGGGGAGCAAAAACGTGGAGCAGCTGTGGGTCCCCGAGGACCGGATTGGGAGGCACTGAGGTAAAAGATCATTATATGCAGTCGGTGGCAGCTTCCGCTTTGATCCACTGCTGCAGACCAGCTGTTTATGTGTCTGTGTGGATGATCTCCAGGTGTTCGGAGTTTGCAGCTCGACCATAAACACAAAGTCCTTCACCTCTGGCCTGTTTACAATCTTATTTGCATCTTGTCTACAGACTGTTGTGTATTGTTATTATGTTTGGGGCAGGGTTGGATACTTTGATTAGCTGGCTGGAGTGAGGTGTTCAACACATGGATGTAGCAGTTTTATTACTTCTTGAATAGTCCATAAGGTTTGCAAACTACCCCCGTAAAATTCCTTTCGTGAGAGTCTGGCACCGGATGTGTGTGAGCTGGCGACCCTGTTGGGGGACAGCAGGGTGGCTCAGTGCGTAGCACAGTTGCCTCAGGGTTCGAATCCTTCCTCTGCTTCCTGGACGTGGACTTTCCTCTTGGTTCCTTCCTCCTGCCATTAAGTGCATGGGCCGACACCCTAATTTACCCGCAGTGTGCAGTGTGCAGTGTGTTTGCCCTGCGACAGCCTGGAGTCCCCCTGCCGTACCTCCCTGCTTTCTTGGGTCTCCTTTAGCCCTGTAGTGCTGGCTAAGCTGTTACAGAAACAGGGTGGATGGATGTCTGTAAATTGAGCAGTTAAAGAAGTACAAAGGGATGGGTGAATGCAGCAGACCTGCGGCCTGACAGCTCCCCCCCCCCCCCCCCATCGGCCGTGCTCCCCGCCAGCTCCTATATTTTTGTCAGCCTGAGAAATTGCTTTGCTGTCCACGCCGGCTCCCTCATCAGCGCATCCGGGATGCGACAGTTTGCATGCTACCCGTCTCCTTTACTCTCCCTCCCTCCTTCTCTTCCGTTTGTTTTTCCCTCTTCTGTTATTTTGGTTGCTGGGGGAGGAGAGCAGGGGTCCATGAACAAAACCACTAAGGGTGAATCTGAAATGAAATCCTGCCATTTGCACAAGTGCATTGAAATCCTTCTTTTCACAGATCCTATCTTGCTATTCTTTGAGACACACAGAGAAATATGTGCAGTACAGAGCAAAGCAGGGTCAGTACATTTTTCTGCTACTCCTGAAGCATTTTTTTTGGGGGGGGGGGGGGTTAAGGGCCTTGCTGAAGGACCCAACAGGCAAGTAATTATTCTGCTGAGGCTGGGGCTCAAACCAGCAACCCTCTGATCACAGGTACAAGCACAGAGGTTTAAGCCACTGAGCTACACACTGTCCCCTAGTGTGGAGGCATAATCCCCACAACCATGTGGCAATCATGGACTGACCTGATGTTGCCCATTATTAATTTTAAGGTGATGATACACAGGGCAATTTTCTGAGCAATGTTGCCGGGCAACTGCCAACCAGGTGAGGCAAAGGCAACTGATCTGGATCTGGATGATCACTGTCCATCACTGTATAATCAAAGTATACTGTCCATCATAATGTATAATGTTGCCCTTCAACATTGCTCAAATGGTTGCCCTGTGTATTGTCACCCTTTGGGTACCCTTGTAAACCCAGGTCAGGGAGGGATCCCTGGAGGTCCTTCATAGAGCCTGACAGATGTGAAATGAGTCGGACATGGTTGCCATGACGTCAGCATCCCTCGTACAGTAGTTCTCTTCGGCAGGACTGTTTCCCCGAGTGACGAGGATGCCACCTTGGAAAAGACAGCTGGGCCTCAACAATGTGCAAGGAGGCACGATTATTGTCTGAATTAGCGCTAATGAGTTCGTTTTCGCCGCATCGTGCTGCAGCTGGGCACGGTGCCCTATCCCGCAGCTGGGCGACACACGCATCTTTTCCGCAGGAAGGGGATTCGCCCTTTAAGTTTTCTCACCGAAAAGCAGCCCAGGCGCTCGTGGGAAATTCAGAGTTCTTCCGCAGAAAACAAGTTTATTTCCTCTTAAGACAAAGTAAAAAAAAAAAGAGAAAGATTGAAAAGGCTAAGATCAGCTATACATTTATAAACCGCATTTATATTATATGAAAAAATGCAATCAGGGATTTGGCGCACCATCCTATAATTAATTTTTTGTTTTTGCTCTATTATACCCGAGATCTCAGTTCCCTCGCTAGCAGAATGAGGCACATTCCCTGCCGTGGAATCCAAATACACAGAATAAATCTACGCGCACAGAAATGACACGTAAATTGGGTACTGTCCTTAACCTCCAGAGGATATTTTTAAAAAGCCAGAGTTATATTCAGGAGCCAGTGACCCATTTCGGCGATTTCAGTGGGCCATTTTCAGAAACCAAGATGCGAACGTGGCAAAACCATGAATGAACATCCAGTATTTTACTCACTGATCCTGTACTGGAGATGAAACAATGTGGCGTGAGAAAATGGTGACCGGACAAAGATGGCGACGTGTCAGACTTTTCTCTGTCTGCTGCGCGTTTGCAGCGGCTTTTCTCCTACATTGTGTGTCAGTCGCAAACATACCCCCCCCCCCCCCTTCATATCCTCTGTCTACCTCCAGTCATTCAATTCAGTTCAATTCATTTTTATATAGCGCCTTCCACGACAGAGGTGCCCCAAGGTGCCTAACACGGGTGTGTTGTGGTGCATTACAACATCATTAAGGCAGAATATTACAAAATGAGGGATATGGAAGGAGAAAGAGAGAGAGAGAGAGAGAGAGAGAGAAAGAAAGAAAAATATGCCACATGGCAAAGGACATGGTAAAATATAGAGCTGGAACATGTGTGCAAAAAATACATGTGTGTGCAAACTTAGAGCTCAGCCATGCTGAGAGACAGACTGTTTAGATGGACTCACATCATCACTACGATAAGCATACTCAGGAAACCTGAAGACCGACAAGCGGACAGACCAGTCTAAAGGCTTGTCGTCCTTAAGGTCATTGGGAGGTCATCATTTTAGGTCCAAAATGCAACCAATGCATAACCATTAGTGAAAATCAGTGTATACAAATATTATTTGCCATACAAATGGTACATAAAATTTTTTGTTTATTTATAGTGTACCATGTAACATTTACTATTAAATCAGATTTACTATTAATTCTGCATAATACCTTGATATTATTAAGTAATTCACTGTATTTTTTTGGTGCTACCAGCCTTGGAGTGACTGGGCAGGTGTACTCCGTGTTTGGATTGGCTGAGCAAGTGTTCTTTGTGTCATGGTTGGCTAGGCAGGTATTCCCTGTATCTGGATTGGTGGGGAACGAGTTCTATTTCCGGTTACAGCCAGTCACATCAGGATTGAGCTACATCAGGAAGGCTTCCCACGGTCTTTCATCCTATGACAACCATATTTCATCATATTCAGTTCTAGTCCAGTGCAGTGTGACTGCCTACTTAATCTCCTTAAAGTTTCCTCCTAAATGTCTTGCTGATAATTAGGTTGGAATTACCTGACCGGTGTGAACTGCTGTTTACTCTTATCACCTGCAATAACTGAGGTAGCAAAGGGTGCAAGAGGGAAAGGAACGGAGGCAGATTGAGAGTGTAGTGGTATCTGTGTGACTGTGCGTGTGTGTGTGTGCGTGTGTGTGTGAAAAGGCGTCTGCTGGCGTGTACATGTCTGTGTACCCGTGTGCCCACCTGTCTAAATAGCACAAACACAATGGCAGTGGCCTAGCGTGAGAAATACAGAATGAGTCAATGCTACGTCCTCTTTGACCTCTTACCGAAAAGCAATGCTGACATGCCAGGAGAGACCGGGGGGACAGACAGGGAGAGACGAGATGGGGCAGACTGGGAGAGAGGGAGGGACAGATTGAGAGTGGACAGGGAGACTCAGGGAGAGGGCAGGGAGCAACAGGGAGGGACAGACTGGGAGAGGACAGGGAGGGACTGGGAGAGACAGGGAGGGACAAAAAGAACCTGGGAGAGGACAGGGAAAACTGGGAGAGTAAAAATAGAGACTGAGACAAATCTAAGAACAGGGAGAGACAGTAAGAGACTGATATAGGACAGGGAGGAAGAGAGTGGGAGAGGACAGAGAGACAGGGAGGGAGAGACAAGAAGAGGACAGAGAGACAGGGAGGGAGAGACAAGAAGAGGACAGAGAGATAGGGAGGGAGAGACTGGGAAAGACATAGATGGGGAAACAGGAGGGAAAGGACAGGGAGAGAATGAGAGGACAGAGAGACAGGGAGGGAGAGACAAGAAGAGGAAGGAGAGACTGGGAGAGAGTGGAAAATGGCAAGAGAAAACAGGCAGAGGACAGGGAGAGACAAAGAGAGAGCAAGAGAGGACAGGGAGGGAGAGACTATAAATGGACAGAGAGATGCAGGCGTGAGGGACAGGAGCCGGTCCTCCAGAGCATCGCCCTTGTCTCAGACCCCCAGTTGCACTGAGAGCGCTGCACTTGCTGGTGCCGTGCCGTGCCGAGCCTCTGAGGCTCTGCCCCTGCTCCCTCCACCACTTAGCTCTGCAGCGAGGCAAAATGGGGGGGCTGCAGGGGGGACTTGGGAGCGAGGCAGCGATCTGGACCAGTGGCTGCGCGCCGCACGTCTGAGAGCACACTCGCTCCGCTGCTGCCGTCGCCGTCCGTGTGGGTGTTTCGGTGGGCGCTCGGGCTCTGAGGGGGGGGTCCCGCCAGCACTGAGCTGTGGTGTCACTCCACGTGTGGATGCAGCATTCCCACGGAGGGGTGCAGTGAGGCACGGCGAGGCAGGATTACAGACGGAGCGCGGCATGGAGAAGCGGAAAGGTAAGCAGGGCTCCGAGCGGTGCAGGGCGGGAGGGCTGAACTCGCGGAGGGGCTCTCTGGGGGTTCGTCTCTTTTATTATTTATCACTAGCAGATGAAATAGGTCTGTTATGTATGGTCCAGTCTCACCTGCCGGGAGACACCTTCTGTGGTGTCCTCTCCACTCTTTTTGGCTGGTTTTCTGCGGCTTTCCTGTGGCTTTGCTACTTTGCGTGACCGGTAGCTGCCAGTGAGTTTCCCGGTCGCCCGACCCCGGCGAGGCCCCGGGATGCTCCGGTGCGTGAGGGGATGGAGGAGCGCTGGAAGATGGCTTTGGCAGATCGTACGGGAGCCCGAACCTGGGAGTAGGGCAGCCCGCGATCAGCAGCTGTGCCATTAAAATGCTATATGTATACTTGTCTATATGTATACGTTTAACAAAAATGTATATTTAATTATGTGCAATGCATATATTTTTACAGATACAAGGAAGCAGGATACAAGGATGCTTTAAACTGAATTAAAGAAAAGCATGTACAGTAAATTAGTATTTTGATAACATACCGGTATCTTTAGTGAAGGATGATTGTAAGGTTTATTAGGTTTTGTGTGCAGGGTATGTTTTTTAATGTGCTGTTTTTTATGTTATTAGAATTGATTACTTAGTGCTGGGGAGTGTGAGCATGCTGTTAGGAAACCCTCAGGGGGGGGCACTGCTGTGCACGTGAGGCTCCGTCCAAGCGCCGTGATCCGTGCTGCCTCCACAGCACGTGTGTGCGTCAGGCTGACGGCCGCGACAATCAGGAGAGACTCTGCAGCCAGGTCAGAGTCAGCTGACGGCTTTACGTAACCTGCACACCTTGGCTCAATTTACCCACACACCTCCACTCAAATAACCCGCACACCTCTGCTCAAATAACCCGCACACCTCGGCTCAAATAACCCGCACACCTCTGCTCAAATAACCCGCACACCTCGGCTCAAATAACCCGCACACCTCGGCTCAAATAACCCGCACACCTCTGCTCAAATAACCCGCACACCTCGGCTCAAATAACCCGCACACCTCCACTCAAATAACCCGCACACCTCCGCTCAAATAACCCGCACACCTCCGCTCAAATAACCCGCACACCTCGGCTCAAATAACCCGCACACCTCGGCTCAAATAACCCGCACACCTCGGCTCAAATAACCCACACACCTCTGCTCAAATAACCCGCACACCTCGGCTCAAATAACCCGCACACCTCGGCTCAAATTACCCGCACGCCTCCACATCAAATATCACATCAATAACCCGCACACCCTGGTTCATATTACCCGCACACCTTTACTCAAATTACCTGCACACCTCCATTCAAATAACCCGCACACCTTGGTTCATATTACCCGCACACCTTTACTCAAATAACCCACACACCTCCACTCAAATAACCAGCAAACCTCCACTCTAATAACCCACATATCTGCTGAAATAACCTGCACACCTCAGCTCAAATGACCCGCACACCTTCACTCAAATAACCCGCACACCTCCGCTCAAATAACCTGCACACCTCCACTCAGGCTCGGCTCAAATATCTAACGATTTCAATCCAGCCAAGAGAAATTCTGAGTTTTTTTTTCTTTGAGACCGAGCAGGAGAGACAGTGCAAGGACAACAAGACAGAGAGGGACAGTAGCTTTAATTACATTTCTTCCATTTAAGATCTTTCTGTAGATAATGATTTTCACTTTCTATGAGTATCCGTTGTTCTTTACTTTTGTTAAACTTTTCTAAATGTTTACTGCTATTTTTAATATTTTAAAAGACGGTGAAAGCGGACTATGTTTATTTAGGTATACCTGTGTGTGTGCAGATGTGTGTGTATGTGTGTCTGTGTGTGTGAACCTCACACGCACAGGCGCTCAGCATCCAGAGCGTGGCAGCGCAGGACGGTGTCGTGGCCCACAGTCCCCACAGGGGTGACAGGATGCCAAGCTGAGTTCTGCTAGCCATGTGGAGCTCGCCCCCCCACACCCCCCCCGGGCACATGGACCACACGGCACGGGCCGCACTCGTCACGGGGCTCTGTGGGCCCCGGCTTCCCATCAGAGGGCCCTAATTAGCCGGGATGGCCGTCTGTGGGGCTGGCGGGCAGTGGCACAGGTGCCCCGTCAGCCTGTCACCGTACGAGTGGCATCCGCATCCCCCCAGTGTGAGGTTTAACGCCGGGAACAGGCTAACAACGGGCTGCTTCTTTAACGTCGACTGCCAGATTTGACTTTCGCCGGCAAGTTTGTCGTGTGTGGGTGTATGTGGGGGGGGGGGGTGCTGTGCCCCCCCCGGTTCATGGCAAGGAGTGAGATAAAGGTTATTCTGTGACTTTACAGATAATTAGATTAAGCGGCGAAGGTGACACGAATGAGTAACGGTGAGGGTTGTCCTCGGAGGCCGGTGAGTCATCAGTGGTGAGGTCTGCTTCCAAGCCCCTTAGCGCTGTGGGGTGTCTCCGCCCAAACTACAGCCCCCTCAGAGGGGTGCAGCAGATTCCACCCCACCTCACTGACCATTCACATTGTTGTTCTTAACCGTGCACGTCAGATGGAGAGCTTGCCTTCACTCCCCTGCCACCACCAGCCTTTTGTGTGCAATTTAATACTTGGTGGGCTGGGGGGGGGGGGGGATTGGCTCCCCCCCCTCCACCCAACAGACACATTTATGCTTTTGCTTCTATTTGCCTAGTGATGCAGGTAAAAGCTTGCTGAAGAGGGAGAGAGTGAGGTGTTTGAGTCCATGGTGACATAAATAACCCAGCGGAGGATAAGGGGGGAGGTACAGGGTGTGCCTCACAATATATGGGGAGGGGAGGGTCGGGTCCTGCAGGTTCTGGTGAGACAAATCTAAGAAAAAATGTTTGTGCCCCGATAAGGCTCATTCTGTCCGGGGATGTACCGCTCTCATGCGTTTGGGGAAGGAATTTAATTTCTCTGCGCTTTGATCTTCCGAGAGGGCGAGAACTTCTAAAGACTCCAGACAGGGAATTGTGGGAGCAGGGGGAGGGGGCACAGGAGGGAAAAGAGGGTGGAGAAAAGTAGGGCAATAGGTTTTTTTTCAGCGATAGAAGATAAGAATAGAGTTCTTGCACAAAACAGCCGACTTCAAAGGCGGATATTGAAATGTAATTAGCGGAGTGTAATTACTCATCCGTCAGCAGTCAACAGCTGAGTGTCGGGACGCGGCGGCTGCCGCTGTACGGCGTCGTCTTGCCGGGGACGCCGTCGTCAGCGCTTCTCAGCCCGCCTCGCCGCCGTTCGACGGCACTCTGAAGATGATAGCCGGGTAATTAGGGAGGTGAGCGGAGGCCCTGGCGACCCCTCGCAAAGGCCGCCATAAACACGGGCGTGGCCGGCCTTGCCGTGAAAGCTCGGCACGCACGACCTCGGTGTTCACTTTTGATCATTACGCCGACCTCGATCGGCCCCTATTCCCCGCCCCTTCCCGCCTGCACGTCGCAGCGTAGAACAACACTGACTCAGTGTTAAATTTTCATTTGATGTCACGAGTGAAAGAATGGGATTCGGGTTCCGTTTTTTGGTTCCTCCCGTGGTACCGGAAATGTCATCTGCATGCAACTGAAAGGGAAAGCTGCCAAGTTATTTATAACGCTTCATTTAAAAAAAAAAACAAAAACCCCCAGCACACAAACATTGTATGGAAGGCAGCATCTTTGTCCCTGAGTGCCACTACATCGTCGGGGGCATCGTACTGCATGACTGCTGGGACTCTCTGTTTGTTTTATTGATGTTCCCGCTTTTTTTAATGACTTTTAACGGATTCGGTTTGATCAGCGCGCCTTTGAAAGCCTCCTGTATTCTCTTTCATTCCGGCTTCATTTTGGCGGGAAGCGGCTGCCACCGTGCATCTGTTCCTTGCGGCTCATTTTTTTAATTCATTTATTTATTTTTTTGTCAGCATGGAGGAGACCATCATGAGGGCATCGCCCCTGGACACCTTCCCCCCAAACATGTGACTTGATAAATCATCACAGTGCAAAGCTTGACAGCATCTTTGTGATCACGTGCAATCCGATTTGGGGCGTGTACACCGGCACGTGAACCAAATCCCCCCCCCCCCCCCTTCACAGAAGTAGGCCGACACATAAATAACGTGCATCACAAAGTTACCAGCGATTAGGCTAAAGAGTTCGCTGGGAATGCAAGAAGGAAATATAATTTGCCGCACGTCACGTGGTCAGAGATGAAAGCGGGCAGGCGGACAGACTCCCGGTGGCGGGTTCCCCGCCACTGCACACCCAGCCCCCCCCCCCCTCCCCCCGCTGACACACTTTCTGGCACATCTGAATGAAACCGCGGCGGCAACATCGAGCGAGAACGCAGCGGCGGCCAGGGGTGTACATACTGCAGGGTCTCTCAGGCCGGAACCAGGGGGCAGATTACGGACGATAAGCCGGTGGTGATAGTGAACGATAAACGGAAGGATTCGTGGGATTAAAGTATTAACATCAAATAAAATTAAAATAATATGGAGCCAGGGAAGAGGGGATCGAATGATGATCTTGGTTATGATAAATTGTCTTTTCCATCGTCAGGCTCAGGTCTTTGTTACCCACCATCCTTTGCTGCTGCACCATATTTTTATAGTGCTGGCCCTTATTTTCTCGACGGGCAGCTCAGAGGGGATCCTCAGGCGGTCGATGCAGCGACTGACGTGGCTGGTTTTACAGAGAGCGGCTATGAATGGCTGGCTGTGTCTCCCCCCCTCCATAGTCGGGGTCTAGTAAATACCGTTATGCGAGTAGCTGTGGGGTCTTTGATGACACCTGCAGTTTTGAGTAGGGAGAATGAGAACGGGCATGGAGAAATGCAGGAGCAGCTATGCCATCGAGCGCAGGGTGCAGCTACAGGTCGATATGGGGGTGGTGGGGGGGGGGGGGTCGTGAATTCCATGGCGGATGGAGGCCACTCATTACCCGGGGCTGTTGTTCCCCCTGCCGCTATTCCGCGTTTCCTCCAGGGGTCAGACAGACCCCGCATTGCCGCCACGGCACTTGCTACCATAGACCTCGTTAGTCAGGTCTGTTCAGCTTCGAGTTTTTTAGTGCAAGAAGGGGGGGGGAAAAAAACACTAATGAAAAACAAGGGAAATTAAATGTCAGACGAGCCTGCAGTGCCAAGCCCATAGGAGGAATTTAGGGGAACTGCATTGCTTGGTATAATTAAATTTCGATAGTTAAAGCACAATTACTTTTTTTGTAATTAACGTGAGCCTGAAAACGCTCCGTTCCCTTGCAATCAGCTCCTCGGCGTAAAACCTCTAAGCTGCCCTGTCCCCCACGCCCCCGCCGCCAAACCGTGAAGGTTATCTCCAAAGCCTTCCGCTCTGCCTGGACCGGGAGAGAGGCCGTCGGTGCCCCGGAACAACCCCCCCCCTTCCCTAAACCCCCCCCCCCCATCGACATTATTTAGCAGCCCAGCACTGGTGTCGTCCTAAAATTGCAAATCGCGATTCTTGGCTTCAAAAGCAAAATTCCTGCACAGAGTTTTAACGTTTAAACTTGTGAACTTCTTTTCTCCCCTGTCCAGCCTCCAGACACCCCTCAACTCTGCTTTGTGTTATATACATTCTAAAAGTTATAAGCTTTAATATCTGCGGCGAGATTATTATTGTTTGTTTGTTTGTTTAGCTGAGATGAGGATGAGACTGGAGTAAAAATAATAATAAACTTTGGAAACTTTGCGTTGACGGTTACAGCTACGCCCCCCCAGTCCCCCACCCCCCCGGTCCCTCTCGCCACCATCCCCCCCATTCTTCTTTAGTGCTGCTCCAGCTAATTTTTCCCTTCATACCTTATTCTGCGTATCTCTCGTCCTGTCAGTCCAACAGCGGCGGTGAGTGTCCTCTCGCCTTGATCTGCCCCCCCCCCAGCCGCGCAGCTTGAAAAAGTCGCCTTTTTTATAGATGAGAAACGCAGAGCAGCCGAGGCAGACAGGGGGCTGAGATTATGTGTGTGTGTGTGTGTGTGTGTCTCTACAATGCGTACCTTTCTGGCCCCGTCCTCCGGTTTGTAACTTCCTCCTTCTGTCTGTCCGTTCCCCAGGTGGCCCCCTCCCTCCCACTCCTGCCTCCAGCCTGCTCCCACCTGCCCCTCCTCCACCTTCCGGCCCCCTCCAACCCGCCCCCCCAGCCGTCAGAGAGTGCCAGGTGCCCCTGCTCGACAGCAGCTCCCCCCGCCCCATTCTGGAGTCTCACGCTGACGATGAGTTTTCCCCCAACTCCTATCTGTTACAGGCCTGCGGTCCTCTTCCTCAGCCCCCCTCCACGGGTAAGACCCGCTCGCCCCGCTCACATGAGTGCTCCGTCCTGTCAGGACACATCGTGCCGTAGAGGAGACGATGTTTAATATAAAGGTTAAAAGCTGTCCCCTCCGCTCTGCGAACATACTGCAGGTGTACTGAGCGCGTGCAGCTGAAAGGCAAACGTCGCCATAGCTGCGTGTATTTTTCATTTTTTTTTTTAGAAGACATTCCGTATTGTGGTTCCCCGGTACTCGATTGACTCTGGTTGTAAATGGACATGGGACAGCAGTGCCGGAATGCGGGACCCGAGGTTCTATGATCGCGTCGGGTGGGAAATTTTCTGAGGAAGGACCGTGCGTGTGTTTAACTGGTTTCCCTGCCTCCTCCGCAGTAGTTTGCTGATCCCAGTTCGTTTCAGGTAGAATTCGCTTCATTACAACACGGTGGCTTTCATTGAAATCAGAGCTGGGCTCTTTTTTCAAAATCAGTGTTTTTTAAGTAAGTCTGATTAATAGGAAATTTGCTTTTTTTATAAAATAAATTTTCAATTGTATTATAAAGTTTTCCCCTCTTGAAATGTGGTTGAAATGCATTTTTTTCAAATTATTTAAAATAACTGATCATGCAGCTTTTTAATGGTATTTAGATCATTTAAATATTTAAAGGTCACTTTATTTACTGATCTGCAGATGATAATATTTGTCATTTTATCATTCTTTTTTTTGTACTGCTTACTCTGATATTTTATCTAAACGAAACTAACTAAACGGAAGGGCAAAATGATCCTGCTGATCCCAAAACATTCATTTTTGTTTCAGTCAAAAATAAAAACTTAGTTTATTTCATATAAAGCAGTGGCTATTTAATGTCAAAGCCATTTTAAAATCTGTGTTTCTCTGAAGTCTGTTTATCACCATGGCATCACACAGACAAATTCAGCTGTCTGGGAACCAGACTGAGGCAAAAAAAATAACAATGTAATATGATTTGCTTAGAAAAACAAGACAGGATTCTTTTTTTATTTCTTTTGAGTTCCATTGACGCCAACAGCACAAGAGAAATTGTTGACCAGCTGATGCAAACAAATAAGATGAATTGTTGGATGAAAGAGCATATTTTCCATCACAAACTGTGAAGTGACCCCACCCCCTTCCATCAGTGGCGTACCCCCCCCCCTTGGTTATCGTGGTCCGTTGGCATTACGTTCCCGGCGGGTTGGATCCTTCAAGCGTCCTGTCTTAAGAATTACCCCGCCTTGAGTGACTCTGTCCTTTGGTGCAGCTGCTTAATATGTGGACTCTAAGTAGGGGATGAATGCAATGCTGACAGCCACAGGCCAAGGAGATTAGACAGATATTTCCCAGACTTTATTACTCTAAATTTCCTACCCGTGATCGGTGGCTGAGTTTCATTGTCCCGAAAGCGCCGACCTCAAAGCTTTTAATTACGGCGGCCAATCGCAGTAGTCTGTCGACTGTACCATCCAGCCTGACAACTGAGCAGCTCGCTGATGAGTTTCCACCGCGTTGCAAGCAAATTGCTAAACACAGGTTATATATAGTGAAGGAAAATGTGTTTAAAATAATCGCATAATACAATTTCTGCCTGAGCGTATCTGTTGTTGACGCCATTCCGGTCTCCTTTAATCCGTTATAAATCGTTACTGAGCCTGATCGGGGCTCCAAGCTGGAGAGAGACGTGATTGTAACCCTTTTAAAATAACTCCACATAATGGTTATAATTAGTTTACTGTTTGGTAGTGCAACATCAATCATACCCAGAGTAAGCATACAATAAACGAGAGCATCTCTGGCTTCAGGACTGACCCTGTAATTGCTTTGAAAAAAGGTCACCAAACAGCATTAAAATTAAGGAGAAAATCGCAAGTGTGGCCAGTGCCTGTTATTAATGTTGCATGTGCTATTTTGAAGACTCTACTATTGTTTAGTTTTATGTTTGCACCTAACGTGTCATAGAAATAATACCTAAAACAATGGATACATTTTTCTGTAGTTTTATATACTTCCTGTAAATAATATTTTATTATTAACTCCATTCTTATTTTTCATACTATTATAAATTCATTCAAACAATGAGCTTAGTCTTATTAAATTCACTAATTTTTCCCCTGTTTTTTTTACTTATAAATTAACTATCTAAATAATGAATTCATATGTATTGTTTAACTCTCGCAAATTCGTTGTACACAGTCCTAATTGTGCATTGTTACAGTTGGAGCTCGCTGCCATTGTTCAGGCCAGAGCTCCTGTTCACCTGGGCTCTGCTCCTGTAAGGTGATAAAGAACATGGCTGAACATGACAGGAAAACAAACGGCACGACTCTCTGCTGAGGGCAGCCTGGCACAAAGTTGCCGTTTTGAAGAATGTTTTTTTTTATTTTATTATTTTTTTTTTTACTTTGCATGCAAGGGATTTGTTTCTACTGGGTTTTTCTTGGCAGTAGTGAAACCGCTCAGCTAAAGCATAATTCAATAAACCAGCTATATATTCCAAAATCAGCAAAAAAACCAGTAATTATTATAATAATTATTATTAATAATAATAATGATAATAATAAAATAATCTTGATGTTGTTCTTGTTTTTGGTTATCCAAAATAAAATACATAGACGCAAAAGATAAAATAATTTTAATACGTATAAAGCGCTCTGCTATTAATGGTGTTATGTTATATCTGAAATTTTTAAATTATCTCAGCAGTACAAAAAATTATTTATATTTGTGCTAAAATAAGGAAAAGCAAATGTTTAATTATTAACATAAGTATTTTCTATTTCTAAATAGATTTGGGAATTATCCTGACTGTGTCTATTGGCATATATTTTACTGAAATTATTCTGGATAACAATACAAAATAAATCTGCTTGTATTTATTACATTTACTAGTAATGTTAAATATTTGCACATTTATTTGAGCCTAATTACTGGTATGAAAAACAAAATGATTTAACTGTAGAAAACAAACCAATGAATTCTGAAAGTACTAGTAGGCATAACCACCTAAAATTTAAATAACATTTTAAAAAGCCTTTGGTTAAATAAAGAACTAATTAATTAATTACTAAGTAATTCATGTCTTTTCTACTAATGGATACATCCCAACAGATGGAATTTTCCAATCAACTTATTTATTATTTTTTTATTCGATACCATTGAACTTCTGTAAAAAACTGCAAAAAAAATAATATCTGGATAAAGTGCAAGATTACATGCGTTATTTCAGTAGATATTTGGATTCACTGTGTTCTTTACACACAAAATGGTGAGGGTCATGGCAGTGATTAATGCAGTATTGAGAGAATGCAACTCTACTCATACATTATGCAGCCAGCTAGCTAAAAGTAACCGTGTGGATGCAAGACAAGCAATTCACTCTTACCAGCTACTATAGGTAACATCAACGTGAGAGTACAGATCTCTACACTCTGTTCAAACAGCTGCCTGACGTAATCTACTAATATTAATATGACTTCTCCTTGAAAAGAAGTGTTTTGAACCTTTTGAGTTTTCTAGATTTTTTTATACTTCCTCTTTGTTCTTCAGGCTGAATAAGTGAATATTTCAAAATATATAGATTTTTTTAATTATTTATCTTACAATAACAACACTGCTGAATTGCAGCCAGTTGAGCTTAAATGTGCATAAATGTAACTGTGAGTGTAAATGTGTTCGTGAGAAACAAGTTTTAAAATAGTTTATTATATAAAACATATATATTTTTAATATACTTTGTCTTTTTATATAACTTTTAGTTTTTCATTCTCATTACACATCAAACAAACCTGCAATCTTGCACTGGGACTTGGTTTATTTATATATTGCTTGAAAAGATATTATTTATTCATTTATTTGTATTTTTTAATATTCACATTGAGGGGAAAAAACTCACCACATGACATACTCATGCTGTTTTTAATTACTATTCATTTTAAATAAGTGCAATTACCATAAAAGGCTGTTCTGCTGGAGTAGAGCGGAAGCGCACTGCCATTACGCCTTTGTGGATCTGCGTCCCTGGGCAGAAAATAAATTCCGGAAGCATTTGCTGGCCAGTACGATGGGACTGTGGTGCATTAGCGGCACGTTTGCGCCCAGTCGGCTGCACCGCGGTTATGCTGCGACGGCCACGATCACGGTGTCGAATGAGATGGCCTAGTTAGGTGCATAAGCCACGCAAAAAAGTTTGCATGGTGCTTTTGGTGTCGTCCTCCATGACCAGACATTTTTATCTCAAAATGAAATCATTTTCATTTGGTTGATGCCACTGACAGAATGCCATTGCCTATTATATTTATAGTGTAACGTTGCAATTTTCAGGGACGCATTGACGCAGGCTATCCAGTGAATGCCGAAGGGGAAGCTAGTCGGCCACGTGCTTTACTCTCATTTGTGACGTGCGAGCATGATCAGCATCCACACGTCTCTCGCAGGTACCTGGGCAAATCGAAGAAGCTTCAGCCATGTCGTTTCTCAGGTAGCTGAAGCCGTGAGCTTTCGTGCAGAGTGTAATCTGTGCCAGACACCGTGGAATCCACTCCACCAGAAAGAGGTCACCCGCGTTTATTAACGAAGATTAAATTTATATTGTTAATTGTTTCTCTCCTAATAATAATGTTAGTAATGTAGTTTCATGGTAGCATTATGTATATTTATATAATGAAAATGAACCAATAGGCTTTTATATAACGTATCAGCAACTCACTTCTTCCGATATTTCTGTGTACTGGGTTCCTTCAGTCATGCTATCTTGAATAAATCTCCAATGGATGGGGGGGGGGGATTAAAGGGGAAGTATCTGAGTGGAACACTGAGGTATTCTTGCACTGGCCTTTAATAAAGAGAGTTATGGATTCCTGCCGTAACCCCCCCTGTGCTCAGGCTGACTGGCAGATTTATCGATAAATGATTTATTCAGGTCGAGAGCTCAGCAACAAATCAGGCGTCTTCTTTTCGCCTCTCCTCCCGTGCTTCACTTTCAGGCTAATGCGTGTAGCTTCTTCCTCTCTTTGGCCGTCGTGCCTCCTGCTTCGCCCATCCAGAGGCGGGTTCCCCGGTAAGGGAACCTGCGCTTGAGCACTCAGCCACAAGCCACTTTGCCGGTGTTTAATACACAGGACCGACCCCGTTTCCATCACCTTCACCACCTTAACGCTGGAGGTTGGGAACAGCCTCAGCCGTCGTGTCTAGCACATTAAATTATAATTAGCCCTGTCCACAGTGTGCGGGAGAGCTCTGCAACACAGCGGCAACTTAACGCTCCTGCTTTTAGTTCTGCTTCTGTAGTTCTTTTTTGGGAGAGGGTGGTAGCTAAATGAAACTACTCAGCTCTAAAGCCCGGTAATCAGTCAAGGTTCTGAGTCTTAATGTGTCCTGAAAAGAATACATAAGGAAAAGAAAAAACGAACAGAGCCACACGGGCCTCTGAAGATGTGTTTATAGACGATTTAGGGGAAACACTGAAAGCGTAATGTAACTCCATCGGTTCATCAATAATTCATTACAGTCTTGGCTTACCGGGCGATCGTACGTGGAGTGGACATTGTATAAATAATGCAGGGGAGCTTGTCACAATACTTTGACTGACATTTTGTGGCCTAGTTCCCGACTCTCGGAAGAAATACCGGCACGGGCTGGATTCGAAGACCCTCGTTCGAGGCGGATTTACGGACACTGCTGCTGTCTGCCGCGTGCTTTTCTGTTAATGTAAAAGTTTGCGCTGTCTAAATGAATGTTTTCTAAACATGCCGTCCGCTGCTAATAAACAGCATGCAGTTCGCCTCAGTGATATCCAGTGGAAATTCTGCAGGTGAACATGCTGTTGTTGCGTATTGCGCTCTGTATCTGCAGTGTGAGTGAGCATGCATGGTATCTCCATGTAAGTTACACAGCTGCAAGGGCACCTTGCAAGAGGCCGTTGACATTAAGACAATGTGGCGAAAAGGAAAAGACGAAAGATGTCCTCTTAAATCATGAGTCAGTCAATAATCACTATCAAACGCAGCAGAACGTGATGGTGAACATATCTGCGGTGCCTTTGCAAGGCCATTGCACTTGTTTTCTCAGGTTTTGCTTTGCTAGCTGATCCCGTTTATGACGACTTTCATGTTGGCATTTTACTTTATTTCGGAGGACTGAGTAAACTCTGTGGTGTTGTAAATCGGTTACGCGTCACTTGCAGCCTTCCTGTGGTGTGGCATTTTCCTTTCCAAATAAACAAATAAAATAGCACTTTATGTACTTACACATTAAAAATAAATGTACCAAAAACGCATCTTTTAAGCATCTGCCTTCAAATAGCAGTGGTAAACTAATGGATGGGCAGTATTCCGTGATTAAAGTGTTTAAATTCCTATGTTTATGGCACATGTGTCCAGAAACATTACAGAGATGTCGTCACCTTTTGCTTGTTTTCTTTCCCATCATTTAAAATGATATCAGCATGTAAAAACAGTTACTAACCATCCCATCAAGCGACGTTACTCTGTAACAAGGAAACAATGTAAAAATAGAAAACAAAGCATATCTGCTTTACTCTGCTGTAGTGATTAATATCGCTGTTTTATATGCCTTATATATACTCATTTAAATTGCCACCCGCTTTTTATTGAGCATAAAATCACTGATGCCTTTTGAATGATTTAGTCCAATATTTATGTAATTAAGTGCAATATCGATTTTTGTACGTGTGTACAAGCCCATCTGACATCCCGCTGTGTCCTTTCTCAAACTAAATTATTATCCCTAACTGTCCTAACTGACTTCTATATATTTTCCTCTCTGTCGAATTATAAACTTTGATTTGTAGCGTTGCTTGAAAACTTAAAGCATTTTATAATTAAAATACTTTATTTTTTTTTTTACAAAAAAAATCACATTTTTAAGTGTGCAACCATTTTGAAAGCTTTTATAGGTTTATTAAGATTTTAAGACAAATAACAAGAATAAGAATAATAATAGTAGTGTTTTTGTTATTCAAAATCATTGATAGCCGTAATCTTGATTTGTCTGCTTGTTGCTAATGGGATTTTTGCGTTTTCTGAATGGAGCCCAGTGCCCCTGCTGGACCTCATGACCCTGTCTCCGGTCCAGCCCCCGGCTGATATACACAGACTCCGTCTGGTGTCCATCCCCCGTGTTCAGGCTGTGCCTCTTTTTATGAATGGCACACACCTCTACATCCAGCTCCTCATTTTAAGTAAGAGCACGTGTCCTCCGAACCCTCCTAACTTAATTTGTTTTTGCATGCCCCGTGATAATGAATTAGCGCATTAATTCATTTTTATAAAAAATATAGTAAATCTTTATATCAGTGATTAACAGGAGGTGATGGAAAGGCATTCGCTTAAGAGGGACACTTCTGCTCTGCGTTTTAATACTGATGGAGCAGGGTTGTAGTATTTTTCGCAGTGGGTAGTAATTATCAAGTTAGTAATTATCAAGTTTGTTTCACATTTTAAAATTTGTTTCAATTAAAAATTAGCAAAAAAACAAAAATGGAATGCATTATTCAACTGCATGCTGAAAATCCTTATGGATGTCCTAATGTATGTCGTAAAATATTATTAATATAATATAATGTTTTCTCAATATAATATAAGGCTCTGTAGCATAAATGACTCTCAAATTACAGTTAGGCTCTCTATATCTCTCTATAAGAAAATTACAGTCTCAGCTGTTATGTTAAATAGATTTTCAATTTTTTTTAAATTAGCTATGTATTATAAACTGAAATTTCACCATCCAAATTTTTTTTTTCTATTGGAATTAAGTTTGGTCACATATAATACAGTTTGCTTGTTTAACTTTTTTTCCAAATCCTGAGGAAGGTAATATTTTCAGTCATGACGTACCTAAACAATATATACAACAGTATTTGTGTGATTGGCCTTGTAAAGTGTCCTTTCAGAGAGCAGTTTGTTTCAGATCTGAATAGGAGAAATTGCAAACATAGAGCCCTCCACCTTGTACATGTAGGCAAACGTTTCCCAGGCGATGAAGGAAACTTCTACAGAAAGGGGAGATCGAAATGGAATTAGCATCTTTCTGTTTGGCTTTATGTTTGATTTCTTGAATTAACTAATGGTATTAAAAGCTCATTTTTTGCTTTTTTTTTTCCTCCCAGCGCCTGCTCATTTTGCGAACATTTTTCAAGGTTGCTGTTTATCAAGTCAGTTTTGCAGTTTTCTGCTATCGGTTCAGTTCAGGTTTAGGGTAGAATTCGGCTGGAACCCAACAGGCTAACAAGACACTGTGTGTGTGTGTGTGTGTGTGTGTGTGTGTGTCTGTGTGTGTGTGGGGGGGGGGCGGGGATTGAGAGTCTTGTGTATGTCCACAGGTGTCTATAGTAGGCATATTGTCCAGTGATGAATGTGAGTGTCTGCTCTGTGTGTGTGTGTGTGTGTGTGTGTGTGTGTGTGTGTGTGTGTGTGTGCCCAGTCGCCTGGTAGACTGTGTAGCTACCCTTGCCTGACCAGGAGCTTCTCTCCAATCTTCCTCACACCGAGCATCTGGATCCCGGGTCACTGTGTCACCCAGCAGACCGGCCGCTTCCAGCTACCTGCGGAGGCCAATAAAACGCTCCTCTGGCAGCATCGGCTTGCCCTCTCCCTGTAAGTCATCTCTCGGAGCTGACGGCCTCCGTCTGCGAGGTGTGAAGTGGCTCTATGGGGAGCGAACGTGTTTTTTCTCTCTCTAAACCGGGGGACCTTTGTGCTGTCGACGTTGTGTGGGACGGTGTGCAGGAATGTAATCTCCGCACTGCTCCTGACCTTCTTTCCTGCTCCTGCACAGCTCCCTTAATGTCACCTCGACGCCGTGCCCTACATTGTCTCGGCCGGGGCTCTTCTCGTTAGAGGGGAGCCCCCAACGTGTCCTTCTGCGGGTTTAACGCCGTTTTTCAGCGCTATTTAAAAGCCTTCACCGCATAAGCCTATTTGGTGGCGCGGATCCTGCACGCCCACGGCTGTCACTTCCATTTCCCCGGTGATGCTCGGCGGCGAGGGGGCTGGGAGGGGGAGCGGTCCCCCGCCTCATGATCCGAGTCCGGCCGGGTCGCCGCGCCGTGTTATCGGGCCGCGGGGTGGCCCAGGCGGCTGAGGGACGCGACCCCCATCGGTCTCTGCGCAGCGTGGCCCCAGGAACCCGGAGGGTGTCCCAGTTGGCTCCCATCTCAGCCACGCCGGGCTCATCCTGTGTCGGGGTGACTTCCTGAGGCGGTTCAGGGCTCCCCATTACACGGCCGGCTGGGGGGGGGCCGCAGCTCAGCGACTCCCAAACACTCCGCCATTCAACTCGCTACTCGCCTTTCGTGGCGCCGACTAAATGTGTCGCTTTTTTTCTGTTTACTTTGTTGTTGTTTTTTTTTTCCGTATCGCTTTCATGGATACGAAGCTTTCAGCATCTCGTAATTACGGCCGGTGTGAGACACTGGGGTTATCGTCGCTTATTAAAGGCGACATTGACAAAGAAAGCCCGTGGCTTTAATGAGGTATATCCGAGACAGATATCTGAGGCTTTTAAAAATACCTTTAGAAAATAAACTGAGAAAAAGCGTAAAAATAATAAAGTCCATAAAATGATATATTGTAAAGTTGGTTTATTGAAGAAGACAGTTTACTATTCTGATTCATTTTTTCCATGCAGGTTTTGTATTTATTCAATATAGTTCTGTTATTCTCACTAATAAAGAAAATGAATAGCTGTTACACAGTGTCGAAAGTGTAAATGAAACGTATAATATTATCAAAACATATTATCCATTAATTAAATAAAAATATCAGTATTGTACAATGACAAATGATGTATTTACTTTAGCATTCAGAATTCTGGATTTTAGTAGTTGTATGTATATCCTAATGAGATAACATTTGTGTCCTAATACTAATAATAAATAAATAAAATCTGTAAAGTGATTTTATAAATTTTATAATCTCTTTAAGTTTGTGGAAAAATGCCACCATCAAATATTTATTTTACCTTCTCAATAAATAGAATTACCCACAAAGTGTCTTTTGTTCAGAAACCTTGAAAACGATTCTTGATAATTCTAAGTTAAAAGTTCAACGCAAATGTATAGGTCAAACACAAAAAAGTATCAGACTGGCTGCATAAATTTCTTCGTAATGACAGAAAAAAGTGCGAACGACTGATGAAGTGCTAGAATTGCTGATCCAAAAGACGGTCATATCCAGACTATTGTACATTACTCCAATAAAAAGCATTCAGTTAGTGGGATGGGAACGTATTCCATTCCAATCTATAAAGAAACTTAAATCACTGAGGACCAGATGAGTAAAATAAATGACTCAGAGATCATTTTTCCAATAATTATTGCTTGTAATGACTTGAATACACTGTATCATATGGGAACAAAGGTATCCATGTTACTGATGTAAATACCACTGTATGGGAGGGCAAAAATCAACCAGTAAGCTCTTTGTATGCTGCAGCTACTGCAGAGATTAAGCGTGAGATTTTATTGACGTTGTATGAAGTAGCCTCAATCACCTAGGCTCGACAACAGAAGCGTCTTTAATGAAGTCTTAGGCTCTGTAATTCTCAATATTAAATTTCTAATCGAAATTATAAATAAAAGTAAATAAAAATCTTGTTGACTTTTTAAGTGTTAATAAATCAAACATCAAACAGTATTTGTTTCGCTTTCGTTTTGATTCGATTCAGTGAATTAATATGGGTGGAAGATTTTTAAGACTCTTTAAAGGCGCAGTGTCTCACTTGGCGTCCTTCCTCTGAATGTGTGTGTGCTTTGTGGTCGTTTCGCTTGGGCCTCGTGTGTGTGTGTCCCCCCCCCCCCCCAGCGGGAGTGGGATGTCCTGTGGAGCCGTATGTGGACGGCATGTGAGGTGTGTGTGAGCCTCAGGTACACACTGTGTCACAGATACGCCCCGAAACATTGAAAATCTCAAAAGATTCGTAAAGTCTCCCAAACACCTACCCCCCCCCCCCCCGCCCTGCCAAGCCCAACCCAAACTGGGTGTCGTCTGAGCAGTCAAGTGGGGAGTGAGGAAGGAGCCAGCCTTTGTTCTCCCTCATCAGTATTCACTGCCCACAATGACACTTCGCCCAGGGCTCTGTGTGTGTGTGTGTGTGTGTGTGTGTGTGTATGTGTGTGTGTGTGTATGTGTGTGTGTTTGTGTGTGTGTGTGTGTTTGTGTGTGTGTGTTTGTGTGTGTGTGTGTGTGTGTGTGTGTGTATGTATGTGTGTGTGTGTGTGTGTGTGAATGAGAGAGAGAGTGTGTGTGTCTATGTGTGAATCTGTGTCTCGGTGTGTGTGTGCACGTATGTGGGAGCGTGTCTGTGTGTGAGTGTGTCTATGTCTTTGTGTGTCTGTGTATGTGTGTGTGTGTGTCTACTGTATGTCTGTGAGTTTGTGTGTCTGTGTGTGTGGATTAGGTTTATATTACATTATGGGGATCAAATGTTCCCCATAATGTAATAAAAACCTGTTATTTTGACATTGTAGGGACCATTTTTCAAGTCCCCACAAAGATTTCTGAATGCAGTCAAAACAGTATAAATGGCAAAAGTCTCGTATTTAATTTGGTTATTTATGGTTAAGGTTTGGGCTGGGTAGGAGTTAAGGTCGTCATGTTGGGATTAGAGTTTTCCCCATAGAAATGAATGGAGAGTCCCCCAAAGATACAATTACAAACCTGTGTGTGTGTGTGTGTGTGTGTGTGTGTGTGTGTGTGTGCCCGCATTTGGACATTCTCACGTGCGTGTGTTTGTCATTACATGTGTGTCTGTGTCTCTGGAGGGCAGGCTCTGATTATGTTCAGTTTTTTAATTTAATTTTTCATATTAGGGAATACTGTCTATCATTTTCAGGCTGGAGTCACTCATAATCGGGGAAAAAAACACATTTTTTGCTCCTGATTGCTCCATAATATTTTGTATCATTATTAGGGAAGCAGCAGAGAGGAGCCGGCGGAATAGATGGGTACGGTACGGTGCGTCCCGCTTCTCGATATTCATGCCTGTCCGAGGCAACACTTTCTCAGCCATCAATCTTCTTTAAGGAACAATCTTTAGGATTTTGAGGGAAAGCAGTTTATTTTCGGCTTTCAGCTCCTGAGATATGACTTCTTTATGTATATATATGCTTAGACAGGCAGTTTTTTTCTCCTCCATGGTCATTTATAATATTTACACTTTTCTGATGTCAAATATTTGCAAAAACAATTCTAGTGCCCTCCCCCTCCCCCATTTCCCGGCATTTGAACCCGCAGTGAATGAATGGATAGTCACCTGTATTAAGGTGAAGAGACTGTACAGCATGAGGGGAGTTTGAAGGTCGAATTGTCAGGGCCGCGTTCATCCATTTTAAAATGCGGTGGCGGCGTGACCTTCACACTTTACCTGGAGAGCTCTGCTCCTCATCAGAGGTTGGTGGGGGGGGGCATGAATATTCAGGTCACTCCGGAGGGTAACGCTGATCAAGCGGCCGCCTCTGCTCCTTAACGCCACGTGCCGAGATGGCCGTAATCATCTGGCATCACGGGACGCTTTCCACAAGCTTCATGTTTGAGGCATGAGAACCTGCTGTCAGCGTAGTGCCCAGAACGACAGCCAATCTGAATGAGCAGAAGCAGCTGCGCTGTTTTACTGGGAGGCCAGTCTCCCTGTTTTAACCTTCCCTGCTGTTCTGTCCGTCTCCAGGTCCCCCGAACCACCACGGCCAGTCGAGCCTGCGGCCGCCGCTGCCCCCCTCCCACAACCACCAGACGTTGTCCCACCACAATGCCTCGGGCAACTCGCTGAGGCGCAACTCGCTGACGGGCCGCCGTGGCCACGCGCCCATCTCCGGGCCGGCCGATGGCCCCACCACGCCTGAGTCGGTGCAGCTCCAGGACAGCTGGGCCCTCAACAGTAGCGTGCCGCTTGAGACCAGGTGAGTACAGCTTGCAGGTGCAATGACGTGCATACATGGAAAGGCATGCATACATGGAAAGGCATTCAAACATGGAAAGGCGTGCATACATGGAAAGGCATGGATACCTTGGAATGCATGCATACACAGAAAGGCGTGCACTCGAAATGATGTGCAAACGTGGAAAGTCATGCATACATGGAAAGGCATTCAAACATGGAAAGGCGTGCATACATGGAAAGGCATGGATACCTTGGAATGCATGCATACACAGAAAGGCGTGCACTCGAAATGATGTGCAAACATGGAAAGTAATGTGCACAGAAATGTATGCACACAAAATGGGGTGTTTGGAAACACAAAATGGTGCTTTGGAAGGTTTGCAAATATGGGAAAGTGTGTACACAGAAAGGCATGCACACAGTATGGCTTGTGGACAGAAAGGCAGCAAATCATAAAAATCACGTAAAGGAATTTGAACACCTGCAGCAACAGTGCAGCTAGCTATATGCAGACCACACCTCAGTGGCAGACACACACACACACACACACACAGGGAATACGCTGGGGTGCTGGTTAACATGCACATGCACGGACAATAAACGGTGGGGCAGCGAGATCTCCCCCCCCCCCACCATCGCATTCCCTTTGTTGCGTCTGAGTCCTGCCAGGTCTGAGCCTCCCGCGCCGCCTCCACAGGCTCTGCTCAGATGTTTTATTCACGAGGGGGCCAAGCCGACCCGGAAACCCGCCGGCACACTCCTCGATCCCACCAGGGCCCGCATCCATGCCCATGTTAGTCTGCCCATTCTCTTTCTGACTGCTGCTTTTGATGCCGTGGCCGAGAATGAAGCCGATGGGTTCCCGGGTGGGGCAGGGCAGGCGGTATATTGCCCCCCGGAGGACGGGAGGTGTCTCTGCAGCTCTGCCTCGTACGAAGCCGGCACAGCTGGGTATCCCGCTGCTAATGAGCCTAGGACCCAGACGAGGGGGCCAGGAGGAGCTCAGAGGAGGCGAAAGACAGAGACTGGCTGGCGTTTGATAGCAGCAGCCCATCTGTCAGATGGCCGGCTCTGTACAGAACGTGTCGATATGTCAGAGAGAGCAGCGACAACCCGGCGCTCCAAGCTACCGTAATACGGCAAGTGAGTTATCTTCCTAACGAACATCATAACAATGTGCATAATTTCATTACTGGGCAGCAACAGGCATGCGACAGCCAACTTCGTAATGACACGGCCATCCTGGAAGACGAACGGCCACCCGTGGGAGAGCGTATCGATATTCCAGGTGAAATTCAGCAGGGCGAGCCTCGAACGCTGTGAGTTTCACCGGGTGTTTGTGTTTACCAGACGACGAAGCACAAGTCACAAATCGAGATTACACAGGGGGCCACGATTCGCTGATGCTGTCCTCTAGTGCGGGGAAAACGTCACGCTTTCCGGAAGCTTCCGTGAGAATCTTCCTAAAGGTGACTTTGTGAAGTCTTATAACTAGATATAAATAGGTTTTTAGTGTACACAAAAAGTCTTCCGTTTACATTTCATGCACTCATATTTACCTTGAATCCGTTTTCATGAGGAAGTGAAGCGCTTGTTTATGATACAGTATGTGGCTGTTCTTGAAAAAGGTAAATGTTCAATCATTATATTTTTTATAAAATCCTTCTGAAAATTGGATGTGACTATGAGGTGTTAGGAAGTAATAATTAAAATGCGTTTTGATTGCATTTGACATTTGAATACCTCGAATCCTGAATCTCACAGGTTTTTTTTTTTTTATCTAATTTTGTCAGTGTGTTCCTCTGGCTTGCTACCTTACCTCGTTATCACCTGTTCACAGATCTGCTTGGATGCGGCTCCTCCAGTCATCCCGAGGTGGATAGCGCTCTTTGTTTAAGTCCCAGCCTCGCATCGTAAACTACGGCTAACAAATTCACTGAGTGCAGATAGAACAATATGAATGAGTCACAGCTGAATGATCAGGTCAGGCTTATTCATTCAGTGATATATATATATATATATATATATATATATATGTATATTCGGTGAAGGACGGAGTTATTTTTACGATGCGAAAACATTTACTGTATATGCAAATTTTATGGCAGTTTGGGAGCCTTTTGGGAAGACTTGTGGAGGACGCTGCCTGCACTGATGGAGGTCTTTCCTTCGCGTCTGTAACCCGAGGCGGATGGAGGGGTTAGGAGATCCTGTAATCCGTTTGACAGGTGACATCATCTCGTTATTTCCCATCAGGCTGCAGTAGAAGGCGACTGGCGGGCCCTTTCCCCTGCGGAACTGGCCGCTACCACGCTACATTTGCCGCGTTGTCTCGCTGTCAGACGTCTCATTCTTGACCCTCCGGAAGCAAAGCCTGTGGGCCACGTCACCGTCACGCGGGCGAGCTTCTGGGTGGGACTCCCAGTGTGGATTTTGGGTTTCTGATAAGGAGCAGAAGGTGTGTTTTCCAAAGCTGACAACCTGTCAGACCACCTCTGTCCCCCCGGTGCGAGACCCCGGAGCCAGTCTCCTCCGGAAGCCTCACTCCCCAGCAGGCTAATTAGCCGACGGCTTTTCGAAACTCCTCCGTTTCCGTCGCCACCTAGCTAACTGTCCGCGTGTCGACAGAAGTTAACGTGGCACGTGTCCACCCCAGCCCGGAATTACACATAAATCATTCTATCATTTATCCAAGCGTCAAACAAATCCTGTAGCTGTGCATGTGTTTCGGGAAATCACTCTTCGTCAGTGAGGCCGTTACATCGAGCGCGATGCACGTTAACGAAGTTTTGCCGCCGTCCCTAAAACTCCGGGAGCCAAATACCTCCACAGGTCAGCTGTTGCTATTGGCGACCCGTCCTGCATCTCCGTGACGACGTCGTCCTCCACACCCCGCTGGCCTGTCCCCAAGCTGCCTGTGACAGGTGTGGCTTTATTGCTGCGTTTATACTCCGCCGACCCTTAATGAATCTGACCTCTGGCCGCTCTCATTAATTTCAGCTTCCGGTCGTCTTCCCGGCTGACAGCGTCCATGAGAGCACTTAAGCCTGTTGGTCATGTCAGCGACTGTGAGAGCGGGAGCTGGGGGGGGGGGGCGTTCCGTACTCCCACTGCAGAGGGTAAACATGGGGTGGGGGGGGGTATTTAAGTCAGGGGCCCTCCTTCCATTCCATTTCAAAACAGACGCTGATGAAAACAGACTTTAATAAGGACAGATAGCTCATTATCATGGGAATTACCTACTCATTTTAATTCCTTGTTGTGCTCCCTGGCAAGATCTTATTTACGTTCGTTTCAATAAAACGGGATACCTGGAGAGCTCTGTCGCACACGCCGGCTGCCTGGCGGAGAAAAGCCCGTTACGGTGCTCTGGCCCGGCTCCTCGTGCTGATTGATCGCCGTCTTTTAAAGTTCAATACCTGCCCTGAAATTAAATGCGGAGGAAGAGGAGAGGGGTCTCCCGGCTGGTGTGGGAGGGAGAGGGGGAGCCGCCGCCCCCCTAACGCAGCGCCTACTCCACGCTCTCGGTATACCGTCTGCTTCCGCTCGGCGCAGACGCGAACGAGGCCCTCCACGCTTTTTATAGAAGACCTTTAATTATGAACAGACACGGCGAGCTCAGGGGTAAGCATGGCGGTGCGCGCCGAGCGGCTAACGGCGAACCGCTGCGGAGCCGCTAAAATGCGGCGGGAAGCGGCCGCGGCTACGGAAGCAGGCGCCCCGGCGTCCCGGACCGCGGGCCCCCTTATAAAAGCCCTATGAATATTTAACGGCCCCCGTCGCCCTGCACTCAGCGCGCGCACACGCTCGCTCCCCTGAGCCCCATGGCACCCATCTCCCGCCGCCATTACCCACGAGTCCCCGCCTGCTCCCCCGCATCCAGACGCCGCGTCCGCGTCGACGCTGCGCTTATCGTAATGCTGCATTTCAGAAGCATTTATTATGCTCCACGGAGTGCACTAAGCACACATTTAGCTTTAAGTACATCGTTTACAGAGTCATCCGTCGCTTTTAACTGTAAAATAAGTCAGGCTTCGTTCCACGGTTGTCTGCAGGACGCCAGTCCTGCTCCGTGTTCCCACATGCACCCGTTTTGTTGCATTTCCTCCTGTTGAGATTTACCCCCAGACCTGCGTGCGTTTTTTGGGTTTTGGTATTGCGCTGGCTTGTGTTGTGCTTGCTAAGTGTGTTTGCACCAAGCTAATTATGCGCAATTATGTTTTCATCTGCCATAATAATACCTGTATAATTATCTGGCTCAATTGTTTCTGTTCTTCGGAACTAATAATGTTCCCAAGACAAGAGTGGGATGCAGAACGCAGCCAGTTAGTCAATGACGTGCATCTCGTGCTCAAATATTTGCAGTGCTGGTGATAGTGGTGACAGGCATTAATGATGGGTCATGTGATTAACCAGACAGTGCAAATGCAGTGCGCGGAATGCAGTGCCAGGGATGTTCATTGCACTGACATATTTTTGTAAATTGCAATAAACCATCAATGACCAGAGGCGGGGAGAAACACAGGGAGGAGCTTTCATGCCGTTAATTGACCGTTAATTGGTTAATGATTAATTACTGCTCAGGTGTGATCATTTAGGATGGGTGAAGGCTGTGAAGCAGGTGTGTGAAGGCCGCTGTTAATCTCCACCTGGTCTTTAAAGTCAGAATGAGACGTTTGTGGGTTTAGGGTTGGGGGGGGTTAGCACCGGAACCCTAGTTCTGCCAGTGGAGTTTGCAGTATGGGGTAGCTTCCCTCTCTTAATTTCACAGGTTGCAACGCTCGCTTGTGTGACTGAGCCTCTGCTGGAGCAGGTCGTGACCCCGGGCCCCCGTCTGGGCCGATATACTAAGGAATGAGCCCCCTGGTGGTGGCCTCGGATAGTGACAGTGAAGGGAAATACTTAAGCAGCTCGACCTGGGGGAGAATGTTACCCCAACCAGAAATCGATATGAGTGCCTTTGTGATTTTGGGTTTTTAGGGGCCTGGATTGTAGCCCCCTACTGTTCTATGCCCACGTGCCGCCCTAAGCCAGCTTCACCATTGGTGCCCCCTATCTGAGACAAAGTGAAGTCATCGCCCCCCCAGAATGTGGTAGCCGCCCGTGTCGCCTAATGAGTTAATCAGCGCTGCCCCCATCTCAGATTATGATGGACTTTATCGATCCCAGTGGGAAGTTACATTTAATCTACGGCTAAGCAAGGCTAACCGTCAAGCTGGGCTCGCCTACCTGAAGCGATTCGTGGTGTTACTCCACCTTCAGCGAGTGCGGCGGCTGTGGAAATGGAGGAGAGCATGGCAGTGACACTGAAGGTCACGTCAAGGTGATCTCCGCGGGACAGCTCCGGCTTCTGCCGGGGCCTTCCGTCTTCCGCGTGTGTTTTGCTCGTGGGGAACTGCAACATGGCCACCATTTTTCGATGAAAAATCGGACTGCCCCCCCACCCCATATATATATATTTTTTGTTACTGTTGCAATGCTGCGGCAAACAGCAGCCGATCGACAGTGTGGGCCCCCGAGAGGGATGACACACGATCCGCACCCGCTTTCTCCCATAACAGGACTGAAGTGCTAAGTACCAGGACGCCTGGCTTGATGTTTGTGGCTAAATGTGGGCTCTGTGTTAGCCGTCGTCCTCTGGGGGCTGTTGGGGGGGGCGTTATTTGTGTTACCTGTGGTCTTCCTGCAGGAATAACTCTCCTCTATCAGGCCTTTGTTTGCTTGCCTTTTTCTGCTCAAAAAGCCTCCCGACAGAACCTCGCAGCCCACCTGTCCACCGTGGGCTGCGTTTCTCACAGCTCACCTTGCCGCCTAACGATTGTCTGAAATAACCGTAGCTCATTAACGCACGGCCCGGTTCCTGGGCCCCCGACGGCCGCCTTTCCCGTGGGTGGCCGCAGGTCTCGCGAGGGTGGAAATTGTTATCCGCTAAAACCTTTATCCATCCGTTTATTGTTAAAGCTTCTCTTTTCTCACCCCGGAGCCCGGCGCCGCGGAAGCGGCTCCCTGCAAGTTGTTTTCTTTCTTTCTGTTTGTCAGTGGTTGCCAAGGTACGGAGGCTGTGTACAAAAGAGCTCCATTCTCAGCTGAGCACCGTAATCATAACGCGACCCAGAGCCCTGTAAAATAAATGGGAATTTTTTTTTCCCCCCACCATGCCTGATGTAGTATTGTAGGTGATACGACAGACATTAGCGTCACGGATTACGAGCTTCCCGGACCCATGCCGGTGTGCAGTTAATGAGCGTCACACTGTGGTGAACAAAAGAACATTAGGAACACATGTGAAACACGCATGTAAGAATCCCTGCGAATGAAATCATGTGGCACGGGCGTCATGAGAGTTGGGAAGGGGTTCCTGCAGGGTGGGTGGGGCGTATTGTAGGTTGAGAGAGAGAGAGAGCTGGACCTGACTTACAGCCTTGGTAATGATGCACTCATGAAGTGAATCAATGTGAAGCGAATTTCTGCCTGTCTGCACACCAAGCCCCACCCGCTTACAGCAGGTAAGGCACAGACGCACGTCCTGATATCGCCAAGTTCGACATGTCCCTGCGTCAACAAGGGAGGGGGCTTGTGTTTCACTTCGTTAACCAATCACAGCCTTCGCTGTATGACATCACCATATAAATTAAAATCCGGTGTTCTCTGTTTGGCGACATGGCGCACAGATATGTAAAGTACCCATTTTATTGTGTATGCCTCTTGTTGAATGAATGAATGAATGTTGCATTTATATAGCGCTTTTATATGGCACCTTTCAAGGCACCCAAAGCGCTTTACAGAAGAAGGATTTTACAAAACATACCAACATGCTTATCGGGTGTAGGGAGCAATGTAAGGGCACGTCTTTGTTTCATGATGATAATAATAATAATAATAATAATAAGGCTTGAACTGGCAGCCTTCCGATCAGAGGCACTGAGGCTTAGCCTGCCGAGCCATACAACACCTCCAGCTCAATGGCCAGAAGCCTTGAGTTTCAAAATGAGACAAAAAATCAGAGCAAGGTGGTGATGTCATGCACGGAACACTGTGATTGGTTGAAGAAGTGAAACGCGAGTCCCGCCCTTGTCCACCCAGGGGCCCATTGAACTCAGGATGCCCAAGTGCAGACGGAGTGAATGAATACCCTTATAACCCAATCCACCCCCGAATTTGTAAACGGGGGCAGTGGAGACAGGTCTCCATGGCGACATCCCATGCAGCTGTCCGGGGCTTCGGATGCAAACATACATGAAGCAGATGCAGTGTACACTCCACTCGGACAAGCGCGGAAATCATTCCGACCCCCCCTGCTGGTGATGTCAGCAGGGGTAGGGGGGGCTGGCAGAGAGTATCCAGGACCCCCGCAGTGCGTTTCAGCATCGCTGATCTGATGTTCTGTGTGCAGAGACACGAGTGTTGTGTTGTCAGACATTCGAGTGTAAGAATGCAATAAAATCAATCATGGAAATGCTCATGTCATCATACTTAAAGTTTGTTTTTAAATTAAATTAAATTAAAACTATAGATATGTTTCAAATTAAATTTTGAAATGTAAATTTGCAATAAATTCTACTTTAAAATGTAATGGATTCGTTGTAATTTAATAGTTTATTGGCAGTTTAGCTCTGATCTGTCTGAATTTTGTTTTTTGCACTGATAATTAGTGTCTAATTGAAGCTTAAATATGTACATTTGAAAACTCAAATATCAGGATCGATGTGTTTTTACTCTGACTTACTAACCTCTACTGCTAGTTAAATGCTTGTTTCTGGGTTGTGGGCCTTGGCTTCCCAGGAGCCTTATGTAGTACCCAGAGATGGCCCTGTTGTTTGATGTCGTAATACCCAGGGGCTTTGCTGTACTGCTGACTAGGCGCACAGTCTTACAGCATTTGCAAAACTACTGTTACTTCACAGCCTCTTTTAAAAGTGTGTAAGAGCACAGTGTTAATTGTAGAAAAGCCATTTGGTCCATTGAGACGCCGCTGCCGTCGTCGTCGTCCTCCCCGCCCTGCATCATGTCGTCATGGCTGCAGCCGTCCAGCCTTGTCCGGGTCTGTTTACCCGATTCGGAGTCGCTGTGTCACGCAGTAGCGTCTTAATGGGCAGGTAGGACGGCCTTTTTGCTGCACTTAATGGGTTACGACACGCATCTAATGATCTTGTTATCATCAATAGAAAAATCATTTATAAAAGCTTTAAACAAGAACGATCCATTTTATAGTGTAACTCATTTTAAAAGAATTAGCACTACAATGAAAAATATTGATTAAAAAAAAAAAATCTCTTTATGTCGTCCTAAACAAAGTTTCTTCAAGAAAGTGGTGTCTCTGATTCAGGTGTCTGATTTATCGCATCTGGTGAATTGGTGATTTTTAGCGGGAGCTTTTCACCGGTGCAGACGTGCAGGTGTGGTGCCGCTCGGGGTTACGCTAAAGGTGACACCTTTCCCTCGGTAATTTCTCAGAACCGTTATTCGTTTTCCTCTAAATCTTCAGAAATGCTCATTGTCTTCAGCTGCAGGTACTTAACCTCGTGCCTCCGCTGTTCTCTGACTCTCTACTTTAATTTCCTGATTTTAATTTCATTTGCTGTGTTTTCATTCGGGTTTGTAGGACAAACCTAGATTTAAGTACCATTACGTCGACTACTGCAATTATCCACAGCGCTAATGCAGTACAGCCCAGCTCTCCAAAAATTATATGCTTGGCTCTGTCACCAGTTACCTGATGGTGGTACAAACCCTCCTTATTTTCCCCCAGACCACAGGGGGCGTAGTTCTCAGCTCTATTGCAGAGGTCTCACATTCAGCTATAATGAAAGTTAATGGGGGGAGGTGTGCATGCCCCCTCCAAGGTTATGGGCTCAATTCCTGCCCCCACCAATGTGTGCGTGGAGTTAGCATGTTCTTAGCGTGTACTTCTCATGTCCCTGTGGGATTCTTCCAGGTAGTCTGATCTCCTTCCTTAGTTCAAAGCTGAATTGATTGGCTGTAGTGTGTAGTTTTGCGTGCCCTATGACGGACTGGCTTCCCATGCTGCCTGCCCCCCCGCCTTCTACCCTGGGCTGGACTCCAGGCTCCAGACTCACTGCGAGCCCGTGATTATGGATGATTGATGGACGGATGAAACGGAACCAGCCAGTGAGCACAGAGGTTTAAGTTGATCCTTAAGCCCCAGTTACAGATCTTCTAGGTACCTACAGGAGTGACAGCTGAAGTCTTCAGCACGGTCAGGGTATCTCCTGGAAATAGCCACAGCTGCCGGAAGGCCAGAGAGGAAGTCTGCCGGAGTCTCGGATCTCCGGAGACGTTAGACGCTAAGCTCGTGAAGGCCGTCGTGTCATACACGCAAAGCACATGGTTTTGGGAGGAGTCAAGCATGGCCATCAGTAGGTTCCCTGTCGCTACAATCCCCGTTCTTCAGATTTTAAGCACCCTTCCCCCCCTCCCCCGGCCTGCCCGAGCAGGGGAGCCTGCTACTGAAATCTTTAATAAATCAGCTCTGGCAGCTTGGGCTCTCCGCAGTGATGAGGGACTGGAGGCCACGTGGTGCAGTGTGGTCTGAGTTTTGTACAGAAAGTAATCAGACGAGCTGGAGGGAGGAGCGGCCAGGCGGGCGGGGCCCCCCACCACTCTCCAGTGCGTCCGGCTTCCGCCGATGCCTCGCTCCCGTGAGCGGATGTTACGCAGAAGAGACGGGCGAGGCCACAGGGCTTTAGATGGATCCGTCGGGGGACACCCATCAGCCAGACTGCACCTGTGGGAGCGGCTGCCAACTGGGCCTCGAGAGAGCAACTGGGTTTTGGGCTAAGGCAGACTGGAAGAAGCTGGGCAGAGACGTGGGTGGTGCTCCGAGATCTCCGCTTCGTTAAAGTCGACTGCTGGTCCTCGCCTCCACTCCGACAGCCTGAAAGCCTTTCTTCGTAGTAGTGGAGGTTTGAGTCAACCGAGAGAACCGCCATAAAAATAGGATGGTAAAACCAGTCCAAGCCCCACAATAAGCTTGTCTCACACCTCTTTGCAATTGGCAGGGCGGAGCCAGGCAAAGGAGCTCATGCATATTAATGTGCAGACTGTTCCTCAATGTACTAATTAAGAGTTTTTAAAGAGCCAGTTTTCAAGTGCAACCATGGGTTGAAAATGGGTTACCTGCTCGACTGGGCGGAATTACGTCCCAGCGGTACCACAAAGCGACAGTTAGCTCAGTGCTACACCGCTAGAGATGTCATTTACTCCGTTTGGTGTCTTTGTTAACCATAGACAAGGGAGTCTCGGCGCAGCCATGTGGTTAGAAACGTTTGATTCATTAGGAAGGAAAGATTTCCTTCATGCCGACCCCCCCCCCCCCCCACCGCTCCAATAATGGGGAAAGTCCTCGGCCATTAAAGGAAAGCGGCTGCAGCGAAATCTGTGAAATAAATATTAGTGACAAAAAAAACGAATTCTGGGGCTGAAATAAGGGAGGGAAAAAGCGAATATCTTGGCGGCCGCTCGCCTGGATGGCGGCGTGTTGGAGGACACTCAGTCTGAGCCAGGAATCGGAAACCGGGATGAGGATGCACTTGGGCGGCTTTTCCGAAAGCGCATGCGACCTTCATCTCACAGACGAGCACCATCCGGCCCGTCGAGCCTCTCCCCGTCGTTCTCTGACCATCCAGCACGCCTGACTCCGGGGCGAGAGCGAGGAACGTGACACCGAATCTACAGAGACACCCCCGGCTCCGGCACGTAGCCGTCTCACCGCCCCGTCTGCCAGACTGTTACCCCCGACGTTTTGATCCCTCTGAGCTCCCCTCATATCGGCAGCAGTCGTGTCACCAACTGCTCCTCTGAACTTTTTATTTGTGTTGTTTGTTTTTTATTTGTGTTCCTGGGCCAGTTTTCCTGTCTGTTATTCAGTCAGCCTCATAACAACTTCTCATATGAAAGACGAGCATGTTTTATGTTCCGTAAACAACATTATGCATACAAACTGCCCCTGAATATGTTACCTGAGAGAGCCTGCCGGATATGAACTATGACAGTGTTTGGTCTGCAGTGATTCATTCTCTGCCTGTTTTCCTGGGAAGAGTAATTACCGTTCTGTGCAGGATACATGGATTTGTTATTGGATGAGGGCAGAGACTGGGAAGTGTGACGGCATCCAGAGACTCGAATGTGGAAATTACCACAGGAGCTGCCTGCCGACATGGGGAGAGAGATTGAGCATTTCCTGCTGAAAAGGTGTACCAAGATTATGGTCCACCACTGTAGGTCTATGCCGGATCAGCCCATTAGAGGGTTTGTAGAGGTGGAGACCTCCCCATCACTGCTCCCCGGTTGTGTGAAAACAGACCAGGGTGGTGCTCACGGGCTGTGTGGACCACCCACACGGTGTGAGGCCGCGGTGTTGTCACCATGCTGCCAGGTTGCAGGTTCTCCCCATGTTGTGTGGAGTTTGCAGGTTCTCCCCATGTTGTGTGGAGGTTGCAGGTTCTCCTCATGTTGTGTGGAGTTTGCAGGTTCTCCCCATGTTGTGTGGAGTTTGCAGGTCCTCCCCATGTTGTATGAAGTTTGCATCTTTTCCCCATGTTGTGTAGGTTTCTTCTGGATCCTCCAGTTTACTCAAAGAATGTGGTCCTAGGCAGCAACCTATGTCACCTAACTGGTTGATCAGCAGTGTGATCCAGGGTGCATCCCTGGGATAGACTGCAGGCCCCCCTGCAACCCTGACCAGGAGTCGCAATTTACAGTGAAGAAGCACAAGCATGAACATAGTCCACAGCCACAGTTAAATATTCATGGTTTATTCAGCTTACATCTATTAACAGCTTAATATTTTCCCATGTGGACTTTGTTTGGATATTCCTGTCGCTTCACACTGATGCGCCGCAGTGACTGTGACCTGTTTGTGACCGAGCCTTTAGGTTGGCATCCAGCGAGTCTGTGCAAATAACCGTCACTGCGAAATCAGTCATTTTGGGGTGCGGGAGGGGGGCCCTAACGTGCCATCTGAGCAGCCTGGCGGAGGGGGAACGGCAGGGGAGAGCATTTGTGTAGCACAAATCGCCCGTCCAGATGTACGCTGCGGGGTGCCGTTGAAACGTGTGCCTGCACATTGTTCTGGCTGATGTTTTAGCCACTGGGTAAGAAAGATTTTTTAGGAGGTCTGAGTGAAGGGACAGGTTTTCTTTTTTATTTATCAGCCCCCAATGTCCAAAGACGTTTTGATCATATGTCTGACTATGATACGTTGTGTGAAAACCATCTCCTTATAAGTATATATTCGGTCAAGTGTGACCCTCTTGTCATTCTCCCTCTCTTCCTCTCTCTCAATCTCTTTCACTCCATTTCTGCAGGCACTTTCTGTTTAAAACATCTTCTGGGACCACTCCGCTGTTCAGCAGCTCCTCTCCAGGGTACCCCCTCACTTCCGGAACGGTCTATTCTCCTCCACCTCGACTGCTGCCCCGAAACACCTTCTCACGGAGTTCCTTCAAGCTGAAGAAGCCGTCCAAGTACTGCAGCTGGAAGTGTGCGGCCGTGTCCGCCATCACGGCAGCCACGCTGTTGGCTGTCCTGCTCTCCTACTTCATAGGTATGACGATGGTCACCACTGGACACTGTGTCTTCATCGGTTGTACTTTTGGAAAGCTGGAAATTTGTCGTTCGGCATTTTCTTTAGCTACAGTAGCTTTGAGCAGAGCAGGGATCCTGTGGGATCTCCACCAGATAGTCCAAGGTGAAAGGTAGCAGGGAGTGTAGTGGTTTATGTGATGGACCGTCATGGCTGTTTATGTCATGGACCGTCATGGCTGATAATGTCATGGAACTTCATGCCTGTTTAAGTCATGGACCTTCTTGGCCAATTAAGTCATGGACCTTCATGGCTGTTAATGTCATGGACCTTCATGGCTGCTTATGTCATGGACCTTCATGGCTGATAATGTCATGGACCTTCATGGCAAGTTAAGTCGTGGGCCTTCATGGCTGTTTATGTCATGGACCTTCATGGCCGTTTAAGTCATGGACCTTCATGGCTGTTTACGTCATGGACCTTCATGCCTGTTTATGTTGTGGCAGGTTCAAGTTCTGGGAAGGGGTCTCCCATGGATCCCTTGAGAATGGTGCTTGGCTGTGATATAAAAAGAACCTCAAACTGTCAGCTGAACCAAAACAATTGTGGCCCACACTGAATGTTCTGCGCAGCTTTCCCGGGCCCCTGCAAGATTCTGTGTGACGGTGGTAATGAGCCGGGAGTTGTGTCGCGCTGTTAATACTCGGGAGACCAATGCATCCGTGCCATTGTGAGTTCAGCGCGTTAATTGTGATCAGAGTTCGGCATCTTCCCGGTGTGTAGCGATCAAGGTAAACGCCCGTTGGACAGGCGGACGTGAAAGCGAAAATAGGAAAAAACAGAAACCTGGAATATCTCAGAGATCATCCAGTTTTAGACATATTTCCGCAGTTATTCCAGCATCTGTTCTGAGCTATTTATTCTTATAATGTGCAGAAGTGGTTCATTGTCTCGGTCTGCTGGAGAGGGGAGCTTGTGATTTCTGGGATAATCTCCAGACTACGCGGCGCTCAGGGGAGGCCCACGGTTGGCGGGGCCGAACCCTCCGAGACCCAGTGCCGAGTGGATGCGGTAGCTGCTGAACCGCGGCTCTCAGCGAAGATCTACCTGCGGCACCGTCTGCAGATTCTCCGCCAACAGACCCTCCCGCCTCGGTGCTGCACGGCAGTGCGAGACACTCAGTGGAGCGGGGGGGTGGGTGGGCACGTTCACACTCTTGCTTCATTTCTTGTCAAAACAAAACCTGCCGTTTGACTCTCCAAATGAATCCTGAAGGTGAGGCCTATCATCCAGATATATCCCCAAAACCATGTGTGGTTTATTCTTATCTGGTAAGATTTGTTCAAGGCTTCGGCTGCCTACATTTAGTGGCAGCGTTTTCCAAACGCGCCGCAAAGTTTTTGAAGAGGCCCTCGTGAATATTAAGGATCCAGGGAGGAACTGGCGAATGCCATACCTTATGGAATAATTTACCGGAATTCTGCGGATGAGGTTCAAACAACTGTTTCTTCATTCACTCGGCATTAACTGCGCGGAGAGACACAGACCGAGAACATTTTCAGGCTGAGAGGATGCTGGTTGCTAGGATACAGGTGAGCGGTCCTGATGCAAGGAGAGCAAGCCTGGCATCCTGAGTTGTGAAGAATGAAGGCTCTCTCTCAGCGGACTCCCGCGGGTCCGTCTCCTGTAAGGACAGCATGACTAATTTCCTTTAATTGAGGGGAGACAAAGGGAAGAAATGGTAAACGATGAGCGTCTTGCAGGGCAGCAGCCGGGCCGGCCTCCCCTTCTCTGCGTCTTTGATCTGGCTTCTCCTTCCACGTTCAGCCGAAGGAGGATGCGGGGAACAAAAAAATGAGAAAGAACCAAACCCGGAGCACTTGAGATTATCAGCATGAGGAAGGTGCGAGTCCCGCGAGGCAGAGATGTGCCTGTTGAGTCGGCTGCCTCTTTCCATCTTTCTTAAACTTCTCCCACACACATATGTTTCCTAGTAATTGGGGCTTTTGCTAATCAAGCCAGAGGTCTCGATCCTATTGGTTTATCGATTGAAGTGCATTTTGTTTAAAGGGCAGCTGTCAGCTATTTAAGCTATAATAGTTGTTTAGACCATTCAATCACCAAAAAAAATATTACCAGCAAATTGAGTGCCGTTTGGTTCGTTTCATTCTCCCCCTTCCTGTCAGGCCTGTTTTACCCGCCACACCCCCCTAGTGTTAACCAGGACACCTAGACAGCTGATTCCTTCATGCTGGTTTCTGTCGGATCCTTTCATCGTGAAACGCATGACCCAGAAACCTCTCGGTGCATGAAGAGACCAATCAGAGGGCTTGATGTGGAGTGCGGCCATGCGTTTGGAGTCTCGGATGGATTCCTCAGTGGCCAGAGTGATCATCGCGACCCCCATCGATCGCCGTGCTCCATGTTCCATTCACGGGTGTCGCTTTCCTCGCTGTTCAGTTTGTAACCAGAAGGTGTTTGCTGGGAAATGCCCGGGATTATAACATAAATATGCCCTTTGATGGTTTTCCCTTTATTTTTTTTCCAGTTTTTTTTTTTTATCATCCAAAGCCCCAGAAAATTTGCGAAAAGAGGTGAAGCCAGATATTCCGATCCGTTAAAGCCGGCACGGGGAGCAGACAAAAGTAGATCTCATCTTGGGCGCCACAGCGCCACCTGTGGCGATGAGAAGGACTGCATGGCCGAGACACAGCAGAGAGTTTCCCGGAAGCCTTTATCTCCCAGGCGACAGCTGGCACCGACAGCTGAATATTTAATAGTGTGACACACTTTTTTTTTTTTACAGGAGACATGCGCACACACCGAGAGTAACCGTTTGCTCTCAACGAGAGTTAATGAAAGAAACAGAAAAGCTTCTGGGGTTCTCTGACGAACTGCAGAGAGAAGTTTTAATGCTTTTTTTTTCTTTGGACACGTTGATCAACCACCTCTCCCCCCACCCCCGAATCACCCTCCAACTGGGTAGCAAACCACTTAAAATTCTGAGCGTGCTCGAAGAATGACTGAGACCGCTGTTTGAGAAACCTCCCCTCGTCGACTGTGAGGACGTGGTGCTCCTCGACGGTGACGTTTCTAGAGCGGGAAGGCAGGGGGGTGAAGGTTGCAGGCATTTTGGGTGGTAGGATAGGCTGGAGATGGTGTGGCAGGTCATGCTGGATCCGGGATGAAAGGTGTGGCTGTTTCACTAGGAGGGATGTGGAGCAGTTGCTCACACTACTGTCTCAAGATGTGAGTCTGCTGTTTGTTTTTTTTAGCATAAGACAGTGTTTCCCAGTGCAGTTCTTGGGGATCCACAGTCAGTTCATGTTTTTGCTCTCTCCGAGCTCCCTGCAAGGTTTCCCTGGGAACATGGGAAGGAGCAAAAACATGGACTGTGTGTAGGTCCCTGAAGACCGGATTGGGAAACACTGGTATACGAGATATATATATATATATATATATATATATATATATATATATATATATAAGGTATTATATGCTATTACTCAAGTAACACGGAACCGAAAAGTCTTGCTGGAGCGGTTGTATGATAGAGTAAGTGAGTTGCTGAAGGACTGTCGATTTACGCAGGTAGGACGGACACCGGAGAGGGTTCACTGGGCGCAACTTCAAATTACACAAGCTCGCTTGTCCACTGCAAAACATGGCTTAGTTGCAGTGTGGGAATCCACCTTTCAGAGGACAGAGATGCCCCCCCCCCCCACAGCCCAAGGACAGGTCATTAGCTAAATGGGTGTCCCTAATTTGCCTGTGGTTTGTTAGCAAGTGCCCCACTGCCCTGTCATGGGTGCCCCCACCTCGCACGCCTTGCTTCCTGGGATCTGCTCCAGACTTAGCGTGAACACGGACGTGTGCAGATGCATCGCTAGCCATACAGAAGGCTTCTGTAGCAATCAGCTGCATATCACCCCAGAGTTCTCCCCGGTGTTCTCCCTGCTGTTCCCTTTCTCCCCACCATTCCCCTCACTATTCTCCCCGCTGTTCCCCTCACCATTCTCCCCGCCGTTCTCTGCGCCGTTTTTCTTGCCTTTCTCCCCACTATTCTCCCCGCCTTTTTCCCCGGCGTTCTCTGCGCCGTTCTCCCCGCTGTTCTCCTCGCTGTTCTCCCCGCTGTTCTCCGCGCCATTCTCTGCGTCGTTCCCCTCGCCTTTCTCCCCACCGTTCTCTGCGCCTTTCTCACTGACGTTCTCCCCGCCGTTCCCCTCACTGTTCTCCCTGCCTTTCTCCCCACTGTTCCCCTCACCATTCTCCCCGTCGTTCTCTGCGCCGTTCTCTGCACCGTTCTCTGCACTGTTCTCCGCGCCGTTCTCTGCGCCATTCTCTGCTCCGTTCCCCTAACCTTTCTCCACGCCGTTCCCCTCGTCCAGCGAGATCTGCAGCTCCTTGTTTGTTTCTCTGCTTTTTGCCTGTGAATTGAGTCATAAAAAACAGCCGAGGTGTAAACTCAAGCAGATACATGTATTTTTAATGCTCCTGTTTGAGAAAAAGGGATTAATTTCAGCCGTCTGTTCAAGGAGATTAAACAAATAATTAGCAATTGTGAGTTAGTTGTCTGAACACGTTTAAGGCCCTTAGTGAATAATAAAAGTATCTTGTTCATCTTGATATATTTTCAGGATAGATATTCGGAGGCATATGGATGTTAAAAGTATAAATTAACTATAATCTGTCTAGAGCCAGGATTGGAACTTTATACTATGCATCTATTAATGGGACCAAAAGACCAAAGAAGTGTAATTATGCAAGGGATAGACATTTTAATTATTGTAATTTCTTGCACATTTCTGGGTTCTAGGTTTAGCTGTATCACAGTGAGGTGTCCATCCAAAAAAACTCAAATGGTCTTCGGGGACAATGCAGCTGAGAAACACTGCAGGAAGTTTAATTCACACCTCAACTGCAGCAATTACAAACACAACACTTAGAGATGTAATTGAGGTCAATCTTGTTCATTTAGTGACAAATTAGACTATTCATTGTGTAATTATTTACAGGACCTAGTGAAAATGAGAGATACATGTTTGTGGAATGTTTTAAAAGCAATATTTTTAACTAAATTAACTCTTCGAGGTCCGGTTTACCTTGAGTTTTTAATTCCTGGACGGCATTAATTGAGGCGGTGCCGTGTCCTGATTTCAGTGCCTTTCAGAGATGTTTTGAAATGTTTTGATGCGTGTAGGATCAGCCTGCCTCTTTGTCTCTCCCAAGTAGCAATGACTTTTGCAGTAATTGCAATTTAGCTGATGTTAGTTTATGAATGGTACCAGCAGTTCAAAATGCCACCCGAGTTTTAGCCTTTTGCTGTGCAAAGGTTTGCTCAGCAGTAGTCCCTGTAGAAGGCACATAGGAGCTATTCTGTAAGAGGCTAACATCTAACGTAAGAGCCAAGCGTTTAGCCTAGCGTCTAACATAAGAGCCAAGCGTTTAGCCTAGCGTCTAACATAAGAGCCAAGCGTTTAGCCTAGCGTCTAACATAAGAGCCAAGCGTTTAGCCTAGCGTCTAACATAAGAGCCAACCGTTTAGCCTAGCGTCTAACATAAGAGCCAAGCATTTAGCCTAGCGTCTAACATAAGAGCCAAGCGTTTAGTCTAACGTCTAACATAAGGGTCTAGCTAGTAGACTGCTGCGTAAAATAAGAGCTTAACATGTGCCTTGCATGCAACCTGAAACTGTCATGTAACATAAGAGATCAAATGTAGGCTAGCATGTAACACAAGAGCCAAGCATGTAGGGCAGCATGTAACATGTAAAGGATACAAACGTACACAGAACACATCCCAGGGTTACAGCAAGCAATTTTGGGAAATGGAAGATGGACGCATTCTCCCAGATCTGTCATGTTTTCATCATGTTTGTAAGTTGGTTTAGCAGTGTGGAATAGAAGAGCTTAAGACCTGAACTTTTGATCAAAATTGATTGAGTGTCCTGGAGTTATTGTCCATCAGCCCTCACTGTGTATAACGCAGAGTAGCAGAGGTCACCCTGGACCATGTGTATAACGCTGAGTAGCAGAGGTCACCCTGGACCATGTGCCTCTACAAACAGTGAAAGAAAATCACTCTGAAGAAACGTTATTACTGTCCCTCAGTCAGCGGGCACCTTCATAAAAGGCCCATCGAATGACAGGACGCTCGCCTTCTACACAAACACCAAGCGTAGCCATGACAGGAGGATAGAGGAGAGGTGTGGGAGGGAAATATGCCGGGATCCTCTTGGAAAACAGTGGGAAACAAGCGGGAAAACTGGAAGCTAAAAATGCCAATCACAGCCTACCCCCCACCCCCCCCCACCTTCCACACACACACACACTAACCTGCAGCCGAAAGCACCAGCCTTCGCTCTTCCAGAAATGAGGACATCCCATCATCTTGTTTCCATGGCATTCAGGGACTTGAGGGGAATTACATTTGGAACCCCGAATTCCCTTCATGCATAGCTAAAGGTGGCGGACATCTTTCAAATGTTATGTAGGTAATATCATACATCACTTTGAGCAGATAAATTATACATAAACATTACATAAAGCGGGAGGAACTCTCATGAATTTCTTATCGAACACCTTTCCAATTAATAATTCATGTTTGTTGCAGACCTGAGTATGAGGTTTTTGAGGCGTCCCAGAGATATAATTAATGAGTTTGAATGCACTAGAGGTGACCCCCCCCCCCCCCCCCCCATTCTGGTGTAAGACTCAGCTAGTCCCATCCCCAGTACTCTGACTTAACCAGGTTGGTTAAATCCAGATACAGAAGGACTGGTTTTGTTGTGTAATGTGACGAGGCATGCAGTTATAAAACAGCCCAGTAGGAGGCAGTCCCGCTATCTCAGAGGCAGTAGCTGGAGGTTACTAGGGGACCAGCTGTCTTTTTTCAAAGGAAAGGTTCAGTTCCTCCTGTTCCATCCCTAAATAAATGGGAAACTTCTATAGGATTCTTCAGAAGCAGAGAAGCCTTTTGTTCCAGGCAAGGTTTGATCTCCCTGCATCGCTTGGCAGAGGAAGGTTTGGAGCCGCCATTCGCCCAGGGTCAGGCTGTCCTCCAAAGCAAGCCGCAAGTCGGACAGGAGAACCTCTTGGGGAAAGCGAGATGTACATCCAGGGCAGCACTGGGACGGCTCTCTCCACAAAAACGTCAGACCGTCATCTTTAAACTCTTTGATTTATTTTCAAATCACGTCTGATGAGGGGCGTGGCTGTCAGGTCAGCTCTTATTGCCTGCGTACCTCATTTGCATCCCGTTCATTCTTAAATGTATATTTCATTTTTGCATGAATGAGGAAGAGGGGCTGTGTGGAAGGGAGAGACGGAGAGGGATTAAACAGAACAGGAAGTGAGAATGGATCAAGCAGGCGATAAAAACTCAAACTCTGCCCAGGACCAAAGAGCCAGAGGCACTGTGCTCTCTGTACATTCCCGGACCAGGAACGCTGCCTGGTTTTGGGACCATTTCAGGAGGAGACCTCCAGCGGAGGTGGGTAGTCCAGGTCCAGAAAGTAAAAATCCAGACCAAGATTATGTTCCCACCAAACAGTTCTGTATTCTGTGAATGTGACTCCTTATACTCTTTATGATTCTTTATAAGGGGAAGATGGTGGCATAGGAGGTAGTGCTAACGTTTGGCAACCAGAGGGTTGCAGGTTCAAGCCCTGGTTCCTCCTGACCCCATCAAAGTGTCCTTGAGCAAGACACTGAACCCCAAATTGCTCCCGGTGTGCAGGTTGGCACCTTGCATGGCAGCCTCTGCCACCAGTGTATGAATGTGTGTGTGAGTATGAGGCATGTATTGTAAAGCACATTGAGTACTCATAGGAGTAGAAAGGCACTATATAAATGCAGTCCATTTACTCAACTGGTTCATTGAAAAAAATCTTGGTATTTTTACTTTCCGGACCTGAGCTCTCCACCCCTGGCCTTGTGACCAGCCCCCCCCCCCCCCAGTGCTTCAGCCCAGGGCATCTGCTTGGCTTTGCAACCTCACACATTACTCAGTGCCGGGACACTTGTGAAATATGTCCCTGAGCTGGACACAGTTCCTGTACATTTTGCCTCATTTTATCTCGGAATGTACCTGGCAGCGTTTGCAAAGGGAAAGGAGGAGCGGAGAAGCAGCAGTCGGAGTAAAGGCGAGGGCCTGCAGAAGTGCGGCTTGGAAGAGATGGTCCTCAAGCAAGAATCCAGGCAGTCGAGGAGCTTAAAGGAACAGCACGATGGAAGGAGTTCTTCTCTTCCATTCTCCTGCTCACTTTCAGTTAATCTTAAGACTTCTGCATCGGGGGGGGGGGGGGGCTCCACCGTCAGACGTTCCCGTTTAGTTGTGAAGGTCTCCCCTTATTTTCTTCTTTTCCGCGTGCCGCATGCGCCTGAATATCCACAGGTCCAACTTCACGTGAAACCACCGGAAAGTCTGCATTTACTGCTGCCACAGGAATGTGAGGAACACCATGATGGTCTGGGCCTCACCTACCATATATTACCCTTTAAGATGCATGTAAATACATTGGCCAGGACAGGCGTTTTTCCCCCGCCTCCCCTGCGAGACGCATCGCCAGTCGCCCACGCAGAATCGCCTTTGTGAAGGAGATGTGACTGCTGGGTGGAGCAGGACCTCCTACAGGAGACGTCGTCCAGACCTTCTAAGGACACCCGAGTTCTCCTAAAGCAGATATGAACTCTTGGTCCGTAGCGCTGGGCTCTCTGTGGGCGCACGGTGAGGGCAGCTGAGGTACTTAGGCGTTAACAAGAGCAGCAGAGCTTGTTTGCCGGCTCGTGGTGCGCAGCCACAATACAGCGCAGTCACCATGTGGAAAATGCTGTAGAATAGAGGCTGTGAAGTGTCAAAGGCAGTGATACATCCCCCCCCCCCCCTTCCCTCCTCTCCTACAGCCATGAACCTGCTTGGACTCAATTGGCGGCTGCAGCCCTCAAATGCTCATGTGGTCAGCAACAGGCTCGGCACGCAATTGCCAAGCAACAGCGACGTGACAACATTGCCCTCTGGGGGCAGAGGTAAGAATGACGATTTGTTTCTATTTCCAGCAGCAGAAGGAGAAAAAAAAATATCCTCGACAGATATCAGTGTGGTCGGTCCTTCAGGCAGGATCTCAGTGAGTTGTTTGTGTTACACTCCATTAGCTACTCCTAACAACCTAGGCAATTAACCCAGTGAAAGTGTGTGTTGATTAAAAAACACAAAGTCAGATCTTTTCAGGTATTGTGACCCTTTGCGGTTCAGCGTTCACTCCTGCAGTGCTCCACTTTTATTGACACGCATGGAGTTTGCGATTGTGCATTTATGCGTGCAGCACCGCGACGGAGACGTGTAGCGTTGCATTTCAGAGTGCGTGTTACTTTTAATGCCGTCTCCCAGCCCCAGAGACGCACGCTTTGCCTGTCAAATAGTGCTGATGTTCTTTCTTTGTGAAAACACTCTCTAAATTTAATTTACTGTTTACTGGATTTTCGGGACGGGAGGCTTTTCTTGCCGGGCCCCGCATCTGCCAGCTCGGTCCACGGAGGGAGACGGCAAGTCTTTCGGGGGCCGTAAATTCCCTCCCGCTCCGTGTTTGGAGAGATGTTCGGAGGCCGGCGGATTTAGGTGGCGCGGCTGATGAAATCTGAGTAACAGGATCGTACCGGCATGGAGAGGAGCTGGGAATACGGGGAGAGAGGGAAGGAGCGGGTGGAAGGAGACAGGTTGATTTAAGGGCGCCAGGCTTTTTCCAGAACTTTCCTTCTGGGAGATGCTGCTTCCTCCCTTCTTTGCTTTTATTTTTTGGCTTTTCTCCCATTTGGTGCCCCCCCATGGTCATGCCTCCCCCCATCCTGGGTGTATATTAATGAGGTGGCAGGAGGAGCTTAGTATTAATGAGCTTTTCATGGATGTTTCTTTTTTTTGTTTTCTCACTATTTTTCTTCGGCTTTCCTTGTCTGGGGTTCAGTCCCCTGTGTATGTGTGACCTGATTCCTGTTGAATCAGGTGTTACAGAAACGCGGAGCCTCTCTCAGCTCTCCGTCCCCCCTCCCCGCCAACACCCCCAACAGCGGACGGTCACTCTGTTGGCAGAATGAGCCGTAAATAGGCGGATTAGAAATCAATGAACACGGCGGCAGGGAGAGCCTCATGCCCTTGGCCAGCGCCGCGCGACGTGATGTACTCTGTAAATCAGAATTATGGTCACATGATGCAACGATAGTAGGAATCAATGCGATGTTGTGTGTCATCCCAGCTCCAGCAATTCTTCAGAGGGTGGCTTTGCCAAAAGTAACTAATTCACGTGTTGTTGTACAGGGTGAACATAAGAAAGTCATGTTATTTCATGAGTTAGTTTTGGGGGTTTTTTTGGGGGGGGGCTGTCTGGGTACCACTGTTTCAGCAGTGAGACTTTCACAGTAAGCCATCTCACACAGGGATTGGGGTTATGACACAGGCAGTTCACACACGGTGAAATGTATGGAGGCAGATCCCTGCCCACTGGCCCTGAGCCCTGTGCGTGCGGAGATGCGGGTGTTTTGTGTGCATGCGGAGATGCGGGTGTTTTGTGTGCATGCGGAGATGCGGGTGTTTTGTGTTCATGCGGAGATGCGGGTGTTTTGTGTGCGTGCAGCGATGTGGATGTTTCGAGTCCATGAAGAGATTTGGGTGTTTCGTGTGCATGGGGAGATGCGGGTGTTTTGTGTGCATGCGGAGATGCGGGTGTTGCGTGTGCGTGTGGAGACGCGGGTGTTTCATGTGTGTGCCGAGATGCAGGTGTTTCGTGTGGAGATGCAGATGTTTCATGTGCATGCGCAGATGCAGGTGTTTTGTGTGAGTGCGGAGATATGGGTGTTTTGTGTGTTTTGTGCCTTTCCGTGACAGGTCACTCCCTCCCCTCATCTCCCGCAGGACCCTGGATGCCCCGAAACACCAGCATCGACACAGGTGAACTCGAGCTGGGCCGACGGGTCACCCAGGAGGTGCCCCCTGGAATGTTCTGGAGGTCCCTGCTGCACATCACCCAGGCACAGTTCCTCAAGTTCAATATCACCCTTGGCAAGGACGCACTGTTCGGGGTCTACATCCGCAAGGGGCTACCTCCCTCCCATGCGCAGGTGCCCCACCTCTCCGTACACTGTCCTGACACTGTGTTACTGGGTACAGCCCTTTGACTCCACATCCCCCAATTGTAAGTGTGGGTGACTGGGCTGTAACGGACACCGCCTTACTGGTAGAGCTGGCGGGTAATTTTACAAACCCCTCTCTGAGTGTCTGCAGCAGCATACGGGCTGTTAATCGACCACTGAAAACATGGACACGCCTCCAGGGTCACGGGTTCAAGCGCAGCCCGCTATGCATGTGTGTGGGGATGAACTCACCCTTCGAGACAGTTAGTGGCCCCATGAGACACGGGTGGGACGGCTGGTTGAATTGGGATTGAACCGGCTCGGCGAGCATATCAATAACCATTAAAGAGCAGAGCCGGTATCTCCCTGCCCTCCAGCCAGAAAGAGAATTTACCCTAAACTCCTAAATGGTGGTTATCAGTGAGCTGGGGGCCTTATCCCCCCAGCCCCCACCCCCTTGGTAGCATCCACACCCTCCCTGCCTCTCATTCAGCCGAGTCTGAAAAGTGTGTTGGTGTGGATCTTTCCCAGAGGGCCTGGTGGCCAGCGGCAGTATTTAGCAAAACTCAAGCCATGCATTTACGTGTGGCCCCCTATTGGCCACACAGAGTCACTGCACTCAGGGGCCCAAAAGTGACTTTTTCAGTCCCAGAAATGAGAAAGTGCCCCAGCTGATGGCATCCATGTGGACATGGAGCAAATCCCTGGCTGGCAATTTGATGGCATTGTGCCCCCACCCCCCTCCCCCGGACAGTATGATTACATGGAGCGGCTAGACGGCCGGGAGAAGTGGAGCGTGGTGGAGTCGCCACGGGAACGGCGCAGCGTGCAGACGGTGGTGCTGAACGAGGCCGTCTTCGTGCAGCACCTGGACCCCGGCAGCTGGCACCTGGCCTTCTACAACGACGGCAAAGAACGCGAGATGGTCTCCTTCAACACCGTGGTGCTAGGTGGGTCCTCGCTCTTCACGGTCCGCGATTCCGTCGACCTGTTACTGGGGGAAGATCTTCGAGAAGCTCTTGGAGCTCCTGAGCTAGTGTTTTCTTTTAAGCCTGGGTCCTGCAGTACAGAGTGAGGCAGAGGCCAATCGTCAGGCCAGGTCACCGATCCCTGGCGTGGAGAGAAAGACTGGGTCCGTGACCATGAGACTCGAGGAGCTCCGAGCTTCTTGTAAGCCTGACGTCATGTACAATTAGATGCCTAATATCCATACTGGAAACTGAGTGATCAGAATAAGTAGAGTTTGCACCGGAGCTCAGAAAAGTAAATAACCGGATTTTAAGAGGCTTTGAACCAATGTCCACTCTGCGTACTCAGTCCCCCATGGCTGTCAGCAGGACCCAGCTCTGATCTGTGGTTGCTAACCAACACTGACATATTCATGTAAAAATAGTAGGAAATGAAGGCCAAACTGGGGACGTGAACCAGGCAAAGGGGTGGGGGAGGAGCTTTTAGTGGTGGGGGGGGGTTCTGATTCCCTTCTCCAGCTCCGTGCTGAGCGATGTCATCCATCTCTCCTGACAGGGAGCTAAGTAGCACTGGAACAGAGCTAGCATGTTCCTGCCCCAGGAGGGGGGGGGGGGGGTGTAAGTCTTTCAGCCTACTCAGTTACCTAAGCAGCAGCACCCCCTGCTGGTAGACACAGGTCAAGCCCCCCCCCCATCAGCAGCTGGGACAGTGCTGCCCCCCCCAGTGACTGATAACTATCCTTCACGCTCCTGTGGTGGGTGAGGCGCTAAGGCGTGGGGTGACCCCCGCTTTTAGAGGTATCCAGACACACATAGGAAACCCGCGTGAGCAACCGGAGAAGGGGAATGGGATAAATGGGGATTGAGCTGGTGGGGCAGGCCTGTGACGGATGGCTGAAGAAATGTGGGCTCAATAAATATGCCAGCGCCACATAAGCGATGGCTCATTATCATATTATTATTATCCGACTCGAGCTCCCCATGCCTTCGCAGAATCCGTGCAAGAATGCCCCCAGAATTGCCATGGCAACGGCGAGTGCGTGTCTGGAGTGTGCCACTGCTTCCCGGGCTTTCACGGAATGGACTGCGCCAAAGGTAGGAGGCGGGGGAGGGAACCAGTCAGGAGGGAGGGGGAGATGAGAGGGGAGACCGACACCCGCTGAACTGCCCCCCGTCCCGCTGATTCATTGTTGCACTAATGCATTCGTTTTGATGCCCCCCACCCCCTACTGAAGCTGACTTGATCTGCAACATGGTACAAGCTCGGCGCTTAAGTCTTCCTGACAGGGAAAGGCGTGAAGCAGCCCTTCCTGGGCTGTTTTAGGGCCCCGACACACTGCCTCATCTCTCCCTGCTCATTAATAACACTGTTCAAACACTTAGAGGGCTGCCTGTCTGCCTGGGGCTGCCGGGGGCAGGGGGGGAGCATTTATCATTATTATTACACTCCTTGGACATGGAAATGTGCCTGAACATTACTGTGTCTTTTATTTAATTCCATCTGTGTGGCTCTTTCTCTCTGTCTCTCTGCCTTCCTCTCTGTCTCTCTGCCTTCCTCCCTGTCTCTCTACCTTCCTCCCTGTCTCTCTACCTTCCTCTCTGTCTCTCTACCTTCCTCCCTGTCTCTCTACCTTCCTCTCTGTCTCTCTGCCTTCCTCTCTGTCTCTCTACCTTCCTCCCTGTCTCTCTACCTTCCTCTCTGTCTCTCTGCCTTCCTCTCTGTCTCTCTACCTTCCTCTCTGTCTCTCTGCCTTCCTCTCTGTCTCTCTGCCTTCCTCTCTGTCTCTCTATCTTCCTCTCTGTCTCTTTGCCTTCCTACACTGCTTCTCCTCATCCCTCATTCTATACTTATTCTTCTCTTCTTCCCACCCTCCTTCTATCACTTCCCTTTACCCTACACCTCTTCTCCGCATCCCCCCACCCTCCTGATCCCTCTCGCTCCCTCCATCCTGTACTCCACCATCCTTTCCCTCCCTCCGTCTCTCCTCCCCTGCTTTTCTCCCCTCCAGCTGCCTGCCCGGTCTTGTGCAGCGGAAACGGTCAGTACGACAAGGGCGTCTGCGTCTGCTACAGCGGCTGGAAGGGTCCCGAATGCGACCTGACGGCCAGCCAGTGTGTCGACCCACAATGCAGCGGGCAGGGCACCTGTACGGAGGGCACCTGTGTCTGCAACACGGGCTACAAAGGCGAAAGCTGTGAGGAGGGTGAGGCCTCTTATCCGCGCCCGTCACACGTCATTAAGTGGCATTACATCACATGCTGCTCCCCTTAACAAGCAGGGCACTCAGCCATGGCAAGGGGAGAGGGTGTAGGAGTGCAGCAAAGCACTATGGGGAATTTATTAGGTAATGTAGATCAGCCTATTGATTTCATTAGTCAGGAGTGCAACCTCGACGTTTCATTTGCTCCCGGGTTTCTGGCACGTCCGGTTTATCAGGCAGAAAGACGTGTGGAAAACATTCCTGGAAAGGAGAGAAAAGGGCGACGTGATTAAAAACAGCAGACACTCAGAAAGAGGCTGGTCTGGGTACCCCCCCCCACCCCCTCCCCGTCATCCTGTTTATCTCTTCTCTGTCGCTCTTTTTCTTGCCGCTCCTGTTTTTTTTCCTTTTAACCCGATATTCATTACCTCCTAGTCACCCATCCAATTTACCTGCAGCCCGGGCGACACCTGAATCGATACCCGCAATCCGAATTTCTGCCGCATAAGCAGGAGTTGTTTCTATGGCCCCGCCTGAAGGAGCGCGGGAGGGGGGGGGGCAGGGTGGGGGCAAGGGGGGAGACACGGAAGGTGTTCTGTCACAGCCAGATAACATAATGGAAGCGAGGCGTGCTGGACAGGGTAGTCGAGGGCTTGCGGATCCACAAAATAGTTTTTCTTCGCTCGTGCGGCGAGATACCCTTGTCACACTGGAGGTCAGAATCAATCCTGGCACTGTGCCACTCCAGACGGGACGGCTCAGATCGTAGCGCTTCCGCCGCGATATATAAACCCTGCCATTTTATGTGCGTGATTTTTTTTGAAGCCCCGTGAGAGTCGTCCAGGCCGCTGCCGGGGGAATCCATCACTCGCGCTTTGAGGTGCCTGCAGATCTGCCCAACGGCTCGCCGACATTCACCTCACGCTCCCCGCCTTTCGTCTTTCCAGTGGACTGCCTGGACCCCGTCTGCTCCGGGAACGGCATCTGTGTGAAGGGGGAGTGCCACTGCAAGCCGGGCTGGGCGGGGCCCCTCTGCGAGGCCCCCCGCGCCCAGTGCCCCGACCAGTGCCACAGCCGCGGAGCCTACATCCCGGACACTGGCGTGTGCAGCTGCGACCCCAACTGGATGGGCCCCGACTGCTCCGTGGGTCAGCGTCTCGCCCGCCCCCCCGCGGCCCGGCCCGCCGTGGCTGTTCATCCTCGGCTCTTTCCAGATAAAATGCTGTGATCTCAGTAGCTCCGAAGGTCACCTTGGAGAGCAGGGAGGAGGATTTACTGCATGTGATTTTAGGCCTCCTGATATCTTGGGGGGGGGGGGCAGGCATGGTGGCCAGTGAAAGATGGATGGATAGATGCTTAGTTTGCCCATCCGTCATACAGCACGATGACACCTGTCATTATTCAATCCCCCGCTTTATGCACACGCTCAGCTCTTTAAGTCAGAGGCCCTGCTTCACTGTTCCGTACCTCTGAAAATAGGGAACCCTGAAAGCTATGTACCAGCATTTCGTTAATTTTAGCGAGGCTTTTATCCAAAGCAGTGTACTCTTTTGATAAAGCAGGGTCACTTGGGGGTTAAAGGCCTTGCTCAGAGGCCCGGAGGTGAAATCTGTCTGCCGATGCTGGGATTTGAACCCGTGACCTTCCGATCACAGGTTTAGCACCCTAACCCCCCTCCTCTGTTCTTAAAGGTAGCAGAACGTCTAAAGTCACATGACCACGTTCCTGGCTCTGCTGCTCTCGTCGGGTGCCTTTACTCCGACCGTGGTGTGCTGTATGCGTGTGTACACGTGTGTGTCTGAGCCCGTGTGCCTGTTCCGTGTCCCCCCCCCCCCCCCCCACAGAGGTGTGCTCGGTGGACTGCGGCGCCCACGGAGTGTGCATGGGCGGGGCCTGCCGCTGCGAGGAGGGCTGGACGGGCGCGGCCTGCGACCAGCGCGTCTGCAGCCCACAGTGCATGAAGCACGGCACCTGCAAGGACGGGAAGTGCCAGTGTCAGCAGGGCTGGAACGGCGAGCACTGCACCATCGGTAGGCAAACACACCCCCCATCCGCACCCAGCCAATCACGGCACTGCGGCCAGCCAATCACAACCTGACACCCAGTCAGTCAATGCAGCCAGACAATCACAATCCTACCCCCAGCCAATCACGACACTGTGGCCAGCCAATCACAACCTGACACCCAGTCAGTCAATGCAGCCAGCCAATCACAATCCTTCCCCCAGCCAATCACAACCTGACGCCCAGTCACTGCAGCCAGCCAATCACAATCCTACCCCCAGCCAATCACGACACTGCGGCCAGCCAATCACAACCTGACACCTAGTCACTGCAGCCAACCAATCACAATCCTACCCCCAGCCAATCACAACCTGACACACAACCAGAGGTGCAAAGTTCAGGTCCCAAGAGTAAAAATCCAGACCGAGGTTTTGTTTCAACCAACCAGTTGAGTACTCTGTGAATGTACCTCTTTATACTCAACTGGTTGGTTGAAACAAAACCTCGGTCTGGATTTTTACTTTCTGAATCAGAACTTTTCAACTCTGAGTTTTAGTTCTTTATATAATGATCAGTGGTGTTTTGAAGTATCGAGACATGCGTGCATTTCTGCTCCTCTGTAGTAACTCCCTGGAGGGACCAGCAGTAAATGTGCGTCACTGATAATTAAATGTATTATAGTTCACGGCCCACGTTTTTATTCCAGGGAGAAAGATAAAAGCATCAGGTTCTTCCTGTGAAACTGAGCATTACCGTGGCCCTGCTCGGCCCCCTCTGCGGGGCACTGCGTGCTGGGGTTAGGGTTAGGTTGCCCGGATCGCTCACCTCACATGTTCGGCCCCCTTTGGGTTCCAGAATGTTCCGCTGGGCGACTTCCTGCCTCTTCCCCTCTGTATCCCAGCAGGCTCTCCTGATCTGTGCCTTTTTTCTTCCCCTGAAATGCAGAAAACGTGTCACGCCCGTAATGCCCGTATCATCCTCACTGTCTATGTGATTTTCCCATGTTCGGTGACTTTCCACACTCATGTGAATTCCCTCACCCCCCCCCCCACCTCCCCATGAAACATGTTGTCTGAAAATCTGCATGTTTTGTCTTTAACGCAGACTATTTGGATAAGCTTGACAAAGGTATTGTATCTCTATCTCCCTTTGCCTCGCTTTGTGTTTTGATCTAGCTGGGCGCCTGTAGAACGCTTTCCCCGCCGGAAAGCGCAGCTGGTCACCCCTGTAGACGCGGTATTGTGCAGTGTTTTTCTGTCCTGTGCGCAGTAGATAGACTTGCCTGTTAACTAGTCCCTGTGTTTTATTGTGCCGATAACGCTGCTGTTGGTGGACATGGTCGTCTGGGTCCCACTACAGTCCTGCGCCTGGGATTTCAGGGCGGCGTCTCCATTGCACTGCAAGAAGCACCTGCATCACTGTTCCCTGGGTGGGGTCCCTGGGTGGGGTCCCTGGGGGGGGGGGGGGGCGGGGTTCAGTCCAGCCAGGGTCTGTGTTAACTGGCAGCTTGAGATGCAGTTTGAATTATTCCTGCAATTTCAAGTCACATTCGACAGAGTGTGTTTCCTGAAGACCTCAATTCATCTTCCAGTTTGTGTTAGGAGTAACTGCAGTGATGAAGAAATATAGAAGATTCTAAATATATTCGATTTCCCTCTTTAAAATGAATAAAGCAGTGTTCATTATTTAATCACTCATTCCCGTCCAACAAAACTGAAAAATCTAAACACAACTGCTATTAACATAATAATGTGCATGTATTTTATTAGACATTATATAACAAATGAAACCAGCAATACATAAATGTTCTTTATATTTCAAAACTATAGCAAATCCTCAGCAAACACATTCTTTATAAAGATTTAATATAGTAAAATATCTCATTGATTAGCATCAAGTTTCAGTTGTGCCTAATTAAAACCTCAGCTGGACTGAACCGCACCACACACTATCACCAGGACTGAGAAACACTAACACTCATCTTCCGCATCACGCAGCTCCTCTGCTCCCACCGTAAGGTGTGTATTTCACTGCGATTCACTGCATGTAAGCGCACGCGCGTGTGCCCGCAGCTTATACACGGGTCGCCTCCCGGTGTCCTCGGAGCTGTGGCTAAGCGACGATTTCCCTTCCCCTTCTCAGACTCTCGTGTTCGGCCGCAGCGGGGGAAGAGCTGGGAGCCGCTTGTTCTCGTTTGCAGTGGGGGCGGGGCGGGGGGGGGGGTCTACCACAGCAGTCCAGATGATGCAAAGCTAAGGAAAGAATATAAGCGGGTGGGGCCATCTCTGCAAAAATAATAAACCGGTGAGAAATATTACTGAGTTCGGCTCATTGTTAAATTTCATGAGTGTCAAAGTGGACGGACAGTGGTCTGACCGCCTGCTGTTACTTACCGACCAAATTTAGTCTTATTTTTATTTTCGCACTATGCACACACTTTCTCCAGTTATCCGATAGGATTCTTTCGCGCGATTTGCATAGACTTTTCCTGTCTTTCTGCTAATTAAAGCCCAAATCCAACCACTGCAAGTGCAGAGATTGCGCCCTCATATGGATTTACACTGGACTGAATATTGAATGATGATTGACAGTGATATCTGCGCGGCCGTTGCGTCCTTGTCCATGCATAAATTCCGCATGCAACGCGCTGGTTTTAACTAGCGGGTCACAAAACGGGCGGTGGATGCGCGTGCATGAAGGTGTAATGAGATTTATCAAAAGCGGTGATCGCAAACTGTAGGGAAGGAATTTTCAAATGTGTCACATCGTTATGAATTTTATTCCATCTTAATTTCCATTCATTTAGCTGCTGTCAGTCAGTACCATCTCTCAGTTCTGCTTGCACAAATTGAAATGCGTCTCACTTGATAGGCTATACATGATATGTTTTAGTGTGCTGGGGAAATAAGTGCTATCTACAAAACCTGAACTCTTAATCAAGAACGTGAATTTTTTTTTATGTGATAGTTTGTGTTTGAGTGTGTTGTGTACATTCATACGATAATAAATCCTATATCATACATGTACTCTCCTGTCTGAGAGAGTGAAGAAATCGTATATAGCCTTAAGGAACAGCATATTTTTCTTACATTAGCATGAACAGTTTTTGCACATGCAGTTACTAATAAATAGTAGTGGTGATACATATGAATATATATGCAGCTCTGGAAAAAAAAGAGACCACTCTATATTTTTTCTAATAAATCTGCATTTTTAAAATCCTGGTTTGATCCTGGTCCTGCTGGCAGAGGCTACACTGTGAGACAGGCTGATTCCAGGCTCAGAGTTTCTAAGACAGTGAAGCAGGAGACACTGACAATGACCAAAAACCAGCCAGGTAGAGGGCAGAGCTTTCTAATGCCAGAGACGACCGTCAACTTGTCCGACGGCGCCTCATAAATCAGAGGATGGCATCAAGTGACCTTCAGAAGGAACGGGAGACGTTAAGTGGTTATCAGGCTCCTAGAAGCAGGACTGAAGTCCCATAAAGCAAGGAAGAAGCCCTTCATTAATGAGAAGCAGGGAAGAACCAGGCTGGAGTTTACAAATGTATATTTTTCACATGCACATGCATTTAAAAATGAGTGAAAGTGAACATTTTTTTCATGGGCTCTTAATTTTTTCCAGAGCTCTGTATCACTACATGTAGCATTATGTATGTTATTAGAGTTTTTACACATAATTACGCTGGATGATTGTATGATGTGAAGCCGCTGATTAGTTACGCTGAAGACAGTTGGATTAATTGACTAATTGACAGTTTGATTAATTGACTCTTTCGTGCTTTGCTCCCCCCCCCCACTCCGAAAAACCCCCTCTATTTTAGGTGGTCTAAGGAAGCTGAGGCCATTTTTGGCAGCGAGGTGGGGGTGGGGGGGTTAGATTCCTGTCCGAAGGAGGGTGTTGGGTGTTGGGTATGGATTTTGTTTAAATGCTTTATGAGTATTTGACAATTGAAACTGGAAATTCAATACACGGTGCAACTGTCGCTAATTCAATTTTCTTGATCGATACGGGGGGGAAATCCAAGGAGGGCTACTTGCTCTGATATTCTCACAGGTCCTAGGCAGTGGGGATCAGATGCAAGAACATTTTTAATACGGCTCTGGGGTACATTTAGAACAGCCTTTGGGCTGTGCAATTTTATAAGCTGGAAAGGCTTTATGTTTTCAACGATCAGTACAAATACATCAAGGTTTTTCAGCATTTTTAATCTTTTTTCGTTCAGCAGGTTTTGGATCCGTCAGATTAACGATAAACATGTTGCTCTGCCCCACAGACGCCGTTAATGAACTTACCGGATTTCTTGGTTTTGGATCTGACCTGCAACAGCTCTCCACTTGATTTCCTGACATCTCGAATTTCATCCCTTTCTTTTTTTTTTTTTTTTTTTACTTTCTTTTATTTAAGGTAGCACAAATGTTACAGCGTAATGCCGGTGACGTTTTTGGTTTAGTTACCGCACAATAGCATTCCGCGCTCCGGCCTTCACAGACCAATCGGCCGCTGAACACAAAGCAACCACCAGTCTGCCCCCAAGTGCCCACTGCATCATCAGAGTCCGCACTAAATAAATGGACCTTTGTGTTTATCTTATTAAGTCCCAGCCAATATCAGACTCTCTCCTAAGTCATTGTCTCCATACCTCAGAAGAGGTTCTGGAGGATCGGCTCGCCGACCGCCACACATGCTTCTCGTGCCCCTTAATTTGTGAATCAGATGGAAGAAGCTTCCAGGAGGCGATTGCCCCTGCAGTAGGTTCCTCACCCACGGCTCGGTGTGTGGGACATGCCAGACCACGGTGTCTGCAGAAAATGTTTGTCTGTGGACGTCACACGACTGTTGGGGGAACATTAAATTCTTTGTGCCCTTCTGTCTCTCCTGTCCTCCCCCCCTCTCTCTAACCCCGCTCCCCTGTCACACCCCCACTCCTCCCCCCAGATGGGTGCCCGAACCTGTGTAACGGTAACGGCAAGTGCACCATGGGCCAGAACAGCTGGCACTGCGAGTGCGAGATGGGATGGAGGGGTTCGGGCTGCAGTGTCGCCATGGAGACCTCCTGTGCAGACAACAAGGACAACGAGGAAGGTGAGGGAGATGGAGGAGCATGGAGAAGTATGGAGGACCATAGAGCAGCATGGAGAAGTATGGAAGAGCATGGAGGACCATAGAGGAGTATGAAGGAACATGGAGGAGCATAGAGGAGTATGGAGGAACATGGAGGAGTGTGGAGGAGCATAGAGGAGTATGGAGGAGCATGGAGGAGGATGAGGGAGGATGAGGGAGGATGGGGGGGGGGCAGGTACATTGTCCCGTAAGGGAAACCACTGCAGGATCATAGCTCAGTTTGACTCCAGTCTAATTAAGGGCAATGAAGAGGTAAATATTACCACACATACATGTATGCAACCACCAGCACACTCGCAGGCGGGTGAGAAGACATCAACTCACAGGAATACTCAACAGCACACACACAGGCGGGTGAGATGACATCAGCTCACAGGAATACTCAACAGCACACTCACAGGTGGATGAGAAGACATCAACTCACAGGAATACTCAACAGCACACTCGCAGGCGGGTGAGATGACATCAGCTCACAGGAATACCCACCAGCACACACACAGGCGGGTGAGATTACATCAGCTCACAGGAATACCCACCAGCACACTCACAGGTGGGTGAGATGACATCAGCTCACAGGAATACCCACCAGCACACTCACAGGTGGATGAGAAGACATCAACTCACAGGAATACTCAACAGCACACACACAGGCGGGTGAGATGACATCAGCTCACAGGAATACTCAACAGCACACTCACAGGTGGATGAGAAGACATCAACTCACAGGAATACTCAACAGCACACACACAGGCGGGTGAGAACACATCAGCTCACAGGAATACCCACCAGCACACACACAGGCGGGTGAGATTACATCAGCTCACAGGAATACCCACCAGCACACTCACAGGTGGGTGAGATGACATCAGCTCACAGGAATACCCACCAGCACACACACAGGCGGGTGAGATTACATCAGCTCACAGGAATACCCACCAGCACACTCACAGGTGGGTGAGATGACATCAGCTCACAGGAATACCCACCAGCACACTCACAGGTGGGTGAGATTACATCAGCTCACAGGAATACCCACCAGCACACTCACAGGTGGGTGAGATTACATCAGCTCACAGGAATACCCACCAGCACACTCACAGGTGGGTGAGATGACATCAGCTCACAGGAATACCCACCAGCACACACACAGGCGGGTGAGATTACATCAGCTCACAGGAATACCCACCAGCACACTCACAGGTGGGTGAGATGACATCAGCTCACAGGAATACCCACCAGCACACTCACAGGTGGGTGAGATGACATCAGCTCACAGGAATACCCAACACACTGTTCCCCAGCACCCTTAAATCCAATGGGGTTATTATAATAATAACAATAATAATCCATCCATCCATTTTCTGCAACCACTTGGCCTAGAAGCTGTGGGCAGGGAATAAACCAGGATGGGGCGCCAACCCATCACAGGACACACACACATGCACACTTACGGGGCAATTTGGCAACTCTAGTTAACCTCAGCATGTTTTTGGACTATGGGGGGAAACCAGAGTACCTGGAGGAAACCCCACGACAGCTCGGGGAGAGCATGGGAACTCCACACACATGGAGCCGTGGCGGAGACCGGAACGCTGGTCCCAGAGGTGTGAGGGAACAATAACAACAACAATAATAACAATTTTCAACTGTTAAGTGTGATGTTGTGAAACCATAGTAATGAAATGAAAAGTTCAGACTCAGGTTGACAGACACTGTCTCCTGCATCCAGTGAAACAGCCACTGGCCTTTTCTCAGTCGTAAAGCATGCGACTGATGAATATTTTAAATAACTCTCCTCCTCCTCCGTCTCCTTGCCTTCTCATCTTCCCGTCTGATTCGCCTGTAGATCTTTGTTCTGCTGAGCTCTCACTGCAGGAACTCTCAGATTTACTCCTTGTAGTTTTTTTTCCCTGCTTTATCTGAAGTCTTTCAGAGACACATTTTGTTTTTATTTCCGTTCTGTCAGTATGGCGGGGTGTGGGTAACTCGGGGGCTTGTCAAGGGAGGGGGGCTGCATTTGGGGAGAGAGATTAAAAACAAGAGCCTTCTCTGTGCCTGAATGATGTCCTCTTTGACTTTGACAAGTTTTCTAAGTGTGTAACTGATGGGATTATTTTCTGATGCAAGAATTTTGCTGGCTACATGATTGCTGAAGTCAACACACTTAAGATAATATAGTGAAAATAATTAAGCATCAGTAGAATTAATAATTTGACGTAATATTATTTTACCAAAATAATGAGCCAGACTTGTTTAGTGTTAAATTGTGTTTGATGCTGAGTTTAATTTCATTTCCTTAAAATGACTGAGTTGATAATTAAATCAGTGCTTTTTCAGACTTGGTACACAAGACGAGTTACCCTGGCCAACGGTTAGGTCTCCACGGATCCGTCTGGCCACCTGTCATCTGTATCTCTTGCCTTTCAGATGGACTAACAGACTGCATGGATCCAGACTGCTGCATCCAGATTTCCTGCCAGACCAATCCGCTCTGTCTGGGGTCACGTGACCCTCTGGAGATCATTCAACAGACACAACCATCAGCTCAAAAAGTGAGGTCCTTCTACGACAGGGTGAAAGTGCTGGTGGGAAGGGACGGAACCCACATCATTCTCGCCGACAACCCCTTCAACGCCAGGTGACCCTGCCTTTAGCACCACCTCCTGGAGAGTCAGGGAAACACACCTCTTTCATGCAGAATTGGGTCTCATTTGCTTTGGGTCTTTGGCTGCTAAGCAACCCGCACAATGCAAGACCTCTCAGGATTTTTCTCTTGTGAGCATTTACAGGTAGATGATGGTTGACAGGTCATTCAAAAACAAAACATCTTTTGCTTTTCAAAGATGCGAATAAATATTTAATCGCGACAGAACCAGACACTGTTGTGCGTTGTTACTCAGAAAACCCAGCTTTTCAGTCATAACAACAGCGTAAAAGCGATCGGACCTGGCAATAACTACAGATCACCAAACAGAAGGACTCACGGGATTTGGTTTCTGAAGTTTTTTGTCAGACTTGATCGCTACATCCTTTTTTGTTGGGAGGTTCCTGGATAAGTGTGGGGATGTGAAAATTTAGAGTGATTGCACTGTTTTTGACTCACTGGCAGTAGCTGTAATTAGAATTATGGATTTAGGTACTATTTACACTGATTCTAATCACTGACGTGCTGCAAGCAGGGCTGATTAGACTGATGGATTATTTAAACACGATAGCACTGATTGGACCCATGGATTATTTGGTTTGATATCACCAGTTGGACCCATGGATTACCTACTGCTGATTGCACTGATCGTCTTCAAAGACCCTAGTAATTAATTCACTGCACAAGAAATAGGTACACTGAGATCATAACTGATAACACTCACAAGAGTGATGGCTGATTAGATTGATTATTTATGGCTGATTAGATTTATTTTGATAGGTCTGTTTAGACTCTTGGGTTATGTGCTGCGGTTATCACCAGTTGGACTTGAGGATTATTTACTTTTCAGTAGTATTAATTGCACTGATGAATTGCTGGGCATTGATAGGTCGCCCGGCGTTGACGACTTCATCTGATTGGCTCCTGTGTTTGTGGTCTTTCAGTCTGGCGTCTCTGATTCGAGGGCAGGTTCTCACCAAGGACGGGAGTCCCCTGGTGGGAGTTAACGTCTCCTTCGTGAAATACCCCCAGTATGGATACACCCTCACAAGACGGGACGGAACGTGAGTGACGTCGCGTGTCCTACATAACGCCATACCTTCTTCCTCATGGATCCTGACAGATTTTTTTATTGGCTTACACTTGCGCATTGTGTCACTTTTGATTTTCTTAATGCTATTTAAAGCAAAAGAAAATTTAAAAATCGCTATTCCTGGATTGTCTATGTTTCGTTTTACGGGAGCTAAAATATATGTTTGCACTCGTGTGGGAATACGATTAGTGAAACTAGGGAGAATCGTGCTGAAGAATGAGCAGCGTTCACTTTGAGTCGGATTGATTTGTAGCATTAGCTGTTTACCATCGTTAGCGGCTACTTGTTTCACAGTTAGTGATTAAGGAGGTTAACGAACCAAGCATTCCAATAACGTGGACCAAGTTGTTCCAGTAGATAAAAATGCAGGAAACGTTACCAATATTTGAGGAAAATATGGTAAGAAAAGGTGCGATTCCTGTAATCCTTGGTCTGCGCGCGTGTGAGCAGTGTGGGCTGATATGAGGCTCTTGTGAAGATTGATGGCCATCGATTATAACACTGACTCCTACCAAACTCACCGTTAGATGAAAGCTGGACCGTTTTTATTTCTTTAAACTTTTTCCAACAGAGGGCTGTTTAAAATACATAAATGTAATTCGCGGTGAATTGCTAATGACCATTCAGGCCAAGGCTATTTACATGAGGAACGGCCTTTTAAAGAACTTCAGATGAAGGAGTGCCAGCTAGTGAAATCCAAGCCTGCTGTATCTGAGGCATGCGGCACAGCAAATAGGCCATAGGCCGTTTTAAGGGAAAGGCAACAGTGAAGAACAAAACCCGATTGTTGCCAGGCTGTGTAGAAACACTGGATTATGTATGTGATATGTGGAAGGGAACTGCATTTGCATACAGGTAACTGGGTGGTGGTGGGCAAGGCTTATAATGCCCACCCCCCCCAATGGAACCAGGCCTGTTTTTAGCAACCTCTCTTTGAGGTTTCCGCTCTCACTCTCTCCCTCTCTTTCGCCTCCTCTTCCCCTCTCGTCCCCTCTTTCTCCCGTTACTCTGCCCAGGTTCGACCTCGTGGCCAATGGCGGGGGCTCCCTGACGCTGCACTTCGAGCGTGCCCCCTTCCTGAGCCAGGACCGCACCGTCTGGCTGCCCTGGAACAGCTTCTACGCCATGGACACGCTGGTGCTGAAGACGGAGGAGAACACCATCCCCGGCTGCGACCTGAGCGGCTTTGCGCGGCCCGACCCCGTGGTAGTGGCCTCGCCGCTCTCCTCCTTCTACAGCTCCCACCCGGGGGAGAAGCCCATCATCCCCGAAACTCAGGTAAGCGGGGGGTGATGTTCTCCTAACTCCTCCCTAGACACTGCATCTCTAGGTGTCTCTCAGCACCAAGAACGCGAAGATTGTACTTGTGGTCTCGGCAGGACCGGTCTTGCTAACTTGGGCCGCAATGAATTATGGGATTGGACATGTTTGGCAAGGATGCAACTGATGTGTCCTTGATGGCAAGAACGATATCTGGGGATACTTACCATCCTCTGTACTTCTGTTCTTAGTATTGGAACCGGTCTTCAGCGATGGAGAAATACACTGACTCGTCTCTCCCTCCTCTTCCTCTTCCTCGTCGGGCTGCAGGTGCTCCATGAGCAGGTGGAGATTCCCGGCACCAGCCTGAAGCTCTGCTACCTGAGCTCGCGGGCGCCGGGCTACAAGTCCCTGCTGAAGATCATCATGACTCAGGCACTGGTGCCCCTCAGCCTCACCAAGGTGCACCTCATGGTGGCCGTCGAGGGCCACCTCTTCCAGAAGTGGTTCCACTCGTCCCCAAACCTGGCCTACACCTTCATCTGGGGCAAGACGGATGCTTACGGCCAGAAGGTCTATGGGCTGGCGGAGGCTGTCGGTGAGTATTGCTGATGACCTGAAACTTCAATGCTTCCGTACAGCTCCTGGAATCCCGATTCATGTTAACATTTATGCCCTGTGAATTAATCATGTCTTATAATTATTGATTATGGATGGGGGTTGTATTTTATTATTATTTTTTGGAATGAAAAGATTGTTTTTGTACTTTCTAAGTTGAACGAAATGAATCCTCATTTGCCATTTGTACAACAGCAGGTAAAATAGAATGTTATTATTGACATTTCCCATCTTGCTCACAAACATGTGAGGTGAGAATGAACCTTGGGGTCGGGTTCATTCATCCAGGATCCTTGAGCATTTTTGGAGGGGGTGGGGGGAGAGGTTTAAGGGTCTTGCCCAAAATGGGTAGAGTGCTGAGATGTGGCTACTCTGCCAAGCATGGGATTTGAGCCAGCGACCTTCCGATCACAGGCGCAGAGGTCTGACCCACACACAGAGCGTAATTTAAAAATATATCCAGTCCAGTAATTTAGCACGTTAAACATGGGTATGTCCGGACAAGGAGAACAGCTCTGCCTCGCGAGCATTTTATGTCTGACTGTTTGTGTGTGTGTGAAAATGTTTAATTGTTGATATACCACAGCGCGCAGCGCACAACAACGAAATGTGTCCTCCGCATTTAACCCATGTGACATTGTGAGAGTATCGGCCCGCTCAGGACCCGGCATGGGGTTCTGGTCCAGCCTGCTCCAGGGCTGTGGGACAGGCAGAGATGCCAGGCTGCTGGATCCAGGGCCCTGAGAGTGAATGTGATACGAGCGCTGAACATGGACTGTGCCAGGAGCCGGAGAGCTGACGCTGTATAAATCATGTTCATTCATACATTATTAATCTGCCGTCCCTGAAACACGGGCTGGGCCTGGACTGCTGCTGTTTCGTGGGCACAAATCTTCAGAAAATGCCTACAAACTGCATAGACCTCGTTTTATTTTTTTATAATTTTTTCTTTTTGGTGGAGTGGGATTTGGAGTCGTCCCGTTGACTGAAAGCGACGGCCGCAGGGGAGTCTCTGGAAGTTTCTAGCAGAGGATTTGCGTGTGTTTCACTGTCTTTGTGTTGGCACTTTGTGAGAAGGATCTGCCGTTGAGCTTTGTTGGAACGAAACTAGGAATCCCGTTGATTGCATTAAATGCATGGCTGCAACGTATCCACGGAGATAGTGAGTGCATCTTGCACACGCTCTCGCTCCCCAGTGTCCGTCGGCTACGAGTACGAGACGTGTCCCAACCTGATCCTGTGGGAGAAGCGGACAGTGCTGCTGCAGGGATTCGAGTTGGTGCCCTCCCACCTGGGCGGCTGGTCCCTGGACAAGCACCACGTCCTGAACATCCGCTGTGGTATGAGCCGTGGCCCTCAAACCCCGCCCCCACACGTAGGCCAGAACGCAGGAGACTAGCCTGCGGTCAAAGCCACCGCTTCCCGAATTAGGAGAAAGTCCCGCATCCAAGAGCACCGTTGCATTCCACTGTGCAGCAAGTGCCGCATTTAAACGGTCGTGGATGGTGTTTATTCACCATTACTCACTTCCCCGGGTAATACAGTGCCATCTGGCAGAAAAAGACAATTAATATAAAAATGCTTAATCCTGGCTGCCTTTAAATGAGGCGCCGATTAAAAAAGACCCAAGCAGATGGGTTTGCCGTCCTGAATGCAGCCAGTGAGGTCATGCAACAACCCAAAATCGATACCAGGCAATTAGCGGCACAGAGTGCAGCATCACTGGTTTTGGTCACGTGTCGCATGGATGACATCACGCCTGATGACATCACGCCTGATGACATCACGGATAGCGACCGCTCTTTGAATGCATGGTTTAAATGCGGGCGTTTCCTAAAAACAGGGACTGCTGCTCCCCCTACAGGGATACTACACAAGGGCAGCGGGGAAAACGTCTTCGTATCACAGCAGCCGCCGGTCATCACGAGCATTATGGGTAACGGGCGGCGGCGCAGCATCTCCTGCCCTAGCTGCAACGGCGTGGCCGACGCCAATAAACTGCTGGCGCCGGTGGGCCTGGCGACCGGGATCGACGGCAGCCTTTACGTCGGCGACCTCAACTTTGTGCGCAGGGTGTACCCCTCCCTCAACACCACCGCCATCCTGGAGCTCAGGTGGGCTGCGGTGCCTTGATGGGGGGGGGGCAGGCAAGCACCCCCAAGAGTTGGAAAGACTGCAGTGATCTCTCACCTGTCCATGTAGCAGGTTCCTGCTAAGGGATCGTGTCCAAACTCACAGACCTGTATATAAGGGACACATTGTGTGCTGGTGTTTCTATGCCCCGTCTGTATTTTCTATGTCTATGATTGCATAGATATTCTAAGACACAGGTATTAGATCTCACCCCACCCAAAGAATATCCAGTGGGTTAGTTCTCTTTAAATAGCAAATATTTTTTACCCAGATGTTTGCTATTAATTTATATTGTCTGCCCATCTTTGTAGTTTGTTTTGCTTTAACTAACTTCTGTTTTTCTTCTCTATTCTTTGTCTTCAAGAAATAAGGATTTCAGACACAGGTAAGTCGTTCAGCTGAAGCGAGTTCAGCAGTCTCGATGATGACATCATCACGATTCATTGATTCTTCATGATCATTCATAGCGGCGTGTGGCCAGTGGCACGTTAGGGATGTTAACAAGTCCCTCCGTCTCACTTCAGCACTGACAGAGCCATGCGGTAATTCACTCATCATCGCGGCGTGGAATGAGGGGTGTCCCATTTCTGACGGAGCGTAAGGGAGCGTGTGTGTTTGTGCGACTTTTTCTTTTAAGGTGCATCTGGCTTTGTTTACCATCGTAACCATGACATTTCCTTTGATATGTATTAAGCTGTGCGTTTTTTTTTCCCCTCTGCTGGGGGAAATAAGCATAACCTTTCTGTACGGCGTTGGTAAACGGCGGTGGGAAGCGGAGGAAATGGGCGGGACTTGTCGGTGATGTCCGGCCTCTGTGTGTTTTTATTGCAGCAGCAACCCAGCACACAAGTATTACCTGGCCGTGGACCCAGTATCTGGGATGCTGTTCCTGTCGGACACCAACTCGCGGCAGATCTTCCGGGCGCGCTCACTTACGGGAGCGAGGCCGCTGTCGGACAACACCGAGGTGGTCGCCGGGACCGGGGAGCAGTGCGTGCCCTTCGATGAGGCCCGGTGTGGGGACGGCGGCAGAGCCGTTGAGGCCACCCTCATGAGCCCGCGAGGTGAGGCGTGGGGCGGGATTTAAGACCGGAGGCTCATTACATTAACGATTAAAGAATTAGATTAGAATCCACGGGTTGCGACTCTTCTGGTAGCTGAGCGACATCTGAGATCGTTTAATGAAATTAAAAGCGCGGCTCGGAAACGGCAGGGATTATCGCAGCTCTGTGGGGAATTTATAGCCCGGGTAAAAGTTCTCGCCTTTTGCCGGCGCGTGCCGATGCCTGCAGCTCGGCGGGTAATTTGCCGGTGTTAAGCGGAACGAGGAGAGCGACCCACACGTGTTTGTCTGGCCCCGCCGTCACCTGCCTGCGCACACCTGTCACGGCCCAGTCCTGCTGCCGGATGCTGAGCGTGTCAGCGCCTGGCATCCTGGTGCCATCTGCTTCCGCTGTACCTCCCGCCACCAGCCTGGGCGATCCCCCACGCTCGCACCCCACCCCCCTCACCCGCACATGACCCCTGCTTGTTACCCATCAGTCCACGCTCTCCAGGATTAACAGGGAAAGCGCAAGACTGTTAGCATGGATTCTTCCGAATACCTTGGTCTGGATGGGCTACAGCAGAGTAACCAGGGAGCGTATGGACCCCCAGCTTAAAAAAAAATGCTAGAATTGCCCCTTAATAAAGTGCTGCTTTACTGGGGGATGAATAATTCTGAGCCGATCGCGAGGTTTAAAGTGCCGAAGAGGCACATTAATCGATGACTCACCATCATTGTCAGTTGTGTCAAAACAGATTATTAACTGAAGATTGGATTTGGTTCCGTTCCCTTAATAAAATGCGCGTCCGTTTCGTTGGCTCACTGTGACACTCCAATGTAATTTAGCTTAATTAATTATTTATAGGCTACTTGTTCAAGGGTTAAGAATGACAAAAGTAATAGGAGATTAGAGGAAATAATGGACATTTACTGAATTCGCTGAGCGAAAGGGTAAAATCATTAGAAAAATTATTCAAAAACATTTTTCGATGTAGTTTCACCAAAATACTTGGAGGGCATTGGGGGGGAAATGAGAGACTCTCCACAAATGCATCACGAGTTCAACTGAAGCTTAAAAGGTTAATTAATCAAGGAGTATGACACCCCTGGCTTAGCGGCTTACAAACGTTACGCTGACAATTCTGCCCAAGCCGTTTCACTTCCCAGCCGAGTCTCTTTGTCATGGGTTCGACAGTGGGAAGCAGCAGGTCGTAGATGCAGTACAGCCGTTTAAACGCCGCTCTGCAGGACAGACATGCAGGATGCCAGTGAAGCTTTATGTAGCCCGACCGTATTCTCACTTTGGGATTTCCTTCTTCTGCACGACTTGATGTCTTGGTAATAATTATTAGAGTGTGTTCAAACATTGGCACAAACAGGCATAAGTATATGAATACACTGTGATTGTTGCACTAAGCCCCCAACCCCCACCTGGCCAGGAATCGCCGTTGACAAAAACGGCCTCATGTACTTCGTGGATGCCACCATGATCCGCAAGGTGGACCAGAACGGCATCATCTCCACGCTGCTGAGGACCAACGATCTCACGGCGGTGCGGCCGCTCAGCTGTGACGCCAGTATGGATGTCAGCCAGGTTAGTGCCGCCCCTCCTCCACTTCTCGCTCGATTATCCCGAGGAATCCGCCTGTAACGGAGCTCGTCGCCACCATCCATCTTCAGGTCCGCCTGGAGTGGCCCACCGACCTGGCGGTGAATCCCATCGACAACTCCCTCTACGTGCTGGAGAACAACGTCATCCTGCGAATCACCGAGAACCACCAGGTGAGCATCGTGGCCGGGCGGCCCATGCACTGCCAGGTGCCCGGCATCGACTACTCGCTCAGCAAGCTGGCCATCCACGCGGCGCTGGAGAGCGCCACGGCCATCGCCGTCTCGCACGCCGGCGTGCTCTACGTGGCCGAGACGGACGAGAAGAAGATCAACCGCGTGCGGCAGGTCAGCACGGGCGGCGAGATCTCCCTGCTTGCCGGCACGGCGTCCGACTGCGACTGCAAGAACGACGTCAACTGCAACTGCTTTGACGGCGATGATGGCTACGCCGCCGACGCCCGCCTCAACTCGCCGACCTCGCTGGCCGTGTCGCCGGACGGCACTCTCTTCATCGCCGACCTCAACAACATCCGCATCCGCGCCGTGCGCCCCAACTGGCCGCACCCGACGCCGACCGGCCAGTTCCAGGTGGCCTCAGCCCACGAGCAGGAGCTGTACGTCTTCGACGAGGAAGGCCTCCACCTGCAGACGGTGAGCCTCATCACTGGGGAGACGCTCTACAACTTCTCCTACGCCTCTGACGGCGAGCTAGCCGCCGTGGCCGACAACTGCAACAACACGGTGCGCGTGCGGCGAGACGGGGCGGGCCCAAGTGGCGCCGGACTGCTGCGCCTCGTCCTGCTGCCGGAGAACCAGGTGGTGACGCTGGGCCTGGACCCCGCCGGCAGCCTGCGCTCCGTCTCCGCGCTCAACCGCGAGGTGGCGCTGCTGAGCTATAACGGGAACACAGGTCTGCTGGTATCTAAGGCAGAGGAGACGGGCTGGACCACCTTCTACGAGTGAGTATGACTTTTCATAGTAAAACACAATCGGACACGATCGGCCATTTGCACGCAACTGAATTGTTTTTGAAGGGAAAAAAAAATGTTGCAATGCAAATTCAACAAAACACCGTGTTTGTGTTTTTTGTGTAGACCAGTGTAACCCAGCCCAGTCCTCAAGGACCCGCAAATTGTCCACATTTTTGCTCCCTCCCAGATAGTCCACATGCATTTTTCTTTGTTTTGTCACTGGAAGCAAAAATGTGACAGTCTGCGGGTTTCCAAGGACCGCATCGGGAAACAGCGGTCACATCACCTTAATTTTTAGGTATATTAAAATTGTCACTTGTTGCTCTGATTTAATGATTTTTTTTTACCATTTTCCCTGAACAGTAACTCTTTCCCTGGATTTAATTAAATGCTTTTGTTTATTGAAGAAATAAATAAAACTGATTAACGATCTCAGAGGCAAAATCGACAGTTTAGATAATGAAGCTGTTTTCAAGCTGGTTTTAAAAACAGAGGAAATTGATATGTTACAGTAATATGTTTGTAAGAATGAGTCCCCGGAAAGCCTTTGGTACGACATGAACAGATTAGCCTGAGATACGACGTAAAGCAGAGGTAATTCCTACAAAGCATCGGATTCACGCATCAGATTCTCTTTGTGTGAAAACAAATCTTGTTTCAAGCACCGTACCTCCTTTGATGGAGGCTGTTCCCAGTTGTTAGATGATCCACGCGTCATATCGTCATAACTCCACACGTCATATCGTCATTCCAATCCATCGTTCTTCCACAGTTTTGAAAGCATTGCATTTTAGCTATATTCCTGCCTATTGCTGTGCCACGTTACATGATCACATGACCAGAGTACATGGCTAATGTCATTGGCTGGATCAGAGTTTGTTGTAGCCATGTACCTCCTGAGTTAGGGGTTTGAATCCTTGGGGGGGGTGAACCACATTTTCGGTCCCCACAAAGGGAACTCAATTTTATAAAAAAAACAGTGACTGCAATCAAAAAAACGAAGATGCCCAAAATCGTGTATTTTGTTTGGTTCCTTATGGTCCAGGTTAGGGCTGGGTAGGGGTTAAGGTTGTCATTGCTGGGTTTAAGGTTTTTCCCATAGAAATGAACGGAGAGTCCTCACAAAGATATGAATACCGACGTCTGTGTGTCTGTGTCTGTGTTGTTCTCCCCAAGTCAGATTGGTTTCCTTCTGCAGTCCAAAAAAATGCAATTAGGTGAACTGGAAAATTGCCCAAAGTGTGAGTGTGTATGTACTCTGTGATGGACTGGCATCCTACCCAGAGAGTCTCAGCATTGCAGTAGATGGCGGGTGGATAATCCTGCCCACTGGCTCAGTAGAAAGTCTGTTACTAAACTGTAAAGCGTTCAGCCCTGTGTGTCTCTGGCTGACATTAGTAGTCGCCGGTGTGATAATTTGACCTCAGAGCTTGTTTTAATTCACAGCACACTGTAAAATCCTGAAGCCTCCATGTTTTTCCCATATTCAGCTCACAGGCTATATATTGCTAGTTCCTCTCCTTCTGCCACCTGTCCCTTCCTGCCTGCGCCTCATCCCTGATCTGACACACAGAGACTGTTAGAGCTCCCTCGCCGTGTGGCCCGATCGCGCACCAGGAGAGGGATGTGACAACCCGAGACAAACGTGTGACGGGCACCGGCTCCTCGCCGCCGACTCAGACCCCGAGCCCTGATCTTCCGGGTGTCGGGAGGGGAGCTCAGGCGTGTTCTGTCATCTCCACGGTGTGCAGGTACGACAGCGAGGGCCACCTGACCAACGTCACCTACCCTACGGGCGTGGTCATCAGTCTGCACTACGACATCGAGCGCTCCATCAGCATCGACATCGAGAGCTCCAAGAGGGACAACGACGTCAGCATCGTCACCAACCTGTCCTCCGTGGAGGCGTCGTATACCGTGGTACAAGGTGACGATCCAAACACTTATTCAGCTCTGTCACATATTTAAAAGTGAATCATATTTGGAAGCAGAACACCAGTTCAGCCAAGCAGCCCTGCTGAAGATCATGGATGGATGGATGGATGGATGACGGGCACCTGTGTGTCCCTGGCTCACAATAGGATGGATGGATGGATGGATGGATGGATGGATGGATGGATGGATGATGGGCACCTGTGTGTCCCTGGCTGACAATAGGATGGATGGATGGATGGATGACGGGCACCTGTGTGTCCCTGGCTGACAATAGGATGGATGGATGGATGGATGGATGACGGGCACCTGTGTGTCCCTGGCTGACAATAGGATGGATGGATGGATGATGGGCACCTGTGTGTCCCTGGCTGACAATAGGATGGATGGATGGATGGATGACGGGCACCTGTGTGTCCCTGGCTGACAATAGGATGGATGGATGGATGGATGATGGGCACCTGTGTGTCCCTGGCTGACAATAGGATGGATGGATGGATGGATGATGGGCACCTGTGTGTCCCTGGCTGACAATAGGATGGATGGATGGATGGATGGATGGATGACGGGCACCTGTGTGTCCCTGGCTGACAATAGGATGGATGGATGGATGGATGGATGGATGGATGGATGACGGGCACCTGTGTGTCCCTGGCTGACAATAGGATGGATGGATGGATGACGGGCACCTGTGTGTCCCTGGCTGACAATAGGATGGATGGATGGATGGATGGATGATGGGCACCTGTGTGTCCCTGGCTGACAATAGGATGGATGGATGGATGGATGGATGATGGGCACCTGTGTGTCCCTGGCTGACAATAGGATGGATGGATGGATGGATGACGGGCACCTGTGTGTCCCTGGCTGACAATAGGATGGATGGATGGATGGATGGATGGATGACAGGCACCTGTGTGTCCCTGGCTGACAATAGGATGGATGGATGGATGATTTGTCCTGTGAAAATGTTTTTGGAATTAGCCCAGCGATGATGTTTTTAGAAGACAGGACTGCATAAATCATTTAGCTCCAAACAGTTCCAGGCTCATTCCGTATGTTCCCTGCGAAAAGCTAATGTTTTTCAGTAGTTTGTAAGTGGAATTTTAATTCTTTGATTAGCCTAAATTTGTAAACACGCATCTCAGGTTTGTACTTGCGAAATCCCCATCTCGAATTTGGTTTTGCATTTGAATCGATGGCTCGCAGAACACAGCGAGACAACATGAACACCTGCCGAGGCCCACCTACGTAAACACACCCCGTCACTCTCTACCAGACTCAAACAGCCTTTGATGCCAGGGATGGCGGCGATGCCAAACGCTCATTTTCAATTTCTGCTCTGTAACTTCGTGATGACACGGGGGTTTCGAGAATTATGAGAAACTGCCTCCGGGCGTCAATAAAAAAAAAAATATTTGCATATAAAGCTGGCTTCCTGCTCTGAGCTCACAGCTCTCTGCACATTAACAGCCAGAGAGGACTCCCAGCATGCAATGAGCCTGTCCCAAAACTTCACTTTGTTTTGAAGGACATGTTGTTTAATTGTGATACAGCTGTGGCATTTGCGGTACATTAAATTCCTTAAATCCATTTTATTAGCTAATGAAATAAATGCTGGTTTTCCTTATTTTGAGAGACGACGAGAGTGAATTCCAAGTATTTAATTACATCACAATTACAGAAGCACTCGGCAGAGAGTATAGACAGGATCAATTTTAGTTTAGTTTGAGAACATCTGACGTAAAATGAAGCCCACTCTGCTTTTTCCGGTCTCCTCCCCCTCGCAGACCAAGTCCGAAACAGCTACCAGTTCTGCTACAATGGCTCGTTGCAAGTGATGTACGCCAACGGGATGGGCATGAGCTTCCACACGGAGCCTCACGTCCTCGTCGGAGCCGTCAGCCCCACCATCGGGCGTCGTAACATCACGCTGCCCACCGACAACGGCCTCAACTCCATCGAGTGGAGGCTCCGTAAGGAGCAGGCTAAGGGCAAAGTCACCGTGTTTGGCCGGAAACTGCGGGTGAGTAGGGCGGGTTAATCTTGGCACAGCTCCACTGATCGCTATACGGAGGGCTCCACATCTCTGGGTATTATTGTGGCGCTGGTTTGATGACTAGTCCTTCTGTTTAGAGGCAATGAGGTATCCAGTAATGAGTTGGGGTTCCCTCCGCAAACTCCACAGGCTCACGGAAGGAACCTGCTCTCGATAGACTTCGACCGGAACACCCGCACAGAGAAGATCTATGATGACCACCGCAAGTTCATGCTGCGCGTCATGTACGACGTGCAGGGCCGGCCGGCCATGTGGCTGCCCAGCAGCAGTCTGGCCGTGGTCAACGTGTCCTATGCACCCAACGGCCAGCTCCTAGGCCTGCAGCGGGGCAGCATGAGCGAGAAGAAGGAGTTTGACTCCCTCGGACGCATCATCTCACGCTCCTTTGTAGACGGGAAGGTGTGGAGCTTCAGCTACTTGGACAAGGCAAGTTTTAGCTGTTAGTCTTTACAAAGCCTTGACTAGCTGGTATGTGAACATCTCAGCTATGATGATGATGTCTCCCTGCTATTTTTTTTTTTGCAGTCCATGGTGTTGCTTCTTCAAACCCAGAGGCAGTATGTCTTTGAGTTTGACACCTCTGGTTTCATCACTTCCGTCACCATGCCCAGCATTGCTCGGCACACCATGTCCACCCACGTCTCCATCGGCTACATCCGCAACATTTACAATCCACCAGAAAGCAATGCCTCTGTCATCCATGACTTCAGCCAAGATGGACGGCCGCGGGCCACCTTCTTCTTAGGCACCGGCAGGAGAGTCCTTTACAAGTACGGCAAGCTAGGCAAGCTGTCTGAGGTTCTGTATGACAGCACAGCTGTCACCTTTGGCTACGACGACACCTCTGGTGTGCTCAAGATGGTCAGCCTGCAGAGCGGCGGCTATTCCTGCACCATCCGCTATCGCAAGATGGGCCCGCTCATTGACAAGCAGATCTACCGCTTCTCCGAGGAAGGGATGGTGAACGCCCGCTTCGACTACACGTACCACGACAACAGCTTCCGGGTTGCCAGCATGAAGCCCGTCATCAGCGAGATGCCACTCCCGGTGGACCTGTATCGCTACGACGAGATCTCGGGCAAGATCGAGCACTTTGGCAAGTTCGGCGTCATTTATTATGACATCAACCAGATCATCACCACAGCCGTGATGACGCTCACCAAGCACTTTGACACTCACGGGCGCATCAAGGAGGTGCAGTATGAGATCTTCCGCTCCCTCATGTACTGGATGACTGTACAGTACGACAGCGTGGGCCGCGTCATCAAGCGGGAGCTCAAGATCGGCCCGTACGCCAACACCACGCAGTACCGCTACGAGTACGATGGCGACGGCCAGCTCAGCGGCGTGAAGGTCAACAACTGGTCGGCATGGCGCTACAGTTATGACCTCAATGGCAACCTGCACCTCTTGAACCCTGGGAACAGTGCTCGCCTGCTGCCTCTGCGCTACGACCTGCGGGACCGCATCACACGCTTGGGCGACGTGCAATACCACATAGACGAGGACGGCTTCCTCAACCAGCGCGGCACGGACTTCTTTGACTACAACTCCAAAGGGCTGCTGGTACGAGCCTACAGCCGAGCCTCTGGGGGTTGGCGGGTCCAGTACAGCTATGATGGGCTGGGCAGACGCGTGTCCAGCAAGTCCAGCCTGGGCCAGCACCTGCAGTTCTTCTACGCAGACCTAAACGACCCGACACGCGTCACCCACATGTTCAACCACTCCAGCTCGGAGATCACCTCGCTCTACTACGACCTGCAAGGCCATCTGTTCGCCATGGAAGTGAGCAGTGGGGAGGAGTACTACATCGCCTCGGACAACACCGGCACACCCCTCGCCGTCTTCAGCAGCAACGGGCAGATGGTCAAGCAGCTCCAGTACACGGCTTACGGCGAGATCTACCACGACTCCAATCCTGAGTTCCAGCTAGTGGTGGGCTTCCACGGGGGGCTGTACGACCCTCTCACCAAGCTAGTGCACTTCACCCAGCGGGACTACGACGTGCTGGCGGGCCGGTGGACTGCACCAGACTATACCCTCTGGTCGAAGATTGGCAAGGAACCAGCTCCTGTTAACCTCTACATGTTCAAGAACAACAACCCGCTGAGTGACGTGCTGGACATCAAGAACTACGTCACAGGTACCGTGGGGGGCATCAGTCCACTTATAAAAGTAGCTTCTGATACACACTCACTACTGTGGCTATATTTTGCTTAATTATTTGTTTGAATAATGAATTAATAATGCATTATAAAAATTATATTCATGTACCATTTCAATAGGCAATGTCTTTATATAGTGCCTGGTAATGGACAATTTATTCTTTGGGAAATCTGCATATTGTGCATATTCTTACTCATGTGGTCGTGCTCGGTGTGAGAGCTTATCTCCATTTAAGGATGTTCTCACGCCTCTCACCAGCATCGCGATTATCTCATATTACAAATATGTTGTAGATAAGAGCTGTAATCAGCATCTGAGGAGGGTCTGAGCAGCCTTCCCCTGTCTGTGTGTGGTCCTGTATGTATTACATCATGGGGACCAGATGTCCCCACAATGTGATTTAAAAAAACAAAACCTGTCTTTCCGGTTCTGAGAAGGGGAAACTCAGTTTTATAAAGATTTGTGACTGCAATCAAGAAACTGAAAATGGCAAAAGTCTTGTATTTTCTTTGGTTAGTTAGGGTTAAGGTTACGGCTGAGTAGGGGTTAGGGTGTGTGTGTGTGTGTGTGTGTGTGTGTCCCCAGCTCCTCCTGCTGGCCACCTCTCGCCCTCACGTCCCCACCCGTCTCCTCCCCTTCCCAGATGTGAAGAGCTGGCTCGTCATGTTCGGCTTCAAGCTCAGCAACATCATCCCCGGCTTCCCCGCACACACCTCCTACTTCGTGGAGCCGCCCTTCGAGCTCCTGGCCGCTCAGGAGTGCGAGAATGCTCAGGTGAGTCCCGTACCCGGGGAAGCTCCAGAGGGCCGTGTAGTAAGATGCCATTGAAGATGGTCTTCAAATGTATGTACTGGTGTTAGATGCTATATGTACCAGGGGAGTGTGGCATGTGCTGTATCCTGAGCTATGTGCTCCTCAGGACCAGTGATGCCTCACCTCTGCATGTGTCCCTCTCTCCCTGTCTCTCTGCCCCCACACTCCCCTCTCCTCCATCCTCTATCTTTTTCTGCCCATGTACTCATTCTCCTCTTTCTCCCCACTCCATCCAATCCCCCGCTACACCCTAACTCCCCCATCCTCCAACCATACTCCCACCTCCTCCACCCCTCATTGTCCGTATTCCCCCTCCTAAACCCCTCCTCCGCCCACGCTCCCCTCCCCCGCAGCTGATCACAGGCGTGGAGCAGGCCGCAGACCGACACAACAGAGCCTTCATGGCGCTGGAGGGGCGGCTGCTGAACAAAGTCCGGCGGACCAAGCAGGACCAGCCGGGTCACTGGTATGGCACCAGCGCGCCCATCACAGGCCGGGGGGTCATGCTGGCAGTGAAGGACGGCAACGTGATCACGGGCGTGTCCAGCGTGGCCAGCGAGGACGGCCGCAAGGTGGCGCAGGTGCTCAGCGGCGCCACCTACCTGGAGGGCACACACTACACACAGGACGGCTGCGACTGGCACTTCTTCATCAAGGTGGGCTCGGTGGACGGGGACCTGCTGGCGCTGGGGCTGGCCAATGGGCACAAGACCCTGGAGAGCGGCGTCAACGTGACGGTGAGTGGCCGGTCCCGGCGCGGGGCCACAGTGGAGCTCCGCGCCGGGGCACTGTGCCTCAGCATGCGCTACGGGCTGGCGGCAGACGTGGCGGACAAGGAGCGCACGCGCCTGCTGGAGACGGCCCGCCAGAGGGCGCTGTCGCAGGCGTGGACGCGCGAGCAGCAGCGCGCCCGCGAGGGCAAGGAGGGCACGCGCCTGTGGACAGACGGGGAGAGGCAGCAGCTCCTGAGCGCGGGGAAGGTGCAAGGCTACGACGGCTACTACGTGCTGCCCGCGGAGCAGTACCCTGAGCTGGCCGACAGCAGCAGCAACATCCAGTTTCTGCGACAGAACGAGATGGGCAGGAGGTAACAGAGCACAAGCCAGCCGTACTTTACTCTCCTAAGGAGAAGAGGCGCAGGCACTCTGACAGCTGCAGGGACTTTTCAAAAGGGAAAAAAAATAATAATAATAATCATAAATAAATGAATAAATAAAATTCACTGGCTACCACAGGCAAACACAAATTACAACCACGAAAAGCAAACTTGTAGGCAAAGCATTTGGGAAGCACTGAGGTGTGGAAAACAAACAGGACAAAAACTTTTTCAAAAAAAAAAGGGGGAAAAAAAAAAACCTTTTTTTAAGAAACTATTTTTGCCCCTTTTCGGGGGTTTTGGGAAGCGAGAGGCAGTGGGTGAGATGCCTTGACGGATCTCCAGGACGATGGGACAATAATGGACCAAGCGCAGAACGAGGTGAGGCCTGGATTGGTCTGGAGGAACAAAAAAAAAAAAAAGTGGAAAAAAAACATCACAAAACACGTGACTTAATCTGAAGGAGCAACAATCAGTGTCATTTTTAAAAGCATCTGACCGGGTCTGAAGGTCCAGAGGGCGCCCATCAAAGCGGGGGGGTCGGTCTGAAAAACCGCAAACGACATTAAAGTTGTGGGGGTTGGTGTGCTAGTGAACCGTGTTACTATCTTAAGGATCAGTACCACTGCCCACAACTATAAATCACGGTCAACTCTCACAAAAAAAAGAAAAACCACACTACTTTGAAGTCTGTCTAAAAAGATTCACTGCAAAAACATTTTTTAACTTTAAATATTCAAAATTGTGGCTATATTTGCAGTCAAATTTACCATAAATGGTTTTCTTCTTTTTGCCTTTGGTGAAGGTGCAATGGTCATTACTTGAGCACTTAATGTACAGTTTAACCCGGAAATAAATCCTCAATGAAGAAAGAAGTAATAAGAACCATTTATTTTTTTTATGTTTACTGACAGCTATTTATTGTTTTGTGTTCTTCGTACTCTATGACAATCATTAAAGAGTCGCTTATATTATTTAATGACCTCGTGGACATATGAGTTTTTTTGTTTTGTTTTATTTTCTGGGACGCACAGATTCATGACAGTCTGCCTTTATTTTAATTTCCTGCCAGGCAAATTAGTCACAAACAAAAAAAAAAAATATGTAAAGTGTTTTGAAATCGTTTATACTTTCAATAAAGTCTTTGAAACTGTGAAACCTGTTTTTCTAAATATAACTGTATGTAAGTGTGTAGCTATCTATACACTACACTGTAGAACACTTTTCAAGCTATCGAGTTTTGTGCACTGATGATTTCTGACAGGAGCTGGTTTATTATGGGATGTCCAACCAATAGCTGCCATTACTACTATAAAAATGTGACGTTTACTTCCAATAAACAAAATATTAAACGTTGCAGTTTGTTTCTTTGAACTGAGGTTATCTACATACTGTATGTTGCTGATTAAACTTGGGGGACACGATCATAAATAACATTTTAACGAGGCGGATGTTTACATTGGTTGAGATTAAGCACTATGCGGTTTTCCTGTCCTGCATCATTAGCACCTGGCATACAGAAAATGCCGGAAGGGATTCAGAAGTGCAGCGAGGTTTTGCCACACATTCCAGAGATGTTTACTTGCAGTGCAGTAGAACTATTGCTGTAGGTGCTTTCAACCGTTCACAATAAATGCCCATCAGGCAAAACAGCAACAAGATCTTCAGATATCTTTGGAGAATTAAATTGGCCCTCAGGACTGAACGAGAGGGGATTTTTAGTTCGTAGGAATTCATGGACAAAAGTGACAAAGTGATATCGGCTTGCTAAGCCAGTTCCCCCCCAGAAGATGGTGCACTAAGCCACCTCTGTTGCATAATAGGCACTGACAGGAGGAGTGTAAGAATGGAAAGGGCGTCTCGACACGGGGTTAGCAGTCAGTCACATCAGCTGGGGGGGGGGGGAATCCACTGAGGTCACAAATGACTCTGCAGTCTGTAACTGGGTGGGAAAGAAAACCATCAATCTTGTAGAAAGTACTGAGCTACCAGCATAAACAGCCAAAAGAAGAGAATATGTATCAGACTGAAAAGATGGGAGGTGATAGATTACGCATCCTTTGTCATTCTAGTTTTATCAGATCATTTATCAAATACACCAGGCGACACGATAGCGCGGTGGTTAGTACCATCAATTCACACCTCTGGGACCAGGGTTCAAGGCCTCTGCAGGTCCCCCCCGTGTCATAGTCCCAACAGTCCAAAAACATGGTTTGGCTAATTGAAGTTACCAAACTGTGAATGGTGTGTATGGCCTGCCTTGGCTCCCCATCCTGGGTCGTTCCCTTCCTTGCACTTCCGGATCCACCCACAACCCTGAATAGGACAAGCGGTTTCAGAAAATGGATGGATTTTATCAAATGCTTTCAAAATCCCCTGGTACAAATCCCCCACCACCGACCAACAAAAGGGTATGATGTTGCTGAGACAATCATGTTTGGAAGAATATTTAATGAAGAAACAATTGCGAGCAGATTCCAACAGAAAAGTCCCGTAAGATACATTGGTTGAATTTTGTCAGCCAAGTTAAAAGTACACTGATTTTTGACTGGAGTGTCTTAATGGAATACAGGTTTAACTACAGGTTCATTTCAGTTACGTGTTTTACATGTATTTTCACCAGTGTTTTCAGAAGTAAAAAAATAACAGTTTTCGATTCGCACAAACAAGGCAAAGCGTGTTGCACGTAGACCAAAAACAGTCAAGGATTATTTAACTGTACCATACATTCTTCTTAGTCACCTTAAAAATACTGATCAAACACATTCTTTCTGCTCAACTCCTATCTGCAATAATCCCAGATTACGATACAACAGCTCTTTTCACGCCAGATTTCTCGGGAACCTCAGTGTACCATCTAGGGTCCAACAAAGTCAAATACGAAGATGCCTTTTGTAAAGCTTCCAGGCTTGATTTCGGTAACTTGTGCAATTAATCAGAAACATCTGCAGCCTGGATAATAAGCCGTTATTAATGATTAATTATGATTGACGCTAATCACGCTGACTAGTGACAATTTCTCTCCGCCTTACACAGCTGGTAGCTAATTTATACCGATTTCCATTGGTACTGTCGAAACTGTAATTCCTGCATCTCAAACAGCATAACGCGTCTTTGCTAGTTTGTGCTTTGTTCTTCCAGTGCGACAGATACGTTTATTTCACTGAGTGTGTGCAGCACAAGACAACTAGCTTCTCTGCCGACAACGAACACCAAGTTTCTCAACAGCTGTAGGCTGACCTTTAAACACTTAACCACGTCACTGCCTGAGTTGGACCCGGGGCACAGAAAACATAACGTAATTCTACCTACTAAGGAAAACGGAGGCCCCCCCTCTCAGTCCAGGCCACTGTTTTTGTGGAAACTAAGGCGGTTCAGTAGTAGCTGGAGCCACAGCCAACGATGCAAAAACAAATAAATTTACAAATCCACACAAATCACGACTGATTTGCTCATTGAAATGAAAGAGGAAGAAAATAGGAGCTGAACACTTTCAAGAAAACCAGGAATCGGAGGCCACCGGCGTCAGGGCGAGTCTCGCCGCTGTGGTCCCGAGGACGTGCATGTCACCGCCACTGGCTGGCCCCTCAGTGGAAGACGGTTTGGCGCCAGCGCTTGTCGTACAGGAAGGGCCAGAGACTGTCGCGCACGGCCACCTTGAAGGGCGTCGGCTCCACCCCCAGGCCCAGCGACTCGAGCCGTGAGCACTCCAGCTGGGCATTGTGGGGTCGCTGGGCGCCTGCCCCCGCAGGCTGCTCCGTCAGCTACGGGAAGTGGCGGGAAGGGCAGGGAGAACAGAGTGACAGCAACAATGCAGAGCACCTCCTAAAGTCAAGGATACATGCAGGACCAGGGAACTACAGGGCACAGAAACTACAGGGCACCAGAACTAACGGGCACAGGAACTACAGGGCACAGGATCTACAGGGCACCTGAACTAACGGGCACAGGAACTACATCTCTAACCTCCAAGCTGCCTGCTGCCCCAGGTACAGGAATACAAATTACGTAACGTACACCAGCGCCAGGCAGTCCATGCGGCACGGAAACACATGAGCAGACTGGACCATCGTGTTAAATTCAAATGTGACACACTGTCTAACAATGCACACAGGGAAACGTGAACTAACATCTAATTAATGTCTCCATTCACGGCGCCATCAAAGAATTTGGATCTGGAAGGACGTTGCCAGAAATATACCGTAAGATTAAGGCAAGTGGTGGATACTTACAGACTGCTTCATTATTTGACAATGAAAAAAACACTCTTTCAATCACAAGCGCTATGTCACATGACTCGGGGGGGGTGTGTCTCTCACCGGTATCAGGTGACTGCTGGGCAGGTTGAAGGCGTCCGCAATCGCACAGGCCATCTCATACTTGGTCATTTGCTCATTGCCTGAGTAGTGGAAGATCCCTCGGAGGGAGGGGTCCTGGGTGGGGGGCAGGAAAAGAAGGTTTACTAAGCAATTAAATGCAAGTATGCAGTTTTTTATGTGTGATATTAATTGCACTCTATTACGAGTAATAGTACTCCTAGTCAATATGTTCAAAAGTTAAACTTCCAAACGTGATTGGTTTTGGAGTCGGGTTATTTGTGGGCGGGGGCTTGGGGCTTACTTGTAGCCTCCGCTCGGCCATGAGCCGGCAGACGCGTGCCACGTCGTTGACGTAGGTGGGGAATCGCTGCTGGCAGTGGTCCACGGTGCAGCTCTCGCCCCCCTGCTGCACGCGGTCCCACAGAACCGTCACGGCGCTCTCGTCCACACGCTCCACCTCACCGTACAGGACGGGAACCCGCAGCACTGCCACGCCTGGGGGGGGGGGGAGGTCACACAGACATAAATACAACACTGACAAACATAATACTGTATTACGCAGTCCGACTTACCGACAGATCGGACTTACGAATGTACTGGCATACAGCCCGTTATATAAAAAATTTGTGGCCTACTTTATTAAATACGATGGTCTACTTCGTGACACTCATGAAAATACTACGTGGTTTCAGCGGTTAATCAGCTCGAGGTACAGATCAGTACCGTTTGTAGCTACTTTCATTATTACTGTACAAATACTATAATTACTATTGTTATGCAATATGCACAGTGTTATTTTTCCGACTTAAAGACAGACTTGGATCTTGTTTATAACCTGGGAATGACCTGTATTCATTATATAATGTAATAATATGCTATGCACACGCACGCACGCACGCACACACACACATACACACACACACACACACACACACACAAACACAGGAGGCTGTATGACTAGATTTGGTGAATTTACAATCGACTTGCTATAGTCCCAGCAAGGACAGATGATGAGGATGAGGATGATGATGGTAGTAGAGTATCTCACAAGCACCTGGGTTGTGGCTCAAGACCTCGCGTTCACCCTCCAGCTTGGACTTGCCGTACAAATTCAGGGGATTGGGGGCGTCGTTCTCCCCGTAGGGGGGGTTGCGGCCATCGAACACGTAGTCCGTGCTGATGTAGATGAGGAATATACCGGCTGGAGGCATGGAAAAAAAGAAAAGAAAAACAAACCACAAGATACGGTCAAAAGTGGGATTTTCAGTCAGAATACAGGGAGTGATCGACAGTCAACTATCCTTATATTTCTCTATGCACAAAAGTTTCATTAAGAATCACGTTTAATATTTGCTGTTCTTAAATAGCCGATTCTAAGTTACATAGTTCGCCACCATAATCAGTAGATCACACAGTGACCACTAGGGGGCAGACAGAACAGATGAGTCACCAGCCACGAACGAGAAGAAAAGGCGGCTGTTTGCTCCCACCCACCCGACTCTTTCGCCAGCGTCGCCGACGCGTGGATGTTTAGGTTCATGGCTGCCTCTGTGTGCCGCTCGACAACGTCTGGCCTCCGTTCAGCGGCACAGTGAACGATCACATGTGGCTGGAGGGGGGGGGTGATCACAAGAGAAAACATCTGGCGCAGTGACAGCCACCCACAACAAGCAACAATCACTGCTAACATTAATATTGATTATTTGCTTCTGCTAATAACAATCATCCTCATCAAGAGGCAGCGGAAAGCCTCAATGGGCAGCAATAATCATTCATTCATTCATTCATCCATCCATCCATCTTCTGTACCCGTTTCCCCTGTTTAGCGTCGTGACGGTCCGGATCCTGTCCCAGAAACTTAGGGCACAAGGCAAGGAAAAACCCAGGATGGGGTGCCAACCCATCACAGAACACCTTAACCCCTACCCAGCCCTAACCTTAACCACAACTAACCAAACAAAATACGAGACCTTGGGCATTGTTAGTTGTTTGGTTACAGTCACAGATTTTTATAAAACTGAGGTCATCCTCGTGGGGACCGAAAAATATCCCCACAAGGTAAAAAGTTACAGGTTTTTACCACATTGTGGGGACGTCTGGTCCCTACAATATAATATAAATGTGACCACATACAGACACACAGATCATTCATACACACATTCACAGATAGCACAACAGCTGCAACCTCAGCATGTCTTTGGACTGTGGGGGGAAACCGGAGTACCCGGAGGAAACCCCACGACGACACGGGGAGAACATGCAAACTCCACACACACGGAGCCAGAGAAAAGGGTAACATTATTTCCTTATACAATTCAGATTACAATACAATGTAGATTTATATAACATTTCTCACAACACAGTTGCTCCAAAGCACTTGACAAGAGTGTGTGGCACTATATTATTAGCTCGTAGCTCTGGGCTAAGGACTCCTACTCATCTGCGTGTGGAACTTGCATGTTCCCCCCGTGTCGTGCTCATTTCCTCCCACAGTTGAAAGACGGGCATTCAGGCAAACGAAAATCTCACTATTTACAAAGTGTGTTATGCCCTACAATAGACAGGGACCCATCTCACGGTGTACCCAGACCTCGCACCCTGTGCCGTAACAGACAGGCTGCAGATTCCCTGTACCCCAAACAGGACAAGAGATTTGAAGATGGATGGGTGGGTGGATTGATGGATGGACGGATGGGTTACCTGAAATTCATGAATAACCTCTCGCACAGCATCTTCATCCATCAGATTGCACTTGAGGAATCGTGGCTGAGCCCGGCTGTATCCGGACCCCAAAACGTGCCAGTGGTTGTTCTGGAACTCTTTGCAGACAGCCCGCCCCAGCAGTCCCGTTGCCCCGGTTACCAGAACTCGCCGGAATGGCACGTCCACGCTCTCCTGAGGACAGAAACATGGGCGGAAAACTGTCATATCTGGCTCTTATTCATACTCAAGGAGCAGTTTTAAGTGTTTACGGGTAACTCCGGGCATAGTTACGGTTGGCCTTGAACACATTCTACTGTGACACAGAGAATTTCAAGCAGGCCACTTTTATCGAAAGAAAGAAAAAATAACAGGAACAATCAATTGAAATATGACACAAACAAATGTGCTAGATAATTTAGTTAGGTCAATAGCAAGCAGTACTACTATCAGATATTAATATAATTTATAAAATCCAGTACCCCAGTTTAAAAATGCAGATCTCTTTTATGGGTATACAAGAACTGCATTTTGAAAAAAGGGGTAAATATGTCTTTGAACAGCAATTTATTTTAAATGTCAACATTCACTTCGCTAAAAAGAGCAGTGCTTTAACAGCGCTTATGATCATGACAATGAGCTGATAAAACGGTTATTAAAAGGTATTTTAATTTTTTATGTAATTTCTTAAATTGTTAATAGTTTTTCTAATTAAATATTAAATACAAAACATTAGGAAGAATGCGAACCAAAACTAAAATAATTAGACACCTCCAAATTTTAGAGATTGCAGAATTTTATTCAGCTGTTGCTCCAGTTACTTATTTAATTGTCCAATGTATGACATTTGTAACATTCTTTGATTGCTTATAAACAGCACCGCCTACATTCGTGTAGTAATTTTTAAAGCGTAGTGCCAAAAATGCTAGATGTTTCCACAATTTCGCTCCGTAGTTTATATTCTCCTTTGATGTGCCATACTACTGTATATGCCCGGGTCATTTTCGGAAATGATGTCTTAAGCATTTTCAAAAGTCATTTAGCGTTCAAGTGACACCAAACGTACCCAACCCCTCCCTTACCGCCCAATTACCATGACACTTTCAGCTCATAATGCCGGGTAACACTCAGAGCCGGTTTTTAACAGTTTCCCCTCACTAACCTGTTTAGTCGGAAACTTTATTTGCCGTTTTTATTTCTGACCATCCTTCCCCTGCACCTAACCCAGGACAGCCATTACAGAGCGTGACCTACAGCATTGCGCAACGCCGCGTTTGCGCGCATCTGCACGCCTCCAAGGAGAAATTAGGGAACTAATGTCTTTATTTTTTCTAAACAACTGGGACAGTTTAAGGTGTCAACAGTCTACGGTCTTTTAAGACAACTGGGTTTTAAGGCAGCCTGTGTACTCCGTGTATGACGTTGCTGGCATTTGATGAAACAACGAAATAAACGTTACAATGAAATAAGCTACCGTATAGCAACGTTTACAGGAATAACATAATAGCAGCAGCAGCAGCACGCAGCAATAATCATAAACACTACACAATGAACCAAAATCGGAAACTTAACCGGGAAATAATTTATTATTAATATCCATTAATAATTTATTAAAAATATTATTAAAGGGTACACGGCAGCTCGTTTGCAATGTCTGTGTTACATCTCTTTTGATCACAGTCGGGAGCCAATGACAGGGTGGTGTGATCGATACATTTCACGTCACGACACCATCAAATTCACATTGAAGCGCTGCCATCTTTACAAATACGTATATTTACGCTTATACACACATTGCACGGTTCTGTGGGAGAACTTTTTTTCTGCCAGCCCAGCTGACCCCGATAACCCCCCAAAAAGACTCTTGAAGGGCCGACTGCACGGCTGGATGGACAGAGGACACTTCATCTGCTACGAATCCGACCATAAACGCGTAACCACGCGAGAAACGCCTCCCGCTCCCATGCACCCGCCGACAGGGGTAATGTGCACCGGCCAGGAGCCTTTAAAACAGCCGCCCGATTCCCTAAGCAGCATAAATAACGCAGTCAGGGGGACTAAAGCGCTAGAGAGAATAATATCACTCACATATCTTAATTAATGGATCCACCTTACTCATGCTGCATTATCTACAAGGTCCTGCGCAGACAGTTCTAGCAGAATGGACATTAATACTCAGAATCAGAATCAGAAAAACTTTAATTATCCCGGAGGAATACTGTTGTGCTTCATACGCAAACATAAAGATGCACTTACTCTAAAACAGAGCCTCGGGAATTAAATAATTGTATATATGGACAAAACAAGGAGCTAGCAAGCTAGGCAGTAAAACGGAAGCGTGCTATTTAACAGCAACTTGTAACTCATGTTGTGTATACCTGTAACAGTTCTACATGTCCGGGGGTGAAATGTATCTTCAGCTCCCTGTCTCTGCCGTTCATTTCTCCGCGTTAATAGCGCTCGGATGGGAAACAACGGCGTAACGGGCGCAGCGCAGCTGGCGGACCTCGGCCTCCACGCCGCTTCCTGTCGCTGCACAGCTTGCGTATCCCGCGTATCCCGGCCTCCATACCGCTTCTCGTCGTTGCGCAGCTTGCGTACCCCAGCCTCCAGGTCGCTTCTAGTCGCTGCGCAGCTTGCGTACCCCAGCCTCTACGCTGTTTCCTGTCGCTGCGCAGCTTGCGTACCCCAGCCTCAAGGCCGCTTCCTGTCGCTGCGCACCTTGCGTATCTCAGCCTCAACGCCGCTTCTTGTCGCTGCGCAGCTTGCGTACCCCAGCTTCAAGGCCGCTTCCTGCCACTGCGCAGCTTGCGGAGCTCCCGCAGCCTCGCCGCAAAGCATGTCGGACGCGCTGTCCATTACTGCGGTCCGCTTTTACTGCCCCCCCCCCCCCGAAAAACCTATTAAGATACACTGTGGCTGTGCATTTTATTAAATCCGACCATATGCACAATAAGAAACGCACCGGTTCTGTGAAAATTGCAGTAATCGAGGATAAAAATTGTCCCACTAAAGTTGCTCGCTCTGCATTTGCCGAGGGATTGTAATATGTATTATGAATGACAGCATATAGACGCCGGTTTAACACTACTACAAAGTGCGCCCGGCTTTCACAATGACAGAAAACGCAACTGTAATTTGTAGTCCGCTGAAGTCCAAGCCCGATCTACAAAATAATGTCTCCCGGGCTAACTGTAGCACTGTCACCAACTGTCACCACCGCTATCACCAACTATACTGGCTGAAAGAGAAGCATTTTTCCGCGCCTTCTGCAAAATAAATAGCAATTCTTGTCTAAATTATCTTACCTCGTAGTCCCCGTAAGGAAATCCAGGCATTTTTTCCAACGGATCGACAATCCAGGTGTATGTTGATTATTACTCAAACAATACCGGACGTGTGGGAGCCGGACGCCGGTTCTCGTCAGCACGTGAACCGCAGAGGGAAGCTTTAATCTTAAAGGGTGCTAGCGCTTAATATTTTGTACGACGATATAAAATGCACAGGTTTTAAAAATGTGCAATTTTTAACACGGGGTTGGTGCACTAAAATAGAAGTACTTCGCTCTGTTAAGTATGATGAAATAAATTCAAAATTAAAAAAAAATGTTTTTATGCGTGTTTTTGGTTTGCCTATTTCTAGTTAACTTAGGGTGACCAGATAATCCATGTCAAGGAGGACACTTTGAGCTACTTCGGGTTTTACAAACTACTTCCAAATTAAAAGGCTCCTGTGCTCGGCTAAAGAGTTCAGCTCTTCTTGTGCTTTGACTGGTTTGTTTCCTTGACTGAAAGACTCATCCAGCTGTTTTACATTAGCATTAGTGACACATGCATGCTTATAGGAGACTGACCAATCAACACACAGCAAGAACTCGGTGCTCAAGTGAAATCCAAGTCCGTTTAATTGAAATGGTAATTTACAATTCCTGTCCTAGCTCAGAGTGTCCTCCCTGACATGGATTATCTGGTCACCCTAAGTTAACTAGAAGTGAGCCAACACATACAGTCGGCCCTCCGTAACCACGAATCGAAAATATTGGGGGGAGAAAAAAGTCAGAAAGCTCCAAAACGCAAAAACCGACAATAAACATAATACTCATAAGGAGAACACGATCGCATTCAGGCTTTCAGCATTGTTCAGCTAGGCACACTTAGTCCAAATTAGGCTACCATCTCAAAGCAGTTATAATTTAAATAAAGGCCAGACAGAGCTCCGTCTTCTTGGTGTATTTCGTCTGTCCTGTGACATAATGAGCAGCTATTGTAGAAACCAGTACCCCAGGGGTGTACCTAGAATTTCTGCGCCTCCTGACACAGTTTTTGCTACCAGGTGGCTTGAGAATCTCGATAAAGCTTTCCAAAGTCCTGGACGATCTAGGAAAACTGGGAAACCAGTAGAAGGTGGGGAATGGTTTCAGAACCCATGTGATAGAATAGAATAGAATATTACTTTTATTGTCATTCAGAACATACACCGGTTAGTGCACATCAGAACGAAATTTCGTTGCATTTGCTCACCATCGGCCTAGCAGAGTGTGTTAATACTAGAAAAACTTGGAAGTGGAACCAACATAAAAATATATTAACCGCAGTATAGCAGCAAAAACCAGTGTACATCACCGTATGGGTTATAGTGCAAGACATGAAGTGCTGAAAGTTCTTGAAAAAGTGACATGTGCATGGATGGCAAGACTGTACACCCAGAACATCATGGTAACAGTCAACACCTGCAGAGTACTCCCACACATCCCAATTACCCCAGTTTAGTTCACTAGGTCAATAGATAATCTTCTGTAAACTTCACCAATCCCGCTAATTAGATAAATCATTAAAATACCTGACCTCTCTGGCACCCCAAACTTTAACATTTCTTCCGCCCCTCAGACCAATAATGCTAAAATATATTACATGGCCTACCTGTATTACACCTGAATCCCCTCATTCTGGTAAAGTGCTTGAATCTTAACGCAGAAAATTATTTAAAATACATTCAAATCCCTCAGCCATCTACATACAACACTGTAGACAACAGGAAATTAGCTTCCATCTCAGTCTACAAGTCAAATGATTCTGTGTTATTTTTATGACTACAGCTCTGTACTCAAGAAAATGGATAGTTGGATAGATCTTTGATATCCTTTATAAGGCAAAAATATCCTCTGAATATTTCTTAATGGGCAAGTTGCCTTTGTCGGTTTTGAGATGACCTAATGACCCAAAGCCAGGCTCACTCATCATATGTCACAGTGTTGGGAAGCAACATTCACTCAGTCCTCATGTAATCCAACGAAGAACTTTGGTTAAGTTGCCAAAGCTCACGAAGTCCACAAAAATTCGCAAAAACGTTTCCAGTGGACTGACTGAGTATGAGACACACATCTGTACATTGATAATATACAGTGATAATGAAAGTAAACCAATAGAAGTGGCAAAAGTGAAAAAGTGATATCCTCAAATCAAGGGTGCAGATGGAGGAAATATCGGAAGAGGGAACTCCGTCCACGCAAAATGTTAATCTGCGCGGCATCAGGTGCCGACGTGCAAGCGCACTGACTGCAGGAAAATGTGAGAACTGGTCCAAAATACTTCAGATTCAACTTACCATTTTATGTCCAGAAATGTCACATTTAAATATTTTTTATCCTTTCTGCCAACCAATGCCTTGTCATTATATCTTGCAAAACATTATGCACTGCAATGCACTGATTTTCTCAGCATTCTTAAGCTAAAATATTGGTCCATTTCACCCTAATTTTTCTTTTAGAAGTTTACAATCACCCCCCCCCCCCTCCCCACACTAAATTAGGCACCAAAATAACGCTTGGAAAAACAAGTTTTTTTTCAGGGACTTTGTAGTAAAACCTCAATAGCGGCATCTCAAAAATCGTTAATGACTTGAAATTTGGTATCAAAATAAAACAGCCCGACAAGCCAGATGTAACCTGAACTCTACCTGCCAGTACAAACCATTTAGTGAAAGATTAATGAGTCTGTGTCAACAACCAGATCTTCAAACTTGCATAGATCAGCCATGTTATATGCAACACTCCTGGTGGGCTGTGAGCTCTGCTTTAATACGGGATGGTGGAATTTCTGTGATTTTGTACACATGCTCACGGCGCCTGCTCCTGTTTAACGATGCAAAACAAGCGTGTTCAGAGGCGGAAAGGAAAACATTGTCAACCAGAAGCAAGATGAATATTTAAGGTGGGACACGTCAGATTCCGTAGTGCAGGGGTACCCAATCTTATCCGCAAAGGGCCGGTGTGTATGCAGGTTTTTGGGATAACCTGTAGGTCAGCTGTTCAAACCCAGGTGTGAGGACTCTTTCAGCCAATCAGTCCTCTAATTAGGGAGTTGCAGCGTAAACCCGCACACACAGCGGCCCTTTGCGGATAAGATTGGGCACCACTGCCATAGTGTAAGGGTGTTTAATCCTTCTCATTCTGCTGTCCGGTATAATAGCTTAGTTATTGACACCGGTCTAGACATCATATAATGAGATTTCTTATTTGTACCGGATTCTTGAGTAGTTCTTTATGTAAATTTGTCTGAATAAGAGACTAAAATCAAGAAATTGTGCGAATTATGAATGGAAACATAATACATCAATTGTTCAGAGCAATAAATCATTTAAAATCAAATCTCATTTAATCTGTTTGGAATGATTGTGAAAGAAAAATGAAATGGACCCTTATTGAGCATTTGCACCAGTTTAAGAACATTGGAAAATTCTAGTTGTCCTATATCCCATCATGCTCTCCTTTGAGACATACAGACACATAGAGACAGTTGAAAGAAGAGCTTGGTGTCTGAGCATAGGGTCAGGCTATCTATCTGGGGCCCCTGGGGCATTTTTGGGGGTTAGGGGCCTCGCTTAAGGGCCCAATGGACATGGAAGTATTCTGCCCAGGACAGAATTCAAAGCTATATTTATTGTGGTCTGGTAGCAGACAACGTCCAGGGCATGTTTTCCAGCCGTCTATGAAAACGACCCAGAGGGCCCAGACTGGCTCCTGTTACCCTCTCACTCCCCAGTCTACGGTCAGCTGTGGGGGGAATCGAGCAGGCGCCTGTCCTCACGACTGCGAGGCTGATGCCGACAGCACAGAAGCATGCCAGTGGCATGGGCTGCCTCATTTCATGAAAATAAGGGGGGATAATTAACAGTTTGAATTCAATCAGCAGTTTATTAAGCCTAATTAATTAGACCTTTAGCTAAAATAGCACACATGGGGGGGGGGGGGGGGGGTTCAGAGAGATAAACAAACAGATTGTAGAAAGTGGGTCCAAGCAACTAGAAGAGCCAGGACCAATCAGATTATAGAGAAGGTGGATCCAAGACATCTGATTGGTCTTGCCACTTCTAGTAGCTTGGTCCCACCTTCCACAATCTCTCCAAACCAATCATTTTTCGTTCTGCCCTCAGAACATTTTTGTGTAAGTAAAACTCCCATGAGCCCTGCCATCAGATCCACCAGTGTTACCAGTGGGGGGTAGCGGCGGCATGCTGACTCCCGGTAACTCGGGGGTGAGGAGTGCATCACCGGTAGATCACAGAATTCAAGCCAGAACTTCCAGTCAGGTGTGGAGTGTTTTCTGAATACCAGAGTGACTTCAAGACCATTTACTCTGCTGAGTTATATGTACATACACATTGCACTGTGTATAATTCAGGGGTGTCAAACTCCAGTCCTGGGGGGCCGGAGCCCTGCACATTTTTGGGTTTCCCCTCATTTAACACACCTGATTCAACTCCTTGTGCTAATTACCACACAGCTCTTGAGCTGAATCATTTGTGGTGGAACAGGGACAGAGCTACTGTAAGCTACACAGGGCTCTGCCCCCCCCAGGACTGGAGTTCAACATCCCTGGCGTATATAAACCCTTGTTTATTGCATTTTATTGTGAAACCCTCCTCCCTCATTATTGTTGTATGTCACCCCACTGTGAATCTGCATGTAGATGGAACGACAAAGCCCACTTGACTTAAGAGGCATCTTACATGGTTCATTATCTACAAACACACAGGGACTGTCTGCTGTCTCGTTATAAAAACGTGGCGCTTCCCCTGGGTGTAAACATCCCCCATCAGAACGCTCTTATTCTTAAACGGAGTGACAGGCTTCTGTCCTCCATACCCTGAAATCAGCAGGACAGAAGCAGCCTCCAGGGACCCCACACTTCCGTAGCGTAGCGGTTCATCACACCCACCTCACGCACTGAAAGTCCCCGCCCGGGCACCCGCCGGACACCCGCCGCACACATTACAGAGTCTCATTTCACTGCAAACACCTACCGCTGCATTTTTGAAAGGGAAGATGCATTTAAATGCCTTTGCAAACCCCAGGAGCCGAACAGAGTCCTTGGCTTGTGGCAGGTGGCAGACCAGGGCGTTCGGTTCACACAAAACAGCCAAAAACAGGGGTGGCCAATATTATCCAGAACGGGCTGCTGTGTGTGGTGGGCTTTCACTGCAATTCCAGGAATCAATTACTAATTAGAGGACTGATTGCCTGAAGAGTCCTCACACCTGGGTTTGAACAGCTGGTCTAAAGGTTACCCCAAAAACCTGCACTGGACCTTTGCAGATCAGATCGGCCACTGCTTGCAGACACTATTGCGAAAGGCATTCCCTGTGCTTTGCATATGACTTTTTCAGGGGGACTACTGGATTTCAACTTTGAAACTGCACCAGGTGTCAAATGTTATTTTACTAATTTGACTTTCATCCCCATGTAAGAACTCACACATAAATGCGAGGGCATGCATGCACACACGCATGCAAATTCTGAGCTGTAACCTTGCGTCCCGGCTTCCGGCTGTAGGTGTCTGGTTCATGGCATTGGTCCCGCAGGCTCAGTGCAGGGGCGAGGAATGAGGTGGCTTACCCGCTTGCCATTTGGCAGACATCGATGAACGCAAGTAAATGAAACTGAAAAATCAGCACTTACTGGGCGGCTGTACAAAAAGTCAGCGCAAAGACAACCAATGGCATCCCAAGAACTGATATCAAAGTTGTTTGTGTGTAATAGTACTACATGTGTATGAAGTATACAAATTAGGGAAAATACTTTCCAGGGTTGCCAGACATTCTGCACAGGAGGGTGGCAGGTACAACCTGAGCACCCTCCCTTTTTCAGAATGAGCAGTCAAAAACACAGGCAACCCACCTCGCTCTCCTGTCGGGTAAACAGACCAGTCTGAAACATTTGCTGGAAACGCTTCCTCAAGAATCACTGTTTCATCACCCAGACCTTTGGACTGGACCTTTTGTCAACGAGGAGCGGCGATACAGAAAGATGAAACTTCCATAGTATGAGGGAATCTCAGGACTTGATTATATAGCAAAGGGGAAAGGATACCCCAACTTAAACTAAATAGTATAATATTTTAACACTATTGTCACTCACATCAGTATAAAAACAGGGATATTTACAGTAGGTGTCAAGACCACAAAGTTAAAAGTAAACGTCTAAATATTCTGAAAGTCACCAGTAAACTGAAAGCTCTGTGTAATATAGGAAGGACATTGCATTTACCCTTCAATCACTGAGGGAGGGGTCAGTATCTGGCAGAGGGCCATCATTTCTTTCTCCAACTTTACACACCGTTTGATTTAAACCACTCTTTAAATAGGGGTTGGTCAGTCCCAGGAGTCGAAACATTACTGACAGACAGGCATTATGAAAACGGTCAGAACTTAACTAAGCAGTCGGGCGATGCTATCAGAAACCGATATAAACAACTTTGTTTTTTACGATTCCAACGCGGCGTGACAATTTTTATGTTAAAAAAATAAACACGATACAGTTCCATCTTTTTATTGAATATTAAGGTAAATATTTCACATTAATACAGGCTACAAAGTAGAGCCACTATACGACATGAAATTTACTCTCATTTTAACCCTTTTTAGTATGTAAACAATTATACATGTATTTACCACTCTAAAAGGTCTGATTTATCGTTCGGTAATCATCTAGTTCTTGGTCAAGAGCGGCTTACAGGCCCGGTTAAGCCCTGCAGATCAAGAACAGGTGGTTTTTAAAGTCAAAATGGCTATACTACGCAGAGAATGTATCCTGTTGAACAGGCAACTGATCTGTCCATAAACAGTGGTAAACAAGTTAAAGCCCACACTGAATTCTTTTTCTCTTTTTTTTCGTTAGGCACGTCAAATAGTGTGTCCGCCATCCAATTTCTTATTTGTAGGACACCGTTAGGTTAACATCTTTTAACGGTACTTTTATTGTTCTCTAGAAATAGTTTTGTTTACTGGTCCTATGTCTTGATCGCCTCGTTGCCTAGTTGACGTGGTTGAGATGCACGTTGCCGACGTGTGGGGCCCAAGTACCAGGCCAGACCTGAAACGACAGCGAGGTTTCTCTGTGAGTGACAGGGGCAGATCGGTGCCAGTCGAGCCGGGCAGGTGGGAGACCGCGGTGCAGGTTTTACCTGTTGGGGGTCGGAGTTCTCTGCGGAGTTGGGCATGACCTTAAGGATGGGGTTCCAGGCAGGATCTGCAGTGTGCAGCCCGTTGTACATGGGGCCCCCCGGCCCTTCAGTCATGGGAGGGTGGGGGGGGATCATCGTCCCACCAAACATTGACATCGGCAGCCCCTGGGAAACACAGAGCCGATGGGCCATCATTAACTCAAAAAGAGACCTTAGAGACGTGTTTCTCAACCCAGTCTGCAGGGACCCCCCTCAAACCAAGAAAAAAACCCCCACAAACCAACCAATCAAGAACACAGAATATCTGGGCTAAACGAAACAACTGGGGCAATATGTGTTTTGTCCTACAAACTCTGACTGGGCAGCGGACGAGAAGAAGCCCCACCTTGGGGAAGTCCATGAAGCTGCTGGGCATGGGCTGGTGGAAGGTGTTAGAAGGGGCCACGATGCCCGTGTCGTCACGCTCCATGGGCTGGTGCTGCGAGAAGGCCGACTGTTCCGGGAGCTGCTGGTGCAGCACGTGGCTGCTGACGAGCGGCTGCGACCAGCCCGACATGGCTTCTGCGGGGGAGAGGGGGGGGGGGGTGTCAGCGTTCACACGGCAGAGGCAGTGCCACCACTCGCCTAGCGGGGGGCACTACGACTGTTGTCAGGATCACTGAAAGTCACAGTCAACCTGGAAGATGTCAGCAGGTAAAAACCAGAACGGAAGACGTAAAAGATGCATCACAACGAATCTATTAGGAGAAATAAGTCTAACGTGCCTGATGATAGGCTAAGGGTTTCTAAAACGGGCTCATTTGGGCTAAACCCAACCAATCAAAAATCATTCTCAGCTCATTCAATTCACTCATCCTTGTTGACCATCTGTGATTTTAGTAAATAATTTATGAATTAGCAGTGGAATTACATCATTAATTCTCTAACCACACCCCAGCATCCATGGGTCCCCACCCCCCCACGACAAGGCATTGGCGTCCCAGCACCCACCCTTCCGGCCCACACACACACCGGAGGCGCTGCCAACTCCAAAGGACCAGATGCCCCCCTGTCCGACGGGGGCCGTGTAGCTGGTGGTGAGCATGGCCGGGTTGACGGAGCCCGTCTGCCGGATACGGGCCAGCCGCTCTGTGCCGATGGGTTGGGGCACCTTGCGGTCTTGCTGGCTCGAGCTGCCAGCCTTAGCCTGGATTAAAGCCGGGGTCACCGTGGACGCGGAGAGTGGGGAGGAGCCCCCTGAGGACGCTGAGGGCACTGGAGACTCGCCTGCAGGGGCGAGGACAGACAGAGGGCCGGCGGTTAAGGGGGCGGTGCCGGGCGGAAAAGCGGCGCCACACCCCGGCTGGGGGCCCCTTTCAGTCCACCGCCCCGTACAGGAAGTGGAAGCGCTCCAGGGGTGGGGAGAGAAGTGCTGCCGACCCTGCAGGAACACCGGGCTGCCGGAGATGCTGGTGGCGAAGCTGGTCAGCGCAGCGGAGGAGGAGATGGAGCTGGCCGAAGGGTCCATGGGGTGCATTCCTGGGGAGGGGGGGGGAGTGAATTTGGTTAAACAAACAAGCTGTTTTGATCCTGTTGCATTCAGAAGTTTAGCGGAATTATTCAGATAGGGGTTATGGATCTTCCTTACCGATGGGGCTGGGAACGATTCTCTGGGTGGGGCAGCGGTACCCCGGCGCCTTGGAGCTGTCAGGAGGGGGCAGCACGCTCTCCATCTGGCCCATGCCCCCCATGTAGGCGGGAGGGCCGCTGTAGGCCTGCTCGGGCGCGGAGCGTGTCGGCAGGTGGCACGCCCCCCACATCTGGCTGTTGCCCACCTGTCCGCCGTCGAAGATGCTGCTGAAGTGGTTGAAGAGGGCGGCGGGCCCAAAGCTGGGCGGCAGCTGGGCCTTGGCGCCGTGGATGTGCATCTGCGAGCCGTTGAGCACGCCGAGGGCGGAGGGCATCTGCAGCGAGGGTGGTGGCATGGCTGGCGCCGCCAGCCCGTGCTGCTGCTGTTGGGGGGGCGGCTGCTGCTGCTGCTTCAGGCCCTCCTGCGAGGTGCCGGGGGCCACGAACACTGACGGCTGCTCTGGCAGAGCGCCCCCAGGGGCCAGTGGGTAAAAGGGAGCCGGGGGCTGCATGCGGGGCGACACCTGGGGCGCCGGAGCAGCGAAGTGAGCTACGGTGCTACTGGTTTGGGCCACCGTGGGGGTGGGCCGCGAGCTGGGCATGCCAGCGCCCACAGGGACGGTGGCCAGAGTGGGCTCGGCGCCAGTGACAAAAGGCAGAGGGGGTGGAGCCGGCTGTCGGACTTCCTGCTGCGGTGGCGCCGTGGATAGGGGGGCAGGCGGAGGGTAGGCCAGTGAGCCAGCAGGAACATTTCCTTCAGAGGCTCCGCCCATGGTGGGCTTGGCTGGCTGCTCCAGTGGCAGCTTCTCTTTTCCGGGCGTCGAGGACGCGCAAGGCTCCGGTTTGGGCTGCGGGAGCTGCTGCGTAGGTGGGGCTATGGGGGGAGGGGGTGGAGGCGGTGTCAGGGACGCAGGGGGAGCGGAGAGCAGGGGGGAGGGCGAGCTTGAAGCCCGAGCGGCCCCCACGCTGCTGACCGTACTGGTAACAATGGTGGAGCTGCTCGTCTTGGGCTCGGAGAATAGCTGCTTCCTGGCCGTGGATGGAGTGGGGGCGTTGGGGAGGCAGGCTGGTGGGGGAGCTGCGGTGGAAGGCGAGGCAGAGGCGGGGCCGGGATTGGAGGCGGCCGTGGCGTACTCGGGCTGGGCGGCACCCGGTCTGGGGGCAGAGCCCGCACCATTGTGTTTCGGGGAGCCGTTGTTGCTGCCGGGGCTAACGGGTCGCACGGGGAAGGGGCCCCAGGTGTTAGGCGATGGGGAGAAGGTTCCCCCGAACTGGGCCACGGGCAGCCGCGGGTGCCGGATCTGGTGCATGGTCTGCGCAGCCAGCAGAGCCAACTGAGGGTGGGCGTAGGCCAGTGGGAGTGAGACGAAGGGGGGGCGCACCCCCGGGGCCAGGCTCTTCCCCAGCTTTCCCCCCTGCTGTGAGGCGGACGGAGACGACGGCTGGAAGGCAACGCCGGAGGATGGCATGACAGACGGCAGCCCCTTGGCGCCGGACGCTGTGGTGCTGGTGGCCCCCGTGGAGGTGGTGAAGGTGGAGCTGATCTTGGTGTTGCTGCCAGGGGTGCGGATGTGATTACGGGGGATGAGGTCCTCCAGCTCCTTGGCGGGGTCCTGGATCAGGGCGTTGATGAGCTGCACGGCGTGCCGCGTGGACTCCGTTCCGCCCCTGATGGTGATCATCCTCTCGCCGTTCTTGTCCTTCTGCTTATCCACATCGATGTGGGCCCCCGTCACGTCCTGGATGGCCGTGATGTTACAGCCGCCCCTGCCCATGATCCGCGACACCACCGACGCCGGCACAGAGAGCTTCTTGGACCTGGGAGGAAAAGGGTAGGGAGAGAGTGGACAGGAGAGCATTTAATGGTGACCGCAACCAAGGGATGCTAGATAAATACAGCATCTTCTAGTGACCCTGCAATAAAGGAGCACTCATAATAATAATAACTGATACTTTATTGTCCCCGTGGGGAAATTGTTTTTACGCCTCCCTCAGCTTGCTCTTTGTAGAGTAAGCTGTCCACGAAGGGCAGCCACCTGTTGGGGTGCCCAGGGAGCTGGGGGTTAAGGACCTTGCTCAAGGACCCGCAGCCGTGCTGAGGTTGGGTTTGAACCAGCGACCTTCTGATTACAGGCACACAGGCTTAGCCCACTGAGCCACACGCTGTCCCCTAAGAGGTCCACCTGATATAATCTACATGTCACAGTGCATCGCAGATCCTGAGTCACTCATATTTACAATAAATAAGACAATCCTTAAATAAGAGTCTAATAAAGTCTATATAATTTTTCTGACAGAAGCTCACCTCCGGACCACCTCCTTCCAGCCCTCCTCTCTCTTCTGGCTCCTTTTGGGGCTGGTGAGGTTGATCTTGCTGTTGGGCGAGGACACCGGCAGTGAAATGGTCTTGAAGGAGGATGGGGCAGAGCTGGGGTTTGAGTCACTGATGCAGTCTGGCGTTCTGGAGAGGCAGACATAGCTTGTAGACCGGTGCTCGCTTATACACCGACATGACAGCACAAGCCCCCCCCCCCCCCCCACTTCGCCATACTCGGGTTATAATGACGCAGTGTTAGATGAGCCCTTCCTGGCTGTGTGGAATATGGATGGCATTTGGAACCGGAACTCACTTCTGCAGCGGTTTGGAGATGGACAAGGTGACCTTGTCGTCGCGCAGGCTGTGCAGGGGGGGGAACTGCCTCTTTTCGGGGAGCAGTGTGGGCTGCCCATGGCTGGGGGGGGCTGCGGAGGAGGGCGGTGGGTCAGGCGGGTGGCCCAGCTCCTGGCTCTTGCCGCCGCCCCCACCTCCGCTGCTCTCACTGTTGCAGTCGGTGCTGTCCAGGTTATCCGAGTCGCTGTTTCCGCTGGGCACTCCGCCGCCCCTGGGTTCCCCATGGATCTTGTTCCTGTCGGCCTTCTGCTGTGCCAGCGCCACCTGGGGGTCCTGCAGGATGATGGGCTCGCTGGGTGCATCCTTGGTCCTGTTCTTCTTGCTCTTGCGGCTGGCGCTGGGCGTGCTGACCGCGTTGGGCCGCTTCTTAGCGAAGGCTGAGCTGAAGGTGGTGGAGGTCGCGGGAATGCCGATGGTGGTGGTGGTGGTGGCACTGGGCGGCTCGATGGGGACGTCGGCCTCTACGGGGACACGGATCAGGGGGCGCAGGGTTAACTCAGAGCCATAGTTCACGCACCAGACTGAGGCTGACCGTCCAGAAGACCTCAGCACTCACCTTCAGCGGAATCCTTCTCGTGGTCCTGCAGTTCCGAAAACACCTCCTTGATCTTGGCCTCCTCCTCCTCCAGCTTTCGCTTCTGCTCCTCCTTCTTCTTCTTCCGCTTCTCCTTACGCTTCTCCCGCTTGGCTGCCAGAGCCTGCTTCTTGCTCTCCTCACGGGACTGTCGAGACATGCAGAAGGTCAGCGAGGGGAGAGGGGGGGACAGGGAATCGGGAGGCCGGGACTAAAGAACAGACGCTTGCTCACCTTCTCCAGGTCCAGCTCCTTGAGCAGGATGCTAGCGTTCTTGTTGGCCTCGGCCGCCTGCTGGTCCTTGGCTTTGACGATGGTCTCCATGCACTGGTGACACTTCTTCAGAAGCTCCTGCAGTCAGGAATGACAATCCCACCATGTCATGACCACTGACCAGATTATACTTATACATTTTCAGCGATGCTACAATTCAGGACTAATATGACTCCCATCGTTATTTCATGTCAAATTTCAGTTCCCACGCACCACAAGCCAAACACATGCCTCAGCAAACCGCATTAATATGAGGGAGCCCCTGCAGGCAGCCGCCTGGAAGCTCACCCCTTCACCAGACACCCGGCCCCTATGGTTTGCTTACAGACTCCTACCTTATCTGCAATGGTGGCAATGTATCTCATGCACTCAATGTCAGAGGGAAACTGGTTGACCTCCTTCACCAGGTACTGCACGACCTTCACGTGACCCTGAGACAGAGACAGAGCGGCAGAAGCCTGGGTGAGTGACATCAGTGGCTCAGGGAAGCATTTTGTAAGAAAGGGGAGCCCCCTCCTGGCAGATTTAGGTATCACACCTTGCGGAAAGCCGCCATGAGCGGGGTGATCTTGCGGTTATCTGCGGCGTCAACATCAGCGCCGGCCTGCACCAGGAGCTGCACCACGTCAAAATGGCCGCCATTGGCTGCCAGCCACAGAGGGGTGTTGCCCTTCTTGTTGCGTACGTCTATGTGAGCCACCCTGTCGGTGGGGGGAGGGGAGACACAGAAGGGGGAAAATAAGTCACCTTCCAAAAGGTAGACGGGGATGGACGGAATGCGGGAATGTCTGGTGCCCACCTGTTGATGAGCAGCTCACAGAACTTGTAGTGGCCCTTGTCCGCGGCAATGGTGAGTGCGGTGTCCCGTGATGAAGGCACGGGGGGGGCATTCACGTCGGCGCCCTTGTCCAGCAGCACGCGGCCCACTTCGGCGTAGCCCCCCGACGCCGCCTCCATGAGGGGGGTCAGTCCAGTCTATGTGGGGGCACACGAAGGCCTCGTCAATTGACACGGTCGTTCGTGGATAGGTCGGGCATGCCCCACCCTCCCGACGCCGACCCGGTGCGGCTCACCTTGGCACGGTGCTCCACGTTGGCCTTACGGTCCAGCAGCAGGCTGACCACCTCGGCGCGGCCCTGGAAGCAGGCCAGGGTCAGCGCAGTGTTACGGTTGGTCTCGATCTGCGCGTTGATATCCGAGCCCATGTCCAACAGCAGCTTGACCGCGGGGACGTGGCCGTTCATGGCCGCCAGCATCAGCGGCGAGATCCCCAGCTTGCTGCCGGTCCTGGGGAGGATGGAGATGAGCTGTGAAGTTGGCGGGTGGGGGACGAGAAGGAAAGGAACCGAGGATGCTGGTCCGAAAAGACCCCAGAGCTCACCTGGAATTGATCTCGGCGCCGGCATTGAGGAGGATCTTGATGATGTTGACGTAGCCTCCTGATGCAGCCAAGCTGAGCGGCGTGTAGTCGGACACGTTGCGGTGCTCCTTGTTGGCCCCGCGGAGCAGCAGCAACTCCACCACCTAGCACAAGGGCGACACAGCCGATCACATGCATGACCGACACCTGAGGAACTCACCGCTCAACTGGCACAAATCATTTCCTTTGTTAGTGCTATACTCCCCACCACTCCTCCCCGAGTGGAAGGAGTCAAAGAGCACTGACGCACCTCCTGCCGGCCCCCAGAGCAGGCCAGTGAGAGAGGCGTGTCTTTGGTTCTCTCAGACTGGGCCTCGATGTCACCACCTTTGTCCAGGAGGATCTCCACGACGCCCACGTGTCCGGCTGTGGCTGCCAGGATGAGGGGTGTGAAACCTGGAGAGGGTGAAGAGAGGACGTTGATCTCAGCACATACACGCGCCCGCATAAAACGGGCCCCTCCCCATACTCCCCCTCGTCAAGCGGGATGTGTACCCTTCTTGTCCCGGTGCTCGATGTTGGCCCCACGTGCAATCAGCACTGACACCAGCTCCTCATGGCCGCCGGCACAGGCCAGGGTCAGCGCTGTATCGTGGTTGCTCTCCGTCTGTGGGGAGGGGGCAGACACCTCATTATCACCATCATCATCCCAAGACAAGCCAGCAGGGAGGTGGTGGTTGGGCGAGGAGGCGGGCCTTACATGCGCGTCGATGTCCACTGAGGGGTACAGCGGCAACATGGAGGGGGGCGAGACGGCAGCGCCGGCAGCAGGCACTGAAGGCTGGGGGCTGGGCGAGGTTGCGGGGTTCAGCATGGGCACTCTGCTGCTCACGGCTGTCGGACACATGTGGGGAAGGAAAGGGTACAGAGTTTACCATGGTGACTGCCTAGTCACAGTCCGGGGAGACTAACACAAAACCCTCAAATACCAACTAGGCCATAGGCATAAAACTAGCAGTTTTAAACAGTTTGTCTCCCGTGAAATGTAACCAAGAGGCACGTGACTCTGTATCTGCTTTTCCTGAGGATGTGGAAGGTGGACATATTCTAGATGTACACTTTACTGTTTACACGCTCCTCCGCTACACCGAGAGGATTTACGCTTCCGCACACCGTCGTTTCAGCCTCTGCCCACGCGTCCATAAACCGAGACAGCGCTGGGGGAGGGGCGCTCCCGGTTAGGATTTACGGAGATGTCATACCTCATCCCCCTATTAATGCATTGCTTCCCATTAACGTCAAAGCCGGCGGCAGTGATTGGCGGCGAGAGGGAGGGACACCATTAAAACGCTGGCCAACGCACCCATCATGATGTCATCCAGCGTGTCGGTAAGCGTCTGTGCGGGCGTGGCCACCATGAGGCCGTCGGGAGCCTGGCTGAGTAGACCGGGCCCCAGTCCTGTGAGCTGCTGGCCCAGCATCTGCTGGCTCACCAGCACCCTCTGCAGGTCAGGGCTGGTACTGCCGGGGTAGTCAGCACCGCTGAAGTCCGTGGACTGCTGTGCGGGCAGAGGCTGGATGGGCATGAAACCGGCCTGTAGAGGGGGCGGGGGACACTGGGCTAGGGGAGTCTGTGGAGGCGGAGGTGGAGGATGGTGCAGGATGGTGTTGACCTGCGGCAGTTTGGCGAAATCCTCGCTCTCGTCCTCATCATCCTCCTCATCCCCCTCGTCGTCATCCTCGTCATCCTCATCGTCGTCATCCTCCTCCTCCTCCTCGTCCTCCTCCAGGACCGGCTGGTCGTCGTCTTCGTGGCTGCCTTCACCGTCTGTGTTGGAGCCCAGCGACGCCAAAGGCAGGGGTAGGGGGTTGCCCACCCCCGAGGCCCCCGACGGCTGGGTAGGAAGCGCCAGGTCCTCCTTCAGGCCCTTGGCCTCCATGTACTCTTTGGTGAACTGCTGCTGAGTCTTAAGCTGCAGCTGGCGCTCCACCTTCTGCAGCTCCTTGAGGATCTTCTTCTTCTTCTGCACCTGCTCCTCACGGCTCCTCTTCAGCTCCTCGATCTTGTCTTTGGTGAGCGGCTCGCCCTGGATGAGCTCCAGCGACTGCAGCTGGGCCTTCTCGATGGCGCTGATGCGCTGGCCCAGCTCGTTGAGCTTGCCCTCCGTCTCCTCCACGATGCACTCCAGCGGCTGGTAGGCGTGGAAGGGCGGCAGCGTGTCCGCGTCCGCCGCCACCGCCGTCACGGTGCCCGTCTGCAGGGGGCCCGACCTCTGCTTGGACGCGACTGGTGAACCAACCAGGGGGAAGAAAACAGAGACAAACTGAGCTTAATGACACTAATATCCTCTCTTAAAGGTCGCTTAGATCATCCCTCACCCACACAGACAGACATTACATATTTGGGTCAGGCTGGTAGCTTTACAGAAAGTCACAGAACCCCGTAGCAAGCAGAGACCATTCTTTCAATCTATCAATGGTCAATATAGACAGAAGAGCTTTGCAAAACAAACATAGGTAGGTGTTTTGATGAAATGCCCAGGACGTTGAGAGAGCGAGTGCAGGTGGGGGAAGATCGATTAGGCAGGTTGCAGGAGGAACCTAAATGGAAGTTTGCAGTTTGCTCCTCGGACCACATTTCTCGGCTGAGGCGGCTGACCTTTGCTTGTGACGGGTGGGGGGGTGCTGACGGTGGAGGGGACTCTGTCGGGCTCCTGTGGGGGGACCACCATGGCCAGGGCCTGGAATGGAACTCGGGGAACCTGGCGGGGGAAGGAGGAACAGCATCACCTCATGGCAACACATGCATCTAACACCCCACCTAAAAGGGGTTACACAGGGGCGTGGCTAAAGGGGCAGTGACCCTAGATTAAAGTTGATTAGCTCCGTCCCCTGTCACTCACACACTCAAAACATATCATTAGCTAATAGGGTTATCCCCTCTGTATGAATTACTGCCCCTCTTATGCATGTCACCTGAAAGAAGAAAAAAAAAAAAAAAACTAAAATGGCCCCCCTGCCACACCCAAACTGTGCTGCAGGATGGAGCAAAAGCAGCCCCAGGAACCTACCTGAGATGCATCATGAGAGGGGGGAGTGAGCTGGGACAGGTCAGGCGCGGGGACGGACAGGATGTTGTTGGGGTAGTCGAGGAGGTAGGAGACCACACTGGTGTGGCCGCCCTTAGCAGCTTCGATGAGCATGGTGGAGCTGTCCTGCGGATAGAGCGGCACTCAGTCCCACTACAGGCGACTCTCCATCTTTATAACCACGCCCGATTAGAGAAGCCGAACAAGGAAGACCGGCGTGCGCACCTTCAGTCTGTGGGTGGGGTCGGCCCCGTGGGCCAGTAGTAGCTCTACCACGGCCAGGTGGCCCCCCGCGCAGGCCAGCGACACCACCGTGTGGTCATTGTTGGCGGTGGCACGGTTCACGTTGGCACCTGCCAGGGGATGGTGTGAGGGGGCATTGTCAAACCCAGGGACAGAGAGAGGCAGTGACACAGAGACCGACACAGAGACCGACACAGAGACCGACACAGAGACCGACACAGAGACCGACACAGAGACCGACACAGAGACCGACACAGAGACCGACACAGAGACCGACACAGAGACCGACACAGAGACCGACACAGAGACCGACACACAGACCGACAGACTTCCTGTTCCCTTTATACACAGATCTCAGAATTCATATCAATGCCAAATATCACAGCACTAAGCTGACAGGGTCATATGGGATTTTCAGAGGCACAAACAAACTGTTGTTTACTGGGAGGTGCGGAAGAGGACAAATGGCTTTTTACATTACAAATACTACATTATTTAAGTTACACTTCCATTCTTTGTATTAGATACAGAACTTAAGAGAATAATTTGTAACTCAAACGAGTATGACAGGTTTTTCCCCTTACATATCTACTCTAGTCAAACAACAATTTTACTCCTCATTTCCCAGCAGCGGTAAGTAGGATGACCAGATAATCCATGTCAGAGAGGACACTTTTAGCTAGGACAGGATTTGTAAACTACCATTTCAATCAAAAGGACCTGGATTTCACAATTATTGTGGTGTCAGTCTCCTACAATGCATGTCACTGTTAATGTTGATGTGAAACAGCTGGATGAATCTTTCAGTCAAGGAAACAAACCAGTCAAAGCACAAGAAGAGCTGAACTATTTAGCCAAAGACAGGAGCTTTTGGGTTTAAGGTAGTTTGTAAAAGCTGAAGTAGCTCAAAGTGTCCAGGATGACATGGATTAACTGGTCACCCTATGTTAAGGTGGCATGTGACAGCGTACCTTTACTGATGAGGAACTGGACGGTACACAAGTGTCCCGCCCTGGCTGCCTTCATCAGGGGGGTCCGGCCACCCTCCGATTCATGCTCCTGTGGGGGCACGCAGGTCCGACAGTGTTAACGGCTCAGAAATGGAAAAGACGCAGGAGGAAGAGAAGACAGAGGGAAGGCGCCGTCCTACCAGGTCAGCCCCGGTCTGCAGCAGCACATCCGCCACATCGGTGTGGCCGTTCTCGCACGCGTACGTCAGAGCCGTGTCTCCTGTAGCTGTGGTGGCATGCACGTTCGCCCCTGGTGGTAAAACAGTTAATTACTACAGGTGTGAATCACAGGTGAGACGGCCAGACAGTGGCCAGGAACCTCAGGCAGCTGCTAGCGCTTATTCCCCCGAGTACTGGGTTTATTTTCAGCCCAGCGGAAGGCCGTAGCCAGTTAAGCATCCTGCTCTGTAACTATCTCTGTTCTCCACACCCTGAAGGCCACAGGGAGACTCGCGGGATATTGTAGCTCCTCTCCCCACCGGCTCTGCCTACGCGCGACCGGAGCGTACATGCAGCAGCCAGGCAGAGCAGAGCTACGATAAACCCACGTGTAGCAGCAGATCGGAGCCCATTAATATCCCAGCACTGCGAATTTCCCAGGCAGAGACTCTGATGCACGCTGGGCCTGCAGGCACAGTGAGGAGAAACAGCAGGCCCCAGCGGCACAGCCCAGCTCCGGCTCACCTGCGGCCAGCAGGTACTTGACAAGCTCGAGGTGACCCTCCTGCGCGGCCTCCATCAGCGGCGTGGAGCAGCCCAGCTCGATGTCAGCGCCCGTCTTGATGAGGAAGTCGGCCACCTCCAGGAAGCCTCCGCAGCAGGCCAGCGTCAGCGCCGTCTCCTGGGTCTCCTCCGTCTGTGCGTTGATATTTGCCCCTAGGAGGGGGAGGTCAAAGGATGTTCACGCCGACTAAAGAACGACAAACTATTTACTGACTGCAATAAAGTGTCAGAATATATTAACACAAAGCAAATGCACAGACAAGCACTTCACAAAGGTGACTGAAAGTTTACATCATGAAATAAGACACCAGCTCCAAGCCGGCGATACATTTCCCTCTATAGCTCCATTCCAGGCAACACCAAACGATCACAGATCTGTGCTCACCCTGGGCCAGCAGCAGCGCCACCATCTCTTCGTGGCCTTCGCGGGCCGCCTCCATCAGCGGTGTGTAGCCCTCGTCGTTGACCTCCTCCAGGTTGGCCCCGCGCTCGATGAGCAGAGCGGCCAGCTCCACGTGGCCCCCGCAGGCTGCCAGCGTCAGCGGAGACTCGAATGAGTCTGCCGGCATGTTCACCTGCGCCCCGCTGTCCAGGAGCAGGCGCGCCACCTCCACATGCCCATCCTGAGTGAGCAGAGGCATGCTGGGATTGGCCTGGGCCCCCACCGCGTGTGTGCGTGTGTGAATTTATCATTGAATGTAGCAGGATTCCCTCAGTCTTGGTGTGTGTGTGTGTGTGTGTGTGTGTGTGTGTGTGTGTGTGTGAGAGGGAGGGAGGGAGGGAGGGAGAGAGAGAGAGAGAGAGAGAGAGAGAGAGAGAGAGAGAGAGAAAGAAAATTTGGGGAGTTCCCCCTCCACATCCACCCCAAAGCCTCACCATACAAGCCTCCATCAACGCCGTGTGCATCTCGTCTGTCTTGTGCTCCTGGTCGGCACCAGCTTCCAGCAAGAAGCGCACCATCTCCAGGTGTCCTGCAGGGGGCGATGGAGAGCAAACGGCATTAGGGACATGGTGGCCCTCGCCCTCCCTCCCCCAGCCAATGGGAGAGCAGCAGTGGCACCTTTGTAGCAGGCCAGCGTGAGTGCGCTCTCCTTGAACTCGTTGGAGTGCGTGTTGATGCCAGCGCCGTACTCCAGCAGCACGCGGGCCACCTCCACGTGACCAGCGCTCGCTGCCTCCATCAGCGGTGTGTGCCCGTTCTCATTGTGGTCCTCTATGTTGGCGCCTTCCTTCAGGAGCACCTTCACCACGTCCACGAAGCCACCAGCGCATGCGTACGTCAGTGCTGTGTTGCCTGCGGAACCAAGGCCTGCATTAGCTCCTCCGGGCCTCTGGAGAGTACTGTTCTGATGACGCAGCGTTCTTAAGACAGATCATCATGATATTCTATCACACGAAATAACACATCGACAGGGACCAGATGCTTGAGACGCCTACCTGTGGAGGACTGGGCGTTGACGTCCGCATTGTGCACCAGGAGCAGCTTCACGATGTCGACGTAGCCGCCACTGGCTGCGGCCATGAGCGGCGTGATGTCCCCCTTGATCCCCCTGTCCTCGACGTTGGCGTGCATGGCCAGTAGGACCTACAGGACGCAAGGAAAGTCGGACCTAGGAGGACAGGGAGGGCCAGAGCACAAAGACCAGGGGGGCGAGCCTGGCATGTAGAAACGTACCTGTGCCAATTCATAGTAGCCGGCGGAACAGGCCAGGCACAGCAGGCTCTCGCCCTCCTCCGTGTGCTCGTTGACGCTGCGTCCCTCGTCCAGCAACTTCCTCACGGCGTTGACGTCCCCGTCCGAACAGGCCTCCGCCAAGCTACGGCTGAAAATAACCAAACTGCTACACTTACCGGGACTGCACTGGGGCGCCCTCTTCACAGCTCACAGGGCCGCGAGGCCCCGCAACGGCCAATGGCAGGCGGGAGATGGTGCAGATACATACTTGTCGGCCTGGCCGGCGTTGAGCGTGTTCTCGGCCCTCATGCGCGTGAGGGCGGCGGCGGCCTCGTCCAGCGCACAGCTCACCGACGACGTCAGGCGGCGCAGCACTTCGGGATCTGCGAAGGCTTTACCGTCCGCGGTGGACAGTTTACCGATGCCTTCAGCATTAGAGCGCACGGGGTGGGGGAGGTTCAAATCCATATGGCGGTTCACACCAAGCAGCATCCATGGTTAGGGGGGGAAAAAAACACACACACACACAAACACACAAGCTTGGGTTATGTCCAAACCATGCCACACGTTAGCTCTACCCCCCTCTCCACCTCAAACAGGAAGTAGACCCAAGGCACATTGACCTAATGTGACCTAGAACAAAGTACTGCCCACCCCCATCCTATGCTTCCAATGGTACAGCCAAGCTACACATTGTACTGCAAATAGTACCAGCTGACAAAACACCAGATACAGTCGAACCTCGGTACAACGTACCTCGTTTATAACATTTACACCAATACAACGTTCAAATTTCAATGTCCCGAATTCGCGTAATGAATTATTCCATTTGCCGGTATCGCTTAGAACGTACACCTTTACAACGTAAACTTCGATATAACGTATGATTTTCTGAGGAAAATAGGCAAACTGACCTTCATTACAACGTACAGCCTCATCTTCCAAGCGCGCGCACAATTCAGAATCGGCTGTTGCCGGCCATCTACATCGCTTAGCAACGCCTAACTGTATGAACCTATTCTCACAAAGCATTCCACGCCGGCCGGACTCCTTGCATGCAGCCCCCGTTTTTTCATGGTTTTGCATGGTGTCATGGTATCGAAATTTATTTCAGCCAATTGAATCATACAGGTGCATAATTTCGGTTTGACATTAGGTTCCAGTAAGGCGATTTGAACGATAAGCCGGCAGTGGATTTTGCGTTGTCGGCCGTCTATGAGTAACTGATATTAACCTAGTTTGAAGAATATAGTTCCTATTCAGAATAGGAACTATATTCTTCAAACTACACAAGCTGTATGTCAGTGTCAACTTGAGGAGTGTTTTATAAAAGTTTTTTTATATACATTTTGTGTTCTATCATTCATTTTGAGGGACTTGGTTACAACGTACTATGGTTATAACGTACAAATTCTTAATGTCCCCCGAGGTACGTTGTAACGAAGTTCGACTGTACCTCAGAACAAAATGAGCCTCAAATGAGCCTTTATTTTACAGGGTTCCCCCAATTCTGGCAGAATAAATTTTCCAAAACTTTTCCAGTACCATAAGAAAATTTTCCAAAACCCACAAGTTTGTAAAACTAAATTAGATAGAACAGGAGTTGTACAAGGCAGTTAGATTGACTTCCGCTCGTACATTTCCGTTAGCATGTCTAACAGACCGAAAAGACTATATGAATATATAAGTTCAAGAAGAAATCTCATTGCCAGAACTTCGAAAAAGCTATTATCAAGCAAGCACTGTTATACAACATACTTAACATAACTTAACACACTTCATACATACAACTGAAGCCATTCAGGGCAAATTGCTCAAGAATTCCGCTTCCCCTCCTAGACTGGATTACATTCGATTCCTCTTTCCTGGCCACTGGTGGGCAATTCAGGAGAAGGCAACTGCACAGTCCAGGAGCACGTTTAATATCAATCAGAGAATGTGTTTGTGAGCAGCTGAAAGGGCATATGTTGGTTCACTCACATGCACACAAATACAGCTTCATAAAGTGTAGGCACTAACTTTATGCCAATGCTGAGTCAGGACAATGGATGTTGCTGCCTTGTGTAAATCTACTGTTCGTGTGTGGGACACTTCATTTTATGCTGTAAACCGCCCCCAGACCTGTGACACTGGACTGGGCCTCCCCAGGGTAGGTTATGCAGTATGGCTGTAACAGTACACATATTCTGCCGCTATTTAATATTTTCAGTTTGAAACAAATAAAAAAGGAATACACTTCTGGACATGGAAGCAACATACATGTACAAGTAGATGTTATGCTAATTGCGGCTGTGAGTCGGTCACGGTTAATGGTGGCTACAGTCGGTCACGGTTAATGGTGGCTACAGTCGGTCACGGTTAATGCTGGCTACAGTCGGTCACGGTTAATGCTGGCTACAGTCGGTCACGGTTAATGCTGGCTACAGTCGGTCACGGTTAATGCTGGCTACAGTCGGTCACGGTTAATGCTGGCTACAGTCGGTCACGGTTAATGCTGGCTACAGTCGGTCACGGTTAATGGTGGCTACAGTCGGTCACGGTTAATGGTGGCTACAGTCGGTCACGGTTAATGCTGGCTACAGTCGGTCACGGTTAATGCTGGCTACAGTCGGTCACGGTTAATGCTGGCTACAGTCGGTCATAATTTGGTGGCTTGGGAACATTTCGGTTTCCCAATAAAATTAAGGTTGTTAGGATATATTTAATTTTTTTCTATTTTATATATTTTTACATTGTGCAATGAAGCGTTTTGTTATTCAGACACATCCATGTCAGACACATTGCATTTGGTTTACAACTGTTCCTAACTGCATTTGTGTTTGCAGTTTTAATACATTTCAAAAATTCTGTTGTGTGCCATTATACCCCTGGCAGGCTCGTCCTGCAGCGCCCTCTACAACAGGCGCAGATAATGCGATAACATGACTGCGCGCAACAGCAGCGAGACCCACTGCCGCACACCAGCAGTGCTCGCTCCAGTTTGCTCGCGCCCGAAGGAGCCCAAGCAGGTTACAAAAGTGCAGCTTGCGGGCAGCTGTTGATCGTTGGCACGGGTCACAGCCGGCCGCCTTCCTCTTAGTGGGTGACCCACTAAGGCTGAAAGCAGAAAGTCCAGGCGGAGAAGGTAAACACGGCCTCCAAACCGCTTCTCAGCAAGCCTGCCCGCTTCGTCGAGATGTTCGGGTCATCGAAAAACACGACGGTGACCTCCAAAAGGCGAGGGTACGAAGACACCGCGTGTATTACGCGGAGAAGCTGGACTGCTCTCCGGTGTCCAGAAAACGCATCTTAGCACCAAACACCCCACACGGCACTCAAAGGTGAAATTTCATTACACAAATACAAATCCAGCAAGGGGACAGAACCAAGGAAACGTGTTACGTTCACACTGGAGTGGCTAGTAAAAATGTAACAAATGTCAGACGGTTTCAATATTCATTCAGGGCTTTATTTGTTTTAAAGACCTTCGAAGGAAATAAAAAAAAACTGTCCAGTGCAGGAAGAACTTCTGATTTTCCTGTCAGGCGCCTTAAGTCATACACACCTAGCTGATATTCATCAACATTACAATTTACACGTGCAAGCCAAGCCTTTTCCCGCATGCGATATGAACTCTGCTTAACGGGAGGGTAGCTATGACAAGTTACTTCACCCGGACTACTGCAGCAAACTGCCTCAGTGAGCAATACAGCCATTACAATGGACTACTTAAGCCTGCGTCTTTCACATGCTGCCAGGGCAGGTGATCCCCAGCGATATCACTTCACGATTATATGGTGCATGCACAATAATCACCAGGGCTTCAGATGATGGGTGTAAACATCTGTCCGGATGCCGGCTTTTCAGTACTACACGGACATTCACTTGCACCCACAATTTCGCAAGCAGATTAGTAGGGTGCCTAAAATATTAATGAGAGGCATATTGTAACGCCCAAAAAAATTCAGTTAGCGGAGCGAGACACATGCTACCGTTTTGGTAAATCATGGAGGCGAGAAGCACCGAAGTGCTGGCAAAGAAAGGGGCAGCCCAGCAGCCACAACATCCTTAAAAAGGGGAGATATTGTGGGTAAACAAGGTAAGAAAAGGCTGGTTGTGAGGCGGTTCTTTTTGTAGTTTAATGGCCGAAAGGTTTATTAAACTAGAATTTGGCAGAAGTATACGGAATACAAGACTTTGGACATCACAGAATGAATCTCATTAATATTTAAGGTGCACTGCTAATCTGCTTACTAAATTGTAGGCTTAAGTAAACGTCCATATAGTACCAAAAAGCCGGCGTCTGGACAGATGTTTACGTCCGTCATCTGAAGCCCTGGTGATTATTGCACATGCGCTGTACAATCGCGATGTGATATCCTGCAGCCCTAATCTTCACTAAACGCCAAGCACTGCATTAAAAATTCCAGAAACTCAGCACCATATCTAGGACAGTATATGCTACACTGCCAGACAGACTTTGACAACACTGGGAATTCATACACACAATGGGACCATCTTCTCAATACAAATTAAACAAAGATCAACAGGAAACAGGAGTGCCTCAGCTTATGATAACATGGTCAGAAAAATGCTGATTAACACCACATATAGCCTCACACTGAATACGAGTATAATCAGAAGAGAAACAAGCTACTGTGACATTAAAGGTCACATTCTTCTCTCATCAAGAAAGGGCCACAGCTCTTTGGCTATGTAACATGCCTTGGGGTTTAAAGAACTTTGTCTATTCATGGACACAAACTTCACTGAGGCTGGGAGGAAGGTATGAACAACCGAATGGAACTTCGGGAGAACGTTACGGCAAACTACCCACAGACTCGAAGCTTTGACATAACACACAGGTAAATGTTAAGACAAACGCATTCTAAAGCGGTAAATGTCACACGTTAACGGCAAGCAACAGTTAAGTTAAGGCTCACAGCAGGACAAACGTGACAGAAGTAACTCAACACAGTGTCAAAGAATCGGCATGCGTTACACATTTCTCTAGGTAGACTCGGGTCAAGAGGGAATTTAAATGGTCTTTGACAATCTGTCCATTGAGCTGTATAATGTCAGCCTGGGAGACAATTCCTTAACTAGTACAGCAAGAAAACAACCATATGACATGTGCTGTGACACTAGTTCACCGTTCTTGTCTTTCGTGCAGAAACGTACCGGCGGCCTCCAGCAGGGCCTCCAGCCTGGCCTGCGTCTCGGGGTCGACGGTGCGCAGGTCGGCGCCGTCGGCTGCGCTGGACAGCAGGAGCTCGGAGGCCGTCTTCAGCATGGGGTTGTCAAGGTCCTCCTGATCCAGTATGAAAGACTCAACCTGAGAGGGGGGAGGGAGGGGCGGAGTTTAATGGGATTCCAGTCAGAACCACAACCTGGGAACGCCGAGCGATGGCCAGTTGCAGAGTAGTTAGATCTAAAGGACGGCAGATCTGGGGGGGAAGGGAAGTATGGTGGCTGGTGAGGCCAAAAGTCAGTTTGCTAATAAAAATTATGCAATGACAAATGTATTACCTTTATACACCTAAATTTTAAACTCGATAAAATTCATTGAATGCCTATATAGGAACCAAATGCAACACACATAAGGAATATAATTACTCAGAGCTCTCTTCTGTTTGTAAAAGAAAAAAAAAAGGGTTTCAGGCAAATGGCTTGAGGACAGGAAAGCCTCAAGTCAATCAATACAACAGGAGAAAAGTTAGCATGTTGCTAATAACCAAATAGCATTAAGCAGCTAGGCAGTACGGTCAGCTCCTGCTACATTCTAACCAGCCCTGAGCGACGGAGACACGGGGACACCATTTCACAGGCAGCCTGCCCCTCTCCCCCGTCATGTGACCCAAGCAGCTGTGAATTGCCGAGGCCCTGAGCCCCGGCGGTATTAGCGCTAATGCGAGCCGATCAGCCACTCCCCTCCGTCGACCCCCACACAGCCCTGAGCCGCAGAGCAGCATACCGCAACATGCTGCTCGCCGTCGAGCTACCCGGAGACCTTTAAGGGCTTGGATCGAGTCAAGAGTCGCATCGCAGCTCCTTTTCATGGGGGGAATGCAACTGTGCCACACTTATCGATTACACTATAGCTATCGCCCCCCCCCCCCCTCTTTTCAACAAAACTCCCCAAAGACAGCACCCCCTATCCTTGCTGAGGCCTAAGACAGCAGACCCACCCCACCCTCAAACATCTCCCACATCAGGACTGACGTCACGACCTCCTCCGCATGGATGTCAGCACAAGGTAACGGCTGTCCAGCTAGTATCAGAACAACCACCTCAGCAGAAGAGACTTGGAGAACAGGTCCAAAGTCAAGGTCACCAGAAAGGAACCTCCAGGCAAACGTTGGCACCAGTCGCAACATCTCAGCACCCCTCATTCCTGGAGCTATCTCCTGGCACATACCCTTGGTAAAAAGAAAACAGGCCGAACGTTCGGTTCTCTGTTCTATCTGCGGTTTCAGAGGCAGCACCTGCCATTGCGGACACTCCAAAGGCATGGGAGACTGCAGTATCCATCTGTCCCCGAGCTCCACGGGCAGCAGACGGTCACCGAGAGCTTCCTCTCCATACAGGCAAAGCAGAGACTCCCCTTAACGAGAACCAACGCGACTGCAATCTCCGATAACCTTTATCAGAGGAACGGATCAGAACACCACAGATTCTTTTAGTTCCTGGTGAGAGATTGCTCGCACGTGTCCAAGGATATTTCACTACGCGGGTCTCAATGTCGTTTTAATGCTGATACAGCCCATTTGAGTCCCAGAGATGCAACCATAACCAAACAGGAGCGAGAACGAATACGGAACAGATCAGTTCTCTGAAAAGCAGCACTTTCTGAAGCCCGATCACGAACAGGAACAAGATACATCTATTTCTTTACCAGTGGTTTGCATAAATGAAAGCAGCCAAATATTTAACAACTCAAGTACTAAAAAGGTTGAATAAAAAGGTCATACGACTAAACATCACAGATGTCAGTTCCTTGACATTAGAAACCTTTGGACCAAACAATGCCAAAATGCTTATTTTTAAAAAATGGAAAAAAAAAAAATCAAAATAAGCACTATATACACAACAACAAAAAAACCATGATGTAGTCTACTGTCAAAAAACACTCAGGAATGGCTACATAAGTCACTGAACCGGTGTTAGAATATGCCATTCTAGTGTGTTACACATTCTAAGTTTCTAGAGTGTGCAGTCTAGTTTTTTTTACATGGAAATTCAGGTACCCTGTTTGAACGACTGATTCACAAACACTTTTATACCTTAAGATGGCAGCTGCTCATCTGAAAAGAGGATGTTGCAGCAAAGAGAAGGGAGGGATGACTAAAGACAGGAAGGTCAGACTGCCACTGATGGACACGCATGGAGGAATGAAACACCTTCAAAAGGCCATGCTGGTGCTACCAGAGGCTGGTTCGAGAAAAGCTGTTTGAGAGGCAAACCCTTTTCCGTCAGCATGAGGTACCGTCAAAGGCTTAAACCTGTGCTTCACTTTTGGCGCTTTTCCACTGGCATACAGGAACCAGGCCGTACCCGAGCCATACCGTGAGGTGAGACTAGTTACAGCACGGTTTCAGCTCGATTTGGGTTTCCACTGCAGAAGGGTCGGCTCGGTAAAGGTGTTGCCGGGTTTGGAGAGCGATAGTGAGGTGCTTATTTACTGTTCACATGGTGTACAGTATGATGTAGTATGTGCTAATTACCGGTAGCAAGTCTGAGAGAATCGCCATCTTATGTTAGCATGTAATGCTAGAGGAATTTGCAAATGTGCTTAAATTTGCATTACAAATCCATTCAGTTCAGCTGCTCTGCAGTACTTTAAGTGGGAGATTGGAAATTTTCATGTTCTGAGTTACTGAGAATGCACAATGAAATAAATCGCGATGTGCTAGTAAGCAGGGCTAGATCAGCATGGGTACGGTACGGCTCCGATAACTTGCAATGGAAATCCATCAGTTGGCGGTACGGCTCAGTTCTTGGTGCCAGTGGAAAACTGCCAAGAACCAGCTAAAAATCTCCCAGTGTTCACTGCACCACCTTGTCAGTGAATCATAAAATAATGGCTTCTGCTTTATTAAAGCACTTTCATCCGACTTAACAGTATAATAATAAAGGTTACACCACTTGCACATGTATTTCCTGCTAATACACAAAGGCAACCTAAGGTGATCACTTTAGGGAGATGGTCTGCTCAACAACTTTCAGGTTTTTAATGCATGGGACTGCTTACTATAGGAAGTCACAATACAACATGGCAAGATCACACTTTAAAATGCTTCCTGTTTCACGTTTTTGGCAAATATAGTTATATACATCAATTAAATAATGTTAAAACTCAATTCCTTTTAAAATGATATGATCTAAAGCAAAAGTGAGTGAAATGCAATGCATTGATTAAAATGAATTTTAATGACATTCTAAGAGTAGAGATTTCAAATCAGTACACCCTATTCAGACCAATCCCCCCCCCCCCCCCAAGAAAAAAGGTCCTAAGATATGTTCAACTAGCTAAGGCTAAAGGAACAGAAATGCAGTCGTCGTCACTGCAATACAAGCAGCCATGCTTCAGAAATTGGCTTAAATTTCAGTATTTATAAGAAACAGCTGGATTTAGAATCCCGTGTAAAGATGCAGCTTCTGAGAGACGCATACAGTCGAAAGTGACTCGCTCGTCTACCCCTCCTCTCTCACCGGATATCACCACCAGCCTTCCCATAAATGGACAGCTTCGATTTATGACAAGTCAGCGAGCGACTAATATGCAAGTTCTATGGAAGAGAGAGACGCGACTGAGCCCCGCGCGTGAAAACCCGTTCCAGCAAGATCTGTCATTGCTACGGTGGCCATGATGACGTTTACCATTGGCTCATGTGCTGGAGGGAGCTCATATTCACTTGGCCCGGAGTCACATGGCACAGAGAGTGGTGACAGGACGGTCACCTCCTAGACTCATGGGGTAGGTCTTTGGAGACATTTTCCACATACTTCCCGCTGCACAGACCACCCCACCCACCTCACACTCTCAGTAACATAAGGAACGTATTAAGCAGCATTACTACATTTATTTCATAACAGTGAGCCTTGTAGACCTTCTCTGACCTTACCCTTCCATACTCAAGACACCACTTATAGCACACTGCAGCATGTGGTGAATTTCCATGTGAATAATCAACAGCGAGAAACTGGCACAAGCGTGACCCGGCAGCCAACAGTGTGATTAAACACCCCTATCACCAACTGAGAAACGGGAGGAACCCACACAGACAAACACACCGCACACATAACATGGCAAGCAGTCAACGCACACCGGTCCTCGCTTCTCTGACTCCGCCTCCCAGCCTGCGATGATATCATAGGGGCGGCGTGGTTGTGAAATGCAAAAACCATGCAGAGACAGATTAAAGGGTGGGAGCGACCTGTGGCTCGGCACTGCTGAACGTGCAGGCACTGCGTTCCGAATAAGGTCTCATTCATCTCCTCCAGCGCGCAGGGGAAACCCACAGCGCGCTACGCTAGGCCCCGAAGAGAGGGATCTTTTTGTCTCCAGGCATAATGAGATGCTGCAGTCTGGCTGGCGAGTTCTGCTTCAGCTACAGATACTCACAACACTACAGTGGGCACAGCGAGTTTCCCCATAACTTGTTTATACTTGGACTGTTACTGAGAGTTGGGGAGGAGCTAATTCAATTAAAATTGTACCATTTTCCTTCTACCACCAGGCATGTTCAGCTACTGCACTGATACAACTTAAAATCTATATTAAAAAAAAAATAACCAGAAAATAGACACTTGAAATAAAAATGGTACAAAACATACTCAAATTCACAGGACAGTAATATTAGAGTAATATTATAGTAGTAATAGCAGAATGACCAGGATAATATTACCACAGATCACAGTGCTTAGCTCCGGAACTAACATTATTTTGCTTTCAACTTTCGCACAAAAAGCTGATTAACATTAGGCAGACAAATGTATTTTGTGGTCCAACACACACACACAGTTGACAAGGTTCCCTAAAATATGAGACATACTTGGAAAGTTAATGTTTAAACATTTTATCGGAAGACCATAATAAAGGAGGGAATTTTCCCTGATGAAAGGCAGCCGTTTAGAGAGGAGGAAAGAGCCAGCGCATCCGTTAGCAGAAGGACTCTATCCCACCGGCACGGGGCACTCCTATCTGAGCACGCCCCCCAGGTCACTACCCTGATGCTTACAGAGACAAAGAAAGGACGTAAGGACGCCAACAAGTTCACTCACTCACCTATGCCAGCCTGCTCGAACAAGCAGAAGAAGCTGACCTAGCTCATATGGCTTCCAAGGACACACATTTCCATTAACATACTGGTAACATACCATCATTCATTAAAAAAAATAAATCAAGATCAGTCCAATGCGTCAATCGAGGTCGATATTTAAACTTTAATCAATATTCAATGCGAGCAGCACCAGAATTAAAGACATTTAATGTTTTCAATAGGGGAGGACAAGAGAGGTTTCAAAATACCAGGCTATGAGTGTTTAATAGTCATGTTTTTAATTCATCATTAAATCTGGCCTGCAGATTGACCTTTTGTGTTCCACTGGAAAAAACAAAAACTATGCAAGATTACGTCAATGTCATTCCGAAATCTGACCCCCCCCCCCCCCCAAATATATATCAATCAAAGCTTCAACATAGGTGCATCAGTAGGTTTCTATGCTGCACAAATGACTAGACACCCGACCTCTCAAAACAAAGGTGGAGTCTGAACTCTGATCTAAAAACACGAAAGCGTAAGGATGACCTGAACTCTGCACTGAGACGGGGTAAGTCCCACTTGACGTTCAGGTTCAGACACTAAAGAACAGGAACCTTCACTGCAAACTAAGATCAGGTTCCACTGAACAAACAAGCTGAGAGAAGAATATTCCTTTTATTTCTGAGGTCCTCTTCACATAAAGGTCGTCACTGGAAAAAGCGATACAGGACTTGCCAGCAGCTCAGAGCTCAGGTGTAGGTGTGAAAAAAAACAGGATAAAAGCATGATGGATCCCCACGAACAGACTCCAGCTGTCACGGTGCTCAATGGCCTCCGCTTGTGTCCTTCTGGCCTGAACGGGTTCACTGGTCCACTCGCCAAACCCCAGGCCACAGCATGCTTTTTTGCAGTGGACCCCAACACATTTTCAACCACGCAGCAGTACCCAGTTAGTCAGGATCTTTGAAGGAATGAAATAAAATTCCAATCCCAGCAGCCATATATAAGAAGGTGGTATAACAGGACCCCAGCAGCGATTCAGGACTGGCACAGGCGAAGAAAAGGTCGGTGAAGCACATAGCTATATAAATTAGTAATGTACCGGACAAGCTTGTCAGCTGAGCAAAATGAAAAGTGAACGTATATCACGATGGACAAATCATCCTCGCAAAGGTTTTAATTTTTAATTCGCTCAAAAATCTCCACTCTACCTTTTTCTGTAGACTTCCGTTTTATTCATCACCGACAAAGATGTTCTGGCTTCGTTCCGCAAAACGCTTGTATATTCGCTTGTTTATTTTAATGGATGTGGTGTTTGGAAAATGAGGTAATGCGCCTCTCGATTGTGCATAAGGGCGAGACACAGGACCATCTTAATGCTGCCTTAACAGCCGAACGGCAGGCTTTGAACAAGCGCCTCAATGAGAAATGGAATGGAATGGAAGAGAAAAAGGGAGGAGAAAGGAAAAGAGAGGAAAGGAAAGGGAAGGAAAGGAAGGGAAGAAAGAAGGAAAGGAAAAAAAAAAAAAAAAACCCCCACTGCCACTTTATCGACTCCATGTCAATTATGCACTTCATATTGCACATAACTGCTCTTTGCACAACATTCATGCGTCTAATATTATATTATATATGTATATCTTGTACTTATCTTTTTTTTTTTATCTTTCTTTTTATATATATATATATATATATATATATAGATTTTGCACACCACTATTGCTTGTGAAGCTAGCACACAAGAATTTCACTCATATGTACTGTACCAGTAACATGATGTGACAATAAAGATTTGAAACTTGAAACTTTGAAATGCATCACTCAAAAGTACTAAATACATAAAATTTCAAAGGCTGGTTTTCATGAATCGTCAGATGTGCAGCATAACATAGGTTGGAAACTGCGATGATGGAACGCACACACAATTTCGAATAAATGAAAAAAGGCTCAAAATTAGGCAGTAAAGTGCAGCAATAGAACTGAAGATGCTTCACTTCATGGGGCAGTTTTAGGACAGACTGCATTGTAAAACTGGAACAATGAATAAAAGGATCAAGAATCATTCAAAAGTATGAAGCTGGGCTATGTTCCTTATGCTTCCATTTTTAATAAAAACGCACAAGAAATCCATCTAAAGGCACATCATTAAATATCACATATTCATTATTGTTTCACACTTTCTGTACAACTGATTTTCTTTTTTTAAAATCATACACATTTACAATCTATTTTTTGTTTTATTTGTAGAAATAAAATTGGGATATTGAATTCTCTCAACACATAAAGCACCAAACAGTACGAGCGTGACCTTAAAAGTTCCCAGAAAGCAAGATCTAAATTCATAAACAGTCCTGGTGCTGGGAGGCAAAGGGAATCCTCTTGGCTGAGAAAAGCACCGTGTTCCGGCAGAACGATCCAAGAGGATGCAAGCCGTGAGGACACTCAGAATCCACGCCGCCGTCTCTCGCCCCGCCAGGTCCAATCTCCCTGCCATTACTTCACAACCTAAGGTGCATATTCACTAAACGCTAGACCTCGCTATCAAACACAGTTACCAGAGTTCTATTTCAAAGCTGTGCTTCTTGGGGGTGGGAATAATTGCTCAGACCCTGTACCCACTCTCCTGCTGTTCCGCCTTTTGCTACGTGGCCGGTGCTGTGGGCACACTCCTACACCTACACCCTAACGCGCCAACAGCTGAACTTTCACCCAGCACCCCTGCGAAATCCTACGGAGGTAAACCTTATGTAAGCGTGACCACTGCTGCCCAAACCAACCAGAGAGAGACGCAAGTGGTCAGAGGGGTTCTAGGGCCCAGGAGATGCTGGATTCAGCCTTCCCAGATATGTGGACACCAAGTTAAATACTACACTGCCAGTGGACATTTTCACAGAACCTCTTCAGAGGATCTCGCTCACTTAGAGGCATAAACATATAAGACTTCCTTGTTTTTAAGGAGAACACCACAAATGAAGATTAGAAATTCTAGTAAGTACTAAATAAGCATTTTCTGTTTTCTTCTTGCTGCCATAAGGACCACCACTGGTATCTGGCAGGTCCATATAACCCCCCCGAAGAGCATTTCACCATCATCCACACAAAAGGCTTCGCACTGACTGTTCCAAAGGGCGTAAAAACATTGTTCAGAAGGTTCTGAATCAGACAGGATTTCAGCCATGCTTCATAATAAAATTCTCTTAAGCAGTTTTATTTTACCTCCATCAGCAAGCCTGTTAAACGCCCTAGACTTTACCATCAGGAAAAAAAAAATCCAAAGTGCTGAGACTCTCTTGCTATTAAAATAAGAACAGTATGTACAGTAGATGACTTCCATAAAATAATACAATGTGTAGACAATGTGTAGACAATGTGTAGACAATGTGTAGAAAGCACACATTTTACTATCGGTTACTTGTTCAAAATAAAGATTTTGAAAAGCTTCCTGGGAGAAAAATATAACAACTCTATCAGTTATCTCCTCCTCATTGCTCAAGGAATCCTGTGTAATGAAAACGTTTCATAATCAAGGAGTTAATTTTAATATGAAAAATAAATCTACGGAAGACTGAGAGCAGACTGCACTGCAGAACGTAGGAAGGAGGGCAGCGCAGGGCTGATTTACACAGAGTTACTTTCCGTTTGTCATGTACACAGAGTAGACACACGGGAGCCCTTTTAAACAGTCGTATCACTGGCGTTTCGGCTCTCTGTCCCCGTGACAAGATTAAAACCCCAGGCCGAAATGCTGATTCTCTAAAAGCTTATGCTACGCGTAATCTGCTCAAGGAGCATCACTTAAGTGTGGAATCACTTTCAGACCTTCCTCTGTGCCCCAGTGTGCTGTGGACACAGCAGCAGTGTGTGGATTATGCACCTGAAGCCAGCAGCAGAGCTGCACCCACTACTTCAGCTGCTCCACCCTCAACAACCTGACAGTGCTGCTTGAGTGCCGCAGAAATGCAGCAGACCACAGACCTACATGCACGGCAAATAACGCACCCATGTCCTGCAGATATAGGAAAACATTTAAACATCAACAGTTACAGACCGCTCTGTAGTAATTCTTAGGCCAGACTTAGACTTACCAAAACCTTGTTTCTGACTGCAGATAGAATTTTGTTTCAAGGGGGTATAGAAAATGGATGGATGGATGGATGGATATCATGATGCCTCTTCACGATCTTGTTCCATGAAATTTCTGAACCACAATGTCTGACCTCTGACTCCCATATCATTATTTGTGGAATTTACACAGTGAATAAAGACTTTGCTCGATATTCTGTGATAGAATTTGAAACATGAGATTAGAGACTTAGGGGTGAGCTTGCCGTGATAATCGCCATGAAAACATTCCATCGAAACCTAAATTTTAAAATACCACATGACAATTCAGATTTCATAACGTAGTACCAAATTCCCAGATATTACATCCAAATTAGGATGAAACCAAGTACGGCAATGACCATAAATGATTACAATTGATTACTTCTGATCAACTGACTGAAGTGTCAGGCGCAAAGACATGATGCAGATGTTGTGCGGTGCTCTGAGGTGGGTAGGACAGGACATTCCGTAAAACACGCCACGCCGTAAGTCCCCCTTGTTCGCCGTGCAGAAGAGAAAGACACACACACACACACCCTCCGTGATGATGGGCGTTTGAATTCCAGCCATTAATTATTTATCCGTAAGTGACACTTCGAATGGAAATCGCCATTCCCCTGCCTCAGATCCCTAAGCGAGGGTGAATGAGGATTTTTATAGTATGAGCTCTGGTGCCGCGATGCTATACATTGATGCATTTTTTTCCTCCCTTGCAAGGTGTTCTGGGGCATACACGCAATATACATGCGATCAACACGTGATCGGGGCAAAATAAGCCAACCATGCCGATTTATGCGAGTATTAACATCATGTCAACAGGTGCGGTAACTTGAGGGTATGACTGGATCCGCTCGACTGGCTTTACAGGAGGATCGGTTCGTGTTCGCCCGTGTGGGTGTCAAAGTCGAGACCGTTGACATGCCGACTGGTGCACTGGAAGGCGAAGAAGAACGGGCCGAGCAGAAATCGTGTAGCTGTCAAGAGGACAGATTATCTATCCTGGTTATTGGCTTAAAGTGGACAAAAAACTGCAAGGCGCAGACAGGGGAATCGGACACATGAGTATTCTGCTTTTCAGAAATAATATCATCTGCGAGGCCCTAAGACCCACAAGTCAATTTGGTAGTCCTCCAGAGACCGGTGACAGGGAACAAATAACATTTATTTAGGCACACCGGACAGATTATAACATCAGCGTTCAGCAAAATTAAGATGTGGTGGTGGTGGTGGTGGTGGTGTTGGGGGGGGTGGGGGGGATAGCATAAAACACCAAGCGCTGTTCGCGGGGTAAAATACTACTTATGGTTGTTACAACGTGCGGCAACCGACGTCTTTTAATCCCGAAAAGACGCTTGTCAGCCGACTACCGTGCGAAATCTGGGGAAACTTGCTCATACGAGGGCACTGCAGCCGCTCGTCCCCACGGTTAGGCCTTAATCACAGACTTCGCGAATTACAGTATTATACCGTATAGTTGCAAATACATCGGTGTGCCCTTACATCGAGGAAATCGTGCGATCACCCAAATACGGCTGCAGAAGGAAACATTTACGGTAATAAACGACGTGTATTTTTGTATCGTTTTAAAGAGGGAGGGGTTAGATGGGATTTAGCTAGCTAGCGAGCTAGTTTACCTCAGAAACCTCGTCTTCGTCGCTGCCGGATCCCGGGCCGGAGGAGAGCACTGCAGCCGCAGCGAGCTTAAAATCCAGTCTGTCTGCGGTAGGCCCACCGGCCTCGCCAAACAAGCGGACTTTCTTTCCGCCGACACCGATCCCTAGGCCCCCGAGTCCAGCTCCTGGTGTGGCTCCTACCCCCATCCCTACCGCAGGGGAGCGCGGAGTCACCGAGTCAATCTCGTCCTCGAAGCCGTCCGTCAACATTGCTGTCCCGGCTACAGCATTCTGCATACTTCCTTAAATAATATGTATTTCAACTTAGGTATTATGCTTCTAAACTTCCTTTGGGGATGTACTGTTTTTAGAGTATTACTTCAGAAAATCCAGAAACTCTCCTGAAGCAAGAACAGGATCCCTTTCCCCCAGCCATTAACTTTCTAACAACCTAACCATTACGTACAGTTTCAGGGAAAGAAACTCCGCCTCTATTTCTAGAACATAAAGACTATTGGATGACGGTAGAGAAAAGCCAATACTGATTGGATGTAACCCATGTCCGTCAACGTGCACCCGCAACGTCAAGTTTGGTTTACCAGTATTTCTTGGGTTGCTTTGCGATTAACGCCAGGAAACAGAATATCTCAGAAACGATTGGGCAATCACACGTCTGTCACATATTTCCCGCCCACACAGTCCCTTATATGTATTTTTTAAAGAAATGCATTAAAGGTCCGTTTGGGTTTATTATATATGTAACGTCTTTAATATTTCAGTAGTGACAAAATAAAAATATCGCATTAAAACTCCTTTTTCTAAAATGTGTATATGCGGCAGTATATCTAGTCGGGAGCTTATTTACTTTCTGAAATTTTACTGAGTTTATCTTACATGCCTGCTGACACTTAATATTATATGGAGTAATCATATCTGGGTTTCGTATTTTTGTAATGGAATGATCAAAGTGCGCAACTGACCGGACAGGCGGGGTGAGACGTAGCAGATTAGAGAGCAGGAACAACCGCAGATATCGTAATCAATGGGAAATGTAGTTCTCCTGACAGAAGACACGTTTTATAATCGTCCTCTCGCTATTATAAAGCACCCAAAAGCGTCTGTCTAGCGATAAGTCCAGATAGCCCTGCTTCGCCGCACCGCAGTACTGCAAACTGCAGCCTGGTGTCCTCATTCGACCCAACTGCAAGCCGGCTGGGTAAATCTTGTCTGTTTCTTACGGTATGAAGTAACCATTAAAATATTTAAAAATAAATCATCTCCCAACTAGAAATCAATCTGAAAAAAAGAGAGGCGAATATCCCTAAAAATTCAGCAGATTCCTATTCAGCTCGGTATTCTAGTGATTAGTCCCAATACATCTTTTTAATTTGGCTCTCTTATTGGTTTATATTAATAACACTCCAAGCTCTGGATAATCGACAGAAGTGTTTCATTCACACACAACTCAGATATAAAGGGGTATTTCAATACATAGACTATTCAGTTTCTTACTTGTACTCCAAGAGCAGTAAGGAAACAGTCATTTGAGGTATGAACAAGACTGTGAAAGACTTACCGCTTTTATTTAGTTCGATTGCCACACTTTTGATGAAACCCCTTTCTTCACTTACACTGAAACTACAGCACCATGTCACATTCATTTTATGGTTAAAGGAAACTAGCATGGGCGGCACGGTGGTGCAATGGTTAGCACTGTTGCCTCGCACCTCTGGGACGTGGGTTCGAGTCTCCGCCTGGGTCACATGTGTGTGGAGTTTGCATGTTCCCCCCGTGTCGTCGTGGGGTTTCCTCCAGCTACTCCAGTTTCCCCCCCCAGTCCAAAGACATGCTGAAGCTAAATTGCCCATAGGTATGCTTGTGTGAGTGAATGGTGTGTGAGTGTGCCCTGAAATGGGCTGGCCCTTCATCCAGGGTTGTTTCCTGCCTCATGCCCATTGCTTCCAGGATAGGCTCTGGACCCCCCATGACCCAGTAGGATAAGTGAGTTGGACGATGGATGAAATTAGCATTTTCCCCAAAGTTAGTACCCTAAGTATGAGACTTAGGATTATCAGGCCACGTTCCTTAACGTTTGTTTGCATGGCCATCTTTGTCAGGGAAACAGACATCCCATGCCCACAGATAATACACAGCCCTTTGCTAAACAGAACCAGGTTTGATTGGACCAGGTTTTAAAGGCCTCTGTAGGAATTCAGGAACGTCTGTTCACACTGAGAAACAAGGCCTCAAAAACAATGGCAGATAAAGCAAACCCTACCCACCATAGTAGTAAAACAATGCAGCAAGATCTCAGGTCTTAGGTGCAATTTGAGGTAAGACCCAAATTATGAAAATACTAACCCTTCAGAAAAAATGCAACAAAGGCACTTTATTGTTCAAAAAAAGAACCTTTATATGTAGAGCAACTGTTCATTTAATTTAGTAGACAAAAATGTTTTCATCTGGGGGTCTCCAAACTTCAATCCTATAAAGCCCCAATCCAAAATGGCCTTACATAGCACCCTTACAACTATTAGGACAGAGCTATTTAAATCATGGTCCTCAAGGTCAAAGCACTGCTGGTTTTCCAGCCTTCCTTTACCTGAGTCAGGCGTGAAGCCTCTGGCCAATCAGAATCAGAAATTATTAACCTGACTACCTGGGAGAACTGAAAACAAGGCCTGGACCTTGCAATCAAGGTCCAGATTTGAAGAGCCCTGAATTAGGAGAAGAGAGACTTCCAGTCGCCAATAATACCAAGCCTCACCCCTTCCAACATTACCTTTAAATTCAAAGGGAAGATTCAGACATGAGCAAGTCATCTTGGTTGAGGATTCAGACATGATTAATCCATCGCACAGAACTGTATCTCAAGTATGACTAACAGGTGAACCCAGTCCACTGGGAAAAAGACCATTTCTGATGATTAAGATATCATAAGTGTGCCATTACTTTCTTAGACTGTTTGGGACACCATGCCGTATACTGGGCTATACTTTAAATAACTCATATACCATCAATTCAAGTGCTCCAGAAATGCAAGACTCTGTGCATTTATACTCATCCAGCTGGGAAAGTCAAATCCATTGTTTGCTTTTACTCAAGGACTGTTTTGGAATACATGCACGCTGTTGTAAACAAGTCATGTAAAGCACGTGGACATTCTGCATCATGTCAATACACTGTATGTGCAGTGTTTCCGCTGATAACGTTTCTCCATGGTGGCCGGCCACACCAAAAAAAACAATCATCTAAACCAAGGTCTTGGTGGCTCACACTGGAAGCTTGATTCCTGTCCCCACATTACAGAATTCAATTGGCTGTCACTGTCAGACTATATTACATTATCATTTAGCAGACACTGTTATAAGGCTCTAATATGATGAGCTTACTTAAGTTTTTCCAAGGAAAAGACAGACAAGGTAGTTAAACAGGTCACTGAGACTTCCAAGCATTTATGCAAGTCGCTCTGGCTAAGGGCATCTGCCATCAATGTAGATGGAAACAGAGCAGGCACACGGGCTACATGGAGTGCAGTTAGCCAGTTGTCATACCACGTGAAGCACTGGAGATGGGCAACCATTAAAAACAAAGTAGTTATAACTGTCACTGTAAAAAAAAATATATAATTTGATATATCTGATATAACTGCTTACCTCCATTGACAGTGAAGGAACATGCCATCATCAAGCAAAATAAAAAAATATATGTACAACAATGGTCTGATGTCTGTATTTTCCAGTAATACAACCCCACCCCACCATCTCTTGATCCACAGGAAACACCAAGTACACAAACACACCCCATACATATCTCAGGTGTGTGTCTCAATGCACATGTCAGTGAATTTCTCTTGGATCAACTATAAAAAAATTACAATTTACAAAATTTTAAATCATGTATAAAACCCAAACACACACACTTATAAATTATGTAAAATGGCATTAAAATATACAACATCCATTGCAATAAAACAAAAAATATTTAAGAGCTGTTGTTGGGAGAAGGTCCTTGTGTTGCATGATCTTCTGTATGTCTATTTCCTGCAGAGCGGACAGCGTGGATCTCCGGCAAGCAGAGGGAATGCACCCATCAGGAGAAGGTGCACACCAGCTATCACAGCGTGCTCAGGAACTCCTTCACCTGTACAGAGATGTAACAGAACGCAGATGTATCCACACTGTAAACTCAGCTTATTCTAAACCAGCCGGCTGAGCAAATGTAATTTAATTATGAACAATGAAATGCAGGTGCGATATTGACCTTGTCCACAACTTCTGCTCGTTTGATTTTGTCGTGTTTGAAATCATCGTTCACATCGAGCACAAGTACGGGGAGGTCCTTCAGGTACTCGAACTCCACGCTGCGTGGAAGCAGAGTGGGTTAAAGGCATTGTCATCTCGATAGGGTGCACTATTCCCCTAAGGACTATTCATGTATGCGTGTGGGGGAGCTCTCACCAGATGTTGCGGTGGTACAGCCAGGACTCATGCTTGTAATGCAGCTTTTCCAGATACTCTAGAGGGATTCCCTGTTCCTCCTCTCGTCCCCGCAGATGCAGACGCTGCATACACCTCTAACAAACCACAAACACCTTCGCTATCAGTTCTCTGGCCATATATGCAACTTTAACTGAAACAGCCATATTTTACTGAATACAATTGGCAGCATTTGGAAACCGCAACTGCTGCAAAAGTTAACTTCAGTATAATACATCTGAAAAGTCACCACAAGTTTGAGACAAGAGCTCATTATACAGACTACCAAAATATCTATAATGCTAAATTACTATGAATTTTTGGCATTTGTAGTATGGGTTAGACCATGTTGTGCATTTTCAAATGTCAACTTTAGGCCACAGTTCTGCACCATCTTGCTATTTTCATTGCTTTCTGAACAAGTTAATATTCTCCACCTACCATTAAAAAAATTATACAATAAACAAAAACATACAGGTTATCTGGGCACCAGCTCACCTCTGGATCAGCTCTCATATAGATGATGGCGTCAAGCTCAATCTTTGATTCAAACTGTGACAGAAGCCAGCTGTGCCAGTCCTGGTATATTGCCCATTCGGTTTCATTCATCTCTCCAGACTCAAACAAGTTGGATGCAAAGACATACCTTCAAGAAAAAAAAAGATTAACCTAATATAATGTACATAGGGGAGGATAGTTCAGGTCCAGAAAGTAAAAATCAACACCAAGATTTTGTTCCAATCAATCAGCTAAGTACTCGTTATACACAAATGTTTTGTTGAAACAGAATCTTGGTCTGGATTTTGAACTTCTGGAGCTGAACCCCCCACCTCTTACTGTACAGTGCATTTGTAACAGAGGTGGGTAATTCAGGTCCAGAGAGTAAAAAAATCCAGACCAAGATTTTGTTTCAAACCAACCATTTGAGTATAAAGAGCCAGTCACAGAGCACTCAGCTGGGTGGCTGAAACAAGATCTTGGTCTGAACTTTAACTATAAAACCTGAACTAGCCAACTCTGATAAGTAATCACTGTTAGACTGCAACGATCACTCACCGGTCACTGTAGACAGAACGCTCAAGAAACTGGATCGGTTTCTCTGCCTGCTGCAGCTTAATAGAGGGTTTCTGAAGTTGGGAGCGCACACGGCTCACACACGCATAACTCTGGAAGGTGTAGGACCAACGGCTGGGCTTATCGTACATCATTTGCAGAAGGTTTCCGCCACTCTTCTGAGAGGTGGTCAACTCCTTGAAGGCATAAGAGAAGGAAAAGAGTAAAAAAAAAAATGGAGAAAAGCCCCCAATTTTCTCAAGCAATAAGAATCATGATGTAAAACGGCAATTTTATTTGTAGGGGTCGTAATATGCAATCTCCCCACCTCGAACTCATTCTCCGTGTTCTGAACGTTGCACCACCTGCCGATTGGTTCCGGTATGACCTCCCAGTCTTCAGACTCCATTTCTAACATACGCACAAACGTCGACTTTCCACAAGCTGCAAAAGGAAAAAAAAATACATAATACTGTAAAGAAACGAGATTGAGTTGTTGCACCTTGCAACAATATTTTGCATTTTACCCGACGACACTTAAGAATTCAGTTGATAGGCATGACGGCATATGGAGCAAGGGACCGGTTCATGATTTTGGCGCCAAGAAACGAAGAACCTTTCAACGTCAATTTACTTCTAACCAAAATTCTGGGCTTGCAAATTTAAATTAGCTCTGACTTAAATTTGCATGACCTCGTAAATCGGCTCTTCTAAGGAAATAAAAATTTAAAGCAAAATTCTTAGCAAACTACGGAAGTCAGTCCATTTATATGCCGCACTCACCCAATGTCACAGGTTATTATAATAAAATCTTCTAATTCGAATCAGTTCTAGATTTTTCTGTACAATTTCACATGCAGTACTGACCGGCCAGCTAACAACAATTTTAAAAAAGAAACTGTCAATACTATACTCACCTATATTTCCCTCAATAGAAATTTTCTTAATCCTCTTTTCAAAACTGTTGTCAAGTACCGGACTGAAACACATTCTCTTTGGGGGGGTCGCCATTGTAGTTTATGTAAAAAAATAAATAAATAAATAAATAAATAAAGTACAAAACAGAAAGAAGAACAATTAATATTTTTAAAAGACTTCAGGTAGACAGAGCCTCTGAGCGCCTTGGATAGCGGTCCAGCTTTGAATAGCCGCGCAATTGCACTGTGACGTGACTTCCGGGCCTGGTCCATATACCCGGAAAAGGCGGGGTTACAGGGCACATGCTTGCCCATTTCTAACTTGAATCAAAAAATTGTAGATCCCGGTAACGTCAGGCATTATTTGGATTTAGCTAATAGATAACTGTCATTCAACATAAATTCTATTTATTAAGTACAGGTAGTTAGAACACGTGTCTGTTTTAATCAGTACAATAGGTTGTCTTTTATCTGGGTATTTAAAAAATGTATATTTATTCTCGTGTACTACTCGAAGGGAAAGGAAATCAGAATTGTATTCGCCAAGTACATAGAAGTACAGTAAAAGGATTTTTCTTTTGGTGCAGGTGGTGTCAAGCAAAAAAAACATACAACAAAAAATCCAAAAGTAGAAATACAAAGACAGTAATTAGAATAAAGCAAAAAAAAAAAAGGTCTGAAGAAATATATAATCAAAATAAAGTAAATTAAAATAATTTAAAAATGAATAATGATATAAAATAATAAAAGATAAAAAAGATATGAAATAATGAGGCAAACATGTTTGAGACAAGAGCGAGGCCCTAAGACCCAGGGTCCTTAACAGTTACAAATTGAAGATGAAGGTAGAAAGAGAGAAGAAAAAACAAACATAAAAAAATAAAAATAAATATATAAAATAAATAAAAAGTTGTGAGGAGTACATATTACAGTACAATACATCAGCAGAACGTTACAAAAACAGATTCAAGAGACTAAACGTAGAGTATGTCCGGATAGCTTTTCTGTTTTTAAACCTTGATATAGTTTGAAGATAAATATTTACCGCTACTTTAAATTGTTCTAATACAGGGTGTTTCCCAGACCATTTGTTTTTGCGTATGAAATATTTTGCCAAAATGATAATTAAATCAATGATCCTTTTATATTATTTCCATGTTATTTTCATCCATAGTAAAACTAGTCATCTTTAAAGATAACATCTATACTATATTCATTTTTAATATATGCTTGTAGTTCAGACCGAAATGTATTAAAAATGGGCCAAAACCAAAATAAATGTCGTAGAGTTTCTGGGTTGCTATTGCAAAAGACACAATTTTCATTTACATTTACTTTAAATCGCTCAAATATAAGGGTTTTGACTGGTTATACTTTGTGGGTTATTTTATATGAGACTTCTTTTACCTTTTTAGTTATGCAGTATTTACTAGGTGTCATCCAAACTCTTTCCTAGTCAATATGTTCCCTAAAAAAAGAATTCCAATATACAATATTTACAAGGATATGATTTGAGTGCAGTATAGACCTTAAGAATTTATTACATTCAGCATCCAAGAAATTCTTTCCCTGTAGTATAATATTAGTATTAAAATCTATTGCTAACTCTGATGGTTGACAGTTATTGTTTTTCACAAGCCTTAACATTCATTCAGAGATCGCATTGATCACAGTCTAATACTAGTCTATAGTAATAGAAGCACCATATCTTTCTACAAAATCTGTATAATGATGTATGTCATTGTTTGCATTCAGTAATTATTCAGTAAAAATATACCTTTTTCAGTCCAGTTTTCATAAAATAATGTCTTGTTTTTTTTTTAACTTTAATGCATTTGTTTTTCCAGATTAAGTAATTACCGTAAGTGTGAGGGGAGAAATTATTTTTATAAATCAGCAACCAAGCAAGAAGTGCCTGCTTGTGAAAATTAGTTTTCACAGAAAGTCGTCCTATATTCGTCCTATACCCCCCCCAACCTTTTGGAATATTAAGTTTGGCATAAGGCACCACATGCTCTCTTTGTTCTTGAAATAATTCTGGATCCATCTTGTTTTAAATACAACATTAGAAGTGTAAAACATTCAGACCACTTTCTTCCTGTGGACGACAGACAATCTCATTTTTTAATATCATGAGGTTTATTCCTCCAAATGAATCTAAAAAGCTTTGAGTCAATTTTCTTAATAGACTCAAGTGGCAAATCCAAGACCAATGAAGCATATACTAATCTAGACAAGACCTCCGATTTAGACAAAAGTATACTACTATTCAAAGAAAGCCACGAACTAACCCTGTTTTCTAATTTTTGAATTATGGGAGAAAAAACAAAAAAGTCTTGCCCGTGACGCCATCCTTTTTACAAGCCATTCAGTGGGCGTGGTTACCGCCGAAGCGGGCGAGCGGCAGAAAGCGACGCATGCGCAGGAGAACTCAGAACGTTCCGTCGGAGCGCGCTGCCACGCTGAAGGCGCTACAATAAGGTGAGGCGTTAGCTAAACTCTTAAATTGCCCTACTTGATTATTAATGTGTTTTTCGTTTTGCTTGGTATACATATGTATTTCTCAACGGTAGTAAAGCATCGTGGGGTTGAATGCGATGGCTTCTATTTGAGTATTTGGTACCGCCGAGCATGAATGATGCCGTCTCCGTGTCTTGCTTTCACAAGGCCCGTCTTTTGTCTGCGAAGTGCGGCTGTATGTTGTTCACGGCGAGCCGTCTCCAATTAACGTCGGGCTCCAATTGATTATTTTAAAGCGTTAATTTAACTATACAAGCAAAACATTAGCAACCTTGTTTCCCTCACGATGTCCTCTGGTTAACGATTCATGTAACTAAACGCGCATTTCCATCACTAAATTACAGGCTAGCTAAGTTAAACGACTGCTGTCGATCAGTGCCATTTAGGAAGATGAGCTTTGAATAAAATAATACAATGTAACCGCCTGTATCGATTTTAATATGTAAATCTGCTACTTCATATAGTCATTTTAGCTGTTTCTGATGTAATTTCTAATGTAACAAATTCAACTAGTATCGAAATTATGAACAAATATGGCCGCTTCCGCTTGGGACTTGAAAGACGGATAGCCGGACCTCGGGTACCCAGATGTACAAATCACTGGGTTTTTTTTAACTGTTAGTTCTCCGTGGCGGGGTTGGCGGGCTCCAGGCGGCCTTCCGAGCGGGTAGTGTTTGATTCAGCCTGAACAAGTCCCTCGATGGCGCTGGATGAAGCGCGGACATGCCAGGCTCGCAGCCGCTTCCTGGAGTGCGGGCGGAAGCCTCGGCGGCGGCGCGGAAAGATGCGGTGGCGCGCCGGTGCTTTGTGCTTTCCGCTTTCTTTTTGTTTGATAGCATGGGAGGAAATAATTATCAATTAAATAACGATTTTTTTTAAATTTGGACCTAAGAAACAGCAGTTTTCTAGGAAGACGTTTTCTTTGCTATCCAATTAGTGAATTCTGCTTTAATAACTGTTTAGCTAGTATTCATATTCCAAACATAACTAGTTTAAATTAGCTTAAACGTTTTCAATTTTATGTTAAGCATGAAATCCTTCTATTATACTTTAACTCTATTTCTTAATTACCCAAAATAGTGATTTCTGGTTTGCTATTGTGACCTTAAACGTGCCATAACGCTTTTCTTGTAAATCTGCCTTCTTACAGGGAAAAGAAAAACGACCTATCATCTAACGATCATGTCTGACGGAGAAGGATTCGTGGTCCGCATCCGGGGACTGCCCTGGTCATGCTCTGTCGATGAAGTCCAGAGGTTTTTCTCAGGTGAGACGAATGCTCGGGTCTGTAAGTGCTGAGTGCAGAGCGATCCCAACGGCCAGTCACAGGTATACCGACCAATTGTCAAGCTGAAATGCTCATCAACCGTATCATGCTTTTCCTGCATGTGGCCCAACACAGCAGGAGACTATCAATACAAAGGTGTTAGCTTCATCTCCAACTAACCAATGCTTTCAGCATGTATCTGTTACCATGCAGACAAATGTCAGGTGAAATGCAAGCGAAGAGAAAATGCCCAGTATGCGATTGTAGATAGATAAATTCTCTATTTATCCTCAAGGGGGAAATTCGTATATCCAGTAGCTCCTTTTAAAAATAATAATAAAATTTTTTTATAATGTAGGGTCCTTAATGGCTTAATGATCTTTCTCCTCCTAGATTGTAAAATTGCTAATAATGGTACGAGCATCCACTTCACTTACACCCGTGAAGGCCGACCCAGTGGCGAGGCCTTCGTGGAGTTGGAGTCGGACGACGACCTCAAGATCGCTGTGAAGAAAGACAGAGAGACCATGGGCCACCGCTACGTGGAAGGTGTGTCTGAATCTTCATGCTCCCCTTGTTTATGGGCCGTCCATCGGCATCTCTGACTGGTCCCGTCCTCTTTAGTGTTCAAGTCCAATAGCGTGGAGATGGACTGGGTCATGAAACATACCGGTCCGAACTGCCCGGAGACGGAGGGCGATGGGCTGGTCCGACTCCGTGGCCTGCCTTTCGGGTGCAGCAAGGAGGAGATCGTCCAGTTCTTTTCAGGTACGTTCGTGCCACATAACAAGCCTTATGAATGCTTTTCGTCACTTGCTGGAATATTGAGTGGTTTCATATTGAAGTAGGAATATTGACTGCATGTAACAATTCAGTGCGTAAGTTTTAAGCAAGACAATCTAGTGAAGGTTTTCTGGCTTTTTTTTGTTTAATATTCTGAATCAAAAATATGAGGAATATACGTTTCATTCCTGGGCAGCATTTAATCTGCAGCTCAGCCATTTGTGGTCAGACCTCTATTATTGATGGTCGTTCTTAACGCAATTTTTCCCTGCAATTTTTCCTGTAGTGATGTTAAGTAATGTAACAATCAGTGCTTAATTCTGACAACTGCAGTCTCAACCTGTAGTCTGTCATCTCTAATTATGTATCGATTATAAAATGTGTAGAATCTCAAATAGGAAATTCCTCTGGTGTTATTGATGCATTTTAGGTCTTTTTTATTTTGTTATTTAGCATAAAGATAGAGAACATTGTGACTGGGTATGTGATTTAATGCTCCCCGCTGGGGTTATCTGTCCTTGGGTTGAAGGGTTGGAAATCGTGCCAAATGGGATAACATTGCCGGTGGACTTCCAGGGGAGGAGTACGGGGGAGGCCTTCGTGCAGTTTGCTTCACAGGATATAGCTGAAAAGGCTCTAAAGAAACACAAGGAAAGAATAGGGCACAGGTGGGGATGGATGGCTGGACTATATTTTCCTTTTCTTATGGTGTACACCTCCTACAACCTGTCACCTGTCACGGTAATGGCGCACAAAACAAAACACTCATCAGACACGGCTGAAATTCAGTTATAAATCCTGAGTGCAGACACTCAATTTAGTGCTGAGCGATCAGTCTCTGATTAGTGCTGACCGGGTGCTTTCTCATCCACGGTGTAAAGGGGGCCAAGGGGTTTAAAACTCCCAGAATGCTGCAGGAAACATTTGGAACCATGACACCGTTAGTTGTCTTGACATTGACATGCTAGTGATTTTAGCCCACGTGGGAGAAATGCCTATATATATATTTACTCAGGTTATACCAAACACGGAAGTATGTTAGTGATATGCTAAAATGTACATTTACTGCAGGGCACATTTTTAGACTCTGCTAGTAGGTCAGATACGTATCTGTAGGGTTTGACCCGTTGATGCTTTAACAGGCTGAGAAATTGGGCAATGTATATTGCAGTGACTCAGCATTCATTGTTTAAGGGGACTAGTATCTATCGAGTGAGGTTTGGGGGTGTCGCTCAGCACTAAGATTCAGACACAAAGCATAAGCACACATGGATTTCCCCCAGAGATCAGTCATCAGGGGAACCTGGATCCTGCAGTGACAGGTAACTCGGGTTGTGAATCTGCTTCTGATGGAATCGTAACCTTCCTGCACTATGATGGTCATGCACACGGTTGCTTAGGTCTTCCCAGGTAACCATAAGAGAAGTTTTACTCGACTCACATTTTAATACGGTCATTCATGACACGGCTACGCGTTTCCTCCTGCCCAATATTGTCGAATTTTTTCCGTGATTCATTCATATAAGGCTGGGAGGAACAGGACCAACACGCTGCCTGAAAAAGCGACCACTATGAGACTTGATCCTTATGTCCGTAAATCTGATGCATAAGTAGAAAGACTTAGACACGGGGCTCCCGGGTCCCTGTCGTTTCTGACTTCCTCTCTCCGACACGCTCTCAGGTATATAGAGATATTCAAGAGCAGTCGTGCCGAGGTCCGGACGCATTACGAACCCCCACGCAAAACCATGGGCATGCAGCGGCCTGGGCCGTATGACCGCCCGGGGGGCGGCCGCGGGTACAACAGCATGGTCCGCGGAGGCTCCTTCGAGAGGATGCGACGTGGGGGCTATGGTGGAGGTGAGTGGGGCCCCTTTGGTGAATGTCCTGTGTAGATTAAGGTTCTCTGTCCAGTTTATTGTATCATGGCTGCAAATCTGTTTCGCTTTGAGTGATATGTAGATTAGATCCCAATTTAAGTGAAATTTGAGAAAGTGTTCGAAGTTAATTTATAATGGTATAACAGCCTGTGTCCAGCCCGTAAATGTTCATTAGTTCTTGAGCGTGTAACAGTCTTAGTTTACTCAATTGCATGATTAGCGCTCTATTTTCGATGTCGTCAAATTTATCTTGGGTTTAATAATAATGAAATGAGGTTTTGCATGGTGGTAATCAAAGGGACTGAATTTAAGGTTCTCAATAACTGTTTCTCCTCCGTTAAAATTGCACTGTTGATGTCATTGGTCAAAGCAAAAAGGTTTTCCCTCGACCGAGAATGAAAAGCACATACTGGCCACTGAGACTGCAGTGTAAGTGGCTGGTGATGAGTTTCTCTGAGAGCTTGTTTTGGCCAGTGTGGTCTGCATTTTTGATCTGAGCCCTTGAGGTTCTTTTGTTTTGCTCTCTACTGGTCTGTTTGAGAAATAAAGTATGTAAGTTTGGGTTCAGTGCTTTGAACTTTACAAATTTCGTGGTCACACATGACTACAAAACATCTGCCTTGGCTTCCCGTTGCCTTGCTGTTTGGAGGTTGAAGCTAAAGAGATGTGAAAATGTCTCCTCTCTGTGCCTTTTAATTACCTCTAGTTTTAATTTGGGTATCCTCGTAACCACTGTCCTGGTTTTAGGTTACTATTTATATTCAGTAGGGTATCGGAGGTTTTTTTTCCCATTGAGTTGCTGTTACTTAAAGCTCGAGTTAATCAGCGCCTGGGGTCTCGTTTTGTAGGTCTGTCAGATGGGCGCTATGGTGACGGGAGCTCGTTCCAAAGCACAACGGGTCATTGTGTGCACATGAGGGGGCTTCCCTACCGAGCCACGGAGACCGATATCTACAGCGTGAGTCTTCGAGTCTTTAAGAACGTGCTGTAGAACGTTCCGAGCAAACCATGGTTCAGCAGCAGCCCTAGACCATTGGTTTGGATAAACTAAAGCGATTTAAGGCTCCTTCATTTCCGTTACAGTTCTTCTCGCCCCTGAACCCGGTCCGCGTTCACATTGAGGTCGGCCCGGATGGGCGCGTGACCGGTGAGGCGGACGTCGAGTTTGCGACCCATGAAGATGCCGTGGCAGCCATGTCCAAGGACAAGGCTAACATGCGTAAGTCCGCTGTTTGTGTTGAGGGCCGAGTGCATGAGTGCCGGTCTGTAAGCCTCTCAGATGTAGCTTGTTCATTCCTTCTGGTATCTTTTAATAATCTGTCATCCTTCTTGTCTGAGATTGTAAACCACTGTGTTTGACCCCTTTCAGAGCACCGCTACGTGGAGCTATTCCTGAACTCGACAGCAGGGGGCAGCAACGGCGGCTACGGCAGCCAAATGATGGGCGCCCTCAGTGAGTGTCAGTCTGCTTTTTGCGGGTGATATTAACTTTTCCTCCTGTTTGCGTTCCCTCATACTCACCGTCCTGTTCTCTACAGCCAACCAGTCTTCCTATGGGCCCAGCAGTCAGCAGATGAACAGTGGCTACGCGGGGGGGTACAGCAGCCAGACCAACATGGGCGGCTACAGCGATTATAGTAAGTGTCGACTCCCTCCCCCCCCCGTTTCGCCTTGACTGGACCTCTAGTACGGGAGCCCTAAGATGCAAAACAAATTAGAAAACGCTACATTATTAACTGAAACCAGAAAAGGTAGGTACTTTATTGAATCTCATGGCCTTGCTACTGATTGGACACTGAGTATCAAAGACAGGGATTTGTGGTGTAGCATAGAAAATGCCAGTTTCCTGCTTGTCTGGGTTTTCCCCGTTTTCATCGGTTTTGGAAATGTTGCATGTGTTGAACCGGTTGGTCCTTAAGTGCCAATTGCTGTCTCCTGTTAGGTAATCAGAGCGGAATGAACAGCAGTTACTACGGCAGCGGCAGCAGAGGCTCCATGGGCTTGAATGGCATGGGGGCAGGGTGGGGCATGTAAGGCCGTGGGGGTGACCCAGGTTGGGGGGTGGTGTTGGGGTGCAACCGGCACTGACGATAAAGGGCTCCAGAGCTGCTCAATGTCTGTGAGGGGGATATTTTCTTTTGTTCTTTTTTTTTTTTTTTTTTTTATGCTTTGCATCAGTAAGTGGATGGAATTTCAGTAATGAAATGTAATCATTTCATTAAAGCTTTGCATCAGTAAGTGGTTGGAATTTCAGTAATGAAATGAAATGTAATAATTTCATTAAAGCTTTGCATCAGTAAGTGGGTGGAGTTTCTGTATATACAGGGTTGACATTTTTCTACGGTGTACGTGAAGAAGTTGGCGTAGTCTGACGATGTATACCCTTATTTTACAGGACTTGTACAATTCGTCTGTGTCTAAAGTATAGGTTAGTCGAGTTGAGACCAGGCATATCTTGGTCTTTCTGACCTTGATTTCTGTGTCCGCAGTAGATAAACTTAGGTAGCAAGACTGACTTAAATTCATTTGTAAATATGGTCAACTTTTTGTTTTTGGAGTTAAATGTCCAGCTTTTTTTTTCTTTTTTGTCTCGATGTCAGCGACCTGGGACTTGGTGTGAACGTGGATTTTTATATCGTGAGAGAGCATGTTGGAACTCTTTTTAATACACTTTGCAATTTTGGAGACTGGGCACGTTGGGATTTTGTCTGTGATGCAGTACCAACTAATCATTGTGTTCCTTCTACTGTAATGAAGCTTTAATCCCTCCTAAATGGTTTGGTCTGTGATCTTGTTTTGCACACAGTAAATAAAATTGTTCTGTGTACACACAAGTGTGTAAGTGTCCATCCTTGTGGCTCCTTCTTTAAAGATTCTGTTAAGACATAGTCCTGGATTTGACTTGTGCCGAATCAAAAATTAAGACAAATTGGTAAAGAGGAACTGCGTAAAAGCATTTAAGCATCAATCTAAATATGACACGAAAGCGACCAGCAAAGGAACGGAATGCACACCTACGTACGTTTATGCTCTTGTAGCGGGTTTTGCTTTTCGGTGTTGGTGGCCTGCTGTCTTCTGCATGATTTCTAACATCGTGCTTATTACGAAACGACAGGAACATGTGTCCTTGCTGACTTCTGTAATACACGTTTTGCGCCCTCTTGTGTAATTAATGATCGTAACTAGTGAGGGGCACTGCTCCGGGTGCACAAACAGGGTGGTGTGGCCTGCTGGTAGTATCATGGGTTATCCCTTGGTAAATGATCACGAGGGGGGGGGTTCTGGGGGTCATCAGTTATAGAAAAAGGACCCTTGGAACACAGCAAATGGGGGCACCAGATGGTGACACTTTCCAAGACTTTATAATCAGGGAGGAAGAGGGTCCCGACAGATTATAGTACAATGATCCAAAGTTAAAATGCTTTCTGCTTCAAACCTTGGAATATTATCCCGAAATATATAACATCCAGTTTGTATGCATATTAGCAGGTGTGTGTGTTTTTTTTCCAGAACCATTGTAAGTGGTCTATGGTTTTGACCTTTACATTCAACGGCTCATTAAATGCTAGGTCATGCATTATTAGGAAATTAGCTAAAACAGACTGAAACTCAACAAAATCACACGTACCCCCTGAACTATAACAGGACTCCTGCATTAATAGTACATAGATCTGAGCGTGAATATGGGCGTTTCAAAGCGAAACGTTGCGAGTCCCGTTCACTTTGAAAGACATGCTAACCTATCTTAGTCCACTAAGTGTCGCTATATGGCGCTTGTTTCAGGAACTGAAAGTTGAACAACCGTGCTGTGTGTGCGGTCGCAATGAAACAGAATCAGAAATCTTAGATTATCTGGAAATAGATTGTTTGTGAGACCGCACACGGCCACACAACGACAAAAGTAGACAGTACCACATAAAACAAACATTGTTGATCATGCGAAATGGTCATAATCTATCCGCAACCCTGAATAGGACCCGTGGTTTCAGAAGATGGATGGATGGATATACTCTGCTCCTCAAAATAACTAAAAGCAGAGTCACGACCCAGTAATTGTACAAGAAAGTTGCCTATTTTTGAATACCTTCATTTTCCATACCAGCGTAACCAGTGCGGGTTACGCCAGTCCAGCACAGGTAGAAAACGCACATCCAGTCAGAAGACTAGTACACGAAACCCGTCACCCTCGAGGTGCAAGGCCTCAAATAAAGCAAATGTCTCCGGGATTATTCAAAAAGATAAGGCGGGCTCCTAAGAACTGCGTTTCTGCATCGTCAGTTATGGTGATGAAGCGCACCGACTACGTGAATGCAAGCAGGTGAAGTCAAAACGGGGCTTTATTTTGACGCCAATAATATTCAGTCAACAAATCTCACTTACATGTGATTCGCAGGACACTTTCGTCGATTCTACTAATGGTATTTTTTGTGATTCTGATATGAGAAACGTGTAATCTTTTTGTCAATGTATAAAATTACTTCTAAAACGTTTTTGTATTAAAAAGCAGAAAGTCCAAGCTACAATTCATAAGATTAATGTAAGTTATTGGATGAGCATATCCCAATTAGTAAGCTTACGATCAGTGCAGTAGCCCACGAACTTATATTGGGTATTTCTCTCAGCTGGGAGCGCTTCTCGACAGCGATGGTCGGATTACTAAGGACATTTCAAATAGAACTTCTTAATACTGTGCTTGCTTACATATTCAGGGTTTCCAACTCTCACGCATCTGGCGTGTCACTCAGAAAATCTTACGGCAAATCTGCACCTACATTGGTTACATCACAAGATTTATTACAAGGTAATAAAAGTGTTACATCCATGTAAATGCGCGTGCATGTGTGTGACTTGAATCGAATTGAAAATGTCACGCCAGCTAGTTATTCGTACATTCATGCATCAGCACAGAAATAGGGCTACATTTAGAGTGCACTTACATATAGTTAGCAAACACATTTGTCCAAAGCAACATATAAATAAGGTAGATAATACACGTCACATATTATTAATCACAGAAATACACCCGCAGTTAATTTGCATTTATTTATTTAGCACACCCGTCCAAAACTTTACAACGCATTTAATGTTCACACTATTTATTCAATAATATATTATCCCACAATTTCAAATTGCGTTTTAGATAGACCTAAAACAACAATTTAATTACGTATTTTTATGGAGTATGGAGTGTAAGTCTTGCGTATTATTAAAATTATAACTTATGGAAATATATTTGACAGTGCACTGAATATACCTAGATAAGATATAATAAAAGAAAAATGGATTCCAGTGTAACATATGACCAATTTTTCTATAGAAATGAATGTATTTAAAATGATCACCTAAAACCGAATTTATCAAACATATAGGCCTAGCCGAATACGAACTTGTTTCAAATTAAGTATATGGTTGGGTAATTTAATTAAATGAGGCGTGGCCACGGTTCATTGGGAGGAAGCTTATATATATATGCTTGGACGGACGGCTGAAGCGGACTTTTCACTCTCATTAAAGCTCGAGTCGTTCGAAGCGAGGTTACTCCGCAGAAGGACTCCCACGGGGACGCTTAAGCGCAGGAAATACATCTGTTTTTGGAAGAAATCTGCCATAACTTTGGCAAGGCGGCCGGCAGAAATCACTCTTTCATATACTCGGAATATTATATTGCGTTTTCTTGAAAAAGATCACGAACAGAAACGGAAGATTATGGAGTTACTTAAAGTTCTCCTCTTGTTCGTCCTCTGCTTCGGTAAGTAGAAACATAGTTGGCGACCGTCTATTAATAGCGCTTAAATCATCGTTTTATAATGTTTTGGTGGTTTATCTTGAGTCGCACAGAGCGTGCTTTAATTAATTTATAGAAGGAAAATGTGCGAACCGCTTAAAGTTTAGTCGTCGGTTTGCTCATCAGAGGTGTTTCTGTCCGTCATTGGGAAACGAAACGCAACTTGCAGAACTTTTCATAATGATGTAACTAATTTTTTTGTGTTGTGCTCATTGTTAATTAGGGGAGTGCCGCTTATTAAAATAGCAGCTATTAGTGGATCGTAGTTTAAACGTTGCTATAAATATCAACCCGACTTCAGCAGTTCATCATCCGCTAATATTATGTGAAGGTGTACATTTTTTCACATGGTTGTAAGTTAATATTATTAGCGCCCCGACATGCCTATAGTCATGGTCAGACGTTTGAACGGCTGTGCCGTGTCTGTTTTGCAGTCATGGTCTTGCTCGCCAGCTGCGCCTCCGTGGGGAAGCACAACGCCGAAAAGCCGGCTGAGACCGCGGTGATCAATCTGCTGAGCCCTTCAAACGACGGCAGGCGTGAGGACGACAGGGGTGAAGTGCCATATGAGCACTTTGAAGACTATGACGAAATCCTTTCTGGAGATTATGAAGCCGAACTTCCTAAAGGTATTAACAATCGGACTGGAACGAGTATAAGTCACGTAACAAGTCATCAGCTATTTGCGTGTGGTTGTGGTATGAAACCCTGCAGAGCAACGCAAGGTTAACTTCCAACTTTAGAAATCAAAGAATGGTGAAAAGCTTGGAGAACCATTTGTTAGTCAAGAATCCTTCCGTGGAAGGACAGTCAGATCGGCAATTACGCAACATGCAACGGGTTTTTTTCTCACGCTTATACACGCTTGAGTAAGGACCTGCACAGCTTTTCAATTGGTGATCCATGCTGTGAATGCTTGTAGTTAATGGGCATATTTGTATCTTGACATAGTAATGGTAATGACTGGTATAAAATGTCTTCACAGTGGCTTTCTCCATCAAGCCTAAGGATTCGGCGGGAGTCACTAACAAAGACGGGAAGAAGAAGGGTAAAGGCAGGAAGAGGAATCCATGTCGGAGGAAGTACAAAGATTTCTGCATTCATGGGGTCTGTCAGTACCTGGTGGAGCTGCGCTCAGTGTCCTGCATGTATGTGGACCCTCTCATTATTAATGACTTCGCCATTTGCAGCCTTAAATCTCTTGGCCCCCTAGCGTGATCTTCTAAAGTTACAGTCCTTGTGTTGTGACCTTGTGTAGTATACTGCTAAGTCCTCCCGGGAAGGGTCTGGAAGGTTGGCACATGTGACCACTTGCCTGAACCGATTCCTTCAGCGTAAGCCAAGTATCGGGGTGTTGTGTCCCGGTCTTGGTCAGGTGCAGCAACAAGGGGTTGACCTATCGATCTAGAATATAGACCAGCCAATCAAAACCAGGATTGGGAACTGTGCCTTGAGCTCAATGAATGAGGAAAAATTCAATTCAACTAAGTGTACAAGACGCTGTTGCTGCTTTTCCTCATCATACTTGGCCTTCAACAAGGGTGGAGGATTAGTTTCAACATTGGTAGGGGCCAAATCAGCCCCAAAACCCCTAAACACACATGGTACTTCCACATTAGTAGGGATGTGTCCTTACATACCATACCCAAACCATATCCTTGGGGTTCAGTGACTCATGGCTGCCATTCTCGTGTAGATGTACTGCAGGATACTCTGGAGAGCGCTGTCACCTCTTCAGCCTACCAGTGGGAACTGAAAAGAGCGGCTATAACAGGACGACAGCGCTGGCTGTCATGGCGGTGGTGCTGTCCTCGCTGTGCCTCATCGTCATCGGCATTCTGCTGGCACTCAGGTCGGTGTGTCTCCCTCTGATGGCTGGTTTCTACGGCCTGTGTTTGCCTGTGTTTGCCTGTGTTTGCCTGTGTTTGCCTGTGTTTGCCTGTGTTTGCCTGTGTTTGCCTGTGTTTGCCTGTGTTTGCCTGTGTTTGCCTGTGTTTGCCTGTGTTTGCCTGTGTTTGCCTACCTGCTTGCCATGAAACCTTTTCCAAGACTTGTTGGCTAAATTCTGTTCCAGGTACCACAAGCGGGGTGGCTATAATGTGGAGACTGAAGAAAAGCCGAAACTGGGACTTGCCTCACACAAATGAACAAGAGAATGGTGAGCACTGTGCAACCTGAGCACTCTCTTAGGGTCAACAGTTTGGGTGTGTGTGGCAAGAGTACTGTTTTTTTTTTTTTTTTTTTTTTAAACAATGGAGGAGGGAAAAATGAGATGTATTTGTATTGGGCCTGTATGTTGTGACCAGACTATTTTTCACACAGTGTCTATTTTAGGAAAGCAAATGGAATTTCTACCTCAATGAAAAATGGAGAAGTGAAATGCCAAAGCAGATCTGTTTGGGACGAAGGGACAACTTGTGTGGTTGATGTGACTGCTGCCAACGAGGAGCCAAGACTGAAACCTGGAAGTCTTCGATGTCCACAGATGAGACGTGGCAGCTGTGTCCCATAAATTAAGATGTACGCTGTCTTTAAACTGAATGGACAGATGAACGGGCAGAAATGAGGAACGATGTGTGCTGCTTTTGGCTGTTACGTTTCCCTGTCATGGGGAAACATGTGGTAATCCTTTTTTAAGAAAGGTCTTTATTTGGTTTTGAAAGGGTTGTGCTTTGTGTCCCTCTGCTCCTTTTATAATTGTAAAACTCTTAATTTATTTATTTAAATAGTGATCCTGCTATTTATTCACTTCACACATTGTCGAGATGCACTACCAAACATGTCAGGATTGTCATTTTTTTTACTGATACTAAAGTGATATTTTAACTAAATAAATGCATTAATTGAATGCTTTACCTGTGGTTTACAATGATTCTTCATCGTAATTCTCTCAGCGTTTTCACTACAAATCTGTCAGAATGCTGTAGAGGCTGTGGGGTATTACACTAGCAGAACTTCAACTGCTTAGTGCAGAGTAAATGGTCAATACTGAGATGGCGAGTTGGAGAGGAAGATTGTCACATTACTACGATGTACTACTGCGTTTTAAACTGTTGCTTAGTTCTGCTATTTGTGTGCTTCTGTGTACTACTACGTAGTAGTCTGCCAATGCTCTTAACCAATACTATGAACCAGTCCCTGGAAAAATCGTGTTGGATTTCACCTTAACATTCAAATCATCCTACAAATAGTAATTTGTATATCAAATGTGAAAGGAAATAAACCCCAAGTTCAAAATTACTCCAATTTACATTTTGTTATGACATGTCATGCGTTTTCATAATGACACAGTAAGGAATCGTAAAGGAACCAATGCTGATGGTACATAAAGTTCATAGTCTTGAATCAATGAGCAGGTTACTGCTTATATATACACACTAAAGGCTTCCAGGAACCTCTCCTGAAGCCATTTTGATCCACTGGGGGGGCTCTAGCAGCATAAGCTGAATAGTGACCGAGTCCACCATTGCTGTTCTTGACAGGAAGTGGTCTCAGGAAACCCTTCCTGTTGCAATAAGACACAGCTGTGGGATGTGTTGTATAAATCCTTATTTATTTGCCTTTATTTTACCAGGAAGTCCCATTGAGGTCAAAAATCTTTTACAAGACAGACCTGGTTGAGGTAACCGGTGCAAACTTGCATCCTTATAGCAATGATTAAAAAAGATATATACAGCAACAATAAATAGAAGTTTGCCCCAGTTATGGAAACAGACACCAAATGTACTTCCCAGCAAGAGATCAGAAATGTGCCTTTGTGGTCTTTTTTTAGCGTTTGTTCCAGTAGCATAATTGTATGCTGGCCAGACATTCCTGACCACTATGAAATCTGGTAAGAAAGCAGCTTTGCGCTGATTCCAAAGCAAACAAACAAAAGAGCATGCACACAATAATAAATGCGCGCTCATGCTGTAAATGCGACCTCACTGGGCATCAGAAACACCAATCGAAGCGCTACTGTTCTTTGGGGAATGTAATGCTGACGGGGGAGAATGGCAGAAAAACGACATAATTTTTCATTATCCTCTGTCTGTATCTATCCATCCATCCATCCACCCACACAGACACTGACACATACATGAAGTAATGTGATTGAACAAAATGAAAGCTCGAGAACCGCCCGCCCCTGCTTTGAGTTTCGCACTCAGTGCGCATGCTCACTCATTTGCAACATGGCGGCCCCCGTAGACCTAGAGTTGAAGAAGGTACCTTGATCCTTTTCTGTCTTTATATGTTGTCAGATTATATCTCACGTTCTTTGATTTCAGTAAATACGATGGGCAGGGCACGTTTAATGTGAAAGGTTAATGTCGTTAAATGCTTGGGAAATGGAGCGGTAGACGGTCGCGTGTGCGACGCGTCATAGGCGTGTCGCACGCTGCCTTTTGTCACTGATTGTATTAATGTCTTGAGCGGGTATATTTTTGTATAAACCCATCAGAGCTGCTTATTAAGTGCTATGAAATACGACATCTATATAGACGTGTTTACAAAATGTGCTATATTTTAACACGCGAAGCCGTAATTAATGTATAAATAACACCGTTTATTTCACGACACATTCGCGAATTTAATTAAAAGGCATGCGTCTGCTCGTTATAACCGACATTAGCAAGTAGTGCAACTAACAGGAAATGGGTAACGATCTGCTTAAGCCTCAGACGCTACTCTGTGGCCCCTCTTGACAGCATTCAAATCGTTCAGGAAACCCAAACCCTGTCCTGTGTCCCGGTTTGAAAGCGAGCTGCCCGCCAGCACTAAAATGTGGAGTCAGTTATCAGGCCTTAATTTCTTTAACATGCGTCTCTTCTTCCAGTAAAGCATTTCTCCGCCTTGGCGGCATATCGATAGTGCATCGTTTACATCAAGGCAGTATTTATGCCCTTACGTGGAACCACGTATTGCGGCTTCTTATTCCCTTTTGACCAAGTGTAATAAATTTTCCTTTAGCTAATATATCACAGGGTCGCCAACTCTAAGGCATCTGGCGTGTCGCTCACGCAAGACATGTTACGGTAAATCTGTATTATTCCATTATGAACCTAAAATTAGCTACACGAAAAGCGTTGGAGTGGTTTGCAAAGCCTACAGACGGTTTGCCAAGTAATAAAACTTCCATAGGTGTAACACGCCAGTCTGCTGACCAAAGTTGGCAACCCTGATGTCATATTAACTACATTATCCATCCATTATACGTTATAACGGCTCCATTATTTTGCATAATTTTTGCATTTATTACTGTTACATGTAACATCACTTTGCATTCATGTATAGGCGCATTAACGGTGTCCTTCTGATTAGATTTAAGTGTAATGACACCTGCACGGCTCGTTGCAGGCTTTCGCCGAGCTGCAGGCCAAGATGATCGACACGCAGCAGAAGGTGAAGCTGGCCGACCTGCAGATCGAGCAGCTGAGCCGCGTGAAGAAGCACGCCAGCCTGACGCACGCGGAGATCAGCGCGCTGCCCGACAGCACGCGCATGTACGAGGGCGTCGGCCGCATGTAAGTGTCCAGGCGGCGTTTAACCAGAGCAAAGTCACGTTTTTGTAAGTCACGTTTTATAACGGTCATTCGGATGGCGCTTCGCTTTGGACTCGTGTCAATCGGCCACGAGGCAGCAGCACGTGGTAATTGGTTTCAAACTGGCTGCTCTTCCAGGAACTGCATCTCAAGACCGGTACAAGAAGTATCAATTTCTTCTGTTCCCTGACACGTTATTTTTATTCGTGTTTATGAAGAATCAGATCGCCTTTTCTGTAGCTGTGGAAGAGTTTTGCTTTGGTTGGTAATGATGGACTTTTTGGGGTGAGGGCATCGATGTTCTGATTATGGTGGCATGATCACACATCTCCTGAGCTCGGGGCTGCGTCAGGGTAGGAGGTGATAGAGGTGTTATTTTTGTTGAAGGTGGTGACTGGATAGTTTGTCAAGGAGCCAGGAGAACAATAAACCATTTCTATTATGATTATGCAGTGACTGAAACGTTTGGAAATTTCCCTGTGTACATTGTACACGATAGACGAGTTGATCTGGAAAGAGCCATCTGGTTTTTCGCTAAGCCGCATCTATTTGTGGTAGGCCGAGTCTTGGCGCACCGTTTGGCAACGTGTAAACAGTGATAGCTCCTGTAGCCTGGGGATTCGCATGACATATTCTTCTTCAGCAATGTGAATAGATAATGCAGTCTGCTGTTTCTCACTTTGCCGGTGGATTCGTCCGTAGTAATTTCACGATGCTACCAGGCACTCAAGCTATACAGCAGTAACACTGGTCTGCAGGGGATCTGCCCGTGGAACGTTTTGACGAGGTGTGAGTTGGTTTGAGAGGAATACAGCACCAGATATTGAATATGGACAGCTAGTTGGCTTCACGTCTGCAGGTGATTGTGGTCATGTGTGCAGAGAAGTGGATGCTTTACTGTGGAGTTAATATTTCTAAAGTAAGGCTAGATGCCAATAGTCTTAATGAATCACCATGACATGAATCTCCTGTCGGCTTTGATGCCCCCAGGGATCTTAGGAATCTCCCCAACTTGTCTTATTTTGACTAGTTCCACACCCGTCCTGACACCCCTGGAAGGCATGCGGCTGCGCTCAGCGGTGTCGACCGGCAGAATGAATGGGCTTTCCCCCCCCCCCCTCATTGACTCCTCCTGTGTGGTCTGAGAAATGGCCAGAAATGACTAGAGAAGCATCTTCGAGCTTGGTGGTCATGAAGGGGGGGGGGTGGTCCCTCCGTTAGGGGGCTGCTGGACACGCTGCTCAGAACAGAGGAATGCAGAGGGTCATTCTGAAAATGTTTGAAGAATGAATGTCTAGACTCCAAAAAAGAAAAAAGAAAAAGCAGAAGCAATAAAATTGAATTAGCGTTACCCGGAATGCTGCATTTTTTTTCTGCATAATGTTTGAGTACCTCATGTAAGGGCTTTGCTGTGACGTGCCAGTTACTCATCTGTGTCATGTACACAAAATGACGACATGCCTGCTTTTCTTTCTCTTATGTTGACAGTTTCTCCCTCGTAACCCTCAATTAATAGTGAGTGAAACCGCAGTGAGTTTGGCTTCAGTTCATGCCGATTGCAACACTCAAAAATCATCCTTCGTTTCTAATAGTTTACCACATGCAGTCCTTGCTTGTAAATAGCTGGAGTTTGCCTCTGTGTCCTCCCCCTAATCATGGAGGTGGGAGGGTCAACGATGGCACTTTTATGGGAAGAGAAAAGGGGAACGTGTTACCTTTTGTATGGAAAACGACACCAGCTCTTGCAGAGTTCAGTTCCAGATGTTAGGAGCCACGGTAATAGGAGAAGTGTGAGTAAGTTTGCAGTGTCATAAAGCCTTTGGTGAAACCATAGCAACAGATTTGGCACAGTTATCCCACTGCAGACATCTGTGCTTATCTAGATGTTCAGCTAATAGCCGTCAACCTGATCTGGTAATAGTTTTACAATACAGATGCCATCTTAAAGGCCCTTAAGCATGCATTTCTGGTATTGTGTGATAATGATCTTTAACTATTGATATTTGCAGTCGATGAATATTCACTCTGCTTTGCTCTGGTTTATCTTGACCTCTTGTTGCATATTATTACAGCAATAATATGCGATTGTTCTGTCACCATGACTTCAGAAAGAATTTGTTGCTCACTCAAGCAAGTTCCGAATAAGCAGTGCAGGCAAATCCACAAACTTCCCAAAGGAAGTATCCAGGCCCTCAGTTCTAGTATAATTGTAAATGATTTTTTTTGAAAATCGGCTTATCAAGAGGCTCTGTGTATGAATAAAGCTAATGCTGACTTTAAACTGAATGATTTAACTGTTGCAGACAAATTTCCAATACCAGAATAAAAGTGTGAGAGTTTTGCTAGAGTTGTGACACACTCCCGTCATCTTGATCGTTTGGTGGGCAGTATAGCTGTCTTAAGTCAGTCTTTGTCTTATCTTGCCGTTCCGTTAAAATCAACCGTGTTTAATATAATATGTCTTTAGTCTTGCTTCATGCAAATAATGACGTGGACATTGTGGGTGCGTTGCTATTTTAAGGTAGCAAAATGACGTTGTGCTTTTGTCCAGCAAACCCCACGTCTGAAGTCAGTGGCTCATGTCCTGCTTCACCTTGAAAGGCTTAGGTGGAACAGTGCTGTTCCCATTGATGATGTTACTTGCGTTTTCCCACTTTGGATACGAGCACGTTTGTTTTCTTGGGCGAAAACCGCCGTTCAGACACGCCATTGTAATAACAATCCACCATAGATCATGCGCTGCTGCCTTTTAAAGGTGAGGTGATGTCGGCATTCTGATTGGTTTATTGCTCGTCACGCCCAAAACACACGTCTGAATAATTAAGAGCGTTAGGAGAACCTTTTTACGGCTTGCGCTAGTGCAAAGTCAGTATTTTTCTGCTGTGAAATGTTAGTTGTGCTTTGCGTTACTTTATCAAAGAAGAACCCAGGGTTTAGTATTTTTGTAATCAGTGTTTTAATGGATAGCAGTTTTGAGATGATAACCTGACTGGAAAATGTGATTGACGCAGAAGAATAGATTCCTCTTCATGAAGTTGCCCAGGTCTACTGATTGTTTTTCTTTTTCTGGGAAAATCGGGAAGGTAGTTTCTCCAAGGAAATGACACATGGCGCACTGAACTCTCCCCCTGTAATCAATGCGCGTTCCATGACGTTTAAGACAGAATTACTTCTGGTAAAAAGGGATCATCGTGGATGTTGAGGTTGCATGCAGCTGCCAGACGGACTTTCCTACTCTCTACCGCTGCGTAAACAGCACAGTGGGGGTGAGCCTGTGTTATGTGCATTAACCACCCCCAGCGGCTCCCGCTCAGTTAAAATAAGGACCCCCCCCCTTCCCACCTACTGGAAAATCGAAGGGGGGGAAAGAATTTTGTAATGTGTGTTCTGGAACCAGTGCTGGTGGATGGTGATTATCAACAGCGTCTCCTGAGATGGAAAGCCACCAACATCAGTTGGTCTTTCTTAAATCAACACTCATATTTGTTGGTTTCTCTACGAAATATCCACGTTCTGTCTAGCGACATCGCTTGAATACTGTCTTACTCAAACACAAACCTATAACCAGAACTGAAAGGGATTGAGTGATTCTTTAGCTAGAAAACCAAGAGACGGGTGGTCAGTTGCTTGGCAAGCGAAGTCTCTGTGATCTGAAGAACACCGGTTTGAGCCCCGGCCACGGCAGAACTGTCACGTCCGTGAGCCATTGAGCATGGTGCTTAACCCCCAGCTCCATGGGTGCTGACCCTCTGTTGTGACCCCCAATCTATGGAGAGCAAGATGGTGTAGGTAAAGAGAAGAATTCCCGTGTACTTGTACTTGTGCAAATGGCAAATAAAGGGTTTTATTTATTTATTTGTTTGTTTGTTTTGTTTGTTTGAAACCAGAGTTGGAATTCGGTCAAGCACCGGTCACATGATGGACCGTTTGGGGTCCCCCTCGCATTGTGTTCTGTGTGGTCTGCATCTGCTGGACACCTTGTTATACACTAATTGAGGATGAAGAATGCTTTGTATCGTTCATGTATAGCTGTGAGCAGTGATGCTTATGAGCCTGCAGCGTAGTACTTGGGTGTCTGACTCATTTTTCTATTGATACAACTTGAATGGTTTAGGTAATTTGATTAAAAGGGCAGATTGAGTGTGAGCCGGGTGCTTTGTCATGATTAGCAGGAGTTCATCTCAAAGTGCCTCGTGGGAGTGTCGTATAGAACTGATATATCAGGGGGAGGCAAGTCAGCACATTCCCAGCAGAGCTGAATGGAGAGCGGCTGTCAGTTAGCATGGCTCTGTTATTAATCTGCCCGATTTTAGTGCCACACACCTGGAATAGCGTCTGTTAAGGGGGACGCTCTGATTATGAGCATCGAAAATGCAAAAAGGGCAACTTAGTTTGAAGGATGTTTAGGGTGATGTCTTGTTTGACATGCCGGTGCCATCTTTGTCAGGCATCCCAGGAATGGAAGCTGAAAAGGTCACCGATTCTGACAGAAACTTAAACACTGCAGGTCTTTGATACTTCGGGTGACTGTCACAGGTCTTTGATACTGTGGGCAATTGAGGCACAGTGCAGGTCATTGATACCCTTACAGAGCTGGGGGCATGCAGGTCATTGATTCCAAGTTTGGCCCTCCCCTTTTTGTCATCCAATTTCACTTGTTTTATCCTGTTCCACGTCCTCCCTGTGATCTTCGTTTTGCGGTCTGAGGTTGTGGAGTGAGGGGGGCGAGGGGGGGGGGGAGTGAAAACGCAGTTATTGTATTATCTTGGCAGCTCCTAGGGAGTTTTCCTTTCTCGACGTATGAATCGCTCTCTTCATGGCTGACATTCCTTCCATTACCTTCATCGGGTCGCCATCAAATGGCACTGAAGGAAGTGGCGACTGTGATGTTGCATCCATACGAGTTGCCGGAGGTTCGAGGAATGCGACCTGGGCCTCGAGGTGCAGCGGGTTCACAGGTTATCTTTCATTTGCAGCAATTTCTTTCCTGTATGATGATCTTGATCTTGATCCCCTGTCTACTTTTGCTTCCCTGGTTTCTCCTGGTTTCTCATTTTGCCTCCCTGGTTTCTCCTGGGTTCTCATTTTGCCTCCCTGGTTTCTCCTGGTTTCTCATTTTGCCTCCCTGGTTTCTCCTGGGTTCTCATTTTGCCTCCCTGGTTTCTCCTGGGTTCTCATTTTGCCTCCCTGGTTTCTCCTGGGTTCTCATTTTGCCTCCCTGGTTTCTCCTGGTTTCTCATTTTGCCTCCCTGGTTTCTCCTGGGTTCTCATTTTGCCTCCCTGGTTTCTCCTGGGTTCTCATTTTGCCTCCCTGGTTTCTCCTGGGTTCTCATTTTGCCTCCCTGGTTTCTCCTGGGTTCTCATTTTGCCTCCCTGGTTTCTCCTGGTTTCTCATTTTGCCTCCCTGGTTTCTCCTGGGTTCTCATTTTGCCTCCCTGGTTTCTCCTGGGTTCTCATTTTGCCTCCCTGGTTTCTCCTGGGTTCTCATTTTGCCTCCCTGGTTTCTCCTGGGTTCTCATTTTGCCTCCCTGGTTTCTCCTGGGTTCTCATTTTGCCTCCCTGGTTTCTCCTGGTTTCTCATTTTGCCTCCCTGGTTTCTCCTGGGTTCTCATTTTGCCTCCCTGGTTTCTCCTGGGTTCTCATTTTGCCTCCCTGGTTTCTCCTGGGTTCTCATTTTGCCTCCCTGGTTTCTCCTGGGTTCTCATTTTGCCTCCCTGGTTTCTCCTGGGTTCTCATTTTGCCTCCCTGGTTTCTCCTGGGTTCTCATTTTGCCTCCCTGGTTTCTCCTGGGTTCTCATTTTGCCTCCCTGGTTTCTCCTGGTTTCTCATTTTGCCTCCCTGGTTTCTCCTGGGTTCTCATTTTGCCTCCCTGGTTTCTCCTGGGTTCTCATTTTGCCTCCCTGGTTTCTCCTGGTTTCTCATTTTGCCTCCCTGGTTTCTCCTGGGTTCTCATTTTGCCTCCCTGGTTTCTCCTGGGTTCTCATTTTGCCTCCCTGGTTTCTCCTGGGTTCTCATTTTGCCTCCCTGGTTTCTCCTGGGTTCTCATTTTGCCTCCCTGGTTTCTCCTGGGTTCTCATTTTGCCTCCCTGGTTTCTCCTGGGTTCTCATTTTGCCTCCCTGGTTTCTCCTGGGTTCTCATTTTGCCTCCCTGGTTTCTCCTGGGTTCTCATTTTGCCTCCCTGGTTTCTCCTGGGTTCTCATTTTGCCTCCCTGGTTTCTCCTGGGTTCTCATTTTGCCTCCCTGGTTTCTCCTGGGTTCTCATTTTGCCTCCCTGGTTTCTCCTGGTTTCTCATTTTGCCTCCCTGGTTTCTCCTGGGTTCTCATTTTGCCTCCCTGGTTTCTCCTGGGTTCTCATTTTACCTCCCTGGTTTCTCCTGGGTTCTCATTTTGCCTCCTTGGTTTCTCCTCCCGTCAGGTTTATACTGCAGTCTAAAGGTGATATCAACGGGCAGCTGATGGAGAAGCAGAAGACAGCCGATGAGAAGATCAAGGAACTGGAGGTCAGACCTTTTGATGCAGACACCGTGTAGCCCCCACAAAGTCATAAAAAAAACATGCAGCACATGTACTTTGTGAGTCACTAGTGGTATCCCCTTAGTAGCCCTGAGGGATTCTGGTCATAGAAACTTTGATTATTTTTAATCTGGCTTGACATACCCCCTGCGCAGTCATCTTCAAAGGTCGCCACAGTGAAGCCACATTCATACCACTCTGTAGTCCGTCTTCTCATTTTTTACAAGGTCCCTGCTTTGTGGCTCTGGGAGATCAGGGTATTGGAATTATGGTTTATTCTGACCCACCGCTGCACGTTCCCTCTTCACATACATGCCTCGCATATTTATCTGATGACTTTGTTCTTTTTTCCTCCAAAAAATAGTTCAGTTTATGCCAGCCGGGGGCCTTCTGTCAGTCTGAACGTAACATGCGTAATGATCACGCTAATTTTGCGGACACTTAAATGGCTCGATAATTATCTAAAAAACACAATGAAATCACCTTACGCCAGGAGTTTTCTTTAGCCTTATAAATCTATAAATAATATTTAAAAAAATATTATTATGAGCCATTTTTTTCTGTCACAGATGGATAGATGAAATGACACTGCAGTTAATATGGTGGGCTTTGCATGTAATGCATGTGTAGTTCACCTTTATTCCAAATGAAAATTAACGCAATAATGTAAACCTGACCAGATGCTTTGGAATCTCTTATGATACATGAAAATCTTTAACTGGTAACTACGCGTTTAACCATCCATTTGAATCACTGTAGCCCTTGCAGGGTTCCCCTGGCTGAAATAACTTGTCTGTGATTCAGTTTATCTCATTCCTTTCGCCCCTTGCTCAAAAATGAATCCTCGACATTGGGCGGTGCGAGGGCCATCCATTTAACGACCACTCTCGGCACCCGCCGCGCCGTCGGATGCCAGCCATCCCGGTTTCGCTGCTTGTCACAGAACAATGGCAAGCAGAAAGTTGGCGAATCAGCCGCCTCCAGTTGAACTTTTCTGTAACCTTTACTGTGGCCAGAAAATGCCGTTTTTAAAAGGGGGGGGGGTGGGGAGAGAAGAAGAATTGGCTGACTGATCTGTTCAGCGATAGGTGGCAGGACCGCAGGATACCACAGGTTTCTAAAAATAAGAAAGCTTGCCGGGCAGGCTTGGGTCATCAGACTCCGGTTCTTGTCTGCACTTGGAAGACAAAGGAGGGTGATGGATGAGGAGGAAGGGGAAACGGAAGTGGTGGAAAAAAGGGGCACTTGAGAAGGTTGTTGGGGAAGGTTGCCTTGAAACTGTGGAGCCCTGTACAGCTTAGCGGCTTGCTACGGCGTGGGAGGGTATGGGAATGCTCTTTGTGGCACAAGCGGGGATGTGGAAATCAGAATGGCTGCCTTCACACGTTGCTTCGGTGACAAAGTCCCGATGTACTCTGGTCGGTTTTGCCATTGTTCATTTCCCAATAAATCACCATCTCTGTTAAACGGAGAACTTTGTTAAGACTCTGATGAAGCTGCCCCGTGTCTGCGCCACGCGGGGATCCCTTTCTGGGCGAAATGATAGGGGTGTACCGATGCACAACATTCACGGTTCAATGCAAACCTTGGTATTGGGTTTCAGTGGGGAAAGTGGAACCAGAAGTCAGCATTGGGTGGGACACAGTCCACAGACAGGGTTGTCTCTAGAGTCCTAAGGTCAGCCAACACAATTATGGCACCACATAGTCCAAGACCTCCAGCTCAACCCTGGGAGTGTTGAGTAGTCTTAGCACTTTGCATGTATTTTTATCAGGTCATATTGTTTTGTTGTGTGCCTCCAGTATGGGGTTGCTTACCCATGATTCCCTTGTTGCCTTTTGTACTGAGTTGGCACCTCTTCCACGACACGCACACATTCCACTGGGGTGGCGAGCGCCGTGTGGACCCTCTGTGGCCTTTCTCATGTCTCGGTGATTCTCCTGAGTGGTAGCATGAGGAATGTTCCTGGCTTCTAGTGATGGCACGTAGATTCTCACTGAATTCACGTGGGCAAATTGAGATCGTTGGCTTGTGTCCGGATCTGCAGCCAGGTTAGGCTTCCCAGAGCTATCTTTACAGCTATCGCCTTCAGGGAGTCAAGGCTCGATTTATCCCTTCGGAATGTAATTACTGCTTCGTGTCAATGTCGATGGTCCTTGGCACACGTATATATTAAGAAATCCAACGTGCGACGTAGTTTTGCCCAATGTTCTCTGCCAGCTGTGCCATTACGGCCCAGTTGGCTGTGGGTGAGGGAGGACAGACCGAGGTTGAGGGAGCTGGCTCACGGGTGTGCGCGAGTTTTGCCGATTCTGTGAGGCCTTTTGGCTCACTACGGTATGGAGGAGGTGATTCACTGGGGATTGGGTGGCTCCTTCTTGACTAAGGCCTCTCCAGTCCAGACCAGACCAGCCCGTTCCGACCCTGGGGGGGATGCAGATCCCTGTTTTCACATGTCACCCGAGCTCAGGTGGGAGAGCTACCCCAGGCCCCAGCGCTTTGAACGGGATACATTTCCTTATCCGGCCCTTTGAAAAGTTTAGCGTGTGATGTTAGCGCGGCTCCCTCGGTGCTTGGCCCATTTCTGACTTCCTCTTGGCGTTTGCTCGATGCTGAGAGTAGTGCGGGTGTGTCTTTATGACTCATCCTGCCGTAACCCCACATGGTGCCAAGATGGCTTGCGGGCTGCATCCCCACTTCTGACCCACTCTTGCTTCTGGGCCCTTTTACTGGGCCGCTCACTTGTACAGTAGTGGTGGTAATGACACCGATTGTGTAGGCTTTTTCCCGACAGATGTCAGCCATCAGCCTGGTTCTGTCCAGGACAGGGTCGTGGTGAGCCTGGAGCCGTTCCCAGGAATTACAGAGTAGGGGCTGGAATGCCAATCCATTGCGGAGCACATGCCGTCAGACCATATATAATATCTAATGCAAGATGTATGGATCCAGACTATTTGAGGACTAGCTTTCCTGAGATTCCAAAGGTCGACCTCTGTTAAGCAGTAGGAGTTTGGGTGCCACCATTGATCCCCGAGACACAAATTTAAAGATATTGTCTGAAGGAGTGTGCTTGTGCCACTCCACAATGTCTTGCCTTTTGAAATGCACACAGAAACACGAGGAAGATGGTAAGCGTCAAACCGAACTGACTGCTTCCTGGCAGATTGCATCACTCTGGATTAAAGGTGCTAGACTCCAGCAGTATGTGACAAATGACCTATTTTGCTCAATGATTTTTGTGTGTACAATCTGGTTTAAGTCACTGAATTTAATTATCCCGTCTATGTCCGTGTGCCGCATGAAGAACAACATGGGCAAGGGAAAGGCTATTTCTCCATGGGGATTTAATAAAGCATCGCTATTTTGTGCTGTTATTTTTTAAGGTGCATCTTTTTTGCGGGTTTGTAAAGTCTTAGCTAATAAAATCAAGAGCTGGTTTTAATACCAGTTACGTGATCTGTCTTGGAGTTGGTGGGTTCTGAGATGTGAGCAAGGTTCTGTTAGACGAGACCCTCCTTCTGAGTTAAGCCTCTTGGCCTGGCCCCTCAGTTGCAAACAGGCCAGCAGAGCACGCATGAAGTTATGCAGTTATAAAATGATTAATCTTATAACTGTATGGAAATGTTTATGAACCGGTCTTAGTTAGTGGAAAAAAGTCTTCGCTGAAGTACCCCAGGAACTGAAAGCGGGTCAGTCGAGAGGGTAGAGACTTTACAGAGTCTGGTATGATGATTGACTTCTCGGCTGGGTAGCTGGTGGGGAGTGAGAGAGACTCAGGCCCGGAAGTTTGGGAGCAGCACGGCGGCCGAATGGCAGGATAGCGACTCGCTAGAGGCCGCGTGGCCGCATGCCAGGGTTCCGCCTGGGCAGCATGTGTCGGCACCGCATTCCGGTGAAATCGAGGGCCGTGTGTCAGCCTGCCCTGAGAGTGAGCTCATCCAGGGGGCGAGTGAGCGTGGAAGGGGCCTTGACGGCTGCCAATGTCCCTCTCCGTCGTGCAGCGTCTTGCTTTTGTTGTGTCCCCCATGTTTTTTTTTCCTCCCCTCTCTGAGTCTGTGTTGATCCAGTATCACAGGGAAAACTGCACCGTTGACACACAGCAGCCAGATGCCAAGCTATCAGTCTCGGACTCCAGAAACTCTTGCCAGGTTTTCTTTACGGCTTGGGGGTCCCACAGTTCTTAATTTCCTTGTTTATTCACTCCTACAGTTTAATTGCAGGGGTTCTTCGATAAACATCGTAGTTATGTTTCTGAAAACATTGAACTAATGTATTATATTTAAGGCATTCATTCATTCATTTTCCAACCCGCTTTATCCTATTAGGTCGCGGGGGGTCCGGAGCCTATCCCGGAAGCAACGGGCACGAGGCAGGCAACAACCCTGGACAGGGGGCCAGCCCATCACAGGGCACACTCACACACCATTCACTCACATGCACACCTATGGGCAATTTAGTAACTCCAATTAGCCTCAGCATGTCTTTGGACTGTGGGGGGAAACCAGAGTACCTGGAGGAAACCCCACGACGACACGGGGAGAACATGCAAACTCCACACACATGTAACCCAGGTGGAGACTCGAACCCGGGTCCCAGAGGTGTGAGGCAACAGTGCTAACCACTGCACCACCATGTCGCCCTATTTAAGGCATCTTCCAGATAAAAAAAAAAATAATCTAATTTATATGGAAGTTTATAGGCGTATGAATAGGAAATACTTTTTTTATAGTTCACAAAACTGTTATAACAATATAATTTATTGTAATTGCTAAATAATAAATATAAAATGTACTGTGAAATTACTAATAAAACATAAAATAATATTTTTAATTATTCCTGTTGCAATCTGGCTTACTTGGTTCTGAGGTTTAAGCAATATAATCTATTTATAATTATAGTCATTTATATGGCTCGACCTTACCCAGCCAACACTAACATTAATAATACGAGTACAGTGCGGATTGTATTTTCCAGCCTGTCAGTTCTATTAAGGGGTTTTCAATTTGTAAAAATAACCTGAGTGCAGATATATTCTATGTATATCAGGTTTACTGTCCCTAATCCCCTAAATCGACGACATGTATGCGACATCGGCATGACATATATCGAGGACCCTCTGTATTTTGCGTCAGCTTCTTACTGTTTGGTTCTGCATCCATCTTCCAACCCGGTCAGGGTTGCTGGGGGCCTGGAGCCTATATTAGGTTCCACAGGGTTGGGGTACACTCTGGACTGGATACCTTTCCATCTTTTGTACACCTTGAGCAATTAATACATACTAGTCGGTTGAATTGTTGGAGGAAACTTGAGAACCTGCAGAAGATGGCACACACACTGAACTGGGGTTGGCATTGAAGCTCTTGGTCCAGCAAGTCTGAGGCTACAGTGCTATTCAGTCACCATGAAGGTGGATGGTAGCTATGACATGGTAACTATGGTAACAGATGCTCAGTGGGTTTGGCCACGCTCCCTCGTCTATGGCCTCCATAATCTGGGTTGGGTTCCATATTGCTGTTGGAGATTATGTGTTTTTTTTTTTGTTTTTTTTTAAGGTTCTGATTATGGTGTGGACCCGTAGCTGGCATTGGCTGGCATGAACCACGTGTACCAGGTTTAGCTGGCCCCTGGTTGGAATGGGCGAGTGAGCTCATCACTCTGGATGCCCTGGCATGTGACTGGATAGGGACTGTTAATTTATGATGTAGTCTGACATCATCGTATCCACTATCCCTCTCCCATGATTATATCGGGCAGCAATGACTTTGGTAATTGTTCTTATAGTTTGATCTTCACTGTTAGGAATTTGGGCCACAGTTATCTGGGGTGGGGTGGGGTGGGGGGGGGGGGGGGGGGGGTTGGCTGGCTCAGGGGGTTAGATCTCTTTGCCTGCGACTGGAAGGTCACCGGATCAGAACCCATCTTTGGCAGAATACTCACGTCTTCGTTGGGGCCGAAGGCCCTTACCCACCTCCTGGGGGTGGTGGATAAATGACTCGCATTTGTGCTAATGGCAAATAAAATGGCTGGTGGGTAGGTCTTAACCAACAGGGCTGGTGGCCCACGTGTGTTAATACCTGTTTTAAGGTCAGTCATCCTCTGTGACTGTGACTCTTTATACTCAGCTGGTTGATTGAAACAAAACCTTGGTCTGGATTTTTACTTTCTGGACCTGAACTATCTATCTCTGGTGAGTTCTTCATATTAACCACATTAACCAAGATGACGAGGCTAACTAGGCTCAGTGGTTAACCACCCCTGTGCCTCGGATTATTTTGTTCCCCCTCTGTCTAGATGAACCTGGCTGAGTCTGGATAAATCATGCTAAACTGGGCTGGATATACATGCCCCGCCCCCATTCTAAATAAGCCTGTATTGGTGGGGGAGAAAACCATGATGTTGTGACGCAGATCAAAAAGAAAAAAAGAACTGAATTTGTCAGTGACGTCATTCAGGACGTTCTTGTGTAAGTCTTTCATTGTGTGCAGTGACATGCGGTTTAATCAGCCCCGGAACTCCTGTCAGTACTGGCCGGTTTAAGGTGGTCTTGGGCCATGAGGAGTCCTCCTTATGGAGCAAGGTGGACACCTTCATGCTTTTCATGTAGCAGCTTTTATATTGCAAGTCACACAGTACCAGTAGCTCGACACTGGTAGCGATGACCGATGGGGCTGCAGTGCACCTGTTACCGTGCCTGCTGGTATCGGAGGTCTGGTCACAAACCTGAAATTGGTCCTGACTAGTATTGCTTAGACTCGGCAAGGCTCTTCATTTCCGGAAGCTTATCAGGTTCTGCCCTGGTGTGGATGTGCATTGAGATAAGAGGCAAGTGCATCCCTGCCTTGGTGAGCGAGTTAGTGAGCGCCACATCTCTCCTTCCCCGGCTGCTTTTCTGCCGTTATTTTCAGCCGCTTGCCCAACGCTGTGGTTTCCGAGGCCGTCCTGCGTCACCCCGGTCTGCCGTGTTTTCACTTCGGGTGTATTTTAGGAGTTTTGAAATGGCCGGCGGTCTCATTTCTCTCTCCCTCCGGATGTTTTTGCCGTCTACACTCATGACTCGGCGGAGGTGGGAGGTGGGGGGTGGGGGGCATCCTGCTCAGCGATTTTTATTTATTTATTTATTTTTTAATTATTGGTGCGTACTTGGTGTCAGGCCCGGATGGGTGACCGGAGCCCACCTGAGCGCTTGTGGCCGGACCGAATTCCTGCTACTGGGGGGGGAAAGTTCCTGAGCACAATTCGGGGTTCTCTTTTTCTACTTGTGTTTCTGGAGATGAGGTGGAAAAATGGCTGCAGACACTGAGCAGGAACTACCCAAGTGCCAGTCTCACAGGAGAAAAGCCTTTTCTTGTGGACTGTTTTAATTCCCCACTTCTCCCACAGCTGATTCCGCCCCCGCTGGCCCCTAATGGATCTTAAGATCAGCGTGTGTCCACCCCCACGTGGGTCGCTTAGTGTCGGAGGACCAGGCTCGACCTGCGTCTGCAGGATCCGTTTGAAACCCAGCTGATATCGATTTCAGAACCCGGCAGAGTTCTTCTCTTCGTTCTTTATTTTGCAGCCTTGGAGTCAGAGGCGATTAGATGAGAACGATGGTCATTTTTAGCAGTTTACCCAGCATGCTTTGTCCACTTCCTGTTGTCCTTGACACAGACACCATCGTTGCAACTTTGGCTGCAATCGACCGGAGGAAGTAGAGGGTCCTGCATCCTCGTAGTTGGTGGTAATATTACATGATGTCATGGTAACGAGTGTGCATCAGCAGTTTCTGTTGTTCAGGATCTGTATTGGAGTTTGGGACAGGCTCGATATTTAGTATTGATATGGCAAGTCGGGCAACAAAGGGCCCTTTGAGTTGGGTCTCTGCACAGTTTATCTGCTTCGTCATCAGTGCCTCTGACAGTCGTGACAGAGCCTCAGACGACTGTCGCGTACGTGAGAGGGCCTATTCACTGCGCAACAATGGAGGCTTTGGCTCTCGGGCCGCTGACACTCACCCGCAGAAATGCCACATCTCTTTGTGCTGCAGGCCGCGTTATTTCCACGGGCCAACACTCTCTCTTCAAGGGCTGTGCCCTGCGCTGTCCCATCTTCCGGTGGTGGCTTATTGCAGCCCAGTTGACATTTAGAGCGTGTGTACTGCTTCACGGAGTTTCGTAGGGTATGCACTGTTTCAGGGCACTTTTTTGGCACTTCAAAGAGCTTCAGGGAGCCTTACGGAGCTTGAGTGAGCTCATGGCACTTTATGAAGCTTCAGAGAGCTTCAGTGGATTTTGAAGAGCTTCAGGTGGCATTGTGGAGATTTCAGAGAGCTTTGAGGGGCCTTATGGAGCTTCATCTAGCTTCAGTTGGTCTTCCAGAGCTTCCAAGAGCTTCAAGCAGCTTTTATGGAAGTTCTCTTCACTTATGTCTGAAAGAACTTCATAGAGCTTTAAGAGGTTTCAAAAGTCTTCATGGGTTTTTACAGACCTTACGGGGCTTCGTGGAGCTGCACAGCACTTCATGTAGCATCATCCGTCTTCTCAGGCCTTGTGCTACCATGATAAATACGCAACTTCGAGAGAGTAACCGGAAGTACGTAACCGGTCTGGTCACAAAGCTTTCACAGTGCGCTGATCTGCATGGCGATCGCAGCAGCTGTTGCATGTGTGTGATGCTCGCCATGTGCAAACGTACACCCTGGGGGCACTCCTCGCCGAACCAAGCCCGGTGGTCCGAGGGTATGGCAGGTGGGGGTGTGGGGGGGGGGGGCTGCTGAATGGAGCCGGACGTGCTCAGTGCTGGGGCGTGCCCGCACCACGGGATTTTTGAATGGACACGTTTGTTCAGCCAGCAGACGACGAGCCCGTAGCGTGGCCCTGCGTGGGTGTGGAGCGCGCAGACCGCCGTCCTCAGAGCGTCTGTGTTTGTGCGGCCAGTCGAGACCCCGATTTGAAGGCCCGAGTGCGTCGGCTCTAACAGCCCGTGGACACCCTGACAGAACTGTCCCATGATGCTTGGCGCCTTGTGCCCTGCGAGGTGTGAAGGCGATGATGCTGATGCGCATTTCGCAATGAAGATCCTGCGGAAATTTGTGGTTTTGCACTTGGTGGGATTTTATTTGGATTTTTTTTTTGTCCTTGAATGGACAATGCTGCTGTGTAAATGGGTAACATGTTTTGTTGGAAAGTCACCTTGTGAGTAATGTAAGGGGTATGTAATTATGTGTCACTGGTATTATTCCTGCCGTAGCCCCAGCCTCTGTCCATCCGTTGTCATGGCGATTGCATGCCTCCCTCGTAGGGAGGGGCTGATTCACATTTTTTCAGTTTCGATCCGATTCCGGTACACAACTGCTGATACCGATACAGATTCCGATATAAGAGCTCTTTTTACTTTAATATTTTGATATAATAAATATATATAGTATGTTTATACTTTATATAATTCATATTTTAAGCTAGTAAATACAGATGGAAAAAATGTATGCCAGGAAAACTTTAATTAGGCTACTAGAAACATACATAACCTACTGTCCTACCTCATTTGTACGTCTTGTTTTAAGCGTTTTTGAGGCATTTGCAGTTCAGTTTGAATATCTTCCAAGCGAGGATTCGCAAGTGGCGGATGCTTAAAATGCACCACAATGTTTCTTCCACTGGCAACATCCTCACTTACACTTCGCTGCAATAGCAGCCCCCCGAGTATCACAAGTTGTAGTGAGTGTGCAAAACAGCCCCAGCCAGCGACCCCCAAACCATCCACTGCTTTTTTCAGATTTCTTGCGTTGTCTCACACAATTGTGTGCGCTTTGTTTGATGGGATTTTCCACTTGACACTACTCGAACCTCTCAGCTACTAGTTGCTGTTAAAACCGTAGAATACTTCCAGATCATCACCCTCTTATCTGATGATGTCCTACACTCCCCTTACTGCTAAGGGTATGCGTATGACATCACAGCAGGCGGAAGTCACTGTGCTCACACTCACTGAGTGGCAATGGGAAAGAGCTGTCGTGCAATCTACTGTACAAATCGATTTAACAAGAAATAGGAGCTATCTTTTTACAGTCTGCCAAAAACTAAATAAGTATCGGCTAAGGATTGGTTACATGTGACCGATACCCGATCCGTCTAATAGGTATGGATCGGCGCCGATACCGATCCCGAACATTGGATCATTGCACCTCTACTCTCTCGGTACCCCCGTTGCTAACAGAGTCCCTACAAAGCTCTCATTTTTGCTGCCTCTACCTAACTGGGTCACCCCCCCCCCTTAGGTGGCCCTTCGCTGTCTGTGTCACTGTGGCTCCTCTGAGCCAGAAAGGCATAACGGCCATCTTGATGGAGCGCTGTGGCATCACTGCTGTCACTGGCGTAAATTCCGGATCTGATGGGTTTTTATACCCGTCTACTACCAATACTGGGCTCTAATTTCTGGACCCGCTTGTCAAACCTTAGTTTTGGCAGATTATACGCTTCTCGAATGAGTAGCAGAGCTAGTTCCTCAGAATCGGCGCCTTCTGTAGTTCACCAAGTAAAGTACCAAGTTAACAGCGCAGAGGATGTGGGTTCGAATCCCAGGGGCTGCACACAAATTGTAATCCTGCCATTGTGCTGCGTGTCGCGTTGGATAAAGTGTTCTCTTGGTTTCTGTGGTGAGAAAGAGCAGCATTGCAGAGCCTGAGAGCTCAGCAAGGCTCATAAAGCAGAGGTTTATAACGAGAGTGAGGTGTAACGCGAGGACTCGCACTGCGGTTAGGGCAGGAAAGCCAGTGAAATGCGCAGAGCGTCTCTGACCGTCGGTGTGGAGCCCCCACGTACAGAAGTCCTTGAGGAGTGGGGAGGTCCTAATGCAGAAACACAGCCTCCTGCTGCATCTGCCCCCTTTATCGGGGTTTGGTCGGGCCCCAGCAGTGCCATGAGTGCCCCCCCCCCCTTCAAGGTGGGTCTGCTGGGATCACTGTGGTAACCTACCCCCCGTGGTCCTTCACCACACAGGACAGTGGGCCGACAACTGGGCCCATTACATCAGCCTCCCCCGCAAGTGTGTCTGGGGTTTTCTGGCTTCCAGCCTGATCCTGGAGTGCGGCTCTCTCTCTCTCCCTCTCTCTCTCTCCCTCTCTCTCTCTCTCTCTCTCTCTTCTTCCTCTTTCTGTGTATCTGAAGTTTCTTTTCGACCTCTATTCTCTCTCCCTCTCTCTTTCTACCTGTAGTCCCCCCCCCAGCTCCAGTCTGTCTCTCCTCGTCTCTCCTAGTCTTTCTCCCCCTTTCTTTACCTGTAGTCTCTCTCTCCCCCTCTCTACCTGTAGTCTCTCTCTCCCCCTCTCTCTACCTGTAGTGTCTCTCTCTCCCCCTCTCTCTACCTGTAGTGTCTCTCTCTCCCCCTCTCTCTACCTGTAGTGTCTCTCTCCCCCTCTCTCTACCTGTAGTGTCTCTCTCCCCCTCTACCTGTAATCTCTCTCCCCCTTTCTTTACCTGTAGTGTCTCTCTCCCCCTCTACCTGTAGTGTCTCTCTTTCCCCCTCTACCTGTAGTGTCTCTCTCTCCCCCTCTCTCTACCTGTAGTGTCTCTCTCTCCCCCTCTCTCTACCTGTAGTGTCTCTCTCTCCCCCTCTCTCTACCTGTAGTGTCTCTCTCTCCCCCTCTCTCTACCTGTAGTGTCTCTCTCTCCCCCTCTCTCTACCTGTAGTGTCTCTCTCTCCCCCTCTCTCTTCCTGTAGTGTCTCTCTCTCCCTCTCTCTACCTGTAGTGTCTCTCTCTCCCCCTCTCTCTACCTGTAGTGTCTCTCTCTCTCCCCCTCTCTCTACCTGTAGTCTCTCTCTCTCCCCCTCTCTCTACCTGTAGTGTCTCTCTCTCCTTAAGTTCTCCTGTCATCACTCCTGTAAGCTGCCGCTAACCCTGAGATTCAGCCAGTAGGTCCTGCCTTTGACCAGAGCCCTCAGAGATGCTTCATTGCCTCGTGGGAGTGGGACAGGAAAACTGCCAGTCTATTGGCTGTGGACTTGGGTGACTCTGTCGTAGGGATATATCTCAGCATGCCCTGGGTTCGTTCCTGCAAATTTGCTTCTCACAGCGTTCAGGGGTCAAGCCTCTTTTTGAACCTGTAATCGATTGTTGTTGCCGTGGTTTCTGGGGTAGAAGTGCAGGCGCGTGTGAATCAGGATTGTGTGGGAGCGGACCAGCGATGAGTCGCTGCACCCAGTGAGGTTTCGAGGTGTTCCTGGCCCAGTGCTGGCCCGTGCTGTCTGGGTCTCCCTAGTCTGTAGGTCTGGGACTTCCTGCCACCGACTGTCGCTCCCAGACAGGACGTCATCTGCACTTGACTGTGTATGAGTGGGACTGACCCACTTCCTGTTGCTCTCGTCTCCTGCAGCAAAAGAAGACCTACCTGGAGCGCAGCGTCAAGGAGGCAGAAGACAACATCCGGGAGATGCTGATGTCCAGGAGGGCTCAGTGACGACCACACACACACACACACACACACACACACACACACACGTGCGAGCAGGGCACCCTCACCGACGTCATCCCACAGCAGCTGGACTATGCATCAGTGCCCATGTTTTTGCTCGCTCTGAGCTCCCTGCCAGACAGTCCACATATTTGGAGTTGGGAGGGAGCAAAAACGTGGACTGTCTGAGGTCCGGATTAGGATGCACCGCAGTAGAGGTGTGATATTACCCACAGAGTGCGCGTGAAGTGGATTGTCCCAGCCGGTCATTTCCATACACCTCACAGTCTCTGAATACCAAGCGGACTTTCTGATGGGGGGGGGGCTGGTGCTCCCTCACTGTGCCACTTTTGTTTTATTATATTGTTCAACCAAATATTTATGTACATGGAAATAAAGTTTGGTTCAAAGCTGCCTTCAGTCTGTCAGACGTGTTGGTGATTGATTTGATCTGAAACGATTTTTGTTTATCGGGTTTCCATTGCTGTTTTGGTTGTGTTTGGCACTTAATATAGAGAACCCGGTCGGGGGGGATTCCTCCATCTGCGTCAGGTGACCAGGCCCCGCTGACGCGATCTAACTTCACTTCCTCCGGATGGCTTTTCCTGTGTTCATTCATGCCGCATCTCTGCATGAGGTCACCGCAGCGGGGAAGTTTGTGCGTTGTCCACCGCAGGGGAGAGAGTGTGTGAAGGGTGTTAAGTTAGCTGGCAACAGGGGGCGCCGCTGATTGGGGGGGGGGGGGCAGCTAGTGGACGCTGAAAGTATCCTGTCTGTGCAGCATCCTCCAGCTGACGTGGAGTCACTCACGTGTCCTGTTTCCAATGCAGCTCTTCTAAAGTTTGTTTTCCGCCGTTTTTAATTTGTTCCAGGGCATCTACGATCCGGCACCTCTGACGTTGCAGCAAATAAAACAATCTGAGATACTGTAATAAATGCAAATTGAACTAAAAAATACAACGCAATCGATTTTATAAATACGTGTGATTGTTTTTGACATTCATCCGCCTAAATCAGTACGTTTCGTGTCTGACTGATGTAGGGAAAATCGCACCGCACGCTTGCAGAAACACCCACCGTTTGGCCGTTAAAATAGATGAGGCTACATATCAGATTGTTCCAACAAAATAATTAATAGAAAATATCGTTATCAGAACCCGAGCAGAGCAGAAATTGAACCAGAACATCTGACGGAAGAACAAGCAGATACAGCGAGGAGCGGCGTTTGTGGGTGATAATGAGAAGGATTGAGAAAAGTGCAACGCAGATGAAACGTTTAATGTAACTAACAGGTGTCGATAGAAAATATTACAATGTTACGTGTTTAAGTGAATCACCTATGTTAGAGACCCATTTGTGTCTATGACGTCATCGTGGTCCGTGAGCTCCGGAAGCTTTTACAAATAAACCCCCTAGAAGCACTAAAACTAGTTTTAGGAAATTCATATGATGGTATCTGTGGACACAACTGCACCACAATCCACTTCCAGGATCTTAAAAACGACTAAAAAGTTACTGCTCCAGTTTTCTCTCATCAACTTTATGACGAGAAGCTTCACAGCTCATGAACTCTGGTCAGGACGTGTCTGACCACTCCTGATTTTAACGGTGTCTGCTATTACGTCCTTTAGCAAGGTGATTATAATCGCTCTAATTAATTGTCCGGCTGTATAAAGCCGTGAAGATGCCAGTTGCTTTGGATAAAAGCATGGAGCTAATCAGACATTTTAAAGCTTCCCGTTTCGCCACGGAACTCCTTTATTGAGAACATCTGGCTTCTATGAAATAACATACAACTCCCAATTTTATTTTGTATAACCGCAGTGAAAACATCTGCTTACAGGCAGATTATTAAATTAACTGGAAATCGGTCTCCCCCTAGTGGTGAATATGAGATACAATCCCTGGGTTGTTTAATTGCTGTACGTTAAGCCGGAAAGCACCGGCTGCCGCAGCATTTTTCTATATGAACGCCCACGTGCAAAAAAAAGGGTTGCAGCGAAAGGATAAAAGAGTGCAGCTGTTGTTGTGAATGTCCCACCTCATTCTTTTTTGCTGACTACTTATTGTAATTTACAGTAAAGCCCATTTTTGTTTTTTGTTTTTTTTTTGCTCAGAGATTTCATTGCCGTGACGCCTCTAACGCCAGGCTCATTAAACATCAACCACTTTATGGGCTAAACTTTAAGCTGTTAATTAATTTTGCTGGGTGGGCTGGAGATAAAATGTATCTATCTTGAGTGTCTGGGGCAGGGGTCTCCAACTCCGGTCCTGGAGAGCTACCGTCCAGTAGGTTTTCTATCATACCTGGCTTCTGATGAGCCACACCTGTTCTCAGGTAAATACCAGGAGCAGGTGTGGCTCATCAGAAGCCAAGTGGGACAGAAAACCTACTGGATAGTAGCTCTCCAGGACCGGAGTTGGAGACCCCTGGTCTGGGGATACCTCTGGGGGGGGGGGGGTTGGGGTCTGGAAAGGCTATCATGTGTAACAGAATGTGGTCATTGCCCCTGGAAAGCCTGTCAGGAAGCAGATTGGATCTGAAGCTCCGTTAATTGGCTGACAAATCTTCTGCAGTCTGTCCTTCGCAAGCTCTCACCTGATGTTACCCGAGAGGAAGTCGAGACAGATCTCGAAACTCTTCTAAGACGCCAAAAACATGGTGTGATGCAGTACGGATCACAAGGAGCCCGACTTTGACTTGTGTTCAAGGCCGTAACTTTGGGTGGAACATTGGGGGGGTTGAGGTCTCCACCCATTACGGGGGAAACATGGTTATTTGGGGGGTTGTATTAGCTGGTTTTGATTTATCCCCCCCCCCCCCCGTAATTTACGCCTATGCTTGTGTTGGCAAAAGTCCAAAAACAAGGGGCATAGAATGAGGTTATTTTTATGGAACGACTGTTCAGTTGTTTATAAGATCAGAACATTCTCTCAGTTGTTTTGTGTGTAACCCTTTAAAAAAAAATGGCCGCCGTCTCTTTTGTGAAACTGCATTCTGTGAAAGATTTTGACCTCTGATCCAGTCATTTACAGTACAATTTTAACTCCTTGATTAACAGCAGAGTATAAAGTCCACTCGGGGGGATCATTAACCTGCCTAATCTGGCTCGTCTTCTCCCATGAAGGCACCGTGGGGGGGGTAATGTGCTGTCTTTCTAGGAAAGAGTGCAGAGAAGCACGTTGGGCCTCCAGTCAGTATCAGGAGCAGAGTCGACCAGACATGATTCACGAGGACAGACATGCAGACGCACACCACAAGGTAATCACACTGTCGGGGATGCCAGAACTTCTCTGCGATGGGACTTTGTGTTACTGCAAGCTGCCATCAATTTGCAGCTCGACCTATGGGCTGTCAGTAGTAGAGTCTCTGCTCATTAATGAGCTCATTTTGGCTGTCTTACCGTGCCTGTGCTGTCTTTGTTGGTGCCAAGTTAGGTGCTACGTTGTCTGTAATGCAGTGCAAATTCTGCGTGGGCTTTAATTCAGTCCCTGTTTCACCGGATACTCCATTTGTTACCGTTTGTGCTGTGTGCTGGTGGTTTGAGGGTTAGCATTTTGGCAGGATCCAGCTGTGAAGCTCCTTTAGATGTCTCCACATAAATCTGGACATGAGTCGTTGTGTCTGGAGTCCTGCCTGGTGGGGTTTCATTGTGCGAGAACCACCAGGACAAGCGCACAGAGGGAATCTCAGTGATGTTGGCAGCCATGGGAACGTAATGCTGGGCGACGCTGAACTGTCATTGAGCGACCAATCGCTTGGGCAAGAAAAGCTTTGTCAGATGGATCTTCTTCGGGGTGGGCAGGAGGCGGTGCCCTTGCAGGCAGCTGGGAAGTGCGGCAGATGTGTGTGGGACCAAAGAGTGTGGAATGTGAAGGCAGTGTCTTCTCCCTGAGAGTGTTTCTGTCATTCCGTAGTCTGAGGAAGTGGAACCTCCTCTTGAAGAACAACCACAGGGCTTTGGGATGATCTACAAGATAGAAGATGTGCCTCCCTGGTACCTATGCATCCTGCTTGGGCTACAGGTACACACACACACACACAGACACACACACACACACAGACACACACACACAAAGCTTGTATTCATGGCTCTGTGGGGACCATCCATTCATTTCTATGGGCATAATCCTAATCCCAACAATCACAACCTTAACCATAAGTAACCAAACAAAATACAAGACTTTCAGCATTTTTAGTTTTTTGCTTGCAGCTGCAGATTTTTATAAAATTGAGTTTTCCCTTGTGGGGACCGACGCCACAACGTCAAAATAACATGGGGACATTTGGTCCCCACAATGTAATATATACAGCACAGTCTTCATTAACATAATAATCACCTACTGCTTGCTTCTCGTTATCATTCAGTTTTATTGCACAGACCATGCAGTGTCACCGCAACACAACTGATACCTGACCATCGTGGAAAGAATCAGAACCAGGTTTATTAGCCAGATATATATTCACACACATAGGAGATATTTATCCGGTTGTCAGTCTTTTGTCATTATGTTTCAAAGATTACGCCGCAAATATTGACGGTAATGCTTATAAACAATCAAAGAGTGTTACAAATATCGTGCATTGGAAGATGAAATAAACAACTGGAGCAACAGTTGAGTAAAGTTGCCGACGCCATGCCTAGCAGCCGCTGTGTTCCGTGTGTCCCCAGCACTACCTGACCTGCTTCAGTGGCACCATCGCGGTGCCGTTCCTGCTGGCTGAGGCCATGTGCGTGGGACGGGATCAGTACTCCATCAGCCAGCTGGTGGGAACCATTTTCACCTGTGTGGGCATCACCACGCTAATCCAGACCACGCTGGGAGTCAGGTGTGGCCACCCCCGCCCACGCTGCTCTGTCCCAGCCCACATTGCTCTGTCCCCGCCCACGTTGCTCAGTCCCCGCTCACCCTGCTCTGTCCCCGCCTACGTTGCTCAGTCCCCGCCCACGCTGCTCTGTCCCCGCTCACCCTGCTCTGTCCCCGCTCACCCTGCTCTGTCCCTGCCCACGCCGCTCTGTCCCCGCCCACGCCGCTCTGTCCCCGCCCACGTTGCTCTGTCCCCGCCCACGCTGCACTGTCCCCGCCCACACTGCTCTGTCCCCGCCCACGCTGCTCTGTCCCCGCCCACGTTGCTCTGTCCCCGCCCACGCCGCTCTGTCCCCGCCCACGTTGCTCTGTCCCCGCCCACGTTGCTCTGTCCCCGCCCACGCTGCTCTGTCCCCGCCCACGCTGCTCTGTCCCCGCCCACGTTGCTCAGTCCCCGCCCACGTTGCTCTGTCCCCGCCCACGCCGCTCTGTCCCCGCCCACGCCGCTCTGTCCCCGCCCACGCCGCTCTGTCCCCGCCCACGCCGCTCTGTCCCCGCCCACGCCGCTCTGTCCCCGCCCACGCTGCTTTGTCCCCACCCACGCTGATCTGGCCCCGCCCCGATCCTGAAGCCGCTTTGTGATTGGCTCTCTCCATCTCTTCCCTCCAGGTTGCCGCTTTTTCAGGCCAGCGCTTTCGCCTTCCTTATCCCTGCTCAGGCCATCATGGGCCTTGACAGGTGGAAGTGTCCCCCGGATGGTATGTACCCATAATCCTTTGAGGCGGCGCACTTCCGACAGGATCTGCATGATCTCCTCCGCCATCAGGCACTGTTTTTATGGCCCTATTCATTACTCCATTGATTTCTGTGAGCGGGTTCCATCGTCTTAGCAGTACCATAACGTTACCATAGCGATAGCTACTGATTTAGCTACCGATGCTAGTGCTTAGAATGGTGAGGCCCAGTTCTGCAGTTCTGTCTTCCATTACAATAACATGGGCAAGAGGCAGCTTTTAACCACGACAGCTTCTGGCCATAACGAGACACGGGACTCCCTCTCTGACTCTCTCTGACTCCACACGACTTTGACTCCTTCATGTCGCAGAGGAGGTGTACGGCAACTGGAGTCTGCCCCTGAACACCTCTCACGTCTGGCACCCCCGGATCAGGGAGGTACGCCTGCGTGTCTGTGCGTCCAGCTGACCACCACGTAGAGCCAATCTGCCGCCATGACGACTATCCCCCTACCCCCCGCAGATCCAGGGCGCCATCATGGTGTCCAGCGTGGTGGAGGTCCTCATCGGCCTAGTCGGGCTCCCCGGGATCCTGCTTAACTACATCGGGCCCCTGACTGTCACCCCTACGGTGTCTCTCATCGGCCTCTCCGTCTTCCAGACAGCCGGAGAACGTGCTGGAACACACTGGGGCCTCTCCTTACTGTGAGACCCTAACCCCTCACACCTCTCCCTCTACCCCCTCCCTTTCTCCAGATCCTCTCCCCCTCCTTTCCTCCTTCCACCTCTCCATCTTTCTTCCCCTACATTTTCCTGTCATCTTACATTTTTCCTCCAGCTCCGTTTATGTCATGTCCGGGTTCCTTTGGTTCCCCCGTCCCACATCCTGGTCCGCACCCCTAGAAAATGTGTTCATTTAATTATTTTCACAGATGCCTGTCCAACTCATTCCTTTTTTTTCCCCTCCCCAGGTGTATTTTCCTAATCGTGGCTTTTGCCCAGTATCTCAGAAACTGGTCCCTCCCTATCCCCATCTACACCAGGAGGAAAGGTTGCACCACTGCCAAGGTCCAGATCTTCAAGATGTTTCCGGTCAGAACCCTCCCCCCCCACTCCCATGGCACCCCCCCCCCTTCTCCTTTGTACGCATGGACATTAAAATGCCACAGATGCTAGGGTAGAGCTCCAGGATGTGTGCCTTGATGGGTGACGCATGGTGACCGCACTCTGGGCCCATGTCACTTTCGGGGGAGGGGGGGGTCATTAAAATGACTTCACGCAGAGACCCCAGCTATCAGTTCCTGATTCTCCCGGCGAGTTACCCATGATGCATTGTTCTGGACGGGTTGCATAGTTATTTTTTTGACAGTGATAGTTGTTGGGTCAAGGTTCAATGTCCAGGTGAGGTCCTACACCTAGCAAAGGCTAAAGCAGAAATAGGATTAGTTTTCTAGGTTCTGATTAGAGGTCTGTGACCTGATCTGTGCCTGTTGGGCCCTGACAGAGTATTGGGTTTCGGGTTGGGTTCGGGTTAGTTTGTGTATGTGTGATTATTTTTTTAATGCACTTTATGTGCGTCTTGGTTCCCTTGCTCGTTCATGCCCCCCCCCCCCGCCCCAACACCCATCCCCCATCCCCCACCCCCAACCCCCCCCCTTTCTACCAGCTACCTAGCAAGCATCCAAACTAGTAATGGATGAAATACAGCGAAAGCTCGCAAATGTCTCCGTAAACCTGTATGACCAGTATTTACACAATTTCAGGTTCAGGTGGGTTTTAGATTTGCCAGTACTGCCCGGGCCAGGTTGGGTTCGGTCTCAAGGCCTTGGGAATGGGCCAGACTCGGGCTTTAATTTCAGGCCCGTTCAGGACTCTAGTTCTGATGGGCGGAAGGTGGAATGGCAGGTAGTCATGATTGTCGTGAGTCATAATTGTGCCTTTCTCCATGTCCTCTGTAGATCATCATGGCCATTATGCTGGTCTGGCTGCTTTGCTACATCCTGACCCTGACGGATGTGCTTCCCCAGGACCCCAGTCAGTACGGTCACAAGGCGCGCACGGACGCCCGCGGGGATATCATGTCCTGGGCACCTTGGTTCCGCATGCCATACCCATGTAAGACCGCTGGGCCGCGCCCCCATCCACTGTGCCGCAGCTATGTAGGTCAGACATATGGGCGGCAAAAATGTCCAGATAGGGTTTCATTCGATGTCAATTTACAGGGTTTAATTTTAGAACCAGAACGAAACTTTGCAAGGAATTCGTCTCCTGTGTCAAAGTAATGCAAACATAACATTTACATTCCGCATGCAAAGCGGAGCTTAAACGGCATTGGAACATGCAAACATGCATCTGATCACACATGCGTAGGACTGCAATGCAGTGGAATTAAACGATGCTTTATTTGCCATTTGTACGAGTACAGGAACATTGAAATTCTTTAGGTTTCACATATCCCATCTGATCTGCTTTGAGACACACACACACAGTTGAGAGCGAAGCTTGGGGTCTGAGTCTCAGTCATTTACCCGACACCCCTGGAGCATTTTGGGGGGGTCAAAGGCCTTGCTCAAGGGCCCAGTGCAAGGTGTTGCAGGTACACTTTTGGCTAGGGAGCAGCACGGTGTAGCTGCATCTCATCTGCTCTTCATATTGCGCTCCCTCGTCTGTCGACGTCTTGGCCAGGTCAGTGGGGGTTGCCGACAGTGACCATCGCCAGTGTGCTGGGCATGTTCAGCGCTACTCTGGCAGGCATTGTGGAGTCCATCGGTGATTACTACGCCTGTGCCCGCCTGGCGGGGGCACCACCGCCCCCGGTCCACGCCATCAACAGGTCCGGGGCTACACTCGGCTTAAGGCCATGAGGTCACGGGGGTCACTTGCGGAGTCCCGTGGGGGTTCACTGCCTCGGTGTACTTGCAGGGGCATCTTCACAGAGGGGGTGTGCTGCATCATCGCAGGGCTGCTGGGCACCGGGAACGGCTCCACCTCATCCAGCCCCAACATTGGGGTGCTGGGCATCACTAAGGTAATGCCAATTACATCACCAAGGTAACACCAGTGACATCACTAAGGTAACGCCAATGACATCACCAAGGTAACACCAGTGACATCACTAAGGTAACGCCAATGACATCACCAAGGTAACACCAGTGACCAGTAACCAACAGGGACGTATACAGGGGCGGTGCAACAGCTGGGGTTGGGTATTGTTTGGGCTTCTTCCAATTATGCTAAAACAATACTTTTAAAATTGTGCTGGTGCCTGAACATTGCTTGAATTGGTACTTAAAAAAATAAATAAAGCAGAAAACTAAGGTGCACAACATTAAAGGATGGCTTTTTAAAAATTTCTATCATATGTCAATTGTTTTTAAATATCTGTTGCACGTCCTAGGGTCGGAATCTTGTTAAGTGAATGTAGCTACACTTCAGTTGGTTTAGATTTAGGCATTTTAGCCGTATTTAAGTGTAACGTTAACTAATGATGACACGTGAGGTGCAGTTATGCTTCTGTTGCCCGAGTACCAGAGGGCAAATATTTCAATGTACAGCTCAGGCATTTACATGGTTCAGTACATGCTGGTTGTATAGAAACTGGTGCCATATTGGCACTGGGTTTTCGTACCCTGTCCTAGCCACAGAGGCGTTGGCCCCAGCTGAAAGCTGATTGCCCTCCTCACCTGTTACTCATCAATTCAAAACACATGATTGGTTGGCCCCACTGTACGAATTATGGACCTCCTTATGCCCCCCCCCCCACCTTAAAATAAACCCTAGAATCACCCAGGGATGCATTTTCTGCTATCTCTTCAAAAATTAGCTATTTTTCAGCCCTCTCTTCTCATGCCCTGGTTACTGAATTCCAGCATTCTGGGATTTACTCGATTTAGAATATAAAGCAACAACTGTACAGTGCTGGAATCCCAGTGGCCACAGGAGATGATTAACAGTGAAGCGTTTCCCTGCGACCTCTCCCTCTTCGTCCTTGTAGCTCCTACACCTCTGCAGTATTCATTTACTAATACCAGAGGTGGCAATTTCAGGTCCAGAAAGTATAAATCCAGACCATGATTTACTTTCAACCAACCAGTTGAGTATAAAGAGTCACAGTCACAGAGTAGTCAGCTGGGTGGTTGAAAGTAAATCATGGTCTGGATTTTTACTTTCTGGACCTGAAATTGCCACCTTTGACTAATACATGTGTTGCCCCGGGCCTTGCTGAAGCGGGTCTCTGGACCCTCTCTGATTGGGTCGCCGGCCTGTTTTCCCATGCAGGTGGGCAGCAGGAGGGTGGTGCAGTACGGAGCCGTCATCATGCTGGTGCTGGGCACCGTAGGGAAGTTCACAGCCCTGTTCGCCGCCCTGCCAGACCCCATCCTCGGGGGCATGTTCTGCACCTTGTTTGGTAAGAGTGCCTCCGGCGTGTTGTAGGTTTCATTCCTTAATTACTTTTTATTTTGATATTATTTTCGATTTTCATTTGAAATCCAGTTTAGTTTCACTGCTGTTTTATTAGCTTTTATTTGAAACTTGGACTGTGAATCGGTAACAACCAATTAATTTTAGGTGCCCTGAGATGCTTGTCCTCACCACAGGATGACCACACACAGGATTGCAGATTAAATTGGCTCATATGCTAATATCATTACTAGGAAGATGAATGCATGGATTCAAAGTGCTTATTCAGCACAGGGCTCCAGGTAGCATAGACCCAGGAAAAACAAGGCATGTTGCAGGAAAGGCCCTGGATGGGAGACTGGTGCACCGCAGGGCACACATGCACACACAGTATGGGTATTTACAGACCAGGACCAGACAGGGGGGGCTTGGAGACTCCATACAGAGCTCGGGGATTTGAACCCACAACCAGTGTCGCTGTCAGAGCCAGTGTGCCAAATGTTCATTATCAAATTTAGCTTTTTTTAAAGCATGGTTAAAGGGCTATTGGTCAGTCAAAACAAAAAAATTCAGCTGTATGGCTTGACAGTTCACCGTTGGGCTGTCTTTTGTCGATTGATTCTCTTGCGCCCCCTATAGGAATGATCACAGCAGTTGGGTTGTCTAACCTGCAGAGCGTGGACCTGAACTCCTCTAGGAATCTCTTTGTTCTGGGATTCTCTATGTTCTTCGGGCTCATGCTGCCCAATTACTTGGACACGAACCCCGGCAGCATCCGTACAGGTGGGTAAGCCAGGCACTTACTGGTTTCAGGCACTTACTGGTTTTAGGCACTTACTGGTTTTAGAGAGGAGACGTGATTTTTGAATCGCTTTTCGGATACGATTATTTTGAAGTACTGGACATTTTTTTTCTTCCTTTTTGTTATTTTGTCTTATTTGTTTCAGATTTTTATCATTGTTGATAGTTTTTATCGTCGCTTAACTTATTTTAATGCTTTTTATTTTTTGCTTAATTATGCATGATTACTTCAAAATTGTGTCTTACAACCTGTTTATTTTATTAAATAGTTGCTGGGTCTGTTAAAATGTACAGCACTTTGTTCAGCTGTCAGTATGTTTAAATGTCATATAAATGAATTTGACTTGACTCGATTTCGTAAGAATTTATGTCTGACACGTTCTGGTGAATCCTCAGGAGTTCCTGAGCTGGACCAGATCATCACCGTGCTCCTGACTACTGAAATGTTCGTGGGAGGATTCCTGGCCTTTGTGCTGGACAACACTGTACCAGGTGAGAGCACCCCAGCTCACCCAGATCCAGATAGACATTCATTCATGCTGACACACACTCAGGGGTTAAAAAAAAGCTCCATTTTATTTTTAGAGCGATGAGGACCGTCTGCCTAGACAATAAATCCTCAGTTTTGTTTTGAGAGAATCACTCAGACATTAAACAGAAAAAGGTTCTGGCAGCTTTGACCGTAACTCTGTGTGTGTGTGTTTGTTTGCTTGTGTGCATATTTGTTTGGGTGTATTTGTGTGTGTGTCTGTGTGTTGTGTATGGGCTGGTATATACTACATTAAAACCTGTTATTTTCACCTTTGGGGGGGACATTTTTTTTTTGTCTCCACTCAGTGACTGAAATAAAGAAACTAAAAATGTCAAAAAATCTTGTATTTCATTTGGTTACTTATGGTAAGGGTAAGGGGTTAAGGTCGTCATGTTGGGATTAGGGTTATGCATGGAACTGAATGGAGAGTCCCCACAAAGATATAGATGGCTAATCTGTGTATGTGTGTGTGTGTTTGTTGTGTTCTCTGCTCCGATAGGCACCCGGGAGGAGAGAGGCCTGCTGGACTGGACGGCAGACGATCGTCCGTCCAGCCAGGCCACCGTGTCCCTGTCCACCTACGACTTCCCCGTCGGCATGGACTGTGTGCGGCGGACATCATTCTTGCGCTACCTTCCCATCAGCCCCACCTTCCAGGGCTTCCGTCGGCGCCTGAGGAAGATCAGCGAGCAGGCGAGCGAGGAGGACAGGGCCCCGCAAAACGGCGAGGGCCCCCCAGTCCATCCACGGCTCACCATTTCTTGTACCAAAGTATAGCAGCTCATTTTGTAAACATTATTATTATTATTATTATTATTATTATTTTGGCTGCATGTTTGGCATCTGCATTTTGTACGGCAGGTATTTCATTATTATCATTGTTATTTAATGATTCTGTTCTCTTCTTATGAATAGTAGGAATAATCATCGATCATTCAAATCAGTTCTACTTGATAATAGAAATATGATGTTATATATTTTATGCCACCATATTGCAGGCTTGTGATAATGGATCCTGTTCTTAATGCCCTTTTTTAAGTGCTTCCTGGTACCTAACTGTGCTGGAGACACGAGGATCTGACTTCCTAGGTTATGTGTAGGTCTGTGTGTAGCCCATATTGTAGCCCATATATACAGATACAGACCCAAGAACAGGTTGCATAAAGTGTAGTTTCTATTTACATAAAATTCACAAGGTTCACAATTGACAGCAAACAGCATTGTTATTAGCAATTGTCATGAATGAGGTGTACATATTTATAAAAATGTTTTTTAGATTTGTTTTCTATATCTCTTACATATTCAGAGAAATTACGCTGAGGATTATGTGAACAACTATGCTGTTTTTACACACAAATTAGTTAAATAAAAGTTGCTTTCAAAAATGGGTCTCAAGGTTGGTAATTATGTTTTGTTTAAACTTACAGGAATTGTGAATTATTATTAACGAAGTCCTGAAAATGCTGAACCTCATCAAAACATTCATGAAACAATTCGAGTGATAGTTTTGTAGCCACTCAACATACAAACGTAGATATTTAAGAATAAACAACTTTGAGAAATTCTAAAGCCACGTCTTTGTGTTAAAAGAAGTTTCGCTGATCTCTGTATGTATCGTATTTTGTCTGAATATCAAAACGTCACACACACATATATGTGCTCATATAGTGAAAACAGCTTATTCAAATGTCAGTATTTCAAGTAATTCACGCAACACAATATATTCTTTTGTTTTAACAATAGGTTGACCCATGTACAGGTCAGTCTAGGTAGACAAAAACAAAAAATGTAACATTTTCTTTTGTTGTCCTGTGCTAGACACCGTTATAGTCTCAGTTTACGTGAACTGCCTCAAGCCTTAGAGTCTAAGGCTGATGAGGTGTCAGAATCGGGGCACTCAGGTAGCTGGTGATACAAGGGAGGAAATATGGGGTGTACAGGCTCTGGTAACTGAAGAATGGGTAGGTGGCCATGCAGGGTGAGTAGAGCCCTGTGTAGGCTGCCCCCTGCTGGGGGATCTGCACCTGCACATAGTGTCCTGTCTCAGGATCGAATAGCATCTTGCACAGAGGCGTTGCTGGCATGTTGACGTAGATGTAGCTCCCAGTATTGGGCTGCTGCAGCATATGGGCAGGGTTCTGTTCTAAGGTGGTGCTGCCGGTTCTGGAACCATCTCTGCTGGGCGGCCCGGACAGGTGCTGGGGCAGCGACGAGGGGCTGGCGGCGCTTGTAGCTCCAGGGCCCGGACGTAATGCACCAGGCTGCAGTTTCATTGGCTCTTCGGGTGCCGGCCGGCCACCGTCCCAAGAATGAAGTGAGTGCTGCCGCGGCTGGAGAAGATCCGGGACCTCGGGTTGTCTGGACTGGGGAGGGAGGGTGTGGTGGTTCCAAGGTAGCACAGTAGCTGGCCTCTGCTGAGGCTGCGGGGGTGGAGCAGCAGGAGGAGGTAGAACAATTTGAGGAGAGGTTGGGGTCATTGTGGGGACTTGGGACATCCGGTTTTCCCGGTAGCCCTTCTTCAAGAACAAAGGCACTGAGTTTCCACCACTGTTAAGCCCAGCCTCCCCCGGTAATGTAAACACTCCTTTTTTGTTGGCAGGAATCTTGCATGTGCTGTGCAGAACATCCGGCAGCTGAGTAGAAAGTGTCGGCTTGTGCGGGTCACGCTCCGCCGACCCATTGAAGGGCAGATTGTAGGAGCTCTTCACCAGTTTTCTTAAATCCCTCACTTTGTGTGTGAGGGGCTTCGTTTGGTTCTTCTCATTTGCTTCCTTTTTAGCTAGCTGTTCTACCAAATGATCTGCCCTTCGTCCTTTTGCTTGGGTGCCCTCCGTGGAGAGTGGTACTTGATTCACTTGCCTTTGAGAATCTTGTCCCGATAGCAAACACTCTTTTGAGAAACTACTTTTATTTCCCCTGGCGCTGACTTTGTAGGTTATTTTTGGCATTTTTGTCACAAAACTGTCCCCGGTAATTCTTTGTTTGTGACTTCCCGGCCCTGCCGGACATTCCCCGGCTTTGTTTGTCATTCCTATTGCTGTGCCTGGAGCTTCAGTGGACGCCGTAGCTTTTGCTGCATCACCGCAGGGTCTAGCTTCCGCATTTCCCAGCTCCTTTTTATCTTCCCTGGAATCAAGTTCCTCTGTTTTCTCCGCCGCAGGTTTTGTCCGGAGCTTTAGTTGGCTGGCGCTGCAACCAGTGCCGTCATGCAATCTTACTGAGTCAGTCTGAGGGTCTCTCCCAGGTTTGTCCAAGTCCAAATACATGCTGCTGCTCGAAGGTAGACTGGAGCCCAGGTTCAGGTTAGTGACTTTGGAGTTAGAACTCTTGGTGTGATAGTTCTTTACCTTAGAAGGGCAGATGCTTCCTTCCTGGGCTTGCAAATGTTGTAGGGCACTTTCATGTTGCATCTTCTTGAACAGAACACTCTTGATGAGAGAGGAAGCCATCACAGTTTTGCTGGAGGTTTCATCCAGGGAGAGAGACTTCTGAAGCTTCAGCTTTCTCTCCGGGACCGCCAGTGGCTCTGCCTCGCACGGTGCTTCCCAGACGGTAGCCGGGAAGCTGTGTTGCCGCAAACAAGTGTCCAGCTGTTTGATCTCGAGTGAGGCAGCAAAATCAGTGGCCGCATTGGTCAGTGGTTCCCTGGAGCCACATCTCTTTAGCTGGATCTGCCTTTTGGGCACCGTCTTTAATTCACTGTTCGGTACCTTGCAGTTGTCCACAGCCACGTCCACGCAAACGAATTGGCCTGCCTCGAAAACGCCGTCCCCATCCTCAGCCAGCCTTTGCACGAGCTCTTCATCCATGTGTGCGAAGTTGAAGCAGTCGGACCATTCGCTGGAGCTGGTCTTGGTGGTCAGCTTGGAGATCCTGTCGGAGGACATGGAGCTGTAGTGGTGCATGCCAAGGTACTCTACCGGTGGGCTAGGGTGACTCTCAAAGGCAGGATCAACGAGCCAATGGCAGTCAGTGTCTGCCTCATTCAAAATGCTGTCCATGCTTAAGATCTTGGTATTCTTCTGCACGTGAATTCACTGCAGGTTCTGCTGGTCTTTTCTCTTTTTTTTTTTTCTTGCTGGCACCTGGCCGGTTATCGCGCTGCAGGTTCCGTGTTTCGAACACCTCCTGTTGTTGGTGTCGCTCCCGGTGTTGCGGGGAAACGTCCTGAATAGCAACCAGCTGGCATTCCTGGGCTTCGGCTCTCCGACTGCGAAAGCCCCGCTACCGCTAGCGGGGGATATTCTATTCGTGGCATCGAGTGACAGCTCAGGGTGCTTTTTTTCTGCCCTCGACAGCCCCCCACCCCTGATCTTGCCTCTCTCTCTCCTACATTCCCCAGCTGTCACACGCACCGGCAGTCATCGGAGTCGGCGAGGGGGCTTTCCTCGCAAAATGCAGATACTTTCCATTGCTTCTGCAAGCTTCCAACAAGCGTAAGGGCCATCAGTATGTTGTTGAGTTGAAGGGTCACTGAGATCCTTTCCACTACGCTTAAGACGGGAAATTTATAGAGTAAATAGAGATTAAAATGTAAACCGGCACCATAGGTTGTGGGTTCATTTGTTGACGGAAAGTGGAGCATGGGTGAAGGGTGTGTTTGCAAGCAAGCCCTGCCTGCCACCAGTTCATTAGCCAAATAGCAAATGTCAAAATGCCATGAACCATTTGCATTCTATTGCACAGAAATGTGAGCAAGCGACGGAACTGAAGGGATTACATCAAAGTGCCAGTATCTCCGCAGGCTGCCCTCCCTGCACCTTGAGGGTTTGCTGAGAAGATGGAGCAGTTAGGAGCTGCTCCTATTGACAAATCCAGATGAGTCACGGAACGTGATGATTCGGGGGAAACCAAGTGCAACTCGACACGACAGACTTCGCGGCTAATCTAGCTACTTTTAATTCATCAAACGGAGGAATTAGTGACCTCTTTTGCTCTAATCCTGCGAACATCACATTTAAACTCCAGTGACCTGTTGCTGAAGCCCTACCTAGGCAACTTCAAAGCACCATTACGGCAGCATTCCTTACGGGACCTCGTGAAAAACAGATGTCAGGAGAGGAATAGCAGGATGCCCCCGGGCGCCAGGGAAAGGGGACGGATTAAATCAGTATTAGATTTCCTGTTCCTCTGCCGTGATACGGCGCTGAACTTGTTGCCCGGACCCGAGCTGTGGAGGACGAAGCGATGTGAGCTACAGCCAGTGGCAGGTGCAGATCCAGCTGTGTGGGGTCTGCTATATATATATATAACCTCAACAGAACACCGAAGGCTTTGGAAGAGAGCATCCGGGCAATAAGAGAAGGCCAACAGAACACTGGGACCTTCTATAGCTGCTGCAATTACAGTGGTGTCAGGCTGGGTGGGGGCCACCTAATTGGGTTTGCTTTCTCTTTTTTTTTCTTTGTTTATATGGTAGCTGATTTTTGGTAACGCTTTACATTAACTGCACCTTCATAATGCATTCATTATGCATTCATTAAACATTCAGCGTGCCTTCATAATGCATTCATAGAACATTCAGTGCGCCTTCATGATGAAACTCAGTACAAGACTGTCATTGCAACATGGATTTGCGCTGCAGTGAAGAATTTCTGGGAGGAAAAAAATATGCCGCAAACGTACCGATCATGGCAATAAACTTTCTTAAGATTTCTGTATAAACACTATGGTGTGGAATATGCCACTGTATTGTTTACTTGATTACTCAGATGACTCAGATATTACTGGATGGATGGATGGATATATTCTGTTCTTTTTTCTAAAAAAATGTATTTTATCTCCTACATTATTTATTGGTATTGTACTATGCTATGTCGTTACTCTATACAGAGTCAATAAAAGTTCTTGACTTCATGCTCGTTCCCTAATGCAGGGCTATTCAACTCAGGCCCTCGATTCCAAATCCAGGCCGTGTTTTCAGTTCTCAGTTTAATAATTACTGATTCTGATTGGTCAGAGGCTTCACACCCGGCTCCCAGGTGAAGGAAGGCTGGAAAACCAGCAGGGCTCGGCCCTTGAGGACCGTGAGTTGAATAGCCCTGCCCTAATGGGTAAGTTCCCTCCTGATCTAAATTGCCCGTAGAGTTTTATGTATGTGCCTTGTGGCGCACTGGCGTCCTGGCACAGGGGGAATCCCCTCCCTTATGTCCCCTATTCTGACTGGGACAAGCTCCAGGTTCTCTGTAACCCTACACTGGATAAGCACTTGGCAGACGGATGGATATTGGTTTTGCATAAGAATGTCTAATCTGTCGAAAACTGTAGAACATGTGCGCGACCTAGTGGACAGAATGTGAATTTAACGAACAGCCTCCGACCTCGTCGTTTACAGAGGACAAAACGCACGCGTTACTTGTCCCCATTGGCGACTCAGGGCATTTCTCCCAGGGTTTGCAACACGAGAGAGTCCAACCAATGCATAGTATGACTAATACAAGCCACATTTTAAAATATAACTTTGCAATATCATTTAATTTTACCGAACTTAATATATATTTCAGCAGCTGCTATCCATATACCTAGCATTGTGTATATGTTTCTTTTTTTCTTACATTTTTACTTATATATTTATACAGTTTTAGAAATTGTTTTCTATTGTTTTTATTATCTGTATTGTTATTTTTTTGCTGATCCTATGGATCCCGTCCTTTTTTGTACTGTACTTTTATTATTGCTGCTGTTTCTCAAAGAATTTCCCCATTGTGGGATTAATAAAGTCTAATCTAATCTAATCTATTCACATCGCATTTTCAACATGAATAAAACTGTTCTGGTAGAAAAACGAGACTGGTACATTGTGTTTTAGCGTCTTGAGAACTCCGTGCCAAAGGCCACCGTAATCGCAGTATGGTTGGTATGTTCATTAGGTAGCCTACACCTATTTTCCGGTTTATCTGTCGGCAGCTTGGTAACTCAGACCTGATCAAAGAAAGCCTTAACTTTTACTTGAAGCACAAATCAGTAAGTTAAAGCTGTCTTATTTGGCGCGTATTATGGAAATACGCAATGCGGTGGAAATGACCAAGTGGAATTCCTCTTTGCCTTAATGGAAAAGTGGGAAACCAACCGGTAACAAGGTACTTTAGTGGCTAAGGTGACTGAAAAAATTAAAATGTTGAATCAACCTAAAATATTTTAAGTAATCTATTACACGAAATAGTTATTTGAATGTAAATAGGCCTGATTTATTCAGTTTAATCTGTAAAAAAAAGTGGTAGTTGCCTAAATGAGGTAGTTGCCTAAATCAACAAACAATTTTTTTTTTACTATTGCAATGAGAAAAAAACACACTGAACGAACAACAGCTTAGTTTTATTTTTTCCAGTGTGGGTAACGTGGGAAGCGCAGTTATTACCTCACACCTTCAGAGTTGGGGTGGAAGTAGGAGTGCTGAGCAGGGGTGCTTCTGGGGGGTGACAACATGCATGCCCCCCCCCGTGCCCCCTGCCAAATACGCATGCTACCAGGGTCCGAAATGAATGTATTATTGTTATTATTGTTAGATACATTAGATATTTTATTAGAAAAAATACAGCTTGTGGAAGCAACACAGTCTAAACAAGAAATCAGAGTTACATATTAGTAAAAATTGCAAAATATAACTGCAAAGAATTGCATAAATATCATCGGTTTTCAAATTTGTCTTTTGTTTCTTAATGCTGGACGACATTAAGGTCAAATGCAGCTGCCTCCCCTAACAGAACAACTGGCTCCAGTCTGCCCCCCCCCCAGCTGAAATGATGTAGAACCGCCACTGGTGTTGAGGGTGGTTATGTTAAGTACCTCATAATGGCTCAGAGGCGACTTTATGGTTTGGCTTTATGGCGACTGTTAGTCTGTCGTTGTTAGGCGTCGATAGCTACAGATGACGCAAAAGAACTTAAATAAAGTCTGTTGCATGTTCTCCTCGCTTCACGCGGATTTCCTCCCGCGGTCCAGAGACATCTCTAAACTGCACATAATGTATGACCGCGTGCAAACGCCCTGCGACAGACTCGCGCCATATCCCAAGGGTCCCTCCTGACCGGATTAAGCAGCCGGGGCCGCAGACTGTAGTACTGCGTCTGCTAACAGCAGGTGGCGCTACAAAGAGCGACACACAGAATGATTTTGATAGCAATTCTCAGCACATTGCATAATTAAATAATTTTCTAAGGAGACGACCAGCAATTAAGCCATAAAAGAAAACTGACGTACTAAATTGACATCGAATAATTAATTTTAATATGTAGGAAATACGTCGACCCATGGATTCACGGGAATCACTGCCATCTTTTATCACTCTCTCCTTGATCACTGCAGTCCAGAGGATGATTGTTTTATAATGTAATGTTTTGTACTGATGACATAATCAGTGATCACGATCATTTCTCCACCGTCTGCGGTCTGCGGCGCGAGAACTACAAATCCCAGAGGCGAGACCCCCCCCTTTCCACGCGCCCCGTGTTCAAGCCCCTTGGGATTGAGCGTGAGCGCAGCGCTTGCGGTCTTCGCTGCTGCAGGCGTTGCACATAGTGCTTTCATCGCATAGGAGAAACGCGTCTCTGGCGGTGGGGGTATGGCCAAGGGTTAAAGCACCGTGCACGTTAAACAATAAAGACGCTAATTCTTTACAGTTAATATATGGTTTAACTTTTTTCGCGTGAGTTTTTTTCTTCCCTCGTGGAGGGGAGCGGATCGTCCTTCGCAGTTTTACTTGAGTGAGGAAACTATCGAGGATGGATTTATAATTTCAGGATGTTGTTCTGAAACAAAGGGGAAAGGCACACCGCTGTTTGACTGGTAAGGAAATAAAAGTGAATGAAAGCCGGTGATCGCCAGCCAGCACCGTCCAAAAAGTCACTTGTAATTGAGCTGGAGTAAAATAATATACGGCTTGAAAGATGTTTCGCAGTGAAAAGGTTAGACAATTGTTCGTAGCCTATGTGATCACGCTGTGCAGATCTAAAGAATAACAGAGGAGGTAATAGCTCGGTAGCTGGGGTTTTTTAAGCGAGCAAACCCGCAATGTTATTTAAAGATGAGCAATGTTATTTAAAGATGACCGTATTTTACAATGATTCCATGCCATTGTCACGTGTATTGGAATTGTTCCGACTTTTAAAAAGGTTTGAGTTTAAAAATAAGCACGACGTTGAATGCTTGGCATAAATCGAGGTCGCATTTTTATGGGAGATTAGTTAGCTTTTCGACCCGGCTCGTGCCGGCGGTAGTAACTTTGTTAGTAGCGTGGTCGAGCGACTCGGTGCATTTGTCAATAATAATAATTTAAAAAATCACTCATTGTAATAAATAAGTACACCCAGAAGGTAAAGCCCTGTCGTTTGGACATTCACTTTTTAAAAATGTTACTTTTGGAAACGGGGTTGTAGCTTCATCTCCGAACTCCTGGATGGGAAAATGGAAGTTGACGGGCAGTGGTGGAAAGACCAGCTCGCCGCAGACATACATCAATCTCTGCGCATCAAGGTAAGGCGGCTATTGGCTCAGATGAGCTTCTGCCCGTGTGTTTTTAAAAAGAATTTTGACTGATCATTTGAGTGTGGTTGCGACTAATATAGCTGCCCGTCCGCTAACCGCTGGGCAGTCAGCGCAGGGTCATGCATGAAACCTGGTTACACTTTCATGATCACTATTCCCGAACAGTATAATCGTGCATCGTGTGCAGCTGTGTGTATTTGATGCTAATTCGCCATTTAACGACTGCTGATTGAAGTGGTGCACGATGGATGAGCTCCTTCAATAAAATATTGATTTATTGGTCACGGTTGTCATTAACAGACTCGGTATTTTATAGTGAAAATGTAATGTTACTCCCTTGTACTGCTGTCGCTAATTGCAGACAGGGCATTTTTCGTTATGTGGAGACGGTTTTGCTCCTAAATGCCGCTGCACATTTCGGTTTTTAATGCCTTCACCTATCTTGTCAATATCCCACTTTGTCGACATGGGTAATAACTTATCTGCCCTGTAATTTACACTTTTTCATGTATGGTGGGCGAAAGTACTGTGTATTATAAGACGCCGTTGCCTTTTTTTTTGAGCAAACGTAATTTTTTAAAGTATGATAGTGTCACATGGAGTATGTAGCATTTTAATAAAGTATGCATGTACGTAACTTCTTACAAATCAGCTGTCGACCAGATGACTTCAGTGTCTTAAACCAATCTATTTCAAGAACAAAGTGTACTATTATAGAGACTAAATGTTTAATTCTTTTGATGCATCGAAATAAAATATTGCACGTTAAAGCATACAAAAATATTGAAACTGAATTGAATATAGTTGCAAATCCAGACTAGTACTCTTGCTTTATATTTGCCGGATCACGGATGTGTTGATGTATGGAGGTTTACCGGCCCCTGCTTGTTGAGCGGTGTCGGGTTCTTTGGGGGGAGCCGCCGGCTTGTTTCCGGGGCCGTCGGCATTATTAGCTGTCCGTATGAATAATCGAGCGGTGGGGGGTGGGCGGCAGGAGCAGCTGTGTCCCCTAGGAAAGGTCAGCAACGTCCCGCTGCCTCGGTGCTTTAATGGGGGGCGCGTCTTTGCGGACCCCCGAAGCCGGCAGATGGCGGCTCGCAGGGAGACGGTCCGCCTTTCATACGTCACATGCAAAGTGGTTAACTTTTATTTCTCTCAATATTTTTAACGATCTTTTCGTATTAGTTCTTCAATTTAGCGCACGATCCAGGGAAAGCATTTCACCACAGAGCTCTGTACGCTTTGTGTATGGGATAAATAAAACTTAAAAAAAAAAACGGTATGCAAAAATAGGAAAAGATTTTAAGAGGGAGATTTAAGTTTGCCAGATTTCCTCTTCAGCTGCTATGTGACTGATTGCCCTCTTGGTCAGACTTAATGATGGTGACTGAGGCTTTGAAACGAAGCTTGTTACAGTGAGCAAATTTAATTAAAAGAAAAGAGACAGACACGTGTTGCTGGTGCGAGCCAGCAGCCCCCCCCCCCCCCCCCCCCATCGCAAAAGGGGGGCGCACGGGGCTTTTGTGTTGATAAGAAGTTAATTTGTTACTGCAGGAAGTGTTTTGCGGATGGTCTGAGAGGGCACTCCATATTTTGACTCTCTGCTATTAGGTCAGCATAGTAACGCCAAACCGGCTTTTAGTAACAAATGAACCTGCTTTTATGAAAAATGTACTAAGACTGTTATTTATTTATTTTAAATGCGCTGTATTCATGTACTCCTCTTTTTGGGCTCACCTCGTCTCCCTCTTTGCCCCGCCGTCTTTCAGGAGCTGAAGCTGCCTCTATACCGAGCCCAGTCGCCCCAGATCGGCCTGAGGCGCTACTTCGCCGACCTGCTGGCCATCCTCAGTAATCGCTACCAGCTGTGTCCGACCGCCCGGCACCTGGCCGTCTACCTGCTGGACCTCTTCATGGACCACTACGAAGTGGCCATCAAGCAGCTATACGTTATCGCTCTCTCCTGCCTCCTGCTGGCCAGTAAGTCATCTTCAGGTGACGCCTGAGGCAAACACCCAGGCGAAATATCGTTCCGGCTTCAGATCCCAGGCTCAGCAGTGTGATTTCGCTTATCCCTCAGTTGCTCATGGCATCAAATAACCATCAAAATATGTATATTGCTTCTGGTAGAAGAGTCTGCCAAACAAACAAGCAAGCAAATCAATAAGACATAAAGATGGAAGATATGGGACATGTTCCTACCAATATTGTGGGGGTGCTGTGTACGTTTAGGAGGGTGTCGGGTTCGGAGCTGATTTGGTCTGCACCAAACCAACACTCTTGCATGACATAAAAATACAGTTTAAAAACACAGTTGTTGAAATAGTCAATGGAATTAAATGAACAGGAATGTGCAGTGAATCAGTAGATTTTGGTTTCAGAGTAATGATTCCAGTGCAGAGTGTAAGACTGTTTGCTGAAAGCAGTGGATGGATGCTGGAGGGAAATCCAGTGGCCATCAGGTCTGGGTGGGAGGGTAAATCCCTGTGCTCTACTCTGCAGTGTCACTCAGCTGTATTTTGATCTGTCGCTGTCGTGCTGTAGATACGGGGGGAGGATAGACAGGTCTGACCTGACACGGCCTGCAAAGGCCGCCAAGCCGATTTTCGGCCGCCGGTAGTCGTCGGGCTGTTGGTGAGAGCCGGTGACTGCCGGTCACGGCAGAGTGTGCAGCACGGTCGGTCCCCGTCGGTGCCGTTTCGACCGATATGAGCTTTGGCCGATTTGTGAGATTGCGTTGAATCGACGTTGAGACCCACCACCGAGCTTTCCGATTGGGCTGTACGGCCTCTAGTCCCGCCTGTGTGATGCAGGACAAATCTTCCCAATCGACAGGAGCCGGCCAGCTCTTGTTGGCGTTCGTTTTCTGCCATCGGCTTGGCGTGATGCCCGCGTCTGCAGAGTTGCCCGGCCCAGCCCCCGCATGCTGTCTACCCTGACAGCTGTGTATATAAGGGGCCTGCCCCCGGACCTATCCGCCCGCTCAGGAGTCTTATCACAAATGCAAACTGGGGCGAGAGCCTGTTCCCAGAGCCCCCGCATGCTAATTATCGCAGGGAGGGGGAGGAGGAGGGGGGGCTTTAGGCAAACTCAAAAGTGTGGCTCTGCCCAGACCACAGTGATGTAAATGACTGTGGGTGTGCAGCTGCAAGCCTAGAACTCGGCTAATTGACCAGAAAAGCTAGAACTCCCTATTTCTGACTCTCTCCATGTCCTTCTGTGCTGCACCTCCGGCTCGTCGAAGTCTTTGAAGGGAGAAAGCGACATGGACGCATTCGTGTGACATACAGGCGCTGCTCTTCGTCAGCCTGTAGTGAGCTGCATGTCAGCATCAGCTGCTACTGGACTTTCGGGCTGTTTTGTCATTGAAGCACAAGTACCTTAAATTAAGCTGGCTTGTTTAAAAACTGGGAGAAGCATCAGATTGTTAGTCCGCTGATAGCGGCTCTGGTGTTTGTCATCTGGAGCATTGGTTGGTTTTTAGTATGTAATATTAGAAAATTAAGAAACCACGGCACTTATTTCACTTATTTCCCAATTTATGGGTATGCACCTTTGTAAAATATACATTTTTTCCCCCCACTGCAGCCTGGTTCTTCCCTGCTTCTCATTAATGAAGGGCTTCTTCCTTGCTTTATGGGACTTCAGTCCTGCTTCTAGGAGCCTGATACACACTGACCTAGCAGTGCACTTCACACCTGCACTTAATGTCTCCCGTTCCTTCTGAAGGTCACTTGATGTCATCCTCTGATATTTGAGGCACTGCCAGATAAGTTGACAGTCATCTCTTGCATTAGAAAGTTGTTTCTGCCCTCTACCTGGCTGGTTTCTGGTCATTCCCAGTGTCTCCTGCTTCACCTTGTTCTTGTTTACTGCTGTCTTAGAAACTCTGAGCCTGGAATCAGCCTGCCGCTCAGTGTAGCCTCTGCCAGCAGGACCAGGATTAAACCAGGATTAAAAAATGCAGATTCTTAAAAATATTGTGGTCTTTTAATTCTTCCCAGAGCTGTATGTGTGTGAATACTGACACCAATGTTTGTGAGGGGGAGTGTTGAAGAGACATGGGCTGTAATCTAAGCTTAATGTAAATATATTTGCGTTGCTAATATTTATCTAGCCAGGTAATTATGTTGACGTCTGAGTACTTCAGAACTTGCCCTTAATTGCTGAGATGCAGAGCTTATCTAGTGTGAGCAAATCTCCTGCTTGCATGTCGCTTTACCGTCCGGTTTCTCTGTGGTTCTGCCTTTAATAAGGCCTACAGATTGGGACGCCTGCTGACCTGCAGGGGGGGGCAGGGGGGGGGATAATCAGCTGATTGTCATGTCAGATTCTTTAGATCCTTGCTCATGTTCCTTGATATTTTTAATGTCGGCTTTTCTGTCAGCTATATTTCTGACGCCTGTTCCCTCACTGGTTGTTGGGACCTGCTTCTGAGTGGTTCTGGTTCTGGTTCCTTGCCTTGTTACCCAGGGTTTGGCAGCTGGGATTTGGTGTCATATCCACTATGTGTCTCCCAGCCCAGTGTGTCTCCAATCCCATCCTGCACCCCCATCTTGATTTCAATACTGATCCGCTGTGAAAAGATGTGCATGGTGTGCATCTGCTGTGGGTCGGTGCCACCGCGGGTCCGCTACGGGTCTGGGGAGAGGCGGTCCCTTGTGGGGCCCGGCTCTTTGCTCCAGGGCGCCTGCATCCTGCTCTGGGAGTCAAGCCTGAACAAAAGGCCCCCGCATACGGAGCTGAAAGCCAGGAGGGGGGAGGGACTGGGAACAGCTGGCTTCTTCTATCGCACTCGCGGCTCCGCTAACTGCTATGGGTTTGGCGTCCGGCGACGAACTTCAGTGTGGCAGCTTGCCCACGCGCGGAAAGGCAAACGGACGTGTGACGGGGTCGCGACCTGGAGTGTGCTGGCTTGGTTTTACGACCAGGAAATGCCGTTGGCGTGAGGGATTGAATCTGGGCTTGCACTGGGAAGGTTTCCCAGCGCCTGGGGATGGCAAGTTCACCGCGTACTTCAGACCACTCCTGCTTTACGGTTTTAATGTTCTGCCATCTGTGGAGTGCAGACAGCCAGCGTAGCCCTAACAACGCCGGATAAGGTCCCGGGCTCCAGATAATCGCCCCCGTCGAGACGTGCCAGCATCACCTCGGGCTGTTACGATGTCTGCGTCGTATCAGCTGGTCGGTATGTCTGGAAATGGGGTTGGTGTCTGTGATCGGAAGGTCGCCGGTTCAAATCCCGTAGTTGTCAGAGTGATTTCACAGCTGGGCCTCTGATCGAGACCCTTGACCCACAATTGACTGGCTGAGTCTACTTCTACACAAAAATATGCATGACTTTAGATACAAGGATCTGCTGTATAAATGAAATGTAAATGTAAACGTCTTAAAGTTTTTATAAAATGGGAAGGTGCAGAGAGGGCGGTGTTGGAGCTGTTGGGGGTGTGGCCTGATATGCAGATTAGCAATGAAGGTAAATTCTTATTTGGACTTTAGTGGAGTCGTCTTTAAACCGGCCATGAGCTTCATGGTGACTGTTTGGAGTGTTCCTGTAATGAGGGATCTTTCCCAGCCTTTGTAGGTCAGAGGTCAATGGGGGGGGGGCTGGAGGTGTGTGGGGGGTGCGTATGTCTGGGGAGGGGGGGGGGTGCATTGTGAAAGCCTCTGACTTGGGGAGGGATTTTACTGTGACCAATTTAACACCTCGCAGTGAAAAGGAGGCAGACAAATGAAAGGAAGCTAGGGGCCTCGCCGGGGCCCCGCCTCCGCTGATGTGGCACCCGTGAAAAAAAAAAAAAAAAGTTAGACGTGTTAAATTTTCTTGGAAAGTGGCTTTAACCGGATTGTCACGCCCGCTGAAGAAAGCGGGAATTACTGGTGTCGCTCTGCTGGCCAGCTTGTCTGAAGGGAAATGCGGGCCCTGCTTGGGGGCCCGTGTCACACCGGAAACCCACCGGAAGGTCCTGAGTGGAGAATAGCATCGCCACAGGAAGTGGGGCAGACAAACAGGAAGTCGGCCCCGTGAGCGGGCGGCACGCCAGGGACAGTGGGCTTTTTAGTGTCCGTACAGAGCTGCTCTATATACTATCAGGGACTCTAGGAATAGTCCTTGTTTTTGCTTGCTTGTTTTCGTTCGTATCCGGCTGTTTTGAAGGGCGAGCTGTAAGGGGGCAGGCTTTTCCTGTCGTTTCTGGAAAGACTGCTTTTGAGTTTCACTGTGAGGAGTCCTTTAGCTCTAAATGACACCCCCCCCCCCCCCCCCCCCCCCCTCCCGGTGTCCCCTGAATGGACCAGTCCGATGGCTTCACCCCGTGTCAGTCTCTGGTGGATTTACCCGGCGAGGGGAAGATCGGCTTTACATTACCGCCTCATCTGCCTGTATGTGTTTTCTGTTAAGGAGGGGGGTATGTGGAGATAAACTTTTTGGGGGAGGGATTATCTTATCAGATGTAATTATACTGGCTTTCTGTTTGTATGGGGGGGGGGGGGTCAGGGATGCCTTCTGTTTTTTTTTTCTGCTTTTTTATTTTTTTTAAATGCGAGTTTTGTTCAGGAAGACAATTCAGTGCCTTTAAATGTATGATAACACAGAATATCACTGTGCTTTGAAGCAGCCCCCCGTGTGTCTGATGTTGCCCGTTTTGCTCTGAATCAGTTGCTGGGATACAATTCCCTGTGTTTTGGGAGGTGGGGTGGGGGGTGAATGCTGCCCCTCTCTCCAGCTGAAGGCCCCCCCCCCCACACCCCACAGGCGGTGCTGTAATCCCCTTCGGCGTCCAGGGCTAATGTTAAAACCCCCACCTACCGTCATGGCACCGATTCGGGGGGGGGCGAGTGTGGCAAAGACGAGCGGAACAGGCCGAGTTTGAGATGGGTTAGGGTTAGGGTTAGGTTCAGGGTTAGGTTTAGGTTCAGGGATGGAGAGGCTGACAGGAGTAAGACGATTATACGCTTGGCTGAAATCCCCAGATTACAGGACTCGTGGTATGAGGGGACTAGGCCAGATGGGACCTGATTGTGGTTCAACTAGGAGGTCCGGCGGAAAGATTTACTGCAGCTTCCGAGATTGGATGCTAGGCTAACAGGAGGGGGTAAGGCCCAGGGGTAACCTGAACTGGAGTATCAGTCATGGTATCAGTCATTATAAACTGGAGTATCAGTCATGGTATCAGTCATTTTAAACTGGAGTATCAGTCATGGTATCAGTCATTTTAAACTGGAGTATCAGTCATGGTATCAGTCATTTTAAACTGGAGTATCAGTCATGGTATAAGTCTTTTATTTTCAAACTCTAGATTAACTGGTGTATATTGAAGCGAGTGATCAGATAAGTGTCGCAGTGCTTCGTGTAAATACTCGCGTGACGTGTCCCACTATGAAGTTCGCTTTGGATAAACACAAGAAACTGGTAATGCAGAAACCGGAGTCGGTGGTCTTCACATGTAAGCTTTCTTCTCTCTCTCTCTCTCTCTCTCTCACTGCTCACTCTTCAGTCCCATTACTGCGTGCTGGTGCAGATGGTCACACGACCAAAGGCGTAAATGTTACAGCAGCATGACATGGTCCTCCATCTTCTGTTGTCACATGGATTGTGCCGGATAGGTCGTGCCCCTATCGTCATGGCGTCAAGTGTAGGCGGGGCTCGGGATGGTTTCACGACGGGGATTGGTCGGCTAAGGAGGGACCGGCTCCATCCCGGCCACCCGTGGTCTGTGCAAACGTTTGTTTTGGCTGAAGTGTCGATGTAATCAGCCCGATTTTGCGAGTGTAGACCCATTGGACCATTTTTTTTTTAGCTGCTGAAGAACCTTCTGGAACAATTGGACACTGAAGCTGTTATGATGAGGCTTGGTGTGATATGAGCCCTATTTGAAAGTTGCAGGACTCTCAGCAGGGCTTTGGTGGACTGTTTTATATGAATACAGAATACTGAGCTTTGTCACAAGTAAGAAGTTCTTTTTGGGTGCACGTGCACTCAGTTTCTTCGTGGTTCTTTCTGCATTCTCCCCCCCCCCCCCCCCCTTGATGAATGGTTGTCTCCCGGCTATGCCCGAGCGTGAGCTGTGTGCGTCATTTGCATTCCTATCACATCCACCCCTTGCTTAAACAGAATGCCTTTTGTTCACCCCAACCACATACCAGGTTGCCACCATAGACCAGCTTCTTCTCTGAGGTGGAATTCCAGGCCCAGCCCATCTTCACCCCTCCATTTGCTGACCCTCAGTTTACTCATCATTACTCATCGCTGAGAACTTGGTACTCAGTACTCATTACTCGATCAGTGACTTTTAGTATCCGATCAACCCTGATAAAGCGTGGGGCTTACAGGGGCAAACCCTGTGTTTCTCTGTACTCGTAAATCCCTAGTTCAACTCTGAGTATTATGTTCACCCCCCCCCCCCACTGCCTCTTATTTTGAGATTCCGACCCCCCCCATTATAATCCCTTTTGTCTGGTGCTTGCATGTTTACCTGAATTCGATCAATTTATCCTGAAATGTGTTGTACAAAAAGCAAGGGTGTATGCAGGGGGTGGAGCCACAGAAGCACCAGCCTCAGCTGAAGGCTGATTGGCCCGCGGAGTGCTCCTTCCCGTGTCACTCACAGGTTCAAAACATATCATTGGCTGATAAGGCTGGTCCCTCTGTGTGAACCATGGCCCCTCGTGTCTCCCTTAATATAACCTCTGACACCAAGTAAGATTATAATCCGCAGTATTTTATTAGTTTGCTTTACGCTTGTTTTGCATACTTGTATACTTGCGTGGTTGAGTTTAAAGGTGGGTGGATTTACGGGAGTGTCTGTTGTCAGTGACCCTATGATGATTCCCTGCCCCAAGGTAAGTTTGAGGAGAAGGAGGACCGTGTGCCCAAGCTGGAGCATCTGAATGCGCTGGGCTTCATGTGCAGCCTGAACCTGGTGCTCGGGAAGCGCGACCTGATCCGCATGGAGCTGCTGCTGCTGGAGACCTTCGGCTGGAACCTGTGCCTGCCCACGCCCGCGCACTTCATTGACTACTACCTGCGCGCCTCCGTGCAGGAGAGCGACCTGCACAACGGCTGGCCGCTCTCCTCCCATTCCAAGACGCTGGCCTTCATGGACAAGTACGCCCACTACTTCCTGGAGGTGTCTCTGCAAGGTGAGGCCTCGGAGGATGCCGTCCATCTGCCTGGATGCTTCCGGAATCACTGTCTGACCTGCCTCCCCCCCCCCCCCCCCCCAGACCATGCCTTCCTGAGCTTCCGGCCCTCTCAGGTGGCGGCGTCCTGCATCGCGGCCTCACGCGTCTGCCTGCAGATCCTCCCCAGCTGGACCAGCGCCCTGCACCTGCTGACCGGATACACCTGGGAGCACCTGACCCCCTGTGTCGAGCTCATGCTGCTGTGAGTCCCCCCCCCCCGTATATATACACTTGGACTTCAGTTCAACCGGCCGCGGATCGAAAATATTTTGAGAACAAATAAAATCCCAGAAAGCTGAGAATGAAAAGGTAGAGAGAATGAATTTATAATTTTCCTATTTGTATTTTCTATAAGTACTTTGATCTGTACTGAAGACTTACTCCCTAAACTATATAATATAATTATGATGTTTTGGATAAGTAATCCAGAGATGATTTGAAGTACACTGCAGGATGTGCGTAAGTTATATGCAAATACTACGGCATTTTATATAAGGACATGAGCAGCTGTGGATTTTTGTATTCACGGGGGGGAGGGGAGGGGGGGGGGCGCTGGAAGTTCAGTTCCCTCCCCCTTTCCTGTTTTTCCCACTAAGTGAAGTCGCACGAATGAAATTTCTCTGCCTTGTGCTTCTCCGCCCCCCCTAGTGCTCACGACAGTGACGTAAAGGAAGCTAACAAATCCAAATCGGCCCCGAGCCCGGCCGTCCTGCAGCCGCGTGGCCAGCCCGCCCCCCCCTCGCCCGCCTCTCTGGACAGGCAGGCATCTGCCTCCTCCCAGCACCTGATCTTCCACCCGGGGGGCTACGCGCACCTGAGCCAACACTCTGCGCCCGTATCCCAGCTGCACGTGATACCCGACACCCAGGCTTTGGGGCCTGTGCTATCACAGGACTACCTCCAGTCCCACCGGACGGACCTATTCTCCGGCACATCAGCAGGGGGCGCCGTCCACCCGTACCCGAACTTGGCATCAGGATTGCGGGCCGTGCCTCTTCAGGGTCCCCTGTCGATGCAGGTGGCCGTCGCCGCAGAAGCGCGTCACTGCCTGGGCGTGGCCTACAGCGCCGGATACCTGGGGTCTCGTCACACCTTCGCTGCCGGCTGCTTTGACAGGTGACAGGTGCTGTCACACCTGCGGGGCACAAAGTGTCCGTCTGCTTCTCCGCGACGTCCATTTCTCGGTTGCCAAAGGGATTGAACGAGTCTTGTCTGCCCTCCATTCTTTTTAAACCTCAGAAAATGACTGTGATGATGTAGCTGAAAATATACAGTCCTGCCGATTTAAAAAAAAAATATATAAGGTACATAAAAGGTATTCACTAAGATCCTGCTGCAATAGTCACTTTCATTTTTTTTTTAATCTTTAGAAGATGAGCCACCAAGACAGTGTTTCTCAATCCGGTCCTCAGAGACTGTCGGTCCATGTTTTTGCTCCCTCCCAGCTCCCAGCCAGACAGTCCACATTTTTGCTACCAGGAGCTGAGAAGCAGCAAAAATGTGGACTGTGTGGTACCTGAGGACCGGATTGGGAAACACTGCACTGAATATTTCACCTGTCCTGTGTATGACCACTGTGTCTCCTTTGATAATTATATTACCCTGCAAATTGGGATTAGATTAGGGATAGATTAACGCCAAAGCCTGCCTTCGAGACCTTCTGCCCACTTTCAGCACAGTCCCCGGCGTCATGAAGACATTTCGATCTTTGGGGCTGTGGAAGAATTTTGGCGCTTTTTTCCATTACTTTCTAAGACCAACCAAATGCAACAGAATTGCCTTAATCTGTGGAAACGAGTTTTAATGCATTGTAAATTTTTCAGTGCTGCTGCCTTACAGTATATAAGCTGTCTGTAATGACTGTGACACTTGATTTCATGTAGTGCTGTTTACAGGATGTTTCAGGGACCGATCTGACTACTTGAAAACGACGCCATTGATGTTTACCTCCGTAGTTTTTGGTCGCTTTTTATTGGATATTTTTTCCCTACTTATGTTAACTGTGTTTTTTTTTTTTTTTTTAATCTACATTCAGTCTGATCTGTGAGCTGTAGGACCTTGTTGAATCTTCTGTTAAACCCCCAGTAGGTTTGCTGTGTAGGCACACCTGTTCCAGAATTGGGGGGGGGGGTATATTTTAAGAGGTACCTGTAGTTTACAGAGCTTTTAAGGACAAAGTGAATGTTACGGCCACTCCCACTGCCAAAACCCGAGATTTGTCTGTCTCTCTCTGTGGGGAGCCTTAAGAGATGTAAGTTTAACTTTGTCAGTTTTGTGGGGGGGTGGTTGTCAGCGCTCAGCTGCATGGCATCACGTGAAAGTTTTTTTACTCGTGGCTACTGGAGCAGTTTGAAGTCCGACGTCTGCTGATGTGAATACCAGAGTGCTGAACACCTTGGTACGTGTCTTGCGGTTTTTTTTCCCCCCCGATTATTATTATCGGTAATACTAAAGACGTTTTCCGGAATTTGTCTCTGAGAAAGTGTAACGTGAATTATTTGAATACTGGGAGCAGCATTTTCCGGGGACGGTTCAAACAGCGCACAAAAATTCCTAAAATGACTCCTAAAATGAACCACAACTCACTTCGCAGTCTGGGCCAGAAGACAGTTGATGTGTGAACACTGAATATACTTTGAACTACCTCAATGTTTTCACCTTTGTTCTACCACTTGTGTGTTTATTTGAATTTTACCCATTTTTTTTTTTTTTAGACCAAGTGTATTTATAATTCGCAGTATTTTATTAGAGCTCTGTTCCAGGTTTATTTTAAGCTTGTTTTATATTATCTCTGTATGTTTTTAGCTGAGTTTCCTGTGACTTATACAGACCAGCCTGTCTGTTGTACTGTGTTGAACTGACACTGTGGTGATTGACTGAAATACGGATTTCTGCTAAGAAGTCTTAGGGTGCAATATGTTATTTTAGACAGTTTGGAGAGCTGAACATTTTCATATAAATTCCTGTTGCATCAACTTTTGACTGATTTTTGTAAACTGTAAGTAAATTTTTTTTATAGATAGCAGTGGGAAAAAAGTTGTTTTGTCCTTTATTGTTGTGAAAATGCACCGTGATCATTAACTACAAATACTCTGGAAATGCTGCAGAAACATTTAAGAGGCATCTGTTTGATCAAATGCTGCTTTGAAGTCCAGTATTTAACTCTGACGAGTGGATGGTTATAGAAGAAAGATCTAAGATTAGTTTAAGTGAACATTTAAAAAAACATCAGATTACCAAGAATAGCACTGTCTCCTTACACACTCTGCTGTTTCGGGTTCAGGTGTCACATTTTCATGTTAGTCTTCTCCCAGGTCCACTTGGCACAAATATTTACCTCACAAATATTTACCTTCAGTGTCACTGTTGTCTCTGTATATGAAGAAGAAATTAAACAGCTCAGTTACCAATTCATTCCAAACACCATTTATTGGTGAAATCCAAGAGAGAACTTCATAAATGTTATCCTAAGGAGTTTCATTTGACTTTTTATTGAAAATCAGTGTACAGAGAACATGCTCACTCAAACTGCAGATGACATTTTCTCATTGTGGGGATTTTAAAACCTTTTTTCTCAGTACGAGATCCATTATTCTGTCTCCAATTATTTAGCTGCCCCTAAAATCAGGGCTTAAATCCTCTTTGTCTGAGTTTTAGGATTACCCTGTTCCTTAGTGGAAATTTGGATATTTCTCTCTTTAAGTATGTGATATGGGAAGTGTTCAAGCAGTAGTTTTTTCCCCCTAAAGTTAATTCTGATGGCTGGTTAATCCTCAGTAATTATCCATACTTGTCATGATTTCTGAATTCAAAGGAGTGTATGATGTCGGGAGCAGAGGCAAAGTTAGAGATGAATGGGGGGGGGGGTGATGGCAAACTTATAAAAAGCTTTTCATGACTTAAGCCAATGAATTACATTTATTTGGTTGGGGGGAGGAGCTAAAGACATTTTAGGCCTAACAATGCCCTTGGTTAGGACCAGTGATCTACGGTAAAATTAAGCAGGGCAGGAGAGAGAGCGGATGCCCCTTGGTGGTTGTTTTTTACCTGGGGGAGGTGGGGGTGCTGGAATGGAGGCACAGTCACAGCTCATGCTGTGAAGGTGGGTGCTGTTCTCACTGTCATTGTTTATAAAGGTGGGGGTTTGCGTCACCAGAGACGCTTCCATTTTTAGGGAGGAGGGGAATATCTTGCTAATTGGGACACCCCCCCCCCCCAATTCTCTCACGTATTCAGCTTGGGCTAACAAAATGTAGGGCTACTTTATTCTCAAAAATGCTAAACGAGTGGCAGAATTAAGCAAAGTCTGTATTAGGAAGGACTTGAAATAATTAACTAGCCTATAAGCAAGATAGTATATACAGTAATACTATTCATATAACTTTTGTGTGAATATATGTTGTAGAAAGCTTAACTTTTTGATGGATATTAGTAGTCACTTTGTGTAATAACATGGAAGTCTCAGCGGAAGTTGCTATAACAAAATAATGTAACCAATACACACTGTTTTGTCGTCCTTAAACGATAATTGGGCACACAGCGCCACCGTATGGTTTACTTTATTATTGCTCGCCAATAGAGTTTGCCCAGTCCCACTAGTTCAGAGGCTTTCTCAATGTATTACAACTCTACGTGTTAAATTGCACTTATACACTTACATTTACGGCATTTGGCAGACGCCCTTAACCAGAGCGACTTACATAAGTGCTTAGAAGTCTCATCAGTGAATACATTCTGTATACAATGGAGGAATACGGATAGATATATTTTAAGGTGTGAATAATTTCAGTCAGGGGTGTCCGGCAGTCTGGAAGCTTTTCCTACACCATATCTTTAAAAAAACGACATTGGTTATATGTATTACTGTGATAACTGTGAATAAAAGGAAGACAAATGTTTAAGCATCTTTCCTCGCAATCCAACAATAATTATTGGGCTCTTAATTAATACGAAAAATCTGTCAATCCTTTTTTCATTGAAATTACATCCCTCAGAACAATACATGTATCCCTGAACACGCACAGTCAATGATTTTCCAGCAAAATAAACTCAGAGCTAGTTTAAAGAACATTTGCAATATTTTAGACCACAACTTCACAGCAGTGCACAGAGCGCTGTCAACATCGGCTGATTCATCCCGTCAGCTGAAATCACACTAATGCTGACGCTAATCTCAACAAAGCAACAGATGCAATTTGATATACTGAGAGCATTTACTGAAATAATGTGTACATAATCAAACCACACCAAATCAGTGATTCCTCGTTATATCTGGCATATTGTTGACCAGTCAGACTAAATTAGCAACTTAATTATCAGCTGTAAATGAGGAAAAAACAATGAATAACGCTAAATGTACCGTGATCCCCAAAAATTTTAACATTTCACATTATTACTACAGGTGAAAAGTTTCTGTTATTCGTATAGGTAATACATGCAAGATCTTAGTGGCGCCCTCTACAGAAGAAACAACGTTGAAGTTAATTGACAACAAATTTAGCCAATTAGAAGGGCTTTTACAAGGCATCTGGTTAATTGACAGGAAGTTGAACCACACAACAGAGAGCTTCTGATTTCTTATCCAATACCAAGTGTCCATGGCATGTGGGGGGCGGACCTTTGTCTTATCAGCAAGAGGAGGCTAAGCTGCGCTAGTGTTGCAAACCGTAAAGAAAATGGCGGCCGTGGCTGCGGAGCCAAGAGCTGCTGGGGCACCATCAGCAGTGGGGGACGGATCGGAGCTCGAACCGGAGCCAGCTGCGCAGAGCATCGAGGCCGAAGCCGAAGCCGGGCGTGCAGAAGAGTGCACGTCAGTGACGGGCGCCGCGGCCCTCGCCGAGGATGGGGATGCAGCTCGGGAATGCCCGGCTCGTAGTGAGAAGCGGGACAGGCCGGACTCAGAAGCCGCGGGAAAAGCCCGCACGACTTTACCGGGGCACGCCGGAACCGGGCACCCCGGGGAAAGTGACTCCGAGGCGTCCCCGACATGTCACGGGGCGACGGAGCCCGGACGCGACGGCGGAAACTTGATTGCGGAGTTTTTGCCAAGTGCGAAGGCACCTAGCGAGCTGAGCCCGGTCGAGCCCCGCAGCTGCTCCCAGCCCACTTTCCGAGCCGGCGCCGAACTGCCCGCCGTCTCCCTGCACTCGCATCCCGCCCATCCCCCGGTGATGGAGACCGGACCTGCGGAAACTGTGACCGTCGGCTCCGTGCTGCCCGAACCCGACGCGACGGAACCGGGCGTGATCGAGCGCGAAGGAGCCGCGACCGGACCTTGGCTCGAAACCGGACCGGGGTCGCGACTCCTCCAGGATGCCGCTCCTCCACAGCCGCAGGACCGAAGCGACTCTCAGCTGGTCGTGGAGGAAACTGACAACCTTGGGTCCACCGAGGCCGAGACAGACATTATAGCAGAGCCCACGGAAAGATGTCCCGCTTACCCCTGCGACACTCCCGCCGGGCGGGACTGCGCTGCGTCCGGACCGGCGGACGCTCACCTGCCGTCCCGGACGCCGGACGAACCGGCCGAGTGCGACGTGAAGCCCGCGGTTCCGTGCGCGGCGTCCATAACGCAGCTGATCCCGGGCTCCGAGGTGCGGGTCTCGCTGGACCACATCATCGACGACGCCCTGGTGGTGTCCTTCCAGCTGGGCGAGAAGCTTTTCTCCGGGGTCCTCATGGACCTTTCTAAGAGGTAAAGGCACGGGGGACTAGTTACCGCAACTAGTTAACCCACTTACTGTTTATATTACAAAAAAACGGCACGAAAGAAGTTCAACTCCGATCCCCCACCTGGTTTACCCTCCCGTGATGAAGGTCCTGAGATCGAACTCCCCGAATGTCCCCCAAGTTAAAGTGAATTAGTAGTTATCCGCCTGCAGGTAATGCGACCTAACAGGATCCTGGGCCGATAATAGCTAAGGGCAGGCTGGGTGTGTCCGCGGCTCGAGGGTCACTGTGCACCGGCCGCCGATGGGGGACTTCGGCCGCAAACCTCCTGCACGCATTTTCCAATCAGATTCCCTAATGTCGCAGAGCAAAGGTGCAGCATAATATGACCTGTGACGGTGGGGGTGGAATGGAATTTGGGTCTGCTGCTGGTGATTTAAACTGACGTTCTATAACAGGGGAGAATATTTACCGCTTAATTTATATTTTTATATTCTTCCTGACAGTTCTGCAGAATACCCCCCAAAAGAAAATGTAATTTGATGCCAATGTGTGTCGCAGTTACACCGTGCAACTAAATAAACCTGAATTGATTTTGGCTTTAAGTCCCCATTTGAAGATCTTCATGTGTTATAAAGGTGTCCCTCATTTTGTTAATACATGTTTTTACTGTGTGTGTGTGTGTGTAGCCTAATGTGACATTCTGCTTCATTGCCTTGGTCTTGTTGAGCACTTTTATCACTATTGCATTGCTAATTTATTTTTCTGTCTGTGCTATAAACAGAAGCCTGTACTTTGAATAGTCATTCTTGATTGTTAACATATGGGTAACAAAGCCATTGTTTTCTGAAAAGCTTAGCTGAGTCTTTCACACGCATTCTTGTTTATTTCCCTGCTGCGTGTTTAACAAATCGTAATATACTGCATTTCCTTTTCTTGTTGATGGTTGAGCTGTGCCTATCCTTGCCTGTCCATCTGACATTAATATCTTCTGTGGTTTTTAGTCGTTAAAGGACTCATATCATTTCTCTGGTCCATTGTATACGAGCAGGAGGCAGGGAACAGCGCGTTCTGTCCAAGATTAGGTGTATTGTTGCTTTTAGGGTGAATTCATTTAGTGCGAAATTTACTGAAGGCCACCGACAGGGACTGAACGTCATCTTCTGCACAGAGTGTAATATTAGGTATTTAAGGACTGATTTACACAGGTAGTTGTGTTCATTGCTTGGTGGGCTTTAGTGCCGTTTACCGATTCTAAACCTCATTGAGTTCTGGAGTGTGTAGTATGTACCGTTCATTAAAGCTTCTTTGGAACGATATCGAGGCTAAATTACATATTTATTTTGAAAGAGTGGTTATGAACATCTGGTGTGACTAGACCGAATGTGCACCCCAAATGCGTTTTTTTTTTTTGTTTTTTTTCCTGACATATATTTGACGTTTCATTCTTCAGCTCTTGTTGTTTTTTCACTTCCTGGCATGGACCGTGTCATTCAACACCACAACGTTTAACTTTTGGACGCAGACCTACAGTATCAGTTTCTTTGTTTTGACTGAATTGCGGTTTGCATGCTGTCACTTTGGTTAATTTTAGTTGCTAATAAGAACATTTTGTCAACAATTGCTGTTAAAAGTATCACAAGTAAATCTGCAGGCTACAATAATTGTTTTTTTTTTTCCAGTCTGAAGTTTGTAACGACTGTTATGAAAGATAAGCAACCGCAATTGGGGAAAGGTAGAACATTTCAAATTTTATTTTATTTTGACAGTGTAATGCTCCTCTGTACTATTTTTTCATGTGATTTTGACTTTATCCTTCATAAATCATTACTGAATGTTCAGAGGAGATGCCAGCTGAGAATTAAGCATCTCTTCTATCTGATCACCCTCCTTTAATCGTTTTTTTTCTTTTCAACTTGATGGAAATTTCTCAGAAGACAATGATGTGACGATGCATTTGTGATGCAAGATAGGGCCACACTTCGGTAATTCAGTCAGTCAGTTCCATGGAAGTGGCACTCGTAACTCGTAATGAAAAGCTACAAGTGATGCTCTGAAGATTGCAGAACTTTTAATTGAGTCTCCAGATGTGAGATTGATTTTCAGCTTTGAATTATCCGCATTTGATTGCTGGTAGATTCTAGTCGTTAAATGTCAATGTGTTTTTTTATTTTTTTCTTTTGTGAAAAAATTATTTGACATAGGTAGAGTTACAGTAGAGTCAATTTCCTTTGTACCTTTTGCCAGTGAGTCAGTTCCAGCTACATGTGTAGCTACGTTTAGATTAATTTGTAAAGCGTCTGAAATGCATGTGCGTTTAGCGTTACACTCGATGTGTCACCCTGTCCGATGATGCATTCTGTGGTGAAAATGAGCTTTCCACGAATTTTCCCAGTACTGCTGTACTAGCGTGTTTTCCTGACGGACCAATAACATATTGTTGCCCCTTGAGAGAAGACCAGTCACCTGCCTCTAAGGTTCGGCTTTTGTGCCTGTGGTTGGACGTTTGCTGGCTGAAATCCCCGACTCTGCAAAGTAGCTCCCTCTCTACTGAGCCCCCCCCCCGAAATGCTTCTGGTGTGCCGGGTGAACGGCTGACCTTGTGCTCAGACCTCAAGCTTCATTGTCACCTCTGTATTTGTGTGTCTTAAAGAGGACAGCAAGGTGTGACATGTGAAAGCCAATACGTTCTAATGTACCTGTTCTCATACTTGTACATTTAATCTCTTACACTCTTAAATTCTTTAGGGTTGGGAGAGACCTTTAATACTTACCTACTGCTAAAGCTAAATCCCCCCCCCCCCCCAAACTGGGTGACCTTATGCTGACTCACGCTATAAATGCAAGAGAGCGTTTGGGTTCGACACAGGAAATGTGGTACCCTTCAAGTGGCTGATGCCACAATGATTCACACACAATTCAAAGCGCTCTCTCTCCCCCTTTCTTGTCTTCCGCACAATCACGCCGTTTTCATGCTGGCACATCTGAATTTTCAGCGAGGCCTTCCCCCGAAACTAGCCGTACGAGCCGAGCAGCGAGTCGCTTTCATTATTATTTTTTTTTTACGTTGCTTGCAATTTTGGACATTTTAGTAGCGTAACTACAAAGCCTTCGTAATGGCGGATTGGACGTCCTCGCTCGCTTCCCATCGCTGAGATGACTGACAGCATATGTTTCATGTTTTGTTTTTTCATTAGTTTTTTTTCCAGAAGGTTCCTGAAGAGAAGGCCTGGTGGGCGTCCTCTTAGTAATTTGTCTCTTTCTTGCGTAAAAGGTTCTACTTAGATTTTTTCCCCCCTCTTCTTCCTCCAGATTTTGTTTGCTGTTTCTTTAGTCCTGTGATGTATAATTCAGTTACATGGTCTGAGGAAAGTGGGCTTCTCCTTTCACCTAATGTCCCTGCGGCGGTAATGGGGTGGGGGTGGGGGACATCAAGGAGAAGTTATTCGCCTAAATGTTACACTGCACAAGGACTGATAGGTAGGATATCTCCCTAGACTGCACCACACAACCAAATTATAATGTTCTTTGTCCATCACAGTCGTCTTGTGCATAGTTAATGAACTTATTTAATTTTATTAGTATTAAAAACCTGTTATTCCTTCTCTTACTGTTCCTTTAATAGCATAATCTAAGGAAAGCACCCCTACTGTATAATTTTAATGCATTGTCATTTCAGAATGTTATATGAGGAGATTTTTTTCCCCCCTTTAATTGGTGCTTACTCAGATGGAGTTCATGGTCTCGCTAATGAGCAAAAGGCACTTTGCAGTCGCCAGCTTACTTTGTTCTGTTTTAGTTGATAAAAAAAAAAAATCAGCTACTGTACTGGAATCTCCCTTCGGTAAAAGAGCGGTTGTTGCGCAAAATGATTTGTGAAACGAGTCATTCATAAATAATGCATCTAGATTAGCAAATGAAATGAATTTCGAGATTTGTAAACTGTTTTCCTGTGGACAATTCGCCGTTGTTGAAAGAGAGAGAAGAAAAAATGCTGGCTGTACGCCGGATCTGTAGTATTCCTGACTGTAAAAAATCACTACTGGCTGGTTTGAAAACAGTAGGACCAATGATATGCACGCTATATTATTTTATTTATTTTCTTGGCTTAAATGTATTATCTCTTGTTTTGGGGAGTTCCGGCTATGTGATAAAGGTTTGAATAATTATTTATAAAGCCATGCAATGATGATCACAGTGTGCTTTTGGATCTTTTGCACGTATTTTGGTTTTATTATTGTGTCAGTTTCACATGACTATAGTGCAAGATCCGGTATTAAATATATATTTGGGCAGCTAGTAAACATTTCGGCAGTTTTGTGGACGTAAACGCAGGCGAACGCCTACCATCAGCGGACAGGAAGTGGCCCTGTGTGGTGCCCATGGAGATGCCCGCGGGCCACACTCACCCCCTGAGGGATGTGGATTCATGACACGATTGTAAATAAATCGCTTTGGGGTTCTTTAGTGCTGAGTCGGGGTGTCATCGTACCCTGGTGAACTCAGGCTGGTGCCAAGTACGATTTTCTGCCTGTCGGTGCTTTTTAGGCGTTTTAAATGATCTGTGACCTGGGCAGCTCCCCGAGTGTGTGACCCTGCCCCCCCGCAGTCACATGTCACAAGGTAAAGGCTCCGTGAAAGTTCAGATGGTGGGATTTGTTTTCAAAATTCAAATATTTACTCTTCATGTTATTGAAAGTGATTGCAGATGTTGTACAAACGAGCTCTGAGCTGAATGTCTCAATAATTTGAGCAGTGCTGATTTTATAAACCTGCGTAGCTCAAATGAACAGTTAGGTACAATTTTTTTCATAGAGGATTTTGCTAATCGGATTATGTGCATCTGTTTCTCCTGGCTTCGGTTTCAGGGCTTCAACATGATATCATTTTGAAAAATGGCACAGTGTGGCTATTTTGGACCTTTCTGGGGTTTTCTGAAGACTGAACTTCACAAGATCTTAAGCTTAAGGAACATCCTCCTCAGATATATTTGTTTGTGCATTTTGATACAATTCATGAGATTGACAGTGAGAAGTGTGACGTCGATCAATCTTTTGTGAATTTTTTGTTTTTTGCTTTTCCTTCTGTATTTTTATTTTTTTTTGCTTTTTCCCCTGATAACCTTTGCTTTCTTCCTCCAGATTTGGACCTTATGGAATCCCAGTCACGGTATTTCCCAAGCGGGAGCACAGGGATAAATCAGAATCTATGCAGCTACGGAACGAGTCATTCCAGCCAGAGACGGAGAAGAGTGAGGATCAGGATTCCTCCGCCTCCCCGAAGGAGCCTGACCAAAGCCCCGCCCTGTCGGATCCCACCCCGAGCCTATGGACCTCAAAGCCTCCCCCCTTGTTCCAGGAAGGGGTCCCCTACCCCCCGCCTTTGTTTATCAGGGACACGTACAACCAGTCGATACCTCAGCCCCCTCCCCGCAAGATCAAGCGGCCGAAACGGCGACTCTACCGCGAGGAGCCCACGTCCATCATGAACGCCATAAAGCTGCGGCCACGGCAGGTCCTGTGCGACAAGTGCAAGGGGGCCGTGGTAGGGGACAAGCGAGAGCTTAGGAGGGGTCCCGGGGCTGACTACCGGGGGGAGGATGCGAAGCGGCGGAAGAACGAGGGGCCCCTTATCAAGCGGCCCCGCTCCGAGGACAGAGGACGGGGCACCGACGGATCCAAACGGCATGCACCCGCAGTCGGACAGGCCAAGACCGGCAAGGTGGTGAAAGCGGTGACGACGACAGCAGCGGCTAACAACTCCCGGGTGCAGCTGAGCACCAAGAAGGTGCTGCAGAGCAAGAACGTGGACCACTCAAAGGCCCGGGAGGTGCTCAAGATGGCCAAGGCGCAGCGGCGGCAGCGGGACACGGCGGGCGGCGACGCCGCAGCCAAGACCACGCGTGCCTCCTCGCTGCGGGATGCCCACCAGAAGGTCCATTTCACGCGGCGGGTGCACCAGGTCAGCGGGGCCGGCGGGGGCGGCCCCAGGCGCACCAACCCCCTCCCCCCGCGCATCCGCATCAAGCCCCAGAGGTAGAATCTCCATGTCTCTATCAGTCACTTGGTGGCGTGGCCTGTAGGGTTGGGTCACACTGTGGTTTTCTAGAGCAGTTTTTCCCAACCCGGTTCTCGGGGACCCGCAGACGGTCCACATTCTTGTTCCCTTCCAGCTCCCGGTTGGGTCCCTAAGGACCAGATTGGGAAACGCTGTTCTAGACTTCCCTACCTCTCTGATTACATATCTGGAGAAAACCCTCGTCACAGACGCTTATCTCCCGTCCTGAGGTACGCTTCCACTGGCGTCTGTGTTATCTGGCCGATCTTTCTTTTTCCCTGTTGTGAGAGCAATGATTGATTAAAGAAAAAATGTACATTAAGAAGGGGTGGCATGGTCGTGTAAATATATGCCATTACCTCCCATTACTAACGTCAGACCAGTGATCCCATCAGTAATTCTTTGGTAGTTGGCGCTCGCCCTTTGAGCTTGTGGAGCTTGTGCACGGACACTGCGTTTTGCACTATAGTGCATTAATAACCCAAATGAGGGCAGTGTGTTTGTCTGGTGCCTCGATTTCCTCACCTCCCGGTGTGCAGAACAACATGGTGCTTTATAGTGCAATGCTTCCCGGGGGTCACCACTCGAGCTGGGAGCCCATTCCATTTATGTCAGTTTAAACAAATTTGAATATTCTAATTACCCAGTTAATTAATAGGCTAATTATTTGGATAATTAATGCAATTAAATTGTTAGTTTAAATTGCCCTAATCCTACAGGGAGAGAAGGGAGGTGTGATCTCGTTTCATGTCCCGGCACCCATTGTCGACGTTTTGCATGACCCAGGTTGCCTGAAAGCTCTTCCTGGTTAAATCCCGTTGGCACAGTCGGTAGAGTGTCAGTCTCGTAATGTGAAGGTTGCGGGTTCGGTCCTGACATTGGGCAGTGCAGTCATTGGGGGTCTGTGTTACACTGTATCGGTCTGTAAATAAAATGTGAAACAAGATGTAAAAACCCCATTATTAAGGTAATAGTGCGGTCAAGGAGCACAAAATAACTGCTAGATGAACGATGACCCGTCCCTAATCTACATGGACTGAGGCTGATGCGAGCGGTGAGGTGATGAGAGATGAACTTCAGATCCTTTGGGTTCTTCATGATGGATAGAGCAATATGAAGCTTATCGGTGTGTTTATGCCGAGTTCATAGGGCATTTGTATGGGATTTAACACAGCCTTTCTGTCTGTTAGTAGGGTTAGACTTAATCTCGGTAATGTGCATGTATGCTTCCCAAACTACTAATTGGTTTAAATATCGGAATTTCACAGCAGTTTTAGGTAATTGCCCTGTAATGTGCACCGGGTCCTGTACCATTAATCAACAGGGTTGTGTTTGTGTGTTATGGATATATGATCCGGTGTTGTGCTGTTTCTCTGTCTGTCTCTGCTTCTGAGAGGTTCAGTGTAAGCGGGGAGTGATTTCAGACTGTATGAAGCCAGGTATATTTTGAATATCATGAACACTTGGAAAAAGATCATTGAAAAATCGCCTCGCAGTATTAACGTGGGTGGGAGTTTTGTGCAGATTTTGATCAGCTTGAGGAGCCGCGTCATGGAGGCTGAATTTTACACGCAAACCGTTTAGAGATGTGCGTTTATCTAGCGGTGTTGCATAAAAGCGTTGCGAGGTACTGTGTGCATTTCATACCATGTATTTTAGCATTTTTAGCTTTTGTGGATAGCTGATGTGCTTTAGGGGTGATGGTCCTGTTGTTGCTGATGGTTCGCAGGTTAAACATTCTCTGCTCTGCTCTCCTGCAGCTTTTGTGTGATCGCACCGCCTTTCCTCCATCTAAACACAAACTAAGAGAGCGCTAAACATTAAATTACCTCTGTGCTCCATGATGTCTAGTTAGCGAGTTCCGTGGCTAAACCAGTCTGGCTAAATCACACTGCTTGAAAAGCGTGAACTGATCTAGTGCTCCTATTGGACGAGAGCTTGCTTTAAGGGAGACGGAACGTGGCCACTGGAGTTGGTGACACGTTTTCTTGGGGCAAGGCCTGTATATAAGCTGTTAGCTCACCGCTGTTGGGTGGTGAGCAGGGGGTGGCTTTGCTCCTCTGAGCGCATGTGTCTAACAGAGTGAGACGTTCCCTATGATCATATGGGGGGCAGAAGTTCTCCTGTGTCTGGCTTGGTCTGTGGCATTGGGGGCCTTAATTTTACACGATGGCTGTCGGGCCAACAAGGATTTCCTCGCTCCATAAAACTCGTTATGACGTATTAGCGCACGAAACGGGGTCAGCAACAGAGCTGTAATTGTACTGGTCGTAAAGGGATCGCTCTGGGCCTGTAGGGCGGCGCCGGCATCCGTTTTCGGAAACCTCTGCTCTTTTGGGAAGGAACTGGTGTGATGTCTGACGTTTTCCAAAGTGTGTGGGAGTGCATATGAGAGAAATAAATTCTGGCATTCAGAAGAGCTAAAATTGAAGGCTTTGGCGCAGGTGCCAACGATGGAAGGCTTCTGTCGGAGCTGTGGCTGGCTGGGGGGGGGGGGGGGGGAGCTGTTCTTCAGAGAAGCTTCTGGTTTTGCATTTGCACGAGCGGCCAGGAAATGCTGCCACCTTAATCACTGTTAGTCATGTCTAACCCACTGTGGCCAAACCCCGTCTGAGACGTGTGCAGAGATTCCATATGCTTGTGATGTTTTGCCTCCAGCTCATGTCATTCCACGAATTTCAGGTCGGAAGATGACGCTTTTTTTTTAATTGGATATATTGTGAAATAAAATGCACGTGCCCATCATGACCGGTACTGATTAAAACTGATGACGCTTAGTCTTCAGTTAGTCATCAGCAGTGGTTTACGGCAGATCTTTTAGTACACTGAAGTTTAACAAGTTCTTTTGGGGCTTTAGTAATGTTTTCTAGTCGGCCCAAACAATCCACTTAGTTGGCTTGGCGGTTTGCTTAAGCATTACTGATTTATTATTCATTTGAGTGCTGTAGAGTTTTCCTTGTCCTTTATAAAGATATAAACTTTTCTTGATTTTGCTTATGCCTGTTAAGTATAACATTTAAATTTCTAAATGTTATTCAGGAATATATAAATACTCCATTACCCACCAGCCCCCCCCCCCCCCCCCCCCACTTCTTTTTTAAGTGGTTGCCAAGGAAATGCAAACATCTGGCTAGTAGAGCTTGTTCTCCACAACCGAAACAAATATTTGCCTTCATTTTTATTGTTTTCCCGAGTTCCCCAGAGACTTCAAATCTGCCGCGAATTACGAAAAAACGAAGAGGCAGCACACCAAATTACGGCGATGTATAATTGAAGAAAATAAGCCCTTATAGGAATAATACCTCGCCATTATTATGCAGCGACATCGGTCTACTCGTGGGTATTCTCGTGAGTTTACGCGGTCCTTGTGTTTCGCTAAACAAGGAGGGAAAAAAAGAAGGAAAAAAGGAAGAAAAAAAAATGGAGGGGGAAAAAAAAGTCCGCAGTCACATTGCTGGGTGCCAATTGGGTTTCAGAAAAACGTCCTGCAAGCAGTTAGACACCACCCCCTTGGGAAATGAGTGGTGCTTTATTTATTTAGTGGTGGCCACATTACATGCAGATGGACAAGGGGCTGTTTTTTTGTAAACCTTTTAATTGTGGGAGGTGTTTTTTTTTGGGGGGGGGGGGGGTGGTAGGCTGCTTGAATTTTCACAGTATTAGGTTTTTGCTGGATTGTGCAAAAATACAGATGTGGCTTTCTTCTGTATATATACAGCGCGAGTTACAGTTTTAGCAGGTGTCGGCGAATGTGTTAACTGGATTTTCTGTGCTCTCGGGGTTTGTTTTCTCTGGGTGTTCATTTTTAAAATATAATCTTTACGTGTCGTAAAGTCCTTGACCCAAGTACTCAGTCTGTGGGATGACAAGGCAAACATAAGCAGTAGCGAAAGATGTTTCTGCCAGAGAATGTCCTTTGAGATGGACTCTCCTGTGGGCATCTTCTGTATGATCAATGCGACAGGAGAAGCTCCGCAGTCCAGAGGTGGAAAGTTCAGGTCCAGAAAATACAAATCCGGATCATGATTTTGTTCTGGGTCAATTGGGCAGGGGATGGCACTAGAGTCTGAGGCCGAAAAGGGGTGGAGGAGGGACAGGCTGTTGGACTTCTGTGTGCTTGGTGACGATTTACCGGCCTCTTCTGTTTCTTCCACAGCACTGCAACACTGAAGGGCTGCTGATTGCATCCGGAAATCCAAATACTGCCATTCTGTCAAGAGCCGTCCTGGAAGGGCACAGGAAAAAAAAAACAGGATCCGTATTTTTTATTTAAGATGAAGAACTATATCTATATATATATATATATTTATAATGAATAAACGCTGACTCGCTCCGTCTCCGTCCCCGCCCACCATGCTGAAATCGATTTTATCGTACAGGTTTTGCGTATGAATCAGCGATAAGCGTGGGGGTCGAGAAACCGCCGCAGGACCCTCTTCCCCCTCCGCAATACTGAGAAGCACAGCGGAGCGCCCCCAGCTGGTGGTTGAAGGACATGGTGTCATGGCAGGGTTTTTAATTGTATGTTCTTTTTTTTTCCTGTGATCTTGAAATACAAAAATATAAAAAAAAAAAAATGTATAAAGACAAAAAAAAATTAATGCAATTAATATTGCATGTGCTATGCTATAAGGATTCGGTTCCCGAGGTCGGGGTGTGGAGTCGTCTCGATGGACCCGTGTCTCCATCCTGACGTCCTCGATGTCCCTGGCAGTGCAGAGAGATTCTCGGAGCTCCACACAGCCTTATTAGGACTCTGCTTTAAGCCCTTCTTGGTGTCGGGGCTGTTTCTCCTCCCTCCACTAGGGGCTTTGACTGTTGCCGTACTAAAGTGTTTCGTACCCGGTTAGCTTTGACCTGTGTGCGCGCGCACACACACACACACACACGGACACACACACACGCACGCACACATGCACAAACGTGTGTATTTAAGCACACGTGTACAGGCTATCTCTCCCACTGCTTCCCTGTCGCCTCCCTCGAACCTGAGTCGCCAGTGGATGTGCTCTTGGATGACAGACCTGGAAACCAGTACAGAACCAGTAAAGGCCCATTGCCAGCTGGATCAGGAACAGGTACGGAGCCACGGGAAGATGGGCCGTGGTGCACAGCGCCTCTTCAGCGTAGATGCTTCTCAGTACAATCCGTCTCTCGCCTAAAGGCCCGCAGCGCTGCCGTTTTAGCTTTTATTTGTGTATCTGTACACCTTTATGAAACAAACAGTAAACATGAATTCTGCCTTCGTATTTGAATGTGAATGACTTTTATTATGAAAGATGCTGCGCTTTTTAGTAGGCTCTTGTTTTTCATAGGAGAGTTTGTCCCACGAATGTCCCGAAATCCCCCAAAGTCTGAGAACTTTTAAGGTAGATCTCAGGGTGCAGGCACAGGAGGTTACTGTCTGGAGATACCATGTGTACTTTTTTTTTTTTTTCTTTTCTTTTCAAAATAAGAGTCTAAAACATTAAATTAAGATATTTGTATGTTATAAGTATTGCTGTTCCAAAATAATAAAAAAAATGTATTTGTCCATTGGGATAACTGCCCACGTGAAAATGCTCAGGCAAGAACCAAAAAAAAAGTCGTACGGAAATATGGCAACTTGACTTAGGTATGCTTCTTCTGTGTTTACTGTATTATTAAAGATTTTATATTCATGGGTTGTCAACTATTTTAATGAGCCTCAACGCCGACAGCAGGATGTCCGTGAGCCTGCCTCTGTCTGCTTACATAAACCCCAAGTTAGTTCCATTTTAACATTCCCTCCTCTTCCTCCGCTGGTATTAAGTAGCAATTCTTTCTTCGCTTGACTCTCCTCATAGGCAGCCCATTCTCATGATTTTTAAAATAATTATTTATAGTTATAAGTGCATTACTGTTTTAGACTTCTATGAGGCGAAAATGTAAATCTACCAATACCAATGAGCGTTGGATGTTTTTGGGGATGGATGTGGTGTGTTGGTCAGAGTATCTGGTCGGCTCCTGTCCGGCACTTGTCCTTTCCCGCCGTAGCTGACCACTGCAGCAGACGATGCCTCACGGTGAGTGAAGAGCCTCGTTGAAACCTCCGGACTCTCCGCGGCTGCACGTCGATCCCACAGTGCCCTGGCCCGGCGTGCTGTTTACCGTACCCACGTGTCGGCCAGCGCGTGGAAGAGGCTGGGGAGTGATGTCACCGCTGACCTCTTACCCTCGAATGCTTCCATGGGTGTAAAAATGCTGACTAGATACTGAATGGGATTGGAGGGTTGGCTTTATGAATGTGTTACAGGAGAAAGACACCCATCTGATGGTACCGTGTGCTCCCCTGTCCCCCAAAAAGCTCTACATGCCATTGACTGCTCCTCTTCCTCTTATCCTTAGATGAGTATAGAGTTGGGTAATTTAGGTCCAGAGAGTAGCAATCCTGACCAGGATTTTTTTTTCAACCACCCAGTTGAGTACTCTGTGACTGTGACTCTTTATGCTTAATTGGTTGGTTGAAACAAAATCCCGGTCTGGACTTCTACTCTCTGGACCTGAATTACCCAACTCTGAATGAGTAGGGCGCCCAATTCCTGGCATTCCGGTCAGCTTTCTGGTAAATATGCACGTAACGTGAATTGCGCTGGGATCATATTACACCCTTTCAGACTTTAGAAAGTTTTATTTCATTTTGCAGATTGATAGCTCTAAATTTCATAATGCAGACCATGTCTCTTGCAGGCTGTTCCTGCTTGGCATGGGCTCCATGCTCGACTCGGCCCGACGGTTTGATGGACGGACTGATAGATAATACGTAGCAGACAGATGAATGGGGATTGGACCTAAATTGAAACGATGACTTAGTCTTTATTGGATTTATTTCCGTTTGATCCATCCATTACGATGTGACGCTCTACACAATAAGCAAATTGATTGCTGCGCCTCTCCAACAAGTGCCCTGTACCTTTCCTGCCAACAAAACAAGTGCCTTTGATTGGATTTCGGGAGATGGTATCAGATAAAACTGAAAACACTTGAACAGCTACTCCTGTCCTTGAAACACTAACTGCACAAGTTCCCTTCCGTTACCTCTAAGCAGCCTGGTTTAGTTCCTCTGTGGATGTTGTCCATTACTGAGTACTGGATGTTTCACTGACGTCATTTCTATGTATTGAGTAATTCCAAAGTCCCAACACTATAGCAAAATCCTAATGAAATCTTTTCTCACATTGGATCGCTACGATTCGCTATTGACCAAGTTCCGTCCCAGTGACCGCGGGCCTGTATTACGAAGCTGGATTTTTTGCTTCGCCGGATAGCGTGTCGGATTTAAGGTCCGTTTAAACTGGGGCACCTCAAATTGGAAAAGTTATCCAGCTAAGCAAGAAATGTGGCTTTGTGATACAGGCCCCCAGTCATTAAGCGAGATGGTCACAGAGAAAATCACGGTAGCCTGGGCGTGACCGCAACTGTACTTATGACTTGACATCAGCCTTACATGCTCAATTTACTTTATCCGTCATGGTGTGGACATTTTAAACATTTTAAACGCTCTAATTCAAAGAAGTCTCTCACTCCAAGGTATGTTCCTCTCAGGCAGACTCATCTTGGTCATAAATACACACATTGGTCAGAAATCTTTTTTTTGCCATAGTATTTGCAAATGATTGATAAACAAGGTGTGGTTTTATTATGATTGTGGTTGTATATACAACTCTGGGAAAAAAAGAGACCACTTGATATATATTTTTTAAATGTTCATTTTTAAATCCTGGTTTAATCCTGGTTCCGCTGGCAGAGGCTACACTGAGCGTCAGGCTGATTCCAGGCTCAAAGTTTCTAAGACAGAAGTAAACAAGAACAAGGTGAAGCAGGAGACACTGGGAACGACCAGAAACCAGCCAGGTAGAGGGCAGAAGCAACTTTCTAATGCCAGAGATGACTGTCAACTTGTCCAGCGGTGCCTCAAATATCGGAGGATGACATCAAGTGACCTTCAGAAGAAACGGGAAACATTAAGTGCAGGTGTGAATTGCACTGCTAGGACAGTTTGTATCAGGCTCCTAGAAGCAGGACTGAATTCCCATAAAACAAGGAAGAAGCCCTTCATTAATGAGAAACAGGGAAGAACCAGGCTGCAGTTTGAAAATTTAGCTGTGGTCTCTTAATTTTCTTTACAGAGCTGTAAACTGTGCACACATAGATCTGTGACTTTTATAACACATGATCCCCAATCCAGGAAAAGCAGAGATATAAGGAGAGCTCAGGATACCTGCAGTATCTCCTACCCGATACATTTTGTAACTGAAATTAATCATCTATTCATATAAGAGAAAAAAAAACATTTTTCTCACCTGTTCAGAAGTCGTAAAGGAACTTTGAGTTTTACTGTTTGCGGTCTGGGTGTGAAGTCAGTGCTATGTAAAGTATGACCTGGGTAAGCTGGCTGTTGACATAAGTTGACTGACTGGTCGCTGGTGTAAAGCTCAAGATGAACGTCTAGTCTGCACCTTGAGTAAATGCGTTATATTACTATGAATATCCTCATTTTTAGGTTGTTCTGTGGGTTGATCATTTATATTGTGTGGTTACATGTATTTATGCGTGTGTCCTGTCATGGTGTGGAATTAAATCCACAGGGCTGCTGGGTATGTATGCAGTACCAGTGCAGATGAATATGAAGGTGTTTCACACTTCTTTGGAGGTATGTATAGATTAACACCGTTCACATTTTGCAGCGTTAACATGTTTGATAATGTATGCATCCATTTTCTTGGACATTATTATACTGTGAAAGTAACCCACTAGGCACTCAGACCCTGTATATAATAGTTGTTCTGCTAAATGTCAACAGAAAAAAAGGAATTTACCTCCGAGTGTTTGTCTTTGTTCCAGTTTATCCGGAGGCTCAGTTTAAGCACCCAGATCACTCCCGCAAGAATGCATGAGTTTGGTTGTGAGTTCCTGTTGCGACACGATCATCCAGCGGTGGGGGGGGTGGAGTGTTTGCTCACCCAGTCATTCTGTGTCGCTTGTGAGGGAAGGGGGGGGCACCAGGAGAGTGAACACATCCGGCCCCGGCTCCAGGTCAGACGGCATTACAGCCGCATGATCCGAAAGGGGGTCCCGTCTCCCCCCAGTAAGGTCCGTCACTTCCTGTAAACACAGCCTTATGCACTGCGCTGTCTCCAGTACGGTGCCTCAAACCCCCTTCAGCCTGAGACCTGGCTTTTAAGTGTGTCACACAGGGACACCATGCAGGAAACACAATGACATAAACGTGACATTAGGGGATTTGACACTTGTCTGCTCTACTGCTTCATTACTCATCAGATATGTATAGTTACATTTTAAAATGTATGTAGCAGACACTACAAAGCAACACAATTGCGAAAGCAGAGTCAGACAATCAAGGGCTTTGCTTAAGGGCCCAACAGTGAAATCACAATCTGCGGATACTGGGACACGAACCTGCAACTTTCCAATCACAGACACGGCGTCCCGTCATTTGTTTACGGGAGGGGAAATGCTGCGCCCTGCCGCCTCACGGGGGCGCTGTTGTTCGTGCTGTCCTGCTGTCTTACGCTCGCAGGGGACGGATTCCGAATGAGGCGCGAGTCTTTCGAGCGACATTATTTTTGCTGTGGAAAAGATTTTAATCAAGTTTGTTTCCTCTATAGAGCAACGTCTGAACTGAAGGGGGGGGGGAGTCCTTGAGTAAGCCCCAGAGAGGACCTGCAAGGTCTTTTATATTTCTCTTTTAGAGAAGGTTTTATAAGTGAATGTCAGTCTCGCTTCACGGCCACCCATAGCTAAGGATTCTGCACAGTTACTCTCACAAACGCTCCATAAAATGCAGAGAGGGGCTGTATAACCCACACAAGCTGGAGAGCCTGCAGCAAACTATTTTACAACTGTCAGTTAATTACAAAAGAAACATAAGGATCTTTAATCTAAAAATACATTTAAGATTTATGAATCTTTATTTTTTTATAATTTACTCTTTGTTCGCTTTAAAAAAACAAAAGGCATAAAACAAAATTAACAGTAAGTTTTAGAGGCAAGTCAGTTTTCTCTGAATATTTCTCTCCAGTTCCCCTCCCCGTTCCTCATATATCATCCGTTAAAGTGCAGCGTCCGTCCTCTCTGAGTGACACCTCTCCTCTGTCCATCCGGCTCGCTCTTCTCTGCTTTTCTCCTCTCTTCCGCGACTTTTTCTCACGACCCCGGTCTCCATCCCCGTCCTCCTCTAATGCCACTCTTGAGACATCTTCTATCTGTGCCATGTGAAGGTCACGGCCGCGCGGCGTCTCCGATCCCCCAGCTTCGTCCTCTTCTGTAGATCGTCCCTGGAGACACCGAGCCATGAAATGAACAGGCCGGGCTAATCGTTTAGAAAACAAACCACTGTTGTTAGAAACACTTTCCCTCTTCACTGATAATTTACTTAATTTCCAGTTCCGTGATTTATAAAACTAAATTTGTTGCTGATGAATTTAAAAGAATTTAATGCAATTGCCCGTTTGATAGTAGTGCTTGTTCAATGGAAAAATTTCGTATGAACCAGCCCAAGTGAGGACATTTGTGCTCACTGTATTGTCATACAACTGACGTCCAGTAGATGGCGCTTCACAACCGGACAGAGCCACACACTTAACTGGGCAGTTAATGAAGTTAGAATAGCAGAAAACAGCAACCATCTGTTTGAAGTCTTTTTTCCCTTTAGAACAGATGCTGTGGCTCAGCGGGTAAGCCTATGTGCCTCTAATCAGAAGGTTATGGGTTCAAACCCAGCCTCAGCATGTCTTTGGGTCCTTGAGCCAGGCCCTTAACCCCCAGCTCTCTGGGTGCTGCTATGGATGGTTGCCCTTCACAGACAACTTCCTCTACAAAGAGCAAGTTGAGAGAGGTGTAAAGACAATTTCCCCATGGGAATCAATAAAGTGTTGATTATTATTTACATAAACTATATGGACAAAAGTATTTGGGCACCAGACAAGTACACCTACAGGAACTTTTATGATGTCCCATTCTAAATCCATAGGCATCAATATGGAGTTGATTCCCCCTTTGCAGCGATAACTTCTGGGAATTTGTGAGGTCAGGCACTGATGTTGGATGTGAAGGCCTGGCTCACGATCTCCGTTCTAGTTCATCCCAAAGGTGTTTGATGGGGTTGAGGTCAGGGCTCTGTGTGGGCCAGTCAAGTTCTTCCACACCATAGGAACCCAATCATGTCTTTATGGACCTTGCTTTGTGCACTGGGGCACAGTCATGCTGGAACAGAAAAGGGCCGCCTTCCCCTAACTGTTCCAATAAAGTTGGAAGCATAGAATTGTCCAAAATGTCTTGGCATGCTGAAGCATTGAGTTCCCTTCACTGGAACTGAGGGGCTTAGAACCCCTGAAGAACAACCCCATACCATTATCCCTCCTCCACCAAACTTTAGATTTACCACAATGGAGTCCGGCAGGTAGGGCTCATTCATCAGACTGCCAGACAGAGAAGCATAATTTGTCACTCTACGGAACACACTTCCCATGCCGCAGAGCCCAGTGCCATTGTGCTTTACAGCACTCCACCCGACGCTTGGCATTGTGCTTGGTGATGTGAGGCTTGCATGCAGCTGCTCGGCCATGAAGCTGCCCGCACACAATTTTGGTGCTGAGGTTAATGAGAGGAAGTTTGGAGCTCTGTAGTTACCGAGTCAACAGCGCGTTGGTGACCTTTACACACTATGCGCCTCAGCACTCAGAGACCCCCATCTGTTACTTTACCTGGTCTGTCACTTCATGGCTGAGTTTCTGTTGTTCCTAAACGCTTCCACTTTGCAATCATACCACTTACAGTTGACAATGGAATATCTAGCAGTGAAGAAATTTCACCAATTGACTCACTGCAAAAGTAGTATCCTATGACAGAACCACACTTGAATTCACTGACCTCTTCAGAACGACCTGTTCTTTCACAAATGTTTGTAAACCTGAATGCATGACTAGGTGTTTGGTTGTATACATCTGTGGCAAAGCGTCTGAATGAAAGACGTGAACTGACTGATTAAGAGGTGTGTCCCAAAACTTTTGTCCATATAATGTATTTAATACCCATTGAATTAGATTTCTTAGCCCTCTAGATTCAGTCTTGAGAATGAGTGAGAGACAGCGAGAGCCAGCATAGTGACAAAGGCTGCATATCTCTTTTTCGGTAGCCCTTTTAAATTATAATTTTCAAATTAAAAATAGCTTAATCTGAAGAAGTTCAACAATGATGCTTTTGTTCGTGTCATGAAAATGCATGAAAATAAAAACAAAGGCTGAATTGAGGTATTTAATTCCTCACTGTGCCTTGGCGCTGCTTGGCATGATGACTCAGTGTGTATAGCGGTGGTATTTAACGCCACTCAGACCTCACATTTCCAGGGGCCCCCAAAGATCGGGGGGCCCCCTGCTGGTGTGGAGGACTGCCTTGCAGCTCCAGGGCTGGGGATCGAATCCTTCTGCTCTGTGTGTGCAGTTTGCATGTTCCCTCCGAGTTGTGTGGGTTTCCAGGTGCTCCGGTCTCTTCCTGTAGTCCCACAACAAGCAGTCAGGCTAACGGGTGTCTCTAAATTGCCTGTAGAGTGTTACTGTATGAGCCCTGCGATGGACTGGCGTCCCATCCGGGGTTAACCCCAGTGCTGCTTGTGAATGGCTGTGCCACCTTCAGCCGTCTGAAGCTAAACAGGTTTGGGCCTGGCCAGAACTTGGACAGGAGACCAACTGGGAAAGCTGGTTTGCTACTGGACAAGATGTTGGTGTGGGTTAGTCCATCCTGTGGTCTGGGTGGGTCCCAATGCAGTGATGGGGACGCTGCTGTAAAAATGGCGCCGTCCTTCGGATGAGACGTAAAACCAAAGCGCTCACTCTCTGAGGTCATAAAAGATCCTTGGGCATCTTTCGAAAGAATAGGCGTGGTAGCCCGATGCCCTGGCTAAAATTGCCCATTGTGGCCCTTTCAAATCTGGCCTCCTAATCATCCCCTGTATCTAACTGGTGAATTCTCTCCTGCCCCTTCACCACCTTAGCTACCGTGTGGTGAGCGTACTGGTGCAGAATGGCTGCTGTTGCATCATCCAGGTGGGGGTTGAAGTGGCTCCCCATAATTTTTGTAAAGTGCTATATAAAGGTTCTAGGTTTGACTCCTGGCTGCCTCTAGGGGGTGCTGTGTGGCTCAGCCTGTATGGATACTGTGAATGGAAGGTTGCTGGTTCAAATCCTATGGTTTGCTGGGTGATTTAACAGTTGGGCCCTTGAGCGAGGCCTTTAACGTAGGGCTGCACAATATCTCAATGCAATATTTATAAAACAAAAAAGGAAATGAAGTTTACCCAAAGTAAACTACAGCCAAATTGAACGTATTACCTACCAATGCAGTCTACGTTTCGTCGACACAAAGCAGCGCCGAGAACTGCAACGTGACTATTGCGCATTTGCACGGCGTGGAGGTGACAATGCTGAAATGATATATATCGTGCAGGACCTGCGTTCCTGTGTGCATGTTAATTTGGATAAATGCATGTGATTAATTAGTGTCAGATATATGGATGAAAGCACAAAAATTACAAATGAGGCAACAACTCAGTACATCGTGCATCTGAAAATCACTTCGGGTCACTTATAAAGTTGGCATATCCCTTAAAATAGCTGTATTGTTTTGGAAAATATATTAAGCGTTTACTGTATTTTACTGTATTGTATTATATTTTATTTGAGTATTTATTTTGCATAAATATGAAACGTGTCTCCACTGTCAGCATTAACTTTGTGCGTGAGTATGCATATCGAGGGTGTAATTGCAATATTTACACATTTTTGAATTCCGTGATCGATTACATTTCGTTTTAATGCTTTTAACTCCCCACTACTTTCGGAAATCGTCGGCTGCGAGCTGAGTCACCGAGCCGCTTTCAAAATGTGATTAACTGCAGCACAAATTGCATTACTGTTTAACGGCTCCGTCCTTTAACATGTAAAGCTGCATTTGTACAAAGAAGCACATTAATTAAAGCTGACCTGATTAGATCGATGCAGCCTTTAAGTAAAAATAGCTAATTGTGTTTTCATTACTTCTGGGCAGCATACTGAAAACCTAATGCCACCGGATATAGCGGCAACTCCAGAGCAAGAAAATATTGTAGATATTATCTGGTAAACTGTTTTACCATATGCTATATACAGTAGATAAGATTTCAGTAAACCACTTCAATGAAACCTATTAAAACCTGTGTAAACACACCATTTTCAGCAATCTTTCTCCACAGCGTGGGCATGTTAAAATGTCAACACTTGTAGTCTGTTTAGGGTTTCAGAATAGATCTGCTGATGCATCCAGGTTAGTTTATCATTTGATGAGCAAAGCCTTGATGTTTTATTCTACTTGGTGTTTCTCATGTCTGTTTTTGATCCACATTATTTGCCTAGAATTTTACGAGAGCTTTTTGTGCCATTTCTCTTCCCCCATAAAAAAAGAAAAAAAAAATAGTTTTAAGCTTTCGTCTCCACTGCTATGGCAACAGGCATCTCAGCCGGAGACCGTCACCATCTCCGAGCCCATGTGCCTGCTGCGATTCGGGGGGGTGAGTCGACCATCTTGGGGCCCTGGGACGCACCTCCGGCAGCCCAGGATGTTGGCAAAGGCGTGGCGGAAAGCTGCATTGAAAAAGGCGTAGAGGATGGGGTTCAGGGCGGAGTTGGCGTAACCGAGCCACAGCACGAGCTCCATCACCCACGAGTTGATGCTGTACCCCAGAAGAGGGTGCGCCAAGTTGGCGATGAAGAAGGGCAGCCAGCATAGCAGATATGCTCCCAGGATGATGCCCAAAGTCTTGGCTGCTTTCCTCTCCCTACGTGTTGTAGAGTCTGGCTGCAATTGGATGGCGCCCTGGGTCCGGGTGGCTTGGTTCTCCACCGTGTTGATCTGCCTGACCTGTTTCTGGGCCACCAGGAAGATCTTCCAGTACGCGGTAGCCATGAAGACAGTGGGCAGGAGGAAGCTTACTGTGAAGGCCAGGACCGCAAAGGGGGCAGTCATCACCAAGACGCATTTAGTGGGCCCATGGCCCCCAGCGCGTTCGTCTGCGACCTGGCCAAGCGTGACGATGGGGACGGACACCCCGATGGGGACGAACCAAGAGAGAAGCAGCAGGCAGGAGATCTTGCGCCGGGACATGCGGGTAGAGTAACGCAGGGGGTCGCACACGGCTAGGTAGCGGTCCAGAGCAATGCAGCTGAGGCTGAAGATGGAGCTGGTGCAAAATGCCACGTCCAACAGGGAGTGGGCGATGCAGACCGACTTCCCGAACATCCAGTGATCCACCGTGCGCACTAGGCTGAAGGGCATCACCAACACCGCCACCAGCAGGTCGGCCATCGCCAAGGAAACGATGAAGATATTCGTCGGTGTGCGTAAATAGCGATAGTAAGTCACAGAGACCACAGTCAGCAAGTTCCCTAGGGTGGCGAAAGTTACGATGGGCAACAGGAGTAACAGAAGACATGATTTCACCCCTGCACTTTCATGGTATCTCATGGTGCAGTTCCTGAAATAATTCTCCTGAATGTTGTAGGCTTTCTCTGCGGCAGAGAAAAAAGACGTAAACACACGAAACATCTTTAAATCAGCTTCGGTGTACCGTTACACAGCAAGATGGAAATGACGGAGTACCTCCATAACATCCTGGTCTCTTGATAGCGAACGTTTTCCTTGACATCAAGCCGTGATTGTCGTGTGCTGCGATATCCTTCCTCCTCCAGCTCGCAGACTCTTTTGTTCTCATTACCAGCGGTGATCTTGTTGTCATTTGAGGCCACATCACACGAATGAATCATTAACTAAATGGGATTTTCTGACGCGAGGCACGGTAGCTTCACACACATGTAATGGGTCTTTTATGCTTTTAAGCTCTTGAGAGAGCATGGTGGTTGCTAGTAATAAAGTCTTTTGGGTTTCTATGCTTCTTGTTATGCTGTTACTTAGAAGCATCATCAGCGCACTGCAGTGCGGGGGACTTGACAGAACCCTGATAAGTTCTGGCTAACTTGATCTTCCCAAAAGAGTCGTGTTTGAAATCTCATCAGTGCTCATTTTTAATGTCCTGTTCGGGGGGGGGGGGGGGTGTGGGGGTCCACACTGAGAGCCGATAGGCACGAGGCAGGGAACGACCCATCACAGGACAAACACATCTATGGGCAATTTGGTAACTCCAGTTAACCTCACCCTTTTGAACTGTGGGGGGAAAACCCCATGAGGACGGGGGGGAAACATGCAAACTCCACACATATGGAACTGTGGTGGAGACTCGAACCCAGGGCCAAGAGGTGTGAGGCAACAGTGCTACCCACTGCGCCACCATGCCCCAATTTACAACGTAAATTTTAATTTTAAATGAATCCATTAGCATCTTTTCATTACACGTTATATTACAAACACTGTTTTTCGCCAAACAGCCATGTCTGTATATAGTGCTTCACCAGACCATTGCACCTTATAAGTAGGACCTTGAAGTAAGACACTTGCAGAGTAGCTGTGGTGGTCCAGCCCTCTGTGAGCTTCTGTTGTGCACCGGACACTAGATTGTCCTGGTGAGGCCCTTCTCAAAGCTTCCTATTTCAACCAAACTCGAGACACGCTTGTGTCCATCTTCCCTCAAAACCAGCACCAGATTGTGACTACCAGACTGTGACCGCAGGTGGCTCAGTGAAGGCGGTCAGTGGGGGGGCTCGTTCCCAGCATGTTCCTCAGTGGGCCGGAGCGGAGGCCCAGCCAGTTACGCTGGTAATGTGGCCAACTCTGTTGTTTGGTAGTCATGACTCATCCGGCTGGAGTAACTAAAAAAATAAAACACTAGCACCAGCAATGAGGACTGAAGTGGACTTGAGAATTAGGGAGTCTTTACAAATTTTTAAGTATGGCTTCTCAGATCAAAGGCATTCAGCAACTGCGTGGTAATATTCAAAAAGTCCAAATGGAACCAGTCAAAATGTTCAAGATCAGCAAAAACAAGACTTCCACACAGAGGTGGAAAGTTCAGGTCCAGAAAGTACAAATCCAGACCGAGATTTTGTTTCAACCAACCAGCTGAGTACTCTGTAACTGTGACTCTTTATGCTCAACTGGTTGGTTGAAGCAAAACCTTGGTCTGGATGTTTACTTTATGAACCTAAACTTTCCACCTCTGCATCTATATCTTCTACTAGAGACAGCACTGCTTGAAGCCCATGTGACAGCCTAGGCAAGCTTCACCACTGGCGCCCCCTGTCTGCAACACAATGAAATTGGACCGCTGTGTCTCCATCTTCCTCAGAAGATGCAACCCTACGTGGCTGCCTATGTTGCCTAATGGTTTGTTAATTATACGTAAATCTAATCTCAAGTTTACCCAAACACAGTGAAAGGTTTTTTTGTTTTGTTCTTTTTTTGTAAATTTGCAAATCTCCAATGGCAAATGTCCATTTGGTCATGTAAAACAAATTAGGGAGTTAAAGGCTTCAACAAACAGGTGGATGCCTGCAAAACTAATAAGATCTGCCTCATCCTGGATAGATATTATTCAGTTATGTATTATGTATTATTCTGTTCTGTTATGTCGAAATTCCCCTTTAAGGCTTCGAGCTGCAAATCTGAAATTAAATTACCTTGCTGGAGTGGAGCGTGGACGGTGTGCAAACGTGGCAAATAAAAAATTACTGAAAGCATAGTTTCTGCATTCTGTGTTATTTTTCCCAATTTGAAGGCATTCTATGGAACATAACAGAAGAGGCAGGACTGTCAAAAGCCAGCGTTTGTGCTCTGTCCACACTGACCTAATTTATGGATTTTTAACGATTAAATTAACGCGCAGTTAAAGCTGTTCTTCCCGTTTTCAGGAAATGCTTACATCAGTATATTCTGGAGCCAACATCAACTAACAATTTATTTTTTAGTGCAACTCATTAACTTGGGAAATGAGTTGGAATAAAGTAGTCAGACTGCTTTGCAAGTAAACAAAATATTCAGAGACTACTTACATGGATTCTTAAATATCTGAAAAACAGCAACTGCCTCACTACTTCACAAGCAAATACACTTACATACTAGCCTGTAGGCCTACATTTACTTAAGAGTATTAGTTAAGATAGACTTACTCTTTTTCATAAGTATGGCTGCAGTCTGAATTGAAATATAAAGGAAAAACTGCGTTCCCCAAAAAGATTCTAAAAAAAAACAAAACAAAACACAGAAATGGGTCGTATTTCACGTACTTTGTGCACACAAGTTGACATTTATTATTTTTTAATGCAATCGTCATGAACCAGTTTTGCCACTGTAGCCATTTGCGTTTACATGACATGAAAATAAAAACACCCAATGTTACGTCATAAGTTCATGTCCATTCTCATTAGCGCAAAGTTTGCACCCCCCCCCCCAGTAGCGGGAAAGCTTTGGAAAACGAAAAATTCTCACAAATGTCATCCATTTACTCAGTGTTACTTTAAAACGCTCTTGTGAAGCGTTTCAAGACAGATATTTAACCCCCCCAAAAAAGTTTAAACACCAATCACACCGACAACTAACAATATTAAAGATCACAAACTGGACCACTCTCCTGCTTCCTGATTATCAGCCAGGTGGAAATTTAACACACAAGGCAGCAATTAATAAGCTATAACGTAAAAGACGAAGAGGAAATAAAACTTTATTCAATACTTTCCGGTCTTCTAACAAAAAAAAAACCCAACAGAGATCAAAAGCGATGGGAGATGTAACTGGACATTTCGTAACGATGCCTTACGCCCAGGTTTGGGTTCGCTTTTTAGGTTCCTGCGATTTACTTCAGCGCAACACATAGCTTACTCCGGGCCTCCATTCCCGTTTGGGAAGGAGGGGGGTTTATGGGTCATGGCTCATCCGGTTATACTCATCGGCACTCTGCAGGAAGTCCGCTCCCAGAGGCTCCCTCTGAAACTCCGAGGAGCCCTCCGGAGACTGGGAACAGGGGTCCCAACCATTGAACCCCCCCATCTCCGAGCCGGGTTCGGGGCTGTTGCTGACGCAGCTGAGACTGGGGTTAGCAGAAGAGACGGTCCTGTGGCTCCCGTTAAAACTGGAGAAGTGCTCATCGAGGAACTCCTTGCGCAGGTGATTCGAAGGGGTCAGCTGGGGGCTGCGGTAGTTGTAGGCGTTCCAGCCCGGACGCTTCCTGCGGTGGCATTGGCATCTGAGGATGCGCAGGAACGCTTGCTTAAACTCCCGGTTGTAAGAAGGATAAATGATAGGGTTCAGGCAGCTGTTGAAGTAGCCCAGCCAGAAGATCACTTTGAACAGCGTTTCTGGTGGTCGTAGGTTGCTGTTGAATGAGCCTGAGACAAAAATGGGAATTATTAAAACTGTATTATTACATAAATCCATCTATCCAACCAACTTCAAGTAACCGGTGTTGTTTTGTGTTGGGTGCGCATATATGTGACGCACTTTGAGACGATGTTAGAAAGGCTGCTCAAAAAGATGATTTTAATATAACGAAAACATATCCAATACAGGGGAACATGAGGCGTGAGGATAAGGACACCTTTGATGAGACGTCGATTTATTATGACAGCTTCGTGAATATTAAAGGAATTATTGGAAATATCTTGGAGAATTCCGTTTACACCATCGAACATAGGCCCACACATTAGACCAAAATTAATGAAGTCGACAAGGGTAAATCGGTAAATTCTTACCTAACAAACAGCAGATTCACCCGTGGCTGTTATTAGGGGAAAGGCTTTTAAGCAAAAAGAGTTATTTAATTATGCACTTACTCACTGCAGCTTGATTATCGGCCAGGATTTTAAATAGCGGGGCTGCCAGAACACCGGCACGTGCCTGGACTGGGATGAACCTCATCAATATTCATGGCATTAGCTGCGCAGTCACGTGCCGTGTCCCGTTTTAAGCACGATGACAGCATACGCTGGGACGGCAAAAGGCGCAAAGTGTGGCTACACGTGTCTCATGAATGCCACCTAGTAAACAAATACACCCTTATCATTTGTTATGAAGTGAATATCATAGATTTATTATATATTAAATACCCACCGGCTTGTAAATGTGCGCTTTAATCTTATACACGCGAATACTTTCTTGGTCTCCAGTTAATTCTGAGGATATGGGCTTTTCTTACAACTGTAGGTCGCAATTGGAGTCCAGGTGTATTTTTTTAACAGTCCAGCAGGGGGTAGAGTTGTCTAAGGGCTGCACGCGACGGGTCGTTTCCGCTTGCTTGACGGAAAAAGATGGAATTTTTAAAAAAAGAACAACCGATAAGCGTATAAACTTTAAATTTCTACTCAACAAATCTTTAGTAATGACACGCTAACATGATGTACGGCACGGCAGCGGTGCTGAATTGGTGTCCGTTTCAGAGTGTGTTCTCATAGAGGGACATTCTCAGGTTCTGTCCTCCGGGACCCTGGTCCCTGGAAAGGTCACAGGCGCCCATAACTCAAAGTTCTGTCCGATTTTACGAGCTCACTAATCCCTGTGGATTTACTGACCGATAATGCAATATTTTTACTCCTCCACATCTGCACATCCATAACCCCCATTTGGGCTGTTATACTGTACGAGGCTTGCCGGAGCGCAAACTACCGGTTTGTATGGAGACGCCATTGTGTTCCCCACCGTCCGCAATGCTGCCACTGCCGTACAAAGTACAACTGGCCACCGACTGCCCTGCCCTCACAAGCCCAATTAAAGTCTTTAAGATTTTCCGGAAGCAGCTGCGGAAGGGGGCAGTTTTTTCCAGCTTGTTCCCATTTCTTAATGCACTCAGGCAGATGTCTGCCATTCAGATAATCATCAGAAAGACTCAAAGGTTTTTCAAAAGTTTTTCTCACGGTCGATCACGAAAACTGGTTTCATCTCGTAAATTCACTAAAATGCAACTTAAAATAGTCTTAGGCTACAACATGTATAGGATTTTAAATGTAATCGCCCGCTATAATTATAATCAGGTAAAAACTGACTTCTAACTGGGCCTTTTTTTCGCAGATCCCATGAGAGTTTTCATTAATTTGTGCTTTTTCTTTATTCTGAGTCCCAGGCTTATGGCGGGTGCGAGGAAGTCGTGACAGACTCCTGAAACAACACAGGTGCAGGTATTACAAAAGCAAGCATAAAGAACTTTGCAGGTTTGCAGGGTCTTAAGCCCATCTGAATGATACACGTTAATGTGCCTTTCTATCGTGTCCGTAAAGAGGCTTTAAAAATCCCCGACGAGAAACGAGTATTTAAAAGGATCTACTAATTGAATGTATTGCAGGCACACATGCTAATCAGTGCTCCATGCTTCCAGAAATTATCTTTTTAATTCAAATGTACAATAGTGGCTGCACTCATAAATCTGTTCTTTGAAACCGCACGAAGAGAATTTCTCATAAACTTCACCTATATACTGTGGATGCCGGTAAACGAGACTATCTATTTAAAAAAATCACAATCGCAGCATTGTCTTGACCAGAAAGAGCCATTTTGTGTGACAGATGATAACCAAGAACATGAAAGGTTCGTTCAGTTAATGTTGTTTAATTTTGCAGCGGGCAGTACCACCGAGAATAAAGGCGCTGACTTGACACGTGACTCTGCGGGAATCGCTCGGAACCGACGCTGAAGCAAACCGACTCCCCACCCACAAGCAAAGCAGACCGCTCAATCCCAGGTCCATTTAAATGGGTGAATAGCTCATTTTCTCACTGCTGGTGAGGGATCCCAGTGGATGCTGCCCAATGCATTTTCCTTCCGTTTATTCAAACCAAGAGTCTGTACAGAAGCGGTACGGAATTATATGCAATTCTGTGTAGCTTTCAAATTAACTGAACGTAGTATAAAGTGGCCAGACCCTCTTTTTCGTCTCCTAGGACTTCAGTCACAAGGCTCTCACAAAATTCAATGCGAGCAGTACTTCCTACATAATTCTAGAGAGACTCTCTTACTGTTTCCTGCAAGCACACAGCTCAAACTCATGCCTTGTTCCCAACCTTGCTGCAGGATACAGCGAGAAGCCAAAAGCAGGTATAGAATACATAATGACACATGAACAAAAAGTAAATGAGAAAGTTAACGCTTTAGGTGACGGTTGGAGCCAGTCACGGATGGGCAATGCTGACATATTGACGAATGTAAGTTTGTTTTCACGCCCCCAGACAGAATGACTGTCAAATGCTACTGTAGTTTTGATTGACACTCATTGAGATTGTGTGACAGTCCCCAGTCCTCCGCCTGAATTGCTACAATGTGTGCAGGGAGACAAAGAAAAATGGAGGAATCTGAATGAAGGAAGAACGGGGCAATGTTTCACTCTTTAATAATAATAAAAAATACTCCTGAAAGCTTCTGAGCTGGTCAGAATCGGCGCTGTTGACAAAATGCACTTTGTCATGCTTTATTGTGGCTAATTAGGGTGTTATTTCGAAGTATGTTCCCACGTGGGGTGGTGTGGTGACTGGATTGTACTGCTGCTACACGCCTTCAAGCCTGGAGTTTAAATTCTGTTTATGTGGGTGTGTGTCTCTGTGGAGAAGGTTTTCATGCTGTCCCTGGGACATTTACATTTCCTGATTAGTGTGTCTAAACTGCCTATTGTGTGTGTGCCCTGTGATGGACTGGCATCCCCTCCAGGCTGTACCCCTGCCTAGTGCCCTGTGATGGACTGGCATTCCCTCCAGGCTGTACCCCTGCCTATTGCCCTGTGATGGACTGGCATCCCATCCAGGCTGTACCCCTGCCTTGTGCCCTGTGACGGACTGGCATCCCCTCCAGGCTGTACCCCTGCCTATTGCCCTGTGATGGACTGGCATCCCATCCAGGCTGTACCCCTGCCTAGTGCCCTGTGATGGACTGGCATCCCCTCCAGGCTGTACCCCTGCCTAGTGCCCTGTGATGGACTGGCATCCCCTCCAAGCTGTACCCCTGCCTAGTGCCCTGTGATGGACTGGCATCCCATCCAGGCTGTACCCCTGCCTAGTGCCCTGTGATGGACTGGCATCCCATCCAGGCTGTACCCCTGCCTAGTGCCCTGTGACGGACTGGCATCCCCTCCAAGCTGTACCCCTGCCTAGTGCCCTGTGACGGACTGGCATCCCCTCCAGGCTGTACCCCTGCCTAGTGCCCTGTGACGGACTGGCATCCCCTCCAGGCTGTACCCCTGCCTAGTGCCCTGTGACGGACTGGCATCCCCTCCAGGCTGTACCCCTGCCTAGTGCCCTGTGATGGACTGGCATCCCATCCAGGCTGTACCCCTGCCTAGTGCCCTGTGACGGACTGGCATCCCCTCCAGGCTGTACCCCTGCCTAGTGCCCTGTGATGGACTGGCATCCCCTCCAGGCTGTACCCCTGCCTTCTGCCCTGTGACGGACTGGCATCCCCTCCAGGCTGTACCCCTGCCTAGTGCCCTGTGACAGACTGGCATCCCATCCAGGCTGTACCCCTGCCTAGTGTCCTGTGACGGACTGGCATCCCCTCCAGGCTGTACCCCTGCCTAGTGCCCTGTGACAGACTGGCATCCCCTCCAGGCTGTACCCCTGCCTTCTGCCCTGTGATGGACTGGCATCCCCTCCAGGCTGTACCCCTGCCTTCTGCCCTGTGATGGACTGGCATCCCCTCCAGGCTGTACCCCTGCCTTCTGCCCTGTGATGGACTGGCATCCCCTCCAGGCTGTACCCCTGCCTTCTGCCCTGTGACGGACTGGCATCCCCTCCAGGCTGTACCCCTGCCTTCTGCCCTGTGATGGACTGGCATCCCCTCCAGGCTGTACCCCTGCCTTCTGCCCTGTGATGGACTGGCATCCCCTCCAGGCTGTACCCCTGCCTTCTGCCCTGTGATGGACTGGCATCCCATCCAGGCTTCCATGACCAGGCTAAGCAGTTGATGGACAGATGGACTGTTTCCACCTCGTGTAAAATCAGTTCAAAGATGCAAAGTAGTAAATCAAGAGGAATATAATTCTTAAACATGCTGTTATTTTGATGTGCTAGTTGAATTCTACAGTTGTATATATACTTCAAAAGGCCATCTATATCAATAAACAAAACTAAAAATTTGTAGCTAGTATAATGTTTGTTTCATCAATATATTTCTTCCACGTGCTAATGGTATATGTACTACAACAGAAAAGTATTTACAAAGCTGAATCAGTAATCTGTAATATCTTCTGACTTCTGCTCCCGAATGAAGTTAAACTTAATGCAATCTAAATCACATTTTGTAACGCTGTGACTTTGCTAAATTAAATTAAACTAAATGTCAGTTGCCATATGCAATTAGATTCATTCGTGTGGGATGCATTTGTTAATCTGCCGTTGAATTTAACGCGAATTAATGAATTAATCGGGAGTGTATGAGTTACGGCCAACGTTAAAGTAACAGAGACAATAAATTTGATGACTAATAATATGAATGCACCCCGATCTCGGTCTTTGAAGATTTATATAACCACGTATAGGCTTTTGGAGGGCTACTTATTAAACGCGCTTCGTGGTGAGTCATCGGTTCACCGCGAAAGGCTATTTTCTGCGGTAAGCATTAAGAAACTCAGGGCAGGATTTCAACAGGAACCGATGTCTGAGGATCACAGGCATAATGAAAATGAGAAACTTGCGCGTGGTGTGATTAGAAGGAACTTACAAGCGTGTACATACGTAAGTCGGTATTAGCGAGAGACTGCTAGACAGACGGATGGAGTTATGAAACTGTATGGTGAAATGACATGAAAACGACCTATTGTTTGATTTTGATTGAAAATAATGTCACAAACAGTCTTGGTCAGTTAATTATATTGCCTACTGAGTTAAAACTTTTTGAAATACTGAATAATCACCGATTTAGAAATACTAGCCTACAAATATGTCGGGCTGCATCTTCCCTAATAAGCTATTAGACAGGTCAGCACTAGTTATAATGGCAATATATATTAGAAATATTATTGGCTATATTTTATATGGCTAATCTCAGTACTTCAGCTTTGACATTCACAAACGTGAATCTACTGAATCTCGACGACCCGTTTGCCGAATTTGTATACAGGTATTCACAAGTTTGTATTTTTTTTCAGTTATGCTTAATGGCTTAAGTTTGTTAATTATCGTATAACTTTTACCCTTTTCCTGAAACACACACAGGCACACAAAGGAAAACAGGGTGAACTGCAGACCTTGCTGGCAGACCATTAATTATTGACTTTAGTAGGATAAGTCGTTTAGTAATTTTCATTTTTTCATGGTGGTATGTGAGGCGGGTGCGTGAACAGGAATGGACGCAACCTACCCATGGGAAGTACTAAAAAGAATGGTAACCAGCAGAGGATGAACATTCCCACCACGACTCCGAGAGTCTTGGCTGCTTTCTTCTCTCTGGAAAATTTATGCAGTTTCACCGCAAGCGAACATTTCGCGTGATGCCCCTTCCCTTTGCCAGCTGCCCCGCAGTCCTCCTGGGGCTGCGCGCTTTTCGTGTGGATCCTCAGTATCAGCTCGTTGGAGTCCATCCTCTCTCTCATCACCCCGGCCTCCAGGTTCTTTGTGGTCCTTTTAGCCACTATGTACACGCGGCAGTACATAGCCAAAATAACCGCCAGGGGTATGTAGAATGACCCGAGGGACGAAAACAAGGCGTAAAACGGCTCCTGGGTTATGAGGCAGACGGTGTCATCCGGTGAGGGCGGCTGCTTCCACCCAAGCAGGGGTCCGATGGAGATGACCAGGGAGAGCGCCCACACTCCCAGCATGGCCAGCAGCGCCCGTCTCTCCGTCACAATGCTCGGGTATTGCAGGGGGTACCGTACCCCGATATAACGGTCTATCGAGATTACGCACAAGCTCATAATCGAGGCGGTGCAACACAATACGTCCACGGCCGCCCAGATATCACAGAAGATCCTTCCGAATACCCAGTAGTTGAGGATCTCCAAAATAGCCGATACGGGCAGCACGCTGGTACTCAGCAACAGGTCGGCGATGGCTAGATTTACGATGAAGTAGTTGGTCGGGATGCGTAGATGTTTGTTGCACACAACCGACAGAATGACGAGTATGTTCCCCACTATGGCAGACACTATAAAAACCCCCAGGACCATGCCCAGCGGTACCGCCCGGGTGAGGTCCAGCGGACTGACATCGGTTTCGTTCTCGGTGACTTTGGAGATATTGGTCAGACGCGTCTTCCTATACAGCTCCGAAGAAGCATTGCCGCTGCCCGTAAGGTAATCAGTGTCCACACTCATTTTGACAAAGGACCACCTCCATTTCAAGGCGATATTTATACTCAAATCCAAATCACATTACATGAAAATCAGCTTTCCTTCCCTTCGCTCATCACTATCTCCGGATGCTCCGGATGGAGACGGTGTCTAACGTTCTGTGGCTCCACTGAATTTGCGAGATGTCGCTCCCGCGGAGGCGCAGCCTACCTCCAAGAAGAAAGTTCACTTTTCTACCGTGGTCTTGTTTCCCTGCTGCTTTCCCTGCAGACTCCTTCCCTCCGCGCCTCTGCACCGCCTCCAAAGTGCGCCGATCTGGGCGCGACGTCTAAATGACTGAGCGCTTCGAGGAGGGAGAGAGTGACCTCCTCACGCTGATGGACTCCCTGAACTACCGTAGTAAGCCTGTAGTACGCGGTAAACCGCATTTGACCGATTATTATAAAACTATTAAACTGTAGGCATTTATATATTACAACCCCTGAAGATCTTAAGTAATGCACGCGAATAATTTTAGGATACGTAATATGCGTGCACATACCTGCAAACAATTATGGGACTTTTAATATACACTAATAAAATTCTTATTGCTTCATCAATATATATTTTGATTTGTAACGTTTATTTTATTTTGTCATTTTAAAGCAAACGTTTCTGTAAATCTATTGAGTAACTCGAAAGTGAAAAGTAATGTCACCAAAAATGGTTTTTATTATTATTATTATTATTATTTTATAATTGTTTGTTTGTTGTGTCTCGTCTTTTAAAATTACGCACATTGTATACGCACTCCACATTTAAACAGAATTAGTGTCCCAATCTCTTAGAAACTGTATTGCCACCTGGTGTGCAGATGCAAACCCCATACAGCTAGGCGTTGTTTCCAGGACAGGTCACATGGCGCCGTACTTGCCCACCTGTACCTGCAAGAGTAGCTTCGCCTCTCCCGGCTGTCGGTCGGCAGCGCGTGGCTGCTCTGCATGAATCCTGCGTTTCTGCAGATGCTAATATCTGACAGAAGCCCTGGTCACAATCGGTAATTCACACTGAAATTACTGATTATAATTATTGATAATTAGTATGCTCATCAGCAGGGATACTTGTGGTGAATGTAACAGAATCCAGCCACGAAATTTATCCTGAATATGTTTAAATTAAGCTCTCCCATCTGTAGTGTAGGACGAACAGTGAAAAACGGAATGGATCACATGAGATGAGATCATAGAGAGTTCACTGGTTCAATCACCGTAACTGGGTAAATGATATGTCACCGCTGGGCCCTTGAGCAAGGCCTTGAACCCCAAACGCTGTTTCTCCCTGCGCACTCATCCTCTCCTAAGGCGGGTTGGAAGAAGCAGACAGCAAAATAAAAACGTAATAGTCAGTGTAGCTTTTTCCAGTTCCCTGCCCTGCTACCAGCAATACTTCAAAAGCATGTGCACATGAGAGCATGAGCTTCACAATACCAAGCATTTCAGTGTTTGTTTATGGGTGAATTAATGTTATGAACCAAGGTTGAATGCAGTTGAATTTTGTTTCAATTTTGAAAACCAAAAACAGCGTCAATATCGCAACATTGTTTCAAAGTCTTACTTTTCAACTTGGGTTTCAGCAAGGTCTTGCGTCAACTCTGAAATAACATTGAATTAAATATTGATTTTGAAAAATGAATGAACGTTGAAATTGTAACTCTGTTTCAACGTCTCACTTTTCAACATTGTTTAAACTATAGACTTATAGATTTTCCTTTTCACTTTACACTATACATAATTGTGCATTCAATTATATTATAACCTAGTTTGGAATTGGGCCAAAATGACAATACACTCAAGAGCTGTATGGTAATTCCCACACAGAGTTGAATCAGGTGTGTTAAACGAGGGGAAACCCAAAAATGTGTACGGCTGGAGTGTGACACCCCAGCTATAAAAACATTTTAAGTTGAGAAAACGTAAGCAAATAAGGCACGCACACACACACACACACACACACACACACACACACACACACACACACACACACACACACACACACACACACACACACACACACAAACCATTCACTCCTTTGGGCAATTAGGTAACTTCTACAACTTAATTATTTAAGTTATAATTAATGTTATACTTTGTGACAGAGGAGATGCAGCAACTTTATTACTTAAGTTATAAACAATGTTGTCAACCTGAAATGCGCACTCATTTACAGTAGCCAATATACAAGCATACATTTAATTAGCTAATATTTTGTAATATGGCAAACATAAAACTCAATGTCCAGATAACTCAGAGATGTAGATATACTGAGCACAAACTTTGTTACAAGATAATTAGCAAATAACTTAAGATATTGTTTAGACTCAGCTCAAGAAAGTATTCAGGCGGCTGACAGTTCTAATGAAACTTCAAGACCAAGTTTGTAAAAAAGTGAATCATTCTTTTGGAAAAAATATACATACCTTTAAAAATTTGTTAATAAAATAAGACGCTTCAAAATAAGACACTTGCAATTAAGATACAACAGCAGATGAAACATAAAAAATAAACATAACCTAGAAAACAAACGTTAGGTTTAATATATTGTATAATTACATTTAAAAAAAATCCAGAGCCATTAGACTCAACATGTTTTCTTCAAACGTTTAAAATGTTTCCTGCAAGAACTGTTACTATTTCAATGTATTTTCAAAGCAATAACACTACAATGAAAATCAAATATAACTTGACTAAAAAAATACTCTGGACATTATACTGTGTGAGTTTCTTTTGCTTCCGAGCTAGACAGCAGTGTCATTTGTACAAAGTGCAATGAAATTCTTACTTGAATGCCTTCCCCACAGACTACAGACAAATGCTTTTGGAGGGGGTGCATCTATGGAGAAAGGAAACGACTTCTGCATTAGGAAAATTGCGTTTTAGTTGTTATACCTGGGTAGGTAACAGGTTATACACGGATTTAGCATGCAGTTCTTTGTTTTGGTTAGTTGTCTCAATACAGTTATTTACCGTCAAGGCTCCATGAACCACTTGTACAATGAGAGTTACTTTTACTAAGAAAATACCGAACCGGCTAACTGGGAATGGGGCGCCGTCCCATTCCGTATATTTTGCCAATCGTGATCTTTGCCCACCAGAGATATTAAGTATTAACCATTCATCAATCATTTAATCATCTCCCGATCGACCTGGAAGCATGCGGAGATCGATGTTTTGGGCACCTCTGCTATGGGTAGACAAAATGATAGGTTATCCGTGGATTAGATACGTGCATTAACACTTGGAGTAGGCAAGATACGTTCCCCCCTGCCCCCCCCCCGTGCAAACATCAATTTTCGCCTTTGGTCCCCATCCGATTTGTAAATGCTGCAGGTGGTAAGTGATCCTGTATTGTGTTCTTAGATCCCCCCCCACAAAAAAAATATATATTACCAGCCACCACTGCGGCAGCCCATGTACTTGCATTTTTTTTTTGCCGTTATCTCGAGATTATCTAGTTATTTTGAGATGACAAGTCTCATTTTTTCGTGATATGCCGTTATCTCGAGATAATTATTTCGCTATTTCGAGTAAACAAATCTTGTTTTCTCAAGATAAAGAGAATATTTAGCTGCCTTTGCTCCCCATCGCGTTTTAAGAGCACTTGCAGCTTATGTTCGGTTCACTTCACATCGATAACTACGGGTTGCCCTGTATGTCTGCCAATGTGTGTCTCGAGTATAGCACGTTTCACTTAGTGGAATAACCCCCAAGGATTCAGACAGTTTGTTTGCATTTGAATGTGGGTGTGAAGATTTGTTTATATCAAATTACAGTATTTTTTTAATTAACATTTTCACGTGTTGTGTAAATTGATATGACATATAGCAATTTAGGAACAGGACATGATTTGCACTTCCCGGTAAAACACTACACGGGAACGACACATTTATTTTAACGTTAAATACACGGATGCACACATTAAACAACACAGGTATGCCTGCATATATGAGCAAGGTACGAGGAACCTGTGGCGTCACACTATGTTTATCAGGGGCGTCGTTAGGCCTATTTTTTTTCGGGGGAGGGCTGGGGACTTCAGCCCCTCCCTAAAATGCTTTAAGCCCCCCCCCCAAATAAATGTGTATTTACTGGCTTAAGTCATTGATAGTTTACCATCGACCCCCCCCCCCGCCCCCCCAGTAAAGACTCACCCCCCTCATCCATTCATCTCTAACTACCCCCCTGATATTTCTCCCCCAAAAGCTACACCCCCCACCCCAAAATAATGGGGTTTGCGTCTTTTTATCACCAGCCGCCACTGCCAGCATCATTAACATGGAACTAAAATCGACCTCCGTTTTCCCTTTTTACCAGATTGATAGTTCAATGAAGAATTTAGTTGGGGCTTAATTTCAACAAAAACCTGTCGATAGTACCGAAAAAGTGACAGTGATTGTCGCATAACTCCCTCTAGTGGATTGTGTCAGAAAAGTTCTGGTCCAACGCCAATATATTGTGAAATTAAATTTTCTGATTACTTGTTTACTTTTTTTTACCTGAATGTTGAAGCAAACAGTTCAATTTTGTTATTAATTAATCGGTTTTTTTTCTCTCTGTGGCATGAATATAATTAATGGACTAAACAGAATGCATAATGAAGGAGTTTTTTCCTCTCGTGGTGATGGCATTTATCCATTCAGAGAAAGCCCTGATCAGTGCTGACTAAAGGAAAAAACTTTTCAGTGTTCAGTCCAAATTATGCAAGAGATTTATATCACACTGATTCAGCATGTAGGATGCGTCAAAGTCGCTAAAACCAACAGGGAACGCAAGCCAACACCTAAGGGAAATCAAAACAATCAGCTTGGTTTCCATAATTAGCTGACGAGGGCGAATGCAGTGCAAAAATGTAAAATGCATGCATCCGATACTACAGCAGTATGTTAATAGTTCGCATAATAAATACAAATATTCCAAAATCCACCTTATCCGTCATTTCTCAGGTGATCTGTGGCATGGTTATTAAGGTAGGGTACACTGTCTGTTAGACACCAGTTTGCTGCGAGTTCCTCAACAGCTAGAGCAGATTCCCTTTGGCATGAAATTCGCCCCCCCCCCATTTCATTGGCTCTAAATAATACTGATCAAAGAATCTCAAAACCCCAAACACAGGTAGCCTACATAGAGTACCTATCTTAGTTACTCCCAGAATTGTATGTATCTACACAAGTCCTGACATTTCCATGCGTGCAGTACCTGTCAAAGATCATGCAGCACCCTAGCTAAGCTATACCGCCAACACCCCCATCCGAGATGAAGGCCGCATCCGAAATCGCATACTTGTCTGCTATATAGTAGGCAAAATAAAGTATATGAATTGAGCAGTATGTATGAATCCTTAGTATAATGATGATACAGTGATTGAATGGTACCTGGAAGACATGCTACTTGTGTGCAACGAATGGACGCTACAGCCATCCCACAAGGCCACTGGAACAGTGAAGAATGTTGTTTGCTCCTAAATCTTTGTCAAGATGGCGGAGGAAGTTTACACAGTATGGACAGAAGTACAGCTACTGACAGCCACATCCGGACCCACGTTATTCCTTGGTCAGTAAAGCGCGACACAGATTCACGATAAAAGTTGCTGATGGTAAAAATTGTGCCGATATGTCCATGGGCTATATTTTGAAACCACACAGTCCGCAACCCACTGATAATGGTCTTGCAATCTACCAGTTAAGAACCACTGGTCAGCTGGGTCGACCAGCACAGTCTGTTTGTTGGCTTGGTGGCTCGTTTAGAGTTAGTGCCCTAACAGATGCCTTTGCTAACTGGTTAAAGCTCTCCGACGCAATCATGGGCAAATCGTCCAACACAGACTTTCACATGTAAGGCCGAGTGATGGAAATGTATTGCCTTTTGTTCCAGGAGTGTAAATCTTTGGCCCCAAGGCGTTTCAATTCTGATTACCTAGGGAATGATTCAGTGCATCAGAAATCTTTCATTTCTATCACGATTCTATAAATCAATTATCTGAATATTTTGACAACCTAAATTCAGACCTTTGCTGAAAAAAATTCACACATATTACCATGGTAACAAAAGTACACACTATTAATGTAATACAAAGAAAGCAAAATCTCAGAAGATTAGTTTTTATTTTTATTATTAAACAGGGAGATTAAGCCAGTGTAAAACTGTCAGAAGGCTGACTACTCTCGTGTACAGGAAACCAGGGGTGCTGTAAAGGGGGGGGGGGGGGGGGGGGGGTAAACGATGACGATTCTCGGGGCCCATGACTGAGAGGGGGCCCAGAGAAGCCCCCAATAAAATTGTGGTGCTGATGGTAAAAATTAGTTGGGGGCCCTGTCAAGATTCTTTTCATGGGGCCCAAAATCCTTAGCAGCGCCCCTGCAGGAAACTCTTGCATACAGGCAGCACGGAACGTGAGAGTGCTCAAACCTGGACGTGGGAAATTCTTTGTTTTACCCCGAAAATCAATTCTGACTTTATGGATTGGTGCATTGCATCGTCGCAGTATTAATTCATCACCATGCATCCATGCACTCCTACTATTAAATTTTTCTTTCCGTTAGAAGCATACAAGGCATCTTAGAAGTTGTGATGAGAATTTGTGGTAATGTTTTCATTGGTCTCTGTGGTTTTCCTCATTATACCAGTAATGCTTTCTTTGTTGTGCTGTGGAATTTTAAATTCTAATCAAAGAAGAGATTGCTTCCTAAAGACAATGTTAGGTCTGCACTAAGGATGTATCTGATAAGGAGGTATCAATTCCTTCAGTCTGAACATTTGATTTTAAGAATCGTTTCTAATGATAAAATATCGGCACCAAATATCGGGATCGGTATTGGCGATACCAATCGAGTACCATACATTTGGTACATTGAATACATCAAGTACCTTAGATATGGTTGGGCTATTTATTGGATGACATGAAAACAGCTACAGTAAATGCACTTGGTTTCAGTCATATCCAGTGTGCAATATGCATATTAACGGAAAAGTGCAGAGTGTATTGAAAAAAGTAAAATAAAATGAAGAGATTAGAAGGAAATAGTGGAATATATTTTACGATGATATCTTTTTTGTATAAACACATGCAGAGCAAGACATCGTAACCGTAAATATCGTGTGATTTAGGAAATTATGGTGTTTCATTTCTTAAATTTTGTGAGTACAGTTGCCCCCACTGGACCCAGCACTGGTGCGAAAACGCCGGATGGAAAGGTACCCCCCAGCAAAGGGGGCAGGCTTTGAACCTTCCCACCAAGGCTCTGTGTCATACAGAATTATACATGGGCTATGTCATTCACATTAGCTATGTCTGTATCCCATTCTTATAAAGCACATTTTTCATGCTCCTTTTCTTATAAAGTCCGTATTTTCCATTTTAACACTCTAGATAATCTGATTCCGTTTCACAGTTTGTTCAGTCCAGTTTTTTGTGACATCTTGAATGATGAATTACGAATACAGATAGGGTGAATCTGGACCGCTGCTGCAGACCATTTACTATCCAGGGATAAGAGTAGATCAGAGACTCGAGCTTCCGCCTCACAGTTTGTTGGATCGTTTCCTGGGAGACTCACCTATATATCTCACAGAAGCCTTTTCTGTTCATGACATGCCTGATTAATTCGACTGGTCAACAATGATTTCGACGCTGAACAGCAAAACAGTTTCTTTCATGTACTTTTTTGCTGATTTTACAAATACACTTATAATTTTGTTATCACTTATGTTTTCTGGGTGATGTCTTATGCTATATTAATAGATATTAATTCATTATTTATAATGATTTAATTTGGTAAAAATTATTTCAATTCTGTTTGAATACATTTATAAGATGTTACAGAAAGGTGTAAAGCACAAGTTGGTTGTACCAGAGTTTACAGCCTGCAATACATTTGCACATGTTGAGGAAGGTTTGGACGCCCCCCCCCCGCAACCTTGAATAGGATAAGCGGTTGCAGGAAATGGATGGATGGATGTTGAGACAGGGTCCTGCTCTCTCTCTCTGACCTGCCAGTTGCTGATCAGTTTTCAAATATGCTGACTGATTCTGCCGGACCCTTAAGCGTGATGTTCTGAGGCCAAGGTCATCGGAAAATCATACAGTTCTCTACCTTTTATATGAGTCACTTCCGCCAGCATGCTGTTAAATATTACAAGGATTTCACAGGATTTAACAGTATTTCTTCCACAATAAATTTCCATATCCCTAAAAGTACTGTAAATGTACTACAATTTAGAGAAATTTCAGTAATAAAACAGCATTTTACTGGGAAATTTCAATTGTGCTGAGTTGGATTGAATTGTGGGATAGCAATCGCAACAAGTAACACTTAGCGCCTACTCGCCTAGTATACGTCGTCAGCTTTGGTAAGTAATTCAGTGTATGAGTGTCTGAAGTAATTATTTTCTAAGTTTCTAATTAATATGATATGTATTTTTTTCTGAGAATATGCAGATCCCACCAGGATTATTAAAGCGATTGTATGCACGGTGAAAACATGCATTGTCAAGGTAAAGTGTTATGCTATGTCTGTGAAATATTTATAACGAAAACTTCCTATCTAAATACATAATTTAAATTTCTTCACAGTAACGTTTTGGGAATAATCAGAAGACTGAACCCATGAAATAATTTGTACTCAGATAAGTTCATTGTTTTATTTTAAGTGTGAAACATCTAAGTTAATACATCTTAAAGTTTATGTCTTGCATGCTTATATTTGTATATCGCTAACTGGAAGTTATCGTTATCGGTAGCTTTTAGATAGTTTATGAAATTAACCTACTATGTTGTAATATGAAATAAAATGAGTATGTCACAGTGATATGATACATAGGCAACGTACAGAAGGTAAGCCCGCACGATTTTTTTTCAGACTGTGCTGCAGAGCAATGACGACTCTCGCCTCATCGGGAGAAAATAAACTGCACCTCAGTCACCGTCATTAAAGAGCCCAAGAATGACGTCATGCTTGATGTCGACGCAAGTCCTTTTTTCAGCATTGCTAGTTGATAGGTAATCGGTTGAAAGATAAAAAATTAAGTTTATTCACTCTAGGACAGGGATCCCTTTACCTTTGAAAATGTTGGAGAAGGTTTGTATTTAAGAAGAAATAAATATATGTAAAGGATCCATCTTTTTTAGAAAATATATTTATTCTTTATATAGGTTCTTGTTAGTTTTCCAGTATGGCACCCAAGATTGCATATTTCCAAGATTCCCCCCTGTAGACCTAGAACAATATATGGAACACTTATGTTCAAAGTAGAATAACAGGTTAATGAGGCCACAGAACTGTTTTATGTGCACCCTGTACAATCTAAGCTGCTTAAGACTTGTGTTATATGCTCTGCTTTTACAGCCATCGTTCACAGTTGATGACGTCAAAAATACATTGACGCTGCCAAACACAGATCCCCTTTGATTGGTCAAGGTGACGTTGACACGTCTCCACAGCGTGCCTTCCATTGTCACATAATCATCGCAAACTGTGTTTTAATACACAAATACACTTTGTCATCATGTCAGCTCACTGCAGAACAAGCAGAGACACAAACACGGTAACCTCAAGAACCCGTTGTGACTTGGGTACGAAGGATGCAGGACCAAGATTCACGGCAAAAAAAACGGGTTTATTACAAAAGGGATCAACATGAACCCACCCCCGATATATGTGTTAATCACGGCTTTGGTTCCCCTCATTGTTAATTCCATGGCTACGGACTTGGAAGAGATTTATAGTGATAGGCTGTTTGCCGCAGAACAGAGGCGTTTAAGCAATACTGAGCTTTCTTCCGGATTGATTGCTTTGTGGAAATTATTATTATTAATTTAAAAATAATTATCAAAAACGATGTATAATTACACCTCTTGAATATTCATGACAGCTGTGAACCTTGTGGCGTGTAAAAAGCCAGTGTAATGAAATTTAGATAAAAGCTTCCATATCTCATTTGTTTGGACTGTATCCAGGTATCCTGCTGCACTGCTGAGACAGGGAGATGAAGATATGTAAATATAGAAACAATCGATTCAGAAGATATATGAGGAAAAATAAATTGGCTTTTCTATTTCCCACCGGGCTGTCGGACAGCACCCTGTTGCTCTTTACGTAAAGAGTCCGTTTTGCTCTGTTGCAAACGCTCCTCTGCACTCCGAGCCGCACTGCAGCCAATCTGCTGAAATCGGTGCGACTCTCACAGCAGGAAATTGGCCGCTGACCAGCCCCTGACATGTCTCCAGGAGGTGCTGATGGAGCAGCCGGATCGGATAAGCGGACCGTAAATCTGCGCCGGCGCCTTGGCAGCGGCGTCCCGCTGCTCCCCGTAATCGCGGCGGAGCCGTACAGGAGAAGCCGGGGAAATGAGTATTTATCACCGCGGCTCCCTGTGCTCTTCCCGTAATGCCTCCATTTAGCGCTAACCGCCTCCTCTTTGTTTTTGCATTATCTCTTTAAATTTAGCGGCCGTGCAAAACTCTCCCTGTCAAGGACAAGTGTACAGCGTGTGCAGTATTAGGCAACGTGCCGTTATCTGATAAAATCTAGATGAAACGTTTTAGAGGGATAAATCAAAGTACACTGTTTTATGGCCGCGATGGTGTATCGTTATGCCTGCGAATATGACTTTTCTTTGTTTCCGTGTTATTTTTTGCACAAGATGGATGCTCAAAGATGAACGCATCCATCCATCAGCATATCGAGTACAAAGTCATAAAACACCATTGGTCCCTGAGCAAGGCCTCTAATCCCCAGTTATGGGAGTGCTGCTTGTGGGCTAACCCTTGGGTGATATAGTGCAATCACAGGATGGGAATTGAAGTTGAACTCATGGATACCTAGATGGGGGTCAGAATTAGCAGTTGCTCAGTTGGGATGCAGAGTCTGGAAGAACAGACTCACAAAGGGACTGGGGGGAACCTCACACACTCAGGGGGACCTGGAACCAAAAAATGCCTGGTGGTCTAGCATAGGAAGACAAGCCTCACTCCAATAAATCCCACTTACACCCTTATATACTAACCATAATCAAGACTAAAAAGACAAAGCTTCACAAGTTTGATCAGACCTGGAGTGTAGTATCTGCAGGTAATCTGCGCTCCCCCCTAGATAATTGAGTGATTTAGTGATTAAGTGTAATTGTTGACATACCACAGTGCACAACAACGAAATGTGTTCTTTGCATTTATCCCATATACATGTGACAAATCAGGGGGCAGCTAACTCAGCCCCCGGGGAGCAGTGCTTGGGGGCGGTACCTTGCTCAGGGTACCTCAGTGGTACCTTGTTGTTCAGGGATTCAAACCTGCAATCTTTCAATTACAAGTGCGCATCCCTATTCCATCACTGTCCCGCTTGGTAGATGGGTTTTTTTTTAGCCTTTGGGTGACGATACACAGGACAACTTTTGCAACAATGTTTCTGACCAATGTTGCTAGGGCATGTTCCCACTGATATTGCGCAGGAGATTTCTATTTGAAAAACTTTTCTTGGGAACTTTTCGTGCTCACCCCAATCCAGAGGACTCCTGGTTTGCAATTGTCTGGCAACATTGCTCAAACAGTTGCTCTGTGAATGGTGAATCGCCACCTTTATTCTTCATTTCTGGGGCAGCTCAGTGCTTTGCACCTCCAAGATTGTCTGCTCAAATCCTGCTCTGGGTTCGAGTGTTTCTTCTTGTGTTATTTCGGTTGCCTCTGGGTACTGCGTTGCCTGCAGTGTGTGTCTGCTCTGTGAAGAATTGCCGTCCTTTCCGGAAAACTGATAGATATACTAGAATATTTTTTGCAGAGACAGTTGGCTGTTTCTGCGTTATGCCTGATAAATTGCTGGTTGGCAATGAATATAATAATAATAATATAAATAGGGAATACAGTATCAATCAAACACTGACCACACAAGTCGACTCAGCTCTCGCAAAGATACCCTGACAGTTTTGCTGTGTTTACATGCTTTCGTTTTATCTGACGTTTATTTGACTTTACGCAAGCGAGATGTGACTGGCGCTGTCGCCGTGACATGCGCTGTGAGTTTAAGATGGGACATGGACAGTGAAGCCTCTGCTTCAGACAGTAAGGAAACGTGGGTGGGTTGGGGGTGCAGAAATGAGCAGGCAGAGACTGCTGAGGCAGGCACTCAGCACTGATTCACAGGGCAGCATCAATCGCTTTTGATTTTGGCCAAGGTTGGTGCAGTGCCTCCCCCCCACTCATTGTCACTGCAGAGAAATGGGGGATCAAAACAGGAACACTATAACATCAGTGGCTACAGGGGGTGGGGGGGGGGGGGGGTGTAGGCTGTAGGTTGAAGGCAGCTGGAGACTGAAAAGCCTGCAGATGTAAATGTAGGCTTTGGATGTATGTAAATAACACTGTGCTTGAATTTCACTGCTTCCAAATTTAGGGCATCTGGGAATGTGGAAATGCATATTTCAAGTGCTATTCGGTCATATGGTGGCTCTTCGATGGACACTGTTTTATCACTCTGAGATCTTTGTGTGAAATCAGGTCTAAATCTATCAAACTGTTGAAAAGGCCTTTAGTGACCATCGGGGCCTTGTTTCCATTCGGCTGTGTGCAGTGCATTACTGAACTACAACAAAGCTAAGAGCAGGACAATTAAACACAATGATCCATTTATCTGTTTTCCGAAACTGCTTATCCAGTGCAGGGTATGATTAACTTGGAACCCATCCAAGCACCGAAAGTAGGGGAGGACCATTGATGGGATACCAGAGTATACACACACACACACACACACACACACACACACACACACACACATACACACACACAGAGTTTAGGAACAACAATTCTCCAACTGCAGTTAACCTGATGTGGATACTTGATGTTACAGTGCTATTACTTAACCACCGTGTGCTTTAAAATGCAATGAAATCCAATAAAAACACTGAAGGTAACATCTAAATATGCAACACAAGACATATTTAAACGACCTGTAAGTCACCAGAGGTGGGAACAAATCACTGACTTTCAAGTTATAAGTAAGTCTCAAGTCTTACCACTCAAGTCCCAAGTCAAAACAAGTTTCGAGTCAAGACAGTCAAACACCAAGTTAAGTCCCAAGATAGCAGACCAAAGTCTCAAGTTCTAGCCTACAAGTCCTAAACAAGTCTGAATACAATCCTTTTTTCTAATTCAATGTCACAAAGTTATTATAGTACATAACTTAAATAGACCTAAATTTGAAAAAAATCAAGAACATGAGAAGATTCTTAGACATGCCTGTTTGGAGACCTTCTAGACAAGAAGAACAGACCAGAGCAGTGATCATTACCCCCTATTGTCTTTGGAAAATGCATTAACGTTTGACTGAGACTGCAGGGCTTATTTGTTATTGTCATGATATAACTGTGACTGTGGGGGTTTTGCCCTGTAATTTTCACTGAAATGTTTAAAATAATATTTCACTTTGCGTTCTGAATGTCACAGTAGTGATTTCGGTGAGTCGCCAGATGCCCTAATTGACTCTGGGTAGATGATTGGTTCATTCTACTTTAGATTTTCTGAAATAGAAGCTATTTTTTCATTCTGCCTGTCTTCTAAACATAGCCGGAAGTCAGCAAAGGCAGAAATTATAGCCTTTTGATCAGGAGGGATTATTGAATTCCTCCTCATTTAATAGATAAGCCCTGTAATTAGCTCTGGAGTGGATTTTGGTCTCTGCACTGCAGTAGTGGTGACGATTGCTGGCGTTTTACTGTACAGCGCGTGATAGATGAGGGACTGAAACTCGGAACTCACCTTGCAGCCGTTTTCGTGATGAGAAATGAGCTGTGTTTGCGGCGAACGTCCCTTTGTGCCCGCAGGAATACACATACGTGTCTCTAAAGCATCCTTCCCAAGAGCATTTTCTCGGAGGAGAGAACAGAAATTTTGAAAAATCGCTTGTTTGAGATGTGGCACTTATTACGGTATGTGTTGTTATTCCCATATGTGAGACCAAACGGCTCAGTCAGCCGCAAACCACTTTTGTCTGCTTCCCCCTCATGAAGTAAGAGCCTTCAATAAACGAAAGCAATTTCCAAAAATCTCTAAGGTTATGAAAACATATGAAAACACCTCGTTTCCATGGCCGGCGGCCCGGTGCCAACATTTGGATCTCTGTCAGTTTCTCAGGAGAAATATTTCAGTTGGTTTATTAAGCAGAAGTGACAACTTTTAAGGTTTCGCTCGGCTGTTTGTTTGTAAGTTGCAGTGGTGCCAGCACACAGATTAAAACAAACAAGCAAAGAAATAATCTACCTTGAAGCGTGCTTGGCAGACAAAGTAATGCTGGGCTGAAGGCAAATACCGGCGATGTGGAATTACTTAATTTGGACTAAGATGCTGGTGTTGGCTGATTAGGGAACGGAGGATCTCTGTTGGCTCGTCAGCCTTCGGCCTTATCAAGGCATTTAAACCAAACGAATAAGCCGCCAGCTTTTTTCAAGGAACGTTGCGATTTGTCAAACAAAAGACAAGTTCGACTGTACTCACAGACGACGGCAAACACTCATCGAAACAAACGTAAAAACAAGACGTGAGTCGGCCATCTTTGCTGAAAAGCCGAGATTGAGAGAGAAGTCATTCGAACCTTCTACACCGAATCCGATGCTACAATTTATCTCGTAACTAACGTCTGACAATTTACGTCAATTTCAAGTACTTTTTAAATGAAAGCAGATAAAGTGAATAGAAATAGACATTTTAAATTTAGCTTTTATTTTTCCATTTTTGTTTCTGCTGATATTTTTTTTTGCTGGATTTTTTTTTTAACCGATGACAAAGTCTCAAACAACACAAAAACACCGGCACATGCCTCACCAACCTGTAAGACCTTATAGAATCTCCATTATACATGCCAGACGGATTTTAACCTGGGCAGGTGGCATCCTGTCATGATCGATACGCTTTCATTACCTAAATTACACAGAGAACACAGCGCTTCACTAAATTCATTTGCAAGTGAAAATACTGTCTGCACTCACGACGTCTGTGACAGTGCGGGGCATGTTTCAATTATGTAACCAGAATAAATGGGAAAATCTTTATTATCTCTAGGGATCTGATGGGAATTCTCAAAACCGTAATCGCAAACTGTGTACATTAACTGATAGGCACAAATCACACCACAGGGAATCATGGAAGTGGACAATCTCTACAAAGAGCCAATTAGGGGTTTGAAAATAGGTGAGGTGGGATTGGTCACCTTAGAGATCATAAACAAAGGAAGGATCGATAATACCTACAGACTGGTTTGAACTAGTTTAGACCTCTAAGGCATGGACTGGTTGACCTCCTCTGGGTTCTCAGGTGAAAATCAAGGTTTTCCGACTTTTGAAGTGTATGACGCCAGTTGATTGAAAGACGTTTTACATATTAGAAAGTGATATATTGTTTTCCAAACAGAATTTTGAATGTGCAAAAATATTCAGTTTTTAAAATGAGTTGATCTTCACCTTCAAGAGTGGTTAGGTATTTGCTGTATTGGGGAGGTTATGGGATAGACATTGGACCACTGTGATCCTGTGCAAGACAAGTGGGTATATAAGATGAATGGATGGATGGACAATCAGCATAAACAGGCAAACCTTTGAGATCTTTGAGAATATTCCGAGAATTTGATTTTTGACCCCTCTAGCTTCCTGTACTTCCTCCTGTCAGTCTGTCACTATAGCAACCAGAACGTTCTCTTCCCTCTTCTTTCTCCATTGACACATGCAGCGTGAACATCCTCTTCACACAGAGGAAGCCTGGAGACAGCCTGGCTATCTTTTGGATGCTCCTTCCAGGTTCTTCTCCCGATTTCGTGCAATTTTGTCGTTATCATTTTGCATTTTTTTGTGTGGGAAGAGACCAAGAAATTAATCTTCACAAATTATGCAAAATGCTGAAAACTGTTACATTGATCGCTTTGACGCTGACAGACTGATGCCCTGTTACATTGGTCTGACTGAAGTTGGCAGAATGATGCCCTGTCACATTGATCTGACTGAAATTGGCACAATGATGCCCTGTTACATTGATCTGACTGAAGTTGGCAGAATGATGCCCTGTTACATTTTTCTGATTGAAATTGGCAGAATGGTGCCCTGTTACACTGGTCAGCTTGAAGCTCAATGATGTCTGTCCTGCTCCACGAGTCAGTGGTCTGTCCCACAGTACGAAACAAACATATATAAACATAAATGTGAAAAATACACAGCATATACCAGGACAGCCAATTAATATGTGTGTGTATCACAATACAAACAACCAGAAATTTTCAGTAAAAAATCCATTTAAAGTGTAATGAATTGGAACCCAAATTATAGTTCTAAAAGCTGTTCTAAATTAAAATGTTTATTGACCAGCAGTCTCATTGGGTGCTTTTTAATTAGTAGCACCTTTGCAATAACATAAAACACCCAAACATTTGTGTTTTTCTGTAACTGCCCCCCCAGGAATGAAATAGCAAATTGGCAAGAATAGAACTGAATGAGTCAATCAGAAAAATTATGACACTTAATAAAAAGAAAATGTCTGTGCTGAAGATATGTGGAAGTATGCTAAGCATTGCTTGTCAATGGACTTTTGTTATGAAAGCAAGTCCCAAGACTTTCTGAGCAGGGTGTGTGTGTGTGTGTGTGTATATATATTATATACAGGGTGTCCATAAAGTCTCTATACAATTTCAAAAATGTATTACAAAGGCAATTGATGAGATACCTTCATCAGATTTGTTCTATGTACTTTGTGGTTATCAAAGTTTTTAATCACATTGCAAACAAAGGTACAGGACGTCACTAATCTAAAGCAGAGGATCACTGATGCCACTGCCACCAATGATGAGGCTACGCTGCAGCGAACATGGCAAGGAATCGAGTATCGAGTTCATGCAACTAATGATGCCCATATAGAGGTGTATTAAATGAGGCAAAAAAACCCTAAATATATACGTCTCATTTTGTAATAATTTCCACATATCTGTCGTTTCATTTGCCTTTGAAATTGTAAAGAGAGTTCATTGACACCCTGTATATATATATATGGGCAAGAAGGTGTGCTTGATGAGAGTGCAGGCATACAGCCTTTGGGGGTTGGGGCGTTTATTTAGGGTTGTGGTGATGAAGGGGCTCTTCCTCCGAGCCAGCGGGGGCTTCCGGCAGCACGGACGCGGTGACTGGGGAGGCAGCGGTCGTCCCCAGGGACACGTGCAGCTTACTCCCTCTCTCCTCCCCCTCGTCCGGGAAAGGCAGCACCACCCCCCAGCCGAGGCAATTAGGGGCCACCAGCCGCGTCCCATTAGCGCCCCTCATAGGTGCTTTCCGGGACGGCTGTGAGGAGCTCGTTGACGCTCATTGGTGTGGGGGGTGCAGAATAACGCCTGCTGGTCTTACTGCCAATTCTTGCTAGGCTGTTACATCATATATCCACACACACACACACACACACACACACAAAGTTAATATTCTCCTGTCACTGTGGGGACCGTCCATTCATTTCTATGGCCATAACCCTAATCCCAACAATGACGACCTTAACCCCAAGTAACCAATGACAATTCAAGTCTTTTGGTATTTTTAGTTTATTGATTGCAGCCACAGATTTTCATAAAAATAAATTTCCCCTTGTCAGAATAACAAGTTTGTATTACATTTTGGGGAGATTTGGTCCCCATGATGTAATACACACACACACACACACACACACACACACACACACACACACACACACAGTGACAGTGAAGTTTGTAATAGACACATCTACTCATAGAACATTATACATCGTATATTTTTAATTCTTTAAGCCCCCCTGTGTCTCACTGACAGCCCCTGTTCACACATGAAGTATCTCCCAGTGATGTTTTTCCACCAGACTTGAAGGACTTTGTATACATGCAGACCGTTTGCCAGCTGCTTATTCATCCAGCTCTTCGCAAATCCCTCGTTCTTCTTCTTTGCTCTTACGCAGCCTTGGGTCAGTCTTCCGTCGGAAAGCAAATGATGGTCCAGCGGAGTTCAAACCCGGCGGGGTGGACACGCCTCTGCAGAACTGCGCCGTCGTCCGGCTCCTTCCGTGTGCCTCCAGTTCTAAGCAGTTTGCCAACCGTTTCACAAGGAGCGCAGCTCCACATAATTACACCCCCCCTCTCCCACACTGGAAGGATTCAGTCATCATCTACAAACCTTCTCTGCATCTCACAAAGACTCAGTGCTTGGAAGAAAACTCACAGGTTTGGACTAGTATCTGACCACGGGATAGAATTCCACTGGCCTGATGTCTACGGCTTATGTTTCTTGGCCGAAGCAAGTCTCTTCCTCTTATTTGTCTCCTTTAGTAACTATTTGTCTGCAAAGCATTTATTTGGACTGTTATCTGAGGTGCAGCTGATTGGCCAGTTTTGAGGCTGGTGCCTCTAGCAATCTTTTCCTCTACAACAGCGGCTCGTGGTCTATCTTTAGTGGTGGTCCTCATGGGAGTTAGTTTCCATCGTAGCGCTCGGTGAAACATTTAAAGTCCTTCATATTTTGTAGATTAATTGACCTTTACTTCTTAAAGTAGTGACGGACTGGCATTTATCTTGGCTAAACTAAGCTGAATTTTTCTTGGCGTATTACGGACTCTTTCGAGCAGAATTAATGGCCTTCTATCAAATGGGGCTATTTAAACTCACTCAGCCTTCTCACAACACGATTTAGTTCACTTATACACATTAATGGGAAGAGAAATTCCACACTTTAACCTCAGGAGAGGCAAACCTGTTAACTCGGATAATATAATGACTATATTCCAACATGTTTTAAGTCTCGGAAGGTCTACTTGAATTCTTGGGGGGGGGGGGGGGGATTAAAAAAGTATTTAATTTGTTTAATGCACAAGCATGAACTTTATTTGTTTTAGAAACACATTTCAGGTATTGAAACAAAATTTCTTTAAGATGCGGCAAAAAAACGTACATTACATTTATGTGTGACTACAATTTTGGTTGGTACTATATGTGTACACACACAGACATATGTATATATAACGAAATGTATATAACGATAAAAATTATGTCCCAGAGGTGCTGCTAGAGGTTTCGGGCCCCTGAAAACATAGGATATTGGCCCCCCAACCCAGATCATTCCAATTCGTTATGGTCCCCGTCACTCGGGGTATATTAGAGTCATCCTAACTCCTCCACCAGCACCCCCCCACCCCACCACCCCAATGCGCTTTACAGCATCCTAGTCTAAAGTGCATTTCAGAACTTTAAATAAGTTTGTATTCAGTGCTGCACTGAAAGACCTTGCTTTGGCCGCACTGTCACACACACGTCATTGACACCTGGTCACTCCAGCATCAGTTCCCGTTTCCACTTTGTTACTCTGTCCCTTCAATCATTAGAGCCCTACGGGCAGCGTCGCGTCCAATTTAATTCAGACGTGAAAAAAAAGGAGCAGAAATTTGTCATTCATTGATCGGTCGCATCACTGTGCAGATACAGCAGTTTCTGCATGGGCTCTTAATGAGATCAGAGTGCAGATTTGTGCAGGCAGGCGGGTGTGGGGGCCGGGGGGGGGGGGGTGGCGGTCTCTGTCTGCCAGACTTTCTGATCTCGCTTGGGTGTTGTCAGAAAGTGCTGCATTGCTGTTCAGCGGCAGTGCCCTTGTCCGGGAGCAGGGAAGGACGTGTTCTACATCGCCGCCCTCCTGCCATCAGCTTGGCACTACATCGCGCGGTTATCCCATCTGGCTCCGCCCACACAGCGAAGTTCACTTTCGTCTGAAGTGTGAAAACTACGGAGAAATTTCAGTGGACGGAGGGACTGATCTTCTTTTCAGAAATATCAGCAAGCATGACTGTCACGTCGTGTTGGCCGAGAAAAAAAATGTTTGGCATCACATGCCTGGATGTTTCGAAAATGACTGAGGCGATTTGTCTGGGGTTTGTGTACAAATTGCAGGCAGTGTGAGTCCAGTCTATTCCAGTCAGCCTCAGCGGTTCCTGGAGACCAATTAAAACACTGTTTATCTTCAATTAATTAGACGACACTTAGAGCTCCTGTTTCTTCCTCAAAGCTTGTCACGCATAATAATTACATCCTTAATTTTTCCGGTGCACATCTATTCAGCAGGAAACACTGTCAGAATCCTTTAGGGAGATTCAGAGTCAGGATCACGGGGGGAGACAATGACAGTCATAAATAATGACGAATATGCAACACCGTGGTCACATGATGACCATACAGTACCAATCAAAAGTTTAGACACGCCTACTACCTTGCTGAAAAAACCAGCATAGACCAGCATAGCTGGTTACCAGAATGAACACCTTAATGCATTACAGTTACACCAGCGTATGTTGTGTATGTAATAATCTCAGGTGTTTCTCAATATGTGTACTTGGCTCGTGAACCTGTTTTATGCCATCTTCCATCGCCGAAGACAAGTGCCAATGCCAAGAACACAAGTGCACGAGAGCGGTAAAAATCCTCGGATGTTGTTCTTCCCCTGCCCGGAATATCAAGGATACATCGGCTGCATCCTCGCTGAACAAGAGCAATCCCATGATTCATTGTACCTCAAGTTTTTTGGAGGTAAGTTAGGGAGGCCGGTCTTGCCCAGCCCACAAGTGCGATCTTTGTGCTCTTGGTATTGAGAAACACCCCTAATATAAACCCATGACTGGTATGTCTGGCCTCAAGAGGAAACGTCGTATTCAAAACTGCTGTAGAAGGAAACCGCAAGAAGACAGTGGGATCCTATGCACAGCTGCATGCTGGGACATCACACCTATGCACAGCTGCATGCTGGGACATCACACCTATGCACAGCTGCATGCTGGGATATCATTCCTATGCACAGCTGCATGCTGGGATATCATTCCTATGCACAGCTGCATGCTGGGACATCACACCTATGCACAGCTGCATGCTGGGATATCATTCCTATGCACAGCTGCATGCTGGGACATCAGGGTACCGTGTTAAGAGTCATCTCTCCAAACACTATTCCCCCCTCTGTCATCTCATTATTCCAGGTCCTTTGCCTGGTCTTGAACTTCCATTCCCTCTCTGGTATTTGATTGTCTCCTGCTTACCTGCCCCCCCCCCCCCCCCCTAGTTACGGCGACCACATAATCCATCTCAGGGAGAACACATTGAGCTAGGATAGTAGCTGCGTGCTGATTGGTCATCCTCCTATGATCATGCATGTGTCACTAATGTTAATGTGAAACAGCTGGATGAGTCTTTCAGTCAAGGAAACAAGCCAGTCAAAGCACAAGAAGAGCTGAACTATTTAGCCAAACACTTTCAGTTTTAAGGTAGTTTGTAAAACTTGAAGCAGCTCATAGTGTCCAGGATGACATAGATTATGTGGTCACCCCACTCCTAGTTACTGCACCCTGACAACTTCCCCCTTGTCTCTTGCCACAGTCCTTGTTATTTTTGCTTAAATCACCGTTCCCGGGGAATACTCAGGATCGCCAGCAGAGGGGGACAGAGGGCACACCCAAGTCCTCCAGAAGCCTCACCCCACCCATCTAGAATGCTTCAAATGATCAGGACTGGTCACTGTTACATTGGGTTCACCTGTTCCTGGTCACGAAGCTGCTTTGGTAACTGAAGGCTGTGCCTTGGTCTGTATATCTTTTCAGTTTGCTGGTAGTTATTGTCTGTTTTATCACCTCATGAAGTGTATTGTTTCTGGATTTACTCAATTCTTTCTGGTTGCCTCGGTTACTAGTGCTCCACTGTGACGCTCCTCTACCTTGCTGGGTCTTGGTGACGGCTACATGCTAGGGGCCAGTTCTGATCTTGGAGCTCCCATCAAGTGGTTGCCTGTAGGTAAGCGTGTGTGGTGGGTCAGTGCTCAAAACAGGACTGAAAATACTTGGGGAGGAAAACATCAGTAACTTCTGGTTTAGTTCTGACTTAGTATCAGATTAATTTAATCTTGTACTAAATCAAAAATGAGAATACACCAGGCTGGTAAATCCAGCAGGATTTGCTGATGTCTTCCTTGTACCCAACTCCTGTTTGGCTCGTGTTCCACCAATCTGTTGGCCAGTCTAAGATAAATTAGACATTCTGTTAGACCTGTAAGGCTGTGACCCTATAACGCCTCGGTCATGGATGTCTGTAATGGGAATTCAGATTGCCATTGACGTTGTTCAGAGTGCTTGGGTTCTGTTTGTGTCATTACCGGGCGAAACGAACAAGCAAACGATGCTTATCCGGAGCTCAAACAGGAATCTCTAAATGGATCATGGCTGCGATATGATTATCGATCCTGTTTTCTTGTGTGTCACTTTCTCAGGTCAATTTATGCAGATTTACGGTGACAAGTACCGGGAAAAATGCTTGGTTTTGTTTTCAGTCCCAGTAAGAGGACAGAATACAAACATATTGTGTATATAACATTTAAATTTTGCATTCAAACTGTAATGTTTATGTGATCTGGCGAACATTTCACATTTCTCGTTTTGATTTTAATTTCAGATTCTGTGAAATCTGAAAGCGGGCCCGTTTGGCCGTCAGTTAAATGAGACTAGACAGCAGGTTAAAGGTACCATGAGGCTCTGAATCTCTTCCCTTTAAAAATGTATCACAGCAGGAACTATGATGTCACGATATCGAGTTACCGTTGGGAATTAATTAGTCAGATTGTGACATCAGTTTTATTTTTTTATAAAGGTTACCCTTTATAAATATTTCACACTGGGGGCCACATTGTTTTAATGCTAACATTGTAACAACATTAATAATGCAGTAGTTGGTAGGGGTCTGGTCTATATTGGAATTTTGGCCGCGGGGTGTCGAATTTTTTGTGTAATACAGTACTAATACTAAATTCACTGTTCAATAATGGAGTTGCTTCCATCTCACGTACTTATGTGGTAACATTTGTTGCCGTGATACAGCTTTTTGCTCTGTCGTGACTAAAGACTAACACTCATCAGTGTTGCTTTAGCTGAAACTTCACATTGGTGCCCCGATAATCCATGTCAGGGAAGGACACCTTAAGAGCTGCACTTTTTCAAAGAATTTGTTAATATTTGGAGTTCTTGTGTAGAATGAGTTCCAGTAGAATGTGGGTAGGAACGTTTTTAATCGCTGAACTATGCGGAGCGGCTAAGACCGAGATCAGAAATATATAGCATGACTGGGGGCGGGGGGGGGGGGCGCTGTAAATTTCCAGAAAATGATCTTCAAGGATGTGGTAAGATCATTAACGTGTCAGGCTCCTGTAGGGCCACGCCAAGGCCATGAGATCAGACCCACGCATACATGTTTGCCAGTAGAGACGCAATAATCCTGCTCTGAGCTGCGAAAGCATAATTGAAAGAGATTTATGGAACTCCTGGATGCGGAGCTGAAGTTCCCTGACAGAATGTATGTCATGGCTTTTATTTCTTCTTGCTTTAATACTCTCTGAATGTGTTTCTTCAGAAGCCCCAGTTGTAGCACCTGCGCTTTTCAGAGGATCTCCTGGACCTGATCTTCTGTTATTCATGAGTGTGAATCACATCTGGGCAATTTCCAATTAACAGTTTACTCTGGTGCTGTTTCACAAGTTACACTCTTTCACTCCACGTTAGTATGATCTGACACACACACACACACACATGTAGGATAAACATATCCTTATGGGGACTGGAAACTGGTCCCCACAAGGGGAAAAAAACTGATATTTATCACGTTATGGGGACATTATGTCCCCATAAGGATAGGTAAACCCGCACACACACACACACATGCACACACACACACACACACACACACACACAACATTACACTCAACACAAACCTGTACACCAAACAGTTTACCTTACACCCAGGACATTAACAGACCCAGGCACAGATATTTGAATGTTATCCAACAGTTTTTTAAGCCTTTGAAGAACATTTGCAAAGGAAAAAATGTAAACTCTAGCTTGGCAATTTTATAGCAGCATCCTTCCAAGTGTTTCCAAAAAGACCAAGGACTGATGATGACTTAAAATGTCTCCTTTCATAACTGCTGAAGCCGGCATTCAAGTGGATCCAGTGTCCAAGGAGACGGATATCTGATGACCTCCACGGTGACGAAAAAACACCAATATTTGTTTATTGGTTTTATATCCATCCCCCGCCCCCCCCCCCCCCCCCCCCAGCGTGCGTAATTTAAATAAAGACGGAGTTACCGATAGTCAGCTTGTGTCGCATAAATGGGCCAATGGACCTTGCCAGAAAGTCCATTAAGAGCATTCGCGAGAGAAGTTTGCGGAGATTGGACTCAACTGTTTAACTCTATTTGTGTGTCTTGGGAACATTAATTGGGTTCTTTGGTGTTTGGCATGGCGGTTTGGTAGATAGTGCTGTCGCTTCAACCCTAGAGCTTCGAATCCTGCTCGTATTCTTCGCGTCTGTGGAGTCTTCTGGTTTTGATTGGGTTTACTTTAAGTTCTCTCTTCTCCCTCAATTCGAAACCATGTAGTTTCGGTGAATGGGCTACATTCGCGTTACAAGCCGCCAGTGGTGGGCAGGGTTCTGCTACTCTGCTAACCGCTAAATTAGCAAAGCTAACTTTTTCGTTAACGGGAAGGGCGCCATGTTTGTGGTGCCAAAGTGGCTTCACTGAGGGCAAAATGCCAGAGGACTCCTCTAACAAAAACGATAATATCTCACAAACGGAATATCACCGAAACAAAATTTACTTCAGAGACTCTACAGAATCCAACTCTATCCCCAGTTGGGTCCTACATATCCCCAGGTAATCAATCCAGCCCCTCGGAACTAAACTGCTAAACAGTTAGTATTTCAGCTCTCAAGGTATGTTTTTAAGGGTTTCAGAGCCCAAAACCAAATCAAAGCTAAACTCATATAATAAATTCATGTTTATCGCTACCTTCCACTAAACTTTAGTGGTCAATCAGTTTAGTGTTAGTGGGTTAGCAGTGACCAAAGCTAACTTTTCGGTAAGCTGTGCCCCCTACCGCAAACTGCATTGTTCAATTCCCATTCTTTGCGCAAATCAGATTTGTCTATCTCGACGGTACACATTCATGACCTGTAACTAGCTGTAATGTGAATGCACCTATCCTCGGAAATGGCACGCATGCGCAAATTGGTATGTTTTTTGCATGAGTCATCTGCGTCACCAACAACAAATCAGGCAGCACATGTCTATAGGCAAAACATTCACCTGAATTCTGATTGGACTGTTCTCATTCACGATGCGTGGCCACGAATTGGATACTTACCCGATCTAGGACCACATATGAAAGTGACTCAAATATGATTTGAAAAGATCAGATTTCTGTGCCCACACAGACCTGAAAACATCAGATATGACTTGATAAGGCAAAAAATCTGACTTGAATCCAGTCTGGTGATGTGAATGTAGTCTAGTTAACGTATAAATGTGTGAGCGCATGTACCCTGCAAAGACCTGTCTAAGATAGTTCCCCTTCCTGGGGTAGACTCACCCCCCCTTCTCATGACCCTATGCTGGATAAGAGTGGAAGAAGGATGAGTGTTTTTTTTTTAAATTCATAGTTATACTTTAAATGACCTCAATGTGCTGTAAATTATTTTCTTAAGCGGGTAGAAAGGTGGTGGGGAAAGACATTTTAAAGTGAGAGTGGGCTTGGTTTTGGCTTAAATTCTTGACAAACGGATATGTATATTATACAACCAATACGATTTATAGCTGGAGACAAAGAATCAATGTATGAAATGCGGCAGACATAAACAGCATCACCTTGCTGCTTTAGTAGGTAATTGGTATCGATAAAGCGAAAATCCAGGCCGGTCTGCTGCGGCAGTCCAGTCCTCAGCGTCGTGCCTCTGCTGGTTTCTGCAGAAGTTCCACACAAACGTGAAGAGCTATTTACTGTATCCTCCTGAGACCCAGCAAGTATATTTTTTGTCCTCTGCAGAGGATGTTATATTTTATACCTCTAATACTATACATGCCACTCAGTGCTGTTCAGTACCCAGAGGTGGAAATTTCAGGTCCAGAAAGTATAAATCCAGACCATGATTTTGTTTCAACCAACCAGCTGAGCACTCTGTGACAGTGACTCTTCATACTCAGTTGGTTGGTTGAAACAAAATCCTGGTCGGGATTTTTTACTTTCTGGACCTGAAATTTCCACCTCTGTCAGTAACGGCTTCACAATGACATCACACGAGTGGGGAATGATTTTTACCATCCAAACACTTATCGTTTAAAATTAAATAGCTGAAAGCTGTGGTTTAATGATAACTATCAGCTTTTGTAACGCATTGTTAAAAGTACAAGGCTAATAAAGTGAACAATGCTAGTGAAATGAACTGAATTCAGTTTATTTTTTATATAGCGCCTTTCACAAGAGAAGAAAACTTGAGGCCAGTCGTACTAAACTGCCACGTTGTTTTGTTATTAGATTAACCAAAATGATTCATGTTTTTTTTTTCTAATAAAATGGAGGGGAAAAGGGCAAGATATAAAATAAAAACCAGTCTGCTTCTTGGCGGCCGTTTTGGCGAGCAGTGGGTGCTTTATAAGATGATTTCACACGTTCTCCTCTGCCACCTGCTGCGGTAAGAGTTTATGGATCCGCTTTCTCCTCCGAAATGGCGAGCAGATACGCGGAAAAGCCCGGAAAGCCGCATTGTTTAGAGCGCCGGACTCTCCGGCGGAAGGTGCGGAATCGTTAGGTGATATAAGCCTTCGGTGCCATTTGTCAGGCTGTCCCCTCTGGCACCGGAGCCCCTGCTGGTCAGGAACTATTTGCTAGCGCCCCCTGGAGCCAAATCCCTGCCCACGCGCCGCCCCGTCGCCCACTCTGACAGCCCGTGCCATCACGGGGAACGGTGCGGTGAGGCACGCTGTCAGAGTGCCCTGCGGTGATGCATGTTTTTATAAGACATATAGTCTTATGCAAAAGGCTGTAGGTATTCTAACACCCTCCCAGTCCCGCACAGAAGCGGTCAGAGACGGACTAACTCCTCTGGGGGGCGCTAGGCTGACGTGGGGTACACTGTCAGATTAAAGGGTACAGCCCAGGTACAGTTTGGTTCCCCAAGGTACAAATAACATTAATGTACCACCAATGCTACAGAAATGTTCCTCAGAGTCCATTTCTGTGCATTGAAAGTCAGACTTACCCGCAGCTAGGGTATAATAGGCAGACCCTTGTACCCTCAAAGGCACAAATTAGTACTTCTTTCCTGACAGTGTAGGGCCCCCCCCTAAGAAAGTCAAACGGGCTGTTTTTTTTTGGAACCGAAAGAGAAACGAGAGAGAATTATAAATGATGGAAGATCAGTAATATGCTAATCAAAGTGTGAGGTGCCGGTGGAATCAGCTTACTCAACAGGGTTGGGGCAGAGATACTCTTGGTTAAATGTGCTGATCGGGGGAGGGGGTGTCAAGCTGGGGGGTAAATCGGCCAAATTTTACGATATATTATTGTAGATTATACTATCTTAACCAAATTATTATATAAAAGGATTCTGGAGTGGACATTTGATCAAGCCCTAGAGGACGGGGTCCAGGGTCCAGGGTCCAGGGTCCAGGGTCCAGGGTTGCCCCCCCCTTACCCTCACTGAAATTCCACCCCTGGAAGAGGTGCAGGACACACTGTCCTGATCTATATATTTTTGCTCCATTCCCTATATCCGGCTGCTCGGGGTTACAGCCAAAACTGACATGACACGCACTTATTTAGTCCGTGACTCCATTCTTACTCATGCTCCTGAAATGTGTAATCGCACGTGTCTCTGGCCGTGTGGCGGAGCAGCCAGGTTCCTGGGTAGCAGTGTGACCTTCAGAGATGGAGGTGCAGCGGTCCAATGCCTGGCCCTTACTCTGAGGGTAGAGTTAGTGTCCTCCCCCTGTTTTCAGAGAATTCCACCAGGACCCCTGATATTCACCCACAGCCCATCAGTGTGCACTCTCAGAAAAAAGGGTACAAATTTGTACCTTTGCTTATCATTGGGGTTTTACCCTGGTAATTGTACTTTTTAAGGTTCAGAAATTGACTACGAGGAACATCCCAAAGGTACAAACAACTTTAATGTACCATCAGTGGTACAGAAATGTTCCTCAGAATCAATTTCTGTACCTTAAAAGGTATAATTACCTACAGGCTAAGGGTACAATTGGCAGACCCTTGAGGGTACAGCCCCAGTGACAAGCAAAGGTACAAATATTTACCTTTTTTTCTGAGAGTGTTGTTAGGTGACCTGGTGTCTGTAGAGACTGCATCTTGTGGACTAGCATCCGAGGCAGGACGTCCTCCGCTTTGCGTCAGGAACTTTCCAGAATAAGTTCCAGACTCACCAAGACCACCTGCTGGATATGGAAGATTGATGGATGGATATTTTTTCTATAAATTGTATAAACTGTATACTTCCATATGTATTATTATTATTACATATAAAGACATTGCAAAAAGTAATAATAATAGACACTTTATCAAAAAAATATACCACGTTTTTTTGTAGTAGCCTTTGTTCCGCTCCTTTTATCTGCTTACGTCTGTGTGTTGGGGGGGGGGGGGAGGGGGGGGGCATGATATCCATGCCCACGGTCTATGGTGTCCCCCTGGTGGTCACTAGGCAGAACAACAATCCTGCTCTGCGTCAGGCCAAAAAAGGAACTTGTCTTTGTGAGTAGCGCTCAGATATGTGACAACGGCAACAGAAGGAAGAAAACCAAAGCGTCTGACGCCCTTAGCCAGGCCCAAAGAGAAGCTTGTTTTTCTTCCTACTCTCAGACGCTGCATTTCCGCATGTGTGGCCGCAAGTCAGAGCTGCAGCCCAAAAGCAATAAAAGTTCTTTACCTTGCAAGTCAGAAGATGCACATTTGGTTAGAAAAATTACGAGCCGTTCAGAAGCCAATGGTTTCCCTGGATGCGTTTTTTTCTCCTCCGCTCCTGCCTATTCTGTTCCTTCCATTTGACCGCGTGATATGAAAATGCCAAGCCATCGTGACATTCTAAACATCTACCTCGTTTGCAGACGAGGACTGCGGATAACTGAGACCTTTAACTCAACGCCGCATCCTGTTTCCGTCTCTGCCTCGGACTAACAGCCAGCATATATTAGCTTCTGCTAATTAATTTGTGTTATAGCTGGAGGTTGCCCAGGGCAATCTGAACATTTTAAAGCAAAGGATGTACTCAAGTAAGGGCAAGTAAAACTGCAAAGATCGATGGAGGCTGCGGCAAAGTCCTCTGGTGCGGACATTACCGGAATAATCCATACGTACATCCAGACATTCTGCAGGTGGAAATATTAAACTCAAAGAGGAAACGAGATTATTCTGAACAAAAGAGTCTATGTCACTCTGCACATGCCCAGAACCCAGGAAAGGTGTCAGCTGATGCAATGGATACAGCAAAACACAGGCAGACCTGTATCTGGGGTGATGGGGGGGGACCCAAGAGTTTGTTTATTCCTATATTCCTATTTGTCTAGAACAGTGTTTTCCAACCTGCTCCTCAGGGGCCAACAGCCGGTCCACGTTTTTGCTCCCTCTCAGCTCCTGGAGCAAAAGCGTGGCCCATCTGCAGGTTCCCAAGGATCTGTTTAAGAAACACTGCTGTAGGGCATTGGGTTCTCAAACCTTTCAGCTAGAAGCTGGTTGCATTTACTCTAAAAATTGAATATCTTTTCACATAAAGTAAATTTAAAAAAATAATAATATATTGAACAGCTCCCCACTGGGGTTGCAATCCCCAATTTGGGAACCTCTGCCAATTTTCCCCCTAGCTCCCCGAGGGGCGCACGGTTTGATTAACCCAGAACCCCACAAACAAATTGTGCAGAAGTCTGCCTATAAATGACCTAAACTTGTGAATTTCATAACTCTTTTGTTTAGTGGTTTAGGACAACTATATATAGGACCCTTCCCAGTATAAACTTGATGTGAAGTTTCGAAACATAATCCTAGCCTTTGTGTCATTTCTTAAAATAAGTTTGAAACACTATTCAGCCGTGATGAAATGTCAAGCGGAAGTCGTGAGTGATGTTTCCCAGGAATAACAGCATTCACGCATAAATCAGAGGGCAAGAACTTCGCTGACAAAAAAAAAAAAGAATAAAATCTCGTAAACACAATAACATCACCACCACCACTTCTCGCTTCCCCTTGTGGGGAACCAAAGCGTAACAGCTACACTTCCTAACCAAGAGCCAATTATATAAATCTGGGTTAAAATAAAGTTATGTCACAACCATTGTCTAAAAGCTATTTATATAATATACTATAATTGGTGGGTCCCTATTTCAAATTTGGTGATATATCTGTCGGAATTTTCTGCCAGTTCAGTCAAGCTTTTTTTAAAAATGCATTTTCATCAAACAAAAAAACAAAAACCAACATAGTATTTCAAAATGTAATGTATATAGTTTTTTCCTCAATCAAAACATTTTACCATGTCCCTGTACAGACATTTTGAGGATCCCCAATCAGAACACTTGTTTCAGATCCAGTTTTATTTGATCAAAACTATGGCAGCCGAGACAAATCTGTCACGGACTCGGGCGGAGAAGGGATGGGGATGAGGCATGGCGCAGGGAGGAAGGTGGGCGGCCCGCTGGCGGCTCACAGGACGAACGTTGATTAACAGAAACAGAAAACACTAGGAACACTACTAAAGAACGGACCACAAGGGGTCAAAAATAAGAAGGGGTTAACAAAGACTAACTACAAAAGGATCAGGGCAACAAGGAACAGGTTGGCAGGCTAAGTACAAAATACACAACACTCAGGAATATACAACAGACATGCGACAACAGCCATGCGACAACAGCCATGCGACAACAGCCATGCGACAACAGCCATGCGACAACAGCCATGCGACAACAGCCATGCGACAACAGACATGCGACAACAGCCATGCGACAACAGACATGCGACAACAGCCATGCGACAACAGACATGCGACAACAGACATGCGACAACAGACATGCGACAACATCAGTGACCCACTCAGGAACTGAAATAAGACAGGAACTTAAATACAGAGACGTGAGACAATTAACCAATCATGGAGGGTGCAGGAAAATGAGCAATCAGGAAACATACAACGATCAGCACAAGAACAGGCAATAGGTAAAACTAATAATTGACGCAGGGAACTCTAACAGGAAAACTAAGAAACAGAAACTACACTAGGGGAATAACAGACAGGTAAAACAGAACCATGGGCACAAAGCATGAAACCAAAACTGAATACAAATCACAAGACACAGGAACTAGAAAACTTATACAAATGAAACACCAGGGGACAAAATCAACAAAAAAAGAGGAGGCAGGATTTGAACACAAGACTGAGAGGTTAATCAATAGTTACATGTTCAGCTCATTGAGTTATGCGGCCATCAGGGCAGCTTGGGAAACCCTAAAGACTAACAAAGGGGAGGACAGGATGGCCAGCGACACCTGCTGGCCAAACAGGGAGAAGACAAAAGACTGGGACAAACAGCTGCTGACCCTGACACAAATCATCTCTAGGAGTATGTGTCCATTTGCCAGCACTTGGTTATAAATGGAGTCTGATTTATTTCTTACACATAAATCACCAAGTGGATATTTCAAAGCACACGGGGTAATCATACTCTGGTGCATTACCTCTAGCACATATACTGGCCTGTGTCTGTCCGTTGACAATAATTACGTATCGGATTGTATCAGAAAACCCATCGATAAATATATCGATATTTTGGCGTTTTTTCACTTCCTTATGGGACTTTTTTTCAAGTATAAGACTACAAGGCAATCGTTTTACTTAACTTATGTTTCTCAAAATACATGTAAAATAGCTTAAATAACATGGATTGTATTTCCTGAAAATAAGATATTTTACAAATAAATTATTAACTTTCGCACTAAGAACATTTGTATAATTCACGTAAATGATATTAACTAACATTAACATTTCCTTTAACAATGGAAGGAGCGAAGTTGCGACGCAAATTAAATAAAAAAATAAAAGCAGAGCGGCTCGGGTACGTTTCCCAGCAGCATGACCGCTCATTATGTTAGCGACTTGCATTGATATACACTGATGTATTTCGCAAATATGATGCGACGTAGTCGGGAGCGAGTGAGCTGTGCTGCGTGGAATCATTGCTGCTGGGCTCCGGACCTGCCGCGACCCTGAGTAGGATAAGCGATTTCAGAAAATGGATGAATGGATGGATGGATGGATGGATGGATGTTTGTGTTGCTTGGCAACAGTTACCTGGTGGGATCTGTGTTTTCTTTTTTTTTTTTGTGGAGGCCCGTAAATGTTTAAATAAATAATCAAGTAAAGTATTATCTGTTGTGGTTTATCAGTGTTCGTTTATAAATAGGCCTACTACTTGATGAGCTGTTGTGTAAAAGCAATAATATATTCTAAGTTGTGCGGTTGTACTCCATTATACGACGGCTGTGATTATCTTCGGCCTGCAGCCTCGTACCTATGAGCGGATCACAGCCGTGTTATGCTGGAGTACAACCGCCCTCCTACTCACATGTTACTACTTAATTATTTCAGTGGATGTAACTGCCCCATTCTCATGAAGTGCTGAATACAGTATATTGTTCCTATTGTGGTGTGTTTGGAATTCCCCCCCACGGTGTTTGATGTGTATACTGGTTACTTCCCCTGTGCATGCTGGCCACAGTTATATGACATTTTTGTGGAGTTCTCCTTTTTTTGGATTCTTCACTTTTATTGTTATGATTTTAAAAACTATTGTGTGTTTCATTATGAAAGTATTAAAAGAAATGGTTTTTCTGCCAGAATGAGGACAAGATGGATACTGTTCTGGTTCTGGTTCTGGTTCTAACTTGATCCTGTTTTGACCGGTTGAGAAAAAAATGTGAACTTCTGCTTACTTTGTAAGCAAGTCTCGCCACACTGACTTTATAACAGTTGGTTTCGTTACAATGAAAATGAAATATTTCTCTCCTATCTGTGAATGTAAGGGAACGCACAGTGTTAATGAGTTAAAACCTTCATTATAGGCAACAATGACAGACAAAATGTCCCGCCAAACACTTATCAACATCTGGGGATCGGAAACGGTCCTCATCTTAGTAGAATCTTCTTAAGAGTAATATTTGCATCTGATAATTGTCTTGGCTAATCATAGATCAGATCAACTCCATTGCTGTCTGATTGTCCTGATCCAACAGGAACGCCCTAAGGAAAGCCGACGATGTGCTGCAGCCTATGAGTGAGCGGAGACGATCACACCCCTGTAATTCTGGTTATAACATTCACAGCTTAATGTATATGCTGACTCTGCAGTTTGACTCTCGGACTTTGCCCTCACTTGTGTATGTCTGTATCTTTCACAGAGAGCTAGAGAGGATGAATTACATTTTTCTATTACATTTTTAATTGAATAATAATAATACTTTATCGATTCTGTATGGGGAAATTCTTTTTTTTGCCTACCTATCTTGTTCTCCCTGACTCATCCTCTCAGGTGAGAGCAAGTCTAGCAGTGTTGGTCAGCCACCTGCAGTGGTGTCCATGGAGCTGGGGGTTAAGGGCCCCGCTCAAGGGCCCGCAGACATGACTGTTCTGCTGAAGCTGGGCTCGAACCAATAACCATCCACAGAGGCTAAGTCCGCTGAGCCACACACCGCCCTCAAATTACAATTTTTAAATGAGGCTGCTTGTGGACTACAAACATGGCGCAGTTTACCCTGAACTAGGAAGGAGGGTCTCAGCTCTTTATTGGTCCATAGCTCTGTCAATCAGGAAAATAACCAGGGGCCGATGCAGGATGCTGTTTTTGCTTAGCCGGAAGAAATCCAGCTTCATGATAAAGGCCCCACTCCTCTGCTTAGTTTAGGGAATCCCAGTTTAAATTGACTATATCTTCATTCACTAACATATAGCCCAGACTTCCTACAGGTTATCGACCAATCACATCTTGTGTTTACACGTAGCCAGCCAACAGCATGTCAGATAGACTGTTCCAGACACAGTCACAACAGCCTGGAACAAATATGTGTGATTCTAGGAATTACAAATGTAGATGGTTGATATCTTTATGTACTTCACCTGCGTAAAAATGTTAGCAAATTTACAGTTAGCGTAACTAAATTTAGTGGAAGCTAATTAGCTTTATTTTTTTGGTTTTCAAAGTTAACAAAAAAGCTTCGCTACAGTTCCTTAGTTGTTTTTTCCCGTTCATAATTTTTTTTTTTTTTTGGGGGGGGGGGGGGGGGGGGTGGGTATAGTTGTCTTATCTAACTAACTGTCTTCAGTGCCTGTAAATCACCTTGAATAGTCCTAAATATGGAACCGAAAAACTTCAAAGTGCAGAAGTATGATCTCTGCCACAGAGAAAGCCAACACACTGCAGCGACAGGCCCTGAATAAAGGTCTTCGGTGTTTTAGAGCTTTGAGAGACGCTCACTGTGCGCACTGGACACAGTCCGTGTGTCACTGTTATACAATGGCAGTGCATGGCCACTGTATGCCGGCATTGTTGTTAATTCTGTTTCACATTATGCCAGGTAAGTGCTTATGAGAATCATCAGGTTCACTGTTTGTCTAATGTTTTATTGTGATTTGATTATTTTTTTAAAGCACAGTTAATGTTAAGGAAATATTATAGGATGACAAAAAGGTTATTCTAGGTTTGATGAGAATATTGCACCATAGTAACCATTTAACACAATAGATGGAAACGAAAATCTATTATGTATATTTTACATTTAATAAGTTTTGCAATATTTACTGTAAAGCCTGCAGATTAATGATGATGCGTCGCCCCTCAGTTTATCAGTGTTTGCCGTTTCTGTGCTGTTTTCTCTCCCAGTTGCTGAGAGCTCTACGTTGATCACTGGATTTGTTGGGGATAACGTGACCCTGCCGTGCTCCTATGATGCAAAGCATTACGGGGGGATTTATGTGTGCTGGAGTAGAGGTGAAATACCCCTTACTGGCGGCTGTGGCAATGAAATCATCGAGGCAAAAGAATTCAAAGTCACATGGAGAAAATCACACAGGTATCAGTTAATCGGTGACCTGAATCAGGGTGACGTATCTCTGACCATCATCAGTGCTGAGATGGGAGATTCTGGGATATACGGCTGTCGTGTGGAAATACCAGGACTATTTAATGATCTGAAAAACCAAGTTAACTTGACTATAAAGAGTAAGTACAACAGATCTTTTTTTGTTTCTGAAGTAAATGTCACAGTTTCTGTTTTCTTTTTGTGCACATGTCTAAATGTGTGTCCTGTGATGCTGACGGTGCTGTTGTTCTTTCTTGCATTCACATGTAACATCATACGTGACACATGCTTTGTAACAGATATTCGCAAGACGACTGCGTCACCCACCGATGCTGCCAGTCCAGAGACACAGACTGCGATCAGTCTTACACACGGTAAATCTGTTCACTCCAGTATAATCCTGCATTTAAAAAAAAATTAAAAATAAAAAATTCCACAGCCCTTTTATTATTAAGTTTAACTTCTCAGTGTGCTGTCATTTGTTTAACTCATTATTTTGAATTTGATCGTTATGTTTTTATGTTGTTGCACCTATAGGTCACAAAAGTAGTTATTCTACTGGAAGTTCGACTGCAAAAACACCTCAAGGCAGCGATCATGTGAGTGGGACTGTGTTTGTGCTCAGAAATACTGAGGCTCTGTAACACAAACCAGATATTAATGATGGAGGAATATAGGAGGTCATAGCAGAGGTTTATGTGGAAGCCCCACAGATTCCACTGACATAATCCGAGGGCCGTCTATGTGAGGGGTCAGAGCTGACCCCCGACAGGGAGTCTGTGTGGTATTCTGTTATTTCACTGGGACTGTGCTGATGTACAGGTCTGTGTCTGCAGTCTGTAGGAATGAAAAAGCTGTTTTGTCTTTGCAGGCAGACAGATGCCTCATCATCATTACAGTGGTGATCATGCTGCTGCTGCTGCTGGTCTCGGTGATGGTGATGGCGATCTGGTCACATAAACGTAAGTTGGTTGGTTGAATCCTGTAGACCAATAAGAAGACTAATGATACAAGCAATTTGCTTGTATAGGAGTTTTACTTACAGAAAATTGTTATGAGGGCAGATGAAAAATTATTGGTTCTGAGAGATAACCAATCAGATTGTAGAGGAGGTGGGTCCAAGCAACTAGAGGAGGCAGGACCAACAAATCAGATGTCTTGGTCCTGTCTCCTCTAGTTACTTGGACCCACCTCCTCTACAATCTGATTGGTTATCTCTCTTAACCAATGATTTTTCATTTTGCCCTCAGAATATATTTGTGCAAGTATAACTTAATGTTGCCTGCAGTTGTCAAGGTGATGTGAGGCTCTGTAGGCTAGGGTGCCGTTCCTGTAATTGGAAGGTTGTTGGTTCGAATACAAGGATTGGTAGAGGAATTTCAGCATTGGGCCCCTGAGCAAAGTCCTTAACTCGAATTGCTTTCCTAATTGTATGTTGTGCTGGAAAAAAGCGTAAGCTAAATCAGCAATTCTCAACCCATGGGTCGCGACCCAAATCAGCAAGTTCGGAAAGGGTTCTGAGAGTTTGGAATATAAGCATTTTAAAACCAGCAGGCTCCTATGCTGATCTGCGATCAGATTTCCCACCCACAATCGTACAATTAACCTATATTAACGGGTCTTGGGTCTGCAACTGTTTAGCGCAAAACTAGTAAACACTCAACCAATCCAAGAAGCCAAAACCCAGATGCTAAATTTAAAATTCACTGTCACATCCAATCAGATTTGTGCTATAGGCATTGGTGTAAATTGCAGAGTGCACTGCGCGCTTGATTATAGTGTTAATTAAACCTATACTTGATATAAGGTCACGACTGAGCTGGTCTGGTAAAAATTGGGTCGTGCTGCAAAACGGTTGAGAACCACTGTGCTATATTATAATTCATCTTATTAAATGTCTTATTTTTGTTTTAAAGGAAAACAGCAGAGAGAAGCGAGGACACTGGCTGCAGTGTAAGTACCATACTGAGCTGCTGTGTTTAATGACTGTTGGGAAAGAAGCTGCCCAGTTAGTAAGTGGAGCTGGTGACCTCAGGTCTGTATAGTGGCTCAGTGAAGAAGGTCGGCACCTTGGTAGGTAGGCAGCCCTGATCTTGGAGTTCTGGAATCCTGGTCTGTGAGGAACCTCACCTGATCTGAAGCATATAGTAACTCATCAGGTACAATGGAAAACCCTGTTGGACGCCGGCTCTCCAAGATCAGGGTTTCCTACCCCTGCACTAGTGCAATGGATACCTGCACATTCTTAGAACACATCCTGAACCATTTATGGTGCACGTGTGACCCATGTAGTCACTAGTGAGAGCTCCACGAACCATGTAAAACGTAAGCCAGTCGCAATTCATCTCTTGGTCTCTGGTCTTCTCTTTCAGGGAACATCAGACAGATGACTCAGTCTATTATGTGAACATGGGTTCCTGCACTAGGCTCCACATCAGAGAGAAGGACAGAGGGACCTTGGCGACCACGAATCCTGCCTTTAATGCCTATTAAACTTAGCCTGATATCTGTAGAGTATCTGTGCCTCCATCCTACAGTGCCTAGAACGCGGATGTCAGTACAGTTGATTATTCACACAACAAATGTATTAATGCTACACATGACATTACTATACAACAGAGGTGGCAATTTCAGGTCCAGAAAGTAAAAATCCAGACCATGACTTTGTTTCAACCAACCAGTTGAGTACTCTGTGACTGTCGAAAGTTGGTTGAAAGTAAATCATGGTCTGGATTTTTACTTTCTGGACCTGAAATTGCCACCTCTGCTATACAACACAATTGACACTAATTACACACAACTTTTTACATTATTTACATGATCCTGGTCCACCATGCTGCACTGCCCAATGCGTGCCCCCAGGGCTGCAATACACAAAGTGGATCAATGCTTTTCTTTGTCTCTGTTGTCTGTTGTGTTCGTCCATGTAAGGTGGGAAAATGTGGTTATCAAAGTGTTGAAATGAAGACTAGAATATATGTAAAACATGTTTATGTGTTTTGACAGCTTTGGCTATAACGTTAAATAAAGTGAGCACTATTTCCAACGTGAAAACACTGAGGTCCACATTGGCTGCTGTGTCAGTGATACCTTCCTAACAGATGTTCCTGCTTTGCTAGGAGAAAAGCCTCTTCTAGGTAAACACAAGGCGACACATCAGTTCTGCTCCGTAAAGCTGGGTCTCTTCTCGGTACCCTCTATGTAACCTCTTGTGTGTCCTAATATACTTTTCCATTTATATTTATTTTTTAGTTTAACAGACACTTTTGTCAGAAGCAGCGTAAAAGTGAGTCAAGTAGAACATAACAAATATATGGCTGTCAAGGAGTCGACTGGAGACACGTGCGGCTAGGCTGAGGTTCCGGCTGGAGATACGTGCGGCTGGGCTGAGGTTCCGGCTGGAGATACGTGCGGCTGGGCTGAGGTTCTGGCTGGAGATACGTGCGGCTAGGCTGAGGTTCCGGCTGGAGACATGTGCGGCTAGGCTGAGGTTCCGGCTGGAGATACGTGCGGCTAGGCTGAGGTTCCGGCTGGAGACACGTGCGGCTAGGCTGAGGTTCGGACTGGAGACACGTGCGGCTAGGCTGAGGTTCCGGCTGGAGACACGTGCGGCTAGGCTGAGGTTCCGACTGGAGACACGTGCGGCTAGGCTGAGGTTCCGGCTGGAGACACGTGCGGCTAGGCTGAGGTTCCGGCTGGAGACACGTGCGGCTGGGCTGAGGTTCCGGCTGGAGACACGTGCGGCTAGGCTGAGGTTCCTGCTGGAGACACGTGCGGCTAGGCTGAGGTTCCGGCTGGAGACACGTGCGGCTAGGCTGAGGTTCCGTCTGGAGAAACGTGCGGCTAGGCTGAGGTTCCGGCTGGAGATACGTGCGGAAAGGCTGAGGTTCCGGCTGGAGATACGTGCGGCTAGGCTGAGGTTCCGACTGGAGACACGTGCGGCTAGGCTGAGGTTCCGGCTGGAGATACGTGCGGCTAGGCTGAGGTTCCGGCTGGAGACACGTGCGGCTAGGCTGAGGTTCCGACTGGAGACACGTGCGGCTAGGCTGAGGTTCCGGCTGGAGACACGTGCGGCTAGGCTGAGGTTCCGACTGGAGACACGTGCGGCTAGGCTGAGGTTCCGGCTGGAGATACGTGCGGCTAGGCTGAGGTTCCGGCTGGAGACACGTGCGGCTAGGCTGAGGTTCCTGCTGGAGACACGTGCGGCTAGGCTGAGGTTCCGGCTGGAGATACGTGCGGCAAGGCTGAGGTTCCGGCTGGAGATACGTGCGGCTAGGCTGAGGTTCCGGCTGGAGACACGTGCGGCTAGGCTGAGGTTCCGACTGGAGACACGTGCGGCTAGGCTGAGGTTCCGGCTGGAGACACGTGCGGCTAGGCTGAGGTTCCTGCTGGAGACACGTGCGGCTAGGCTGAGGTTCCGACTGGAGACACGTGCGGCTAGGCTGAGGTTCCGGCTGGAGACACGTGCGGCTAGGCTGAGGTTCCGCCTGGAGACACGTGCGGCTAGGCTGAGGTTCCGACTGGAGACACGTGCGGCTAGGCTGAGGTTCCGGCTGGAGACACGTGCGGCTAGGCTGAGGTTCCTGCTGGAGACACGTGCGGCTAGGCTGAGGTTCCGACTGGAGACACGTGCGGCTAGGCTGAGGTTCCGGCTGGAGACACGTGCGGCTAGGCTGAGGTTCCGACTGGAGATACGTGCGGCTAGGCTGAGGTTCCGACTGGAGAAACGTGCGGCTAGGCTGAGGTTCCGACTGGAGAAACGTGCGGCTAGGCTGAGGTTCCGGCAAACGCCCAGGTACAGCCACTAGTGCCTGCTGCTGAGTTTCTGATCCCCTTTCCTGTAACCCTGGTCTCCCTTCTGTTTGCCCCCTCGAGGTCTTTTTGTTTCACTTCCTTGTTTTTTCTTTAGGCCAGGAATGTCAAATTCCAGTCCTGGGGGACCGGAGCCCTGCACATTTTTGGGTTTCCCCTCGTTTAACACGCATGATTCAGCTCCTTGTGCTAATTACCACCAGGTCTTGAGCAGAAACATTTGTGGTGAAACCGGGAAAGAACTGAGCTGCACGGTCTGACGGTCTGCATCCTTTGCATCCACCCTCCATGTCTCCTTTCCCTTTCCTAAGTGGTGGTCCTTTGTCTCGTCCTCCCCGGCTGCCTGTCTGTGTCCCGTCCAGGTCCTGATCTTCTGTTCTCGGTCTCGGTCTTCCTCATCCTGTCTGCCCTGTTCTGGTGTGGTGCATTGAGTCTGTCTGTACTTCTCTCCCCCAGGCCACTTCCCCATTCTTGTCTTTCCTGTTACCTTGGTTACATCTATGCCTGGTGTCTATCCCTTCAGTCCAATCCTGCGCTTTGTTCCATTTGATCAACAACATATACAGGGGCAAAATATGTCTTTATTGTGACACAAACATTTAAGACAAACAAGCTCACATCTGTTGCATGCACACCTATTTACCCCCACCATGAGTTAATACGTGTCAAGCCTGGCTAAGGAAGGTGGCGAGGTTGAGTGGGGGGGGGGGGGACAAAATGGGTGTTATTGGGGAAAACTAAACAGAAGTAGGGCAAACTCAAAGGACCACGAGGGGTCCACATGGGAAGATGTGGATTGGGCAGGACTGAAGCATGGGACAAAGTCCGAGGGCACAGGCAAGGAGCAACCTCAATGGCTGGACTGGGGAGAACATGACTGGGAGGCACTTTATAACACCACTGATGAGGGAGCAAACGAGAGGCAGCTGGAGTGATCCACACGAGGGCTGAAATGAGAGGTAAGACAAAACAAGCAACAGGTGTGGCTCTAACAAGAGGGACAGGCAGGCAGGGAATGACAACATGATGCAGCCACCTTTCTGGGCAAATTAGAGCAGCAAGTCTTTTGGGGTTTGTCTCCACCAGTCTTGCAAATTTAGGGACTGCAATTTTTGCCTGTTCTTATTGGCAAACGAGCTCAGACACAGTCAGATTGTTTGTGGACAGCAACAGCAAAGTCTCGCCACAATTGGATTGAGGTGTAGGCTTTGAATAGGTCATTCTGGGCGACGTGGACGGTCGCGGTCAGTACATGTATACAGCAGTGATATTCCACCAGACCACCAAAAGAGGGCAGATATATTGCGGCAAACAGAAATACATTTGTCTTCTCACCAGAGAAGTTCAGTTCAGTTGAAAGTTCAGTTTTGGTCTCCTCTGTCTAGAGTATCTTCTTGCACGTTTGCCATGTCACCCTCATGGCGTTTGCAATCTCCTAATCGGATTTTTTATGGTTTGCTTTCAGTAATAACTTTCTACACTCTTTCATAAAGCCCAGCCTTGTGAAGACGATGTCTGTCCTTTTGGATATTTAATTTGTAAATAATTTTGAACCTGATATTTCCCCCCACTGCAAAATTATGTACTATTTTGTGTGGGTTCTGTCATAATAACCCAATACAACCCAAATGTGTAAATGTCTGAAGGGGGTATATGTATGCAGGGCACTGTACATGCTCAGAAGGAATTGCAAGTTTAAAATGAGAAAAGGGTTTACTGGTGGGCAAACGATACTGTGTGGTGACAGGTAGCTGGGGACAGTGTCTCTCTGATCTGCCGCTCGGTGGTGTTTCCAACGTGTCACCGATGATCGCTGCTGCTCTCTCTCTCAGGCCGTGTAGAAATCAGCGCATGTATGGGCTTTTCATAATGATTCAAACTTACCCGAAATCACTGTCAGTCCACGCAAAATGTTCTGTCACTGGGCTATTTAAAAAGAGTCAGAAGGGTAAGTGGCTAAGTACTAGCTTGGTGAAACTTGGAGTCATACGGTTATTATTAGTTGGACCAGGAAGCCCACCCCCCGCTGTGGTTAGGCAACATTTCCTTACAGTTTCTTTTCTGTTGATCTTCTTTTGTGTTTTGTTATTATTTTTATTTTTTATTTTTTTTTGGGGGGGGGGGGCAGGTCACGGTGGTTTAGTATCCTTACCTGGTCATTCAGCTGTATAATTAACTGTCTCAAGTGCCTGTAAATCAGCTTGACCGGTTCTGAGTCTGCAAGTGAAAAACCCCAAATAGACTTATGAGTCTCCTCTGCCGCAGAAGAAGGTGAAATGTGAAGCAGAAAAAGGAAGTCTTCGATGTTTTAGAGCTTTGAGAGACGCTCACTGTGCGCACTGGACACAGTCCGGGTGTCACTGTTATACAATGGCAGTGCATGGCCACTGTATGCCGGCATTGTTGTTAATTCTGTTTCACATTATGCCAGGTAAGTGCTTATGAGAATCATCAGGTTCACTGTTTGTCTAATATTTTATTGTAATTTGATTATTTAGAGCAATAATCAATTCATGCTTAAGAAATCTTATAGGATGCCAAAAAGGTTACTTTAATCTTAAATAAGGCATAAGATTCTATTAGAGATATTATACCATACCATTAATTTAACATAACCATTTGACTGGGAAAGGTTTCGTTAAAGTTTCTGTTTATTTTTTTTGTTTGTTTTGCTATGCTTAGCATTAAACCTGCAGATTAAATATGAAAGTTTATCAGTGTTTGCCGTTTCTGTGCTGTTTTCTCTCCCAGTTGCTGAGAGCTCTCAGACGATCACTGGATTTGTTGCGTATAACGTGACACTGCCGTGCTCCTACGATGCAGAGTATTACGGGGGACTTCATGTGTGCTGGGGGAGAGGTGAATTACCCCTTACTGGCGGCTGTGGCAATGAAATCATCGTGACAGATGGACTTAAAGTGACACGGAGAACATCACCCAGGTATCAGTTAATCGGTGACCTGAATCAGGGTGACGTATCTCTGACCATCATCAGTGCTGAGATGGGAGATTCTGGGATATACGGCTGTCGTGTGCAAATACCAGGACTATTTAATGATCTGAAACACCAAGTTACTTTGACTATACAGAGTGAGTACAAGACAAATTCTTTAGCTTCATAAGGAAATATTGTAGTTTCTTTTTCTTTCTGTGCACATGTCTAAATGAGTGTCCTGTGATGCTGACGGTGCGGTTGTTCTGTCTGGCATTCACACGTTCACATGTAACATCATATGTGACACATGCTTTCTAACAGATATTCATAACACGACTGCATCACCATCCAGTACAGCCAGCCCAGAGACACAGACTGCGATCAGTCTTATGCCGGGTAAAGCTGTTCCCTCCTGGATAACTCTGCATTTCTTGAAAGAAATCTTAACAATTCTGCAGTCCTTTTAACATGAAGTTGAACTTTTTGGTTTCCTTTCATTTGCTTATCTCGTTTTGAATGTGACACCTGCTTTCTAACAGATATTCATAACACGACTGCATCACCATCCAGTACAGCCAGCCCAGAGACACAGACTGTGATCAGTGTTACGCAGGGTAAACCTGTTCCCTCCTGGATAACTCTGCATTTCTTGAAAGAAATCTTAATAATTCTGCAGTCCTTTTAACATGAAGTTGAACTTTTTGGTTTGCTTTCATTTGCTTATCTCGTTTTGAATGTGACATGTGCTTTCTAACAGATATTCATAACACGACTGCATCACCATCCAGTACAGCCAGCCCAGAGACACAGACTGTGATCAGTGTTACGCAGGGTAAACCTGTTTACTCCATTATGATGCATTTTTAAAAATAAATCTTAAGAATTCCAGAGTCTTTTTATAATTACGTTTAACATTTTAGTGTGCTTTCATTGAATTTGGCCATTATGTTTTTCTCTTGTTGCACCTATAGGTTACTATGGTAATTATTCTACAGGAAGTTCGACTGCAAACACACCTCAAGGCAGCGATCATGTGAGTGGGACTGTGTTTGTGCTCAGAAGTACTGCAGCTCTATAAGACAAACCAGATATTAATGATGGAGGAATATAGGAGGTCAAAGCAGAGGTTTATGTGGAAGCCCCACAGATTCCACTGACATAATCCGAGGGCCGTCTATGTGAGGGGTCAGAGCTGACCCCCGACAGGGAGTCTGTGTGGTATTCTGTTATTTCACTGGGACTGTGCTGATGTACAGGTCTGTGTCTGCAGTGTGTAGGAATGAAAAAGCTGTTTTGTCTTTGCAGGCAGACAGATCCTTCCTCATCATTGCAGTGGTGATTCTGCTGTTGCTGCTGCTGGTCCTGGTGACAGGTCTCTGGTTATACAAACGTAAGCTGGTCAACTGAAGCCTGTAGAGCAGGGATGGGCAACCCTGATCCTGAAGTTCTGAAATCCAGCAGGTTTTCCAACCTACCTGGTCTCTGATGAATCACACCTGATCTCAGGCAGACAGTAACTCATCAGGTAGGATGGAAAACCTGCTGTAAACCGGCTCTCCAGGATCAGGGTTCCTTACCCCACTGTAGACCAATATGAGGAGTAATGGTACAAGGAATACAATGTATCACATGTAATTTATCTTTATTCATTTTTAAAGGACAACGGCAGAGAGAAGCGAGGACACTGGCTGCAGTGTAAGTACCATACTGAGCTGCTGTATTTAATGACTGCTGGGAAAGAAGCTGCCCAGTTAGTAAGTGGAGCTGGTGACCTCAGGTCTGTATAGTGGCTCAGTGAAGAAGGTCGGCACCTTGATGTTCAAGCACCATGTCAGATGTTTCCTCACACAATCCAAACTATTTATTATGGTGGGTGTGTGTGTCTGTGTGTGTGTCTGTGCACCATGTTATTATCAATTATCATTAGCTACCTGATCGGAGCACTGACCAATTTTTAAACATTTGTATAATGTTCACCTGAATTTTAAATATGTATTATTGAAATTATGTATGTATTGTTCACTGGAAAAAGTGAATAATCATGTAAAAAGTCTCTCGTCTTCTCTTCCAGGGAAAATCAGACAGATGTCTCAGTGCATTATGGGAATGTGGGCGCCCACACTGGGTTCCACCCCAGAGGGATGGTCATAGAGAACGTGTATGAACTAAGGGACTTTGGCGACTATGAATTCTGCCCTTAATGCCTCTTACACTTAACCTGATATCTCTACTCATGCCTCAGCTCTACAGTGGGTGGAAATGTTCACACTGATATTAATAGTTGGTGAGAAGGTTGGAGGACTTTTATTTTTATTCTCTAATATCTGTCAGAAATGCTGTATATTTTATAAAAAAAATTCAATACTCAAGAAGAATCAAGAACTTTTTTCAATGTATGGAGCAACGAAAAAGAACATCTCCCAAACAGCATAATACAAGAATTAAAGGTCAAAGTAAATACACATAAATGTAAATCAATGCTTTTCTGTTATTTGTCTGTTGTATACATCCATATAACTGAAGTTGGGTGGAAGAATGTGGCTATTAAAGTCTTAAAATGAAGACTCCCTCCAGCTCGTCCGTACTTGCTATCAATGTCACACTCACGGACCCTACAGAACAGCCCCCCATTCAGGCTCGGTCAGCCAGGGTGGGCGTTAGCCTCGGCCCCCCCACGCAGCACCCTGGCACTGCTCTGGGCTCCTGGTGCCCCTGCTGTACCTCTTCACAGGGATGGCCATCAGGAAGGGCACACTTAAGCTGCACTGGATCCTTGGGTTCAGCACTGCGCATAAGGAGACATCAACTTGTCGCTAACCGCTAACCGGGTAAAAGCTAATGCTTTAGCGGCATCGCTAACAGGTGCCGGTGTGCTTTGTCGTTGCTGAGCTGCCTGTCACAGTCACTCACGCTAATGCTACCGTCACAGGAAATCTCTCTCCTTTTCTCTACTTGCCGCTAATGCTGTCACTGCTCTCATTGTATTTCCTGTTTCTCAATTTGTATAACAATAAGCTAACAAAGGCAGATTATTATCAAATGATCATGCATTCTAACCCTTCTGACTTCATGTATGTTGTCACCATGGTCCTGAGGCTGCTATAGACCAGATGAATGTGGTTGGCTGGCGTTGGTGATCGTGTGTCACTGCATGTCCTGCAATGGCCAGGCATCCTGTCCCGGTTTCTCCGGCCTCATGCCCTGAGTTTCCTGGATCAGGCCCCCGGGCTCCCTGTCCTGGATACGTGTTTATGGGATGTTGATGGATACCTTTCCAGCATTTAGGTAACTTTCCTATTTCATTTGATCGAGTGTCTGGTCTGGACCCAACTTAGTTGTTGGGACTTAGTTCTGTAGGAACTTCCCCCTAAACATGTATGTCTGCTTATATATGTTTATGTATATGTATGCACACAAAAAGGTGTATATATTGCATATTTATTATAAATATTTTGTTGTTTCTATGCTGGATGTATGATTGACAGGAGTATGAATGGTGAGTGGATGCTTGTTCTAACACAAATGTTTGTGCACATTGGTCCTCATATGGCAAGATGACAACAAAGAATCTCAAATTTTGAAGCTCATTGGCTGCGTCATTTGAGCTCAAATTTCGATTTGAATGAAAGGTTGGGGTCCCCGTGACTCACCTCCACCCCCCCTTCACACCACTGAGAGCTCGGCACGAGCCGGCATGACGGGGAGATTTGCAAGATCCTCCTCCTTGTGGTGAACTGAAGTCATGACATCTACACTTAATATAACCAATGATAATTAAGCTCTACACCAGGGGTCTCCAACTCCGGTCCTGGAGAGCTACTATCCGGTAGGTTTTCTTTCCTACCTGGCTTCTGATGAGCCACACCTGTTCTCAGGTAAATAACAGGAACAGCTGTGGCTCATCAGAAGCCAAGTGGGACAGAAAACCTACTGGATAGTAGCTCTCCAGGACCGGAGTTGGAGACCCCTGGTGTAGAGGATGCTGTCCTGTATCTGCTACACAAGGCGTACTCTCACGTAGGCAAGGGGAACGGTGCTGTGAATATATGAGTCTATTAAAGGAATAATAAGTCAAATTGCAAAGCTTGCTACGTTAATTATGGGTTTCTTGAAAGGTAACTGACTGCACCAGATCATAATTAGGAGTTTCACAGTAAAGGGGGTGAATACATGTGTGCCCCAACTCTTTTCAGTTTTTACTTTGTAAATACTTTTGTACACTACCTGATATTTCCGCCCAATACAGAATTATGAACTATTTTGTGTGGATCCTACATATAAAATCCCAATAAAATCCACCTTCATTCGAGACTAATAAATGTGGGGAGCGACTATGTATGCAGGACACTGTACATGCTAAGAAGGAATTGCAAGTTTAAAATGAGAAAAGGGTTTACTGGTGGGCAAACGATACTGTGTGGTGACAGGCAGCTGGGGACAGTGTCTCTCTGATCTGCCGCTCGGTGGTGTTTCCAACGTGTCACCGATGATCGCTGCTGCTCTCTCTCTCAGGCTGTGTAGAAATCAGCGTTTATATGAGCTTTTGATAGCGACTCAAACTCAGGAAAATCACTTTCAGTCCACGCAAAAAGCTCAGTCACTGGGCTCTTTAAAAAGACTCGCCAGAAGGTATTAAAAGTGGCTAAGTACTAATTTGCTGAAACTTGGGGTCATACGGTTATTATTGGCTGGACCTGCACCCCCTCCCCTCAGCTGTGGTTATGTAGCATTTCATTACGGTTTATTTTCTGTTCATCAGTTTGTGTGGTTTTTTTTTTTGAGGGGGGGGGGGGGGTGTCACAGGACTTTAGTTTCCTTATCTCTTCATTCGGCAGTATAACTAACTGCATCAAGCGCCTGTACATCAGGTCGAACGGTCCTGAATGCGGAACTGAAAATTGCAGAAGTATGAGAATCTCCTCTCTGGAAGACCCCGATAAAAGGAAGCCACCGGTGTTTTAGAGCTTTGAGAGACGCTCACTGTGCACACTGGACACAGTCCGTGTGTCACTGTTATACAATGGCAGTGCATGGCCACTGTATGCCGGCATTGTTGTTAATTCTGTTTCACATTTTGCCAGGTAAGTGCTTATGAGAATCATCAGGTTCACTGTTTGTCTAATATTTTATTGTAATTTGATTGTTTATGGCAATTAATTCATGTTTAAAAGCCGTTATAGGATGAAACAAAGATTATTTTAGCCTTAAATTTGACATAATACCGAGGTTTTGATGGGAATGTTATACCGTTTGTGACCATCTAACAATCAACTAACAGGGTAAGGTGTCATAGGTCTGTAAGTTTCACATTTAATCCGTTTTGCAATATTTACTGTAAAGCCTGCAGATTAATCATGATGCGTCGCCCCTTCAGTTTATCAGTGTTTGCCGTTTCTGTGCTGTTTTCTCTCCCAGTTGCTGTGAGCTCTAAGATGATCACTGGATTTGTTGGGTATAACGTGACCCTGCCGTGCTCCTACGATGCACGCAATTACAGGAGAGTTGTTGTATGCTGGGGGAGAGGTGAATTACCTCAATTTGGCTGTGACAAGGAAATCTTCACAACAGTTGGATTATATGGAGTTCTATGGAGAACATCACCCAGGTACCAGTTAATCGGTGACCAGAAACAGGGTGACGTATCTCTGACCATCATCAGTGCTGAGATGGGAGATTCTGGGATATACGGCTGTCGTGTGAAAATACCAGGACTATTTAATGATCTGAAAACCCAAGTTACCTTGACTATGAAGAGTAAGTACAACAGACCTTTTTTTGCTTCTGAAGTAAATATTGCAGTTTTTTTTCTTCCTGCCCGCATGTCCAAATGTGTGTCCTGTGATGTTGACTGTGGCTTTTTTTCTTCCTTTCACATGATCACATGCGACATCCTATGTGACACATGCTTTCTAACAGATATTCATAACATGACTGCATCACCATCCAGTACAGCCAGCCCAGAGACACAGACTGCGATCAGTGTTACGCGGGATAAACCTGTTCACAACGTTAGGATGCATTTTTTTAAATAAATCTTAAAAATTCCACAGTCCTTTTATTATCAAGTTTAACGTTTCAGTGTGCTTTCATTTGTTTAACTCATTATTCTGAATTTGGCCGTTATGTTTTTCTCTTGTTGCACCTATAGGTTACTATGGTAATTATTCTACAGGAAGATCCACTGCAAAAACACCTCAAGGCAGCGATCATGTGAGTGGGACTGTGTTTGTGCTCAGAAGTACTGCAGCTCTGTAACACAAACCAGATATTAATGATGGAGGAATATAGGAGGTCATAGCAGAGGTTTATATGAAGCCCAACACTGACATAATCCGAGGGCCGTCTATGTGAGGGGTCAGAGCTGACCCCCGACAGGGAGTCTGTGTGGTATTCTGTTATTTCACTGGGACTGTGCTGATGTACAGGTCTGTGTCTGCAGTGTGAAGGAATGAAAAAGCTGTTTTGTCTTTGCAGGCAGACAGATCCTTCCTCGTCATTGCAGTGGTGATTCTGCTGTTGCTGCTGCTGGTCCTGGTGATAGGTCTCTGGTTACGCAAACGTAAGCTGGTCAACTGAAGCCTGTAGAGCAGGGATGGGCAACCCTGATCCTGGAGTTCTGAAATCTAGCAGGTTTTCCATCCTACCTGGTCTCTGATTAATCACACCTGATCTCAGGCAGACAGTAACTCATCAGGTAGGATGGAAAACCTGCTGTAAACCGGCTCTCCAGGATCAGGGTTCCCTACCCCACTGTAGACCAACACGAGGAGTAATGGTACAAGGAATACAATGTATCACATGTAATTTATCTTTATTCATTTTTAAAGGACAACGGCAGAGAGAAGCGAAGTCTGTGCCTGAAGTGTAAGTACCATAATGAGCTGCTGTATTTAATGACTGTTGGAAAAGAAGCTGCCCAGTTAGTAAGTGGAGCTGGTGACCTCAGGTTTGTATAGTGGCTCAGTGAAGAAGGTCGGCACCTTGATGTTCAAGCACCATGTCAGATGTTTCCTCACACAATCAAAACTATTCATCGTTTGTGTGCGTATGTCTGTGTGTGTGTCTATCTGCGTGTGTCTGTGTGTGTGTGTGTGTCTGTGTGTCTGTGCCCCATGTTATTATCAATTATCATTAGCTGCCTGTTTGGAACACTGACCAATTTCTTAAAATTTGTATAATGTTCACCTGAATTTTAAATACGTATTCAGGGTTTCTGCAGGTTTGAACAAGTTAAATTTAAGCCTTTTTAAGACCTTCTGGAGACCATTATTAAAATTAATTGAAACGCGCCGCGCACACACAGACACACACACACACACACACACACACACACACACACAATATACACAAAATTGTGCACATATACAAAAAATTGCACTTTTCTGGGTCAAACTCAAGTAAAGACACTTGTCATGTTTGAGTACATGAGCAGTTGATACAAGTAGGCTAATTCAAAAAAAGAAATAAATTTGAGTTGTCATCATTTCTTTTTCTCAACCAGTACAGCTCGAATGGTGCTGACTGACGCCATTAGATTTATTGTTTCCCCCGTCTACAGATAAGCTAGTACAAATGTATAGAGCAGAATGTGTGCCACCCTGAAATGCAAACATGACTTCGGCATGCACGGAAAAAATTGACGCGACGTATTATTTTACATTCACATTGCACAGCACGCAGAAACCGTGCCACATGGAAACGCAACGCGCATTGCTTTTCAGTGAGTGAACATGACACAATGAAAAGCAAAACTACCATTCCATTACTTCGCATCTTATTTAACTACCATGCAGAAAAACAATTAGGAGGGTTTACATTTACACACAATTAAACAAAATTTTTTTGCCACATCACACCGAAATGCAATGGACATCTTTGCTCTGCTACATCGGCTTATTTTCATCTTCGAGAAGTATATGCTGAAATCGTGCCACCACGAAAAGTAATCACTGTCCAATCACAACTCTTTAGCAAGTGGGGGGCGTGGTCACGGAAACCGGGCTGGGAGAATCGCTTAATTTAAGATCTAATCGATGAGGTGACAGCCGCTATACGACAGGCTACGGCCACAACCACGACACCCCAACTATCTCTCTCCCTCTCTCTCACACACAGCACCTATAATGTACTATTATTTTTTTCTGCAAATAAAACCCCAATATTTTTACTCTCTTATACTAGTGCAATGAGATGTAATAAAGAAATCTTGAATTGTGATAAAACATTCACTTACTTTAATCTCTTTAAGTAAATCCTTGACCGTAGCATGCCCCATGAACTGTGATCCCAGGTATCTGGAGAGTACCCGGTCGCCATCCCAGAAATGAACATGCAGATCGAGTCGTTTCCTTTTTGTTGTTTGGTTAAGGCTTTCATCGAACATGAGGACGAATGGCCCAGTGACTTTCGAGATGAGCTCTTTCTTAACAAACTCTGCCAGTCCAACCCTTGTTATGTATGCATATCTTATCTTTACCGCCACAGAATGTTTTTGTAATATTTGAATCAGGAAACTTTGCCTGAAAAAAGTTCCCCAATCCCGTCGTTGCTTTTGTACGAGTGTTGTTTTGTTACTGTGTTTAAAATCCACAGGACCTCGGCTTTCAAAGTAGGAAAACAAAACTGGGTGATGGCATGAGTTTGTATTATCAAATTTTAGACTTTTTAAGACTCTGGAAACCCTGGTATTATTGAAATTATGTATGTATTGTTCACTGGAAAAAGTGAATAATCATGTAAAAAGTAAGCTGGTCTCAGTTTACCTATTGGTCTCTGGTCTTCTCTTCCAGGGAAAATCAGACAGATGTCTCAGTGCATTATGGGAACGTGGGCGCCCACACTGGGTTCCACCCCAGAGGGATGGTCATAGAGAACGTGTATGAACAAAGGGATTTTGGCGACAATAAATCCTGCCCTTAATGCCTCTTACACTTAACCTGATATCTCTACTTATGCCTCAGCTGTACAGTGGGTGAAAATGTTCACACTGATATTAATAGTTGGTGAGAAGGTTGGCGGACTTTTATTTTTCTTTTCTGATATCTGTCTGAAACACTGTATATTTTATTAAAATATTTCAAGACTCAAGAAGAGTCAAGAACTTTTGTCAATGTATGGAGCAAAAACACACAACAACATCTCCCAAACAGCATAATACAAGAATTAAAGGTCAAAGTAAATACACATAAATGTAAATCAATGCTTTTCTGTTATTTGTCTGTTGTATACATCCATATAACTGAAGTTGGGTGGAAGAATGTGGCTATTAAAGTCTTAATATGAAGACCCCCTCCAGCTCGTCCGTACTTGCTAACAATGTCACACTCACGGACCCTGGAGAACAGCCCCCCATTCAGGCCCGGTCAGCCAGGGTGGGCGTTAGCCTCGGCCCCCCCACGCAGCACCCTGGCACTGCTCTGGGCTCCTGGTGCCCCTGCTGTACCTCTTCACAGGGATGGCCGTCAGGAAGGGCACACTTAAGCTGCACTGGATCCTCGTGTTCAGCACTGCGGGTAAAGAGACATCAACTCGTCGCTAACCGCTAACCGGCTAATCAGGGTAAAAGCTAATGCTTTAGCGGCATCGCTAACAGGTGGCTGTCACAGTCACTCACGCTAATGCTACCGTCACAGGAAATCTCTCTCCTTTTCTCTACTTGCCGTTAATGCTGTCACTGCTCTCTAGGGTTGCCAACCGTCCCGAATTGTCCGGGACATCCCGCAATATGGGCGATTTTGATTCGTCCCTTCACTGAAGGGACGAATCAAAATCGCCCTGCTCTCTCATGGCATTTCCTGTTTCTCAATTTGTAGAACAATAAGTTAACAAAGACAGATTATTATCAAATGATCATGCATTCTAACCCTTCTGACTTCACGTATGTTGTCACCATGGTTCTGCGGCTGCTATAGACCAGATGAATGTGGTTGGCTGGCGCTGGTGATCGTGTGTGACTGCATGTCCTGCAATGGCCAGGCATCCTGTCCCGGTTTCTCCGGCCTCATGCCCTGAGTTTCCTGGATCAGGCCCCTAGGCTTCTTGTCCTGGATACCTGCTTATGGGATGTTGATGGACACCTTTCCAGCATTTACGTAGCTTTCCTATTTCATTTGATCGAGTGTCTAGTCTGGACCCAATGAAAAGTCTGTGTCAAAAACCCAAATAATAGGGTAATAGCTAATCCGTTAGCAGCCTTGCTAACAGCCCTATGACCGCTTTTGCCATTTTTCCACTGGCATACAGGAACCGAGTCATACTTCAATTCAATTCAATTTTACTGAACGGACTTCAGCCGTACCCAGAAGAGAGTCTAGTCACAGCGCGGTTCCAGCTCACTTTGATTTTCCACTGCGGAAGGGTCTCCTGGCCAATGGCGTCGCCGGATTTAGAGAGCGACAGTGACGTAAAATCAATGAGACGCTTATTTCCTGTTCACATGGTTTACATTATGATGTACTGTGTGCTAATTTTCACACTTTCTGGCACATCTGTGAGAAGCGCCATGTTTCGTTAGCATCAAACGCAAGCGGAATTAGCATTTACCTGCGTTAATTTGCATTACGAATTCCATTCAGCTGATCTATAGTACTTTGGTAGGAAGATGGAAATTTTCTGGTTCCGAGTTATTGGGAATGCACCAATACATTGTGATGTGCCACACTGCTAATAATTAATATATTGAATATACTCTTTTTCCTTCAGATAATCCATGCATGTCAACGTAGAACACTGGTACCCCCCTGCATTTCGACCAATCAGATGGTGGTGATGTAACCAGCCCGGTTTGGTCACGCTTTCGGTCCTGTTAGTAAGCAGTTATGGAGGACTGATGGATATCATTTATTATGTATAACAATGCAGCAGTTATTTTACCCAGAACGACTGGATAGGTGTTGTGCCAGAGATCATCAAAATCAGTATTAACCTAAACAGTCATATACCAGCCCTGGAGGATGTTGCTGGCAGTAACTGAAGCAGGTTTATAATTTGGACACTGCACCTTCCAAAAGTGACAGATGTAGGTTTTTGCATGAAGATCATGTTGAAATTTCTGTAGGAACTTCCCCCTAAACATGTAAGTCTGCTTATGTATGTTTGGCTGCAGTATGTCTGCACACAAACATAAACAATATCGCATATTTATTCTAAACATATTGGTTGTTTCTATGCTGGATGTATGATAGACAGGAGTATGAATGGTGAGCGATGATCTAACACAAATGTTTGTGCACAATAGTCCTTATATGGTAACATGACAATAAAGAATCTCAAACTTTGAAGCTCATTGGCTGCCTCATTTGAGCTCAAATTTCGATTTGAATGGAAGGTTGGGGTCCCCGTGACTCACCTCCACCCCCCCTTCACACCACTGAGAGCTCGGCATGAGCCGGCATGACGGGGAGATTTGCAAGATCCTCCTCCTTGTGGTGAACTGAAGTCATGACATCTACACTTAATATAACCAATGATAATTAAGCTCTACACTGTAGAGGATGCTGTCCTGTATCTGCTACACAAGGCGTACTCTCACGTAGGCAAGGGGAACGGTGCTGTGAATATATGAGTCTATTAAAGGAATAATAAGTCAAATTGCAAAGCTTGCTACGTTAATTATGGGTTTCTTGAAAGGTAACTGACTGCACCAGATCATAATTAGGAGTTTCACAGTAAAGGGGGTGAATACATGTGTGCCCCAACTCTTTTCAGTTTTTACTTTGTAAATACTTTTGTACACTGCCTGATATTTCCGCCCAATACAGAATTATGAACTATTTTGTGTGGATCCTACATATAAAATCCCAATAAAATCCACCTTCATTCGAGACTAATAAATGTGGGGAGCGACTATGTACGCAGGGCACTGTACTGTACATGCTAAGAAGGAATTGCAAGTTTAAAATGAGAAAAGGGTTTACTGGTGGTCAAACGATACTGTGTGGTGACAGGTAGCTGGGGACAGTGTCTCTCTGATCTGCCGCTCGGTGGTGTTTCCAACGTGTCACTGATGATCGCTGCTGCTCTCTCTCTCAGGCCGTGTAGAAATCAGTGTTTATATGAGCTTTTGATAGCGACTGAAACTCAGGAAAATCACTTTCAGTCCACGCAAAAAGCTCAGTCACTGGGCTCTTTAAAAAGACTCGCCAGAAGGTATTAAAAGTGGCTAAGTACTAATTTGCTGAAACTTGGGGTCATACGGTTATTATTGGCTGGACCAGCACCCCCCCGGCTGTAGTTATGCAGCATTTCATTACGGTTTATTTTCTGTTCATCAGTTTGTGTGTTTTTTTTTTTTTTTGGGGGGGGGGGGGGTGTCACAGGACTTTAGTTTCCTTATCTCTTCATTCAGCAGTATAATTAACTGCATCAAGCGCCTGTACATCAGCTCGAACGGTCGTGCATTTCATTTCCTTTTCTGGTCATTAGTTTGTTTGTTTGGTTTTTTTTTGGCCGGGGGGGGGGGGGGGGGGGGGTGCTACAGAGCTTTAGTTTCCTTGTCTGTTCATTCGGCAATATAACTAACTGCATCAAGCGCCTGTACATCAGCTCGAACGGTCCTGAATGCGGAACTGAAAACTGCAGAGGTATGAGAATCTCCTCTCTGGAAGACCCCGATAAAAGGAAGCCACCGGTGTTTTAGAGCTTTGAGAGACGCTCACTGTGCACACTGGACACAGTCCGGGTGTCACTGTTATACAATGGCAGTGCATGGCCACTGTATGCCGGCATTGTTGTTAATTCTGTTTCACATTATGCCAGGTAAGTGCGTATTAGAATCATCAGGTTCACTGTTTGTCTAATATTATATTGTAATTTGATTATTTAGAGCAATAATCAATTCATGCTTAAGAAATCTTATAGGATGCCAAAAAATGTTACTTTAGGCTTAAATAAGGAATAAGATTCTGTTGGAAATATTGTACCATAGCATTAATTTAACATAATCATTTGACTGGGAAAGGCTTCGTTTCAGATTTTATAAAAAAAAAATTTTGTGCTATGTTTAGCATTAAAACTGCAGATTAAATATGATGCTTCCCCTTCAGTTTATCAGTGTTTGCCGTTTCTGTGCTGTTTTCTCTCCCAGTTGCTGTGAGCTCTAAGATGATCACTGGATTTGTTGGGTATAACGTGACCCTGCCGTGCTCCTACGATGCAGAGTATTACGGGGGACTTCATGTGTGCTGGGGGAGAGGTGAAATACCTCAACTTGGCTGTGGCAATGAAATCATCGTGACAGATGGACTTAAAGTGACACGGAGAACATCACACAGGTATCAGTTAATCGGTGACCAGAAACAGGGTGACGTATCTCTGACCATCATCGATGCTGAGATGGGAGATTCTGGGATATACGGCTGTCGTGTGGAAATACCAGGACTATTTAATGATCTGAAAAGCCAAGTTAACTTGACTATACAGAGTAAGTACAATACACCCCTTTTTCAATTTAGAAGTAAATATCAGTGTTTTGTTCATGCATGTCTAAATGAGAACAAGGCCAAAATTAGCCCGTTGTGCAAAGCAAGATGGAGAAATCGAGCCAAAAATAAGCCCAATATACACAAGCACATGGGTAGATTCTACAACGCTTAACGTGAAAAACTGTAACGTGTCTTTAAACCTTGACTATAAAGAGTGAGTATAAGAGTATCTTTTTTGACTCCAGAAGGAAATATTGTAGTTTATTTGTCTTTCTATACACAGCTAAAGGATTAGTTCTTTCTTGCATTCATTAGATCACTAACCCCATCATATGTGACACTTGTTATCTAATAGATATTCTCCAGTCGCCCACCGATGCAGCCAGTCCAGTGACACAGACTGCGATCAGTCTTATGCTGGGTAAAGCTGTGTACTGCACTATAATCCTGTAAAATTCTGCAGTCCTTTTAACATGAAGTTTAACTTTTTGGTTTGCTTTCACTTGCTTAACTCATTATAAATTTGATTGTTATGTTTTTCTCTTGTTGCAACTATAAGTTACTATGGTAATTATTCTACAGGAAGTTCGACTGCAAACACACCTCAAGGCAGCGATCATGTGAGTGGGACTGTGTTTGTGCTCAGAAGTACTGCAGCTTTATAAGACAAACCACATATATATATATATATAGAGGAATATAGGACATCATACCAGAGGTTTATGTGGAAGCCCCACAGATTCCACTGACATAATCCGAGGGCCGTCTATGTGAGGGGTCAGAGCTGACCTCCGACAGGGAGTCTGTGTGGTATTCTGTTATTTCACTGGGACTGTGCTGATGTACAGGTCTGTGCCTGCAGTGTGTAGGAATGAAAAAGCTGTTTTGTCTTTGCAGGCAGACAGATCCTTCCTCGTCATTGCAGTGGTGATTCTGCTGTTGCTGCTGATGGTCCTGGTGACAGGTCACTGGTTACGCAAACGTAAGCTGGTCAACTGAAGCCTGTAGAGCAGGGATGGGCAACCCTGATCCTGGAGAGCCGGAATCCAGCAGGTTTTCCATCCTACCTGGTCTCTGATGAATCACACCTGATCTCAGGCAGACAGTAACTCATCAGGTAGGATGGAAAACCTGCTGTATACCGGCTCTCCAGGATCAGGGTTCCCTACCCCACTGTAGACCAATATGATGAGTAATGGTACAAGGAATACAATGTATCACATGCAATTTATCTTTATTCATTTTTAAAGGACAACGGCAGAGAGAAGTGAAGTCTGTGCCTGAAGTGTAAGTACCATACTGAGCTGCTGTATTTAATGACTGTTGGCAAAGAAGCTGCCCAGTTAGTAAGTGGAGCTGGTGACCTCAGGTTTGTATAGTGGCTCAGTGAAGAAGGTCGGCACCTTGACATTTGAGCTCCATTCCAGATGTTTCCTCACACAATCCAAACTATTTATTATGGCGTGTGTGTGCGTGCGTGCGTGTGTGTGTGTGTGTGTGTGTGTGTGTGTGTGCGAGCGGGTTTACCTATCCTTATGGGGACACAATGACCCCATAACGTGATAAATATTGTTTTTTTTTTTTGCATTTTTAGTTTTTTCATAGCAGTCACCGATTTTTTTAAAATAGAGTTTTCCCTTATGGGGACCAGGAAACCGGTCCCCATAAGGGAAAACTCTATTTTAAAAAAATCGGTGACTGCTATGAAAAAACTAAAAATGCAAAAACTCCTGTATTTTGTTAGGTTACTTATGGTTATGGTTAGGGCTGGGCGGGGGTTAAGGTTGTCATAGTTAGCGTTAGCATTTTTCCCATTGAAATTAATGAGCGGTCCCCATAAGGATATGTTTACCCTACAGTACATGCGCGTGCGTGTGTGTGCGTCTGTCTATGTGTGTGCGTGTATGTGTGTGTCTGTGTGTCTGTATGTGTGTGTGTGTGTATGTATGTGTGTGTGTATGTGTCTGTGCGTGTCTGTGTGTGTATGTATGTGTGTGTCTGTGTCTGTGCGTGTGTGTGTATGTGTGTGTGTGTGTCTGTGTATGTATGTGTGTGTGTGTGTCTGTGTATGTGTGTGTGTGTGTGTGTGTGTGTGTGTGTGTATGCAATGTGCTATTTCTACCTTCATTAGTTACCTGTCTGGAGCACTGGTCAATTTTTTTACACAATAGTTATTCTTGGCTCATTTAATTTCCTAAACCTTGAGGTCACGTGACCCGGTCCATAGACAGAACTCTACTGATAGGTCCATCTCAGATTGAGGGGGTTTCAAACTCGTAATTTTTCCACCAAACTACTTGCTTGATTGGTAACATAAAATTTTGGAGGGGGGTAGGGCGGAGGGGTAATCAAATCCATTATTTAACAAGGTGGCTACATGCCTGCATATGACATTTTACAGTTTTTTCCAATCATTTTCACACTTGTCTCAATACCATGTAGTGCTGTAGTTTGAGACCAATTTCTTGTGGTCTTGGTCTTGTCTTGGTCTCGACTCTATTTGGTCTCGGTCTTGTCTTGGTCTCGGACATAGCGGTCTCGATGGGATGGGGAAAAAAACTGAAAACAGCACATCCTCACAGAACAGTATCATTATTTATTACGCGCCTCAGTTCAAATGCAACCAGTCAGATGCATCTATTTTAAAAACGTTTCATTGTATACATTTTCTCAACGGACACTGCCAGTGCTTCACAGTCCACACACATCATACACATCACAACTGTCCCTGTAGTTACCGTACTTCTCTGTAAGTGGCTTTGGATAAAAGTGTCTTCTAAATGAATAAATGTAAATGTTTTACTGTAATATATGATTTGCCATGCCCACTATTTTTGCACAGAATACATTGTGTTGCGATGCAAAAAGGAAAGGGACACTCCATGACCTCATTTGTATAGATGGTGTAGATGGTAACGAAGCAGCAAACAAAAACAAAATTAGGAAATTTCTGCTAAAAGCATAATTATTTGTGTTAGTGCAAGTGCATAGTGTCCTTTGTCTGTCAAAATGCAGCATGTTTCAATTGACAGTGCTCTAAATTTCATTAGGTTTTGACCTGAAAGTTAACTGTTTTGAACAGATTATCTAAACGTCTGAAAAATCGGCTGTAGTTGTACAAAGTTTTGCTGGTGGCGAACACTGACTGAGAGAAGCATTCATGAGATTTGGGGGAAGTGGTGATTGAATGCATATTGTGTCAAAGCAATGCAAACATATACATAGTTTAACTCACATGGTCCAATGGTATGGGACATGTTGTGAATAAGTGGACATGGTATTGAGACACGCATTAAAATGATTGTAAAAAACTGTAATGCCCATCTCTTGAAATCTCTATAACGTTCATTTCTTGCCTTCTTCTGAATTTTAAATATGTATTTTTGAAATGACATATGTATTGTTCAGTCGGGAGAGCGAATTATAAAAAGTAAGCCAATCTCAATTAGTCTCTAGGTCTCTGGTCTTCTCTTCCAGGGAACATCAGACAGATGTCTCAGTGCATTATGGGAACATGGACGCCCACATTGGGTTCCACCCCAGAGGGATGGTCATAGAGAACATATATGAACTAAGGGACTTTGGCGACTGTGAATACCGTCCTTAATGCCTCCTTGGCAGGTCCAGGCACCGCGGTGGCAGTGACGAGATGAGATGGCTTCAGTTACACTGGGGCATCTTTATATTTTCACCAGAATTTTAAATATGTATTTTTGAACATTAAAAAGTAAGCTGGTCTCAGTTCACCTCTGGGTCTCTGGTCTTCCCCTCCAGGGAACATCAGGCAGATGTCTCAGTGCATTATGAGAACGTGGGGGCCCACATGGGGTTCCACAGCAGACGGATGGACAAGAAGAAGATACACTGCCCGGCCAAAAAACAAGTCGCCATTTGAATTTTTTCGTTGGACGCCTTTAGCTTTGACTATGGCGCACATTTGTCATGACATTGTTTCCACAAGCTTATGCAACATCTCACCCTTTATTTTCATCCAGATTTGCATTAATTTCTCACCGAGATCCTGTATTGACAAGTGAGTTGAACCTCCATAAAGCCTCCTTCAGCACATCCCAGAGACCTTCAATGAGGTTAAGGTCACAACTCTGTGGTGACCAAGTCACGCGTGAAAATGATTCCTCATGCTCCCTGAACCACTCTTTGACAGTTCGAACCCATTGAATGTTGGCATTCTTGTCCTGGAATATGCTCATGCCAACAGGGAAGAAAAACATCCATTGATGATGGATGGAGGTGTAACCTGGCCAGTAGATTCAGGTACTCAGCTGACTTTACTTTACTGCTGCATAACGTAGCTGAGCTGTAATAATGATCCAATCATTGGCTCTTAAGTATCTGCTGATATAAATTCAAATGGCGACTTTTTCTTTGGCCGGGCAGCGTATATGAACTAAGATACCTTAGCTGCTGTGAATCCTGCCTTTACTGCCTGCTAAGCGTAGCCTGATATCTGTATCTGAGTCTCCATGCTACATGCCGCAGTTGATCTGCAGCTCAGAAATTAGTTTCATTGTGCTGAATCCATTGAGAGGTGTAATGGTGAGACACTATATACACAACAAAGGTATTTAGTGAATAATTGCTCCCTAACTGGTTACATTTTGTCACTTTAGTTCTATTTAGGATTCTGTTAAAGTGCAGAAAAGATGGGTGACAGTATTTTTTTCTTTTATGGAATTAGCTGATAAATATTATGGATGTATTCTTTGTAACATGAATAAGGTGAAAGCAGTTGTACTTAAATGTGAATCACTGCTTTTCACTTTCTCTGTTTGTTGTATACACCCATGTATCTGAAGTGAGGTGGAATAATGGCGTTATGGAAGTGCTGAAGTGAAATGCAAGAGGCCTTTTTCTAATAAACTGAGGAAAACACATCAGATGTACTCCTTGATAATGGCTCTCTGTAACCTCGTCTGTCCTTGCTAACATTTATATTTATTTTTTAGTTAACACTTTTGTCCGAAGTGGCATAAAAGTAAGATAAATAGTACGTGACAAACATAAAACTGTCAAAGAGTCAATTAGGCACAAATGCGGCTGAGCTGCGCTTCCAATGAATGCCGAGATACAGGCGGTCTGTCCCCGGGCGTGGTAGACGCTGCCATCTAGCGGCAGAGTTGTGCATTGACATTCTGCACAGGTAATTATGCTTTATCAGTGGTCACTAACAGGCGGACCGCGGTCCGGGTGCGGACCCAGAAGTTGTCCTATACGGACCTATACGGAAAATAGCCAAAACATTATTATTTAAAACCTGACGCTTCTATTTTAACCGGCACAGCTTTTGTGGTCTTTTTGGTAGTGGTTTAGCAGTAGAACCGCCGTTTCCCACGCCAATGAACGTCAAACACCTTTAACTTCCACGCTAGACGTAGTTCGCTAGACGTGGTGTTTATATAGCATATTTATTCTAAACATTTTGTTGTTTGCATGTTGGATTGCACGCTTTTCCTAACACAAATGTTTGTGCACCTTTGTCTTTATAGCGTAAGATAACAAAAAAGGACCTTGAATCTCGAAGGTCATCGGTAGCCTCATCCGTGCTAAAGTTTCGATCTGAATGAACGGTTGGGGTCCCCGTGACTCACCACTGAGAGCTCGGCACGAGCCGGTGTTCCGACAAAACATCCTACCTATCGAGACGTGCTATCGAGCCTTTCTGCGCATGTGCAGTTCCACCGTCTTTGGATTAGGCTTAGGTTTTAGGGGTTAGGGTTAAGGTAAAGGTTTAAGGGGTTTTTGGGGGGTTAGGGTTAGGAGAAGAGTTAGGGTTAGGGCTATCGATTAGCACTACGGTAGGATGTTTTGATAAAGTAGGATGTTTTGTCAGAACACCGGCATGACGGGGAGATTTAGGAGATCCGTACACATGCTAGATGACATAGAGTATGCACTGCTTCTCAGCTCCTAGTATGAACTCTATCCGCTGTCACACACAACTGCATTTTAATATACATGGATATACTATGCTTAAAATATATGCACACTGTATAGGAAGGTATACTGTTACTTAAACATTGGCACCCTGTGTGTCTTAGAATTAGGTGATTAGTGGTCATTGTTAACACAGCACAGCACAACAATGAAATGTGTCCTCTGCATTTAACCCATATGTGACATAACAGGGGGCAGCTAATTCAGCGCCTGGGTACCTCAGTGGTGCTTTGCTAGTCTGGGATTCGAACCTGCAATCGATCGATTACAAGTGCGCTTCCCTAACCATCAAGCCACCACTGCCCACTGTTTTCCATATCTATGCACAGTCTCAGGTTATTATCGGTTGGGCTGCCCCCCGGCTGTGGTTGTGCAACATTTCCTTACGGTTTCTTTTCTGTTCATCAGTTTGTTTTTTGTTTTGCTTTTACTTTTTTGAGGGAGTCACAGAGGTTTAGTTTCCTTATCTGGTCATTCAGAAATACAAGTGACTGTCTCAAGCGCCTGAACATCAGCTTGAACAGTCCTAATTCTGGAACTGAAAAACCCCAAAATGCAGAAGTACGAGAGTCTCCTCTGCCGCAGAGGAAGATGTGAAAAAGGAAAAAGGAAGTCATCGATGTTTTAGAGCTTTGAGAGACGCTCACTGTGCACACTGGACACAGTCCGGGTGTCACTGTTATACGATGACAGTGCATGGCCACTGTATGCCGGCATTGTTGTTAATTCTGTTTCACATTATGCCAGGTAAGTGCTTATGAGAATCATCAGGTTCACTGTTTGTCTAATATTTTATTGTAATTTGATTATTTAGAGCAATAAATTATTCATGTTTAAGAAACGTTACTTAATAACTAAAAGGTTATTCTAGGCTTAAGTATGGCACAACACTGAGGTTTGACAGGAATGTTATACCGTTTGTGACCATCTAACATAATCAACAAACAGGGAAAGGTGTCATAGGTCTGTATGTTTCACATTTAATCCGTTTTGCAATATTTACTGTAAAGCCTGCAGATTAAATATGATGCTTCCCCTTCAGTTTATCAGTGTTTGCCGTTTCTGTGCTGTTTTCTCTCCCAGTTGCTGAGAGCTCTCAGACGATCACTGGATTTGTTGGGGATAACGTGACCCTGCCGTGCTCCTACGATGCAGAGTATTACGGGGGGATTTATGTGTGCTGGGGGAGAGGTGAAATACCTTATAGTGGCTGTGACGATGAAATCATCGCGACAGATGGATTCAAAGTGACACGGAGAACATCACCCAGGTATCAGTTAATCGGTGACCTGAATCAGGGTGACGTATCTCTGACCATCATCGATGCTGAGATGGGAGATTCTGGGATATACGGCTGTCGTGTGGAAATACCAGGACTATTTAATGATCTGAAACACCAAGTTACTTTGACTATACAGAGTAAGTACAATACACCCCTTTTTAAATTTAGAAGTAAATATCATAGTGTTTTGTGAATGCATTTCTAAAAAAAATGTGTTACCTGTGTAGTGTTGCCAAGTGTTGCGAGGCAAACAAGGAGCCTCACCCGTGAGATCAAGCCCAAAATAAGCCTGTTGTGCAAATTAACATGGAGAAGTCAATCCAAAAATAAGCCCAATATACACAAGCACATGGGGACATTCTAAAGCGATTAACGTGAAAAAGCATAACGTGTCTTTAAACCTTTAACCATGTTAAGCGTTTAAGAATGTTCTGGCAGACATATAAACTATGTTTGTCAGGGTCAGCGCCCGTCCGACCCTGTCCTGTGTGTCTCCTCCCCCTTTGGCCAGCTGGGGTTACTGCCCATCCTGTCCTCCTCCCTGTCCTTTGCCCTTCAGTCCCAGTGTGTCTTAGTCCCAGGTGTGTTTTCCCTGTTCCCCGCACTAGCATAGCTCAATAGGCTGAGCATGTGGTTGTAAACTCTCTGGTCGCGAGTCTGAGGCTAGCTAACACTGTTTATTTCTGTTTACTGCATTAGTTTTCTTGTCCTAGGTTTGCCCTGCTTGTGTTCTGTTTCAGCAATGAGATCCCTTTGATGCTTTGTAAGCGCTCTGTGAACCATGGTTTTTGCAACTGAGTAGATGTCAGTAAAGTCATACTAGAGCAGCTGAACTTTATTTGGAGTTAATCAAAATCACTTTAATTAATGGCAGGTGCTTAACCTTAAAGACTGAATGCTGTAATTAAATCAAAAGGTGCTTCAACAAAGCATTAGTTTATGGGTGGCAACACTTTAAAGGTGGGAAATCTTTGGGAAATCTGTTTTAAAGGTGGGAAAGTTTTGAAATGATTTATTGTACATATGCAAATCATTTCTGGCTACTGTCCTGTGTAACTATGTGTGCCAACATTTTGCACTCAGTACTGTATGGTAATTTTCATTTCATAAATAAAATCTTATGGCACTTTACTGGTAAGCGCGCAGTGCACAGAGCGCAGGAAATTACTGGGTGTTAGAGCAGTGACAGCTCTAACTAGGGTTAGGGGTTAGCGTTAGCTTTAAGGGTTAGGGTTAGCTTTAAGGGTTAGGGTTAGGTTTAAGGGTTAGGGTTAGGTTTAAGGCTGCTGTACATTGGAACGTCGTGCTTTTTTCTTCACTTGGTACTTCACTGTAACTGCAACATTGGCTCATATGGGTTGCAGTGCTAAACCTGGATGTATGGTAACCCCGACTTTAACTGTCTTTGCACATCATTGCCGTCAAAATATTAGGACCATTGCATAATTCGAATTCCTATAAAAGAATAATGTGAGAACCAGCTCAGAAAACAGGAACCTGTGACACAATTTAATTATAGGCATCTTCAGACAGAAAGGCCAAAGTCGCTTATAATAAATGGACTTGGCAACACTGGCCCATGATGTTGACAGTGCTGTTTTTCTTTCTTGCGTTCGTGTGGTCAGTTGTCACATCATAGTGACACATGCTTTCTATCAGATATTCGCAAAACGACGGCATCACCCACTGATGCAACCAGTCCAGCGACACAGACTGCGACCAGTCTTACGCCGGGTAAAGCTGTTCCCTCCATTATAGTCCTGCATTGCTAGATGGAAAACTTAAAAATCCCACAGTCCTTTTATTATTAAGTTTAACTTTTCAGTGTGCTTTCATTTGCTTAACTCATTATACTGAATTTGATTATGTTTTTCTCTTGTTGCACCTAAAGGTTACTATGGTAATTATTCTACAGGAAGTTCCACTGCAAAAACACCTCAAGGCAGTGGTCATGTGAGTGGGACTGTGTTTGTGCTCAGAAGTACTGCAGCTCTGTAACACAAACCAGATATTAATGATGGAGGAATATAGGAGGTCATAGCAGAGGTTTATGTGGAAGCCCCACAGATTCCACTGACATAATCCGAGGGCCGTCTATGTGAGGGGTCAGAGCTGACCCCCGACAGGGAGTCTGTGTGGTATTCTGTTATTTCACTGGGACTGTGCTGATGTACAGGTCTGTGTCTGCAGTGTGTAGGAATGAAAAAGCTGTTTTGTCTTGGCAGGCAGACAGATCCTTCCTCATCAGGGCATCAGTGATCATGCTGCTGCTGTTGCTGGTCCTGGTGACAGGTCATTGGTTACATAAACGTAAGCTGGTCGGTTGAAGCCTGTAGACCAATAAGAGGAGTGATGGTACAAGCAATAATGTTGCATGTGGTTGTGGGGTCATGTGCTGCTCTGCCGTACGTATGATCGGAAGGTTGTTGGTTCAAATCCCAGGGATTACACCATTGGCCCCTGAGCAAGGCCCTTAACACTAAAATGCCCCAAGGCATCTTAATTGTACATTGTTTTGGCTAAAAATATTTGCTAAATGAAATATAATTCATCTTATTGAATGCCTTCTTTTTAAAGGAAAGCGGCAGAGAGAAGCGAGGACACTGGCTGCAGTGTAAGTACCATACTGAGCTGCTGTATTTAATGACAGTTGGGAAAGAAGCTGCCCAGTTAGTAAGTGGAGCTGGTGACCTCAGGTTTGTATAGTGGCTCAGTGAAGAAGGTCGGCACCTTGATGTTCAAGCACCATGTCAGATGTTTCCTCACACGATCCAAACTATTTATGATGTATGTGAGACCCATGTAGTTATCAGTAAGAGCCCCCCCCCCCCCCCCCCCCACAATGAATGATCACGTGAAACGTAAGTCAGTCTCAATTCACCTCTGGGTCTCTGGTTTCTTCCTCCAGGGAACATCAGACAGATGTCTCAGTGCATTACAGGATCATGGGCGACGAAATTGGGTTCCACCCCAGAAGGACGGCCATAGAGAACGTATATGAACTAAGGGACTTTGGCGACTGTGAATACCGTCCTTAATGCCTCCTTGGCAGGTCCAGGGACCGCGGCGGCAGTGACGAGATGAGATGGCTTCAGTTACACTGGGGCATCTTTACATTTTCAGCCCTTAAATGGACAGAACACAGCCCTCAAGCACCAAATCACTCACACTCACACACACTATGCACTCACACTCACACTACACACTCACACTACACACTCACACTATGCACTCACTCCTCCGGCCGTGCTAGTCGGCCCGCCTACTCACACCAAACATGGTAGGCACACGCACGCCACTATTTCCTAAACATAGTATTAATGCTCCACATGACATTACTATACAACACAATAACAACACAATGTATGCTAATAATATCCCCACAGAGGCTATCTCTACTATCTCTCTGCCACTGACAGAAGTACTTTGGAAGAGTATGTTAATGGAGCTCTAGCCACAGGAATTATTTGCTCTTCCTCCTCCCCTGCAGGGGCTGGGTTCTTCTTTGTAGAAAAGAAGGACCATGCATAGACTACAGGGGTCTGAACGAAATCACGGTTAAGAACTGTTATTCCCTGCCTCTGCTCTCCTTGGTCTTAGACCTCCTGCAGGGAGTCATGGTTTTTATCAAGTTGGATTTACGTAACACCAACCGCTTATTGAGGATCCTAGAAGAGGATGAGTGGAATGTCGCTTTCAACTCCCCTACTGGTCACTATGAGTATCTGGTGATGCCTTTGGGGCTAACTAATGCATCTGCAGTGCTCCCGGGTCTAATTAATGATGTCCTTTGGGACATGCTGGACAGGAACGTGTTAGTTTACCTTGATAACGTACAAAATTTTTCGCAGGATGAGCAGGAACCTGTTCAGTATGTCCGGGCGGTTCTACAGCGCTTCCCTTGTTTGTCAAGGCTAGGAAGTGTGAGTTCCACAGATGCATCTCTTTCCTGGGTTTTATCATCAATGAGGGCTCCATCCAGATGGATATCGAGAAGGTCAGGGCTATAGCAGAATGGCCACAACCACTGGCACGGAGGGATTTACAATGACGCCCTGGCTTCGCTAACTTGTTTCAGCGATTCATCCGAGGGTGTAGCTTGGTGGCTGCGCCTCGTACTGCTCGATCCTCCACTTGGATCCACTTTCAATGAACTGATGCAGCCCAGAGAGCTTCTTCTGACCTCTGAAAGCGTTTCACCTCAACTCCCATCCTACAGATACCAGATCCCTCAAAGCAGTTTGTGGTGGAGGCAGTCGCCTTGGGAATCGGCGTTGGGGCTGTCCTGTCCCAACATTCCTCATCCGACAGCAAGTTACATCCCTGTGCATTTTTCTCTGGAAAACTCACTTCGGCTGAGAGACATTCTGACATAGCGGATCGGTAATTGCTCGCAGTAAATCTGGCCTTAGAGGAGTGGAGACCGTGGCTAGAAGGCACCAGATCCCTTTTTAATTCTGACCGACCACAAAATCCAGGAGAACCTTTTAATTACAGGTTCGGCTCCAAGAACTGCAAGTCGGATGCTCTGTCACATCAGTATGGAGTGGAAGAGGTGCTGAAGGATGCTAATCCCATCCAGCTAATCGCTTTAATGGAGCAGTCGTGTGGAGAATCGAGGAAGCAGTTAAGGTGGTCCAACGCTTTACCTAAGCACCTCTTTACCGGGCTGCTTCGACTCACCAAAGTTCATCAAAATCAGTATTATCCTAAACAGTCACATACCAGCCCTGAGAGATGTTGCTGGAGGTAACTGAAGCAGGTTTATAATTTGGACACTGCACCTCCTGAAAATGATAGATTTAGATATTTGTATAAAGATCATTGTATATATTGCTTATTTATTCTAAACATTTTGCTGTTTGCATGTTGGGTGTATGATAGGCAGGAGTATAAATGACGAGCGATGATGTACCACAAATGTTTGTGCACATTTCCCTTTATATGATAACATGACAATAAAGATCCTCAAATCTTGATGGTCATCTGAGCTAAAGTTTCGATTTGAATGAATGGTTCGGGGTCCCCGTGACTCACCCCCCCCCCCCCCCCTTCACACCCCTGAGAGCTCGGCACGAGCCGGCATGACGGGGAGATTTAGGAGATCCGTACACATGCTAGATGACATAGAGTATGCACTGCATCTCAGCTCCTAGTATGAACTCTATTCGCTGTCACACATATTCATCAGAACTATTGTTCGGTACACAAACATAACTGCACTTTAATATACAGGTATATACTGTGCTTAAAATATATGCAAACTGTATAGGAATGTATACTATTACTTAAACATTTGTACCCTGTGTATCTTCAATATCTGTGCACAGTCTCAGGAGTGACCAAGTCTACATTTCAGTACATGTTATGCTTGTATTGCTATATATGTACCATTTTCAGTCCACGCAAAAAGCTCAGTCACTGGGCTCTTTAAAAGTATTCGCCAGAAGGTATTAAAAGTGGCTATAAGTACTAATTTGCTAATTTGCTGAAACTTCGGGTCATATGCTATTGGTTGGGCTGCACCCCCCCCCTTCCCCCAGCTGTGGTTATGCAACATTTCCTTACGGTTTCTTTTCTGTTCATTAGACAGTATAACTAACTGCTTCAAATGCCAGTACATCAGATCGCACGGTCCTGAATGTGGAACTGAAAACTGAAAAGTGCAGAAGTATGAGAATCTCCTGCCTGGAAGGTGACGTTACAGCGGCAGACCCCGGTAAAAGGAAGCCGTCGATGTTTTTGAGCTTTGAGAGACGCTCACTGTGTGCACTGGACACAGTCCGGGTGTCACTGTTATACAATGGCAGTGCATGGCCACTGTATGCCGGCATTATTGTTAATTCTGTTTCACATTATACCAGGTAAGTGCTTATGAGAATCATCAGGTTCACTGTTTGTCTAATATTTTATTGCAAATCCGTTATAGGATGAAACAAAGGTTATTTTAGCCTTAAATTTGACATAATACCGAGGTTTTGATGGGAATATTATACCGCTTGTGACCATCTAACATGATCAACAAACAGGGAAAGGTGTCATAGGTCTGTAAGTTTTACATTTAATCCGTTTTGCAATATTTACTGTAAAGCCTGCAGATTAATCATGATGCGTCGCCCCTTCAGTTTATCAGTGTTTGCCGTTTCTGTGCTGTTTTCTCTCCCAGTTGCTGAGAGCGCTGAGACGATCACCGGATTTGTTGGGTATAACGTGACCCTGCCGTGCTCCTACGATGCAGAGTATTACGGGGGGATTTATGTGTGCTGGGGGAGAGGTGAAATACCCCTTACTGGCGGCTGTGGCAATGAAATCATCGAGGCAAAAGAATTCAAAGTGACATGGAGAAAATCACACAGGTATCAGTTAATCGGTGACCTGAATCAGGGTGACGTATCTCTGACCATCATCAGTGCTGAGATGGGAGATTCTGGGATATACGGCTGTCGTGTGGAAATACCAGGACTATTTAATGATCTGAAAAACCAAGTTACCTTGACTATACAGAGTAAGTACAACAGACCCTTTTTTGCTTCTGAAGTAAATATTGCAGTTTTTTTTCTTCCTGCCCGCATGTCCAAATGTGTGTCCTGTGATGTTGACTGTGGCTTTTTTTCTTCTTTTCACATGATCACATGCGACATCATATGTGACACATGCTTTCTAACAGATATTCATAACATGACTGCGTCACCATCCAGTACAGCCAGCCCAGAGACACAGACTGCGATCAGTGTTACGCAGGGTAAACCTGTTCACTCCATTATGATGCATTTTTTAAAAATAAATCTTAAAAATTCCATAGTCCTTTTATTAAGTTTAACGTTTCAGTGTGCTTTCATTTGTTTAACTCATTATTCTGAATTTGATCGTTATGTTTTTCTCTTGTTGCACCTATAGGTTACTATGGTAATTATTCTACAGGAAGTTCCACTGCAAACACACCACAAGGCAGCGGTCATGTGAGTGGGACTGTGTTTGTGCTCAGAAGTACTGCTGCTCTGTAACACAAACCAGATATTAATGATGGAGGAATATAGGAGGTCATAGCAGAGGTTTATGTGGAAGCCCCACAGATTCCACTGACATAATCCGAGGGCCGTCTATGTGAGGGGTCAGAGCTGACCCCCGACAGGGAGTCTGTGTGGTATTCTGTTATTTCACTGGGACTGTGCTGATGTACAGGTCTGTGTCTGCAGTGTGTAGGAATGAAAACGCTGTTTTGTCTTTGCAGGCAGACAGATCCTTCCTCGTCATTGCAGTGGTGATTCTGCTGCTGCTGTTGCTGCTGATGGTCCTGGTGACAGGTCTCTGGTTACGCAAACGTAAGCTGGTCAACTGAAGCCTGTAGAGCAGGGATGGGCAACCCTGATCCTGGAGAGCCGGAATCCAGCAGGTTTTCCATCCTACCTGGTCTCTGATGAATCACACCTGATCTCAGGCAGACAGTAACTCATCAGGTAGGATGGAAAACCTGCTGTATACCGGCTCTCCAGGATCAGGATTCCCTACCCCACTGTAGACCAATATGAGGAGTAATGATACAAGGAATACAATGTATTACATGTAATTTATCTTTATTCATTTTTAAAGGAAAACAGCAGAGAGAAGCGAGGACACTGGCTGCAGTGTAAGTACCATACTGACCTGTCATGCCCTGAACGCCCTGACCCTCCCGTGTGCCACGCCCCCCTCTTTACCTCGTGTGGAATCCCCAGCTGTTTCGAGTCGTGTTGATTACTGTGATGTGTATTTACATCCGCGTCAGAGTATGTTTCCCTAGTCTGGTCATTGACATCTGTTTGTACCACTAAGTGTGTCGATCCTGAATAAACCCCGTGTTCACCCGACTTCTCCGACTCCTGTGCCTGCTTCCACACTCTGTGCCAGCGTATGCTAAGACACCTGCTGTACTTAATGACTGCTGGGAAAGAAGCTGCCCAGTTAGTAAGTGGAGCTGGTGACCTCAGGTTTGTATAGTGGCTCAGTGAAGAAGGTCGGCACCTTGATGTTCGAGCATCATATCAGATGTTTCCTCACACAATCCAAATTATTCATGGTGTGTGTGTGTGTTTGTGTGTGTGTCTGCGCCCCATGTTATTATGAATTATCATTAGCTACATGTTTGGAGTGCTGACCAATTTTTAAAAATTTGTATAATATTCACCTGAATTTTAAATATATATTATTGAAATTATGTATGTATTGTTCACTGGAAAAAGTGAATAATCATGTAAAAAGTAAGCTGGTCTCAGTTTACTTGTTGGTCTCTGGTCTTCTCTTCCAGGGAACATCAGGCCGATGTCTCAGTGCATTATGGGAACGTGGGCGCCCACACTGGGTTCCACCCCAGAGGGATGGTCATAGAGAACGTGTATGAACTAAGGGACTTTGGCGACTATGAATCCTGCCCTTAATGCCTCTTACACTTAACCTGATATCTCTACTTATGCCTCAGCTCTACAGTGGGTGAAAATGTTCACACTGATATCAATAGTTGGTGAGAAGGTTGGCTGACTTTTCTTTTTCTTTTCTGATATCTGTCAGAAACGCTGTATATTGTATAAAAATATATATATTCATAAGAAAACTCAAGAAGAGTCAAGAACTTTTGTCAATGTATGGAGCAACATAACAGAAGAGAACAACATCTCCCAAACAGTCAAAGCAAATACACATAAATGTAAATCAATGCTTTTCCGTTATTTGTCTGTTGTATACATCCATATAACTGAAGATGGGTGGAATAATGTGGCTATTAAAGTCTTAAAATAGCTCATCCCCCCAGCTCATCCGTACTTGCTATCAATGTCACACTCACGGACCCTAGAGAACAGCCCCCCATTCAGGCCCGGTCGGCCAGGGTGGGCGTTAGCCTCGGCCCCCCCACGCAGCACCCTGGCACTGCTCTGGGCTCCTGGTGCCCCAGCTGTACCTCTTCATACCCTGGTGGCAAAGGCTGCCATGCAAGGTGCCAACCTGCACACCGGGAGCAAATTGGGGTTCAGTGTCTTGCTCAAGGACACTTTGATGGGGTCAGGAGGAACCCAGGCTCAAACCTGCAACCCTCCAGTTGCTAAACAATAGAACTACCTACTGCACCACCATCGCTTCAGGATCAGAACGGCCGTCAGGAAGGGCACACGTAAGCTGCACTGGATCCTCATGTTCAGCACTGCGGTTAAGGAGACTCATCGCTAACCGCTAACCGGCTAAGCTGGGTAAAAGCTAATGCTTTAGCGGCATTACTAACAGGTGCCGGTGTGCTTTGTCGTTGCTGAGCTGCCTGTCACAGTCACTCACGCTAATGCTACCATCACAGGAAATCTCTCTCCTTTTCTCTACTTGCCGCTAATGCTGTCACGGCTCTCATTGTATTTCCTGTTTCTCAATTTGTATAACAATAAGTTAACAAAGGCAGATTATTATCAAATGATCATGCATTCTAACCCTTCTGACTTCATGTATGTTGTCACCATGGTCCTGCGGCTGCTATAGACCAGATGAATGTGGTTGGCTGGCGTTGGTGATCGTGTGTCACTGCATGTCCTGCAATGGCCAGGCATCCTGTCCCGGTTTCTCCGGCCTCATGCCCTGAGTTTCCTGGATCAGGCCCCCGGGCTCCCTGTCCTGGATACGTGTTTATGGGATGTTGATGGATACCTTTCCAGCATTTAGGTAGTTTTTCCATTTCATTTGATCGAGTGTCTAGTCTGGACCCAACTTAGTTGTTGGGACTGAGTTCTGTAGGAACTTCCCCCTAAACATGTATGTCTGCTTATATATGTTTATGTATATGTACGCACACAAAAAGGTGTATATATTGCATATTTAATATAAATATTTTGTTGTTTCTATGCTGGATGTATGATTGACAGGAATATGAATGGTGAGCGATGATCTAACACAAATGTTTTCGCACATTGGTCCTTATATGGCAAGATGACAACAAAGAATCTCAAATTTGGAAGCTCATTGGCTGCCTCATTTGAGCTCACATTTGAATGAAAGGTTGGGGTCCCCGTGACTCACCTCCACCCCCCCCCCCCCCCCCTTCACACCACTGAGAGCTCGGCATGACGGGGAGATTTACGAGATCCGTACACATGCTAGATGACATAGAGTATGAACTGCCTCTCAGCTCCTAGTATGAACTCTATTCACTGTCACACAGTTTCATCAGAACTATTATTCGGTACACAAACACAACTGCACTTTAATATACATGCATATGATGTGCTTAAGATATATGTACACTGTATCGGAAGGTATACTATTGTGGTGAATTGATGAGACTGTCCTAGAGCAATAAGGAAGAGGGCGGTGTTTGACGTGAGGTGGGGAAATGAGTTATTGGGTTCACCTGTGGCTAAGGGGGGGCGGGACATGCAGCTGAGTGTGGTGATAAGAGGGAAAAGCTGGAGACAGTGGAGGAGAACGCCGGTCAGTGTTGCGAGGTTCATCGGTGCCGGTGAAGATAGTTAGTGGGTGAAATATAGGTAGACGCTGTATTAGAGAGTGTGTGTGTGTGTGTGTGTGTGTGTGTGTGTGTGTGTGTGTGTGTGTGTGTGTTAGAATGGTATTCGATGGGGTTTGTGCGATATGGTGTGTTAAGGGAGGGCTGGACGGAACTGTGGACGCTGCCGCTTCGGAGGGGGGTGTTTGGTATAACTGAGTGTGAGTTTCGATTATTCTTGGCTTGCTGTGCTTCTGTGATCGGGGTGCTGGTGAACCTACTGAGTTGCTGTGTTGCACACTCTGGCGGAGGTTACAGCCCGTTTATCTGGCTGGTTGTATTGTGCTATGGGTCGGCCGAGTGGAGATGAACTCGTTCAATAAAGTATTTGATTCCTAAATTGGTGGCATGTATCCCTTGGGCTTGCTGGGTGGGTGACCTGTGGGGAAGGGGGCTAGGATAGCTAAAGCATATACCTTTAATACCCACAGAGGTTTGTTACACAGTAATTAAGTAATATTTGTATCTTCTATATCTATGCACAGTCTCAGGAGTGACCAAGTCCACAGTTCACTACATGTTTTACTTGTATTACTATGTACGTAACAAATAATCTTGTATGTTGAATCAGCCCGTGTAGAAATCAGCGTTTATATGAGTTATTGAATACGACTCAATCACTTTGCGCGAAAAGCTCAGTCACTGGGCTCTTTAAAAAGAGACGCCAGAAGGTATTAAAAGTGGCTATAAGTACTAATTTGCTGCAATTTAGGGTCATACGGCTATTATTGGTTGGGTTGCATCGCCCCCTGCCCCAGCTGTGGTTATGCAGCATTTCCTTAGTTTCTTTTTCTGTTCATTAGTTTTTTTTTTTTTGGGGGGGGGGGTCACAGAGTTTCCTTTCCGTGTCTGTTCATTCGGCAGTACAATTAACTGCTTCGAACGGTCCTGAATGCAGAACTGAAAACTGCAGAGGTATGAGAATCTCCTCTCAGGAAGGTGACGTTACAGCGGCAGACCCCGATAAAAGGAGGCCATCGGTGTTTTAGAGCTTTGACAGACATTCACTGTGTGCACTGGACACAGTCCGTGTGTCACTGTTATACAATGGCAGTGCATGGCCACTGTATGCCGGCATTGTTGTTAATTCTGCTTCACATTATGCCAGGTAAGTGCTTATTAGAATCATCAGGGTCACTGTTTGTCTAATATTTTATTGTAATTTGATTGTTTAAGCCAATTCATGTTTAAAAACCGTTATAGGATGGAACAAAGATTATTTTAGGTATAATACCGGGGTTTTGATGTGAATATTATACCGTTTGTGACCATCTAACATGATCAACAAAAAAGGATAAGTACGTGTCATAGGCCTGTAAATTTCACATTTAATCCGTTTTGCAATATTTACTGTAAAGCCTGCAGATTAATCATGACGCGTCGCCCCTCAGTTTGTCAGTGTTTGCCGTTTCTGTGCTGTTTTCTCTCCCAGTTGCTGAGAGCTCTAAGATGATCACTGGATTTGCTGGGGATAACGTGACCCTGCCGTGCTCCTACGATACACGCAAGTACGGGAGAGTTGCTGTATGCTGGGAGAGAGGTGAAATAGCTGTTTTCACCTGTAATGATGAAATCATCGCGACAGATGGATTTAAAGTGATACGGAGAAAATCACACAGGTATCAGTTAATCGGTGACCTGAATCAGGGTGACGTATCTCTGACCATCATCAGTGCTGAGATGGGAGATTCTGGGATATACGGCTGTCGTGTGAAAATACCAGGATGGTTTAATGATCTGAAAAACCAAGTTACCTTGACTATAAAGAGTAAGTACAACAGACCTTTTTTTTTTTGCTTCTGAAGGAAATATTATAGTTTCTTTTTCTTTCTGTGCACATGTCTAAATGTGTGTCCTGTGATGCTGACGGTGCGGTTGTTCTGTCTGGCATTCACACGTTCACATGTAACATCATACGTGACACATGCTTTCTAACAGATATTCATAAGATCACTGCATCACCATCTGGTACAGCCAGCCCAGAGACACAGACTGCGATCAGTCTTACACCGGGTAAAGCTGTTCACTCCATTATAATGCATTTTTTTAAAATAAATCTGAAAAATTCCACAGTCTTTTTTATTAAGTTTAACGTTTCAGTGTGCTTTCATTTGCTTAACTCATTATTCTGAATTTGATCGTTATGTTTTCATGTCGTTGCACCTATAGGTCATGAAAGTAGTTATTCTACAGGAAGTTCGACTGCAAACACACCTCAAGGCAGCGGTCATGTGAGTGGGACTGTGTTTGTGCTCAGAAGTACTGCAGCTCTGTAACACAAACCAGATATTAATGATGGAGGAATATAGGAGGTCATAGCAGAGGTTTATGTGGAAGCTCCACAGATTCCACTGACATAATCCGAGGGCCGTCTATGTGAGGGGTCAGAGCTGACCCCCGACAGGGAGTCTGTGTGGTATTCTGTTATTTCACTGGGACTGTGCTGATGTACAGGTCTGTGCCTGCAGTGTGTAGGAATGAAAAAGCTGTTTTGTCTTTGCAGGCAGACAGATCCTTCCTCGTCATTGCAGTGGTGATTCTGCTGTTGCTGCTGCTGGTCCTGGTGACAGGTCTCTGGTTACGCAAACGTAAGCTGGTCAACTGAAGCCTGTAGAGCAGGGATGGGCAACCCTGATCCTGGAGTTCTGAAATCCAGCAGGTTTTCCATCCTACCTGGTCTCTGATGAATCACACCTGATCTCAGGCAGACAGTAACTCATCAGGTAGGATGGAAAACCTGCTGTAAACCGGCTCTCCAGGATCAGGGTTCCTTACCCCACTGTAGACCAATATGAGGAGTAATGGTACAAGGAATACAATGTATCACATGTAATTTATCTTTATTCATTTTTAAAGGACAACGGCAGAGAGAAGCGAGGACACTGGCTGCAGTGTAAGTACCATACTGAGCTGCTGTATTTAATGACTGCTGGGAAAGAAGCTGCCCAGTTAGTAAGTGGAGCTGGTGACCTCAGGTTTGTATAGTGGCTCAGTGAAGAAGGTCGGCACCTTGACATTTGAGGTCTATGCATGTGACCTTTTAATGCCCATCTCTTGAAATCTCTATAACATTAATTTCTTGCCCTCTTCTGAATTTTAAATATGTATTTTTGAAATTACATGTAATGTTCAGTTGGGAGAGCGAATTATAAAAAGTAAGCCAATCTCAATTAATCTCTTGGTCTCTGGTCTTCTCTTCCAGGGAACATCAGGCAGATGTCTCAGTGCATTATGGGAACATTGACGCCCACATTGGGTCCCACCCCAGTGGGACGACCATAGAGAACGTATATGAACTAAGGGACTTTGGCGACTGTGAATACCGTCCTTAATGCCACCTTGGCAGGTCCAGGCACTGCGGCGGCAGTGACGAGATGAGATGGCTTCAGTTACACTGGGGCATCTTTTTATTTTCACCAGAATTTTAAATATGTATTTTTGAAATTATGTATGTATTGATCACTGGGAAAAGTGAATAATCATGTAAAAAGTAAGCTGGTCTCAGTTCACCTCTGGGTCTCTGGTCTTCCCCTCCAGGGAACATCAGGCAGATGTCTCAGTGCATTATGGGAATGTGGGGGCCCACATGGGGTTCCACAGCAGACGGATGGACAAGAAGAAGATACACTGCCCGGCCAAAAAACAAGTCGCCGTTTGAATTTATCGTTGGACGCCTTTAGCTTTGACTATGGCGCACATTTGTCATGACATTGTTTCCACAGGCTTATGCAACATCTCACCCTTTATTTTCATCCAGATTTGCATTAATTTCTCACCGAGATTCTGTGTTGACAAGTGAGTTGAACCTCCATAAAGCCTCCTTCAGCACATCCTAGAGACCTTCAATGAGGTTAAGGTCACAACTCTGTTTGAACCCATTGAATGTTGGCATTCTTGTCCTGGAATATGCCCATGCCAACAGGGAAGAAAAACATCCATTGATGATGGATGGAGGTGTAACCTGGCCAGTAGATTCAGGTACTCAGCTGACTTTACTTTACTGCTGCATAACGTAGCTGAGCTGCAATAATGATCCAGTCATTGGCTCTTAAGTATCTGCTGATATAAATTCAAATGGCGACTTTTTCTTTGGCCGGGCAGCGTATATGAACTAAGATATTTTAGCTACTGTGAATCCTGCCTTTACTGTCAGAAAGTATTCAGACGCCTTTCAATTTTCTACCATTTCTAATGTTGTAGCTTCATGCTAAAATTATGTAAATTCATTTTTGTTCCTCATGAATCTACACTCATACCCCATAATGACAGCACAAACACGGAATTATAGATTATTTTTGCAAATTTATTAAAAAAGAAAAACTGAAATATCATATGGATGTAAGTATTCAGACCCTTTGCTCAGTAGTTAGTAGAAGCACCTTTGTGAGCTAATACAGCCATGAGTCTTCTTGGGAATGATGCAACGAGTTTTTCACACCTGGGATTTGGGGATTTTCTGCCACTCTTCTGTGCAAATCCTCCGCAGCTCTGTCAGGTTTGATGGGGAACGTTGGTGTACAGCCATTTTCAGGTCTCTCCAGAGGTGTTCAGTTGGATTTCAGTCAGGGCTCCGGCTGGGCTGTTGAAGGACATTCACAGAGTTAGTCCTAAGCCACTCCTGTGCTGTTTTGGCTGTGTTTAGGGTCATTGTCGTGTTGGAAAGTGAACCTTCAGCCCAGTCTGAGGTCCTGAACACTCTGGACTAGGTTTTCATCCAGGATACCTCTGTACTTTACCGCATTCATCTTTCCTTCAACTACAACCAGTCGCCCAGTGCCTGCAGCTGTAAAACACCCCCACAGCACGATGCTGCCACCTCCATGCTTCACTGTGGGGATGGTATTGGGCCGGTGATGAGCAGTGCCTGATTGTCTCCACACATACCGCTTAGAATTAAGACCTAAGAGTTCAATCTTGGTTTTATCAGACCAGAGAATCTCATTTCTCACAGTCTTAGAGTCCTTTAGATGTTTCTTTGCAAACTCTATGCAGGCTTCCATGGGTCTTGCACTGAGGAGACGCTTCCATCTGGCCACTCTGACATAAAGCCCAGGTTGGTGAAGGGCTGCAGTGATGGTTGTCCTTCTGGAACTTTCTCCCAGTTCCACTAAGGATCTCTGGAGCTCAGCCAGAGTGATCTTTGGGTTCTTGGTTACCTCTCGCACCAAGGATCTTCTCCCCCGATTGCTCAGGTTGGCCGGGCGACCAGCTCAAGGAAGAGTCCTGATTGTCCCAAACTTCTTCCATTTAAAGATTATGGAGGCCACTGTGCTTTTGGGAACATTAACTGCAGCAGAATTTTTTTTGCAGCCTTGTCCAGATCTGTGCCTTGCCACAATCCTATCTCTGAGCTCTTTGGGCAGTTCCTTCGACCTCAGGGCTTAGTTTGTGCTCTGATATGCACTGTGAGCTGTGAGGCCTTTTATAAATAGGTGTGTGTCTTTCCAAATCATGTCCAATCAGTTTTATTTAACACAGCTGGACTCCAGTCAAGGTGTAAAACCATCTCAAAGATGATCAAGAGAAATGGACGGCACCTGAGTTAAATATGTCAGTGTCACAGCAAAGGGTCTGAATACTTACGTCCATTTGATATTTCAGTTTTTCTTTTTTAATAAATTGCAGGAAATTCTATAATCCCATGTTTGTGCTGTCAGTATGGGATACTGAGTGTAGATTCATGGGGAACAAAAATATACTTACATAATTTTAGCATGAAGCTACAACATTACAAATGGTTGAAAATTGAAAGGGGTCTGAATACTTTCTGAATGCACTGCAAACGTGAATCACTGCTTTTCACTTTCTCTGTTGTATACACCCATGTATCTGAAGTGAGGTGGAATAATGGCGTTATGGAAGTGCTAAAGTGAAATGCAAGAGGCCTCTTTCTAATAAACTGAGGAAAACACATCAGATTTACTCCTTGATAATGACTCTCTGTAACCTAGTCTGTCCTTGCTAACATTCATATTTATTTTTTCGTTAACACTTTTGTCCGAAGTGGCACAAAAGTAAGTCAAATAGTACGTGACAAACATAAAACTGTCAAAGAGTCAATTAGGCACAAATGCGGCTGAGCTGCGCTTCCAATGAATGCCGAGATACAGGCAGTCTGTCCCCGGGCGTGGTAGACGCTGCCATCTAGCGGCAGAGTTATGTTTGGCTGCAGTATGCACGCACACAGACTGGTGTTGATATAGCATATTTATTCTAAACATTTTGTTGTTTGCATGTTGGATGTATGATTGACAGGAGTATGAATGACGAGCGCGCGCTTGTTCTAACACTAATGTATGTGCGCATTTCCCTTTATATGATAACATGACAATAAAGATTCTCAAATCTTGAAGGTCATCGGCAGCCTCATCTGAGCTAAAGTTTCGATCTGAATGAACGGTTGGGGTCCCCGTGACTCACCACCGCCCCCCCCCCCCCTTCACACCACTGAGAGCTCGGCGCGAGCCGGCATGACGGGGAGATTTAGGAGATCCGTACACATGCTAGATGACATAGAGTATGCACTGCCTCTCAGCTTCTAGTATGAACTATATTCGCTGACACACAATTTCATGAGAACTATTGTTCGGTAAACAAACACAACTGCACTTTAATATACAGGTATATACTGTGCTTAAAATGTATATGCAAACTGTATAGGAATGTATACTATTACTTAAACATTTGTACCCTGTGTATCTTCTATATCTGTGCACAGGAGTGACTAAGTCTACATTTCAGTACATGGTATGCTTGTATTGATATATATGTAACAAAGAATCTTAGGTATTAAAAGTACTAATTTGCTGAGACTTGAAGTGTTACGGTTATTTTTGGTTGGGCTGCATCCCCCCCCCAGCTGTGGTTTTGCAGCATTTCCTTACAGTTCCTTTTCTGTTCATTAGTTAGTTTGTTTTTTTTTGGGAGGGGGGGGGGGGGTAGTCACAGAGCTTTAATTTCCTTGTCTGTTCATTCGGCAGTACAATTAACTGCTTCGAACGGTCCTGAATGCGGAACTGAAAAGAAAAATGCAGAAGTATGAGAATCTCCTCTCTGGAAGGCGACATTACAGCGGCAGACCCCGATAAAAGGAAGCCGTCGATGTTTTAGAGCTTTGAGAGACGCTCACTGTGCACACTGGACACAGTCCGGGTGTCACTGTTATACAATGGCAGTGCATGGCCACTGTATGCCGGCATTATTGTTAATTCTGATTCACATTATGCCAGGTAAGTGCTTATTAGAATCATCAGGTACACTGTTTGTCTAATGTTTTATTGCAATTTGATTATTTAAACCAATTAATTTGTGTTTAAGAAACTTTACTTGATAACTAAAAGGTTATTCTAGGCTTAAGTATGACATAACACTGAGGTTTAACGGGAATATTATACCGTTTGTGACCATCTATAATCAACAAACAGGGAAAAGTGTCATATAGGTCCGTAAGTATTACATTTAATCCGTTTTGCAATATTTACTGTAAAGCCTGCAGATTAATCATTAATCATGATGCATCGCCTCTCAGTTTATCAAAATGTTTCTGTGCTGTTTTCTCTCCAAGTTGCTGAGAGCTCTGAGATGATCACTGGATTTGTTGGGTATAACGTGACCCTGCCGTGCTCCTACGATGCGTATTACAGGGGGATTTATGTGTGCTGGGGGAGAAGTGAAATACCCCTTACTGGCGGCTGTAACAATGAAATCATCGCGACAGATGGATTTAAAGTGACACGGAGAACATCACACAGGTATCAGTTAATCGGTGACCTGAATCAGGGTGACGTATCTCTGACCATCATCGATGCTGAGATGGGAGATTCTGGGATATACGGCTGTCGTGTGGAAATACCAGGACCATTGAATGATCTGAAAAACAAAGTTACCTTGACTATACAGAGTAAGTACAACAGACCCTTTTTTGCTTCTGAAGTAAATATCGTAGTTTTTTTTCTTTCTGCCCACATGTCCAAATGTGTGTCCTGTGATGGTCACTGTGTTTTTTTTTCTTCCTTTTACATGATCACTTGCGACATCATATGTGGCACATGCTTTCTAACAGATATTCATAACACGACTGCGTCACCATCCAGTACAGCCAGCCCTGAGACACAGACTGCGATCAGTGTTACGCAGGGTAAACCTGTTCACTCCATTATGATGCATTTTTTAAAATAAATCTTAAAAATTCCACAGTTCTTTTATTATCGAGTTTAACGTTTCAGTGTGCTTTCATTTGTTTAACTCATTATTCTGAATTTGGTCGTTATGTTTTTCTCTTGTTGCACCTATAGGTTACTATGGTAATTATTCTACAGGAAGTTCGACTGCAAACACACCACAAGGCAGCGGTCATGTGAGTGGGACTGTGTTTGTGCTCAGAAGTACTGCAGCTCTGTAACACAAACCAGATATTAATGATGGAGGAATATAGGAGGTCATAGCAGAGGTTTATGTGGAAGCCCCACAGATTCCACTGACATAATCCGAGGGCCGTCTATGTGAGGGGTCAGAGCTGACCCCCGACAGGGAGTCTGTGTGGTATTCTGTTATTTCACTGGGACTGTACTGATGTACAGGTCTGTGTCTGCAGTCTGTAGGAATCAAAAAGCTGTTTTGTCTTTGCAGGCAGACAGATCCTTCCTCGTCATTGCAGTGGTGATCCTGCTGTTGCTGTTGCTGCTGCTGGTCCTGGTGACAGGTCTCTGGTTATACAAACGTAAGCTGGTCAACTGAAGCCTGTAGAGCAGGGATGGGCAACCCTGATCCTGGAGTTCTGAAATCCAGCAGGTTTTCCATCCTACCTGGTCTCTGATGAATCACAGCTGATCTCAGGCAGACAGTAACTCATCAGGTAGGATGGAAAACCTGCTGTATACCGACTCTCCAGGATCAGGGTTCCCTACCCCACTGTAGACCAATATGAGGAGTAATGGTACAAGGAATACAATGTATCACATGTCATTTATCTTTATTCATTTTTAAAGGACAACGGCAGAGAGAAGCGAAGTCTGTGCCTGAAGTGTAAGTACCATACTGAGCTGCTGTATTTAATGACTGTTGGAAAAGAAGCTGCCCAGTTAGTAAGTGGAGCTGGTGACCTCAGGTTTGTATAGTGGCTCAGTGAAGAAGGTCGGCACCTTGATGTTCAAGCACCATGTCAGATGTTTCCTCATACAATCCAAACTATTCATCGTTTGTGTGCGTATGTCTGTGTGTCTGTGTGTTTGCGTGTGTGTCTGTGTGTGTCTGTGCGTGTGTCTGTGCCCCATGTTATTATCCATTATCATTAGCTACCTGATCCGGGCACTGACCAATTTTTAAAAATTTGTGTAATGGTCACCTGAATTTTAAATATGTATTTTTGAAATGACATATGTATTGTTCACTGGAACAGTACATGAATAGTCATGTAAAAAGTAAGCTGGTCTCAGTTTACCTATTGGTCTCTGGTCTTCTCTTCCAGGGAAAATCAGACAGATGTCTCAGTGCATTATGGGAACGTGGGCGCCCACACTGGGTTCCACCCCAGAGGGATGGTCATAGAGAACATATATGAACAAAGGGACTTTGGCGACTATGAATCCTGCCCTTAATGCCTCTTACACTTAACCAGACATCACTACTTGTGCCTCAGCTGTACAGTGGGTGGAAATGTTCACACTGATATCAATAGTTGGTGAGAAGGTTGGCGGACTTTTATTTTTCTTCTCTGATATCTGTCAGAAACGCTGTATATTTTATTAAAAAATTTCAAGACTCAAGAAGAGTCAAGAACTTTTTTCAATGTATGGAGCAAAAACACAGAACTACATCTCCCAAACAGCATAATACAAGAATTAAAGGTCAAAGCAAATACACATAAATGTAAATTATTTTTTGTCATTTGTCTGTTGTATACATCCATATAACTGAAGTTCGGTGGAAGAATGTGGCTATTAAAGTCTTAATATGAAGACTAAAATACATGTAAAACATGTTTATGTGTTTTGACAGCTTTGGCTATAACGTTAATCAAAGTCAGCACTATTTCCAACGTGAAAACACTGAGGTCCACATTGGCCACCATGATATTTATTTGTTCCTTAAAGATGTGCTGAGTGTCCCTCCTTTGGTAGGAGAGAAGCCCTACTTCTGGGTAAACGCAGGAAAACACATCGGCTTCTCTCCTTAACAATGGCTCTATCTGTTTCCGTCGGTGCTAACAATGTCACACTAACAGGCCCTGGAGAACAGCCCCCCATTCAGGCCCGGTCGGCCAGGGGGCGGGCGTTAGTCTCGCCCCCCCCCCACGCAGCACCCTGGCACTGCTCTGGGCTCCTGGTGCCCCAGCTGTACCTCTTCACAGGGATGGCCGTCAGGAAGGGCACACTTAAGCTGCACTGGATCCTCGTGTTCAGCACTGCGGGTAAAGAGACATCAACTCGTCGCTAACCGCTAACCGGGTAAAAGCTAATGCTTTAGCGGCATCGCTAACAGGTGCCAGTGCGCTTTGTCGTTACTGAGCTGCCTGTCACAGTCACTCACGCTAATGCTACCATCACTGGAAATCTCTCTCCTTTTCTCTACTTGCTGCTAATGCTGTCACTGCTCTCTCCTGGCATTTCCTGTTTCTCAATTTGTATAACAATAAGCTAACAAAGGCAGATTATTATCAAATGATCATGCATTCTAACCCTTCTGACTTCATGTATGTTGTCACCATGGTCCTGCGGCTGCTATAGACCAGATGAATGTGGTTAGCTGGCGTTGGTGATCGTGTGTCACTGCATGTCCTGCAATGGCCAGGCATCCTGTCCCGGTTTCTCCGGCCTCATGCCCTGAGTTTCCTGGATCAGGCTCCCGGGCTTCCTGTCCTGGATACGTGTTTATGGGATGTTGATGGACACCTTTCCAGCATTTATGTAGTTTTTCCATTTCATTTGATCGAGTGTCTAGTCAGGTCCCTTTGAGAAGCGTATGTCAAAAACCCGACTAAAGAATAGAATGCCTTTTATTGTCATGATACACTGAGATCAAAAGATGATCAAAACAAGTGGTGAACCCTGACCTACATTGACATTCTTTTCAGCAGTTGGCTGGTGTTCTGCTTCGACATACGAGGCCACGGAGGGCGGCTTGGTCGTCCTGCCCTGCCGGTACTCTGTGAAACGACACGGACTGAGCCACCTGTGCTGGGGTCGAAGCTGCGGCACGTTCTGGTGCCACGACATCCTCCTGCAGGCTGACGGCGACGGCATCATCTCCAAGGTCTCCGAGAAGTACCGCTTCACCGGCGATGTCCTTGCCGGACATGTGGACCTGATCATCCCGAGGGTGAAGGCCCTAGACGGCGGGCTGTACTGCTGCCGGGTGGACATCGACGGATACTTCAACGACAAGAAGATCCTCCACACACTGACAGTTGTAAAAGGCAAGGGGAATTCACTTCTTTGAATTACTTCTATTTTCCTTTTCAGTCCCTACAAATATATTATATTACCCATAATACACTGTCAACCTATGTAGATATTCATGTAGATGTAATATATATTACATCTATGTAGATGTAATATAAAATTAGTAGTATTCCAAACAATCGTTTACCAGCAATGGAGATGCTTGTTGTTTAAAAGGAACCTTGTGTTAATAACTGAAGCAGGTATTTCATTTGGCAGATTTACATTCCTGTCTAAAATCCACACTGAGGTTTCAGCAGGAACTTCCCCCAAACACTGGCTATCAGAGGTTATCGCCTGTTTTTTTTTTTTTTTGTAGCTCCTGTAGCAATGACATCATCGCTGGCTCCAGTCACACACGTCACAAAGCCGTATTCTACAACATGTGAGTACGAAATAATGCGACTGCAGACCTCGGTCACGTGTCAGTCGTATAAAATGTCTGTGTTGTAATGTTCGAGTTTTCTTCATCACGTACGCCAGGGGTCATCAACTATATTTGTCAGAGGGCCAGAGTTTTACCAGACAGTCTCTTTGGGGGCCGGACCCCCAAGAAGAAAATCAAATAAAAATCTAATTTTGGCTTAACATTATGTTTAATGTTTATACTTTTTCCATTTCATTACAAAACTGAAGGCATATAGTCATAAATGGTGGTTATTCTGACAAGAGACTCAGTTGTTGTTATTTTTAGTTGCTTTAATAGTGTGGACCACTATTTTCTTTTTGATCCACACAATTTTGGAATCCAGTCGCGGGCCGGATTGAACGGCTCAGTGGGCCGGATTCGGCCCGCGGGCCGCCAGTTGATGATCAGTGACATACGCAATGGAGGCCAGCCTTGCCTGTTTGAATAGTCACATGTCTGTGGGCCCTTGAGCGAGGCCCTTAACCCCCAGCTGCATGGATGCCGCTGCAGGGGGCTGCCCTTCGATGCCAAGCTCACCCTCACCTACATGTGGGTCACGGAGAGCAAGATGGGGTCGGCGAAAAGAGAATTTCCCCACAGGGATCAATGAAGTGTCATTATAAAAGCGATATCCTCTAAACAACAAGAGGAGGCGGGACCAACCAATCAGATGTCTCGGTCCCACCTCCTCTAGTTGCTTGGACCCACCTCCTCTACAAACTGATTGGTTATCTCTCTGAACCAATCATTTTTTTGTTCAGCCCTCAGAACGTTTTTGTGTAACATACCCATGAGCCGGAGTAGCAGGGCAGAATGTGGCCGCACAGGGAGTAGAGCTGGGGGGGCGGTCACAATCCAAAGGGATTGTTGATGGTGATGCTTGACGATGTGTATCCGCCCACCTGGACAACCTGGGGTTTGTCCGTCAGAAAGTTCATGACCCAGTTGCATTGGGTGGTTGTTCAGCCTCAAGTCTGCGAGCTTGTCAATGTGCTAGGAACTGCACGTAGTTGCCTTTGCCGTCATCCAAGTGGCTGGATTTGTTAGGTGGAGTTTGGGGCAAGTGGATACTGCCCCTAGTGTCCTGAGTTGAAATTGCAATTAATTGGCCAGACCAGCATTGCATACGTCCTATGCTGGCACTATGCACCTTTACCTAATCAGTTTGTTGGTACCCCGTAGGTAGACAAAATAATAGGTTATGTACGCATCAGATATGTGTGTTAACACATAAGGTAAGCAAGATGATGTTTTTTTGCCCCTAAACCTAACCCAAACATCAGATTCCGCTTAAGCTGGTAGGCAAATTGTAGTAGGTCAAGTGTGATGTGCAGTGTGGAGGAGATGCGATCTTTGAGCAGTCTCACAAAACTCTGCATTAGTGCGACTGGGTGATAGTCATTTGGAGATGAAGGGAGGGGTTTGGGATGGAGATGATGGTCTTATTGAAACTGCTGCTTTGGCTTGGGGCCGCGATGAGTTGAATATGGTCGACAGCAGCAGAGCTAGCTGCTCAGTGCAGGCTTTCGGGGGGGGGGCTGCACCGTCCTGCTGCCTTCCTGCTGTTAAATTTCCTGAGTATCTGTCTCATTTAGCCTTCTGAGAACATGGTGGTCAGTGAATCTGGTTTGCCGATCTGCTGATTAGCAAAAATTTGGTTTGTTTCATAGCCTTCATAGGAGGCCGTGGTGGCGTTAGCTGCAGCGTAGGGGGCGCCCTTTGAAGTCCGTGATTGACCGGAGACTCTGCCACATGTGTTTCGGACCAGATTTGTCAAACTGGCTTTCTGACTTCTCCTGCTAATGTGTAAAGCCAGTCCAGATGGATCATTCTGAGGGAGAAGTTTGAGAGTGATGTGAGCACAGAGACCAGGCGTGGAGGAAGGCTGCTGCTTATCAAGTTAATCAGCTTTTCTTCTTTCGTTTTTGTTTCTCTGTAATTCTGTGGTAACTTTGGTTTCTCATTATTCTTCTGAGATGCGCTGCGTTTATGTAACTGGAAATTCAACACGATCGTTGTTCTGCCGTACCATTATAGACAAAGGCCAAATGCACAACGGTAGGACCTGCGAGCATTTCGGTGTGGTTCAGTTAAATGCCAATTTCTTCAGGCGCCCACTCGCTGACCACAGAACTCGCATATGGGTAAGAAACCAGCCCATTTCCGCCTTGGCCGCACACAGTTAATCACCCTCATCCACTCTCACCGGCTGCCTCGTCTGAGCTAAAGTTTCGATTTGAATCGACGGACTGGGGCCCCTGTGACACAATTCTCCCCACCTTTCACACCCCCTAGAGCTCTGCAGAAGCCACCAGCATGATGGGGGGTGGGGTGGGGTGGGGTGGGGGGGAGATTTACGGGATCTGTAGAAGTGCTCAATCATGGTGATGCTCACCAAGGTCCCATTTAAGGATGTCGGGACACCGACTTCCTGTTGTGTCATAGTAACGTCTATGAGTGTCTGTCTGATACATTTTCTCCACAGATAGGTGGATGGAAACTAAGCGGTGGCCTTCAGAGCCTGTGCAACGCAAATCCAGTCCGCCCAAACCTCGGGTTATAGTAAGCATGTCTTTATCTGGAGAACATCTGCAATGACCCTACCGTTGCCGGTCCCTCTCACTCCTCTACTCGTCCCTCTCTCCTCTTTTGTCATGTATCTCTAGGAGGAGAACCCTCTCCCCAGCCCCTCCCTGCGCATCAACGTCCCTGTGCTCTCATTTTCTCTCAGCGTGCTCCTGGTACTCCTTGGGTTTCTGGCCCTGATGGGATTAAAACGTAAGTGGATCGCTGTCAGTTAACCCAATCGGGAGAAGTTGGCGAGGTCATCGCGATCTCAGCCTCTGCGAGGTCATTAACCTTGACGTCATCGTCTTCGTCACGTCCTGCTCATGCTTAGGAATCTAGGGAAAACATTTCTTTAGAAATATTACTTAATATCTGTGTTATTATCACAGGTGAGATCCAAAAGAGAAGATTGAAAACAGAAAGGTAAGATCAAAGATAAGTGTTACATTTGTGTGAGTGTGTGTAGTGTGTGTAAGTGTGTGTAAGTGTGTGTGTGTGTGTAGTGTATGTGTGTGTGTGTGTGTACTCAGCACATGTAACTGTCCACATCTATAGCCAGACAGCTGTGGAACCTCCTCACATCATCCATGAGATCCAGACCAGGAAACCTCTAGAAGAGAACATCTACACCTTGGACTGATTTACCTTTGAATCTAGTCAGCACTGCGGTGACCTCAAACAGCCAGTGCGATGACAAAGGACACTGTCCCGTAACCAAGGCACCACCTTCAGGTTTCACTGTCGTATGAAGCACTTAAATATCGTTTTGTGGAACAAGGTTTGGCCATAAGCTGAAGAAACTGCTGGATCCTTGCAGTAACAATGTTCAAAAGTATGTTGTAAGGGAGTCTTGCCAGTGTGTTAACAATGTGTGAGAAAATACAAGCGTCTAACAGTAAGGTGAATCTGACATTTCCCTGTCATATAACAATTCAATCCTAATTCCAACTGAACGAGTGAAGCTGTAGTATCATTCTTGGCCGCGATGCTTCATTACTTCATGATCTCAAATTTGAACCACCGCTTTAAAAACACTTCTAAAGCGGAGTCTCTCAAATCATCGTATAACAATTCAATCCTAATTCCAGTTGAACGAGTGAAGGTGAAGTATTATTTTTTCCCACAGTGCTTCACTACTTTAATTTATGATCTCAGTATTGAACCAGCTCTTTTCAATGCCTCCAAAGCACAAGGCTCTTAAATTATTACCGCATTATATTTTAATCCTAATTCCATCTGAACGAGTGAAGGTGAAGTATTCTTTTTACGGTGCTTCACTACTTTATGATCTCAGTAATGAACCAGCCCTTAAAAACGCTTCCCAAGCGCAAGCTTCTGCATTTCAGTTCCCTTGTTCAATTAAGGAATTAAGGGGGTGAAATTTTGTCAGATTTAATTAGTGAGATCTACACCAGCTAGTATCGAGAAGAGACCCCCCCAGGAGAAATGATATCTGTCCTGTCCCACAGGAAACCCTGCTGCATGCAGTGCTCTTCACTGGCTTTGCTGAATATGTCTAGCTCCCCAAAGAGTGGTTAAGGGCAGGTGTTTTTAACCAGAACATTGCTGGTTCATGTCCCAGATGGCACTACGCAATGTGCTTTAACCCGAAAGCCTTCACTATAAAATCCTGCTGAAAGTGTTCAATAAAGATCAAGGCCATCATTGTCATCTCTTGGACGTAGTATGTGTCGTGTTGCATAATCCGAAGCAATGTTTCCTGTTTTCCATTTACTAGTGCTTAGTGTTCACTAGAATATAAATGAAAGAACTGATATATTCTGATAGAAGCAAAGAGTATTTTTCTTTTTACTGTCCATATGGATTTCACTGGCTTTTTCTGGCCAGTCGCGTCAGTGCGTTCACATCCTCAGGGTCTTTTACAGGCTGACAGATTTCATCCCAGGCCTGTGCTGCTGAACCGCGAGTGCAGTGTCAGTTTCACTCAGTACGCTAGTGACCCTTATATCGAGTTACACAATTTCACTGTGATTTCAACATGCTTCAGGTTGTCAGTGAGTCTGCTTGTTCCTACTGGTAACATCCTGCATCAGTTTCGACTGTGGGACTAGTCTCTCTTGGAAAAACTGATCCATTGACCTTTATAATATATTTAACTAAACACATTTTCTGCTATTATCCTCCATAGTTTTACTCCCTTTCACTTACGGTTTTACATGTAAGCAAGTGCTATTACGTCTGATCCAGACCATGGAAATGTGTTGATTAGAACTGATTCGGTCCTGAAAATCACTGTTCTTCATATGCAATATTGTTTCAGTAGGTTTACCCACTGCTCCCCCTATTGGTTAAATGTGGAAAGTGCCATATAGAAGCTAGAGCAAGGGAAGTAGGTCCTGAAATAAAAATCTTTCCGTCTATTCTTCGGAAAAGGGTAGAGTAGAGCAGCTCTTTTCAGTCCTGCATAAACAAGCAATACAGTCAGGTTACTGCAACATTTTCATTTTTTTCTGTGATCAGTTTACTTGCCATGTTACTTTGCGAATGTCAGGGTATACGATTCGTCAGGGTATACGATTCGTCAGGGTATACGACTCGATATTCCATATGTTGCCCATGTGTTTTTGAATGCTTACTCTATCAGCTAAACCCAGTGCAAAGACTGACTCGATCTTCCTTTAAACAGTGATATGCCGCTGAGGTTAGAAGTGTGATATTACAGTATGATATTAAATAACAGACAACTACGTGTAGCTAATTTAACTGAATCGGATAAAAGTAAGAGCTTCATGCAGGCTTGTACATTGTAATCGAAGTACAACTTCGGTCACACTTCTAACCTCAGCGGCATATCACTGTTTAAAGGAAGATCGAACTGTCTCACTGGGATGGGATGATCTTAATTGTTTTGATAAGTAAAAAAAAATCTAGATATTTCCAACCGCCACCATGGATCTCAGTAATTTTTATCACAAGCGCCTTCTTCTGGGACACATTTAAAATATTTGCAAGCACAGCATTTTTTTTTATATAAAATTCAAGTAATACGTGCAATTAACACAGCCGTTCTCAACTTCCGTAGGTGAACGGAAAAAAAGTGTAAATAAGAAAAAAATGATTGTGTAAATCTTTTATCTGTACTATGCTTAGATTTCCTATTGCTTTCATTGTCTGTACTGCGTTCCTACACTACATGTAAAAAAATATACAGCACAAAATGAATTATGCATCACATGCAAATGATTTTAAACGATAAACTGATGAACATTTCGCGGGGAAACACCAAAAATAGGTCATTTGTGGTCGCTTGACATCATGCAATCGGGTAAATTGTTATAATGCAGGAAACAAAGTCGGGTCATGCCAGTCTAATCCTTCACACGAGCTGTTTGAAGAAACCGGGTTGTCAGCTAAAAGAATTACGACAGAGTGCAACAGATTCGAATGTCTGCTTGTCATTGGCTACGTTTCCTGATTCGGTCGCATTCAGTTGCTGAATTGTGGTTGAATTTGTAAATATTCACTATTTTTCCAGTTTAAAACGAATGCACACTTGTAGATTAGTCAAAATCTCTTACCCATCTAAACATAATGGCATAACCTTACACGACTTTTTACCATAGCAGAACTTAGGTTAATGTATTTTATTTAGCCATTGGAAATAAAACGTCTTTGCTATTTTAAACGAATCGATCTTTCATACGCGGTATGAAATGTGTATTTAAATTTACAATGACATTAAGTTATATCGATATTTGAACACTAGAGGGCAACGGTGCACCTTATTTTCAGTTTCTCAGTAAATTGTCCATTGATTTTTGCAGCATATCACAAATAGTTATCTTCAATAGAAACATATGCAAGAAGTTATTAAAGTCTCTGGACAGCTTTTTTTTTTTTTTTTTTAACAAATAAATGTAGCCGCAGAAACTATTGAAATAAGTCTTTGGTTTTCAGACCGAATCTTATTTCAAGTTAATCGGCCACTGAAACCAGGTTCTTGATTGTCGAAAAAAAAAAGAAAATCGTTCGACTTTGCTAATTTTATCCGCATCGACGTGTGTCTCTTGTTTTTCGTCATATTTGATAACCTATGTTTTTCAAGAAACCCCTTTTTGGTACAGAGTCACCGTATGTTTAGCAGACAAGAAACAGCTTATAATAAGCAGGGAGGTGTTAGAATCAGCATTTAATTGGCACCCTACTCCCCCGCCCTTTCCATGCAATTAACTTATCATCTTTTGATGGCAAACTTGACGTGTTCTCTGTTTTTTTTCTTAAAGTCTCATAAGTCTGCGCCCCAGCTGAAAACTGTATCACTTTAAACGGACATAAAGCAGATGGATATCACTCTGTGTGTGTATTTGCCAGTGAAACGTCGCGATTCCTCTGTGATCAGCATCGTTACACACCGGAGCCTGACCCTCCAATAGCTGAAAAACAAACACATCACGCAACAACGCACGACCACTGCTTTCCAAAGCAATGCGCGAATCTGTGTATATGTACAGATCCACTAAAGGATGCGGAACAAATTAATTGGTGAGGTGATGAGATATTTAAGGTGTTTACTAAATTGTTGTGACTTTCCACGTCTGCCCAGACTCTCAGAGAACAGACTGGAAATAAGGAAGTACACTTTGTTTGGGATACTTATCTTTATACCGTCTTATTTTCCCTACTGCTGTTTCTTTCCCATAGTTCAGCTTGCTTGTTTCCATTACTTTTTAGTTATTACGTGTTTAACGTCTCCTTGAGCCACTGGGTTTCCTTCCAGTCCGGTTAGGCTTTCCATTCCATAGCCTCTCACATCAGCTCCACAGTCCTGACAGGTTTCTCCACACTGACATAAAACTAAATAAGTTCAGATGCAAGAAAAATCCTGTAACACCCACGCGCACAAGAAGCAGCAGCAGCTGAAGATATAATTCAATCAACTATATTGTATAGTGTCTATGTTTAGCAAAACCATCCAATGCCCTGTCAAACTGACATAATCAATTATCAAATTTAATAATCACAATTGACCAGCGAGATATTGTAACACTTTTCCAATTATTGTGAGTTTTTTGTAATTGGCCTACTTTTTATTTGTAATACCTTTATATTTATAATGCTTTTTATGTGTTGAAAGCCGCCAGGGAAGTGATTCCTACACAGAGGTAGATGACTAGTGACGCCGGAATGTCACGATCCACAGTCGTGGAACTTTTGGAATATTTTAACTGGAATGCGGTGCCTTGTATCCCGACTGCACGTGTAAAGTAGATTTATAGAAAACGGCAGCGGGACCCAACGCACTCCGACACGTCACCCCCCCCAGCCCCTGGCGTTCGAGCGCCGTGCTGAAATCAAGCAAGAATTAATGAAATTTTAGACGCCCGCTTCTTTTCAAACGATCCACTTGAATATGGATCAAGCTGAAGTTTTGTTGTCTCCTTCCCTTTCAAGGGCTGCGTTCCTCCCGCTCCGTGGCTTTTGTATTCTCAAGACACCTGTGGATGAGACGCGCAGCCGGCTTTGATCTTCCGACGCCCGGCGAGGCGGAGCCCGGCTCTCGCATCCCCTACCTCCTTTTTACGCCGATCTCCTGCGTTATTCACGTTTTTAAGTGGAAACCGCGGAAAGAGTAGGCTGCACGTTGAAGCCAATTACGGGATAAAAGTTGAGAGAGAGGCGCCCAAAAAGAAAGCACTAAAACTAATCCGAAATCATTTTCTGGATGAGATGATAGCAATTTTGAAAGTGTTATTCAAACAATCCAGAAGATTCTCCAGGGCTGAGACTTATTTAAATGCACACTGGACAGAACCGCAGTAATGTGTGTGTGTGTTGATGAATAAGCACCTTACAGGAGAGGACGTAGATGAGGACACTTTAACAAATACATCTCAGGATGTTTGTTCATCGCTTATAGGCCGGAGCTTTCTAACATCCCATATGACAGCTGTGATACACGCTGGAAACGCAGAGGTGCTGGAAAAGTCCAGTACGTTTGCCATTGCTACGCACGTCTCTGTTTAACGGGCTTTGATTTACTAAAGCATCACGGGCAACCTGGCCTGCTAACACCCAGCTTCACGCGTAATGATCTGCAGTGATTAAGTTAATTGAGATAGTTAACTTTTCTTTTCAATTATTTTAGCAATGGCAACAGCAATGTCCTTCTTATTTATCTACTTCTGCTTTAATGATTTAAATCTCAATGAAGCATTTTCCTAAAGGCGCTATAGCATTGCGGTGTATTTTTATGTCGCCCCTAAATTCCGTTTCCGCAGCTCCGCTGTTGCAGTCGGAGGTGTTTCATCCACCGGGCTGCAACTGCGTGCCCACAGCACAGCAATATAACTGCCGTTCGTCTGCTGTTATCCTGGAGGGAAGGACCAAATTAATTTAGCTGACTGCTGCAGTTAAGTTAACGCGTCAGGCATCTGAGATATGCCCGTTAACCGAACCGGGGAATGCTTTACTCCACCCAGCTACCTGCTGACACACAGTGATTCATTGGCAGGGCTGAGTACCGGCAGAATGTCCCCCGCTCTCCAGTTCTCAGTGTTTCTGACTTATTAGGATGTTTCTGGGTACAGCAGGTGCGGGAAGGATAAACTCGGGCAGAAATGTAGGGATCCTTTTTATTATTTTTTTAAATTTTGGAATAGCATTTAATTGTCAAATCCAGAACTTTGCACACGCACGCCAACTTATAGGACATCTCGATTGTTGTTTTTTAAATTGCAAAATGCAGTTACGTAACCGGTCAAATTTTAGACAAGTCATATTTTTTGGTAACACAGTGCGTTTTTTTTTCTTTTTCACTTGTTATCGCTGAGCTCAGTGATATGGGATGCAAGCGAAACCGGGTGTGTACCTATGAGAGGGGGGTCACTGATAAATCTGACAACAGATGCAGGCATCCGTAAGCAAAAAGGGGGGTGGGGGGCGCAAGGTGGATTTTCCTCAACCCTCTCTCAGCGTGTTCTGCTGCGGGCCCCCTCTAGTGTGGTGGGAGGATGTAAACATGAAGCCCCCCCGCCCACAATGCTAGAAATGGATGCACATGTCCATAGGTGCATGGGTGGCGTGTCACTGTGGGGGTGTGGATGCTGTAACTGTGACCGGAAGGTTACAGGTTCAAATCCCAGAACTGGCAGAATCACTTCACTTCTAGACCTCTGAGCAAGGCTCTTATCTTCCAGTTGTTCCAGTGATTATTTGATCCTGCTTCCTTAAGAAATGGAATGTTATTTTAGATAAGATTGTTTGTTATGTAGATAACACTTTTGAATTTGTACATTTATTTGACTCCCCCCCCCCCCCCAAAGAGACTTACTGTATGGAGAGAGTTACAATTTATGTGTGCTCTCTGGGGACATGAACCATGACCCCACAACCTCTGCATTGTAAGCAGAAGGCTCGAGTAATGTCCTGCTAATGAACAGACAGAACCCTTTGGCTGAAAGCAGCTTCAATGTGTATGTGTTCTCTGGGATTTGAACCTGCAACCTTTACATCATTAGCACAAGGCTCTAGTAGTCTAGTTACTGAGTTACAGGAGATGATACCACCTTTGCCAATAAGCACACAGGGACACTGGGCCGAAAGAACCTTCAATTGTAGCTGAACCTACATTGCATGACCGAGTGACTTGGTTCTGAGCTGTTTCCTCAATTCCTTACTATGATTTTGATCAGCTGGTACCACATTTACTCAAGCCTGACCTACACCTCCGACGTATTTTATGAACTCACTGCCCTCTTCTCCATTGGTTGGTGCAGATGTGATCTTTGCAGTTACCTGGTTGCCAAAAAATACGATGGAACTTCCAAGGAATTTGCTAATGACAAGTTGCTCAGAGAAAGGTGTTACTCTGAAGTATCTCTGACGTCATGGTGAAATTTTATGTTTGATACGTCATTTCGAAGAACATCTTGTGCAGGATGCCATAGAAAGCTTCGGGAAGAAGACGATTTATAACAACAGTTGTATGGAAAGCATTATTATCTTCATAACAGCACAGAAGGCAAGTGAGTCCAATATGTTATGTATTTACTCTGTAGTTGTGTTTTGGAAAAGTAAGAGCATACAAAACCCAATTTTATTACCTTGGCTGTACTTAGAAATGTTGCATGACAATTATAAGGTTGTAAATTAAGTTTTCTGTTATGGGATGAAGCATATGTGTCGATGTAGTGTAAATGTGGCTGAACTCTGTAAATTTCTAAGTAGATTTTATTGGCGGGGTTCACTGTGTAAGGGCACCACCGTGCAAAGTCTGCTTCTCAGAAAGTGCCGGAAATAGAAATGATTTGGAGCTCACGAGGTTGTCAGAAAGCTTTGGGCTTCGGGCACCTCATGGACAGAGTGGCGGTGAACTGGCAGACGTTCCAGAGTTTTGGCTGAACAACCCGAAGCTGTTGTTTCCACGGTGGCCAGAGAAATTTTATGACACAAACCGCAAGGAACCGGTCCTTCCCTTGTGTGATGCCTGGGTCTCAGGTGAGAAAATGTTTCATACTAATTATGTGTCAGGGCGCATTGTTGGTGCATAAATCTCAGCTCATAAATAACAAATCAGGCAGAGTCTAGGATTAGTTTATGTAACCTGATCTTAACTGTTTCCTGAATGCTGGGTGGCTCAAGCTATGTAACACATGACCTAAGTGTCTTATTTTACCCTGTAGTACAATGATTGATATTCGCTGGAAGGTCTTAGGTAAGTCAGACAGTGGGTCACCAGATCTAGAATAGTAGCCACTGCAAACCCAGGAAAGACATGCCTGAAGATCTGCAGTTTCACCAGCTAGGAAGTGAAAATGAGTCACATTGTGCTGCTTGTCTCAGTAGTAAATTGTATAACGCAAAAATAACGATAAAATTATGGACACGGCACATGAAAATGGATTTAAATCAATGTCATGACACAGCTATGAAAGTGATTCTTATTGGTGGGGGGGGGGGCTTGTTAGCTGAGCTCTGGCAATCAGCACCCTGATTTGTGAATCTTCAAAGCAGCATGGGGGGGGGGGGCTCAAAGGGGACCGATGAATCGGTGCCTGATTTGCAGGTGTATCCCTCGTGCAATCTATGGCAGTGTTTAATAGGCCAGGGGGAAGACGCACAAAAGTCATGACATCATATGCAGACAAACAGCATTGAAAAATGATTGGTTATCTCTCTGGACCAATCAGATAGTAGAGGAGGTGGATCCAAGTAGCTAGAGGAGGCGGGACCAAGACATCTGATTGGTTGGTACCGCCTCCTCTAGTTGCTTGGACCCACCCAATTAGCAACCATCCCACTTGGTTGGTGACCTTCACCATTGCTTGGCAGGGCCACATGGACACTTGGGTAGTTACTAAACACTACAAAATTCAGCATCGAAAATGATCACAGAACTGAATCGACACCCATGTGATCCAGTTTCGAGAAAAAAAAAACTGCATGTTGAACGCTTCCCAAAGCAGTAATTTATGGCAGGGCTGTCATTCAGAAAGGCTTATAAGGACAACACCCAAAGAGGTATAACCTGCTGTATGGGGCAAGAACCCAAATCCCAGAGCAATCGAATCAGAGTCACATGGTCTGATGAGTCATCTTTCACCCGTTTTCCCTAAATCCAGACAGGTTTATGTTTGGAGAAATCCGACGAACGCCTTCATCCCACGATCTCATGGGAATCTTCAGGTCCAAGTCATTGCTCAACATGGCCAGATGATGGCCAAGGAAGATGAAACCATTTTACAGGACCAGGTGCACCCCATAATTAAATAGTTCATGATGTTCCCACATTCCGTACACAACGCTAAACAAATTCAGGAGTGGTTTCCTGCACATGAGTATGATGCCGAACACTTTCCGTGGCCTTCAGATCATGTATAAACATCGTTTAACATTTATGGCAAGTCCTGGAGCTCAGAGTGTGAAGCAGACTTCCATCTTTTTCATCCGTCAAAGAACTGGAGGCTTTTCTTCTTGACGGATGGTCCAAAATCGCACTGCATGCAGTTTACTTACACGCGCAACAACAGTTCAAGAAGGAGTTCAGCTGTTTTAAGGCTAATGGGTGACTTGGTTCTTTATGAGGCCGTCGACTCGAATGCAACATGTGGGTCACTGGGCTAAGCCCTGCAAGCTTTGCCTGTAATTGCAAAGTTGCCGGTTCAAGGCTGGTCTTGGTAGAAGAGTCGCGTGTCTGTGGGCCCTTGAGCAGGGCCCTTAACCCCCAGCTCCATGGACACCACTGCAGGTGGCTGACCTTCACTACCAAGCTTCCTTTTGCCTATGTGTGTGTCATGAAGAGCGAGATAGAGTAGGCGAGTGTCATCATTGTTGTGTGTTTCTGTTTTACCACAGTTCTTGAGCAACAGAAGTATAGTGTGTCGTTATAGACGTGCCTTTGTATTATTTTATAATTTTACTATTAATAACTTATCTTTAATGATTATTACTGATTACTCATCTACTATCAACTATGTTCTTTGGATTCTGTGCACGGAGCATAAGAAATAGATTTTGCGGTGGGGGGTGTGGCCTAATTGAGTCGTAATGCCGTACGGTGATAGAGTGGGTTAATACGCTGATTGCTACGTGCTATACCAAGGTTAAACAGGGTCTCCTCCACGTGTTGAAAGGAGTTAGCGTCCTGCAGTCCTCTGTTGCTGCGTTGTTTCCTGAATCCGTCCTTTCCCTAGTTTTGGCAGCCAAACCTTCCCCGTGGCCTGGCTGTAAGTTATTCACTGGAAATCTGACTCCATATCCTGCTCACCTACGGAGATTCCCCTCGGTAACCCGGAGTACAGCTTTGTGCTATTCTCTCTCCGGAGCGGAAGCCGGTTCCCCAGTAGATGCTCCGGGCTGCGCCTGGGACAATGAGTAGATTAGGTGTGATTCACCGCACTGCGCGTGTGTCATCGCGGCGCTGGCCGGGACCCTGTGGTGATCACACGTCCCACGACACAGACCCGCCCCCCTGTGTAATTGCGGGGGTTTCTTCGCGCTCCGAGTCGCATCCAGATTTTTTTTTTTGGACTTTCCCTTGTGTTCTTTCCAATGCCCAGAAAAAGTCAGGCAGAGAGAGAGAGGGGGGGCGCGGCTGCCTGCTCCTAATGAAACCCAGCATGGGACGAGTCGGAACACGTATGAAGTGCGGAGAAAAAAAAACACGCCGCTTCTCACAGCATTTTTATGCATCTGCGCACGACAGACGATGTCTTTTAAAACGGTGCCAAGTTAGACACAGATTCTCCCATGTAATCACTCCTGCTGGAAAGGAAACGCCACGTTCTGTGGAACTCTGCCTGGGCGCATCTGACTACGCTGGATGGAATTCTCCAGAAAGGCATTTATACACACAGGGCTAAAAATAGCTCGGGGGAGGGGGGGGTGGGTGGAGTTCATTGTGGTCTATTAAAGCTGTTCATGTTAACTAAGACCTGGGCACACTTAATCTATGTCGGCATCGAAGTTTGAAAAGTTGTAATTCTTTAAAGTTTGGCTGCATTTAAATTTGCGCTTGAAAAAAAAAAAACCTGCTCTCTGCAACTTATGTTTGATTTTTCTGGTGTAGTCAACTCTAAACGCATTTTTAATTATAAAAAGAAGTAAATCAAATTAATTAAATGATCATTTCATACTGTTTAACTGTAATGTTTTAGTAATTGTACACCACCTCCTGTCTATAAGCTTGGTCATCTTGTAAAGATCACTTATGATAATTACCTTTTTCTGACAAACAGGGGCCTGTTTGATTAAATGAGATGTAACTGCGCGGGGGAAAATGATCAGCATTTTTTTCATGTTAATGAAAAAGGAAGAAATTAATGTAACAGACAACGATAAAAAAACGATAAAAAAGTGTATTTAATGTCCCTAACACATCACTGTTTTATTCACATATTAAACTATTTTCAGTCTGCTGATCAGTTTCTGAATGAAACTGAAGCCACAATTTAAATCAATAAAACAATGTTAATTAGTTATTTCTGTATATTCTCTTATCGGTATATATCTTATTGCTATATGCACTCTATGTTACACTGCCAAGGTGTGCACCGTTGCAGTAGAGTCTGATGTGGCACCTGTGTTCAGAAGGTCATTGGTTCTAATCCCAGCGTCAGCAGAATGATTTCACCATTGGGCCCTTGACCCACAATTGTTCCAGGGCCTGGCTGACCTTGCGTTCCCTAAAATGCATGATACTTTGGACAAAAGTGTCTGCTTCACAAATAAAGCATATTTCCAGTTGTGTCGTTAGTAATGATTAGGGAACAGAAGTCGCAGGCATATTTTTGATGACACCAACCTTTAGTAAAATCGGTGATGCATTGTTTAAGCATTGTTCGCGATAAGCTTTTTGTACCAGACTCTGATCTTTCTGTAACGAAGGCAGTGCCTTCATTATGAAGTGAGACAGGCACAGTTGGATATTCAGCGCTACATAATGCCTCGTTTTTTTCCCGTGAGGCGGGGGATCGGTGAAGGAGTTCGGCGTCATTCAGTCTCTTCACAAAAACCGGGCTCCTTCAGAACTGATCGGGATAAAGAAAATGCCAATTTGATCAAGCCTGAGACAAATTTATGCTCTAATCCCATACAAATGCTAATTGAGTCTCACGCTGACAACCTTGTCAGTTAAAGTCACTTTCGAAAAAGAACGATCTCTATGACATCGATTACCCTGTTATGATGGATATAATTGGCTCTATTTTTCATTTTACATTGTGACTTACACATGGCCTTACTTGAACAGTCACTGTGGGAATGCTTGTAATTCTTTTCCGTAACATTTCCACAGCTGCCTTGCCTCTGATTGCTATGCCCTGGGGGTCATAACAGACCACAGGACCCTGTAGGTACCTCTCTCTAAATCTCTAATGTGAAACATTATTGTTTTCTCTCTCTCTCTCTCTCTCTCTCTCTCTCTCTCTCTCTCTCTCTCTCCACCAAAATGCCGGGTCCCTCTGGAGCTGATTTCCCCCACAGCTTGATCTGGAGGGCTTCCAGGAGGTTGACTCAGTCAGCTGAGAATGACCCCAGCTAAAACCGCAGGATGCTGGAGCATTCAGCGCTGGAAAGCCCCGCTGAAGCCAATAACTCACACCCACCCTGCGCCGCCACCCGTCCTGATCCAAACCCAGACTCCATGCGCATTTTGGGAGCGCCAATACAACTTCTTGAGCAATTACCAAAACATCCAATGAACTCCACACCCATGCAAAACACTTGAAAATACATGAAACTGCATTTAATTGTTTTTACAGCTGTTGTAAATATTTTTATTGTGCTGTGTATATTTTACCACAGTCTTACTTTATTGGTGCCTTTTACGTTATCGGTCTTCCTGTCTCGCAGCCGGTCACGTCTGGGACCGAATACGGCTCTTTCTCAGGGGGAACGGTAGCATTTTTTCATGAATATTTTGTTCAAAGCATAAATTAGCACACCCGGTAAATCAGTATCCCAGGTGAAATGTATTACTTTTTCGTCACATTTGAGAGGAACATATATTGATATATATCCTCTGGCTCAGGCTTGTGGGTCAATGGTCTGTTGTGGGTTTGAATCCCCTCTGTGGGTATGGGTTTGAATCCCGTCTATGGGTATGGGTTTGAATCTGCCTGAGAAGTGTTTTTGTGCTTGATTTTGTCTCTAAATTGCCCTGAGATGGACTAGCATCCCACAGAAGGTACACGCTGTGCTTCCGAAAACAGGCTTTCAACTTGCTGCAAGCCTGTGCTGGAAAAGTGTTTATGGAAGATACATAGATGGATGGATGGATGGATGGATGGGGGTTAAATGATGTATCATGAGCTGGAATTCTAGGGCCGCCAGCATTGACCGGTGACTAAGCAAAAGTCCATTCCAGCTGTTCTTTCCCACTTCGTCTTTTATTCCTTTACTGGCTCCAAGTTTAAGCCAATGGGAGCCGTTAAAGTCAGCGCTGGGAACTGGGTCACTGAGCAACCAGGCGGTGATTGACAGCTCTCAGTAGCTCCGCCCACCAGTGCCTTGCCAGGCACTCTCGCCCCGCTGCAGTCACCAGGGTAATTTTGTTATTTACATTCGACAGAATCGTGTTAAAAAACTTAGTCGCCACTCTGGTATTCTATCCCCCCCCCTTTCTGGCTCTGTCTCTCTCGCACACACACTGGTTTTGTACGCCCGCCGCCTTCGTATGAGTAATGAAGACACAGGCGTACACCAGCAGGCTATGGGCTGGCTTCGCTTCGCCGTCCTAATAACCAGCCCCTAGCATGTAGTTTTATGTGAGGTCCCAGGCTGGGAAAATGCCTGTAAAGTAATATGACGAAAGAAAGGCAGGGAGCAGTGAACGGTTTTCCCAGGCGCGCGGGTGAGCTGCTGCCACGAAGCCGTAGCTTAGCGTGTGAATGTTTCTGTGTGATGGCGCTCCTGCCGTGGCGTCCGTACCGTGCCCAGTCTACTGCCCGGCGTAACCCTAAACTGGCTCTGTGGGTATTATATCTCTATACAGTAGGGCAGTGTTTCCCAACCCAGTCCTCGGGGGAACCCCGGACGGTCCACGTTTTTGCTCCCTCCCGGCTCCCAGCCAATCAGGAACACCGAATACCTGGTACAGGTGCACTGGGAGCCGAAAGGAAGCGAAAATGTGGACTGTCCGGGGTTCCCCCGAGGACTGGGTTGGGAAACACTGCAGTAGGGTGACCAGATAATCCATGCCATCCCGGACACTTGGAGCCAGGACAGGATTTCCGTGAAAAGGAACTGGATTTCACTTTAGCACCGAGTTCTTGCTGCGTGCTGATTGGTCAGTCTCCTATAATCATACGCGTGTCACTAATGTTAATGTGAAACAGCTGGATGCGTCTTTCATTCAAGGAAACAAACCAGTCAAAGCACAAGAAGAGCTGAACTATTTAGCCAAACACAGGAGCCTTTGGGTTTAAGGTAGTTTGTAAAACCTGAAGTAGCTCAAAGTGTTCAGGGTGACATGGATTGTCTGGTCACCGTACTATAGAGCAGGCGGCCCAGTGTTTAAGGTCATGTGACCAAAATGTCCCCATTTGAGTGAATGTGTCTCAGGAGGGTCTTGCTGCTGTGCCTTTGAACTTTTTATCCATCAGAATGAAAATCAGAATCACGTTTTATTCACCATGTCCAGCCCGAGTTCAAGGAACATTGTTTTCGTCTTATTGGTCCGCAGCCTTGTGTGAAGACCCTCGGAGAGTGAGTGAGGAGATGATTCAGGTAGTTATTTGTTCCTAACAAATAACAAACAAATGGGCAAAGGTGAGCTGTGGCTGAGACTCCCCCCATTCGGCATGGTGGTGCATAAACACCCCCCCCGGAAGTCTGTTCTGGGAAAGGAGTTTTGAGAGTTGGCTGCGAAAGGCCCTGTTACAAGTGTGTCACAAACTATTTTTAATGAAGCCATTGTGTTGAGTCAGACTTTGAATTAAAGGCTTTGGCTCGGTTGCCATGGCGATGTTTCTCCCCAATATGGCATGCGAGTTAATTCCTATCTATCGCTGCGAATGCTCTAGAAACCGAACATCTCCCATTAAACAGCATGAAAAGGCGAAAAACCATTAGACATAAATGCCAGTGTTTCTACTGATATTACATATAATTTGATTTGTATTGGTGCACATCAGTCAATCCAACCACCGTAACCACTGGAATGGAGCATGTCCCAGAATGCACTGGGGTACACCCTGGCTGAGATGCCACTCTGCAGTGATGCCAGGTCTTCTTGCAGACTGCAGCAGGAAACCTACACAGACGCGGCGGGGAAATGCAAACCTGCCGCCCCGGAGATATGAGGACACACTGGGTATTATTATCTATAATGGCGCGGTGTGCAATAGCTTCTCGGCTAACATGCCGTGGACACACCAACAATAACGCCCTTCTGGCGGCGATTCAGACTGGGTTTTGCAGGGGCGTAATGTCACAGGTGTTGGATTTCATCCCCCGGGACGTCTGACAGGCCGGCAGAGGGGGGGAGGGGTTTTACTCAGCGGGATGACACATATTCCCACCCCCAAATCGACATGCTCAGCTGTGTGCAACGAGGATTGCTTCACGCGATACTTTTGTACTGACTGCATAGCTGTGGTGTGCTTTGCAGACTGGGGCTAGGAGATTACCAGTGGCGGGGAGAGGAAGGAGATAGGGATTGTCCTGTATATTATAAGCCCCCCCCCTCTCCCCCCCATACTTTTCCAGAACAGTTTGCTGGCTGTTAAGGTTCAAGTCCATCCTTAGCTGTCATAAGGCCAATGAGTCATCGACTGACCCCGGCTGGTGTTCAGAGCTGGGGGTGACATTACAGACACACACATACACACACACACACACCCTTTGCCGTCTTGTACACGCTCCGCTTTTATGTGTGCTGCCTGATCACATTTCACCATCGTGGCAGGAATGTCCCCGATAATGCTACATAGCATTAGCGACACGCCAGTAGCCCTTTTTCTTCCGTCGGGTCAGTTCAGGTCTCGCTTTGAGTACGGGGGATTCCGCTCTCCGAGTGCCACAGCGATGGCCCGGCGCCGGCCCACTTTGGGAAGGCCGGCAACCGGGGGGCGGTCCGGAAGCCAGACCTGTGTGTCAGCCTCACTGGCACTGAGGGAATGTTCACTACAGGCCATTTTCACAGTCACCCCCCTTTCCAAAGTAGCTTTGGGGGCCCCCATCCATTAAGGAATTTAGGAGCGTGTTATTGTAATTACAGTCACTCTGCGCAGTTTGCCTGGTGGCTGTAGTAGTGGGGGTGGGAGAGTAAGTATATTAGGGTTAGGCTTAGGGTTAGGTTTAGGCTTAGGGTTAGTTTCTGTGGTTGGTGTGGCAGTGGGGGGGAGGCTAGATAAATGAAAATAAAATTTTAATAAAAACAAAAAAACTTGCAACACCTCCCCTCAAATGTGTTAGTACCTTTGTGTCAGAATGCAAAATTTCATATAATTAATGTGTAGGATTAATTAACGTTGCCTGTAGAAAGCAGGACCTCTTTTGGTGTGATGACGGGGAGCGCTTGGCACGACCCCCGGTCGCTGATTTAATAAACTCTATCGCTCCCGGCTAATAGGCAAGCAGCTGCAAGCTGGTTAACATCATCCCCTTTATCCCAGTCTCAGCTAGATCCCAAAGCAACAATCACCGGCAGAACACTATCGCTCGGAATTATTTTCTCATCTCCGAGTTAATCGTTGAGGGAATTGGCTCAATCTTACTACTGAACCCATAAAGAGAGAAAGAGCAGAAATGAAAGATTTCTTTTTCTTTTTTAAAAACCGAATCCCGATTCCCTTGCATTGCATGGTAAAACTCCCGTTACATTAAAGCGATGAAACTAATGTAAAGTTTGGATCTGTGACTTTAGCCACAGGTGTTGACACACTTGAGATTTTCAGTGTTTTACATCATCTTGCAGAACCTAGGACAGGTTTGACAAGTCTGCTCTGCCAGAGGCGATGGTATTGTGTGTTTTTTTGTTATAGGAAAAATATGAAGGCACCGTCTGTCATTACAGGAACGGCACACTGGAGCTTGTGCGTTTTGGCCGTCATTATTAGTTCTGACCCAGATTCCCTGCGAATCTGCTGGTGGTGGTGGTGGGGGGGGGGGGGGGGGGGACTTGGTTGGAGACAGACACAGTACAGGACCTGGGCCTATCATGCAGAATCAGCCTGGTTAGTGTGTGACAATGTCAGTGTAATTGTGAAGGCAAGGACGGTACAAACTGCAAGAGAGAAACTGCAAGCCTGCTTCCTACAGAACAATAACTTGGGAAATGTGCTCAAATGTACGGCGAGTACTTTATGGGTTTATGTAAAAGAAAGTTTGGGCTTCGCTCCTCTTTAAATGGGTCCAGCATGCAGAACGACTTTTGCTGCTAATACAGGCAACCCCTTCTAATTAGTCTGATTACATCATTTAATGAGTATTTCCAGCGTTATCAATGACATATTTAGACTCATATTGGCAAACAAATTGCCTCAGAACTCGAGCAAGCTTATTGTCAAAGATTCGTTTTGCATATGTTTTTGTGTAACGTCTTGGGTTGAATATACACAGATATTCAAAATTCATATATTCATTTACAAGCTAGAAATACATCGCATTTTATCAGCGTCACGGATGCAACATGAAACGCACCTTTGCATGGAATTGCCTCAATCTTTTATCCGAATATGAGGCGCATCTCGCTTGTAGTTTTGGACACGTGTTGCGTTCGGCGCAGTGATTTACGGCAAGACCTAAAGCTTCCTTTTGACAACTCGGGAGCCGGTTGACGTCATTTACGACACATCGCATTAGATCAACGCACAGGAAGGCCGCCTTCAGAACGCCATTGAAACAGAGTCAGCGGAACGACAAAACTCAAAGCGGAATGGGGATGAGGTACAAAGAGCAGCAACTCCTCAAATGAAGAGCGGCGGGCAAACTGTGCAGGTTAAGAGAATGCCGTTATTGTAATGATCTGTAAGCTGTTGCCGTTGCATATTTCTGGATCCTTCCGGCACATTCCTACTAGTGTTTTGCGTGTTGCCTTTCATTGTCTTCCTTCTTCATCTCCTTACCCGCCCACGCAGCCGTTGCGTAACCCTGAGGCCTCCGGGTTCCATCATAACGCTACAGCAAAAGAATAGACAGGGAGGTAATTGTATCTGAACTGCCCCCCCCCCCCCCCCACACACACACACACACTCACACACACTTCTCTCCCCCTGTGTTTTATACATAGTGCTTTCTGGAAAGAGGAGTGACCATGACCAAAGCAATTATGATTATTTTATCTTGAAAAATATCCATCAATCCATCTTCCAAATGCTTATCCCGGTCAGGATTGGGGGGAGCGATGGGGGACCTGGAGCCAATCCCAGACACCACAGGAAACAAGGGTAATTGACCTCCCCCCAAAAATATAATGAATAAATTGAAAACTTATTTATTTTCTTTTGGTAAAATGGCACTAGCCAGTCGGAAGCCCAGCACGTGGTCATGTGACCTCCCACAACCGCACCTCATTCGCCATATGGTGTTCGATTCGCTAGCAACACAATCCCGGAGCACCTCACCGCGGCTGACGTTGGCGGTGAGGAAGAGTACGGGCCGGCCGTGAATGGCTCAAGCTCGCATCGAGCCACATGCTAACCTCTGACACCCCGCCCCCCGCCCCCCCAGCACTCCCGCTGTACCCAGCCTGCGCCGCGTATAAATAACTGAACACCCCGTACCACCCCAGCCCAGCGACACCGGCCCGCTACTGCGTACACGCCCGCTTTATTTAACAAATAATCTGTAAAACCTCCATAATTCTTAACGCCTCTTACAGACAGTGCAGTCATTGCACTAGAAAACCTCAGTCCTGGCTTCTGAGGTTTAAAAAAGAGGGGCGGGGGGGAGGAATTGAGAAAAAAAACATACGCAGAGCTGGTCTGCCAGGGCAGTAGGCCAAGGTAGATGAGGAAACACCATACATAGTCCTAAGGAAGCCGGCAGCCCGGACAGGAAGGTCCTTTTATGGGCATAGAAGTTCTTAACTGGCTTGCCCGGCTGATATTTCCCCGCGCTGGTTGGCTCTCCGAGCGGGATCACGGGGAGAGCGAGCGCTGTAGGGAGATCACAGAGGCAGGCAGGCCGCCGCTGATCTTCATTGCCGCTCCCAGAGCCCAGAGCCATGTCAGAGCTGGGGGGCCGCGGCAGCCAGTCAAGGCGGAGCTGAGCCACGGTTGCCGGGGGAAACGCCCCTGAAGGCTGGTGACGGCGAGGTCCCCTTCCCTCCGTGGGCTTCGGAAGGTAAAGGAGAAGCGCGGGGCGTGTGCACGAGCGCTCGTGTGCGTGTCTGCGTGTGCGTGTCTGCGTGTGCGTGGGCATAAATCACAACAACAGGTGTAAACAGAATTACTGAAGCACGTGATCAGTGTGTAAAGGAAAAAGGAATTTTCATTCCTGAATGGATAATATTTCCAAAACTACGCTACCCTAATGGCAACGATCAAGGGCATTGCTAGGGCTGCCCCTTCCCAAACAAATGTACACTAATAAGTGTTAAATAGTGTTTTCTCTTTTTTCCCATTCAAATCAGACCCTCTCCTGAATATCAGCACATTTCAAGCCCTTTTTCATCATTTAAGCTTCACGCCTTTAAAAACATACGGAAGATGGAATATATAGAGTACATGAATAAATAAGCCGTTAGAATCCATCATCTCCACACCTTTTCCAGATTCCCACCGCATGCTGTAGGTTACGGACCATCTGCAGATGATCAGGACGCTGCTCTGGGCCGGTGTTACCTGCCAAGTCGCATGACTTTCCCACAAGACGTTCACTTTCATAAGCTCCTTCATAAACTTTTCAGAGCCCCTTTCTCATGTCTTCGTCAGCGCAGTGATGTTTTTCGTGCTGGATGTTTACTTCTGCTTTATGAGAAAAGCAAGTGGAACTCGCTGGGCGATGCTGTAACCCGCAGTGTGCGACTCGCAGAGGAACTTTTGGATGTCGAGCGTGTGTTTGATCCGTGTTTGATGGGTTTATTGTTTCAGTGACAACTATGGCTCAGGACTCAGGTGACAAATGATTTCAGCCACTGGAGCAGTGTTTGGTTTATCTTTTTTTGCCTGGTATCTGTATGTCTAAATTCTTTAATGACACCCCCAAATAAAATAAATTCCAGACACCACCCTTCTTCAAATTTCCTCAAGCTCTTGTTAAATTTCTGAATTCATCACGATCGCCTGGGTAACAGACGTCACAGCGAAAACATTGCTCCCAAAATGCATTTCTATTAAACAGCAAATTTTCTCATAACCATGGTCTATTTGTGTGTTTTTAACGAACAGATGAACCGATATGGTTCCAAATGCATTTCAGCTTCGAGCTGGAGGCCAGTCATTGCAACATAAATTCCAGCTGTGGGCTGTATTTAAGATTTGCAAGTAATACTTTATTTGTTAGTTTTTTATTTCAGAAGATAATAACTTTTGAGCAACAGTAAAAATAAGTTGTCACTTAATTTTCTGGCATAATTTACCGACATTGTACTCTGCTCATAAATGTACACGTGAGAATGATCTAGTTTTACCAATCTGTCACTCCCACTGTTACAATAACAACTTCTATATAACATAGATCTGTTATTCATCATCCTTTAAATTTAGCATCTCCCAGTTTTGTCTGCTGTTATACGAACATGATAACAAGCCTGTTCACATTCTAATTACACCCACATGTAGCATGGAAAAAGCTTGCTAACTATTTCTTTGTCATGTCTATAACAATCTATGAACACATTCATGACACATTATAATGCATTCATGAAGCATTATAAATATAGCTATACATATTTTTAAAGAGGTATAACACATTATAGCCATGTTTATTATGCATTATGATTGCTTTATGAAGCTCTCATCTATAATGCACTATAGATACCTTCATAATGCAGTACAGAACATCCTTAATTCTTATACCGACCATTGTAATGCATTATGAAGGTATCAATGAAGGAACTTCATTGGAGGTTATGAGGTATTATAATCAACACTATAATGCCTTATGACTGCCAATAGAAGATGCTGTAATGCTTCATTGATTCTTATACTGGCCATAATAGCGCATTATGAAGGTATATAGAATTATAGATGACAGCTTTAAGTGTCACCAAATGCTCCACTAACATGCACTGTAAACACTGTATAGGTTGTGCAGGATAAGCCGCTTTACAGTCTCTGCCCTGTTTGCTGAACTGAAGTGTATCTGGAAAATTAAACAATGCCAGCGGCAGAATTTCATAAAGTAGCAGTGTTTATTCAGGCGTGCCTTTCCAGAAGATTCTTCACTCCTGAGGTCATTGCCCAGTGGCTAGGAGACGCGACCTACAGGACGACATGCACTGTCTTGACTGTTTCTCTTTGAGTGCTTGTAACTAACAATACAAGCCAATACAGTGAAACACTCACTTCTCTGCATGCTCGACACCTCCCACCTGCGTCTCCATAAATTTGATATCTCTACAATTTTCCCATTCTGTGGGTGGTTAGGAGGCAAATCAACAGTAAAAACTGCACCTGTTTTGGAGAGGAACACCCCTTCTGCAGAAACTATGAGAGCCTGGTTTGACTGGGATCACATACTGGAAATGTCACCAGTGACAGTCGAGATTTCTTGGGCCATAAAAGAAGTCAAAACAATTTTAAGTCCTCAGTAATCCACAGGATAACAGACATGCTTTCTTCATATGGTTCCCCGATGAATAGTGAAAAGAAAGAGTAGCCCAAAACTGCCCCAAAAGCTCACTGGATAACATGGATAAAGTTCCAGTTTGATAAAAGAGCTTCCACACTAGCCGAAGACACACACATAACAGATCGACACAGAGAGGAGAAAGAGGTAGTTTTTAAAGTAGCAGCTGTATAAAAACACCTCACTCAGGAGCGATTAAGAACAGGGCTGTGAAATATTTGCAGGGAACAGTCTCTAAAGACCACGGACTCCCCAAACCTTTTAAAAATGAAATGCTGCTTTGTTTGTCATTTACACAAGTATGAGAACAGCTTCATTGGAATTCTTTACCTTTTCCCGATATTCCCTCATCTCTCTTTAGAGAAATGCTGTCTCGACTGAGAGCTGTCACAATCTGCTCCACCCTGCCGTTCCTGTGGGCACCAGCAGATGGAGCTCCTGCTGCCCCTGCACCCTCCTTCCATGGCCTGTAGTATTAACTGCCCACACCTGTCCCTCGTTACCCCCTCGTTAGTTGTGTATATAAGCGCCTCCCTGTCCTGTGTTCTCCAGTCCGGTCATTATCCCCTGCATTTGTCTTGACTGTCTCCCATCCTTTGCTGGCTTGTTCCCTAAATTAGGTTCTGAAACAAGGGGTGAAATACAAAGAGCTGGGTCCTGTCTTGCTGTTTGCACCCGCTGATATAAAAACAATGTAGCAGGTCTAAGTGCAGGGTTAAGCCATTTGTCTGGCTTAGGTTAAGGGCCTCACTCAAAGGAAGACGTGACTCTTCTGCCAAGGAGGGGATCTTGAACCGATGTCCTTCCGGTCACAGGCACAGAGGCCTATCCCGCTGAGCCACACAGCGCCCCCCGCAGCCCAAGAAAAGAACCCAAGCTGAGATTTATTACAGGTTTATTATCGGTTCCCAGGCAAGGCGAGTGGGTGATACAGCACAGAAATGCATCGGAGTAGGAAGCTGGGATCCACCCGGGGCTCCGGGAACGAGAGCTGCTGCAGAGACGGGTTTATGAATGAAAGCTGGAGAGTATAATATGGCGGCTCCCCACTGAAATGTGCGTTAAAACACCCATTTATCACTCGCTTCTCGGTTCCCTGGAGGGTCGCTTTGGTGGGACAGCTGCGATGGCCCTGCTGGCACCAGGTCGGTCACCTTCTGGGTGCGGAGACCAAGAGTGGGCTAGCGGTCCCGTGTAATAGCAACAGGTAGCTAGGTACTAGATTTTTTATAAGATGGGAGGCCAACTGATGGACTACAATTCAAACAGTGTGGCCAACCTTATCATTAGCCAATGATATGTTTTGAATCCGTGAGTGACATGGGAGTCAGCCAATCAGCTTCCAGCTGGAGTTGGTGGCCCTGCCCCTTTATAGCCCCTGCACAGGTAGCATAGCGACACCAGTAAAACATCTGAATGTAAAAATTGGTAAAAAAAAAAATTAGTCACTGGAAAGTCTAAATACGTGTGTCAGCAAACCAGCAAAGTGACATCAGCTCTGGATGTCACTGGATCTTAATAACCAGGCTTGTTTACCTCCGTGAGTCTGCATACGGGGAAGGGAGCTCCTCTTATTTCCCTTCACGCAAAGGTGGAGGTGGAGAAGCATTTCATGCGTGTGTGTGTGTGTGGCAAAGAAAACTTGAAACTTGAGTAGCATCGCAGATTTCTTCAGACGCGTTCACAGCAGAGCTGATGACGTCCATCAAGCTAACACTTTCTTTACAGTGTATTTGGCGATGTAATCTTTACTCATATCGTTGTAGTTAATTTGCGCACAGGTAAATTCCAGAATAAAAGAAAGTGAGCATACATAAACTATACGGACAGGAATACTGAGTTAGATTGGCCGACACTGAGTCCTGACCTCAACCCCATCAAACACCTTTGGGATGAACTAGAATGGAGATCGTGAGCCAGGCCAACATCAGTGCCTGACCTCACAAATGCTCTTCTGGATGAATGGGCAAATTTGAAATGGGCATTTCCACAGATACGCTCCAAAATGTTGTGGAAAATCTTCTTAGAAGAGTGGCAGCTGTTATAGCTGCAATGGGGGAAACGACTCCATACTCATGCCTATAGATTTAGGATGGGATGTCAAGTTCCTGTAGCTGTAATGACTAAGTGTCCCAATACTTTTGTCCAAATAGTGTATAAATCACTTGGACCTCCGCAGGCACCCAGAATAGATGTCATAAAGCATTAGAATACTGTCTAGAACTCTAGAAAAATTCCATTTTATGTTTTGTTGCTGGCAGAAAACGTTGACGGCTATAGGACCCCCCATTGGTGTTAAAGTCAGCTGGTGAATTGGTTAGTAAGGCATAATTTACATGATTTTCACATTCAAAAAGTCATCCATTAATCCTCATTAACCTCTGTGGATGTAATATTGAAATCCTAGAGCATTAATATAGAAATGCTTCACCATAGGATGAACACAATGTCTCAGAATTGCTGTGCTGTGCTCAGAATTTAAACCATGTCAGAACAATGTCGCCCACGTTGTAACAGAGTCAGAAAACACCTTCTTCGTGGGAAATAAGCCATTGGGCCTGCAGGTTGTGCTGTTTGCTTGACACGCTCTCATCCACTTGTTCAGGACAGGCTGATGGATGACTGATCTGACCACATGACTCAGGAAGCCATGGTGTGTGATATTCACACCGCCCGACTCATAAACATGCACTTCAGGTCTGCTATTGTGAAGTTCTTGACAAACTGTATCTGATGAAACTGCTGATCACTCGACGATAACATATTTGTGTGATGGCATGTGGCGGGAGAGGAAGATGAACATCACCATTTGGGAATGTTCCATCTCTGCCTCAGTCGTCACTGTAAAAATGGAATTTTGTTAATAAGAAAAAGATATTGACAAAAAATTCCATCATCTTACATTACTGCTTTAGTGATAATGGACTGGACCACGTAAGGATATTATTTCACTTGCCAATAGCTATGAAGGCATCATTTATCCACTTGCTTATAATGTATACTTCTCAACAAATAGGGCAATGTGCTGAAAAACACAATGATCATTGGTTCGAATCCCTGGGAATGCACGTAAACAAACCGCAACCCTTCCTCCTACTGTAAGCTGTTTGGGATAAAATTATCAGAAAAATGTGAATGTAATGCTTTAAGCATCAGACCCCTCCAGAGAGGTATTCCATAAAGCAGGATTTCTTGCTTAGCCAGATAACTTATCATTGTCGTGTTGTTGTGCTATACGTAAGTCAACGAAGATACAGTCCATTTAGAGCAGACTATCTTAAATCCAAGAAGTTATCCGGCTAAGCAAGAAATCTCATTTGGTGGAACACACCCCAGAACTGAGGGTCAGAATGATGTGGGGGTACAAAAATCTGAAGTTTGCTGAATTGGCGTTTCTACATTATAAATTCACTTCCTAACCCTGGTCAAGGTCACAAGGGGCTGGCCAATGAAAAACCTGTATCTCCTAAAATCGATTATTTCCGGAGGTTGCAAAAAACCTGAAGCTAATTTATAAAATAAACTGAAAACAACACGAGGCAGCCTTACCATCAGCGAACGGTTTCGTGTTGTAAATGGACTCAAGTGGATTGTTGTCAGAGACATGAATAAGTCAGTGTCAACAAGATACAAACTAATCTCGCTTTATATTCACAATTCTTAACACAATGATGTTAATTTGCTAGCTATTTAGCTATCGCTGTTATGTTGCGAAAAAAAAGAACTCAATAATGTAACCTATACAAACGACCATCATTAATGCAAATGTTAAGTAGGACAAGCAACAATATTAGTTAAATAGATGACTTTATGTAACATTTCTTCATTGGTTAGTTAGATGTCAAACGCTATCAGTGGACTGATAGGAGAATGGGCGTATTCCATCTATATTTTTAAAAAATCACCGTTGTGAAATACATAGCATGCAGTTTTCCTTGGACGGGGACAATATTCAAATAGGTGCTTTTTTTATTGATGTATTTGTATTTATGATGCGTTAATGTGCATTATGACGATTTATAACGATTTATGCACATTAAGTTTGTTATTTGATAGGCCACACAGAGCCTGCAACAGGCCTGAAAGTGCAGCTCGACAAGGTTCCCGGTCAGCGGAAGGCACGGCGCCTGGGAGCAGGGTTAAGGCGGCACATTGCATGCTCACGCTGTTGACATTTCAGTAATTGCTTTCCCTTCAGAAGGTATGGACACCTTTTGGGGGAGTTCAGAAGTCATCAGGAATCTCATCTGTCGGCCATTCCTGGGTCAGCGGCTTAAGGTGTCTTTTAATGTGTTAGCGATGTCACATGTTCGTGCATCGGTCGCGAAAATCGCTTAACGAATCAACTAATTTAGTCACATTCCTGAGTTTCAGGCCGTCGCTCGATTTTCCTTTGATGCTGCCACAGATTTCTTGCTGTGGAGACGCATACCGGCTGTAGGAGGTCATAACTGCTTAAACTTGGAAAGTGTACAGTTGGCAACACAGCAGCAATAGTTTTTAACGGCGTGGGAAAGAGTGTATTAGAAAAAAAAAAGGCCTATAGTTTGGGGGAGATGCTACCTGTTCTATATACAGCTCTAGAAAAAGTTAAGAGACCACTCTATGTTTTTTTAAATATCTGCATTTTTAAATTCTGGTCCTGCTGGCAGAAGGCTACACTGCGAGGGAGGTTATTTCCAGGTTCAAAATGTCTAAGACAGCAGGACACAGGAACAAGGTGAAGCACGAGGCACTGGGAACGACCAGAAGCCAGCCAGTTAGAGGGCAGAAGTGAGTTTCTACTGCCAGAGATGACTGTCAACTTACCCGGCAGTGCCTCAAAAATCGGAGGATGACCTCAAGTGAAAATGGGAAAAGGAATGGGAAACATTAATTGTGGGTGTGAAGTGCACTGCTAGGACAGTTCATATCAGGCTCCTAGAAGCAGGATTGAAGTCCCATAAAGCAAGGAAGAAGCCCTTCATTAATGAGAAACAGGGAAGAACCAGGCTGCAGTTTGCAGTTTATATATATATATATGTGTGTGTGTGTGTGCGCGAGCGGGTGTGTGTGTGTGTGTGTGTGTGTGTGTGTGTATTTTTACATCTCTACTGCTTAATATTGGCAGTACTTTGATCTAGCAAAAAATATATATGAATGTATGTATAAAGGAATATATATATAGAGAATAATGAAAAAAAAATGTAATCGATGCCACCAATACCACTCTCTGCGCTGTATGTCAGTGTATCAGGGTCTCAATAGTCCAGTCATATGTGTATAATGTTGACATAAGGCGAGACAACTGAATGCAGGGTGCATTCAGTTTAAAAATTATTTCATTTTTCATTCTATTTATTGTCTTTTGTATCCCTCTCTTGATTATATGTTTAATTGTTTACCTCACGCACCAAAACAAATTCCTCATACATTTTTCACTTGGTGAGTAAAAGGGTTCTGATTCTGATTTCTGATTCTGCATTCTGATTCTGCATTTTGATTCTGAATTCTGATTCGGCATTCTGATTCTGCATTCTGATTCTGAATTCTGATTCAGATTCTGAAGCACAGGGCACAGTAATGAGCAGCTGGTAAGGTACAGCAGCACGGAAAGGAAGGATAGCTTCGGGCACAGACCTGTACAGGAATGAAATGAGGCTGTGTGTATCCACACACTCGACCTGCCAAGATCTGTTTGCTTGCCTGTAGACATCACAGCATCTGAAATATAGAACAACATGTTCTGGAATCCTTCTTGGGGAGATCGTTTTGAAATAGCTCAGGACCTCAGTGTTGAGGTGCAGTGGCATGTCTGTGTAAAAAGTCCTCATTCTTTTGGACCACAAATGACATGAAATCCCAGCTCTGTATCAACTAAGAATGACATTTTGTTCATGTCCGAGGCCAAGGATCACTTAATGGGTCATAACAGCCTCGGTTAAAATATTTAATGCATGAATACAACAAGGACTCTGGCAATTTAACATAGAAGGTTTGGGCGATGACTAGTTTTTCATCTACAGCTATAAAAATGCAGCTTGGTTACTAAATCTCTGTAATGCCAAATGGTGATCGGAGTTCAATTTAAAATTTAATATTTTCAATATGACTTCAATTTAATGTCTGTTTCTATAAGATACTTTATTTGTGAGGAACATGTACTGCGATGCAGAAAATTACTTGATATTTAAATAGAATCTTTTCAAAATTTTACTTAATTTTTTTATAAAGAAAATGTAAGTCGGAAGAGATCAGTGACAATTGAAAAGATATTTTATGCATACTTTATTAATATTTCTTCTCTGAAAGGAGAATTCTTAACAGCAACTGACCCATTCGTGAAAGCGCATTCAATGTGTTTTGAAGCCAAAACAGTCACTTTATTTAGCAAACACAATTACAAAATAGAAATTACCACAAAATAATGAGTTGCATGTAAAACACATTTAAAAAATTATGCCTACTCAGTAGGTAACTACGTACAACATTCCAACCCTGAAGATAATTACATTTCTGATACAAAAATATAGGTATGAAATTTCCTTTTTTGGTTACATTCTAGTTGTGAAATTGAGACCTCAAGTATTGTCTAATTGCCCCTTAAAATCCTACGTATGTAATAGTATCATTTCAGATGCGTCAAATCTGTTCATGTACTTTAAATTGTGACATTTAACAGCCAGAGTGGCATTTCAGAAGGCACCAAAACTGCAAGTTTCTCTTTCAAACAGATCATTTCTCTTTGTAACATAATGCCTAATCATGTGAAGAAAGGGGAGAGATTGAACCTGTCATATTTACAGAAAAGAGAAAATTAAATGACAACGATTCTCGCACATGCTTGTTGTACACAGACCTGAAATGAATCGCGACAGGGAGGAAATATTCATAAGCTACATGTCAGCTAACTCTGAATTGTACAATGTAAATATGCGAAAACATTTCACATTGATAGTACCGACGGACGTAAAGCAAAAACATGGCACATTTACGACATACGAACACCTTATGTATATCGTAGAAGTCTCTAAATGCGTATCTCTGCTTAATTGTCCTTGAGTTGGAGATGCTAAGCAGACAGAGAAGCCAAGAATCTCTCAATCTTTTTGTCTTTAGAAAGTCTATTTTGCGTAAGAAGTGGAGAGGTCTCCTTTTGTCGTATTTGTGTTTGAAGACGAGGGATGAGCCGGGCAAAAAGTGCTTTTCCAGTTTTGTTTTTTTCCGTCATTTTGTCCAGAACTGAGAGTCGTGTAATCTGAGGACCTCAGCAGATGTCAGTTGTTCTTGGGGAGACGGTGGACTGGCCATCGGGGCTGTTGACCGGGGGGCTGTACAAGGCGGTAGGGAGGGTGGAGGGGAATGTGGCAGCTACTTGGGTGGAGAACGTGCCGGATGGGTAGGCGGTGGCAGCGGACTGGGTCGGATAGGAGCTGTGTACTGGTGAGGCATAGCAGGAGGGTACTGGGGAGGGGTAAGAGGAGACAGGGGAGGGATAAGATGTGACGGGGGAGGGGTAGCTGGATGCAGGTGAGGGCATGGAGACGGGGCCCACCACCTTCTCCACCTTCTTCTCCTTCTGCCGCAGGTGGATCTTGGTGTGCCTCTTGCGCTCGTCGCTGCGGGCGAACTTGCGGCCGCAGACGTCGCAGGCGAAGGGCTTCTCGCCGGTGTGCGTGCGGATGTGCGTGGTCAGGTGGTCGCTGCGGCTGAAGTTGCGCATGCAGATGCGGCACTGGAAGGGCTTCTGGCCCGTGTGGATGCGGATGTGGCGCGTCAGCTCGTCCGAACGGGAGAAGCGGCGACTGCAGCTCTCCACGGGGCAGGCGTAGGGGCGCTCGTGGGGCGGCGTCTTGCTGGTGCGGTTGGGGTACTTTCGGACCTGCCGGGGCTTGGTTACCTGCGACTGTTCCACACACTTTAAGTCCTGTGATCCCGTCTGAGAGGCGAACGCCCGAATGGTGGACAGGGGCGTGAGACAGAGCTGCCCCGATTGCGACTGGAAGGGCTTTTGATCAGGGGGCACCAGACTGGAGTCGGTCTGTTGTTGGGGGAAGAGGTAGTCAGGGATAATGGGGACCGGGAAGCTGGTGGTCTTCCCGCCCGTGTAGGCTGGGGGCGGATATGGGATGGCACAGCCTGTGGGGCTCGGGAATGCCTGGCTATGCTCCGGAAGAAGGTTGGAGTTGCTGGCGGCCTGGGTGGGCGCGGCGGAGTAGATGGGGTTGGATTCCCCATGGTGGGCGGAGCAGCTCATGTTGGCCTGGCAGGAGGAGCTGACCGAGGAGGTGGACGAGGAGGAAGCAGAGGGGTTGGAGATCCCCATCAGGCCACTGACCAGGCTGAGGAGGGGCTCGGGGCAGAGGCTGCCCCCGCAGGTGGCTGTGGGTTCGAGGGTGAAGCGTCCAGTGTAGGAGAGTGGGGGCAGGCGCTGGCTGGGGTAGCTCTGCTCCACAAAGGACTTCTCGTAGCTGACCGCGATATCTGGCAGCGTGTCTGCAAGGGGGGGGTTACAAAAAAAATAGGGGGAGTTAATAATGATCAGCAGTGGGTCCAGCTCCATGCCACTCAGAACTCAAGCCAGCGTGGAGGAGAATCCCGCTGGCAGAAATTCCCAAGCCGACCCGATATCGTCTGACGCAACATTGGAACATCCCCCCACTCAGTCCGTCCCAGAGCAGCCTGGGGTCTAACGCATCACGCCTGTCCTGACTTTCTGCTGCCTAAGCGCTCTTAGTAATCAAAGCTGCACAACTGCCCCTTACTTATTGCTCTAAATAAATGCAAGATCAACATTTAGACCCCAGCACATTCTGCGTATCATTAATACCCTTTGGTGTACTTGTCTACAAATTAACTAAAAGAATGATAAGCTGCTAAGACCTTTTAAAAAAACGATATTTGCATTAAAATGACAGGGTTTGCATTTTAGAAACATAGCTTTGCGTGATTCCTTTCATAAAGTTAAGAGGCTGATCTTACCTCCAGCCAGGTGGTCATACTGTTCTCCAGGATCCCCGGTCCCGAACCCAGCACCTTCTGGCGCAGAGGCGGCAAGGAAGGGTGTCCCGGCAGAGTGGAGAAGCATGATGTCTTCCAGCTTGGGGTAGCTATCCATGGGCGACTGAGGAAAGCTCAGGGGCTCTGAGATCTGGAGCGTGGGTAGAAGCATCTCAGTTTTAGCAGCACACATTCTTCAGGAAGCTGCTGCCGTGAATGAGGAGCAGTGGGGAAACACCACCACGCCTTTGAGAAGATGCTGCCTCTCTCTCTCTATCTGCTGCTGCAAGGCCACACCGCTGCAGGATATCCAGGGCACTCAGGATCTCAGCCTTTTTTCTTCTTAGGCAGCAAAAAATAAAAACAAAAACACTAGTTCAACAATCAGATGAGTCCAGCTTGTTATCTTCAAAATATTAGGATGCAATGGTTAATTAGTTGTAACCATTTGTTGTTGTTTACTTTTTAAAATTTAGAAACTTTTTTTCACTTGTGTATTTCTGTGGGTCTAATGCTTTTTTCGGAGGGAGACCGAAATATGGCTTTAAGTCACTGTTTCTATCGCTCTGCTTCTAATGTTTCTATTAGGCGCTCTGGGCTCTTTCACGTTTCAGAGGATCCCCACTCCTTTATATAGGCTCTCCTGCCGTGACGTAGATGTCCGTATTTGGACTGGAGGAAGCCCATATTTAGGCACTGCGGTGGAAGACACACGGAGCTTGCCAAGCGGAATACGGAGAGCGGAGAAACCGTAAAGAGAGCAATTGCAGCGCACGAATATAAATGTACGTGGTTTACACTTTGGTTGAGGATACTGACACACAAATGGCACATTATCAGTGAGTTCTCAAGCGGCGGGCTCGGCTGAACGCAAATTTCTCTTTTGTAGAAGCACGGTATTTTGGCGGAAGCCCCAGCGCCGGAGCGACATATAAGGTCATGCTTAGACTTGGCTTCCGGTGGGCTGCCACTTCCTTGCCCTTATTTGGAGTTTCCTGAGATGGTGCTGATCAGAGCTTGGCAGTGAATGAGAGACCGAGGCGCAACTGAAGGCCTGCGCTCAAGGGGAATTACAAATGTCAGCATTCTGCTTCTCACTTTCAAAAGCGCTGGCGACCAATATTGACAGGCCTTTTAAACTATTTACAACTTTCAATTCATTTTGATTTCATTTAGAATAATGCAAAAAAAGGAAATGAATAAGAATGTAGCAGAAACTCATTTCTTAAAGGTCTGCAACACATATTTTCACTGTATAATTCCAAATTTACAATTTAACAAATTTCTGTATGTTTTTATAATATATTATAAAAAGACAACAGCCACAGCAACATCAACAACAACAATAATAATAATAATAGAAAGAAAAATAATAATAAAGAAACCGTGTTTGTCCTTGTATGTATGTTTTTTGTCACCCTCTGCATGTCAGCCACGATGGCAGTGGGTACAGAAAGACACATCGCCACGCTTTAATTCCAGCGCGCGAGCATGAAGCGCAGTATGTAAAACTGAACGACTCCTCGGGGATATGGGATGCATTTGGTCCCTTTGCCATCACTAGAGCCAGCAGATGCTACCGCTACCCACTTTTCACAGGGATGAAACTGCGAAATTCATGCGTGCGCTGTCGTATATATTGTATAACAAACTGGAAGCCCCTGTTGCTTACTCAGTGCTGACACACAGACATTTATTGTCCGCTGATTCTCACCTTCAACAGCACCATAAATATAACGTAAAACAGTAAATAGGAAGGATTCATAGCAATTCGGAGCGGTAAATGTTTATTATAAATATTCTTGCTCACTAAAAATATTCACATACCTTATAACGTACTCAGACAGGGTACTGCATGGCCTTATAAATTAATCTCACAAAAAAGCGGCCAGCCGAAAGACTGACTCAGATTGAGGACCGGAGAAATAAGCAACTTGCATTTTCATCAGTTAGCAGTTTTTGGGTCGGCTACGGGGTCCTCTCCAAGTCTGAAGATGGACAGCAGAACAAGCAGCGCATTTGCCTGCCCCCTCACTGCATACCGCCGCAAACTTACGGCTCTGCCCGCTCACATAGACTTATTAGAGAATTGTGAGTCACACGTGGTTTGAAGTGATGACTGAGCGTCCGATGTGCAGGACGGAGCCCGGATTGATCTTCCGGGGAATACCGCTCCAGTGCACGGCTCACCGGCCCTAATGAGGCAGGCTTGCCGGCTGCGACGCCGTCTCACGCCGCCGTTTTGCCGATCGGCCCGAAACACAAACGCTGTTGATCGACTCAGGCGGTTCAGAGCTGCGGCACAACGTTAGGGCAGGATTAACGGATCGCGTGTTTGACAAAAAAGTAGCATAGTGCAGGGCACTGCCATGAAATAAAATACAAAATATATTAGGTGTTTGATAACAGGGTACTGGGCAAATTGATTACTAAAAATATTACCGTGAACACAATGCAATATCTTTCGAGTGTCACTCCCAAAATTCTCCGTAGCTGGAACTTCGCTGCGACAGATTAAACCACTGACAAATTTGACATGGGTAGCAGAGATTTTTTTTTTTTGACAAATAGGCTACAGCTGGTTCTCTAGTCAGTTTAACCTCCTTTACATTAATATAGAGTTAAAAGAGGTAGAAATAGCATGTTGTTTATTTGTGGGTATAGCAAATCCCACGTTCTAATGTCAGCGTGTGTAGGAGGCGCCGCTATGAAATGACGCTGTAAGTAAATCAGGAGAGGAGGCCTCCCATAGTTCAAAGCGAGTTCTGCAGATGTTTTGCGATGCTGCATCTTTTGCGGCCAAGAGCTGGGATCCCTTAGCAGTCTCAGCCTGTCAATGCTCATCTTAATCCATGCATCCTACGCAGTGAGGCACAAAGTGCAGTTCCCCTGCTGTGCGACTTATCTCTGCACCCTTATTTATAAGCAGGACCTGCCCCCCCCCCATCTCTCTCAGCAGCTGGTATGTAATTAAGCCTCCCCCCCCCCCCCAAAGTCGAGTCGAATCACACCGGTCGCGAGTCTGCTTGTGTAACACCGGGTTCTAATGGCATCACTCGCCACGGCAAGCAGCCTCCCACAACACCGTTCTGGAGTTTGCGGTTCTGCCGCTGACATTATCCCACCGGTGCATGAAGCCCCCCCAGGACCAGAATGTGAGGCAATACATGAAATCTGGAAAGGTAATGTGCTAGCCTTTGTACGAGCAATGCAGGGATTCAAGTGGGGAATCTGCAGCATACTGTAGCTACTCTTTCCAGATGACGTTTCCTTGTAGGGCTGCGCTTTAGGCCATAGCTGTCACTCATCATATTTCAAGGTGGAGTCAAGGTTGGGAATATATATGCAGAAATCCCGTTCGTCGCCACAACACCTTTCATGTGGTCGCTCAATCAGACGGTGAGGACAGACGTTCCACTGTGTCCAGAAACCTAACAGAACTTCCAGATGCTGATCATTCCTTATTTATATACAGACTGAAGCCGGTGACCTTTGACCTCAGTTACTGAGGTCTGCACTGTATCACCTCAGTCAGAGGCTATTCTTCCTCCCGGTGTGATTTCCAGAGGAGGAACTCGGGGATGACATCTATCTGTGTTCTAAAAGCAAATAAATACATTTCCACCTCAGTTCAAATTATTTAGCTAATATTACCCAAGATTTAGCAGCATGACCTGTCATACTATCACAGCATGCAGGACAAAGGACTCAAAGGCACTCAGTTGGTGAACGAAAATGGGGTTTTATTTAACTGAAAGGTAGCAGGGAAACAAGCGAGACCACAAGGGGTGAAAATGAAAAGGTGAGTACAGGGAAGGACATGGGCAGACAGGAGGAGCGACATCAGTGACCAGACGGGGTCTGAAAGACAAACAGGTACTTAAATACAAGGACTAACAAGATGCGACAAGCAACACAGGGAGGAGACAGAAAGGTGAGACGGACATGATGGGCAGGACGTGACACATAGAGTCTCTAAATTGCCCATAGAGTATGTTTGGGTGGGCATACATGGGACCTGTGATGTACTGGCATCCCATACAGAGTGCGTCTCAAGCTCTCAGTCTGCACTGCTGGGGGTAGGCTCCAGACCCCCTGGATGGATGGATGGATGGATGAAAGTTATCCAGACTCCACTTTTAGCTTGATTCATTTGCTATTGTAAAATTTTGTTTTGCCCCATGTTAATGTAGTTCCACTGTTTATTTACATAACTTTTGTTTCGCTTTGATATAACAAACGTAACGCCCGTACTTCGTATCCTGCAGCTTGGCTGTGGCGATCCTCGTCCCATTCCTCCCAGATTCCCCAGGCCTCTTTTAGCATCTGATGAAATGGAAATGTGCCTTTTACAGTATTTTCCCCTCTGATTAGGGCATCGAGGAAACACACAATGAAGGAGGAAATCTCCCCTGACCCTCTGTAGGTGTAACTTTACTCTATGGCTCAGTCAGGATACTCCATGCCCTTTGATGGCTGATAAAAGACCTTTTCTTTTTTCCCAGCTCCTGGAACATAATATTTCCAGCAAAGGAAAGGCAGCTTATCTCGTTAAAGTGGCCACAGTCTGTTTATTTGAGGACTTCTCGATCTGTGTGCCACACCTTACGCACCAAGTTTAGAACACGAATAGGAACTGCATTCGTCCATAATTGCGATGTCTTCCTGGCACAACCGCATGTTAAGCATGCTGTAATGTGACTCAAAGTGTCTGCCGCAGCTGCACCTACCTTGAGGAATAGGTTGTATAAAAATGCATAGTTGCCGAAGTTATTCATTGTTTTTAACATTCTTGTTTCTTTGTTATTTTTTTTTTAATTTACACCTGCCAGGTCTTTTTTGCCCACTCACCATGGGACTGAGTTTCCCGGAGCTTTCTTAACGCCATCTTTTAACGTAGATCTTACGAAAGACGCAGCGTTAAGCAGGCTTCAGGAAACTCACCGCATGTCCTCTAGAAATAGAAAAGACATATCTTGTAAAATTTTCCATTTTTCCCACCAAAGGGTTTTCTTAACCTTACAAAACACCATTTCCTGGTAATTAGCATTTACAAAATCTAATACTCGAGTCTCCTTCCATTCTTCTGTCCAGATGGCTTTCATATTCCTAAACAATTCCCAAAGTTAATCAGAGCCAAGTGGGTGCAATAATTTCAGGGATTTCCTGAGAACACACCTCTCCTGGTAGATATTTTGTAGCAAGAACAAAATGATGTAAATGAACTTCCGCAAAATGCAATTACTATTCTGGATTGAGCGTTGAACAGTGAAGCAGGAAGTGGGTGAAGCGGTGGTTCAGTGGGTGGCGCTGCATCCGCGTTCCTCTAGGGTTGCGGCTTCTGTCCCAGCTCTGCGATATGTTTGTGTACATGTGGGTACTCCGGCTTCCTCACACACCTCAAAGAGATGCGGTTTCGGTGAAACGGCGTCTCTCAGCCGTCCATCCTGCTCACGGTATGGTGTCTTGTTGGGGTTGAGGAGGCTTGTGCGCCAGGGATAAGCCAGGGTCATCCACGGCAAACATTGGATATCATTTGATACATTGGGTATCAAAGATATACCGTAGGACATAGGTGGATTATGATCACCATGGTAACAAGGGTAAAGATGCTATTCAAAACTGCATGGAAGATGACATTGGTAAACAGAATGCAACTAACCAAGAAACCATTATGAAATGACACACCAGAGTAAACACCGGTATATTGCTGTAAGATGACAGTCTCTGGTCAGCAGTCACTCAGCATGCTACTGGGAAGCCCCAGAGTCTTCAGAGCACAGTTGGTGTTTATGGATCTGGACTTCTGAATCATGGTATGCTTGGAGCATGGACCAGTGAAAGCTGGATGGGGTAAAGATGGAGATAGATACTCAACGACTAGGCCAGTATTCAGCGTAAATGGGGTGAGATAAGAAACTTACCAGCTTCTACAAACCCAAAGACCGCTTCAATGTCAGTACGTTCTTCAATGGACCAAAGCATCATCTTTATACCTGGACAGTTCACAAAAATGAAATTCTGAGTGTCAAACAAAGCAAGAGCTCAACTCAAAATCCAAAATAAGATGTGGTCCGAAGCAGCTACGTTGAGCTAGGTACGCTGGGTCTGCTCCCAGTGAAACAGAGACGTTGGAAGGAGACCACCTACTTCCAAGCAATGACCTTGAGAGTGCAGCCCATGGCCTTCAACAAAAACAGCATGAACTGGTTTGAAGCAGCCAAATAAACCAAAATGGATTACAGAAGGCACAGTGGAAGAAGTGGAGAAGACCAAAATCAGGGAGGATGAAGGTCTCTTGAAGGTGCTGAATCACAAATTCCAGAAAGCTACCAAAGACTAAAACCAAAAGTTGAAAAACTGTTTGCAAAGATGGGTATCCAGCTAAATGTGAAGCGGATGAAGGTTCTGACCACAGTTTAAGAAAATAACTTTAGTACTGATGGTGAACAGATAGTTGTTATAGACAGAATTTGCCTCTAGAGCACGAAGAACAATGGATCCAGCATCCAGCAGTCATGAAGTACATCATATTAACAATAATGTAAAAGTTTGAGCACCGCGATGGACTGACGTCTTGTCCAAAGTGTCTCCAGCCTTGGGCCTCGTTCTTCCTGATTTGCATGAGCATTTATACAAATTGTATGAACAATCAGAATGATCCCAGATATTCTGAAGTAAATCTTTTGTTGGGTGCAGATTCAAAACGATGATCATTGCGCTTAAATGAAGGTGCGGACGAGTCATCCTGAAAGTGGCCATACTTTGGCCTGTAAGGCGTCCATTTCCTGCACAGTGCAGGCAACTCAGTTCACGTTGGTTCATGGGTTCATCTAGTCGTGTTTGTAATGTCCTCCATGCAGCAGAATAGGCAACAGAAATACATACCAAGCATATAAACACTTTCTGAAACACATAGACCTACAGACATTACTGGCCTGTTAGGAGATGAAATCCATTCAAATCAATTCATTTTTATTTATATAGCACATTTTCAAAAAACTACATTGTCTCAAAGCGCTTTACATTATCCCCACCCAAAGCCCCCAGAGAACAAGCCAGAGGCGACAGTGACAAGGAAAAACTCCCTAGAAGGAAGAAACCTTGGGAGGAACCAGACTCAAAGGGGGAGCCCATCCTCTAGGGGCCGGCAGAGGAAGTCAGATTAACAAAATGAACAAAATCCTAATTTTACAATTTGAGTATCAAATCTGGTCACTTATCCTGGTCAGGGTTGCAGGGGGGGCAGAAGCAGCATAGGAGCGTGAGGCCAAGGGACACTCATCCTGGGGTGTCAGGTTACATTATCCACACCGCTTGAAAAATAGCACAAACTGCTTGTTTGTACAGCAATTTTGACCAACCAGATTATCAAAGTAAACATAACTTCACTTATAAGAAATCTCAGAAATTCCTTCTGGAGTGAACCAACGCCGGGCTGATAAATGCAATGCTTGTGGAAGCTCGCCCGTATAGGAAGGAGCAGCAGACACCGATCCGAATTCCCCAGCAGCTTCCAGTTATATTTCATAGATTAGTTACCCACAATAGCCAGTTACCATGGAGAGTATGTCCTCGTTGTCTCCGCGGCGTCAGGCTCCTTTGTCTTCTGCTTCTTTATTTAGACGAAAACTCAATTTACAATCTCATACGCACGTTTTCCTCAGGCATGGCTGCGGAATAAGCTTTCATTGTTAATTTCGTTAAAGGGGTGTTTTTCTCGGTCTGTGCATGTTAATATCTCTTACTGCATTGACAATATGTTTGTGAGCGGCAGAGTTGAGCAAACAAAATGGCAAAAACCGATGTTTGTCTTAGGCTTGATGAATAGTTACTATTCAGAGCCCTTTGTTTGTGTATCACAGCAGCCTGGGTGAAGCTGGAGTGATGGAAATTGTACATGGAGCATATGTTGCCTCACATGGTACAGACTTTTGCTGTTTGTTATTTTGCTCACATGACAAAGTGTTTACACCCCCCCCCCCCCATTTTCCCCACACCGGTTTCGGATTGACGAAGACGGACCAGCATTTTGCGGTTATAAGCTGAGGGGTGATGAATTTCTAAATCACATTTTTCTTTTTCCAAAGATAAAACCTTCAACCGATAGTTGCAACAATCATAACACAATAATGTAAAAAAAAAAAAAAAATAGACTGCGAGGGGAATAGCAAAAAATTTTGGTTTGCATTTTTTTCCCTCAAACATCTGCTATTACAGTTATGTGGCTTCTGCTGCAACTGCCATGCTTCACAAAACAGGAAGTGATGTCATTTCCTCTGCTCCGTGATATCACGGCCCGCCACTAAGGCTGTCTGTTTACCAGTGGAAAGAGGAAATATTTTTCTCCCTTTTAAAACATGATGTGTTTAAACACAATTGGCAAATGAATTACAAGCATGTTCTTATTTTAGATCAGTCAATAAAAAAAATACACTGGAGAAGTTAGGCGGGTATGTTTTTTGTTTTGTTTTTTTTGCACAGAATGTCATTTCTTAATGTTGCTGTGAGACCTCTTTCTTTGAAACATGGCAGTCCTACTTTTTCCCCCTGTCTACAAATAGCTCTTAATAAATGCCCATTCACAACATCAGCAGTCGTCAGTGAGACAATATGCTATTTACACATCAGAGAATGTGAGATAAGTGGCTGAAAAAGGAGCAATGTCTTTGAAGACTTCAGCACACAATTCCGGCTCAGTGGATGTGGACACCATTGCTTTTCATTTTCCTTATGCGTGACAGAATTTGAAAACCTTACAGGTGCCGTTGGTGCATGTGGCCCAGTGACAAGGGCTTCCCCGGCATTACGGGAGTTTGTGACTTTGAATCGCCAACAGCATCCTTCTTGTAGAAACCCCAAGCATGGAGGATCTCGCATGTGCTTTCACATCTCCTCGGCACATGGAGAACCTTCATCCAAAACAAGGAAACTCAGTTTCCCTGGCTTGCGCTAAACACATCTGGGACACCGGGCAGAGGTTTGTAGGAATATCTCGATATTCACCCTCAATCCACCACACAAGCCCAAACAGGGCCTTGGTAATAGAGCAAGTGAATGATAATTGATTACGTCACATTACCAGTGGAAGAGCTGCATCGCAAAAAATAAAGTTTTTCCAGATCGGTCAGTAGGTCTTAAGATCAGATCAAGCTATAGATCTATCTATAATCAGAGGCGGGTAATTCAGGTCTAGAAAGTTAGAAGCCTAGACTAAAATGTTTCTACCAGTTGAGTATAGAGTCACAGTCATGGAGTTGGGTAGGAAGAGTCACAGTCACAGAGTAGATAAGAACGTAAGAAGTTTACAAATGGCCTATCAAACTTATTTAGGGACAATTGACCTAATAGTTGTTAAAATCTTATCTAGCTCTGATTTAATGGAACCCAAGGTTTTAGCTTTGCACTATACTAAATTCATAGTGCTCAACTAGCCAGTTGAAACAAAATCTTGGCCTAGACTTTTTCTTTCTGGACCTGAACTATCCACCTCTGTCTATAGTGCACAGTCACCCCTACAAACATGCAGAGACCTCCAGCCAACAGGAAAAACTCCCGCCATATTTCCCTTTTCACCGAAAGCACAAACCGTTTGCCTGTGTTTCCTCAGGTAACCTGAATAACCTTATACCCTCTTTACGAAAGTATCTGTGTCATTCCCTATAGAATGTGCAAAAAAAAAAATTTCGTAAAACTCCCAGAAAATGGAAATAGAAGTTTTATTTGTCTGCTTCACAGAATCTCTCCAAACCTCCAAATCTCAGAATGTATAGAGCCGTCTGACACACTTTTTCTGTCTTACGAATGGAATCGGGGAAGACTGCAGATAAAATAAGCGGCAAATATGAAATGAAGATAGAATCAAAATACTCCATTGCGTAAGTGTCAAGTCACCCAAGATTCAGTCGCTCAGATTTTAGAACCTCTTTCAGTGAGTCATCATTTATGACCATTAATGTGCCTCTGAGATGATGTGTGGGGGGGGGCAATGACAGAGAGGTGTACAACTGTCTGATTGTTAGTTATCGTCGATGATTCACTTTCCTGTAGTGAATAACTAATAACTACCAACCACCCATTCTCCGTCTTACTTAATTTCTGCGCCTCTAAGCTTGTTTTGAACGTCTGGCTCCAACATCTCTTTCTGACCCGGTTGTACCGTATTTTTCAACTAGACCCTTGATGTCAGCTGTTAAGTTCCTTTCAGATGTTCCACAAACACAGTAAAAAACAAAATGGGATCGGGCCTTTTCCAGACTCGATACCAAACTTTGGAACAGTCTTCCCCTGTCTGTTTGGTCTGCTTCCTCTATAGTTTTCCGTCTAGGCATGGAAACACGTCTTTGTGCGTTAGCAAACCCTGTGTCGCAGTACACTCTACGGACATCTGCCCATTACAGATACAGGAACTTATATGACCTCCCATTCTCACAGCAGCATTCAGGCCCTAATCTGAGGCGGCCAATCAGAGTAGGCTCGTGGAACGTCTCGTCTCTCCGGCATGATCATGTTGGAGGACCTTTGTAAACTCTGCATTTCATGAGCGGTACTCTCTGAGGTACGCAGACCAGGGAGTGGCCGCATCTCTGTAGGTAGGTGCACCTACTCTCGGTCTGGTCGGTCTGATGGCCGCCATACTCAGGGAGTAGCTGTTGCTGTAGCGGATCAGCTTCTCCTGATGGTGTCTGATGTCACTCCTTTCGACGAGCGTATTATGAGACTCAGGCTGAACACACCACAAACCTTTTTGGTGTAGGACCAAAACCTAAGGACCTAAGCAGAGCCAAGGACTCATTCTTTGATGGGTCTGAAGAAGACCTCAGACATGTGTATGATCAAATGATAATTGCTTATTTGTACTCTGTAGTATAGGGGTTGAATGTCTTAAGTGTGATATGTTGAATCTGTAATGGATATGTGGATGGAAGCTAGATGGGTGGATGAAAGAATGGATGGAGGGATGGATGGATGGATGGATGGATGATGGGTGGTAGATGTCTTGTATAACTAAAATATTTTGAAATCCCCATAATGAGCAAGGCTGAATCTCAGTTCAGTGTAAGATTCCCCATCATTAATTGTCACTTTTGTTCAAAAACAGAGGATTAAACATCTGATAAGTGATTTATTGATGATTTATTTATACTAGAAAGTAGTACGGGGAGACTGAGATACATTTCCGTGTGATATGGGAAAGAGAAAGTCTCAGGTAGACAGACGGCGATGGTCGAAAATAACGAACAAACAAAACGGCCTCAGAAATGTGACAGACTAGCCGAAGCCCCGAATGGATCTGAACGAACCCCGAATGATTCGTTTGCCTCAGATGTTCTAACTATCACACTTACGAATTTCATACAACACAACAGTCCAAGTTCAGGACTGCGTTTCCAAAAGCTTTCACAGTGCTACGATCATCGTAACTTAGAGAGGAAGCTTCCTCAGATAGATTGGCTCACTGTGTTAAGCCCCTGATGTCAGGATCCTAGCAGCACCCGTGTGACAGTCACATTCAATATAAAGGCAGAGGAGCCTGCAATCTGGTTCCAATATGCTAAGGAGTCCAAGAAAAGATGTGCGGACCAATTATGTGCTGTTCTGTCTGAGGATAAGAAGACAACTTTATGTGCTAAGGTGCTGGAAGCATTTGGCAAAATGGAAAGATGGGTATGTGATACTGAAATTCAGGGCTCATTCAGAACTAAAGTCTCATTATTGGGACTAGATTGCAGAGAATCGTTGGCCTCATTGTCTCTCAGCTGCAGGATTCAGTTTATTTTTACTAGGTTTGGAGACAGACCATTTTCACCTATCTACTTAAAACCATATAAGGAAAAAAATGTAAAATCTGCAATGAATAGAGAGACACATACTGTAATTTCTAGCGTATATTACACTCTTCCTCTTCTCGGAATATGATCTATTTATCCCTCTGAAGGAGGAAGCATGTTCTCCTGCCAGGGCAGAAACTCATCGGGTCAGACGTAATACTCAGGAGCCGACTCTTTTGGCGCAGGACAGTCAACGTTGATCATTTTTTCGGCAGGATATTTAACAGCCAATCAGCATCTCTGTTCCGCACTTCGTCCAATGGGCAGCCCTGACGGTCCCCATCACTGAACAGGGGAAAAGACGACGCTGTTATACTGTTTGTCGTGGGCCTCAGAATTCCGAGCGCATTTGCATTCGGTGGCACGCAGCGTGTTTTACGGGACAGCGCGGTGGCTCAGAGAGCAGCACAGGGGCCGGGAGCCGATTCCCCGCCATGGTCTGGCACCCCGTCAAGTGTGTCCACTGCCTCATGTTCCACACTTCCTGGGACAGGATCCAGGCACACCGTGGTCCTGTACTCTACAAGCAGTGTGGAGTTTTATACAGTCAGATGGAGTTTTATACACACACACTGAGGTATGAAATATTATGGAATCCTTCATAATATTGGGTTTGACTCCCCTTCCACCCTCTCCGCTTGTTGGGGCGTCGACTCAGTGGGGTCAAAAATGTCCCATAGGACCCTGCCAAGCCGGGTGTTTCCCAAAGTTGGTTCGACTTCCCGGATCTCTGCGCCAAGCCTCTGCCAGCCCACTCCACAGATTTTCAAACTGGACTCAGATCTGGCGCCTGGGCAGCGGGCCCAGTTAAGCCAAATTCAAGGATTTTTAAAATTCGTTATTGCACAATTGGGTTAAACGCATATAGCAAAATGCAGTAGCAGCCCCCGTAAATTATATAAAAAGCATTGCATAGCTTGACAGTCAAACAGCATGATATAAATGCTTATGAAATCTATAAACATTTGGCATATACGGTATACGTGAGTATTACACTGAGATATCAATAACTAACCTAAACTATTACATATGGCATATAACTGAGTAAGGGTATTGCGCTATTGCTGTAAATAGAAATGCGATGCTTCATTAATCCCCGTAGGGATAATTCTGATTCCCCCATCTCGCTCTCCATATAGGTGAGGGCATGCTTGGGGGGAGGTGGGGGGGGTCACAGTGAAGGGCAGCTATCTTGTGGAACCCAGGGACCTGGGGATTATGGGAGATGAGGGTCCAATGGACATGTGACTGTTCGGCTGAGGCCGTGTTCAAACTGGTGGAATCAGCAGATAAACAAACAAACAAGTCTATAAGTGTACAGTAAGGTGTGCAGATGAATGAGGGCACCACACCACAGTTCATTGACAAATTCCATCACTGCATTTCTGAGGACCATCTCAGCAGTGGCCTGCTGAAAAGTCCAGTAGATTCTCACTTGATTTTATCCAAAGTGACTTACGGCAGAGGTGAGAGTTGCACTGGATGGGTGCTCCCTAGGATACGACCCACACATCCTTTGCACTGCATGCACGAGTCTCTATTTGCTGAGCTACTACTCATCTACAATTAGTTTTGGATCTACTGCTGCCATGAAAACACTCAGCTGACATGGATCTGCAAATATTCCCTATAGTATAAGAGCCACTCTGCACTTATTTAACAAAAGTGCTGTAAAAACAAATCATTGGCCTGATTGTTAAATATAATTCAGGGCAAAAGGTTGAGTTTTGATCCTATCTAATCTTCAATCAGTTGCCCTAGTTTTTATTTAAGGCCTTATTTTAGCTATTCCTGTCACCCAGTTTGGTGCGGGGGTGATATATTTAGCATCTTGTTGAGTTTTAATGAGCGCGGAAAGTGTGACAAAGTCTGCCTCGCTTTGACACTTCCTGTGCCGCATGGCATGAGAGAAGCCACAAGCCCTGGTGATGCAGCACACGAGCGAAAGAGACAGTCCCCAGGTAAAAATTAGCAGTGGCGCGTTTAATCAAAGAAATACGTGTCTTATCGGTCCATCTTCCACGTGCTTATCTAGTACAGTCTTTCCATGAGTCTGGAGTCTGTATTTATAAATTAACAGTCTACTAACTTATTTTAATTTTTTGCGTTTCAGAAAACAGTAAAAATTACGGAAATCGTAATCACTGAATATGCATCACTCTCTCTCCAAATGCATATCTGAATGCAATTAGAGCATGAAAGACCACTAATCACATATTCAATTAAATGACACGCTGTTACTTTATCTCCATTTCTCTATCTCTGAGGCTTTTCTTTTCGTTTTTCGTTCACAGTTTAGTGCTCATTCGACATTGTTAGCATATTGCATAAGTTACAATTATCGCAATATTTAACACTAACAAATGGATATTCGTGGGACTCGTGGCTCTCCTGGGACTAAAGACAGCTTGTTGTTTTACTTTCATTTTGGATCTTCAAGTGCTACGGTTTAGAACGATGGCATTTATCCAGCAGCGCATTTGAACGTCCACATGGGAAGTCGTTCGATAAACTTCCACCGGAAATGTTTTGTTTATTTTGATGCTATCTGTGATTAGACGACATTGCAGAATGTACTTCCACCATAAAGAACCCATTCAGGCGAATGCATAACTGATCATGTGGTCTGTTTGATTTGTCACTTGGGAAAATGTCTTACAAAACCGCATCTTTTTTTTCACTGATTCATGTCCAGCCAGCAAGATAAGTCATTGTGTCATGAGTGGCTTGTAGTGACCTCACATTCTCTTACTGGTAATTTTTACTGTGTCATTTGCCCTTGCACTGGAGAAATACATACTCACCCCCTAAAAAGTGAGGTCATTGGTGGATTGGGGTGATTGGAATCGCTGATTGACTGTGACAACTTGGGTGACACAGTAAGTCTATGGAGAGTGATGAGTCTTGTAGCTGAAAGTCAACTAGACAAGAGTTATCAGTTGAGTGGGATCTGTTGGTTAATGATCAAAATAACAGTAGCAGCAAACCTCAGGAACTTGTTTTAAATTACTGACCTTTAGGGTCTCCGAGTTTGGCAGATACATGGCAAATCTACTACAGCAAGGCTGGGTCAGATTTTGGCCAGGTGCAGATTGGGGTGGCGGCTTTGGGATTCGGGAAAGTCTAATCTGTATGTTGCCTACTGTACTTGCTGCGTTTCCTTGCGTAATTTAAAAATGAATAAAAATTTGTTCACAAAATTTCATCCAGGTAGAACACGGCTGGGCAGTATTATTGTTACATAGTAACCTAAAACAATATATATTATACAGATGAACTTAATCAATTGATCAGTAATGATTTGAGTGCAAATCCAATTAAGTGTCAAGGTTAAGATCAAAGGTGAAGGTCAAATTTATTTATATAGAGCGGTTCAAATCAACCAAAGTTGTACCAAAGTGCTGTACAGAGTAAGCAAGAAAACAACACAAACTAATAATAATAATAATAATAATAATATCTGAAATTATATTAAATTTATTAGAAACACAAGCATATAAAAAGGTCATAATTAAAAACTGTTCTTTGTGTCTTTAAACTTTTTAATATTTTTTCCAGTAGAATTTTACTAAAAAAAAACTTTCGTTTTTAATGTGCAGGTCTTTGCACACAAGGAAACTATTTCCGTGAAAAAAAAGTCGTGCTTTTTGCTAGTCATCTAAAAAAGAAGAAATTACTCAGCCCGCTGTTATGTTTTGTGTATCCTGCATGTGTTGATGTGTGTCAGTAAACATTGCCAGACGGCCCCCTCTCATCTTCTCAAGTGTAGGAGTAGCAACACAACAGAAAAAGGTATCATGGGGTGGGGGGGAGAGAGTAGTTGACATTTTAGACCGTGAACAATGGGGAAAATTTGTGAATCACCACTCCACTTTGCATGGGTCAGAAAGTTTTTCATCGACCGCAGAAGATCCAATCTGCAGGCCGCGTTTGAGAGACACACGCTGTGTGGGTTCCGCTGTGACCGCAGTCAGCTGATCCGCCCTCCGGCCGTTCACGGCGACCCAAGCCTTTGTGCCAGCGTACACCAATGACAATTTTCCTCTCCATCCCTCCCTCACAAACGAAACTGCCCGTCAGGTGTTGCCGTTCGAAGGCCCTGCGCTGGAACATGTGAAAGGACTGAACAGTGAAGCAGGGCTTGACCGCACGGGGCCTTTCCATTGGGTTTGCAGTCACCTACCTACTTATACACTTTCGCACACCGTTGAAGAGGGTCACACTCCACATGTGGCGCCCGCCGTGGTCGAGAAAGGCGGCAAACAGCTGTGCAAATGTGCCACGTTCTCCTTCTCGTACTCTGCAATTGTTCTGCATTATGAATAACAGAACAGTCATATGACCTGACAGCTGACTGTATGTCACAACAGGTATGATTGTGATTAAAACTGAAACAAAGTTAAGTGGAATCTTTCCCTGGATTTTCTTTACTTGCCTGTTTCGAGATACAACAAAACTTTTGCAATTTCCGCAAAAGGCTACACGGAATTCAAAGGTGATTTAAGTAGTAAACTGTTATATTAAAAATATTGATGGTTCGGAAAAAAGAATGCATGATCCTCCTTAGACGGGAAGTATGATGGAGAAAAAAAAAACGCAACTGACAGAAGCCATTTGTGCCCAAAAGAAAAAGCCACAATTAGCAGGAGATAGCTGCAGATTTGGAGGGCATGTTGTTTTGCAAAACGCCATGCACAATCTGGCTTCATTGAAGCACGGTTGGTACACAGAGGGTTAGGCTAAATCTTTTACCTCTGCCTTTTGCCTTCTGTACTGTCTGATGAAGTAATTCTGCGACGGGAATTACATTTTCATTTCCATATTCTGCGCGCTACACAGAGACCACAAGTTTTTCATATTTCTTCATATTTCATAAAGTTACATCATTATCTTTTCCCAGGATCCTTGCCTTTTTTCTCGTGTCAGTCTGTTAACTTAATCATTGGCGACAGACTGATGTTCTCCGGGGACACCAGCCCCCACCCCCCTCCCCTTATTAGTCAGATGAGTAATTCGACGCAAGCGATGGAGGTCATCCTTACTTGCTGACTGTCGGCGGGAAAGTGCCACAGGCACTGGGAAAGAACGGGAGCTGTGCGATGTTGCCTGCAGTAATTTAAGTTTGCCACTGTGTCTAGGGTACAACAGAAGATTCCCGTTAGCCTGAAAGGCCTTATACTTGCCACCTACTGTCTATGAGAACTAACACTGAATAAAAATGATATATTATCATTTCCTCCATCCATCCGACTCGTGTTTGTTTCATTAGTAGACGTCAGCCAGTCCCCGGAGCAATTGAGAGTTAAGGGCCTTGCTCAAGGGCCTAGTGCTTAAGAGGGCTCCGCCACACTGGGATTTGAACCAGCAGCCGCCGGATTGTGTAAACAGATTCCTAATCTGCTGAGCCGCAAAACCAGCCCGTGTGTGAATCAGGACTCACGGGGCGTGAGACGGGTGACAACTTGGACTGGATTCCTGGCCATCAGGGGACACACGTTCACATAATTATCTTCATGCCGCAACTAAAACATAATGAGAAAATCATGAAGTTGTTAGTAAGTAATCAGGTAGTTAACAGATGCATCCACATTGCTATATATATATACATATATATATATATATATTTAAAAATCGGTTATATATGTTTATAGGTTTCGAAACAGGCGTGAAAACAACAGGTACAAAAATGAAATAATGCAAAAAATATGCAGATGGGAGTTGTCAGTAAATCCTTAATCCTATAAATAAAAACGACAGGAAAAACATTCTGCTGTCGGTATCCATCACAATACTGGCAGGCCAATGGGATGAGCTGCAAAGAGTAAATGACCTATAGGGAGAAGAAAATATATTTTCAGCCAATGGCATTTGAGCAGCTAAAGCTTCTTCGATGTTTTATTGTTCCCAAAGATTTTAGTGTGTTTTAACTGTAAGGTGCATCTGTAAAAACATAAATAGTAATTGGTGTTAGTAATGTATAAGTAGTAACAGTATACGTAGTGTAATAGCCTGCTGTTTATACAACAAGGTGACACAAGTCAAAAATTTAATGGGGTCAATATGCAGCGGCTAGTCTCCATATCCGACTTGAAAGGAAAATTGACGAGATCCAGTTTGCTTCAGCCACATTCAAGAGAATCGTGTCTCCGCACGCCTGTGGTACGGTAACAAGCTAGGAGAGCAGCACCGGAGTATCACGTAAAGAAATGAAGAACTGACGTTATGATAAAAATCATTCATGGCAGATTTATAGACAGTTCAGATTCTCAGTTTTCTCAGCTGCGCTGGGGGGGGGGGGGGAAAAGTTTGAAATGTACAAAAGTTTGCAGAAACTTTTCCATTCCTGGATCATCAGACACAAACATTCCTCTAAACGATATAATTCAATGGGAATTAAACAACTTGAGGATAAATATTAAGGGGGCAATTTCTATTATTAATCTCATGACGAAATGCAAGAATCTCGTTAAAATACTGCATTACAACTCACAGAAATTCTGCTTTACATTGCTTTGAATAGTTTATAATATTTATATTCAGGTTTTATTTATTTATTTTCATTTTTAAAAAAAAAAAAAAAAAAGGTACTGTAATTTTCTGACCAAAACCAATTTGTCCGTGTTGCTGATTACTTACGCCCTCTAAGGGCAGTTTAGTGTATTACCAGAAGGCGGAAAACAAGTACTGGGGCATTTACGTTTATATTTTATTTTCTTATCCAAAGTAACGTACATTTTCGAGAAGGCAGGGTCAGACTGACCCTGGAGTCATGGGGGGGTTAGCGGCTTTGCTGAGGGGGCCCAAAGGTGACATCACTCTGCTGACCCTGACGGGCGGCTCCTATTGGTTAAAAGAAAAATGTGGTGTGGATTGTTTCTACCATTCATCTGTCCTAAAGGTTTTACTCAATAAAGGGCCACGATGAGCCTGAAGCGGGCACTTAGTGGGCAGGAAACACGCTGGACAGGATGTGGGTGTGTCACGCGGGCACAGAAGCAGTCACACTCTAAGGGCCATTTGGAGATGCCAATTCACCGCACAGCATATCTGGTGGCTGCAGGAGGACGGAGCAGCACTCGGCAAAAAGCTGCATGGTACTGGGAGAACATTCAAACACACACACACATACACACACGGGCAGCAGGGAATCACACCCACAGTCTCCATCGCTGCCCTTTGCTTGAACCACATATGTTTACAACATAATACAATAACAAAAATATTTTTACCTGCTACCAGTGAGTCCTTAAATATATTAAATATGAATTATTAATAATTACAATGTGATGATAGTAGATAAAATTACAGAAACATTCATCCATATGCCCATCTTCCAGCCGTTTATCCAGTACAAATTATTTATTTACTAATTAATTGGAGAATTTGTATAGAGTGAATAGTTGTTTTGTGTAACTGTTAAAGGGAGATATTTCACTTTTTGTCCAAATATATAACCTTAATAAATATATGATATATACAGTATACTAACTCACATTTCTTTCCTTTGTGCTGGAATCGCATAGGTTTCCAGCATGATTAAAAGATCACAAGATTGTTTAACTATGGTTTTTGCTGAGCAAATTAATTGAATTAATTGGGAAGCTGATATTAGTGTTGTCGTTTGTTGGTGGACCAGTGAGATCTGATGTCACTTGAGAGTCACTGGTGTTCCATCCACCAACCAGAACCACACATGTTCCAGAAATGGAGCTTCGACCCTATTAGAGAGTCATGTGATCACTCTCCAAGTCATGTGACCATTCTGAGTGGATGGGGGTGTGATGCAGAGAGCTGGCTGGCACTGTAGACTCTCTCCAAGGTGCTGAATCTGACCCGTAATTCAGCCGCTAATGGCGCTGAATAGACAGCCGTCCATTTTGGTCATTTTGTTTGACCTTTTCGCAGCACGCTTTCAGTTTGACCGGCCAATAAAAAAAGTCTGCATGCTTCCCAGAGATATATGCACTTCTCGACATTTTCTTTGATAGCTGAGGAATCGAGGGACAGGGCTTGACTGTGGACAATGTCTCTACATAGAAACATACAACAGAAAAGATGCATGTATGAAACAAGGCTGTCACAGGTGACTTTAAAGAAGCTTGAAGTGATTCTAGGGGCCCTACATGGATATATTTATCATGTGTGGCTCAGCAGGCAACTGACTGTTCCTGTAGTTGGATGGACACTGGTTCAAATTCTATTACTAGCAGAGCAATTTCACTGTTGGACCCTTGAGCAATACCCTTAACCACAATCCCTCCGGGCTCTGGCTGATCACACTCCCTCATCCCTCATCACGCTCTTACTAAAAAAAAAGTGTCTGGTGAATGCCTCATCGTTATTTCAGCATGACTAATTTTTACGGTCAATTTCTAACGCTAAACTTGCGGATGGTTCGTCATGACTGGAACTGCACTGATATCATCAAGGTATTACAAACTTCTGAAGAGACTGTTAAGAGAGAAACTTTCATTTTTCCCGGGAGCAAAACTTACCGTCTTCTACGCCCTCAAACCCGAATCCACAGTCACAAAGGGAAATAAAAATATTTGCTTCCAGTTAGCAGCTTTTAAAATCTATCAGAACCTACAGCCCTTCCTCCCCCTGGTGCAACTCTGAACCTACCATAATAAAAATGCCATGATTTGTGCTAATTTCTGCCAGAGAAAAACGCCTTAAATATGAAAGGGGAAGTAAAGCCCTTTGGGTTGTTTCATCTTGATTCGCTTACAGGCAAGGAGATGGCAGGGAGCAGAGGAGCACCAGCGGAGCAGGTAACTATGGCGGCCCCCATCTGCAGCGGGTACAGCCGCCCGCTCCCACCTCCCACGTGGGTGATTGACGGGCCCGTGCGCCGAAAGGATACACAGAAACTAGGGCAGATGTCTCTCTCTCTCTCTCTCTCTCTCTCTCACCTCCCGTTCCTGCTGCCTCGTAACCATGGAGCCTCCCCAAAGTCACAATTGCGGCTAATGTGTGAAAATGCTAACGAGAGCCGCCGATTAAGGAGGATCGCCGAGGGCAGATGGCAAAGACGAGCCTCTGTGGGAAACCACCAGAAGCCGCCATGATTTTTATGAACTGCAACTTTATGTATATAACACAGAAGACAAAACAGGAGGGTGAGGTGGAGTTCAGCAGGTTATGAGGCCAAATTTTGAGCCCAGAATGTTGTTGGCTCAAACCCCCTGTTGGTCAAAGCAACTTCAGCCTTAAACCCTGACTGCTCCAGAATCTACCTGACCCTACTTTTTTTCCAAAAAGAAAATGACATTGCTTTGAATAAAATGTAATTGTCAGGGTCAGCCCCCCTGCTGTGGTCCTTCCGTGTCCCTTCCCTGTTTGACCAGCAGGTGCTGCTGGTCATCCCGTCCTTCATGTTAGTCTTTGTTCTTCCCTGTTACCTGTCTGGTCATGTGGCTCAATGTGTTAAGCATGTGGTTATCTGTGTACCCTTCTGTCTTGAGTACCCTTCTGTCCTGTGTTTGAATCCCACCTCCTGTTTTTGTATTTTGGCTCCCTAGTGTTTCAGTTGAGTTTGTCTAGTTATTGTATTTGGTGATTTTGTATATGGTTCTTGGTTTTGTTCCTTGTGCCCTCTGCTTGTGTCTTTACCTGTTTAGATTCCCCAGTGTTAGTTTCTGTTTCCTTGGTTAGTTATTAGTTTCCCTGTTTTCAGTTCCTTTTGAGTTCATTAGTTTCACCTGTGCCCTGTTTCCTTGGTTTTGTTAATTAGCCTCACCTGTCCTGTGTTAGTCTCGTTACCCATTAGTATTTTAGTTCCTGCCTGTGTTCAGTTCCCCAGTGGTTCATTGTCTATGTCTAGGTTGTTCGTGATGGCGTGTTAGTTAATTTGTATTGCTTGTGTTTCATGGTTTGTTTCTGCGATTCCCCGTATTAGTTGTGTAGTTAGGTTTTGTTATTTAATTTTGCTAATTAATCACTTTTTAGTTTTTGACCCCTCGTGGTCTTTTTGGTTTTGTTGTGTTTTCTGTTTTGTTTAATAAACCCTGTTTTGTTTGCTGGAGCCGCAAGTGGGTCGTCCGCCCCTTCTTTGTGCACCATGCCCCGTTCCCGTGCCGTCCGCAACCATGACAGAAATAGTTTCAATCACATTTCCTGAAATTCTACTTCACAGCTTCCCAGTATAACCTAGTTAAACCAGTAAACCAGGTGAACTTTAAACTAGTAACTCGTCAAAAGTGATCTCCCTTCTGGCATCCTTTTATTCACATTTCCTCTTCCCCTTTTCCCCTTTCACTCACCGTTTTGTATGGATGATACAATAACGGGTTGCCATACACTCTATTCCCGTTTCCTTTTCCCCTTTCACTCACCATTTTGTATGGATGATACAGTAACGGGTTGCCATACACTCTATTCCCTTCCCCTTTTCCCCTTTTACTCACCGTTTTGTATGGATGATACAGTAACGGGTTGCCATACACTCTATTCCCGTTTCCTCTTCCCCTTTTCCCCTTTCACTCACCATTTTGTATGGATGATACAGTAACGGGTTGCCATACACTCTATTCCCGTTTCCTCTTCCCCTTTTCCCCTTTCACTCACCATTTTGTATGGATGATACAGTAACGGGTTGCCATACACTCTATTCCCGTTTCCTTTTCCCCTTTTCCCCTTTCACTCATCGTTTTGTATGGATGATACAGTAACGGGTTGCCATACACTCTATTCCCTTTTCCTCTTCCCCTTTTCCCCTTTCACTCACCATTTTGTATGGATGATACAGTAACGGGTTGCCATACACTCTATTCCCTTTTCCTCTTCCCCTTTTCCCCTTTCACTCACCATTTTGTATGGATGATACAGTAACGGGTTGCCATACACTCTATTCCCGTTTCCTCTTCCCCTTTTCCCCTTTCACTCACCGTTTTGTATGGATGATACAGTAACGGGTTGCCATACACTCTATTCACATTCCCTCTTCCCCTTTTCCCCTTTTACTCACCATTTTGTATGGATGATACAGTAACGGGTTGCCATACACTCTATTCACATTTCCTCTTCCCCTTTTCCCTGTTTCACTCACCGTTTTGTATGGATGATACAGTAACGGGTTGCCATACACTCTATTCCCGTTTCCTTTTCCCCTTTTCCCCTTTCACTCATCGTTTTGTATGGATGATACAGTAACGGGTTGCCATACACTCTATTCCCTTTTCCTCTTCCCCTTTTCCCCTTTCACTCACCATTTTGTATGGATGATACAGTAACAGGTTGCCATACACTCTATTCCCTTTTCCTCTTCCCCTTTTACTCACCGTTTTGTATGGATGATACAGTAACGGGTTGCCATACACTCTATTCCCGTTTCCTCTTCCCCTTTTCCCTGTTTCACTCACCATTTTGTATGGATGATACAGTAACAGGTTGCCATACACTCTATTCCCGTTTCCTCTTCCCCTTTTCCCCTTTTACTCACCATTTTGTATGGATGATACAGTAACAGGTTGTCTTACACTCTTATCGAGTGCCATGGGGTGACTGTGTTGTGAAAGGCACTATATAATATATGAATATATGAATTTATCGAATTATTTATTGGGGGTTAGGGCCTTACTCATGGAACTAATGGTAAAATAATATCCATTTTTATCCAATGATAAAATCTCCAGGTCACTATGGGATTTGAACCAACAACCTTCAACTAAATACCATTAATACCACAACTAAAAGCCTTAGCCACTAAGCCACATGGCAGCAACAATCTAGCACTCTATATGAGGGGTTGATCTTGTTAATTTAAATGACTGGACTTTATAAACTTCTGGTACTTTCTGTTCCAGTTTCTCTGTCTTTTGTGGTCATAATGGTTACTTCCTGCAGGTCCCTTTTAATTAAGCTGCACCATGTTGTAAAACATTTATCAGAAGGTGACACACATGAAATAGAAAAGAAGTTGCTGTTGTTTACTGTTGTGTGTTTGTGTATTGCTTTTCCCCGCCCCCATATTTTTTTGTCCAGTATTTATTGCTTAGCTGTTCTTTGTTCTGGCTGTGTGATGCGCTGAAGAATCGCAACTTTGTCTTTGTGTGTTTGAAATGACAAAACAGTGACTTGAAGTCACCTGCTGATCATTCCAAGTGAGGAGAATGTCCCGAAGACATCCGAGTGCAGGCAGAGCGATCTCTAAAGCCCGCTTGGATGTAGCCCTTGCTACGTGTCGCCAGTGTCTGCCATATGCCTGAGGAATGTGACAGGATTCTGCTGCTTAATGGACGGTCTGGTCTCCAGATTTAAAGGGTCCCGCCACCAACTGCTTATGGCTATCAAGTCACTGTCCCCGACCCTGGGGGTCCCGGCAGGGAGGGCAGATCACTGTCAGGGATAACGAGCCAGCGAATAGTCACGCGTCCCCACGGGTCTGTCACGCTGAATGAGGGACACGTCACCCATCAGCGGGACCGGGGATATTTATAAACAAGGACATCTGAAAACAAATCTGAATGACTCATGAAGTGATACAGGTATTATGAAACCTAGCCAGGCTGTGTTCAGGTTACAGCAGTCATCCGAAGGGAACCATGCTGATAAAATCCAGCATGTTTCTCCTGTTTCCCCCCTCCACTTTAGCTCAGAAATTGTCAATAGATAGTACTGAAATATGTGGTTTTCTTCGGCTGTGTCGACATGTAAACATGAACACTTCACAATACATATTTATAACAACCCTGCTCATCGCTGACTTAAATATCATTCTTAAACATCGTTTTTTTTACGTGAGGTAAAGCTAAAGAAAAAATACAATTTAAATAGTTTGAAAAGTATTTGAAAAGGTACGTATTCGAAAAACATTAAAAATTTAAAAAACAAAGAAACAAACGTAACAAAATTTGTGAGGCTGGCATGTCAGTGGTTGGCAATTGTTGCCTCACACCTCTGAAGTTTGAAGCCTGCTCTTTGTATATAGTTTGCAGATTCTCCCCTTATTTTCCAATAAAAAACATGCATGCGGGCATCTCTAAAATGCCCTTTTTTGTGTGCCCTGCGGATGGACTGGCATCACTTTTGCCTAGTGCATTCTGGGATAGGCTCCAGGCAACCCCGGCGAACCAGTACCCTACTGGAAAGGTAGTTATAGAAGATGGATAAAAAAAAATACAAATAAACAATATAAAGTTGTCATTTCTTGCACCACCAAATGACTGAATCACTTTTAATTGCCGAAGCGCGCACACACTTAGACACAGAGCGCTGCGACCTTCTCGCTTGTCATTTTCACATCTCGAGCCAGCGAGGCGTCATTCTCCTTTGAAACACGCTGATTATTTGCTAACATTGACAGAAGCCAAAATAAACTTCTTGTTTAGCGGTAATTCGATACAATGAATTATTCATTGGGTGCGCTGGAGGCTCGGCGCGCCTCACGATCGCGCTTAATGGGACGGTGGGATGATGTAGACGCTGAGAAGCGCCGCGCGCAGAAGACCTGCTCCTCTAATCCGTACACGCTGGCCGGATCTGCGCGGCGCAGCACGCTCTCCTGTTCCCCGCCTTACTTCCTCCTCACCCCTTCATTTGTCTTGCTCTCCACCAGTCACTTGCCTGCCTTTCACATCAATGGCCCCCCCCACCACCCCTAATTTTTTTCTGGGCACATATGCTTTTGACATTTGCCATTTCTGGCGATGATTTTTGCTCAGGTCATTTCAAATTACTGTAAAATTTACCTTTCTACGCCATCTGGTTGGAAAGAATGTGAAACAATTCAAAATTAATAGAACAAAATGTCCTCAACAGCACATGTAAAGAATGTCAAGAAATGTTAAGAAATGTGAGTTTTTAATTGGATTATTTAGAATGGATGAATGGATGGATATTGCATTTGACATTCCATAAAGTAGCGATTCAAACCAATCTTATCCTGCCCCATTCCTTGTCTATCCTGCCCCATTCCCTGTCTATCCTGCCCTGTTCCCTGTCTATTGTACCCCATTCCCAGTCTATCCTGTCCTATTCCCTGTCTATTGTACCCCATTCCCAGTCTATCCTGTCCTATTCCCTGTCTATTGTACCCCATTCCCTGTCTATCCTGCCCTATTCCCAGTCTATTGTACCCCATTCCCAGTCTATCCTGCCCTATTCCCAGTCTATTGTACCCCATTCCCAGTCTATCCTGCCCTATTCCCAGTCTATTGTACCCCATTCCCAGTCAATCCTGCCCTATTCCCAGTCTATTGTACCCCATTCCCAGTCTATCCTGCCCTATTCCCAGTCTATTGTACCCCATTCCCTGTCTATCCTGCCCTATTCCCAGTCTATTGTATCCTATTCCCAGTCTATCCTGCCCTATTCCCAGTCTTTTGTACCCCATTCCCAGTCTATCCTGCCCTATTCCCAGTCTATCCTGCCCTATTCCCAGTCTATTGTACCCCATTCCCAGTCTATCCTGCCCTATTCCCAGTCTATTGTATCCCATTCCCAGTCTATCCTGCCCTATTCCCAGTCTTTTGTACCCCATTCCCAGTCTATCCTGCCCTATTCCCAGTCTATCGTACCCCATTCCCTGTCTATCCTGCCCTATTCCCAGTCTATCGTACCCCATTCCCAGTCTATCCTGTCCTATTCCCAGTCTATCGTACCCCATTCCCAGTCTATCCTGCCCTATTCCCAGTCTATCGTACCCCATTCCCAGTCTATCCTGCCCCATTCCCAGTCTATCCTGTCCTATTCCCAGTCTATCGTACCCCATTCCCAGTCCTATCCAGCCCAACCCACTGCCCTATTTTCTGGCTCCTTCAGCCCTATCCCATCTACTGCTCTATTTACTGTCCTATCCTCAAGAAGGGGTAGACACTGGGATAATTTTACCACTATCCAATACGAAAAAACACAGATATCTGACAGGTTCTGCTGCACATGCAAAATCTTTAATAGGTTCATAATTATGCCTTCCTGACATACCTGGAAAGTGTCAAGAAATAAGTATAAATTACTGGATCTTTTCAGGTGACTCTCACTGTGCAGTGTCTGTTAATAGCACAGTCCTGTGGAAGTTTCTTACAGTTACACACTCTCCAGTTCAGGCGTACATCTGGTCTAATGTGGTAAATCACACCTCACCTTGTTATCAAGGGCATGGGAGCCGGGGGACAGGGGGTAATGTACCCCCCAATATTTAACTTGCCTTCCTTTGTCCCCTTATAAATATACCTTTGTTACCTCCTCCCCCCAACATGAGGTCATCTCCAACCGGTCAGGTTAAGTTGGAGAGCAATGCGCTGGTTCCGCACATTGTGGCACCCACCACACGACGAAACACCTTGGGATCCCGGCCAACGACCCCCCAGGCAGATATAGGGTCTAGTCTCACCCTCCAGAAATGGCCGCCTATCTGCCGCATCCAGGTGTTACGTGGGCGTCCCCTCAGCCTGGTCCAGCCGCTCGGGTCCTCAGCAGTGAGGATCCTGCGAGCCGGGTCACCGTCAGGGAAACGCGCCACATGGCTGTAGTGTCGTAGCTGAGACTCCCTCACAATGCAGGTGATGTGTCTCATCCGGGACTCCCTGAGCGACCGCTCGTTCGACAGAAAGCCAAGCCAGCGGTACCCAAGGATTCTCCAAAGAGACACAGTACCGAAGGAGTCCAGTCTTCGTCTCAGGTCACTGGAGTCCATGTCTCACAGCGATACAGCAAGACAGAGAGCACCAGGACTCTAAAGACCTGGACCTTCATCCTATTGCAAAGATATCAGGAGCCACACACCCCTTTCCAGTGACCTCATGACCCCCCCCCCCCCCCCCATGCTCTCCCAATCCGTTTGCTGACTTCATAGGAAGAGTCACCAGAGACATGAATGTCGCTGCCAAGGTAAGTGAATCTCTCGGCGAGGTCGACATTCTCGCCTCAGACAGACACGCTACTGACGGCTGTGCCCAGGAGGTCATTAAAGGCCGGGATCCCGGTTTTTATCCAGGACACTCGCAAGCCCAGACACTCAGTCTCCGGAGAGCCCTGATCAGAGTCTCCGTTGACGCCGTGAAGATCACATCGGCCATTTCTCTCCTACGCCATTGCCAATATTAGTCAGCACAAAGTCATCTGGCACGTCGACAAGATGACAAGAATTTTTTAGTTTAAATACAAGTTGATGTAATCAAATAAGCTCATGTGATTGTAATAAGTTCAAAGTTAAAGTGGCACAGTGGTTGCTTGTCCAAAGCGACTGACAAGCGAGGCAAATATAACAAACGAACATGCATAACTGCGGCTAGGCTGAGCTTCCAATTTAGTCCGCTGAGTCGAAATTACAATTACTTGGCAAGACCAGCATTGCAATTATCTGCAGCATTGCATTGCGTTTTAAGTGTTTCGCCAGGCTAACGGAAGGCATTCTGCACGGTTGTAGCAGTTGTTTGTTTTGGTTAGTTATTTGAATGCAGCTCTTTACTGTCAACGTTCAGTTTATCGATGGTGTTGTTAGGTTGTAATTGTGTTGTGTTCCGTGCTGGCACTTTGCACTTTTGCAGAAGTGATTTAATTGTTGGTACCTTATAGGTAAGCAAAATAATAGGTTATGTGTGCGTCAGAACCGTGTGTTAACACATAGGGTAAGCCAGATGCGGTTTCTTACCGCCGCCCTCCCCAAGCACAAACATCCAGCTCAACCTATGGGTTTGCTCTTGCATTCCATAAGGGGAACTGGTAACTCTCAGTTCCCATAGCGTGTGAGTGTATAGGCCTGGGGATAGACTGGTATTCTGCGCCCAGGATGCCCCCTTCCGTCTACGAGTGTTTTCTGGATAAGCGCCAGGCGATGAACTACGCTGCGTGCGCGTTTTTATGATGGATTGATATTCAATATCTCATAACCCATAACGGAGTAATGAAATCCGCATTCTATCGGATCGGTGTTAGGATATTTTTATTTAAAATCAAGCTTTCAAAATCGCTTGACTTGACATTTATCTTAGAATATGGCTATCAAACGTTTTCACCTAAAAACATTATCATTGACAAAAAAAAAACAGTCAGATGCCGTGACAGAAATCCAATGAGCCCGACTGTACACACCATCAACACCATGATAATAAGGCAGGAATTTACGCACACTTTCGAACCGCACCTGCACAAATGCAGTCGATATCGTTTTAAAATGCCAGGGTTTTTTTTTTCGAGAGAAAACTTTCATTATTCGCGGAGTCTCGTTTCATGCAACTCCTTTCAGAAGCGCTCAGTGACCGTTTCACTGCGAGGGGCGCTATTCTAGATTGAAGTTAATTAAAACTAAATGTATCCTTTGCATGCCAGACAAAGGCAACCCACAGTGAACTGCCCAGAGGAGGCTTAAAGAATTACACGCTGCTGAATATCCATCAATTATAATGACCGTGGTTGGGCAAGTGGACGTTTAGAGAGGGGAGAGTGAAACAATAACGATTAATTACCAAGTCAGATCTGAGCCTTTTCGTTTCCAAGATTAAAGACGATCATACTCACAAATGCAGGTCCTGGCGACAGTACGGCAGTAACGACGAAAGGAGACCGTCCGCATAAATCAAAGATGATCATTTTTAATAATCTGCTGGGTTCGACAATGAGAAAGAATCATAGCAACTAACTTTACATGCGCTGCCATTTGACGCTTATTTTTATCCGGGCCGGATGCGACCTTCATAAAGTAAATGTAAATATCTATGAAAAAAATCTTCAGGCAACCAATAACGATCATCTTATATTATGCAGTATTGACATATATGTCTATCTTTTATTAATTTATGACGGTTTAAAATAAAACTGACTAGAGTGTAATCTACACGTCATCTGTTGAACCTCTTCAGTTTGCTTGGACGATTTAACAATTTTGCAAAATCAATGTTATTGGCTGTTAAGCACCAAACCTAATCCTTTCTTACTTTTCCTTCAGCTAGTCTTGATTCTCTTCTCCTTTATTGTCGACAGGTTTTCCGTCTTGCATAAAAAATGGACATTATGAGAAGTGGCTTTCCATACAAGTTGCAAAAAAACGCTTTGCAGCAATTACTGAATAATTATAGGGAATTATAAGCAATTACACCTTTTTAAGTGTATATAATTAAATCACATTTCTGTTGTTCAAATGGGTTTTTTGCCATTGTAATTTGATCCCGTTTCTTCATGACAAACTCCACCCAACACGTTTTGACAAGATATGAGGTTTTAATAATAGTTGCTGATAAATTGCTTAGAATTATAAACTTATTAGATATAGGCCTATATAATACAATGGCAAGCACAAATATTTGCGTTTTGGTTTTCAGTTTGATTTTAAGGATAATCCCAAATCTTAGTCAAACAAAGGAACATTAGACTCGCTTTGAATGTCTGCATACTAATTTAATGAATATAAAAGCTGCATACATACACACACATTATATATAGAGTTAAGCTAGAGATATGTGACATGGATTTATTATATATATTGCTATACTTATGGTGGCCCGTCAAAAAAAACTCCTTTTTCGTGGTTTCAGTGTCAGAGTAGCCTAGTTATTGTGCTTTGCCTTTATATGGCAATATGATTAAATATTTCGCAATAAAACAGGAAATACAGGCAACACAATTAAGCTTTTTACGAAGCACTTGTCTATAAACGCCAATAGTGATCGAGCGAAGGGTTGCAGGTTAACAGGAAGGTGTGATATATATGTCCGCCGAGGCAGAGACAGACCGAGAGACTGTAGTATGCAGAATGTGCTGCAGGTCGGAGCCAGAAGCGCAGCAGAGAGCCTGAATGAATTACCTTAATGGTCTATCTTCAAAGCATCTATAGAGTGAGCACGAGTGCCCTTTTATTTCCTTTGTTTAGTTATTAGCTTTTTCTATATTCATTTATTCTTATGTTTCAAAACGTGGCTTTCTGGAAAGGTTTATCTTCTAGTCGGGCGAGGACCACTTGTTCGATAAATAAAGCGAGTGGCTTCTGAAAGGCCCGCGAGCTTTTGAAGTCCTGCTCCGTGAGTGTCCGGAAGCGATGGGGTCGAGCAGAACCCTAGCAAGGAGCCGCGGGGGACGCTAATCCGACAAGGGGCACCGCGCGGTCACACATGGCCATCGCCGTCAGCCTGCGGATGTGAGGGTTACAACTTTGACGAAACTCCTCATTTCCATTTTCTGACTCAGATCTGTCCCTTAATACTTAATGCTTCAGTTCTGTATTCAACATATGCTTCCCAGAGAACCTCTTACCTTTCAGGGGAGTGAAAAAATAATGCATACCTTCCTAGTCTATAGCAGACTAGAGTCTGAATTGGAACCTCTGCGCTCTACGACAAATTCAGAAGGCTACAGCAAGGACTGTTTTAAAGTGTAGGGCAGACTTCAGAATCCTTCTGTATCTGTCTACATCAGGCTGCTTTTACTACCAGTCTCCAGGAAGCTGGAATCCTGACCTTTAGACTTTGTTTGCGCAGCAACAATTATAGAACGCACACAAATTACAGTCCTAACACTCTGCCATTAGACATCGAGTTGAGTTTAGGATTGACGTTCAAAGAATCCATATCTTCCCACTCACAATGCACTGAAAGACTTGAAGTCATTAGTCTGTACACTTGCGGTTCCGGAACGAATTATAAATCAATTTATAAAATAATTTTATTTAAATGAATGCTGGGGAAAACCCTTTGGTGATAGGGTCTGAAAGTGGTGGGATGGCCTGGAAGCATCCGTAAAGTGTTTTGCGTACGGTGTCAGCATTTAAATCGAGATGAAGAGCCGCTATCAGTCCGGAGCCAGATGGCGAATCGCCGGCTGATCTATCACAGGCGCGCGCAGAAACCCACTTCGCTGCAGCTAACTGCAGTCACGCAGTAGCCGCGCGCTCCGCCTCGTGCGTGGTTGGCATTCCTTGCAAGGGCGGGGGGGGCAGAGACTTTTTTTTTTTTAAGTCCTAGGTCACCTTTGGGGATTTTCTTTACCTTCCTCCCTTCTGGTTTTCTAATACTGACTTTTGAAACCGTGTAACGATGTCTAATCTCATTATTAACACTCTTGGCTTATTGTACAGGTGTATTAAAATGGGTCTCTGCATCTGGTTTTTGGTGATTTTTGGAGCAACAGTGTTGAGTGAAGGGAGCATAAACAAATAGATATAGAAGAAGAGCCCTCTGTTTCCATGCTGAAGATTTTTTTCCTTAAATATCGCCAAGAACCAACATTTTCAGAGCTTTGGAAAATATCCATCCATGCATACCTGATCCGTAACCACTAATTCAGGCTGTGCGCGTCATGCAAAAGCATTAAGCTGCCTTGCTATCTACCAAACCTGCAATGTATTTAACATGGATAACTATAATTCAACATTGTCACCATCCATTTTGTTCCCTGTCAGTTTGCCCTTCCCAAATGTGCAAAACAAAAAAACAAACAAACAACTTCAATAATTCAAACCTTCAATACATTTCCCATGGAATTCAGGTCTGTTCAAAGAGTAGCTTCGTTACTTTATATTTTATACATCCCCGCACGTGCCCCATTCCCGCACGTGAAGCTCACCTCGGCACACGAGGCCTTCAGAAGGCATCAGAAATTATATAATTCCCTAACTTCTTCCATGCATCAGTGCAGTTAAGCACGATTCCTTAATCGCATCATGAAGCACGCCGTCTTAATGTCCCTCAGCGGTTGCTGTATTATCACAGACGGGAGTGACAAATACATCTCCTTGATCAGACGTGCAAGGTAAGATTCTGGAATCACTGCCGGCAAAGGAAATTAAACACGTATTGATTTCCCATACACTGCTAAGACACGATATTTTTTATTACAGTAATTGTCCGGCTTTCAGTAATTCAAATTTATTGATATTTCTGCCTGCTGAAGCAGGATAACCCCTCAACTTCCTAGAGAAACAGACACACTGGAACGGCCAACAGTTCCACTTTCTAGCTGTGCAAATGTGTACGTTGCACGAACTGTGGATAGTTATAAACTCTTATCGCCGAGGGACTTTGGGAAGGAAACAAATAATCCAGCAGTATTACTGGAAAAGGCGAGAGAAAACTGATTAACGTGACTCTGTTCTGGATGGCGACCAGGCAGATGGGAACGGGTGACTACACATCAAACGGCTGCTAAAAGCAGCAAGTGCGCATTCAAAACACATTTGCGCTTCTAACGTCTTTTTGGCTGAGAAGTCATTTCCTAAGGTTCCCACTTCAGCGCACTTATCATTTAGTCATGTCCTTATTCCTCCAGCGGTGACCCTTTTCATTTTCTGCTTTATTCTCTGCTATCGCCATTAAGCAGCTCACCCAACCTCGGGGCAGGCTGATGTAAGCTGGACATCCCTCACAGGAGACTGTCCAAGGCCGACAGAGACCACCGTTACTATATTCGTGCTCATATATTTGCAACCTCGGGACTCTTAAGTGCACGGCAGAAGTGGCAAGGTGCATTTAAAGGACACGAAATGAGCCTCGCCGAGAGCCAACCGATTGCTTTTTTATAATGAGGCGAACTGTAACAGCGTGTGATATGTGGCGCCCTCTTCAGGCTCACACCTGCACCAAAAGCGATCAAGTGTGGGGACATTTATGGATAATTTAACGGTTACATGAGTAATTGATTTATATTGCATGTGGGAGAAATTTAATGATAGTGACTGGATTAAGAACAGCGTAACGCATGTGACCTAACGACATTTCACATTGCAGCGGCAAATATGTAATTAACTTTGTTTACCGAGTAAAATCCGAAAATAAGGAAAATCCCGGAAACTGGACGAATCTTGGCACACGTTTCAAAAGTACAGATTCAACCCAAATTCAAATTTTATAAAGGCACCTGAGCAGGACCCGTTTGTACTGCGTTCCTAATCAAACAAAGCCCTCTAGTGGCAGATATTAAACAATACACATAAGACTTCTAGACAAGTCTGCGTATTTACTACTCAACCTCTAAATAAACAGAAATGTATGAAAGTAAAGAAAATTTCAAAATATCCACCTCACCAAGAATAACACCTAACAAAGCATTGTTAGTAGGAATAATGCTATTATTCGTTGCGTCTCATTTGGTACAACTGGAAAATTGTCAAGTATTCAAACCACCGAACACAATATTCGGTAAATTAAAAAGTTAAAACAGCCAATTTTGGTCCATTGCTAGAAACGTTGCGCTCATATTGCTCGATTTTACACTCTGTTTTCTTAAGACATATTTAGCATTACTTATGGACAGCAGACCGACGTTAAAGATTCTCAAAATGAGTTCCGTACTGTCAGAGTTGACTGGTGCTCTTCCAGATCATCTATATGGGGAGATCCCGAAGTTACTTAAAAAAAAAAAAAATCAGTTAACTGGGTTAGGATATATCGATTGAGAATTAAGAGATAAAGTGGTTCATTTTTAAGTAAAAAATATAAGCTGTCACCATGCAGATCAAAAATACTGAAGACAAAAGTAACAAGGAGTGTAAGATTTAAGCATTTATTAAAATATTTAACAGCAGAAATTACAATCACAAAACCGGAATTTCTAATAAAAATGCGAACAAAACCTTTAAAGCATAACAGAGGAACATTTTGCCAGAAATCAGTTTTTAAAAACAAGTTTTATTTAGACCCTGTTCACATGTTGTAAAAAACATTTCTAGATTTCAGTAAGTCTCACAACAAAATTATAAAATGCATATTATTTCCCAGTGAAGAATATTTCTATCGGTATAAATTTTATCAGTATACATGTCAGAGAGAGCCAGAGCAGTCATGCGAAACTGCACCAGTGGAAGGCACCCAAAAACAACCAGAAACCTCCTGTATTCCAAGACCCACAGGGGGGGTTTTGAGGTACGGACGGCGAGGGTGTGTGTGGTCCGGATCGCTAAACGGAGCGGGGGCTGGCTCGACAACAGCACTTCAAAACCCAACTGGAGATTAAACTCCTGTAAACCCGCCAAAATTAGGCCAGCTGCTCTTTATATCAAGCGACAGAAGGGTGATTCAAAATATAAATACCAATCTCCTCTGTATAATAATCGGGAAGCTCTGTAGCCCTTGCGGATGGGAAGGAGCGAGACACCAAGGATACCAAGTGTGGCATGCGGGCAAGGCTGCAATGCGACGCAGGACAGAGAGAGAGAGACTGCTTATACAAAGAAGCAGTAGAAATGTTTCAATACAACATGTTAAACACAGCACAGAATTTTGTAACGAACATTAAGAGCTCAAAAAAAACACATACGGTACCGGAAATAGATCAGCACCATCGATGGCGCCATTTCAAGATGTAGGTCTACAAAAACAAAAATGGAGTTCCGTGGGCGGTTAAGAATCAGAGTAGAAAACAAATTCATGTATTTGACAGGGCCACCGGGCGTCACACAACACGGAACTAATGACAACGCACAGGCGTAGTGGTAGTTTAATGTGACGACCAAAGTAGATCTGTATTTATCAAACAGCGATAGGCCCTGTTACTTCAGCTCGTGCCAAATGAAACGACACTACGCTACCATTAAAAAAAAGAATTTCATATTCCATCAAGGCGTTACATCCGAAATATTACCATGTCTTTATTTTTTAATTTATCAGTAAATTGCTTCAAACGTTAAAAGGGGAGCCAACGTAACAAGTATCTACAAAAAAAAAATAAAAATAAAACAAGATGTCACTGGCCTCAGCGTATGGTTCAGGAATCGCTACAGCCGTGACCGTTAGAGGGAGACGGCAAAGGGGTCGCCTTTTCCCACCACGACCAATCTGCGCTTCCTGTCGCGTGGAGCCCTTTCTCAAAAGAAAACACTGGCACCGCCCACAAACACAAAACCAGCGAGGAGGAATCGATAACAGACAACCACCACAAGAGGGCGCTTTATAAATCAGGTGAAATCAAAAACAATAATTAACGAAGGAAAACAAAGCTACTTAAGACCTGAGAGGAGCAGGTGAATTTTCTAAAACGTGCATAATGATTTGCTGTATTAAAAATTAACTGCAGTCAAATTTTGTCTTTTTTTGGATAATTATCAGCATAACAAGATACTGATTTCAAAGTCATCTTGTAAAGAACTCTGTAGCTTCTAAAAAACTGTACAAAGAGGAGAAGAATCTGAAAGTACATTCAACATCTGTTAATGAGGTACTGGGAAGGTCTTAGTCACAGGACAGCGTTCACAGTAGGAGTCGAGTTAATCACAGAGACTGCCCCCCCCCTTCGGCGAGCCTGTCAGCGCATGTTCAGCCACGGGCATCTCGCCACGACACCCACGCTGCCCAGACACATGCGGCTCTTTGGATAGGCCCGGCTGTCAGAGCCGCCGTGATAGCAGGGGTGCCACCGGCGAGCTCGCGGGGACGCCGGAGCACGCGGGACTGTCAGGTTCGAGATGCCCCATCACTACAGCCCGCAAGGCCGCATCACACAAGGGCATCACAGCAGGTCTCCGGCGCGACCGGCACACAGCACCGACTCGTCAAGCCGGCGCCGGAAACGGAGCCGCGGCCCACGCGGACAACCGGGCCGGACGATACCTACTGAACACGCTGAGCGTTAAGGAGCTGACAAGCCCGGCGCCGTCGGCAGTTGCGCCGGCTTAAGGGCAGGACAGTGAAGGGAACTGGAAGTGATATCCGCTTATATGCCTTAAAGGAGTCTGTTTATCGAGAGCGTGGCTATTCGTTTTCTGGGAGAGACCCGGCAAGACACAATCGTCATATTAAAAGGACAATGCTAAACTCATCTGAAACCAGTGGGGGGGGGGGGGGAGGGGGGGGGTCTGAAATGTAGGGGAGGAAAAATCCCAGAATTACATTGTAGCTCACTGGTGTCCACAAGAGAGCCCCGACTGTCCAACGTTGCAAATTACGAAATGTTAATCATACAAAGAAACAAGCAGTTACTGAACATCAAGCTCACTTAAAGGGATCTTTTTTTAAACAGTTTGAGAAGAAGAATTTCCTTTCTACTGGACTAACGAATGCTAGAGTTTAGCCTGAGAAACGACTGCAGAGTCCGACAGACACAGTGTGGTTAAGAACATCGGCTGGAGGAAATGTCTCGACATGGCCAAAAAAGGGAATAAAAAAAACACACAACACACACAACTAAATCCTTGAGAAAACTGTTATTGCTTATCACGGTGTTGGGGGGGGGGGAGGGGGGAGGGGGGTAGGAGGGAAAAAAGGGGCAGTAACAAAAAGGCAGAACGGATGGAGTGACCACAGAATGAAAGGGTGAGAGGAAGACCGGGGAGTGTGAAGGGGTGAAGCAGGGCAGCATGTCAGTGTCACTCAACCTGCGGAGGGGCGTGGCATAAGGGGGTGTGGCATATGGGGGCGGGGCATGAGGGGGCGGGGCACGGAATGTCACTGTCCGCTACTGGTCAGCCGACATGTCTCTCTCTGTCTCCGCCTTGGAGGGTTGCCCTGGCGATGGGGTGTGGGGGGGCCGGGTGATGGGGGCGATGCCGTGGGCTACGGGTAGCCCCCCCGAGACGATCCCCTCCCCTGTGGCTCCCGCCACCGGCAGGCCACCCGTCGTCACAGCGATGCCGGCCGGGAACCTATGGGAAATGGTACAGACACCTGTTATTGAATCCCTGCCACGGGCGTCGCTAAGCAACCCCGGCCCCCGCTGCGCCCCCACCCCCCCTCACCTGTAGGCGGCAGCAGCGCCTCCGTTCAGCTCCGTGTGCCCCCCCGCCGGGTCCATACCCATCCACTGGGAGGTGGCCATCAAGTACTCCTTATTCACACAGTTCTTCAGGCTGTCAGGGATGCGGCCTAGAGGGCAGTCATCAGTAAGGGGAGGCAGGGTCAAGGCAGGGTCTCGACCCCAGACAGCAGTCATCAGTAAGGGGAGGCAGGGTCAAGGCAGGGTCTCGACCCCAGACAGCAGTCATCAGTAAGGGGAGGCAGGGTCAAGGCAGGGTCTCGACCCCAGACAGCAGTCATCAGTAAGGGGAGGCAGGGTCAAGGCAGGGTCTCGACCCCAGACAGCAGTCATCAGTAAGGGGAGGCAGGGCCAAGGCAGGGTCTCGACCCCAGACAGCAGTCATCAGTAAGGGGAGGCAGGGTCAAGGCAGGGTCTCGACCCCAGACAGCAGTCATCAGTAAGGGGAGGCAGGGTCAAGGCAGGGTCTCGACCCCAGACAGCAGTCATCAGTAAGGGGAGGCAGGGCCAAGGCAGGGTCTCGACCCCAGACAGCAGTCATCAGTAAGGGGAGGCAGGGTCAAGGCAGGGTCTCGACCCCAGACAGCAGTCATCAGTAAGGGGAGGCAGGGTCAAGGCAGGGTCTCGACCCCAGACAGCAGTCATCAGTAAGGGGAGGCAGGGTCAAGGCAGGGTCTCGACCCCAGACAGCAGTCATCAGTAAGGGGAGGCAGGGTCAAGGCAGGGTCTCGACCCCAGACAGCAGTCATCAGTAAGGGGAGGCAGGGTCAAGGCAGGGTCTCGACCCCAGACAGCAGTCATCAGTAAGGGGAGGCAGGGTCAAGGCAGGGTCTCGACCCCAGACAGCAGTCATCAGTAAGGGGAGGCAGGGCCAAGGCAGGGTCTCGACCCCAGACAGCAGTCATCAGTAAGGGGAGGCAGGGTCAAGGCAGGGTCTCGACCCCAGACAGCAGTCATCAGTAAGGGGAGGCAGGGTCAAGGCAGGGTCTCGACCCCAGACAGCAGTCATCAGTAAGGGGAGGCAGGGCCAAGGCAGGGTCTCGACCCCAGACAGCAGTCATCAGTAAGGGGAGGCAGGGTCAAGGCAGGGTCTCGACCCCAGACAGCAGTCATCAGTAAGGGGAGGCAGGGTCAAGGCAGGGTCTCGACCCCAGACAGCAGTCATCAGTAAGGGGAGGCAGGGTCAAGGCAGGGTCTCGACCCCAGACAGCAGTCATCAGTAAGGGGAGGCAGGGTCAAGGCAGGGTCTCGACCCCAGACAGCAGTCATCAGTAAGGGGAGGCAGGGTCAAGGCAGGGTCTCGACCCCAGACAGCAGTCATCAGTAAGGAGAGGTCAGGGCGGGATATTGACCCCAGACAGCAGTCATCAGTAAGGGGAGGCAGGGTCAAGGCAGGGTCTCGACCCCAGACAGCAGTCATCAGTAAGGGGAGGCAGGGTCAAGGCAGGGTCTCGACCCCAGACAGCAGTCATCAGTAAGGGGAGGCAGGGTCAAGGCAGGGTCTCGACCCCAGACAGCAGTCATCAGTAAGGGGAGGCAGGGCCAAGGCAGGGTCTCGACCCCAGACAGCAGTCATCAGTAAGGGGAGGCAGGGTCAAGGCAGGGTCTCGACCCCAGACAGCAGTCATCAGTAAGGGGAGGCAGGGTCAAGGCAGGGTCTCGACCCCAGACAGCAGTCATCAGTAAGGGGAGGCAGGGTCAAGGCAGGGTCTCGACCCCAGACAGCAGTCATCAGTAAGGGGAGGCAGGGTCAAGGCAGGGTCTCGACCCCAGACAGCAGTCATCAGTAAGGGGAGGCAGGGTCAAGGCAGGGTCTCGACCCCAGACAGCAGTCATCAGTAAGGAGAGGTCAGGGCGGGATATTGACCCCAGACAGCAGTCATCAGTAAGGGGAGGACAGGGCAGGGTCAGTGTAGGGTCTCGACCCCAGACAGCAGTCATCAGTTTGGGGAGGTCAGGGCATGGTCAGAGTAGGGTCTCGACCCCAGACAGCAGTCATCAGTAAGGGGAGGTCAGGATGGGGTCAGGGTAGGGTCTCAATCCCTGACAGCATTCATCAGTAAGGGGAGGTCGGGGGGTCATGACCCCAGACAGCAGTCATCAGTAAGGAGATGTCAGGGCGGGGTCAGGGCGGGGTCTCGACCCCAGACAACAGTCATCAGTAACAATCCTAACCAAATAATGAATGAATTACAGCAACCTTGGGATTAAGAGCTCACCCTTTGGTGCTTATAAACAAGTTATTCAAGTCTCAGCCAGCTCAGAATCCCCGTGACTGTAATGCAGCCATAACTACAGCACGGCCACCATTTTAAACAGAGACATGCTACACGGGACGGGAGGCGCGACGCCGCGGACGGCTCCGTTCTGCCAGCCGTGACTCACCAGACGGTAAACATTAGATCCAGCCCCCGCCACGGTACCTGTGATGGCACGCCGAACCTCCCTGCCCGCCTCTTCCCGGGCTTCCACCGACGCCTGCTCACTGTACCAGGACGTGTGCGGGGTACAGATCAGGTTAGGGGCGTCCTTCAGGGGGCCCTGGGCGAAGCTGGGGGGCGCAGGAAGCCATCACAGTACTGCATGTAAACACACCCTGTACAATACTAATCCAACAACCTACTGGATCCACTATAAATGGAATGCGAAGGTTCTGTAGAAGCATTAGTGCATGCAGCTCGTTAGCACAAGGTCAGAAACCCTCTACGTGTCCCCCCCCCCCATCAAGATCGTGATGAGCAAAAGCAGACCTGAAAGGTTCGGTCTCGTGGACGTCGAGAGCGGCTCCTCGTATCCGGCCCTCCTTCAGGGCCTGGGCCAGAGCTTTCTCGTCCACCAGCCCCCCCCGCGCCGTGTTCACCAGGAAGGCGCCCTGTCGCATCTGCACGCGGAAAGGAGCGACGGGTTAGGTTCGCCCCCTGGTGGCGGGTAACGGGGGTGGCGGGTAACGGGGCCGGCGGCTCAGTGCCGCGCACCTGCTTGATGGTGAAGTCGTTGATCAGGTGGTGGTTGTGCTCGTTGAGGCTGCAGTGCAGCGACACGCAGTCCGAGTGCATGAGCAGGTCCTGCAGCGTGGCCACGCGCTGGAGCCCCAGCGAGCGCTCAACGCCGTCCGGCAGGTACGGGTCGTAGAAGATGACGTTGAAGCCGAACGCCTTGGTGCGCAGCGCCACCGCCTGGCCAACACGCCCTGCGGGAGGACAAGGAGACTTCACACAAAGCTTCCACCATCTTGGACCTGTCTGTTAGCACTCTGATATCCCCACCTCTACACCTACACCTCCGGCTCCCTCACCCAGGCCGATAATTCCCAGCGTCTCTCCCCGGATGCGGGCGGCCCCGCCGGCCACCTCCCGAATTTGCTCCACGCCGGAGGCTCGCGTTCCCTCGCGGAGAGCCTGGTGTATCCAGGTGACACGCCGATACAGGTTGAGGATGAAACAGAGCGTGCTGTCTGCGGTCTCCTCGATGGACGAGGACGGCACGTTGCACACCGCGATGCCTGGCCGCCCCGGGGAGGGAATCAGAGACAGATGAGCGGTTTGGAGGCTTGCGGGGGTGGCGGGATCGCCCTAAGGGATGCAGCCCTGGGGCGCTCACCGAGCTCTGCGGCGGCCTTGATGTCCACGTTGTCAAAGCCGCTACCGATGCGGACGATCACGCGCAGCCCCTTGAACTTCTCCAGGTCGTCCCGGGACAGCGTGATGGTGTGGTACATGAGGGCAGCCACAGCCTCGTTCAGCACCTGCAAGGAGGGCGCCGGGCGCGTCAGAGAGGCACGGCAGCCATTCGATTGGCAAGACGGGGCGAGAGAGCAGATAAGCGAGCGTGTATGGGGGGCGTCAGAGGTCGCGAGGAGGACGGCAGCCACCTTCTCGTGGATTTCCTGGGTGGACTGGGCGTCGCAGAAGGCGACGGTAGCCACGTCCTTCAGGACTGGCATCTCCACAGTGCAGTCGCGCCCATCCAGCAGCGCCACCAGGGGGCGGGGGTGCATCGGCCCGTTCAAGATTGGCGGGCGGATGCCTGGAAGGGACAAACGGAAAGGCCAGTTTCAGAGGCAATGCTCTTAAAAATTCTCTAACAGTGACTTCTCAAATCCAGAGTAGCTCTCACTTCATCATGAAGTTCACAAGCTGCCAGACACCCTCCTTCCTCATTCTTAGAAAAACCCTTTTTTAAAAAAAAGACACAAAACACTCAACCCTGGTGCTCAAACACACAGATGCTGGTGTGAAAATGCTGGAAATAGACGCGCCCTGTAAACTTCTCAGAAGGAAGCCAGGACTGCATACACAGGCTGACACACACAACAGTTAATGGACGGTTACTTTAGTCTGGAAAACAACAAGTTTTATATTTAGGACAATTAGACGAAAAATATGCTTTTCTCGGTTGTAAGTATAGAATATATACAAGTCAAACCAATCCCAAACACAAAAACCAAATAAATATTTCAGCACATCAGACTTCCTGCGATTAAAAGAAAGCTATGCAACACAGACAACATTGTGCTCCTAGAGGTACATGCTTAAACAAAACCTACAGGTACGATTGTACACTCATTCACTACGTTATTTTAATATCAATGACAGCGTTAAAAAAACAGGTAGCTAATTAACATAGACTTGATGATAATGGTGCCCACCACAGCTACATAATGTCAGACGTCTTACAGCCTCGATGAAGCCATAATTCTGAAAAGGAATTTCTCTCAGATACAGAAGATGGAGAGCTGCTGACCTTCTGCACCCTCATTCAACGCTATGGTTCGCGCCACAAGGCTTCGTGCTCGCAGCCCTGGTGGAGATCAGCGCTGCCTGGCCGCGGCCCGACCCTTCGGCGGGTCCCTCTGCCCTCGGCATGCTGGAAACGCTTCAGCACGTGCACAGCCGGAGCGCAAACCCGGCAGCTAATCACTTACGGGTAATGGCCCTGCTGCTTGACAAAGTCTCCCATAAAGAAAACATGCAGAATTCCACGGTAAGTCACTGAACAGCGATCGGGTGACAGTACCACCCCCGGACACCGGAGGCAGAATTCCAGTCAAGCTGTTATAATTTAACATGATGATTGATCCGCTTCAAACTCAAGGCTTAACCGTCTCTCTCTCACACATGCACGTACACACACGCACGCATACACACATGTGCACACCACTGGCTCTACAAATATATGCTGAGGGAGTTACAGGTCACTGTAGTGTTTCATTCAGCACGATCCAACATGACTGAAAACGGGGGCATCAGAACACAGACCGTGAGTGAAGACTAGGAAGATGGCAACCGCGAAAGGCCAATAGTGGATATTCAGGGCAGAGGACCCAGTGGGGGTGTTCCACGCACGTCAGCGACAACAGCGCACACGCGTTCAGAGTACACGGGGACGTGGCGGACACAGATAAAACTGACGGCACTCTGGCCTCCAGCAAGACACGGGGGGGGGGGAGGTGGGAATGAGATGAAAAGATTAGGGACAAAAAAAGAGGAGGGACTATTCTTTCCTGTTGAAGAAGGCAAGTGAGCTCAGGGAGTTTAGCGAGGCGCCTAAAGAAAACCATCCATCCACAAACGTCACACGGGTTTACCGCTCATATCCCATAGTAAATAAGAATCTTTCATGTTGTGTGTGGTTAGGTGCTTCCTGTTTCTAGGGAATAAAGAAACACACACACACACACACAAACACACACACACACACACACACACAAAAGGACAACACTGATGGCTGGGAGGACACAGACCCAGATATACAGGCCTCTCACGTGTCATTCTACTGGTGGTGGTGGTGGTGGTGGTGGTGGGGGGGGGGGGTTGGGGGACTTCAGCCGGCCACGACATCGTCCATTCAACGCTTGCACGTTCTCCTCGGCCACATGGCACCGGGGTGGTGGGGGTTGGGGGGCGGGGTCATACACAATGCCACGACATGCCGCTCCTAATCTCTCTCACGTACACACCACAATTACCATGGCAGCTTCAAGGGCACTATTTAAGGAGGGGAGAAAAAAAAATTATAAATGCCCAAAAAAGGTATGCAGCCCCCGTCGGAATCCTATCCTTCACAAAGACAATAGAAAAGGGCTTTCGGAGCTCTAACCTTGCACGCTGTGCTGCACTAGGATGCCACCGTTTACCACTCCAATTACACTTACAGTCAAGGGTGTGCTCGTCTAGAACGGCTCGGGCCGTCACGCACTCCCTCCCCCCACCCTGTGCATCCAATCGGGCACGGCCTCTATTCATCGCCAGCCAACCAGCGCTAACCTCATTACCATACCGAGGCGGAGCTGCAGGCAGCTCAGCTTCTCTCTTATTTTAAAGGAGCCAACTTACAAATATCCACATTTCTGCATGTGGCAGCGTCTTATCAAAGCCACTGCATTGTTTTTTTTTTCCTCCCCCAGCAGATATTTCTCAGTGACTTGAGGGGCATTTAAGGAAATAAGCATTACTCCGCTCGCTTCTGTCTAGGGGACAGGTAAAGTGTGCAATTAATCACACCAGACAATGAGGCCTGTTTCCCCACAATCACAAAAGCTGACAGATCCTCAGCTCCCCTCCCGGAGTTTTGACCCAGCTCGGACGTAACGGCACGCTGAAACCTCGGACCGGAAACCGTGAGCTGGATCTGTGCTAATAAGATTTGCAGCAACACAAAAGTGTTTCCATGCAACCCAGAGACAGAGATGTATTCTCCCAGGCAGCACATTTTAAAGATAAACAAAGAATAAACAATCGCTCAGGAGGAGGGCCTGCCTATAATTCACATGCTATAAAACCTGCCACATTTATAAACTACATTTTTACCTGACATACTTCAAATTAAGGCTTTTCCTCAGCTCACTGACCGACAGAGTAATACCGACTGCTGGCTATCTATTGTTTTTTTGACTATTCTGAAAAGGGTAGATTGCGGCTATAATACCCTGCATTTCTGTTCGTTTTTCCTGCGGTGGCTGTGACTACCACCAGTAGCTGAGCCTGTGTCTCTTCTTGGTCTGAAGATGCACCTTGAGCTCAGAAATTAGCCTCAGCACAGAAGCAATAGAGGGAACAGACTCCCTTTGTGTGTGTCCTACACCATAGGACCTGTGTTGTCTATAGATATTGTTTGTTGTCCCACCGCCACCCCCAAACAAAGTGTGTCTTAATGATCATACTTTTATTTTTATCTTGACTTGAAAAGTTACCGTAAATTAGCAGCAGGTTCTACACATAAAATAGAATAAAATAGAGAAATAAAATACTCCTAATTTATAAACCTTCACATTTGTTGAAATGTTTTAAAACACTAGATGCTACATATGCTATCAGACAGACATTATTTACAGTTACAACAAGTCAATGTTCACAGTTTTTAAAAACAAACTACCCAGAAAACAAAATACACCAAATTACACAAACAAAAGTAAGGATTAGAACAGACAACTGCACCGAAATGTTTTCTGTAATACAAGTAAACATTTACATTACATGCCAAGTGCTCATGTAATGTAGCGATTTCCCAATTCCTTACCTCCAGGCAAGAAAACATTCAGTAATTTTATGTCCACATCTGAACTGTCAGAGGACACGTCTTTTGGCACAAATTCCTCATCTCACAAAAAGACTCAGGTCAGTGTCACCTTTAAATGACCAATTATTCTATCCTATACTAAAACTTCATACAAATTACAGAAAGTGAAAGTGACAATTGTTCTTCCTGTAATCTATTTTACAAAGACTTAACACAAGAACTAGGAGACAAATCGCCACAATAAGATTAAAAAATATATAAATGCCTCACAGTAACTGCAACATCACCTACAATACTGCTCCAAATTAAACAAAATCTTTTACTCAATGAAAATAAAGCTGGTATTCTTGCAAGTAACAAGATTGCATTTAGTATGATAAGCTTTTTTTTTTGTTTTTTAAACCAAAACTAAATGTTTCATGGCAATAATTCGTACACCCCCATTACACAACCTGCCACCTATGTTTTCTGTTTTTTGGGGCGAAAGGCTAATTTACACTGTCCTGTTCCACTCCATTTTCTACGTCCTTCCCTTCAAGCAGACCTGTCACAGACTGTGAAAGCCGTTCTCCAGATGGCTAGAAGATGCTCCTTCACATGTTCACAATACAACTCATGTCAGGCCGACCTTTAAATTGCAATTCACACATAGTGCCTAACAGACTCTTCACGATCACAGGATTGCTTGATTGCCCTCAAGGGCAAATCCCATAGATTCCACCATCTAATACGTCTTTTTTACCAATTCATGCGCTGAGGTGTGTCTCCAGCTGCCCACGGACCAAAGCAATCTTCGGGAACGATACTGACCTTCACAGATGCGATCCAGTCTCTGCCTCTTGACTTTATGCTTATCCATAAGGGCCACAGACCGGCGGTCTCCACCCGATCCGCCACAGCGCCGACCACTATGAAACCCTTCAGTACGTACCACCTCTCTGGGAAAGACAGAAGCGGGGGGGGGGGGGGGGAAGAGGTTTCATAGATCCGGAGAGACCCCTCCACGATCACGATGACACTGTCTTTCACTCTGCCTAATGCACGCCACGCTTAATGATAGGAACATGCCCCCAAACACGAAAGCCTCCGGGACATAATCTGAAAAGCACGCTGACGTGTTATAACGCCTCGGTAAGGGCGCAAGGGTGCCGGCCGAATTCGGAGGTGCTAGGGCAGCTTCGGGGTCTAACTTCGGCCAGCTGTAATGCACAGCCGGCAGGGAAAGAAACAGCCACCGCTCAGCCGGGTGAACTAACCGGTCAGCGGGTCAGAGAGCCGTACTCCGTTACAGCAACATACGCTCACCTCGTCAGCGGGGTCCAGCGGCTCCCAGGCGGGACACGGCGCTTTCGACGCCTCGGACAGGAGTGCGAATGCGTGTACGGGTAGAGCTGCTGCCGAGGTCCGGCGGAGCCGCCGCCGCGCTGGCCGTGGCGCAAAGCCCCGCAGCTAAAGCTAAGGCTAACGCTAGCCTGGAGTGCCCAGCCTCCGCCCCCGACTCTCGCCGATAAACTACGAGGAAACTGGGCCTGGCCCGGCGCTTTCGGCACACGGCGTAGGCGCTTCGCTCGGATACGCAAAGCTTGGCGGCCTCCGGGAGGGTTAACCGTGAGGAGCTCGGCAGCCTTCACTCTCTTTTGACGGCCATGAGAAGAGGAAAAGGGGGGGAGGAAAAAGAGGAAACCGTTGGTTGGGCGGCGGTCGAGGAGTGTGTCTGGCGGAGAAGGAGAGGAGCTCCCGCGAGGCGCCAGAGCCCAAGACGGGACGGCGCCCCCGTGCGTAGGCCCAGGTACTGCAGGCGGGACCCAGACACCGGGTCATGCACCGTGCTGCCCAGCGGACATATACGATGGTAAGAACCCGCAAATCAGCGTTTCGTTGGGGTGACCATACGTCGTCTATTCTGGGAATCTAAAATGCCCGCAATATCTAGGATTTCGCTTTGTTTCATGTTGACATTTGCTTTCTACGGTCATCATACTTTCTGCGTGCCTATTTGCGCTGCTTTGACGCCCCTTGCGTCCTGCTCAGGTGACCGCTTTTTTTGGCAAGGTAAAACACGGTCGACCTGGCTTCATGCTCTATAGCGAACCGAACACCCTTTCATGCATTACTAATTTCATTTAGGTTATTTGATCTCCGATTATGAATTCAGTACACCCCTACGAGACTGCAAGGATTTCAAACTGAAATCAAATGTTACAAACGTGCTGCTGATACGTACATTATGACCAAAATAATACGGGAAACAGATAAAAGGCCCGTATGTAAAAAGGCGTGAACAGATGAGAGTTAGAAATGAGTGTCATGCTCGTGCATATTTCCGTTAATTTGACTGAGTACACAGGAGTCTTACATTCCTTCTCATATAGTTTGATACATGTGGAGAGGAATTCACCCAGAAAAGCATTTAAAGAAACAAACATATGAATGAAACCAAGCACAGCGTAATCACCAACGAGAAAAATGAAACAGGGCATTCTCTTTCATTGTAAAATAATCTTCAATAAACTTTATTTGTACACAAACTGCAATTCTGTAACACATAAAAAAAAAATCCAAAAAGACACCAACGTCTCAGTCCTCCTAGCTGGCACCTTGACAAATAAAATAAATAAAAATAAAAACAATGGTATTAATCAAACAATCACTGTACAACACAACAGTACTTTGTGCCCTCGGAATACAACGGCAGCTCTTTCAGTTCCTTAAACCTTTCAAATACAGTGCATTATCCATATCGGTTTTTTATCCCAGCGAAAAAATGAGGTCATACAGATTAAGAAAACAGCAGAAAATATCAAATAACCCATAGAACACCTACAAGTTCCAATTTGTAATACTGTGAAAACAAATCTGGTGTTTTCTTAAGGCTTATGCAGACTCCCAAGAGATATTAACAGCGGGTAAAAAGAACTGCAGAAATGGAAGTGTGCAATGTGGTACAGACATCTCTTTATATTCACAACTGGAAACAAAAAAGATATCCAGTATAAAAAAAGTAAAAGTCGTTGCTACAAAAAGAAAAGAAAGCTCCAAATCACACAATTAGGAGAAAGTGATGACGGATAGACGGAAGGAAACCGTGAACGACTTTGCTGCACCAGCCAGGACAGTCTACTGCCATGTTCCTCTCTGTCAGTTCACGGTGGGATAGTGGAGGACATTATACCCATAATACATGGCGTAGGAACCTCTCGAATTTCCAGCGCTCCAATTAGTTAGCATTGCAGCACCTGACCCCGGGTCACGGAATGGATTCCTTTGGAGGAACAGCGAATGGGGCGATCTGCATTCATTCTTCTCAGTAATGTCACTTATCTTTTTTTTGTTTTTTTTTGTTTTTTGACCCTGCTTGTGTCCGCCTGAAGGGCAGCTGAGTTCCTGAGAGCCCTTCCAACGTGGAGGAAGCGGACCGAGGCAAAGGAAGCAGAGCTTCGGATGCTGGCGATGGAGAATGGACATCCCACGAACCATATTAATTCTCCTCAATGAGGGTTAAGTCCAGGTCCGTACAGTCCCTCTCAAAAACACTTTGCTGCCCCCCTTCATTGCTACCTTTAGCTTCCTCCTCCTCCTCCTCCTCCTCTTCTTCCTCGCCCTCTTCTCCCTCCCCCTCCTCCTCGCTCTCGCTCAGTGGCCCGATGCTCGATCGCCCCAGCCCCTCGGCTGGGGAGAACGACCCGCGGAAGTCCCTCCAAAATGGCTCCGTGCCCCCATAGTCCTCGCCGTAGCCAAGCCTGCCCTGTTCCATGAGGCTCAGCGGGTCGCTACTCCGAGTCTGCAGAGGGATTCAGAAAAAAAAAGATGAGACTGCGCTTATAATGCAGCTAAAATTAAATACAATCTTTCATGTAGTGTAATTATAACAGGTATGTAATCAACAACTGGAAAGGCCATTATGTGTCCGGTTACACCAGGGTTTCTCTGGTAAAGCGAGAGTCCTGTAGCGTGAGACAGTTGCGTGCAGCATACTTATAAACAGAGTGATCTAGAAAAAAAACACAGGAAATGCTGGTGACATTTCTGCCCGCTATGCTGCTTTGCATGCACAGATGTGGCAGTGACGCGATGACTCTACGGTTAAAAAGCTGCCACCGAAATCGAGGTCAGATTGGGTGGCTCCGCCCAACATCGCGACAGTTGGTCAGATTTGGTGGCTCCGCCCAACATCGCGACAATTGGTCAGATCGGGTGGCTCCGGCCAACATCGCGACAACGCGAGACGATTATGACGTATAATAGTTATACAAAGAATAAGTTCATGACATCATGTCTGCTTGTCACGATCCATCTTAGACTTATGGGTCATTACAAAAACCGACCTAAAAGCCGTAAGCAGTTAAAGTCTACATATTGGTCCTTAAAACAAGTCTTACAGATTATTTCCTATATTTAGGTTTACTAAACTGGACTTAATCTCAATTAATCAATCCTTCGTTTTTAGTCCAAAACCTATTACAAAATATATCATAAAATAATGATCATAATGTATCATTTCATAGTTATTATACCACATATATTCATCAAACACACTAACATGGGTGGAATCTTACAAATCACAAAACAATTTTAGTCAAGCCTAATGTTGTTCCAGTAGGCAGGCAGGAGGGAGACACCTGCAGGACAGATGCCACCCCAGCAGGGGGCGCCAGATCCAATAAAAATCTAACACCAGGCCCAAAACCAAAAAAACCTTATCCATTCACACACTACGACCTTTTCAATGAAGTGTTACGAGCGAGACCAAACCGAAAGGTATCTTTAGGAAAGCAACAGTACAGGAGGCTGAAAGAATAAGGAAGAATTTTCCTTCTCCCAAGACATTAAGAATTAGAGCAGCTACATGCAAACATGTAAAATGTTTGTCAGTATGATGCCAGAACTGAAGCAGGGATGCTGGCCTATCTGCCACTATCTGGCAGCTGGCTGCTGTCACATAGGGGTCTGGGCAGGAATCCAGTCACAAGGTGGCAGGACAGATTCGAACCCGAGTCATGAATGGGACAGCAGTGGAGGATTAATTGGCACAATTTTTGGAAATGGGGTAGAGACTGTAGCTCATGGGAGTTTTACTTACGCAAAGATGTTCAGAGGGCAGAAGGACAAATGATTAGTACAGAGAGATAATTAATCAGATTGTAGAGGAGGTGGGGCCAACTAATCACGTCTTGGTCCTGCCTCCTCTAGTTGTTTGGGCCCGCCTCCTCTTCAGTCTAATTGGTTCTCTCTGAAACAATCGTTTTTCCTTCTGCCCTGAGAACATCTTTGTGCAAGTAAAATGCCCACGAGCAAGACTGTACCTCTCCCCAGACCTCAATGCTTGAGTTTTCATCGTCCCATTAAAGGCAGGTGGACACCAGCACTCCGGGATCGGGGTCTCCTGCCCTTGCTTTAGCGTGAAATTCAGTGAACACTCACAAGATAAACAGCCAAATTTTCACTGGGAAAATTGATTTAAAAACATTTAGGGAGCCAGAATGCAATATGGAAAGTACTGAAAATGTATAGATAATGATTCCTATACAGTAAAACCAGCTTTCAAAAACTTCAATGGGTCAATCTCCAGGCTACAGTCATCCATTAAGTAAATGGCTAAAGCAGTACTCCAGTATCACTACTGACTGTGGAGCGTGACCTTCAATTTTAAAACTTGGTCCCCATTATGCATTCTTGCTTCCCCTATTGCATGTTAACTCACTTACAATAAGACTGCATCAGAGTGAGTATTAGAGTGGAGGGAGATGGGTCACATGGCAGAGCAGGGCAAGGGGAAGCCATCTTTATTTAAGAGCCAACATCATGTTAGAGCACACGAAAGCTGCTGATGGTAATGCTGTACGGCACTGAAGCACTCTGGGAAATGCAGTTTTTTCATTACAAGTATCAAAACCAACGACTGAATTACATCAAAACAGCTCTACGTGAACTTCTGAGATTCACAGACCATGGTGGTTAGTCGGGTTTGTCCTGTACACTTCAGAACGGTACCAGAACCTAATTGACATCCTGTGCAAACCCAGATGCAGAATCACATCTTTCCACACAATCTTCATCTGCTCTTGTGCGTGACCTCGCTCGGCGCATCACAATGACAGTATCTGTTAAATTATATCTGTAAATTATATGCTTGATCGAAATCGGCAGTGATCTGGAGCCCGATGAAGGGACCCATTCTGGGATAGGATGGCAGTGTGGAGCAGCACACGCACGGTCTTACGTTACAGATAAGTGGAAGGACACCGCCATGCACAAAGTGGTCACATGACCACGCCAACAAGCTGAATTTCACATAAACAGAGCTGAGGGCTCAGACTGGGCCCAAAGCCCACCACTGCCATTCATACTCTGTTCCACTGTGCCTGCATCGGCAGCAAGAGCTCAAACGGGTTTCTGTGCCATGAATCCGCAGTGCCATATCTGGAGTGTAAAACCATGTGTACAGCAGGCTAAAGTCTGCTCACACTCCTCTGTCGTAGGAATTAGTGGGAGAACATTTTAAAATTAATCCAAGGAAGCACTTTTTTTACACAGCGTGTAGTTAGAGTTTGGAATAGTCTTCCTGCTAGTGTAGCGGAAGCTAAAACCCTGGGGTCCTTTAAATCAGAGCTAGATAAGATTTTAACAACTCTGAGCTATTAGTTAAGTTCTCCCCAAACGAGCTTGATGGGCCGAATGGCCTCCTCTCGTTTGTAAATTTCTTATGTTCTGATATGTATTTTATCTACCATTCAACATGCAGCGATATTAGCATTTTGGGCCCAGTACCATTATTAATGAATTAATTCATTCATTCATCTCTATGATTTTGTCCAATACTAGGTTGCAGGGTATTATGGATACAATGAGCCTATCACGTGACACACCCCTACAGACCATTTGGTAACTCCACCTTGTGGACTTGTTGGACTGAGGGGGGGGGACTGGAATACACCCCATGATGTCACAAAGACAGCATGCAAACTCCACACACATGGAGACTCGAACCCTGGGCTCCACAGGTGTGATACGACACTGCTAGCCACTGCACCACCGTGCGCCCACTACTGAATTTATCAAGGCTGCAATGGTCTGACATCAGGCACACTTTCCAGGGGGGATGAAGACCTGGGAGGTGTTTCACAAAGCAGGATTACTTAGTTAGCGTGGTTAACTTAAGCTAGAAGTCATGATCGTCCAATAAGTTTTGGTAAGGAGCATTCCTATTGGACAACCATGACTGAGAAATCCTGGGGGGTGTTTCAGAAAGTAGCATTTCTTGCTTACTCGGGTAACTTGTTGGATTTAAGGTCGCCTGGGCTGAATGAACTTTATTTTCATTCCCTTACATTTAGCTCAGACTACCTTAAATCTGACAAGTTATCTGGCTAAGCAAGGAGGCCTGCTTTGTGGAACACCCCTCCTGGCCACTGGGAAAGAGCAGTGCAACCTGGGAGTTTATGATAACTTCCCCAACGGGCTCTGTAATAAGTGCTAAAGGCTAACGGCTAACAGCTAATGGCTAACGGCTAGTGGTCCCCCAGCGGCTGGTGTCCGTGGGCGCTAACCTGTGTCATCTTGCTGAAGTCGAGCTCGGGCCGGGCGCAGGGCCTCGTCTCCGGGTCGCGGCGGCGCTTCAGGCCCGGCTTGCGCAGGAGCAGATCGCAGGGCTGCGAGTGGCATCGCGGGTGCTGCGGCGGCGTGGCGCGGCGCAGCGAGCAGGGCGTGCTGCAGGCGGACGAGGGCGACGGGGGCACGGCCGAGGGGCGGGCGGCGGCGGCGGCAGAAGCGGCGCGGGGCGGGGCCGGGCCCGGCGGCAGGAAGTGGGCGGCGGCCTCCAGGATGTGCACCGGTGAGAGAGAGAAGCGGCGCTGGGCGGCCGGTGGCGCCGAGAGGGCGGAGGGCGAGGAGGAGCAGGAGTATGGCGGGGCGAAGAAGCAGCAGCAGCTGCTGCTGCCCCCGGTGGCGACGGCGGTGGTGGCAGAGGCGTCGGCGGGATCCCAGGGGAAACCCCAAGGAAGTGGGGAGTCGGGGCTCAGTGCCAGGCTGTAGAAGGTGGGGCTGGAGGAGGAGTGCAGAGCCGGCTTGGGCGACGCCCGCAGGGGACACGCCCCCCCTGCACACTCCCCGCTCTGGCAGCGCCTCTTTACCGGCGTCCAGATCTTAGAGGCGCTGGGCCTCCAGGTGAGGCGGCACTGGGCCAGGTCCTCGGGCACCGACAGCGAGCGGCAGTGCCGCTTGGAGGGAGGCGGGGGGGCAGGCGGAACCGGGGGCGGCGGGGGGACCGGAGGCGGGGCCGGAGCTCCGGCCAGGGGTGGGCCGCTTGCCGGGGGGCTGGGGACCACAAGCTGCCGGGAGCCATCCCTCTCGGGGAGGGAGGCCGCTGGAGGGCCCAGGGGAACCGGGTTAGGGGGGAAACTGGAGCTGAGCGCCCCCTGCAGGCCAGGCTTGGGAGGAGGGCACAGCTGCCAATAGCTGCTTTCTGTGGGGGGAGTAAGAACAGGCACGACTAAAAGGGTTAATGCAAAAAGTGAAAAATAGGACATAAAGAAATGGCTAAATGATACAACACAAACAGGAAGTTAGCCTCCCAGTGGTTCTCATGCTCCCAGTGATGCTCACCGACCCTGAGGGACCCACCCCACTGCTCACCTGGCATCAATCCATATGTGGAACGGCAAATTCCTGGGCTGTCGGGGTCCACTGTACACTGGAAGACAGACACAGTCACTGGACGGGAGACGGAGGACACAGAGCAGGACAGGCAGAAGCGGAACAGGATTACTGGGGTGCAGGAGGCAAGCAGAGAAAAAGCAGAGTGTGTCCATCCAGGGACGTTTCCAGCATGCTGGACTGGGGGGGGGGGGGACTACAGTTCAAACTGTCAGAAGTCTTGGGGGGGGGGGTCCCTTCTAAAGGCTGATTTATGCTTCTGCATCAAATTGACGCTGTGAAGGCGGTATAACCATGGACCCTACACCTAACCTGACACCCCCCAGGAATAAACTAAAGCAGACGGCAAGAACTGTGATTGGTCCGCTTGGCAGCATTCATTTTTTTTTATGGGACTGAAGAAAATACTTCCCAGGAGTACTTATACTGTTGATTGAAAGCGAACTGGTATTTATATCCAGCATTAAATTCCCCACCCTGGGCATCAGAGCAATGGGTCTACAAAACACTCAGGATGCCAACACCGATTTAACTTACCTCCATTAAGTTTATTCACTTTTTTTGAGGCTAAAAAAAGTGAGAAGTAGTATTTATAAGGGAAAATGCATAAAGAGCGACTTCGTAGCAGCCTGACATTTTTCCAAAATTGTCTACAGGAAGTTTGTAGCAGCACAATAGCCAGGACTTGATAAATGGATACTTTGTTACGAGGTAAATGTTTGTTTTTTTCTGTTTCAATTGTGTGATTCAGCAATTGTATAAATCGCAGGGTGGGAAGACAATAAGTGCCACATCCGAAACTATGTGTCACGTAGCGTTTTAGCAGAGTAATCGCTGTGCGACACAGATACAGCAGCGCACAGGTAGCAATGCCCATAACGGCGTGGGCCACTTGCATAGGTCACGGCGTATGCTCGACCTCAGCCTTTAGTTTCTGAAGGAGAGCTGGTACTGAATCATATTTTCCCTTGTGATGGGTCCTAGGACCATTATATAAAATCATCTGATCTGGCCTGTCGCTGTTGGATGGGCAGACAATCCGCAGTCACACCCCTGCATCCATTCACCCATCCATAGTCACGGGGGACCTGAACACAGGCAGCACGGGGCACAAGGCTGGGGGGGGGGGGCACCTTGGACGGGATGCCAGCCCATCGCAGGGCACATAGGTGCTCACACACGCAATCGCACACTGCGGACAATTCAGGGGAGCTTTGCACTGCAGGAGAAAACTCAGATCTCGCAGGGAGGTCGTTAAACCTGCACACCGTCATTCGGTGTCACCCCACAAAGGAGATGAGGTCATCACATCACGCGGTCGATTCAAAAAGGCCGAAGACGTTAAGCGTCAGACACTGGTGGACACTCAAGCGGACAGACTCACCAGATCAGGAGAGAAAGCTGCGCGGCGCGTTTGGCTGTCCAGACTAGGGCTCTTGATGTGCTTGGTTACGAATGTTACCATGGCAAGGTGCTACGGAGCTGGGATAGGAAGGCGACCGGAGAACCCATCCGTCTGTACACCTCAGCGTCTGTACGGGAGAGAACGCACCGTTACCATCGCCGGGACACCAACAGCGGCGTGCTCACATCACAGCCATTACCCCACCTGTGGGAGGGGGGGGGAAAACTCATTCATACAACTGTTAATGACTCTGGAGCCAATATGACCTCAGAGTCAAATTTTAGAGCCTGGATTTTGGCTGGTTATCAGGCTGCATCACTGCAATTTCACAGCATTAATTTTGTCGTCGTAGACACACCCCTAATCATCCCACAATTGTCTAGGTGGTTTTTTTTTTTTAAATCTTCCACCCGTTTGATGCTGCTTCATAGCTTATCACGTCTCCATATTATACATAAAGAAGACTAGAAAGTCCGTTTTAAATCGACAACCACTCAAAAGTTGGCAGCCGACATTCACCTTACTGATGCTCCACTGATTCTCTCATGTGCCTAATGGAAGAATTAATGTTACTACAGCCTTCTAGGTTGTTAATTTAGGAAACAGCCCACTTAATAGACCAAACGGAAGGTGGAGGACTAGTTATATTTGAATTCAAAGGAAGAATAATAACAATTATTATTATTATAATTATAATGCTATTATTGCAGAATTCTCAGTGCTTCATTTGTAAACTCAGATGCTGGAAAACATAAAGACCATGATGACATCATACACACAAATCAATCTTTAACAGCGTTATTGCGCTGTTATTCATTTAAACACGCAACAATGTAATATTTTCTATCGACACCTGTTAGTTACATTAAACGTTTCATCTGCGTTGCACTTTTCTCAATCCTTCTCATTAGCATTATCACCCACAAGCGCCGCTCCTCGCTGTATCTGCTTGTTCTTCCGTCAGATGTTCTGGTTCATTTCTGCGCTGCTCGGTTTCTTGGTTTCTGATGACTCTGTTGATTTACCAAAAAAATTAAAATAAATCAAAATATTACTCCTATTTTCAACATTTTCTTTCAGTTGTTTTGCTATAACGACCTGGCATGTAGCCTCACCTTTTTCCTGCATTTTGTGGTGCGATTTTTCAGTCAGATAAGTCAGCTAAGTAAAACAGAGGCCTACTAATTTAGTCGGATGTCAAAAAAAATGATACAACATAATAGATTTAATACATACACACACAGACTACATTGAGCCAGAGGTCCGATAGATTTGGCACAAATTAAGTATTGAGTATTTAAAGATGTTTCATCCATAATTATTTAATTAGTCTAACACAATTGCATAAATAACAATGCAATAATAAATAATACATAATTTTATCGTCTTATGATTTACTTTCTCAAAAACACTAAAATAACTGATGCTTGAGGAAAAAGTATTTAAAAAGATATCGATTTCTGCTCACAATTTAAGGTTTAAAACTGTATCCTGCACGTAACTGAATCCCAAGTAAAAAGTGCATGTTGTTTATAAACATAACATTTCAACAGATTCGCTCACCCAAGGAAGAGAAAAGCACAAGCCCAAACGTGCAGATAGCAGCCTATGTAGTGTAGCAGAGCATAGTGATTGCCCTTCATCACTTTACACATTGCCTGTGGTTCTGAACAAAAATCTACTGTCTTACAAAAATACAGAACTCTTAAATTAAATGTCTTCCAGAAATCGATAGTTGTAGCACCCTCATACTATCTGGAGTAATCTGCAACCATTTCTTCATTCCACAAAATATTCAGAACTTCTCTAAAGATAATTGGCCTATTTCCTCCATTCATTCATTCATTCATTCATTCATTCTGAGAATGCTACAATGGAAAAGCTGCAGGCCAGGAGCCCAGAAAAGACAATGGCATTTGTGTATGTTATTAATGTCTCAGGCCGGGGTGTTTCCATACAGATCTACAGGTGGGTGGAAGATGCATTACAGGATGACAGAACGAAAGCAAAGCTAATGCCCCCTTCTCATATGAAGCACCCCCCGAATTAACATCCCAGATACAAATTTTCATCTGGAACATAAAATAACCATCTATGGGGAAATACAGTGCTGATATAGAGGGAAATAAAAACAAATGCCCAGTAATAATAATAATAATAATAACAACAACAACAGTGAGTGAATGAAATGAATGCATGAATTTACTACTACTACTACTACTATTATTATCATTATTATTATCATTATTATTATTATTATTAACCATCTGGCCGAACTATACATTTGGAAGCCTGCCCCTGATACGCCGTATTAACACGGACAACCCAACCTTAAATTTGCACATTCCCTACATTGACATGGACGTACAAAGCTGCACATCGCCATGCCAAGCGGACAAAGCCAGGTAAACCGTGGCCATCTCACCGGGCACCTGTCACCTCCGCCTGACGCCTCGACACGTGACCTGGCGTCGGCACGCGCCCGCACCGCGCCGGAGCTCGGGTCGGCGTGAATGAACGTAGTCCCCTCGGCGGGTTGCCTTGGCAACGACACCTGGCAGAATGGGCTGAACCGAGGGGCTGAAGGAGGGATGGCTGCACACGCACAGCCCCGATGTCACAAAAACCCACAGCGAGGCACGGTGCCTGTAAGCAGCGGAGCAGCCGTCGCCATATTCCCGCGTTAAGCGCTGGCGGAATGAGTTTGCCGTACTGGCAGGATAAATATGGCTCGCTTGTCGTTGCTGGGTGTTTGTGTCAATAACGGGGCGCTATTTTTAGATGCTCGCTGTATTAGCGGGGCTGATGGCTGCTCGCTGCCACGAGCCCGTTCAAAACAGAAATGACATTAAATATGCATTTAAAAATGAAACCATTCAGTCGTTAATTTAATATTGATATAAAACAATTATGCGCCTAAAATGGACCAAATCATACACCATAAACGTAAACATGCAATAAATATAAAACAAGCATATGGCTAGCCAGACGCTAGCTATTACCAATTTAAAGGCCATTGATATAAATTCGCGATCTCTAAATTCATGTTCTATTTGCACACTTGGAGCGCCAGCTAGTACCCCAAAAAAACGTGACAAAATCGCAACATTTCAAAATGGCTTCAGTTAAATGCCTGGCTGGTTAGCTCGTGAGGGTTTTGCATCAATGCAGCCCTCGATACATGCAAAGGATTAACAACCGCGTTGACCAGGCTGAAATGCATAGTACGCTTTTTGTATCGTCCGCTCGCGCAATATTTACCTTGTCAGCCTCCTTTGCAAAGAGGAGCACCACGAAGCTACGTCCTCGGGCCTTAGACTAACCTTTAATGTTGCTAGTAAGGTAGCAGGTTAGCAGGGGATAAACCATCCGGGAAGCGCAACTGCAATATACGGGTTTCCAGCGTTTCCACTTTAAGACATAACGAGACAATTGTGATTCATTATCAAGCCACGCAAACGAATTACAAAAGGAAAAACGCATTAATCAAATATTTTGATTTGTACCGCTTGAAGGTATATATATTTAATCCATCTGGGTGACTGTGGTAGATGCGCTCTGCCCGTAAAAATTCATTCGTTCGCCCGACGTCTGAAATTCATAAACACATCGTAGGTGTTCCTGGAGGAGGGTGGGGAATATACATTATAATACATTATTGCAATTAAATAATCAGAGGATAATGATACATTTATTTTTATTCTCGTCGTATTCTTAATTTATATTTATTAATTTGAAAATATGTTTGATATTACAAGGATAATTCCCGCACTGGGAAATTAAAAAAAAAAATCATAAGGGCTAGCTGTTTGGATGATGGGTAGTGTAGTTTACAGAGAAACCGTAGCGAAAAGTAGCAGCAATTTATTGTGGAAATTATTAATGAGTCCCTCGTGGTTTTATTACTATTTTAATGATGATAATGGAAAGGTTATGGAAGCCAACAAAAGAACGCTTTCCTGAGCACAGTCCTAAATGAACACAGGGTGGCAGGGTCGACCTACTGTTTCGGATATAGAATTATATTGGAGTGTGAAATAACGGTTAACATTTCTTAATTTAAAAGGTCATACATATTTCCAGTTGTTCCCAATCATATTCGTATTAGAACTACCCTTGTAATCTGTCTCATGTAATCAGGGGTAATGCATTTAAATGCCGGAGCTTTGTACTCCGGTTGTTTTAAATTTCAACAATTTCTTCTATATTAATCCAGATGACACCGGATGGCCCAAAAAAGAAAAATAAATACAGAAGTCTATTGGGATTTTTTTTTTATTATTTTCTATTCCAACGACAAGTTTCATAGCATAGGCTACAGATAATTCGGGGATTTCCTCATATCCTTTGAATTCCGTTCGAGACACTTAATCTGACGTTAACAAGAGTTGCGTGTCTGTGTGGGTAGCACGGATTTTTCCATCCAAAACAAGAACAAAATACAGCAAGTTCGAATGCAAAACGTCAACCACGGACAATATCATATGTGTTATGACAGTTAGGCTACATGTGTTATGAGAAATTTAGATTCCTGTATTGTCTTACAATCTATCACGTGTTTATTGTTTGGTTCTTCGTAACCCAGTAAAATAATAAACGCACAATCAGCAGATGTTTTACGGAAAAAGTGGTGCGACCGTTAGACAAAATCTACCTGAGGCGATCATGCATCCATGTTACATCTACCTATTCTGCATATAGTCACAGAGGTACCAGTGTCCTGAATCCTATCACAGACAACAATGGACTCAAAGCAGGGCAATCTGAAATAGGGTGACCAGATAATTCCTGTCAAGGGGGACACTTTTAGCCAGGGCAGGATTTGTAAACTACAATTTCAATCAAAAGGACTTGAATTTCATTTAAGCACTGAGTTCTTGCTGCGTGCTGATTGGTCAGTCTCCTATAATCATGCATGTGTCACTAATATTAATGTGAAACAGCTGGATGCGTCTTTCATTCAAGGAAACAAACCAGACAAAGCAGAAGAAGAGCTGAACTATTTAGCCAAACACAGGAGCCTTTCGGTTTTAAGGTAGTTTGTAAAAAAAAAAAAATGTCCATGACGACATAGATTATCTGATCACCCTAATCTGAAAGGAATGTCAAAATTCATTGCTGGGCGCGCGCGCACACACACGCAGACACACACACGCACAGACTGCAGGTAGGCTAATGAATTACGGTTGTATTTCATAAAGGGTGAAATCGTAGTGCTGTAGGAAGCATTTTAACAGAACAACACAACTCCGGGGTTTCCTTCACCTGCTATGGGCTGCGGGTGTGAAATTACCAGATATTCACATTATTCATGTAGGTTTCCACACTCACATTCAAAAAAATAGGCGCTAAGGTGGTGCATCTAAACAGCTCATACTTTCTATTTGTATGTAGAACATGTGTTTTATACTTCCTGGGGTCGACTACGATCCTCACTGCATCCCCGCATTTGACGAGCAACTATATGCACCACGAAAGAATATGTAGATTACTTTGAACATTCCAGGACATATTTAGCAAGATACCACAGAAATCTTAATAAGGTGCTGCTGAATGAATAGCCATGTTAGAAAACCAACCTATAAAAGGCGGTGATGACAGAAACCCACACGTAGTGGGCTTATTGTGTACCCATCGCGACTGTACGATCTAACCAATCAGTTATTGATGAGTCAACCAATAGGAAAAAGGCTAAATCAGCTGACTGTGCACAATAATCACATCCTCTGTGAGTTTCAGACTCATTTCTTTCACCACTTTTTAGCAAGTCCTATATATCACCTGCATTTTTATGCACCTGTATTACACAAACACATTAATATCTTTTCCGTATATCATTTAAATACGCAATTCATTCGTTTTTATCTTTCACTTGTAGCCAGTAAAATATGGAAAATAAGTAAAATAAACGAGGTTTTAGGATTATTGTAGTTTTCTACCACACCTCGCTACAAAAATAGCGTAGAAATATATGTGCAGATTAGCACTGGTGCGCTAGCAATGCACTAGCAGTAACTCATGGCACTGTCACTTTAATTTTATATAAAGTTAATTCCATTATCTCTCCCGCTAATATATTATTTTTACTATTTAAATTTTTTCATTATTTTTATTATTTTGCTTGGAGCAGGCTAGCCTTTCATTTCACTACCAAGTTCTACCTGTATTATTATGTGTGTGACAAATAAACTCTTGAATCCTGAACCTAATGATCTGGTCGATCCATACAGAGATGAATCAGACGCACCAGCTTCTCAGGGTGTTTTGATGTCCGTGACAGTAACAGGACACAGCAGGAGGTGAAGAAAAAAACACATAGCACGTGATACTTTTTGAGTTTATATTTTTCAGAAGAAGAGAGGTTCATTTAAGCATTATCGGTAAATTAATTGTAGAACTGCAGAAAATGACGTGTCAACAACAAAATGCAGCGCATCAATGCTGTCTGCGTTTCGTTATGAGTAGTGATTGCGTTCGGAGCTGCGTGATTGAGTTCACTTCTCTTTTTTTTTAATAAATTCTCTACTTATAAATTAGATTATTGTGCACTTGTTACAGGTCAGCAGAAGTCAGGATGCAACCACTGAAAGATCTAGCAGTCCTGTTTATATTATTGATATTAATATAATGAAAAGTCCAAAGGCCAATATGTTGCGTTTTTCTCTACTGATCTGGGATCCTCACTATGTTGATTGGTTTTTGTTTCTGCCTAAGGCCTAATTATGTTTGAATATGATTTGACCCACTTGCTACTTAAGGAGCCCAAGTAATTAGCCAAGGAGCATTATAGAACTAGAATAATCTGAATTATATGTCAAATGTTACGTTTTAGAGCTAGAAAGCAATCAGCTTATATTAAATGAAAGTCTTCTACCGTTAAAATACATTAAAAAATAGGAAAAAGAACCAAACGGGTATAATTTGTAATATCTAGGCCTAATTGTGACATACAAACTAAATATGGGTTCACAAGAAAACCAGCCTACAGTGAGCTCCAAGAACTAAGAGTATCGAACATCGGTTTAATGAGACATTCAGCTAAAACAAAGATGCATTAGTACTGTTTAATTCGGTGAAACATGATAGTAAAGTAGGAAATTAATGCAATTTACAAGACACTGTGGCAGAGGTTTAAGTAATAATTAGTATTATCGTATATAAATAATACGAGACTCATCTGGTTTACTAGAACATGGTAAATATTTAACATTTTAACATGTAATTGAATCTATCATCTCGTGTTCCTATTTCCAGACCGCCCGCTATTCTGACATCATTTCCGGCGCACATCCTCGAGACCAGACACTGCTACCAATATGGCGTCCGGCAGTGGGGTAAGTTTTCTGTGTGCTGTCGTGCATTTTGCCGTTTTGTTTCGGAATTGTTTTGGTAATATTTGTATTGTTATACGGAATACGGAAGCTAGAGTCCCTTTACACGTATCTTCAGAACGAGCAGCATGTAGTTTTGGGGAAAAGAAAGTTATAAAGTGTCATAAGCAGCTATACAGTATAAGCTCTACTGGCTAAACAACATTTAGTGGTTAGATAATTGTGACTATTATTTAAAATATAATGCCGCGTTTAGTGATCTGCTTAAATAACTATGTTTCAAACCTGAAATGTTAATGGAAAACAGGTTCATATTTGTGAAAGGAATATGCCGTTTGTATGCGATAGATATGTTTCGGCTTCCGTGTGAAAATTCACAACAACAAAAATTCACAAAGGTTTTAACGTTTGTCTTTGCACAAGAATAAGAATGACTTTCGGAGAAAGTGGGATAAAGATGAGTACGAGCAGCTGGCCCAGAAACGCCTCACCGAGGAGCGCGAGAAGAAAGATGGTAAGATTGCGTGTTTAGTGTTTACCCGACGTCATCGTAGCCGGTTTTCGGTGGGGGGACTGGACGGGTGGAGTGCTTGATTCTGATTCTGTAATGAAATCAATCGCTAATTCCAATTTTGCCTCTTACCCTAAGTTAGTGTGCTTAAGTGTTTGTATGTATGTTGCGTTTTTCGGAGTGATTTTTCTGTATATTTCTGTAACAGAATATAATAATTTTGTGTATAGCTAAAATGTTTACAATTTTCTGTCGCAAAAATTGAGGTTCAGCAATAAAACCTCAAATATGAAGCAGCTTCTTTTTCTTTTGCCCTCTTAGTTTCAAACACCATAAGTTGGTATAACAATGCATCCCCCCCCCCCCCTCCAGGAAAACCGGCCCCCCCTGTCAAGCGGGAGCTCTTGCGACACAGGGACTACAAGGTTGACTTGGAGTCCAAGCTGGGCAAGACCATTGTCATCACAAAGACAACGCCACAGGCTGAAATGGGCGGGTACGTTTTGGGACAAATGGATTGGCCCACTAAAGCAGTGCCCTACATTTCTGTATTCTAAGAGTAATTTTTGAATTCAGAGATCAGTGGTCATTGACACACCACAGTGCACAACAACTAAATGAGTCCTCTGCATTTAGCCCATATGTGACATAGCAGGGGGCAGCTAATTCAGCACCTAGGGAGCAGTGCTTGGGGGCGGTACCTTGCTCAGGGTACCTCAGTGGTGCCTTGCTGGTCGGGGATTCAAACCAGCAGTCTTTCAGTTACAAGTGCGCTACCCTAACCTTCAAGCCACCACTGCCCATGAGTAATTTCCTGTAGTAGAAAGGGTTGTAGCTGGTTTGTAGCCACATAGCAGATTTACAGGTTTAATGCCCCCCCTTAAAATTTCTGCCTGTGGGCCTGCTTATAGATTAGTAATGATGCACAGTTCTCTAACCTGCACTCTTCTGTCCATCCAGCTACTACTGCAACGTCTGTGACTGCGTCGTAAAAGATTCCATCAACTTCCTAGATCACATCAATGGCAAGAAGCGTAAGTGTGACGGAGCAGCGGCTGCCGCTTCGCAAGGGGGGGGGGCGTCTTACTGAGGTCCATTTTGGGGAATTTTACTTTTGAAATGGCAGCCATTTTCAGGGACTTCCAGTGGGCAATTCTAAGGGTGCCACGATTCATCAAGTGTGGACTTATTGTGAAGGGATGAGTGAGAGAGGAGACAAAACACAAAAGCTGTAGCCTTTGAAAGGGTTTTGTTGGTATAATAGTTGTTAAATGTAAAATTAGCCTTGTAATTGTACTTCACAAGTAAAATTGACTTGACTCCTTTATATAATAAGCAGACGATACAGAAAAAGAGCAGTGATTACCTCCTGAATGGAGTACAGGTCACAACTGAGGCCGTACTAATGTCCCCCCGTAGACCAAAGAAACCTGGGAATGTCCATGAGAATCGAGCGCTCCTCGCTGGACCAGGTCAAGAAGCGTTTCGAAGTCAATAAGAAAAAGCTGGAGGAGAAACAGAAGGAGTATGACTTTGAGGAGCGCATGAAGGAGCTACGGGAGGAGGTCAGTGATGCAGGACCTTGGTAAATGCAGCATGAAATATTAACATGTTTAAATATATTACATTAGCCTTTATGTAAGGTGGTCAGCGATCAGTAACAAGGTAAATTCAGTTGATTCATATTTGACTTCACTGACAAAGAATTGACAAAGAAAATGTCTGTGTGGAAGATACGTGAATGAACTTTTATTATGAAACCGATTAACTTGCAACATTAACTGGAAGTAAAGACCTCCTGCGCCCTGCGTGTATACATACATATTGTTAAATTCATACTTTCCTTTTGTGGTCGTAGGAGGAGAAGGCAAAGGCCTACAAGAAGGAGAAGCAGAAGGAGAAAAAACGAAAAGCAGAGGAGGACCTCGCCTTTGAGGAAGATGACGAGATGGCTGCCGTGATGGGCTTTTCCGGCTTTGGCTCCTCCAAGAAGGGCCACTGATGGCATGGAGTTCGTCCACAGAACTGCAGGCTCTGAATTCCAGCACTCAGACGCCCCCCCCTTCCTTTTTGTTGAGAGAAGCAGTAGTCGGTCCCTTCTCGGCGACCTGTGGGAAGCCGCGGCCTTGATTACTTCCTCCACTGACTCCCCACCACTGCTGTGTGTCGCATAAGGGGGGGGTTACAGCCCAGATTCCGGGCACTGATTAAAAATAATGGGAAAGGGTTTTTTTATTGTTATTTAAAGAGTAAGTTGAGTTGGCTGTGTGAGCATGCAGACTTTCTTTGCAACTCGTTCCACACAGTTGGCTGAAAACTTAAAACCGTCTGTGGGGGGGACATCTTAGTTTTTATATATCGAGAAAGAAACCCATCCCAAAACGTCCTCCTCACGCTTAATATTTTGACCAGCTTAGGATCTTCACATGTATAGCGTAAGAGATGTGCAAGGAGCCTCTGTGTTCTGTGCTCCTTGTTGGATCAAGGGAAGTTTGATTTAATAAACAGCGCGACTTTTGTGCAAGTTCTCTGCCTTTTCTGTGACTGTCAGAATGAGCATGCCCATTGTTATAGCTTAATACCACTGAATTGTATCGTTTTGTCTCATCGTTACAAAATGAATTTTATTTTCCGGGGTCATACTGGCTGATGCAGTACGGAAATTTGTCCAGTAAAATCCAAACAGCGGTAGAGTTAGTTACCATCTGGGGAGTAGAACCAGCAGGCTGCCTCTGTCTCGTTACGGTGAGTTTGGCGGCACTTGAGTCTGTTTACATGGTGATGACTATGCAGATGCTCCTTTACTCGCGAACGAGATACGTTCCGAACGGCCGTTCGTAACTTGAGATGTTCGTAAGTCGTTATTCAACATAATCTTAAGGGTATACGCAAGTACAAAGAACTAGGATGCTGGGAGTACGCACGCTACGTTGTAGCGCGGCGGGAGTAGCGGCCAGAAGTCGTGCTAGGTGGAATTGGCGTGCAGAAAAAATATATATATCTTGCGGACAGGAAACGGGAGCCCAATGGACATAATTTGGACTTAGTCCTCTTCGTTCGTATGTCTGAAAGTTCGCAAGTAGAGGAGCGTCTGTATATTATGTCTGGCCTAGTCAATATTGCCATTTAGTGTACACTGAGCATTCTTTGCCGGAAACATTTCTTCTTGTGGTGACGTGTAGTAAATTTCTCACTTTTTTTTCTCCTCCATTCCTTTCACACGCTGGCTTACGTACTGTGCACTGAAGGTAGAGTGGAGCTTTTTTTTTCAGAATGAGAACCAACTTTATTTGCGAAAATGTGCTGGGGCACACAAGGAATTTGGTTCCGGCTGTTAGAGACTCCCTAGTACACAGTACAAACAAATTACACTATACAAGAAATAAAATAAATTTAAATTAAATTAATTCATGGAGCTTGCTTTTGTTTTCTGGTGTATAAATTCAAGTGGTTACTGGCACCAAGTTGAAGTTGGCAACATATAGCGCAGGATGACCAAACGGCTATGCTGTACCTTCTATAAGCTGACGTTGGTCGTGACTGATGGTTATGGATTTGCCAGAATTTGTTCTGGCCTGACAGAAGTACCTAAACTGGGTCCTAAATCCCTCTCTGCTTGGAGGAGAAAATGTTTCACATTTTTTTTTAGTGGTAATACTGACCTATCCATTCAAGAAAGTAGGGTTAGATAGTGCCTAGAACAGGGGTGTTGCACTCCGCTCCTGCAGGGCCAGAGTCCTGTTCCACCGCAAACGATTCAGCTCAAGGGCTGTACCGTAATCAGCCAAGGAGTTGCAAGGAGTTGAATCAGGTGTGTTAAACAAGGGGAAACCTAAAAATGTGCAGGGCTCCGGCCCCCCAGGACTGGAGTTTGACACCCCTGCCCCAGGACAGTTCCTGAAATTTCTTCTCTGCCAGATATTCCGTGATCAACTGTAAGTGGTATGATTGCAAAGTGGAAGCGTTTAGGAACAACAGAAACTCAGCCATGAAGTGACAGACCAGGTAAAGTAACAGATGGGGGTCTCTGAGTGCTGAGGCGCATAGTGTGTAAAGGTCACCAACGCGCTGTTGACTCGGTAACTACAGAGCTCCAAACTTCCTCTCATTAACCTCAGCACCAAAATTGTGTGCGGGGAGCTTCATGGCCGAGCAGCTGCATGCAAGCCTCACATCACCAAGCACAATGCCAAGCGTCGGGTGGAGTGCTGTAAAGCACACTGCCACTGGGCTCTGCGGCATGGGAAGTGTGTTCCGTAGAGTGACAAATTATGCTTCTCTGTCTGGCAGTCTGATGAATGAACCCTACCTGCCGGACTCCATTGTGGTAAATCTAAAGTTTGGTGGAGGAGGGATAATGGTATGGGGTTGTTCTTCAGGGGTTGGTCTAAGTCCCTCAGTTCCAGTGAAGGGAACTCAATGCTTCAGCATGCCAAGACATTTTGGACAATTCTATGCTTCCAACTTTATTGGAACAGTTAGGGGAAGGCGGCCCTTTTCTGTTCCAGCATGACTGTGCCCCAGTGCACAAAGCAAGGTCCTTAAAGACATGGTTAGGTGAGTTTGGTGTAGAAGAACTTGATTGGCCCACATAGAGCCCTGACCTCAACCCCTTCGAACACCTTAAACTAGATAAATTAGAACGGAGATTGTGAGCCAGGCCTTCACGTCCAACATCAGCGCCTGACCTCACAAATGCTCCTCTGGATGAGTGGGCAAAAATTCCCACAGACACTCCAGAATCTTGTGGAAAGTCTCCCCAAAAGAGTGGCAGCTGTTATAGCTGCAAAGGGGGGGGCAACTCCATATTGATGCCTATGGATTTAGAATGTGATGCCATACAAGTTCCTGTAGGTGTAATGGCCAAGTGTCGCAATACTTTTGTCCATATAACGTAAATAATCAGCCAAGACGCCACATCAATAAAGAGGAGATAGACGATGTATCTCTTTGGTTTTGCTCTTCTGCTCTGTCAAAGCAGGAGCTTCAGCAGCAGGTTCTTCTGGTTCCTGTCACGTCACGTCTAGTCAGCTGCACGCCATGCAGTGGCAGATCGAAACATGCGAGTCCGAGCTGAGGATTGACGACCGCGTTGAGATACGTAGAACGTATAAGGACTGATTCAAGTGGTTTCAAAAGTAGCAAAGTAAAGTATTCAAGAAAGGGCAGTCTACACCCCCCAATACAAAAGACCACATTATAGTCTGACATTTTATAAATTCATAAAGCAGGATTGGGGCTGTTAATTTGGTTCCCACAAAGTGATCATTTATAATGTCACACAAATTGCAGCCCACCTGAGAGACTCGGGGAGTTTTACTTACACAAAAATATCTTGAGGGCAGAATGAAAAATGATTGGTTCAGAGAGACAACAAATTATATTTTAGAGGATGCGGGTCCAAGTCATCTGATTGGTTGGTCTGACATCTGACCAAGATCTGATTGGTTAACATTTTTGTGTAAGTAAAACTCCTATGAGCTCCCGAGTGGCAGAATGGCAGCTGAAAATGTAATTGCATCAGCTCAGCCAGAACACCCTTTGCACTCCACCTGAAGGCATAAGTATAGCCAGAAGCTGCTCAGGGTGGTAACCACAACAGAGAAGAGGTCTGGTCACATCACCAGCACCTAAATCCTCACTGTGAGAAAAGTTAATCTCAGTCCAGCGTGACCCAGTTTGGTAACCAGGTAAAGTACAGACTGTGGTTAGTGAACCAGCTGGCAGTTTTCAGAGCAACTGGTTAATTTCCAAAGATTATATATATTTAGAATTTTTATGTCCCCACATGTTTGCACATTCTGTTCACACCTGAAAAAATAGAAATGAACTATTCACCAGACAATCTGTACGAATGAAAGTGGTCTGCGGACATGGTGAGTTTGGGAATCCCTATGTGAGAGGATGGACTAGGCTTAAGGATCCCCAGGCACTGGTGCCTCATACTGGGAATGAACGGCTTTGGGACAGGCGTGCTGGTGACAAGGGAGGGGAAGCAAGGCAGCAAAAACGGACAAAAATGCGGTGAGGAGAATGACGGAGTGCAGACTCAGCAGTGTGACCATGAGCAGCCCGAAGCGAAACACTCTGAGCGGCGGAGAGGGACTTTTCCATAACCAAGTTACAAAAAATGTGTCATTTACAAGGCATGACATCAGCACTGGGGAAGTTACTCACAAAAGTAATCCAATACAGATAGTTTATGTCCAAAAAGTACTAATACAGACCAAGGTTTTGTTTCGACCAACCAGTCCAGTATAAAGAGTCATAGTCACAGAGTACTTAACTGGTTGGTCGAAACAAAACCTTGGTCTGTATTTGTACTAACCTACCTTTTAGCAAGCAAGTCCACTCTTTTCTGGTCTTTTCTGGTCTGGACCTGAACTGTCTGTAACGGAGTACTTTTGTGAGTAACTTCTCCAACACTGCGTTTCACGTTGTTTTCATGTTCTTTCAATGTTTGCCTGCCCCTGCGACCCTGCGCTGGGTAAGCACCTGGAAAACAAATGAATCGATGGATTATCTGTTTATTAAAGTGAGATACATAAGTGAGGCAATTCAAATGCTGAGCAGTTTGGCTCCTCCCACTGCAAGACTGGAATTCGTCTCCCCCTCCACTGCACTGGAGTCGCAATACTGTTAAGGGTGTGCAAGCCTGCTGTCTAGGGGTAGGGGTGGGGGTTTGGGGGTGCAGGAGGGTCAGTGTTCCTCATGCAGGGGGCCTGTTGAAATTATTTCATCTCAGTCCCAGGAATTATGCACACCAGCCCAGAGATTATGTATGCATGTGTGTGTCATGTTTAGATTATTTTTTAAATATCTTTAATATTTATTTACCGTTTATCACTGTTTTCTTGCACTATGACCGACGAGATCGTAATTTATGTCAGCGTGACCCATGGATCATACAGCCAAAATTGACAATAAACATATTTTGATTTTGATAATGAAGTAAAAAAAAATATATATATAGTCGACTTTCCTCTTAATTGCACAAATTCTGGTCACAGAGAGCAGGTATTCTTTGACAGTTGTGGTTTCTGCGTTTGTTGCAAAATGCATCCCCTTCAACCTACACTCACAGTGGAATAAACGGTGCAAGGCACAAAGAAAGGTCACCGGAGCAAGCGGGCGTGCGAGGACACCGGCTCGCAGCCTCCGGCGGTGACCTTCCAGCCCTGGATTTTTCCGAAACTGTCCGCTGCGCTCCACAGCCGCGTTATCGTCCGGACGCGCGCGTGACGATCTGCCGCTGCATGGCGTGCAGCCGACCAAACGCTCCAAAATTAGCTCATGGACACGACAGAGGACCTCCTACTCGCTGACGCTGGCTGATAGGAAAACGACACGCTCCGTTTCAACGCCATGATACCGTGTCTGTCTGAAAAAAAACTGTTGGAACAAAAAGGATGTAAAGGGTGAATTTTTATTTACATTTTAGTGTAAAAATATCGTAACTCAAAACAAAAAAGCCTAAAACATTCTAGATGGTGGCTGAGATGCTGGCTTATTATCAACGCCATCTTGACATGCACACATCGATGTCACAGGCCTCTATGTGAGTATGGCACTAATACACCCTGACTCACTCTGATTGTGCGTTGCACAAACACTCGTGGAAAAGAGCCGGACTGCCGCTCAGTGTGTTAGAGTAGGCATTTATAAATACTATTCCACTTTAATTGTCCCCCCAGTTGGTGGTGGGGGCAGGGAGGCTCAGGATAGGGTAGTATTATGTGCAAAATGGGAAATTTGACCTTCCTAATTTCATGCATGTCATGCAAGTATAATTATCACATTGGCAGTGGCATAAAACCAGGAGGACGTGGGAGGGGCGTGTTACCCCCAAAAAATTTAATTTCACATCATTCATCCCCCCAATAAATAGACCTTTCAAATTAAATGATGACATTGTGACCCCCCAATATCAAACTCACCCCTACGCTATTAATCACCGGGCAAATACAGACATGTTACTATAAGAAGGGTCGATACAGTTTGATATGTTGCTGTTTTCAGTGGTAACTTGGATGGCAGGATGGACAATGTTGTAATTCCTTGGTGTATAAATGGAATAGAAAATGCTGTGTGAGTAGACAGCGGGGATCCGTTGGCTGTGAGTGGTAAGGCGTGTAAAACAGGTGATTTCGCTGTTTGTCGCGCCTCTGCTCCGACCGCTGTGTCTGTGAGACCTCGCTTGATCTCTGTCTGAGCATCCAAAATAAAAACAGCAATTTGACTAAAGCGTTTTTCTCCAGAAATGAAAGCTATTGTGTCCTAGAGATTGCCCTGCTTGCCAAGGTGAGTGTTACATAAACTTTGTGCATTTTTTTCATCAAAATACCAGTATTACGTCTTGATGAACTGGTATACCAGCGTATAGTGTGATTTCTCTTACACCAACTCATACTTCCTCTTTCTGGCAACACTGTCATCAACAGGAAGCCAAGGAGGAAATGAGATCTGTCGTTTTTCTTCTTTTTAGAATCATCTGCCACCTCTTGATTCTGTCTCTGCTCCGCTCCGTTCCACTCTCCCTCCGGGTCCGCTCTACCCTTGGGGGCCGACTTCTCGACCATCCTCGCCCACTGATGGACGTCGTCGCTCTCGCCAGCCGCCAGCCGTTCGCCCTCGCCGCTGCGACGATTTCGCAAGAGGAAAGCTTTTAAGTAACTCCAGTCCTATTGCGTGTTTTTCTCAGCTACTCCTTTGATGTCCATTATGGTGTAACCGTTTCCCTTTAGCTACGTTGCTCTAGAATGACGCCGGCATTCTTTCTCGCATAGATTACGGTCCAGACCGCAGTTTGTCTTCTCGACAGCGGACGGAGGAGTAGCTCAGGGCGTAGCAGCGTTGAACGAGGAACCATTTTCTACGCGGCCTCTGTGGCAGCCATGCTGGCACGGCGATAAATGAACACAAAGTAGAAGTCACGTTATTTCCGATTATTTTTCTACGAGGATAATTCAAGGACACTCATCTTGGGGCTCAAATATTAATATACCGCCGTTACAATGAGTTTCGATCAAGTTCCCTCCAAGTCAGAGGTTATGAGCTGGAATCCGCCGCGGTTGGCGGACTACTTGAGGAAGGTAAGCGCTCATTGTGTTTCTGACTTCTTCGCTCATGCAGTTTGGCCAATGTGCCTGGGCCGCACTAAAAGAATATTGTGTGTCGGTTGTACCCTTGAATCTTTATGTCGTTTGGTTCGTTCTTTGACTTCAGACAGGATGTGGTTAGGAATAATGTCCGCTGTATCTTTGGCTCTGTGGGTCATTCATTTCGGTCTTTTTTTGTGCATGCCTACATATGTTGAAACTGCTCCATCCAACATGTAAGATCAGACTCGCAGCCACGAAAATGATTCATTGGGTTTATGTGACAGTGCCTTCAGAATAAAATAGAATATTTTTGAGCCCCCAGTGCCTAGGAACCCCAACACATATGCAGATAAAGATGTAGGATTTGAAAAAGAAAAAAAATAACGGCATGATAATTTCACACAACATGACCTCAACAGTAAGCTGGAATGTCATTTTGGGAAGTTGACAAAGGAAACTAATTATTCATTTCTGTTTTGGCCATACAATGTGTAACCAGATGGATAATTAAATGTGAGCCAGGTACTGATTTCTTCAGAGACGAATTTTAATGTATTTTTTGCCAAAACATTAGAGCTTTAACAATTCGGGGCATTAGAAGTTAGGTGCGTTGGGATGCTAACCGCTGTAACAATACGTTTAATTATTAAATTTATCGTTATTATGCATTAACGTTAAACCGTTAATTGAAACATCTGTATCTTAAGATAAGATGAACTAGCTATTTGTCTGTATAGTTTATATTTGAAGTATATTTCCAGTATACTCCAGGTCTGAGTCACTTCGTAGAGAATGCATGTTGTCCTTTTTCGGTCTTGTGAGCCCCGCCCAGCTACCCAAGTTCCAACTTAGTGGAAAACACACGTGGTGCCACGTGAGAGATGTCGTGCGGTTTTTAGCTCTCTGTCTTCTCAGGCGAACCTGACCGGCTGCGACAAAGTCGTCCTGAAGTACAGCATGAACGGCCCGCGGTTCCTGGTAAGTGCCCAGGTGCCCGGATGCCCATCGCCCGGGTCTCATCTCCACCCAGTGCCATCATGTGGCCCAGCTACGCTTAATCTGCATGACGGCCCGGGTGTCTGCATAGTGATCCTGTCAAAATCAGTGTAGAACTTGGCAGATAAGAGAAGACACTTTACTGTTCCATTGGGGGATCAAAAACCCCACCCATCACAAAGAAAGACACAAACAAATGAATAATTAAAAATAAAAACAATGCAATAAAACAGAATAGAATAGAATGGAATAGAATATATCCTGATTGTCATTACACATGTAAAATGAAACTGTATGATGCTGGTGGTACAGCTGAGGTTGCAATATGGTCGTAAACATGGTGCGTAATTTGCTAGTGGGGAACTGATGGGTCAAAGAGAGTTGAGTTAGAGGCCTTTTAGGTAAGACAGAAGAACCTCAGCAGAACATCTAGGGAACCAAAGCTTCAGGCATCTCTACCGCCTCGTTCTCACAGTCGAGCCTCACTAGAGTGCAAGAGCAGCATTTCCCAATCCGGTCCTCAGGGGCCGGCAGACAGTCCACGTTTTCGCTCCCTCCCAGCTCCCTTCCAGACAGTGCACATCCTTGCTGTGGGAGCTGGGAGGGGGTAAAAACGTGGACCGTCTGCCGGTTCCCGAGGCCTGGGGTCGCCGAGGACCAGATTGGGTGCTAAAGGGTGAAACTGCAGACCCGTGTCCTGGGTCAACGGTGCAAAGACTCAGCAGGTAACGGGGCCCGGAGTGAACAGCATGTGACCTTCTGATGCTTTTCTCTTCTAGAACATGTCTGACAATGACCTGCAGAAATTTCCCAAACTTCAGCAGCCGTAAGTATTGACAGAGGCGAGAGATTGTTATTATCATCATTAATAACAATAATAATAATAATAATAATAATAATAATAATCGCATTCACAAGACTAAAGAAAAAGAAAACGCAGAACGCAGAACACAGCACCGATAGGCAGTAGGTTCTCGATCTTTTAGTGAGTGACACGATGCTGAGGCGTATCGTGTGGAGATCTCTGCAGGCCTGCCTCTGTGTGTTCTGCCTCTCCGGCTCGCGTCTGTTTCACAACAAAAGCAGCGAAATGTTAAAACCAGTGTGAATAACTAAGGTCACAGAGCGCAACCAAAGGTGTTTCTGCCGATTTCTATTTTTTCCAACTCGCTCCTTTGCAACCCCACACTCAAACGGGCGACCGCCTATCTCTCCTATAGGGTGGGCCGGCCTTGGATGTCCAACTGCGATTCTAGGCGGAAAGGTGTACGTGCGAGAGGGCGAGGGAGAGAGAACGAGCGGGTGGAACTGCTTTTTTGTTTTTTTATAAAATTTACAGACATTTTAATGACAGGAGGCGATGGCATTCGGTGCATTAAACTTATTAAAGCATCATATAACATGGTCTGTCCCGCATTAAATAAAACAATATTGCTCCATACATTAGGCATCTTAGCTTAGAGGTAGAGAGGTAAGGAGCATGCACTGATACAGTGCGTAAGGAGCATGCACTGATACAGTGGATAAAGAGCATGCACTGATACAGTGCGTAAGGAGCATGCACTGATACAGTGCGTAAGGAGCATGCACTGATACAGTGCGTAAGGAGCATGCACTGATACAGTGGATAAAGAGCATGCACTGATACAGTGCGTAAGGAGCATGCACTGATACAGTGCGTAAGGAGCATGCACTGATACAGTGCGTAAGGAGCATGCACTGATACAGTGGATAAAGAGCATGCACTGATACAGTGCGTAAGGAGCATGCACTGATACAGTGCGTAAGGAGCATGCACTGATACAGTGCGTAAGGAGCATGCACTGATACAGTGCGTAAGGAGCATGCACTGATACAGTGCGTTGCCACACCCACCACACGACAAACCATCTCAGGGATTAACACTCGGGGGGATTTTAAATGTAGGCAATACTGGAGCTGTAGCTAAATGATGGGATACAGATGGGGCGAGGCATCTAGCATCAGGGAGGTATTTAGATGGTGTACTAGATGTGTGAGTGGGCTGGGTTTGTGTCACAGCCTAGAAAAGGAGCCTGAACTGCTGACTGAACTTAATGGAAAATTGGCATCATGAGAGAACTGTCAGGCAATGGAATTACTTTGATTCAAAAGCAGTCAAAAATGAAGAAATATTCAAGTGTTACAGAGCCTTACTGGTAGGGGCTAATTTTAGAATGGGGGAGGCAGAGAAAGAATGCACAAACAGTGTTGCGGCCGCACTTACCACATCCTGCCATCACGGAGCCCCCCAACCGAACACGATCTTAACTCCCAACCAAAGGCCCCGACAAAAGCCATGTGACCCGCTCCGAGTGAACAGCGTGCTCAGCATCTCCCCGTCGCCCCCTGCAGGCTAGTCACCAAGATCTGCCTTGGAATCAACAAGAAGGAAGAGAAGAGAGGATTCTTTAGCAAAAAGTGAGCTCACCTCAAACTCTGTGTCATGTAAAGAGCTGTCGTCTGGGCAGACATAAATATTGTGGTTTTTTTCCTTAGCAGGCCAGCGCCACAGAAGCGCCATGAACAAGGTAAGCAGTCACAGCCCAGATCATTGGTTGCCAGGGCGACCGCATCCTGATTCTTTGTTGCTGTTTATCTGCTGAGGCAGAAAGTCAGACTGGGTAAATGTTACCTTTTTTTGCAGAGTTCGAACAGGAAAATCAAGGCTGGGACTCCGAAGAGTTCGTAAGTCAGCTTGACAGTGTTGTTCATTGCCCCCCCCCCCCCCCCCGGTGTCACCCTCACCCTCCACTGTCCTGCCTCCTTTCCGAGTGTCTCCCTTGACCTGAACTTGTCATTACTTTTCTCTCCCCCCCCCCCCCTTCCCCGAGGATCAGAGTGACGACGACTACGAGAGCCCCGATGGGGACGACGACGTGGACGGGGGGGATTACGAGTCCCCAGATGACGGCGATCACGGTAGGGGGGGGGGCGATAGCGACAACGACTATGAGCCACCCCCCTCCGACCGGCCTGAAGATGCTCCCCTGCAGATCTGCCCCGCAAAGCCCATCGGGGACAGTGACTACATAGGTGACGTCAGAGTGACGTTCCCCACGTCAGCCAGCTGGCCTTCCACTGACATTTACACACAGCTGGTCCATTTTCCCACATTTATCATTCGGAGGTGCCGGGATCTTGAAAACACAACCCAGATTCGGTTTCAACCACTGGAGTATAAGGCTGAAAGTTTAAAGATTATTAAAGTTACAGACTCCAGTCTTTGTGATGGAATGAGATTATGTTAGAGTAACGATGGGTTTGCATGCAGGAGATCGGGAGAGGAACTCTGTAGGTGGCATTTCCCTGCAGTCTCTGTGGTTTCAGCTCAGACCACACAGCTTGCAGGTCTCAGTCACACCTCTGTGACATGCAGCTTTTCAGCGGCGTTAGAAGCAGCAACTTAACTGCGCGCGTGTGTGTGCATGCTTATGCGTGTATGTGGATTTCTTGGCAGATAACAACCGGAATCGGCACACACCAGCGAAGCCATTGCAGAGCCAGCCCCCGGCCCCCCCAGAGCGCCCCGGCGCCAGCCTGCCCCCACCTTCCACCTCCCGCGTACGTGGCCATGCGATCGCCCTTTCCTTTTTCCACTGCGGTTTTTCGGCTGTCCTCTTTTCCTGCCCGTGTCACTTCCTGTCTGCATCCTGGGGTCAAAGGTCAGCGTTTATTTTGCACTTTTTTTTTTCCATGCCAGGTGCCCCCCCACCTTCCCAAGTGCGAGCCGTCCTCACAGAGACCAGTCAAGCCTCCTGCTAAATGTAAGAACACGCATTTCTATTTTAAAACGTGCGTCAAGCATCACGGAGGTGGCACAGCGATTAGTACTATTGCCTCACACCTCTGGGACCTGGGTTTGAGTATTTGCCCCGCCTCTACATGTGTGGAGTTTGCATGTTTGCCCTGTATCATCATGACATTTCACACCCCCCCCCCCCACCCAGTCCAAAAACTAGCATTCTCTCAGTGACTTGGAGTTTCTACATCGAATGGATAAATGTCTTTATAGTCATTGCAAGGTACAAAGAAACTGGAAAATTCTTGTCACTACAAGATACTAAAAAAAAATCAGGAAAAAAAATTATAGCATAAACAAAACAGAATATAAATAAGCAAATAGAATATAAAGTGAGTGTAAAGAATAAAAATGTAAAAAATGACAAAGTAGGTGTTTAAATAGAATAAGTGTTATGTTGCAGGAAATACAATAAACATAAAACTGAATCACATTTGCCAGTATGTGTGAATGGTGTGTGTCCCTTGTCATGGGTTGGCGCCCCATCCTGGGTTATCCCCCCCCCCTGCGTCTGTAGCTTCTGGGATAGGCTCTGGACCCCGTGTCCCTGCATAGATCCAGCGGGTGCGACAGATGGATGGACGGCCTTGTGTACGCCTTATTTCACGCGTGACCTCACCCCCGCTTTCCGTCCCCAAGCTCCTGGCCTGCCCGCCCCCCACGTGGACCGCAGAACGAAGCCTGGTTCTTCAGACCGAGGTCTGCCCAGTCTTCCAGGTTTCCCAGACAGGGAAGAACACTTTCCAGGTAAGCATGTGCCCACAGTCACCTTTCAGTCTCATAAAATCGGTTAAACAGTTTACTTCCAGGGGGAAGTGTTATTATTATTATTATTAATAATAATAATAATAATAATAATAAATTTAATTTATGAAGCACTATTCATTAGAACAAAATCTCAAAGTGCTGACGAAGTTAAAATAATGTAATAATTATTATCAACTATCATTTTGCATATTTTGTGGCTTAAATTCAGTTCAGTCAAACAGAAAGCTGATTTCTTCTTCTTTGCATTATTAGTATGATCATGTTACTCTCATTGTCAGTCATGGTCGTCACTACAGACGATTTGTTACTAACCTTGAACATACAGGTACTTCTGCTGACCCCAACTCAGCTATGACCTTCGCTGTAAATCCGATTTCTCTTAAAATCTCTGCGATTTCAAAAACGAGGCTAATAACTTTACTACATTATTGCTACAAGCCACACAAAGAGTAGAGTTTTGATCTTTTTGTAAGACGGAAAAGAGAACGGCATTTAAAATCGAACGGCGAGCTGCCTTTGGCTGAAGCGAAATGATTCCTCAGCCTTGTATTCTGACCTTTCCTCACCCAGCGACAGTCCGCCAGGCCTAATGCACGGAATGCTCTATAGATGCTGCTACACGTTTGTGCGTCTCCAGCAGGTTTAAACGAGTGTTCTTCGGCTAATAAACATGAGCCATATGCGTCTAAAGTTCAAAAAAGCATCAAAGGCATTTGATCAAGTTACCCAATCTGAATACATTTCTGAACAACTGTACATATATACAATCCTTTTCAGGTGCCAAAACAGGCTAATCGAGCAGAAACTAGACGTTTGCTACGATCAATTACTTTTTTCTTCAGTAAACACAGAACGCTAATTATTCAGTCTAAATTTTTTACATTGTGTTGGGCAATCTTAATTCCCAGTGACTTTAATGAAGGTCTTTTAAAACAGTACTAAAACGGCTTTCAGACTTGTCGTGCCCTGATATTCAGTTCTTGCCCACGTCGTTGATAAAATCGGCAACATTAATTCGTGACGCGCAAATATTTAGAAGCTTTGTGGGCAGTAAGACATTTCCCGTCTTTGTCTCCGTAGGAAGAAAGCCTCCTATGCCTGACACGGTAAGAGTTCTTCTTAATTTATCTGATCAGTATCTAACCTTCTTTTCCACTCAGCTTGGTTTCTTATATGCATTAATGTCCATATATCTTCTAATCGTTCACGCTGGTCAGGTTCACAGGTACATTATGAATAAAACAGTAAGTTGTTGCCGTATGTAGACATATGTAACAATTAATGTGCATCATGAATATTTCTTTTGTGCTGCAATGGAAATAAAACTTTCCGCATTCTTTTCTGAAACATTTTCATGTAACCTGTGTTGTCGTTTTATTGCTCAGTACATTGGCCTCATGCCTCAAAACTATAATTAGCTTATTGGATACGTATCTTAAATCATCATCAGAACTCTGTACAGGATAAACCATGTGGAAGATGGATGGATTGGATTGAAATTGACAGACAAAGCAGTTTGCAATTAAAGTAAATAAAAGCAAGTAACTTGTTTTTCATGTTACACGGAGTGGGTCTTGTGCAGCGATGCTATATAGGGTACCACCTGTCCAGAACTTTCTGGGATTTCTTTGGAACTTGATCTTCTGCCAGGGAAAAAAAAGTCAAACAATTTGTGGGTGTTTCATGTTATAGAATCTTTGGTTTACTGTAAAGCCCTTTGTAATGTGATAATTTACTATTATCATTATTATTAGTAGTAGTAGTAGTATTTGTTGTTGTTGTACTAGCGATATTGTTTATTAAGTGTAAAGTGCTTTATTAACCAAACCAAATAACGGGTTTGTCTGTTTCGGTTCTGCACAACTGACCCGGAAAAGGTGTGTTCTGATTATTGTAGGTGGCCCTATTTTAGGCATCGTGACTTGAAAGATAAGGCGACAAACAAACTGAAATCAGAGCGAAAACGGGCAGTGAAAGAGCGGAGGAGGAAAGCGAACAGATGCAGAATCCGGCCAGAAGCTCAAACACGAAATCTTATATAACAAAAAAAAATTAAAAATGGCAGAACGATGTGACGGATGGCTGAGTCTGGTTCTGAATGATCAGATTCTCGTATAAGTGACGAGCACGGATGCATGAAAAAATATTTTAGCAAGAGAAAACAAGCAGCATACTTATTGAAGACCGTCGTATACATTTTCATATACGATTATGACAAGATCACACTAATTTATTTAAAGGCTACTTAATATAAATTATTTCCTGTTGCAATGGCTGAATGTACGAATTATAAGAGGGTTAGCTGTGAAAGGCTCAATTTATTTATCCTTCAGGAAGTGGGCATTTTCAACAACGTTGTGCGCATTCTGCTGCAAAGATCTCTCTCACTTCGGCATGCATTGATGTCAGGTGGACGAAACGAGGTCGTGAATGTGCGAATCGGTGGGGAAATTAATTTTTTATTACCGTCGTATTTGCGGATTATCGCTAACCGAGGTAGTTACTAAAGGAGCAGTGGTTGTAATAGATTAGATTAAAACAAAAGTGTTTCAGTGGATGTTATGGAACAAAATCCTTGTCAAACGTGGCCTGGGTCGTCATAAATATCTGTTTCATTATTTATATGGATTTATAATCCATGAGAAACATTTGTGAGAAACATTGCTGTTAATGCATCTGACCTCTTTTGCCCCTTACAGTTCGCCGCTCAGCCGAGAAGGTACGGAGCCTCGATCGCCGGCGTGCAGCGCCTCGCACCATCACTTATCGTAACTCTTAAGCTTTGCCAGGTCATAACAGAAGCTCGATCTAACTGTAGGACTAACATCTGCGCGCAACTTTTGCGCTTGATGCCAGGCCAGACATGCTTACACGCCAAGCTGCGCGACAGTGACCCCCTCCCCCCCCCGATCTGTGCCGGGTGTTGTCACGTTTTCATCCACAGAAGCGTCGTCGCTGACAAGCCGCCAGACTTGCCTCGACTCACTAAACCACCACTGCCAGGGCCTGGGGTCAACAGATCAAGCTCTTCTGTCGGCAGACAGCCGGCAACTCTGCCCCCTGCTGTAAGTTATTAAGCTTCACATTTTTATATTCAGCTGTGGGGTCCGGTGTATGGCTTTGAGGGTTACTACTCGGGCTAGGTGCTAACGGTCGGAAGGTCACAGGTTCAAATCCCACAGTTAATGTGATTTTACCTTAAGGAAGCATTTTAACTCCAATTGTTCCTGGGACTGTCTGCCCCAGTTGTATATTCCTCCAGATAAAAGCTGCAGTTAAACAAATAAAATGCAAAAAAAAACAGAATGTGAAAAAGTGTGTGTAATGTTGCTGTCCTGCCATAGTTAAGATCTCTCCTTTTCATTCCCCCCCCCACCCCCTGCTCACAGCTCCAAGACGATGGTAAGCTCTCGATCTTAACGTCTGCCCCCCCCCCAAAGAAAAACCTTCCTATTTTATCTCAAAGCTCATCGCCTTTGGCCGAATGGAAGATAATGATTGGCGTGGTGTCTGCCTCCCATTTCCCCTGCAGGACATATGCCAAAACCGGGAGGGGGGCCCCCTTATAACTCCAACACGTTCCCCTTACCCACGCGTGGCCCCTCGCCCCGGCCGGGGCCCTCGCATTCTGAAAGGTAAGGACCCGCATGCGGACATGCGCGCAGACATGCATGCGGACATGCGCGCGGACATGCGCGCGGACATGCACCCCTGACTTGCTCTCTTCTGACTACTTCTGTCCTGCCTCTGCAGTTTGCCCCCCCCTATGCACCCAGGTGGGTCCCTTCCCTCTCGACTGCAAATGGGTGAGCACTCTGCAGACACTTCCTCCCTGTGTGTAGCCCGAGCTCTGAATGTTGCTGCTGAGTAATTCGTTTTTTTTTCTGTATCATTTTTTTTTTGCAATGCAAGCCATGGGTTCCCAGAGGCCGAAACCCGATCGCCTGCCGATTCCCCAGCCGCAGGTTTCCGATTTTGGCCCAGATGACGAGCAGGTCCGCACATCCACTTTCCTCTCTTTCCGCTCGTGGTTTTCTTGGATGTTTTCTATGCGCTTACACATTGGCTTTGGCTCACCATTAATAAGCAACAACAAAGGCACATATCAAAGAACAGTGTCGGAGAGGATAAAAACTACAACCACTTTTCGATTAACGATGACCTCACTTAGCCAACATCTGCAAATTCAATGGAAATTAAAAATGTTTGTCTGACCAATGAGCGCATTTATGACCGTGTTTTGTACGCCTGACAACAATGTACCTCGGAGTGAGCGAGATCTTAACATACAAAACGTTTTAAAAGTCCCCCTTGTGAAGGATGAAAGAAATCGAGCATGTTAGGCTGACGTAAAGTCGCAAGCACGGCCGCGGTCACGCCCAGACTGCCGTGCGTTTCGCTTAACGCCTTGATTGTTGGAACGCAACTCGGACGTTGAATGAGAAATGGCTGTATACATAAATAATAAATAACACAAGACCAGGATCTGTAGTAATGAATAAGGTGTCGGCGTGTGGATATATAAAGTTGCGAGTGTATAAACAAACTCCGCAGTTCGAGGCAGCAGCATTTACAGGGAGTCACTGCTTACCCGTGAGAGACGTGCCTCTCCTGTCCCCGCAGGACCTGGACCCCCGGTGGTACGTGGCCCATGTGACCAGAGCGCAGGCTGAGGGCCTCTTGAGGAGGATAAACCGGGTGAGTTCCCGTCTCGCGCTGCTTCAAAGCGCTATTGGCAGGGAATAATCCTTAGCTATGCATTTAAATTAATTAGTAGTGGGGGCATTTCCCAACATTTTTTCTGCCAATGCACAGTTCATAAGGTTATAATATCAGGGTACACCACTGGTAAACATATACTACTAATTGGCTCTATCCAATAACACCAATCACATTGCTCTTATCCTTTTGGTTCAGGGTTGAGTATGTTTTCTGAAATGTTTTTTTTCACTACAGAACGCAGTCTGCAAATTGTCGAACATACGTACACCCTTGGGTGTCTGTTGTCAGGCGGTCTTGTTCTTGGCTGGATTACGTGACAAATGCGGTTAAAACCTGTTCGACAATTAAATGAATAAAATGTTGCCTATACACTAACCTTTTTCTTCATCTAAGCCATTTAAAGTACATTCATAATTTAAGTATTAATACATAAGCTTATTTTATTTACTTTTTATATACCTGGTCAGGTGTGTGTGTGTGTGTGTGTGTGTGTGTGCATTTGTGCGTCTGTGTGAGCATTAGGTTTATATTACATTGTGGGGACCAAATATCCCACACAATGTGATAAAAACCTGTTATTTTGACATTGTGGGGACCATTTCTCAGGTTCCCACAAAGATCTGTGGATGCAATCAAAAAAGTAAAAATGCCTAAAGGTTTATTTTGTTTAGTTACTTATGGTTAAAGTCAGGGCTGGGTTGGGGTTAAGGTCATCATGTTGGGATTAGAGTTTTCCCCATAGGAATGAATGGAGAGTCCCCACAAAGATATAATTACAAACCTGTGTGTGTGTGTGCGTGTGTGTGTGTGTGTGTGTGTGGTTCAAACACTGCTCCAAGCAAGGTCCTAAACCCCAATTCTCTCTAACAAAACACATGTTGTTTTGAATAAAAGTGTCTGCTAAGATAATGTGAGGTTCAATTTTATCGTCAACCGCTGTGTATGATGTTTGAGTCCCAGTTGTAAGTCGGCAGATAACGGTGTGGTCTTGTCAGTCATCGTGCGTGACGTCTGTTCTTCAGGACGGCACGTTTCTCGTACGGGACAGCTCAAAAAGATCATCCACCCAGCCGTACACCCTCATGGTGCTTTACCAGGACAAAGTCTACAACATCCAGATCCGGTACAACAGTGAGAAGGACGTCTTCCTGCTCGGTACCGGGCTGAAGAACCGCGAGGTAAGCAGGGGGGTGGCTAATCGGCAGAATTACTGTTTTTTTTTATTGTTGGCACACCCCCCCCCCCCCCGGCAAAATTAACTACCGCAGCCCCTAAAAGGTGTGACGTTCCTGGCCTGAAACCCAATCACACTGCAGCGCTGGATAAAGATGACTTGCTTATAAAACCTGTATCTGCAATGCTTAAAATGGACACAAGGGGGAGTGTTAAGTTCATGTCACCTAGCCATAAAGCCAAAACCCTACTGTAATTTTTACCTTTAACTATTAAATCAGTAGTTTGACTTTCTAAATGTTTCATTTACATTGCCCTAGCTCTGGATATGATTATTGGCTAAAAACGAAAACCATTAATGAATTTCTCCTGCAGAACTTCCCCAGGGTGAGAGACATAATTGAATTCCACATGAAAATACCGCTTCTACTCATCGACGCGAAGGACACTGGTTCGGGACCGCAAAAGCAGTGTCTATTAGCGCAGCCGGTACAGTACTGACGACCTCCAGAAAGGACCCAGAAAGGATTACCAAAAACGGGAGCCGACGAGAAGGGAATTCTGGGATGCAGAAACAGTACCGAGTCGCGGTGAAGAGAGCGATCTGAAAATCATGGAAAAAACTGCTGTCCGCCTAACACCTAAATGACTCTGTTGTCATTGTGTTTTACGAATTGTTTTAGTTCCTCTTAATTTCATTTCATATTTAATTTGATTTCAGCTACAGGTAACTAGCATATTTTAGATAACCGTCAGATCTAAGTTATGTGCAAAATATTATATCAGTTTTTTTTTCTAGCCTGCGTTTTGCATTTTAACAATTAAAAGCTCAGGAAGAAATGGATAACATAAAGGGTTATTTCGACGAGAAGGCAGGTCTCGGCTCGGCATTTCGAACAAAAGTGTGTGCTTCGCAATGAGAAGTTTTCATCATCATTTCATTAAAAGTTTCAAGGCTGATTACACGGCAAATGTTGAAAAAGATGAACGCAAACTAATCTGAACAACTGTGAGCTGCGCACTCGGAGTGGCTGCAGAAGCACGCGGTGCCGCGCCTCCCCGCTCGAGGCAACGTGTCCATCTCCGCTCATGTGATCACTCATCATTCTCCTGGCATTTTACTTTTCTAAGTAAAACTATAGCCACGTATGTTTTACCCAGAGCTGCTAAGTTCACCAGCAGTGCGGGTTTACCCCGCTCCAAGTGTAACGGTGTGTTTTGATCCTCATACATGCGTGTTGCTGCACGTCTCCCCCATTTGGCTGCCAGTTCCACACATTTCCACTAATCGCAGGTTTTTGAAAGCATCTTTGTTTCAAAGTAACATTCAGTGTGTGACACGTTGTACTGTAACTGTAGGGTAAAGTATCTCTTTAGATGGTCAGTCTTTCAGCTGCATTTCAAGGTGTGAAACTGTATAGCACATAAAAAAATTTAAATACAAAAAAATATATATATATTATGCCACAAAATAGATCATGTTAATGACTCAGCCTCTCCGTACATTTCTCTGATGACCAAATCCTGTTATTCCTATGAAAAGTAAGTTTACTTTAATAGATATTTAGACATTTGTTCAGCTTGTTATTCTTAGTTTGTTGTAAATGTTATCAGTGTTATGAAGTGGCGAGTCAGTTCGAGGTACCTAAGCAGACCGAACTGCAAACTGGAAATAAATTATAAACTGGAAAGAAATGTACCTGAATATCAATATACTTTTTGAATATCATCTTAAGTAACATTTTTAAATGTCCCCCAGTTTATTTAAACTATAACTGTAAATAATGAATTCTGTAATATATTTGTGCCTTCTTACAATGCTTTTTTTGAAAAGCTAAAGTACAGTAGTCTTACAGTAAAAACAACAATAAAAATATGCTCAATAAAAACGATTTTAAATGATAAAAATGGAATATAAGGGACACAATGAATCAATATGAATAACTGTGAATGATTTGATACATTTTAATGTTTGAAATGGCTGTTTATTATATATATATATATATATATATATAATATATTTTCGAAACATCAATATATTTCTCTTTAATATATAATCTAAATTTTCTGTAAATAAAGCATATAGTAAAATGACAAAAGTGATGTATTCGAAAATATATAATATTAATGGAGATTATGTCGTTCAATACTTAATTGTTTATTTAACTTGCATGAGTATGAGAGAGATCCATTAAAAGATGTAGGCTCACAACGGTCGTGGACGATTGAGCAGAAACACATAACAAACCTCCTAGGAGACTTTCCTCACACCCAGACAGATTCCTTTAAGCCTAGTAAATATAGAATGGGGAAATCCATTGACATATGCAGGGAACCATATCGACCAATCAGAAGAGAAGGGGGAGTTTTCATGTTTCTATAAATTAAGCAGGTGAGACAGGTGGCCGCTGTGATGTCCCTGACAATCCTGCATGGGTACGTATAGGCCTGACAGGGAAAAGGGAGACCATCCACGCCTTTAGGAACCTGAAAAGGTGAGGTACACGTTCTTCAAGAGCCTCCAGGGGAAGGAAACGCAGGAGGAAACCAGCCGAGACTGAAGAACGCACCGGAAGGATTTCACGGAACGATGACGTCAGTCGAACCTCAGGTTCAGATGCCAGGGTTCAGTTCCAGTAATGATGGTTACTATACCCTGCCGTCTCAGGGCAGTCCTGAGTGGACTGCTCCGGATCTGGGAGACCTCACCTCCAGCTACACGAATCCCTACCTATGCATCAGTGGTTCTGGAATGAATGGAACTTCTGGCCCCCAGGCAGGCACTGCCATAGACGGCCCGATGTACAGCATGCAGGGGTCCTACTCATCCATGGCTGAAGCTGGGGTTTTGGCAGCTGCAGAAGCAGGCTGGATAAGAGTGCCCCTGCAGGGGAACCGGATAAATCTGGGCAGGCCCCCCTACTCCTACTCTGCTCTGATCGCTATGGCGATTCACCGGGCACCCCAGCGACGCCTCACCCTCAGCCAGATCTACCAGTATGTGGCAGATAATTTCCCCTTCTACAGCAAGGGCAAGACGGGTTGGCAGAACTCAATCCGACACAACCTCTCGCTGAACGACTGCTTCAAGAAGGTGCCACGGGATGTGAATGACCCAGGTGAGAAAGAACGTCAATATTGCACTTCAGTTATTTATCCAAAGCAACTTACAGTTGGGGTTATAATTCATATGTGCTGTATGAGATTTGAACCCACAACATCTGCATTGTTAGCACAACACTGTACTGTTTGAGCTAGAGGCAATACATTACCTTTTATATCTGCATTTATAAATAGTACATAGGAAAATGAGTTTTAGCTTATCCATGTAGAATTTGATTGTTTCTGTAATGATGTGTGACAGAACATGGTAAAAACTGCAGAATCTTCAAGCCCGAAATGTTCATTTTCTTGATGGTGTACCTAATGAAATGGTCCCTTAACACAGGGTTCCCCAATCCGGTCCTCAGGGACCCACAGCCGGTCCACATTTTTGCTCCCTACCAGGAGCGGGGAGGGAGCAAAAACGTGGATTGTCTGTCAGTCCCCAAGGACCGGATTGAGAAACACCCCCATAATGGGGCCTCTCTCTCCTTGTAGGTAAGGGAAACTACTGGATCCTTGACCCCAATTGTGAGAAGATGTTGGACAATGGCAACTTCCGCCGCAAGAGGAAGAAAAAGTCTGACCCTAAGGCGGATGAGGCGGCACTCGACGTCTCGAGAATCCAGACGGGTGGGTGCGGTACCTCCCGGCTCCCCGCGTGGAGCTCTCCCTGCCTGAGCGACTTCCTGTCAGAGATGTCTGGGATAGCGGGCTCGCTTGAGGAGGGTGGCCACGTGCCGGCCCACGGCTACGGCTCCCACTGGCCTGCCCCCCCGCCTCCAGCACCCATCTCAATCGTGCCACCCAATCAGCTCTGTTGCTTTAACACCGGACTAAGCTCTGCCCTCTACCACCAGGATGGCACTGAAGTCTAATAAGGCCATATGGGGACTGAGCATCACCTACTCAAAGAACCTCTGCCATTCATCCCCCACTGTGGCATCTTCACTACCTGCCAGGGAGCTGGGTGGTCCCATTCGTACAAAACTCAGAGGCCCTCAAAAGATGACTTCCGCTGACCTTTCACCCAGAGGTCACATGATATAAACCTGTCACATGATTACCTTCTGAAAAATTAGTTTTGCGCATCTTTTCATACTTGCTGTTAAACTACGAGCAAAGAACAATGCTCTGCTGTTGGGGTCTGTCTTGCCTATTAATGGATCCCGATCCCTTCTCTGTATGATTCTTGGTGATTCTGAGAAGCTCGTCTCCTGATTGTCCCTCAGAGTCAAATGCAAAGACTCTTCAGTCATGCAGAGAGAAGAACATCGTCTATGGTCAAACCTAACCCTAACCCTAACCCTAATCATAACCCTAACCGCTATCCCTAACCCCAACACTAACCATAACCCTAACCCTAACTGCTATCCCTAACCCTAACACTAACCATAACCCTAACCCTAAATGCTAACCCTAACCAATGCTAACCATAACCATGTGCAGGTATTTCCGCTGTTTTTATGAGGGAAGGGGAGCTTGGCTTTTGAGAATTAATATGAAACATATGAATGTCACAAAAGCTTCCTGTCCTATTTATTATTAAAAATCAGTCATTTTCTTGTTCATATTTTCAGCCAGTGCATTAGCCATTGCTAATCAAATGCCACACAATGTTACGTTTCTGCAAAGATGTGCATCCCTGTGACATCAGCGCTCTCTGTAATCCCAGCCCAAGACACTGTGACGTCAGTGAAATAAACACTTAAATAAAAAGCGAGATAACGGTCAGGCGTGTGACAAGAAGTGACGTTAACTCTGCAAACCGTGGTTACACACACCCGCGGGCCCTCAGGGTGCGGTCATGTGATCAGGTGGTGTCCGTCAGAGTTAATGGTCTGTGTAGAAATTACTAGCCCGAGATCGAATGAGAGAGAGAAAAAAACATTAAAGAACCGTCTAGATAACGACAGGTTTGACTATAAAAAAAAGTGCCATGAAGGGAAAAACATTCCCCCCCCCTTTGCCTGCGTTCTTTATTTTTTGTTTTGGGGAGATCAGTCTCTCAGTTCTAAATATAGGCGTAATATGATGGGTTTTCACAGTGCGATTTTAAGGCTGACAAAGAAGAAGTGGCAACAACATAGCTACAGAGGTAACTTCTCCGGCTGTCATCCGGCGAGAAAAGGGGGAATTAAACACAAACACAAACGCGCATTCCCTACGGACACCCAGTGCATGCTCGTTGACACAACATCTCGTATCTATCCTGGACAAAATGCAACACTCTCCTGAGATGCATCTGGTGCTAAATGTTGGAGTGCGTCGCCCGTTTTTCACGCGATTTGTACGTCGCCTCCTGTGCCAGTAAACGCGGCTTCGGCTGATGGAGGCAGATACCAGCCGCCCGATGCGGGGAACCCCACAGATGTCGCCCACGCCTCACTTCACCTCGTCATGAAACTGCAGGAGGAAGCAGTCAGCTTCTTAAAGGCAAAGTGTACTCATCTGTTCAAATGTTCTAACATCATCCCTTCATTTATCCGGAGGTGCAGCGACAGGACAGGCAGGGCAGGCAATGGCCTAGGGCCCCCCGAGCTGGGAGGGGGCCAATTACATGATACTTTGCAACGACAAATCTGTTTTATTTGTGTATTCTGTTTTTTTAGAAAAGGTAAAAATACAGGTCTTGTGTTTATTAAAATTCTCTTTGTTAATATTATTAATTTACTCTTAATAAAATAAAGGTACTAAATTTTACCAGGCCTGGGGAGGGAGAGTTGGAGGGCTCCCCCGAGTGCCTATAATTGCCTCTGCATCTATCTATCCATTTTTCGTAAGGACCGCCAGTACATTGTAGGGCATGTTTCAATATCTAGTTTGTGGAAAATGTAGATATTTTTTCCAGAGTGAAAAAGAGTTTTACTGTTTTGAGATGCGCTGTTATTATGTGAAAATAAAGGCGACAGTGAATCTGTCTCAGACACGTTTGTATTTCTTTTATTTGTCAGAGCAATTTGTCCAACGCGACATACTATTGAGGCAAATAGCACATTATAAACATACGCGCCACTGAGGAGCGGATTAGGCCGCAGTGCGGCTAGACGGGGCATCCAGTAGGACCCCCAGGTACTGGTGTAAGCAGGACTGGAGCAAACATGGAGATCGTTTGCCAGTCAGCGTGCGAGCAGTTTTTCCTGGACGGCAGTTAGGGGAATGAAGAAAAATATGTTTCGTACAGAAAGAAAGGTGGAAGTGGACACAAAGACGGGGGGGGTTTGGGTACTCCACAAGCATGAAATGTGGTGAGTGATGCCAGGAAGATAACATAGGGGGCGCCATTGCCCCCTCACCCTCACATCACGCTCGGAGAGACCCGACGTTGTGTCCTGGCAAGTCTTCTGGGAGCAGAATGCGGGGGCGAGGATAAGATCAATGGTCTACCCCCATGACCCTTTACCTGGAGACCTGAGGGGCCGTCACCGGGGTGATGTGGGACATGGTGACAGGCCGGGGGCGGGGTGAGGGGGGCAGGGGGTGGTGTTTCCATCCAGGTGTCCCGGTTGTCGAACCGACGCAGGGATCAGGTTTCTCCTGCATTAACGACCGATACCAGGCCGATCATCCGTCATGAACGCGGTACCTAAAAGTGTCTCGCCATCCGGCAATTTCACCTTGAACGGTGTGACGGGGACAGAAACGGGGCCTTTGGACTCCCACTCGCTATTCACATTAACCAGCATGGAGCCAAACTGGTGCCTCCACGTACTGGGGAGTATGAGGGACTGAGGGGGGTCGAATAGGAAAATTTCAACTTGTCCACCACGCATGTAACTTCACTGAGAGTGACTGAGGCCGGCAGGGAGGTGGGATGTGAGGTCGGAGATCATGCCGCTCATCTCGCCTGAGTGATGTCACTGTCTGTACGATGACATCAGGCACCTGTGCACAGTTTTGGGGAGCAACTGGTTACATGTGACAGTGTCACGTAAATAAATTACAAAATAAATATAATTGTAATATAGTACAGTTACTGAGAAAAAAATATCCCATTTTAATAATATTGATATTAAATTACAGTTACTAATCAAAGTGTTGGTGTTTACAAAGGGGTTAGTATTTCAGCAGTATTTCACTTCATTGCTTGTTCCTACAGTAGTTCACAAAGGTTTACATAATTAACAGATATAGTAACAAATACAGTAACTGCTTGAGATAAAACATGCGTCACGATTCATTAATGATCAATTAACATGAGATCAGTATGTAACTCAGACTTAGTTTGTGATTAATTAATACATAAGCAATAGCATAATACTATATTATTTGTGCCCCCTCAAGTGTTACCATTGCAGTTTAAGAGGATAACCTTCCCAATGCTGCCTGTAAATGTGGAATGACGCCACCCCCCCACATTGCCTATTGAAAGGTCATAACCACTCCCAACAGGAACAAGGAAAAATGTACCCAATTTGGAGTCCAGGCTAATCTACCAGAATCATACCACCCCCAAGTGCCACGGTACCGCAGTTATTGCTTCAGTTTTAATGTCCACCCACTCGCAACCATAAATCACGCTGAGCTGCCTGTCCACCGGTGCTTCACACCCATGCTAACTGCTAACCAGGTGTTAATGGCACAAAAGAAACGCAGTTCTGCAGTGTTCCCGGTTCTCGCAGAGCATTTCAGGAACAAATGTCTGTGCCTTGGCCTGGTGCTGCGCAATCTCACGTAATCAATCCAATATCACTATCGGGGAATTCACCGAAAAGAAATCTGGTCAGTAGGTCATGTAGGTCGTTTTATGAATACGCAGAGATGAAAAGAGGCTGTTTTTTAAGTTATAAAGCTTAATTGCTTATCTTGGATTTGTGACATGCCCTTGGTGTAAAACCTGCTTTCAGGGAAGATTTAAGTATTTAAGTATATCCTGAAACACCACACCCACTGTTTCTAGATAAATCCAGAAACTTCTGTGACTACTCTCCCATGTTTTCCTGCACGGACAGCGTTCTCAACCGAGTAGAGGTACAATATTTATAGACGATAACCATCACAGCCACCTCTAACCATAGCGGTACAGGCTAGGCCAATGACCACTCCTAACTGGAAATGCCTTATACCTAATTATAATGGCAGTTGATGAAAACATAATCAAAATGTACATTTTATAGCCAAAAAGGAAACAGAAAATACATAACGGTGGCTTCAAGGATTTACCACTAATTTACATGATCAGATTTGACTTTCAGTTTTAGGCAAAACATGGAAGGTTCTCAAGTACAAACTGTTCAGACAGAGCGGAGTTTATTTAACTGTCAAACACCTGAGCAAGCCTTTACAGGCCCCGCAAAGGATATCCAGAACGTTCTCTTTTAAGCCATGCATCACCCACTCGCCATCTCACATCAGCGATGCACATGTAAATGTAGTGACTCATATGTTCATATATTTACTATATAGTGCAATACAGGTGGAAATAAAATGACACTTTATTTGCCGTGTGAACAAGTGAGTGAAGGTGTATTGGAATTATTTAGTATAATCCTAGTTTTTTGCAAGTAGGCCATCCCTAGAGGATTTTTTCTCCCTACTTGGGTGTTTTTGGTTCCTCTCCTCCATTTTTTTTCTCTTTCTTTCTTTCTTCCTTTCTCTCTCTTTCTTTATCCTCCTTTTCCCCTAATTTTTGTTACTATTCTGCTTTAATGATGTTCTGCACCCATGTAAAGCACCTTGGGGAGACCCTGTTGTGAAAGGCTCTATATAAGAATAAATTGAATGGAATTGAATTGAGCCCCATCTTGCTCTCCTTTAACACACACAAACAGATGAGGATGCAGCTTGGGGCCTGAGCACAAGGTCTGGCCATTTATACCTGCATTTTTCAGGGGGTTAAGGGTCTTGCTCAAGAGCCCAACAGGGAAAAAAATAGTGTTTGAGTCTATTTTTACATTTTTATGATGGATCACATTGGACAAGGTGTCAGAAAAAATTATGAAATACAGAGGCTAAAAATGTCATTTGACTGTGAAAGTGAACCGAGTTCCAAAAACTATTCCGAGTTCTTGCCGTTCGCATCTCCCACATCTCTCGTCATTCATCAGTCATCAGGGTCTCCTGTATGTCTCCAGGCTGCCAATTATTGCTCAACACAATGTGATTAAAATCAATAAATCTCGGGCTACACCTGCACCTTCGTGCGGTGCACACGCACGCCCACGCACGCCCACGCACGCCCACGCACGCCCACACACCTGTCCTGACACTTCAACTGCACTGTGGAGCGGAGATCCGGGGGTGGCGGGAATGAGAGAGAGAGAGAGAGAGAGAGTGTGAGGGGTCTTGGAAAAAGTGGAAAATATGGAAGAGTGGAGAAATGAAGATTCCCTTTGTATCCAGCCACGTTAACCTTCATGAAGTCACCTTACATGGGAAGACAAGTGAAAGTCACATGACTAATGGTGCGCAATAGTCTGGAAAATGTGGTTCTGCTAGACAAATGTATGCTTAAGTTGAACCACTGAAAATTTGCTACAGCTTTTAAGTATGTATATAATTCGATAGACAGTAGTGTGGGAAAGTCTTAGGCAGTCAAAGAAAATGAAGGTGTAAATCAATGTTAGCTGAACGTATCCTAACCTTTCCTAAAGTCATCCAAGTGTTTACAGCGACCACCCAGTTCACACACGTAATTGTTGACTTGACCATTAGCGCGTCTTGTCTGGCTAATCAGCACGTATTGAATTATTTGACAAACTAAGCTAAATTAATCAAGCTGGTGGAGAAATTTAGCAAATACATGGAACGACTGGGAGGTTTGGGAACTGAAGCTGTGTTCATCTAGTCGTCCAGCAAGATATCGGTGAATTTTCGGAGAACATACCTGTGGTTTATTTATCGTAATACCGCAAAATAAATCCTCCTCATCTTTATTAATCTCAGTCATACATATATAAAAACACTGCATATACGTGTGTGTGTGTGTGTGTGTGTGTGCGACCCAGATAGATAGCCGTAAACATTTATGTATGCATGTTTTATAAAATTAACTAAATAAATAAATTTAAATAAATGTGACAGCACATATTTCTGGATATGATCAGACCATTTAGACCACGGGTGTCAAACTCCAGTCCTGGGGGGCTGGAGCCCTGCACATTTTTGTGTTTACCCTCATTTAACACACCTTATCCAACTCCTTGTGCTAATTACCACACAGCTCTTGAGCTGAATCATTTGTGGTGGAACAGGGAGAGAGCTAAGCTACACAGGGCTCCGGCCCCCCAGGACTGCAGTTTGACACCCCTGATTTAGACGAAAGGACCAGGTTGGGAAAAACTTTGCATGTGCCCTATGCCAGTCCAACCCCCCCCCACAAGATCTTAACTACAACTCAGCTTGGAGTTCTCAAAAAGAGTGCTTTTTAAATGTCTTGCCTCAAAGAAGAAGAGAGAAAAGGTGGGGGGGGGGGCGGGGATAAAACAGGGGAGCTGAAGGATTTGGGGAGTGCAAGAAGAACAAGACTGAGGGGGGGGGCATCAAAGTGGCATCACCCCCCCAGGCTTCCCTGGCTTGTATTCCAAGTGCCATAATCACTCATATCTCCTTTAACCAAACCACCGGCCGACGCATCTGTCCGCGTCCCTCCGCCAGACAGACCGGCGAAGCCGTTCAGCGGCGGCCGCTGGCACGCGGCGTTCAGCCTGAGCAAACGTTCAGGGAAAGGAGGAGCGGAAAAAGGAAAGGAAGCAGGAGCCGCCCCGAAGCCGCACTTCACCTGCCGACCATTGATGTTTGGCTGTCAGATGAAAGAGAGGATGGTGTGGAGTGTGACTGACACAGCGAAAACCGCGGGGCGTTACCCCAGTAACCATATTTATTATCTGTATTTAAATGTATGAGTTACTTCATTATTATCTACTGCTGAAATAGTTTCAGTGAAAAATATTTCACTCCACTTAACCATATTTTTGTGTAGAAAGACGATATTGTTGTCCGTAGCTCCTCTGAGCTTTTCTGTGAAACTGAATTCTCCAGCTCTTCAGGGCTGATATTCATAATAATAATAATAATTATGATTATTATTATTTCTCCTCAGCCATCTAGGCCATCTATAAATTAAATAAATTAATCGATGACGACAGAATGTGAAATGTACTTTATTAATGCACTTAAAGTAATTAAATGTGCAAAAAGAAATGGAATGAATTCATGTTTCTTTTCCGTTTCAAATCTAAGCAACGTTTACACATTTGAAAAATATGAAATGCTGGCGCGGATTTTACATTTACTGGTAACATGGAGCACAGACACGGTCAGAGTGATAAGATAACAAAAAAACCAAACCAACAGGCCATGATAACACAGCACCTGATACACGCACCGCACTGGTTACTAAAACACCACACTGCTTACTAAAACAACGCACTGGTTACTAAAACACTGCAGTGTTTATTGAAATCAGACAGAAACAGGCTGCAGGGCCAGTGAGGCGGGGCTAATTTGCATAGGGCCCCCCCCACACCACAGTGCTCTGTGTGGTGTGTAAACAGCACAATCTGCCAGCCACGTGTCAAGGGTACATGGAACAGTCACATGACCACCCCCTGTATGGGGGCCCCTGCATATTCAGGGGCCCCTGCAGGACCGTCGAATGGGCATAAATGCCCCGTCAGTTGCAGGGGACCCAGCACTTTACAGGGACCCCTGAATATGAAAAATGATGGGTAAGGGTTTACATTAACTGCACCTTCATAATGCTTTTATATTACATTCATGAAACGTTCAGTGCACCTTCATAATGTATTTATTAAGTATTCATAAAACATTCATAAACATCGTGTATGTATACCTCAACATCCTAACATCCCTCAACAGCTGTAATATACATTAATAACAAACATTATAACTGTATAATCATGTAATGATTGTTACATGATGTTTGTTACATATGTTTGTTATATGATTATAACCCTAACCCTGACCAGCGGCCTCCCAGCCCCATACACAGTAAACGGTGATGCACTGTGAGCTCTGACACCTTTATTATTACTGTTGTTTCCAGCAATTTGTGCTACAGTAGCTCTCCTGTGGGTTCGGACCGCACCGGCAAGCCATCACTCCACACACACACACAGGTGACTTTGTAATGCATGTAATCCATGCTATTCACCTCACCTCTCAGTGGTTTTAAATGTTATGGCCAGTTGGCCTACATGAATAAGACATCCAGTAAACTGGAGAACTGAAGGAGTTTCAAACCCGAGAGAAAGATACTTATTTTATATGTCAGCGTTGTGTAAAAAAAAAAAAAAGCCGCAGGTTGAGTTCTGATTGCGCGCGAGGAAATGAGAAAACGCACAACTTCCGTTTTGACTCACTGGCAAAATTTACCTAGTAAAACTACCGATGTGTAAAAATATCGCCATGCTGAGGCCTGCTACTGCTGTACAGGACTTGCCAGAAAAGAGGAAGGAGTAGCTGAAGGCCTGAAGCGACGTCGTTCATTCCGGGAAACCCCTTGAATACCGGGCATCCACAGAAGCAATTACTGACAAACAATTAACTGCATCATGCATCGCGAGTTAACATATTTGACAGAGTCAGAGAGAGAGAGAGAGAGAGAGAGAGAGAGAGAGAGAGAGAGAGAGAGAGAGAGAGAGAGAGAAAAAAGTAGAAATACGGCTTTCAATGGGAGCAGCTTGCGTCAAACTGGATTCACGTACCTGAGTCATTGCTGCCCTCTCGTGGTATGAAACAAGATCCCGAAAGGCGCCTTTAAATAGCGGAGTTTGGCAAATGCCGACGAATATTTAACTAACAACTTCCGGTTATGATGAACAGCCTAAGTAAATATTTATTACTAGCTGGAGGTAATATAGAAATATAGTAATACAAACATAAAATTATCTTTTTCTAAGTGCAGGAGAAATCAGATTTTGAGTGTATAACTTTTGTGCGGCTGATATTAAATGTTTTTAAAGCGGACTCAAGTGCTTAAACATACGTCAGGGCCACAAATAAGTACTATCAAATCTATAATCCATTAATCTAAATATAACGTGCATTTTACTGACAAGAGTAGTTTTGCGCCGAGTGCATCCATAATTAATAATGTATATATAAATCTGTCAATAGGTACGCGGATGATGTATCGTGTTTTTGCGCCCGGCCCTACGCGATTTAGTTGCTAGAAAAAGCCTTGGAACGATTGTACGGAACAACACGAACTGAGCCTTAGTGATCACGGGTCATATATCCTGAACTAGTGAAGTTCTGACATTTGAGTCGATTAACTATATTTAGTATTACTTGTTACTCAAATACCCGGTAACCGATTTATGTCGTGCTGTAACAAAGTACTCGTGCATGTGACTTCGATGCATTGCCGACGTGAAGCACGTTTATTCTAGCAGAGGGAAAACACCGCATTCACTGACTGTTTATTAAGGAGAACCGCCCAGATCGAGTGCCCCCAGGTCCGTCGCTGGCGTGTGTTAGCGTAGCATCGGACCCATTTGTTTTACCCCTTTACATCAAAGGCGCACACAAAGCACGAGGAAAACATCATTACGTTTTTATTTTCACCAGTGTGCTGTGAGATTTTTATTTTTACAGAACCTCGCACCAAAATTGTATCCTTTGTTCTCCCAAAACAAGCAGGGACTCGTCAAACTCCATCAGCAAAGGCAAAAGATACAGAAATTACATACATTCAGTCGAAGCCAACCATCGGGAAGTTAATAACTGCAGGGCCCCTTAAACACAAACAAACAGCCGGTTTCCGACAGCGCAGCAAGTAATTACTTGTCACCTGTCAGTGTCCTGGGGTTTGGACAGTCACTTTCAGTTTGAAGCACAAAGTCAAGTCTGTTGCATTCTGTCCTTTTGAGAAGTAAAAAAAAAAACAGCAAACTGAAATATAACCTGAAACATCATCCAGAGTGAGAATTGTTTCCCAGAAGGGTATTAAACTGGTTAGCGTATATAAAAAAAAAAAAAAAACTTCCAAAACTGGCAAAGTTACTAACAACATGCAAATATCAGGCTTGGTAATGTCACAATTTAAATAATAAACTTCACTGCGATCAATATATTCTAAAAATTACAGATAGGGATTCAATACTGAAAGGACGGTATGAAAGGTCCGAAATTCAAACGAGAACAATCCGAGTGAACAATCCTACATTTCAAGGCACTCTATGGATAGTGTGGATTTAATACCTAAAACAGAAGCGCCTTCAGCTAGCAAAGATGTATTAGGAAACTAGGATAAACACACTGAATAGGCCCCCTTGTCCCTCTTAACTGGAAATACGTATCCTGCCCCCAGTTCGCCCTCCACCACATTCTGAAAGCCTGCTTCACTAAGACACCTCCATGTCAACACACTCTAGTCCTCCTGCAGCGAACCGGGACCCCTTGCCCGCACCTCAGAGCGCCTCGAACAAACATATCCCTCCGCCACCGGGGGCCTAATAACCGAGCAGGTGTGTTTTACATTAGAATCAGTACCCTAACCCTCCACAAGTCCTTCAAAGGTTCTAAGGGTTCCTCATAAGCATTGAAAAGACACTTCAAATAAATAACGTTCATTAAACTGCACAAAATAAAGTTACGAAATATAGAACACAAAGAAACACATGAATTTTAAATACTAAATTAGTTAAATATTAAACAGTCAAGTCAATGGCGACAAAAACCAGTAAAAACGATGGCAGGTTTGAGCTTCAGTCTGTAGGCCGGGCCAGCCAATGAGAATCAGCACGTGATGGATCACTGCTCCTGCGTGTGCAAGGCGGTGCCCACCAGGGCATGCCGGATGGTGCGGCCGTGCAGCTTGTAACCGTCCAGTCTGACCACGGCCACAATGCCTGGCTGGACGCCTTCAGCCGGCACGTGGCACACGATCTCATGGTCGTAGGGGTCGTACTGACCCCCCACCGGGGTCATCTTCTCCAGGCCGTGTTTGGTGAAGACGCCCTGCAGGCAGCTCTGGATCTCGTTCAGCCTCAGCGACACCCCCTCCTCGCCCTCGAACTCGACCGCCGTCCGCTCCAGGAGGTCAGCGACCTCCACCAGGTCCCGGCAGAAGCTCTGGATGCCTTCGCGGGTCAGGGGGTGAGAGAGTGTGAGGCCCGTGCACTGGCTCGGTTAAATCACAGGATGTGTAGAGAAGGTGCCGTACTCACCAAACAGCTTGGCATCCTCCACAAACTTCTGCGTCTTCTTTCGTACCGTGTCGCAGTCAGCCAAAGCTTTTTTATATTTTTCCTGCCAAAACATCGTTTCAAGTCTGCTTGACGGAAATGCATTAAACAAAACATCCTACTCGTAATTTTAGAAATAAACGAACAGCAAAAACAGCTTTAATGTTGGGGGTGTTCAGCCCATCCAGGAGATGCTCTTACAGTCAGATCCTGCACTTGTTCCTCCAGCTTGCTGGCCTGCATCTCCAATGTCCTCACGTTGGTGACCGAGTGCCTTTGGTCCTCCCGGTTGTCGTTGTCATGGCAGAAGTTTCCAGAGCTGCACTGCTCCGCGGCTTTGCTAGATGGACGAACCAGGACCCTGGAAAGCAAACAACTGATATAAAAAGACAAATTTACACATCCTGCCATATAGGGGTTGCAAAATTCTGGGAATATTCCCATTAATTCCCACATATTCTTGTTTATTCCCATGCAACTTGGAATATTTCCAAAATTCTCCATCTTAACTTCCCCAGGAATGGGAAATTGATGGAAAATTTCTGGAAAGTTTGCAACCTTACTGCCATGTTTAAACTAAGTTGCTATGCTGAACAATATAAATCTACACTGTACTAGCCATTTACCACCAAGTTCTCATAATTTAGTGTTATTACACACTTTTTCCCTTGTAAACTGAATCTGTGTACCACACACAAATAGCAATAAATACAGCAAGGATTTTCATAGTCTGCTACTGAAAACGCCTTTGCGGGTGTCGATTCCAGGCCACCATGCCCTCTGCCACACAGGCTGCTTTCTATATGTGTTAGAGGTCACACATGTGCAGAAGATCGTCTCACGACAAAGCCACTTTCTACTGCAGCAAAGCTGCCTCACTCAGACTCAATCCCCGATCGAAATCCTGAAAGAACTTTTATTTAGAGGCCTCCATGAAATCTATGACTCATTTTTAAATTCCACAAAAAAAAAAAAAAAGACTACAAAAATTCTCCTGGAAGTACGTGCATCTCCTGGATGCGATGCCAAGTCCACCACAGGGCACATCAATGCAAACACAGTCGTGCATTCTGGGTAATTTAAAGATACCATTGAGCCTAACGACATGTCTTTGGACTGCGGGAGGAAATTGGAGCGGCCAAAAGAAACCCACAGGACATGGGGAGAACACGGAACTCCATACATACCCATATGTGCACACGCACGCACACACACACACACACACACACACACACACACACACACACACACACACACACACACACACACCAGGAGTGGGATCCAACCCCCAATGGCGTGATCCACAGTGCCGGCCACACCTGAATACAGTCAGATGCAAACAAACAAGAGCAACACTAAGAAAACCGAAACGAAAGAGACATTTAGAAGTACTGCTGAATTAAAAGGCGGTTCCAAACTAGTCTGTCCCCTACGCTCAGCGGAACCAATTTGACTTCTATATAATTTTCCGATTCACGTGAAAGCCAGGTATGGAAGCGTGCAATATCAAGGGCAGTGGTCTGATAGAATTTCAAAATGACAGTTTCATACTGACAAGTACCACTGGAGTAACAGTTTCTCAAATAAGAGTTTCAAGGAGAAGTGTACTCAGTTCTTGGTATCGCAGTATTGAAGAGGATCAAGTCCTGAGCACAATGTCTGGACGGCCTCGCTGAGCGTTCAAGGCCGAATACCATCATTAAGGGTTTATTGACAGTTAAATATCTTTGGGAGACGGTAAGAGAACCACAAGCCTTCGCCGACTGCCTTGCTCAACATTGGTAAAATTGACACTAGTAACCTTGAAACTGTGCTGCGAGCAGAAAAAAACCGGCAAACAAATCAGCGATAACGCGGATTGAAAGTCTTGTGTCAGGATTGTGTACTTTTTCAAGGAGATCCAAATATGCCACACTAATGGTGCAAATCAGGAACAAACCGCGGGGAAAAAAACAGCTGGAAGAGGAACACACAGAACCAACAGGGCAAGCAGCACTGAGATCTCTCAGCGAGATTATCACCCGATTATCTAAACAACAGATTGGAAGGAAAATTACACTGCAATTACAGAAAGATGCTGATGGCTTGCAAGTGCAGTGAGGCATAAGGCTCCACGGGGACATTTCTAAAAAGGGTCCAAGCCCAGTTTGTTTAGGATTTCGTGCTGTGAAGGATAAGAAGTTTCATCAGAAGGCAAAGATGCAAAAGTTCAGCAATGTGGCGAACCGCAAGTGTATCACAGGCCCTACTTAACCTGACTTCACAATGCATCTTGGGCAATCAGATCGCAAGTGGACCGCGCTAAAAATAAATGTAAAACGACCACAAAGACACTTTCAGTGATCCAATCACTTAAACCACTCGCCAAAGTGATTTCGGACGCCTTTGACCACATACCTTTTGTAGTATAAGCGGTAATGTGTCCCCGACAAAAGCTTCACAATGACTGCGCGAAGCAGCAACTAAATCTGATCACAAGTGGTCAACTGTAAACCTTGTATGTATGCATTGTAAACATGTGTAAACGGCCACGTGTCTCCGCCGTCTGCTTGTGATCCGATCGGCCAAGACGCTTTTTAAAACGAAGTCTTAACAACGCCACTGAGTTTCTAATGATGAAACTCAGTCAATAAAGACAAAAGGTGTACAAAAAAATGTCCCTGTAAACGATAATTTTCTGAACGCACTTTAGGCACCGAGTATTCTGCATTACGTGCGAAGATGATAAATTATTAAGAAGGTAATGAAAATAAGATGCAACAGTATTGCACTTGCAAACCCACTGACATCAACACACAGTGGGTGTGTGGGCATGCACAGCTCTCCAGTTAACGGACTCAGTTCAACGGTGCAAAACCAGGGTTGCCAACTTTGGTCAGCTGGCTGACGTGAGATATTCAATTCGAGACAAGTCTACGCACACATACACACGGCAACTGCAGTTTTATTACCTTGTAAATAGTCGATAGTCTGTAGGGTTTGCGAACTACCCCAACTAGCTAATTTTGGCTTTATAATGGAATAATATACACTTGCTGTAAGATTTCCTGCGTGAGCGTCTGGAAGCGTGATTGTCACGCCAGATGCGCGAGAGCTGGCAACCCTGTGCAAAATATCATCAATGCGAAGAGAGCGTCGCACATTAAATGGCGCAACAATGTAGCCTAATAGCTTCCAGTGGAGGAAAAAAAACAGCCATCGAACAGATACATTAAATGCCAATTAGAAAGCTCGCCGAAATATACGTGTGCCCCCTTTTTTATTAAAACAAAGATGAATTTCATGACAGCGATTAAAACCACGCGGTTTATTACGCTAACTAGCCCCCGCGTGGTTTATCAGGTTAAAGAGATGTGCTGAAAGAAACCGAAACATGGGTAACATTAATCGTCATCCGGCGGTACTGATTAAGGTGAGGCTGCCCTGGGGGTCATTACGAAGTTAACTAGCAGATCAAAACAAAAGGCAACCATGCATGGTTAAGCATACCAGGGCTGACGGTCCCTTAAAGACCGTTAAATAGACAATATAAACTAGTCCTAGCCTCCTATAACCAGTGAGAAGCAGCGGGTTAAAAAAAACCATCGACCCATTTTTTGGTCACAGACTCGGAAATGGAAAAAAAACTAATAAATCACACAGCTAGCTGGCCAACTAGCCAGTCATGCGAACTAGTTTCGGGGTTATGTTACCGAACATAAGTTAAAACCTACTAGTACCGAGGTATCATTAACTAGTGTCGGTTTATTGCTGAATGAGGTGTTAAACTAAACTAGCCAGATGTAACGGCTGGTTAGCTGTCAGGTTAGCTAGCCGCCTGGTTACTGACGGACCGCTGGTTAGCTACCTAGCCGGCTCCCCCTCGCTACATCACCCACGAAAGCCGCCCGCATCCACCTGCTGCCCCCCGGGCCGACGGGCAGTAGTCTCCAGAAGGCGCTCGACGTTTTCCGGGCCAGCAGAACGCAAAACTCCGCCATGGCGGCGAGAAAGAGGCGGTCCGTGAGCCGCCGGGGGCGGGTTGGAGACGGAGGATGGCGCGAGGGGGCGGAGGGAGCGCGTGGGCGGGCATGGTGCGGTCATCCCCGCTGGAGGGCAGGGCTGCCAGCTCTCACGCATCTGGCGTGACACTCCCTCCCGCAAGAAATCTTACGGCAAGTCTATATTTTCCATTATAAACCTAAAATTAGCTACATCCAAAGCATTGGGGTAGTTTGCAAACCATGCAGACCATTTACAAGGCAATAAAACTGTTACATACATGCAAATGTGTGTGCATGTGTGCGCAGACTTGTCTCAAATTGGAAATCTCGCTCCAGCCAGCTGACCAAAGTTGGCAATCCTGCCAATCAAATAAAGACATTTTAACCTTATGACTAGTTTAAGCTGGTGGAATACAGGCTTGCGTTTCAGACGTTGTCGTGACCTTCAAGTAACATCTCAGGATTAAGCACCTGCATCACCCAAATTTCCTCTTGCAAACCACACTATGCAGTCTCATACTGATAAAAAACGAACTGACCGACAAAACAAGGTTTTCAATTTCCGGTAAAAAAGTGCACCCATACACAATCCAAACTGGGCCGAACCTGTACCATTTGCCAAGCTAATATTCTAGGTATCCAATTTATTTAGACCAATTTTAGGGAGCATTATATAAAAATATGCTAGAGATTCAGCACAATGTCTAAACAGGATTTGCTGTAGGCATAAATACTCGACAGACCTGTTTTATACGCATTGCCTTTATGAATAGGCCGCTGGAGACCGACACATTTAATTTCTTGATGCTGACACATCCAGAAACCAGCAAGGAAAATGTTTTGTGCAGAATTTATTCATAAAACCGTGGCGAGCCATTGGTTTTCAGGTTTACCGATACACAGATCTTTCTGCAAGTTTTCTTATCAAAAGCAAAAAATAAAATAAAAAATACAGTACAAAACATAAAAACAACATAAATTGTAAATAGAAACGTGTGTAAAAAAGTTAATTCTGAAATCGTATTTCTGTTTGCTGTTTTTTTTTGTCAGTTTACACTGAAGAAATACAACGTGAATTTAACAACATTAAATAAAGTGCAACATTTGTAAATTTCAAAGGTAGATATTTAGATCAGAACCATAAGTAATGTCATTTAGGAACCAGGACAATTTTTACTAAAAATGAACAGAACAAACTTTAGGAGAATTAAATCAAATCCCCTGCCATTTTAGATTGCTGAAGAGCTCGTTCTTTTTTGGTAAGCATACATTTTTACTTACTGCCTTTTGAAACTGCATGCTATCATTCACCAGAGCCCTCATATTTTCAAGTGTCTGCCCTATCGTACTCATGGAAGATTGGCACACTACTATGGTCAGTCATGTCGACACTCAGAAGGAAGCCTGTGATGAGCGTGTTCTGGAATCCGTGTCAGTGCTGCAACGCTCCCGACGCATCGTCTGAATCCCATCCGTACGGCAGATTTCACCCCCCCCCAAATGACAGACACCTTTGAAATCTGCACGTGACTGTCTGGTATACCGGAAGGTTTCATTTCTGCCCATGGGATTAAAAAGATTGGCTTTTAGGCTCAGTTTTATCATGAGAGGCAGGAGAAACAGTCCACACTCAGAACACTCGGAAAGTTCCGTGGGGAGAAACCTGGTCCACCTAGGTTCCTTTCTTCATCTCCCATTCCTGCAGAAAGAAAATTTGAAGGGTTCATAGACTAATCGAGACGTTAAAACTTATTTATAGTTGCAATGTGTTTGGACTCGCAACAAATTAAAAACACTGCCGTTCTGATGAAGTACTATCCACGTGCCGAACCCTTCAGCGTATACCTTGGCTTTTTGCAGGACGTTTCCGCGCGTGGATGCGTATACCGGGAAGGCACTCTTGCGGATTTCGGAGCCCATGCTGACTGGAAGGTCTGCATTACTGTTGGGGCTCTCACTCTTCTTTCTCTCAACCTTGGATCAGAAGATAAACTAAAATATAGATTTACTGCACCTGAAATATACTCCTTCTATCACGTGTATGTTAAATCCTGTGATGCAAAGGATTAGGGTCAGGGTCACATACTGTATACAGTGAATCTTTTATTTATTTAGTGGATAATTAAAACAGAATTTTTATTGTAAACATAACCAGTTTACTACCATAATACTAATTGTATGTATTATTTTTCGGTCTATAGCAAGGTTCCCCAATTCCAGTGCTGAAGGGCCAGAATCCAACACAGTTTGTAGATTGTCCTCATCAAACACAGCTTAACCAGCTAATTACTAAACTGTGTTGCAGACTGGCCTCCAGGACTGGAACTGGGGAACCCTGGTCTACAGTGTACTTGAAGGAATCTAAAAATGGGTAAACTATGGAAGTAGATATCTTCTGAAATCCATAGAGGATTACATCATGTCTCTAGATGGTAGATTTTTGAGCCACAAGGGGGTGTTTGTTGACAGTTTTGCTGCATTTGACAGGAAGGTCTTCAGCGGTTGAGCCTGGCCCTGATGTCGGGTGCCTGACCTGTGGTGTAGACGCCTTGCCGGTGGTCCTGCTCTCCACAGACGCCCCCAGCATGCCTCCTGCCAGAGACTTCTTCAGGTTCTCCTTCACCTCCGTCAGCTTTAACTCTAAGTCCACCCGCTGGCCCTCCTTCTCCCTACAGCACTCCTCAAGCTGGGCTAGACGCGCTTCCAGAAGCTTCTGCGGTCTTCCTGTTTTCATAAATCATCAGGTAACACTTAACTTGGGGCACAAATAATGTAGTAATACACCAGTACTTAATCATTACTTAATGTATTAACCAACCATGACATCTACATGCACATGTCTGTTGTGTTTGTCCTGTTGAATTCAAGTTAGCAAATGGGAATTCGATGTAGACAGACTCGCTCACCTGTGGGACTCTTCAGCTCCTCCCTGACCTCCCTTTTCTCCTTGCGCAGTGAGAGTAGGGTGTTACGGATATTCTCCTTCTCCTTCTCCAGCGCCTCCTCCTCACATCGGTATCTCCGGGCATCCTCCTCCGCTCGCGTCTTCCCGTACTTCCCACAGTGGTTCGTGTCTGACGGCACCGGCGGAAGGACTGTATGACTGGCCACTCACTTGTAGCCTGAGTAACTCAACCAGCTTACAGCAACCGTTACCCTTCGTTGTGAGTCAAACCTTAAAGACGCTGATGTGTAAACACAACACGTGGGAACCTAAACTGCATGCCATTTTATTAAAATGAGAAAGCAATTCCATCTTTTAAGGAGCTAAATTTTTTAGAAAGTATATCTTTGGCCTGTCGGTCAAAATCAGCCAAACACCTGTAATAAGATACTTCATTTGTTGTTTACACGAGGTGCAGGTATTTTTCACACATCCCTTCTTTACTGTCATATGTGAGACACAGACTCACACATGTAGGTGAATGTGACAGCAGTAGAAACAGCATTATGATGAGTCTGCTCAGTATGTGAAACTCCCAGCCCAACGCTTGCAATCAGGCCCTTACTCGAGCCGTGGCTTCTAGTGTCCTGGAGGCTGTTATTTGAGTGTCTGCTGGAATCAGCTGAGAGCAGCTTCCCATGGCCCACTGGCTTGCGGCCCTGTTCCTCAAGCTAAGAGGGGAAAAAGGGTGGGGTGATAGGTGAGGCCGGTTTTGGGACCCGTTTAGCTTAAGCTGTGACACATCGTTCATGGGAGTTTTAGATACACAAGCATGTTCTGAGTCCAGAAGGAAAAATGACTGGTTATCTCTCTGAACCAATCATAATCAAATTGGAGGAGGTGGGTCCAAGCAACTAAAGGGGGCAGGATCAACCAATTAGATACCACCTCCTCTAGTTGCTTGGACCCACCTCCTCCAATTTGATTGGTTATCTTTCTGCATTCAGAACGTAAAACTTCCACACGCTCACACATCACTCACATCATCTGCTGCATGGGACAGAGAGAAAGAGTGAAAATCTGACAGGTTTTCTCATCTCTGCAGATTCATCTAAATGGCAGGAAACCGAGACTAATTATATATATGTAATTAAATAAAAACATTTCTCAATCTAACTGTCAAACCCCACTAGGGTACCCAACACTCCTGAACATAGTTGTGCAAAACCCCAGAAATTCATCCACACTTTAACAGAGGATTTTAAAAATAATTATACGTAAATCGATTTTATGAACATTTTGAAATGATGGAACTTTAAGTAAGAAAGTTAGTTTAAAATGAGACAAATTGAGCACTGGGGAAGGCCTGTGTACGACGTGGATTTACTACAGATCTATGGTCTGGATTAAACATGTGGAAAGTTCTAGGCTTTACTTCTGTATAACTTATGGTGGGAAGTAATTTCAGGGTATTTAAGGCAACTGATACAGCTGACAGACATATCCCTAAATCACCCACTCCACCTGCTGGGAGGACAGGAGGTGATTGTGGCTGTGAGTAGGAAATGCGCACCTGTACTCCCTCATAAGACACCTCATCGTACATTTCCGATCCCACTGAGGTGGAGCTGGTGGAGGTCGCCCAGCTAATGCGTGGAAAACAACAGGGGAACAGTACCGGACTGATTTAGTACACTAGATTCACATATAGTGCATGCATGACCTGACTGATCTAGTACACGAGATTCACATATAGTGCATGCACGACCTGACTGATCTAGTACACTAGATTCACATATAGTGCATGCATGACTTGACTGATCTAGTTCACTAGATTCACATATAGTGCATGCACGACCTGACTGATCTAGTACACTAGATTCACATATAGTGCATGCATGAACTGACTGATCTAGTACACTAGATTCACATATAGTGCATGCATGACCTGACTGATCTAGTACACTACACTAACTATATTGAATCCAGCGCCCTCAACAATGACGACGGGAGTGTGTGGGGGGTGGGGTGGTACACTCACAGAAATGAGCGCCGGGCTGCGTCCCGCACACTGGAGACGGCCTCCAAATCCACGTACTCATAGCGCAGAGCATCTAGGTCGGCGCCGCAGCCGGTCTCGGCCATCAGCAGCCCGAGCCAACGGCCCATGTCCTCGCAGGAGCAGGCCTGCGGGTGCAGGGGGCACAGGGGTCGCAGTCACAGGCTGGCATGGCCACGTGAGGCTGATGCCCACTTGCTAGCTAGTTTCCTGGCTACTCGGCTACTCCGATACACTTTTGCTTCCTGGCTGCTCCTCATGTAAATATTTGAGAACCACCATTTTCCCTTGATTCCTAATGCAGCCTCCCCCCCCCCCCCCCCCAGTGAAATTACATTGTGGGCCGGGGGGTGGGGCGTGGGGGTACAGCCAAAGTACTAGGACCCCTCCAGCTCCAGCATTCATATTAAACCCTTAATAGCTGCCAACTGCAACTGTTTATACGATTTGTTTTTATTCCTATATTATAATTACAAAATCTCAGATATAAATTGATATTAGAGCAATTTTTTTTCCCTGCTGACCATGTGGTCCTGATGGGGCTGGTTGTCATGGTAACATACCTACTCGGGCTTTCATACCTCCAGCGTGATGACCTCTGACCCCCCTCTTAGGATCCGGAAGGCAAAGGGGTGCTTGGGGTCGAGTCCGGGGGCCACTTCGCAGCCACACAGATCCACCGTGACCGGGGGGCCCGGGTCTCCGCAGCCGGACCGGACCTGTAGCGAGCCGGCCCACAGAGAACACCGGCGCTCCTCCCAGCCGCGCTCCGTCAGCACACTCAGGAGACCTGGGGGCGGATGGAGGAGCCGGAGGAGCTACAGCCAGGAGGAAAGCAAAGGAGGCGCACAGGGGAAGGAGGCCGGCCTACTCACCACGCCTGGGATTCTTCTCATCCAGGAGGGGGGCTTGGGGCAGGGGGGCTTTCTTCCTGGGGAAGTTGATAATTCGGGTGATTTTACGCCCCGCCGCTCGACTCATCGTGCCCGTCAGCCCCGACAGAGCACCTCGCTTCGCTTTATCTGTGGGGGGGGGGGGGAAGGAGGGAGGTCCCACCGGTGAGAAATCAATGAAAGGAGCCACATCTGGGGCGGGGGTAGGGTGGGAGGGGCAGGGGACTGGGGTCACTGTGAGAGGAACGTGCCTCCCAGACTCAGGGCATTTTAACATACTGCTTCCAGAGTATAGCTGGGAATGTCTGACGGAAGGGATGCATCATCACTGTTATACTCATCTTTGTCCATATGGTGTAGGCGAATTAATCTGCCACAGGAGTATATACCATGCAGGGTGTGTGTGTGTGTTTGTGTATATATACATACATACGTACATGCAAATAAATAGACATATATAATATATACACACATTGTATGTACAGTACTATGTGTCCAACAATTAATTATGTGTATATATATATATAAAAAAAATCAGTATCAGGATTGTGCTGTTCTCAAACTAATTGTGATTACCCATACTAACGTGATACTTCATAACTAGATAAAATATTTGCATTATTGTTTGGAAGAATTTTTTTCCACTGATGTGAAATTGAGTCAGTGTTGGCCTGAGATACTGAAGTCTGCCGACGTCCCTCTTAACCTTGACCTGAACCGCTCCCAACCTGTTCCTCAGGGACCCCCAGACGGTCCATGGTTTTGTGAGCTGGGAGGGAGCAAAAACGTGGACCGTCATGTGGTCTCTGAGGACTGGGTTGGGAAGCACTGGTTTGAAGGGGGGGGTTCAGATGGACAGTAGAGATATGGACGGCGTACAGAGAGTAGATGAAGGTTGAGCGTTCTCACGGCTGTCCTTGGTGGGGTGGGGGGACGAGCCCCGGGAGTCGGGGGTGTGCTTGTCCGCGGACAGCTTCTGCGGGAGAGAGAGTCAGCAATAAGAACAAGCAGAAGCGAGATTTACGGCTCCGGGGGAGGTGAACATGGTCATGTTCAGCGCAGAGAAGACGAGCACAGACACACAGGATGTGCACAGCACACGCAGACTGGAAATCCCCCTTCATCTGAGACCAACAACCCTTCCTCACCAGAACCTATCCCAAGTATGAACTTGGGAATAAAACTAAATGCATGCATCTGATTTACATTTTAAAATTACTATCTGAAGTCAAAGATCAAAATGTGTGTTAACACTTAGATAGGAGGTCCCTATTTATAAGACAAGCGGTGGCTGGCAGAGGTAGGTACCTCATGTCCAAAGAGCAGAGGTCCAGACCAATATTTGGTTTCAATCAGCCAGTTGAGAACTGTGACAGACTTTTTATACTCAGCTGGTTGGCTGAAACAAAATCTTGGTCTGGACTTGTACTCTCTGGACCTGAATTACCCACCTCTGGCTACGTAGCGATGAAGCAGCCCTCGGTCACAAAGTCACCTGATCCAACTCCATCTTGCGAAGGATCATGGGAGATATGGATCCATCCATCCCATAATTTATGTTTCCTTGACTGCTCACCTCCCTGATCACCTGAGCAGACGTGGAGCACAGAGGAGAAACAGATTTAGCTGAACACGCTGTGTGTTCAGGTCAACGGAGCCCGGAGAGGCGGAAGCGGCGGTGAGGCGGTAGCGGCGGAGCTGTCACCGTGAGCCAGCCTTCAGCCTGCTCCTTGCTCTGCACGGCCAGCACCAGCGCCTCGCCGCCTGGCAGCGAGAACCGCAGCTCGTGCTTCTTACGCCGGCCGTCTTTGGGCACGTAGATGACGTTGCACAGGGTCAGCGGCAGGTCGATGCAGGGGGTGACATCCTTGGAGCTCTTGTAACCCTGCGATCGATGGGGACATGTTCTCATTTAATTCATCAAGCTTTCGGCCCAAATTGATTTACAAGCGAGGATCAGAGATCAGGGTCAGTAAGAGGTTAAGGGTCAAGCACAAGGGCCCGGATGTGACATCACTCAACTAGTCATGGAATTTTCAGTTGTTGATATAAGGCTCTATGTTTTTGTCTGTTTCGTCTGTTTTTGTCTGTTTGTTTCTGTCTATTTTTGTCTATTTGTGTATTTTACAGTCATTTTTATTCTATTCTTATTTATTCTCATCTTGCTAAACTGTTTCAATTTTTCTCTTTCCAATGCATATCGCATCATGAACCAGAAAGCGGCCGTTATAGCATCTCACTGCACAGTGGTACAGGGTGTGATTATGTATGTGATAAATAAAACTTGAAACCCGAACCCATGACCTTCTGATCACAGACATAAAGCCATAACCCAGAGAGCCAGACATCACCCACACATAGGAACATATCTATTTGTATACTGTGGCATGTCGTTTTTCTTTAATACAGACTGTCCCAGACTTACAGTCCAGGTTTTTTTTTTTTTTTTTTTTTTTTTTTTAAGTAAATGTATGTAAAAATAACATTTCTGCAGTGCCATGTTATCTAGTGCATGCCGTGTAATAGTTTGTTGTACTGTATGGCAAAGCAACCATTCCAGTCTCACACACATTTCCCAGTGTTTCTCGCACCTAAAAGTTAGTGGGATTATCCTATTCCGACATACGTCCAATTCAACATACAACTTGGCTGTCGACAAGAAACCCAGACGTAAGTTGGGAACCCAGACGTATATTGTACCCGAGTCTTGTCCTCGGCATGGCTACCTTAAATCTGACAAGTTATCCGGCTATGCGAGCAATCCTGCTTTCTGAAACAGTTCTAGCCAGGTTCATCGTTATCCATTGTTAGTGACATCAGTTGATATCGCATTATGTGGTATTTCGGTCATGCAAACACTTTAGCAACATGTCCACAGGTAGCAGTTGGACAATATTCTGTGTACGACTGACTTAAAGAAATACAAATAAGACATAAGTGCTAATAAACAGTATATAACTACAGCGTTCACTTCTGTTGATGAAGGGCGCAGCCATCTTGAATTCTGAGGTCAGGGTTGCAGAGGTTCCTCCGACTTTCCGATTTGCAATTCCGACTTATGGGGGGCATTCCATTTGAAACTTCTGACAAAGAACTCAGAAATTCTGACTGGGAACGCAGCATTGATTAAGAAAAGGTCTGATTGAATAAGGTAAGCCTGGGACAATGGCAAAATGATGATCACTGGACAATGTACCAATCAGAGGTTAGTGAGGCAGGTTAGCCATCACATGTGTCAGGTCACATGGTCCTAACAGGTCACATGGTCCTAACAGGTCACATGGTCCTAACAGGTCACATGGTCCTAACAGGTCACATGGTCCTAACAGGTCACATGGGGCCACTGTGCAGGCCTCACCAGGAGCCTGTCCTCCCGGATGAGGGTCAGCTGCTTGGTCCACTGGCCGAAGCGCCTCTTCCTCAGCAGGACGGCACAGACGCGATATGGCTTCACCGGGCCCGCTGCCTTTTCTCCCGAGGTCCACCGGTGACTCAGCTGCCGGACTTTGGCCTCGTCCTCGTCTTCGTCGTACGACTCATAAGAGCTGCTCAGGGCGTCCGAGTCGTCGTCTGCACAGACGGGAGCACATACTCCTGAACTTCAGTGCGCCAAGTAAAATGTAGAATTAGAATTAGAATTAAGTGATCAGTGGTCATTGTCAACATAGCACAGCACACAGTGCGCAACAACGAAATGTGACCTCTGCATTTGACCCATATGTGACTTTCGTGACATAGCAGGGGGCAGCTAATTCAGCGCCCGGGGAGCAGTGCTTGGGGACGGTACCTTGCTCAGGGTACCTCAGTGGTGACTTGCTGGTGGGGGATTCGAACCTGCAATCTTTCAATTACAAGTGCGCTACCCGAACCATCAAGCCACCACTGTTCCTGTTTAGTTTTTCCCAGTTTTTTTAAAGTGCAAAACAAAATGCATAAAAAAAGCAACAAATTAAGAAAAGTGAAAGAATTAATAAACCACAAAACATTTCTTGATGCTTTATGTTTTCTCAAAATTGTTTTTTCGGTGTGTTTCCCTAATTTTCTTGTGCATTTTTAAAATTGGTTGTGTTTTGCACTTCAGGGCCACCGTACTTGGTCATAGCCCCTAAGTGACCCACTCTTCCAATGCCAGTCCAGCTTACCAGAACCTTTGTGCAGGCAGTTTATTTGCGTGGGGGGGTAGTTTTCCTCAGCATCTTCATAGTAGCCGTCTTCTACGGAGTTGACAAGACTGGAGCTGCCTATGCAATCAGGGGATTAGAGACTAGGGGTCAGAGGTCAAGAACCCAAAAGCCTGTCCCTCAAATGAAAGGTGCACATGCGAAATATATGTGCATAACACCATGTAGATCCAGGCCTGGCTCTGCCGCTCCAGAGGCCCTAGTCATGTAACAATGCAGTCTACTCACGATTCAGTGTGACAGACCAGAGTTCCCCCATTCGATCCTCAGGGACCCACAGTCAGTCCACATTTTTGCTCCCTCCCAGCCCCCTGCCAGATGGTCCACATTTTTGCTCCCTCCCAGCCCCCTGCCAGACGGTCCACATTTTTGCTCCCTCCCAACCCCCTGCCAGACGGTCCACATTTTTGCTCCCTCCCAACCCCCTGCCAGACGGTCCACATTTTTGCTCCCTCCCAACCCCCTGCCAGACGGTCCACATTTTTGCTCCCTCCCAGCCCCCTGCCAGACGGTCCACATTTTTGCTCCCTCCCAACCCCCTGCCAGACGGTCCACATTTTTGCTCCCTCCCAACCCCTTGCCAGACGGTCCACATTTTTGCTCCCTCCCAGCTCCCAGGAACTGGGAGGGAGCAAAAATGTGGCCTGTCTGTGGGTCTCCGAGGACCGGATTGGGAAACACTGCGACAGACGATTCAGGGCTCACAATTTGACATACTCACAACATATTCAACAAAATAAGACTGAAGAAACCTAAGATGCCACAGGTCTTATTTATTCCTTCTCAGGCATTAACGTTTACAAAAACACTGTTTTCAAACCATTTCTTTTTTCTTGCAGCCTTTTCCTTATTCTACAGACTCCAGTGCAAACATGCAAAAATAGAATATCAAAGCAAAACTGAGATTATGCCAGTTGTGCCCTCTAGTGTTAACATTAATAAATGATTTAATGCCACGCTGCATTGTTACACACCCCCCACCCCACTGATCATTTCACGTTCTCCTATCCTGCTTATAGCCAGCCTTGTATATTATCACCAATCGATCCTGCTGCATCGCTGCTGTCCCCATCGCGGTTTCGATATATCGCGGTGTCGCCATACGAAATTACGTTGGGGATTTTGTAGGAGTTTTTGGGAGATTTGCGAGAGCCACAGACGACACAGAAAAGTTTAGTTACTCATAAACGCCATGTCTTGGATCCGGCCCCTACGTAACTGGCCAGTCTTAGGATAAGAGTTAAATGTGTCTGCACTCACTCCGGGGGGTAATGGTTTGGGGAGCACAGTCTGGACCAATCGGATCAGCTACCTCGTAGTATTCTTCTGGGGGGGCTGTGGTGGGCAGAGGGGGCGGTGAATCCTCTAGACTCTGCAGAATAAGGGAACACACACACGGAAGATCATGGCAGCCCTTATCTGATCTGGGAACAGTACACTGTGCTATCTGAGGCTCAGCCAGCTGGGAATGGCAGCAGTGTTAAGCAGACCTGAAATAAAGCAAAATATTCACAGGACCCAAACAGTCTTTCAGGTTGCTTTGTTTCTCAGTGACAGGGTGCCGCTTACTGATTTCGAGGGGACAGTGCTGTCCCTCTTCTGTTCCTCAGGCTTCTCTGTATTACTGAAATCCTTGAAATCACAGTCTGAAGGATCAGAGATAAGAAGTTAGTGAAGTCACACAACCGTGCTTTTACCTTGACAAAGTCTGCTTCTGCGCTGGATGTTGGTAAATATGAGGGATGTGGCTTCACCAACACGCTGCTGTAGCGACAAGTTGCCGTGACAACAGGTCGCCACAGGTTCCCACCTAGCGAATTATTTTTCAAACGAAATGCACACTCATCCTTACTCACGACCGCTGTCAACTGATGAACTTAAAATGTCTTAAAACGTAACAGGAGTGATCCGGGAGAGATAATCTCCAGACCTGTAAGGACTTCGGGGAACTTGAGAAAGCAGTTATTTGTGGATTCTCAATTTCCTCAATCTCCCGCAAAACCCCGTCAATCCGAGGTGTTTACAGACACCGTTAATAAAGACGCATCATCGTGTGACAGCTCCCACACCCTGCCCCCGAATGACAGAGCCTTTCATTTTCATATTCTCTTTCTCGTGGCTTATTGTCCTGCCAAGAGCTCAAGATATTGATTTCACATTGCCTGAAACTGTAATAAAAATCTACCCTAACTGTTTTCTAAAAACACAGCTCCTCGCAGGAATGGCCGGCATACTTGTTTTCTCACAAAACAACAACTGCAAAAAAGTAAACCGAGACCCAGTGTTTAGCCGCCAAAACCGACCACTTCCTTACCAAAATCTTCAAAGAGGGATTCCACGAATCTCGTGCCGTTCCCCTGGAACGCGGTGTTCATGTATATGCCATCAGCCCCGTTGACTGCAACAGATATCGAAAAGCACTGAATAAACCCAGAGATGTTACTTCTTCAGGCAACAGCAGACACCTCCCTCTCACACACATCAATCACGTCACAGTGGGTACAGCAGGTTGGACACTCCACCAAGCGCCACGGCAGACAGCCCGACCGCCATCTCGCATTCATGCAGACTGTTGTTTTTAACGCTTAATTGCTTTTTGGGCGCTTACACGTTTTAACTATTTATACAGCCGAAGCACTTCAGGTGAAGCTCCCTTCGGGGCACTACCGCAGACGCCCTCCAGGGGGCGACCTTCAGGTTCAAGCCTACAGTACATGCTACTGTATCATTTTTATTGACAGGGAGGCAATGACATGATTATGTTACCCGTCTACTGGAGAAGGGTCTGACAAGGAGGATCTCCACTGTGGGGACAGAAATCACATGACCTCCACATCAGGTCCAGACATCACGCCACTGAACTCATTAGACTGAACCCCTGGACAGGAAGGACCTGGTTTCCTTTACAATGTTGAAGACAGATATTTCTCTTAATATCCTAAGATACAGAGGTGAGAATTTCACATCAAAATAGCCAATTTAAAATAGACTATGAACGGGCAGTTCCCATAGATTTAAATGAGATTAACATCTGGTTCCGCTGTTGCACTGATCTCTCTGAAATAGCGAATATGTATCTTAATAGTTATACTAACGTCAGATCCAGTGTTATTGAGGTCGTGTGATTTTGAGCCTCCTAGTAGAGATAGAGGACCACCGCCTCCTGAGCTACTGTGGTTCTGTAGCTTCTCTGGAGACCGGAGAGGACCACATGATCCAGAGAGCGGCAGAATCCGCCACGGACGCTTGGAGGAGGTGCCGCCAAGTCCTCCCACCTGAAGGTGGCAGCCGTCTGAGCAGGTGGATGACGGCCGCCTTCTTCTCCGCCGTGGCCGGACTTAGGGTCTCCTGGTCCAGCAGCTTCAGCAAGACGTTCAGCTCCGTCACCAGGTGCTCCATCACTGTAAGCAACCAACGGTCAGAAGAAACCAAGAACACAGAAGCACATTCCTCTTGACAATCCTTTCTGTGGCCAGTCCTTAGCGAGAGTTAATGACACACAAAAGCTTGTTGTTGAGTTAGACTTGTTGCAAATATAAAGCCTTCAGCATACAATACAGTATAGCCAGGAGACAAATTCTCTTCCACATGAATAAGCGATTTACAGTGATGATATGAGGGCGATAAAGATTTACTGTCAGATTACATAATGGTTATTGTAACCCAGATTGAAGTCCTCAATCGGATAGACTGCTTTAAACCCAAAAAACTGGTTAAGGTTCCTCTGAAAACCTGAGATTCTCAGTTCTCCAGCTGTCCTTGCAAAGTTCTGACCACAATGTCATGGGGTCAGACCCTCCCATCTATGAATCAGTACTGCCCCCAGATACTGTGTCCATACCGTTGCACAGCCTCACATTTTCCTCATTCCTGACTCTCTTATTCCTCCCCTGCATGGAGATTCTCCTTTCATCATTCTGCATAAAATATGAATCTGCATTTTATATAGGGGTGACCAGATAATCCATGTCAGGGAGGAGACAGAAATTGTAAACTACCATTTCAATTAACAGGACCTGGATATCCCTTAAGCACTGAGTTCTTGCTGTGTGCTGATTGGTCAGTCTCCTATAATCATGCACATGTCACTAATATTAATGTGAAACAGCTGGATGCGTCTTTCAGTCAAGGAAACTAACCAATCAAAGCACAAGAAGAGCTGAACTATTTAACACAGGAGCCTTTGGGGTTTAAGGTAGTTTGTAAAACCTGAAGCAGCTCAAGGTGTCCAGGATGATGTGGATTACCTGGTCATCCTATATTATATGACTTGTTAATCTATTTCTGCACATCTAAAAAGTACAGTCTGCTCTGGATGTGATCAAACAAGAGCAAAGCTCCCCCAGTTAACCGGTTTCTGGCAATTCGGGGACGCCCTGCGAGATGGTGTCCCCCTCCACTGACGCCACAGCCACAGGACATCTGGAAATTTTGGAGCATTGGCTGGACAAACTTGCCTAAAGCATCCATGTGAACGGCTGACAGTGTAACGCCGTAAACAGGCGTGACTGGGCAAGGCCCGAATCGATTTTATATGCCGATCCCCAGCGAAAACTCCTCAGCAGTGCACAGACAATGGGCGAACTGTTTCGGCCAAATTCCTCATGAAAGAGGAGGAAGTGCTAAGGGAGCATCCATTCTGCACCGTCCGTTGAATCGAAATCTGCAGAGCGCACAAAGAATCCATTATGGGGTTTTTTGGTACAGCACCTCTGGAAAAGCGTCAGGATTCTATTTCTATACTTCTCTTGGAATCAGAAGCATGTTATCGGAGGGAGGCATGGAGAACAGCTGCCATGACTCATCGTTCCCTACGCATTAATAAGAGGAGATGACGGGCCTTCAGCAACCTATTATCAAGTGGCTGTTCCATGGTACGGTGCTCCTGTAACACACTGCCCTGAATCCAGATGTTCTTTTTCAGTGTTTCCATTACACTTCAACTCCAGAACCACAGTGTATGATAAGCAGACCCTGTACTCCCATCAGCATGTGAACAGGAACAATGGTTCCCCATCCTGAGACCGTCAACAAGGCACAGGTAAACCACGAAGCCCTCAATGCTCAACTGCAACAGTGAAAATCCACACAGATGTTAGGTTAATGACGTTTTCATAGTGCTAACTAAAATTCGTTTGGATCGATCTTTTGCTTCTTGTTCTCAATAGATCCGAAAGCTAAACTGTCATTTTGCATGAACACAAGCAAGCCTAATCGTTTAGCAGGCTGGACACAAAATCGTCACGCGTCCTGGGCCGTGAAAGCTGGAATCGATAGGTTTTTTAAACCTTGACAGGGAGATCATTTGGTCAATTAGGCGCACAAACACATCTGTCCTAGAAAATCCTCCAATGACAGACAAAAAGAGAGAAAATGGAATCTACCAACGGCAACAGCTGAGGGGGACGAAATGCCCACCATATTCCAGAGAAAATTGTGAGACAGTTTCAACGAGTGATTTTTACACCAGCTTTAGGTGCCTTGCTATGTATGGCTTCTAAATTTACACACAATGAGTAGCCTAATCATGTATGGCTTTCCATTCTTCAAAGAAACGCCTGCCCCCCCCCCAACAGAATATTTATATTTGTCCTTGAATGAATGAAAAGAGACAAAGAAAACAAACGACTCACAATACTGTTTTGAGTGTGTGGACGAAGGCTGGCGAGGAGGAGGAACGGAAAGTTAGCAGAAGGCTAATCTGATGAAAGCGTGCTGTAGGATGTCTCTGTTGTTGTACTGAACGGCTACTACCCATGGCTCGAGGTCTCTAGGGGACCCCGGCGGTCCATTGTCTGTGTGAGAATACTTTGGTGCTGAAAATGGAGTATCCAAGCCACCCCCCTTCCCAGTCGACATCCTACCAGCCCCCCCTTCAAGCCCCATGCCCACAACCCCTACATTCCCGCCCCCAACATGCTGGTCAGTTTATCTGACCCCAACACACTCAGCAAAACCAACCACAGCACTGTCCCTCCCCACTGCCCCTATAAAGCCAAGTCACAGTACTCCGAGCCAATGAGACGGGACGATCTTAACACGGGCCCCGGCTCAGCTGAACAACACGTCCAATCAAACACCCTTGCCTCGACCTGCTTGCCAGATCATCCACCAATGGCGCGAGACGCCATCCCGAATACAGCGAAACGCTGCAAAGCAACAGTCTCAGCGAAACACTGCCGTAGAAGCAGAAAACACAGATAGTCAGAAAAGGTGAGTGTATCTGTGTAGCCCAGGTGCATTCTGGGTAGAAGGATAGGTCCCGCAGCTGTTTCCTGTGCAGGCTGAAGGAAGCCTGTATCTCCCTGCACCTTCTGCTTCCTGTTCCTGCCTTCCAGAGCCTTGCATTGTGTTTCTTGTGCATTCTCCAAGACACACAAGCACCTATAACCAACTTAAGATGAATGGCGTTACATTAGACCCAACAACGGCATCCTTACACCCTCTCTCCTACCTTTCTGCCTCACGTTGTGCAGTTCCCTCTCATTTCAAGCAGAGACAAACGTGCCGACGCTGATCATATTGCCTGCATGAGAAGGTTCATTGGTATACATGAAACATTCTGCCTTTCAATAACATCACAAAGCAATGCACAAATTCTTAAAGCCTAAGCTCGCCCAAAATTCCAAAACCAGTGATTATTTTCTGGCATTTACCATGACAGAAACAGTGCTTTATAACATCTGGTGTCTACGTTCCGGTGAAAGCACGTTTGGCAGGAACTACTTACAGTGCTACCAGCTCGCCCTGGCTGATTACAGTTTGGGTCACGATGGGCCGGGAACCTATTCCAGGAAACATCTTGGACGGGATGCAAGCCCATCCCTAGGCTCACAAAATTCAGAGATGCAAATTTTTATCTGCAGGTGGAAACCCATGCAAACGCTGGAGGTGGGATTCAAACACACAACCCTTTATATACATAAAGCTTTGATCTGTGAAGCCCTGAAATAGAAGGTGGAAGATCCCAACACTGCAGGTGTCAACAGGAAGGGGAAAGAGACACAGGAGACACGCCAACTGCCCAAACAAGCCATCGGGAGGAATAGCTCAAAACCATGACTCAGACATGAACAATCGTCCCAACCTTCCTGTTCTGCTTTCATGGGAAAAAAAGTTGTCTCTGTCCATCCTGTAGTTTACATGGACAGTATTTTTATCTGGGCGTGTAGTTGGTGATGCATGCAAAATGGAACCTAATCAGGGAACATCACCGCGGAGGTGCTAAGCCGGGAAATGGAGAGGTCTTACGTCACGTAAGCCCACGTTCATGTTATTACTGGATGTTTTCATAGCACCGTAAAGACTTGAAAATTATTTCGAATAACACTAGACGCAAGTATGTAAACATCTGACTTCAATTGGCTCTTTCTCTAGAGACTAGGGACTGAAGAAAAACTCAGCAGGAATGAAGGAAGAATCCAGAAACGCGGGGAGAAATTAAGCTCGGAAGTTGAGCGAACAGGAGCCGAGGCTTGTCTGCAAGCAGCTGATCCCGGTGCTTGTTAGGAATCCTGCGCTTACGTCTATAATAAAGAGAAGGAACAGAGGAAGTAGGGTAACCTCACGTGGGATGGTAGGTGAAACGATCAAGCACCATACTGAGAAAACGTTCAGACGAAATCTCCCAGTTTTGTTCGGCGGCTATGATAAATGGCGTTTGCTAAGTGACCCCAAGATCAGTCCTTGGGCAGAGGTCTCGTAAGTGTCCGGTTATCGCTCACTTTTTCCAGCTCAAACTGACATTTCCAGAGAAGACAGAAGCTCCCCAGACAAGGATCCGCTTCAGCCCGGCCGTCGTCTCCCCGCTGCCAAAGCTTCATACATGACTTCACTTCACATCTATGCATGCTGTACATTTTTCTCTTTAAAACTCTTTGTAAATCCAGCAGCCAATCAGAGTAGCAGCTTTGTCCTTCTGTCCACAAATATCATAAAAGTATCAATGCATCTGAAGGTTCATTCACTCTGCAGCTCAAAGCAAGAAGTATAGAGAAGGAACTGTTTGCTTTCATTGCTGCTGTTAAATGGAACTTTAAATCAGGCCTTGTCTATCGATGATGAAAACAGCAATTAAATTAAGAAAACTTCACCCTGAATCGTAATAGGCAGTTACGTGTTGTTGTTCAGTGTTATCACACTATACTGGCTAAGGATTGGTAGAAAAGCTATTTTAATGACTCAAAGCATCCCGTCCTATTCATTTTGTTAATGCATTATTAAAAATCAGCATCGCAATCATCACCACGCATCATCGTACGCTTTCTACATAGTCACAAACCGGTTTGCAGCTGTGATGAAGAGCGATGAGATACAGCCGTCATCTCGGTTATGGTGCTATTAACGGCAGCTTAGCAAACGTAGACAACAGGCAAATGCACGAGATGGAAGGGGTGGGGGGAGGGGGAGGGCAGAGGCCCAGGATTTCTCCTGGGGTTTCGTAAACGGCAGAGGGGTGAACGACTGGAGTATCCAGGCCCACGTTCATGGAGAGGAAATCCAACGTCATGACCGAGCGGAGAGGCCAATCCTACATGACCACAGAGGTGTGACGACACAGAGGCTTGTGGACTAGAACAACTTAAATATCAATCATCAGAAGAGAGGCAAAGTGTTATTTATAGCCTTATTAAAGCATTAATTGATTGACAACAGTAATCATTTTATGAAGAATAAAATAATTTTCCTTCAACATAAAGCCTCTTAGAACTTTCCAGAAAGATGCATGAACAAATCTAAGTGCATTTGATGCGATTACTGTATTTAAAATCATATATCGGCATGCAATGCAGCTGCAGTAAAAGCACTAACAGATTTGCTTAGAGTGGAATGAATGGATTAGATGAGATCTGATATTTGAAATGAAGTTATTTTGCTTCCTTTTCTGCCTCTCGACACTTCAATATGTCCTTACTGCATAACTCCATCGTACAGCAAACAAACAAAGTAACAAAAACAAATTAAATGCTGGGCCGAAAATATTTTGGCTGAAATGTTAAAAATCACTTGAGGGAGCTCGTACTTTTTCCTGAAGGCGACCTTCTGGTTTCTTAAAGTGTAGGAGTCTGTTCCAGATGTAACTTGTCTTCCATTGTATCCCAGATAAACACCCAAGCGCAATAACAAAACACAGGGCTTGTTTTGAAACGCACACAAAGCCGTAAGAATGCCTGTCCTTTTGATGTACACATAACAGTAACTGTATGGATACAGCGGTCAATTTAAACATCGCATTCCTCATCAGGATAGGAATGGATGAAAGCAATCATTAAATTAGTATGAAAAGCTGTTACACAGTTTAACAACAGTGTCCTGATTATTTTAAATGTTCATACATTGTCAGAAAAAAGGGTACAGCCCTGGTATGGTTTTGTTCCCCAAGGTACATACATCATTAACAAACCAGCAGTGGTGCAAAAATATTCCTCAGAGTCCTTTTCTGTACATTTAAAGTTACATTTACCTGCAGCTAGGGTATAATTGGCAGACCCTTGAGGGTACAGCCCCACTGACAAGTAATTGTACCCTCAAAGGCACAAATTGGTACTTTTTTCTGACAGTGCAGGTGTAATGAAGCAGACGTGTTCTGGCTAGTTATGCTAGCATTCGAGTTTTTATAAACACGACACCGCAAAAATCCCAGAAATCAGAACCACAAAATTAAACGTCCATTCAATACAAACTCTAGGCTATATAGATGCATATATTGTCCGACTGACACACATTTCATGGAAGACACTGTTCCGAAGTAAATGAAGGCAGAGCCTATCTTGATGATTACTTTTTCATAGTCGAGAGCAACACGTACGTTATAATTTCAGTCGGCTGAGCATTAAAACCAGTTCAAGTCACCCGAATGATTCCAAACACCTGCAATATTACGGGAAGCACGATTCAATCCGTCAGAATATTATCAGGATGTAGAAAATGAAACATATTTTTATGTTCCATAAAGTTCACCAAATTAAAATGAGCTGTGCTCAACTTTTACGAACAATGTAACGATTCAGTCGTAAATCACTAGCTGTAGTCCGTCGCAGTTACGCATTTTTTGCTGTAAATAATTGCACAACATGCCAACAGCCGATTAACACGATTATTACCGCACAACAAACACGAATATGACAGACACTGTTGCATCGGACACTTACAGCTGCCAGCAGCCGCGTCCATGCAGGAAAAATCCCGAAGTTTCTATCGCAGGGAACCAGCAGCGGCTTCCAGGCAAGACATGCAACCCCGTGCGCAGTACAAGCGGCAGATGTTAATGGAGTCATTCAAAGTGTGGGCATCTTACTTCCTTCTCCCTTTATAAACTCACAGGGTCCTAATGCTAACTTTGTGGTCACCCGAAGACGAGCGCTTCTCCCGGGTAAAGAAAGCAACAACAACAACAACAACAATAATAATAATAAAATAATAATAAATAATAATAATAATAATAATAATAATAATAAACTGTGAGTCTAACCTGAGTTTTAATCGGCATTTCTGTTTATCAAAAACACGTTTTTCTTCTTGTTTATAACGAAAAGTAAAAGGAAGAGATTCACGCTCTATCGTCCCAGTAATCCGCCTCGGTGGGGCCGGTTTCTGATTCCTGACTGACCCAAAAGCTCCATAACTGCCGCCGGCGTTCTGCACTGACTCAGCTCTCGGTCCTTTGCGCCCCTTTTCCGCTGGGGGGCCAGTGAGGGCTCGCCTCAGATACACTGGTACCGCCAAGCACCAGGGTAAATGCCTACAAGATTTTATCAGACCGTACAATTCAAGGTCGTTCTGGACTGAGCTGACAAGATAAATGTGAACCCTTTTCTAAGGAAAGAATTCGTCGATATTATATATTTTGTGCACATATATACTCCAGCACTACTTTTTAATTAAAGTAATTCTCAGGCTGTGTACACTTACAGAATATCTTTAGTTATTAATTTTTTTTGCATTAAATTATACACTTGGTGTCTTTAGCTATTGTCTTTATAATGGTCATATCATATTGTTATTAACCGAGTCTCATTATCTTTCATTAAATCTTCCATATAATTTTAGTAGAGCAATTTAGCACAATACACACAATGACTTCATTTAGAAAAATATAAAATGATTACAAATACATAATTAGGCATGAAAAGCTTTTTTATTGGAAATAACACATAAGTGTGTGACTAATACTTCTGACATATTAAGTAGAGTCAGATTTCTGCATTCAGATACAAAAACGTAAATGGAAGAAAGTAACGATTGTGGAAGAGTACAAAAGGGCCAACTCTGACCCCTGTTTGCGTTTAAAAAGCTCTCTGTAACAATGCTAAGAACTAAATGAAAAAAGAAAAAAAATCAGTGAGTCAATTGTTTCCAGCCGATTATAGAGTAATTATTCAGGGCCTAAGCATGTCAACAAACACGTTTGCTATTAAGCAGTATAAAGTTTGCTGAATTACTTTAGTGTTAGCTAAGAATATAGCTAAAGATGTTCTTATACACAAAAGTTTAATTACCTCTGACATTATTCAACACCATAAAATCACCCGATAAAGGCATTCAGAAAAGCATTTCATATTTCTCATTTTTCTTGCCCGAAAATGTAATCATATATTTTCTCATTTCATGATGCAGGAAAAATTTAAATAAAATGCAAGATAAAAAGTGAACATGCAATAAGCAGAGTAAAAAAAAATGTAAATAAATCAATTTAGAAAAAAATTTAAATCTTAGGTGCATAATGTTTTATTAGAGTCATTAGGTGTGATGAGCCTTATTATTGCAATTCGTGGGCATGATGACAGAGTAATGGGTGAATAAAAATCCAGATTAATTTATAAGAAAGCTTAAATAAATAAGTATATATTAAATGAAGCTTCGTTTCCATTCTTTGTGTGCTAAAAAGCATGAAAAGATCAATAAAATCCAGTCATACGTTATACTGAGCACAGTGTTAAAAATATGCCAGATGAAATGATTATGTCCCCAATAGTTTCACACAGTTCAACATACATTCACTTAATTTAAGAATTAAAGGAATAATACTGAAAAATAACAAAATCTAAACAATGGTTGACACACTCACATTCACCAAGTGATGCTTCGAAAATAAATTTTCCATGATGCATTTTTCATCTTGATTGTTATACAAATCAAAACATTTTTACTGAGGGAAGTACATGTTTAAAGCACAAATTTATTATTCCAATGATAAAATATGTCTCTAGCACTCCTTGTATTAATTAAGACATTGTCTTTTTTTCCCACAAATGAGAAAATGTCTTGGTGATGTCGCTTATAAATGTACTTCGTTAGGAGGAATCATCAGCTCCAACATTTTGATATGGCTCATATAACATAAACATTCACCTTTTGCTGGTATGTCCTTCACTGTCCTAAAATAAGGCAAATCCAGTTTCTGCATAAAACTAGTGAAACGTCACTGCAGCGGTCGAAGAGTAGAAGACTGGATAGAAGATTGAGAAAAGGAGAAGCGGGTGGCAGTCGATCCGATGGAAGGGGACGGCACCTCCGTCTCGGGCCGCCTTCTCTCTCTTCGTGAGCGGCCGTCTGGTTTTCCTGTGCGGCCGCGTCGGGATGTTTTACGGACCTTGATACGGCGCCGTTCCCTCAGCCGGGACAAGCCGTGAGTCCAGGCCTGCTCCATTTCTCTGAGCTACTCTCCACCTGTGCTAAAAGAGTCTCGCCTGCTTCTTCAGCTCGTTCCGTTTCCACAGGGCCAGCTGCTCGAACTCCACCACCGTCATGCCAAACACTTGGTAAAATTCCTCAGGTGATAAATGACGCTGGTAGCCGGAAGTAATAAGAGCAGGGAATTGTGGTTTTAGGGATTTCTGTTCCGAAAAAAGTCTTCCGTATATTTCTCTAAGTTACTGTATATATATATAAGGAATATTGGGTTACATCGATTTTTCATTCATATCAGCTTATTTAGACAGTTAAAATGGTTTAATTACACAGGTCTTTTGGCACTTACCTCTAACCTTGCCCTGTCTACATCATTCGGCAGTCTGTTCTGCCCCCTAGCGGTCACTACCAGCGCTTTGTAAGGATAAATCTGTAGGAACATGATGTTAAGAAGGAAATGACACCACAGGCCTTTAAACAACGTGATAAAGCTTCGGTTAAAGTCACATTTATGTGGCTCAGCCAAACTCATCATATGAATATGATATGGCGTCATTTTATGTCTTTTATTTTAACCCAGGGAGTCGTCTTAGAGAACCCACTAAAAATCAGCCATCCAAACAAGGCATACTGGCCAAAAGATTCCCCTATACGTGCTCTCCTGCAGACACGGGCTTGATGCTGATTATCTCTGGGTAAGAGTCCAGGAAATGTCTCTTTACCTTGTGACCTTACAGTGGGACTCGCTTCCTAAGGGGCAGTATAGCTACTGACACTCAGCAACGACGCAACCCTCCTTAGGATTTCAATATGCTTTTCTCAGTCAGAACTAGCCCGCCTCTCACATTTCTGTGGGCCCTGGCTCTCTGATTGCACACTGCTGACTTCCTGTTCCATAAATATTGATACGTACCCTGTAATCTGTTGGAAGGGAAAAAAAAGAGAGAGAAACCCAGATGATTATAATACTCTTACAGAAGCTCACCACATGAATGAGCACATAGATATTTTAGCTGCACAGCACACTGCTCGGCCACAGCATGTTAATCTTTAATAGACCATAGATGCTAATCGCGTACGAATAGCCGTGCTAGAAACAGGCCGCTCACACTGCAAGCCGGCTGCCTACCTCGGAATCCCCAGCTCTCTGTGTCGCCACTGCTGTGCTCAAAGAAATCCGCACTGTGAGGCTGCGGGGAAAGGAAGAAGGCTGAAAAGACGGAGCTGGACGGCGCTAAATGGCCCAGAAGAACCGCTTTAATAACCCTGTGATTTCCTCTGAGATCTGTGAAGTTTCTTTCCATCCATCCATCCATCCATCTTCAAGTAAGACGGTACATTAAGCTAATATTTACTTTACATACATTTACTTGGTGCTTTTATCCGAAACGACTTACAGTAGAGGGAAGGGTAATAATTTATGTGCACTCCCTGGGATTTGAACCAACAACTACTGACAAAATAATATTTCATGAACCATTTGCTGTATTTTTTGAGCCCACTAGATGGTGCTCTTTGTTCACAAAAGGGCACAAAGCAAACCAAGAGCACCATCAATGGTTCATGAAGCGTGGTTTTGTCCATCAGTACCCACAACCCTTGTGTTGTTAGTGCATTGCCCTACTTATTGAGCTACAATATGTAGCAATTTGCTCCAGAAAAAAAAAAACATTATTATGTTCATTAATCATAATGAGACTGTAGAATTTGGCACTCAGGATAACCATGCCCACCACTCCCTCCCCCGGCCCACCAGCCTCACCCTGTGCAGCCCGTTCCGGCCATATCCTGGTAACGATGCCGACTTTGAGACATAGGAGCCTGCAGGAGAAGAAAGGCAGGCGTGTCATAGTTTGCTAAACGCCAAGCAGACAGTGGGCAGTCACAGGTACGGTGGACGACCCTGTTTGACTGGCGATGGCTGAGGCGACACCAGTAGATGCCAATTTGGAGAATGGGGGTAAACTCGACACCATTGTGGGGGAGGTGGATGTTTATACGTACGCTTACAGTCCAGCTGGGGAATGATGTGAAAATACCCCGGGATAATAAAAGCTATTCTACTGGCGCTTAATGTTTCACTACACAGCATGCATTCAATTTCCAATTCTCCCCTTTAAATAAAAGCCCTGTGTATGATTGGATAAAGGCCTTATTCCCAAATATTGGCCACCGCTTACTTGCTACCCTGAAAACAATGGCCCATCTCACTGGCCCTCTGTGCTGGGAGTCTAATGCTAGGCTGCACACAGACCACATGATCGCACAGACAAAGACACCGATTTCATGTGCACGGCTCTGGTTTGCTGATGTCCAGGCCTGCTCTGGGTCGCTCCTCCCCCAATGTGACCTTTGACCCCGGGATGACTCACTTACCGCTGTCCATGCTGTAGCGTGAGCGCGGAGCTGAGGGGAAGGAGGTAGAAAAGGCACCGTTAGATCCATGCAAGCAGCCCCAAACACACACACACACACACACACACAGTCGTGTAATCATATCTTTTTGGGGACTGTTCATTCATTTCTATGGGAAAAATGCTAATGCTAACTATGACCACCTTAACCCCTACCCAGCACTAACCATAACCATAAATAAGCAAACAAAATACAGGTCTTTTGGCATTTTTAGTTTTTGGATTGCAGTCACAGATTTTATGAAATTGAATCCCCCCTTGTGGGGATGGACGAAATGGCCCCCGCAGCATCAAAATAACAGGTATTTATCACATTGTAGGGAAATTTGATCCCCACAATGTAATATATACGTAACCGACACACTCAGACACACACGGAACCACAGACATCCATTTACATCCAGTATAGTAACGATATTCAGAGGGAAACAGCTTCTTCTTTTGAGTTTCTTAAAGAAGCCGCACGATCTCAGCAGGCCTGGTTCGGAGAACCCTCCTGCGGGAATGCAATAAAGGTCATCCAAGATAGAACAGCTGCTGTCAGGGGATTTACGCAAAATAGCCCACGTCGCACACCCCCCCCCCCCCCCCCCGGCGTCCCAGATGCAGTGCTGCGCTTACACTAACCACTGGCTGGGCTACATTTTCACTGGGGTAATTACAGTGTGCAGTTCCCGTTACTCAGGAGTCTGAAACAGTTGACGTCAGTCTGAAGTCACGGGGTCTTTTGCTAACCTGTTACTACGAGAGATGAAGGCTGCGTACAGTCCTAGCGGCCGCACTACCCCAGGCTGCCATGGGGAGGCGCTATCCCTGACCTGATCTGAGGAGCCCACTGTAACCCTTTGGCCTGGATTATCATCAAGATCGAAAATGACCAATCAGACAGCTCAGTGCAGCACGTGTGAATGTAGGGCGCACTATGCTAGCAATAGAAACACTCGTGAGGCTCTGGGGTGGGGGGGTTATCTGACATCCTGGAGCCCCTCGACCAAAAGTTGGGTCGGTCACTCTAGATAAAGTCAGGGCAAACGGATGAGATTTTTGACCGGATTAGACCATTATATGGCTTCGGAGGGGAGATTCTGAAGCTGAGAATGGATGGACAATCATTGCCAGGAAATAGTGATTTAGTTTTCATCGATTTCCTTAGGAAGGTTCTAGAAAGGTGAGTGAAAAGCCCAGAACTCTCACAAACAAGGGAAGGTTTTATAATACCCCCCCGCCCCCAACCACCTCTGAGTGGGGAGGCCCTTGCTGTTATTCCAGAGATCACATATTCATAGAATCATAACTGGTATCACCCAAGATTTTTCACTGCAGCCAGAAGGTCTCTCCTTGCTCTGACTGATCTCGCCGCCCCATTACGGGTCTGTCTGCCCTGGGCTGGATTTATGGAGCGTGGCTGGGAGCAGATGTACGTCACCAACGAGCGCGAACGGTACTCTGGGATGCAGCTGCAGAGCTCTGAGTGTAAAGCGAAGGCTGTTTGCTGAAAGGTCTCTGCTGGACTGCAGCTCTAAGTATCCAGCACCATTTTTGGTAACACTTTACTTAAGGCCATGTTTTCATCTATGAACACATTTATAAAGCATTATAAACAAGGCACAACATGCTACAGCCATGTTTATTATGCATTATGAATGCTCTCATACAATCTTCAACGTCTACGGCTGAGAGTGGCTTCCTTACAGCCATTCATGGTGTAGTTGTAGCCCATACTGTGTAGCGTCTCCTTGCTGCTGCTCCGGGAACTGCGCGCATTATTCCAGGGGTCGTTGTCATAGGAACTTGTTCTGGCTTTCATCTCCTCCTTCAGGATCATCCTGCCAATTCCACCCTGGATCTGGAATGGGATGAACCAGTGAGTCACGCAGGGAGAGGTTTGTGTGCAAGGGAGTGGCAACGCAGAAATCCCCCTCGTTCCCAAAGTGGTTTTCCCTCCCTGAATTCCTTTATTTCTTTTTATGCATTTAATAGTAAAAATAACTGCTCCGTTGTTAATGTTTTACACTATCCGAGTTGTACTGCTTTTGGCAGTAAAATCTTGTTGAGAAAATCACCAGGAAGCCGTAATATAAGAGTTTATCCCCATATTGTATGTGATCAGTGTACATCAAAGCAAGTGGTTCATAGACGAGCTCCTCGACGTGCACCCAGCTCTCGTATTATCTGCACATATGTTTCTGTATTGTGATCTTCAGAAATTAGATATGAATCAACAGGACGGTCATCACATTCTACAACAGCTGGTCATTCATTTAAAATTTCACTGCAATATTCATAAAATATTTACTAGAACAGCGTGTTATTCCAAAATAGACCGAAGCAGGATGCAGTTACATAAATGCAATAAATTTTTTTGTTTGCCTCTGCACAGAAATCACATTTGTCACTTGTGAAGAACCAAAAATTGCAGGAAATAGACAGCGACTTGTGGAGAAAAAAACAAACAAACGGAGGTGTCTTTCAAGAGCTCAGGAATGGCTGCAGTAGCGTTTGCCTGTAGATGCTTCAGATGGAGTAAGAACAGACAGAAACACACATCACAGAGCACAGAGAGACGATGGGGACAGGAGGGAACCTCACGGCCGTACCCTGTTCAGGCTGTGATTCCAGCTCTCGTCCTCCCCTCCAGACGAAAATCTCCGGGCGCGAGGGGCTGTGGGCAGAGATGCAGTGACATGTGAACGGTCACCTTGGAGGGCTTCCGGAAATCACTGGCAGGCACCGGCGAAAATGCGCTATTAAATAAAAATCTGGCCGATTTGTTGAAAGGGAAACATTAATCTGTCATCCCTGTGTTTTGCTAATGAGCTCCAACACATAATTCAGGAAAACAAAGTGCAATACGGGGAAGGAGAGAGAAAAGAAAAACAGCAAATTAAATCTCCAGCAAATGTAAAAGTCTTTAGGTGGATAAGATCTTGTGTGTTTTTTGAAATCGAAAAGCACAAAGTGGCAGGGGGCCGGACAGCCGTCCACGGCAGACGCGATTGCTAGAAAACAAACAGAACTGCAATCTCATGGTTCTGGCTTTTATCTAGCGGAACGCGGTGGCAGGAATTAGAGGGGAAGTGCAGCGTGCGGAGAGCACGTCGTAATTGGATTGGATCAAAGCAATTACTCCTGCGTGCACATGACAGGCCTTTATCAGCAAGGCACAGTGCGAACCACCCCATCTGAGATCAGCTCCTGGAACGGGGAGGCAACTACCAGAAACTACTGCCCCCACCAGAAACACAGCTGACTTTATTTAATGAAAATTTGAGCCCAGGGAGGGGGCTGAAAAAATCACAATTACTTCCTGGCACTGGGTCCACGGTTAAACGAGACTAGCCTAATTATTATTCGTCAGGAGAGGCAGAGGTGAGTTTTAAGAACTGCGGGAGGGCTCCGATCGAACGGGAGCGAGAAGCACTGTTATAGGCTGCCAATAAATCATTAAATCGACATGATCTGCAGTTAACCTGCAGCTGGGGGGTCACAAAAAAAAAAAATCACTGGACTGAAGTAATTAATAGTTTAAATGTGGTTTTCATTCAAACGGAGGAGAAGAGATACCTTTGGGAGAGTCAGTAAAGTAGTAACTGGATTCGGGGGGATGGTAGAGGTCAGGATAGTAAGGTGAGGGGAACTCGGAAGGTTGGAGGGCGTCTTCGCCGGCCTGGGTCCTGGACGCTGGGCGTGGGTGGTGGTCTGCAGAGAAACGGGAGCCAGTGAAAGAGATGACTCCCCCCACACAGGACAGCTGCCTTTTATGGGTCAGATTGAGAGAGAGCAAATGTGTGCAGAGTTGGGTAGATCCGGTCCAGAGGGTAAAAGTCCAGACAGAGATTTTGTTTCAACCAACCAGTGGAATGTAAGGAGTCACGGTCACAGAGTCACAGTCACGGAGTCACAGTCACGGAGTATTCGACTGGTTGGTTGAAACAAAATCTTGGTCTGGACCTTTACTCTCTGGACCTAAACTACCCACCTATGAATGTTAGGGAGAAAAGGCCAGCAGAGAACAATAAACAGTGTGATCGACGAATAACAAGAAAATATGGCTAACAGCAAACAGGGAAGTACTTATTACAACATATCGACGATTGCAACATATTAATGAACTGAATTGCGACATTTGCTACACATATTCAGAGGGACCCAAAGGCCACAGAAAAGCTCTAATTGATCCCAGTCAGTATCTGTTGGATGTACGATGAGGTTATGTTCCAATGAACCCATCATAAGTAGAAAATATCGTAAGTTGAATTAGATAGATAGATAGATAGATAGATAGATCGATAAACTATCACTGAATAAGTTAATAGATACTGTAACTAACTAAATGGCCGTAAAGAAATGAATATAAGATGATAAAAACAAGAAATGTATTTGACTACATGTTGTCAAACACCGTATGTGACGTTTGCATCTGTTTTTAAGTGTTTATTTGTTCAACGAATGAATGAGTGAATCAGGTGATAATTAATAGACAGGACTGTTACAGTAGCTACTGACAGCAGTGTGGGAACAAACTAGAGAAGAGGGTGAGCTCTCACTGTTTTGGGTGGCAAGAGCGGAAACTGTGACAAGGATCCCGCTTTACAGATTAATTGAGCAATGTAGGACAAATTAGGGCTGAAGGCCATAAATGACCCCACTACAGCTTAGCAGGGTAGTTATGCTTGTGTTTGTGTGTGTGACATAGAGACAGCAGCTTGTTTCCAACACAAATACTACTGCCTCTAATACGATGCTAAAGCATTCACTTTTATTATCGCAGAGAGTCAAAGACCAAAAGCAAGAATAAATGTATTTTTATTGCATGCGTGTAAAGTTAGACGGGTAGGAAAATTGGTAATGGGTGTTATATTGTTAAAAAAAAAAACACAGAGATTTGAGTGATTCATCATGCCTAGTCATCAATCACGATTATGTTTGTGCACAAAATAGGTGGAAGAAAGAACCTGGTCCAGGGAGAATGTCTCTGTGAAACGAAACAGGAAAAGGTAACTCAAATTTGTGAGTTTTGCTTCTCAGGCATGTAGATTTGTGTAGGAAACAGAGAGATACTGAATGCATGGAAGGTACAAGGGATGCAAATATACTTACGGAGGGAGGTCCATCGGTAGGCAGAGAGGAAGTCAGCAAATATACATCAAAAAGACAAATGGAGAAGATCAGAAGAAGAACATAGACTAAGTGGATGGTGTTCTGGTGAGTCAGTGCAATAGAACAAACTGTGCTCGTTGTACCAGCTACCGTCTGAAAGACTGAAGTTTATTCACAGAGTATTTATAGCATCTGCGTCAAACAAATTAAGAAGGGCTGTGACATCTGAGTAAACAACTCAAGCAGTTATAAGCGTTTCTGATTTCTTCTTCGTCTGCAGCATATAGCACTGACCATGGGCGTTTCTCAATTCCAAGAACGCAAAGACCGTACTTGTGGTCTTGGCAGGACCGGTCTTTCTGACTTGCCTTCCTTCCAACTTGGGGTGCAATGAATCATGGGATAGGTCTTGTTTGGCAAGGATGCAACTGGTGTATCCTTGATATTTGGGCGGCGCAAGAACGACATCTGGGGATTTTTATCATCCTCTGTACTTCTGTTCTTAGTATTGGAACTGGTCTTCAGAAATGGAACATGTCATAAAACGGGTACATGAGAACACAAGCACGGCCAAGTATGCATATTGAGAAACACCTCATGTGTGGGAGTATGTCTATTTTGGCTCTAGGATTAGTTAAACCAAACCCACTGTCCAACTCGGAGTCGAGGAAACCTAACCCTAACCCACTGGTCCGTCTGTCCACTGACAAATGCGCCTATACAGTTCTGACGCAGCCACAGTGTAACTCAACAGGCCTTCAGTGATGTCACAGCACACGAACCAAGACATGCTATTTATATGCAAAGATGCACTCTTACAATTTCCACCAGAAAAAGACTATTATGCATATAAATGAGAATAATGTTAGACAAATGCCTTATCTATGATCTAATATCTGAAGAAGACGCACGTACTAGTGTCTGATGTGCAAACGTCCACGCAGCACGTAGATTCGTTATGCAGCGATTTATGCAGTCGATAATGCTAAAGCCGCATAGAAACATCTACGAAGTTTGGACTGCACCCCCGCCAAACCAGCACGTGCTATTAACATCATCCAAGGACCAGCAGAAGTTAAGCAAAGGTCTCTCTTCCTCTTATACTACAGACATGCAGGATGCACAAAGAAAACGCAAGACGGCAGAGAGCACAATGCATTGCTGCTATGCACGATCCACATGTCATGTTAGATTCTGTCCATATTATTAACTATAAGATGATAGGAAGATCTACAGATGTCCCCCAGAACAGTGCACTGGGGACTTGGAGAAGGTACCAGTTATGCTACCACAACTCCACACACTAGATTCTCAAGCATCTCCCCAGAGACAGGAAGTGAGCACTGAGCTCATTTGGAGAGGAGCGTGATCACATCTCCAACACCGTACCATGTCTCTTATAGATAGGAGGGTTCCTGTAGATGTTGGTCTCCCCAGTGGCTGAGGACAGAAAAAGAATGGAGGGTGGAACATTAAACAGGGAGGAGACATTAGTCGGGAAAGGGACACAAGCTCCTGAAATGCGATAAGCACAAATTTCCATCCGCTGCTGGAAATATATGCTATATGCACTTTAAAAACACTGCTTCCCAATCCGGTCCTCAGGGACACACAGTCGGCCCGTGTTTTTGCTCCCTCCCAGCTCCCTGCTAAGCAAAAACGTGGACTGTCTGCGGGTCCCCGAGGACCGGATTGGGAAACGCGGCTTTAAAAGACGGCACCAACCCCTGCATCTCTGTATTGCACCTTCTAAGCTGTTAAATAAATCACTCATATCTCAGAGTCCCAGTTTCAGTATGTTTTCCGTATGTCTTGTAACTGGTTTTCACTGGGGAAAAAAAAACAACCTGCATCTCTACACGGCAACGCCTCGACTCGGAAGGGCTGGGGGGGGGGGTTTGGAAAGAAATGGGACTTTATTGCCTTTTGCTAGTTAATTCTGGGATATTCCTATAGCCTGGAAAATCCAAGGAATAGCAGAAAGGAGATTTTTTTTAAAAAAAAGGAGGATCCGGAAGCAAACAACACAACAAGAGAAAATAAGTTCCGATTTTTAAGGGAACGGGGGAGATGGTGGCAGCTCTCCAATGACAAACACGGGATGTAGAAGATTCCGGCTAGTCAGCAGCTCAGGAGCTGCGGAACTCCAGGCCCCGTAAGGCTGGTGTGGCCAGGCATGCGGCAGAGAGGTGACAGCGACAGGAACGAGGGTGCGCTGACGGACGACAGGAAGGCCGCATTTGTCAGTGCCACTAATGCAGCTCCCATAAAATTCATGACTATTCTGCCCGTTGGGTAAGACCTGATACAGGAGCCCAGTGCCAGGCTGTATAAATGTAGCTCAGCCTCCTTTGGCTTGATGGTTCTGTCCCATTCTGCTGCTACATCTGTGCCGTGACTGGGAGACACCCAGGGGGGGGGCCAAACGGCATCCCATCACCACACCAATGGCTAGAGGCAATAGCCGGGACCAAGAAGCACAAGCAGCCTGCGGCGGACCGGGAGGAGCGGGTCGGCGAAGGCACGGACACGTGAAGGACGAAACACAGAGGGAGGAAGCAGGAGACAGAGACGGAGAAGAGCCTGTTGGGGATGTCACGTCACTGAGCAGAGCCGGGACACTATGGCGGGAGGGACGCGGGGGGGGGGGGGGGACCTACCTGGCACGTGGAAATGCCTGGGCGCCTGGTACGAAGTCGGAGTGCGGGCCCTGGCGTCGATGTGGCCGTAATAAGGAGAACTCCTTCCGCTCTCATTACCTGTAGCCCAACCCACCAATGACAGCGCAGGAGAGTGATTGACAGCTCTCAAACCCGCCCCTCAATTCTGATTATCAGCCCAAAGTGTACGCCGAGCAGGTATTAACGTGTAGGGTGTCTACTGAGCGTAAAAGCTAGGAAAGACACAAAGTTACTGACTGAAAAGAAATGTCCTCTTAGACTACCATATTCAGTGAAGACCAACCCCTGACTGAAGACCTCCAATGCAGACTCACCCATGCGGTAACAGTTTTGAGGGGAGCGGGGAAGTGTGGGGGACAAGCCCTGGCGACTATACATGGGGGAGTCAATGTACCCCGGGGTGGAGGATCGCCGATGTCGCAGGTCCATACTGTCATAAATTTCCTACCAAAGAACAAAGAAATCCAGTTTAAGGGAGCTGGTCCTCAAGAAAGCATCATGTGAGCTGCCTTCTGTTTGGAAATGACAGCCAGCAAATGCATCCTCCTATATGACGCATTTCTTTGCATAGGTACAAGATCAATGTAATGGATTTCAATCACCTAACCATGCTCAAAGGGATATGACCATACAGACGTAAGACTGTGCAAGACTCACACAAACGTAATGGCTGTCTGATGGCGACAATCCAGACAGACTGCTGCAATCACAAAGACAGTGACCGAATTCCGAGAGACTGCTATCAAAGCTCACTCAGGAGTTGAAAATAACACGTACGTTTCGCGCTGAAAAATGCTCGACATTAGGAAAAGTTTCAAGGACTGTTGACGGTTCCCTGCGCACATGTGTAACAGGCCACAGAGGGAGGCACGTCCAGACTCAAGGGTAACCCATCTAATACCAAAGGAAGAAGAACGCTGGCGTGCCGGATTCCAGGTGAGGGGTAATTACCTGAGAGTATGGAGACAGCATCCCCAGAGGCTAGGGGGGGGGAGCCGGGGTGCACAACAGAATAAGAGAATAAGACCTGGTGTGAGGACCCGAGATCACACAGGTGACCGACTTTTGCTAACGATTACCAAAACCTGTCATGCTTACTGGAATCCAGATGAATGACACCATTCCCTCAGCCAGAGGAACGTAAGGAACTTAGCACAAAGCCATAGGACTTAGAAGTTCCTATGTGTCCAGTGAATTCCCCTGGCATGACCAACACATGATTTATCTGTCTTTAATCAGTGTGGAACCATGAAAGGTGTCCACATTTTTTGTCGTAGCATCTTTGGCACCGATATTTTCACAATAACTCCACATTCGGTGTTGAAATTACTCTCGCGGGTGTTAATCGTTAAAAAGAATGAATACATGCATTCTGTGGATTATGAGAGGGGAAAACACTGTGACCCAGCGGCAGTTTTAATTCAGCAAGTTAGAAAAGGACACAGCAAACATGGAGTCTTGTAAGTTTAATGGCTTTGTGAAGCTTTTCACTTAAAGGTTATCTCAGAATTATCACTTTGTGCATGTGTTAACGTAACATTAACATTATCACACAATACTCAAAGCACTGTTACTAAGACTGTTAGCAATTTTGACACCATTACAATCAGAGGGCTTACAAATTTGTGATGCTGTAATGTATCACAACACACCCATGTAAAGCGCCTTGAGGCGACTCTGTTGTGAAAGGCGCTATATAAAAAAATAAAATTTAATTTCCTTCTTAAAAATAAGAATTATCCACTGTATGGCATTTGCCGGAAAATATAAGCGGTAGATTTGGTTCTACGTCGCACGGAGCACATTGTGATGCAGAGCGGTCGCAAAGCCATAGACCGTTAAGTCGACAGCACAGAGACGGGGCGGGTGGGGGGCATGCAGGTGGGGGCTGAAGCGGCGGGACATGCACGTGCAGCAGAGTGGGGGCTTTGTAGCACTGCAGCAGTACCTCCCCGTAGCTGTAACGCTCCAGTCTGTCATTGGAGGCGTATCTGTGAAAGGGCTCATAGGACGTGAGACTGGGCCTCCGGCCGTCATACAGAGGCTTAACCTTAGACAGAGCATCATAGTCTTTGTACTTAAAGATCTCATTTTCCAGTTTGGCCTGAAACAAGGAGACACACACACACACAGAGTGAAAGAACGAAAGAAGGTTTGAGGGCAGTTAGACTTGGAGGGCTTTGGCCGTTAAAAGGACAGTGAAAGAGAGTTTCCTTCCGCGCTGTCAGGCTAACTGGTATCTCTAAATTGCCCATAAGTGTGTGAGTCTGTGTGTGTGCATATACCCTGCGATAGACTGGCATCTCTTCCATGGTATACAGCAGCCTTGTGCCATAGCCGCCCCCCCCCCCCCACAATCCTGACCACGATAAGTGGGTGGAAGATCGATGGATGGCATTTATTTCCATATGGATAGAGATTTCAATCGCGGAACTGCACTTCTCCTCTATCACTGTGCTCAGTGGAAACAAAATACTCCGCATGTCTCCAGGGCAACCAAAGCTAAAATAACGTAGACAAGCTCCTCTCCTGAAAGGGCGAGCATCAGAGCGTGTCACCCTAATATCTGATAGGGTGCAGATCAGGCACGCTGATGGGGCCGCGGCTCTCCTCACGGGATTGGTGGAGATACCGCGCGGCACCTAAATGGAAGCGTCCGATTGGGCGGCGTGGACGTCACTCACACAGATGGCCCGGCTCGGGGAGCTGATGCTGGAGCCCGGCGGTGAGATGGAGACGTCAGAGGCGCGTCTCTGCTGTGGGAAGGAGAGGGCAGAATTATACAGCTTGTACTTTGTTTTTCTACGTAATTTTGAAGCAGAAAAGCGTCACCTTCAGCTTCTTCTCCGCGTTGGCAGCCTGTTTGCACAGTGGATGCCACACCTCCGAGCCTGTAAGGGAAACATATGGTCAGGCATGTTCTCTTTCCTTCACCAAGCTGCACTGAGGCCTTCTTCCATCTGGACGCGTCTGCAGATGACGAAATGGGGGCAAAACCAACCCCGGCTCTCAAACACTGGGACTGATGGCCCAAAACCAATCCTGAGGTGACCGGGCACCAAAGAGCTGAAGCTGAACAGCAGTCACAGGCAATCGGGAGACTCGGCACCAGTCACAGCCAATCGGAAGACTCGGCACCAGTCACAGCCAATCGGAAGACTCGGCACCTAGTCACAGCCAATCGGGAGACTCGGGAGACTTAACTGTGCCGGTCAACAAAATAATTTGACAACTTTGAAACTGTACAGCGCTTCATAATGTTAACCAGTGAGTTCTCTCTCTCTCTCTCTCTCTCACACACACACACACACACACACACACCCACACACACACACAACTCATAAATAAGTTAACAAGGAAACCATAATGAAATCTTTTGCTGAGTTGACAGTTTTTTTTAATTAGTGTTATTAAAACGTGAATTGTAGGTTTAGAATCGCTGCTAGCAGATGTTACTAGAGCTATTCACACTGAAGGGGTTATTTTCGACGTTTACAGAGCTGTATGTGAAAATGATGGCTTATTCATCGCTGCTTCTGACACATTTGTCAGTGAACCGCTGCCACTCATAAAATAAAAAAACGGACCTTGAGTTCGACTTGATTTTAAGATCATTATTTTAATGGGGGGGGGGGGGGGCAAGGGGTCTTCAAAATATTTACCAGAGCTGCTACAGATGGGTAGTAACAAATTCTCTCTGTATATAGCGAGTAGTGCCTTGACATGGACCATGGTATGTCTTGATTACCGCCTGCTCTGAATCTGTCCCCCTCTCGACCACGTTAAGCGTCTCATCATCAGGGCCGCCTCTGCATGGGCTGATTAATTTACGAGGTTTGTCTCTGCCAAAGCACAGCCCATACATCAGGGCCTGGAGTTACAGCCACCAGTCAGGATGCTGCCAGGGAGGGGGGCAGAGGGGCTTAGTAACCGAGGCCATAAGTCTGTCTCCTTCATTCCCACCATACACATACTCACAAGGATCTGGACGGTGTGAGATACTGATTCTCTTATTTATCATATCTGTGTTTCCATGTAATAATAAAACTGTTTTTTATTTAAAGCAGTCATCATAATGCATTAAAGATACCTTCACAATGCAGTACAAAGCATCTTTAATGTTAATGCATTATGAAGGTATCTACAGTGCATTATGGATGAGAGCTTCATAGAGCATTCATAATGCTTAATAAACAGGGCTATAATGTGTTATGCCTTTTCATAAATAATGATATCCCTGTTTATAATGCTTTACGAATGCATCATAATGCATTATGAAGGTATCTATAATGCAGTATGATGACTGCTTTAAGTAGATTGTTACCAAATCTTGTATTAATAACTCCATCGACTTACTACCAGCTGTCGCTGTGTTATTACATTTCATTCACCTGAGTATTATTTAGAGCTGCATTTGGCCACATAAATCTTTTGTAAAGCCACAGATGAGCGCAATGTGTGTGGAGTCCATAAATCAATACTCTACATCATCCAGCATCTACAGTCAAGGTCACTCACTAAATCACCCTGACCTCGTCCTTGCCGATGATCTCCATCAAGATTGAGAACACATGCTAACAGCTAGGATTGCTTAGGGTCCAGTGAGAGAAGATGATTATGAATCAGAATGCAGACCTCTGGATCCTTGAGTGGAACTATTTAAGCCTTCTGTTAGTATCTCTGTGGTAGGTTCATTGTCCTGCCCAGGGACTCGCTTGCGCTGTTTATAAAGAAGCAGTCTTGCTTTACTTTGAAAATGCAACAATTACTCTAGTAAGATCAATGTTCCTGTGCAAGACAAACAAACAGCGCCAGCTTATTTACATAAACACGATGAATTCTAATTTGTTCACACTCCGGGTCAATATTTCAGGTGATGACTCAGGGGTTTCTTTTCCTTTGCTATTTTTGCTGAATCATTCAATCCGTCTTATAGCGAACCCTTAACCACATTTTCCTCAAGACATAAAATCAATGGTGAGCAAATCTGAAATATTTTATGGGCTAAATTCCCCTCTGAATCCTCCAAATTAGCCTGCTTGTGCAGCAGGGATGGGCTTCTCCAATTTAATGACTTCGTTATGGGACATTTCCACCGCCTCATGTGATGCTAATGACGATAGCCTCAGCCCTTAAAGCACTGGCCTTTTAATTGCCTATGCAGTATCAAGAAACTTGTTCGGTTTTCGAAGAAGTCGCAGTTTAGCCCAGTTTTAGTCAGGATATAGCAAATAAACTAAATTTGGAGCTATAAACTGCAAAATATCCATCCATTTTCCATAACTACTTAAATAATACAGGACGGAAGCAGGCCTGGAATGTTTCCCAGAATGCACTGGGCACAAGACGTAAGCAGCATCCGAATTCAGGGGGTGCATCCTTTGAAGAACGCAGTCTATAAAAGCATAGCCTTTGCAGGCTGTATTCTTTGAAAGGCAAATGGAAAGTGTCACCAAATGAGACAATAATTTCCTATTTGTGTCACCAGCTGTTCCCGCCCTTATCCTCGAGTCTCAAAGCGCCGCTCCTATTGTCTACCTGGGACACGCCCACTTTACCCCTGCGCAATGCATCATGGGATAAGTTGGGCTGGGAAGAATTGACCAGGTGGATCCTTCATGACTTGGCAAAAGGAGGATGCATTTCTAGCCTGCATGTGAAGGAGCTTTTGAAACGGGGCAGCCTGGTCGCACCAGTGACACATTCACTCTTCAGATACAGCCTTAGAAGGATGCAGCCCCTGAATTTGGACACAGCCACAGACACTCTGGATCTGATACTAAGCCATTACAGATCACACATCTGATTGGCTGGTTCCGCCTCCTCTAGTTGCTTGGACCCACCTCCTCTGCAATCTGATTGGTTATCTCTCTGAACCAATCATTTTTCATCCTGCCCTCAGAACATTTTTGATTTTAGTAAAAACCCCATGAGCGGACTGACACCCGTAAGTTGCTGGGCCAGGTAGACTGAAGAAGGAGGCGTGGTGAAGCGTAATGTGATGATGTGGATAATGGCGAATCAGCTTCACTTGACACAGCATACAAAGCACACATCTTCACAGTCTGGTTCATTTTATAGTTCCCAACACAGATCTGTGCTCCTCACCTCTCAGGTACATCTCCTCTCCTTCCGTGAACATCATCTGGCACCGGGCACATCTCGCACAGCTGGGGTGATAGTGCTTCCCTCCGGCCTGCGAGGGAGAGCGGTGGAAGGGTGAGATCCAAGAACCAAGAAAGAGGAAGAAGGAACACTGTGTAAGAGGCAGAGCTTCCCGCCAAAATGTAGAATCCTGGAACTAAACTGTTTCAAGAAGGCTAGACTTTGGGATAAAACGTGGGGCGTGAGGATATGGGTAAATGAAGATGTGAGAAGGTGTGAGGAGGTGTTGGTTCCTTCCTCTAACCAGGAACAGACCCAGAAGTGGCCCAAAACCATGTTCTGGGCAGGTATTCGGACCCCACCCCTGAAGTCAACCAATTTCATCTACGCTCCCGTCTACGGTTGCTCTTTAATGAACACCTTAAATTAGCTTTAGTGCTACTGTTGCAGAAAGGTCAAATTGGCCCTGGATGAAGGATGCACTTTCATGCAACAGACAGGGAAGCATACTGTCAACTCCCCGGGGAGAGAGCATGACTCAACAGAGAAAGCGTGATTCGATATCTGGCCCACGTCCGAGCCTCAGCGATGAGTCTTCGCCTCTTCTCGCTTAAACTCTGCCTTTCTTAGCTACATAATACCAAAGGTTATGCATCCTGTTTTGCTGTTTGTCTCTTGTCAACTGTCCGAAGCTGATTTTTTAAAATCGTAGCCCCGTTTTTGAGTATTTAGTCTCTCTCTCTCTCTCTCTCTTTCTCTCTCTCAGGCTGTTACTCCAATGGCCGCTTCCCGGTGACGTTCCGGCATATTCCCACCGCAGTGTGGGGTGCAGGCGCATTTAGCTTATGTGCAGTCAGCAGAACCCTGACACTTTCGAAGGGCGTCCTGGCGTCTGCCGGCGCACATCTCCGAACGCCGATTCAATCTGTGTTTTCCTGGCTAAGCGGCACCTCACACGCCACATCTCAAGCTACAATCTCCAATAGCTTTAATTTTATCTCGGTCGCCAGCTCCGAAAAAGTTCGTTAATTGAATAAAAGGGGACATTAAACTCTGCCTCAAACCTGTAAAGGTATATATATATGTATCTTGTCTATTATCTTAACTTCAAAACAAGCACGAGGACGGCTTCACAATGCTGACTGAGCCAAAAACAACAGCCAATAGATGATTACGATCTGAGTGAGTGCCAATAAAATTCCGAATCTCCATGACAACCACAGAAGGATGTCAAGAAAGTTTTTTTTTTACAGTAAAAACAAAGCAAAACAAACAGAAGTTAACACATTTTGTGTAGAACAAAGATTTCACTATAAAATCAAATTCTGGACATCCCGCCAGTCTGGGTCACGTTTGCCGCAGTTAAGTGGGAGATGATAAAGCAGCAGAGTGGGGTCACATCTCCATTCCCGGTAGGGTATGTGGTCTCTGGATCACCTCAAGCACTCGTCCGCTGATATATCTGCTGCAGCTGCTGCATTTGATTCCAAACTGCGCGTGGTAATCCGCCTCGCAGTACGGAATGCCGTCCCTGAACGAGGAAGCATGGGGAAGAAAAAAAAAAACAGAAATCACACTCCAGCCGTCTTCACAGTTGGAAAACTATGAAAGAGAAGCGGTAGGACGGCATGCGACACTTTGGGCGCATAAAAGCAGCGGGGCGACTGCGCAGCTGCACGTACTTGCTGATGTACTCCCCAGTAAGCACGACCCCGCAGGACTGGCACTTGAAACAGCTGACGTGCCACTGCTTCTCCAAGGCCAGTAGCGACTGTCCCTGCTTGATCTCCTCCTTACAGCCGGCGCAATCTAGGAAGCGTGAGGAAGGACGGTTACATGTGGCGCCTTGACCTCAATTTGGGGGGGGGGGGGCGTTCAGGGGTGCTGCAGATTTACAGAGGTAGATAACTCCTACTTGTAGCGCTTTTTGCGCACAGAGTAAGGTCATTTTTAAAATTCGGTTCATATTCAGCTGTGTGACCTCCCAAGACTGCCCTATTGATCGAGAATCAGGGAGGTCTTCATCATATCATCATCTCTGCTGTACAGTCTTCTCTTTTGGAACACATTGATTTTTGGCGGTTGCTTGCTACACTTATATTGTGGTTTTTCCAGCAATGGACACCTGAGGTTTGAAACGTTATATCTTTGCACCAACAATTCCCAGTCCGCTGTTGGTGTCATTAGTCATCTGCTGAATCGGCCACCTGCGGGGGGGGGGGGGGGCGGGGGGAGTAGGTCACCGCATTTCACTTGTCGGCTTACAGCGACATTATTATATATAGGAAAAATTCATTTGAATCCGCTGCGAAAGCTTTGGTCGCCACCTTAGACTTTTCATTTAGGTGTCTTGGCTCAAAGCTCCAAGAGTTTGCTCAACTGATTTGGGTTAATGTACATTGTGCTGAAGGTACCTCTAAAAATCTACCCCCCAGACCAGTCCATCGATTTATTTCTGTACAGTAGTAATAAAAGAACCCCCACCCCCCCCCCCCAACCATCATATGTGAGGAACTGCTGCCAGAAATCACTCTGTAACAACTGGGGGCTGACCCTGAATCAGGAGTCCAGCCAATATCCTTCCGATGGGCACCGTATAATTTTACGGTTTCAATAAACAAACAAACTGCTTTCTGAGCCGTGGGGGAGAAAAAAAGCACACAATGCTACAGGTGGACTGGAAAAAAAGATTAATTTTCTGTTTGCCGGATTCACACTAGGACACACCTGCACACACAAGCTGATGAGCTATTTAAAGCTCTCATTGACATATTCTGACCAATAATTTACTACTTCATGTACGAATAAAGACTGAAGGTATGAAGTATGAACTGAATAACAAATTACCCCATATATGGGAGGGGGTCCTGTTTTCAAAGGTGAATTTATAAGCACAATTTGGAGATACGGGCCAATTAATATGAAGCTAGGTATAATTTCAGCAACTCATCAAGACATTTCATCATTCTACAATCATTCTAAATGACAGGGGCAATTATGCCTTTGGTTAATTAGTTCTGCATGGGAAATTATACCAGCTTCTCACAAAACCGATTAGTCATACTCCACGAGAGGAGGAAACTTTCCTGTGGACTGACAATCAAGCATCAAACAGACAGAAGAGAACCGCTGATGTCAGGAAGCGTTACTCAATCAGCAATGCATTTTGGGAATGTTATACGGAGTGTTGCGAGAGATTTATATGATGCGTCATCGATCTAAAAGAGATTAACAGTATGTCAGAGTATGACTATTGATCTTTGGGACTGTTTAACTGAGTGGACTAGAAGATGCAGAGGAGGAAAATGTCTGGAAACTGTAAATTGTATAAAGTGAAATTCTGTAAAATGATCCCTGGTCATGTGACAATGATGAATTCCATGGATCTTGGTATTCTGAGAAAATAATTGAGCCTGAGGAACTGGGTAATGAACCAGCGCGTCGTTTAAAACTTGCTGCAGCCCTGGTATATAGATACGTAGCCTGGAATCCATCCACCTGTGTTTTACAGCTGCTTTATCCGGCACACAGTTGCGGTGACCCTGGAGCGTGGCATGGGACACCAGTCAAACACAGGGCACACGCTCACACCCAATTTAGAGGCACTGGTTCACCTAACTAACCTTGGACTGCAGGAGGAACCTGGAGAACCTGGATGAATCCCTCAAGGGCGCGGAGCTCAACACACAGAGCTGAGGAAAGGAATTAAACCCCCCAGCCTTAGTGGGAGGAGGCAACTTCACTACCCTACTGGCCTCAAAGCACTTTGCCTCTGATTACTCTGCCTCTGAGCCTTACCTGAGACTGTAGTGCCGGGTTATTCAAATCACGGTCCCCGAGGTCCGAGCACTGCTGGTTTTCCAGCCTTCCTTTACCTGTCAGACAGGTGTGAAGCCTCTGACCAATCAGAATCAGTAATTATTAAACTAACTACCCGGCAGAACTGAAAACACGGCCTGGATTTGAAATCGAGGTCCAGATTTGAAGAACCCTGCTGTAGTGTCTAGGAATTTGCTAATACTGAAGCTCATCTGATAAGGGTAAATCTGGAGATGGAACCTAAGAAAGCACCTACGGAGAGCTTTACCCCCCCCCCACGGAATACGTACAGCTCGGCCCGTGGATCTTAACGGGCTCGTTGATGAGCGTCTGGGAACACTGCTGACAAATGCACAGCTTCCCGTTAAAGGTGACCCGGTCCCCGATGGGAAAGGGTTTCCTGAAACGACAAACACAGAGCAGCGGGTTACGAGAATGAACGCCCCCCCCCCCCCAGGAAACGCGCCTCGGACAGGTACCGAGACCGATAAGGAACTTTAACGCTGATTGTTCATTAAAATGCCGTTATCGCACATCAGCGCCCGCCTCTCCGGCGAATACTCTGATGAAAAGGCATATTGTCACATTTGCTGCTGCATCCTTCTTCGGAAAATGACGACGACTCGTATTCATTAAAAGTCGCAGTTAAGCGGTTATTATCACAGTCACAGTCACAGTGTACTCAACTGGTTGGTTCAAACAAAACCGTGGTCTGGATTTTAACTTTCTGGACCCGAACTTTCCACCCCTTCAGTATCTAAACAGCATCTAACACAAAAACACTCCCCAGATCCTTTAGGAAAGATCCTGCACCTGCAAGAAAAAATTGATGACAACCAAACAGTTTGCCGAAGGATGCCCATACTGAGCTAATTTAATAGGGCCTTTTAAAGATTAAAAAAATCTCTTCCAGCTGCCTAATTAGTCATGCTTTTAAGGAACTGGAGAACTATCAGTTCCCCGGAAGATCTTCACATAATTATGCTTTATAAACTGGCAGCAACCCGTCGTGTCTCTGCTGCCAACACGGTCCGACTGCCAAAGGCAAGTGCGGCACGACGGATGGTGCCACGGCCAGATGCCACACTCAGAGAAGAAACACACAGTGCCACGTGCGGAAGGCCGACCTGAGAGTCTGCGGACGGCAGCCGAATTTTCGCAGATGGACGAGTACCAAATCAGTATCTAAAAACCTGCATGCGTTAAACGTCCCAACGAGAGATGATGCACCATTGATTCTTCTCCATCTTGGGGAGATATATAAAGATTCTTCTGGTCCCAGGAAGCATAAGGGATCGGATTCCTTGGGAAGGACGTCAATCCAGGGCACAACATACACTCACACCCTACAGGCAATTTAGAGCCGCCAGATCACCTGACTGCATATTCGCGGACCATGGAAGGAAATGTATGTGGACACAGGGAGAACATGCAAGCTCCACACGCAGAAATGGCAGCAGGAGACACGGCCACAAACCTACCAGGTCACAGTTTAACCCAGTGAGCCACTACCCCAAACTAAAACAGGCATTATATAAGAATTCGCTGGAATTTGTTGGATGGACGGAAAAGGGAACCTCATGATCAATCACACAATCACAATGGATCTGAGGAGTAAAAATGGCAGAACATGGACGACTGGAGCTATGAGGTCTTAAGACCAGCACTGATCTGGGTCACTGGGAGGCAAGGCTAGCAGAGAACTCCAATGTGCACGAATCACAGAGAACGGGAGACAATTGGAACCAATCAATAAGCACAGTGAAGGTCACATGACTCTCTCATTAGGGACCACCCACTCAGTCATAAAATAGAAATACAATTCAATTTTGTGTTAACCTTATGTAGATAAAAACAAGTCAGATTTTATGAGTTTCAGATTCAAAAACAACCCTCTGCTGTAATGTCAAAACACTTTCCCCTCGTGATGGTCACTGGCAAACTCATCCGTTGGCTCAGAGTCAAACTCTGACCCAAAGACGTGATGTGCATGAAACCACAAGGCAACAATTTCCAGACAACTTTTTTCAGTGTTATGACAGAAGAGACACTGCTGCTTTGCCTTGTCATGTCTGGGTATATTTTAAGCTCATTACCATTAGGGTAACTGATCATTTCTCCAAGCGGAGACGAGGGCATGGTGTTTGTTTTGTGCGTTTCATGATATCAAACAATAAAAAGTTGAAACAAAAAATTGTAGGGACCCAGGAAAGACTTCCCTCAGTGTCTGTTGTGTGGCCTGGAATAGACACCATCTCCAGAGAACCCCAGGGTCGAACCCGGGGCCCTGCTGAGCCACGTGAGAGTGAGCTCCGGCACCAAGCAGCCTAGAAGTCTGGCCTTTCCACTGCGCTCTTCACATAAACAGTTTATGTCTCTTGCATCTGCCCGGTAAATCACACTCATTTGCTAAGCAGGCATCGCTGATTTATCCCTGCTGCAGCCCAGACTTAAACTTCAGCTGCACGGCACTTTATCCAACAGACGCCAGGCGGCAAAAGAACACGCCGCCTGTCGAGCTTCATCTCTGATGAATACAGAACAAGCCACCTGCTCGGCTGAGGAACCGACTGGAAGCACGTGGTGTCACGTTCACAGACAAAATGCTCGGAGGCGCTCAAATCCCAGTACGACGCATAAGTCTGTTAACAAAGTGCTCAGACGGTGGGGGGGGGGGGGGTTCTCTTCAGACTGAAGGACCCTGACCTGTACTGACACAGCCACTAATTCGTAAATCCTACCATAAAAACTCACACTGGCCACACTGGTGCCACAGGTCAAAGGTTAAAGAGACTGAGTCCTTACCATGATAACTCAGCCGCCTGGACTGAGATGGGGACTTAGATGCACTAATACTTCACAGAAGTGTTTTATCACTCTGACAAGCCTGAGAGGATGTAAGACTGGTGTTTGGAATTTACCAGAATAATATACCCTACAGTCCCCACTCATGCAAACCTCCACCTCAAACTAAAATGATGTCGTTCCTTTAAATCAGGGGTCTCTAACTCCGGTCCTGGAGAGCTACTCTCCAGGTTTTCTATCCTACCTGGTGTCTGATGAGGCACACCTGCTCCTGGTATTTACCTGAGAACAGGTGTCGCTCGTCAGAAGCCGGGTAGGATAGAAAACCTACTGGATCAAAGCTCTCCAGGACCGGAGTTGGAGACCCCTGCTTTCAGAGCTACCTGACAACCAAGGCTGAGGTTCACCCTCCCACATCCACAAGAAAGCAAACAGCCTTTCTATGCCACAGACAGCGGCTCTTCCTCCAGACGTCTGGGTTTGGGTCAGGACTCCCAGCCCCGTCTGTCTGCATGTGGACGTCGTCATCTCCGCCCACCCGGGCTCGTCCGTGGCAGCCCCGCCCTCGTTGGCTCACGCTACCAGTGTGTGTTCCTGTGGCACCCCCCCCTCCCCCTACTGGGCCAGCTTCCAAAGGCAGAGGTCTTCTCCCAACACACGCTCTCCTGCCGGCAGGTAACTGGTACCAGTGGGCAGTGGGTGGAGGCGGGTGGTCAGGAGAGAAGGTAGGAGCTGGAGAGGAGTAGAGCGTTGCAGATACAGCTCAGTGTATCTGTGGACGCATTACGTAACAGAGGCTCTGGGACTGGCCTCTGTACCCGAAAACAGGAAGGCGAAACCGGCAATTACCATGTCTTACTGTACCCTGAAGCAAACATGGACGACCTAGTTTAAATAAATGTTACTCCACACATTCCTAATTTTAAATCCTCCCCACTGAGAAGGGTTGTTTCCTTCCTGAAGGATTGACCAGCCACTGTTTTTTTTTAACCTACTTTCGGGGCAATCAGGAACAACTCAGATCCAAATATACATTTGAACTACGGCCCTTAGCACTGACATATTAGTATTAGTGAAGCATTAGTGAAGCAGGTGATTAAGGGAAGATTCTGAGGGGAGGAGGCGAGAGTGGGCCAGGACTGATGCAGAGATTACGTAAGACGTTAGTCCCAAAGGGCTAAGCAAAGTGGACATTACTTGTGCTCGATCATCTTCATCCGCTTATTGTATTTTTCCTGTTATCGATCCTTAAATGCCTGTTTATTCGTACTGCGCGGTGTCTGCTTCACCGTCCAGCGGTTTCTTCCGTACGCAGTCCTACCGCGTAGTAACAACGCAGTCTAACGGGGCGTCGTGCAGGAGATTACGAGGCCGGTAACCACTGACCCACAGCAGCCCTTCAGTACTTTCATTGTGTTCGTAATAATAAGACGTCACATGGTCTTTCCTTTTATAGGCGTGTCACATGATCATTTCAAGATGAAATGGGTTCAGGTGGGCCTAAGCAGAGGCGGTTCTAGACCATTTGAACTAGGGGGGGGGAGGGTCAGACTGGGGCCAGTTGTCCTGTAAGGGGGGCGGATCTATTTGACCATAACGTCCTACAAGTCTTACTTACACTAGTTTGTCAACATTAAGGAGCAAAAGACAATTTTGAAAACTCAAAGTTATTTATGCAATACTTTGCAGTTACAAATATGCAACTTACTCTGATTTCTTGCAAAATACCTTAATTCCACAAGCTTGATTATTTTGTTTTTGCCGTTAACTTTGCTTTTCACCAACTGAAGCGACTCGCCCACCCAGCGCAGCCGCCTTAAGAGTCCGTCAAGAACCTGCGCCCACGTTTGTGCCTCGTCTCTTCCCGCTGCACAAAATTGTAGGCACTGCCCCCTCCCCCGCACCCCCCCAGATTTGCCCCTGGGTCTAAAGAGCATCAAATGTTAAAAGATATTTATTGTATATCGAAGCTGCGTCCTTGACTGGCCTGATTCCCTCGGACCACAGACGTTCTCAGGATTAACCCCCACATGAACTGCCCTGTCTACCATGCAGTGTGACGTCCCCACCCACCCCGGAGACCGCAGACTCCTCCTGTCACACGACCGCACTTATTACAGCGATTACTGACTGCTTGTGACAGCTCATCGAACATCTCCACTAAGAGTAAAAATAAAATAGCATCAACAATCATAGGTAACACTTTACTTGACAGGGCACAAATAATGCAGTATTATAATACTACTTAGTTACATACTGATCTCATGTTAATTTATCATTAATGTTTTATCTCAAGCAGCTACTATATTTGTTACTACATCTCAATTCTGTAATCCTTTGTAAACCACTGGAAGTAATAATGAAGGAACAAGTCATGAATTACAAGTGAAATACTGATCTCATGTTTGTCCATCATTAATGAATCATGACGCATCTTTTATCACAAGTACCAACTATGTAGCTTAGTTAGTCGTTCATGATTTGTACTTCGGTAGTAACCGAGTTACTATCGAGTATTTTCGCCCGCTCAAGTGAAGTGTTGCGCAGTAATAATGCTGCAATGCTCCCCAACACGGTGGTGATGGATGTCTTACCCCTGATGAACTGAACCCTAACACCATATAAGGAGCATGGCTCATAACATGAGGCATATTACACCTGGTTTGCATGAAGCAAAATTCACAGGCTGTCTCACGCATAATAAGTGCCTATATATACGTATTATGGTGATGTTCACCGACCCATCCAGCCTTCATGCTAAAAAAGGCATTCTGTACTTATCGAGCTCCTTAGTGGGGACTAGACAGTGCAGATGAGAGTGGAGAAGCAGACCGATATCAGAATATACACCATCCCATCATTCTCCAGTACAGATTGTTAGGAGATGCGTGGGATGGAGAAGGACTCTTTAGGAACACAGCGAACGTGTCTGCTATAAGGATTGCTGACCAGACAACATGGATATGTGGCAAAAATAGCCGAATATGAACTGTAAAGAGAGTTGAAAATGAATCGAATAAATGGTCCCAGTCACCTGACTTTCTGGCCCAAAACAGCCAGGCCCCCCGTCTGCCCCTTATACCACAGAAAGTGCCGCGAGGTCCCAGTTCCCCTTCTGAACTGGCGGAGCATCTCCATAACAACGGCTAATATCTTTTAAATGGATCGGCTGTTTCCTGCGGCGCTGCTCTTTCGCAAAGGAGGCGCAGGAGGCGCGGGAGGAGGAGGCATCAAAATTCACGGGAGGCACATGAGCGTAGGATGGCACGTCACGCGGTTAATAACGGGAATAAAGACAAGCGCCATTACGCCAATGTCCCGCCGGAGGGGGGGGGGGGGCGGGTGGAGGGGCTAATGTACAAGAGGAGGAGTGGCAAGCTGGAAGAGAATTCAATGTGTGCTAAATGCTGGGTTAGCGAAGGCTAATCCTCTAAACACAGCTGTGCCGGAGTAACGCTCTCCTCAAACCAGACGCAGCTATGTCTGCTGCTGGGTCAGATTGTGGCTGCAGGAATGGCTGGAAATCCTGGCTCTCGGACTCAGTCCTATCGAGATTATAGAAAGATGAATATGCTTTGGACTGACTGAATTCAAGAGGCCCTGATACTAATTAACCCAAACTGTGATTTTAACGAGCTTTTAAATAAGGTTCCGATCTTGGTCTGGGAACCGAAGCATTTTTTGGAACGATAAAGCAGACTATTGATGTAGCTGTGCTGTTGTTTAAACACGACATCTTGTGCTTCAGCTAATCCTGTGCAAGGAGTGGAGGGTGTGAAAGGTGAAAGGTCAATGGAGGTGTACCTGCAGGCGCTGCAGACGAAGCAGGCGGGATGGTAGGCGCGCCCGAGCGCGGAGACCACCTCGCCCGTGATGAAGTCACCGCAGCTGTCGCACTTGGTGCCGTAGAGGCGCTGGTAGTCCACCGTGCAGATGTACTCGCCGTTCTTCTGGAAGAACCCGGAGCGGGCCAGGTCGCAGCGGCAAACTGCAGGAACAGCGCATACAGGAGGGGGCTTAGAGGATAGAATTACCGGGAAAAAGAGGAGGAGGAGGTGCTGGGGACGGCAGTGACCCTGTCGACGGCGAGCGGCAACATTTGTGGTAACACTTTCTGAATGCTATGTCTATGAGAATCTATGAAGACATTCATAACACGTTATGATACATTCATAAAGCATTATAAACATGGCTATAAATATTTATAAAAAGGCATAACAGATTACAACCATGTTTATTATGTTTTATGAATGCTCTAGGAAGCACTCATCTATAATGCACTATAGATACCTTCATAATGCAGTACAAAGCATCCTTAATGCTTATACTGACCATTATAATGCATTATGAAGGTATCTATAGTACATTATAGATGAGAACTTCATTGGAATGAAGGATTATAATCAACATTATAATGCCTTATGACTGTCAATAGAAGATGCGGTAATACTTCATTTATTCTTCTACAGACCATTATAATGCATTATGAAAGTATCTATTGTGCATTATAGCTTTAAGTAAAGTGTTACCACATGTGTTTTATATATCAACCACTGTTACTCTGTCTGTCTCTTTATCTCCACTCGAACCACAGCAGTAAAATAGCTGCTCATCACTCCACCAGTAGGTTTCCCGCTGTCATCAGAACCGTTTAGCTGCTGACCACACAACAGGGGGGTCCGATTAGAGATTGATGTTGGTGCCATTATTGAATTTACTTCTCGACTGTTGTTTCCTTCTGCAAACTCAGAAAGGCTCCGGGCCGTTTGACGTACAGAAACCGACGGTACTTTTACGCTCTCGGTTTCTGCTGCGTGTAATCCTGCATGTCTGTTTCTTACACGTAAAATCATTAAAAGTGATAAAGACGTAGCAGAGATGAGGGTCTTTGATAAGAACGAAAACTACTGGGAGGCCAGTAGAACAGCGCCTGGGAATTGGGACGGAGGTTATTCCCAAAGATGGGGTTGAACATTTAGCAAATTAAGCCAAAAAAGAAATTTAAAGTTTGATGAGGGAGTCGGTCTCTGTCTGACCATCTTTGCAGCTTCCGTAATGTAAACCTTAGATGAATCACAGTGACTTTGTCTGTGTGTACAGACTCAATGAGGTTCAGCCCCACAAGGTCCATTCTGCCTCAGTATTAGTCATACGTATTGACATTGACTTTCAATTGATTATGATTTGATTTTAATTGATATTAAAATACACTCGAATAACTCTTAGTCACACATATTCATAAACATTTACAGAACTAACACTGACTAATGCTTTTGCATCAGGACTCAACGGAGGCTTGTGTCCTTAAAGCAGGAGAGACCAATCTTATCCGCAAAGGGCCAGTGTAGGCATTTGGGATAACCTGTAGGTCAGCTGTTCAAACCCAGGTGTGAGGACTCTTCAGCCAATCAGTCCTCTAATTAGTAATCTAATTAGGGACTTGCAGCAAAAACACAGCGGCCCATTCTGGATAAGACTGACCACCCCTGACTTAAACTGCCTTTTTTGTTAAGTCTCCAAAGTGGCCTTTTCATCTAACAGTTACGATGACCATTAATCTTGTGCAACCTGAACACTAACACGCATTCTCACTCCACGGGCCTGTAATTTTATAGCCTGCCGCCCTGCAATTACGTCGTCCTGTACTAATAATACCCCGGGGGCGATACAGGAGCCAACGCTCCGAGCCCGGATGCACCTCACTTCCTGAGCTGCTGAGTATGACCCTCCCGCTGGGAGAAGGCTCAGGACACTCCCAGGACGCCATTCCCAGAGTCTCCCCTAGGAGGTGCTCTGTGCCCCTACGTTGCCTGTACGGATGGTCCCTGGGTTGCGATATTTCGACTTTACGACGGCGAAATGGTTTTCGCGTTCGGTACATTATTCAGTAAATCACACAAGATATTCAACACTTTAAGGGTTTAAGATTGGCTAAGCTAGGCTATGATGTTTGTAAGGTTAGGTGTACCGGATTAAGATGCATTTTTACCTTACGATATTTTCCCCTTGCGATGGGTTTGTCGGAACGTAACATCATCGTAGCCCGCGGAGAGGCTGTATATCAGTTCATCAGCTTTTACTCTGCTTGGCTTAGTTTTGGTTTAAGACTGAATTCCGATACATATCGTTAGCCTGAACACAAGCGGCTTGCTGGCGGAGTGATGTTCACATTCTCCCTGAGTCTCCCTTCCTTTGCCATTTCTGGTTCAATCCAACAAGACCCAGGGTGCTTTGGGTAAACTAGTGCCCACAGATCCCCATAGGGTGTGAATGTCCCCACAATGTGATAAAAACCTTGCATTTTGTCCTTGTGGGGACACAAGGGGAAACTCATTTTATAAAACTCAATTTAAACTCGATTTTTATACAAAGATCTGTCACTGCAATCAAAAGAAGGGCAAAATTATTGTATTTTGTTTGGTTACTTATGGTTAAGGTTAGGGCTTTGTCGGGGTTAAGGTCGTCATTGTTAGGATTTGGGTTATGCGCATAGAAATTAATGGAGAATCCCCATAAAGATATGAACACATGGACTATGCATGTGTGTGTGTGCGTACATGTGTGTGTGTGTGTGTACCCTGTGATGGACTGGCTCCCCCTCTGGGTAGTCCCTCGCCCTACACCCTCCAGGCTCACACTGTTCCTGTACTATATAAGCGATTATGTAAGATGGCTGGATGAAGGACATCAGCAGTTGTGCTTCCCTTCCTTCCAGCCCATCTACACAGCACAACTATCTACTTTCCAGATATCCAGGCGGCGGCTAATTAGCATAGTTACGGCTCGTCCCTTCGACAGCGACAGCTAAATTCCTCTCACGGGTGCAGAGACGCCCCCCCCCCCCCTTGAAAGAACAAGCTGGCATGAAATGACTATCAGGAAGAGTAGGCAGTGAGAGACATGGTGTTCTCCAGGTGGTGAGCCCCCCCCCCGCACCCACCCTGCTCAGAGCAGGAGATGCATTTCTGCACTACTGTTAATGCGAAAGGACCCATGTCCGGAATCTGGGCTGCCTGCATATGCATGTGCAAGATGTGAGCGTGGAAACGTTAAGTCAACTCCTGTTCCTATAGCTATTTTCGAATACTCAAAATATTGTTAAATTACAATAAATTAACAAATTAATAAACTTTGACTGTGTCTCTGTGCAGAGGATCTGGAGGTGAATCGTTAGAGCAGTGCAGTTACATTTAATTTAGCATTGACTGAGAACATTTCCCCGTTCCAATAAAATACAACCAGCCCTTTATTGCGTTTTATTTTAAGAGCAGCACTGTAGCTTGCATTCTGCAACTCGCTGACGTGTAAAATGGTAAAGGATAATCTCATCCAGCTAACCTTAGACTTAACTCAAACTAATTCCATTCCATTGCGATCTGCCTCAAGTCATTTCTCTTGGCATGACCCTGCGTGAGCATATATGAAAATGTGTAAATATTAGTATTCAAATACACCAATGACACTAGAAATTGATCGCAAAATGAATTAATATGCAAATTCATCTGGAATTCAACCAAGTGCAGACTAGCAGATCTCAGTGCATTATTTTGGGGTATTGTGCAATCAAAAAATTAGGAACGCAGTGGAATCTCTAAATATATATCTAAAATGTTGCCATGTCCAATAAAACTTGCAATATTAATAACAGCAATCTAAATTTACCAGGGCAGAAGTACAGGAAAAGCAGAGGAAATTTCATTTATGGTGCAGTGTTTCCTGGTGGTCTCTCCCACTGAATTGTGGGTAGTTTCGTGGACGATTCCAACATCCTGCAGACGGGAAGGAGCCTAGAATAATGCTTTCTGAACTGTAAGACGATTCCCTGACAAGCCTCGTAAATCACTCCTTCCCTGAACCGCGCGCAGTAACACGGCACTATACAGCACTTCCTGAAGTCTGAGTGGCTCCTAGAACAAAATGCCCCCCCCTCCCCCCCCGCCCCCCACCCGGCACGCAGCTGCGGTGCTGTGAATGCACTGATAAGAGACTCTACTCAGGAGTTTTCTACTCTTCCTTGATGGACACCAAAATTCACACAGACAGAACAGCTGTGCTCTGGAGCGAGACACTTGCCCCCCCCCAAGTGACACCTGACCCCTCCCCCCACCCCCCCACCCCCCAAGTGACACCTGACCCCAATTTGCTTCAGCAAGTCACAAAATCCTATGAGTCAGTGAAACTGGATGGCTTACCAGGGTACCCTGAGTAAAAGCACATCCAAAATCAATCAGTATATTAACAAAAATGGAAAAAAATCAGAGTATCTGCTGCTGATTTGTTCTGAAGACAGTTGCATTACAGTAAAAGTCACCAGGCAGTCAGACAGCAAGCTTTTAACGGGCTATTAAGATATTCAGAATTAAATTATGTATTTGTTTGATTTTCTAAGAAATTAACCATGTTCAGTTGTTCCAATAAACTTTTGCTATTATGCGTGATGTAATGCAGTTTTTGGTTGTCTAATTGACTTAGTGTCAAATCTTAGTGTGGGAGTCTAGGGGAATCCTCATTTCCTGCTGAAGTTCTTGAGATCTCTGTAAATAGCCGTTTTTTTAAATGCATGTTTTTTTTTGTTATTTCTCAGTTTGTCAGTTCCGTTTCCAGTTATCTTTCACTTTCACAAAAAACAAATAATGGTAGTCATTAAATGCCAGGCAAATTTTTAACATCCTTTGATGCAGTCCTGCCCAAATTAAAGAAAGGCATTGGAATGAGGCAGTAAGAAAAATCTGTTGTGTTTCATTACTGACCTGATGTGAGCCGTGGCCTATGAGTATTTTGAGCACTTTGGCCTATGAGTATTTTGAGTACTTTGGCCTATGAGTACTTTGAGTACTTTGGCCTATGAGTACTTTGCTGCTAGTTTTGCCCCTATGACAATGTAATTTCAGACTTCGCTCTGAATCAATATGAACTGAGTTCCGCCCCTTTTCACAGTGGATTGTGACTCCCTGCCTCTCCCTGAAATAAAAGAAGTCACACGGCTGAAACCTAATTGGTAGATTTCATAAACACTGCACACCACGCCAAACTTCAATCCCTGTATCATACGCTGACTCATGCAAAAGAAAATGATCCCCATTGAAATGCCGGGAAAAGCAGCGCCTTATTGCAGAAATGAAAGAGTTATATACAGCCGTCTCATCCGATACAGAGCTACGGTGACCCAAGAAGCTATTCCAGCAAGCATAGTGAATTAGACAGGGGCCACACTGAACGGGATGCCCGTCCGTCACAGGGCACACAGACCGACGGGCAGGAGGTAGGGGCCACACTGAAAGGGATGCCCGTCCGTCACAGGGCACACAGACCGACGGGCAGGAGGCAGGGGCCACACTGAACGGGATGCCCGTCCGTCACAGGGCACACAGACCGACGGGCAGGAGGCAGGGGTCACACTGAACGGGATGCCCGTCCGTCACAGGGTAGGACACTAGTTACCTAAAATGAGGAAAATGTATAAGCTCCACATGAATAGAGCTGGCAGAAGCACTTGAACCCACAACCAAGGAGTTGTAAGACTATAGGAATACCCACTGACTCATCATGCTAATTAAAAAATAAACACTCTTAAACAATAACTGTATATATATGTAAGAAATTGCAAATGTATGTTCTACAGCAATGTTACGGATTAGCTCTAGTTACATTTTCAACAGCCGTTCTACACAATAATTAATTTGCTTTACTTTATTTACCCACAACTCTTGAAATCAGTTTTATGATACATCATTTCTGAAAGAAGAAAGACTTAAAACTGTGCCCATGTGAGAGATGATCCTATTGCTGCAGTGATTCTGAGCTCAGTGGCACTTCGATGCTCTGTTGGGGGGAGGGGGGAGGGGATGGGGGGGATGGGTGTCCTGCTCCTCTGCTGTCAGAGGATAGCTGCACAGTCCTTGGTTTCCCTAGAGTCAACAAGACCCCGGAGAGCAGTGTCTCCCATCCCGGTCCTTGGGGACCGCCAGGCAGGGTGGGAGGGAGCAAAAACGTGGACCGTCTGGGTTTCCCCCGAGGACCGGGTCGGGAAACACTGTACTAGATGAGGCCGGCTTGTTTCTGTGCCAACACGTGCATGTGCAGTGATAATGAACAATTATCATCACTGTGATTATACTACCGTCAACATCAACAGCAACGGAACAAAACAATTAACTTTAAGCAAGACGGGCTGCTTCATATTACTGCTGGCTTTCTGAAATTATATTATGCATATTATAATCGAGAATCAGGAGTAGTCAAACTGGGATGCCTGTGTGGAGCGTAATGGAAGTGAGCTGACTGGGACTGAATATGCCATAAGGCTCAGAGATGGGGTTTGCTGAGCAGCAAAGGGGGACGGTCCAGCCTCATATGGAAATCGTCACAGGCAGCCGGGCTTATCTCCCTCCGCACCAGCAGCAAGGTGCCAGGCACCCCTTTGAACTTTTTCAAAGTGAGCCTGCCTTTATGCACAAGGAGATAAAGTTGGGCGATTTTTCAGGGCGGAACAAATGAGATCCAGAATGATATGCTGCTACCGCGCTCTCCTGCGACGCCGCAGCATCAGAGAAGGAGGAATGGATTTCGACACGGTCAGTCAGGCGTGAGTCCCGGTAAAAAAAAAAAAACAGGAAAAACGAACTAACACTTTTTGCATCTCATCCTGGATGTGCTGCGGCTCGTCCGGAGATAGACTCTAGGCCAGTGTTTCACAATCTGCTCCTCGGGGACCCACAGTCCGTCCATGATTTTATTCCCTCTCAGCGGCCGGCCAGACAGTCCATGTTTTTGGAGCTGGGAGGGAGCAAAAACATGGACTGTCTGCGGGTCCCCAAGGAACGGATTGGGAAACACTGGTCTATGCTCACTTCAAGCTGGGCACCTCGTACATTCGTTCAAAAGCCAACTACCTGGATACCAGGGTACTGGATAGGGATGGATAGATCAATGGATGGATGGAAGGATGACAAGACCCTAAACTAAATCATTTCATTAAATGTTCTTTTAGCACCACTGGGTTCCTTCAGATGTGGGCTTTAAAAAACCAGAGGTGGAAAGTTCAGGTTCAGAAAGTACAAATCCAGGCCAAGATTTTGTTTCAGCCAACCAGTTATATAGAGCCAGTATATAGAGTCACATTCACTGAGTACTTTCTGAACCTGAACTTTCCACACATATTCACATGCCTTTCATTGTTGTCACATCCTTAATCAGCTTTAGACAGAGGAGTTTGCATCTTCTCCTTATGATGTGTTTCTTCAGGGAGCTCCTTCCCCCACCGCAGTACAAAAACACAAGGCCAGGCAAACCAGCATCTCTGGATCACTCAAAATGTACTCATGGGCCTTTTACTTTCACAAAAGTGTTCTGAGATTGATTGAGAGAGATAACCAATCAGATTGTAGAGGAGGTGGGTCCAAGGAACTAGAGGAAGTCTAGCTTCTAGGGTATACAGGTGAATGAATACAGGTCCTGTACATTATCTGGTTTTGTTCATGCTAACATTTTGTTCAGCGAACATGCGATTGAACTTCCTTATCCTGACCTACCACTGGACATCTGGAGATCATCGCTAGATATTCCAACCAGAAGAAAAATATATGTGAGCTACAGTAGCACTAGCTGAACATTTCCATGTTGTAAGGCCTGGATGGGGAAAGGATCCAAGTGTAAGAGCCAAAAGTTTATTTCTGGAATTGCAGTCCACAAACTGGCAAAGGGCTGAAACCCAATGAAGACAAACAAACGCAAACAAATCCGAACAGCGATCCAAATCAGTAGTCCAAACACGGGCAGAAAATCAAAGTCGATACAGGGAGCGCAGGGCGATCAACCAGAATCCAAGCCACAGGATGAAGAGGGAAAAACCAGGAAAGGTAGCAGGGGGAAGCAGATCAGGAACCAAACGCTCAGGATGGGGGGGGGAACCCGACACCCCACAAGAAAGGAGCAGAAAACCAGGTGCTTTTATACAGTGTCAATTAATCAAACTAACGATGTGTTTTGGGGCTCCGGGGAGGCGGAACAGGAGGCAACTGGGTGTAGCTGGATGGATGTCCGGCCTGCCGTGTGTGTGGCCCCGGCCTGCCGTGTGTGTGGCCCCGGCCTGCCGTGTGTGTGGCCCCGGCCTGCCGTGTGTGTGGCCCCGGCCTGCCGTGTGTGTGGCCCCTGATAACCCAACTTGGTCGATACTCTAAAAATCAGGCACCTGGCTTTGCGTGTAACGCTGGCAGCCCTATACCAGGGTCAACGACAGCGCTAATTTCAGACTTAAAGGGGTAACTGGGAGACAAGGCCTGCATTAGGGTTTATGGACAACCAGCAGACACAATGAAAATTCTGTACTTGCAGGACGGCCCAACAATTTGGCCTCCGCCCTACTATTCATCAGCCCACTAATCCCATCTTAAATATCTCTACAAACCATCTCTACAAAACTATACTATTTAGTTTAGTTCACTTATCTTTGAGTAACCGGGATACTTCAGGTCCAGCATATCTGTACCCTTTATCTTCAGTTTACTACAGTCTAGGGCACACTTCTGATAATATAGCAGTTTTAAATGCCTAAGAATGCAGCCAAAATACATTTAAATTCAATAAAAAAAACAGCATTTTGGTTTTATAAACACCAATGTCACTCTGTACAGTATGGATAATCAGTATCTGTTGGCGTATGCAGATAAACCAGGTATGTATATGTGTTAGTAAGTAACCAAACCCTTTCTCGCTGTGCATTATTACCTGCACAGTGGCTGATTGAGGCCAAACTGAGAGCCGCGGAGGTCAGTTCTAGCTATGCGGTCAGAAAGGCAGGTCCATGGGCCACGTCCACGAGCACCTGGCCGGACCATCTGCGGAGATGACGTTCATTAAGTCATGAGTTCTCAGGACACCCTAGAAGCTAGGCTGGCTGTCGCCGGGGACATTCCGCCACCCGCAGGCTCACGGGCACGCTCACACCTGTTGCCCTTTGTGACCCCGTGCAGGAGCCGCCCCCCCCCCCCCCCCCCGTCCACCTCCCACGATACACCACTCTGTATAGGGACCACCCAGCAGGCACGCGAGTGAAAATTCATTATCACCTTTCTCGTTCTCTTCAACACTAGAAAAACAAAGACGGGATTGGTCCCTTTGCGGCAGGAAACCAGCGGGGCGGCACACGGCGGACCAATCATTTCACGCCGTCGTCGATGATCGTCAAGGCCAGACTTTGCCCTGTAATGATGCGTAAAACGGCTGGATCGTGCTCGGCAAAGTTATACGATTACCAAATAACCAGCCCTGCTAGCTATTGTCAGCTTTTCAGCAAGCTAGTAACTGCAAACCATGACGGCGATTCTGTGAGGAATCCAGTGCAAAGCAAACCTTTTTCTTCTTGTAGTGTACAATATGTAGACAGAAACTGCAGCCTTGGCTTTCCCTATTCCTCCCTTTTTGTGTCTATTGCTGTCTCGTTCTTTATATAAAGACTTAAGGAGAATGTTAAAAAATACATTTAAGCAGCTGTTCTTTCAGAAAGAAAAGTGTCACATTAGCAAATAATCCGCATTCTTCAAAATGCAGCTGTTGTGCAGAGAAACTGCTGATTTGTGCAGAAGAAAAAAACATGGAGAAATGACTGAGCTCCAGCCAGGACCTTTCCGGAATATAAAATGTTTCTCATGTCTGACAGAGATATGTGTGGCCTAGAGGGGGTGGTTTAGGAGCTGTAAGCTAGAGAAAATAAACCTTTCCTGTCACATCCCAGCTTCGTTTGTGGGACTAATATGGAAAGTGGCAATCCAGAAGAGTTATGTGCATGACAGCCAATTAGAGCTCAGAGTTAATTACTTCTTATGTAATATGCACACAGAAGTCCACCAATGATAATTAAATATCGCTTCTACAAATATATCTTGCTACGTAAACACTGGACGTTGATGCCAGTGCAAAACGCAAACACAGGGAGTGTCCAGAAGTACAAACCAGAGTAAAGTCTGTGATTAGACGAGACTTTTAAAGCATTTACCGTAATGCATGAAGGAAAAAAATGGCTTCTGACTTGGCAGATTTGCCCATGTTCTCTAAAGCTGTTTAAAAACCACTTATAGACAGCACTTTTCACATTTTTTCCACACACTATCAATAAAATTCAAATAATGACTTCGACAAGGTCCCTCAAGGACACAGACCCTCTTATCCTGCAGTCACAGGCTTTGGTAACAATTTCCTTTGGATCATTGACACACATTCTAGCATTTTCAATTGGCAAAATCTTACTATCAGTTAACAATCCAGAAAAATGCCCACAATTCACAACCTGAATATTCCCCAGCAGGGTGGATCAGTATATGACCTCTTGGCACTTAGAAGATGGTTTGAACCAAAGCAACAGTAATATCATGTATTTTTTAATTGCATCTTGCCTTTGGATAATTCTCTTTTTAGTGCAGAGCACTTTTTTGAGCAATGTTAATGTTAACCATGCTGTATCTTAGCTGATATCACAAATATATAATAAAATAATACGAATTTCAGACAAAGCGATCTTCTTCCATTTGATCCACAGTGACACGTATCATCAGTATGGCTCCTAGTGCACATCTTGATGGTATAGAGGCATATGTCGAAGGTATTTCTACTGGCAACCACAGGAAGAAGCAGACAGGCAATCGGAGAAATGCCCAGAACGCCTTAACGGTCTTGCTGCGAGATGTGGGCGGGGTCCGGATGGGGAGGCGGAGCAAGAGTCGAACGGAGTGGACCTGACTGTGGGCAGAGCTGGACCCTGGAAATCTATGGGAGGTGGGTCACTTGTCACATTATCCCCTCACCACAAACCTACTTTAAACCTTTAATGATTGCTTAGAGGTACATATGGGGGGGTGGGATTATGACTTAACCCCTCCCCTAAGACATCGATGCCTTTCCCAGGTAAAGGAGAAAATATTTTCCTCACATTCATTCAAAACAACTGACCAGAGGTGAGTAGTTCAGGTCCAGAGATAAAAGTCCGGATCAAGATTTTGTTTACAAAAAAAAATCTTGGTGTGGACTTTTACTCTCTGGACCTGAACTGTCCAATTATGCATTTGGACCAGCCAACCTGAGGCTGTTAACGCCATTGCGTTACATTCTCAGCTCTGCTCATCAGATATCACGGTGCATGGGAAAGTGTGCGCTGCAGTCTGGCAGAGTGAAAGCGGCGCCAAGTCTTAAGTGATGGATACCTCAACTGAAAATAATTTCCGAGTGGAAGGAGGGAAAGGGAACTGACTAATGTTTGATTTAGAGTTGAATGAAAGTGCATCTGGAGGCAAAGGAGATGCCTGCAATATAAAAGGCTGGCTGGGACCTCACACATATTCATCGCCCTTACACTGTTGGGCTGATTACTTCCACCCTGCCTTGCCAGTCACCCCCTCACCCCCCACCAAAACAACACTTCGCTCTTGCTTCATTTACACCCATTGTGTTAACGTTAAAAACTGCTGAAGGGTAAAGTGAATGCATTACTGGCCATATGAGATACAATGATTGGGCTTCCACTCCCCTTCTCTCCCTGGAATACCATTTCGTGTGGTTGGAGGCATTCCAAGGACATTTGTGTGAACTTTTGAAATCAATATAAACTGGGAAAATGTTCTCCTGAAACCGAAGAAAGCACTGACAAAAGGCAGCATGTTATTCCACCACGTTTAGCTATTGTCGATGTGAAAAGTACAAGAACGGACAGGGAGGAATTTATTACAGTGAAGATTTTTAAATATGCTTTCGTATCCTTGAAAGTAATGAGAACGTGACAGATCTCGCAAATGGCAAACCAGCTACTATCTTAAGTGAAGGCACACAGATTTCACAATTAACACTTTTACTATTTTATTACCGGTGTGAAATTAAGATTAATTTCACAATATTATCGTAACCAATGAGCACAAAAACATATGACATAAACACCACTGCATTATGAGTTTTATGTCTTTTCTGGGATAGCAACTCCGCCACTGTGTGGATTACTGACTGTGCCATTGTTTTCTTGATGAGTGAGCAGTATGCTAACGCAATGGCCCATTAACAAAAACGAAAGGTGTGATACGCCAAAATACCTCGCTACTGGTAGCTAAAGGAGGTCAACAAAACTCTGGTGGTTATAGTGTTAAAACAAAGGGCTAAAGAATAAAAACTCTTTGCAGTGACACACAAGCACTATTTTATCTATATTTAGCTTGATATTTTCATAAACTATTCAGAATAAATACATTTAAAATAGCTGCAAGGTTAAAAATGTCCATGTATAGAAAGAAGAGGAGATTTGGGTTCCATAGCTGAAGCCAGATCAGATCAGAATACGACAAACCTTCCCTTTATTTTCCCCTCACCATTCCATCATTCAATTGCATGGACTTTTCCAATTCATAGTCATGCCCTTTGGAATACATAGTGGCACTGTTCGATTTTAACTACTAATGGACTGTGGCCTGCTCAGTACATGCTGGAATCTTTGCATGACTTAGTTATATAATGTACTTTCCATCCACAACGCACCAGGCAGTTAGAAACAACAACAACAATCTTAGAGCTTAATTCTTAACCCTCAAAAGCAATAATGTATTAATAAAAGAGAAAGACATTTAGCCAGAAGTGCATAAGACAGACAACAAATAAAATTTTACTTGCCTGGATATTACCCATGGGGTCTGGATGTGGTGTAACACTATCATGGAATTCATTGTAGAAATTACTAGATGTTATGTGAGTCTTCAGCAATATAAATTTGGCTTCTTTTTAGCACTGTGTAAGTGTGTTTTATTGGCTATCTGTTGCATGTCCTAAACATTATTATTTCTGGAATGGAAGAACATAATTAGAAAATGTTCTATTTTGATACCCAGCTTACAGCAAATTTAAAAACAAATGTACTGTTATATGTAATATAAATAATTCTCTGTGTTAACCATTTAACATGGCTGTTCTTTTTGTTTTTGTGGCTATCTGGAACAATTATAAAATAAAACTATTAGAAGCATAAAAATATTACACTTCCCTTTATTTCACCATCTTGTTGTCTATGTCAGGATTGAGCTGCTTGTGTGTTTGGTTGCAGGACATAATCAGAAGGCAACTGGCCTGGTCTTAGCATGTCTGAGCAATAACATGCATCCGAGCTACCATTTTTACTCAGTTATCGTTACAAAATGGCGTGGGTGGAGTTTTTGCTAGTGTGGTCTTACAGCAGTGGTTCTGTGTAGATATTTTTGTGATACATGTTTACGGGCAGGCGGGACAGGATTCCAAAAAAAAAATCTCCGAATGCATCACTGTTGCTATACACCCCCACAAAAATCTGTGTGGAGACTTCGTACACCCTCTTTGTACTCGCAAGAAGGTCCTCTGGGTGATGCCATTTCTGTCGACTATCCAAAATCAAGCCTTCCAGGCAAATCAACGCGTAAAAAATTCTGGAAATTTCGAATCCCTGCGTTAATACCCAGAGACCAACATTCTGCCCACTGTATGCCCACTGTATGCCCACTGTACTCTGATGCATATACCAAATGCATCCTGCCACTGGGGCTGGATTGCACTGACCTTGTTTGGATTAGCAGGAATAGATCAGTGGATGTTTATTGTTCAAATGGCGTGATGATGGCATGTTCAAATATGAAAGAAAACCATTGTAAAAATGTAATCTCAAAGCCCCCCTGCAGAGCGAAAGCGTAATGCAGAGAGCGGCCGCCTTTCTGAAAGCTACATCTAAGTAGATGAGCCGATTTCAGTTTATCATGCTGATTATTGGATTTGTGTCTTTCCGTCCATTCAGGATGTGTATCTGAGCACAAAGACGCAGAATGCTTCACAATTAAATTGCTTTTGCGTTCGTTCTGGACGTTAGCCTAAGCCTGTGATTCGCTAGCCAGTGTTATCGGCATAAAAAGGTGTGACTCCTTACTCGGACCTCTATCCACGATGCTTTTCAGGCAGAATCACACGCCATATGGCCCAGCATCCACACGCAGGTACAGGGGCACATGAAGCCCATCTGAAAGAGCAGGACCGACACTGAGAATCCATTTGATCTGATTCCAGTGTTTAACCTTGAACCCTGACACCTGAATTAGCCAAGGTTAGGTGCCTTCAGGGGTTTTGCTGTAGTAAAGCAGCCCTTCATGCTGGGGTATAGGGTCACACGGAGACCGGGGGGGGGGGGAGTGGGAGGGTTCTGCTAAAAAGAGCCTCAACTAAATTTGTTTAATTAAATTTAAACTTAGAGTTGCCACTCGTCCTGTACTTCAAAGGATCGTCCCACATTAAATAAAATACCGTGCTCCATTTTAAATCAGCATGGGACGCAATTTGGCCCATGTTTTTGTATCTGGACCCCCCCCAACCATTTTTTAAACCTTTAAATCATTGGGTACCCCCGTCCCCTGGTTAGGGGGCGGAATACTGGGGGTAGAGTTGCCTCCTGTCCTGTATATTATGAGATTGCCTCCTATTGAAAAATAAAATGCAATATGGTATTTTAGATCAGATGTCCTGGTCTTGTCTCCTCTTGTTGCTTGGACCCGCCTCCTCTACAATCTGATTGGTTAACTCTCTAAGCCATTCATTTCTCCTTCTGCCCTCAGAACATTTTTGCGTAAGTAAAACTCCCGCGAGTCTAACCTAAGTGAACTGAAATAGAGTGTAGTAATGCAAGCCTCAAATGATCCAGTCATACAGGGATGGTGAATTTAAGACATGAAAACATGTAATAATGTACGCTAAAGTGATAAAGGGCAGAAGTGGTGTAATTCACGAAAATATATGGCAGGAGGTGAAATGATGCTGGGCAAATTCACTCGACTCCAAAAGATTCCTGGATGCCACAGTACACAAAGTGATTCCACTGCCCTCTATTCAGTCTCTTCAGAGCTTACAAGAAGCGCTCCAATTGGCTGCCGCTCGGAGCGTGTTGCTGAGAATAGCCGACACCCCACCCAGGGAGGCTGCCCCTTCACACCGTTACCACAGCAACCACTCCTAAGAATCACCAAAACCATGTGTGCATCAGCTTTTTAAATAACAGAAACGGGGTGGGAGAACAAACTTGACAGTCCACATTTCTGAGGCAGCGGAATCCACACGCTGCTCAATTTCCTGTTACGATTTTGCAGTAATTAGCTTGTGATGCATCTTTCTAACAATCTGCCAGTTACGGTTCTATAAGCATTACACTATACAGTGTATACACCTTATACAGTATATTAAGTATACTATACACTAGTATATAATATAGTATATACTATATACTATACTATATATATATATATATATATATATATATATACACTATATACTAGTATACTATATTATACAGTATACTAAGGTTCCTGGAGGAACCTTCCCGAGGGATTAATAAAGTACTATCTAATCTATCTAATTAAATAACATTAGCTGCTGAAATGAAACAGCAGCTGAAATGAAACAACAGCTGAAATGAAAAAAAAAACAGGATTGTTTCACATTGATAGGATTAAGACCGCTCGATGACAGAGAATTTTGTGTATATAATCAGTTTATCAGCTGACAATGTTTCCAACCTTGATTTTCACACTTAATGGCACCTTACCGTGGCAGGTGAAACACTTGATGTGGAAATGGGTGTTTTGGACCCGGACCACCTCACCCCTGCAGACCTCCTGGCAGCGGAAGCAGTGGATGACCGTGGAACCACGCCTGCTTCCCATGGGGCTGTGTTGATAGGGCACTGCTGGGGACAGGAAGAAGAGTTTTCACACATCTCCCACCTCTATGTGTCCATGTGCAGGCGGAATATGGGATAGTTTGTGTGTTTGCATGTATGTTATATTCAATCATCTGCTCGACTATACATATGATGGAACCAACTGGTGTTCATCCATCCATCCATCCATCCATTCATTTCCATACCACTCCTTCAGTACAGGGTCGGTTTCTGCTCAAATTAAACACAGAAGGACTTGAAATGAAACGTTTTACTTATTGAACTCCAGATTGACAGGTGACAGTCATTCACAACGCTCAACGGCGTTGAACAATGTTCACATACAAAACTATACAGACACTGTGAAGTATTCAGTCTGTTTCCTGCTGTTGCTCTGTCTCAGTTGAAGGCCTCCTGCTGTGTCGCAGTGGCTCTTTCGGAACCTCTCTTTCTGTACCTTCTGCCTTACATTTGTCATATTTCAGATCCAGCCCATTTGATTCTATAATGTCTAGGACTGACGAGTAGCTCGTTTAGCTCGTTCGTCTAATCAGATACTGGTGGTAGAGTGGAACACATAAAACTGTTGGAATCTTTCAAAACCAGGTTTGGCAACCACTGCTCTGAGAACACACACAGTGGGATTTATGTCACTAGATCAGCTTCAAGGGAACAGCCCAGACCATTATGGACTGACGCTGCTTTTACAGCCCAGGGTAAAACCCCAGCGCCTGGGGAAGTTCTTGGAACGCCAGTAATTCCACTATTGGCTCCAAACCACGGATCGACTAGCAGTCTTGGCACTAGTCGCTTGACTGGGCTGGCTGTTGAAGTATCAAAACATCAGAGATTCGAGTCCAAATATTGGTTGCAACATTCTGTCAGAAACAATCCTGTGTTGTTTATATGAGAGCTGGTCTTTTATCAATGCAAACATTATGAAAGAAATCTAAGCGAAAGAAATCTAAACGAAAGAAATCAAAACGAAAGAAATCTAAACGAAAGTAACGCTTGAGCACCTGTGCCTCTGACATTGGCTAAGAAAGTCCTAATATAAATCGAACGAATGGTTCCCTGTAAAGTCAGGGCGAACAGCAAGCACGCTTGGGAGACTTCTTCTCTCCCATTCCTGATTTTCCAAAAGCAGAGCACAGTCATGACTCCCTCAATCGTCGGCTCTGCTGCTGCCAGCGACACGCTTCCTGAATCGTCTGCCGTCTCGTCCTGAAAGCCAAAAGGGCTGTTAAGGGGCACGGTGACGGGGGAGTTGAAAGACATGGCGGTTTGGGAACGGAAGGGAAGCGCGCAGCTCAGATGTGTTAGCCTGGTGCCAAGAAGACACATCTGTTTGGAGATCAAACATCTGTAAGTGAATATTCCGTGGATAATCGTAATATGGTCAATGGTATCGTCTGAGTAATGCCTGGAAAGCAATAAACAAAATGTGTTATGACTGATAAAATATACAGATCTGGCGAACAGAATAATAAACCTTGCTAAAAATAGAAACTTAAATGCTATACTTTCAGTTGTATTGAGCCCATTTTCAGTAGAGTTTTTTTCCCCCACAATGTAGCGGTTTCTACAGTAACTGCATTCAGTATTGTCCCCGTTTGGGTGCTGTTTTCCTGCTTTGTGCACAACAGAGGAAAACACTGTCTGCTTTTCACAGGCTGAGATGAACTCTGTGAATAATTAATTACAAAAGACAATCATAGTTCTGAGAGGATTTTTATAAAGGTGGTAACACTTTCTACGAATGCCATGTCTGTAAGAATCTAAAAACACATTCACATTATAATGTATTCATAAAACATTATAAACATGGGTATAAATATTAATAAAAAGGCATGACATATTATAGTCATGTTTATTCATTATGAATACTTTATGAATCTCCCATCTATAGCGCATTATAGATGAGAGCTTCATTGGAGCTTATGAAGTATTATAATCAACACTATAATGCCTTACGACTGTCAATGGAAGATGCTGTAATGCTTTATTAATATGCTGTAATGTTTCATTAATGATTATACCAACCATTATAATGCATTATGAAGGTATCTATACTGCATTATAGATGACAGCTTTAAGTAAAGTGTCACCATAAGGTTATCCCAACATGAAGCTCACCCTGCGTGCACCGCAGGAAGTGAAAAGCGGGGCCTTTTAATACGCCACCCCACCACACGTCTTTAGCCCATTACATTCTGAATTATATTTTTTCAGTTCCACTTGACATTGCACAGTTGGCTGGGGTTCCTTGCCGGGGCCTGCAGACTGTTACCTGAGGGATAATCTGCAGTAGTTGAACAATGTAATCCAATTAAGGCATTTAAAGATGGTTTATATACTGACGCGATTCTAAAATTCCTGGATTTCTTCTCAACAACAAAAAAAAAGGCTTCACCCTTAAGGCTGACTTATACTCCTGAATAGAATCTATGCCGCTGGTAGGGCATAGCCATGTAGCATACACTGTAGCCTGATGCACATCTCCCCAGGAATGTAGCTACAGGAGTCAGGCTACAGTGTAGCGTATGTGGCTCCTATGGCGCAGATTCTATTAAGGAGTATAAATCAGCCTCTGCGCGGTTTCTGATAGGCTACACTCTCTACACAGGGTTGCCAAATCTCACGCATCCAGCGTGGCACAGATTCTCACGCCCACACAAAAAATCTTACGCCAAATCTATATTATTCTATTATAAACCTAAAATTAGCTACATAAAAAGCGTTGGGGTAGTTTGCAAAACCGCACACACTATTTTCAAGGTCATATAACTGTTACATACATGTAAATGCGTGTGCATGTGTGTGCAGACTTGTGTTGAAATGAACATCTTGTTGGCTGCCCTGCCACACATCAGTTCCTCAGGTCAGACGTTGAAAAAAAATTCTGTTTAGTTCCCTTCGAGCTATTGCAGCCCACACTTTCATAATGTCTTTGGAAGCATCTTTCTAAAACAAAATATGCATGTCATATTATCAATAGAATAATTTGGTTGAGATGTATAAATTGGGATTTGGCACTTTAATATTGAAAAATCTGGATCCATTTCTATAGCATATGGTTGCTGTTTGAGCAGCCGCCTAAACTTACAATAAAATACCAAATGCAAACTTCAGTTTTAGCACCTAATTCATTTATTGGCCTCTGGTTTGGAGTAAAATTCGGGGTACCTTGAAATAAAATGATGATAACTGAAGCCTGGATACACATGTTGACGCAAATGTTCAGGAAACATGGTTGTGTCTATAAAGTTTTTTTGAATGCAAATTGAATGCAATTCCTGCATTTCAAATCCTAACATTTCTTCCACTTATTCGACAACTTCAAAGTAGGGTGATACTCTCCTTCCAGCAGGAAGCCATTAATTAACCCATACTTTGGTGAGTACGCCTCTGTTTGTGTGTTTAACATTGAGCTGACATACCAGCCTGTAAATGCTCACCATAACCAAACCAAAAAAACAAAACACATCCACTTGGTCATCCGTCCATCTGTGATTCTCTCCTTTTTGTCATTTTTGAAGAGGTCGTGTTGATGCCAGGACACACACGAGATCTCCTCACCAGTGTCTTATTTACAAATCCACTAATTCTCAACCTGCCAGTATTACTGCACCATTCCCTAACTCAAAATAAGCCCACAAGTTGTATAAATAATTCACTATACCAACAAACACACAACTAATAACCTGATCATGAATTTATTTCTATTTAATTTAAGCAGCAAGAATATTGAAACGAATTCAGTTACAGTAGGCTGTTTATTGAATAAGCTTCTGTTGGAAAGATGGGGGAACTCTTGGCAAACTGAGCTCATTATTCCAGAAGCGGCGTAGCAGTGAAGACGCCGAATTTGGTAAGAATGAGTCGGCGATGTGGAGACGCCACTGGGGTGAGCACCCAAGACGTACGCCTTGGTCTTCTTAACCTGGTTCAATCAGTGACCCAAATGACTACATGCACCCAATCTGCTGGTGGTACGATGGCCCAGGACCACTTCACACTGAGATGAACCTCAACTGCTACTAGCTTCAATAGTCCTTGTGGCTCCCACCCAAAAATCTGCTTCATAATCCCATCTAACGCAACACAAACAAGATCTGGCCTTTTGGTGTTTTACGTTACGGATAAACTTATCGTAAGGTGAAAATATCGTAAGGAGAAAATGCATTTTAATACAGTATACCTAACCTAACAAACGTCATAGCCTAGCATAGCCTACCTTAAACATGCTTAGAACACTTACATTAGCCTGCAGTTGGGCAAAATCATTAACACAAAGCATAGTTAAAAAAAAAATGTGTTGAATATCTCATGTAATTTATTGAATAATATACTTGAAGCGAAAAATAGAATGCAACTGGAATATCCATCGTAAAGTCAAAATATCGTAACACGGACCGTCGTAACCCAGGGAGCATCTGTAGTTTTTTTTTTCTCCCCCCGGCAAAGTTGTTCATCATACACACAGACAGTACTAGGACACAATAACTTATCGGTGGGCAGGGACACCCCCCTGAGTTATTCAGACCCAAATTAGGAGGATGTAGTTAACAGGAGCTACAACTTTTGTGGCGTAACTGTTAGCATATACTTGACACAAAAAAAAAGTATTTATACACATTAAAGCCCAAAATAAAACATGCATAAGTCAGCAAATGCAAGCTTTCTTTTAACCCAAACTAGAGCCGAGATTAGCTAATAGCGCTGATGGCAAACACAGCCTAGCTAATAACGCTGATGGCAAACACAGCCTAGCTAATAATGCTGATGGCAAACACAGCCAAACTAATAGCGCTGATGGCAAACACAGCCTAGCTAATAACGCTGATGGCAAACACAGCCTAGCTAATAACGCTGATGGCAAACACAGCCTAGCTAATAACGCTGATGGCAAACACAGCCAAGCTAATAACGCTGATGGCAAACACAGCCTAGCTAATAACGCTGATGGCAAACACAGCCTAGCTAATAACGCTGATGGCAAACACAGCCTAGCTAATAACGCTGATGGCAAACACAGCCAAGCTAATAACGCTGATGGCAAACACAGCCTAGCTAATAACGCTGATGGCAAACACAGCCTAGCTAATAACGCTGATGGCAAACACAGCCAAGCTAATAACGCTGAATGCAAACACAGCCTAGCTAATAGCGCTGATGGCAAACACAGCCAAGCTTTTCCAGTGCCTTTTCATGCTCTTGGATCTGCACGTCGACGCCGGCAGCTACACAATGAGAGCCGCAAGGCCTGAGCTGCCCTTTGACCTCGCGCCAGACTTCAATCTGCTAAGCAGCCAAGCGAAAGTATGCTGAAGCTGGCATCCCAGTGGCAGAGGCTGGTGTGTGTGTGTGTGTGTTAGGGGGGTGGTTATGTATATATTACGTTGCTGGGACCAAATGACAAAATCCTCTTATTTTGATGGTGTGGGGACCTTTTTTTTGGTCCCTATAAGGGAAAACTGTGATGTGTATGTGTGTAAGTATGTGTGTCTATCTGCCTGTCTGTGTGTGTGTGTCTGTGATGTGTATGTGTGTGTGTATGTGTGTCTATCTGCCTGTCTGTGTGTGTGTGTGTCTGTCTATCTCTGCCTGTCTGCCCATCTCTATGTGTCTGTCTGTTTGTGTGTCTCTATGTGTCTGTCTGTGTGTGTGTCTGTGTGTGTGTGTGTCTGAACTCGCTGAATAGGTGGGACCGTCTGTCAGCTGCCGGCTTTGCCTGAGTTGCAGCTGCCCCTCCCGCAGAGCCGACGTGAAATCTGGTGTCAAACTTTCAGGGGTGAACACAAAACGCTCGGGCAGTCGCCAAACGCCGCGCTAATTCCGTGTGTTTTTGTACGCGTGCATCTTCGTTGTCCGCGCCACCTTTCCGAAATCACGCCCGGATCTCCTCAAGCGGAACGTGGCCGGAGAAGGGGGGGCGCTGACCAACCAGGGCTGACATCTGACATCCCCGCTGGGCGCAGTGGCGTCGCAAGCTGCTCTCCTTGGCCTCCCTCTCACTGCGCTGGCACTGCGCGGCCGCAACCTTTACCGCGACGCGCCACAAAGTCCCCGCGCCGTGCTGCGGCCTAACAGCGTCACCACGGCGATTCGGCACGCCGCCCCCGCCGCCACTGCGTCCGTCATTTCACAGCCGTGTCGCACTACGGCCTCACCGCGCTGCACCATGACTTCACCGCGTCACACTGCAGCTACCCCTCGTTTCCTGAAAGCCTCACCGTGTTACATACCGTGATCAGCATCACTTCCCACAGACAAGCATTCCACCTCCGCTGTATGCATTTAAAATGTTTTTTTTTGGCTAGAATAAGTCTTACAGCATTTAAATCCAAGTTTCTAACGACATGAAGAATCTGTCAGCACGACAATACGGTCCTCATCATAATTTTACAATATCATCATTGAACAGTGCAGTTAAAACGCAGATATCACCCTGTTTGACCTGAATAGCACCAATAAATATTTAGCTATATAAATGAATGATGTTAAAAAGCAATATGTATTTAAATCTAAGATAATATGGCTTAAATCTTGTCTTTTAAGAATCATCTTCTGTAGTCTCCCACTACACATATCAATTTTTATCATCAGACACAAGTGAATATAATTAATTATCATGGCGAGATGCTTGCTGCACTGCACCCTGGGAGAAAGCATAGTACCACGGTAATTTCGGGGGCGGCTTCTGATTTCCGGTCACACCCCTAGAGCAACGCTGGCCGAGAAATAACATTAAAGGGGCAGTTTTGCATGTGTGCATTTCAGCAAATTATATACACAAAGATGTGCGCATGGACGCATGCAGCAGTACCAACTCTGGCCTGTAATTTGATGATAGGAACCTATTGTGTGTCTCCAAGTCTATTTAATCAGTGTCACTGCATGCAATAAAAAGAGAGAGAAAGAGGGTGAAGGGAAGATTCATAATCCCTGCATTCACAGCTGCAGGAGGCCATGCTTGACTGGGATGCGCTCCAATGCAGTCTGTGCAGAGGGAAGCATGCATTAAAAAAAAATGCGCTACACCCAGAAGGCCTATTCGCCAGGGTGCAACAGAAACTGCGCTTGCATAATGAAACCTCAGAGGACCGGACAGACCAGGGGAGAGTCTATTCGCGGGTGGCGAATCAGGTGGCGTGCTGATTGGTGGAGGGGCTGGGGGTAGTTGCCAAAAGCACCGCATGTCGTGCCCATATGGAGGCCTGCGATTCGGGCAGCGGTCCGAAAGGGACATCAGGAAACGGGAGTGAGGATGGATGGAAACCGGCGGATTGTTTCGGGATGAGATAAGCAAGTGATGAGGGAGCTAAAAAAAAAGATAAGCAGATCATTTAAAGAAGGGATAAAACTGGCAACGGAAAAAAGAATTTGTCACTTTGTGTTCTTTTCTGATGCTGTCCTGAAAAATGCATAATTAGCCTTAAAACCTGTCTGGAAATAAGTACAATGTCTTTCAGGATTAATGTCGATCTAATATCTAAAATAAAAAAGGCTTTGGTACATGTATCATGTATCAGGAGAGCCAACGGTGAGGCCCAGAAAGTTCAAATGGAAAGTTCAGGCCCAGAAAGTACAAATCCAGACCGAGGTTTTACTTCAACCAACCAGTTGAGTATAGAGAGTCACAGTGACAGAGCACGCAATTGGTTGGTTGGAACAAAATCTTGGTCCGGATTTATGTTCTCTGGACCTGAACTTTCCACCTCCGGTACAGCATGCCGGCGCTTTGCTCGGATCTTCCGCGAGAGGCTCCGGAAGGCCTGCCGTAGCGAGAGGTCAGGCCGGACGCCTGAATGAACAGGAATCTAGACGGGTGGGCGGGGGAAAGAATGCGGAGGAGGGTCGGCAACGTCCATTCAGCCGCACGCTGGGGGCACTGGGCTGTGCAAAATGAGGCCTGCTTAGAAAGGGCCCCCCCTGGGGACCTCGAGGCTGAACCTGCATGATGAGACTGTCACCCGGCATCAGCTGGGACCTGTAACTATGCGCTTCTGACGTGTTTCCCCCCTTCCCGCAAAACCAGGCTGCAATTTGTGTCCATGATGGTTTTCTTGGCTCTCCACGGGGACCGACCCGCCCCCTCCATCACCCACTTCCCAACACTCCGCTTATCCAAATAGGGATATCATTTCCATTAGCCGGAAGAGGGAGGGGAAAATCAAGACTACAGGCCAGACAGTCCTGGCAGCACTTGTAATGGCCTCTGTAATATGGGCTGACAGCTCCGTTATGACAGAGCGGAGCCCTCATTTCGGCTGCCTTTTTAATTCCCTCCTAAACTCTAATCAGACCTGCAATGTGTTTAGATATCTGCGAGTGCCTGATTGGAGGCTGTCAAGGACACTCTGTAATAAAGCATCCAGGCTTGAAGCGGAGGAGCAGAGTCCCTTTACGAAAATAACGTGCCTAGTCTGGAGCAGGAGGTAACCAAAATGTAGCGTTATCAAGATCATGTGACCTGCAATAAAATAAACAGTAAATCAGCATGCTGCATTTGAGCTGCCAGGGAGACTCGAATGCGATCAATGGCAACGGAACAGAGAGATGTTACTACCATGTAATCAGGTCGCTAATATTCTTTGCATAGAAGGGCGTCTTGGAGGTCGTGGGTTCTCCCGGGAGGTCAGACAGCTGATTGGTGAGCTGAGAGTGAGGCCTGAGCTTCACCGATCTTCTGTCACCGCCTGTGACATGAGTTCGACTCCCGCTCCGATGCGCATGTAAAGCGGAGGTCAAGGGGCCGACGGCTTTGAGGGGAACGAGCAGCCGCTCGGTGTGACTGTGAAACGCCTCTGCGTCTGATTCACAGCAAAAAGCCTCACAGTCTGGCTTTTATCAGACCTCGTACATCAGCACATACAGCAATACGGGCGGAAATATGGTCAGTAAATGCAATATATACATACTTGAGAAACCAAAGACCACAGCAGAAACAAATAAATGGGTTCTGGGCTGTTGCTGATTAAGAACGCAGGATAGGGCAGAGTTAATGAGAAAATTTAATAAGAAACTTCTAGCAATCTTTCCACTGAGGGGTGCCTGCTAAGGTTTCCCGTGAAGCAAATGAACCCAAGCAGGGATTGCGGGTGAGGACCGAGCAATGTCCTGTGAATTTTTCTAAACTACAGTACTAAAAATGCTCCCAACCAGAGCGAAGACTACTAAACTGGTTGCCCCTGAGTGGGACCTTACCCCAGCTGATAATCCAACTCATGGGAGCCCCATAACACCTCAAAAATGTGGGATGGCTCAAAAATACTAGAAAACTGGCTGGCCGGCCTCTACAGCAGGGTTCCCCAATCCGGTCCCCAGGGACCCACAGCCAATCCACGTTTTTGCTCCCTCCAAGTCCCATGCCAGACAGTCCACATTTTTGATCCCTACCGGGTGCTGGGAGGGAGCGAAAATGTGGACCATCTGTGGGTCCCTGAGGACCGGATTGGGAAACAGTGCTCTACAGTAAGCAACCTAGAATGCTGCCCCAGGTCTGTGTATGTGGGGTTTGCATTTACAAATCCAAAGGCATGTAGTTAAGCTAACTGGCACCTCTAAACTACCCAAAGTTTTTGACTGCAAGTGTGTGTATATGCCCAGTGATAGACTGGCATCCTGTCCAAAGTGTACCCAAGCCTAGTGTGCTGTCCTGTCTGGAAGAGGCTCCAGGTGACCTTGACCAGGAAAAGTGGCTGAACGATAGAACAATAACGTTTAGCTACATGCTAATGTTAATATCGACAGAATTAGAAAATTAGAAAAACAACAGGAAAAAAATGATTTGTTTGTTGCATTTCTGCGCCATGCCTGCCCGCATCACCCCCGGAGAGTCGCCTGGTCGAGAAACGATGTTCCGCACCAGACTCCAGCTCAGGGGTGGGGGGGCAAGGGAGAGGACAGCCACGGTGTGAATCCTCCGGAGCCATGGGGCAGTTTACTGGAGAACCAAAGCAGAGCGACATGCCAGCGATGCCAAATTTAACCTGCCCAACTTGGCAAAAAACATCCACAAATGAACTATTTTTTCGAGGCCTGCAAAATCCAATTGGGCCAGTGTTCTGGCACATACGTAGCATGACAAAATGGCCTACCCCCAGAGATAGACCCAGCTGCTAATGGATCTGGATGGTACTATCTAATGCTTAATGGAAATCTCACAGACCGTTAGGGCTTGTACACTGGGGCGCCATGTGGGGGTGGGGGGGGGGGGGGGAGTAAAGTTAGGATGATTCCAAGGGCCCCTCAGTGACTGGGGTTCTAAAAAATTTGGAACATATTGGGATTGGTCTGGGGTTAGAGGCCCAAAATTTCTAGCAGCACCCCTGTTTGTACAGAGTATCTTCAAGCCCCCTATCCAGCCATAGTGGCAGTCAAACAAGCCTTACAATGAGTCTGCATTAACCAATACACATTTTTTTCATAATAAAATGCATTTTTGTCGAATCTGAGGGGATACGAATTGAGTTTATGCAGCCTATTCAATGCTGGACAATTCACATGTAATTTACTAAACATACCCTGAAAAAGAGCAGAACAGATAATGAGAAATACTCCATCCTTGACGTTCATTTGGCTTCAGCAAAACAATTTAATTCCGTAAGCTACTGGTCTGATTTCACACAATGACATTTCTTAAGTTCTTTACCAAAGATGAGGACCACCTGATCATCCATCCATACATACATTTTCTGTACCCACTTGTCCTATTCAGGGTCGCAGGGATCCAAAGCCTATCCTGGAAGCTATGGGCACAAGGCAGGGAACAACCCAGGATGGGGTGCCAACTGGTGTAGCAATTCTAGATTGCATTCAGCAGGTATGGCTATTTAATTCAATTATTTGAGAGGCCAGCACACTAACTCAGTGGGTAGCGCTGCTGCTTCACACCTCAAGTCTATCTGTCTGTGTGGACCTTGCATGTCCTTCTACCCATATTGCAGTCAAGCAGTCAAGTTTCCTCCCACAGTCCAAAGAGATACAGTTACGCTAAAAGGTGTCTCTAGGTCACCCATAGAGTGTGACTTGGGATGTGAGTGTGTGTGTCTGGAGAAGGAAGAACATCCCATGTAAGACCCAAGCCTTGTTTCCAGTGCTACCTGAGATACATAATTATTCAGCAAATTATTATTGCTAGTAAAATGGGGCAAAAAAGGACCTTGCAGGGAGCAGGAAAAAAAAAAACCAAAATAGCAAAGCGCCAGTCAGAGGGATGCAAAGCAATCTGAACTGTCAAACCTGATCACCGTATAATCGAGTGTTTTGTGGGCGATAGGCAACGGAGATGGAAGAAGCATTCTGAGTGGAATCCGGAAATGCGAGGCACAGGGCACTACGTGAGATCGCTAAGGTCACAAAGACTGACATACACCCTCCACTCGACAAGGCATGCAAGGAAAAACATTAAGAATGGACACGAACACATCTTGAGGCTGAATTTACATATGGTTTGTGGACAGATGAGATGAGACTGAATCTTGATGGAGCAGGTAGATGGGCCAGTGGATGGACACCTTCTTCAGGCACCAGCAAAGTGGTGCAGGAGTGATGTTGTGGGCTGCAGTTATCAGTGATGAACCTGTAAGACCTTTCTGACTTGCACTGACCCTAAGAAAATTAGTCAATTTCTGCCAAATTCAAAGATACCTTCTTCAAACACTGGTACAAGAAGAAGTCAGCAGCTTTCAAAAAGGTTATGATATTCCTGCAGGACAATGCCCCTTCCATGCATCAAAGTCTTCCACAGATTGGCCAAGAAAGGCTTGAAAGGTGATTGAGTTATGACCTGGCCCCCTTCATTACCTGACTTAACCCTCACTGAGAACTACTGGGCCTTATAAAAGTGTGAGATTTTCCATGGTAGCAGCTCATTTCTCAGAGCAGCCTCTGGGAGGCGGAACCAGCCGCCTCAGCCAGTGTAGGATGGGATCAAATCAAAAACTTGACTGGTTCAATGGACAACAGGCTCATGATGGTCATTGAGAAGGAAGGTTGCCAGACGGGACTTTAAACTCAGTAATGTGGACTGTACAGAATGACTGATACTTTGTCATTCTTTATGCAGAATGAATAATTGTTTTTATTTCTGTTGATTGTGAAGAGGTAAAAATCCACCTACTCTGTGATTTTCTAATAACTGTGCAACCTAATAGTCAAGTGTTTTTCTTCTATTTTTGTTTGAGACAGAAAAATGTAACATTTTCTCCCTACATCGCTAAATAAATATACTCAGAGCAAAAGAAAACTTCTGAATTTACTTGTACAAGTCTAACACCTAACTTTTGGTAAAAATTCTCTCCATAAATAGTACTTGTCTAGTAATTTGGCACTTATGAATGAAATAGGATTAACTATATGGGCATATGAGTATGTCTGTGGGGCGGGGGCTAGGGTTAGGCTTAGGGTTAGGCTTAAGGTTAGGCTTAAGGTTAGGCTTAGGGATGACGTTGAATTAAAGTTGTTCATTCATTTACAAATTTTGTGAGCCACCACTCAGCTCCATTCCTTCCTGATGTGATGTCATCTGCACTGTTGCTCAGGGCCACTTAACACTCTTAGTCCAGCCCTGCTGAAAAAACTTGAATATTACTTTCCTAAATGTTCAGCTGTTTATGTGAGTCTGGCAAGTATATTTTTTTTCCCAAAAATTAAGTACAAAATTGAATATGAACATGAAAAATTGATTTATCAGCTTCTACCTGTAGATTCATGATCTGTGGTTATCATGAAAATTTATGATCTTAGCGTTATTGACAGCTCTATCAAAAGCAGCACATAAGTTGAGAAAAGCCTTAGGATTTGGTCCCATTACCTTCTGGATATAGACAAAGAACCCTAAACCGCCTCATCAGATATCAGAAACTGATGAAAGAAGAAATTACAAGGAGGTGTAGGCACAGGATTTGTGAGGCATGCGCATTATTTGTGGCCATAAAGTTTTAGTCACTTTTAAGAACTTCCCTTCCAAACCTCCTTTCCTAACATCCGTAATATCACTTCACTCCCACTATTAGCTTTTGAAAGATTAAAGCAGGAGTACTGGCAGGTACATCATGTCTTCTAGGAATACTAATATGAGTCCCTTACAACTGCTCACCTACACCATCCAAACATCCATGCATGGTTCACTTCTCCAGATTATACAGGCCGGGCTGCTTTGAATATATCTGTATTATAAGAAGAGGCCTTAAATGCAGTATGTTGTTGGTTCACGTATTATTCAAGGACACCAGTTCGGAAATCCACGTCTTGTGAAACGTTGGCTCCTCATAATGCCCACAAACTGTTAATATTCTTCCCTCATCTCCACACTTCAAGGTCTTTGACTGTCGGATGTGTGTCGCCACCCTAAATTATCGCGCCGTACTTGACTTATCTCCGCTGACACTCACAGAGCCTCCTTGGGAATTCCACAAACACGGCCAACTTTCTCAGGCTAAATCCACACTCTGGGACGGGGGGGACTGGAGGTGGGGGTGTGATCTGACATCCATCAGAACGCCCAGTTAATCTGTCGGCCTGCATCCCGAAGTGTGACATTGTGTCATTTTCATCTGGAAGATTCCTTACTTTCGCACATGAAGCATTGAAGCGTAATTGCAAAATGCCCTTCCTTCAATGTTAATACCACTAAACAGCCACACCTTACATCAGTGTGGTCACCTGCATTTAAATTATCTGTACTGTCATTAGTAATTAAGTATTACAACTTGTGCTATAAATTGAATGATGAGTGCAATTTCATCACCGTGGACCTGTCACCTCTACATTGACCTCTACAGTACTATGCAGGGAAGGTTTCAATGTCATTTTAATTCCCAATACACATCCCCCTTAACTGAACTGCCCCTCTCATTGGTACTAGGACAACCCATCTGGCTACAGCATGCTGTACGTCTAGTAAACCACAAAATGCTCAGCTTAATAGGTCCAGCATGCAGACGTATTAAACAGAAAATACGGGCACAGAAAAACACCCCCGTCTCTCCGCCCAGACAAATCTGGGAATCATCTCTGTTATTTTGTGTTAAGTTATATTCATACAGTAAGAATAAACTGCACTGTGTTCCCAGTAACGAGGGGCATGTGCACTCGTGTCCCTCGAAAGTCAACCGCCTCAATCAAATGTGAATTTGGGCAGCCTGGATATTCCCCGAAAGGTGAATCTCCATACTTGAGTTACATTATGGAGGTTCTCTATCCTCTGGCAACAAAGCCAGCCTGAAAAATCATTTACAGCTCGGGGGGCAGTACGGTGCAAAAACTGATTTCATTTCACTCATCACTGCAGGCAGGCCAACAACTTCAAAAGCAAAGAGACAAATGACTCACGTAGAAAGTTAACTCACGGCATAAACTCATACCACTAGGGCTTGCAGACCTGATAACGTTTACTGATTCCAATGTGTAATTAAATGGCAGCATTGATAAGCTCCTTGGCTATCTACATGTTATAAGGGGCACCATACATACAACAAATGAAACCATATAAAACAAATGAAACTTAACGTGTCTTCCATCATTGCAACAAGGGCCGAGAGAAAACAGGTCCAAACCGCAATAAAATTCTGCCAAAATGTTGACTTATCACTTATAAGTAACAGATTAATTGAGTTTTATTTAAAGTCCACGCTAATTAATACTGTTACTTTGTAACGAAGCGCACCACGTGGTCAACACAGTATTTTTGTTTGATGACTGGGGCGACATTTCGTACAGACGGTCTCCAAAGACTCTGGACAAATCACGCACTATCACCTGGGAGCACATCTCCACCTCTCCGTCTCCCGAAAAAGACACGTAGTAACAGTGTTTGGCCATCGCTTACATTGTAGCAGTCCAACGAAGCAAATTGTAAATAATTATGCTGGTAAATAAAGGTGCAGAGTGGCCAGTGACTGGCAAAAATACAACTGGATAACAGGGCCTTTGTGAGTTTTGAAGGTTTGTCCAGATATAGGCTACACTGTACACTGCACATCATTCGATGTGCTGCCTATCTGTTTTAGTGACAGTTGACAGTGACAGTGTAGCATATAAAGTTGGTGCATATCACTTATAACCGAACAACAAAAATGTATTTGCAGTCCATTAGAGTGTGAAAGTAAAAAATTAACATATAGTTGACCATCCAATTAATTTTACGCATAATCACAGAAACATAAGAAGCCACATTTTGGAATATTATAATAGGATAAAGAAAATACCTTAAAATTAATTCCAAATAAACTTATAAACAGCAAATCAGATTATGTAGTACTTTCCTTTATATGCTAACTGCCCAAAAGCGAAACGAGCACGCTAAATACACACATGAAAATTCCTCACCTTAAATATTAAAGCATCGCTATGACTAAAATAAAATAATATATATTTTTTTATGAGATGGTAAAATCCTATATGGCTTCTTGCTGACGGACTTAGCACAAAATAGGTTTATGTTTAAAGGCGATCCGTGTGAATCCATGATTTATATATGAGCAGAAGAAGCAGGCAGTACTTACCACTACTACTCATGACGCGAGGTTACCGGCGTGTATGGAAATCCTCGATTACCAAAAAATAAAAAAATAAAAAAACAACCACCCCCTAAAAATATAAAACACGGAATTAAAATTATTATTAATTTCGCGCTTAATATTTCGGTCGCTGATGGTATCAGTCTTGTTCAATAATGAGCCTGTAATTTCCCGGTGTTTAGCAGGGTGTCATTCACTACGGCGTAGGGTCTCCACGTGAAAAAAGGCGAATACAGGATGCCGATTTCTTATAACACTGTTGCTTAGATTTATGTACATTTACGTTCAGTTTAATGAAGGCTTAAGTGAAGCCGGACCGTGATAAAGAGACCGCGCCGACCGCTTTCATCCCATCCGGCGAGCGCAGGGCTCCGTGGACTGACGGCTTTCAGCATCGCGCTCCGGACCCATTCCGGGCTGAGGTTCCGCCAAATGCCAGGCATCTGACATGCGGAGCCCGAAGTGGCTCAGCCGAGTGTGAAGTGACGGGCGGAGAGAGCCTCCTGCATGGGAGGTAGCCTGACACTGACTGTCCTTAAGGGGAAGTAAGACCTCCTCCGAAAAAGAGGCGCCGAGCGCCCACTGCCAATAAACGGCACGCCAAGTTTGCGAGCATTCAAGGGCGGAAATCCCTCCAAGTAATAAAACGAAAACGAGCAAAAACAAAACCGAAATTGATTGCATTGCTCTCCAATTATATTGGGCTGAAATGTAAACGGAATTTCTAAGTCTTGAGATTTAATTTAAAATGTTCCCTTCTATTCCATAGCTACAGTAGCTGCTACTTCGTATTCTTATGTTTTATTAAATTGTTTTTGTAGTATTGCTTCTCCTGAATATCTCGCTACTGTTACATATTTATTTTAATAACAATTATCCAGTTATCACACGGATAGACTCCCTTTTATACATAAAGAAATCTTCGAAAACGTAAAGGTAAATGGGGCGACATCTAGTGGACTGGGAGCGTATTACACAATATCTCAATGTCAGAACAGTGGGCTCAATAATTGTATTTTATGTATAAACATAAATTCTGATACCAAGAGCTGAAACACAAATAGTAAGTAAAATACCATAATTCACTGTCTTGTGCCCACCACTTACATGAAGGGCTTTATGTGTTCCCTGTGGAAACAATTCAGCAATTGAATTAGAAATATACAATTGTGTGTGCAATGCATACATTTTTATAAAATAATAAAAATTAAGATAATGAGAATAAAACCTTATAGACTATGCCAGATAGATGTGGGCTACTAGTAATAATATCAAATATGCATTTCGAGCTGATTTAATGCTAAAAAGATCATTAATTACTGCCACTATAACAATGTCATCCTTTCCCCGTCTTCCAAAGCACTCATCTAGCACAGGGTTGTTGTATTAGCCTGCAGCCTATTGCAGGCAGCGTGGTACAAAAGGCCAGGTCACACACACACAAACACAAACACGCGTGCGCACAGTCTCACAGACACACAGACAGACACACACACAGAAACACGCGCGCGCACAGTCTCACAGACACACAAACACGCGTGCGCACAGTCTCACAGACACACAGACAGACACACACACAGAAACACGCGTGCGCACAGTCTCACAGACACACAAACACGTGTGCGCACAGTCTCACAGACACACAGACAGACACACACACAGAAACACGCGCGCGCACAGTCTCACAGACACACAAACACGTGTGCGCACAGTCTCACAGACACACAAACACGCGTGCGCACAGTCTCACAGACACACAGACAGACACACACACAGAAACACGCTCGTGCACAGTCAGACAGACACACAGACACAGACAGACATACACACACAAACACGTGTGCGCACAGTCTCACAGACACACAGACAGACACACACACAGAAACACGCGCGTGCACAGACACACAGACAGAGACACAGACAGACATACACACACAAACACACACGTGCACAGTAACACAGACAGACACAGACAGACATACACACACACACAAACACGCGTGTGCACAGACACACAGACAGACACACACACAAACATGCGCAAGCACAGTCAAACACAGACAGACACACACACAAACACACACGTGCACAGTCACACAGACACACAGACAGACATACACACAATTAAGGCCAGCCTGGTCCCTGACAGGGAAGAACAGACAACGAAAGAGCGTGTTCTCACGTAGAGGGGAGTTACTGGAACATCTCTGCACTGTCAGGAAAAAGTACCAATTTGTGCCTTTGAGGGTACAATTACTTGTCAGTGGGCTGTTCCCTCAAGGGTCTGCCAATTATACCCTAGTTGCATGTAATGTAACTTTAAATGTACAGAAATGGACTCTGAGGAACATTTTTGAACAATTGAGGGTACGAATCTATAGCAGGGCTGAAGTCTTTTTTTCTGACAGTGCGTAGGACCGAAAGCAGCCGTCGTCAATCTATGATTAAGATTAAGCTTCATCAACTTAGTCCGTCATCTATTACTGTGACCACAGGTGGTGCTGTTCCCTGCAGGGAAGCCTTTTCAATTGGCTCTCTGATTGAATTCATATATCAATTGTGGTTCCTTAGACATTTTATATTACAATAATCATGATATGTAGCAATTAACCCAACAGGCACCAGTTACGTGATTTTGCTGGCATAAACAGGGACCAGTTAGCATGGGTTGTTCTTTAGGCTCTGGGTTGGTATCCCCACCAACTGCTATATGTTTACATGGTCTGCATGTTCTCTTTGTGACCACATGGGGTCGCTATGGGACTCTAGCATTCTCTCACAGTCCAAAGACAGGTTTTCTGTGAAATGATATGTGTGTCATTTAATAGACTGGTGTCTCACCCAGAATATCGCATTTGCCCTGGGCAGAATATCCCAGAGCCCCCGACACACGGCTGCACTCAGGTTCTCATCCCTGAGGTGGTTTGTCGTGTGGTAGGTGCAGCAACGCGCTGTATTCAGTGCACACCCCCTTACCCCTTTTGAAACATTTGCTGATACAAGTGTCTGTTACAGACAGAAGCAGCAGCAAGCTATTATCTCATTGCAATCAAACTTTATTATACATTTCAATGGGGAAAGATGTTTATTTTGGTACCAAAGCAATGGTGTATATTCACTGGGTTTCAATGCTGCTCCTGTGACCGGAAGGTCGCTGTTTCAAATCTCAGGGTCGGCAGAATGATTTCAGAGTTGGGCCCCTGAACAGGGCCCTTAAACTCTAGTTGCTCCAGGGACTGACTGACCCTGACTGACTGACCCTGACTGGCTGACCTTGCTTTCTTATGTATATTGCTTTGGATAAAAGCATGTGCTAAAAATGTAAATGTAATAATGTAAAGCCCTATCCACCCTGTGACTCTGAAAGGCACACTCCGTCTGATATTTCTCATTTTGTTTAGTCAATTGTGGCTGTTTTTTTTTTTTAAAGGAAACCCCTGCTGCTTCTGGAATATCCTAGAATCCCATTGATGTTACCTTAAACTATCTTTGTTGCATTATATAAGCGTGATTTTTAGTAACTACTCCTATTGTTAAAGTACGAGGGAGTACAAGGCATTAATTCACCGATTTCAGGATGGAGAAGAACTCCAATCGCTGCCACTCTGACCTCTGAAGTCTATTAGATGCTCTGTTCCATCTGTGGGAGATTAAGCCACAAGCCTGTCTCTCTCTGGTGTTTGGTTAGAGATATAGACCTCCTGTTTGGTGGAACGGGCCGCAACGTCAATCAGAAGAAGCGGGACTGGGCTGTACGCTGATCTGAGAGCAAGCCTGACAGTCACCAGCAGTACCCATGGGGCTGGCGGTTAAGGGCCTCGCTCAAGGGCCCACAGACATGTGACTATTCTGCTCAAGTTGGGCCTCAAACCAGCGACCTTCTGACCACAGATGCAGAGGCGTCCATCACTGGGCCACATGCTTCCACCGTGTTGACGGCACCTGAAAATTGCTGGTGAGTCACTCACTTCAGACGTTGCCCAGAGCTCATGATATGAGATTTCATTCATAAGAAGACCTCTTCATGTGTTATTGATGCACACTTCAGAAAGTGCCTTATTAACAAGGCGCTGTGTCAGCTTGCAGCTACGGCTCATTTGGCAAAAGGTCTGTTTTCGTAAATAGTGTCAAGCCACATTCTCTGACTGATATAGATTTCTCATTTATCACTGTTTTCTGTATCTATGGCAGATTTTTTTTTTCTTCTGTAAATCACATTCACATGTTGTTGATCGCTCAGTTTTAAACTGTAAAATTACTCATTCCTTGTTGGATCTAGAACAGAATCCTCTGGGTTCTGGGGCTCTGTTGATGGCTTTAATGAGAGCCTTTGATCCTGGTCCTTGTGTCACTATTCAAGTGACAGCAACTAAGTGATCCCAGTTCCTGTCACCGGTTCTCTCTACACCCAACTGATCAAGACACCTTTTCACCACAGTTTTGTCCATCTGGAACATCCATCCAGAATATTGTGAATAGAACAGTTTACCTCCATCAGAATTAATTTTTCAGCACAGAGACGAGGTGGACTTTAGGTAGCCATGATGGGAACGCACTCTCGACGCATTTCCTGCAACGCCTTAGTTGAACTAAAACGGTGGTAGTTGTTGCAGTTTGTTTGGACAAATTCCTGTCTGATTGTATCTAGGTTTGCTTTTTTTAGTCGCTAAAACTCCAGGGTCTTTATACTTTTGGAAAATGGTTTCCTTGCACAGCCAGTGCCCTAGAATACCCAACTAAGATCTTTGGTTTTCCAGAGATTACTTTTATAAAATACTGAGGCTAATGAGAAGAACACATCTTGTGTATGGTGCATATCTGTACAAGAAAAAGCTTAGCAACAACAGGTTATGTAATAATGCTACATTGTGCAGTAACTCGATAGAATGTAACAAACTGAATGATTGTAATAATAACAATAATAATAGTAATAGGGTAATGTTGTAATATAAAATTTTAATGTAGTATAAATTTGTAACATTTTGTCGGGCTATTACTTTATGTAGTGTAATTACATAATGTGTTCTTACATGGTGTGACAATGCATTATGTAATAACATCACATCATGTGATGAGAATTTGTTACATTTTGTCAAGTTACTACATTATGCAGCATTATTACATGATGTGTTGTAACAAGCCTTCCACAGAAATAACTCCTATCTTTCTGATTAGAACGGGAACAGCCACGTTCCAGATGTTCCAGGACGCTCTTCTGAAATGAGTGGCAGGTTCTTTAAGCTGTTTTAATGCAGCGCAACCCAGTTTCCTTTGTGGTTCTTTGCATTCATTTGAGACAGTAAAGTGCATCCTTAAAAACGCATAACTCGGATATTTATGGTTCATGATTAATCAGCCTGTTTTACTTCCCATTAATGCACCACAGTGCACTGAGAGTTCTTATGCAGAGTGTGCATGTGATATGAGCTCATTTTATGGGGAAATATGCAGGGCTTCATCTACCAGCTGTGCTTTAGAACTCGCGAGTCCTTTAAGTTGCATGTGCAGGCCTGCTTTTGTTTTTGCAATATGTATGTTAATTCTTGAAAATCGCTCGGAAGGATACACCATTCATAAAAAAACAGTTACTTCAGCTACCAGCTTCCTGTAAAGGTTGGAAAAGGGCAGATAATTTCGGTTCTCCTCAAACGCTTACTGGCTACAGATTCCGTTTCGTAGTTTCTCACCAGATCAGTGTCATTTTGATGTGATTAAATTCAGATTTATTTCTTCATGTTTAAATTTTAGGCCGGTAAATTTTAGGATTTTAATCACGGAGGCTTAAGGTCCACAAATTTGGATTTGACTCATCACTTTAATATGCTCATCTGGAAGCACTGCTAGATTCTTGAAAAATGTCTTATCTGGAACAAACGAGTGCATCTCAGCAGACGTAACCCTGGAGAACTGTTTTAATAATAAACTTTTGTTATTTAAACTTTTGCGTCAATCATTTTTCTTCCACATTATTTAACCTTTATGATGGAAATATACTTTGAATACAAATATAGTTCTATCAATAGTCTAGTATTTCATTGTTTATATCTGTGATCATTTGCAAGATTCATATTTCAGATGGTGCCCCCTTTCTGCCCTGGCATATTCCCTCAACTCCTATCTATATTAAAAAGGTTAAACACCTGGGTATGTAACATACGCATTCATTCATTTTTATTCAGTGCCATTAAAACTATTGAAAATTGCAAATCTTCGTGTATTTTTTTCAGTAAGTCACTTAAAATATAACGGTAAGATGACTAATTAATGACTCATTAACGTTAATCCTGCATGTGGATTTTAAAGCAGAATTCGTTTATTAAGCAGAATTTATGAATTGTAGATGACAGGTAATTCACAACATTACTCTGGGAACCTGTATGTTTCTGTCTATGTATTTCTGTCTGTTGCCTGTGAACATGCACTGCTGTTTTATTTATTTTATAACAAAAAATAAAATAAAAATATTAGCTATTAGCTAGCTTAATCTCAAGTTTATCACATTTAATGGTATAGGGGAGAGTTTGAAATGGGGGAGTAGCACAATAAATTAAACACAATAAGAAGATTTATTGGGGGGTTGAACGAAGCCTAATTAAATATTTTGGGGTACACCCCCCCCATCCCGATCTCTATGCCTCTGATCGCTATGCATATTGAATTGACCTGCAAATCTACCTGCTATGAGAGGGTAATCAGGTGAGATGCGGTTACAGGTATTTAGAGGTATGAGATGAAAGGCAATGTTTGTGGATCCGCTTTGTTAGAGCCGAATGAAGGATATCGAGAGGCTATATTTGACTCAACTCTCCTTGTGCGAAAAAAGTCATGAGCCAATAAAAGAGACACAATTTGTTACGATGTTACAGTGTGGTCTTGGCAACTTTCAACGTCTTAGAGAAAATATTTTTATAAATTACAATTTGGTGATGTTATTGGTAACATATCATATGCTATCCCTGTACCCTGGTTGGGATAACTGATTTGAAGATGAATGGAGGGACAGGTTTACCAGGAGTTATGGTCATAATTCTATAATATTACACAACCACAGGGTAGAACATGCATTACATTGTAGTGTTTTCATGGGTGTTTGGTTTGGTTTTGGTTTGTATCCCTGGTTTATCATGCCTATCAGAAACAGGAGCCTAAATTGTTGTGATTTCAGTACTTGTGAAACTCAGGCTTCTAATCACCTGGGTAATGGAGTTTTCCTTATAAAGATCCTGGCCTGAATGTGAGACGTCTCGGAGCACCCGACAGAAAAAAAAGCACTGAAATATTACAGCTAAACATTCACCTCTTTTGTTATATACGTATATTTCATTTTACTAGGAGCAATTCGTCAGCATAATGAATGTTGCTCGTCTACGGTGATCCGTCTCTGTTTGCACGCTGCTTGCATCTTTCGTAACTCAGCCCTGGAAACTCTGCATGGAATTGAATTAAACTCCTCGCTGACTCACATTGATCGAGCGGGGTTAATGTGAGGAGACCTGCAGAAGCTAAGGCCGCAGCTCCTGCACTGTGCAAACTCCAGAGATAAGAGCTGCCTGATAACCGGCCTTGTATGCCTAGAGAATGATGGGGGCAGAGAAGCAGAAGAACAGATTAGGGAAGAGAATGTCAACCTGGAGGTTATTTGATCGAGTCCCATGATTGGTCATGCTGAAATTATTCTGCATTTCTCCAGGCAACTCCCAGATATGAAGACATTACGTCATCAACCAAATGCACTCCCCTGGAAGAATCAAAATCAGAATCATCTTTATTTCCCACGTACAGCCTGAGTCCCTTGGTGTGATTGCTGACATAGTAAAATTAATATAAATAAAAAATAACATGACATAGTGTATAGCATAGAGCAATAGCCACTGGCAATATAAATTATATACAAGGAAACAAAAGGTATTGTATGTGTGTATATATACAAAGTTCTGCCAGTTTAAATGTTTTATTTAGAAATTCTTGAATTTAGCTGAATGTAACTTTCCTTTTAATTGCTTATTTTAAAGTAAACCAAGTAACAGGGAGGTGCTCTAAAGTGAATTTGGTATTGAAGGTTTTTTGGGAATAATGTTTTCGATTTTGACCTCCTCCAGCCAGTGGGACAGAGAATAAAAGAAAATTCTCTTGACATCGTTTTACTGCAAAAGCTCAGATGACCCAGAAGGAGATTAAATGGAGACCCTTCTGGTTTTGAAGAGTTTATTGTATTTTGAAGAGTCTTTATTATACTTTTCTCAAATGTGCCTCATCGATGCCCCAGGCTCCAGTTTGCGTCACGTGATCATGTGACCCTTCCCTTTCCCATCAGTCCAGGGTGACTTTTGTCCTGGTTCCCTGGATCACGAGAACCCACGTACAGTACGTCTCAGAGGCAATTCTCTACGCTGGACCGACATTCATGGTTCCAGATCTGATTCAAAAGCATGAATAGCTAGCTAGCCGCACCTGAAAGCAACGAAGCGAAAAACTGTAATTTAATAAATGACTCGGTGTGTTTGGCTGCAGAAATATATCTGAGAAAGGGCCTTGCACCTTAAATATGCTTCTTATATGTCCCACTGAATTCTAGTTTGCTCCAGCGGGCTCCTTTAATGACTGTCTTTCACCATTTTCTCTGTTTTTAAGAATAACAAAGCACATTGATCCTGGAACTCTTTCCCCTCGTGTTCGCAAAATACTGTGTTTCATGTCGGGTATCGAGCTACTTGGTCCATATTTTCTCATGCATTCACGGTTGTGTCATTGAATCCTGCTTAAACGTTGTGTAATTCACCTTTTAAAAGATGCTTTGGGGGCTAACTGGTGAATGTTGCAAATCTGCCTGTATGAGAGAGGGGGATAGTTTGGATGAGGAGAGACAGCCCCTTAATGGACCAGAAAACGCAGTACTAGGTGCTGCTTAGAATATACTCTGTGTGGATTTATTGTGTCAATTTTATCTTTATTAGGAAAAAAGTAAATTTCATTTCATCTCATAAAAGACACAGGAAATTAAATTCTGTGATTTACCTTGCGACTGTGTACGATGCAAGGACAGGAGAAAAAAAAACAATTACCACATGATACGCATTAAAGATATTTATTACTGAAATACAAACTTCATTGGACATTTGTTTAATAAATATGTGATCACGTGATCTCTGAACACTGACGTTTTGCTCAGCACAGCGATATGCAGACTCGTGTAAGTGGTTTAATGCTTACGGTAAACGTGCAGTTTGATCGCATGCAACAAGTAAGCTGAATTCTCCGTAATCAGCCGCAAAAGAGATTTTTTTTTTAACAGCCTTTAAATATGCATCGAGCAGCTGGTCAGAAAAATAGCCTGATGATCAGACCGCTGAGCAGCAAAGGACCACAGGTACACAGGCCATTGTTACACCATGAGGAAATTGAAGCACATCCGGTTCAGGCTATCACTTATTAATTTTACAGAATATTTCAGCATGATATACTGTCTCAGTAACAACTGCACCATTAAGACTGTTTTTTTATTTGTTGGTGCCGTGTAGCGGATTATTTCAGTCAGACAGATTACGAAAAAGTATGAAATAAAAAAAAAAGCTGCATGTGAAATGATTTCGCTTCTGCTACAGGCATGCAGTCTCGGTATTAGGGTCAGTTTCTAAGGATAGCAGTAAATTTTAGCGGAATCTACTTTCAATATTGCTTAAGGAATGCAAAGACAGCTGGTTAACTGCTGTGTTGATGTATTTCAAGCACGATATCGAACAATATGGCACAACAGTATACTATACAAACTACAAACTCACAGACTATAAATTCATATTCCGGGCTTTTTTGATGGGATATGTGCTGCAGACAGACTGCAGTGTTCAGTGCAACCACAAGAGGGCGACATGTACCAATAAAAGTGCATCGAAGTGACTGGAGAGGAACAAACGTGATCCACATAAACACAATTCACGTTGCACTTACATCGTCATTCTGAACATGCACAGCAAATTCTTCAGTCGTTTGTAGAGGCTGCACGTTTTGTTGATGCGTTTATGAGACAAATCGGTTCAGAAACAGGTTCAAAAAATGTGTTTAACCACGTTCTGTAGCCTACATGAAAGAGCAGCTCTGTATACATACACGGATCTCTAACTACTAGCCACTTAAGCTATGTGGGGGAACAAAAACGATGTTTGAAAAGTTCACCGACGCTTGGCAAGATTTCAAATAGCAGCCATTTGTGCAGATAAACAGATGCTAAATCGATGTGAAATAGCAGTAATTTACACATTCCTGTCCTAAACGGACTTTTCTGAGCGATTCAGCACAGTCGCACTTTTGACACAGTGGAAGGCTGCACTACACCGTACAGACCTATAAACACACCACAGTACGAGGGCACAATTAACGCAGCTTCTCAACAGCATCAGATCAGTAAGACAGTAACATTCATGTAAAGAAAAACACTTGTGCGATGCTTCATTTACATATAAAAATACATGAACTTGCTATGTATATATTCTAGTTAGTCTTCCAGCAGTAACATGCCTATTAGTTTGTTTTCAATAGTCAGTGAAAAATGACGCAACGTGTGCGGGCAGTTGTAGCCTCTAAGGTCGGACTTTAGCAGTAAGACAACCTGAACGATTCTTCCGCGAAAATGCCGAATGGCTGTGATTATTATTAGTATTAGTATTATTATTATCTGAGGCTTAACCGTCTTTGGGAAAAGCGCCCGTCGTAAGTGGAGGTTTCACTCTCTGCACCTGTTTCTTCTCATCAGCGGCTTGTTAGTTTTTTCCCTCTTTCTTTACTGCGTCATCACTATCCGGCGGTCATCTGTTCGTTTAGACAAAGCCCCAGTGTTTATGGAATGTGTCTCAGTTTGACCCTTTTTCCCCCGTTTATCCAGAACAAACTGAATAAAGCTGTCAGATTTTGTTCGAATATAAAAGTCATTAATTTAACACAACGTTGAAACTAGTGGACAATTAAATGGATTAAATCGGTTTTTTTTTAATCAAACGATCTGAAATTTGATATTGAGTGTATAAATAAAAAAGATGTAAAAGTGTTAAGAGCGTTTGGCTTTTCATAAATAAGAACACTGAGGACGTCTCACATTACAAACTGAGGTAGATGACTGAAAATGAAATATTACTAAAATTACACTTTTTACACGTGAATCAAGTACATGCTTGCGCAGACGCTACACACAGCCCAACCTGTATATACACATTTCCTTTATGGCAAAGTTTCCAGAATTAAACACATACTCTGCACAAAAAAACTCCTTTCTATACCTGTGTGTGTTATTGGTCTTTTATTTGAAATAAAAAAATAATTACCAGCGAAACATGAGCTTTTTTAGAGACTGAGTTAAAGGGCAGTGGTTAAAGCTTTGATTGTTTCGGCAGGACTTTGAGTTTTCTGGGACAGCACATTCTCACCCTTTTCCAGGGTCCCTGCGTCCACATTCCTGGCACCCGAGTCGCACCTGTTCCTGGCCTGCAGATCACTGAGCCAGCTGGTCCCCCCGCATATGTATCCGTTGGTACTTCCCTGTTTGGTGAAGGACACCCTCCGCAGACACAGGATTTCCTGAAACGCAAACCTGAAGTCGGGGCTCCTGCAGTAGATGAGTGGGTTGAAGGCAGAGTTAGCGTAGCCTATCCAGTTTAGTATCCTGAAGGTCAGCTTGATGTTCTCGATCTTCCAGATGGCCGTCACCACGTTGAGGACGAAGAAGGGGAGCCAACACAGGGTGAATATCCCCATGATCATCCCTAAGGTTTTCAGGGCCTTGTGCTCCCTCAGGCAAAATTTGGTCCTTTTTCCGTTCCTGGCCTCAATGCCATGGCTGTCCTTGGCCAGGCTGCTGCCGTGGCTGAGGAAACGGCCCTCGCACCTCTCGATTTTCCACAGCTGCTTCTTGGCCTCCTGGAAGACGCGGCTGTAGACGAAGACCATGACCACCAGGGGGATGTAGAAGGAGACGATAGAGGAGGCGATGGCGTAGGGGGCGTTGGTGTTGAACTCGCAGCAGCGGCTGTTGTTCATGCAGCGCAGGGATTCCGGTTCATCGGAGATCCACCACTTCATGTGGATGGGCAGGAAGGATATGAGGCCGGCCACCAGCCACACCATCAGCAGCACAACACGGGCCTTGCACTTGGTCAATAGCGTCTGGTAGCGGAACGGCGACGTGATAGCCAGGTAGCGGTCCAGCGCGATCACGCACAGTGTCTCGATGCTGGCCGTCACGCACAGCACGTCCACGGCCGTCCAGAACTCGCACCAGAAGCTGCCGAAGTGCCACGTGTCGAGGATGATGTAGCAGGCGCCGAAGGGAACCACCACCAGCCCCATGAGCAAGTCGGCGCAGGCCAGCGACGTGATGAAGTAGTTGGTGACCGTCTGCAGCCGCTGGAACTTGGCGATGGCCGTTATCACCAGCACATTACCGAAGACGATGCCCAGCACCAGCAGCGACATGAGCATGCCCAGAAGCCCCGCTTCCACGCTGCCGTATCCGGGGGCGACCGCGTCTGCAGAAGAGCCGTTCAGCTCGGCGGAGTCGTTTAATTCCACCCCTGCATCCGTACTTCCCATGATCTGACGTCCACGGTGGTAGGGTGATAAAAAAATAAATAATGGGAGAAACAGTGAGCATTTCACAAGGGGGACACGCTGGAGAAGGTTCCTTAACGAAAACACTTTCAGTACGTTCTCAAGGTACCGAAAACTCTAAGTGCTTCAGACGCAAAAGCCAAAAGTAGTAAACTTAAGCCCCGTCCACATCGGAATTTTATTCGACCGATTATAAAAGACGAATAAAAGGCATTTCATATATTTAATGTAGATGTTATTGGTTGCGGTCTTTCTTATCAGAAACCCAAGCATATTTCAGTCTTTTTTTTTTTTAATTTTCAAAGATCTGTTACAAAGAACAAAGTAAATGAAAGATAAGTTCTTGTACTAACCTCTGAGACCCCACTCCTTCTGATCAGGTGTAATCCTTGGGAAAGGGAAAGCGATAATCTAAAGGAGTTCCCATAAGTGTTCAGACTCTCATTTCATTTAGCTGGCTGGGTTCTCTCTCTCTCTCTCTCTCTCTCTCTCTCTCTCTATCTATCTTGCACACTCGTAAAGTCAAAGGAAGCGCTCTGGCATCGCTTATGGCTCTCTGCCTATTTGTCAGAGCACTTATAACATGAGCCAGTGACATCAGACACCAACAGCAGCCAATCAGGGTGACAGAAAGAAAGGACTTTTTTATTTTTTTCCCCCCACATCGGCAGCACCAGTTGCAACTGCGCTGGTGCTGAAGTCAGAATGTAATAAAGTGGGTTTTTTTTGTGAGATTCGACTTTTTAGGGTTGCTGGGTGAAACGATTTAGGTTTGTCTTCTGCAGCAAAATCGAAAAAGAGAATATATCAAAAATTTGTATGCCAAAGTGTATTTCAGTCTGAAATTCTTCTACGTTTTTATAATACATTCATATTTACCATCATGAAGCTGACAGATTTCTTTTCGTCTGAGAGGCACATAGACAGTGTTTTTCAGAGGCTCTGCACTGCCTGCGCATTCTTCGCCTCATCAGCGTCGAATATTAATATGCAACAGCTGCATTAATACCCAGGGCTGTATAATTCAATTAAGTGTTTCTTCCCAGAGCTCAAGAAGTGCACAGCTTTGCCAATATAGCGCGGTACGACAGTAAGGCACATAGGATGAAAATGCATATGAAAGTTTATAAGTGAATAAGGAATATAATCATTTATATAATATAATAATAGTCGATATTCAGTTCTGGTTGTGTGCATGTTTTTATTCAGGAAAAAAGGTGTGACTCTGTTATGTTTGCAAAACCTTGGGGATTTTTGAATAAAATAATTTACCTCATTACAATATCCCTAAAAGGAAGGTAGTATGGCCCTATATAAGGGTCCTTACTAATCGCTGAGTTTTTAGTATTGCTGTAAAAGGCAGATTGAGATGTAATTTTCTGGCAGGCTTACATTACTATGCATGCCCTGACACAACTGGGAATGTGAGAAATGTCCTCACTGGCGATGGCCTCTGAGATTCTGTCGACGGCACTTTCCTTGGTCTCCTGCCTCCGGCGACGTCCGCAGAGACTCTTGAATCGGCCCGGGTGCGAGAGAGTGATGAAGGTGTAATCAAACGCTCGACAGGCCAGCGACGCCGCGCAAACGGGAGAGGCAGCTGAGCCGCAGAAGCAGGCTCCCTCGTTAACCTACCTCCACTGTGATTAATTACCGCGTGATTCGCTGCCATTTAGAGCTCCGCGTCTGATTGGCTTTCCATATTTATGTCCGCACCATTTCTCTTAATCCAACAAGCTCTGTTCCCGTTATGCCCATGTTGTTTTATCTGGTCGTAAAACCCGAACGGCATGATCGTCCGCAATCTGTAGCCTAATCTCGCCGTTTTGTTGCAGTATCCATAAAATACGAGATTAATTATTCCCAGCTTGTACTAGCTCATACTTTCTTAACTTCTACCTTTTCATTCCTTTATATTTTACTGCCTTGCTCAGGGACAATGACGTCACATTGGATCTGAACCCATGACCTTCTGTCCACAGGTGCTCTGACTAAATTTAGTCCCCTTCCACTTATTCATGTTCGTTTCCGTGTGCATCATAGTAAGATTGGATAGTATGAAAAAGCCAGAAATCAGCATGACGGGCCAAAGTCCCACAGACCCGGTTTCTTTCAGGTTTTACCCTTAAAAGGCGCCGTTTCCTGGACCCCCCCTCATTATGTTATGGGTTTGGGTAGCTGTTAAGGGGCAGTAGTCTCCGATGTCGGCATCGGTGGCAGGATGAACGTGCCCCTTCCTTCACTGCCCCTCAGATGTGTCCTCAGCCACTTCCTGTGTGGGCGCCCCACTTCCTGTGAAAATGCCCTCGATGGCCAGCGCGATGTCGCTCCGTGCCACCAAAGACCCTTCCGCCGCGTGTTGCGTGACATTAGCGTGTCTGGCCCTGGCTGGTCCCCGCCAGGCCATGGCGAGACTCTGGGACCTTCGATGTTTTCGTAGGGAAACAGGATGACATTGCAGTCGTCATCTGCTGAGTTTGCCTTCTGTCTGTTTATACAGGCTGCTCTAATAGGGGTGACACAAGAGTTTCATCATTTCCCATCACATTATAATAATATCATACTTAATATCAGCTTTTATTTGACTATTTGATGCAGTTATGCTCCTTGACTTACTCAAGGTAATAAAAACTACGAACAATGAACAAACAGCAACAAGAAAAGCAGAGCGGGAAATAGCATGCACACGTGGAAGATGCATGTATGGATTCTGAGTGAAAGGTAAAGCAGAGAGAGTGAGCATTGGACAGTTAGCATTCATACTAAATGTTTGCAGCCAACCAGCTTCACACTCCGTTAAGGGTCTTGTCTCTGTGCGTCCTCCAGAATGCTATGGCTCCTGCATTGATCCAATGCGAAATAGAGACCACAGCTGTTCTTTGTTACAAGCTGTGTCTTTAATTGTGTCTTTGGATCCTGCAGTCAGAAAGGAGGCGATTATAGCATTTACACACAAACGGAGCAGCAGCGATACAGGGGGAGTTCATCTCAGAGCCATAACTGCCCCGCAGGAATTGGAAACCCCTGCCCTCGTGCGAAACAAACTAGTTTTTTTGTAACACTTTACATTACGGGGCACAAATAATTTGTAATAACTCCGTTACTACTGAAGTACAAATTATGAACAAATATAGGTGCTACTTGAGATAAGATGCGTTATCATTATCATTCAGCAATGATGAACAAGCATGAGATCAGTATTTCACTTGTGTTATTCGTTACTAGTTCAGAAAGGTTTACAGAATCAACAGATATAGTAAAAAAAAAAAAAAAAAACTGCTTGAGATAAATCCTATGTCACGATTTATTAATGATGATCCAACATGAGATCAGTATGTAACTAAGACTTAGTTTGTGGTTAATTAATGCATAAGTAATGGTATGTTGCTATATTTGTACTATTTGTATAGTGTTACTGTTTTTTTAATTAAAAATAATACTAAAGTGTTTATTTAGTCGAACTGGTGTGAAACCTGACTGCCGTTCACAAGTGGTACTTGTATATATGTCTTGTTTGGCATTCAAAGGCATCGTATTATTTATATAAATAGCCACAATAAAAAAGGCTCTCAATGAGAAGAGTGAGTGGGAGAGTCATGTGACTGTGATGACCAATGAGAAGCGATCACCGGCTCTCACTGCCAACATCAGTAATTCTCTGTGTTTTTTTTTTTGTCTTGGTCCCTAGTAACTCAGACTGGACTGGAGTGCTGATGTCAGGCAAATGAAGCTCCTGCTTTCATTGACCCCTGTGTCATCTGCTCAGCTTTGTTTATTTTGTTATTTTTATCAAAAAAAAAGCACCTCTATGATCTGCGTGGCTCGACCCGCCGTGACTCCTGGTGTTCGCTGCCTGTGCCCTCAGTGATGTTATCATGTCCACCTTCTGCACCAAAGTAACAGTAATTGGACAAAAGCTGCTCCTTTTAAATTTATAGTTACTTTTAGTGGATGCTTTTGTCCAAAGTGACATACGACATTACAGACATACGTGCTGTGGAGAAGACAGTAATGCGACTGGGCTGAGTTTCCAGTGGATACCCGGGTACAGGATTGGAAACAGGAGCTACACAGCAACTTCTAACAAAGCAAGAACCTAATAAAATTATTCCCTGACCAGAAATGCAACTTTTAAATTGACGTGCCCTGCTCGTCCGCTCCTCCTGTGTGCCACGCCGCCCATCTACCTCGTGTGGAATCCCCAGCTGTTTCTTGTTGTTGTCATTAGTCTAGTGTAAAGTCTGCGTTAGGTATGTTTTCCCCAGTCCAGTCATTAATGTTACGGTGTGTTTCGAGTGTGTCAGCCCGAATAAATCCCGTTTATGCGTTTCCACAGCTCCCTTCGCCTGCTTCCCCGTTCCAGATGTGACATAAATTTTCGGATTAGACGATTAGTTTTCCCAGAGAATCCATCTCTTTCCATAACCACCTGAAAGGTTACTGACTTCACGGGCCCTACACTAATTTTCACCCCTGGGGGAAGAAAGTGTCAAGCTGGCTGCAATAAAACTGAGCTCAGACCATCTCATGGGACACCTGGTGACCTCACCCCTGCCGCCCATGGAGTGAGACATGGCCCACAGGCAGACCCGCACAGACCCTCTGCCCACACAGCAATCCTGCCCCTCCCCCACTCTCCACTTGCCCCAGGTCACGGAAAGTTCACACGGAAAGCCAAAATGGGACAGACACCGTCTAATGTTCATGTAACTGATACAAATATTCATGCTTGGTCCCAATTAAATAGTCTCAGTGATTTAACCGTCTTAAAACAGTATATCATAGTATTATAAATATACAGAAAGTTTGGGAAATCTTTACTTGTTGGAAGGGTCCTTGATGGTGCACATAGAGACCTAACAACCCCATTGTTAAAATTCAATATTGACTGTTAGTTTGGGGACCTGGCTGCCCAGTGATCTCTTAGTATACTTTCAAGGAGATAATGACTACAACATTGCAATAAGCACATTTACAATACTTACAGCAGACAGGAGTACAGATGGGAGTACAGAAAAGAGGACTAATGGGAGTATAGATAGGAGTACCGACAGGAGTACAGATAGGAGTTCTGACAGGAGTACCGACAGGAGTACAGATAGGAGTTCTGACAGGTACTGACAGGAGTACAGATAGGAGTACCGACAGGAGTACTGACAGGAGTACAGATAGGAGTACCGACAGGAGTACAGATAGGAGTACCGACAGGAGTACTGACAGGAGTACAGATAGGAGTTCTGACAGGAGTACAGATAGGAGTACCGACAGGAGTACAGATAGGAGTTCTGACAGGAGTACAGATAGGAGTACCGACAGGAGTACAAATAGGAGTTCTGACAGGAGTACAGATAGGAGTACCGACAGGAGTAGGCTACCATGGGTACACGGTGCACCCAGCCACCCAGCACAGGACATTACAGTATATTAGAAACCTCCCAGAACAATAACACAAACAGTTACACGATGCCGTAAAAATCCTGAACACCCCCCCACCAAAATGTCCAAAAGGTTGGTGGCCTGAATATTTCCTCTACCCCATCCAATTTATGATGCATGTAAACGCTGCGTCCTTCATCCCAGGAATTGGCCGGTGATTGTTTTTCTCCTAAAATGAGCTGAAAAAGTAATTTCATTGAGTAAAAAAAACAATAAACAGATAATAAACAGATAATATCACTATGCAATGAAGATGAAAATGGTTTTATTGCATCCCTGTTTTGGACTATTATTTTATATTTCAGTAATGGGGGGGGGGGGGGCATGTTTGCCTCACACTTCCAGCTCCGCTATGTGTGTGTGCGCGTGTGTGTGTGTGTGTGTGTGCATGTCTGTGTGTGTGTGTGCGTGTGTGTGTGTGTGCGTGTGTCTCTCTGCCTTCTTGTGTGTCTGTGGGTTATTGTATGCATGAATTACATTAAGGGGACCAAATGTCCCCAGAGTGTGATAAAAATCTGTTATTTTGATGTTGTGGGTCCTCAAGGAGAAACTCAATTTTATAAAAAAAATCTGTCTGAATCAAAAAATGAAAAATGGTTGGTTACTTATGGTTAAGGCTAGGGCTGGGTAGGAGTTACGGTCGTCATTGTTGGGATTAGAGATTTGCCCATAGAAGAATGCAGAGCCTGGACCCCCGTGATCCTGAATAGGGCAAGTAGTCACAGAAAATGGATGGATGTTTCCATGTGTTACATGTAAATGTATATAAATAGTGCACCGCTCCGCTTACTAAAGCCGTTCGAAGCCAGGTGCAGTAGTGGCTGGGATGTGACCCAGTACCCATATGGTGCCGTGTGCAAGCTTCACCGCTGGCGCCCCCTGTCTGAGACGAAATGAAGTTTGCTTGCCTTCTGACCTGAAAACTGCTCATTCAAGGACCTGAATCGAAGCGCTTTATTTAAGAGACACGTTTATCCAAAGCCACGTGTCATTTTTGAGACCCAGGAGTCAACTGGTCCTTGGAATAATTAGTCAATCAGTTGACAGACGATTAGGTGTGGAACCGACTGCCTTCTGATTACAGGTACATCGTGCTAACCTGCCGAGCCACAAACTCTTCCCAAAACACCCAGCTTTCTGATGCTTTATTTCTGTGCTTGACTTTTCAAGAGACGCCATAATGGAGCAGCTCCTCTTCAGGGCAACAAGTGTCGCCTCTGTGATGACATTAGCAACACAAAATGAAAAACATGCAAGTGTCTCCTTCGCGCTCGAAAACGAACGTGTCTCCTTACGCTTCCAGCCGCGCCGCTTCCACTCAGGCACATTAGGGTAGATGGTTTTGCTCATTCACTCCTAAGTGGTAAATACTTCACTCGTTTGTGCTTGGGGTGTATTTGAATATATGCGTGGATTTCAGGGAATGAGAGAGGGGTAAGGGCTAGTGACGTGGGGGGGGGGTTGGCCAGGGGGCGTGGCCAGGGCATCAGGAAATGCCGAAAAAGGGGGTGAAAGGGACCATGAATGACAAATTAAACATGTATACATCCATTCTGCATTGTAACTTATTTCCAGTGCAGTCCTAGGAAGCCAAAAAACAGCGAGGATTCGCATGTATTGTTTAAAATATTGCATGTATTGTTTAATGATGCGCTGTGTACCCACTAAGGAAGCTGCGGATTTCTGCATCAAGGGCAAGAGGTTTCAGGGAATGTATGGATGCATAAAGATGTGCGAGGAATTAAGGGAGCGTATGTTTTGTGAGGGAAGCTTCACGGGCTGATTGTCTTCGCAAACACTGGATATGGAGACGGCCAGTGCAGGCCAGTGCAGGCCAGTGCAGCTGCCCTCATCCCCTCACCTCACTCACCCCGAGCACCAAAGAGCACATTTCAGAAACTGGGGGGGGGCTTACGCTCGGCGAATGAAGCTGTGATTGGGAATTTAGAATGAATATTATGGAGCTGTGCATAGTTATACAAGAACAGCATGTGGTGAAGGAATACCAGGTCACTCCAAAGACTGTGCATAGAGATAGAAAATATAGAAGATATAGAAGATGTACAGTGTGCATATATTTAGTACCGTAATCCATGTGTATTATAGAGAAGGTGCAGTTGTGTTGTATGCTGAACAATAGCCTGAGGTTAGACATTATCAGCAGATAGTTCCATATGAATGTAGTTCGTATTATGAGACAGTGTTAAAGACTGTGGTTATGAGTCCAGGTTAAGTAGTCTTATGGTCTATGTATAGAAGCTCTTTCTGAGTCTCTGTTTCGGCCGTAATCGTCCTGAGACGTTTGCCTGATTTCAGCGGACGAAACAGACAGTTACGGAGGTAAGACGAGTCCCTGACGATCCTGTCTGCTCTGGTCGTGCGTCTCCTGACGCAGGTGTCCTGTAGAGGCAGGAGAGCTGATCTGATGCATCATTCTGCCGCTCACTGCTGCAGTGTCTTTGGGGTCTGAGCGTATTTAAACACGCGCAGGCACACGCACAAACAGAGATACACACACAGGCTGGTACATATGCGTTGGCAGGAATGTGAGACGCAAGTAGGATGTGACTGCGGCGTCTGTGACTTAAGGTTGCTCCGGTGACGCTGCCTCACGAGTCACGACCAGGGCTTATCACAGGAGTCTTTGAGATGGAGATTAATCGAGTTCCAGATTTTATGCGGCATTTTGAAGAATAACAGTGTTCAGGGTTAGAAACACTTCCTGGTTCTTGTAGTAAAACTGTATATAAAAACTAAACCTTTTTACACTGGTGCACAGACACACGCACACACACACATACATATGCATCTATGAGTGCTCAACTGGTTGGTTGAAACCAAATCTTGCACTGGATTATTACTTTCTGTACCTGAACTCCCCACCTCTGCATTTCCCCCCCGGGGTTCAGCACCGTGCCACGCATGGACAGACCATATTTGCATTCACCGGTCCAAAGGTCTGCAGTTCAAAGTCTTGAGTGACAAACAGCCATCAGCAATTGATTGCTAAATGTGAAACAGACATGACTTGGTTACCAAAAGAATTAATGAATGAACGTAACATCACTGAAGTCTATCTGGCATAATCGTTGATACTAGGAAGTTGCCTGGGATCATTTCAGAGAATTTCAAGCTGTTTGCCTAAAAGGGGAACCAAAGTCTAAAAACAAACAGCACATGTTGCTTTGTGTCATTAAATTTAGCATGCAAAGCTAACGGCTAAAGCTCAGGGTGTGTTATCTACAGGTCAAGACTGGGAGGTCTGCTGTTAAAAAACAGTGCTGGTATCATTCAAACACCGGCATGAGGGTATTTATACTACATGGACAAAAGTACTGGGACACCAGCCTGTCCAACATCTCACTCTGAATCAAGGGGATTTAATATGAAGCTGGTTAACCTTTAGTTAACCCTTAGTAGTGTAATAGCCTCTGATCTTCTGGGAAGACTTTCCATTAGATGATGGACATCGCTGGTGGGATCTGCTGCCATTCGAGTTGGGTATCGATGTCGGGTGATCAGGTTCCTCTCTGTGAGCTTGTGCAGCTGAACCTGCTCTCAGTTGGTTCCACATGGCTTCACTTGCGGTTGACCAGGGCAGCTCTAGCAGGACAGACATTTGGAGAACCGACTTGTTGGAAAGATGGTGTCCAGTGAGGGTGTGGGGTTGACTAAGATGACTAGTCTGGATTTGTAGTTTCTGGATCTGAAATGCACATATATAAGAAAATAAAAGCTCATGCCCCCCAGCTCAAGATGTGTCAGTAACAATACTGGGTTCAGAACTATGATCAGTGGATGTTTTTCATATTGCCCTGCTACACAGTTCACTTTTAAGGAATGGTCAAGACACTGGTGATTAATCTGCCCTTCACTTCGCTTCACTTCATTTTGGTTCACTTTGCTTATCTTCACTTCACTTCACTTCACTTGACTTAATTTCGCTTCACTTCACATTGGTTCACTTCGCTTCGCTTCACTATTTTTAAGCCTCAGCTTATCTGAACATAAATATACATTCACATGAATTTCATGCAATATATAAGAAAACTCCCAAAGATTTCAGTCTGCAATCTAGAAAAACACCGTTAATGTATACAGAGAGCAGCCAGTTCAGCCAGAATTGCTTGACTAAAGGGTAATACTCGTACTTTTCTACTTGCAGAACCAGGGTTTACATTTATCCATATTTGGGTATAGATGTCCTTGTCCTTGTCCAGACGTTAGTCACTGAATTAAAGTACTGTAACTGTAAGCCTTAATATTTTAGTGAAATTTTCATAAAACTGATTGTGACCCTCCCTATACTTGATAATCGGTTATGAATGAATGGATGCTGCACATTACTATGCTATACTAAGCTTACAGAGCGTGTTTCTGGCAAGTTGATAAGGTATAGCAATTGATGTTTCTTTTTTAGTTTGTTACTATGGCGACATTCCTGTGAGGCCACACTAGCAGATTGCCGGTTTGAGTTTGTCACCTCTGTCGCCGTGGAAGGGGAACCTTTACCACGGCGACTGAGGCATCGCAGACAGCCCGCTGGTGCTCCTGACCGCACACCTCGCAAAGGGTGACTTCGCTACCGTTTAGCTGATCCTTCCATAAGGTCAAAAAACCTTTTGGAAGATACCAAATACATTCTAATCATGTACCCATGAAGACAGAATCATGGGATATGTGTTACCATACCAATGAAAATCCATACTAATTATGAATATCGTGAGTATTGTGAGTATTATGAGTATTGTGAGTATTGTTTCCACACTTTTTAATATGTGGGCATCATGCTTTAAAACCACACATTCAGAAATATTGCAGTTAGTATTATAATTTAATTTTCCCTTAATATTCCTTTTGTGTTTGACATTTGATTTGAATTCTGACTGAACACTTTCGCATTTCTCTGACATGCTGATTTTGGCCACTGATCATTTATCATGTGTCATTGTATGCTTGGTTTGATTGGCTGCTATTACAATTGACGTGTCACTGAAGCGTCTCAGAAAGTGTACTTTCGCTTGAAAGGGTATTTTATACGCTGCAGAAATTTGGTTCAACATTCCAGCCTCTGTTAATCCCATAATTGCTCTTTCTTATGTTTTGATTATAAGGCCCGTTCATAAATTTTTCACATATTTTAGTGTGTAGTGGGTCTTTACGGGACTTCACAGCTTCACTCGCACCCCATGCTGGAGCAGCAGTCAACTACATAGTCAAAGTATGATTCAGCAGTCGAGTCATTGCTTGCTGTGACTTGCTGCGACCTGGGCATTCCCTCTTGTCAGAGAGCTCACTGAGCACTAGATGCAAGGACATTAGTATTTAAAAGCTCAGGTGTCACTGTAAGGCTTCAATTAAATTGTTACAGGACATGCTGAAAATTAGGAGTTCACGCTTAAATCGCTCAAGCTTGACGCCCGTTGTATGGAGCGATTAAGTGGAGCGGGAAGGATTGATGTAGTTAAACATGATGGTGTTGTTTTCAGTGTATGACTCTGCAGGTTTTTGTGTTGATGACGCGTTATTTAATTGTAAGGATGTCTGAGTTGTTTATCTGGACCTCCACTGCTGTCTGGTGGGTTGGCTCAGACTCTTGACAGCCTGCATGTTTTTGTAACTCAATCTAATGAGTGACATAGAGAGCTGCAAGGGTTGGGGGGGGGGGGGTTGGGGGGGGTCTTCCACTGTCTGAGAAGAAGACAGAGTCTGAAGTTATCCTCCTAACTCACTAAATGCTATAGCCTGAAGGTGAGATTTTGTTAGACATGTGGTAACACCTAGGATTTTTGGCATTGCATTTTAAAAATTACTGCATTGCCGGTAATGTTTATAAACAATCAAAGAATGTCACAGATATCATACATTGGGTGATTAAATAAGTAACTGGAGCAACAGTTGAATGAAGTTCTGCCGTCTCTATAGATTGGAGGTGTTTCCATAGTTTTGGCCACTGCTTTATGCTCAGCGTGTGGCTGGACCTGGAGCATTATAAGATAAAATACGTTCTCCTGTTCGTGAACAAATAAAGAATGATTATTCTTTCAGCATAATCTATAGCACAGAACAGTACAAAATGTTTTAAACATGAACATATCCTCTAACAGAGAGTCCAAAAGTACCACGAAAGGTTACTTATGTAAGGTGTTGTAATGATTCTCTTAGAGTGCAATTGCCTGAAGAAGCTTCGTGCCTCCGTATGTTATCAAATCCAACCACGACATCCAAAGAAAAAAGCCGTTTCATCCCTCCTTCGTTTGGCTAATTCTCTCCGAAGGTTCCTCCAATTAAGCCCGTTATCGGCCAGCGCCTGTCACGGCCCTTCTGATCTCCCCGAGGCCGGCGGATTCTGCGGGAGGGAGAGCGAGCGGCAGCTCGGCCGTTAGCCAAGTCTGCAGTGACACCAGGGGCTACCGCCTTGCACAACTTAGGGTGGGACGCTGAGCCCGGGGCAGGCAGTCGGCACTGGGAGATACTGGCGTCTGGCGGGAGCGTGCCGGAAAATCCTTGAGGTTTAGGGACCACGGTGGCGAACAGCGTGCGGGAGTCGACACGATGTAGTAGTGGCTTGACAGTCACCACAGCTGATTTACCGGTATTATTAGGGTTATATAAAAAGCAGGCCTGGCTCTGCTCCAGTGACCTTTTGAAGGCTGCACTGTGTTTCGGCACTTTGACCCCCACCAGACCCCCACCCTCGTCCCTGCCGTGTAAAACGATCCAATGGGCAGAAAATAGGCTGTGCTTGGGGCAGCGACGGCTTTCTGCGGGGAGTCTGAAGGCGACTTTTACACTCTGAATGTTTTACACGCCGCAGAACGCATCCGCAAGTGCATCAAAAGGCTAAAGAAATATTTGACGTCTCAAGGATTTTCCGAATGAGGATTTATGCATTTATATAGGACAGTTTCTTTTTTCCTTCCAGAGTATGGAACATCTGCAGGTCCTACGTTGTGTGTACCCACCTTTCAACTGTTGCTCAGTAACATCACAGATCAAACACTGATGGGAAAATCTCACTTGCTCCCAGGGCCCCTGTCTGTTTAATGCCTTCAGACCCTCTTAACTGAGTCATATTTCCCCCTCCCCCAACTCCCCCCCCTACCCGCCCCCCCCGAACTAGGGAGGAACATAGAGTATCATGTCTACCATGAAACTGAGTATCAGTGACACTTACAGAATTTCAATGAGACTAAATATAGCTTTAGGTGGCACGACAAACAGACTGCCTGAAGTACCCTTGGAGTGTTGATAACGTTGTTAAAAAAAAATATCAGCTGATTAGGTCTGTCAGTATCAACAACCCCAGAGCAAAGAAGAAAGACTTCATCGGACTTTACCAGAAATCTTCAAGTGGGAAATTTCTATTACAAAAAAAGAACAATATTACTCAACTAATCACACAGTATGTGTGTGTCATATGTGTATAATGAATAGCTGGTTGGAAATATTGAAATATATATGTTATAAATAATGAGTTGAATAGTGTGTCGTTTTCCATGGTTGGTTTCTATGCAAATTCTCTCCTGTTGAGAAACATTTCTGCTGGACGAGCGCATATCTGTAAATTTGGGGAAATAATGCAGGTCACATATTTGTATGTTGAGTATTGAACCACAGGCCGCTTTCAGATGTTGGCTTGAAACCGACGCGTTAAGTAAATAATTTCCCGTGATGCCGTTGGATATTTACGGCTCTGAAAAAAGAGGAACTCCGGAGGGTCCCATTAATGCTACTTTGGGTTTTGCATTTGGGAAACGGCTTCGGATTTCGGCACCCTGACCTATATGTCCGGTGCGTATGGATGTCGATTCTCATCATCAGAATTGCAAATTCAGTAAATGGCCGAGGTCACGCCGGCCGTGAAAAGGTCAAGACGCAGTCTGCCAGCTCCTGCCAGATCCCTAAAATTACTTCAAAACTGTTTTCTGTGCGTTTCCTACATTACGTCCTCTTAGAATTCAGCCTATTCTCCTTTGACCTGCTCCCTAATTTAATCAATAATTATTATATTTCAGTTATGATATGGCTAATTAATGGTACCATTTATGTCTCCTAGGTTAAGAGCTAGTTTGACATTTAAAAGTGAGTTGTAAAAGTATAATTAACACTAGCTAGCTAACACTAGCAAGCTAACACTTTGCTAGCTAGGAGCTAATGCTCAATCTCAATAAGGACAATGGTATAATTGGGTCCTCAGCCTCGCATAAATGACTGTGATTATGCTGTTAAGTTAGTATACCTGTCCTGAAATATTCCCTGCTGTCTCCTCGAGCACTGAGAACCCCCGATGCAGCTTTTCATTCATGTCTCAAGACGAGCAGCTCCCTGACCAGAAGGAGCAAACGTATCATCGCAGAGATTTTTACTACATGGGGGGGCAAAGGATAATTTTAAGTTTTAAATGTCCGAATTGAACGGCACCGGATTTTGACCAGATAGACGCAGATTCATTAGCATTCTCACATGCGAGCATAAGGAAGCGACTGGTGAGGAGAAGGTGTTTGTAACAGAAATGCCCACTTATGACAGGCCAGTAGCCGTAAAGCTATACTTAACTTCTGACACTTCACATCAGTAGCCTCCTTGTAGGTAATTTACACTAGAAGTATTCTCCTGAGACCATATATGGTAACACTGTGACAGGGCACAATTAAAGTATTATGCTATTACTTATGTATTAATAACCACAAACTAAGTCTGAGTTACATACTGATCTCATGTTAATTCACCACTAATGTTCATTACACGTGTTTTATCTCAAGCAGTTACTGTATTTGTTACTATATCTGTTAATTCTGCAAACCTTTGTGAACTACTGAAGGAACCAGTCATGAATAACATGTGGAATACTGATCTCATGTTTGTTCGTCATTAGTAAATCGCGAGGCATCTTTCATCTCAAGCAGTTACTATGTTTGCTCATGTTTTGTACTTCAGTAGTAACTGAGTTATTAATAAGTATTTGTGGCCCGTGAAGTAAAGTGCTACCAAATTTATTTTTAGCCTGAATAAGTCAGAAAGAAAATGCCACCACTAAGTTTTAACAGCAGCAAAACAGAGTAAAGTTTTGTGGAGAGGACAAAACAAACACGGCCAAATAAACATGAATATCGGATAAGTAACAGGCAGACGGGCATGGATGGAGGACACAGTGTGCCAGTGGCACTGCAGTTATGTCTGAGCAATTTGGTTTTGGTAGTGGAAGGGCAGCATAAAGTATGTCTAATGGACGGCCGGATGGTAATAGCAGTTCACAGTGTCACGAGGCTTTTAGTCTTTATGGACATAGTGTTGGCGGATGCCCACAAATCAAAGAGGCCTGACTTTTTGCATTTCTAGCAAAACTAAATGTAAAATCAAATCTTCTATAAAGTGTTGTTATTTTTCCCTCCTGGCCTAACACAGCTGTGGCGACAGCTGCGCGCTAATGGGGTTGTGTGTGACTCTGTTGGTTGGGATCCTGTACCTTTGATCAGAAGGTTGTTGGTTCAAATCCCATGAGTCGGTTCGTATGAGGTATTATATCGCTAAATGGCTGTACCTGTGCTCTGCTCTCATTGGTGTGTCTCATGAGAAAATGAGATGGAATGTGTGCCCGCTATGAGGTGGCACGGTGGTGCAGTGGTTAGCACTGTTGTCCTGTAACTGTGGGATCCGGGTTCGAGTCTCTGCCTTGGCATGGACTTTGCATTTTTCCCCATGTCATCATGGGGTTTCCTCCTGGCACTCTAATTCCCCCCCCCCTCCACAGTCCAAAAATATGCTGATGTTAGTTGGGGTTACCGGAGAGCCCCATTCTCAACTGCTCCCTGCCTTTTACCCTTAGCTTCTGGGATAGGCTCTAGACCCCCTGTGACCCTAAATGGGACAAGTGGAGACCAAAGGCAGCTGGATGAAAACTCAAAAAGTCAAATGAAGTGTCATTATTAAATTAACGTGCTGTGCTTGTTTTAAACAAGGCTGCTTATCATTACAGGGGCAGAAACTGCTAGCATAAATAATTATAAGCTATTAAATTTCCCAATACCAAAGCATAATGGACTACCCAAAGTAAATACAAAATTAAATCCCATTTCCTCCCTCTGATTGGATTGATTCATTCCTTGCAGTACCTTAAGGCAGGAGAGGTGGTCTAATCATAGTAATAATATAATCATTTTAATAACATAATCTTGTACAGGACCACAGTAGGGGTATGGACACCCTGGCAGATTTTGGGGGGGGGGGGAGGGGGGCAGCATTTTACAGGGGTACTTCAATAGGTAAAATTAAGGGGGGGGGGGATTGAGTGGCCCCCTTGTCCCTTACATCATTGTCTCCCAACCCAGTCCTTGGGAACCTTCAGCCTTCCACCCAACCCCCTGCCAAACAGCCCAGATTCACATGTCTGGAATCTGCATGTTCTCCCCGTGTTTGCGGACAACCTTAAGTCGCCACACCGAGTGCAACTGAAACTGGACACCGTCTTACAGTACCAGCTATACGGCGTGGCGTGGCCCCCCCCCTCGGGCCGGGACCTGAGGGGCTATTTTTAATCCAAATATTATTTATAATTGCTGCCCTGAGAGAAGGTGCTACATAACAATGTTAACAGAAGCATAAGCTGCACGAAGGGCACGGACCAACGTATCATTCGGTGAGGAGTGTGTTTATTTGTGGGTAGTCCAGCTCCAGGCAGTAAAAGTCCAGACCAGGATTTTGTTTCAACCAACCAGTTGACTGTGACTCTTTATACTCAACTGGTGGGTTGAGACAAAATCCTGGTCTGGACTTTTACTCTCTGGGCCTGAATTACTCGCCTCTGATGGTGGTTATTTGGACATCCTGTCCTGGGTGTCCCCTAATTGATGTCCCACTCTGGGTCAGTGGTCTATAACCTTTTTTTAACGTTTTTACAGTGAGAGCTACCTTTACAAAAACAATAATTTGGGAAGCTACTGAGTCACAAAATGGTAGATTTTTAACCTCCTTCTTTGGTACATTTTGCTGACTGTGGGAGGTGCTGTGTGGTAGATTTTGCCAACCAGGGAGGACAAATTTGATACACAACTTCCGGCCTGAAGATGCCCTGCAAATTGACCTGTCAGTCACAATCGGCTGCTTGGCGGTTTCTACTCCAGGTGTTACACTGTACGTGGAAAATGTGTGGATGCGCAAATCAACACAAAGCTTTTCCTCCAGCTAATATTGTTCTCAAATTTTTTAAGGTCAGATTTTTAAATCGACTCCAAAAACGGCAAACAGGTATGATATGGCATGATTGTACAATGACAACTTCCAGAAAAAGAAAATCTTTCTAAGACACCAGGCTGTGGCTCCTCTGATGCTGATATACCATCCATTCATTGACAATCCAGTACACAAGTGTTTCCCAACCCGGTCCTCGGGGTCCCACTGAAGGTCCACGTTTTTGCTCCCTCCCAGCTCCCTACCAGACAGTCCACATTTTTGCTCCCTCCCAGCTCAATACCAGACAGTCCATATTTTTGCTCCCTCCCAGCTCCCTACCAGACAGTCCACATTTTTGCTCCCTCCCAGCTCCCTACCAGACAGTCCACATTTTTGCTGAGGTGGACCAAAAACGTGGACCGTCTGTGGGTCCATGAGGACCGGATTGGTAAACACCACAATACACTATCAAATTAAGAATACTTGCGTTCAAACTTAGATGACTTACATACTTCTTACTTACCTTTTTGTTACCAATCCATCGTAAGTATGCTACACTCATGGTGGTTCATTAATGCATTAGTTCGGACCTTATTATTGTTGATACATTTGCACAGTTAGACGTGATATCAGCTATGCCCTTATCATGACGTCATCCTTCACAGATCAGGAAAAAAAAAAGATCATCTAATAATGGGTTTATTAAACCTTTCCAGCTAATTAATTGTAGCCTCAGGGTGGAATTTAACAGATCTCAAAAAAACATTGGCAGAAACATTTCCAATACAAAACATCCATATTTAACATAAAACAGTGCAGAACACAGCTACAGTACCTCAAATGTTAACTGTCCCCTGGCGCTAAAATCTATCAGGAAAAGCTCTCTGGCTCTAAAATTTTAATCACAAACTTAAATTTACACTAGTTGGTTAACATGAAGGTTTTACACCGAACAGAAGAGTGATTGTACTGTGACTTTCATTCTTTACAGCTGGACTATAAGCTTTTATTCACTAATATATACAGAAATCGTTTGAAAGGGACCCAGTCACTTGGGCTGCTTGGTGCTGTCTGTCATTTAATAGAGATTCAGTGAAAGTGCCTTTTTATTTAAGAGCATAATAGATGCTAAATCCTTTATGCATTTCTGCAAAAGTGGGTAACGTTAGTCTGTAGGGCAAGCTTTAAATGCATTAGATGCCATGCAGGTTTGTTAAACGGAACGAGAGGCCGAAGTGAGTGTAGGACAGGGACCAAAGCGATTGCTATTGCACACCCTGCAGCGTGTGTTTCAGCCCTATGCGGCAAACTCCTGGGCCAGTCATGCCCCTTTGAGCATCTGACACACCTCTTATCCTCACGTCTAAATCCAATTTTACCAAATGTCCACAGATTGATTGAGTCAGGTTCTTTAAACGGAAATGTGATTAAGGGGGGATTTTAGGAGTTCTCTAGTAGGCAGTTTGGGCTGGAGAACGCTGCCACACAGCTCAGGACTAAATGGGCGCAATTCGGAAATCCAGCTGGAAGCCACAGATAAAAGAATTAATAAAGGAAATTATCTGTGAGCTAAGTTGTGGGGGGAGGGTAGAGATGTCCTGGGGTGGGTCATTCAGTACACCTGTCCCTTATTCCCAAACCCTGTAAAACTTTTTGTTTTGCTTCGTCGTGTCCTGCCCCCGGTATTTCCACACTTCGATCTTTCGTTTAATTTCATTCCCCTCTGCATCTTCTGTTAAGCCCATTTCCGCATCGCGTGGTTCTTTCTTCTTTCTGAGCTTGCCGGCTCACAGCAATTGATGCAGAATCCTTAAAAATATCTTTGAATGCCTTTCAGGAGAAACTGCAGCCTCACAAAAGATTGTGATGAGGGGGCATACTGCTTTTGACGACTTCTTTTATGTGATCTCAAAAAACACTGGATGGATCAGAAGCTGCGGCTCCTTGAATGATCTCCGCTCCACCTGTCCATCAATCATGAAGAACGTTATAGATAATTTTTGCCACAATCACTGCTGCATGACCTGCAATAGACCGGCACCTCCGCCAGGGTCCACCCCAGCTGGGGCCCTAAACTCCCTGGGATGAACTCCAGGCCCTTGCAATCCAGACCAGGATAAACATTCGGAAGACGGACAGATAGATGGAATCCTTGTACCCATATTAGATGCAGCATAATATCACACAGAACTGCGGCACCAACTCAGAACTGACCAGTAAACATATAATAAACATGCAAATGTGAATAAATATACAAGGTCCTGTTATATCTTCAACTGGGAAAATACCACAGCAGGGTCTGAAATATTTACATTTCATTTATTCGGCGGCCACTTTTATCCACAGCACAGAAAGGTTGCAATTCTTTTTTGCATTAAGTAATACCTGGATTTCATTTCCCGCTCTGCAGTGGAATCATTCCGAGGTGACTTCCAGAAATTACACTGTAAGTTTAAATGTCTGGGGTGCCATTAAAATTCGAACCTAAAAATACTGCATTCAGACATCAGGGTTCGTTAGCAGTAACATCTCAGAATATATTAATGAAGAGAGAGATAACAAAAAAAAATGAGGGTGATAATACAAGACAGAGTGATATTTGAACTTTAGATTGTCTGTCGTTGTCTCTGTTCTTTCTCCGGCCAGCCAGGCCTTGTGTGACTGTAAGATAATGAGGTCTCTCTGCTTGAGAGCCGGAGAAGCTTCACTCTACATGCTGATGGGACTGAGAGAACTGCAATATTTGTAGGACAGCTTTAGCAAGGCACAGCTTGTTGCGGAAAACCGGGAGCTTAATCAAGAGGTGAACAGGTTTTTTTCCTTCTGTATAGGAGGCTACATATGTGCACAGAAGGTACAGGGCAATATATGTGCACAGAAGCTACAGGGCAATGTATGTGCACAGAAGCTACAGGGCAATATATGTGCACAGAAGGTACAGGGCAATATATGGGCACAGAATGTACAGAGCTACACGTGCACAGAATCTACAGGGCAATATATGTGCACAGAAGGTACAGGGCAATATATGTGCACAGAAGGTACAGGGCAATATATGTGCACGGAATGTACAGGGCTACACTTGTGCACTGAATGTTTGAGGCTATATGTGTGTACAGAGGGACGTGCTGTGAATGCAGATGCACAATGACAGTGTCCTTATTTGTATGCTTGCTATCGCTCTTGCGATGGTGACACAGTAATGTACCTACAGGTACCTGTCACTGTACATGTACGTGACACAGGATCCTGGGGTAAGTTTCAGGCTCACCGCAAGCCTGCGTTGGGAATGCAGCCATGGGAAACGGATGGATGGATCTCATGAATGGTGAATCCAATAATAGTCCCAAATAGTCAATAATTCATAATAGTCCCTGGTGGGATATGTGTGACTTAAGTGTGACTTATAAGTGTGACTTGTAGGAATGCCGGCATCTGTATCTGTAGATGAGATCATTGGCTCAGTTGCTACAGACTATCACTTATTTCTTTTCAATTTTCACCCACATCAACTTAAATCGCCACACAACGCTGAAGAATATGTCAAAGAAAGTGACAGTCATGGATGGAATACCTTCTCCGTCGTGCAGGTCTGGTTTTGTTTTGAGAGACTGTCCAGCTTAGTGTACCCTGTGTTTGGTACCCTTGGGCCTAAATAACCATTTTACCATTTTCATATTAATATAAGAGGTCAGGAGCAAAATGGCCCCCATGTACCGTCTACATCCAGCTGATAAATGCATAAATATATTCATTTTATTATTCTGAGTGCCGTTCAGTGGGGAATGCATTCGGGCCACTCTCTAGCTTGATAACCTAATTCGATGGCTTCTCCTTCCACTGACTTGAATTGACTCGACCGTCTACATGAGGCTTTTGAAGGGGCCATTGTTATTACACGCTTTCCAATGATGAGACTAAATAACTCATAGGGTCTATATATTGAGTTCTTCGCCGTGTTCTCATAGATCAATGCCGGAGTACTTAATAAACATTAAACAAAAGTACTGCAAAAAGATTACAGGGGGACACTGTGTCATTTGGAGCAGACAGGGACGGTGATATAACACGCAGACGGACTATAAAGGGTGGCTTGATTCCCCTCTTTGACTCTTTGAAAATTCAGCCACAGTGTCTAACCTAAGCGCAACTTTAAATCCATCCATCCATTTCCCAACTTCTTGTCCAGTGCTGTGCACCATAATCTAAGTGGCACTTTAAAATCCATGCATCCATCCATCCATCTTCTTGTCTAGTGCTGGGCCACAGTGAACCTCAGCCTACAGACAGGGACATAGCTAGAAATTCAGTGCCCCCTGTAAAATGCTGTGCCCCCTGCTTGGGTGCCCGTGCCCATGCCCGTCTGATAACCCTACCTACAGCCTGTCCATGGATAGCTTAAATATGCCAGTTTACTTAACCACTTGTTTTTGGACTGCAGGAGAATGGATGGATGGATGGATGGATGGATGGGTCACATCGCAATTTCTGCTAATATTTGTGAGGATCTCAAGAGAGAAATTAACAAGATGAAATCGTAGCTTGAAATGACACAAGTTAAGCTCCTTGACAGTCTCTCCAGTTCATTACAAAATTAACCAGGGTAAAGGAATGTATTGAAATTATGAAGCCAGTAATTACACGCAATTGTGGTGCAGATTTGCATGACTGAGTTATGAGGGGGGGGAGGTCTAAAAAATAAAAATTAACAAAATAAATTTGCCCGGGGAAATAATTTTTATTTCATGTTTAGAAAGATCACCAGGTGCAGACTGGGGCTCCAGACATAGACAGAATGTTAAAAATATGGAGAAACGTTGAAAAATTACAACATGAGATTAGAAGGACCCCGAGCTTTCATTTAAAAAGCTTCATTTTAGTTCTTATCAGACGGCGGTTTCTAAGTAAAGATGCCTGTCAATTGAAACATTATAATGGATCAGAAAGCGTCCTCCTCGCTAAAAGCCGCTGATTGAATTTTCCCGATTTGCCCACTGAATCGTCGCAGACCTGTGAACGTTAAGAAGAGACTAAAACAAGCGTTTTAAAGAGATATTGAATTTTAATTATCTTAATTCCACAGAAACTATTCTTAGGCTGATGCAAGATTTCTTAAGAAGTTGGAGAGGCGTACGGTGTGTGCAGTCAACCTCAGCCCTTGCTATTATAAAGGAAATAGGTATAAATTGAAATTAGGGTGATGAATGGAGGGGTTGAAACAGAGTTTCCATTCTTCTGTGGAGAACTCAAACACACAGTGACCCAGCGGCTGCATTTTTCTCAGCACACCTCACCTAGAGGGATGCCAGTCAGGATGTATAATTTTGCAAGATCGAGGGAGACGAAGGATATTCAGGGGAAGGGTGGGGTCACGGGATACCCCCTTCCTAAACCGAAAATTGATAAATTGTTGAAGATGCATAAGTCCTTTTATTTTTATTTAATCTATCTATCTATCTATCTATCTATCTGTCTATCTCTTGATTTGTTTGTTTGTTGGTTGGTTTGTTTAACATGGACAGTGACCCCTGATCTTATAGCTGCTACATGTCAATACTGCCGCCGATGTCATGTTATTTATTTAATGTCATTCATTTATTTTTGTCTCTATACATTGTATTTATTTACATCATCATTGTCACCTAAGATAAGTAGAGATGCAAGTGAGAATTTAATTGTATTTAATACATCCTGTGCTTAATACATACAACAATGAAAATCTTTTATATTGGAAGATGGACCAGCGCCCTCCTACCTAAAAGGACGTACCTCCCCCCCACTGCGCCACGCTCTCCCCCTTCCTTCAGCATCGCTCCACTAATCCCTCTATCTCTCAAGGCGCAAGGAAGACTTGCATCTAGATTCTCCTCTGTTTGTTTTCCAATGTGCTGGAACGATGTTCCTAGACGTCCAAACAGCTGAGTCATTGGGTGCCTTCAAACGATGACGAAAAACCTACCTCTTTTGGAAGTACTTGGATTAGCACTTCCGGAGTTATACTCTATATATATGTAATTGTATTACTTGCCAACAGAGTTTTTTTAGAGCGATAGTATTCTTAGTCGGGTTCTACTGAACCAGTATCAGAATGTATCCACCGAGACTTCTAAGGACTTATGTACGTCGCTCTGGTTAAGGGCGTCTGCCAAATGCCGTAAATATAAATGTAAGTGAAAAAAGACTGCAAATGAGCTAGTTTGCTCAATCAGATCATTTTCATCTGCTGCCCCTGGCCAATTTCTTCAAAAAGGCAACCTAAAATCTGAATAAAATAGCTTATCATAAATGTCACATACGAACAACGTACATGCATGCCAATGCCCAAACAGATACAATGCACTCACTCAAAAAATAAAGGTCAATAAAGAGCTTTTTTGGAAAGAGTAGAATCTACAGAATCTTTATGGTCCTGCTTTATTTGTCGTTAGAGCCAAAATGGCTGCCGTGGATGTCACTACTGCCCATTCAGCATGTTGTATCCCATGCGTCCCAATAAACTCATTCCATGCACCAGTGCCCCTGTCAAATAATTCTGTTCATGTTGATTCCAATACACACAGACCTTGTGGTTTTATGGTCGCATGTAATATTTCACTGTGTATAATACGTGGCTTGAAACTCCAACCCTATCTGTCCACAGATCTTTGGCGATGGACCGTCTGTCGCCGTGACACGCAAAGTCGTAATTGAGAGCAGCAAGGTCGGGTCGCACAGGAAGGAATCTGTGACACGGCGGCAGCCCATAAAGCTTGACCATAAAATATTCCAGCTAAACATCCATCAGAACTGGAACGTAATCATCAGAGCTGAGGGACTGAAAGGGCAGGTCAGTTACCCATCGGCTCATTCCAAGGAAGGACTTTAAATGAACACAAACCAGGGCACTCGGCACATTCTAGACCAGGAGTCGCCAATCTTATCCGCAAAGAGCCAGTGCGTATGCAGGTTCTTGGGATAACCTTTAGATCATCTGTTCAAACCCAGGTGCGAGGACTCTTCAGCTAATCAGTCCTCTAATTAGTAATCTAATTAGGGAGTTGCAGCAAAAACCTGCACACACAGAGGTCCATTCTGGATAAGACTGACCACCTCTGTTCCAGAAGCATTCAGATTTTATTTTGTAGATGCTTTTACCCAACGCAACACGTTCTTGAGAAAACACGGTCAGGTATTCCTTGGAGAAATTGAGAATTGAAAGTCTGGCTCTTCCGGGGACTTGAACAGACAACCTATAAACGGTTCTGAGGTCCTGTACATGACAGAGGATGGACATGAGATCCATTTTATTTGAGGTGTACTGGACACACTGGGATCAGCGTAACCACTCGGTATGTTAACTCAGACCTCCAGGGCTGGTGGACTGAATCCTGGCCCTGAATCAGAATGAGAACCAGGTTTATCGCCCAAGTCTTCACACGTGCAGGAAATTTGACTCCGGTTCTCTCCGCTCTGTGTGTGTAGACGTTGTACGTTGGGTTTCCTTTAGGTCCTCCAGTTTCCTCCCATGGTCCAAAGCTATACATGGGGCATGGATTAGTCCTCTGCGCTTGTGCTCAGAAGTTGGCCAGTTTGAGCCCTGACCTTGAATAATCACATGTCTGCTGGGTCCTTGACCAAAGGCCTTTAATCCCTTAAAATGCTCCAGAGGTGCTGAATAAATGGCCTCACCTTGCCCTCTGACCCCTAGGTAGACAAGCATTGGCTGTCGCTAAATTACCCATGATGCACATATGTGCACCCCTGCCTTGCACTCTAGGATGCCTGAGACAGGATCATGACCCTCAGAAGATGGAGAGATGGCTGCATAACATTTCATTCTGACAATTTCATTCAGTGCCATTTCATTCAGACATGCTATATATTAACTAGAGCAGTGGTTCCTAATCTGGTCCTCAGGGAATCCGTCCACGTTTTTGCTCCCTCTCAGCTCCCAGACCCGGTCCTGAAAAAGTGCACTATCTGGCAGGTAGCTTTGAGGGAGCAAAAACGTGGACTGTCTGTGGGTCCCTACGGACCGGATTGGGAAAGACTGAGCTAGAGACTTGAAGTAACTGTATCACAGACCCATCTGCTTTACAGAAGAAAGGTAAAGAACAGGCAGCTGTACGAAGGCGACGAAAGAAAGAGCGGAAACAATCACCGGTTCATGCAAATGGAACGCAGTGAGTATTTATACCTTAATCAGACATGGAGCAGAAGGTATTTGAATTCAATTATCTCCCCAGATCTTAGCGGCCAATCGCTGGCTGTCCTCTAGAGGAAAGAGGAAAAAGGCTAATGGAATAAACTAATGCAAATGAAATGACACTCTAGTGGAAGGAGAGCAGGGGGAGACCAACCCCCCCCACGCTAATTGGAGGCTTTTTTAGGTGTGATTGCAAAAAGCTGGACTAATTATAGAAGCACATTTTCAAAAAAAAAAACAGAGAAAAATGTCCAGAGAAGGCCCGACCAGACAAAGGCCTTCCCGACCGGCTCTCCAGAGGCCTGCTGTGTTCTGCGTGAATGCGAGAGCGAATCGAGAACGAGCGGGAGCTGTTAATTAGAGTTTGTGTTGCAGATAAGTGCTTTATGCAGATCCGGTCGAGTACGTGGAGAGTATTCAATGTCTGCAACAATACGGCACGTAGATTAATGAATCCCCAGCAGGGAAATTGCCGTAATGCATTCATGCCTGCTGCCGTCCATGCCTTCCATGTTTTCTTCAGAGAGGACGGTCTGGGGTTTATCAATTTACCATGAGTTTGTTATGAAACTGCCAGACGGTGATGCAAAACAGGGTGTGGAGGGACGCATCAAACGTCTGTGTAAAGCAACATGCTGGGTCGGACGCATTGAATGTCTGCAGCTGCAGGCAAAAGTTTGGACACACCAGTTTCTAATGCATTTTCCTTTATCTTAGCTAAGCGATTCACCTTAAAGGAAAAGGCCTCGAGGCAATGAAGAAATTAATATCAAGTACTATAAGGATCAAGAAAAATGTTCAACATCTCAAAAATTTCTCGAGCCTTAGATGATTCAATCCCCCTTTTGCATCGACGACAGCGTTGCAGACTCTCAGCATTCATTCACCCAGCTTCCACCTGGGATGCTTCTCCAACAGTCCTGAAGGAGTTTCCACGAGTTCTGGGCACAAGTTGACCACTTTGCGCTGACTCTTTGATGCAGCTCATCCCAGACCAGCTCTATAAGGTTCAGGTTGGGGGATTGTGGGGGGGGGGGGCAGGTCATCTGTCGTAGTAATACTTACTACATAACCCCAAGGTCTGTTTGGGGTCATTTCAGTAGGTGTGTCAAGATGTTTGACTGGTCCTGAAAGTACAGCAGGGTCTTAGGCCTCTAGTACACAAACATAGATACAGAGTTAGGACTGAATCTGTAACACAGGGGGGTCTTAAGCAGGAATGCCATATAATCCTAATCATGCACTAATAACTGACTTTAAACACGACATCCACTACTGGTGAAGCTCTATGTGCTTTATGATTTCTTATCGCTGATTCTATATTTAATTTAAACATAAATGCACAGGAAATAGAATGAAAATCCACTCAGTTCAATAATAAAGGCAGGATTGGGGCCTTATATTTTATACACAGAATAGCAAAGTGGGAAAAAATTGAAACTGAAAAAGTACAATTTCCCCCAATTTAGGATGGCCAATTATGCTATTTTGAGGTTTCCTCCCACTATGTGTCGATCGCACCAGCTTAGGAGGAGTGACTGGCACACGTGGGCTCCGCTTGTGCAGGTCTGTCAGCCGTGTGCTCTTTGCGATATGCTGGCTGAAACTAGGCAATACTGCAGAGCAAAGGGAACGCCAGGCTGTGCAGCCCACTCTAATGTAACATCCCACCCTAATGTAACATCCCACCCTAGTATAACATCCCACCCCAGCATAACATCCCACCCAAGTATAACATCCCACCCTAATGTAACATCCCACCCAAGTATAACATCCCACCCTAATGTAACATCATTTGGGTCTCTTGGACACAGACAGCTAACGTGGCAGAGTTCATTATCAATCCTGGACATCAAGATAGATTCATCTTCCTTATGTTCCTTGAGGCACATCTAGACGTGGGCTGTTAGCGTAACTGAGATAGCCAATTTGCTGTAGTTTCCAGCTCTGGTGTAGCCGTTCACCTGTTCCGACCAGGAATGTCACTAGAGATTTGTGAACAGGGAGACTAACCTCTTACTAGGGTCTGATTTTAAGACAATGAATGAGAACACGCTACTTAAACTAATTACTGTACGGGGTAATAAGACTTCGTAAAAGAGCGTTAGCGTTAGCCCCTGGTTCTAACCTTTACAGACTTTAAGAGTAATTCAAAGAGAACCAGAGTTGACTTTCTTTCAAACATGTAGTGAACAATTTGCTCTGAATACAGAGCAGAATGTGGGCAGCAAAAAAACCCTTTGGAGTTTGGCTGGAGTCCCCGTCCAAATGCATCTCAGAGAAGATTAAATGTTTCGAACTCCCAGGAACAGAGCTCGCACTCCTAGCAAAGACTCCATGGATTAATATTGCATTTAAACAGACAAGGGACCTCAGTACGCCACTGTGAAAATCCATAAAGAATTCATCACAGTGTCCTGTATGTATACGATGTGTATCGCCAGGCAGCATGGTGGCACAGTGGTTAGCGCTGTTGCCGTACAGGGTTCGAGTCTCTACCATGGCTATGTGTGTGGCGTTCGCATGGTCCCCCCCCCCCCCAGTCCAATAACATACTGAGGTAAACTGGACTTGCCAAATTGCCCTTAGGTGTGAGTGGTGTGTGAGTGTGCCCTGTGATGGGTTGGCGTCCCATCCTAGGTTGTCCCCTGCCTTACACTTCCTTACACTTGTAGCCTCTTGGACAGGAACATTTGCTCTACCATGCAGCTCAGGGGGGGGTCTAATGACAGTGGGGTCACATGGACCCCGCACCTTATGTAACTCGCACCGACAGCCACCGTGCGGTGAGCTCGACATTTCACATCAGTGGAGAGTCCCTGGAGTCCCGCTCCATTGTGCGAGTGGCTCCTGATAATACAGGGTGATTGCAGTCTAGCCCCTAGATCTTTATCAAATCAAGCAGAGAACCACAGGGTACCTGTGTTTCCTGTGTATCGCTAGGAGGCCTTCCATGAGGACAGTGTCTGATGGAAGGTGATTCTAGTTTACAAGCCATTTCTACCCAAAGTCATAGAAATTACTTCAAAGGTAGAGGTGAGGGTCTCATGATGCCCCATCACATCCTTGAAGGACTGACCAGTAGAGCAGTGTTTCTCAATCCGGTCCTCGGGGACCCACAGATAGTTCATGTTTTTGCATGTTTTTTGTTCTTATAATTACCTAGGAAGTATGTGAAATACAAATAAAAAGCTTCTTGAGTGATCTCTTTACCGCTGAGACTCCCTTCGTTGGGTTCATTCTTTGAAGTAATGATATCATTAAGTTACTCATTGGCATACTTTGTCTCTATATTGGCGAATGCTGCATTATGATTGGTCCATAACACAACTCAGGCATGATAATCATTGGAGGAAACAGACAGAGGCGGTTCCTCCTAGACAAATAGACAGGAAGTGGAACCTCACCAGTGCAGATTCTAATGGATGACTGCATCAGCGGCATCATATGCCATAAATGCTGGACTATTTTGTTCTTAGGCAGTGGAAAACAATTGTATTTTCTTTTACAGAAGTATTTATATAGATGGATTTTTTTTTAAATAACTTTCAGTGAAACAGTTCCCTCAAACCAACAAGATGGGATATAAGCCAGCAAAAGGGTTAAATTTATTATAACTTATATATGGTATATTTATTTAAAATACATGCTGTTATCTCGGCCAGGACTCCTGTTTCCAGGCCTTATGCTTAATGAGGGCTAAAAGGTGAGTGAAAGTGGTTACTGGAGGTAATTTCACACAGTGAACAGACCAAGCCAGTGAAGATAAGGCCAAGATCAGAAGGTTGCCTGTTCACCCCAATTGCTCCAGGGACAGGCTGACCTCGCTTTCTCAATTTTACATCGCTTTGGATACCAACAAAGGCAGCGGATCTCGAGGTGACACTGACGGGACCATCCATCGCGACGGCGAGCGCCTCGAAGACGCCGTGCGTGCGTGCGTGCGGCTCCCTCTCGCTCGTTACGCAGCGTCAGGCTCTCGGCCAGGGGCAGCTTAACCACTTTAATGTCGCGCTCGTATTGGCAGTCGCGCGTCGCACGCACGTAAATGCCAAGCGCGCGATTGGAGGACGTGCACGACGGCAAGAGCAGAGCAAGAGCCGGTGGTAATTGGGAATTGGGTTGACGGGGGTAATTACGTGTCAGAGCAGGTTAATGTTAAAGCCCCCTTATCGCAATTATTAGCGTTTTCTCCCTATATGGGAGGTATATTCTGGAGATAAACCTCTGCTGGAGGTATTAAGCGGCAAGCCGTGCAATAAACGGCACGGTATTATAAGAAGAAGCGATATAAAAAAGATACAAAGGAGGACAACACGAAGAAAAGCAAAAGTTCCACGAAAAAAAACATGCTTTTTTTTTGCCTGACCATTCCAACTAATGACACAAAACGAGACGGTGACATTTGCACGTCTTTCCAGCTGGGAAAATACTCTACACTTTGCAGTGATGCAGTGACTGGAAAGTGTGCAGAATCTAGGACTGAAAACAGCCCAAAAAACGGCTAAAAAGCCCTTCCATCGATTCCCTCTGACGTGCTGATTGCATTTAAACAGGTTGCCACCTGCTGCTCCTCCAGTCATTTACATTTTGGATCGATTATAATAAAAACTTCGTAATGGGCACGTTGACGGCGTTCCAAAGCGATGCGCTGAAAGCGATATACCAAAAACAGACTGTGTTTCCATCTTTTGGGATGCTGCCGACAATGTCCTCTGGTAACAAAATGATGTATAATCCCCAGATAAACAATTACACTGGTACCGTGTGTTCTTTTTGGAAGTTAGTAACAGGCGGAGCTAACGTTAATTCAGGGCTCACCCGCTAACATCAGCCAGCCAATCACAAACAAGTCTCCAAGAGGCGCTGGAAGGAACCAGAAAAAATGATCAGGTTCCGGAGGGAGGTGGTGCTTGAGAGAGACGGGAGGACAGAGCTATACAACGATGATCTTTTAATAGAGTTATATATCATCTTTGTGTTTTCACCGCACTTAGTGTTTATCCAGCTGGGTAAATTTATGACCCATTTCAGAGCTATGAGGTCACGTGACTCGGCAGGTACGCGATTTTGTTCCACTAGCACTGACAGCTGATTTTTGCATCAATTTACTGTAACGTATATACGTTTAACTATAGCTGCGCACCAAGGCCGGGACCTAGGCAAGCATGATACAACATCACCAGTGGATGATTAAGTGGGTATTATGGAAAGATAATACAGTAGGAGTGGTGTTAGGGTGACCAGATAATCCACGTCATCTTGGACACCTTGAGCTGCTTCAGGTTTTACAAACTACCTTAAACCCCAAAGGCTCCTGTGTTTGGCTAAATAGTTCAGCTCTTCTTGTGCTTTGACTGGTTTGTTTCCTTGAGTGAAAGACTCATCCAGCTGTTTCACATTAGCATTAGTGACACGTGCATGATTATAGGAGACTGACCAATCAGCACGCAGCAAGAACTCGGTGCCCAAGTGAGATCCAGGTCCTTTTCATTGAAATGGTCATTTACAAATCCTGTCCTGGCTCAGAGTGTCCTCCCTGACATGGATTATCTGGTCACCCTAAGTGGTGTTCACCAGTTCAAGGCTGAGGCAATGCACAGAAAACACCTCAGGCCCTACAGAAGAAAATAAGACTGTACAAAAATCAGAAAACACCGAACTAGGTGGAAACATGGTTTCTGGTGTAGCAGTGCGCTGAAGGAGAAGACTGAGAGGACCTCCATCAACGTCAGAACAAAAGCGACTTAGCGTCGTGAGAAGGAATGTATCAAAAAAAAAATCAAAGAAGCAATACGAGTGCAGCATCACCACTGGCACCTAGGTGGCAGTGTTTAAACATTAAATGAACCTTTTTGAAATAGTTCCACCTCCTGTGATTGGCTAGCAGGCACTCTGAGGGGCGGGCCTTCAGGACAATCCCAAGAATACCACTGGCTGTTAGCTTTGGCAAAGCTACCAACACATATATCAACAGCCATATTAGCTTACTTTATTGACTGCAGAGGAATCTTCTACCAACCCCAGGGGCAGTGACATTCATACTCTGTGGTGGCCATGTGCTCTCTCCCACAGCCAATCACATCACAGGACCTGCATACCTTGCATTTATACTCTATAGTGACCATGTGCCCTCTGCCATAGCCAATCACGTCACAGGAACTGCACACCTTCCACGACCGTGAACCTGTCCCACAACCATCTATGTTTCTTTAATTTATGTATTACACATAATGTTTTAATGTTTCAATTCTGGAATTCAATGTTTACTTTGTGTACGTTTTCAATTGTAAAATTCTATACTGTGCTGAAATATTTCTGATGAGGAAAATGTCAATGTTGGTTCTTTATGTAGATGCAGGTGAGCAGTTTAATTGAATAAGTATCATAACACAACCCTGGAATATTTTCATCTTTAGTAGTTTAAAGATGGCAGGTTTGTGCGCTGTGATCACATGAGGGTTACACTGTGTGGTTAGGACACCTTGCCCGTGAACGGAAGGTCGCTGATCGAATCCCACGGTTGGCCGGCTGACCCTAGTTTCAATTGCACATCATGTTTGAGAAAAACATCTACGGTGGCCCTGGGGGTCAAAACACACATTTGCCTTTTCCGAAATGTATTTTAGTTTTCTGAAATGTAATTGGGTTTTCCAAAATGTATTTGAATTTTGACCTTCATTCATCCACTAGATAAATTACCTTTGATTGAATAATTGTGCAGTTTAAATGTAAAGTCCCTAACTCTTTTACATATGTTTTTTTTCACCCTGCCTGGAACGGCCTCAGACACTCTTGCGCCCCCCCCCCCCCCAAGTGACATCACAGTAGTGGGGGTAGTTTTCGCTCAGGTCTTTGCCAATTCCCAGTATACCACCAGCTGCTCTACTGGGGGGCCCAGGGAGATCCAGCCAAATTTACCAGAATACCCACAGTCCAGTAATTCAATTATCATTATCTCAAACAGGGAAAGAAGTCATCACATGATTACAGGATAAACCTGAACATTTCCCGTCGCGTGTGTCATTAATCGAAGGCACAGAACAGCCCAGTTTTACTGTTGAAAACCAACAATGTACAGGAAGAGTCCAGCGTTCACCCTTAAATGAGTTTTGAGATGAATTTTCACCACAATGTGTGGTCGGTGGTTCTGAAAGTAGCAAATAGTAATCATAGATTCTGCTCACAGAAGGCGTTGGTATTCCGGGGTTGTGTTGTGTCAGCTGATCAATGCTCATTGCATACAAATAACTGCAGAACTCTGCACCCCATATGTACAACCGGGCGGGGTTAAGGATCCTACTGAACAGCCCAGTTGTTAAGGAAACCATATTGTTTTGAAGATATTAACCAGAGTACATTTACAGTTCACGATAATGTCTTCGGCACTAACAACTCGGTATTTTATGGGTTTAATGGATATGACTGGCATTGCGTGGCGGTTGAAGTGAGTAAGTAAGCACTACGGTCGCCTCACACACCCAAAGTTGGGTCTTTCAGCCCCCCCCCTGCTTTCTGTGGGTGGGGCGCTTGCTAGCTCTCTCCATCTTGCCTTTTTGTGGGTTTCCTCCAGATACTCCAGTTTCCCCCTGTGGCCCAGAATCAGACAATAAGATGAAATATGTGCCTTGCGATGGACTGGCATCCCATCTAGGGTGTCCACCACCCCCCCAGCCTACGTGGCCTGGGTCTGGCTGCAGGCCCCCAGTGACCCTCCCCAGGAGAACCAGTTGGTGTCAGTCAGATGCCGCAAAGAGTGTTTTCCAGCAGCAGGTGCTCAACCAGTAATATCTGCCGACCGAGGTAGGGCGTAAATTTGGCATGATGGTCGGTGATTGAAGATGGGCATTACGGGAGGGGTCCTCCTTGGTAAAATGAGAAGGGGCACTCAGAAGGGAGTCACTCTCAATCAGCCCCCGCCCCTAGTCAGATATATACCACAGAAACTGCCAGTGGAACTGAAGAAACACATGATTGGAGCACACCGTTCTGTATCCTTCCTACCGTAATTCCCATAACAAACAGGCAGCATTAATCAACCTGGAGCAAAAACCATATACACTTATATACCATAGGCAAGGCTGGCATCCCCATTTGTACTTTGCTGAAAGTTCGTTCCGACTGAAATACAATTTAATACGGACCACACGGTAAATCACCAACCCACGCTCCTGCTTTTTTATTGTCAGGGCAATTTTTCTGAAGGGCGGTGGACCTTGGCTTTTGTGTCCCTGATGGAATTCGGCCCCCTGGGAAAAAATGGCCGGGGGCCCATTCCCCAAGGATTCTCCAGAACGACCATCTTAACACCGTGTGCTGCACTGTGTCCCTCTAACGCCTTGGGAGGTTCCCCGCCGGGATATTCGCTTTGCTCCTCCCGCCTAAGACGGGGAATCCCAGCATCACTGAGACCCCAAGTGTCCGTTAAATTGATCCTGTTGTGGATTTGGCTCCGTGTCACTCTATGGCAAATGCGGGTGCAAATGCAGCCAGAACGGACAGATGGCTCGAGTCTAATGCTTGGACAGGGCTAACAGAAATCCCACGGGAGATTAAGAACTTTGACCTTATCTGGATCCCTGGTACAGCTGCATGCCATTTCCACGTAATTCTACTTTTTGTATTTACATTTTTTAATGGAAATGATAATCGCCACTTTGTTAGAAACAATTTGTCCGTGAGAGCTAATATTAGTTTAAGAAACTAAAGCAAAATTTAACAAAACGTTTCACGTAGATTCCGTGCGATGCGACGGAGCTGTATGGATTTTAGAAACCGGCACTCGTGCTTAGACAATAAGCTTATATTACATTAGTTGGTCGTCTGTATCATTTCATTAGGTGAGATGAGAGCTGAACAGAATTTAGTTCTTTAGTTTGCAAATCGCTCTGTCTTGTTCACACACCAATTAAATTAGAAGGTCTCCGGTGGGTCAGTTTATCTTTGGCACATTTTATTGAGTTTCTCCTCCACTGTCCTGCACTAATGATCTCTGTCATTGACTTTGGTGCAAATAGAACAAAGATACGCAACATGACTACAGACAGGTTTACGGGACTCCTTCTCGTAAGGTCTTATGAAAAAAGACATAGGCAGTCCAAGAAAATTGTGTATTGTGAATTATCTTTTATTGTCCCGAAGGAAATTTTCTTGGGTCACATACCACAGTTGCTATAGTTAAAATCATTCAACAGGTAACGTTACAAATAGCGCATGAACACTTTGTACACTTGTGCAGAAAATCCATATGTTCAGATTGTGCCCCTCATTCATATATATACTTTGCTGAAATAAATTGCCAATGGACCCGCATCCCATCCAGGGAGTCCCTTACAAAGTGTCCTGAGTTTCTTAGCTGTGGTCTCACTAAAACCTTGTATTCCATCTTTCACCTGGGGGAGGGGGGCAGAGTCCATCCCTAGGTGAATGGAGCAGGAAGGACGTCTGTTCCTCACAGGACACAAACATACTCATACACAAAATCGCTTTCGTGGGGCCGTTTTGAGATGTCAGTGAGTCCATTCTTGGGGGAAACTGGAGTACCTGAAAAAAACCTGTGCAGCACAGGGGGACCATGGAAACGCAATACACAGAGCAGAGGTGGAGGATGGATGGATGGATGAATTAAGGTAAGGGCTACTAAAGACTAAAACCTAGGGAGGGGTGATACCTTTGTAGGTAACATTGTGATCACACACTGTGCATGTCCTCTAATGGACCCCCATCCTGTCCACAGTCCTCTGCTTCTTGGGAAAACATCCAAGCTCAGTGTGACACTGTGATAAATAAGCAGTTATGGAATATTGATAGACTATGAATTTCATAACGCAATTTCTTTATGCACTTTGGTCAAAAGCACAATAGTTAACCAGAACAGCTTAACTATTGCTTTCAGTGTATTTCCTGTATTCCTATGTGTTTTTTATCCATTGGAAAATTTTACAGGACACAAATTGGTCTGACTGAAACTGGCTTGAAATCAGTTTTCAAATTCCATAACACTAGCACCATCTAGTGGTCATTTCGCTGACGTGCAGCTTCCTGCTTATAATACATAGTAAATATTTTTAGTTACCTAGTCGACACTGTTACACAAAACATTTTTTTTGTCTTTTTGATGATGATGATTTTTATCAAAGCAAATATGTCAATACAATTTTCTATGAATTATTCATTAACTTAGGACTGTCAATGAACCCAAAGCACAATAAATGTTTTAGATAAAACTATTATCAGAGTAATTACCTGGGTTACATTTGCATTTAAATATTAATGAGCTACAAAAGTCAACGGCGGAAAACTACGAATTTTATGACACGACAGTTGGACAGCTGAAAACTACTGTATTAGACCACGAATCCTATCAATCCATCACCCTCAACACACACTTAAGAGGGATAAAGAGCGAACAGGTGGCATATCTGCCAGACATCGGGAGCCCTCAGCATCGTCACAAACCCAACTCAACCAGCTCGGGAACAGCTTATTCCCGATAGCTGTAGCTAAACTGGCTCCACCCGCACTTAGTATACCATACTGTGGCTACCTGTAATCTATGCTCCGAGTCACCCGTTAAGGGCAGCACTCCGGAGCGCCCTATCATCAAATTACGGTTGCGATCGTGTATCTGCTCTCAACTGTACTCTGTTAAAAGTACTTTCTTTGTCCAGTACTTTGTTACCTAGTACTATTCGCTCACGTTGCATTATTTCACTAGCCATGCTCAGTGCAACCCCACGAAATTCTGCCATATCTTGAATCCAAGTGCAATATCACCATACGCTTTCACTGAATCACGAATGTAATTATTGTGTTTTGTATGACTATATTATTTGTATTTTTGCACTTGGTTAAATTTCTTTACACGTATTTCTGTAAATTGGCCGCACTAGTGGAATCCCTTTTCCAGATGTGTTATCGATCTTTTCTCATTCTTCATGCTGTAACCAAGGATATTGGGGCATGCTTATTCAATGTATTTCTTGGTGTTATTATTTTATTTTATTTATGTGAGCGCCCCCAAAAACACATTAAGTTCTGCGTGCATGAAATGCTGCACCTTTTGTTGTTGGTGGGGCGTCAAATCATGTTGCACCCCCTGGGCTGCACGTGGGCTGGTTTTGTCTTACGTTGTTCAATCGTTGTACTGTAATCGTAGTTTTGTGGGGAAAATAATTAATTATGTAATGTGGTATATCTTTAACGATTTTACAAAGCATGTGATGTTTTAATGTTTGTAATGTTTTATGCGATCGGTTAGAAAGTTAGTGTGTCCGACCAGGACAGCCCTTCACGATATGCTAGTATATTGTAGGACAGGGGATGTATATATAGTAGCTTCGTGCTCATATGTGTATTTGCATGCTAATTCTAGCTTGCTTATGCCTATATTTTATATCGGCGTGGCAGTGTCATTTTTAGGCATCGTATATAATGGTGTACGACGTTGCGCTGGAGATAGACATTCGGTGTATACGTGCGACGCCCACGTGTCCTTTTATACGTCATCCATTTTGTTAAAACCGTTCACGTTATTTCAGGTCCGCGGCTGTATGCTCAATGGATCAATTGTATTGCATAATTTAATGAAGTATTATCAGAATACGGCTTGAGCTCCGTGCTCCCCTGACCAGGATAATCAGTCACAAGGTAGGTGAATGGATTATTGGAGTACGTATTATATTTTGGAAAATAAGTATGACGTGATTATAAATAGATTATATATACAACGTACCTATAAAAATTATATCAGTATAGGAGGGTACATTTTGTGAATTAGGTGATGCATGTTTTGTAATGTAAGTATGGTAATGAATATTGTATAGGTATTAAATATAATTTGAAACTTACACGCAGTGCACATGTTAAGGCAGGAAAGAGTCACTGAGTGTCTATGTGTGACACACCTGTTCCCTTATACCCGTGGTCCCATGATGTCATTGGCATTACACAGTGGGGAACAGCTTGAGCTGCGTGCTGCGATGCTTCTTCATGTGACATGACACCGTCCTGCAGGTGTCGGCAGAGGTCATTGGACAGTGACGGGATGCAGTGACATTCAGCTCACATGATGTAAGGCGACTGCCTGACCTTCCTCGCCACAGATGTTATTGAGCCTGACAAGTGTATTACTGGGATCTTCACTCCAGTACCTTTTTCGCCAAGGACACTCTACAGCAGTGTTTCCCAGCCCAGCTAGGGAGCAAAAATGTGGACTGTCTGGCAGGGAGCAGGGAGGGAGCAAAAACATGAATCGGCTGTGGGTCCCCGAGGACTGGATTGGGAAACGCTGCATTACAGTAAGAAAGTCACCGTGACGATCGAGTGACTAGAATGACCCCAGAAGTGCCTTGTCTTTGTAAAAGCAAAAAGGTTCTAGGGCTGACTGACAGCCAGCTCTATCCCACACGCCGTAAACAGTGACTGTTTTTCCTCTGTAATGTAATGTGTAATGCCACTATAAAAACCATCCCGCAACCTGAGACATAGACTACACCAAAAAGCACTTTCAGAGTTATAGTCTATGCAGCAATTTAACTTGACAGTTAACTGAAGGGCATTAACATTTTTATGGGATATATCCTTTTTTCTGTAAAGTTAAAGCTACTCTTAGAGAATCTCATAAACCTCTATGTGCTTCTGTTTCCCGTCATGCAGAATGATGTGAAACATATTTACAATCTGAACCTAGCCCTGCACACAAAGGAATAATGTGGTACACAATGGTTGTGAAGCTCTTAATGACAGGACAGCTGTCTGTCCTTACGCAGCTGGTATAGAGTAAAACTTAATCAACCACCTGAATATTCCTTCATGTCTATTCTTCATTCTGCATATTAAGAACTTATTAACTGATGTGGTAGTGCTCAGATTAAATAAAACAAGGTCAGAAAAAGTGTACAATCTGTCTTGGAATTCATTGTGAACAGATTTCCTTGTGGTTGAGATGCAAAGGAAATGAATGGAAAAGTCATACCTGTCTCCAAAAATAACCATTATCAAATATAAATATAAAGTCATTATCAAAGGGCTTGCCCATTGTCACCAGCGTGGTTCCGCCACGCCCATCGTCACCGTCGTAATCTCCAGCCTGCCCCCAGCCAAAATAACGGATGAGTTGTCCAAATGGAGAAGTGGAGAGGATTTTGGCTGGTAAGGTCAGTAAACAAAGCCTGCCTTTATGTCCAGTCACAGCTTTTTATTCTCTTTAATTTGAATAAAATACAGTATTACTACTGTGGCCTGATCTGATGTGAGATAGGATTTAAATTTTGTCATCAAATACAGTTCCTTTGAGTTTTCATGTGACATTTCTCCTTCCTAATAGAACTGACCGTATATGGTGGAAAATGCTTAAAATGGGCAAAACTTTTTGGTTACTGGTGGTGTTGGGAGGTGAAGCAAGATTCATTTTCTTAAGGAATAAGGAGTTGGGCTTGAATCCAACCCCAAATTCAGACATTTAAGTGCGTTTATTTAGCAGTTTTGTCCAAAGAAATGTACAATAGGGGATGTAAGAACAGGGTAACTGTAGCAAATGGGGTTAAAGGCCTTGCTTAAGCGCTCAGTGGTGAAATCACTCTGCTGACCAGGGGACTGGAACCAACAACCTTCCAGTTATGGGCACAGCATCCCAAACCACAGAGCCGTACACTTTTCATGACTATAAGTTTATGTAGGTGACTATAGCAGGACAGGGTAAAAATAATATAGTCACATATCTCTGTCCAACCATACGTAAAAAAGAAGGTTGAAATGTACGTTTTTGTACTTGCAGGCAGTTATTTACCTTAATTTAGAAGTCTGACTTGGTGAATTAATTTCAGCCGCATCACAATACCAGTAATTGCTAATAAATACAAAATAAAGAGACTGATAATTACAGAAATCTGCTCATTCTACTGCGTCATCTGTGAGTTAAATAGGGGTTCCACATGCCTTAGTACTCGGACCAATATCTTCCTACAGTATGTGTCCATATGTAATTCTTTGAAAAAAGTATATTATTTATAGAAATATTATACACGTCCATTTATCTGCAAGATATGATGATCTTATGACTGTAGCCTTTAAACTAAAGACAGCTCACTTTAGGTATCCTCGATGTTTACAAGATGTGTTTGCTGTTGCTTAGAAGCCCCCAGAAAATGAATACAAGTGCTCATGTATAGTAGAGTGGTGTAGTTCAATACCACCTTTCAAAGGGGGAAAATCACACCCCCTGCACTCCGCAGTAGATTCAAATGGGCTACAGCATGAAATAATACAATTCAGAAGCAGCACGGGCGCTCGCGGGCCTCTTCCCTGGCTCGTGACTCTCCCTGTAAATCACAGTGCACCGAACAGCTTGGCGCCCACTTATCTGACTAAACTCATTTGCATGCGCGAGCCGGAACGTACTCTTTTAAAATCAACACTGAAGACCTATTATTTTAGTCTAATCTACCCTAATTAGAGCTACTGCTGCTACTGTACAGAGTGCCATGGTATCGCCTATTGCCAGTGCATGCATCTGTTCTCTGGCTACTTCACCAGCCCTCTCCCAAATCCCACCCACAGCACTAACAACGGTGAGCTTTCTGCACAAACAAGTCGGCTTTCTGTGGATCATCGGGCAGCTAGAATAAAGGGCAGTTGAACAATAAACACTGAACAATAAAAACTGGATACAAAAATACACAACAATGACTCGGTGCAAGTAAACAGTATGTGCATATAGACAGCTGTCACCTCTTTTCCAGTGTCTCTGGATTTTCCCACGTCATAATAATGATTTATTTATTTATCATTATTGTTGTTGTCGCCGTCGTATTTCCTGGCTTTACTGTAAAAGAACCGGTGCCACTCTATAATAAACTTAATGTATAATTAATTGATATTAACAGTTGTAGAATCTTTACAGACCTTCGCGTCCGTCACAGAGGTACATTTAGACCTTTGGGATAAAGTAGGCTACGTTTACAGTGCTGTATAAATTTAAGCGGCGTGTACTTTCAACGAAGCAACTGCATGCCCTAGTATTTCATTTTAAATGTGCCGCATTAACCAAGATGACAGATTAATTTGCCGCTCATAGGTGAGAAATGAACCTGCGACAAGCAACGATTACACCAGTATTACTCAAAGCTCATTGGAAGTACATTCCTTTAAAAAGACGCCGTGGGCGCCGCAGACCAAAGCGATATACTGCACTGCAGAGACAAGGAGCCTCATCCCACATCAAACAACTTTATTCCCCAGATATCTGCCACTTTCCCCCTTTATGTGCGCAATAGCCAAGAGGAAAGGCTTTTAGGATAATAAAGAGAGCGACAGATTTGAAGATTACAGTGAAACTTTTTCAGCTGTTTCCCCCCAACTTGCATCAAAAACAGAGGGTGTGCCGGTCACACAGAAACGGCTCATGGGTCCAGCCCACTAAATACTTAATACTGCAGGAATAAGAAGCCGAGGTCGGCAAACAGCGGACTCGCAGATGGGGGATCGGCTGCGGTGATCGCCCCTCGCCCGGCGATGCTGCATGGCTCTGCCGGCCGTCTTCGCTTTAAAGCGGTCACCCCGTGATGATGTGTGCACACCCCGCCTCTTCCCAGGCGATGCTGTAGCGCTGTCAATTTCTATTATAAGAGGAACAGTTGAGAAAAGGGAAGGGGAGGGAGGGAAGGGGGGGATAGAAATCCGGAGAGGGGTTTGCGGGGCAGCGCAGTCAAAACACCCATGGGTGGCTGCGTGGGCAGTCACCATGACTCTTCGGGAAGCCTGAACGAAATTTCAGACGGAACTGGAGGTAGGAAATAGGCCGTGTGCGCCGACGGGTCGCTAACTGAGTCCGGGACTTAGGATGTCGGGGCTTTTGTGTGCGGTTCTGCGATCGGTGTTGTTATCCGCGCCGTGCCTCTTGTCTTTCGCCCCCCCTGCCTCGATCGCAGTCGCTGGGGCAGTGGAGGCTGTGCTGCCAGGCGCTCGCCTTGGGGCCTCCTGCTCCTGATGTTGGACGTGCCGCTTCGGGGAGGAAAACGGAAAAAAAAGAAACCACGCGATCCACGCCGTTTAACATCCCCTTGCGTCTTTGCTCTCCCTCAACCAACCTCCATAAGCATTAGGTCCGCCGTGCCTTTGCCTGGGTGCATGAATTTGGGTCACCGTAGTGGGTTTAGGGGATGCGATCATGCGATCATGGTGGTTCGGTAAATAAAGTGAATCACGCATTGTTACTGTATCATGGACCGGAGGTAAAGTAACTTTTTTTATTATTATTAATTCCCATTCTCGCAGCACGCTTCTTGTTGTTCTTACGAATAAGGATGGTGGGGGAAGGGTGATCGTATCTCTTTTGCACGGCCGCAAGTAAGTCTTGAGTAGGTCTATTTAAAGCCGCGATGTCTGCTTTGACCGGCCGATAGCGCTGCGTTTGTCTTTCCTTGAAAGTGGAAGTGAAAGTGCTTCAGGAAAACTAGAGAGAAAAGCGACCGTTTAAAACAGAAATGGGTACAGAAAACTGTTGGGGAAAAGTTGATAGGAGCTGCCGGAGCTGGTTGCAGGGTTGCATTGCTGCTGCGCTTGGGTGTGTGCATGTGTGCATTTACTGCAGGTGACCGCCTTGGCTCTGTGTCGAAGTGATGGCGACTTATTACTTAAAGAAAACAGTCCGATCGGTTCCTGGATACAGGGACTGTGGAGCCTGTGACTATGATGTGTTGTGGGACAGCGTTGTTGTTTTTTTTTTTTTGTCATATTGTTTATCAGTCGTCTCTTTCTTATAGTGAAACTGCAGTTATGCTAGTCATCCAAGGGAAGACATTGTAGGTTTAAATGTAGCATCCCCTCCCCCCCAAAAAAAAAACAATAAATAAAATAGTTACCCTGAAATGGGCCGTATCTATACAGTATTGCTCTTGTATTTAGATCTTCAGAACTTTAAACACTGAATAGAAGCGCAGGCATCTGTGCAACCGCGCACAAAACGTGAACAATTGAGATTGGCTTCGCAGTGCTCGCTCAAGCTCTCGGCCTTGGGGCTGAAATTAAAATGATATATCCAAGCCCTCCGTACACGTTACCAGCAAGCCAGGCGACATCCTGCAAGTAAATTGGCCTGCTTTGTGATAGGCAAGAAGGATGTTAACTATGCAAAGACGACTATTTCCTCTCCATTGGGATATCTGTTCTGCTTACATTCTAACGTATGCGCTTGTTCTGCGTCTCCAGGAAATATTCTGTCATTTAGCAGTAAATGCTGACTTTGTTGTCTGTGTAAAATGGATCCAGGTGTTTTCCACTGCCTGAATGGCCCCAAAGCGCTTAACAAAGAATCAGACACTGGGTTTGTTCAGTATTGTTTGCATTCGTTTGGTCCTGTCTGGACACCTGCAGTAATCTGATATTCTTATCTTCCAGGCTTAGTACGTTTGTCCAGCAATCATGTCTTATGTACCCATTTTTAATAAACAGTTATGTGAGACTGGGTCATAGGCAGCCTGAGGTCTATACCAGCCGGCTCGGCGTACACCCAGAACAGGATGTTGGTCCGTTGTATGGCTGACAGACATCAGTACTCGCTGCAGACAATGTAGAGACAATAACCAGTCTTTATACTCTGGGAGGAAATTCGCCCACACGTACACACGCAGCCGGGGCAGGAATCGAACCCGCAACCATGGAGATGTGAGGTCACATTGCTCTCCAGCGAATCATATGGATCATCTGTCACCACTGCAAGTGAGCCTTGCATCTGCACTGGGGCTTTTTGCATCGTTTTGCTGTCTTAGGGAAGCCTTTCCGGGGGTAGCGTGGCGGAGCTCGGTCTTCCGACGACCTGTGCATTCTCCAAAACAGTGTTTCTCAGCCCAATCCTCAGGAACCCCCAGACAGTCCACATTTTTGCTCCCCCCTAGCTCCCAGTGCACCTGTGCCCGGCATTCGGCATCCATGATTGGCTGGGACCTGGGAAGGAGCGAAAATGTGGACTGCTGAAGGTCCCCAAGGACTGCCTTGAGAAACTCTGCTCCAAAAGACATTTTGATAATATCACATTTTTTTTTCTGCAGGGTCGCGTGTTTTCTGTAGATCTTAAAAAAAGATCCCTCGGAGCGCTGCGACTCCTTGGATTCCTTGTGGAAATTCCCTTCAGAAATTCCCCTTTCATTTTCCCTCAATACTACGGCTGCCTCACAGTAATGTTACGTCGAGTGTCAGATATTCTTACATTTTCCTTAATTCTTTTCCTTTTTATTTCTTCATTTCCAGTATTGAATCTTATCCATAAAGGACGCTAAAACTTAGCTGAAAGATTATAAACTTAAGGTAAAAGTCCCCTGAATACCTCATGCCCATGTTTTATCGAAAATAGTTTTGTGTACTTCCATATTTGTTTGTTTGTTGATCCTCAGCTCCACGCGCAGATCTCTTCAGTTTAAACAGTGATTTGAATTTTCTTGTACTGCAAATGAAAACAGGAAGTCAGGACAACCCCGGGGTGGGGGGGGTGCGCTTCGATGGCTGCCAGGCCTCCTCCGGTGACAGTTTGTCCCCCCATTTGGCTCGTCTGCCAGAGTGGCGTGGCATCGTCCCCAGCTGCCACCCAGCTCTGGGAAGGCTGGTGGCATAGGACAGCAGATTTGCGAAACGTTCTCTGCGCCTCGACGCCCTTTGCCCGTGTCCCTGACCGCGGCCCTTTTTTCTGCGTCCTGGGATGTGGGCTGATAAATAGGCAAAATTCCTTCAGTAAGCCTGCTGCACCCTCTGTACTCTTGTGCCGGTATATAGGGGATTCCGCTCCCTTCCAGAGCGATATACGGTGCACGGACGCCGACTGAATTCACACCGTAGTCACGCTTTTCTTTAAACGCACGCCTTTTCCGACTGTATGCCCGCGGCTGGAGTGCATTTCCCCTGCTTCCCGCGGCTGACGGAAGCGGCGGGCTCCTTGACGAATTCCCGTCCAGATGGCGCTCATTTGGGATTCTGGTGGGAAAAAAGAAAAAGAAAGAAATGAATTTGCATGTTTCGGTTCTGTGAAAACATCTCCGGGTGCCTTCTGAAGACGCCGCGCAAAGAAGCAGATTCGGGACAGACGGTGCTTGGGATTTGAGGGGTCCTGTGAAGTCTGACATTTTATGGACTACATGGTTCGTACACCCACATTTTCGCAGACTGCTAACGTCAAATATACCACCGTTTCTTTTTTGTATACGTTCTTTTTTTTTTCAAGTGTTGACCTATCTTACCCTGTGTCTAATCACAGCAATGTGCCCTCTGTACAGACCGAGCCTTACAGCATTTGGGGCAGTGTTTGGCCCTGTGGGTTAGCATGCTGTACGTAAAATCGGAAGGTCGCTGGTTTAAATCCCCTCGTCGGCAGGGTCATTTCACCTTGGTTGTCTAATTGCCCATCGCATTTGTTAAGCGCGTCTAATAGACACGTGTAATATGAATAACGTTTCATCTTTCACAAACACGCCAGTTCTCTGTTAGCCTGTGCTAGGATTCCTGTTACTGGGACTGGGAAGGTCACCTTAATCATGGCACTTTTAATTGTCCTCGTGTGGCTTCTGTCTCCATTAATACACACGCATGAGCCACTGGTGACTTTGTGTCCGCAGTACTGCTCGCATCGAGCGAGTCTCATTCCGGGAAACATCGATTTCAGTCCAGAAGTGGGAGGAATTACATTAGTTTGGCTGTACTGGGCGGGGGAGAGTGACTCGCTATGTCTGACGGTCCGACGTTTCAGGAGAAGGTTAATTAACAGCCTGGTTAAGGATTCTGGGAAAGTTGCTGCTGCATTCCTGTCCCTTTCTGAGAGGGGTAAACACAATCGCCTTCAAGCCGCTGCTGTGGATCCAAGCGCCAGTGTTTCCAGTTTAATTCTGGCATTGGCCGCGAGCTTTTATGCGATTAAGCGCTGGTCTTTGGGAATCTGTGATACCCCCAAAGGCCACCGGAGGCAGCGGTCCGGAGTCAGCCCTGGGACCAATCAGATTGGTTCTCAGTTCAACTGCCATGACCTTAGTGGATACATTAAGACCCCAGAACAAAAGCAGGCAGAAGGATAGCAGTTTGTATCGTGTGTGTTCCTTGTTTCCTTTGTACAGGGAAGGCATAAATGTTTATTTTCTACACTAATATGTCTGTGTCACCATCTTTGGTGCCACAGGAAAAAGAAAGTGTGGACTTTGGTGTGAGGGGAGGATACAGACCCTTTCCTGTCCTCAGCACCAAACGGCAGCAGCTGTCGGAGTGATTTATCGTTTCCTCACTCTACCTTTGTGTTTCATGTTGTATTTTCTTCCTCCTCCTTGTGCACGTCAGTCACGGATCGAGGCCCGTGGTTCCGAGCTGAATTATTAACGTACGTTGGTCGTAGCGTCGCTCGCCGGGGCCCGGTGAGAGCGTCCTGCGGCTTTGTGGCTGACCAGGTAGCGCTCCGCAGGTCTCAATAATTAATCGCCCGCTACCTTCCTGGCCAGTAATGGCCGTCCCCGACTGCCAATCCAGACTAGCCAATCCGAGGTCCCGTTCTGTCCTTCTGTGCTGCTGGCAGCCACGCTAGCATTTCAATGTCCTTACTAATTCATCCTAATTCTCTAGAAGATTCCGTCTGAGTCAGAAAACAGGGGGGGGGGTGGTGGTGTTCTGTGCTTCTCACCAGCCTGCTATTGTTACAGCATGTCCCAGATAAAAAGCTTTCTCTAATGGCTGCCAGATGTTTCCCCAAAACGTATGTTTTTTTTTCTTCCCTTTATTAGGGTCCTTCTGGGGTGAAGGCTGACTGGCAGTTAGGTCCTTGCAGATGAACCTGACCGGCTCTTATGCGCTCGATGTATTGATTTTTATTGTGGCTCACTGCCTGGTTTCCCCATCGCCCATCGCCTTCTCAGGCCTTGATATTAACCCCCGAAACACAGGCGTCGTCCCTCTCAGATTTTGGCTGAGCATGTGGAGAGAGTAGCTTTCCCCTTCTGGGACATTCCTGTCAGCATCGCGTGCATTGTGTGTATTTAGCTCTGGGTGGGATGGCTTGCTTGTTCTGTGAGGAATGAGAAGCTTGGTCTGCCAGTTCTCACCCAGGAGCGTAGCATGAGCTTTTCATGGGTGAGGGAGGGGCCTCTCTCTCTCTCTCTCTCGCCCTTTCTCCCTCTCTCTCATTCCCGCATACAGATCCGCACACTCACAGTGTTACACTTACCGTTGACCCGGAGCACCGCTAAGATCTTCAGACCATGGCTCTCAAGCTGAGAGTGTGGTTGTTAAAACATCTGAGCTCAACAAATCATTCAGGGCATTGTAATGCCTCTGTTGGTGACCCTCGATTTAAATTCAATTATTTTTACCCCTCGGCAAAAAACCCCCCCCCACAAAGGATGCATAAACACGGGCGCGGCTGAACGCCGTGCTATCTGGCTGCCTCTGAGCACTACAGGAAATGGCCAGGAACAGCAGTTATTCCTGCGTGGTACTGTTTCAGGGGGTGATACGGAAACAGGAAACATGCTAATGAAATAGCATTGCTGAGTGACAGTCCGCTGACCTTTCAGCGCTGGCCAGAGCTTTAATTAGGCTGAAGTGTGTAGAGTAAAGTATATTCACATAGTACATGTAATATGTGACATATAGTACATAGTACAGTGGAGTATAGTAAGTATAGTACATAATAGTACATAGTAGAGTAAGATATTGTACATGGCACAGTGCAGTATAGTACATAATAGAGTAAGATATTGTACATAGTACAGTGGAGTATAGTACATAGTAGAGTAACATATTGTACATAGCACAGTGGAGTATAGTAAGTATAGCACATTATACAGTGCAGTAAAAATACTGGTGAGGAAAAAGGAGGAAAGCGTTGATTGGCGGTGATAAATCCTGATCCTCTCTCTCTCTCTCTCTCTCTCTCTCTCTCTCTCTCTCTCCCTCTCCCTTCCCCCTCCCCATGTGTCAGTCGCTCTGGGTCGCAACCAGCCCCTGAAGCGGGACAAGCCCCGATGGAAGAGCGACTACCCCATGACAGACGGCCAGCTGCGCAGCAAGCGAGATGAGTTCTGGGACACGGCGCCGGCCTTCGAGGGCCGCAAGGAGATCTGGGACGCACTGCGCGCCGCCGCCAGCGCCTTCGAGAGCAACGACCACGAGCTGGCGCAGGCCATCGTCGACGGGGCCAGCATTACGCTTCCACACGGTATGGCTGGGACAGCGCCGCCAAGGGGCCGGTGTGCGGCACAGCGGCTTATACTGTTCGGCCCGTGACTGGAAGGCTGCCGGTTCAAATCCTGGGATCAGCAGAGTGATTTTATCGTTGACCCCATAACACCCTAATTCTCAAAAAAATTTATATTGCTTTGGATAAAATCAAATGCTAAATAGATGAAATGTAAGTTAATAGAACTTAGTGCCTTAACAAGAAATCCACTTAAAAACCTGACTGCAGGTCAGTGTGACATCTTTTGTTGACACATTTCTTTATGGACTTTTTACAGCCATAGATGTGTAGGAATTGAGTATTTGGGGTGGTGGGGGGGGGGGGGTGCTGTTATACAGTCATACAGGCATATATGTAGGTAACTCCGTAGTTCACACAATGCTTTGCTTGGTTTTTTCCCACGCTGAGGTCAGTCAGCCAGCTGTAGATGGGTGTGATGAGCACTGATTGCTTTGGGCTAGCTGTACGACGTCAGGATCTCCTTTCATCCTCCGTCCATCCGTCCATTTGTTCATGGCCTTGCCTTCTCCCTTCCTCCTTAACAGCCCCCCCCCCCCCCCCCCATTTGGGTGTGTTGCAATAACCAGGCAGTCGCCACGGCATAACGAAAGAATTTATTCCGCAAAGGAGGCAGAGATGAGAGAGAGATCTGGTGGAAATGCAGCTCCAAGCTTTGGTCTCACCTCTTCATTCTTCTGTGAAAGTGCGGGCCTTCACAAATTCCTCTACGACGTGCGGGCCTTCACAAATTCCTCTACGATGTGCGGGCCTTCACAAATTCCTCTACGACTTGCGGGCCCTCACAAATTCCTCTACGATTTGCGGGCCTTCACAAATTCCTCTACGACGTGCGGGCCTTCACAAATTCCTCTACGACATGCGGGCCTTCACAGATTCCTCTATGACAGGGTTTCTCAACCCGGTCCTCGGGGACCACCAGACGGTCCATGTTTTTGCTCTCTCCCAATTCCCTGCCAATTGGGAGAGAGCAAAAACGTGGACCGTCTGGTGGTCCCCGAGGACTGGGTTGAGAAACCTTGCTCTACGACGTGCGGGCCTTCACAGATTCCTCTACGACGTGCGGGCCTTGCACATTCCCCTTTCCTGTTGACCGCTTCATCCTCCCCGGCTGGGAGAAATCACAATCACGATGTTTCCAGACTGGGGAAAAGCACCCAAGGACAAATTCTGATAAGCCTTATGGATGATGCTAACAGGTGATGCTACCAGATAGCGCTGACAGTAACAAACAGCGTTAGCGCTACCAGACAGCGCTAACAGGCAACACTAACAGATAGCGCTAAAAGACAACGCTAACATACAGCGCTAGTGCTAACAGAACTAACTAGCGATGCTAACATACCGTACTAGTCTAACAAAACTAACATGCAGCTCTAACAGACAGTGCTTAGTTCTCTGATGCACTGGACAGGGCTTTAGTAGGGGCATGGATGCCCTGTCAGATACAGAGGGTACAGCGCTTTACAGGGACCCTTGAATATGTAACATTATGAAATGTAAGAGGGTCGTAGGACAGGGAGCTAACGTTTTGTCAGGGGGCCTAGCATTTCTGGCTAAGCCCCTGGTACTCGGAATCTCCTGGACGAACAGAAACTGAGCGCTGACCCCTTTGAGAGACGATTACAGTTCCCAGGGCTGATGGGTAAATACTCTGAATGGACGGGGGGGGATTACGTTAATTGAGTCTGTTTTCAAGGGGACAGCCTCACGGGCATCGAGTCGCTTGTGATGCGCTCGTGTGCATGTGTTAATGAGCGCGTTCGCCAAGAGCTAAATCTCAGGGAAGCCGGGGATGATGTGTCATCTGGGTGGGGGTGTGGGGGGGGGCACTCATATAGCTCTGTTTGCCCTGGATTAGCAGGGGCTGCAGGAGCTGGTGAGGGATCTAATTAAACCCGTATTGAGCCTGGAAGCTTCCGGTAATCGCTGAACGAATCCCTCTTGCAGTGAGACGGTCTGGTGAGATTGTTATCTTCTGAGAACGGCTTCTCCTCTTCTTCATCGCTTCTGCTTGATGCCCCCCGCCCTTCTTCTCCAGCGACTGCTTAGCACCCCCTAGTGGACAGCTAGCCCTATTCGGCCATGCTGTGAGGTGAATCCGAATCGTCTGGAGCCTCCGGCCAGACTCGTGACAGGAAAGCACCGTTCAGGCCTTCAGTAGGATCACGTAGCGCCGTTCGTGACTCCCGTCGTTTCCTCGTCCGACCTGAGAAGGAGCCGGAGCCCCCAGCAGAGGCAATTCTGCACTTCCAGGGAGCGAAAGACCTGCGTGATGTTAGCAACCCCCCCGGCCTGGCGGTGGATCCCTAAGAGCAGTAGTGATTTCATGCTAAACCATCAGAGGCCTAACTGCTGCTGACATGTTCAGAGGCCTAACTGCTGCTGACATGTTCAGAGGCCTAACTGCTGCTTACATGTTCAGAGGCCTAACTGCTCCTGACATGTTCAGAGGCCTAACTGCTCCTGACATGTTCAGAGGCCTAACTGCTGCTGACATGTTCAGAGGCCTAACTGCTGCTGACATGTTCAGAGGCCTAACTGCTGCTGACATGTTCAGAGGCCTAACTGCTGCTGACATGTTCAGAGGCCTAACTGCTGCTGACATGTTCAGAGGCCTAACTGCTGCTGACATGTTCAGAGGCCTAACTGCTGCTGACATGTTCAGAGGCCTAACTGCTGCTGACATGTTCAGAGGCCTAACTGCTGCTGACATGTTCTCTCCTCCTGAACATCTAACTGATGCCTCCATATTGTTTATATTTATGTTCCATCAGGTTCAGGATAGGACCCCCCCCCACACACATATCCTATCGCAGGTGTGGGCCTGATTTCGGGTTATGTTTCCATTGCTAGCGAGAGTGTGTCTGAGCGGGTTACAATGTGGTGCCTGCGATCGGAAGGTCGCTAGTTCAAATCCCAGAGTCTTCAGAATCATTCTACTTCCATCCCCCCCCCCCCCGCCCCCCCCATACCAGTTGTTCCAGGGACAGTATGACCTTGCGTTCTCAAAAATGTTTGTCGGTTCGGATAAAAGCGTCCGTTAAATAAATAAAAATGCTACCCCCATTTCACATTAAGGCCAGCGGGTAAATTTGCGCCTTATCTTAACAATGATTTACTAAAATGATTCAGAGCTGAGGTGCCAGGAAAACCAGGCCTCCAAGGTTCTGGATGCACCGTAGATCCCCACGGAGTTCTGGTGTGGCGGGACGGAGTGCCGAGGCCCAGTCCTGACGTCATTCTTCTGCTCCTCACACCATTTCACTAGCTGTACGCTCTGTGGGATAGAGAAGATCTTTCAAGATAGTTTGACTGATTTTGAAGGACGGCCAGCTTTAGTCACCCAGTCCCGAATCCCCCCCCCCCACTGTTAACCTGTTTCTAATTGGGGATTCCTGCTTATTTGGCAGAGAACATGGTGAAAAGGGACTTTCAAGACAATGCCATGCTTGCGGTTCCTCTCACTACAGAACACAATGACGTGGTACAAGCATTTGACCACATCATGCTGACTCTGGTATACGTCTCTATGAAGGTTTCCCTTTGGCTGTTTTCAGCAGCCAGATTCCTCCTTCTGGTGTCAGTGTCCACTTACTGTCAGCCTTGTCACTCCGTAACCGGCTCCTTTTCTGATTTCACGTCATCCTTAACCATTTCACTCTCAGCTCTCATAGAAATGTTTCTGCCACTGAATTGGCTTTTTGCTCTTAGATGATTGGGGATGCACATTAACAGCAATTTAGCCCAGTTAAACTCCAGAAATTAAAGGTGTTCCCTCAACGCTGGTGGTTTTGTTTAATTATCTGTATTTATGGTCTGATTGCACTCGGATATGACTGAGGTCAGATCCAAGGTTTCTTATTGGATAAAAGTACAGTAAATTGTTCACGCTCGTTTGTTCATTTGCTACAGATTCTTAGTCCCTGTCATTGGCTTGACATATAAATTGTGTAAAACTAGATTTGAATTAAGCACGGATGATATTCTGTGCATCTCCCTGTAACACTTCAGCTCACTGGCTTCCATCCACATCTACTCCTGCGTCCACATCTGTGCTTCTCTCATCAACAGACCTTTACAATGAGAACTGAGAATGCAAATATAAGCTTTTATACCTGCAAATATATATGCTGTCGTCCTTTGTGATCTGAACACTTTGCACTTACTGTGGGTTACACATCACTTTTGGAAGTGATGTGTAACCCAGTGTGTTACTACCTGCAATGTAACAGTCGTTGATTCAAATCCTGTGGTCTGCGGTAGAATCACATTGGTGTTGGGTCCTTTAGCAAGACCCTTAACCCCCCAAAATGCTCTGGGGGTGCCAGATAAATGGCTGAGCCTGAGCTCTGAGCTCAAGTTTTATTCTCACCTGAGAATAATCAGAGCAAGAAGGAATATGTGAAAATGAAAGAGCTTTTGTGTATCTGTGCTTAAACAAATGGCAAATAAGTAGTTTCATTTTTTCACATTGATAGGAGCTCTATTGCTCTGTCCAGTATCAGGTCTTATCAGGTTAAACACACAATGTTATTCAGATACTGTCCCAACTGTAACGTAATTCGTGACGTCTTTAAAAATGTATTTGCAGAAAGAACATTTGTGCCTGAGTCAGAGCTTGAACATTGTTTGAATTGGCCAGATACTCAATGTCAAATAATCTCACTTTCTGGAAGCTGGAGATGGGAGATGTTTAGCGCTCGTAGCCAAGGAATCTGCGTTTGGGATGTGAAAGATTTGCCCGGAGCTGCTGGGTCAGTGTAAATACCGGGCGCGGGGGAGGGAGGCACCACAGCATGCTGGCGATCTCTCAGGATGGTCGTGAGTTCGAATCCCATACCTAGTATAGTAATCATGCCACTTTTTGGGCCTTAAGCAAGGCCCCACCTGCTGCAGGGCCCTGCATGTTGACCCTATGCCCTGACCTCAGAAATACTCTCACTTGTATAAATTTGTGTCTGTGTCACTCCCAGAGAGCATGATGGGATACCTGAAAACCTCCCGACTTCCCCAATAGGGATGAGTCATGTGCTTTTATTCTGTCTGCACTGCTAGGCTGCATTAATGAAGGAGAAGCCTCCTTCAATCGGGCCCTGTTCACATACCGTGACCTCATTAGTTTATGACATCTTTTGGGGGGGCGAGATACAAGCTTCCCGCCTCAGTGGCTACTCTGATTTTGCCGTAGGCTCCGTCGTTCCCATTAATATTCTGTCGTCACTGGGGGTCGCTCGCCTGGGTCCGTCCTGCTCGTGGTGCCGGTTCCGGCACGCGGCGTCCTTGATCGGGCACGTTCGGGAAGTGACCCGTCATTGTCGGGACGGCGGGAGAGTAAGCTGCTGTCATCATTAGCGACTTAAAACTGTGGTACAGTTTGTGGCGTGAAGGTTTGTTTGGAGGCCTGGAAAGGCAGTGGAAGTTTTTCAAAATATTTGAGGAAATGGATCAAAACCTGGTCAAATATCCCCCCCCCCCCCACCCTCCCCAATCCCCCGACTTTCTAGTATGAGTAGAGTTTATCGTAAACCGTCAATAGTTTCATATCCTCCAGGACGTCACACGTGCATTTCACGTGTCTGCGCATCGCGGGCTCCCCGCTAGCGGAACCTTCCGGCACTAAGCTGTCGTCACAACCGCTTGAGGTTTGGGGCGGGGGGGGGGCGGGTCAGGTTTGAGACTATGCTGAGGGAAGGTTGTTTGGGGGGGGGGGGGGAATAAAGAGTGGCACCGCACACCTAAACCCGGGGAGCTAAAAAGGTCAAAGGTCAGAGCCTGCGTCTGGGGCGGATAGCCTTCCGGGTCTCGGAAGTCCCGTAGCCAAACTGGCCTTTATTTTTACACCAGTCCGCCGAAGATGAGATCCCTCCCCCCAAAGACGACGCGCCGCTGTGGGAAACAAACCTCTTTAAAGGTTAATTTACCACAAGTAATTAAATGTTAAAGAAAGCCAGCCAATCCTCCGGTGAAAAGCCCACATCGTATTACCACGGGCGAGAGTTTGAAAAGTCGAACTTTTAAGAGTTTTTTTTTTTTTTTTTAGTGACATTGCTATTAATACTTTTGGCCGTAAAGGACGATGTAGAGGACTGCTGTGTGTGAGGGGAGGGGAGGGGAGGGGAGGGAGGTGGCAGTCAGAGACCATTTGTGGGGGGGGGGGGGGGCAGGGTGGTTGTGTGTAAAATGGAGCTGATGTCAGGGGGGCTTCACAGGGACAGCTTGGCCCGGAAATAACTGAGCTGGGGTCAAAGGTTAAAACATGCAAAGAGGGCCTAAATAAACCCACGGCTGTGAGGTGAGATGGGATGGGATGGGATGGGCTGAGATGGAATGGGATGGGATGGGATGGGCTGGGATGGAATGGGATGGGATGGGATGGGCTGGGATGGAATGGGATGGGATGGGATGGGATGGGATGGGCTGGGATGGGATGGGATGGGATGGGATGGGATGGGATGGGATGGGATGGGCTGGGATGGGATGGGATGGGATGGGATGGGATGGGCTGGGATGGGCTACACGAGGATGCCGGCACCCCTGAAAGGGGAGATGAAGGCGGTGAATAGAAGTGGGGGGATACAGGCCTGAGCAGGATGGATGATGGACTGCGAAGCTGCCAGTGAGGCTGCGGTTTATGCTGCCTCTGCCTGTTGGTCCTGTGTGTGTAGGAGGGAGCTCAGTGTGTAGGGTGGGCAGCAGGGCCTGCGTGTGTCTGCGCGTGTCTGCGCGTGCCTGCGTGCCTGCGTGTGTCTGTGTGTCTGTGTGCCTGCGTGTGTCTGTGTGTCTGCACACCTGCGTGTGTCTGCGCTTCAGCGTTAGCTCCCTCCTTTAAAAGCAAATTCATATGACACACTTCCATCTGTAAAGGTTCAGGTTGTTGTTTTTGTTTAAATGGAAAAGTGACCTTGCTCTGACAGGTTGCCGTGGTGATGGAGGAATTTAAGTTTGCGCCCACCTCTGCCCCCCCCCCTTCCACACTATTAAAACGTATTTAAAAGTGTTAAATATATATTATACAGTCATTGTGGGGCTCAGTGGACTAGGATTCTGTGCCCACGATCAGAAGGTTGCAAGTTCAAATCCCGGGGCTGACAGAATGATTCTGCCATCTGACCCCTAAGTAAGGCCCCTAACCCTCCAATTTCTCCTGGGGGGCTGCACGCTGGTTGGCCCTACGCTGTGACCCCTGCCCCCTCCCAAGTCACACTTGCCTATCTGTGTGTCTCATGGACCGCAAGAGGTAGGTTAAAAAGGAAATTTACACGTAACCATCAATGAAGTATCACTGTTCTATTATGATGTAATAAAGGTCATTTGTTGCCATGGTTACCGAATGCCGGTTGGGGTTGTACAGGTAGGCGGATCCGGCTCCCTGCGCACTCGGTGAGTGACACAATCAGGTCGCTGGCACGCCGGCCCTCCCTCATCCACTAAGTCAGTCCCCTTCACAAGACTCTGATGCTTAACGCGGGACCGTCCTTAGTGAAGCGGCCTGTTTTAATGGGCTTTCAGCCGTCCCTGCCAAACCCTCTATAGGTTATTCTCATTTCGGGGCCTCTCTGCTCCCACCTGTGTCCTCATAATCCTACTCCTGCCACAGCGTGTCTTTGATTTATAGTTTGTGTCCAGCATTCTTCATCTTCATAGATTTACGCCCTATAAAATCTGCCTGTTCCTATTAAACTGGCTGCTTTCCCCCCCCCCGATTGCACAGTGGTGGTTTTGAGCCTTTTGGGAATGACGACATAACGTAATGAATTAAGGGTCTAGCAGTACGTGCTCTGGACGTAGCGGTTATGGGAGACGAGTTGCTCTCCATGACAGTCGATTTCTGTGTTAACAAAGGAGAGAAAAGCAGTCACACCATAATGGCGATTCTCTCTTTAAATGAGTAAATCCTGAGTTTGTAATAAATGACTTTTTGAAAGATCCTGTGATATTTTTTCCCTGCCAATCTGCTATTATAAGGGTTTGTAACTTGATATAGACAATATGGCTCGGAATATTTTTTATTTTTTTTTTGGACAGATGTTATGCGTGAATATGAGGAATTGCTATCAAACCAAAAAAATATTTTCGTATTCGTGATGTTGGGTGGAGCTGGCAATATAGGATCCAGGGTGGGGGGGTTGGGGGGAGGGGGGGGGTCCCTGTACGTCCCTGTACGTCCATTACAAAAACAAAAAACAGCGACGTTTCCATAGGGAGCAATGAAAAATAAAAAAATTCCAATAATAAAGAGAGGTAATTTTTTTTAAAGATAACATTGCTCCCTATGGAAACGTCGCTGTTTTTGTAGAACCCGCTGTGGTGGCTCGTCCACAATCATTCATTTGATTCTCTTTTGCCTGTGCAACAAAAACATGGTGACCTTAAATTCAAAATATGTAAATGCTGACGGGAAGTGAAGTATTTCAGCGGCATGTGTACCTCTGCGCTTCTGTGCGACCGGCTTCTCCTTATTTACGTATTTTAAACAAGGAAACTCTTCACGGATTGCGGTGCTGCCGTCCCGGACACAATGTTCCGGTGTCTATGTGCATAACCTTGGTGGATCAACTACGTTGCCCACGCACTCGGAACGGTAACTGTGCCCTTTATACCCCTGGGGGCTAAGATCGTGCCAAAACTCTGACAGGGATAATGGTACAAGTTTTGGGGGCGTGGGAGTGAGAGATTGTGGGACCTGGGCGAGAAGGGAGGGGTGATTGTGTTTTTGTGCATGTCACAGTCTGTGCTTGAGTAAACATACCGGTCAGTCGCCGGTAAAATCCAGGTTGTTTAGTTTGCATTACGAGGCAGCCAGATGTACCGCCGTGCTGTTTCGTTAAAAGGACAGAAGTATAAGGTGACAATATTTAAAGACATAAAAGTCCATTACGTATGTTACACTCAATATAGTCTGTTGTTCGTTGTTTGCTAACGACGCGAGAAGCATCGGGCCAGGAAATTGAGTGCATTTTGGTTAAATCACCCACCCACCCATAAAATGCCATTTATGAACCTGATTGAAACCCAACCATGACAGGAGGAAAATGTTATTCATAAGTTCTACTGCGACGGAAATTTCCATAGAGACCAGATGTCATGGTGACACGCGCGTCCTTTGCGTTATTTGAATATATTTCGACGTTAGTGACACTTTAAAGGACGCAGCCGGCATCCTGGGTTCGTGTTTTATTGGCCGTTTCTTGCGCATTGCCTGGTAACGCTGTGAAATTTGCATTTAAACAAGGTTTAAAAATCTCAAAAAAAGACATCTGTTGGGATTTATAGATATGTTTGATGCTAACGTTTATCGGTGTCCTCCTCAAAGTGGGTTTTGGGTGTAAAATTAAACAACCTGAAAGTGGTGGGCATTCTGAAGATGACGATGGATCCATCCATCCATCCATCTGTACAGGAAGTTGAGTTTGTAGTCTCTCCCCAAAAGCATAGGCAGACAATACAAGGGACTTCTTGCACAGTATGACATCACAGGCCACGTGATCACATACTGTGGGCAGATTGGGAAGTTTTTGCTCCCTCCCAGCTCCCAGCCAATCAGGCACACCAAATACCTGGTACAGCTGAGAGGAAGCAAAAACGTGGACTGTCCGGGGTTCCCCGAGGACTGGGTTGGGAAACACTGATCCAGAGGAAATATGCTAGTGTCATATAGACAGGGCCAGGGGCTGGATTTGACCCCTCACCCCTGGACACTACTGTCCCAAATACTCAATGTTAAACTACTTTTATTTCAACAAATCTACATTTATACAGTGTGCCCTAGAGCAGTGTTTCCCAACCCGGTCCTCGGCGGACGGTCCACATTTTTGCTCCCTCCCAGCTCAGGGTCCCCAAGGACCGGATTGGGAAATACTGCTCTAGGGGACACTAAGGCATAGTGTGAAGGTAGTGTACTGTGTTACTGTATTACATCCTATGCAGTCACAAACAGGACAGTTCTGGAGCCAATGTAATGGTCCCTGTGTTCTGCTTTAATATTAACACGAAGCTGAATCTCGGCTACGGCGCAGCCGTTAACGTTGCTTGTTGAAACTTGCTTATCTGGAGTGTAATTGTCTAGATTTCCATTGCAGGGTTATAGTCACACATTAATTACGTTAGTCCCAACCTCACCCACAGTCTGTTCCTGGCAATATTCAGACTGGCACCATCTCACTATAATTCTTTTGTTGGCAGAGGTGGACGTTTCAGGTCCAGGAGGTAAAAATCCAGACCAAGATTTTGTTCCAACCAACCAGTTGAGTTACTCTGTGACTGTGACTCTTTATACTCAACTGGTTGGTTGAAACAAAATCTTGGTCTGGACTCCTACTCTCTGGACCTGAACTCTCCACCTCTGATGCTTGGTTAGTCACTATATTAATTCTCCCCCGTTATGCTACCATCTTTGTTCTTGTTCACATACATACACATTGCAGTACCTATATAAATCCTTGTGTCCGGGCCCCCCCCCCCCCCCCGTTTTTGAACTTCATTGTGAAAATCCTCCCCCGTCACGGCTGTTATATGTCACGCCATGGTCCTGAGGGTGGGTGCTGTGTCGGGCCACTGTATACCTATACTTGGAAGGTTTGGGTGTCACCAGTTGGGAGGGGGGGTCCCGTGTTTTCCCCCACTGGCGGTCGGGATCTTACATTGTCATTCTGCACTCATCCTGTATCTGCCTCATGTGACTACAGGTGGATTCTTCTATGTTTATTGCTCTTGGTAAAGAAAAAAAACACACAACCCGGACAGTCCACGTTTTTGCTTCCTCTCAGCTGTACCAGGTATTCGGTGTGCCTGATTGGCTGGGAGCTGGGAGGGAGCAAAAACGTGGGCTGTGTTCCCAATCTGCCCACAGTATGTGATCACGTGGCCTGTGATTGTTGGGCAAAATGTCTACCTTCATTTGCCTAGGTGACAGGATCACATTGCTGACCATCTTGTGTTCTGGCCATTTTTTTATTTTTACTCTGAACTATGGATTTGAAACAGAAGGTTTTTTTTTCTTTTTTTGGTGAAGCTGAGCATTCAGATAGAGGATACATAGAGAGTACTGTACCATCTGGTATAATATAGATTTGTGTGGTACTGTACTAGCCAGTGCAGTTTACATTTGCATAGTACTGTACTAGATGGTATGGTTTGTATTTCTGCTATACTGTACTAGCTGGTGCAGTATACATTTGCACATTACTGTAATAGCTCATATAATATAAATTTGCATAGTCCTGTAGTTGGTACACTACACATTTGCATAGTCCTGTACTAGCCGGCGCAGTGTATATTGCGTGGTCCTGTACTAGCCGGCGCAGTGTATATTGCGTGGTCCTGTACTAGCCGGCGCAGTGTATATTGCGTGGTCCTGTACTAGCCGGTGCAGTGTATATTGCGTGGTCCTGTACTAGCCGGCGCACTGTATATTGCGTAGTCCTGTAGTAGCCGGCACAGTGTATATTGCGTAGTCCTGTACTAGCCGGCGCAGTGTATTTTGCGTAGTCCTGTACTAGCCGGCGCAGTGTATATTGCGTGGTCCTGTACTAGCCGGCGCAGTGTATATTGCGTGGTCCTGTACTAGCCGGCGCAGTGTATATTGCGTGGTCCTGTACTAGCCGGCGCAGTGTATATTGCGTGGTCCTGTAGTAGCCGGTACAGTGTATATTGCGTTGTCCTGTACTAGCCGGCTCAGTGTATATTGCGTGGTCCTGTACTAGCCGGCGCAGTGTATATTGCGTGGTCCTGTAGTAGCCGGTGCAGTGTATATTGCGTAGTCCTGTACTATCCGGTGCAGTGTATGTTGCGTAGTCCTGTACTATCCGGCGCAGTGTATGTTGCGTAGTCCTGTACTAGCCGGTGCAGTGTATATTGCGTAGTCCTGTACTAGCCGGCGCAGTGTATATTGCGTAGTCCTGTACTAGCCGGTGCAGTGTATATTGCGTAGTCCTGTACTAGCCGGTGCAGTGTATGTTGCGTAGTCCTGTACTAGTCGGTGCAGTGTATACTGCGTAGTCCTGTACTAGCCGGTGCAGTATACATTTGCGTACCTGATGCTAATGCTTTGTAACAGTGACTCTGTCCTCCCAGGCGCCCTTACGGAGTGCTATGATGAGCTGGGCAATCGATACCAGCTCCCCGTCTACTGCCTGGCCCCGCCCATCAACATGATTGAGGAGAAGAGCGACCTGGAGGTGCCCGACGTGCCCGAGCCGCCGCCCAACTCGGGCCAGGAGTGCCAGCTGCGCCTGCGCCTCTCCACGGGCAAGGACCTGCGGCTGGCCGTGCGCTCCACCGACTCCGTGCAGCACATGAAGCGCCGCCTGCAGGCCGAAGAGGGCGTCGCGCCCGCCAGCCAGCGCTGGTTCTTCTCGGGCCGGCCGCTGACGGACAGAATGAAGCTGGAGGAGCTGAAGATCTCCAGGGACTACGTGGTGCAGGTGATCATCAGCCAGCCACCCCCTCAGAACCCCACGCCTGTGGAGAACTAGAACCTGGATGCACTTGCTGGCACGGAACCGGACTGCGCGGAACAGAATAACACTCTGCGAGACTATCTGCTATTACTATTGTTATTATTGATATTATTATAATTATTATTGTCATCGATGTCGTTATTATTGTATTTTAGGAGTTTTTTCAATTTTTACGCCTGTCTTTATACCGCTCATTCCTCTCTTGTCGAACTTTCTATACGCACAGAGCTGTGCGGTTTTTAACGTGACTTCGCAGGCCGATCTCCACGGCAACAAGCGGGGCGGCTCACGACGCTGCCTAGTCCTACCTTTTTAAATTCGCCGGGACTGTTTTATTCTTTAACTAAACCAAAAAGCGCTGCCGGGGTATTTGATGTCGGGACAAAGAGGAAAATCCGTGGTATGAGCCCCTGCGATGTTTTTTTTTTTTGGTTTGGGAATTTCAGAATCGATGTTTTTCTCCTGACGGTGAACGAAGCTGGTTTCACTGAATGACTGGACTTGTACCACAAAGGGTGATCTACACCTATATCTCCACCCTTTAGTAAAGCGAAGGAGAGGGTCACAACTTTTAAAATCACTTGATTGTTAAACTTGGGGGGTGGGAATAATAAGCTAATAAGCTTTTAAGTTAATGTCCGGCTTTGTAGAGCTGACTGCCACCTCGTTCTGCTCGTATACCTGTGGGGGGGTGTAGGGGTTCAGGCTGTACACGCGGTCGAGCTGAAGGTCTTATAACTTTTGAATCTGTTGTCAAGAAGTCGAGTTACGTGGCACATTGACAAGATTTTATAGTAAATCATTTACCCATATGGCTTTGTGTGTTCTTTGCTGTTTATAACTGATCACGTGAAACAGTGATCTGGGTTTCAAATCGTGTTTTCCATTGTATGTTTGTTTGCTTGCTTAATTGTGTGCACTTGCTCAGGGTTGTGTATTGATTATTTACTGATCATTCAACCCCCCCAGGACTAGGGGAACCACAGTAAGCCATCTTTTTTTTTGGGGGGGGGGGGGTTATGGTTCAGCCGATTTAGTATGCCCCACCCCTTAGTCACCGGTTCAAATCCCCGGGTAAGCGGAGTGATTTTACCACTAGGCCATTAAGCGAAGCCCCTATACCCCCGATTGTTACAGGGACCCTGTTTCTCCATTGTTTTTCACTTTTGAGTAAATGTGTTGGAGAACAGATGTAAATTTTAGACTAACAACGGGAAATCTAGATGGCTGTATTTCTTCTAAAAAGCACGTATGAGCTGAAGGGGTCAGAAGGCGTGCCTGTACGTTCTGGCAATTAGATTACCATTGATACAATGATACATTGCCAGTCTCTGTGAATACTGGTACTATTAATAACTTACTTAATAGCTTTTAGCACCGATGACCCAACATTAATTTAAACAAAGCAAGAGGACAATGAGACTTCATTAGCTAACAGCCTCCTCGTTAGCCATCTCGAACGTAAGGCGCGTGGTAATGAGATGCGAATTAATGGCACGACGAGTGGGAGCTGGCGTCTGATAGGTCGATTATCAATTCTCCTGTAGGGTTATGGTGATGTCATCTGCTCGTGCTCACCTCTGCGTGGCCAAATGGACCCACTAGGCACAGCGATACTCCATCACCATCCACGACCAGAGGTGGGTAGTTCAGGTCCAGAGAGTAAAAGTCCAGACCAAGATTTTGTTCCAAGCAACCAGTTGCATACTCTGTGACTTTTTATACTCGACTAGTTAGTTGAAACTAAATCTTGGTCTAGATTTTTACTCTCTAGACCTGAACCACCCACCTCTATCCAAGGCGACAGCGGGTCGCACGGGTTACGCGGAAATGGTAGTTAATGCTTAATTAAAAAAAAAACAAAAACATAAGTCTCTTTTCCCCAGAACGTCCTCTTCAGTTACCGTGTCAGATCTCCCACGGTTTTTCTGTGCAGTTCAACCCGATACCCTTGTTCTTAACTGTGTTCCCATTAAACAGCGCAGCCGATAATTAATCTGCCGACATAATGTGATCCTTTCTCACTGGAGTCGACGGCTAATTATCATGGAGCCGCACTTTCCCTGGCTCGTAAGCAGGAATACGAGTGGCGCCCGTTCACTGCTTCCAGGTAGGAGTTGGATTGTTCCTCCGGCTCTGATGTATGGGGCTGTGTCTGCCAGCCGCTGGCGTTTTTTCCCCCCACATTTTCCGTTCCCGGGCTTCCCCGCCTGACTTGCCGTGCCGGTGCCAGCGCCGTTTGAAAACTGCCAGCAAATACAACGTAGACATCCGTCTGGACGCTGGCCATTTGGCCACCGGTGGCAACAAAAAATTTTGGGCAGCAGCTTCCCAGCGGGATCCCGTCAACGCAGAACACGTGACTCTCTAGTTGAGTAAGCACTCGGGGGAGCGGGACCTGAAGAGAATAGACCAACCTCTACTTGTGGATTTTCCAGCATTGTTCGATGCCCCCGGTGGCTGCTCGTATTACTGCACTGACTACATTTATTACAAAAAAAAAATACGTTGACTGTATAGTCTTTGTCCTGCAATAACAGTTTTCTGAGTTTGTTCCAAAATCCTCTTATTTCATTACACTTGAGATCACTGCCGTGATGCCAAGACAGCCTAAAATATAGGTCCTTTAAGATAGATGTTTAAGACGCTTGGGGGAATAATCAGTTGAACATTCTACCCTGATTTAGTAAATTTCCATGTCAAACATCGGCAGGCATGAGTATTCAGCATAATTAGGATTCATTAGTCAGTTATTTAATCGCTTTTCCCATAACTGCACCCAGTGGAAGCTGTTACATAATGTAAGTCATTAAATAATTCAAAATGTATTGGTGTTTTACTTTGAGGGGAAAAAAACAAAGAAATCTGTTTTCTTTAAAATTTTCTCATCAGTATAAATTGAAGCAAAAACATGCAATGTCAACCTAAATAGAATCAGGGGCAGAATTCAGCTGAAAGCTGGGTCACGCTTAATGATTCAGAACTTGCAGCGCAAACAATTGTGCTTGTAGGGGAAACCAGGACATGGCTTAAGAACTACTGGTCTAGAGTTTAAAGAATTATCTTTTCATTCACAATTTATCCAGTTTCATAAGAAGCAACGTTTGAGAAATTCTCTGGGTACCACTTTATAATAAGACCACCCTTATAAAGGGTTTATGCATGGTTTATAATAAAGTTATTAATTCATTTATAGACAATTCCATAAACAAATTAGTACTTTTTTATTATGAGTTACTAGCATATACAGCGTTCACAGAATGTCGAAACAATTGCTTAATTCTGTAAAAATGTTGCAAATGTATTGGTTTCATAACAAAAGTCCATTGACAAGCGATGTTTACATACCTACATATATCTTTTTATTAAGTGTCATAATTTTTTTTTTGACTGACCCATTCAGTTCTGCTCTTGCCATTTTGCTATTAATTGCAATTATGGTCAATGGCCCCCAAAGGGATACTAAACACAAATGTTTGGTGTTTTACGTTATTGCAAAAGTGTTACTAATTTAAAAGCCCTCAATGAGGCTGTCCGTCAGAACAGCTCCTTTAAAACTATAATTTGGATTTCAATTTACTAATATTTTAAATCAATGTTTTACTTGAAACTACTGGTTGTTTGTAATGTGATACATATTTTTGTAAAGAAATTAATAAAGTAGTGATTTTTGTTATAAAACCAATAAATTTCGCAATATTTTTACTAAATTAATTAAGCATCTCAACACTTTCTGTCAGCACTGTACAAGCAGCAAAAGGGAAACTTTATTCTATAGTGGTATCAGACTTCATATATTTACATATATCAAAATTTATATATATATACACTTTGTAAAATCAATCAAATGCAAGTTCCACTTCCACTCTGATCATTATTGTCGTTTTTCCTGTTCCCATGCAAGGACGTAGATTTGGGCATGGATGGATGGAAGTATCCCTATCAATATTGTATGAGTAGCGTGCGTGTTTGGGGGGAGGGGGATCGGGGCTGATTTAATCTCTACCAAACCAAACCCACACCCTTCTTCCCATGTCCCACTTTCAGTTTCACTGCTGCGGACTGTTTGTAGAATCTTCTGCTTCTCACCTGCACTTCCAGTGAAAAGTTTTTGCATACACTGCGATTTTTTTTTTTTTTTAAAGAACGTCAAATGTGCAACAATGCAGTTACAGAAAACAAAAATTACAGGACAAGAATAGGGAGGATGGGGACAGTGGAGGCAAAGAAAAGAAAAAACAAAACAAAGACTATTAATAAGAAGAAGATTATTTAAATAAAATAAAATGCATAATAATAATAACACAAAAAAAATATATACAATGACGGAACCATTAAGTGTTATTATGCTGTGAACATGTACAGACTATTGCTTGCAGACTATACTTCCCCCTCAATGGTGGACATGTGGTGTGTGTGAGCATGTGTGTGTTTGTGTCTTTCTGTGTGTTGGGGAAGATAAAAGTGATACACGGGGGGGTGGAAGAGAGGAGAGGTAGGAGCAAAAGGAAGATTGATGGGGGGAGGGGTTGCTGTTGGTTAAACCTAGGCAGGTCAGACCCACCATGCACCGTGCGGGTCAGAGGGAGAGGCATGGCGGCCCCCAGGACAGCCTCCAACCCATGACATCCACACCCCAGCTAGACCACCCCTAACATGACCTGCTGCCCCTACTCTAGGAAGGACTTTGTTTGATTTCCTCTTTTTCTCGCTTTGATTTCGTTTTTTTTCTGTACGAGTAGGAGAGAAAGTGCTGATCTGGCGTAATCTAGCATTAAAAGAAGCGGGTCGTGCAGGTCGGTCCAGCCCAGAGCAGGAGAGATCAGTGGGCGGGAAAGAGACCCACCGGAGGACCACCAGCCCAGACCGCCTCGGAAACTCATCCCCAGTGCCCCCGATGACCCAACCCCCTAGAGGCAGGGGGCAAAAGGGGGTGGATATACATATATATGTAAGCAGATAATTAAAGCAGACAAAATATTTATCCAAAAGAAAATATGGCTACTTTGTTCTGAAAGTTTACTTAACAGGATGAAAATGGCCAAATTTGATTGTAATACAATATAATACAATACAATAGACCGGTAGTGTATTCAGAATGCCGTAGGTTCTTCTTCAAGCCCACCTGAACCATTTATTGATTTATTTGTCTGTTTGAACGGTGTAGACCCATACCCAAATTTACACATTCTGTCTGTGTATTTGTGTTTCTATTCTGAACAGGCTATTGAATGGGAGATTTTTATTAATTTGGTGTATGTCTGTTGTCATGTGCTAGTCCTGACACATCAGTGAAAATTAATGAATTCCCATGCATGACATCATCAAAGACTTTCACCAGGAGCAGTACTTGAATTAAGGATCTCAGACAATATTCCTTATTCTAAACAGATAATGAAATTACTCATGAATTACTCATGCAGTGTGGCCAAAACCCAGGAAACAATTCCCTCAAGCTAAACACGAGACATGCTACGGGCTGTTGAGGTTACTTCACTGATTGGCCAGTTCCTCTGCCCTTTCTGTATCTTGATTGGTCACCTTTACGTTGGGATTTTTCCCCCCATGTCTAGCATCTGTATATATGGGCTTTAAATTCTCAACATCTGAATTACACATAATTACTCAATGACTTCATTGATTCAAGGTAAGTTTTATTCCCATTTACATCTAAATAATATATATTTTTTTAGTTTCTTGTAAAATGTACTTGTTGTATTATTGACTTGTCAAACCGATACCCCTCGTTAAGGTAATACGAGGTTACTGTTATTATTTAAGAGGACATAGCTGTGACAGTATCTGCTTGTGTTTGTCTTTTTGATATTAGACAGAACTCACTTATTTGTTTCCTTTCTGCCAGATGAACTTTGTCTGGCTGAGTGTCCTGCTTTTACTTCTTCAGTCTCCAAAATCCACCAGTCAGCGTTCGCACAGTTACTGGATCCTCAAGCCCAATGGTAATTTGTTTCCCGCCATTGAATTCTACTGTTTGCATATTCAAATACAGCTACGCAAATGCCGGTGATCTATTTAGCGGCGCTTTTCTTTGGCCGTTTTTTTATTTGTGTCAATCTCATCAGTGTCATTGTCCGTCTTTTGAATGGTATGTAAATAGCGAGCGCCGTGTAAGTCAAAGCCCATGACAAGCCTCACCGCCATTAACGGTTGACCGGCTCAGTGAGAATCAGTATGTAGTCAGTGTCTATTTTGTTTTTTGGCAGATGCTATTTGTGCCCAGGTGTCAGTAGTGCTATATTATTATTACTGTTGTTGTTGCTGCTGATGTTGTTCTTGTTTTTGTTCTTGCATATTTGTATCCCACTTTGGTGCCTTCAGCCATAATGTGCAACCATGCATGCAGCACAGTGTTTACATTTTTTGTGGAGCTAGGGGGCCAAGACTAAGGAGGCTGGATGAAAATAGACATTCTGTTCCCCCCTCCCGCAGTGCTAGTGGTTGATATCAACCTGAACATCAGTGCACAGACTCTGATCGAGTTAAAGTGCGGGGACGCCTTTGAGGGCCAGCAGATTCTCTGGAGGAACGAGGGTAGGGAGACGAGTCAGCGTGGGAACCGAGTGCAGGTCGTCTCTGAGGAGATGATGGGAGGGAACTACACGTGCCACGACCAAGCCGGGCGGCTCCTCAACTACACGCTGGTGCTGGTGCGGGCAGAGGGCTCCCGGCAGCAGAGGAAGATCCTGGATGGCGTGGCGACGCCGTGGGCCGGGAGCAAGAATGTCGCAGATGACAGAGGCATGTATTCGGTGGCGTCGGTAGCGGAAGATCAGGAGATGCTTTGTGGCACAGAAATGGAAAGCCCACCATATGGTGACATCATCATGGGTCTGAGGGACAGCTTTGCATAAAAAACTACCTGAAACCACTTGTGTTATTCAGGGTCACAGGGGGGTCCAGAGCCTAGCCTGGAAGCTTTGGATGCAAGACAGGGAACAACCCAGGATGGGGCACCAACCTGTCACAGGGCACACTCATGCACCATTCGCTCACACTCACACACCATTCACTCACCTTGACCTTAAGGTGTGAGCCTACAGGGATAACCACTGTGCCACCCTCTCATCCGCAAACCCTTTAGTAGAAAATAATAAACGCATGACCAGATAGGCCTGTAATACAAGAACACACTCTTGACCATGGTGACTGGCATCCTCAATATATAAAGAGATGTGTAATTCATACGACGTGTCCTGGCTGTAAATAGATTTTAAATTTGGGGAAATGCTCTTGTATTTCCTCTTCAAGGACCTCAGATTGGTAACGGAAGTTCTCTTCTTTGTTTCCTGATTTTTGTCCAGACTACATTCAGTGCACATCGAAAAACTACAGTGGAGCTTTTCACTGCTGGTGGAGGTGGAGCGCGAGGCGGAGAGGATCCGTGGTCTCGGTCAGCGCCGTACGGTGGGTGTCCATCGATTGCTTTGCATTTTCATCTTTTACTATGGTTTAGAGAAGGCGTTCCAATATTCAGTAGAATATAGCTGCAAGTTTTCAGAAGCTGTAGATGCGCCAAAGTGGAGGCGAAGGGGAAGTGAGCGGCTTAGCGGGCTGAGTTGCTGTGCCTGTGATCAGAAGGTTATTGGTTCAAGCCCCAGCCTCTGTAGAATAGCCAGATGCCTGTGGGCCCTTGACTAAGGCCCTTAACCCCCAGCTGCATGCCACACATTATCTGACTATGTGCGGTGACACTCAAGCAATGGAGAGCAGAACAGGACCAGCAAAGAGAAGCATTACAATGTACTTGTGCAAACAAAGCTTGTTTTTAAGTTACATTACAAAGGAATTCCAGACACATTATAGAAGGAACCCTTAATAATGAATACGTAACTGATATATCACCTTCCAAATTACAGGTCTTCGAGTGTAAGTGACATCTTATGCTCTCTGGACAGTGACCAGTCTGGGGTCACGTGTCTGGATCGCTTACATTGTCCATATGCAGAGGAGGCGAATTACATCACCCTCACTGTGTACGTCAGATACTGGTACCGCGTGGAAAAATACTTCAGGCAGTTCTACATCACTGAAATAGGTGCGACTCGCTCTATACCCCCCCCCCCCCCACCCTGATTTTGCCTGAGCTGTGCAGTCGTTCATGTTGAGGGATGTGCATTTTCATCTCAGGCCTGATACCTGTGGTACAGGTATCTGGTTAGATGCTGGAATCAGTGGATGACAAGTTTAAGCAAACATGTAAATCCCAATAACACACATGATTGATCGTGTACGACAGAGCACTGCAATGTCGACACTGGCTCTCAGACAGAGCACTGCAATGTCGACACTGGCTCTCAGACAGAGCACTGCAATGTCGACACTGGCTCTCAGGCTTTTACTTGGTTCGACTTATCCTTCATTCTGGCAAATTGTGCCAGTCTCAGTATTCAGATGGGATCCTTGTTTAATGCCAGATCTGCTATGTATGCACTAAGCTTGTCATCTGCATGCAAATACTCCTAACTTGAGTAACTTATCTCTGATTATACCAACACTAGTTTGGAAACGTTTATATGTGTAGTTTTTTTTTGTGTGCAAGTGCTGCCCTCTGTTGGCGGATTAGGTAACTACCGCGTTTCTCTTTTCGTGGATCCGCTGTGAGTGACGTATACATTCTGCGGCTGCATATATAAAGCTTGGCATTTAATGCTGTGCCGTTTCTCCGCACCAGTGAAGCCCGATAAGATCGCGGTTGAGAAGACCAATGAGAGCACCGTTAACTGGACCTACCCCATGACATGGAGTCTCCCCAGGTCGTATTTCCCCCTCACGTTTCAAGTTAAAGTGGTTCCGCAGAAGAAGCACTGTAACTATGAAGCAGGGCCAGGCGAAGTGCAGGTAATGTCATCTGTAAGTGGGTTTCTGCCCATTAAACCGGAATGCCAACCTTCAGACCCTATCCTGCAGAGGTCTGCCTGGGCTTCACTTGATCCCAGAATATTAATGGGAGACTTTTTCCATTCCTCTTTCCCTATTCAGGTGAACCTTACAGAGGAACAAGGTTTCCCAGTTAATTACAGAAGGAAAAAAATCACTTTCTGTGTCAGAGCCCAAGACACGTTTACAAAATCTAGCTGGAGTGACTGGAGCAAGACCGAGTGAGTGAGACACACACACAAAGATGAGCCAAAGCATTGTAACCACCCCCATGTGAAGTGAATAATGTTGATAATCTACGTGTCAAGGCCTGGGATACATTAAACTGTAGTTAACGTGTTTGATGTAGAAGAAATGGAGAGAGAGAAAGATGAGTGACAGGGGCCACATAATTATGGTCAGACAACTATGCCTGACCATAATTACATTATATATATATATATATATATGTGAGTGTGTGTGTGTGTATTAACATATATAAAGATAATTAAAGCAGACAAAATGTTTGACCATAAAAAAATATGGCTACTTTGTTCTAAAATTTTGCTCCACTGACAGGATAAAAAAAGCCAACATGAAGACTGCAAGGAGGGGTAGGTTTTTGGTCGTTATGCACATTGTATTTTTATGCAATAGATAGAATTTAAATTAACTGTGTTAGATAAATGTTTTTTTTGTTGTTTTGACAGAGCGACTGAAGAAACAGAGGCATAAGCAATTATGACAAAGCTGACTTGGTTCCACCATGGTGTCAAGAAACAATGGAGCAATTCAATATTTAAGCAATATATATTTTATTTTATTATATGCTACTAGAGGTAACAAAGGATTTCCATGTGGTAATTTAATATTTATAAACATGTTGGTATGATGTTTGTGAAATGAAGTCATTGAATTGCTGTGTATTGTGTGGATTAGTAAAAATTCTGCATGTCGTTTTGCTCTGTGCGAAATTAGCTTGAATAAACAGCCCGAGAGCATTTAATTCCAACTTTTGTGAGTTTATTATGTAGCCACTCTGATCTTTAGAGAATCTGGGAATTTCATTGCCACTGTTTCTTCATTTAAATATGTCATTAACAAAAAACACAAGCAATCATATTACAAATGAAACTAAGTGCAGTGGAGTGGGGAATTGATAGTCTCGTGTACCACCCCCTAACCCCCCCCAAGAAGAATTTAAATAATCTTTCTTTTTTTGCTACAATATAGAAGACTAGCTGTAAGAAAAAGACTCTTACTTAGAATATGTTAAGGGTATCTGGCATCTGCAACAAACACCAGGCAGCCACACAATGGGGAACATTCCAGAAGGATGCTATATGCAGCCAAAGGGAAACTGAGTTGAATGACAGTAGCAGGTCGTCGTTCGACGGAGCTGCCCAAGAACGACGGAACAGCTGAACTGGATGTCGTCTTCCGAGTCTGTTGAAGCCGACATCGGAATCTGCCCCAGCTCCCAGGGACCAATTGGTGTCCTTCCTCACAAACTTGAACCCTGGTATCATTTTAAGGAAGGCGCCAGAATGGTTTGTGACAAATAAAATCAGTACATGTACCTTCTGCTCCTGAAATAAACTCTCTCGCATTAGGGGGTTGGGGAAGCATTAGTTATTAATAAACACCTCATCATTTATGTAGACCTGCTGCTGCAGACTAGCGTTATGGTTGGCCGGTCTATGGATAGGTTCTGGTTGGCCGGTCTATGGATAGCTTCTGGTTATGACACAAGTGACAGACAGCTGCTATACAGGATGGGTTATTTGTCACTATGGTGACCGTGAAGCCTGTTACATAGACAACGCAGGACCGCACATGGCTTCTGACAAAGGAGTAAGGGTTCTGCCTAGACGGGAACCCAAAGTCAGACTGCTTCCCCTGCAAGACCAAACATCTCTGATGCATTGTGGGTAAAATTCAATTCATACACATCAGAGCACCGATCACCTTATCCAAAAGGGATAGGACGACAGGAGAACACGCTGGGCAGGACGTCAGACTATTGATTCATACACGCTATGGGCAAGTTAGAGATGCCACTTGACCTGACATCTTCACCTTGATCTGCAGGAGGAACCCTACACAACACAGAGGTACCACGCAAACTTACACACACACACCTTATTCCTCAAAAAAAATGTTTATTTTATGATACCACTGGATACTCCATATCCAACACAATGTTTTATAGTGTCAAGTCCATACAAGCAAACAAAAAACTCCTCCATGACAAGTCATACAAACATTCAGGGTCCGATCTCATGCCATACTGCCCTACGTGAGAGGAGGGAACTGGTGTGAGTGTTTAATTACGAACAAAAGAAAAAGATGTAAAAACCCTGTCCTTTCTATAAAACAAAACCTGTGTAAACCAAACAAACTTGCAAAAAAAAAAAAAAAAAAAACAACAACAAACAAAAAAATAAATCATGCATCGTCATGCATGCGGAGGATTAAATATGCATTTGGGAAATGTCAGAGCCATCCTGCAGAGGCTGAGTGACACGCTCGCTGTGGGAATTCCACAGAAGGAAGGTTTGGCAGTTACAGTGGGGATGCCCCAGTCCTCACTGCACGGCGCCTCGCGAGCTTCCGCAGGCTAAGCGCACATGCAGCGTGCTGATGCTCTCACCAGGTCCTCACTGTTTGGCTTTGACGAGCTAACTAACCCGATTGGTGAACTTATTAGAACCTTAATTAAGAGTACTGACAGATACACTAGTCTTCAATACTTGTATCATTCAAAGCAATACATTAAGATGTTTCAAGTGGCTTTTTAATCACTATTGTTAATTAAAAGCATTGTGGTAATAAGCTCCATTATCACTAGCTAAGAATATTGATATTTTGGCCATTGCAACCCACCCTTTGCCTTCTGTGATAAATCAGATGATCTACACGCTCTGCAATGTGCCGATTTCCCGCGATAACATTGGTCCGATGGCTCCAGCAAGTTAGCTTCTTAGACTGAATTGCAGAACTGCAGACGATCACTTCATAACTTAGTGCCCTTCTACATAGGTGCCACGTTAATTCATGTCACTGCTTTATGTATTTAAAATGTATATTGTAGTTCATTCCATAACATTTCTCAAATAATAAAAAAAACACTGCATTTTATTTTGATATACTGCATAATTGTCTTAGGAGAAGATTTAAAAATAAATCAGTCAACCACAGACATGACTGTTTTCTCTCAATAGTGAATATCTTAGAGATACCCGTTAGGAGAGCAGGTTTATCTAATTATGACTTCAAATTTCCACTAAAGAAAAGACACTACCTGACAAGTTAGCTCTCCAAAACACACTTCCACACACCTTCTAGAGAACTAAAAAAAAAAAAAAAAAAAAAAACACACAGTTCGTACAAACGGGCTGGTTTCCACGCTACAGCTTCCCGGAGCGCTAACTTATTTCGGCTTTTGATAATGTGCGGCAGCCCGTGCAAACCTGACCCCCACACGAATATAACAAACGTTATTTCTGAATTATGCATTTGCAGAGGAATGGAGCGGTAATGAGCTGCATTTTCACACCTCAGCTTCCCGGAGCGGTAACTTAATACGGCTTCAGACAAGCGGCACCGAACGGTACGGAATCCTAAACTCGGAGGAACAGGGGGAAAGAAAAAACAACACCTAACAACCGATTTTTTTTTCCTTTCCTTTTTCGCTTTACAATTTGCCAGACAGAACTCTCTCCTTAAAACTATTCATAGAATATTTACTCCATAAATGTCCAGAGGATCAGCAGCATATCTCGGGGGCATTATACATTTCCCAGTGGTGAGAACATTACTCCAGACATACATCCATTTGTAAACTGGCGGTGAAGCACAGCGCACCAAACTCGACGACCGTTTCACTTCTGGTACCATTAAGATTTTCAGAGACAGCTTCAGCAGTTCAAAAGAAAGGTGTCTAGAGGAATGAAGGTTTAGACCTGAAACGCTAATATTCTTGACTGTGTGAGGCTGGGCTCTCTTTGAGGAGAAAGGTGTGCGGAGACTGTGGTCCTTCACGGGACTGTAACAAGCTCCGCACCAACAGACCGGACCGGCACCAAGAAGCAAAACGCTGATGAAGAACAGAAGGCGAGATGAAAGGAGAAGAGTAAGGAAGGGAGGGTAGAGAGACAGAGAGTGGGAAAGACGTAACGAGCTTAATGACGACCAGCAGTAGTGGGTTGGCGTGACCTGCAGTGTCCTGTACTTCTCCAAATGGTCTTGCTCCCAGTTAGGGATTTCTACTGGTTCTGCTTCTTCGAGAGGTACCTGCCAGAAACAGCAGGCAACAAATGGCAAGTTATAATAAGGACTGGAATCCACAGTTATTTTAAGTAAAGGTCCAGTAAGGTCCTCGTCTAATTTGCCGACTCGTAGGTCCGTTCATTAATAGCTGTTATCAGAGCCGGCCAACCAAAAAGGAGTACTAGATCCAGGGGTGATTCTAGGATTAGTTTAAACAAGGGGGTATAAGAAGGGCCATAATTCATACAGAGGGCCCAACCTTAATATTATCCAATGATATGTTTGAAATTGCTGAGGGACAGGGAAGGGGGTCAATCAGCTTTTAGTAGGGGCGGGTGCCCCTGAGACCCCTGAATATGCCGCTGACTTTAGCTACACAAGATGCGTCTCCATTGGCTGTAGGCCTGACCAGTATGTGCTTCATTCTGGGAGATATCAGACGTGCGTGCATGTGTTCCTCAGTGAAGCTCACCACGGCCACCTACTGAGGCATACCTACCTTTCCCAGTGTTTGTGATTTAGGCCGGAGAAGTCCTCCAGTTTCGCGATTTCCTTGAGGTACTGGGACAGTTTGAAAAGCTCCCTGTCTTTCTCACGGTTTAGGTGTGCCTTCATAAATGGCCGGATCTGTCACGGGAAAATGGTGGAATAACCAACCAATGACAACTGGAGAGAAGAGTCTAAGAACTTGTGGGATTTTCACTTACACAAAAATGTTCTGACGGCATAAGGAAAAATTATTCTGAACCAATCAGAATGCAGAGGAGGTGGGTCCAAACTAGAGGAGGCGGGACCAAGATATCTGATTGGGTGGTCCCACCTCCTCTAGTTGCCAGCAATCAACAATCTGATTCATATTTCTTTCTGCCCTCAGAACATTTTTGTGCAAGTAAGCAGTCAGAGTGGCTGGAACTGGTACCTTTAATCCGTTCTGTGGATTCATAAGGAAATTCCTACCGATGTCATCAAACATGATGGTGTTCTTCTTGTTGTAGAATGTGCCGTATTTGCCCCAAATTACTCCCAGGGGCTTTACCTAAAAACGAAACATTTTGGCAGACATTTTCAAATCGTATCTGAACCACATCCTCAGAGGTTCTCGCCACCATTGAAGCCGGACTGACCTCCACCACACCTCTCTTTGGCGTGTGCACAGTGATCATAGCCGCGCTGTCCAGCATGAAGGTGATCTTGTAGTTGGGGTTGTCCGTCACCCCAAGCTCCTGTGGGCGAGCAGTCAGACAGAACTAATCGCTTTCCGATCACAGCCAGTGCTGCTCACAGTGCTGACTGTGAACTGTATGGGGAAGGCTTGTGGTGACTAGGACAGCGTTTTATTGTGACTTTACTGCATATTTAACTAACTAAAAAAAAAACAGGAACTGCAATTGTCAGATAAAAGTCTGGAAACACCTAATGAAAATCTTGTGTTTATCAACAAGCTAACGACCCCAAGCACACCTGCGGGGGTGGGGGGGGGGGTTACGCGAGTACCCCCCCCCCCCATAATCACCCCAACCTAAAGCATACAGAGGTGGTTTGGGATGAGTTGGATTGAAGAGTAAGAATAGAGTAGCTGCCTTGTGCTCAGAAGTTGTGGAAACTCCTGCAGAACTGTTGGCTACATCTGGATGCGGGTTGAAAGAACGTCAAGGCTGTCATGGACACCAATGGGGGCTATTTTGAAGAGTCAAAGGGTGCTTTTCCACCGCACCAGGTACGGTACATTTGGTACTTTCCCATTACCATTGAAATTTAAAAAGTATTTTGTTCGATATACTAGGGCAGCATGCATATGTGCTGTCCTAATGATGTGATTTTTGTTGTAATAAATATTGGGCAAAAGCAAAAAACAGAGTTCATGGATTCCTCACAATCCGTCAATTTAAACAGCAAGGATGAGAACGCATGCAGCACTCATGTAAAAGCAGCGGAGGTAAACTTTGAGCAAAACTTGAACTCCCTGCGCTATAATGTCCGTACAGAACTGAAAGTAAGAAAAAGCTGATCTTAACTTAGCTGACTAGCGATGTGAGAACTGCACGAGTATAACATGCAATGTCGGTATTAATATTATCATTCTGCCCAATAATATACTGTAGCCATTTTTAGAATTCAGTACAAAATACCCCACCTTGCACTGTGATGTCATTCAGCACAAGCACCAGTCTTTATACCAGTGAATAACCAACACCTTGAAGTATCATACTTTTGGTAGTTTCTTGAAGTACATAAAGTACGGTAGTTGGTCTGGTGGAAAAGCACCCAAAATCTGAGAAAACGGTGATGGTGAACGGTGATGGTGAACACTTCTCACACGGGCTTTTACTATAAGGTGAATAACTGAAAGAGACAAATGCATCACGACTAAAAGCTGATTTTTGTCTGGTGCTGTTATTAAAGGCTGTCATGTCGCTCATCCATAAGAGGTTCCTTAGATGCACTTACTTTCATTTTGGCGTCGATCCACTTCATACTAGTGGCCGCTGTTGAGAGAGAACAGCGCTGAATAACCATTGAAACCAGACTAAACTGAACGTGGAAGAAGCAGCAAGAGACGCTGAGCATCACGACCCCCCCCCATACAAGACCACAGTCCTCTATGCACCACAAACACTTACACCAGATGACAATGTCGTAGTCCTCGTACGCAGAGGTGAGAAACTCGTGCAGGTATGGCCTCATCAGCTCTTGTCCCGTCTCGGCACAGGATTTGTGGTCTGAAATTGGACCCAAGGTGAAGTGGAGACAACAGAATCACAACCGATTCAAAGCAAAGTCCTTTGAAGCCCCCTGACTGAAGTTCTAGAACAGCCTATTGTCTGATGCTTGCCAAAGGGATATTAACCCCAACTGCATCAATAAATATTCAAACATAGCAGTCCATACAGATATTTTAAAATGGAACCATTTGTTAAGCGTATTAACCGTTTTAAGATTACTATTGAAGTATAGCGCCATTAATTTTGCATTTTAATCATGAGTCCACAACGTAGTGCTCAGTGTACAGTAGTAACTAGGACATACAAGGGCATAATTTAGATGGTTGTATACTACATAAAAATGTATATAGTAGAAATGACAAGACAATTTAACATGCAAAGTGTACAGTACTGTTTGTTTAGAAAATGGAAATAAACAGACTTTTTATGTTATTGCTCAGACTAGCAGACTGTTATGGGTTGAGGTGGGGGGGGGGGGGCGCAAGTATTATTCATGAGTTTTCACATTTGTGGGGATCTTCAGAACACAACCCTTGCATATGTGAAGGAGTGACTACTTTTTCAGAGCCAGTATAAAATCCAAAGACAAACATGACTATCAAATATTCATATTTTCTGTTAAAGTGTGTCAATTTAAAATGTCAAGCTGAAACAAACTAAAAATATACTGCATTTTTTATGTTAAAGGCAGTTAAACTAGCCCACATCCAACCCAGTCTTACCAGAGTGTAGTCCACATCCAAAGTGTAGTCCACATCCAGCCCAGTCTTACTAAACAGAGTGTAGTCCACATCCAGCCCAGTCTTACTAAACAGAGTGTAGTCCACATCCAGCCCAGTCTTACTAAACAGAGTGTAGTCCACATCCAGCCCAGTCTTACTAAACAGAGTGTAGTCCACATCCAGCCCAGTCTTTCCAGAGTGTAGTCCACATCCAGCCCAGTCTTACTAAACAGAGTGTAGTCCACATCCAGCCCAGTCTTACTAAACAGAGTGTAGTCCACATCCAGCCCAGTCTTTCAAAACAGAGTATAGTCCACATCCAGCCCAGTCTTTCAAAACAGAGTATAGTCCACATCCAGCACCATCTTCCCAAACAGAGTATAGTCCACATCCAGCACCATCTTACCAAACAGAGTATAGTCCACATCCAGCACCAGCAGTCTCTTGCCGTCTCTTGGAGGGTTCAGCTCTTCCACCCTGTACTCCTTCACCCGACGGGCGATCTTTGCCAAGTTCTCTTCCCTGCAAACAGAAAGACAAGGTGCCAGGTGTCAGTGGAGAAGCATCCTGCTCCCAATACATCCACATCTCTCCTTGTTCGACGGAGAACTCAAGTCACAGTGCCAGGGACTGATGGATGGTGCACGTGCTGGGACAGAATTCAGGGCTACGGATCTGTGGTGGTGTGACTTAAAGGCCCAATCCCAATGTCCCCCCCTAAGGCCTAAACCCTGAACCCTCACAGACTTAATTAATGTCACCTGGTAAGTGATTGAGTGTGAGAAGCTGCAAGGGCTCAAATTGGCATAAACAGGAATAGGACAGCAGACTGCAGCATATCACATTCCCTTGACAATGCCAAAAACAATGGAATCAACTGTCTAATTTGAACGCGTTTCAGGTTCTTGCCTTACAAGAGGTAATTGTCAAATAATTACTTTAAACTTTTTTGTCACAACAGCATCCTTAAGTAATAAGTAAAATAAATAGTTTGTTTACAGTTTACACCTTTGGGTTTCCCCTGGTAATCCCAGCTGCCATGTCACAGCGCTATGAACTGTGGGTAATCCCCTCAGGCAAAGTCTGCAGAAATGTAGACTTACGGAAAGTGTGCACAACGGGCTGAAAATGCCTGTGAGAGCCCTCATGCACTTGCCGATTTGACAGTGGGATAGCCCTAAGCCCTCAAGGGCTTAGTGGGAATGCATCTCAAAGTCCGTGAGTCCCAGAGTGTGGACACTGGGATTGGGCCCCATTTCCAGAAAAAGTGATATGAAGTGAACTTTAAAACTTTAGGCCTGGGTTCACTATTCCAGGCATGAAAGGCCAGTCTGCCACACATTTTCACATTTCTCAAGATTCGATCACTTTATTGTTTTTTTCATTAGGTGTAACACAAAAAAAAATCACGTTTATGAAAACCCCAAAAGGGACATTAACAAATACAAAATGAATATAAGATAGAAGCTAAAAATAATCATACAAATATATTTAAATACATAGACAATGTTATTCTTAAAAAAAGACAGAACAGTTTATTATTGCCCAGTTCACAGCTGCAACAGTTATTACTGTATTTCACATCACCAGCATAAGTTATTACACACAGTCAATGAGAGATTATCTCAGGCTGAGGGAATTCAGAGTTCAGAAGGTTTATGGCTGAAAAAAAGCTATTTTTCAGTCTGTTTGGATTGATCTAAAGCACCGTCCCGACGGGAGCAGCTAAAACAAAGACAGTCCAGGACAGTCCTTAATGTTTTTTCACCGGCTAATTGACAGGTTTAGTAGGTATATCTGAGCAGGGATTTCTGCAAACTCTGGTGCAGTGAGGGGCTCCAGGACCGGAACTGAGGAGCCCCGATTACGGCAAATACTGACCTGTTTTCTGCTTCGATGACCTCTTCCTCAATATCGAAATCGTTGACGACGTCGTCGTTTTCCGGAGGAGGGGCCAAAACGTCTTCCTATGCAGGACAAAAAAAAAAAAAAACCAGCACTGAAGAGTCATTTTTGGTAAGCAGCCCTGATCCTGGAGAGCCGAATTCAGCAGGTTTTCCATCCCACCCGATGAGAGACCCGGTAGGATGCAATAGCTACTGCATAACATCAGCAAGAAACGGATCGACGCCAAAATGAAAGTAAGTGCATCTAAGGAAGACTATTCTTTTTGAACAATGTGACAGTTTTTGTATACAGTACCAGTCAGAAATGGGTGGAGTGGCAGCTCTGAGGCTAGAGATCTGTGGCATTGATCAGAAAGTCGCTGGTTCAAATCCCGTGAATGGCAGCAGTGATCCTACTCCGTTGGGCCCTTGAGCAAGGCCCTTAACCTGCAATGGCTTCATCCTGGGTATGACGTTAATCTACATCCAGCCTTAAAAGGAGGTCCTCCAACTCACAGGGAATTTTGGGGGTTGATGGCAGGATTGGCACTCCAGCCACTGGAAAAAAAACTCACACTGGTCCATTCGGACTAGTGTGGTGCTGAGGTATGACCCACTGCACGGCTGAACCCAGGTTTGTCGTGTAGTGGGTGTGGCAACGCACTGCAAATCAGCGCCCCCCCCTCCCACCGTACCTTACCAGTCAGAAATCAGCTTTTAATGTATCTGTCTTTGTTTTAGCTATGTTATTTACCTTAAAAGAGTTGCTTACCCCTGCTCTAGTTTACAAAATTAAATCACCCTGGACCAAATAATAATCTAGAAGAAAGTATGATATGATTATAGGGTCACACAACGATATCAGTAACTGAATGTATTTGGGAAGAACTTAAAGGTATTAATGAAGAGCAGAAGATACACACCAGGCTCTCCTCTCTGCTGCCCATCATCATGATCTTTGTGTTTGGCTTCAGCTTCAGGCTTCCCAGTTTGATGTCATCCTCTGCTGGTTTGCCTGGGAAGATGAGTAAAAATGAGCGGTCTGACTGCACTGAGCATGCTCAGTCCAACCCTCAGAAGACAGACAACGCACATTAAGGTATGGTCCCCATATCCCTGTCATTCTACTTTACATGAGTGAAGCTGTATTTGCCAACAAAGCTTCCATTGCATAAAAAACCTTTGATGGATGGAAAAATCCTTGAATTCTGTGTTCAACACACTCTGAAAGTTAGCCGTCGGAGGCGAAGGATGGAGATGGGGAATCGCAGAGGGGTAAACATAAACATCCTAAGTATCCTGTACACGATAACCCAGACTATGAGGAAAGCACACATCTTCCATTTCCATCCATCCATCCATCCTCCAATCACTTAGCCTGAAAAGGGTTGTACAGGAGGGCCTGATATGAATTTCAGGAAACAAAGCGGGGGAAGAACCTTTATGGGATTCGTGGCTGTAGGAGGATGGACACACACAGATCAAATATTCCTATCAATTTTGGGACTCACCATTCATTTCTATAGGCATAACCCCAATCTCAACAATGACAACCTTAACCCCTACCCAGCCCTAACCTTGACCATAAAGAACCAAACAAAAAGAAAGACTTTTGGCATTTTTATGGCATTTTGATTGTAATCGCAGATTTTTTTTTAATGAAATTGAGGTTTATATTGTGGCGACCTGAAAAATGTCCCCACAAGATAAGTCCCTACAATGTAGCACACACACACACAGATCGGAGATTCTACCTGCCACTGCACCACCTCGCCCATCTTCACCCAGTATAGCCCATTTTAGTAATGCTATGTAATGCGTATTCAGGCAGGCCTGGGCCTCTGACGCGTAGCAGCCGAATAGCGGTTAGCGCGGGACACACAGTGCAGCTTCCGCTTAAACATACCTTTCACTTTCAGGCCGAGGAGCTTCTGCCTTTCTGGCAACACGCCAGTCAGGGTCTTGATGGACTGCTTGAGATCCAACACGGTGTCCTCCTCGGACAAGGTGCTGATGAAGTATTCATGGCCACCCCACTTAATTATCACGGAGACGGACATCGCGCTGCGAGTCGCTGGGCGGATGTAAAGGGCAAAGGAGAATTACAATCTAAACAGTGCCCTCGCACGGGAAACACAGCGGTAAATTTATGCACTGGATGTTGATGGTTTCAAATTTTAAGACATAAATTCACCTGTTTTGAACAGAAAAACTTGCATATAAACAGCAGTAACTGGGGTGCCAGCTTTCATGCATCTGGTGTGACACACTCAAGAAATCTTACGTTAAGTTTTATTATTATTGCATTATAAACCTAATATTAACTACATCCAAAGCGTTGGGGCAGTTTGCAAACCCTACAGACTATTTACAAGGTAACAAAACTGTTACATGCATGTAAATGCGTGTACATGTACGTGCAGACTTGTCTCGAATTGAAAATCTCACTCTATCCAGCTGACCAAAGTTGCCAACTCCAGTATTACTCTGCCGAGTTACACTGGAGCACTTAATGCAATTAGTGCAATAATGGCGTATTACTGACGGTGATCCTGCGTTGTGCCAGGATTAATTCAGATGGGTGGAATATCAATCCATTTACGAACCGCTCGTCGTGTGCAAGGTCGCGAAAGGGTGTGAGGTGGACTGGAAACTATCCCAACTAGCAAATCCACGTGAAGCTGTAATTCTGTCGTCTTTGCTTCATCTCGTTCCGATCTACGCCGTATTTGACCCCCGAACGACCTGCAGCGGTACACTGCTCTCGTCCGAAGAGCCGACTCGGGTCAATGGGCATCACAGCAAATCGGGTGACGTACTTTAATAAGAAGCGTAATCGTGGACTGTCATCGCATGCATTTCACCCCGGGGAGGGAAGTGGGGGGGGCGACGAACATTTCCAGGACGCCATTCATTCGCGCCATGCTTTGAAATAATAAAAACCCGCGAGCAGAGCGCACGACCTAGTAAAGGTACATAACGAGCAAAGTGGAATCAGCGTTAACAGTACAGCCGTGAGCAGCGGATGTGTGCAATGTCGTTTCTGGGCAGCCTGGTGTCTTTATGCGACCCCCCCCCCCCTATTTCCCCGGGGCTGCACCGTTCGTTTGAGGCCGCTGGTGCATTTACCCCGCAGATCGCGCCTTAAATTTCAAGCTCCTATATAGACTCATACCGATCTGTTCTGTTTTTCCCCTCCACTGGGCTTTTTTTCTTTGCAGCAGTGCGGCGTGTGAAGCTGATAAAGAGACGGGGTACTGGGCCGGCGATTTGAGCGATGCGATCCCATTCAGCGCGGACACTCCTTCCTGTCTCCCAGTGATGCTCCGGTTTGTTACCAAGCGCCGTCCCGCCTTCAGCTTCCGGTGCCGGAGGAAGTCGGGGGCGCGTCGGTGGGTTCCCGTACTTCGTTTATTTAAAAACAAATCTAGCAAATTTGCATCTCAGAAACCAGCTGTTGCTACATTCAAGGCATACTTTAAATCATATTGTGCTACATTAACATCCAGTAAAAATACAAAGCTGTGAAAACTCTCTTCATATGTGGTGAATTTAACTTGTGTAATGTATTATAATATATTTTTTTGTAATTATATTCTCCTTTCTCACGGTCTTCCTAGAGCATTGTATTCCGTTTTTGTTTATTTCTTCTTTACTCCATGCGTTGATGCAGTGAATTATGTCCTAAGGTGTTTGTAAAAATGTATGTATATGATATTGCATTTTTTTTATTACTGTAATGATTGTAATGTTAATCTCTTCCACTACGTCTTGCTTTGACCGTATTATCAACAATTCCCGTTCAAATTAATTATCCATAGGGTTGTCGACTTTGGTCAGCTGGCTGGCGTGAGATTTCAGGTCTGCACACACATGCACACGCATTTGCATGGATGTAACAGTTTTATTGCCCTGCAAATAGTCTGTAGGGTTTGCAACTTTGCATATTACCACAACGCGTTAGATGTAGCTAATTTTAGGTTTTACAGTGGAATAATAAAGATTTGCTGCAGGACTTCTTGCGTGAGCGTATGGAAGGCCGTATTAGTGTCACGCGCCAGATGCGTGAGAGTTGGCAAACCTGTATCCAATATGATAAACATAATATAAATGTACATAAATGTTACAATGTTCATATGCTACATTTCAATGTATATTTGGAAGCGCCCATGGACTACTGAGTTAGCGGCTACATCTATATACGGACAACATGAATGAGTTAATAATTATTAATGTTAGAATATTACAGTTCTCTTCGGGTTAGTAAAACTAAATGCATGATCTAGTTGTATTACAGGCAGTTTGCTTAAAATGTCGAAATTTTAGTTTGTTTTTTTTTTTAGTTTTTTTTTGCCGTAGCAATAGGAAAGTACAGATCCACTGCTGTCAACAGATATTTAGTGATGAGTGATGAATGATTGCCGTGACAAGTTGCCGTCAGGCAAACTGCGCTCCTATCGTCCTAATGTGTCTGCTCCGTGATGCCTGCTAAATCGTGCACGTCTTGACTGAAGGCTGGAAACTCCTATGGGAATGCTATTCTCGTCTAGTAGGTTCCCCGCCTAAAATTAGATGAGAAACGAATTATTAATGAAATGCTTCGTATTCTTTGATCCTGTCGGTCAAGTAAGTGACATTGGATTGTCAACGTGCATACATGTATCATCGGATACGTCACGTTAATACCGTTTGTCACACATCTATTGCTGTTTTTAAAGCAGTCCTTCAGACTATACATTATAACATTTCTAGCAGTGTGCTATGCAATGTTGTCATCATTACAGGTAAAAAAACTTTATGATTTCCAGTAAAATAAAAGCCATGTCTCTCCATAATATATTTTTTGGGGGGACAACGTAACCAGCTGTCAATTCCGTGTTTGCTTTTATACTTTAGTAGGCGAATCACCCACGCCTAAGGAAAGCATATTTGTCTGCGACAATCCAACGAGGACGTAGATATACATCCCTTTAATAGCCGGAGGTCGCGCATGCTCAGTAGGAACCTTAGCGCTTCTAATGGCTGCTGGATGACAAGGGGAGGTAGCCCGTTGTTCTGCGTCTCCGTGGGCAGCCTAAATACCGCCAGGACCGAAAACAGTCGACTTAAAATGGTTGATTTCCGACTGGAGATGCAACGTGAGTCTGAAGTAAACGGAGTAAAGTAAGTGCTATTCACGGAAATCGACTTTATTTCTGACAGTTTTAGGTTACGGTTAGGAGGGAGTAGCTAGATGTATCGTATAGCATTGTTTGGTTTTTACACGGCTGTCTCGGTAAGCACGTAGGAAAAATAGACGACGCTAGGTACGCTTTACTTTTTTAGGCAGTGTAGCGGAATCTTCTGAAATAGATGTTGTGGTCGTGCATACACGTTTCGTGGGATTTCTGGCTCATAAATTATGGGCTGCGCGTTCGCTGCCTCTGTGCAGTTAATCTCAGGTTTACGAAGATGATCCGAAACATTTGGCTGCGCATGAAGTTGATGGAGTTTCCGTCGCTCTTGTGGCTAATTTCCTCCTGTTTGCGTGCGCAAACGGCTTTCGCTGCAGTGATGAGTTCCTTAATGGTAATATTAAAAGCGGACTAGCTGCCGCTTCCCCCCGCCTAGTCCCCGCAAAGCGGCTAGCGTGGGAGTGGAGCGGTAGCGCGCGTGTTAATAGGGCTCCTACAGGCGCGGGGTTACTGCAGTTCACGGCGGGGCGGCGCATGCGCGCTCGTGCTCGCCAGTCCGTCCTGCCGCGCGCCGCACTCTGCGTCGCCGTGACACCTCCGCGGTCGCCATCCGTAGCCTTCATTATAGTTACATAATGTCAGTGTTAAGAAGAAAAAAAAACACACAAGCAGAGCCATTGATTTCTCCTTTTTCAATTTAACTGCTAATTAGTGCTGCGTCGTTAGCGTGACTTTCATATAGTCCTGTTTTTTTAAAAACACTTTAAAAAACCCAAGCTTAAGGTGCATGTTATGTACATGCGGTGCACGCGCTTCATATAGATGATGAATGTCACTAACGATCGTACCACGAACAGGGGCTTTAAAGTTGTGTGTGAAGAGGTGCATGCTTGAGGCAGCGGGGCTCAGTAACGTGCCAGAAATCTGTATAATTTTAGCATCCCTAATTTGATGGCGAAGGTTATTTGTAGGGTTGATTTAACAGCACATAACTGATAAATTCATTTTTCAGAACTAGCAGTTGTAATCTGTGTAAAATCTTCATTCTCAGAATTATCTATTGTTTTTTTTCTTCTTCTAACATTACGGTTTTCAGGAGGGGTGCAACAGATCACAAAACATCAGTTTTGAGTAACGGGTCGGATAATTTTTCGGATTAGCTAAAAAAGAAACTCATGCAGTTTTTCTTTCCGTATATCACTTAAAGAACACTTAAAGCAATGAACTTTTAACATGCCCCGTTCACGTGAACACACTATTGCTTCGTCTGCATCTTTTCATCGCAACTCTGCATCGCATTTTCTTACTGTCTTGTTACCTCGAGATGACGACTTATTTTTCTCGTCATCTCAACATGGACAGATATGTTTTCTCGAGATCACTAATTGTTTTCTGGATCGCAAAATGAAATTTGTAATTCGACGTGCAAATAGCATTTGTCAGAAGAATGGGGAAGTGGATTCCTCTGAAAATGCCAAGACTAATGCTATTGAATCTGGGCAGTTTTTTATTGCATTACTATTGAAAATCTAACCCCCTCCCATGTGGGAATTTTCCCTCATTGTGAGAAATGCATTTTAAACCTCCCAGTGCATGTCCTCTGTGGAGTTCCATAGCATTGGGATTTAGGGAATTATTACTTTAAAAAGTAATGGGCAACGAAACTGGATTTTTCACTATTATGATAAACTTCGCAATTAATCCGCTGTTCGCAAACGTGCCGAACTATGGGGGTGGATCCATATAGATTACAGATGAACTACAGCCTGTTACACCGTTTGTTTTCAAAGGAGGATTTTTGGCAAACACCATTGTCGGTAGTTTATGCATTGTTTTTCTGTTGGTCCACTTGAATACTATTTAAAACTTGCTCACAGATTACAGGTCTCTCATTTAAAATGAACTTTGATTTTCAGAATTCAGGTAAATGTGGAAATGGCATCTTAAATTGGGGCAAAAGCTCATTTGCATAGTGTTTCTCTTGGAAACAGAAATGTAGTCACTGAAGGCCATTTTTCTATGATGAAATGGGGACAAATTCCAAACACCGGGAGGAGTTAAAATGCTTGAATTCTTGTCGTGTCCTTGTTTGGAGAATTAGAGTGGAGGGGTCATCAGCAGATTCCTCTACCGTGGCTTTTGCCCGGGTCACGTCTGCCTGACTGAGTCGAAAGTGATGAAGTAAACGGGGGAGTGTTACTATCACTGCTTTCTGTTGGCAACTTTGAGACACAGAGGAACTGATCTGAGAACAGGTGTCCCTCTAAGCGGTGTATTAATCGAAGGAAGGCGTTGATGATCTAATTCATATGGGCATAGTTTCTCATCTTAGATGTTCCAACACACACACACACACAGCCACCAGCGATCATATTGTACCCTAGTCTGTGCCACGGTAGTACCAAAGAGGGCTGGCCAATATATCAATAAAATATCATATCGTGATTAGGGTTGCAAAGGGGTGGAAAATTTCTGGAAACGTAGCAGGCCTTTCCGTCACATGGGTGGTTAAGCTGGGGAATTCTGGAAATATTCCAAGTTGGAAACTTTGCATGCGAATTAACGGGAACAAGTGGGAATTAACAGGAAAATTCCCAGAATTTTGCGTCACTAATTGTGATTATGAACATTCATATCATCATCAAGTTAAATGTTGTATCATGATATAGCGCAAACACTTGTTTTCTTGCATAATTTTATACACATTCCATCAAGGCATGAGTCTGTCTGTGTAATTAATCATTAAAAATGTCACGCTCTGTAACTATCAGTAAAGCAATTTAGTAAACACTATTTTCTGCGTATGCATTTTAAAAGAAATATTGATATTGTGACCATCTCTGAATATATTGCGATATCATTATGAGGGCATATTGCCCAGCATTAGTACGAAAGCTCGGGTATCCAGCGTGAGGACGGAAGTTCATCAGGACATACCTCGATCATCGTAGGGAAGAAGTGAAATGTACTGCATAACACAAGATACCATATGATACAGTGCACACTGTGTGTATGTGCAGCATTATTAGTTAGAAATGTGCCATCACAAGACTGGCAGTGCTGTCGGGTTATTTTGGTTTGTGGTACATGCTGCACGTGGTAAAATACATCTAATGTCCAGTGGGTCTGCTTCAGATGTCTCTCGATAAATATTAAGGCTTGGATGGGACGTTACGTGATGGGACGCCAGTGCGGTGGGACGTCGACGCGGTGGGACGTCGACGCGGTGGGACGTTACGCGATGAGACGCCAGTGCGGTGGGACGTCGACGCGGTGGAACGTTACGCGGTGGGTCGCCGACGCGATGGGACACCAGTGCAGTGGGACGTCGACGCGGTGGGTCGCCGACGCGATGGGACACCAGTGCAGTGGGACGCCGACGTGGTGGGACGCCAGTGCGGTGGGACGCCAGTGCGGTGGGACGCCAGTGCGGTGGGTCGCCGACGCGATGGGACGCCAGTGCGGTGGGACGTCGACGCGGTGGGTCGCCGACGCGATGGGACACCAGTGCGGTGGGACGTCGACGCGGTGGGACGCCAGTGCGGTGGGACGTCGACGCGGTGGGACGCCAGTGCGGTGGGACGTCGACGCGGTGGGACGCCAGTGCTGTGGGACGTCGACGCGGTGGGACGCCAGTGCGGTGGGACGCCAGTGCGGTGGATAACTGCACTAAGCTTGCTGCCTCTCTGTTGTCCCTGGCTCCCTTAGAAGCAGTTGCATCATTTTTGGCTTGTATCTAATCTATCCTTAAAACCTGACTGACGAGCGCCCCCCCCCCCCCATAGAGATCTCTTTCCTGTAAAGCAGCTGTTTTTGTTTCACTCTCGGTAATCCCCCACCGTCTCGGCCCCAGACAGCCTTTCAAACTGCGTGCTCCAGGATAGGTCCTCATGACCTGCCGCCTCTCTCCCTCTCTCCCTCACCCTCCCCAGTTAGTGTTTAGCGCCGCGACCCTCAGCCATGGTGCTGAAAGAGAAGCTGGAGGCGGTGCTGAACGTAGGCCTGCGGGTGCCCAGCATCATGCTGCTGGAGGTGCTCTACAGGTGGGATGTCAGCTCTTTCTTCCAGAAGATCCAGCGGAGCAGTCTCAACAACAACCCCCTCTTCCAGTACAAGTACCTGGCTCTCTACCTGCACTATGTAGGTCAGTATCAACCCCCCCCCCCAATTTCAACCGGTCGCTTAACTGTTGATTGATTACCATGTGGAATGTTTCTTAATTACACTGCAGAATCACAAGGAGAGTGCCTGCCACATAACTTATTTTATTTGTTTTCATTTTTTTCTATTTATTTGTACATTTACATTTTTCTTTGCTTTTATGTTCAATTTAATATTCTACTTGTGGTGTTTTCTGTATTTATTTTATATTCTATTCCTCTTATTTTTCTGTATTTGTATCCTCCTTGACTTTTCCTCCCAGTTTTGTCGTACCTTGTGCTTTGCCTGTAAAGGTATTTATTCATTCATAGTCTGTAGCTCGACTTTGGATTCAGCTTGTTGGGATATCACAGGACTGACGTTAAATGTATTTCTGTTCATGAGATGTAGAGCCGGACTGGTGTTGATGTTCTGGATATGGCCTGTTCTGTGCTGCCCAGATTATCTGACTTAAAGGTGCGCGGTCTATGAGCAAAATGTCCTGTGGCAGGAGTCGTTCGACAGAGGTTTTGCCCGTTGAGTTGATGGGTTTGACTTTAACGTTCGAAGGGAACTCTGGATATCAGACTGTCTTGTGTTGTGTTGAGTAACGCTGTTGTAGTGCAGAAGTAATGAGACGATGGATTTTCGAACCTGTGGAACTGTCGCTTAACATGGAACGTCGAGGTTGGACCTCCTGTGGTATCTGGCTTCAAAGACCCGCACTTGCACATCACCTTCCGTGATTTCAAGTTAATATAAAACTTGAAAAGTATTTTCTGTAAAATACGGCTGGTTTACTTTGGAGAGGACTTTTGTGTGATTAACCTCCTGAGACCCTATGTCCTCATATAAGGACATCATTTTTAGTTTAAAACTATTAATTGTTCAAAAAAATAATGTTTGGTTTTTATGATTATGAGGTAATACTAATCCCAAATAGCTAAAGGAAATAAAACATTCATACCAAACAAAAGCCTTGGACTCAGGAGGTTAAGATGGACATAGACCAGTGTCGGGTCCTCTCTTCTTCGACTTCCCCATCTCAGAGTGCAATCACGGAGCTGCCTGCGTTAGACCCGCCCCTTTGGTCACGTGACACTGATCTGGGAGGGGGGATACAGTGAATCTATTATGGGAAAGGTGAAACTTTTATCTGTTAAATGCCCCCTCTCAAGTTGATTCATCAGGGTCATCATCTTGCTTTTTTGTTTTTAGAGGAAGTGACGACCAGTTAGCGTAGGTTCTGTTCCTGCTTTTCTAAATCATCTGCCTCTTAATTTGGCTATAAATGGTGTGGTTGTGTTAGTTTGGTGCTTCACTTTCTCTCTCTCTCTGTGTGTGTGTGTGTGTGTGTGTGTGTGTGTGTGTGTGTTCTGTCCTCCAGCCATGCTTACTGCGATGGTTCTCCACGCTGTAATATCTGGGGTCGCATTCTGAATGGGGAGGCTGATCCATGCGATCTCCAGTAACGCATCCCATGCCGTACTCTGACCTCATGGCTTATTTACAAAGGGCACGTGCGTTCGTGTGCGGCTCGGCTCATTCAGCCGCCCGACCCTCCCCCATCTCCCTGCGGGGGCGGGGCGGTCTGTGAGATAACGGGCGGGGGGGGCAGGCAGAGTGCCCAGAGTCGGATTCCACCGACTAAATCAGTCAGAGATAATCCAATGCCCTCCCCTCTATCCTGGAGAGTGGGATAATAATCTCCGGTGTTTTCTTAAAGGGCAGCAGCGAATTTCTGCTTGCTGACATCAGTGTTTACCTGCTTGTCACACTGCATAAGGCGCTAGCCCTAGTCCTGCATGCTGCACTCATGGGTGTTTTACTTGCACAAATAATGTTCTGTGGGCAGAAGGAAGAATGAGTGGTTATCTCTCTGAACCAATCAGATTGTAGAGGAGGTGTATCCAAGCAACTAGAGGAGGTGGGACTAACCAATCAGATGACTTGGTCCCAGCTCTGGTTGCTTTTTTATGCTGTATGTGTGTGGCATTATGTTTTAGTACCACTGCAGTGGGCATTTGAAATTTTATTATATTATGTGTACAGGGACAAGGCATCCACCTTCTCTACAATCTGATTGGTTATCTCTCTGAACCAATCATTTTTCCTTCTGCCCCCAGAACATTTTTGTGTAAGTAAAACTCCCACGAGCGCCTGCTGTCCTGTATATATATTTTTCCCCTCGTAATCTCTCTGCACCAAAGTTTGCCGTTTTAATTATATCAATGGGGAATTTAGATATTGCTAATTAAGACTTGGTAATTGGGTACCTTGCAACAGCCTCAGAACTGCGGCGGAACCCTTGGCGTCCGTGCTCTGGAGGGCAGGGCGTTCACTATGGGACAGAGAGCACTGGGATTTTACATGAGGACCATTGAATCGGAGGGACTGTGTCGTCGCTGCATGGCTGTCCCCTGGGTCTCGTTTACAGTTGTTTAGCATTTGTCCAAAGCAGCGTTCATGCTTCCGGGGATAGTCGGCCCGGGGATTTGACTCCGCAACCCTCTGAGCTACACGCTGCCAGATGACAGTGTTGCTAGATGTGAGCAGACTGAGGTGCAGACAGTTTTATTGCCCTGCCCATTATCGGCCAGTTTTCCTTACTGGTTGAGTAAGTACATAGTGTTATTTTTCTGAAATGTAACACTTCTAGAGCAGTGTGTCCCAACCCGGCACACATTTTTGCTCCCTCCCAGTTATTTGCCTGGACAGGCCACATTTTTGCTCCCTCCCAGGAGCTGTGTCCCCGAGGACTGGATTGGGAAACTCTTCTGGAGCTATGGGGTTGGGGGGGTTGTGTTTGCCCTGCGTTCAGCCTCAGGCAGGTGTGTCTGGGCCTCGGTGGCAGCCCTGCCTGGACTCGGGCTTGAATCTTGCCGCTGACAGCTCTGAGCGAATCGGACGATCGGTTCTGTGACGTATCGCTGTTGAGGCCGGTTGCCAGTTTGTCAGCAGTGTGGTTAGCATGGTTTATTTTTGCTTCGGTCTGCATCATGTCGCTGTTTGTAGTTATCAACTACCGACTTCTGCTCAGTCTCTTCCACTACGAAACTGACTGGCAGATGTTTCCTAGAAAAACCCACGCTAGTAGGCTTATGACTGTGCATCAGCAATATAGACGGCTCAGGACAATGCAAATAACTGAAAGTCTATGTACTAATATCTACGCCTTTTCTTGCGGCGGTTTTTTTATCAGCTGGGCCTCCGTAGTTGGGGGCCTTTTAATGTCAGTGTCGGTTTACGGGTAACGTTGGAGGGGATTTCAGATGCGTGCGTGGGTTGCCAGAGATGCTGTGGGATTGTGTGCACGCGCACTGTATGTGCGACCAGCAGCTAGCAGATTATTATTATTCGTTCTTCTTGAAAGAGAACATGCTCTTTATTTAATGTGGAGTCGCGGCTCAGGTCGCCTACGTGTCGGCGGGAGTTTCCGTAAAGCGAAGAGGCGGCTGAACGCGGAGGGAGGTTTTACGCGGCGTGAGACTCCGCTGCCACGTGCACCGTGGTGTCTCGTGCGAGCTGCCCGGTGCCCTGGGGGTGGCCTGCGTGCACACGCTGGCATAAGGGACAGTGTGACATTCTGGGAGAGCCGTGTTGGCAATAGTCAACTAGCTCCAGTTTCTCCCCAGGACGCTATCTTACGTCACTCCAGAAGATTCTCTGGGCTGATCATACTCCCCGTTCTCATTGTGACTTTTTCCATAACTGAATGTAGGGCGTGCTCGTCATAAATGGTGGTTTTTTTTCCCCCCCCCCATAACTGGGCAAATCCAGCGTTATGAATGCGACGTTTAGACTCATATTGCCCAACAAAATGCCTCGGAGCATTGGGCAAGCTTGGAGTCCAGGAGCCATTTTGCTTATTTCTTTGTGTGTCCGACTGGGTTGGATGTGCAGGGCAGTTCCCAGGTTACGAACGAGATTTGTTCCCGAAGTCTCTAAGTTAGCAGAGTATTTAAGTAAATAAGTCGGGGGAAAAAAAGTAACGCATAATAATAATCACTGTGAGGACTCTGTGACTGTGACTCTGTGACTGTGACTCTTTATGCTCAATTGGTTGGTTGAAACAAAATCCCGGTCTGGACTTTTTCTCTCTGGACCTGAATTACCCGACTGTGATGATAATTTTCTTATATAGTAAAAATAAAAGTAAATGCAGTACTCAGTACTTTAGTAGCGCTGAAACCACGTAATGTTTACACAGGCATCCCAAAGTAATGTGCAGGTTCCTTATTAGGGATTATCGTGTGTAACCTGAATTATTAATATAAGAGGCTTTATGGCTGTTGGTAAGTACAAGTCGGGGGTCCTGAACATGGGGGTTGTCTCTAGACAGATCCTTAACATTCATATGTTAAGTTACATGCTAGAAATGCTTGGTGTTTCATCAGCGTGTCGGGAGTGACGGCAAGCGCACCTTCGCACGGAATTCCCCGACTTTGAAAGCCAGCTTAGTTTCGAGCCCAAGTCTTTATCACTTTGATGTATTAGACCGGGTCAACTTTAAACACAGGCAGCTGAAATCGCTGATTAGATGTGGCGTAACGGAGAGAGCACATTTCACAACCTCTGCCGTTTCGTGCGTCTCGGTGACGATTAGCTTAGCATTCCTGAGATCGCCGAGGTCACCGAGCAGCGTCGCGGGTCTTCATGTCACGACAGTGTCCTCGGGTGAAGGAGGAAGCTCCTCCTCGTCCTGGAGTGACCTCTTAGCCTGGGGACCTTACTGTTCAGTGGCACTTCCCCATTTAGTCTTGACCTGCTCATTGACTTGAGATTAATAAAAAAAAGAAACAGGAAAAAAAAGCCCACAACTATAAACGTCGGTTTCAGAACGGAGCGTGGTGTTCAGATTAATACAAACGAGAAGACAAGATGCCTCCAGTGGACGTGATTTTTCTTGTCGTGCATTCAGGTTAGCTGTTGCAGTTTCGGCGGGATCATCCAGAGCTGGATGTGTGAGGTGTTTTAATGGGGTGTCATATGAAGTCAATGGAGCAATCATCTATATATAGGAATCTGAAGCTATTCGTACTACAGCTGCTCGCAGAGAAGTGCTGACTCATCGCATATTTTGTGCACTGAAGCTTGGTGCTTCGGCTGCGCCCAGATTGGACGGTGCAGTCACGCCCGGTTTCATGCCAGGTTTTGCGCACCTGTTTCCATTACCTTATTCACCTGACGCTTAATGGCATCCGAACGCCAATCCTGTCCAGCCAAACTGCAACGCAGGCAGCTCTGCTCAGCTAGCAAGCTCACTTACAGCAGGGGTTTGTAATGTCATAATAGCAGCGCTTAAATTTATTTCAATATTGTGCTCCTCTCTTTCGTTTGTGAGCCTGGGGTATGTTCTCGCGAGTTTGTTGTTCGACAAGGATCATTTCCTTCCCTGCAATGTGCTGTAACTGTGTACTTACTCGCATCTGTTGCCGCTAGCGACGGTGTGTTTATGACCTCACAGTGGGGTATATGAACTTGTTTTGCAGGCTACATCCTAAGTCTAGTTCTTCTGACGCTCCCTCGACAGCACCTGGTCCGGCTCTACCTGTACGTCCTCACAGCCCTGCTCCTCTTTGCTGGACATCAGGTCTCCAGGTAATGAAAACTCTTGACCTCGGATGTCCTCAGGAGGGGCCTGGTTCTGTCTGTCCTCAGAAGTTCGGCTTCTATAATGACCCGGATGTGTCTGTCCTCCCCACCTCATCAAAAGGCTATTCGGCGCTTTACTGAATGATATGGCCTGGGGGAGGGGGGGGGGGTGTGCTGGAGCCTTTTTGGATCTTCAGGGCAGATGCAAAGGAATCTGCGTCTGCGATATGTGAGGGAGGGATGGATGGATGGACGAACGGGTGTGACTTTGGTTTTGTCCCTTAACCTGTGCATAAAATAACCTTTAATGGGCGTGTGAGTCTCTCCTGCAAAGCTGAATGCCTCCGGAAGGTCACACTTCATGATGATGCAAGATGACAGTCACTGATATTCGGCAGAGCGAGTGCAGCACCCTGTGATGCGCAGTGCTCCCTGTGATGCGCAGTGCTCCCTGTGATGCGCAGTGCTCCCTGTGATGCGCAGTGCTCCCTGTGATGCGCAGTGCGCCCCACACCTGCTCTCCGATTTTCACGTCCTGATCCCCTGAATGCCCTTTTTTTTCCATCCTCCTCGCATTCTGCAAAATTCCGCATCACTAATGACGGATACGTACTTTGTCCCCTGAGGACATCTGCAGGTGCTGGGTTCAGTGATTTTAGTTGATCATTTAGAACAGATGTTCGGCCAGGAGAAGATGTGAACTGTGTTCAGTCTCAAACTCAGAGAGAAATTCCAATGTTATATCTGTCGCATGCTTGTTTATGGGATATGACAACCAACCGTCTGCATCACTTATGAAACTGTATCAGAGGGAACAGTGGAACCTTAAAGTCGTGTGATTTCTTAATTGTGACAGGGCATGTTACACGGCAACCATTGGTGTTGCCATAGAGATCTTACCATGGCGACGTCTGTTTCAGGGACTATGTTCGCAGCGAACTGGATTCTGGGTACGAGGGACCGCTGTACCTGGAGCCGCTGTCCATGAACAGGTTCATCACGGCTCTGATTGGTGAGCTCGCACCTTTTAAATATGTTCCCCAAGGAGCCCCCCCCCCCCCCCCGGATGTTTTGAATGATACCAGAGAAACAAGGTTCAGCTACCAAGAGTTTAATATAAACGAGGATACTATATTGTAAAAATGGGAACCAGACCTACATTTTGACAACGCCGTGCGGGTCTTTCTCCTGACGTGAGGTTTGGATAACACTCACTGCTGCTGAGTCAAAATGACAGGTCATCACCCTCCCGCTGGCTCTGGTCTCATTTCGGTCCTGGGGCGAGGTGACAGGGTATGACACGCTTTGCTGCGCCGCGATCTCCGACCCGCGGTTGCGTGACGCAGAAAGAACACGGCTCAGTTTGCTTTGAATGGTATGCAAAGTGTCTTTCATTCACTGTTCGGCCCTGTCTACACTTGGTTTTGCAATGCATTTTGGGTGATGGGATTGCAAGTTGACTTCGCCAAATACAAGTATCAAACGACCACCAAGGCGCCTTGGGATCCGATCGCTCAAACCACTTGCCGATGTGGTCTGGGACACACTCCACCACATATCTTTAGTAGCGTAATCGCCATTGTGGTCTGACGAATCCCCGACAAGCACTTCACAATAACGGTGTGCGGAGCACCAACGAAATCTGAGCACGAGCAGTCGGCTGGAAACCTTGGAGACGCCTGGCAGACGCAGGTGTAGACGGCCATGTGTCTCAGCTGTTCACTTGCGATCCGATCGCCCAAGACGCATTTTTTTAATACGAAGTGTAAACTAGGCCAGTAAACGTTCACACTGAAAGTCAGTCATCTTACCGGCTGCTGACTTGTTATCCGCTCGGTATCCATGGCGCCAGGCTTCTCTCTATGGGTGGTCACTCACTGCCACTTTCCCCAAACATAGGAATTCTCTTCCTCCAGTCGCTCTGTGGCTGTTCTTTACTTTGCACGTTTTAAATCTGACATAAACACTTTCCTGTTTAATGGATATTGCTCTCTCTCTACTGCTTGATCCTTTTCTTCTTTCCCTTCTTTTAACCTTGGGTTTGTGAAAGACACTATATCAGTGTAACATTATTATTATTATTTTGTTTTGTCATTTAATACTGAATGATTGATTTTTATAATTCTATCCCTCTTTGGGGAGTTTCATGTAGTTTCCACTAGTTATATTATTGTTTTATTTATTTTTTGCATGCCGTACAAACTAATCCGCTTCATGATAAATGGTCTTCCCTTGTATTGGTTTACCCATAGTTAGTTAGCGACAGAATTTGGTGTATTTGTATGCCATAAACAACAAGATTTAAAGCAGGGTGTAACGACCAAATCCCCACCCTGTGCTACTGAAACGCTGTATTGCAAGTATGTCTTGGGTCTGGTCTCCTGTGCTTGGACGGTCCTCGCTGGTGCCGTGGGGCTCATCGGGAGGGGTGGTGCTTCCCGTCAGATCCCGCGGTCTGACCTCTCGCCCGGCTCCGCAGGTCAGCTAGTGGTCTGCACACTCTGCTCCTGCGTCATGCAGACCAAGCAGATCTGGCTCTTCTCGGCCCACCTGCTCCCCCTGGTGGCCCGACTGTGCCTCGTCCCCCTGGAGACCATCGTCTTCATCAATCGCTTCGCCATGATCTTCACGGGCCTGGAGGTGCTATACTTCTTGGCCTCCAACCTGCTGGTGCCGTACAATCTGGCCAAGACGGCCTACCGGGAGCTGGTGCAGGTCAGAGCATTTCCATGTCATGTGGTTATTTATTTGTGCAGAAAGTTCTAGAAAGTTATGAGGTGCAATAACCCCGAATGATGATTGGTCAGCTCAGATGTTTGAGAATTCTATACAAGCAGTCCTAGTCCAGTGCTGCCTTTCCCAAAACCTTTGTAGCACTACGATTATCGTAACTTCGGACGCAAGGCAATTCAAAGTGTTTTACAAAGGCAGAAATACGCATTTAAGTAAGGCATTAAAATTACATTTGAAAGGCAAAATAAAAAAAACAGAAACCTAATTGTGACTATATATGACTAAACTGATGTAATTTAATGAAAAGCAGACCATAATGTTTTAAGTCCTATTTAAATGAGGTAGCAGTCTGAGCAGAGAGAGAATTCTCTCACAAATTAGGTCTTCGGGCCCCAGACGTCTTAAGATCCGAGTTACAGCCCAGCATATGTACCAAAAAATTAATGGAAATGATAATGGTTAGGTATAAATATTCTTAGATTTTGATGCTGTGGTTACTATGTCATAAAACAGTGTAAGCATGCAGTTCCTGGACGCTCTGTATTAAAATGTGTCCCAGCTTTGATCAGGCTTGGAAAAAATTCTGCGTTTGGCCCTCACCCATTCCGGAATTAGGCCTATGTTCTCCACGTGTGGTTTCTGCTCAGCTTGCCAAAGACTTACTCCCATCTATGCTGTAATTTTAATTCCTTCCTCAGTGATTTTCCTCTAAGCCATCACTGGCTTTGCCTGTTACAGTTGGCTTTTATCGCCCCCTGCAGGTGGTGGAGGTCTATGGGTTACTAGCACTTGGGATGTCCCTGTGGAATCAGCTGGTCCTGCCGGTCCTCTTTATGTGCTTCTGGCTGGTGCTGTTCGCCCTGCAGATATATACCTACTTCAGCACCCGTGACCAGCCCACCTCACGCGAGAGGCTGCTATTCCTCTTCCTCACCAGGTGGGGGCGCTGCTGAGTCGTCGACGTCTACTCTTAATTTTCGGGAACATTATGTGAACACTATGTAAATATGCAAGATTTGCCTGGTTGCTTGCTGTGATGGAGCTATTGCTAATCCTGTTGTCCTGTTCCCTACTTCTCCTCCACATCTCAGCATCGCAGAGTGCTGCAGCACCCCCTATTCTCTACTCGGCCTGGTCTTCACCGTATCGTTTGTGGCACTGGGTGTCCTCACACTCTGCAAGTTCTACCTGCAGGGTTACCGTGCATTCATGAACGACAACACCATGCACCGGTGAGCGGGGGGGAGTCGGTCTGTCCGTCCGTCCGTCTGTCCGTCCATACCACCTGTCACATGACTGGGGGCTGCTTTACGATTTGCCTGTTTTCATCTCCGTCGGCTTAATGTTCTCCCTGTGGTGGGAACAAGGGTAAACGGTACTGTTAGGGGGGAGGAGATGAGAGTAGAATTATTGTAAACCGCAAACCATACTTGGCCTGCTTGGTTTTATGGTACAGTTTTGTGATCTGTCCTTTTGTTTTGGTAGAATGAGATGCTTGTGACATTTTTGTTTTTTGGGAAACTGTCATCGACAGACCACTAGGACTCTTTCTGCCTAATGGCTTGGTTTTGCTTGTGTCTGAAATGTAATATTGTAATATTTTATGTATATTTTATTGTAATATTTTGTAGTATCTTAAGCTCTCGTCTCTGTTTATTGTGGTGTTTTGGGGGTGTGAGGGTTTGTTGTAGGATTTAGGTAGGAAATGTGTTGTGATTTTTGGGGGGTTGGGCTTTGTCCCTCTCAGACTGGCCGTCCTCCTGTGGTCTTTGTCCCTCTCAAGACTGGCCGTCCTCCTTTGGTCTTTGTCCCTCTCAGACTGGCCGCCCTCCTGTGGTCTTTGTCCCTCTCAGACTGGCCGCCCTCCTGTGGTCTTTGTCCCTCTCAGACTGGCCGCCCTCCTGTGGTCTTTGTCCCTCTCAGACTGGTCGCCCTCCTGTGGTCTTTGTCCCTCTCAGACTGGTCGCCCTCCTGTGGTCTTTGTCCCTCTCAGACTGGCCGCCCTCCTGTGGTCTTTGTCCCTCTCAGACTGGCCTCCCTCCTGTGGTCTTTGTCCCTCTCAGACTGGCCGCCCTCTTGTGGTCTTTGTCCCTCTCAGTTTTTCCTCTGGTTTATGTCTCCCTGAACTTCCCTGCTGCCCCAGGGGAATGACGGAAGGCATCACGCTGCTAATCCTGGCCGTTCAGACGGGTCTGATCGAGCTGCAGGTCATCCACCGGGCCTTCCTCCTCAGCATCATCCTCTTCATTGTGGTGGCGTCTATTTTACAGTCCATGCTGGATATCGCTGACCCCATCGTGCTGGCACTGGGGGCTTCCAGGGACAAGTAAGCCAGCTTCCGGCACCTTCTGCCATATCTGAGGTTTTTTACCCGTAAAATAATCTGTCTTTGTAGTTCCGCAAAGATGAGACAATTAAGGTTCTGGGTAGTCCAGAGCTAATATATGCAGTGTAACTCGTACAAATTAATGTTCATTTCCTGACACTGTGCCCTTTTGGAAATGGGATGATGTGTTAACAGGATGATTAAAATGTTTAAGCTGTCCCTCCAGCTGAGGACGAATTTCTGATTTACGGGGTGGTTTGGGAAAGCTCTTTTTTTTTTCAGGGTGGTTCGGGGAACCTCATTCAAGAGGAGCTATCTGATTGGCCATTGAACTCATTCACTGGCCAATCAGTGGTAGTGCTTCTTATGAATATAAATGAGTTTTCCTGAACCACCCTGTAAAACGAACATTTGCGCATTAACCGGTGCTTCATCCTCTCATCACTTCCTCTTCCTGTTCCAGGAGTCTCTGGAAGCACTTCCGGGCAGTGAGCCTGTGTCTCTTCCTGCTGGTCTTCCCAGCCTACATGTCCTACATGATCTGCCAGTTCTTCCACATGGACTTCTGGCTCCTAATCATCATCTCGTCTAGCATCCTCACCTCCCTGCAGGTCTGCGTCACATTCGGGGGGGAGGTCATACGCGCATGTACACATCACAGCCCTTCGGAAATCTACAGGGGTCGCGGGGGTATTCTGTAATAATATGTGCTAGTAGTGGGAGGCATTAGGTGTTTGAAATCCATCGTCTTGGTTTTGCGCCGATAGCGAAGGTAATTCTACCCTGTTTCCATTTCAAAACCTTTGTTATTCTGTCATTGCTAAATACTGCTACAGTCACCCAGGGAAAGGTCATTCAATACAGTGGAATGTTTTTTTTTAGGCTAACGCCAGTTAAGTGAGTGACAATGGGTGTTTCTCAATATGCGTACCTGTGCTTTCACGTACCCGTTTCACGTCGTCTTCCATTGCCGAAGCCCAATTCCGATATTAGTAGCAGACGTACAGAACATGATTTAAAAAAAAAATAAAAAATCCCCGGATGTCGTTCTCGCCCCACCCCAAATATCAAGAATACTTCGGATGCATCCTCGTCAAACGAGACCAATCCCATAATGCATTGTGCCCAACGTTTGTCCTTGGGAGGCAAGTTGGCGAGATCGCTTTTGGCGAGACCACAGATGCGATCTTTGCGTTGAGAAGCACCCAGTTATTTGTATGAATTTGTTTTTGGTCTCATGCCTTTGGCACTTTGACCAACGACCTCTGAGTTATGAGTCTGTCTCTCACCACTGTGCTACTAACAAGACAGGACTTGACAGGAGTGTGTTGCCTGTAGGTTTTGGGTACGCTGTTGATCTACGTGCTGTTCATGGTGGAGGAGTTCCGCAAGGAGCCGGTGGAGAACATGGACGACGTCATCTACTACGTCAACGGCACCTACAGGCTGCTGGAGTTCCTGGTGGCCCTGTGCGTGGTGGCCTACGGCGTCTCCGAGACGGTCTTCGGCGAGTGGACCGTCATGGGCTCCACCATCATCTTCGTCCACTCCTACTACAACGTGTGGCTGCGTGCACAGCTGGGATGGCAGAGCTTCCTGCTGCGCAGGGACGCCGTCAATAAGATCAAGAGCATGCCCATCGCCACCAGCCAGCAGCTGGAGCAGCACAACGACATCTGTGCCATCTGCTACCAGGTGGGGGCGCCCTACGACACACTCGCTTCCTCAATCAACACGTTCTGTAGTTCCCTGTCAGCTCCAAGACTCCCAATAAGCTGTAGAACATAACTAATGTGTATAACAACCTATTGCTGCAATTATTTTTTTAACGGAAGGAATAATACACAATTTCAATATTAAATTATGCTAATTTTCGTGTCTTAAGAAGTAGAAGCCAATAATAGCTTGTAATGGGGGTGGTTTAAATCCCATTGTCTTTGGAATGAATTCACTTCGTCGTGCCTTTGAGCAGGACCGCAAGCCCCCAGTTGGTCCAGGGATTAATACTCTGCTAAATAAACGTAATAAAATCATCGTAGTAATACGGAAGTGTTGATGTCTGTACGTCTCTCTGTGCCATAGGACATGAGATCGGCAGTCATCACGCCCTGCAGCCACATCTTCCACGCCGGATGCCTGAAGAAGTGGCTGTATGTGCAGGAGACCTGCCCACTCTGCCACAGCCCGCTGAAGAGCCAATCGCAGCCAGCCGCTGCAAGCCCGGCCGCGCAGGACGCGCTGGAGCCAGCCAATCAGAATCAGCGGGAGGCGGGGCAGGCGAGCCCGCCTGCCGACGTCGCCGAAAGGCAGGGGGAGACTTTAGACGGGGTGGACGCTGATCTGGAATCAGATGGGAGTTCGCAGGTGTCCGCAGAGCCTGAGCAGGATGTGCCACAGAATGGGCCTCATGCCAGCGCACGTCTTGAGCCTACGCCCGGCGTCGTGCAGGCTGGACAGTAGTCAGGAATGTAACGTGGCCGCCAGTACTATTAACATGGGCCAACGATTAAGATCTCTGCTGTACGGCTTCCTGGTAGATGCTAACCTCTCTCACCATGTCTGTTGAGCCTCTCTGGGCTTTGTGTCCATTCAAACTGTGCTCATCAGCCTCACCCCTAACATCTGGGTCATATTTACATGTCGGGTTGCGGTTCCTTCATGCTAAAGTGTGGATTTGAGAGCGTGCCAGGTTCCAAATCCGTTCGTTTCAATGTGAAGCAGCCCCGTCGATTTCAATATTTATTTTAACAAAAGTGGGCTAATCTGTTTTTCTCTGTCCATTGCCGCTGTCATCTAGGCTTTAGACATTTTCACTTCACCCAGAGCCATCCACGCATTTTCAGGCTCTTCTCACAGTGTTGTGCTGAAAGCCACGCCCACCCAAGCCACGCCCGCCGCTACAGGTTCCCTCGCGGATATCTGGTTGGTCAAAGTTACGGCTGTTGAAAGGAAGGTGTCGCTTGAAGGGCCATATAGAACAGCTTGTAGGACGGGGGTAAACTTCAGTTAACCTGAAACGGTGACGGCAGTTGATGTACAAGCTTTAAGCACGCTCAAACTAGCACGCTGTCTGTTGCGGTAGTTGTATGATTTTATTTTCTTTTTTCCTTTTTGACAATATAGCCCCTGCTCTAGTATTAAGCAAATGCGTATGCACTAATGTTGGTAATAGCAATGCTCCAAAGTCTGTCTTTGTCACATACCAAATATTTTTGGTTTGTATGAGGAAAATGAAACTACAGATGTGTGTGCGTGCGTATATACGCCCATACACATGTATATACACGCATATATCCTAAAAAGGGGTTTTGATATCCAGTACTTGCTGCATCGGGCGATGTGAAGTGGAGTGGAGCTCGAATGAGCACTTCAATCCGAATTAGTGTGAAGAGCTCGCTCCCATGGATTCGGAGCTGGTGCAAGCAGAGTAAACGGCAAGCGAATTTACAGTATTATTTGGCATTTTGCATCTGTGACAATGAATACACGAATTGTATGAACGCACTGTGTAAATGCCACTTTCGTTATTTTGTAGCAACTTGATAGCTTTTGCACACTTTCTTAACGGAAACGTAAAATAGCTATGTGTATAAATTTTACATTTTTTTTATCTTTAGCATTTGTAATGTGGCGTTGACTTTTTTTTTTTCTTTTAAGAGACTAATCCACGTTTTTGGATACAAATGAAGATGAAACGTGCTCTGTGAATGCTGGAGTTTTTCAGTTGTGGTCAATAAAATGATATTGATGTCTCATTTTTATGACTGAATGTATTAAAACAAAATAAACATTGAAACCTTGTATTTTACTCTCGTTATTTGCCTTGTGCTTGTCAGCCGTTCATGCAACTTCAACGCATGGACCACATTACGGTGTTAATCAGCCTGCTAATTAATGCGGATGGTATTTTGCTGTCGTCAGCTGGGGCACCTTTTTGCGGAATTTGGATGGGAATCTTGGTAAATTCGCGTAGGTAGACAGCTGTAATGTTATGTAAGTAACATTTCCCTTTAAATCCCGAACACTAATAATGTAGTATCAAGCCCTGTTACTAATGAGCTCACTTATGTCTCACTATGTAACGTGTCATTTCGTTTTAAGGGGTAATGAAAACTGGGCTATCACTGCTGGACTAAACCATATAGCCACATAGCCAGGAAAAGCTGAAAACGCCGTGCATTTGGGCTACGCCACTTTAAACGCGACCGTGTTTTGTCTGGAGTTTAAGCGCGCGCTCCCGGCCCTGACGTCACGCGATACATACAGGTACCGTAATGCGTTTTAAGCTCTCTTTTTTTTTGTTTTCTTAAGCCCTTTTCCTGGACCGCTTTTACAGTGAAAACCACAAGGTGAAAACCACACTGCTGTGAGTTATTTACCGACGGCAGCAGATAATATATTCCGTGCTGCGAGCTGATTAGTTTAATGCGGCTGAACTGTGTAATTCCGTAAAACTTGACCGATACATTTCTCCACGGGGAAGCCGGTTTCCCATTCTTGTTTACACGACACGACTTGGTATTTTATTCTGAACAGCAGCATATTTAGCCTCCGTGTATGTGAGATTTATCCAAACACCCGTATCGCGCCCGATCCCCAACTTCTGGGTCACGAAGTCTATTTTCATGGTTATTATTTTTTCAGGTTTCTTGTTTTGTGGACACTACTGGCGTTCTTTTTGGACTATTATTCAACTGGAGTAATCGCACTCTTTTTTGCAAATGAATCTTTTTCACGCTTTCAAAATAAAAGCGTGACCTTTCGAGCATTATAGTACCTCGTAACATTATGTAGACTAGTCACCTGTACTTCCAATGGAATGGAGTTTGGTAGGAGAAGCCCAAAATAAGATTTTGTCTTTAATTTCCCATTTCGTGTCATACTAACACGGTTAGAATTAAGATCATATTTCGAAACTAGGACATTCGTTATTTATATATTCGTTTAATTGTGTTAAAGTTTTACCTGTCGGGGTGCAAGATCGAGCGCAGTTGGCAGTAAGTCATGATTTAAAGAACACTGTTATTTCGGCCAGTAGTCAGTGTCCGTCTATTTATTATTGAATTATTAAGGATGATGTTTTGTTTGCTTTACTGAGAAGTGTATTCATTCCAGGACCAATGACTGACTTTTATTTGGTCTAGTTAATTTGGTTTACACTGGGCTGGAAAAGTGTTCTCGATGTTTCTGTGCTTGTCTTCTGTCCTTTCCGATTAGTTAGAGGGAAAACGTGTTTAAATTCCTTTAAACTCGATTACTGTTGTTATTGTGCTATAATAATAAAAACAGAAATCTTTTGATTTCTTGCTGTGTATACGTGTAAGAACAATACTCCTAAAGAAATCATGAAGTAGCGGGGAAATAGCTGTTAAATATACCCACGTTTGATGTTACTAGGTTTTGAATGGAGCGTGAACCAGTACTGAACTCATCCGTACGCCAGTCAAATTGGCTCCATGTTCTCTGATGTTATAGAAAGCGGGCTAAGGTTGGTCTTTCAATCGACCGCAAGATGGCGCTATTGCCTCATTTTACTGTCTTTTTCGGTGAAGCCGTGCAAGTCGTTAAATGTGCCGTGTGGCCAGTTTTATGTGTACAAATAAACCATCCACGTTATCTGCTAGTATATATGAACGATAATTTGCTTGTATGTAGCTATCAATTATTTAGGGCAGTTTTGTGGCTGTGGCTTCAATAAAATTACCACGAAATAGGCCTCCTAATAGTTAATCAAATTTGGATTGAAACAATACCATTCCAGCCTCTGCAAATAGTTGCGTATTACATACTTCTGCATGCTGTAATCTGGAATGGCTTTTTATTTATTTTTTTAAATCTCATGTCATCGAGTAATCAAAAGATCTAGCCAAGGATTCCAAAAGTAAGTCGACCTGAGAAATACTAGCATATTCTGTCAACTGTATAGTAAGTCTGCATTCTCAGTACACTGTATGTTACCAGCGACCGCGTGAACACTGCAAAGCAGTGTCGAAACGTTCTCGAACATATATGTTACTTATAAAATGTTATGCTTCTGAATAAGGGCAAGGTCATTATTGGTGCACTTATTACTTGTTTGCTGCTTGCTCAAGTACACGTGTGTGTATGTTTATGTTTACATACACACACACACACACATATATATAGTCTATACACATATTGTGTGTATATAATATGCTTTGAAGTATGTTTGTATATTTAATTTGGTAATGAGAATGCGGAGATATTCTTCATGTATAATTTATAGACCGCGTGACAAGTAATTATTATTATTAATAATAATAATACATGAGAAAGGTAAGAATAGAATGGGACTAAATTGTGAACAGCACGTGTGAAGCGCAGTTATTTACACATAAACATACCCAGATGATGACAGTAGCTGGTGTGGCATCCAAAGGTTTAAATAGGTTAAATTGGTTTTCAGTTCAAATGACACATGCCGAGATAACTTACGTATTATCTGTGGCACTGCAGGTAAAGCGGCCCCTAAGAACCGCTGGGGAGGCTCTGCATTCATCACTGGGGAGTGTCAGGATCTACATTCATCATCAGCAACTCAGCAAGATTTGTAAACGCATCATTTTCGTTTCTTTTTTTTCGTACTGAGCGTTAACGTCTGCACGTGCTCAAGGATTACAGGAAAAACACCGGACTATTCCTAAAATGAATTCTTAAGCTTTTTGAATGCGGTCTACAATATATAAACGCATATGGTTCGATCCGCGAGCATTCAATTTTGGCTTTGCACTGCATTATTCTTGTTAAATTATTTATGCATTGCTTTGCTATATTATTGGTTACTGCCTAATAAACAGGTAATATTCTGAATATGTATTACCAATTACCGGGAAACTCCCTAAAACCGAGTAGAACCTATAAGGAAGTTTGTGAAATTAACATCGAGACCTGATTTTTCTAAACTGAAGCTCTAGATTCTTTGTGCCGCCCAAATTATTTTTGGGTCGATGTCAATGATCAAAATGGAATATGCTGAGTTCTACCTACATGATCTGACTTATCTAAATTCTATAGCAGCTTTAAAGCACGCGAGGATCTCGACTCTATGATCGCGCGCCAGTCAGTGCTGCTACCTATAGGATCTGAAGTGCTGACGTACTTTTTAGGAAATCTGCTTATTATCGATTGTTATTCAAGAAAAGATTCGTAAACATTGTGTTGGAGAACGAAACTGGGTACCCAAATACCCTTTAAAATGATTTTAAAGCTGCGCCTTTATTACACAGTTTTTCTCGTCTATGTGGCCGATATGTCCCGCGTGTAAAACTTGCCGATTATTTATTATACAGCTGACAGTTTGTTTTATTCATCCGAATTACGTAACTTACAGTTTTGCAGTTGACCCATTTTCTGCAGCTTGATGTTTCACTAAACGCAAATGCGAAACTTTGGCCAGATTCTAGTTCCTTAACCACTGCGCCCAGGGGAGGTATTTGTAGTTGTTTGTGTGTTTTGTGTAGAAAGAGCCTGCGAACATTGCGTAAATTAAAGTCTAAAGCGTAAGGAAACCCGAAATGGTCTCTCTTGAAAAACAATTTGTATAACCACGGTGACAAATTAGTGAACTATACCTAACGGGATGAGCTACGCTTCTCTACAGACATCTGTCGATAACACCGTCCGATTTTTTTGTTTTTACCTATTCAGGAGTTTTGTGGTATTTTATTGAAATGTTAAGCTGAAATATCCCAGTAATATATACATATTTATCTCCATACAGGGAATGGTTGTATATATATGATTGTTGCCTCATTTTTATTTACAAATACAAAAGTATGAAAAAATAGAATGATCTATCTTCCGTTTATTATGTAGTTTTGCCTTAAAATGCAAGTTATGTGACCTAAAACTGGAATTGAAACTTGGTTTCGGCTCCACATGTGAAGAGCAACATTTAACTTGATTTTGTATGTATACAAAATTTTAAATATCCTTATAAATATGTTTGCAACACGCAAAAAAAACTTTGCCGTAATACATGCACTCTTTAAAATGTAATCGCTATTTACATACATATTTGTGTAACGAACACTGCTCAACTTATAATTTTCTTATGCATGAACTCTGCAAAAAAAAAAAAAAAGCAATTAAATCAATTACGCATTGTATTTTTCCCGTGCATTTTAAATATACAGTTGCGTATTTGTTACAGGAAGTCAGAATTTAAAAATGCACTATAATAGATCTCCAAACGATTTCCACGATGACCGTCTCCCTTTTGATGCAAAAGGTGTTACCGTAGATCGCCTACTCGACGGGAATGCAGACTACAGCATCACGTCTAAGTTGAGGTAATGTATCAGTAATGGGTCTAATGAATTGTAGTATAGTGCTGCCCATGCTGTGACAATACTATACGCCAGGTGTGCGGCTATTTCTGACATCTGGCGTAAGGAAATATGTTTCGGCTGCTGTCTGACTTTTTTTTTTTTTTTTTTACAATGACGCTGCATGTTTAATGAAAGAGGGCGGACAGAAATATGTAATGAGCCGACTGAAGCCGCGGTTGGCGTACGGAGAGCAGTATTCAAGGCCGGCCACTGTTCAGGGTTGGCCTCTCTTGCGTGGTTACTCCCCTCGCCTTTGGGGCTGGTGTGCTTGTGTTTAGCTCTCAGAACAGTCAAATCGGATTCCTTAGGGAAGGGGGCACAAATCACTCCAGTTTTAACAAGGGGATCGAGACGGGATACGCGTCCACAAGGGTCCATCTCGTCTTCATTTCAGATTTCTCAATCAATTTGCTTTGAACAGAGGAAGTCGAGGCGGAAAAAGGGGAAGAAATAAGAAAATAACTTGTCTGAAGATGATGACACTTGATACCGCCCAGTCCGAATGATCGACTTGATTTTTGTTATTTCTTACATCGATATGAAAGGTTTTATTCTTCACCGCTTGTAATACAGAAGGGAAATCCGCAAAGTGAAGTGACACGTTGCTTGTTTTCGTTTGTCCGCAATATTTTTATTTTTTTTTTCTTCTGCTCCAAAGTGCTTTTGCGAAACCTGGATTCTTTCGGCGTGTTTTTCCTCCAGTCCGTTTTTCTTGCATGCATATGTGTGCTTTTTTAATTAAGCAAGGTCGAACAGGCGCATTTTCGCACATTCGCGATCGCAGCCCCGCGCTATAACCCACTTTACTTGTGATCCAGAGAAACGGGGCTGGTAGAATTAAAGGTATAGGGGATCTGGAAGAGTCCGTTTTCATGTTTGGGCTTCAGGATAGCATTCAAAGGAGTGGAAGTAGCATGAAAGAGGAGCCGGTCGTGTCCGGGATGAACGCGGTTCGGACATGGATGCAGGGGGCCGGGGTCCTGGATGCTAACACGGCCGCTCAGAGGTAAGAACCGACGGGCAGCATCCGTAAGTGCGCGCCAGTGACTCCCGCGCAACATTCAATCTGTTCAAGTTTAATTCCTTTTTATCGAGGTGATATTTCCCCCCCGGATGACACGGTGATTATCCAGAGAGTACTTCAGAGACCATGTGCTCTCATAATTCTCATAAGTATTCAGTCAAAGCGGCGTTTCGATGCTTAACGATGCGCGTCCTGTCTTCGGCGGAGCGCACGGGGTGACGGCTGCTTGTAGTCCGGACTGCTTAAAGGAGCGAACTGGACCAAATTATGGCTAAAACATAAGAGCCCCCAGACTATTTTTAGGAACAACAACTATAATAACAATGGTGTTATTATGAACTACTAATACTGGCATATGTTATTAGTGATATCATTGTAGCGCCATTAATAATAATATGAATTATTATAATAAGAAAACTAATGCTGAGCAATACATATTAAATGTTAGTTTTCAACAGAAAAATGTTTAAGTAAAATTTAGGAAAGTATCTGGACTTTACCCGCCGGGTAAAACTTAGGCTACTTGCCGTTGTAGTTATAAGCACGTTGTGTTTGGAATATAGCTTTGCTTACTTTCCCCCTTTTATGTTCCTTTCCTTACAAAGCTACTTTATAACAACTAAAGAAAAGAATAAAACCGGCTAAATTTGTTTAGGTGATTTATTATTATTATTATTATTATTATTATTATTATTATTATTATTGAGAAATTTAAACAGGCTATCACAATTTAACGATAAATTAAACAACCTCTTAGCAAAAGATTCGATATTTGTTGGCGAAGTAAATACTGTTTAACTAAACAGCATGATTATTTTAAATGTCCTGCTATTGTAACGCCTAAGCCTTTCCCCTGTCTCCCCGCAGCGGAGTGGGACTCGCCCGCGCTCACTTCGAGAAACAGCCGCCGTCCAACCTTCGGAAATCAAACTTTTTTCACTTCGTCTTGGCTCTATACGACAGACAAGGGCAGCCGGTGGAAATTGAACGGACATCTTTTGTCGGGTTCGTCGAGAAGGAAAAGGTGAGCTGGATCATTCAAAACGTTTAAATGTTTATTTGGTGAGGTATTTGGAACAGTCTTTCAAGATACACCCGTTTCTTTACTTTAAATAAGACCTTCTGCGATTGCATGAAACATTATCAAACATCTGGTAATATATGATGTCAATACATTTTCAATCTAAAGACCGCCTGTATTAAACCACCTGTTTTTGCGTTCGAACATTTTATTATTATTATCACATTTGAACATACGTATAGTGCTAATAGGAATCCCTTCGCTTATATAAGATTGCTTTATAAGTATTTTAAACAATTAAATTATCTTTGATTATTACAACCAATGTTTTACTTATTTAATACACCCCAGAATATAAACACAAGTAACAGCAGTATGAGCAGGAACTGTTTCTAACGCATCTTGTATGCCTAAAAAATCCTCGTGTTTCTGATTTCCATGTAACTATCTCGCAATGCTGAAATAATATTTCGTAGAACCAATATAGTTAAATATAATTTTAACCACGACTGAACATATGGCGTACTGGAATCTTAAATATTATTCCCCCAGTACCCTTATAATTTAATTATGACAATGACTATAGTCAGTGATGTTTAAATGACCGAGTTTGGTCGTCTTTACATTTTAGTTTAGCTTTATTTTATTTCGAATTCTTGGCTGGGTTTGTGTAAAATGCGAGCTGAAAATGCCTATCGCACAGTATTATAAATCATGCAGTGAAAGCATATGATGGTTGAACACCTGAAGAAAACTGACGTACCGAATCGTTGCTTTGACACTTTTAAAGTAACTAATTGACAACGTCACTTGATAATCACGGAGACGATAACCTACGCCCATTTCCCAGGAAAAAATTAACTACAACTCAAGGTCATTTTTGGGTGGGGAATCCCGCTTATATTATTACATATATTTCATGTACTGTATGATTAATTATTTTCCTGTTTAATCTAGATAATGCCGAATTGTTCTTAATGTATTTCTGTCGTCAACATTCTGGCCGTCCGCCCGTCTTTCTCCCTGTGACTTTCCAGCAAGTCAAAGCCCAGGCGAATCCTAGTGAGCAGATGACACAATTGTAACAACCATGTTTATCTGTGCAGGAGCTGAACGGGGAGAAGACGAATAACGGAATACATTACAGATTACAGCTTTTGTACAGCAATGGTAGGTGGTGTGTGGTTTATTTTGTGCGTGACTCCTTTCCTTATCGTTTCCAAAAGCTACGGTAAAACGGCCACGTCAAAATAGTCACGAATTTATGTTTGTAGTGTCTAAAAGCTCTAAACATTTAATATTCTAGGGGGCAACAGCAATTTTGGTTTAATTAATTATCGGTATTCCAGTGCTCAGTAACGGTTTTGTTAATATTTTCAGTGTTAGCTATTTTTCATTAATTATTCATAACTTTTCAGGAAAAACCTTCTTAACAGTAATATAGATTTTTCCTTTTCCCCTAATTTTCCTTATTGCGATTTATTATGAATTTTATGTTATTATATTTAGCGTGCTTATTTTGGTAAATAATTATTTAAAATGTGGCACTGGGTAACCGAACAAAATGCTTGGAAATTATTAAACAAAAACAAAACCAAGCGATAATATGAAACGCACGATTTTTTTTTGTTAATTCCGAGGTCAATGGAGCTGTTAATATATTCATAATCTAGTCATATTCAGAATTTCAAACATAGTATTATTTTAAAATCTTTTCGAAGGTCACCCCATATATCAATATATAAGTAGTCAATTGCCTGTGATGAGCTGTTTTACTGCTTTTTATTAAAACGATATTAACTTAATATAAAATGGCTTTAAGAAATATAAAAAAAATATTTTAAAGACGAATCAGATCCCATTTCTTGAGTAATCAGCTAGATGAGTCTTTTTGTAGAGCGCACGCCCTGCAACAAAGGACTGGTTTGAAAAAATATAACAATGTTTTTTTTATGAATGTGTTTTGAAATTATTTGTGTATAATAATAGCTGCCAAACGCAAACCCCGAGAATAGCGTAAATGCGCTTGACAACGCGATAAGTGAAAGTACTTACAAATCACAGAAAAACAACGTTAATATTAGTTAATTGTTATTTGTAACAAAAATAACCAGAAACAAACAATAATTACAATTGTGCTACCTTACATTAATATGAGCAGTTTTAAGTTATTGAAATTGTTTTGTTTTTATATTCTATATATAGAACTTGAAGAATTGAAGTAAAATATTATGTCATGCTATGTCTGATTAGAATGCATTTACACATGTGTCATATGAAAGGTATGTCATTTACAAATGTACCTGAATAACAAAGACGGCGTTGAGTGCCGCACCTTGTTGTCACCTGGGCCTGCTTTGTGTGCACACGCAGCTGCGTGAAGCGTGGCATTTTGTTTTGTCGCATGGTGCCAGGTTCCTGTTTTTAACACTACGAATCTCTTCCCTCCCCGAAAGGCATCCGCACGGAGCAGGACTTCTACGTCAGACTCATCGACTCCATGACCAAGCAGGTACGCTCCCTGCCCCTCCAGGTTCCCCCCCACCCACCCCCACCCACTGGGACCCCTCCCAGATAGAAAAGGGGTAAATAGTTTTGTAAAGATAGCGGCCATGTGCATGACTGGCGTGTGCGTGCGGATCTCTGGGTGCCGCTGAAGCTTTTGCCCCTGGGGTAGGTTGTCAGGCCTCTTCACTGCGGCGATGACACGTGGCAGTGGGTCCTGACCACCTTCCCCATAACACAGAACCGTCTTCTCCATCGAGAGTGTCGAGAGGGGCTGACCGGGACGGTGCCTGATGGCCACTTCCTGTTACTTCAACAGGGCCGTGCAGGAAGTCAGTTAGAACCTCATTTCATATTTCATAATAATCATAATAATAATAATAATAGTAATAGTAGTAATGTTGTCATTTCATTCAGTCAAAATTAGATTTAGTGAGCTAATATATATTTAGATATTTAGTGAGCCATTAACAAACATGATTTGTTCTTGAAAGTTCCAATCCAGGAAATGCATTTCTGGCATTGTGTAAAAGCATTTTATATATAAAATAAATTTGCTGTAAGCGGGGCGGTATAGAGGTGCAGTGTTGCTTCACACCCCCGGGATCAGGGTTCGAGGTTTGCATGCTCTCCTTGATTGTCGTGGGGTTTCCTCCAGGTATTCCGGTTTGCCCCCCACAGTCCAAAAACATGCTGAGGGTAATTAGAGCTACCAAACTACCCCTAGGTGTGCGTGTGTGTGACTGAATGGCGTGTGAGTTTGCCCTATGATGGGTTGGCACCCCATCCTGGATTGTTCCCTGCCTCGCACCCGTAGCCTCTGGCATAGGCTCCAGACCCCCTGTGACCATGAATAGGACAAATGGTCACAGAAAATGGATGGATAGAATTTACTGTAATATGTGATCTTGGGTGTCTGGACAATATCACACTTTTCGTGATGTCTTTTGTCGCACGATGCACTGAGCAGGCAGCATCACTAATTGCTGTTTATTTTGTATCGACTACTTCTGGTGTTATTGCCCCTGGGACTTTAGAAACTGGGCATTTTTGTGCCTTAAGCAGGTGCGTCGCAAAAATCACGGGCCAAGGAGAGATCAGCAGGGACCCTTATATTAAAAGCAGCCGGCTCATTGGCTAATGAAGATGTTAGCCTGTAATGTGGAGATGCTGCTTCGCTGACATTTCGCAATAAGGCGCCTGGGCTTTCGGACGATTAAGGGGCACTGAGCGACGTCAGCGTGCCGTCACGGATGCGTGACGCGTGACACGTCCCGTGTCCTCAGCGTGACTGCCGCACGCCTCTCGCAGCGTTATTGCCGGGAAAATATCAAAGAGCCTCTCATAGATTTTAACCAACAAACAGCCCATCTGACAGGCAGGAACACTGCATTCTGTAAGACACTTTTTTTTTTTTGCTAATGGCTGTGATGATAAACTGCTCTCTTCCAGTACTTGGGCTTCCGTCTACAGTGTGCAGGACTCTAAGAATTAGAGCATAAGTGGAAAATTACCTCACTTCAAATGAAAATCTGTTTCTTGCTAATTAAGCCTCCGACAACATCATTTCCTAAACGAAATCAGTCAAACCCTATTTAGGCCGGACTGTCAGATTGTCTTGCTTTAACTCTGTCGGTCCTGGGGGGCTGGGTTTTCCTTTTGGGCGTTGCTTCGGCAAGTCGTGAGTGGCGCGGATAGGCAGGAGGACGGGGGCCACACTCAGGGCCCCCGGAGATCTTGTTAATGCGGCAGTGAATCTGGAAGCAGGGAGTGAGACGCTTTGGTGTTGCGCTCCACGCTTTGGGGCTGAGGAATCAAATTTAGTAGGACGCAGGGAGGTCTGTGCCGTTTGGCGGAGGGGGGGGGGGGTGAGGATGCATTTTTGCAGACGCGAGGGGAGGTCTTCTCGCTGTGTCCTGCGTTGTGTCAAGCTGCAGCGTTGGGTCGACATTATCGGTCTGTTAGCTGGTAAAACTTCTGACGGCCTGTCAGGCGATCGGAGCACTTTCGTAATGTTTCTAGCGGCCACCAGCACGGACGGCAGCTCCCCGGTTCCGAGATTTCTGTGGGCAAAACGGCTGCTCAGATGCTCGTGTTTATGTTCGTGGTTTCCTGCAAACTTTCTATTAAATAGCAAAGAAGTACCGCAATTCTAACAGCAGCAAATTAGGTGATTATTATTATTAATATTAAGCTATTCTGTAAGCCTACCTTTAATGAGGGCTTGCTGAAAAATTAATGTAAGAATGATTGTAATAGTAGAAATAATAATAATAATAATAATGGTAGTACCTGTTATTATTCATGCTTTCTGAATAACTTATCGTCGTCGTCGTTGTTGGCCGTTCCCTTATTAAGACCTCCACGCAGAACGGTTTTGATTGACAGATCCGTGCACGGGGCGGGTACAGCGTCACCGTAGTAACAGGGCCCTGGGCGTAAAGAGCTGACAGCCGTAACCGGGATCGGTGACAGTGACGGCGACAGATCAGATGAGGCGGGCGAGTGAGAGCACGCAGCCGGGGCGGGGGGTGGTGGGGGAGGCTGGGGATCGCAGCGCAATCACAGCACCTTACAAAAGCGGTGACACGCGCGGAGACGGTGACGGGGAGCGGGCGGCGCGGTATTAATAGTAGCGTGTTTACGGGCTCGCCGAGCCGGAGGTCGCAGAAGCGAGGCTGCAGGTGACTGCGTGACTCAGGGCCCCTGTTTGGAAAAATAAAAAGTGCCTGAAAGACTCCAGTTTGGGTCTTTGGCCTGTGTGAATTGGGGGGGGGGGGGCTGTGTCACGTTCTAAGGAGGTTCCTTGGGGTTCCGGATCTAACTATCTAGGGACTGTTATCTAGGCAGCTTTTAATATTCTGGATTTATGGTGATTTGAATGTTTGTCACGTGTAAAGTATAAATGCACGTAAAGGTAGAAGCGCGCATATTGTGCCGATTTGCGTTTCTTAAGGTGTCATCGGTTGCCTTGAAAGGCGCCTTTGAATGAAATGTAATATAACTTTTGTTATAATTTCTGGGAATGGCCGGCCCCCCTCCCCACTGCGCAGATTTGGATCGCTCTTCCGGATGGACTCCTAAAGAACGGGAAGGACCAGTAGGGCTGCTCTCAAACCAAACCCCCTGCCGGTAAACAGAGGCGCCTTCCTAGGTCGCGCTCTCCGTGGCGTCAGGACTGTCGTATAATCATTTTCCCATCATTAATCGCGCGGCCGGATTCAAGAGCTTGTTTACTTAACATTCGCACGCCGGCTCCAGACAGAATGCGCGCGAACGGCTAAATCTCTTACGCTTGCAGTGGTCCGTTTATAAACGCTGGCGGCGGGAGAATGCGGAGCGATGGCAAAGCGTTTCCCTCAGACGCGTGACGCTTGACCCCTTAATGAGGCGAAACAGCGGCGTCGCCTGGCAACCTGGGCAGCCATTCCGATGCTCTCTCCTCCCGTAATGAGTGCCTTGTTTTCATTCCGTGTTCTGCTCCTTTACCGCACCATTATCCCCGTAGCTACATTTTCAGCCGTTTTTAAGTTTTGCATCCGACAGACCCGCTTAGATACAGTTGCCGTGCTAAAAGCGTTGTTTCTAAAGTGCTTTGGCCTCCAGTAGCTACAGATCTTTCAAAGCCAGCACCGAGAATTATGGGAGCTGCTGGGTTTGTCGCACAGCGGTTTTGTGGTTAACTAGCAGTCCGTAATACTGCCGTCTAGTTAATGTCTGTGTTTTAAGTGCCATGGGAGGTATCTCCTGAGCGTACATGTGGCTGCGCTGCTGACAGCCTTGAGAGGACTTCCGGAAGGTTCTCAGAGTCGTGATATGGTTTTTGTAGCTGTTGAAATCTGAACTTTATTCTGATGGATCCTTGAGTTCTTGGGTCTGATGTGTGTTTGAATCAATGCATCTTGGTGGATTTTCTCTTTGTATAAGTTAAGAGGTAATTAATTCGTTAATCTTTCTGCTGGAGGGGGGCTAGGGACATTTTGGATGGGATATTAGTCCATTGCAGGGCTCATACACACTACAGACAGTTTAGTGTGACCAGTTACCCTAACTGTACTGGATGTCTTTGAACTGTGGGAGGAAACTGGAAAGCAGAGAGAAATGGGATTGAAACCCAAACCATTGTGTGCTGAACCCCAAGAATGTATTTTCTAGCACGTTTTAAAAAATAATTTATGCATTCTGTCACTGACATGAAAATGGAGGGAGATCAGAGCAGGATAGAAAGGTGTCCCCGTCTACAGGCTTGTTCTGAAACCTCCTGAGGTCAGACCCTCCCGGGATAATGGGAGAGGTAGCCGCGGAAGCGATGTGGGCTCGGGCGCTCGGGGAAGCGATGTGGGCTCGGGCGCTCGGGGAAGCGATGTGGGCTCAGGGGCACTCGGGGAAGCGATGTGGGCTCGGGCGCTCGGGGAAGCGATGTGGGCTCGGGCGTGCTCGGGGAAGCGATGTGGGCTCGGGTGTGCTCGGGGAAGCGATGTGGGCTCGGGCGCTCGGGGAAGCGATGTGGGCTCGGGCGTTCGGGGAAGCGATGTGGGCTCGGGCGTGCTCGGGGAAGCGATGTGGGCTCGGGGAAGCGATGTGGGCTCGGGCGCTAGGGGAAGCGATGTGGGCTCGGGCGCTCGGGGAACGCTGCAGCTTGGCAGCGGTGGGCGATGAACAGGGGTGAAGTTTCTGGAAGGAGCGGGAGCTGAGGCCAGATGGTGCGGCAAGCTTCGCGTCTGGCAGCCCAACTGCTCCGGCGCACACACACACACACACACACACACACACACAGCTCACACTGTGTGTTGGGCTGGGTGTGCTGAAAATATGTCTGCAATGATGATGATGATGATGATGATGATATGAAAACACTTAAAAACATATGAAGTGCAGAGTCTCCCTGCCACATGAGTCATGCGTGTTTAAGCCGAGAGAGGAGGACGGGGCCACGCCCGCGTGTTTCACACCACACGCCTGGTGTCCTCACACCACACGCCTTTCTGGCTGCGTTCTCATGACGCCGCCTGCCGGTTATACAAAGTGCACACTGCCGTGGTCCCAAACAAACTGCCACTAATATAAATATTTAAATCTCTGGGGACCTGACCCTAATTTGTTTAATTCAAAGGAGGACCTCGTTGACAGGGTCACTGCCGTCAGACGAGGACCTCGGTGACTGTCACTACCGTTAGAGGAGGACCTCAGTGACAGGGTCACTGCCGTTAGAGGAGGACCTCAGTGACAGGGTCACTGCCGTTAGAGGAGGACCTCGCTGACAGCGGTCACTGCCCTTAGAGGAGGACCTCGGTGACAGTGTCACTGCCGTTAGAGGAGGACCTCGGTGACAGGGTCACTGCCGTTAGAGGAGGACCTCGGTGACTGTCACTGCCGTTAGAGGAGGACCTCCCTGACAGTGTCACTGCCGTTAGAGGAGGACCTCGGTGACAGGGTCACTGCCGTTAGAGGAGGACCTCGGTGACAGTGTCACTGCCGTTAGAGGAGGACCTCGGTGACAGGGTCACTGCCGTTAGAGGAGGACCTCGGTGACAGTGTCACTGCCGTTAGAGGAGGACCTCGGTGACAGGGTCACTGCCGTTAGAGGAGGACCTCGCTGACAGGGTCACTGCCGTTAGAGGAGGACCTCGGTGACAGTGTCACTGCCGTTAGAGGAGGACCTCCTTGACAGTGTCACTGCCGTTAGAGGAGGACCTCGGTGACAGTGTCACTGCCGTTAGAGGAGGACCTCGCTGACAGGGTCACTACCGTTAGAGGAGGACCTCGGTGACAGTGTCACTGCCGTTAGAGGAGGACCTCGGTAACAGTGTCACTGCCGTTAGAGGAGGACCTCGCTGACAGTGTCACTGCCGTTAGAGGAGGACCTCGGTGACAGGGTCACTGCCGTTCGAGGAGGACCTCGGTGACGGTCACTGCCGTTAGAGGAGGACCTCGCTGACAGTGTCACTGCCGTTAGAGGAGGACCTCGATGACAGGGTCACTGCCGTTAGAGGAGGACCTCGGTGACAGGGTCACTGCCGTTAGAGGAGGACCTCGGTGACTGTCACTGCCGTTAGAGGAGGACCTCGGTGACAGGGTCACTGCCGTTAGAGGAGGACCTCGATGACAGGGTCACTGCCGTTAGAGGAGGACCTCGATGACAGGGTCACTGCCGTTAGAGGAGGACCTCGGTGACAGGGTCACTGCCATTAGAGGAGGACCTCGGTGACTGTCACTGCCGTTTGAGGAGGACCTCGGTGACAGGGTCACTGCCGTTAGAGGACGACCTCGGTGACTGTCACTGCCATTAGAGGAGGACCTCGGTGACAGTGTCACTGCCGTTAGAGGAGGACCTCGGTGACAGGGTCACTGCCGTTAGAGGAGGACCTCCCTGACAGGGTCACTGCCGTTTGAGGAGGACCTCGGTGACGGTCACTGCCGTTAGAGGAGGACCTCGGTGACAGGGTCACTGCCGTTAGAGGAGGACCTCGGTGACAGGGTCACTGCCGTTAGAGGAGGACCTGGGTGAACATGTAACTGCATTTCTGCTGTTCATCTGACATGCGACGTCTCAGTGACTCTGAAGGCAGGTCCGCATGGTGACGCCACCCTCCGCTGGCAGCTGCTGCAGTGACTCAGTGTTCCTCTTGTCTGCCACACAGCTGGATCTCTGATGTAACCATTGGCAGCTAAGAATGACATATAGTTGTGTTTTTTTAATTATCTCTTTCCAGATGTAACAGACACCTCGTTAAGATCTCTCAAAGATTTTTACTAGAATATGTAGTCATGTATTTAAGCGTTAAATGGTGAAATTATTTGCTGTGATTCCTTTTCTTTAACCAATAAATTAAGGTTGTTCAGAAGCGTGTGCTGACTGAGTCTGACTGCACCCGTGTGAAGCCATATGCTGTCACTGCTGAGAGCCTCAGTAATTATCCTCTTGCTCGTTAAGTGTCACCCCTCGCACAGCGACGAACTCGAGCACACAGACCCTCGGTGCGTATTGGGCTCCGCAGGCAGATGGAGGTCTTAACTAATGGTTCCTTCTCTCCGCAGCCGATCATATATGAAGGCCAAGACAAGAATCCTGAAATGTGCCGGGTGTTACTTACGCACGAGATCATGTGCAGGTAAGACAAACTGCAATGTGCTGCCCCCACCGCCGTGATGAGCGACTGCGCAGCTCTGCATGACCCCATCTGTACACCCATTGCCCTGATGAATGGCTGCGCAGCTCTGCATCACTCCATCTGTACACGCTTTGCCCTGATTAGCGGCTGCGCAGCTCTGCGTCACTCCATCTGTACACGCATTGCCCTGATTAGCGGCTGTGCAGCTCTGCGTCACTCCATCTATACCCGCATTGCCCTGATTAGCGGCTGCGCAGCTCTGCGTCACTCCATCTGTACACGCATTGCCCTGATTAGCGGCTGCGCAGCTCTGCGCCACTCCATCTGTTCACGCGTTGCCCTGATTAGCGGCTGCGCAGCTCTGCGTCACTCCATCTGTACACGCATTGCCCTGATTAGCGGCTGCGCAGCTCTGTGTCACCCCATCCATACAGCCATCGCCCTGACATGCGGCTGCGCAGCTCTGTTCTGCCAGAATGCTCGCTCTTCATTTCGCCGTGTGCCTCTCCCATAATTCCCCGTGATAAACTAGAGCTTGGGACTCCGGGCGAGACGTGCCAGGCAAAAGCGGCATCTGTGGCCGTGTTTGTACTTCGTTCCTGTCCTCGTCTTCTGATCACTTCCCCCTCTGAGGTCCAGGCTTGCAGGCTCCCTGGATTCAAGACTTTTCCGGATGTTCTTAGGTTCTATATGTTTTTTTTTTTTTTTGCACTGGAATGTCTTGCCAGACCCGTATCCGTGGATACCGATTCCCTACATCCCTCCTCACCTGCACCATCAGCCCCCCCTTCCTCCTCAGTGTAAACCAGGTCAGATCTACAGCCTTCTGTGAAAAGACATAAGCCGCCCCCCCCCCCCCCCCGAAGATAAAAGCGACACTCGAGAAGATGAGTTGCCATCAAACCCTGCACTTTTAATTAAAACCCACAAGATAAAATTCTTCTGCTCAAATCTAGGTTGCAAGGATAGGTGCTTGTCTATTTTTAGGAGTACTTGGGAATCGTGTTCACAGTTTTTTTTTGTCTAAAAATACCTCACTTGTGCCCGGCTAATTAGGTTGAGCAGAAACTCATTACTCAATTTGAAATTTTGCGTTATTATTTGGGGAAACGAATGCTTGTTTCTTCGCATAACGGTGATGAAATATGCAAGAAATCCCACATGCACAAACAGACACATAAATGAACATGTGATGCCCGACAAATGTAAACACAGTCGAATGCGCGCTTCTGGATCCTGAATAAATAAATACTTTTCTCGTAGGGGAGAGTTTAAAACATATAATACTCGGCCTTAGAAATACTCGGAAAAGGGTATCCTTGAAAAAGAAAGTTCAAGCCATGACTCATGCAGAATGATAGAGGGGGATAGCCAAAGTCTTCTGCATCATAAGAAGTAAAGCTGTTTCTAGGATTTTTTTAAGGTGGGGAAAGTGTGCAAGGAGCCAATCTTGTCATAATATGCTGTGAGTGACAGGAGAGGGGACCAATCAGGTTTCAGGTGGGACTAATGTCCCTCTGGCCCCGCCCCTGCTCACGCTCCTGATAAGGACATGGACCCACGCCTGTGTCTGCATCTGAAAGTCCCAACATTTACCCATAATTCCCGTCACACTCACGCTCTCGTCTTCCAAGGTCGTCTTCCCTGCCTGAACTGTGTTGCTTGGGGGTCACTGGAGTCCATAGAGGAGAGCATGAGACGTGAAGGAAGGCCAATTTGTAAAAACACGAGACCCCTACACGCCCCCCCCCACCACGCATGGCTCATGTTCCGGTGTCAGAGATGTGCTGATCTCGCAGTGTGGGGTACAAACGCAATCTGAATCCTAAGCAGAAAATTAGTCTGTTCACAATTAATCAGTACTGCTAATTGCTGCGTGGTTCAATTTGCCATCTGGTGCCAAGCCAGTTTCCAGGCGATGAGTGAGAGAGTTTTGTCCTTTCTCTTCAAACCAGGGACAAATGGAAAAAAAAAAATTACTTCACTTTTCCTCCCTAAAATTAGCATCATAGCGCCAAGGTAACCTTTCACGATACGATTTGTAAAAACGCAAATGAGGTGATTTTAACCTTTTGGCTGTGTGTTTTGTGTCCGAATGTCGGCGACGGAAAGCGTGGGCGACGTGAGTGTAGATATTTCCCAATGTTTTTTTACTTCCGGAAAAAGGGTTCAGTTGCGGTCTGTGACAACACTTATGATGGTAGCTATAATCACTGAGATCCTGGTAATTACATGGAGCAATTTAGATTAAATTTCTTCAAAAGGTTTACAAGGAAGAAAACACAGAGATTAAAGATATGACTTCCTTGGATGCCCTCTGGGAGGAAATTGAAATTAACGAGAGGGAAAAAAAAAAAAACCCTCAACGAATTTGTTTTATGCCTGTACTTATTAGCATAACATTAGCATAATATTTATTGGGGGCGGGGCTTGGGAAGATCCTGATCCCCCCCATTGATGAGGCTGAATGGTTGAATATCCCTGCCTCAAGTGCTGCCCCCTGTGGGTGGTGCCCGGTCCAGCGGGCCCACACTGGGGACAGGGTAGAGGAATGCCATGTCACCCTCTCCTAAAATAGCAAAGGTGAACAGGTAGTGTAGGCTCTTCCTTCTCCTGCAGACCTTTGAGGAGGTGAAAGGAGCTTTTCTGTAGAGAGGCGCTTCCCAGTCCGGTCCTCGGGGGCCCACAGACAGTCCACGTTTTTGCTCCCTTCCAGCCTCAGGAGCAAAAATGTGGACTCTGGCAAGGAGACATGACAGTGTCCTCCAGACCTACATGTCCAGCTCATCTGATTAAAAAATCAGTGTTAAACTAAAGGTAGGAGAAGTCAGATCAAAGCAGCGGCTCCGACAACCGTACGTAGATCAGCACGAGTGTCACTCTGCGGGCGAGGCCTGCTGTGCCTGAGAGCGGAACGTCGTCGGTTCAAATCTCAGGGTCGGCGGAGCGAGTTCACCGTCGGCCCTTGAGCGAGGCCCTTAATGTCCGATCGCTCCAGGCTGACCCCCACCCTCTTCATTTGATGGCCCATCATCCTCAGCTCCTGCACCCCCCCCACCCCCGCCCGGTCCCTCTGCCAGGGATGGGCACCATTTACTCTGCTGTAATGGAACCCCCCCCTGCATCTGGACCCCGTTGAGAGGCAAGCTGCTAAGCATAGTGCCCCCGGTAGCTAATTGAGTCTTTGCTCTCGTGACCGATAGCTTGAGAGTGAAAGAGCGTGTAAAACGCGTAATGCTGCAGCGGAACGGTCTCTCACACTTCCTGTCTCCTCCCGCCCCCCCCCCCCCCCCCCCAACACAGCCGCTGCTGCGACAAGAAGAGCTGCGGGAATCGCAACGAGACCCCCTCTGACCCTGTCATCATCGACAGGTAGGGAACCTCCTATGAGATACGAAGGGAGGGGGGAGAGGGGTCTTGTCCTGCTGAGACACGTCCTGAGGTCATCTGACGGAGCATCGGTGAAGGGGTCTCCACGACGACAGTCACCCCGGGTGACCGCACGTTTCGGTCGCCGGGCGATTCTGCCGCCGCTTCCTGCGGCGGGGTAACTGGAGACCTGAGGGCGGTTGCTGCGGTGTTTGTTGTCATCCTCTGTCTTCCGGTCCCCTTGGGGAGGACAGTGAGGGGCCAAGGGAATGCTGGGGGGGGGGGGGGGGCAGCTGTGCGCCCTGCCACCTGAGCACATGGCCTGGGGGGGGGGGGGGGGGGGAGCGAAGGACCTTCACTCTCCTCCTTGGATTCTCAAGACAGCATGTGGGAGGGGTTGCGTTTGACACAGTACAGTTTGGCCGGCCTGCTTGTGTGTTTTTGTTGCCGCCCCCCCCCCCCAGTGGGTGAATGCCCCCAAACCCCCTAGCTGGCGGCGATTCCATAGGCAGAGAAACCCTCTCCCCCCCTAGGCTGCAAACCGCTTCCTTCCCCAGGGTCCTCCATATGTGTGACGGGGGCGGGGGTCATCCCTGACGGCCCCCCATGCGGCCTGCTTGAGGTGACTTCAGCGGGGGGGGGTGGGTGTTCAAACTGTGGTTTAAGCAGCTTTTGCGGGGTGCTTAGACAAGCTTTGGGGGGGGCGGGCGTTAAGCAACACCCCTCTTCTTTGGAGGGAGAGGGACTTCCGTCTGAACGCTGCATGTGCCGTCAGGGACAGCAGGCATCGCACAAAGCCCATCTGCAACAATAAGATAGATATCTCTGTGGGGAAGCAAATGTATCTGTTTATGCTGAAGTTATTGCTCAGCTTGATTTGTGGTTTCTCTCGCAGACCCGAGAGCTGCTATGTGGGGAGAAAACCCACAAAGATGGGGGCGAGATGCAAGAATTTCAGGGTCCTGTAAACTTCGACGGCGCATTGGTGGAGCGTCCGTCGAACGATCTTGAATAATTATAAACTTATTCTGGAGGCTCTGGTTTCGATTAAGTCAAAATGCATCACGTTTTTAAACAATGGCTTCAGTTTCGACATTCTTATTTCAGTTTTTAATTTGTAATCGTAAGAAGAATGTTGTCATAGAGTATAGTTTATAAACAGCACTCTGGAGTAGAATTGTATTCTGCCATGTGCATAGTGGTGTGTGTGTGTGTGTCGGTCATCTGTATATTGCATTGTGGGGTCAATCCATTATTTTGACATTGTGGGGACCATTTTTTGGGGAAATTCAATTTCATAAAAATCTGTGAATACAAACAAAAAAAGTAAAAATGCCAGAAGTCTTGTATTTTGTTTGGTTACTTATGGTTAAGGTTAGGGATGGGTAGGGTTAAGGTCGTCATTGCCCATAGAAAAGATGTGAATAGAAATGTGTGTGTGTGTGTGTGTCACTGGCAGGCTCTTCTAGATGCTTGCAGGCAACAGGGCTTTCTGCTTGGCAGAACCCGGACCCCCCCCGGATTATAAACCCAACACTGCAAAGTCAAAACACAGCAGAGAAACAGTGGAGGATACAGGCCAATCAGTTCCCTCCCTATCAGTAACGCTCGTTGATTTGTTGATGTTTTAGGGAGATTTTAAAGCAGTAATTAACCACGCTGACGGTAAGATCTCCTAATGAGTAACGAGGGCGACGGATTAATGAGGTTTCTCTGTGACACGCGCCTCTCTGTGATCTGTTAGCGCTCGTACCGCGTACCGCTACCTCGCAGCTAAAAACAACGAGAACCACAAACAGCGAGGAGAACAGCATTCAGGAAGCACTCCATCAGGGTGATGAATGTCGAGCAACGCCGGCAGGTGGCGGCCGGCCTTTTTCTGCGAGCGTTTCCCGTTCGCGGCTCGACTCAACCAGGAGGCTCGGTAAATCAGCGTCGGCTCCGCGGGGCTGGAAACAGGCCGCGTTTTAAGATGCGTGTCTGCGTATGTGCGTGCATGCGTGGGGCTGCGTGGGGCTGCGTGGGTGTGGCTGCGTGTGCATGTCTTTGGCACCTTTATGTACCCTGGCATCGACGGAGAGCTTGGTAGCCTAATTGTTCCCATTGCCATGATCTGTACTCATAAACACAGTTATGTACATTAGCCCTCTGACATTGAGTAGGAGTGGAGGAGCCTCTTTACCTCCTGTTTCACTGATTATAATCTCCTTTTGCCCCTCCCTCTGCCCCATCCCATTCCAAGCCCCGCCTCCCACTCCAAGCCCCGCCTCTCACTCCAAGCCCCGCCTCCCACAACTTAGGCCCGGAGGAGATGCTTCTGTTATTCCAGGACTTGTCTCATTTCCTCTCCCGCTTTGTTTGTTTTCTCGTTCAGAGAAGAATAAGGTACGACCAGGCGAGAGCCGAGCTTTGAACTGGCGGGCAGCTCCGTGAGCATGGAAGTCAGTCTGGGGTAGGCGAGGGACCCGCAGGTGTGGATAGTCAACTTTGTTGTGACTGACTCCCCCAGGAGGAGCTGTCAGAGAGGGGGGGCAGTGTCGCCTCAGCCCCAGAAACGCAGCCCAAAGGACATTTTAGCCTCAGTCAAAGGAACATGAGCCGAATGTGATATTAAGTGGATCGCGAGCCTCGCCCGACTTCAGCGATTTTTAAGAGTCCCTTCGACCCTGCAGCCTTTAATCTCAGAGACTTTGGCGCGAAGCTGTCGGTGTTCCCGCTCTGTAGAGCTGCGTAATCCACCTAGAAGTGCTCCGGACGCACAGTGCCGGGGTGATATAATTACAAGAGCGACAGAAGGGCCTCTGTTACTTAAGCAGCTCTCTGTCGGACAGTCTAAGGATGAGGATGGTATGTATATCGGGGCGTCTTTGTAGCGGTTTGAGAATGAGGCCGATCCGTCGTTATCCGCTTCCTCCGCCGGACCTCGGTGCTCCCCTCATCGAGTATGTAAGGGATAAGCGGGATCAGCCAGTTACTTTTCACAGGCTCCGCGGTTCTGTGGTGCTTCCCGGAACGGGCTGATACACCTATTATTGGATCAAGCTCAGTCAGGCTGGTGGTCTGTTGCATGGGGGGGCTCACCGAAGCCCGAAAGCGAGAAGGGAGCGTAGAGGAGGCAACGCCCTCAGCCTGTCTGGGTTAATATGGGGTTAACGATTTGGAGCCTCCCTGTCAACAATCCCATCATCCGCCTGGCTGCTCCGAAGGAGCAGCGCCTGAGCTCCATGTGTCCCTCCATGGGCTCTCCCTCTCCCTCCCTCTTTCGCTCTCTCCCTCTCTCTATCTCTCTCCCTCCCTCTTTCGCTCTCTCCCTCTCCCTCTCTCTATCCCTCTTCCTCTCTCCCTCTCTTTCCCTCTCTCTCTATCCCTCTTCCTCTCTGCCTCTTTCTCTCACTCCCTCTCTCCCTCTTTCGCTCTCTCTCACTCCCCCTCTCTCTCTTTCCCTCTCTCACTCCCTTTCCCTCTCTTTCCCTCTCTCACTCCCTCTCCCTCTCTCTCTCACACCCCTCTTCTCAAATTACCCTGTGCCATCCATTGACATCTGTCCTGCTTAAATTAATCCCCCCCCCTTTTTTTTATTTTCCACTTTCCCTCTCTTTCATTGGCACCTCATTCTGCCTGTATCCCCTTCCATGCCTCTGTTTTCTCAACCTGCCCTTCTGCGCCCCCCCCCCCCCTCCCAGCTCTGTCTGAAACCAAAGCCTCCTGCTCAGCTCAAAGCATCGATACATCTGCCAGTCATGGGGGCGGGAGTGGGGGCACGGGGGCCTGATGGATGTCCGAAGGTGGCCAGGGAAATGCATGGGGGGGGTTGGGTGTCAGAGAGGTGGGGGGGGGGGGTCTTTGCTCTAGCAGCAGATAGGAAGCTGGTCTGTGCCTCAGAAGTGTAGCTCAGCAGGTACTTCAGGTACTGAGGACCGACGGTCAGGCTTCAATGCTAATCGAGATGCTAATGCTATCATGCACATTTAAGGTGCTTATATTTCACGTGCCTGAAATGCTAGGGGTGGTGATGCTCACTTCCTTGGATAGCCGAGGTGTCCAGTGAGCATCTTTTCACCCAGAGCAAAGGACACTGGACTGCACTGTCTCCCAGACTGGCACCACAGAAAGCTGGCTTATCCAGGCGCCGTAAGCTAACGCATCGTTAGCCTAGGCTCTTCAGGATGACTCCAAGGCCTTGTTTTCTAAATTTAAGCACCTGAATTCAACAAATACATATTCTTTAAATTCTTGAACTAAATAGAAATCTTTTTTGTGTGTTTTTTTTTCTCCTTTGTCTTCCATCAGCGAGGTGAATCTTCCCCAAAAATATGGCTATCAAAGTGCATCAGTCTCGCCTGTCGAAAGCGAGGTTGTTTTTCGCAGTACAGAAAACTCGCCCCCCCCCCCCCTCGACGAGCCTCTTTCTCATGCCGCTTAACTAAATCGATACTTGTGGGCGGTCCGCCTCGTCTTCCTGGCTGGGGGGGGGGGATCACTATGGCGGAGTTTCCTGTAAGTTAGCTGGGGCGTTGCATGCGGCTGTGTGCGCTGTAGGAATGGAGGGCCAAGAGAGGGTGGGGGGGGGCTGCCTCTCCTCCAGCGGGGCCCCCAGGACATGATTTGGGAAGCGGTGGGTGTCATTAGGGGGGGGGGGTCGCGATCATGATGCCCCCGGTTCTCTCCAAAATGAAACGGACAGGCTGAAGTGAAACTGCACATGCAGAGAGTGTCACAGCTCGCTAAGCACATTTTGCATATTCTCAGTATCTTTTTTTAGCCAAAACTTTGTGCATTTTATGTATAAACCTACATTTTACTCGTCAGCCTTCGTATTTTCAAACTCTGCTGCTTTTGCGGTTAAATTTAAAGAAAGCCTCATTTGTCTAGGAAACAGGATGTTAGTAAAGGTTGAGCCTCCTGCGTTCCCGCTGTAACATTTTGAAAATTCGATATTATAATCCGCTTCATAACGCCGCGACATTCTTGCAGAGACTGTAAACCAGCGGTTATCCGTTTATGGGCAGCGGTTAGACCGCTGACTTTACCAGCAGAGAGGTCTTTCTGCTTTCGGTCCGCTGGCATGTAGATTTTAAGACTTTGTCACATGTGCTGTTAAATGTGGTGGATTAGTACTTTCTCTGGCATCCTTAACTGTCTTAAACACAGGCATGTTCGCACAGTTCCAACTAAACCTTGTTTATGTCTCTCGAACATGGTGCTTATAACCTGTCTGCTTTGGCCGGACTAGAGCGACGTCACGTCAGTCTGAGCACATTGACTGTCTGCTTTACCGTGATCGGCCGTCCGGTTAGAGTAACGATGGCAACTCCTGCCGGATCTCAGGGAAAGTATGAAGGTCGTTGTTGATCTGTTACATCGTTCCCCGCGGGTCCTAATTCCTCTCACGTGCCTCCCCATCCCACCTTGACACACACACACGTTTGTATCCATGTCTTTGTGGAGACTCTCCATTCATTTCTATGGGCAAATCTCTATTCCCAGCAACCCTAACCCCTACCCAGCCCTAACCTTCACCATAAGTAACCAAACAAAATACTAGACGTTATAGTTTTTTTAGTTTTTAGTTTTTTGATTGCAGCCACAGATTATTATAAAATTGAGTTTCCCCTCGTGGGCACCGAAAACATGGTCCCCACAATGTCAAATTGACAGGTTTTATCACATTGTGGGGACTTCGCGCGTGCACACTCACACACACTCACACACGCGCACACACACACACACTCACACACACACACCCTTACCCGCAGGCAGGCAGCTAAACACCTGGGGCTCCCTAATCTCATTAACGCCCCTCAGCGGTGCAGAAGCACTGAGTCAAAGCAGAGACACCCCATCATCCCGGCGATACATTAATTGGTTTAATTACTCGACATGGTCAGTCCCCCGCGGGCGTCTTTCCGGCGTCCGTCTCCTCCTCCCCTCCCTCTTTAAATCGCAGCCAGACCCTCGCAGCTTCAGAAGCCGAGGGAAGGACACAAGCCGAGTTAAGCGAGACGCGTCTTGGAATTAAGCCGTAAAAAGTATCGCGTGGATTTATTTAATTAGTTGGCACCCAGCGTTCGTGTCTGCCGATCCCCCTCCCCCCCTCAGTGTTCGTCCCCATTGTTATGTTTTGATTCCACTTCCTGTGGGGAAAGGTCAGCAGCGCCCAGTCCTTGCTCAGGAGGGGTGGGGGGGGGGAGTTATGGGGGGGGTGTTGGTGAATTATTCATGCCATTGACTTTGTGTCAGGTTTCCCAGTTGTGCCCTGGGATGTTTTATTCATTTATCTCATTTAGGGGCTCCGGCTGCACCTGTTCTACCATTAAGGAGCCGCTCATTTGCATTCCATGCTAATTCGCCACTCTGGCCCCCAAGCCGACCGCTTGCCGCTAATTTCGCTTTTCGCGGACGAGGGGGCCGGGGACCCGCCGGCGCCCCCTGGCTGAGGGCTGCGATTCTGCGCGGTCTAGCTGCCGGCTTGGGCTCCTGAATCGAACCCGACGGGGGAGAATTGGGGGGGGGTCTGTGTGCCACAGAGACTGAGGTCAACCACCCTCCTCCCCCCTCCCCCCCCACCTGACTGCGCTTCAGGGATTATCTCTCATTTCAAAAACGTGAAACACAACAAGAGATCAGCGTGTAATCAAAACGACCAGCAACGCCTGAAATACTCCATGTTGACTCAAGGCCTTATTAAACATAAATTGGGGTGAAATAAATCTTAAAGTGATGATTGTTAACAGCCAGTGGCTTCCAGCGTGATGCTGCCGGTCTGGTCCTTCACGTTACTGCAGAGTCTGCGGCTTGGAGGGACGGCCTGCATGCATTGCCCCCCCCCCCCCCCCCCCCTGGTCCATGCCAGCACCCTTGGGCCCATATAGTAGGCAGAAGTGTGCGTTTTTTTTCATCAGGATTGTCGTTAAAAAGGAAAACGCTTCTCAGTGGGAAACCGTCAACTCTGCGCAGAAGGGCCCGAACACCAAAATAATGTCGTTTTTATAGTCAAATGTAGTGTAACTACAGAAGCTGGCTGCCGTGCCGTTAAAAATGCCAAGTCCTCTTTTTCTCCTTACGATAATTATGTACGTACGTTATTTTATTCTGGGAGTTTCATTTAAGCTGTGGGAAAAATGTGATGAAATGAGTCATTTTTCCTTTCTGTGGGGGTGTCGAGAGCTGCCCCGGGCGGGGGGGGGGGGGCACGTTACGGCCTCTGAGGGGGGCGTGTACTCCCGGCTCCTGCCACTCAAGCAGCTTCCCTCTTCTCATTGGCTGAAGCTTGGCCACGGACAACAGCAGGATCTAACGGGTTTTCGTTCATGTGTCCTGGCTGCGACTTGGTCGTTCGGACCCGCGATCCGTGGCGTTCCTGATCTCACACCAGGCCGGGGGCGACTCTCGAATTATTTAAGGCAGGGAGCATAAGAGGAGCCAATCAGCATTCAGCTGGTTTACAAGCCAGGGGTGAATTGGGCCAGCGAGTACCTGTTGCTTCCCTGTTTAGATGGGGGAGGGGGGGGCAGAGAAAGTTGGGAGAAGGTTGTTCCAGGATCGCCGAAACGAAATCGAGAGGCATGGAGCATGGATGTCGTTTACGGGGAGGACGACGTGAAAAGAACCCGCAGTGGTGGAGAGACACAGAAACAGTCACCATAGCATTCAGCCGGGGGGGGGGGGGCGCTAGAAGGTCAGTGCTGCTCGGTCGTACGCGTCAGGGGAAAGACGCAGACGGTGCCGTGTGAATGACATGTACTTAATTATTTTTAACTCCAGTCTCTGTTTGTGTTCCCCGTAGTCAGGTGACTGGCCGGGAGGGTTGGGCACCGCAGAGAAACTGCCAAACCTGAAGTGGGATTCTGTGTCTGTTTTATGTGCATTTTAGGAAGTTAAGGAACCTTTTTTTGGTACGTTTAAAGAGCTCCGGGTTTATTTCGCTCGTTTATGAGGTAAGAAAATTGATACTTTATTGATTCAGATTAAATTCAGATTAAATTCAGATTAATTCAGATTAAAGTTCCGATTCTGGGGTCTTGAGGCTTAGGCTCTTCCCATCATCACATGACCTAAAAACAGAAGAAGAATGGGGTGGGGTGGGGGGGGGGGGTTCTTTCCCCTGCAAAGGCTCATGGGATTTGAAACGGCGAGTGCTGCGGTACCGTATCGTACACGGGGAGACACGGGCCCGCGGTCACACTGAGAGGACACGCTGGTGCTGAAGCAGGAGGCATCTGCGCGTGTGTGTGTGTGTGTGTATGTGTGTGTGTGTGTTTGGGGGTACAGGCTTGCAGAAGCCATACATCACTTCATTATTAATAGCATCGCCTAAATAAAAACGCAAAGCTTGTCACGTTTAATGGATGGCTGCGTGCTCGCCGTGCGTTCGCCAGCCCGAGGGGGGGGGCAGGAGGGGGGGGGGCAGCTGAGGTGCGTTCATGCCCCGCGGCATGAGCTGCGAACTCGACGCCTCCGAATCAGGGCCACGGTGCGCTGAAGGGTGCAACCTGCCCTCTTTTCGCCCAAAATGCGATGTCCCCCCCCCCCCATCCCCTCTGCGGGCTTCCCCCCCCCCCCTCTTACTGGTTTCTGGAACGTGCCAGTGACTGCGCTGGAAATGTCAGGAGTGATTCTTCGCCGGCATATATTATGTTTGGCTTTGGCGTGGAGTGCGGAGGTCACACATGTGCATTTGCTGCAGCGTGGCCGGGTGTCCTACATTGGGGGGGGGTCACCGCAGCCCCCTACAACCCCCCCCCCCCCCAAGTTCCATTTTTCTCAGCCCCAGTAAAATGTCCCCTGACTTCCTGGTGGATCATGCAGCCTGGAGTTTAACGCGGATGTTTTCCTCTCTGCCGCACTGCTCTGGGCGTGAGAACAACCTTTCCTGGATGATTCTGGCGGATAGATTAACCCCCCCCCCCACCCCCGGACCCAAGACTGCCATAACGAGCGCCTCGAATCTGCCTGTGACACAGCGCTTGTCTTTCTGCAGGAAGGACGACACGTTTCGGTTTAACTTTCTAGGAATGGGGAAGTTTAGCATTGTGAGCAGCTATGATCAGAAGGTCACTGGTTCAAGTCCCATGCTTGGTACAGTAGCTACATCTCTGTTGGGCACTTGAACAAATGTAACTTCACGTGATGACGTAAATATCCCGAGCTCGTAACCGGCACGCGGATTGAGGCTAGTTACGACGTCGTCGTGTTCAGTTGTCATCATGTCCCTAGAAAATGGGCCACCATCCCTGGGTCTACTGGTGTTCATCAGCCAGTGATGGATTATCTAAGGAAGTAAACCAGCATTTGTTTACCCGAGACTGGAGGGCACCAGGCCTTCCTCCTCCGTTATGTTTGGCTCTGCAAACAGAATTAACATCTAAAGCTCCGGTCCTGGAGAGCTACTATCCATGGTTCTCTATCCAAGCCAGTGAATTCAGCTTAGGGTCCTCGGGGGGGGGTTAGCATTCTCCTGAGGGCAAGGGGACAATCTGAAAAGTTTGTCCCCGGACGGTTGGGCTGTGAAGATGAAGGGGTCTTCCAGAAGGACCTCAGGCTTCATTTCCTGGGCTGTAGGCCCCTGGTTCATTGCTTAGCTGGGAGTTTTTTGGCCCTGAGCTACAGGAAGTTAGACCTTTCTACTCAGGCACGGTGGAGACGTCCTAAAATGGGAGGAAGTAGACAGGCAACCACTGATGCATATATCCCAGAACATTCCTCTTCACCCCCCGCCCCATTTCAGCCCGGGTGGTTGTTTGTTTACTCGTTTTTTGTCGGGGCAGGAAGTATTTATAGAGGTTTCTGCTGGGGGAGCGACAGAGGAAGGGTTTGCCTCAGCGTCGCTCCTCTCTCGATCGCACAATAAGCGACGAGGATGGCCGGCGATTGTGCATGTGGAAGGCGCCGCGGCTCGCGAAGGGCGGGCCGGCCAGGCAGCACAGGAGTGCGGTGGGGCGGCGGTGATGTAATCCATGTTGTGGTGTCGGGTGGGATGGGGAGCCACGGACTGCGGGGTGACTCACCGGGCAAGGGGACGATCTTCAGTCCGGAACATCATCCGTATGTCACTGAGCGGGATGCAGCAGTTCCACCAGCATCAAGGCGGCAGGATATGAGGCCTGGGCTGCTCTGGAATCATGGGATGCCCATGTGACAACTTCCTTTGAATGGATGAATCTTTATTTCTCATTTGTATGAGGACAGGTACACTGGAACGTGTTAGTTTCTGCACATGCCACCTTGCACGCATTTTTAACACACACGTACGGAGGTGAGGTCTGAGTGCAGAGTCAGTCGTTGATCAAGCCTCCATAGAGCATTTCGGTTGGGGTTGAGAGCCTTGCTGAAGGGGCCAACAGAGATGTGGCCGTTGTACAAGTGACTTTCCAATCAGAGGACATAACCAACCGAGCCAATTAATATATGCCTCTAACTCGAAGCTAGAGTATGAATTAAGATCTGAAGGTTGTGTGTCTTCCTCGCAAGGGCAACCGGGGGAGCTGTTAGGGGCAGAGGTTGGCCTTCTTGTGTTTGCCCCGGTTGGTTCTGTTGGGCCCTTCTGGTCCTGCATGGTTGTCCCCACCGGTCGATCCAGGGACGGTGGCTCGTGGTCCAGAGACATGATGAGAACGAAACACGACAACGCCGTAACTTTTCACCTTGCCTCATTCCGCATCCCGGTTACGAACTCGGGGATTTACGCGTGGCTACGCGAGGCTCCATTCGTTTAAAAAAAAAATAACACGGCACGTTGAGCGGTGATTTATACCGCGGCTTGGGAGCGATGACGTCCCGGCGCGTGCCGCGGAGCGACTGCTGGCAGAAATGTGCGGCCCGTGTCCTCCTCGCCGTTTGTTTGCATTAAGGACGGTTTGGAGATGGTTTCTGTGTGAAGCATCTCCTGGGGGAATTTTTGCACGGAGTGTGACGATAGCTTGACCCCCCACCACCACACACACACACACACACGCACAACGACGCTAGACTCGCGCCACCCCCTACCCAAACTGCTATTAGACAAAGAAAGAAGCTTCTGGCTGTTCTCCTTCCCCTATTTGGAGGATAACTGTGACACAGTTTAAACAAAAAAACCCATTGAGATATTTTATAGATCCATGCAGGAACCTATGCAAACACACATTGAAGATTCCGATTTAGATATCATAAGCTATTGTAAAAAGAGAGGGATTCCCGGTGATTTCCTTGGATTTCCGAGGCCTCACACCGTTTTCAATGCTATGTCGCTCTGGTTGCTTCAGCTGGAACGTTTGAAGTTTATCGTAATTTGGCCGCAGTTCTTTTTTCCCAATTATCAGAAATTGTTCTTGCCTTTTAATTGTATGCATTGTACTTATTACAATTCAGCTGTTACGGTGACCCAGTTTACTGCCCCGTATTCAGTCCATCCTCACGCTTTGGCGTGAGCCGTGGACGCCGTTATTACGCCGTTATTACGCCGTGCTGTGACCGTCTCCCGTCTCCACGCGGCACCGAGCTTGATCCAGACGCCAACAACTCCGGTTGTGTGGCCGAGCTCGACTCCTGATTCTCGATTCCTGTATGGCGGCGAGGGACCTAGATCGATAACAGAAAGCATGGCCGTCGAGAGGATCGCCACTTCGTCTCTCGATCGCCGCGGGATTAATGTACGACGGCCACCTGTTTTTCTTCTATTTCATTCCCCTCCCCCGCATCTACTAAGCGGCGGTCCCACCTTAGGTAACCCCCCCCCCCCGTGTATGAGGATAAGAGAGGTGCCGGGGGCGGGGGCGGGTGGGGAGGGGGGGGGCGGCAGGCTGCTGTTTTATAATTCAGTCAAATAAAGCACTCCTCCTGTCAGCTGTCAGGCCAGGAGCTTAGCAGAGGTCAGAGGTCGCGGCGCTGGCTTTCATGAGAGCGCTAATCGATTAGCCGTCAAGGCACCACCGGGCCGCTCAAGTGGGAAGAGCGATGGAGGGCCACCTGGGTCCCATTTCTGTAATTGCTCAACGGCACCAAGCGGCGAGGGAGGGAGGGAGGAATGGGGGCAAGCAGCCATAATGAAAACACGGGGAAATTATGAATATGGAGACGTGTGGTTTCGGCAGTTATTGGGTGGCGGTGCGAGGCGGCGAGGCAGCGAGGCTGCGAGGCAGCGGCTGGCCACTTAGCATCATGTGCGGTGCACCTACTTAGCTGGTAATAATCAAGGCCAACGGCCATGATTCCAGAATGAATGAGAGCTCTTCATCTCCGTGACTCCTCTCCCTCCCCCAGCCCGCCCCTTTTTGAATGATTTCAATCCCATCTTAATATAATGTGTATGTTGAACTGAAGCCGAGGCAGAATTATTCTGTATATGTCACCTTCCTGTAGATGCGCTGTCAGGGATCCGCGCCTGATACATGTTTTGCATTGATTCCGGCTTGGAATCGTTTAATCTCGTTTTAGTCGGCTGTGGGCCGCGCAAAGCACAATTTCCTGTGCTCTGCATTCGCTCAAAGAACGCAGCAATGGAACTGTTAGAATCAGAATGGAGTTCTAATGGAATTTTGAATTGTTATTCGGAATTCTAATGCACTTAAAGAATGAAACAATAAAACTGTTAGAATCAGAATGGAATTCTGGTCGGGTTCTAATTTTAATGGAATTCCGATGGAATTTTGTTTTTGAGGGAATCGCTATTTTAAATTCTAACGTGGTGTCAAGTTAAAGAATGAAACTACTCTTTGGAATTCTGCTGAAATTCTAATCCTAATGGAATTCGAATTCGGAAGGAGTTGGTTATTCTAAATTGTAATGCACAGAGTAACTTTGCTGGAGGACAAAACAGCGATTCTCCCCCCTGGCCGACAAAGCGGTAATTTGTAGCTGGAGGCGTGCGGCAGCGCTGTCAGTATGTGCGACCGTCCCTGGCAGCTGACGCGTACCGTGTTTACAGTGTTAATTTTATGTTGTTACAGTGTTAATTAGCTTATCTTCATCCCGCGATGTTGGCACTGCCAGTGGATCCTGCTGGCGCTGGTGAGCGCGGGTGGGGGAGCAGAAACTTATTGAAAGTGCATTAATGCAGAACCGGAGCTGCTCTGTTTATGGTTTGTTTGCTTTGTAGTCAGGACGAGGGGTCGAAGGTCACCGCCAGCTGGGCCCTGCGGATTCTGCAATGGAAAGAGGAGAGGGGAGGGACGCGAAAACGCCAGGCTTTCCTTCTCAAGCTTTGTCCTGAATTTTCGTCGGAAGTCCTGGTCCCTACTCGGGAACGTTCGGGCAGAGATCTCCAAAACGCCACTCGAGATTCAGCTCTCGCGCCGCAACAAATGCGATCGAAAGGCTGCCGATCTGCATTTCCTGCAGGAATGCAGAAGTAAACCCAACGGGAGTGCTTACCTTCGGTGAACTCGGGGTGTTGCGGTGAACTTTTATATTGCGCCAGAGTCCATAACAATGTCCTGTCCGCCATTTTTTTTTACACTGTACAGTGCCTTGCTGTTCATTACAGTATGTTCTAAAGGCCAGTGTGGGCAGGCAGCGCAGCTAAAAACAGACGAGCCGAACGGTGCGGTTAACATCGTAGATCATTCCAAAGGCTGCCAGTCGCTAGTGGCCAAGAATCTAGTGGCATCAATTTATGTGTTAATGGTTCAGGACTGGGAGTGTAAACTGCTGGGGTGTTATGGTGGGGGTGGGGGGGGGGAGTAGGGGGTGGGGGCTCGTGTACGTTATTCGTGTCCATCTGTCATTACAGCCGATGAAAGACAAGTGTGTTTCGGAGAAGCAGACATTGATCTGGAATGCCAGCCTTTCAGAGAGCTGCTGTAATGTGAGACCGGCTGGGGAGGGGGGGCGGGTGGGTGTGAGATGAGCCCCCGGGGGGAGTGTGTGTGTGTGTGTGTGAGAGAGAGAGAGAGAGAGAGCAGGGTGGCTGGGGAGGAGGTTAATGAGAGGAAGAGGCTGTTACAGCAACACGGTAAATCAGTCCGAGAGCACAGACTGGGAGCCCCCCACTCTGAAAAAGCCGCGAATCATTACTGATATCATCGGCCCCGATTCACTCGCTGGCGGCCAAGACAGAAACAGGGTGGATTAATCCCGCGCACAGCGCCGCTGCCGAGGTTTCCGAAACACCGCCGCGAGATTACAAATGCCTTCCCGCACCCCCGTCCACCCTGGCCGCATCCGTCACCCCCCCACCATGCAGGGATGTGATATATGACCCCGAGTGGCCGGGCGCTCCAGGGGTGGATAAATCCCGATGCCCGGGAGCGCTGAGTGGGATCTCTCTGTCTCCGGTCGGGTCGGGCGTGGAAGGAGTGTGTCGAAATTCAGGCCCACAGGCTGTGCCGTGTCCCTGTTTGCGAGTCGCCCCCCCCCCCCCCCCCCCGTTTGCCATTGATCCGCTGGACGTCTGACATAATTCAGAGGGGATTTGCAGTGCCCTCCTGCCGGGCGCAGTCCTGAGTTAGGAATGCGGAGGACGAGAAGATGAGATGATCATTTGTGAAGTGAGTGCCAGGTCGGTACAGTCACTGCCTTAATGAGGCTTTGGATGGATGGATGGATGGATGGATGTATGGATGGATGAACCCCCGGATACATGGATAGATAGATGGATAGGTGAGGGCTGGGGCTTGCTGGCAGTGATGGTGGTCTGCGGGGGCCGAATGAGGGGGGGGCCCCGGATATACTGGTGCTCTTAGGGGTGTCAGGCTACCTCAGACTTACGAGCCCATTAGCGGAGCATTTCCGTCAGGGGCGTCACGCAGCCAATCACGGAAGAGGCCCCGCCCATCCCATGCCACTTTACGAGGGTCATTATGGCTCATCGCCCCCGCCCTCTCTCTCGCCGCCGCGGCCCCGCCCCGCTCGTTCTCCCGAGACAAACGCGTGTGTGGGGGGGGGGGGGGGGGGGGCGGGCGTGGTCAATAAACTCAGCCGTGGAGAGTTTTTTACGGGACGCCGGGTTAGCACCGTAACGGCGGGGCGTTCCGTGTGCTTTTGCCATGAAATATCGCTTCTCGTAATTTATTCAGTCTTTTTAGCCGGGTCTTTATCCCCTTAATTAATGTACCGGAACAGGACGCTCAGCCTCGCAGGTGTCCTCAGTGTTCTGATCACATTCTTACCTTTAAGTATATTTGATTATAGAAGAAACAGCGAGAAACTAAGATATAACCCGAAGAGAGATTGATTTTATTGCCTTTGTATTTATTTATTTAGAGACGTGTCCCAAGTTACAAGCTTTAAGGTGTATTTGTCACAGATGCAAACCTACGCTGTGTCTCCACACAGAGAAGCACCTGTACGCCTGTTTCTAGGACTGTGCTCAAAAGGAAATGTGTAAGAGAAACTAAATAATATAAAAAAGATGAGAAAACATAAGATTAAGAAAATAAAAAATAGCCCAGAGTAGAAACTCCAGCGTAAAAGGGGAGCCATCTTGGGTCTGGAACCAGCAACCCTTCCGGTTATACAGTATGTAAACGTATCCCGCCACCCGGCCTCTCGCACTCAGGCAGGGCGGCTGATTTATCCGGAGCGACGTAATAAATTCATGGAATGTAATGAGGCCGCCTCACCACCATGATGCATACCCTTCCCCCCCGACACAGGGGGGGGGGGGTAACGGGCTTCAGGACTGCCCCCGATCCTCAGAAGACATTCTCACTCGGCATGGGAGAGGGACGCGCACCAGCACCAGAGTGAGCAACAGTCTGTTTTCGCACATCGCTGATTTGTTTGGACGTCCTGCCCGCGGATCTCGCTCTAAGTGCTCCGCTGGAAATGATGTAGTCAAATCATTGCCACCACAAACAGAAACAACCCCCCCCCCCCATGCGTTACACGCCCGGCCTGTAATTTAACAGTCTGACAGTACGGGGGCAACGGAGAATCCGTCGCATTTGGAAACAGCCGCGCAGTCTGGTTCGTCTCCTAAAAGCAGCGGCCGCGCTGCAATTACCGAGACGCTTGTTTGTGTACGCGATTAAAAATAACCCGGCGCTGATGTCGGCGGCGTGAAGAAGCTCTTCACTGGCCGGGGGCTTCAAAGGCGGGGGCCTATAAATAAACCCGCAGCAAAGCGGGCGTGCGAGGAAACGTTGGGAGGCAAGCTATCCGGCCGCTATCCGGATGGAGATGATATCGGGATCCTGACTGTACACTGGGCCATGTGCTTTAACTGGGGGCGGGGGGGGGGGGGCACTTCTGCGCCTGTGAGCAGAAGGTCATTGGTTCAAATCACATCCTCACCAGAGTAGCTATTTTCTCCGGGAGCCTGAGAGAGGTCTTTAAACTCCCCGAAATGCATCATGGATGCTGTACCTATTCTCAAATTTTATTAACGGCAAATAAAGCATAATTTCAAATAAGAATATGTTAGGGGGGGGGAGGGTCAGTCAGGGTCTCCTAAGTGTGGTGGGGGGGGGTATCGGGGGCCACAAAGGCCCCGTTTAGCGCACACATCCCACAAGCAGCCGCTTTGTGACATTTGCACATTTTGGCATTAATAAAAGCCACGTTTTTTCTTTTGCCGAAATTAAAGAATAAAAATGACAGGAACTGAGGGCTCTTTATTACTGCAGCCTGTGGAGGGTGTTTAATATTGTTTCCCGGAAAATCTCCGCGGTGGTTTTCTGCGGCGCACTGCAAACGGCGGCGGGGGGGCATTGCCGATACCAGCGTTTTCAGCACCCTGTCTTTTAAGAGCAAATACATTATGGAGAGATTTACTGCTTCCCTAGGTCCTCGCAGACAGGAAAGCAGGCTCTTCCCCCCCCCCCCCCCCCCCCCCGTTACTCCTTACAGGGTGATTTAGCCATTTAACACCACACTGCAGATCGGTATAATATTACCAGACCGCTCAACTATGTGTGAATCTGTATCGTTTCATTCCTCAGCTGCACGGTAGGCAGAGATTGGGGGGTGGGCGTTTGGTCACAAATGCTTGAAATCTGAACCCCGCCCCCCCCCAACCGACCTCCCCCTCACTTATCTGCAGTTGTGTTCGGTAGGGATCGGGGGGGGTCGGGTCAATTGTCCTGTGGCGAAATATCAAAAGTGCAGCGGGGGCCGGGGTGGGGGTTGAGGGGGGGGGGAAGGGGGGGGGGTGCAAAAAAGCAGTCCCAAGTGGCCCTGGGTGGGTAGAGGTGAGAGGCGGCCCCCCGAGGCTGTCACCCGCGACTCCCCGGCATTCTGATGACTTCCTGCTGGAGGAGAAGCAGTAGGCAGGCCGTAGGTGGTGAGCTTCCCACAGGAAGCCGGCGGCCGTCAGCCTGTGGGGGGGGGGGGGGCATTGCATTTCGCACCCCGCGTGCGTCTCAAATTCGGCCAGCTTTCACGCTGCGTTTTCCGTGCTGCTACAATTGTTACAATAAAAAGCTGTAAAGGAATATCTTATTTACAGAACGTTCCGAGCAGGACGGCAACGACGACTCCTGCTTCTGCTTCTGATCCTTTTCTTTTTCCTGCTTTGTTTTGATTGGCTCTGTCAGCCGTGGTGGCGCCCTCTTCAGGTCCGTGCTGAGCTGCGCACGGGACATTTTTATCTTTCATCTTATTGTCTAACAACCTATTGGCCGGCTAAGGCCACACCCCGAGTGAGACATTGCGACAAGCGTAGCAGGAAGCTATGAGAATTAGCATAATTTGGTTCAAACACTTTAGCTAAATATTTGTTAAGCCCTTAAGGGCAACAGTGTTATAAGAGTGCTGTATAAAAATCAGCAGAACTGAATAGAATATAATTGAATCAGACTGAAGCTGAACATACATAAATGCTTAATAAGTCACATTTTCATATTTAAAAGCATACGCCTCTTGACATGTCAGTCTTGCAAACAATTATGGAAAAATGCTAATTTGATTTCTTGCCGTTTGGGTAACTGCTGAGCGTAGGAACATTCCGGAAGGCGGGCCTCGCTAGCCGGACCCACATGTGACTCCTTTACCAGGTAGCGGGATCAAAGGAGCACTTCAATGAAACAACAACAGAAATGACATGAAAAACACCATAATTCACACGTCTCCGTGGCCGTGGGGCTGGCCGCGCGCGCCGCTGGGGGACATCTGGAGCGCCGCTTTCCGCAGGAACTCATCCATCACGCCAGTCGTCGAGGATGCAGCTTTCTGCCGCGGTTTGCCTGGATCTCCGCTCCCCAGTGGCACTTGCTGGGCCTCCAGCAGCTCCGCTCTTCCTGCTTTCTGTGGGGAGGGCAGCGACTCCACAAACACGGCACCGGGAGTCCCCCTGGGAAACTGGGGGAGAGGTGCATTGTGGGTAGCTAGATGGTACCAAGGGGAGAGGTGCATTGTGGGTAGCTAGATGGTACCAAGGGGAGAGGTGCATTGTGGGTAGCTAGATGGTATCCAAAGTGAAATACATTTGAGAAAATATGGTCAGTCATTCCCTGGAGCAACTGGGTGTTATGGGCATTGCCCAAGGATCCAGCATTGAAATCACTTCTGCCAACCCTGGGATTCAAACCAGCAACCTTCTGATCAGTGGTACAGCTTCCTAACCCACGAAGCCACACACCACGTCTAGCTGGCTGCGAGTCTCCGTTTGGGAGGCGTGAGTGACAGATCAGAGGCCGGGCTGGGGAAGCAGCCGAGGAACGTTGCTCTGGTACTTTTCTAGAAAGACGCGTAGGACTGCTGACAGACACGGAGAGGGTGAGAGGGGGAAAAAAAACAAAAAAACAACAGAAAGTGGATCGAATGCATAAAAAAACTGACTGCAGGAGCATTACTCATTTTTAAGAGAGAGAGAAGAGCAAAACACGCTTAGCGCTTAGCTTTCCCCGCGCGGGTCCCTGACGCCGCCGCCCCCCCAGAGCCCGGGTCGATGTGCCCAGCTGCGGACGCCTGGGTGTGGAGGCTCTCTTTGTTTCTTTATATAATTTGTCCCGGAAAAGGCCGACAATTGGCCTGCTGTAATGAAGGGTGTTATCCAGCTTGGGATGACAATACTAGGAAGGCATGTGCTGTGTACTGCTCTGGGGGGGGGGGGGGGGCGCAGGGGTGGGGGGGTTGCTGTTTCCCCCAAACCTGCAATTGGTCTTCAGTTCAAGGGGAGGGGGGACAGAGAGGTCTGTGAGCTAATTTGAGAGCGCACCAGCGCTGTGCTGTGACTCCCATGCTGTGACTCCCATGCTGTGACTCCCACGTCGTGACTCTGGCACTATGACCTGGCCTGCCGAGCTCGTCTCGGGGTGTGCATGCCGTCGACCTGCAGCGGAGTACTCGCAGGCACGCAGGGGTCCTGCAGGTTTTACTGCTCAACGTGCGGGAAAGGATTTGCGTGGGAGTGTCTCTCTCAAGCTTATTTGTCCTGTGGTGTGTTAAGTAGCGTGTTAAGTGGCCTCGTTCTACTAGATACAACAAGCATCACGGACCATGATTCCTCCAGATCATAACAGTGTAAGGTGTTCTCTGCATCCTATAAAGGGTCACTCAGCGGACTATAAACCCACAAGTTTCCCCACGCTCCTGTCATAAGTGTTTAAATCCTAAAAATGAAACCTAAAGAATTGGGTAAATTTCCTGGGATGACCCACATAAGGAGCAGCACAGATATGAAGGAGACAGCCGCTTGTGTGAGTTCCCCTGAACGTAAGGCAGGGGTGCGAATGGGAAAGACCCCCAGCCTGATAGGTTTTCCAGACTCGAACGAGGAAGATCGTAGAGAGAATTGTTGCTTTAAGAAACCTGGATCGCTGCAAGATTAATGAAAGAGTGGTGATTTGACCCCGGTCAACAGGACTAAATAAACACATATCAGTTTCGTACAATTATACAGTACGTGTCTGAAATTATTCACACTTGGTAGGAAAACATGGCCCTGGGTGGTTCTGGGTAGGCAGAGGGAGCAGCGTATCGCCGTCAGAGACGCTCGAGTCTGTGCAGCTATTATTTGGTTTTCTGACGGCCGAAGGAAAGCGGCGCAGTCGTGGAGGCCAGACGTGTCTCTCCCTGAATGGCCTTTCACTTCCTCTGACACTCTCCCCGCTTTTTTTGCCATGAATGTGAGCTTTCTGTGGGCCGGCCGTGGCTTAGGTGTTGATGTGAGTGTGGAGTCCTGGTCCAACTGAGCGGAGTGCAGTCAACCCCCCCCCCCCCCCCCCGTCCCCAGCTGAGCTCCTTCTCCTCCCGAACTCATGGGGGTGTTTCTCCGTGTAAATCGCCTGCCCCCTGGGCCCAGCTCTCCCAGACTCTGCAGTTAATAAGAGATTATTTTATGCTTTTTAAAGGAGGGGGGGGGGAGAAAATGTTACCACATGCCGGCTTTTTACGGTTAACTTTATGTCGAGAATTAGAAAAACATTTCCCAGCGGAATGCAGATTGGAACCCGATGCCGGTGCGGCCTGCTAGCATCCAGCCCCTGGCAGGTCCGTCCTCATAGGTCAATCCACGGGCTCCACTTTCCTCGCCCAACCGCACGACAGACCGGCGAGCGGCACGACCAATCACTGCACATCTGCCAGAAAGAAAAAAAAGCTGCAGGTGTTATGAAGCTGCAGGGCTCTGATTGGTGGACGTCTTCTGAAGGCGGGAGGACGAGGCCGTCGATTGGAGACTCGCCTGCAGGAGGACGCTACCGTCTTGTGAAGGAATATGCCGAACCTCAAGCCTTAATGGGAGTCCGTTGGAGGGGTGGGGGGTGTAGCAGAAAGGATGAGGGGACCCCGGCCTGTGTCTCTCGCTTTCTCCTCTCCGTCCGCAGTTCTTTCCCCACTAAAGCAGGGGAGGGTCATGAACTGAGAGGTAGTCCGGTTATTAATGCGAAACATAAGGGGCGGGCATAAACCCAAATAGCAGCTGGATCGGGGGCAATTCTCACTTAGGCTCTACACCTAAACCCCGTGGGGGGAAAGTGCTTTTTTATTGACTACCTGGAGTTAGAAATATCGTACCATTTTACAGCTTGTTAGGGTTTTACAGGGAAGGTGAGCGCTGTGTTTTTACTGGGTTAATTTGGCAAGAAGGTTTCCTTGCTGTATTAGCACAATTTTCCCTTCGTCCACATGTTTGCCTGGTGGTGGTGGGGGGGGGTTGTTGGATTTGTTGCGGGGGGGGGGGGGGGGGTGGGTCTTCCGCGCAGCGTGCTAAGTCAAAGGTTTTTCCGTTTCTTTCTGCTGAACCGGGGGACGCGGGTACGCAGCGCTGGAGTAGGCGAGGGGAGGAGGGACGAAAGATGGAAAGAACGAGGGAACGAAAGAGGGGCTCTGTCGGCTGTTTTTTTTTTTTTTTTTAAAAAGCAGAACAAACAGGGAACGATCATCTTGCTTATATTATGGGACAAAAAAAAAATCAAACCCCCAAAAGTTCAGCCTTTGAATGCACATGTGACCGTCTTGAAGACAAAACAACAATGGTTTTATTTACTGGGTTGTTTTACGCTGACTGGTATGAATAACTGGTCTTTCTGTGTGTCCCTCCTTGCCGGCCCCCCCGCGCCCCTCCCGCCCCCCCCCCCCCGCCTCTGCTAATGGCGCACAGCTAAATCGCAGATCCAAATTGTTTGTTTTGTTGGTTTCACAGACATAGTTTTCAGATGACAAACATGTCACGCTTTCGCCATCTGTGATCTTCCCTTCGGCCCCATTCTTTTTCTTAACAGAACATCAACTTTCTCAGCAACAAAGGCTTTTTTTTTCTTGGTTTGTTTTTCTTTTTGCTCCCTTCTTTTCCCATGGTTTGGATTTCTGTGTTGAACGCGTTCGACGTGGGAAGGCAGGGCAGGTCCGAGCGCCGGCCTCCTGCTTGCCAGGGACTTGTTGTTAGCGGTGCCTGATGCTAATTAGCTAGCGCGTTCCGTCAGTGTGCGGCACAGCGGTTGAGTGGGCGGGGCCGCGGCCGCACGCTGTCGGGGTTGCAGGTTCGACTGGAATGCGGCAAGTGTGACAGGTTTTGCCGTGTTTTGTGTGAGAGCCCTTGGGGACTGCACTGGATTCCTTCCACAGGCATTTGGGGTGGACTGTTGTATCTGAGTTGTGCTTACTGTGTGTATGTGTGTGTGTGTGTGTGTGTGTGTGTGTGTGTGTGTGCGTGTGTGTGTGCGTGTGTGTTCTCTGTGGTCGTCTGGCATCCTGTCCAGGGTGTGTCCTGCACTTTCTGGGAAAGGCCCACTGTAGCCCTGGGTTAGACAAGCATTAATGGCAGATTTTCCAAACAAATTTACGTTCTGCATGGATGGATGGTTGGTTGGATGGATGGATTCAGCTCTGAAGGATAAGACCCAAGCCCGAATTCCCAGAATCTTTAGCCCTAACAGCCTGGTCGAGATCCGGATCATGACCCGCCCTGTATGTCATGCTTGTTCTTCAGGAAATAGGGCGGGGGGGGGGGATTCATCATTGAGAGACGCTGCTGAGGGGTTGCCATGGCAACTGCCAGCCCCGCCCACTTCAGGGACCGAGACCTCCCTCACCCTGATTGCTGAGGCAACCCCAGATTACCTTATCAGTATTCACAGCAAAATAAAACATATAAAAGTCTCAAAGTCTCAAAAGTGGTAAGGGGGTGAGATGGTTTAAAAAGCGATTAGTGTGGACTGGGAACTAACTGATCCGGCATTTAGGGGGGGGGGGGGTGATGCGGGGACGATTTGTGACTATGTCACGGCTTGGAAAAAGAACAACTTCTAGCCGCCGTTTTTATTAGCACCCCGGTTTACAGCAAGCTCGTAACGGAGTGTGTGACGCTGCATTTTAATACACGATTACGAGCCCCCCCTTTTTTTAAGAGCGCGAGAGCAGCGTTATCGTGCCGCGCGATGCTCGCTCCCGGGTCGCATCCCGAGAAAGAGACGCTAAGGCGGGAGGGGGGTTGGCCCCATGTGGATAATACAGCGTGTATAATATAGCGTGCATACTGCGATTCACCGCAAAATGCAGCGTGAAGGCGTACAGTGGATTTTTTTGTGCTATATTTTGCCTATACGCCAGTTAAGGATAGAATGATGTCGGCAGTTCTGTATTACCCGGCTGGATTAGGCCGACAGATGGGAATGTGTCTTTCCGTGTGTCCGTGTTTACTTCCCGCTGTGAAGCCTGTTCCCTAAGGCTGCAGCACTTAATGGCACGCAGTCAATCACTCCAATTTGTGCAGCAGGCGTCGGTCTCGAAGGGGCGTGTACGTATGCGCGCAAATCGATGGAATAAAACCAGAATGCAGCCATATTAACTAACTGGCTTCCAGTGTCATCGCCTGGGCAAATCACAGTCGCTCTCTCTCGTCTCTTAATATGCGCAGGCCTGCACCGGCAAGCTTTTGTCGTGCATTCCCGCGGCGCCGCGGCTTAATTAGTTTAGCCCTGCGGCTGGCCGGGGGCCCCTCCCCAACCGATCGATAGCACTCCGGAGTGCTTGGGAGTGCTCACTTCGGAAACGGATAGAATGACTCGGGGAAGATGCTCTGACCTCGGTGACCTGAGAAATCTGTCATCTTCTTACTTTAATATCTCTTATTAGATAAAAGGGACAGGGAACAATTTTTTTACTCGATATCGCAGCCTTTGACAGTAACCACTATGATCTTATTGCATTTTGTCAAATGTGTAGCAGAGGGTGTTGATACCTTAAATAGGTCTTAATGCACTTACTACTTACCTTTAATTTTGCCGTGATTTTGTTCTCCGCTCATTACGTCTTTCGTTTTTCCCCTTTCTTTTTTCTTGTCTTGATTGCACGGCAGAAAAGCCCCCAGCAGATCCCGAAGGCAACCTGAAACGACATTTAATTTCGTGAATAAACATTTTTCTGCAATAAGGCTGGATTAGCTCTTGTGCGAGAACGCGGATACCGAGCAGATTTAATAGTGTATGCAGATTAATAGCATTTAATAGGGAAGCGTCACTTCGCATTTTTCTTCGCTGCTGTTAGTATATGAAATGTTTCGATTACTCATATTTTATTCCCACAACAGACTGGAAGAGTCATGTGTAGATTGGGCAGTGATTAGGAGTTTTACGCTTCCCAATGCTGCACAAGTCTTCGGATATATGTGATTTATTTATTTTTTTACTAATATATGGCAAGACTTTTCCATATATCGGCCATTTTACTTGTCTTCCGACAAACATAATCTTTTCTGTGCGTGTTCTGACACTTCTGTTGGCAGCTCCCAATTTTTTCACATTTCCTGAATCTTGGTTATCTTCTGTTTCCTGTTTCCTTCACAGTGACCGATAACCTAAATGAAGACTTTAATTTGAGCCCTGTACTTAAATTCAGAGATAAAAGATACTTTCTGGGTTGATCTCATATGTGGCAATATACTATAGGCGAAATCGACGTTGTTTTAGCAGTGCGACGTTGTACGAGTCCTAATTAGCGCACTGATCACTGTTTAGATGCACCGCCTGTGCAGGGTCCTCGAGGCAAACTTTATTCCGTTTGTTCTGATCCCACCCGCTGTCCACCATTGGCTCACATAAATGTGCCGCTGCGGGATTGGTCAGTATTACATAATTATGCAGTTACCAGCATGCTTTGCTCCGCACTTTAAATATTATAAATTAATAGGTTTCCGATAGCTGTGGGTGGGCTTGGGAAGGGGTGGGGGGTGTCTCGGTGTAATGGTAATGCACCAGCTTGCAGCTCTGTACGAAGGCAATGCTTCCCTTTAACCCAGGATGGCAATGAATGCCGCATGTGAGATAAAAACACAAAACATGCATGCAGAATGCGTGCAGAGTCTGCATGTTTTCTCTAGCTGCATTAGAGTGGCTTCTCTCTGGGGGAGTCTCTGGATTCCTTCAATGCTCGATTTCTGGGGGATCAGAGACACTTGCAGTCTTGCAGCCTCTGTGCCTGTGTGCGTGTCAGGCCCCGCATATCCACAGGCCTGAATGCTCAGTGACGATGCAAAGATGACGATGCATGGACTTTTCACTCCTAAAGACGATATTCTTCAAGTTAAGCAACAGCAATAAGTCAAACTCAAAGCTTATTGAATCTTGCTTATTATATTTCATGATCAAAATCAAATTTCAATCCACCCATTTTCTATACCTGCTTAATAATTTCCAAGTGTCATATTTATCTAGACTATCAAACCTTCCCAGAAGGGGGAAATAAACTATAATTTGCATATAGACTACAGAAATCTCCCTTTTCTATACCCGCCTTGTAAGAACTCTAAGGAGGTGTATGAATGGTGTACGCAAACATGGAGAACAGGAAGTGATGTCAGCAGTCTGTTGGGGGGGGGCTGAAAGATGGAAGGTCTATGCGGGGGCGTTTGTGCTGTGTGTTCCTGTGTACCTGCTGGGAGACAGTGGAGGGAGCTGGTTTCCATACCACGTGTCTCGTGATCGGTGACCAGGCTGCACAAGACATGGCGTAAAACATACATGGGACTAAAACCCAAAGCCTTTATTGCCCCTGAACATGTAAAATTGCCGTTAAGGTCACTGTTGGGGCTTTTTGGGTTGGTCCCACTCCAATTGACTTGGCTTTTTTTCCGAAACAGACAGGTCTGGTGACCGTCCCAGCGTGCGGTGACGCGGTCTGGAACAAACAGACCGGCGTTCAGGGCACAGAGGAAGTGAGGCGTGGGGGATGAAGAGGGTTGTTTACGTAAAACGAGCGCCAATAATCATTAGGTAGACACCGCGGAGTGTTTGTGAATGCGCGGCGGCCGTGTGGGAGGGTGGAAGGAAATCCCTGACATTGTTGAACAGGCGAATGCACACGGGCCACTTCAGGGCCCTCGAGGTCTGAGAACAATGCAGGAAACATCTCAGCAGCATTGAACGCGTGTGAGAAAACAGCCACTCCTCTCGGACAATGGCACACCCTCCGGGAATGCCGTGACTGAGCGCAGCGAGCCAATGAAGACCTGAATCTCCACTGCTTTTGAAAAAATAATTTAATTAAGAACCTTGGAAGCTGTAAAATGCTGGCTAATGAGACATGGAGTCCCATTAAAGGGTCTCTCAGACCTGGCACTTATTCCCCGATTCTGTCAGGGTCTTTTGAAGAGGGCTTAAGAGAGACTAAATAAGAGGGAAACTGATGCAGGAGGAGTTTCCTAGGAGAGGCTCGTCTCCCGGGAGACGATGGGCGGAGCTCTGTGAAGCTTCCATGGTTGCCGTGCAACAGCTCCCCGCCCCGGACAATGACATCAGTTACTTGGGCTTGTCCACCAGTTCAGCTTATTGACTCTCCCCCTCACACCTCCAGGGCAGCCTGAAGTAAAGGCCAGGAGTTCATGTGCGCATGCAGGCTTTGGCCTTAAACACCCCCCCACCCACCCACTCCCAGGGTCTGCCCCGTTCACCTTCCAAACATCTGCAGAGAGTCACATGGTTCCCCTTAAAGGGAATTAGCTGAAATTAAAGGGAATGGCTTTTTTTATTTTCCCTAATTAATAGAAATGAAATTCGTTGTAGACATTACAGCTTTCCCTCCCCATTTATTTTTTGTTTCTGTTTTTCTAACGATTAGTTTAACGATAACATGATTTTTTTTTTTATAGCCAACCGACAGATACGTCAGCTGGAGACATTGCCCTCAGCAGTGGGATCTGGACAATATTTCTTGGGTCTCTTTAAATTAAAAACACTGTGAGCCGCGACCCACGATGCACAGGGAGAGAGGGCGTCCATGGGGGCGGGCCTGCCGTACAATGCTGGCAGTGTTGGCATCGCGAGTCCGGTGACGGTCTGACAGGTCTCTATTGATTTTCCCGTCCCACCCCCCACCCCCCAGGAGCCCTCATCAGTCGCTAGCCTGCAGCCTCCTTGCAGCTGAGCGTCGAGGTCAGGGTGAGGCTAGGCTCTCTCAGGCCGCGAACACGTGACGGGGCGCTGACAGCAAATCAATCGCGTCATAAACATGAGGCATCAGACGGCCCCCCCTCTCTCGCTAGCCCCCCACTGCCAGACCCATCCCATGTGCAGCCAGCTGCCCCTTTCTCTGCCTCCCCTGTCCAGTCGACCATCTCGGACTCCTCTGCAGAGCTGACACGTGTCAGAACCGGCTGCCATTCATACTTTAGAGATCCACGCGCTGTAGGATTTCGCTCCTCTTCAAAACAGCCTGTTCACGGCTGGGGTGTCACTGCAGTGGGAGTTTACACGGCTCAGGGTGTAAGCAGTGCTTAATGTGTATGTGTCTGTCTGTATACATCCCCCGCTGTTTGACAGCTCACATTTCCCTCCCTTTCTCCCACTCCGACGGCTTGAAGTGGGAACACTGGTTTATATTCTCGTATACCAGCACGCTTGGACTGCACGTTTGGGGAAAGGTGCCACAACGACCGCAGCCCGGCCACAGCTCCCAGTATTGGGCTTCTGCAGGCTGTTTACCTTGTTACCAAGCAAACCAAGGCATCCCAACCTCAGCAACAGGACTGTGGGGAGCCTGAGGGCCTGCGGGGTTAAACGGAGAAGAGTGTATCAGGTGCTAGGTAAACAAGTTATTTGTAGGAGTTCCATAGGTTTAGACAGAATCGTTCTAAAATTCCAGAATGTACCAGTACCTGCAGTTAGAACCTGAAGATAGAACCTTCACATTAAATCCCCCCCAAAAAAGTTAACGATACCTTACGTTAAAACCTGAAAATAGCTGATAATTGCCGTAGTTCAGCAACGTAATGTTCGAGGCTATACGGTTAGCATATCATAGCAGGTCGAGGCTACCACTTCTGTGGTTTAACATAACCGAGTCAGATAACGAATGATGCCCTAATTGGTACGGCTCCTCAGATGTAATCACCAAGGTGACAGTATCCCAGGCACATCCATAGTGAACCTTAAAATCAGGATAAATATGCTGAAATCTCATTTTCAAAACGGGCACACTTCATAACGCAACCACGTGTGATTGGTGTAAAGGTGTGTTGTTTTCCAAGAGTGTCCCTGGTGGGGCGGGGGGGGGGGGGGACAGGAACATCTGAGGTTTGAGCGTATTTACCTGCTTTGGCCTCCACAATCCTCAGAGAACATCATTATCTACCGGGGGAACTTGAAACTGTTACGGTCCATGAGCTGGTTTTAGGCTGGATTTCAAAGATGGCCGTCCTCGAAGAGAACTACTGGGTATGTTTTCCGCCAGACGCTAAGCCGACCCCCACATCGCTCCCGTGTTTGTGCCATCAGAATGTTCCAGAATCCCTCTTGCCCTGGGGACGAGCGATCGCCTTTGCAGGTCCCGGGCATGACGGAGGGGGGAAAAAAAAACATTTTACCGTACAGCCGTTGATTGGCTTGAGGCCGTAATTAACGCAGGTGTTTTTAATTAGCTCCCAGGAAACACGTCTTGGAGGAGGGTCTCAACACATCCATGCGGCTGAGTGGTGCTAAGAGAGCGGTGAAAGCGAGGAAGGTCACGGGAAAAAACAAAACAGTTTCGCTTATAATACCCCGATGCTTTATTGCTTTTGAAATTTAGCTATTTTAATATGCATGCAGGATTCCCATGTGATCAGGTAGGGGAATAATTTTTGAAATTACTTGATTTAGTGAACAATCGCAATGTCAGGTAGAAGTCCGTCACAGCAGGAAAAACAGCAGAATTCAGGATCTACGGTGTTTCTCAATCCAGTCCTCGGGGACGCCAGACAACCCGCATTTTTGCTCCCTCCCAGCTCCCATCGCAGCTGAACCAGGTATTCGGCGTTCTTGATTGGCTGGAAGCTGGGAGGGATGAAAAATGTGGACTGGCTGGGGTCCCCCAGGGACTGGATTGAGAAACACTACAGTAATGGGCAGAATAAGTAAAAACAAAAGGGGGGGGGGGTGTAATTCTTTAATAAATGAAAGCTTTTCATGAAATCCAGGGCAGGAATTACGCTGATAAGATGACACGACAATAACAAGCAAAATGAGCAAGAATCTTATTGACAGTTTTTTGTGGGTTATATGCAATAACGTTGAAAGATTTAAATCTATCTTTGTGTTTCTTGATTTTAAAACTGTTAGGAGGCCAAGGTGAGTATAATCTATTTGGGGGAAATGGTTAAAAAAAAAAAATTAAATCAGTGCATCAATGACATAATTTAATTACACTTTACATTATCTGCACCTTCATAACGCATTCATAGAACATTCATAAGCAGCACGGAAGTGTAACATCCTAGCATACCTTAACAGCTATAATATACATTAATAATGTTAATAATGTATATTAAAGGCGTGTTAGGATGTTATGGTGTACTTCCATGCTGCTTATGAATGTTCTATGAATGCGTTATGAATGTTCTATGAATGCATTATGAAGGTGCAGTTAATGTAAAATGGCTCCCATAATTTTTGTATACCTAAAAAGATTAAGTGATGCCAATCACGCTACACGAAATAAACAAACACCGTATTTCATCGTAACATCTGGGAATGCTGCACTCTGCCAGATAGCCCTTCACTCTAAGCCGCTCCTCCCTCCTCACTGCCGGTCATTTCTCTCCGTTCCCCGGGATCGTCCGTCTCCTTTTCTTCGACTCCCCACTTCACTTTCTCCCTGCTGGCCCGAGACGATGCAGTCTGCCGCCAGCGGGCGTGACCTTCCGCCTCTGTGCCCGCACTCGCAGATTCGGCGTGCTCTCCCCCGTCACATCCATTATCGCCCGTCCGCCCGACCTGCCGCACCCACCCGGCCTCCCACATCGGACGCTGGCCCCCGCGTGCCCATCATTTGTATTTATGACCCTCCGTTTTGCGAGTTCAGGGTCCAATTGGCTGTTGGTGACAAGCATTAAGCAGGCAGCGTTAAACAAGATAACATAAAGCTGTCAGCGCCAGCCGCCACCGTGAGTGATGCATTACCTGCTGATGGAGGTCCTTCCTGTCACTCCGCTCGCAAAACGTGACATTAGCTGCCCTCGGAAAAAGCACCCTGTGATTTCGGGGGAACGTCAGATCTCAGGTCCGATTAGCACAGCGGGATACGTTAGCTGTCTCTGATACGGGACTTGATCATGTGACACCAGTGTGGATCACGTGACCCGGGAAAGCCACCCTCATTGGTCGCCACCACCACGTTCCGGCTTGGCTCGTGATTGTGCCGTTCAGATCTCCGCACATGTGGGACTTGCCTTTGATCGCCAGGCTGACATTTCATTCAGAGCGATCTTTGCCCTCTGTGCTGCTACTAGAACCTGGAGCATTTCAGGCTCCGTATCAGTATCCGTGTCTGAGCCGCAGGCTGCTACAGCGACAGCTCTCCCCGAGCTACAGTCAGCACGTGTCATGTTACGGCCTTTGCCACGAACCGCACACACTGCAAACTATTCCATTACACTACACACTGTAAGTTTTAAGTGTCAGTCACACCAGGAAGTGTGTAAAGCAATTAAGAGCCGATTTGAGTGTATATACACATTGCAGTACGATGATACAATACCTCTGGGGCGTCATTTTCGACAATGTGTAGACTAACTAAGACAATTTTCCAGTTAGGCTCGTGGTTTTTGGGAATTCTCAACCCACGTATTGCTTTTTCTTTATTCAGACTAGCTTGAATAGCTTATCCTCAAAAAATAAATATGTAGCTGCTGTTCTTCATCCTTGTTAGTATACAAAGATTATAAGGACTGGAAACGTTTTTAGTTAGAATTATTTGTAACAGTTAAGAGGACAAATAGTTTGTTTGCATTCTCAAGGAATATAATAGTTAACTTGTGCTGATAATCCTTTAAAGAGCGATATTGTTGCATGTGGTGCATAAAAAAGGATTAACATTGAAAACTGTAAATATGTGGGAGGTCTTTTGTTGTTTGTTGATTTTTGAGCCGGGTAAGCTTGCACCTGTCGTTTAATGAGGCTGACTGTGTGAGCTACCATCGTTAGCGATCATTGTCATCCTCAGATATGACACCTTCCTGTGTTAGTCAGTCATGTCTGTCCTTGATTGGCCCAGACTGATCAGCTCAGCCTATGGGTTTACGGCTTTATGTCATGTGACTTTACTTGTTGGGTGAAGCTAGTGTGCCTGCACTTACAAGTAATATTAAGGGCCTTGCTCAAGGGCCTTGCTCAAGGGCCCAACGGTGAAGTCACTTTGCTGGCCACGGGTTTCGAACCAACAACCTTACAATCTACAGGCACAATGGGGATAGAGATAGACGATCACGCAGTCATGTGACTCAGTGAAGGGAAACATTCATCGGGGCCACAGCCAGTCAGACAGCGCCTCAGAACCACAGCCCTCCAGATCCGGCAAAACAGCAATTTCGGCGGATCAGACGCTCCCGTCCGCTCGTCTGCCTGTCTCTCCCCAAATTCTTTATTTATTTATGAGAAATGAGTCTGGGTTTTGTTGGGGGGGGGGGGGAGTAGGTGGGAGGGATCTTGACGGCTGTAAAGCCTCACGCGCCAACGTCGCCTCTGCTCACGGGAAGTGTCAAACGCACGGCAACAGCGACACCCCCCCCCCCCCCCCCTCCGTCCCACCAATCCGTCAGGCAGGGTGGCGCCAAGCCCCTCTACCGCTTAGACACGGGTACCTGTCAGCACGCCCCGCCCGCGCCCGGTCGAGATGAAACGGGAGCATTTTCAGCTCCCCTTAAAGACGCCGTCTGCGGGCGACTCTATCAAGGGCCTGAACCGGGTCGCCTGTCACTTACCATCCGAGAGACGATAAACACCCCCCCCCCCCCACCCACACACACAATGTTTACTCAGTGGCTACGCCGCTTATTTTGGGGGTTCGGTGTCTGTCAGGCTGCTGGAGGTGTCAGACGCCCGTCGCGTGTGATGAGGCTCCAGGAGGAGCCGTTATATAACTTGCATTTTAGAGATCCGGGGGCCTCGGAGACGAGCGGCTGGCCGCGCGACCTCGACGTCACTGGCGGCAGGGGGCCGTATCGCTGAGGCTGGACATTATGCAGCTTCCCGGTCATGCCAGGCTGGGAGAGCCCCCCGCCCCCACCCGATCATCACCGGTAGGGTTGTGAGAGGGCTTCCGAGAAACAGTGCTCAATTAGCAGCTCGCGGCCCCCCCCCCCCCCCTTCCTGCCGTCCGTCGGCGGAAATGAATTTATAAGGAGCAGCTCGGCGAGAAGCGCACCCAACCCCCCCGTCCCCGTCCCCCATGCCACTCCTCTAATGATGTGGACTTAGCCCTAGCAAGCTGTTGCATGCAACAGTAATGATTAGGTCTCCCCTAATGAACCAACACGAGCGAAAAGGCCCCGGTGGCCGACAGGGGAAGCGCGACCCAGCAGTGGTATAATGAAGGCAATTGGCCTGTAATTTACTTACTTACTAGAGCATAAGAAACACATATGCAAGTGGACCCCGGCTGTAATGTGGCCGGTGTGGAGGGATGAGAGGCCGGACCGACCCGCTGGACGTGAGGGGCGGGGTCTGGGCAAACCCCCCCCACCCCCGTACCACCGACGCTCTCAGAATAAATGATTACCCTTCCTGTTCACACCCAGATTCCTGTTAACGAAAACGCTCGTGCGCGTTCGTTAATTTATTTATTTATTTTTGCCTTTCTTTAATTGATTTTTTGGGGGTACCCAGCGAGCATGTAATTACAATGCAGATAGCTGAATAATATTAAAAGCCGAGTTGTTTTTAATAGTTTGGTCGATTTGTTTACAGGTGACAATTAGCGTTAATACCATTGTGGAGTGATTGTTAGTTAAATACAGGTGTGCGACTCCGGGATGAGTTTTGGGCATTAATGGGCATTGCTGTTATTATGTATACTATTAAATAACCACACTTTTGTTTTTTGAATCAGCTTTATGTTTGAATTTTTATTGGGGGAGTGTTCAGTTATTGTCCTCATGTACGGAAGAGCCAATAGTTATTCTCCTTGAGCCACCATTGCCTCCTGATTGGCCAGCAAAATAATCGCATCACCTCAATAATCTTTTGCTTGTTTTCAATCAAATCCATTGGTCTACATGTCAAAATAGTGCATTTTTAGCTTAATATGAAACCAGTTTACACTTCATTATGACGTTTTGAGAGGTATAATTTGCTTAAGTTTGTTCTGTAAAGCGAAACCATTTTAACGTTACTGACCGGTGTTAAGTTAATCTAGCATGTTCTGATTTCTATCACCAAAATAAGAGGTTTTTCTAACATTTTGGGGATATTTATATATTGTGGTCCCCATGATATATACATGACGCCCCCCACACACACACATATACACACATGTGGGTACATTGTATCTTAAAATGTATTCTCATAACTTTTCAATGTTTAAAAGACAAATTAAAATTCATACATTTTATTGCGGCTTTATTTATGATCAATTATTCATTAGCGAGATGCTAATTGATCCGCCAGTGCTGAATATTCATTGCAACGCTAAAGCAAGGAAAGACAATGAGCTAAGGAACAACATCATGAATATTCATGGCTTAAAGGTGAGAGGAGAGCGATGGGGAAGCCGGCTGGGGGGGGGGGGGGAATGTGTTCATCCGCACAGGACCCATTACCGTCGTCATCATCCACAGGAGGAAGGACCGACATCTATACTACAGATACTCTTCCACACTGAGTCTTTGGAAATACGTGAAAGCGCATTGGCTTATCGAGCCGAAGACGCACCGGTTCCTTCTGTGGGAGCGGTGGAAATGATCTCCCTGGTTCCCTGGCCTAGTTATCAGCCCCACTTCTCCCTTGTCCTCCTTTGATAACGTGACGAGGGAGCTGCCTGCCATATTCCGGGGTCTCGGGTGTTGGACGTGTGTTGGGGGGTGGGGGGGGGGCACCGGTGTTTGCGACTGTCTCTGGACTCCTGACATTTTCCTTCCCCGGATAGTTCGGCCACGGATGCGGGAATGTCCAGCTGTCGATCGAGCCACTCTTTCAAGCGGAAGGTCGAGCAACGGGCACATCCGCCGTCTTGATCACCCACCCGGAATCCAGAATCTCATTCCGAACCGCTCCTGGTCTTATATTAGCTTCCTCTGGTGGCTTCCTCGTCTTCTTGGGGCAGGTGGGGCCATTTAAAATGAGGCAGTTGGAATAAACATGTGGGACAAGTTAAGCGTCGACAACGAATTGGCCAATCGACCTGCAGGCCGGCCCACTGAGTGGATGCTTATGCTTCAGATAAAGAGCAGCGTAAGGGCGACCCGACGGGTTGGTAATTAAGAAAACAGCCAATCGTGTTCATCTCCCCTTTGATCCCCGCATTGATTTTGTCCCTTGTTACCTCGGCTTGGGAGAGCTGACACTTACCACACAAGTGTTTTCTTCCTCTGTGGTTGCGTGAGTAAGAATAAGATTTCCTTTCACTGCACCGCAGCAAGGGGGGCGCGGGGGCGATGGCTGGGTCACGTTACCTCCCACCCTCACTGGCGGGTTCCCACCACGTCTTGGTTATCTGTCGGGTAGCACCAAACCCTTCCGGACCTGTAACGGGACCCTTGCATGAGGTGCCTTTTGAATGACCCCCCACCACCAAATGCAATGGCCCAGACCATGGAGGAGTGCTTGTTAGACGTCGTTCTAGTCAATGGCGGTTGGTTGACTTGACCCTGGCGGAGGCTTGGAGTCATCCAATCACGGTTAACTGGCACCTGTTTGTAGAAATAGGATCAGCTGATCTACACGTGCTGTCCTTCTCAACATGGCTACCCTCAAGCGCTAACAGCAACCTTCAGAATTCGGGACAAAGCTAACGACGTACACAATACAGTAAAGGAAGTTGCAGTAGCGCCATCTTGAGGGTCGGAGGTTAAAATGCAGCAGATGCAGCGGAGCAGCTGGCCTTCCTGCTCCTCACAAGTCACACTCTAGGGGGCGCACAGTGTACTGCCATGACTCTTGTCCGCTCGGTGTTGCCAGGTGCCTAGGCGACGCCGCCACGTGACCGACGCCCTGGTTTTTCCGCGTGTTGCTGGGCGCCTAGGCGATACCGCTGCAAGACAAGCGCCCTCGTTTTCCACGTACTCGGCACATGCGGTTTCCCCGGAGTTGACCTAATTGGACAGCGGGCCTGGCTTCTCTTGGCGGCCGAGCCATTAGTCCCCGGAAAAGTGTGCAGGCCACGGTAAGGGAGGGGGAAGGGGAGCCCGGCACGGACAGGCTGCCGCGGGGACAACTCCGGACACGCAGGCATGGGCAAAGCACGCTAAATCTAGGGACACCAGTGCTGTGACGTATCCTGCAGCCGGGGACAGGAGGTGGAAGGTTCAAGAGAGGCACACTCTCGCACCGGTGACACTCGAGAATAAACACGTTTACTGCCGCGCCGAATTGCTGTGCTATCGCTTCCTACAACCTCATTAGTGTCACTAATTAAAACTGCAGCTCTTGACTTTGATGCTGGTGGAGGCAAAAAAGGGAGAAGCTGTTGGCGGTCACACACAGACACACATACACACACAGACACACACACACACACAGACACACACACACACAGACAAGCGCACACGATGGCACAGGGAGAAAGGGAGCAAGGAACGGAGAGAAAAACGGAGGGGAAAAAAGAGAAAGAGGACAGAGGGAGGAGGGGTTGGCCATGATGGATTGCACCGCTCAGTAACGGCCCCAAATTAAACCCGTTTCTTGCAACTTTGATAAAATATTATTAAATACACTGCAGCTTCACGTACGGGAAATTAATCAGCTACCCCGTTTGTGTCTGTTAGAAATTAGAGTTCTGTTTTGATTGTGCTTTCGTAAAAAAGCTTCTTTTTTTTTTTGGTTTTGTATTGTTATGAGAGGGACTTTCATTTTGTTTTCGTTTTCTTTTCGTCTTGTTTCGTCTTGTTTCGTTTATGAAAAGTGGAATAATAGCCAGTGTAGAACGAAAGATTCCCGGGGGGGGGAGGCTGGGGTCGGATGAGAAGAGACCAGGGAGCAAGCGACACTGAGACGCATGTTCCGATTCTTTACTAATTAAAGCACCAACTTCTGAAATGCCATAATAGCTGTTAATTAGGGGCCGGCTTTTTTCAACACAATTTGCTAATTAGATCGTGCATCGGTGCAGCGTATCTAGCTAATTACTGCAGGGCTGGAGCGACAGACACTTGTGACTTGAGTGTAAATGACACCATTACGAGGTCCAGCGGCAGTAGAGACCTGCCAGAAACGCTTAATTACTCCTGGCCTTGATCGAGACAAGGGGGGGAAGCCTTTTGTTTCTTTGCCCTGCTAGCAACAGGAAGTCTGGCTGGAAAAAAGGAAATAAAACACAAAATCTGTGGTATTTGAAAATCCCGCACCTACACGAAGCATGCTATGGACATGGAGGTCGTCCGTGGGACCACATTTTGTTGTATCTCACGAACAGCGGGCACGGTCAGACACAAGCCACGCAGCGTGAACTCGCACGTCACCCACCTGGCCGTGCTATCGGCCCATTCTCCGGCGTCTGCTAGCCCCGGCTAAGGTAATGGAGTGATTCTGGAAGCGCTTCTCACCGCTGAATGATTTGCAGGTTTCGGGTTGGTGAGTGTCGCCTCCGCAGCCAGAGTCACTTCCTGCCCTTCAGGAACGAAACCGAGCATGGACAGCATTGTGTTTTGGGTCGGCAGCTATGGAGTCGTGTAACCCCTTCATTTTTTCCCAACAATGACCCCTCCCCCCCCACGGCCTCACACTGCTGGTAGTGTAGTCTCTGGTGTGGTGTAAAATGATAGTATCTGAATTTTGATATGACTTCATTTTTGGGGAACTGTGATTACAAGATGGCAGTTTGCCCAATGTTGCAGCATAAGGACCGCAGCTTATAGAGCCGATTGCTTCCAATGGCTCTCGTTTGTTTTGGAGCAGATCAGATCTTTGCCTCGTATGAGATAAAAATAAAAGCGAGTGGATGGATCTTCCTCAAGTTTCCCTCATTTCCCAGAAGTTCCTGTCGGCCTTAAAATGCGATGGTGACTCAGCAGCGCTCAGCTGTGCGGACGGACAGCACCTTCGGGACGGCTGTCGCTCCTTACCTGGCTCTCTCCGGCTGGCGCTGGGCCTTCATTAAGCGCTGGCAGGGTGTTACCGTGGACGCGGATGAACCGCTTCAGGCTGGCTGGAGGCGCACAGGATTCTCCAGCCCCGGAGAGGACAATGGAGGGAGGGCCGTAGGCCCGATGCGGAGAATTCCAGGGTAAACACATGTTGTGGAAACAGAGTAACACGCAGTACAGATGTGGGGGGACAACAACAAAGATTCAGGGCAGGTCCCTTATTTCCAGTAACCCCCGACACTCCCTTCTGCTGGATTTATGGCGCGCTCCGCTGTGAGAGACTCTGATTGGCCAGCATCCAGCATGTGATCACCGCTATTACTTTAATGAGCCTGGCTTCAGCTACGGGGTGTGGATGTTTCTGTTTGGCGTCGTGTTGGGGTTGGATTTGCTGCTGTTGAGAACATACCAGAGAAATGTTGTCACCTCTGAAACACCAGATGAAAACAAAATATTCAGAAGCAAGAGTTATGCTGTTAGATATCTGTTTACTATAGGTTAACCTTTCACGTTAAGGAGCATAATTTCCATTATTCTCGATGTTCGCTTCTTACAAGGATCTGGTTCTCCTTACATCTCCTCTACAATCGAAGTTCTGTATGGCTAATTCAGGATCTATTTCCGGAAAACAAACAATGGTCTCCGTCCTCCCCCCGTGCTCCTTTGCGTCCCCTTTCCGACCCTCCAATGTGACAGTGAAGGCCCTTTGTGTTAACCCAAAATATCAAAATGGGCTACAATCATATCCACGTGCTAGGCCGTGACGTGAACGCCCGGCGCAGACACGGCGTGACGAGACCCTGTAACAGGGGCGGCACGCTCAAGACATGAAGGCGTCCCTCTTTACATTTGTTAATGTTTTAATTAATCCATACAAATTTCCGGAGAGACGCAGGTTAAGGGATCCTCTTCGTTTGCGATTAATTAAAACGCACCGTGAGGTTTTATCTTCGAAATAAGGTGGCCCCTCTCTGTCCCCATCACCCCAAATTCATTAGCCACCACAATCAATAATTTAGGCTCTTTTTTTGCCGTGTTGGCTAGGGGATGAGGGGGGGGGGCTTCTCGGAGCGGGCGGTCCGGCGGTCTTGACGAGTGTCCCGTCACCCCCGTTAATCAAATTACTCATGAACCGAAATTGACAGTTTTCATTAATTATAAAGGATTATTCTAATTGCAATTCAAATTTATTCATTTACAACAGACGGCATTCAGTAATATTTCAGGAAATTTGCATATTAAATGGAGGGGGCCGTCCATTAAGTATGATAATTTATGCATATTTCCTTATTTTTAGCTTCTGGGCCATATGCAGCTTTGGCACTTTCGCAGGTGAGGCATCGAGGAAGTGGTCCGTTCATGGGAAAGCATGGTGGCGGGGCTGGGGGGGGGTGGGGGGCTTCTCCGCGTCCTCTCTGCTCCGGCCGCCCACATCCTCTGTCTTTTGACTCGGGGTTGGGGGGGGGGGGGGAGGGAGGGCACCCACAGGATGGCAGGCCGGTCGAGCAGCTGTGCTGGTTTTTTTTGGCTCTTTCATTCTCTGGGTGCGGGTGCCATGGGGGGCTGGGGGCTAGGAAATAAAACAGATATTACATTTCAAAGCAAACACGCGTACGCCATTTAAGGCTGTTCTGATTTGTTTTTCCTTTTTTCTCTCTCTCTCTCTCTTTTTTTTTGAGGCCATGATCAAGTCATTAGCTGACAGAGCTGTGAAATTGGCTCTTTGAAATGCCTGAAACTGCCTGGTGTAGATTCTCAAGGTCGTCTCTCGTAGATGAAGGGGTGGGGGGGGGGGAATTACGGCTCCCATTTACTGTTACCGATTCCCCCCCCTTCGCCCCCTTCTGGTGGTTTTTGCCACACTCTGTTTCCTCCTGTTCTGTTGTTATTTCCGCCCCACCCCCCCCCTCGTAATTTTTCTCTAAATGTGCATTCTTTTGCCCGCTGATTTGCTATTTTTAAAAGGGTACAGCATAGATCATCAGTTCTGGTGTATTTTTTCTTGCTTTGCTCTCCTCCTATGACGGGTTCAGCCCGGTCTGGGAAGGACCCCTTTCTGAGTGCAGTCAGAGCCCATGGTGATCGGGGTGCTTCTCTCGCTCGCCGCTCCATTTTAAGAGCTGCTAAACGCGGGCCTTGGTCCGGCATGACTAATGGTGGCCCCCGCCTCTCTCGTGGGGCCCACCGTCGGCCATCGACAGGCCCTATTTTTCAAGCACGCCAACGGGGGGGGGGGTGGCCAGGGGCACAGGCTGCCGGTTTCAGGCTGGTGGGGGTCGCACCCAGGCCTCTGTGCACGCCGGGGGCCTGTGGACACCAGCATCACCCCCCAGCTGCGCAGGTTCCAAGCCTGTCGTTACCCCCATCCTGCCCTCCCCCCGGGCAGATTAATGAGGTGCAATTCAGAGGCAGAGGCACTTAAATCAAGCTCCCCCCACCCCCAGCCAAAGCCATACACGTCCGTCAAAGGAAACAGTTGTTTTACACTCGCTTGCTAACGTCCCGTATCGCGCGGCACGTGTAACCTGTCACCCGACCGAGTCGCACACCGTCTCAGATAAATAGCACGTGAATAGTAGATAAATACGGTTCATCGACGAGAGAAAAACAGGAGTCAGGCTCAGGGGCAAGAGCAGGAAGCACAACTTCCTCATATGACCCAAGAATACTAGAATTTGTGATTAGAAGGTTGTTGGTTCCAATCCCAGTGATGACACAGCTGGACCCCTGGGCCAGGCCCTTACCCTCCCATTGCTCCAGGGACCGTCTGACCCTGCTGGGATGAAAGCAACTCCTAGATAAATGTAATGCAATGTGAAATACCTGAGGCTGTCAGTCATATGCTTCAGGGACGCCGTGGCGTGTCATGGTGTGGAAATCACAGGGGTGGCTGTAACCCAGTGGGACCTTGTCATGTCAATGCTATTGGCCATGGACCATGCAGGGGGTGGGTGACACTCTGAACCAATCGCAAGGCAGTTGTCTCATCACATGATCCAGTCACAGCGAACATGATACCAGCCAGGGCTCCTAAATAGCTCCCTCTATAGGAAAGTGTTTGTGTTTACAAGCGAAGGTGCGAACACAAGGCAGAGGCACGTGACGTCAGTGCTGTAATCGCTACGTGTCTTCGCGGTGAGCTTCCGGAACCTTCTCCGACGCGGCCCATGTTCAGCGCTGGTCGCTTTTCATTCCAGCCGCCCTTGGAAAGACGCGGTAGAATGCAACAGGAAGCCATTGTTGATTTGCAGTACTTTTTAAGCAGGGTGTGGCGCATATGCCAGGATATGCTCAGCCAGGCGTGAATGAACGATGGGGGGGTAAAGGGGGCGGGGCCTCCAGCAGAGAAGGGCAAACACATGATGTAAATATGATCACTGCAAGTGCGCCCCACCAGAAGAAGCGATAGAGAGTAAAGGCGGTGTTTAGGCAGTTCAGTGGCCAATCGGATAGCTTCTCTCATGAATATTAATTAGCTTTCGTGTACCACCCTGAACAAGCAGGTAGCACATGTCGATGGGAGCACATTCACCGGCCAATCAGGTAGCTTCTCTCATGAATATGAATAAGCTTTTGTGTACCACTCTGAAAAAAGAAGTAGCACATGTCGATGGGAGCACATTCACCGGCCAATCAGGTAGCTTCTCTCATGAATATGAATAAGCATTCCCAAACCTCACCATAAATCGGAAATTCGTGACCAGGGGTTCATATAACAAAGTGAGATTTGTTGGTTAGCGGGATTATTTTACCAGATTTAATGTACCCCAGTTTAAATTGACCTTCATTTACATTTAGCCCAGACTACCTTAAATCCTACAAGTTATCTGGCTAAGCCAGAAATCCTGCTTTGTGATGCAGTCTCCGGGATAAGAGAATATATATATTTTTTGCCCTTTGAATCATGGGTCCCCAGATGGATGATCGGGGGGGTTTAAACATGCAGAGTGGTCACATGACAGGAAGACGTGTCCTGGGCCAATGCCTCGGTTGCCCTTAGTGTCTTGTTTTAATGAAAAAAGAGGACGAGAGCAGCAGGTCTGGGGGTGTGGGGGGGGATGTCACTGAGCTCCATTTGTTCTGAGAAATATTTAACGACAGCTGAAACGTACAGGACACAGCTGCGATTAAGCGGGGAGTGAGTGCACGCCGCGATGAATTTTTCATTGCAATGAGATGTTGCGACTAAATAAAATATAGCACTTTAAATAGACATGAGGCGATACAGCAGAGTCACGGCCTGTTGTGGGGGGGTGGGGGGATGCACCATTCATGCTGCACATGCTCAGAGGGGTCATTATGGGGGGGCCGTTCCCATTGTTACAGCATCCTTAACTACAAACAGATGCAAGTAGTTGATTTTTTATTTTTTTTTTTTGGGGGGGGGGAGGGGGTCATAGCACATGAGCGTCCCTGCACTTGTAGCCATGGCTGTCCACACATAACCTGAACGTGGGGGTGCCATGTGGTTTGGCGAGTCTCTGTGTCAGTAATCAGAAGGTCGCTGGTTCGAATCCCAGGCTCAGCAGAGCTCTTTCACTGCTAAGCAAGGCCCTTTACCCAGAAGTGCTGCAAGGACTGGCTGACCCTCCTTTGTCAAATGTGCGTCACTTTGAATAAGAGTGTCTATTAAATAAATAAATGTAACAATCCAGGTGGATCCTGAGATAGTTGTTGTTTATCGCTCTGGAGTGCCCCCTGGTGTTGTCCACGCGTAACTTTCTGCCTGGCTCCCCTTCCTCCTGTGAACGAAAACACCTCTGCTGTCATATCCAGGATCCCCTGCCTATGACGCATCCCTTCATTTGTGTTGCTTTCGTTTTTGGGAAATCCTACCTGGGGGGGCGGGGGGGGGGGCTCTCACACCATTAGTACAGGACACAGATTTGAAAATCTCAGAGGGGCCACAGAGAGTCAGGCTCTGTCTTCATGTGCTGATAGAATCGAGTAAGAGGCTGATGGAGGAAGTTTTCTGTTTTATTTCTCGTAAGTTTCTTTCAGGGTGTTCAAATCCCAGCTTCATTATTATGGCTCGGCTGCGTCCGATTGGCCGGGATCGAGTCAGAATCCCTCTAGCTTCCCAGCCCCCCCACCTCCCTGTTCCCTGCAACATAAACAGGACAAGAGACCGTGTAGTAAGCCCACCCCCAGGACACGGGGCTCCGCCCACACATCCACCCGGGGCGGAGCAAGGGCTCTGATCTGCGATGCGGATTTTCCCATGTCACTTCGGTTCACCGTTAAAAGTTCCCACGCTTTTTCGTCCTCTTGCACGTGTTCTGTCTTTATTTTTATTTTTTTTTAGGAAGGCAGTGGGGTTGGAATCTCTCCCCTGGGGGGTGACACTGCCCCCCTTCCCACTTCACAGCTTCCCCTCACAGCGCCCCCTGTCTGTGCTGCGTTCCCACCCGTCTTGCCGTTTTGTTCCATTCCTCACATCTCCGACAATCGGCAACCCTCCCCACGCACCACCCACCTCCCCAGACATCAACGATCTGATGGAAACAGGCACTTTGCATTTGCCCGATAACGCCAGGGGGGGGGGGGGGGAGGGCGTGGGCTCAGCTGGGGGGGGGGGGGCAGTCGCACAGTTTATGATCCGAATTAGCACCTCAATGTGGCTCCTTTGTTCACGGCGCCATTTGCATCGCTGGGCCCATTCTTCAGCAAGATAAATATGACAGACGCTTGGAGATAAACAATAACAGGACCTGGGGGGTTGGGGGGGGATATCTTTGTTACCCACCATCTATATGCTGAAGAAAAGGCGGGCAAAGTTGGGGGGAACCGGGGTCCAGGCGCTGTTCCACCGACGTGCCTTTTCAATGTGGCCCGAAACTAATTAACTCTTTATGTTAATCCTCTTTGTTTTTATTGTATAATGCGGATGGTATGAGCTCTCCATTCACTGCAATTAAACACACATGATTTATACTTTAAACAAAGTCAGATCCCACAGTATAATTTTCCCCATTATTGCCAGCTGTATTTATTATTTTTTAATTACATACTTCTTGCGTTATTACTTCTGGTTTTAGCGTTATTAGCGAAACGGCGCGCGGTATGTGTCGATGTCGTTAGCGTTAAGGCCCGCCCCCTGAGCGTGTGATTGATGCCACTGCGGGCCCGATGTACAGTGTAAGGATGGAGGTCATAATGTGGGTCGCCTTGCTTTTTCTGGGTCAGGATTGTGGTGCTGTGGAGGCTCTCTCTCTCCCTCTTTCTCTCTCTCTCTCCCCCTCTTCCTCTCTCCCTCTCTTTGTTCCCCACTGTCCCGTAGGGAATATCTCAGCCTTGGAGTGTGTAGATGCAGGGGGTTGTGCTGAGTCCCAGCAGGCTTCCTAATGCCCCTGACTCACAGACTTGCACCCCCCACCCCCCCCCCCCCCCCCCCCACTCTCACCCCCATTGCACACGGAGAGGTCAGACTCCACAATGCATTTGTTCGCAATGTCCATCCGTAGACTTGACTGCAAAATGTCATTTTCACATTTATTTAGGAGACGCTTTTATCTGAAGCCAGTACGAGTGGGCAGCGTTGGCCAGTGCCGGCAGCAAATGGATGTAAAGGTCGTCGCTCAAGGGCAACATCACTCTACCGGCCATGGGATTTGAATCAACAACATTCCAATTATAAGTATGGGATCCGAACCCAAAAAGCGACACACTGCCCAGGTTGTGATCAATGTGGATAGATGGTTGCTCATGGATGACTGGCTGATCAGGATCTACTTATCTGTTGATGTTCTTCACCCAGTGATGGTTACCCCCACTAAGCGATATGCTCTTTCCCTATATGGCCCTCGACTACCTGGCTGGCTTCTGCATGTGATGGGTAGCCTGATAGCTCAGTTACGATGTGGGTCTACAGTCCCCGGGATAATCGTAGAGTAGCTGAGGTCTCCGTCGGCATAAACATTAAGTCTGCAGGTTGGGTTCGGGACGATTTAGTTCAGTTTTTAATATAGCGCCGTTGCCAACATAGTTGTCCCAAAGCAAAATGAAAATCTTACAAAGATAAGGACAGATTGCCCCCCCCTTTATGAGTGAAGCTTCCTGTTCTGGCCCTTTCTCAAGCTGACAGATGAACCCTCATGTTTGGCCGAGAGACCAGCACCTTGTCGTTCCGCCAAAGAAGCTTCCTGCTGCTGGAGATGTTCGATGTTCTTTCCCTCAGGCCTTCTGTGGGACCTGAGGCATCCCGCTGATGGGCTCCCCTTCTCCTCTCTCGCCCATGTGGCCCCAGTGCATGCTGGGAATTTTGTTGGCGGTTCTCACCGGTCGCCGCGTGGTTCTTGTGTTTGATATCGCGAGAGATCCTCAGCCACCCGGTGCCACAGTGCCACGTCAACGTAGCTACACAGAAACGAAAAAGGACACAGCCGTTATATAAATGCTGTCATCTTTTTAAACACTTCACATTCAAAATAAAATGGAAATATTATCCTTCTTGAAACGCACACATATGTTTCCCATTTTCACTGCAGGAATTGTGAACGTCCACCACATATTTACTTCAAAAAAATTAATTGTTTGAGTCATTTTCTCCATATGGAACATGCTTTATTTACATTTCTCGGCAACGCGGAACAGAACGCTAATATTCAAAGCCTGCTCCGGCATCCAGTAATTGTGATTCCATCCCGTTGCGCGACCGGTAATTACCCGAGGCGCAAACGAAAAGGTGCAGGTCATGCAGGAATAATGGCGTTGCCATAATCCGAAAGAATAATGGGCGGCTTTCTTCGCCGGCCACTCGCTAATCTCCGGGTGCTAATTAAGCGCCGGGTCCAGGAGGGGCGGCTTTGGTGGCCGTCCGTGTCGAATGAGCGTCGCTCACGGTGGTCATGCGGCGCAGCTGTGCAGCTGTGCGGCGGAATGCGAGAACGGCAGGGAAGCGTCAAACATCGCGGCTGGCGCGCGGCAAGGCCCGCTAATGGATGACTTTGAACACCTGCTCGGTATTTCAGGAGGCACAGTGGAGTAGCAGTTAGCACTGTAGCCTGACCTGTCCCGGGGGCCGCGGGTTTGATTCCTGTCCTCGGTACGCAGTTCCTTCTGCCCTGTGCTGCCTGAAATGGGCTCCAGTTCTCTCCACGACCCCAGCTATACGATGGATCGATCTATCCTCTATCATTATTCGGACAATTCAGACGCATCGTCGGCTGAGGACAGATAATGGTGCATGGTTTTAGGATTGTAAGGTGAGCTGAAGCCAAACAGAGATGTACTATATGATAGACAGTGAAGTTAAGCTCCGCAGGGCTCGCTGGTGTTGGTCTGTGAGTAACGTGCTGTAGCACTATATGTTCATGCTCTACGGTTTGTGTCGCGCTCCCGTTGTCAGCGCGTGTGTCTGTGGGATCTATTTCTCGACGGTGTCAGCAGATAAGTCCTGCTGGGCCACGGTTACAGCACCCCTGTGCCATGCTCCCCCCCCCCCCCACCAGAGCGAAATCTCAATCCTAAGGAGAACCAGCCTGACTTTACCTGAAAACGCACCCATTATCCGGCACCAACCTCCTTCCGTTACCGTTAACAGCTCAAACAGCCCAGACTCCTGGTACATTAGAAAAATACATGTAGTAAATCTGCATCCCCCCCCCCCCACCCTCCCACCCCAGCACACTATTCTTCCAGAGAATGAATCAACCAAGCTGTACTGACGAGAGAAGTGAAGTCAGTGAGAGACCTCCGTGATGCATTCAAACAACAACACTTAGGGCTAATGATTTCTCTGTCTCCCAGCCTCACTAGCCTGATCTAGGCCCTGCCACCCAAAAAAAAACTAAAAAATCAATCTCTCATTCATGAATTATTGACATGTTTGCCTTTAGCTTCTAAAATATAAAAGAGGGTAGGCAAACCGCTTCATCTCTCTCTCTCTCTCTCTCTCTCTCTTTATGTTCCCCCTTGGCTTGCTTTATTTTCTCCCCGGGTCTTTAAAAGGAAAGCCCTTCCAAGAATCACTTCCCAGAATCCTTCTGGGAAAAGGAGCTGGTTTGAGAATCGCACAGATGTGTGTGTGTGTGTGTGTCCTTTAATTCTGACATTGTGGGCACCATTTTTTTGGGATCGAAACTCGAATTGATAATAATCTGTGACTAATCAAAAAACGGAAAATGCTAACAGTTTTGTATTTTGTTTGGTCACTAATGGTTAAGGTTAGGGCTGGATGGGGCTAAAGTTGTCATTGTTGGGATATGAGTGTGTGTGTGTGTGTGTGTGTGGCGCTTTAACTAGTTAGTATTTCTACCAGAGGGACATCAGTCAGTGCAGCAAACGCAGTGTGCCTGCCTTAGGGTACCAGTGGTCTCCACGCATCGCTGTTCACACTGCAGAGATCAGACTGACCCCTTCCGCAGCCCCCCCCCCTTGATTCTGGCTTGACTCAGCACACGTCAACCGTCCTGGAGAAAGGAATTTAACATTTTTTACATGTTCTTGCGGCTCCATTGAGGTCACACGTGTTGAGGTCACCAGTTTCAGGCCCAGGAACAGTTAGTACCTTAATTGTTCCAGTGGAAACCAGCTGAACAAAATGTCTTTAAATCCATTTTGGATAAAAGTTAACTATATACTACTGTTACCGTATGATTACTACCAGTGCTAATGCTAATGCTAATCAGCGAAACTGGCATCCCATCCAAGGTTGCCCCTGCCCAGACCCCTGGGAATTCTGGGAAAGGTTCTAGGCACATTCTATCCTGGTACTAGATAAGTGGTTATGGATTAAGGATGATAATAATAATAACAATAATAAAGATAATAATAGTTATTATTACTTGTATATATTATTATTATTATAGCCTGATAGTTCAGAGTGTGTCAGTGTCTCTTCCATGACGAGATCTTGATCTGGCTATGCTGACCTAGGGGGCGCTGTTGCACTGTGGCCTCTGTCCAGGCCACACCCACTCGAACCCTCTCTCTCTCTCTCTCAGCTACCCTTCCAGAGCAGCTAAGCAGAGCTGCAGCTTGAGATCATACCTGAACTTGCTGTTTAGCAATAAAATTTAAATAGTACCACATCCATCCATTCCCCATAGTGACGTATCCAGTACGGGGTCGCGGTGAGCCTGGAGCCTGTCCCAGAATGCACCAGGCTACGAGGATGGGACGAATAATCATAATGTACTATTAATTTTATATGTATATAAAATATATATCTATGAGAACTAATAGATGGAGCTGTATTTTGAGGCTGTACCAGGTGCTGCTGTTTTGCAGAAGAATGAAAATACGTTCCATTTTATTAATTATAATGTGCCATTAATTTTGGAGGTGCATGTACTTGTGTAGCCATCATCCATCCATCCGTTTATTCACCACCGGTACAGAGTAGTTGGGGACTTCACGCAGAGCAGGGCATGAGGAAGGCTAACACCTTAGACAGATGCCAGTTGTGTGCATCCATTATGCTATTTGTTTTATAGTACGCACTGGTATGGCTGCCTCAGCGCCTGGCACTAGTAAAATACTGTGGAATAATCCGGAATAATGAGTACTGACAGAACTGGTGCTGAGACCTCCATAAAGTAACCACCCTCGTTAGTAATGGAGCTAAAATGCATATAAACTTTAATAAGTATGACGGTAATGTTCTTCGCTAGTTATATTGTAATGTTACCCACAAGTCCTTTCGCAAGGGGGGTTAGTTGAACACCGGCTTGATTCCTCTGAGTCCTGACGATTTGGGTTAACGCTGCTCGTGACATCAGACCATGGGTGGGTGTGAAGAGACAGATGTGACCAAGCTGAACGCCACCTGGACGGGAAGTGCGGCAGACCCTAACGAGTCGCGCCAGCGCCGGAACGAGAGGCCCCAAAGGCTCGTCTTCCCCCCCTCCTCAAAAAGGGCTGGGGAGTGGAGGATGCGGAGCGCGGACTAGGGACAGGCGGGAGGGGAACACTGTCGATTCCCTGAGCGAGTAGGAGATCTCCTGCCTTCTAGCTTCCCCGGTGCTGTCCAGGAACCGGCCCGTCTGAGACTCGGGCAGCAGACTCGGTAGGTCAGGCCTCTGTGCCTATGATCAGAAGGTCACCGGTTTGAATCCTGGTCTCAGTAGAAGAGTCCCATGGCCATCAGTCCCTTAAGCAAGGCCCTAAACCCCCTGAAATTCTTCATGGGTGCTTGATAAACGGCCTCACCTCTATATGTGTGTGTGTGTCTGTGTGTGTTTGTGTGCATGAATGTATGTCTCAAAGGAGAGCATGATGGAATATGTGAAATGAAGCATTCTAATGTACTTGTGCATATGGCAAATAAAGTTTCTTTTGAGGCAGGTATTCAATAGAATGACCAATCCAACATGCTATTTCTCCATCCTGTCACACTGGCCGCTTTATAATTAATAATGGCAGACCGAAGCAGTGCTTCCTGAACGTTGAATATCTCTGCCGTGCTTCACTAGGCTGTTCTCTAGTGCATAATTATCATGTTTACTTCCCCCAGCTCCAAGCGGCGAGCCTTTCCTGGGTTGCCCTACATTTGCAGCCACACCTGCCCCCAGTTCACATTCGATTACCCCAACCACCACCTGAGCCCCCGCCCACCCCTCCCAAGGCGACACTCTGCTTTCACTTCCTCCCCTCACTTGCCACAACCCCCAGGGTTGGCTCCTTGAAGACCGTTCAGCAGTTCAGGATCTGAACACACTGCATAAAGGCGCTAAAGCTTCTCTCCCGACATGAAAACACGGCATGCAGTGCGTACAAACACCCCATTGAGGGGCTCTCTGTGCGCCTGTGACATTTCGGGAGGCAAAAAAAGGTGTTTTATTATTGCCTGGTCTGTACACACCTCCTAACGATCACCAGTTTTTGATTAGATGCCGGTTAATGCATAATGCAGATGAACAAATAGACAGGGAGGGTTTGGTGACAGGCAGGCGGGCGATTGCGACGGGGTCCGCGGAGTACGAGCCTATGAAAGGGAAGGGGGGGGGGGGGGGCGCAAGATGAGAGATGGGGAGGGAGCGAGAGGGGGAGGGAAACATCAAGTGCAAATGTGAGGAATGGAAAGGAGTGACAGCGGGAGAGAGGTGGGAAAAAGTAAAGATCAGCAAGATAGCTTGAAAAGTTGCACGGAGGGAAAGAGGAGGATGCCGGGAATGAGGACGGGGGAGCGATAGCGGCCTGGCAAGCGAACCACCATACCCCCGCCGCCCCCCGCCCCCCCCCCCCTCGATTCATTCTGAGGTCTGCGTTAGCCTTCATAAAATATTAATGTTGGTTGTACTCAGTGCCATAATTGCCATCTCGGTGCCTGAATAATTTATGACCTGTACTGCTCACTCCGTCTCATTTACTGATGGCTCAGGTAACACCATATGTGTGGATGGCAAAGGCAATAATGGCACTGCTTTGCATTTAGTAGCAGAATTAGATTACCCCCCCCCCCACACACACACACACACACACACCCCAGCCACCAAAAAACCAGTCCTGCACTCCCGCTTCCGTCTCCATTGACACCGCCGCTCCACTCGTTAGAAAATGTTAATTTGCGAGCCCGTGGTCGATCCGCCCCGCTGCAACAGAGTGCTGAGGAGCAGCGGGAGGGGCGTCGGTGCCGGGGGGGGGGGGGGTGGGAGTGAATATGCGTAGGACTCGCCGCGGCGGAGAGACACGTGTTGGTAAACAGGAGAGCCTGTTGCCGTGTGTAAACATGCGTTTGCTAGACTGGACTGTCAGCAGCTCCACGCTTTCGGATCACGGGTAAATCCACTCGTGGTGCCGGGGGGGGGGACAGGACGGGACTACTTCTGTGATTTTTTTTCTTTTTTTAGTCGGAGTGGGCACCCTCGTGGCAACACACTTATCTGTATGATCCATAGGTTCCGGGTTCGAGTGCTGGGCTGTGTTACCCTTGAGCAAAGCCCTGCTCTCCAAGTAGGGAAAACTGTATAAATGGCTTTGGATAAAGGACTAAATCTCCCCTCTTTTGGCAGGTTAGGCAAGTCCATGTTATTAAAAGGATAAGGGCTTGATCCCTGGCTGCTCCCGCTCTCATTACATAAGAAACTGATAACCGCTGAATCCCAGCAGCGCCGAGAGCGGCGGAACAATTATAAATGATCCTCCATGCAGGGTCATCTTGGAGCCAGTGGGGGGCGCCGCTGTGACGGCTTGCAGTCATTTTTAATTGAATTTTCTTAGGCTTTGCTGGTCGCTATGGGTTTTACCACTCGGAATTCCAGTTTAAACCGCCTATTCCGAAATCCAGCTTTCCCGCTCCTAGTCCGAGATCCAGTTCTGCAGCTCCTAGTCTTCAGTAACCCTAATCCCTCCGATTTTTATCTGTTAACAACCTTCTCTAATTGTCAGGCCCTTAACGCTTCACGCTACCATAATCTGGCTTGTTCTGGAGCCGTCAGCTCCCTGTCGACTGTGACCTCCGGAGAAGCCTTTTGTAGTAAGTGCTGCAGCCGGCAGGCGGGGCCCTAACGGCAGGCGGCCCTAACGGCAGGCGGGGCCCTAACGGCAGGCGGGGCCCTAACGGCAGGCGGGGCGCTAACGGCAGGCGGGGCCCTAACGGCAGGCGGGGCCCTAACGGCAGGCGGCGCTAACGGCAGGCGGCGCGCTAACGGCAGGCGGGGCCCTAATGGCAGGCGGGGCCCTAACGGCAGGCGGGGCGCTAACGGCAGGCGGGGCCCTAACGGCAGGCGGCGCGCTAACGGCAGGCGGGGCGCTAACGGCAGGCGGGGCCCTAACGGCAGGCGGGGCGCTAACGGCAGGCGGGGCCCTAACGGCAGGCGGGGCCCTAACGGCAGGCGGGGCGCTAACGGCAGGCGGGGCCCTAACGGCAGGCGGGGCGCTAACGGCAGGCGGGGCCCTAACGGCAGGCGGGGCCCTAATGGCAGGCGGGGCCCTAACGGCAGGCGGGGCCCTAATGGCAGGCGGCGCGCTAATGCCGCAACATCCAGCGCAGTCATGGTTCCGCTGGGTGGAGAAGCGGCAGGATTTTAATAAGAGTACCGTCAAAATTTGTACAGGCTCGTTTGCGGACCCCTCCTGCTCTGGGAGGGGGGGATGTGGCGGCTCGGTTTTGGGGAGGATTTGGAAGCTGGCAACTGTGAGGGTTAGCCTGCGTTGCGGGGGGGGGGGGGCTTCGTGCTCTGCTGTGAGGAAGGGGATGGTAGGGGAAAGGAGGAGGGGAGAAGGGGCGTGGCTAAGGAGGGGGTGGGGCAAAGGAAGGAGGGTGGGGCAAAGGGAGCAGGGGAGAAGGGTGGGGAAAGAGGGAGAAGGGCAGGGCAAATGAAGGGTGGCACAAAGGAGTGGAGGGTAGGTTAAAGGAGATGGGAAAGGGGCAGGGGGAGGAGGAAAGGCAGGGTAAAGGAGGAGTGCAAAAGGAGGGATGATGGAGCCAAGGAAGAGGGAACTGGGAGTCAGATGGTGTGATGCAGAGGAAAGATGCACAGTGCTGTGAGCTGCCTGTGGTATCTGTCTGCGCCTTCAAGCGGTCAGTGTCACAGACCCCCCCAAAGCAAAGAGCCAGTCTCCTCCATTAGCTCTGGATGTATGGAGGTGTGGGTCCTTCACCGACGTGCGTGTTTGGGCCCGTGTTCCCAGAGCGCTCCAGGATCCACTGCGGGGGAGGGGGGGGGGGCTCTCCATGGCACTCCAGGGAGCTTTACATTCCGTTCTGAAACCAGAACGATCCGTGCCGCAGTTCCACTAAATCCGTCCCGGGTCAGGAGGTGACCCCGCATATCTCCGGCGAGGAGTAATTAAGAAGACTGCTGGCGCGAACCTAGGAAACGGCCGCTAATGAAGGAGGGCTTTCCCGCGACCAGGAGCCATCGCCACGGCAACCCCGACAGCCGCGTGTCGTCACGACGATGGGAAGAGCCCACGGCTTCCGGCAGTTGCTGAGGAGACGTGGCTTGGGGGGGGATGTATCCAGACTGGCGGTAATGAAAAGCCGCAGAGGGGGAAGACCGGCGATGGCTGGGCCGGGCCAAGTGATGGCGCTGTCACCATGAACCGCCTGCTATATTAAAACACGATATTTCTTTATCCCCGTGATTCTCACCAGCAATTCCGGCTCCAACGCCCTGTGCAGAACTCCTGCTATTTATCTCTCGGTCTATTTGTATATTCCTGTTTTTCTGTGAGCCCATGTCAGTCACTGTCACTCATCAGCAGCCGTGCAGGGCGGCGGGGTTCTGGGGGTGTTCTGTGAGCTTGACGGTTTTTTTCATGTTTTACACCAAATCTGACATTTAGGACACGGTGGCAGTTTACACTTGTTGATGCTCTACTCTGATTGGCTGCGGCTGGGGTAGAATGGAGGACGGACACGTACAGACACAGACAGACGCGGGCAAGTTAGGAGGCAATTACGGATTCCGGAAGTGGAGAAGATGGGCTGGCATCCAGCTAGCGCCCCCTGTTGGTAGAGCAGTGTTCCAACCTGATGGATGAACATAGAGACCATAGCTGTGTTCTGGTTATGCTAAAACTTCCCGAAAAAGTATATATATAAAAAAAAACCCAGTTTTTTTGGCAAACTTTTGGCAGCGATGGAAAGAACAGGATGCAGACGCGTATTAATCAGGAGCACAGAAGAAAACTGCCGTTCAAATCCCGCACATCCATGGGAATAACAGGAAGAAGTGCAGCGCTGACAGACATTACTGGGGGGCTTAATCCTAAATTGCTGGATGATGGGTGCGCTGGGAGACCCGGCTCTGGTCCTGCGTGGAGACGCTTCGCCGCGTTTGGCGTGTAATCGGCAGTGATAATACTGCAGACTGAGTGTAAGACAGACGGGATGGAGAGAGAGAGAGAGAGAGAGAGAGTGCCGTCTGTGTGAGAGTTTGTCATATATGTGTAAGACAGAGGAGGATGTGTGTGTGTCCACAACGTGATTAAAAAAAAAATTATGTTGTGGGGATTACCTTTTTGGTCCCCACAAGGGGAAATTCAATTATATAAAAATCATTAGCATTAACATTTTTCCCACAGAAGTGAATGAGCGGTCCCCATAAGGATAGGTATACCCGACGTGTGTGTGTGTGTGTGTGGGTGTGTGTGTGCGTGTGCTTGCAGTGGTGGTTTATTAGGCAAGGTGACATTCGGGTCACAGACTTGGGTGTCCGGTTGCCAGTTGCCAAACACTGAGCCTTTGACAGCAGGACCTCTGTCAGTCCCGGGATGATTGACGCGTCACAGCCCTCAGAGCAAAGTGCCACTTAGTCAGCAGGAGCATCTACAGTGACATTTAACTGCTATCAGGTGGCCTATGTGAACGGCCCTTCTGTCCGCGGCAGCGAGGCTCCGACCATGGCCAATGGGTGGTCTGGTTTATGGTGACCAGTTAGATTCCACACCGGAGAAGAAACGGTCTCCAAGGCTACTGCATCCCGTTACCACCGGTTACCGGATGTGATTGAACTGCGTATCCGTGGAAACTCACTCCTCACACTCGCTTCTCTTCTCTTTGCAGGTTCTTCCTGAAATTCTTCCTGAAATGCAACCAGAATTGTCTGAAGAACGCGGGGAACCCACGGGACATGCGCCGGTTCCAGGTACAGGCATCCCCCCGCCCCCCAAAGAAAAATCAGCATGCTGACAGAGGAGGGTTTGAGAGTCGGTTGCCTTTGTCAAGTCCTGCATTTTTTAAATAACATTTCCCCAAAACCTGCTGCTTTGCACACAGAAAGATGTGGGTCTGCATGACTTACAGTTAAAAGTCCAGAAGTGCTACTTACTTACACGCCATTGCTGATGCTGTGTGAGTCTCTCTTTCTTAGCTTTCCTCTCTGGTCCCATTTCCCTGGCTTCTCTTTCCTCTATCCTCCTTTTTCCATCATCTCTTTCCTCCAGTCTTTACTGCACACTTTTGACACAATGGTTGCATAAGTGAAAGGGTTCACTTTATAAGTTAACTCAGAGCAATAACTCCGCCCACCATACACTGGCTCCGCCCACCTTACACTGGCTCCGCCCACCGTACACTGGCTCCACCCACTACACAGTGGGTCTGCCTTTTTTACAGTAACCTTGCCTCTCGTGCAGTCTCTCTGCATACCTTATCCGGACAGTTTGCCTATTGCAAACTGATTCCACGTACAACATCATAACCCAACATCCTGACCTTCCATGTAGTTACTCCGCCCATTATCCTAAACTCCGCCCATCTTACTTTGACCCCGCCCACCAAACAGTGACCCTGCCTCCTGTGCGTTGACACATTCACAGCCAACACAGTTGCTTCCATTTGTGCTCGTCTCACGGGCTGACAGGGCTGAGCCCTGGCCGGTATCGCTGATCACCCTGCCACGCCGGCCTGTGCTTCTGCATCTCTCTCTCAGCCAGCAGGAATGCGCACAGGCCAGTTTAAATAAACCATCACTTCCTGTGAAGAAACGTGAAACCTGGACCCCGATCCACCCCTAGAGCGTGACCCCTTGGGCCTCGAGACCTCTGCACAAACACGGCCCCTCTGTCTCAAAGCTCATACCATAACTTACCCCATGGGAATCACAGCCGTCCTGCCTGGACTCACCCCTTCCTATCTTTTAACAGCCTCAAAACTACCGCACACCGCCTGCCGCTGAGCTTACGGGGCTCTTAAAGGGACCAACCCCCCCTCCTGGTAGCATGTCACCGAAACGCTCTGGATGTAGGCTGCTTGCCGGCGTCGTGCTAACCATGTAATGAGAGTGTCTGCAGACAGCCGGGCTTGTTAACCGCTCTCGGGAAACCCCCACGTCATCCCCCAGCCGTCTCCTCTCCGGTGGATCTTAATTGGGCTGTGCCAGACAGGAAGTGATATGTCCAAATAGTATTTTTCCGTTCTGAATTATCCCCCCGCACCTCGCCCCAGAGTCGCACTCTGCACCATCTCTCGGGCCGCTCTAGAGCGTTCTTCTTCTTTCTGACGGAACATCCCTGCGTGCCTTGTCCCCCGTCCAGGCCCGGGATGTGCAAACAGGAAGTTAGTGATTCAGCGTCAACAGCAACCCTGACTTAGATTTTTTTTTACAATTTTCGGATTCATTACTTTGACCTGTTTATCGTGGGGGGGGGACACTCATTTACAGGTCCACTAAGATCTTTATGATCCTTAGTAAATCTTTGTTTCTTCATTATTGGGGCTATAAAGTCTCTGACAGCTTCTCTATGGTTCAGAAACTCACTAAAGTGAAATTTTAATTTAAAACTTGCTAATAACAGTCAAAGTAAAAAAAAAAGCTTTTTTAGATATTTGATGATTTTGCCTGATATACTATAAAGGCTATTCTGGCATTCAAAATTATTTAACAGCTATTATGGAGTAGATGGTCTTAACAAACATCAGTGTGTGTCTGTGTGCTGCCCAGTCCTGTGTTAAGCTGATGTATGTGACACCCATCAGAAAGGAGTAATTTTATGGAAAAAAATGTTCTGGAATAGAGCCAGAGAGAGGGAGAGAAAACCAAGAGGAAATGGAGACTTGGAGGGTGTCTGTCCCGGGCAGAGCAGAGATGCCGTTTGCTAAATCGGGTTCAAGCACATCCTCTCTTAAGGGGAGGTGACCTCTTGAGGCTCTCTAACAATTTGGACAAGAGGCTCTCAAGTCAGGGCAGATTGGGGGGCGGAGGCCTGGGGGCGGGGGGGGGGGCGGGGGAGGGGGCTGTATCACTAATCCAAACACAATAGTACTCAAGGCACCAAGGATCCTTAATGGTGCTGAATTTAGTCACGTTAAACTGTGCATGTATGCATCTGTGTGAGAGTGTTACCATATATGTATTCATGTTAGACTGGGACGCAGTGTGTATCAGAAAATATTAACTGCACTGGAAAACGCAGTGGTGGTTTATTAGAGAAGGTGACATTCGGGTGACAGACTTGGGTGACTGGAAAATATTAACTGCACTGGAAAATGCAGTGGTGGTTTATTAGAGAAGGTGACATTCGGGTGACAGACTTGGGTTACTGGAAAATATTAATTGCAGCCATATTCACAGAGACCAACTCAGACACCACACATACCAGCTTAGAATGACCTAGAACCTTCTCAGACAGGCAAACACGCACACGCACCAGCTCGGGATGGTCTGGTACCCTCTCAAACGAGTAGAAACGCACAGAGACCTCACATGTAGGTTTGACCCTGCATTGACTACATCACCCGCACGCAGCCGGAAACCTCAGACCACGATGAGGGTGAGTTATGCTGCCCTGTCCCTCCTCTCATGGGCTGTCTTCCCCGCAGGTGGTGGTCTCCACGACGGTCAGCGTCGACGGTCACGTTCTCTCCGTGTCCGACAACATGTTCGTGCACAACAACTCCAAGCACGGCCGGCGAGCCCGCAGACTGGACGCCTCGGAGGGGACGCCGTCCTTCCTGGAGCACGGTACGCATCTGATCTCCTCCCCGGATCTGCGTGATCCTGTCCCGTCTGAGGAAAGCACGTTTAAAAACGAACGTGTGCCATTGAGCTCCACTACAAAGTGCAAATAACTAATTAGCTGGTTAGTCGCTTGACCTAAGTTTGCTCAGTTGGTAGAACATTACACTGCTGACGCGATTTAATATAAAACTCCACAGTGGATTTCCTTAATCTAATCTTATTCCTACATGTGTCCTTGTGTTCCTGAGTGACTCGCGATGTTAAAATAGACCTTTGGGTTGACCTCAATTGCAATGACACTAATGACCACAACAGAGAGTATCAGGACCTCCTGACCTCAGCTAGATAGTAACGTGCTCTTCTTCTGCTCCGGCTTGGTGGTGCTGTCCCATCTCTCTGTTCTTCGGGCACGTAAGCGGGCACCTAAAATCCTGCCTTTTTTTTAGAAAGAAACCTTGTTAATGAAAGCGGCCGATTTCCACGTCACACCCGGGTATGTCTGGAAGCTTCCGACGTGGGAGATTTTTGGAAGGTCTTCAATCGTCCCCCCCGCCAGGCACGTCCGGGGCTCAGTTGGAAGCCCCCGTTCCGTGAGGCTGCTCCAGCAAACAGGGGTGGGGGGTGGGGGGAGAGGTCTGCACAGTCTACTGCATTGACAAACAGAGGTGTTACGTGGGACCGCAGTGAGAGAGAGAGGGAGAGAGAGAGAGAGAGAGAGAGATGGCCGGGCTGGTCACCACCCTGAGATAATGCCCTCTTAATTGGCTGGGTGAGTTTGGGAAAACATAGCAGCTTCATTTGTCAACCCCCACCCTGACCGCCACCTCGGCCCCAGCCCCCGGGGAAGCCCCGGTGCCGGACGCTGTTAGCCCCCACGCTGCGCTGCTCCCTTACCAGCGGCTGGTCTGGGCCGGGACCACCGAACGGGCTCTGGCAGGCTGGCGGCCGGCTGGGCGGAGACGGTGCCCATGTCTGTCTGAGCTGGTGCCCTGGCCCTGAAAGGCACAGCCCCATGCCTCTCCGCCATCTGTTACAACAAAAGACTCCATCTAATTAATGCGCTGACCTGCCTCTCTGCCCAGCCTGGGCCTCGTGGTGGGCAGGGCGGAGATGGCGGCTGATGAAGCTGTCCCCTTTGTCAACGATCGACCGTATCCGGGCCCGGCCTGAATCTCTCAGCTCCACTGTTCTCCTGACCACACCTGTCCGCCCCCCTCGGCTAGGGGAAACCCCCCCCCCCTCCCCGACAAACCTGGATGTGTGTTGTCACAGCTCTTTGCCAGAAGGTTCCAGAACAAGCCTCCCCAGAAGTGCGCTGTGCTCTCGAGTAATCCCACCTTCGATTTGGAGTGTGGTCTACGTTCACAGCGTCTGCGTTTGGTATTTGCTGGGTGTAAATTACAATGTAGTTGTAAAGCAGCCGCTGACTGGTGTCGCCCAGTAGGGGGCGCTCGAGAGGGCGTGCCTTCCATTCCCCATTCGGTGGCCTCCTCTCCTCATAGGATATGAATGACAACAACTTATTTCCCCTGTGGCTCGGTGACTTTGAATTTTCCGTGGTTTTTGTGGCTCAGGCTGCCGTTCATCGCTTTCCTCGGCGGGTGACACTGGGGACATCCATGCCAGCGCTCTTAAAGAGACGCGCGCCGGCAATTCAGAAACTGATTTTCGGAGTTAAGCAAATCCAATTAGCTTCCCATTCTCGTATCTTGGGTGTATGAAATGACAGAAGTACATCGCATTTATTTTTCATTTTGATTTAAGAGTGTCTCAGGGGAAGTTGAGGTTCTGATTGTGTTTTAAAAGAGATTAACGGGGGAATGAAGTGTCTGCGTCTTTTCCGAGAGCAGGAAATCCGTAGCAGAAGCTCGGAAAATTTAATCTCACTGATTCTTCATGTGCTCATTTCCTGTGCCTTCAAATCCGACGATCGGGCACGTTAGTTGGGCACTTAGAGGGCCGATATGGGGGCGGCGTGCGGCTCAGTGGGTTAGGATGCTGTGCGTGTGACCGGAAGGTTGCTGGTTCAAATCCCAGGGTCAGCCTGGCGGTTTCAGTGCTGAACCCCTGAACAAGACCTTTAATCCACAGTTACTATGTGACCTAGCTACCTTAAAATGCTCATTGCTTTACATCATAGCATCTGCTAAGCAGATTTGCTGTGTTAACCTCGTAACAATGACAAACAGTTTGTCCGTCATGTTTTGGTTGGGCGCCCTGAATGAAGGAGTTAACGTTGCATGGCTGCTCAGTGCTCGATATTTCCCACTATATCCATGTCGCATTTTTATAAATCAAGGTTTGAATTTGATATTGTCAATTCAAATATAATATTGTGTGCTATCACTTGAGTTGAGAAGGAGATAAATAGCCTGGGAAATAAAGGATGATGTTTAAGAGCACCTGGTCACCCGCTTCTGATATTGACTGCTTGGTCGGCTCTTCTACCTACGACCTTCATCTGAACCACAAAGCAAACGTGGGGCCATCTCTGGGCCTGTCAAACTTCCCCTACTGCCCCGCCCCCTACCCAGATAGCCGAGGCCCATTCAGAAGGTAGGCAGCTTCCTGTTGGACAATATTCAACTCAGAAGGTAGGCCGCTTCTTATTTGGCAATATTCAACCCAGAAGGTAGGCCGCTTCTTATTGGACAATATTCAACTTAGAAGGCAGGCCGCTTCTTATTGGAGGAGATTCATCATGAGCCCGCTCCGGTTTGGAGGGACACCAGAGAGGGCGCTGGTGGGAGGGGGCGTCCCGAGGCGGCACAAGATGGATGGCGAGTGCTCCCCCTCCCCCGGGAAGGCGAAGGGTCCAGCGGGAGGGGCAGAACGGCATCCGCGCGCGCGGCAGCCCGGGGAACAGATGGCGTGGAGGGAGGCACCGAAGTTTAATCCCATCAGATGGATTCACGCTGCACCATCTGGGTAATCCATAGAGAAGCCGAGCCGCGCCAAGATTACCGACACAGATTGCTCCAGTTCATCTTGCTCATCCTGCCCCGTTTCTCCTGCTGGGAAATTGCGCCGTGCTTCGCCCCTGTGGCCCCCGCCGAAGGAGGAGATCAACAAAGGAGCATGCAGACACCAGGGAGAGACGTCCCTGGTTTGCAGTAACGGTGAATCAGATTCTCTTCGTTCCACACACAAGTGTGTGACAGACGTGTCGGATATTTGTGGAAGAAACAATATTAGAGCATATTTATTTGTGTTGTGGGGGGGCTGTCTTTCAGAAGCAAAAAAAAAAAAAAATTATGAGACACAGCATTCACAGGAAGTCCAGCTGCATCAAACATAGCCTTCACAGGGAGTCATCAGATACAACCTTCGTGGGGAATATAGTTTCATCAACCGTAGCCTTCATAGAATAATCGGCATAATCGGACATAGCCTTTATAGAGAGACCAGCTTCATCAGGCACAGCCTTCACAGGGAGACCAGCTTTATCAACCACAGCCTTCACAGGGAGTCCAGCTTCATCAGAAACAGCCTTCACAGAGAGACCAGCTTCATCAGACACAGCCTTTACAGAAAGACCAGCTTCATCAGATACAGCCTTCACTGGGAGATCATTCGTTGATGTAAAATGTTATAAATAATACATTAATTAATAAAATCTGTAAAATATGCAATAACTCCGCCTGCCAAGATGATATGAATGTGCCCCCGCTGGACCCTTCGCCCCCCCTTTGCAAAGGCTACCTTTTAATAAACATCTCTAGTAATGGAGCTGCCCCATTCCTGCTCTGGGGGTGTTCCTCAAACTGCAAAATGCCACTCCCCCCCCCCCCCATTCCTGGGCACCACATCCAGCAGAGTGAGTGAGCATGTACAACGCCCCCCCCCCAGTGCGCCCGCACGCCATCTGCTGCCAGAGGCACATCCGTGTGCCAGTTGCAGACACCCACCGAGCCAGCAACCCCCCCCCCGTCTCGCCCCCCTCACCCCTCCGGATAAGCTTTGACGCTGTAGCAGTCTGACCGCTTATAAATGATATTTCCCCTTTACTTTTCATCAAAACTTTAAGCTAATTGGAACTCAAATAATTACCCCCCACCCCCCCCTACCCGAGTGCCTTTGGAACCCAGCCATCAGAATCCGGGCCGAAAGTTCAGCGCCCAGAATGAAATTTAAACCAATTAACGCGTCAGATTAATGGCTGCTTGCCGTTATCTCCTGGTCTCCCTGGACGCCTGGCCTTTGATCGAGGACCTGCGGGGGGGGTCGACCGGCTTCTGAGAGAGTGGGGGCATGGCTGACATTTACACGCCGCCCGTAAAACAATCAGTGGCCGCTGACCCTATCCTTCGGGACTGACCGTGTTTAATAACGGCGTCCGTGCATGCGCATGTGTGCGTGTGTGTCTGATCAGTCCAATTAGCATCTCTGTGAAGTCAGCGGCGTCGGGACAAAGGGCTCAAACGGCACGGTGGTCTCTGCCAGGCCCTGGGACCACCTCAGCAACCATCGCCCCCCCAGCCTGACACCCGCGTTCCTTAATTGTCTGATCCACACTGTAGGATCCGGTGGTGATTCTCCGGCTGTAACTGGCGTCCCTAGCGACAGAACACGCTCTGACTTTCTCTACAGTCTGTCTAATAACCCATGTCGTGCTGTAAATGTTGCATGCGATTATTGAGCATACGAAGGCATCCTACTGACACCAAAGTTCCCTACCTGCCCCCCCCCCCCCCCCCACCCCATGCAAGTCTTAGGCCTGGGGATCAGATTTGTTCTGCCTCTGAATCTAAAATTTAGCTTTTATGATGTGTAAGACACCTTCTGGAAAGGGTGCCCTATCCGGCGGTATCGATGAGTAAGACTAGAGGAAGTATAACGGCATCTGAAATGCGAATGTCCCGCGAATATAACTGGGTCATGTTTCGCTTAAACTGGTATATGGGGCTGTTTCCAATTCTAACCCACATCTGTGGCCAGTCGAGGCCATGGTGTCGGTTTTACAGCTCGCCTGGAATTTTTCTTTGCTCTGCAGCGCGCAAATCACATCGGAGGCTCGCGTGTCGCGTGTCGACCACCGACGTCTGAGTAATAGACACCTGCAGACACAGGACGGTGACGTGCGTGAACGCAGTGCATGACAGAGCGCGGCGTCAAGAGAAAAATGATTCGATGGTGTTTTAGCGTATGACCGGTTTATTTGCAGGTTCCGTGGCGTTTATTGGCGCTGATGCATGTTGGGATGTGTGTGTCATCGCTGTCCAACGAAAGACACGTATCTCCAAAAAATTTCAGGAACGTGAAAAAAAACACATTTTCTCAGAAACTGGTTTACAAAATAACCCTAAAACAACGTGAGACACCCTTCGCACCACAAAGAGACCGATCTTTACACAGCTGTCAGTGAACAGTTTAATGTTTTAAATGGACTTACATGGATTGTTGGTCAAGCAAGGCAAATGTGTCAGTGTGAACAAGATGCAAAGTAACATCGCTTTATATCCTCAATTAACGATGATGTTAGCTAGCTAGCTGTCTAGCCTCAAGTTAAAATCGATAACTTCATAAAACATCTTTTCATTGGTCAATCCGATGTCAAACGCTATAAGTAGAGATAGGAGAATGGACGTATTCCATCGCAGGGCATTCGTACGGGCTGCACTCATACGAGGCTCCTCCCCTTCCCCCCCCCCCCCCCCCATCTCCCCATGCGCATGCACCCGGAAGCAGCTGCACCGTGCATCAAAGCCATCAGCCCCAGCGAGGGTTGGACAACAGGGGGCGCCACCGTCATCATCATCGGTGACAATTTCTTCGACGGCCTCCAGGTCATCTTTGGGACGATGCTGGTCTGGAGCGAGGTGAGCCATCTCCTTCCAAGCTTAAACGTCTGTAACATACAGAACTGGCATAGGAATTTAGATCGGAGAACAAAGCAGTCAGACTGACGTCGAAGCGGCCATTTTTAAACTGCTTAAAAGGAAACGTGTCAGAGGTGAGATGCTTATATAGTAAAAAAAATGGACGGGGATGCTCTCATACAGGTCATTTTCCACAGACCCTATCTGTTACTTCGTCTCGAAACTGGGTTAGCCTCCCTCCCGAAAATAATTCTATTTTTAAAAAGCCTTTTCCTTGATTGGTGAGAAGCACGGCCGGCGAAAGACCAGTGCAAAGCGTGAGAGAGGAGGAGGCATTAAGAAGACAGTGGCCCTTAGTGGCCCTTGGTGGCCCTTAGTGGCCCTTGGTGGCCCTTCATGGCCCTTAGCGGCTCTTAGCGGTTTCCACCATGCCCCTCACCTCTGATCATAACACCCTTCTGGAGCATAAGACAATCATCCTATTTAATATTAAATTTGCCTCCAGTCGGCTCAGTCCGAGAGACTTTATTGGCGTGACGTACAATTTACTGCGGCAGAGCACTCTATCAAGACGTTTAATACGTTTAATGCATCACTTTGACGTTGAGAGATTAATCGCATCCTGGGGGGGGGGGGGAGCTTGTCAGCCCCCTACCTCTTGGGCTAGATGTTCGAAAGTGGGCCAGCTGGGTACCTGTTTCCCATTATTCCTGCATTTGCTTGCAGGTCCGTGGGCCGCTGTGATCTGGGAGTGCAGTGTTCTGAAGCTTTAGACCAGTGTTTCCCCAACCTAGTCCTCAGGAACTCAGAGACTTCCGACCAGGAGCTGGGCTGGAAATGGGAAAGATGGGAAAAATGTGGACGGTCGGGAAGGGAGCTGGGAGGGAGCAAAAACATGGACCGACTTTGGGTCCCCGAGGACCGGATTGGGAAACGCTGCTTTGGACAGTCTGGGGTCTAACTGACCCCCTTGTCTCACATGAGCCGGGGCTTCAGGGTCATGGGGATCCCTTAGCATTCGGTGGTCTTGGAGGACATCTCCTCAGCTCCCATTCGCGCAGGTCTGCTGAAGACCTCGCCCCATTGGACAGCTGGCCTGGCCGGGAATGATCACAGGACACTGCTATCTGTCTGCTGCCAGCTTCTCACTATCTAAGCCCCCTTCTTCTTCACCCGTCGTCCAGGCTTCGAGTAAAGATCTAGCAGGAGTGTCTGACACGTATGAAATGCTGTTATGTCTGACGGCTGTAACACTGAGCAGCAGTCAGACTATAACATGCATCTGCTACGCATCTGGGAACGATTTAGTGCTGCAGACCCCTTCCCCTGCACCCCCACTCCCAAAATGTGTGGGCAGTTTGACCCCTGACCTCAACCCCCACCCCCACCCCCTACGCCGCCTCCACCCACCTAGCTCCAAACAGGGGGGGGCCACCCATCTGCAATGTCTCCAGCATCTCCTGATGGTTAGATGCAGCAGATGTTCTGGCTAACAAGCGAGAGTTCGACACGTGGGGGGGGGGATGCTTTTGACCCCCCAGTTCCTCACCAATCCATCTGTTGGAGGTGGTGAGGATCCCCCCCCCCCCCACCATCCACGATTTTCTTTTCTTAGAACATTAGGGGCAAATAAATTTACAGGATGGGGAGCAAATAAAGAGGGCAGAGTGTGTTTCCTCCCCCCTCTCTGTCGGCCAGGGGAGCTGGGGCCTAATGAGCTGATCCAATCGCAGCCAGCCCCCCCCCCTCTCTGCCAGCGAGGTATTTTAAAACAATCACGGGTGTGTGTTTATTTTCACAGTAAATTGGGTATTATACTGGCCCAGCTCGCAGCGCCCAGTGCTCAGGCCGCGGCTCCGTTAGCACGCGCTCAACGTCACGCGTCTCCTCCTCATGTTCCGCTTCACTTTATTAGCACAGTAATTAAGGTTAATATTTAAACTTAATTAGAAGTGTTTGCTTTTTTCTCTCCGGTACCAGAATTTTCTAATACCGCCGTAGCTTCACAGATTTGCTCGCCGCGGCCGGGTTTGGACTCTGGAGTATAGGAACCTCACCCCGCACTATGGGGGTAAATTTGTCCATGGATTACAGTGTTTGAGTGCTATTTGAGTCTATATTTTTGGGTATGTGGGGACACAGGGTTTGGGGGGGGGGGTTTTGCGCCCAGGCAGCAGAGTTTGACTGACACCCTAATTCAGTGACAACAATTAAAGGCTTGATTCACTTTACAAGGATCCTCGAGAGTGAGAGTCCAGGCTGGGAGCCTGTTCCTAATTGCCTGTCATTCCTGGCTGTGCAGGCGAATTGTAGGGGGTTGGGGTGGGGGGCAGGGGGGGGCGTCCCTGTGCCCACCCCCTCTGGAGAGGTCAGTCTCCCACCCCCCAGGTCCTCCAGCCAGTTTGACCCACCCAGTGGCTTCACACTCACACTCTGTCCGCATCATGTGACCAGTCACGTGACCTATTAGCAGTAAAAAGTTAGCGTGCGACTACTGCAATATTTCCAGCCGCTACCGTGGAAACCATGCATTTGGGGGGGGGGGGGGGTGGGGGAATTGCTGGCTCCTGGTTGGAGGGGGGGAGGTGGAGCATAAAGTCTGTAAACAAGGTGATGTAATGTGCATGACATCAGCACGCTGACCTGGGAACTGTGCTAATCCAGGACTGCATTGTACGTGCATTTCCTCAGGTGGGGTTGGAGTGAGATGGGGGGTGTGGGGGGGGGGGGCACTCTGGGGGTTCCCCTACACAATAAACCCTTCCATAGGGTCACATTCCGGCTCCGGTTTCTCTCTGACCGACGCTGTTTCCCCATCTCCTGTCCCCCAGCTCATCACCCCCCATGCCATCCGCGTACAGACCCCTCCCAGACACATCCCGGGCGTGGTGGAGGTCACCCTCTCCTACAAGTCCAAGCAGTTCTGCAAAGGCACCCCCGGCAGGTTCATCTACACAGGTGAGAAAGACGCCGTTTCAGCCGGCATTTACAGCCATTTTTCCCATAATGCCTTAGGAGTATACTTAAATTAAACGATGCATCCATCCATCTATCCACTATGAGGTCACAGTCAGCCTGGAGGCTAGGCACCCTGGCTGGGGTCCCAGTCCATCGCAGGGCTCACTGACGCACACGGCCACCGAACTGTGGGCAGTTGTGACTCACTGGCTAGCACTGTGGTCTCACACCTACAGGGTTACAATCGAACCCGCAACCCTGAGGGTTTGACACCGCAGTCCTACCCACTGAGTTACAGTGTCACAAGAAAAGGCCGGCGGATCCCTGGAAAGTCTACATTAGCGAGTCTTAAAAGACTCCCGCTGAACACGGACAGATTTCCCCCACAGAATCCATCCTTATTTAATCTCCGTGGGAGTTTAATCTCAGTCACTCTGCTCTCGTGAAGTTATAACACCCGGTATGAATCATAGATAACGGTCGTGTGCTCTTTATCTCTGCAGAAAGGTGGGTAGGGTCGGGGTGAGGGGGCGGGGGGGGGGGGGTGAGTACTCAATCGACCATCCGCTATGAGTGGGGTCGTACGAGTCGGAGTTTCCTCGAGACAGTTTGAATTAAGAGCCGTTAATGGTCGAAATGCATCGCATGTGACATGTGAGCAGGCCGGCGGCCATCTTTGGCGATAGCGCGCCGCGATAGCGCCTAATGTGCCTTCAGCCTAAATACTGGTTCACGACGAGGCCAGTCTTTACTTAATTACAGTAGATGGAGGGTTGTTACGCCTAATGCCTGTAAAATGGTCACAATTACACTAGGAAAACAGTCTGTGTTTTATTGGACTCCATCTTGAAGCCATTTAAACAACGTGCCCAGGCATCCAAGCACGAGCACATTCCCTGATCTAGCGCGTAACGACACACCACCCAAAAACAAAAAAAAAAAGTGGCCCCCGTCAGCCAATCAGAGCACCAGGCTCACGGCCGGGTTTAGACCCGGCCCGAAAATGACGGGAGAGGAATTGTGGGAGAAATTTGATGAGAGGATGTTGGCACCAGACAGAGGGGTGTGGTCACATTGTGATTTACAGGCAGATTCCAATAAAAGGCATTGCAGTTTGTTGTTGTTTTTTTTGCCTACTGTAAATTTCAGAAGGGGTGAAAGACAGAACAATGGAGGTAAATGCTTTTACGGGATATTTATTTGCTTCTGAGATGCGGCCATTTAGGGGCATGGTAACCAGTAAGAGTCAAACCAGCGTGAAACAGATCCTGCAGCATGTTAGTAGTCATTTAGCATTAGCGTCGATGCTAGTTAGGTAACATCATTTTCTTTTTCAACTCGGGAAATTATAAGGCCACAATGGCTCTGGAGTGACTCCAGAAAACACTTCCCGCGCGAATGCCGATCCCATCCTCCTGGCTTCAGATGGACCATAGCTGGTGGTAAACATTCGCCCTTTTCAGTCTCTGTGTCTCTGGGGATGTTTGTGAGGAATTGCATAACTGCCTTTTCAGAAGAGAATATTTCTAACCTTATCACTTGTTAACAAGCGTTCCTTGGCTTATATTTAGAATTTGAGACTATGTAACTCTTTGGAGCTGTTTTGCTATGCCGTCGATTAGCGCTCGTTTGGTTGCCGTTCTGTGTTTTCTTGGTCACATTTTGGGGGCAGGGTCTTGACATTATTTATTATTTTTCATCAGCGCTGGTCTCAGCTCAGCCTTTGGGTTGCTTGCTTGGAGGTGACCTCGCCTGCCTGCTAATCACTCCATGTCAGAAGGGTATAAACCCTCTTTTCTGTTGTCGTCTTTTTGTTTCCCAGAATCCAGAAAACTAAATCCTGCATTAGTTACATTCCCTTGAGAGGTCAGAGGTCATCAGTGAGAAAATGAAGACATATATGGGCCATATGAATCGAAGATGAATTAAGGAAGGGAAAATTGGGATTTGTTACATTCCCATTTGGGCCTGATTTAGATTTTGATCTAGAACCTTTGCCGTCTGTGCGTTCACGTAGCGGAAGTGTACTATTCTGAAAGCTCGGCCAAGCGTCCAGAAAAAAACAGGAAAAAGCAGCTCCGCGATCCTGCTTCCTGATTGACCCCCTCCCCCGAGGGTGACCCCCCCCCCCCCCCGAGCCCAACGGCCTGTCCGCACCCTGCATGTGCACTACGCCGGAGGTCTACCCCGGGCTGTGGCGCTCGCTGGCATTCGCTAGTTGCCAAAGGGCACCAATCTTAGCCGGATGGCAGCTGAGGCAGACGGCTATGGCATGGGGCGGGGGGGGGGTCAGCTGCTGCTAGGGAGCAGGAACACAATGGGAGCCTAATGAAATCAATGGGGGCGTCCCTGGCGTCGTCCCCGATCATGGGACTCCCGTCCGGCCGCCGGGAGTCACCTGAAAGTCGGCAGGGGGGAGGCTGATGCCCCCCTCCCCCGCTGGATCCGGTAATCTCACCAGAGGGGTGAGGAGATTAGAGGAGCACGTGGCGCCACCAGCGACGGAATTATGGCCTGTTTTATGCAGACGGTCCCCGACACCGCGTTTTGGGGGGGGGGGGGGGGGTTGCAGAAGTGGGGCATGATTTATGGTGCAGGGCGGCGAGGCTGCGGCGGCCCCCCTGAGACTCACGGTGGGGCCCCTGGGAAAAAGCCCCCTCCTCGGCTGCTGAACTGGCACAGCCTGACGTCCCTGGGGCCAGAGCCTGGGGGGGGGGGGCAGTTTGATGGATGGGGGCCCTACGCCCCATCTGGAGTCCGGAGAGATCTTGGCACATGGAGGCAGTGGGTTTCCAGCGCCGCACTCGACCCTCCGCCACACGGACTCTTACCGTAATTTGACACCCTGGTGACCCGGTTAGATCAAGCTTAATCATCGGGACCAATTAAGCCAGGCACCTACAGGGCATGCCGTGTGGCGTGGTCGGACCACAGGGGGGCGCCATCTCTCCCGCCTTCGTGCCACGTCTGTTTGGGTCTCCCTACCATCATTCCGCACATCCCCCCCCCCCCCCCCCCCAGTACTTCAACGCGCCGCCGGGAGAGATCGGAGGTGCTGATAAATGGCCGTAGGATTTCAGCGGATCCTGGAACCCCCCCCCCCCCGGAGGCGCGGATATTAAAAGACCCCTGCCTGATGATCACATTATATTCTTGTTTTCCCCCCTCTGGCAGGTTACGGCCTGAAATGCCACCTGCGACACAACGGGGCTGCGCGTGGGAACCAATAAAAGAGAAAGGAAGACAGGAAAGGGGGGGAAAAAACGAAAGTCGGACATATATCACAGTTTAATCTTCTGTCCTCATCTGCAAAGTGTGGGAGGGAGAGATTTCTCAGGTGAAAAGAGGCTGTTTTGTGTCACGGATGGTCACATGACGTGAGCTCGATGCTGTTTTATACAGCATTCTGCTACCGGAGACCATAGATGTAAATATCAGTTTGAAATTAACTGTCAGGCACCCAGTCTAGGGGGAGTGCAGGATTCCAGAACAAATCTGTTCAAATTCTAAATAAAAATATGCTGCTTTTATCTGTGGTGGGGAGTTCAGGTCCAGAGAGTAAAAATCCAGGACAAGATTTTCTTTCAACCAACCTGCTGAGTATAAAGAGTCTCAGTCACAGAGTAACTCAACTGGACGGTTGAAACAAAATCTTGGTCTGGATTTTAACTCTCTGGATCTGAACTATCAACCTCCGGCTTTTATCTCCATCCATCCAGCCAGCACATTCAGCACAGGGTCAGGGTAAAATCTGTCTGCTGATCAAGAAAAATGGGTCAAAATGGTCAATAACCACGTGTAATTGGTCAGCATCTCATCAGAACTCATCCACTTACAATTTCAGTGAGAGTTGAACCTCTGTTACTGTTATATGTGCTGGTGCCCTGCGATGGATCCGTGCTCTGTCCTGGGTTATTCCCTGAGTTATGCCCATAGCTTCTGGGATAGGCTCTGGACCCCCGCAACCCTGCATGGGACAAGCGGGTATGGAAAATGGGTGAATGGATGTGGTCCTTAAATGTTTCTTACTTAACGTTTCTTTTTTTAAAAAAAAAAAAAAGTAAAGAAACATCTTTTTTTTTGCCCTGTAAACATTCTCTTGCATCAGTGTCCTTACCGGCAGTTTCCCGGATTAAGAAACACCGTCTATTTACTATAATGGCCTAGGATTTTCCAACATAAATGGCGTCAATGGGTTTATTGGAAAAAGTGGTAAGGAGCGTAACGTTCTGTGGTATCGATCCGCGGAATGGCATCGGCTGAGGAAAAAAAATAACCAAAGTGAAGTAAGCAGGAGCGTGAGGCAGTAATTCGGGCTTATTGAAAGGCATGGCTCGTCGAGCATCGATTGCTATCAGAAGCGCACGAGACCCCACCCTGGAAAAAGGGATCGGTAGGAGAAACAGTTTACTATGCGATGCGCGTACGCGGAGATGCTAAGCGCGCTCCCGGATGATGAGACCCGGATCAGCGCCGGGTGTCGGAGCCGCAATGGGCGTCTCCGGGTCCCCTGCACCCCCGTGAAGCAGCCGGCAGCCGAACGGCTTCTTCCTCTTACCCATTTGTTACTGCTGACTTTGGGGCTGAAAAGCATCCCCACTCACCCCCCACCCCCCATCCTCCCCCTCCCCCGCACTCCTGCATCTCCTCCAGGTCATTATTGTGAAATATGACGAGCCCTAGATCTGACTTCATGAAATTTCAATGAGCATTGATCCGTGTGATTGCAAGGAATCCTTCAAGTAGTGCCTGACGCCAGCCATTAAAATCCAGCTCATTTGTGTGTTTAAATCGCTAGTAGGAAGGTTTTTTTCTATTATTATTACTATTCTATTAGTGTGTGCGTGTACGTGAGTATAATAAAACTGTATCCTCTGGGATTTTAGAGATATCTATATCGCAGTATTTAGGATAGCTGATGAGGTAATTAGAACGGGTCATTTCTCCGAAAATATTTATGAAACGAGGGTAACTTGACGTCTACATGTTCCCTTTCTTGTGGAAAGTACCAGTTGGAGATATATCGTGATTTTTCCTTTATTTTCAGGCTACATTTTGCGTGGTGCATTTCATTGTCAAAAAAGCGTTATTTTTGATGCAAGCCGGAAAACCATACAGTAACAAGAATTCACCAAACCACAGCACAGGGGGAAAAAAGCCCAGTGTTTTATGCAGCTGTAATTATGTCACAAGAAGTTTTGTCAAAAACTCAAGTCAAAATAAGGCACAGCGGGATAAACTGCACGGTTCTTATTTTTTCTGAAAACATCATCGCTTGGCCGGGGGTTGGGGATTTCGAGTGACATTTTGCACTATAATTTACCAGTTTGGAATGAATGAGAAAATGACAGTGAAACGGTTAAAAGCACGTTTCTGATCTGCCTCAAATGCCGCTGTTGTGGCTTTGCGCGGCGCTATATTTAGGGCGAGCCAAGGTGACGCTGTGGAGACAAACTGAAGCAATTTCACTTCCCCTTTTTTCAGATGCTTGGGAACGATTTTTGACGAGTTTATTCGGCTCTCACGCGTGCGTATAAAAGGATTTTTTTTAATTCAAAGAAATTTCGATTCAAAGAATTGCTATGTTGTGGGACGCAATTGTCCATAAACGTGAACTGTGCCAGTTATGACGGTATTACTGTGTGAGTTCGCGAAGCTTCCCCGTCGGTCTCGTTTGGCTGATTGTTGATGCACTGTAACTCTACTGCCTTCCTTCCTGCCCGGTGCATAAATCAGCACAGGCTTGACTGCCTCCTTTGCTTTGTGTCATTTAACATGTAACTTAAAAAACTAAACGTTCCCAGCGTCGACGCCGCACTTAAGCGCAAAAAACCGACGTCCACTGATGAAATTTCACGAGACAGACTTATTTTTCATTTTTTTACTGTCCTTATTAGGTTATTTATTTATTATCGCCTGAAATCAGAGTTCTCCTCCAGCCGCACATGCAGAGGATGTATGCCTAACAACTGGGAATGTGAAGCGGGACAAATTACTCATACTGATGCATTTTAACCACAAGCATTAAAGTAAATTAATATTGATATATAACGATTACGAAATGCATGAAAAAGTTGTTCCGTGATATAAAAGGCTGAACATTTGTTTGAATATAATTTCCGGGAGGTATTTGGTTTTCACAGCATGTTAGTGTTCTTGCCTTAATTTCGATCTTTACTGTTCTGAGATCAGTCAGCACAGAACAGAGGAGAAATTGCCCCAGGCTCAGACAGCCTTTAGTAAGTATATATTATCTGCTTGGCTAGTGAGTAGATTGTACTGAATGTGGAATCGATAACAATGGACGGGTTAACAGTTCCTGACATACAAAACTGCAACACGCTGTTTATACAGGGGGAGTGGGTCCATCTATCTCCATATCATCACATTAATGGGCCTTTTACAAGTGCCCCGCCCTACCCTGCCCCCCCCCCCAACATGCACGCACAACATGCACGCCTGCCCATGATTACAGGAAGACCATTTGAATATGATGTATTGGCAGGCTCTTGGGGTTGGGGGGGAGGGGGGTCACCTCAGTGACGTTGTGCTTCTAGGGGGGCCGTCTTTACTTTGTATGTTTATACGTGTTTCATCACGCAGCCTTGGAAGCGGCCGAAGCCGTGACAGGATGAGCACGGGGGTTTCTGGGACTCGAGGTGCTTAGAGGTCTATATTCAGGCCAGTATATTTAAATATTTTCATTTTGGGGACAGTCTGCTAAATTATATATGTCCCAGGGGGCGTATTGCTATTCAGTTTAAGTCTTAATGCTGTAAGACTCCGTGGTCAGTAATATTTAGCTGGACTTCTCAGGCTCAGGGCTGTTAAATCGCCCTCCTGCTTCCCCTGCCAGCTTCGTGACCTATTGAGCTCTGATCCGGAGCAGGACCGGACCATTAGGGACCGTTCAGCACACGGCGGATGCTGAAGAAACGCGTAGGCCAGACTGAGACAGGAAGTGTGTGGCGTTTTCTGTAAGGGGAGGAGCTTCCCTGAAGACAGAGGAGAGGTAGCCAATGGCCAGCCTCCCCGGGAGGCTGTGTCCCCGCCCCCTGGCATCACGGCTGCCGGTGCCACAGAGTAGTGTGCCGACTGTCCCAGCAGGAGTTACCAGTCCATGTCTCTCATTTACCTGCTGGTTTTATCCAAAACAACTACAGTACAGAGAAGGGTTATAATTTATGCTGTCTGGGATTTGACCCCACGACCTTTGTGTTGTTAGGGCAGCACTCAATTTGTTGAGCTACCTGAGCACAGTTTCCCCTTCCCTCCCTCTAGTTTCCTCATTTTTTTTGACTCCCTCGACGGTGTTTAATGGCCGCATGACCCACGGGGTGATGAATGGACATTCAGGCCCCTCAACGGCCTCCCCAGCCAGACACGGGTCAACGGATCGGAGCCCGATTTCCGCAGGAAATGTACAGGCTGCTTGCCACCCCCCCCCCCCCCACACCCCAGGGCCAACAGAAGGAGATCGGAGTGAAAGGAAAAACATAACGGCTCACAGATTAACGCTGCATACCTGTGTCCATTTTAAAATATGCCTGTTTGGCACCGGCCAAATTTATGTTCTGAATAAAGTAAGACAGACAAACATAATGGTAGCTTCTATTGAGATAGACACACATAATGTCAGTTTATATGTTCAGGAAGTACATGCCTTAATTAATTAAACTTTAATATATCCCCTTTTTTCATTGTGGAAGTACCATTAGTAAGTAATTATGAGTAATCTGTTTTGGACAAGCATGAAAGATGAAACACAGTTACAAAGCATGTCTGTAATGTAGCGAAACAGTGAGGCTTGGCTCATTTTTAATAAAAGAGAAACAAGACATGGATAGATAGAAACTTCATTAATCCCGGTGGAAATCGCATATACTGAAGGAAATCTGGGAAAACACAGAGGGCTTTAATGCAGACGGAAAGGGAGAGATTGGGAACGTCGTCGATCCCATCGATCATTTACATTCTGATGGTTCTGACTCATTCTCTGTGTAGAATTCCAACTGATTCCCAGCTTGACCCTTTCATCCCCAGCGGCTCTCAGAGATACTGATTCAGGATATAGTGGGACTGTTGAGGTTAAGTACTTTGCTCAAGGTTACTACGAGAACTCGACCCAGGGTACCGAGTAGTCTGTCTCCGCTTAGACATCTCACCATTACATCCTGCACTTTATCCGCAGCGGGATTTATTTAAACGCTCCCAGCAGAGCTTGGAGCAAATTCCACTAATAGGGGGGACACCGATTCGTTCCTGAGGTGCCGCCGAGAATCGTTTGATTAACGGTAACTGAAACAAAAGAAAGACGGAGTAGGATTTGGGAGAACAGAAGACGCCAGCGACCTCTCGGTACAGGGCGATCTCTCGGTACAGGGCGACCTCTCGGTACAGGGCGAGCGTGTGACCCTTTGAGTTCACAGCTGGGCAGGTGTGGTATCAGTGCTGTTAAGTTAGGATGGTGTGTCCGTGATCAGAAGGTCGGCGGCTCAAATCCTAGAGTGGTTTTACCATTGGTCCCTTGAGCCCTTAACCCAGTTGTTCCAGGAACTGGCTGACCCTCCATTCTCAAGAAATGTAGATCACTTGGGATGACAGTATCTGCTAGATAACCATGCAGGCCACGCCTGTGGAAATGGGCCCTGGGGCAGTTAAACAGGATGGATGCTCCGCATTGTCACTGTCTCTGTGTTGGGGTGCAGCAGTAGACCCGTCGCTCGTCTCGCCGATTTGGCGCTCTCTCCTGGCCTGGTTTCTCCTTCCTCCCCCGTGTGGGACGTTCTCCGCCTGCCAAACTCCTCATTTCTGTTCCTGCCAGCCCGTTAATGATCCTCCGTCATGTCGCGCAAATAACACGAGCACCTTTGACGCTCACGTTTGCGTAGCTAAACCTAGTTGACGTGACAACGGGGAAGAATTGGCTCTCTGTCTTTATAGATTCCCGTAGCTCCTCCTTCCTCCGCACCTCCTGGGTTGAGGGTTCAAATTTTGCTCTCAAGTCTTTGTGTGCATGGAGAATCAATGTTTGAAATGCAGTTAAAGTGTACCGGAGTCTCCAAATTGCCTAAATTTGGAAATTTGCGGAATCCCATCCGAGAAGTCCCTTGCCCAGGTCACCCTGATATAGTCAGCAGGGGCTATGTTACAGAATCTTCCTAAGGTACGACCTTACAGATCCTAGCTTAACTGTTTGGTAACCATGGTAACTAGGGTTAGAACCTGATTTAGGGAAAAAAAAAACATTGGGCAAACAGTGCCTATGTCAATATTTCGATCCTGACGTAAGGCAGGAAACGTGTATTACACAAGCTTCCTAACTTCTGAAAATCTTAAATAAACTCTCCTAACTTTAGGATAACCGTTAAGCTGTGCTCACTTTCACTTTATCACTAAACTTATTTTATTCATGTGGCCTCTGTCTTTACCCAACCAACAAAATGTCAACAGGCGGAACCTATTCATTGAGAGGCCAATGGCAGACTAACGGTGCGTTGCGGTTTGATAACAAAACGCTCGTTAGTAGATACATGCTTCAACAGACTATCGTCCTGCAGTTAGCTGAGCAACTACGATTGTCTTTTGAGCGGCCGACCTGGCGCATTGGGGCCCTCCCGGTTGTGGTGCAACTGACAAATCCGCTTCAGGTGTTTGCTGAAGAAGATGTTCACAGTGAAGCGGATGTAAAACATGTCGGCCTGCTATGTCACGTAATTTAACGGAAATGGCGACGGTAATTAGTCATTTGGCTGCTCATTATATACAGTTTCTAAGAGGAGAAGAACCATAATCAATGAAACTTTCTATCACAACTATTAGATGCTTGGTGTAACTGGACTACTTTGTTATTAAAAATATATATATTATTATAATAGAAATTAAAAAGTCACGTCGGTTGCTAGGTAACAGATTCAAAAGTTGATGACCAAAGCTGGGTTGAGTATTTAGGATTTCATAACCTGAGATAAGAGGATTCCTAAAGTTAGTTAGGATTTGCTTCTGTAATACCAAATTGGGAGAATTCCTATCTTATATTTGGATATTTACAGGGAGCCTGCCCTGCATATGGAGTCATGGAAGTTTGAAAGTTTAGGTTTTGTTGGTAGTCTGACATTTACTACAGCACCAGATGCTGTCTGGGGCCATGCAGATCTTAGTAAGGATGTGTTTCCAACATTAGTTCAAGAAATAGATGTACAAAACAAAATTAACGCATATAGTTTAATGAATGCAATAAATTTGCCTTTTAGATTAAGGTTATTCTTGTGGCATCAGTCAAAGAGTTTCAAAGAACTGATACTTTGTGCTCTGTGATGCATTTGTGGGAACATTAAAAACATTAAAAAGCTCTCAGAAGTTGTTTTTAAAGATGATGAAGAGCTTTTGTTGCATCAGAACTTCTCTGGAGTTGAACATGAGTACCTTAATATTAAGGGCTTTCATGGCACTTTCTGAGAGTTTGTTTAAAGCTATGCACTTGCAGAAGTGGTTTCCCTTGTGACGTCCCCGTCACGGAGGTGACAGCTGTCAGCACAGACGCATAAACACGGCTCTGTCCTCTGGGGTGAAGGACGACCACTTGCGTTTCCTTTTTGACAAGATAACGCATTTACCCCAGTAATTGCAGCGCCGCATTTAAAAGGAAATGCCCCATTTTCAGCTCTCAGATTATCGTGCTGCTTTTCTGATCGGCACAAATGACTTCATTGAATGAGTGCGGTCGGCTTTCGGGGGAATGCAATGCGGTCATTAGCCTGTTTTTTAGGCTGCTGGAGCGTCAGGTTCGCCGGTTTCTCAGAGCAAAACACTCTTCAGTCCATCACTGATCTGTTATTCAAAACTAGGTGGAAAGTTCAGGTCCAGAAAGGACAAATCCAGACCAAGATTTTGTTGCAGCCAACCGGTTGAGTCCTCTGTGAATCTGTATGCTCAACTGGTTGGTTGCAACAAAAATTTGGTCTGGATTTATACTTTCTGGACCTGTACTTTTCACCTCTGGGGTGTGGATCATGTGGTTAGGCCGCTGTGCTTGTTACTCAAAGGTCGTTAGCTTGAATCCCATCCTTAGCAGGATAGTCACATCTTTGTTTGGCCCTTGAGCGAGGCCCTTAACCATCCAACATGTTCTAAAGCAGGGATGGGCAATCGTACCCGCAAAGGGCCGGTGTGTATGCAGGTTTTTTGGATAACCTTTAGCTCACCTGTTCAAACCCAGGTGTGAGGACTCTTCAGTCAATCAGTCCTCTAATTAGTAATCTAATTTGGGAGCTGTAGCGAAAACCTGCACACACAGCGGCCCTTTCTGTATAGCATGCCTACCTCTGTTCTAGAACCTTCTATTAAATGGTCTGAGCCTGTGCTTCGACCCCAGGCCTCATTTGTCTGTGTGTGTCTCAAAGGAGTGAAGGTGGCATATGTGAAAAGAAGCATTCCAATGTACCTGTGCAAGCAGAGCTTCACTTTATTGCCCACCTCACGTCTTTGTTTCTTTGTGTACCGTGAAGCCCGCTTAGCGCCCTTGCTAATGGCGATACGCTATAGCATTGTTTCACCATCGTGCTAACGTTGGTTCACTGTCATGCTAATACTGCTTCTACATCATGCTAATATTGCTTTGCCTGTCACGCTAATGTCACCGCCAAATTATGCTAACGTTGCTTCGGTATCACCCTAACTTTGCTTCAGCATCGCACTAACGTTGTTTCGGTGTCACCCTAACGTTGTTTCGGTATCACCCTAACTTTGCTTCGGCATCACGCTAACGTTTCTTCGGTATCATGCTAATGTCGTTTCGGTATCATGTTAATATCACTTCCACGCCATGCTAGCGTCAGTTTCGCTTTAAAGTACACTGTTGCTTCTCTGCCACCCAGCACTGAACGAGCCCACCATCGACTACGGCTTCCAGAGGCTGCAGAAGGTCATCCCACGACACCCCGGAGACCCAGAGCGCTTGCCAAAGGTCTGTATTTTTCTTTGAGCTCCCGCAAGTTTTAAAGCAAAGTCACCCCAAGTCCGAGCCGCTCCCCCCTATCTCCCTGGGCTCCGGCACAGTGCCATTAAATCAGAATAAGTCTTTGGTCCATCCTGACAAGACTACATAGAAACAGGGACTCAGAGAGATGAAAAGAAGAATAGCATTATTTTCTTTGGCTGTTGACTTTTATTTTTATTCATAAGCTAAATATAATACATATATGCACCAATCTCCCTGTCTTGGCTCTAGATTCAGAGCTTGTGTTGGGTACGTGTTTGTGTGGTCGTTATATACTTCTGTAAATGTCTAATAATGCTATATATATATATATATATACACACACACACACACACACATATATACTTTTATAGCCACCTTAAACGAACTTCCACAGATTTGGGGATTTCATATAGTGTTCAAAGCGGTACAGAACACAAACCGATAGCGAACACTAGGAATTCTGCTGACATTGTACAGTTGCAGCAAATACAGCGTGTACTCCTGTTTCATTTGAGTACTGCATAGTCCACGCGTTTCGGACAGCGGCAATTTTTCACCTTAGGCTACGAGCCATATTCTGTCATCAGTAATGAGAGCATCAGCGGGGTCTTTGTGTAGGAAAGTTGTATCTCGGAGTCCTCTGTCTACGTCGCGAGCCACGACCCTTCAGGAAGTGTGCGATATGAGCAACGGAGACGTCAAGCCAATGGAGACTGACAACGGACACCCAGACGCCGCACCTGCTGTTTATCTAGTTCGGTGAGGGGGCGGGTCGTTCCAACACGGTCCAGCGGGCTTCCCCGTGCCACCACAAGCGAGCCATTACTGGGAAATCTATCGTAACGATTGATAGCTGCCGGATAGGCCTGATATTGTTGGTGCGGGTGGTACCAGTTTTACCGAAAATGTCCACATTGCCAGAGGTGTCAGTAAAAACCCGCAAAATCCCCTGGGTCCTCCAGAAGAAACGAGTGACTTATTTTGTCAGTTGTTGACAGGTGTTGTTGACATGTACAGTAAAATCGACAGAAGAGACCCAGACCGCTGGCTGGGTGGAAAAGAGCCATGTCATAACTTAGTCATTTCAGACTTTACAAGACTGGTACTGACTGCCTAACCCCAGCCCTGCCCCCACTGCTGAAAATCCGTAGAGCTCAGCTGGCTTAGCTAGGTTACATTCCGCGCGCAGTTCAACACGCATCCTCATGGGGCGCTATCTTTGTTAAGTTCTAGATGAAGAACTTTGGAATAACTTAAGCTATGATTCCACGGAAAGGAAGTGATGTCAGAGGGAGAAGTCACATGGGCGGGGAGAACATTTTTCCAGGAATGGATAAGCCACATGGTGCGAAATACTCCCGGTTCTGACCGCGGTCCCGCTCGCCATCGGATCTCAGCGTGAGTGTCTGGCTCCGCTCAGCCTGCTGTCAGGGTCACACCCTGACTATGCCCTGCACCTCCTCCAGCCCGAGAACACCAGATCCGTCTCTTCCTCCACCCCCCCCTTCTCTGCCCTCCGCCGCTCTGTCAGGACCGCCGCCCCCCCCCTCGCTTGTACACTTTAGCCTCCGTGCCCGTACACAGGAGGAGCCGCTTGCTCTAATCTCGCCGTCGATGCTGGACCCAGACACCCGCGCCGTGAACCCCGCACTGCCAAATTTTACCACGTGGAAGGAGCAGGTTACGGCAAAGGGCAGGTGTGTGGAAATGGATAGGAGTCTTCTCTCCGCCGCCGATGAAAGCCATAGCGATGGGTGATGGTGACCGATGCCCCATGCAAGTGGAAGATAGTCACGATGTCCCAAACCCTGAATTGTGGCGTCTTTGTGCGGTCGTGTGTGTGTGTGACAGACCTCGTGGAGATGGGAATCCAACAAAGAGACAAAGCAAAGACACGACAGTTTCCAGCTCGCTCCTTCCTAAAGCCAAGCATCTTAAGTTGAGGGTTCGATTCAAAAGTTAAAATGACCTTTTCCCGACGTTTTCCTCTTTATTTGCTTTTTTTTTTGTCGAAACCACAAACACGGGAATATTCTTTTAAAAGAACTGGTCGTCTCTTAACCTCAGTTTATTCGAATTAATGATAAAATCTGAGATTTATGTGTGTACTAAATTTAACAAGCAGTTAGATAATATTAATATTGATATTGCCAGAATGTTTTGTTCTCTAGTCACTGGCTTGGGCGTTGATAAATCGGTCTCTCCTTTTGTGGGGGCCATTGGGAGGGGGTTGACTTGGTTAACAGCCCCCTCGGCCCCGCCCCGTTGCCCCGCCCCCCCCGTCTCCCCTCCTCCCAGTAGAATTCCGGCGCTGAGCGTGGCCTGGTGATCCATCATTGTGATGTCATCCGTCCCAGGCTGCCTCCTCACAGGTCAGCTCAATCAGAGCCTCCGCCGGCTGGACTTTGTTACCGCGGTGACGGTGTCACAGGAAGGAGGGAGATGCGGGAATGGATGGAGACAAAGAGGCATTCAGTAAAACAAAATAAATCAGCTCTTTTCACTTTTAAAGAATTGCTGCAGGTTTATAAGTCTTTTCTTTGGCCTGTTTTTTTTTTACCCAGAAATCCTTGTTTTTTTGCTTTGTTACTGTTGGCTGTTCACTCATATCATCCTCTAAACAGCATAGTACTCTTGGCCTTTAATTAAATTATGTATGAAGTGCTGTAGTTTTTTATTGATATCTTTTTCAGATGAAACAAATCAGTCTATTATGATTTTTTTTGTCTTTGCTAGCTTCTGATTTCAGGCCTGATTTCTTCTTCCTTGGTATTTTTTCAGTCTCTGGAAAAAAAAAACAGATGGGTATTTCTGCTAGGGGTAACGGATACTCGATGATAAAATTAGCTCATTTGGTGCATTTTTTTCCCCCCGGATCCCCTAAGCAGCATAAAAGCCTGTGTCCTTCCTCTGTCTCCGTCTGGACCGTGACGTGTCTGAACGCGGCCACCAGCACGTGGCAGGAGTGAGAGACGGGCCCCGAACAGACGGCATATTAATCCATGTGAGGGGATTATTTGATAGCGCGACCGTCATTGTTCAGTGAACATTCGCGCTACGGCTCTGCGGCTGAGCTCTTTGGCCGGGTTTTCCAAAGGACAATCTGTGGCCCCTTTTTGTTTCCCAATCCTAACCCCCCCCCCACCCCCCAATTTCATTTTCTTTATTTATTTATATATTTTTTGCACCTGATTCCCTGTCTGGGCTGCCGGAGCCCCGCCGTGAGTTACGATATCTGGGAACAAAGGCAGCTCGAGGCACCAAACTGAGAGATTTGGCTCCGAGCGCTGAGCGTGGATTTCGGTGCAAAAAACTAGGATGTCCATTCATAAAATAAGAAGCATGGGAATCCAGCCAAACAACCAAAGGCTCTGTCGCACGTCGGCGGTCCTCTGAACGAATTCGTTCTAACTGATAAAAGGTCGACCAATAGGTAGAGGTCTCAGGGGGTCAGAGAAACTTAAAGGATGTTGTTGGGCTGCGGGTGTTTTTTGGGGGAAAAACGTTGCAGGTGAAAGTCCCACAGTTGTTTCTGTCTAGTTGGGAGGCCGCACGTGTGCACTGCACACGCGCTCGTTTGGAAAGCGTGCCCCCCTTGAGTCCCTCACGTCTGCCCCTCGACAAGCCTCCGGCAAACTTTAAAGTGATTAATCGTTTTCTGAGAGGCCGATTAAGGCAGAAAGCGAGCTAAAGACCCGGAGATCGATCTCTGAGTATGCCGCGCATACGGCCGCGTTCCTGGGTGATACCGGGAGTTGTGGACAGAACGCCTGCTACTGTCCGTGAAATACAGCGTCCGGTGAAATATCGAGGAGATTGTTTTGCGGCTGTTCTGTTTGTTTGGACCAATATTTCGACCAATCAGATACAAGACTCAAAAACAGTTTGTCTGATTGCCCAATCAGGCCTTGAGGGACTGGGTTGTGTCAGCTTCCCCCTATAACTCAGTGTCACATTTAGCCAGGCATGCTTAGCTGCCTCCCAGCCGTACCCTACCTGCTGGTGGATGGAGCGAGGTATCGAGTCACCTGAATCCGTGTTAACGGAACACAAGGCTGCCGGGCAAGGCTGCCCCTCTCAAGGACTCGCCAAGGTGTGCTAAAAACAGACTGGAAGCTTCCACCGGATTGCCGCCGGTACCTGGGTATCCAAGCTTCTATTGTTACCAAAACATGGATCCTGTTTGCTGTACATCTTGAGCAAGGTTCAGAAACCGCAGCCAGCGCCTTTGCGTACCTAGGCGACCCTATACGCGTAACATGGCTGCCAAATGGCATGTCGAGCTCGTGGGCGACCAAGCCGCTAATTTTTAGCGCGATCCGCCTGGCCATATTGTTCATCTCTAGAGGGGCAGGCGTAGCGACACAGCTGAGTGAGACAGGTGTATTCACAGAGGAGCGACGGCCTGCAGACCGCGGGCCCATCTGTCGCGGGTCTTGCCCTCCGCTGTGAGCGCCTCACTGTGGCCGATCCCGGCAGGGCACCCCTCCCTCCCACACCCCGGTGACGTTGTGCTCTGTGAACCTTTCTCCGTGTAGCGGGAGGGAGGGTTCAAAAAAGTGTGACATCATTCTTTCAGCCTCCCTTGGGCCACACAGTGCAAACCAACAGGAGCCTCAAACCACACTGAGAGCATTACAGTCAGGCCCGTAGCTAGAAATTCAAGACTCCCTGACAAAATGTCACCTTAGGCCCCCACTGCCCAATAAAATTCATAATTTTGCATATTCAAAAACAGATGGGTATTTCTTCTAGGGGTAAATACTCGATGATAAAATTAGCTCACTTGGTGCACGTTGTTTTTTTTTTTTTTGCCCCGGATCCTCGAAGTGGCAGCGTCCTTCCTCAGTCTCCGTCTGGACCGTGACGCGTCTGAACACGGCCACCAGCACGTGGCAGGAGCAGGAGACGGGCCCCGAACAGACGGCGTATTAATCCACAACAAGAGAATCAATCAAGTTTAAAAAAAAAGAGCAGTACGATTTTATTGTAAGTCTATATTGAAGCATAGTGCGACCTCGTTTTGTTAAACATGATTGATTCTCTTATTGTGGTCCAGCACTCTGACATTTATAGTACTAGGAGTGAAGCCCGTTCCATGTTCAAGGGCCCCCGTAAAGTGTTGGGGCCCTAAAATCTACAGGGTTTCCTTGCCCCTGCAGCAGCCCTGCTTACTGCTGGATATGGGCCTCGCTGTCAGATCGGCGAATTCTTCTACATGGTGTGATGTAAATGTATACAGGGCACTGAAGACGTGTTACTGAGCGGGAAGACAGGGCAGAGGTCACGGCGAGGGGGTGTAGCACAAGGTGTTTAAATGGCGTGCGGGCGGGGCAGGGCGGGGGGGGGGGGGCGGCGACGGCGGTGTTTAACAGCACCGGGCCAGGCCCCCGGCAGAGGAAGCACTGCCGCTCCTAATGAAATCAAAGTCTGCAGTAAATGGAGTGGAGGGTCAGGGGGTGAGTGCGGGAAGGATGACATCACCATCTCTGCCTTTCCCGTCAGGATAATGACTCTCACCTCGGCCACATTATGTCTCTGACAGAGCATTAGGAGATGATGAAATTGCAGATGAACAAGTGTACGGGGTGGGGAAGTGTAATTGTGCACTGCTTTGTCCTGGGCCCACCCAGAGAAGCGTGACAGTATCCTCTCTGCTTTTGTGAAGTTTATACATTCTCGTGGTATCACTTGTCTAATACCACCAAGTCCTCGCAGTGTTTTGCGTTGAATGATTCAGCTTTTCTGATTCAGACTATGTTAATTCTGACTTGCATTTCAATCGCTTAGCAGATGCTTGTCCCCAAAAGTGATGTACGATTCCTGGATTAGGGGTTAAGGGCCCTGCTCAAGGGCCCAATAGTGAAATCACTCTGCTGAGCCTGGGATTTGACCCAGTGACCTTTTGATCACAGGCACAGCACCCTAACCCACTACTGGTCACTCACTGGCAGCCCGGCCCAGGAGCCCCAGTCGTCTCCCTGTCAGCCATATGCTTACAATGTAATGTCTGCCGCACTTTGAAACGTCTCTTTGGACGGAAGCATCTGGTAGATAAATGAATGTAAACACGAGCCACGGCAGGTCGTCCTAAGGAGGCCTGCGTGGAAAATTTGGAATATAGAGAATAATCTACCAGATACAAGGGAAGTACGACATTGAGGAGGGAAATGATCACTTGATGATGTGAAAAAAAAAAATGCACAAAGCATACATTTGCTGGCTGATGCATCTGGTTAGCAGGAAATAAGGGAAATTGTGAGGACAGAGATTAGAAAGAGGTAAACGTGTGGAGTTGGTGCCAGTTAATTAATGACGCTGGTGATCAGCGCATGAGCTGGTCTGGATCACGTTTCTTTCCTGTTTACCGATTGGCCCCTCTGGTTTACGGTAACCGTTCCTGCACTGAGGAAATGGGTTCCAGTTACAGACGTTGGGGGCACTGGACAATGTTAATGTCGTTATTTGTTTATTGGGGGGGGGGGGGACTTTCAGACTCACTTTCCTGATCACATTTGCCCTCTCAGCAGACCCCCTGTCGCCAAGGAGACGCGGAAGAGGTGCGAGTAAACATAAACGGGGTAGGGAGAATTTGGGGGGGGGGGGGATGCGGCGGGTGGCGTCCTGTCCAGAGAGGAGCGTCGTGGTCTGGACACGGCGCCGGCGTGTGCTTCCAGCATCCTCCTGATGAGGCCGGCCTTACTAAATGGATGTGTACAGACCCAACCATTCCGGGAACAGAGAAAGCCGTATCCTGAATTGACATTTACCAAAGCTTGAGCCCCCGCCCCACCTAAATGGTACAGATAACAGAAGGTTAACAACATTGCTACATGAATTTAGCACCTTGGACAGCATGCTTGTGACCGTCTCGCTTTGCCAGCCACGTTGCGGTTGCGTGTGCATTGGCTGGCGGTCGAGGGGCCGCGTGTTCGCAGCCAAGAGCGGCTCGCGGATGGCGCGGGTCGCAGCAGGACGGCCGGAGCGATCTTCTGCCTGCCCGTCAGGCCGTGACCTCAATCAGTGGTCGGGGCGCATTAACTCTTAATGACACGCGTCACAGGCGCTATATGCGTTTGGATGAATAAATATGGGGGGAAAAATGATTGTGAAAAGAGGAATTCACCAAATCAGATTACACATCTAATGCTGAACAATGTTTTTCATCATTTTGTTATTTGGAAAGAGAGATCTTTACTTTGGAAATACGTACGATTAAGCGCCCGTTCATATTACCGATCCCATAATGTTTTTCATTATTTTGCTACTTGGAAAGAGAGACTTTTACTTTGGAAATACGTACAATTAAGCGCCCGCTCATATTACCGATCCCATAAGGTTTTTTTTCCCCTTCACATCACTATTGATTTCTGCATAGCGGAGGGTCAGGTGACCCTCGGAGGGATGCACATGCAGCCGGGCGGGGCGGCGTAGCCCCGCGCACAGCAGCTCGCGGCCCCGCGCATGCATAAACACGCTAAGTGGCTCGGCGTGGTGCAGCCTGCTGCATTATTCACTATTACACTGTCAGACCTCCCCCCCCCCCCCATCCAGCCTGGCACCCCCCAGTTGTTCTGCAGTATGTTTCCCAAAAGCATATTTTCTAATAACTTGCCTAGCTGGGACCATGCAACTGAACGGTTCCACCTACGGAAGTAACTAACCAGGGCATTTGGGAAACGCACCCCTGGACGGTTCTTTAGACAGTCGCGCTGATCTGAAGAGGGATACATCATGCTGCAGCGTATATAAACAATACTATCTCTATATATACGCCTGAGCATGTCTGCATCAACCTAAAAAACTCCTGAAAAGTATATCTGTAATAAAAAAAGAGCATAGCAAAGGCTGTAATGATTCTGGAGTTCTGTGGGAGTTATTTTTTATATAAATAAAGTGTGTTGCTGTTTCTCGGAAGCAGTTTCGTTTTATTTTTCATTGTTATTATTAGTATTGGTTTGTATTTTCACTGCACGAGACTGCAAGGTATTGGGGAAAGTCTCATTTTTATCAGCGAACTGCTATTCTCTCTGGCCTCTGTTTACCGTTTAATTAAATTATTTGTGAATCGCCTTGTTTTGCTGTTGGTTGTATTATGCTGTGGAAATTGAAATGAAAGACTGGGGAGAGACAGCCAAGCTCCTGCTTAAATGTGTTGATGAAATAATCGTGATGAACAATGTAATAAGGCCTGTCTGTCTTTCCTAAAAGAGTGAGGCTTGTGTTGAAGGGACCATCCTTTCATCCATCCATCCATCCATTTTCTGCTTATCTTAGTCAAGGTCCTCGGGAAATAGAGGCATTTGTTCTGAATATTATAATTATCGTCATATGTTGGGAAGACTTTCTTGGTACCTGTATTTTTTCAGTTCTTCCTATATTTAAAAAATTTTTTCTATATAAAACAAAACTATATAACTTTAATTCTGAAATGCAGTAGTTCTGTATATGTGGTTCTATCAGTCTATCAGTGAAGGGCATTGCGTGCTTCGTGGGGAATAAATGTGGATTTTTGTGCGTCTCCCTCTGCCCCCGTGTGCAGGAGGTGATCCTGAAGCGAGCCGCTGACCTGGTGGAAGCTCTCTATGGGATGCCGCACAACAATCAGGTGAGAAGGGCACTGCAGTGCCCGTGCTCAGGCGTGGCTTTTCATATCTGTGCACAGGGTTCGAGTCCCGCCTGTTCTTTGTGCGTGTGCTGATCGCATGTCCTCCCCATATAATGCAGGTTTCCTCGCGGTAATCTGCCCCCCCCCCTCCCCCCACAGGCCAATGAGAGGCAGGATAAGCAATTGAAAGAAAAATAAAAAGTAGTAAAATTTTCACTGACGCTTTTCTGTGCACAGAAGACTGTATGAATGACGACGTGTTGATAAGCCGCTGCAGGCCGTCGCTGCTCCATACCAGTTGACTTTTATTATCAATGAGCTCATCGTTAGTAACCATGGCGCCTGTCGCCACAGGAGATAATCCTGAAGCGGGCAGCTGACATCGCCGAGGCGCTCTACAACGTCCCGCGGAACCACAATCAGCTGCCAGGCCTCAACAACCCCTCGGTGCACGCCGGCATGATGGGGGTCAACTCCTTCCCCAGTCAGCTCGCCGTCAACGTGTCGGAATCCTCGCAAGCCGCCAGCCAGGGTAAGCCCCCGCCCTCCCCCCCCACCACCACCACCACTCCACTGCTCCACTGTGTGATCATCCACTGCATTTGAGGAGGATTTCGCAGTACTCTACATGTGCGTGCTGTTTATATTCATTTATTTGTAAACACCCTTATCAGGCGTAGTTATACACTCAGAAAAAAGGGTAAAAATCTGTACCTTTGTCACTGGGGCTGTACCCTCAAGGGTCTGCCAATTGTACCCTTAGCCTGTAGGTAATTATACATTTTAAGGTACAGAAATGGACTCTGAGGAACATTTCTGTACTATTGATGGTACATTAATGCTCTTTGTACCTTTGTGATGTTCCTCAGAGTTAATTTCTGTACCTTAAGAGGTACAATTACAAGGGTACAGTCCCAATGACAAGCAAAGGTACAAATTTTTACCCTTTTTTTCTGAGTGTACATATAATTGCATCAATAAGAGTGCAAAAAAGATAACTGGATGATATGAGAGCCAGAAATAACCAGAAATTAGAGAATGAAAGAACACTTCGCCTTTTCAGGATCTTATCTGTACGACTGATATTAACCACAGTAATCAAACCATGATTAAAGATGGCGCCTACACGTGCAGGAGTGAATCACCATATAGCCGCTCCAGTCTACTGTTTCATTTCCATTTCTACCCGATCACCTTCACATCCCAAAATAATGCTGAGCTCACACCCTGCATCAGCTGCCAGCAGAGGCACCCTTTTAAGGAAACACAGCAACAGGAAGTGATGTCATCGACCGTGTAGCTCGCCGACTCCTCTGCACACAGCCATAAAGATGACACGGCTCCCCAGTTCCCCGCAGTTTGTCGCCCTGACTATGTCATCCTTCCTTCTGTTTATTTTAGGCTTTTTAGGCCTCTGTTGCAACCTGACCTCTAACACCGCAGATGACTAACAATCACACGTCCTTTTTTTTATCTGCTTATTAATAGATTTGCCAATAGGCTTGATATACTTATGATACCCGAGCAGAGGTAGATAGTTCAGGTCCAAAAAGTAAAAATGCAGACCAAGATTTGGTTTCAACCAATCAGTTGAGTATGAAGAGTCATAGTCACAAAGTACTCAACTGGTTGGCTGAAACAAAACCTTGGTCTGGATTTGTACTTTCTGAACCACTGTACACAAGTACGGGAATGAAATATGAGCCATTTTCCACTATAGACCTTCAAGCTTAGGAGGAAGTGCAATAATGCAGGCTGTTAAGGGGCTTTAAGAGCGGCAACGTGCCCATTAAGAGGCTCTGCTCTGCCGCCATGTGCTGCACTGGTCTGCGCATGCGGAACGCTCCAGAAACCCAGGTCTGCATCTTCTGCGCAAGATCCCCTTCACGCTGCACGTGCGGCCCTGCAGAATCTGTACTGGGCCGCAATGCTAGAACGGAATAAATTAAAATACATAAAAATATATATATATATATATACGTATAAATATGTATATATATATTTTATGAAGACGCTTATGATGTTTTTATTTGAGCACATGCGCTGCACACCTTCCTCGTGCTTAAAGGAGAGATAGTATTGTTTACTTCCCTGGAAGACACTTGTGAAGTTCCCCTCATGAATAATCCAGCAGGTATTCCTGCTTCCGCGCTACAGTAATGGCCCCTTTCCCCTTTGAATCGCAGAGGAAGCGTTTCTATTTGTCCAAGTGAAGTTCTTTGTGCTCCGGCACAATCCAGGAGGTGGCGTGGCGGTCAAAGCATCCGGTGGAATGAGAATGGTGAAATATTGATGACACGGGCCTGGGTCCTCAAATCCACATTCACAGCCAAGGGTTGAGCTTTCCTTGCGTACCGTTTTTTTTTTTTTTCTCGCTGAAAGAGACTGGAATCTGCAAGCAGTGCTGTTGCTGCAATGCAGGAACCAGTAAAAGTAGATGTCAGCACTTTGCAAGGCTGGGAAAGTGCTCCAGTTTCCCCAGGAAGGCTGTCAGATCCGAGAAGACCCGTTTTTTTCCATTTACATACTTTAGCGTCGCGATTTAGCATTAGCATAGGTGTTAGCATTTTAGCATTAGCGCGTGTGGTTTCCCGGCTTCTGCTCCTGCCCCTGTTACCTGCTAATCGGCTTTAGCGTTGTGCTATATTGTTTAGCATTACCTTCTGCTCGCCTGCTCCAGTTCTGCCCCTGTTACCTGCTAATCGGCTTTAGCGTCGCGCTATATTGTTTAGCATTACCTTCTGCTCACCTGCTCCTGTTCAACCCCCCGGTTATCTGCTAACGTGCTTTAACGTCATGCTATATCGTTCGGCATTAACCTCTGCTGACCCGCTCCTGTTCCGCCCCCGGCTGCAGGTTTCAGCCGGAACACGAGCAGCGTCTCGCCGCACGGCTACGTGCCCAGCTCCACGCCCCAGCAGAGCACCTACAGCTCCGTCACCACCAGTATGAACGGCTACGGCGGTGCCGGCATGTCCAACCTGGGCGGCTCGCCCAACTTCCTCAACGGCTCAGCGGCCAACTCTCCTTACGCCAGTGAGTTTCGGGTTTGTGTACCGTACCCAGTTACCCTGCCTCCCCGATCGCTGACTTTGCTTTTATTCCATAACCAGACCATCATAGGACCCCCCCCCCCATCAAAATGCATTATAATAGACTTTGATGCATGCCCACCAGGGCCTAGATTGGCATTATTTTTACTGAACAGATATGCATATTTCCTCATGTGCTTTTTTAATTTTCTCGCAAAACCCGATGCAGATCGTCGGAATAGCCATATTGGAATAATCCTTATTCCACAAGTTTTTCAGGTGTTCTGGAACATTCCTGAAGCACAGAAACGTGTCTGCAGTTCCTTGTAATCACTACACTTCTACTAATATTAGAGTGACGGGGAAGGGCTTAGAGAAAGAGAGAGAGCGGCGAGAGATTTCTCCAAGAACCATGGGTTTGGGTTTGTGTAATTATTACGGGAAGACTAGGGGTGAGAATGTCGCCAGGCTGAATGGTCACTGGCAGGAAATCTGAAAACAAACCACAGCAGTTACAGACAAACGATTTACACCACACTTCCGCATCGACCCTCGTTTGGACAGAAAAACGTAACGTGCATTACTTGCCAAGTCCTGTCACTTTAAGAGCTTCAAAGTATTTTGTGCCCCTGGACCGAAACAGGATAAATATTACTACAAACACTTGTCTATAACGCATGACAACTCGCATCACACTAACCTTGTATTCTTGCCTTTAAATTGAAGGCTGCTAATTAAATCAATAGAGTAATTGGCGGAGTAGCAATTCAATTTCTGCACTTTGATTTCACGGTGTTAACAAGTGCTCTAAGGAGCCTGTCGAGTCTGGGCACGCATCTCCAATCAATAGGGGACACGGCTCTTAGTTCTAGTTTTCATTAATTGATTAGTTCCTGCACCATAATGGATTATGGCATTATTACGAGGTTTAACTTGGACGGCCCCGGAATGTATAAATGTAAAACGATAAGGACAATAAAAAGAGCAAGAAATTGCATGGCAGCTAGAAGGTGACGACAGCAATAGATAAAATCAGTCAAGGAGAAAATGCTCTTAGCATATTAATAATTAGGGAATTCAGCTTTCCCTTTCCTTTGGGGACAGAACTGTGTGTATAAATGTAACATTTATATAGCGCCTTTCAAGACACCCATAGTGCTTTACAGAACTAGTAGGGAGCCACTTCAGCCCCCACCACTGTGCAGCCCCCACCTGGTTGATGCGACGGCAGCCATTCTGCACCAGTACGCTCACCACATAGTAGCTACGGTGGTGAAGGGGCAGGAGAGAATTCACCAGTTAGATACTGGGGATGATTAGGGGGCCAGATTTAATAGGGCCACAGGGGGCAATTTTAGCCACGATGTCTATATCGTAAAAAAAAACGATATAACCAACCAAAGAAAGTACAGCCAGTCACCTGTCAATGGTGGTGGTGTTGGTGGTCTAGCAGTTAGGACGCTTTCCTCTGGACCAGGAGATCATGGGTTTGAGTCCTACCTCTGGCGCTACCATCATTGGGTCCCTAAGCAAGACCTTTAACCCCAAATTGCTGCAGGGGAACAAGATAAGAGCGTCCTGCTGTAAATGTCAATGCTTACCCAAGAACTGTCCAAGGGATGTGAAAATCTACAATAACATTCAGATTTTCAAAACTGAATTTAATTAGATCATCCTTTATCAGTGTGCTGGCCTGCCAGTGGTGCCCAGTGGCGCCCTGCACTTCTCTGGTGAGCCTGTAGGGGGCGCCCGTGTGTCAGCCGGCAGTAACGGCGCCGTGCCCCTCTCGCCCTGTGCCCCCGCAGTCGTGCCCTCGAGCCCCACCATGGCCTCTTCCACCAGCCTGCCCTCCAACTGCAGCAGCTCCTCGGGAATCTTCTCCTTCTCGCCCGCCAACATGGTGTCTGCCGTCAAGCAGAAGAGCGCATTCGCACCCGTGGTGCGGCCCCAGGCCTCGCCGCCCCCCACCTGCACCAGCGCCAACGGCAACGGACTGCCAGGTGAGTGACTGGTGTGCCGCTCGCCGCACGGACAGCCACCGCTTTCCCTTCCCCGCCCCGCGGCGACGCCCTCTGCTCTCCGGCCGGCCTGCGATTAACACCTCCTTCTCTCTCTCCTTCCTCCTCCCGCGACCCTCCACCCCAGATCAGGCTTTTGTGGACTCTAGCAAGTACTCCACTACCAACCCGCTACAGAGCCTGGCCTTTTCCTGAAGTATGTTACACACACCTCCGCATCCCAGCATCTGTGCGCACGTCCATCCATCCGTCCATCCATCCATCCCTCCCTTTGTCCTTCATCCATCCATCCTTGTGAACTCGTATCTAGAGCTGTGGCCTTCACTTCTAGGGCTGCTCGATTATGGCAAAAGGAAATTATAAAAAAGCATAATAGCGATTATTTGCGCTAGATATTGAGATTGCGATTATTTATCTCGATTACTCATTGACTTTGAAAATATCGTGCTTTCATTGACTTTCATTGACTTTTTATTAATGGATTTCCTTGAACTCTAAATATAATTAAACTGAGAAAGAAATAAAATGGTCTGGATTGGAGTGACCTGGGTTTACAACACATGACAAAACGGGAGCATCAGCGCAAAACAAAATGCGGCACAATAACCCATTTTATCTTATTTCGTTTTGATAATCGTTGGAAGCCAAAATCACAATTGAAATTTAAATTCGATGAATCGATCACACAGCCCAAGTGCTTTCATCGTTACATTGTGCCGTTTCTTAAATTCTACATCTTACTTTAACGCTATAAAATGAAAGGCTACACATGTGCATATTGACAGCTTATCTCTCTTTTGGTCATTTTCCTCTTTTCAGTCAGTTTTTCCTCCAGTTTCCTGCCTCCAAGGGGTAAATCCAACGGCCTATAGAGTGTTAGTTAGCTGTTCCCAGCTCTCAGTAGTGATTCTGTTCCTTCTCATCTCTCTGTTTATTGTCACTCTTCATTATCTTTGAGTGTAATTTTTTCCAGCATATTTTTTGTTTCCAAATAATGATATGGGACTGTGTGTTTTGATTAATGAACTTTTTGCATTTTGTTGAATCGTGTCAGTAGGCCACAATGGAAAGCCTGTGTAGCACCTAGCAGAGGAGATCTTTTGGCTGCTGGGTTGATGTTGTTCTTTATCTTATCACCCAGACCCTTTTTAAATGGACGGGACTAGATTATTGGTTGAGGTGGCAAATCAATAAGAAATCAATAGGCTTATTGACAAATTCCTGCAATGACCGGCAGTATTCTGTATTATGGGTTTTGGGGGGGGGGGGGCTGCCTGTTGAGAGCTGTTTTGTTTCTGGTTGTTGTCCCTGGACTTTTCTTTTTTGGTTTTGCATCACTTTTGACTTCTGGCTTGATAGTCAAACATGAACTATGGTGGTTAAGTAAACGCTGGACATGCTTAGTGTGGGACAGCCAGGTAAACGCAGGACACGTTTAGGTGTGGGACGGCCGGGTAAACGCAGGACACGTTTAGGTGTGGGACGGCCGGGTAAACGCAGGACACGTTTGGATGTGGGACAGCCAGGTAAACGCAGGACACGTTTAGGTGTGGGACGGCCGGGTAAACGCAGGACACGTTTGGATGTGGGACGGCCGGGTAAACGCAGGACACGTTTGGATGTGGGACAGCCAGGTAAACGCAGGACACGTTTGGGCGTGGGACGGGCGGGTAAACACAGGACATGCTTGGCGTGGGACGGGCGGGTAAACGCAGGACACGCTTGGCATGGGACAGGCGGGTAAACACAGGACAGGCTTGGCGTGGGACGGGCGGGTAAACGCAGGACACGCTTGGCGTGGGACGGGCGGGTAAACGCAGGACACGCTTGGCGTGGGACGGGCGGGTAAACGCAGGACACGCTTGGCGTGGGACGGGCGGGTAAACGCAGGACACGCTTGGCGTGGGACGGGCGGGTAAACGCAGGACACGCTTGGCGTGTGACGGGCGGGTAAACGCAGGACACGCTTGGCGTGGGACAGGCGGGTAAACGCAGGACACGCTTGGCGTGTGACAGGCGGGTAAACGCAGGACACGCTTGGCGTGTGACGGGCGGGTAAACGCAGGACACGCTTGGCGTGGCCCGGGCGGGTAAACGCAGGACACGCTTGGCGTGGGACGGGCGGGTAAACACAGGACACGCTTGGCGTGGGACGGGCGGGTAAACACAGGACATGCTTGGCGTGGGACAGCTATGCCAGGAATCAGTTCTCTGCAGGCTCAGAAGCATGGTGGCAGAGAGATTTGAGCAAACAAACGCTCCATGTTCTCGGGGCTACTGGAAACGTTTACAAATGTTCACAAACACAGTGGCTAAAGCTCAAGGGCATTTTCCCCCCATTTGACATTCATACCACAGAACTTTCCCAGTTACATGACAGGGGAAGGATGCAGGCAGCGGGAGAAAAGCTTTAAGTGTCACTAACGTGCAAAGAGTTTCAACACTAGCGAGACAGTGTGCAAGAGTAACAGCGGAGCAGCATACTGAACGAGTTACTGAGCTTGCATGCTCTGAGAATAACGTTTGACTCAGTAAGAACAACAAAACAAGCTCATTAATTTGACCCTTATAGTCAATTACTGTGATAAAGGGCAACCCTCCCTGGAAACTGTTTTTTTCCCCCATCATATCAGAGCCAAGTGAGAACTGGGTCCAAGGCAGGAGAAGTCATTAAAATGAAGCTTCTGTGCAGTTTGTGCCTCTCGTGATTTTTTATTTTTTTTTGGATCCTACATAGTGATTTGTCTACTTTAAAGAAGTCAGCTGGTATATTTGGTCTGTTTTTGCCTGAGGAGAAAACCATGGATTCTGAGGTGGAACCTGGCGTAATGCGTACCAGCCCGCTTCAGAGAGCTTAGTGAATTCGCGTGAGCGGACAGGATGGCTACCCAAATATCAGGCGGAAATAGTTAACTGGGTGTAATGTATCCCGAGTATCGCCGAGACTTTTTTTGGTCAAGAAAACAGATTGATATCTTAGAAGAACCCATGCAGAGCAAAGAAACAGAAAACGGATATAAATTTCTGTCTATTTTGATGTCGGCCCCAAAAGTCAAGAGAATGTTCTCTGATTTGTTCATTTCAGTCTGTAAACTCTTTCTGACAGTGAAAATCACTACTCAGAGGGTTGCAGTTATTAGGACAGGAACATGGATTCAGTCGATCAAGCAATGATTAATACACTGTCTTTTTTGTTTGTCCTTGAACAGCACTTCCAGGAATGATCATCCCTCAGATGTAGAAGATTTGCAAGAGAGCAAGAAACACGTGACAACTTGGGCAGGAGTTATGAAACTCTGAAATGAGACTAAATGCAACCCTTGAAGAAATTAACCTTTAACTCAGGCCTTTTTAAGAGGATTTACATTTGAACAAAAAGAAAAATAAGGACAGTTACAACTGCTTTTTAAATTTGTAAATGCAGACTCTTTGTTTGTTGGTTTGTTTGTTTTTTGAGAATGGAAGGTGATGCCACAAATTATTCTGACGACCCCAGCCTGCCACAAAAAAAAAAAGAACTGTTTATCCGCAAACTGCTTTCTGTCATTTAGTTCTCTTTTTGTTTATATGTTCGGAATTTTACCAAAATTGTACTATACACAAGGGAACCCGCCTGCAGAGACTAACTTAGGATTTCAGTTTAAGAGGCTTGTGAAAAAGAAGATGTAACGTCAGGTGGGGGGGCCGTTAAGGGCAGCTGGCCGGTGGTTGAACTACTGGGTGTGCAGCGGAGCGTGTCCGGAGCGCAGCTCCTGCTCATAAAGGCAGCGCCTAGTCTTCGTGGGCTTATTTAAGCTATGAAGCAGAGTGCAGTTTCCCGAAGACCCTAAATGAGATTTGACGTTACACCAGTGGAGACATACAAGACATTTTGGGGGGGAGGGGGTGGGGGAAACAATAAAAACATACTTATATGTAAGCGCACCGGAATATTTACTAAGCTTACACGTACCTAAACCACGTTGAATCAACACAAAGTTTTGCCTTCTCTCTATAACAATGATATTACCTACTATAGAAATAAAAACTTGTCTAATAGCCCGTGATCCTGAACTTGATAAGCAGTTGGAAGATGAACGGATGGATGTTATTAATAATTTAGTACTAGTAATTTTCAGCTTCACTTTATTTTTATACTGTAGCGTCACGTAAATTTACGCATTTGCAGTTTTGCGAAAGATCACGGTACCGGACACTTGGAAATGTTTGCGATGCTACAGTTTTGAGTACCTGCGCCTGCTGGGATTTTTATTAATGATATTTTTAATAAGAGAACGGACAGTGTACGTTTTTTACGGAGGTGGATGTCTTGGCCCGTGATCCGCGTGAGTCTGTATCGATTTCGCTTTATATCGATTGCGCAAATGTCACGGTCCCCCCAGCCCTTCGTGCGCCTGCAAATAACATTTTTTTGGTGTGCACACTTTTGTAGATTAAAGGACAATGGCATTTTTCCAGGATTTGTTCCATTTTTACCTTTTACTAGAGGGTGAATTGCTACTTTGGGGAACTGTACATAAGACCCAAGACTAAGATTTGTACATCCGAAAATGGCACAAAAATTATTTTAATAATCAATACAGATAATGTAAATGTCTGGAACAATATATCTCGGTTGCATTTCGCTTTAAGTACCAGTAATCTAATATACATATTTAGATATGCCTATTCTTCAATTCTATACTAATTAATTAATTGATTCCTGGAGGAATTTATTAATTAATATTTGGAGGCTGTGCGTGTGTCTATTTTTAAACAATGTTCTCTGAAGGCATTAAGAGTACTCTGAAGCTATCCTTGGATCCCGGGCGTATCTCCGGATCCTGGTCGGTATCAGCCCGATCCGGTGAGAGCCCGGTGCTCTGATAAGGAGTCCGTCACGCGCGAACCGAGCCCCCGGACCTTGGGTTTCAAGCACAGGGACGTATTTCGGCGTTCAGTCTATTCCAGCACAATCACTACCTGGGACCTGGCTCTCTGTGGCTGGGGCACGATCTGCTTTTTGTACTTTTTCATTATATGTTTTTTTTTCTCCAGCACATTCCCAGGGTGAGTATAATTACCCGGCTCCCCACATACTGACCTTGTGAAGTCTTTAGCTGAGGAGAAACCGTGCTGACAGGACACGTTAAAAAAGAGAGAGGGGAAAAAATCTGCCAAGACTGATATTGGGCAAGGAAGCTGCAATCCAAGCGTGTTTGTTCACATTTCGTGAGCCGTGCCGGAGTCTTGTCCAGTGCTGCAAGTTGTTAGCCTAGATTTCTAATGAACACAAGGCGGTCCCAATTACCTAGAGCCCCGTCCCCAGGGTCCCCTCAGTTCCCATGTCTAACCGATCTCCCTGTGCGTATCGACGCCGTGGGAAGTGGAAATGAAACCTCTCGAATTAATTCTGAAATAAGAGAACAAAATGTAATAGGTTTTAGCACAGAAAGAAAGGAAAATACAGAAGCCTTCATTGTTAACCTTTTTGCTGCTAGTAGCACCAGAAAATCAGTAAATTATACGTGTAGTCGATATTGTTCTCATTTCCCTGTCGACGTATAAATGATTTTTTGCCAATAATACTTCTGTCGGTTTGTTTTGTGTTTGGTGTAGTTTTTTTCACGAACGAGACTGTGATATACCTACAGTTGGCCTTTGTTTGGACGCCAGGCATCTGTTCTTGTAATGCTAATGGGGGCAACAAATTTTGGCCGCGGGGGTATCGTTTTTTTTTTTTCCAGCAGGCGCTGCTGAAATAGCCCCCCTCCTCCTCCTCCCCCCGCGCTATTCGGATGTTCAGAGACCCAGCAAAAACGCCACATCACTTTTAACGTTTCTGTTATTGTATCTGTTGTACATAATAATGAATGTTACCTGACGTGATATGTTTTGCCAATGTCATTGTTTGAAATTGTATTTATGCATTAAAATGTCCTAGGGCAGCTTACGTTATATACTGTCACTGATGCTATGTCATGCGATTCGCCAACTTAAGGCTGCGAATGAAAGGCAAAAAAGGAAGGGGATCCCTGTAAATTACCCATAATCCTAGTGTGTGTATCTCTGGAATTTATGCATTCATTCTGTTCCATAATTTTAATTTCACTGTGTATGATTGCAATGTAAAAAAGTGCCGAACGATTTGCTTTCATCTTCTACCATTATTCATATTGTTTAAATGTTATTTTAAATGTATAATTTGTATTTTTTTTCTATTGTACAAGCCATACTTGCTTTTTATTTCCATCCCGGAAAAAGTACTTGTCTATTTTTGTATTAATTGTATGATAAGAAATGTTTGTTTTCGTTTGTTTTAAATTCTAAAACTTGTTTCAAAATGTACAGTATGACAAAAGTATTGTACCCTCATAATATTTAGTTATGTTAATTTTTTAAATATATAAATATATAAAGATATATCTCCTGTTTTACTTTTTGAGGATTACAGCTACTGTTCCTCATTTATATTTTGCTTTGGTTCTTCTGCTTTGTGAGTTAATTCACCCCCCCCCCCCCCCCCTTCCCCCCAATAACTTTTGTTTTTTTTTATTTCGTATTCCTTTTTCTTTCTCTCTTTGTCTATTTAATTATTTATAGCCTACTTGGTTTTTCCCGTAACGTCTCAGTAAAATCTTAAGCAGCTGTTCAGGAGTTGTAACCTTGTGCGTTCCCCGTGCCCACGCGACTTAATCACGGCGCATTCGCAGAGAAACGCGATGAGAAACGATGCTAAGGTATGTGAGGGACATTCACCTCTCTCGTCGTACCCCGGGCTGAGTGATGTCTTCCCAGTAATCACCGCTGGAGGTTTCTCCGCTTTTATGTTTTGGCCTTGGGTGTCAGGTGGGGATGAGGGCCTGGAACAGGACACCGCGTGGAGATTACTGCACTGGGGCGATTAATATTTAATGCACATTGCAGCTGGGTGCTCTGGAACAGGGGAAAGATGTATTATGCTGTTGAGTTCTTTGTTTTGCCCACATGTCTGTTATCACTTTTAGTTTGGGGGATGGAATAGGGAGAAGATTAACAGCCATAATCTGCAAAATTATATTTTTGTTTGGTTTTTTTTGTATAAAAGCAGTGTGCGTTCAAAACTATTTGAGCTTTATTGCAGGCACTTTGTAAAAACAAATAGTAATTATTAATAAAAAGTAAACAGTCATGATCTGAATGTGTTCTGGGCAAAATGCTATGGAATAACGCGGCAATTTGCATGCATACAGTTCAGTTAATATCATCATACCGATGCTATCATATTGGTGAATTAAGACGGGTGGTTTTGCTCCGATAGCTTATTGGTCGTTTTGTTTGTCCTGTCCTTCCTACCAAACGAATCGCCTTCCTTGGGAAATTGAGTCACTTCATCCATTGTCTGTGACGTAATTCGGCTACCTGTTTTTAAGGTTTACGGTTTTATTGAGCTTCAGTTAAGAAGGGGTCATGGGGGGGGGGGGGGGGGCTGGACTCTAATCTTTTCATTTGTATCTTTCTTTACTAAAAAGATTCATATTACTGTTCCGTGTCATAGACGGACTCGGTTTTACTATAGTTATGCCCTGAAAAGATTTAAATTTTGTTCTGAAAAAAATCTGGTTCTCTTTTTTCTGTTAAATCTTTTTCTTGGTTTGATAAACACTGATTAGTCATATCATTTGGCAAGCAGCAGAATAAGTAAATAACTATTGTACATACAGTATATATATGATTTGTAATTAAATTTGACCTGTAAAGATGTTTTCAACTTTCACATTATTTAATTAAAGCTATTTCTTGTCTGTGATTGTTTTAATGTTCCTCTGACCTTTCCTTTATTTCTAATATAGCTATTACGTAAAACTGTAGGTGCCTTTCCGAGCACGATTTCCTCTTCATACTCGCGGCAGTAATGGCCCAGATTCTGTAGTCGGAGGCCGGAGGATCTTCTCCATTTTTTTTCCGTCCTCCGCTTCAGTTTCAGCACCATCCATTCAGCAGATTATCCTTTCCGTTAGCGGACTGAGCTCAGCCACTTCCTGACAGTGTTTGCATCAATTTTTAGAATCTTTAAACAGAGATAACCACAATTATGGCACAGGAAATCACAGAGGGTCTGAGGGATAAACACTCACAATGCTGGTACTGACCGCAGGGGAAGACAACTCAGGTTCCACCTAGTTTCTAAGCGTTGCCTTGTCAGTGCGCAGGAAAGATGAGACCGCGCTCTGCTTTCGCTTGCGTGACTCACAATGTGGGACTGTTTCATTGCCCTTGGAATGTACCATTTTACCCGGTGGCGTGGGGATGTCATCATGTGTTGCTGGTGAGCTATACTTGGATATTCATTTCGAGGGAGAAGGAGAAATGTTTTCCTAAATTTGGTACACTTTTCCTCTCCCTATCAAAAGTTTCTGCTTTCAGAAATATTACACATCACAGGAGGCGTCAGGGGCCAAATGATTTGCTTACCCTACTAATTGCAACTTTTTCTGCAATATGTGAAGGTACTTAAGCTCACGTGACTAATCACTTGTAACACTAGATGCAATGATAGCTGTATGATCATTGCACAAAACATGGCTTTCACGCAAAGGAGGATGTTGGGTGAATAAAATTATTTCTATCCTAAATTATTAGTGAGGCCTCCCTGCCACATATTGTCACATTGCTTGTACGTTTGTTCGCCATTATGTGTTCGCCACAATGAAATTTTTTTCAAGAAATTGGTTTAAATGTTAAATCACATACCAAAAAGAAGCAAGTAAAAAACTGCGTTTTTACTGCGTTGCTACCAGAAGGGAGTGATTTGATTGGTTAATAAAATGAGCGTCAGAGTTTCTGCAGATGCTCTGGGCTGAGAAATACTGAGCAAAAACACATATGTGGTCTTTGCGCTGTTAAAATCACAGACACTTTGCTTCTATATGCTTATATTACCAGGACCTATGAGTTGGTTGGCTGAGCCTCACATAGTCTGCAACTGACACCGAGCAAAAAAACAGATATAAGGTCTTATTAATGCTGAAAATGTAACGAGATACGACTGTAGTGCTTAGACAGTACATACAGCCATGGGGGGTTGTTTCCCACAGACTCAAGAGGGACAGACGGCCTTCAGATCTGTGTCGAAGTCATGGGTGAAGTTAGAAATTCTGCCCCCCCCCCCCCCCCCTGGCAACATGTCACCTTAGGCCTCCTTTCAGTAGATTTTGTCAACCGGGCCCTCGACATTAGATTTTTGGGGCCCCTATAAAATTCTGCCCCCCCTGGCAATATGTCACCTTAGGCCCCTTTTCGGTAGATTTTGTCGACCGGGCCCTCGATATTAGATTTCTGGGGCCCCTATGAAATTCTGGGTCCCCTGGCAATATGTCACCTTAGGCCCCTTTTTGGTAGATTTTGTCGACCGGGCCCTCGACATTAGATTTCTGGGGCCCCTATGAAATTCTGTCCCCCCTGACAACATGTCTCCTTAGGCCCCCTTTCGGTAAATTTTGTCAACTGGGCCCTCGACATTAGATTTTTGGGGCCCCTATGAAGTGCTGGGCCCCCTGAATCTGCCTGGGTATCCATGCCCCCCCAACACCCCTGGAAGCAACCTTTAATATAGACTCTGCGTCGTGACCTGTCTTCCCCGCACGCCCTGGTACCCAGTATTGTCCACCAGCGAGTGTCTGGCAAACGGAACCCAAACCGGAATCCTCTCCAGGGTCCTTCCAGCATGCCCCCCCCCCCCCCCCCCCCAAGTCATGGCAGGTGTGTGAGTAGGGGCACCAGAAGCATCACCAGGGGGACGATAAGGCTTAAGATATCCATTAGCTAATGGACTGCTGACAGAGGCAGAGTCCTGATCACACCCCTAGTATACTTAACCCCACCCTAGTGCTTTCAGAGTTAAAGATGCTCCAGTTGCCTGTAAACCCTCCCCCTCCCCCACCCCCAACCACGATCACTCCTCACTCTGCCCCTGACAGGTCCCAGGGAAGCCCCACTGTCCAGGTGACGGCCAGATGACAGGGGCGATGAAAGGATTCAGCAGTCGTCTGGCCTGGGCTCGTGGGAACGGAAGTGAGTCCGTGCGTATGGGGTGGTTACCGAGGATTAATAGATATGGCAGCAGTTAGGTGTTAATAAAAAAATAACCAACATGCTTTAATGGCAGATTTGGTGACCACCCCCCCCCCGCCACGGCAAAGGACGTTGAAGATCTTGAAATAGTATCCCAGCCAAAGAGCTAGTGCATCGATCGCCTGACTCCCCCTCTCTGCTTTGGTTATGTGCTGGTTTTGGTTTTGCAGCACTGCTTTGCACATCTGAGCTATTTGCACCATCTCTAATACACTGCACATACTGCCATACTGCCATGTACTGTGTGCACTGTTTACACTGTACATACTGCCATACTGCCATGTACTGTGTGCACTGTTTACACTGTACATACTGCCATATACTGTGTGCACTGTTTACACTGCACATACTGCCATATACTGTGTGCACTGTTTACACTGCACATACTGCCATATACTGTGTGCACTGTTTACACTGTACATACTGCCATACTGCCATGTACTGTGTGCACTGTTTACACTGTACATACTGCCATGTACTGTGTGCACTGTTTACACTGTACATACTGCCATACTGCCATGCACTGTGTGCACTGTTTACACTGCACATACTGCCATACTGCCATATACTGTGTGCACTGTTTACACTGCACATACTGCCATGTACTGTGTGCACTGTTTACACTGCACATACTGCCATATACTGTGTGCACTGTTTACACTGCACATACTGCCATGTACTGTGTGCACTGTTTACACTGCACATACTGCCATACTGCCATGTACTGTGTGCACTGTTTACACTGTACATACTGCCATACTGCCATGTACTGTGTGCACTGTTTACACTGTACATACTGCCATATACTGTGTGCACTGTTTACACTGTACATACTGCCATACTGCCATATACTGTGTGCACTGTTTACACTGTACATACTGTCATATACTATGTATACTGTTTACACTGTACATACTGCCATGTACTGTGTGTACTGTTTACACTGTACATACTGCCATATTCTGTGTGTACTGTTTACACTGTACATACTGCCATATACTATGTATACTGTTTACACTGTACATACTGCCATATACTGTGTGCACTGTTTACACTGCACATACTGCCATACTGCCATGTACTGTGTGCACTGTTTACACTCTACATACTGCCATATTCTGTGTGTACTGTTTACACTGTACATACTGCCATATACTGTGTGCACTGTTTACACTGCACATACTGCCATACTGCCATGTACTGTGTGTACTGTTTACACTCTACATACTGCCATATACTGTGTGTACTGTTTACACTCTACATACTGCCATATTCTGTGTGTACTGTTTACACTGTACATACTGCCATATACTGTGTGTACTGTTTACACTCTACATACTGCCATATTCTGTGTGTACTGTTTACACTGTACATACTGCCATATACTGTGTGTACTGTTTACACGCTACATACTGCCATATTCTGTGTGTACTGTTTACACTGTACATACTGCCATATACTGTGTGTACTGTTTACACTCTACATACTGCCATATTCTGTGTGTACTGTTTACACTGTACATACTGCCATACTGCCATGTACTGTGTGCACTGTTTACACTGTACATACTGCCATATACTGTGTGCACTGTTTACACTGTACATACTGCCATATACTGTGTGCACTGTTTACACTGCACATACTGCCATACTGCCATACTGCCATGTACTGTGTGTACTGTTTACACTGTACATACTGCCATATACTGTGTGCACTGTTTACACTGCACATACTGCCATACTGCCATGTACTGTGTGTACTGTTTACACTGTACATACTGCCATATACTGTGTGCACTGTTTACACTGCACATACTGCCATACTGCCATGTACTGTGTGTACTGTTTACACTGTACATACTGCCATATACTATGTATACTGTTTACACTGTACATACTGCCATATACTGTGTGCACTGTTTACACTGCACATACTGCCATACTGCCATGTACTGTGTGCACTGTTTACACTCTACATACTGCCATATTCTGTGTGTACTGTTTACACTGTACATACTGCCATATACTGTGTGCACTGTTTACACTGCACATACTGCCATACTGCCATGTACTGTGTGTACTGTTTACACTCTACATACTGCCATATACTGTGTGTACTGTTTACACTCTACATACTGCCATATTCTGTGTGTACTGTTTACACTGTACATACTGCCATATACTGTGTGTACTGTTTACACTCTACATACTGCCATATTCTGTGTGTACTGTTTACACTGTACATACTGCCATATACTGTGTGTACTGTTTACACGCTACATACTGCCATATTCTGTGTGTACTGTTTACACTGTACATACTGCCATATACTGTGTGTACTGTTTACACTCTACATACTGCCATATTCTGTGTGTACTGTTTACACTGTACATACTGCCATACTGCCATGTACTGTGTGCACTGTTTACACTGTACATACTGCCATATACTGTGTGCACTGTTTACACTGTACATACTGCCATATACTGTGTGCACTGTTTACACTGCACATACTGCCATACTGCCATGTACTGTGTGTACTGTTTACACTGTACATACTGCCATATACTGTGTGCACTGTTTACACTGCACATACTGCCATACTGCCATGTACTGTGTGTACTGTTTACACTGTACATACTGCCATATACTGTGTGCACTGTTTACACTGCACATACTGCCATACTGCCATGTACTGTGTGTACTGTTTACACTGTACATACTGCCATATACTGTGTGTACTGTTTACACTCTACATACTGTCATATTCTGTGTGCACTGTTTACACTGTACATACTGCCATATACTGTGTGTACTGTTTACACGCTACATACTGCCATATTCTGTGTGCACTGTTTACACTGTACATACTGCCATATACTCTGTGTACTGTTTACACGCTACATAATGCCATATTCTGTGTGCACTGTTTACACTGTACATACTGCCATATACTCTGTGTACTGTTTACACTCTACATACTGCCATATACGGTGGTTATTTAATTAATTAAGTAATTAATTACTTAATTACTATTTTGTAAAATTGTTTTGGTTCTGGTGCTGCTACTTTACTACTTTTTTGATGTAGTACTTTATTGTTCTATTTCATTTAACTTATTGTGTTTTATATCGTCGTGTAAGAAAGTTGCAAGCTTTATCTAACCATCAATGTTACGTGTGCAATGACAATAAAGATATTCATCACCATCATCACCATGTCTTTAGAACTGCAGAAGTTTCAGGAGGAGTCCACACACAAAGACACACACACACACACAGTCACAAGGGCAACCACAGGAATAATGCAACAGTCCTGCTTCTCCCTCATTGTTTGCTCCGCACCCAGGAAAGGATGTGGCTTGTGCCAAGGGCAGTGCACCAGGTAAGACGGAGCAATTATTCAGAGCTCAGGAAGGAGTCTGACGCCTCAGAGACTGTTCCAGAGGCCGAGGCCCAAATATACACGGGGCTAAAATTTCTCTCGGAGAGTTACAGGCATGGTGAGCAGGCTGGGATCTTCCCGATGCCGGCTTGGCGCTCAGCTAAAGAGACCGCCGACTTTTTTTGCCCCCGACACTCATTATAAAATATGCATCTGTTGGAAAGTGGCTGCCGTCTTTTATTTCATTTCGGGCTCACCCGCTTTCTCGCTGCGTTGCGTTAAATTCAGGGCTGCCTCACCGATAAAGGATCCCATCCGACCGCATCCAGGATGCAACAGGCATCCACTGAGCTAGAAGAGACATTCCGGGGAGATTAAAAAAAAATAAAAAGCGATCGGACCAGCCCTGTGACAAACCCTGCGCTCACTGCAGGCGACAACCTTCCAGGTAAATCCCCGAGATCTGAAATGTTAAATGCAGGGACCCCCCCCCACCCCACAAAAAAAAAAAAACAAATATGAGAATGCTATTCTGTCTTCCTCGGAAAGGTATACACAGAAAGGAATCCTTGAAACCGAGAGTCTAGGTTCCCCGTGGAGATCTCAAAAGCATTGGGGGGGTGGATTGAGGGGGGGGGGGCTTCAAGGCAACAACAAAGAGTCGGAAACAAAGGCCAAGTGCAAGGGTGGGGGGGGGGGGGGGACAAGAGATAGGGAAGTGAGAGGGAGCCTTTGCAGATGGCACAGAAAATAGAGAGACTGACACAGAAGATCAGAGGGAGCTGGTGGGGGCTCTATGCGGTGGGGGTGGTACCAAGGGGGGGGGAGGGGGGATGAGGGCCAGGGGACCCAGAGAGCGCAGGTGGAGGGTGGCTGTCAGGGGAGAGCTGCTCGTCAAAAATAAAACGGGGGGTGTGGCCACTTCGGCAGGTGGGTGTGTCTCAGCCTCGGGCAGGTTGGCGTTATCACTACTTGAATTATGCTTATTTTTTTGTTTATTTCTTTATTTTACTTTTTCCTTCCTCCCAACAGATTCCAAATAACACCAGAAAGTGGAGGCTGCTTCTACCGCTCGGTCTGCAACTTCAGCAAAAGCCAGGATCTGCCAGGTAGCAAAAAAAAAAACCAAAAAAAAACCAAACCCTCCTAAGGCTGTTTACGCGTAAAGATTCCGGAATGAGGAATATGAAGTTATTGTCATTCACTCTGGCAAGTCGGCGCTCTTAGAATCGTACAGAATGTTATCAGATTGTTATTAAACTGTTATCTGGTGTATCATTGAGTGATAATTACCCGAGATTGTTCCCTGCTATTAAAGTAAGGAGTACCAATCTCTAGTCGGTGACATTTGGAATGAAGTCTTTTTGAGTTCCTTTACTTAAGTTTGTTTTTACAAATGTATTATTTAGATGGAGTGGGGCTGCACAGGATTCTGCTCTGCATTCTGCAGCTTCAGAGTCGCCCGTGTAATCAGTGAGTCTGTCTGATTTCTGCCAGGTGTCCACACTACAAACCCCCAGAGCGCGGGCGTACATCAAACAGCAGGCATACGGCAAAAGGGCCGCTCTGCTTTCATCAGCTATCAAAATCCACCTCAGTGGTTCGTTGTTTTATTTGATTGCTGATTTGCTTAATATGGTCTGTATGTTTTTCCCAGTAACTCCAGTGTGTCGGAAACAAATTGGCACTGCAAAAGAATTTGACTGATTTTCCATTGGGAGATGCAGGTTCAGATCCTGAATAGAAGCACTGCTGTTTGACCATTGAGAAGATCTGGCAAATTGTTGGAAATACGGTGATGTGGTGGATAGACTTTACTCTGGCTGAGTTGCCCTAAAAGAGTCCAACGAACAATAAACAGGCAATTTGAGCCCTGAGAGATTGATGTTTACGGCACAGAGATCACAAAATCACGAATCCACCATTCTAATCTCCCTTTGGCCTGGAGTTTATATTTGTATCCGCCGCTCAACACCAGGCCTAAATGCCCAAGCCACTGCACAAGACTGGCATAGCAGAGAGGAGACGCTCACCCATAATGCACCTGTTGGTACGACCTCATCTCAGGAATGACATGAAATCAGACTGTAGGCCGCACCAAGTGTGTCCACCATCCCAGGGGATGATACTGTCACCCCTGCTTTCCAAATAATTGACATAATTACAATCCCATGATGTCATGCCAAGCCTTTTAAATATTTGACGAAGCACCTTGTGCAGACCGGAGTTGGACTTTAAAATGTGTGTAAAATGTGCATTAGGGGTCTTCAGTCCCCACATTAACCATAATAAATCTTCTTCTTTCTCCCTCATCTTTGTGGTTAATCTCTCTCTCTCGCTCTCTCTCTCGCTCTCTCTCTCTCTCTCCCTCTCTCTCCCACTCCCTCTCTCTCCAGACCAGGGCCTATACACTTCAAAGCTGACAGCATCTTGCCCTTCACAGGCAGAGAAAACATACTTTTTCTTAGTGCTGTCATGTTTTTTAGATGCAAGACATTGTACAGTGACTTTTTTTTATTGTGTTTCACTGTGTTCCATATAAACCAGTCTCTGCTCACCACACCTTGGTATCTCGATTCCTAACGACATCCTTAGAGTGTACACCGATATTTATTATAATTGCGGGGCTAATTTTACTGAGAGTGACGCTATCGGAAGGGCAGGCAGTTTTAAAAGGTGGTTATAATCAGTAGGGGGCGCTGTGGCTCATAAGGTTAGGCCTCTGTGCCTGTGAATGGTTGGTGAAGGTTCCTGGTTCAAATCTCGTTTCACCATTGGGCCCTTGAGTAAGGACATCAGCCACACGAAAAGCCTCTGGGATGCTGGATTAATGGGTGAAGCAGCATTCAGACTAATCGCCTTTGTGTGTTTCAAATGAAAGCATGAGGGGAAATAAATTCCTATGTGTTTTAAGCCACCCGTCTGTTTTCTGAAACTACTTGTCCAATTCAGGGTCACGGGGTCTGGATACTATCCCGGATGTTACGGGCACAAGGCAGGGAACAACCCAGAATGGGACGCCAACCCATCACAGGGCACACTCACACACCACTTACTCACACACGCACACCTATGAGTAATTTGGTAACTCGAATCAGCCTTGGCATGTTTTTGGACTGTGGGGGGGGGAAACCAGAGTACCTGGAGGAAACCCCACGACGACACGGGGAGAACATGCAAACTCGACAATCATGGAACCATGACAGAGACTCCAACCTTGGTCATAGAGATGTGAGGCAACAGTGCTAACCACTGCACCACCGTGCCACCCCAAGTTCTTTTACAAATAGCATATAAAGTACCTTTTCCATTTCAAGATATTCTCTGCTATGCTACCATTGTGAATGATCTTGACTTTCCCATCCTCGCTTTTCCTGCTCCGTTGACTGCACACGGTAAAAGCAGGACAGTTAAAAGCAGAGAGGTGACGTCCGGACACTTGGGACAGCAAAGTCCCAAGGCTTTGTCTGGTTTCTCAAGCCATCTTTCTAGAAAATCTGGCCTCCTCCCCCATCCTCACTCCGGGAGATTTCAGCGAGTTCTCCCGTACTCTGCCTCGCAACTCAGCCGTGTGTTTCAAAGTTCGCCGATTGGCAGCAGAGAAGTTCGTTTTGTGCCAGGTATTAACAAATACAGTTTCACAATGAAACAAAGATGGGGGATATTGTGACATTTGGCAGAAGGGTGCTTTGGTCCTCCATCAATTCATTGTGTATAATCTAGGAGGTGGATTAATGTGATAGTCAGGGATACATACTGTGCTCCAATGAAATTTGAAGTGATATTATGAAAGCAGGACAGCAGCGAGATGTTTGTAACAGGATATGTTGTTTTACACTCTTCAGAGTAGAATCACATAATTTTACACTCCTCAGAGTAGAATCACATTGTTTTACACTCCTCAGAGTTGAATCAAAAACAATCCCCCAGAAACGACCATCACTGTTCACCGCCCTCGTACACTCTGAAGGCTCCTAATACAGGCAGCTGCCGACTAACATCAAGCCGACTTACGTAAGTCTTAACTTACACAAAAAATACATAAAGTTTAGGGAAGCGCTAATTCAAAAAGGCAATGTTTGTCTGTGAGTAAAGTCAAAGTCACACTTCATCTTTTCATTTATTTACGTTTCATTTATGTTCTTTGGTATGTATTACTAGTAAATTTTTGTTTTTCTTTTTTTGTTATTAGGTGTCTTGAATGGTATGCAAATGTAAACCTGACTTATGTTTGATTTACATATGAGTTTGTGGAACGGATTACTTACACCACTGGAGAACTGCCTGTACTGTAACGCAAAAACCAAAAGCTTTGTTTGACGATTTGAAGATTAATTTTATAAATATGTGATTGCAGCAGTCCGTCACCCATAGGTAACCTAATCATACCATATCACTGAAATTGAAATTTAATTGGTAACTTTGTAACAGAAAAGGAAGATGAAAGACTCCCGAATAAATCTTTCTGTTTAGCAGTGACACGGCTCATTTCCTCTTGTTGCGTGCGTGAGTGACGTTAAATTCCTCCCTGCTGCGTTTTACAGATTGACGATCACTCACTCTGTCCCGTGAAAATAGCTATGTTGTTTTCAGGACATGAAATTAAAGGGAGGTGAAGCTTTTCTGGATTTACATTAAGCTTGAAACATCTTAGCACATCTACGGGTCCTGCAGTCAAGCTGACAGACAACTGTTGGGCCCATACCAGCAGAGCTTTGGTGATCGCTAGGAGTTAATGAGCAAACCATCATCTCCAGCAACATCTGGTTCTGGACACAGAGGAAACGTGTAACCAGGGACTCCCCTCCTCCTTGACCTACCTCGATCCTACTCGTAAACTGTGCCGCTCCGAGGCCCCCCGAAGGTCATCGCCCCCTGCTGGACAAAGCCACAGGGCCCCACAGCTTACAGACTCAGTCACACTGGCCAATGCCTGGGAAAGGTCACGCAGAACATCACTATCTCCATGCTCAGGATATAATTCTCATAGTAGGAGCAGAACCGAGCCATGGACCTGGATTCCTGTAAATGGTCAATCGCGAAACTTTTATATACTCAGTTATATTACCCTGGTTACTCATTATAAAGAATAATACCTTATTTTTGGTCTCTTTCTATATATAACATCTGGAAAAAATAAGCTTAGCCCTGGTTTTTATGCCTGCTTGTACTATACACACGTCCAATGCTCCATAAAGACGAAAACGTCCCGTTCCAGGCCTGATTTAGGTTCCTCTCCTTTGTCTGTCCCTTGCCTCGCTCTGGCTCAGTCTCCCATCCCAGTCCGCCAGGCCCAGATCATTCCCCGCTGAGCACAGAGGTTTGTGAAAGCCTTCTGTTTACAAGCCCTGTTGCCCGCTCAAATCAGCTACAGATTTCCATTAATTTCGGCTTGTTGCCGCCGTAACTCGGCCAATATCGCGGTGTGTGACCACGGTGCGGCCCGGTCCATTTGGAAGCGCGGTCCTCTAGGCCGGAGTTCACCCTCCGCACTGATGGGGGCAGCGTGCAATAACTCTCCCTAACTCATTGTCCCCGCTCTCGCACCTCAACAGCCTCCCTCTCCACCCCCAGATCTCGCAGGGAAATTCATTACCGCTAATCTGACACGTTCACGCCCCCCTGTATCAGACACTTAGGGGAATCGATCGGGGCTCAAATTGAACACCCACACCCGCCCACCATGGCCGCCCGCGTGGGGATGACTACTCGCTCCCACCAGCCAGGTAAGTCGTGCCTGAGGGAAGCTTCCGGCACAACCAATCTAGGCGAGGGTCCCACTCATCCGTGAACCGCTTGAAGGGGGATGTGGGGGGGGGGGGGGGGAAAGAGAAATCAAGGTGGGGGGGGGCACTGTTTGTCATTGTGTTTAGCAGGGACTGTGTCGTGCCGGCGAAATGTCCGTTAATTAGAGATGGAGGGGGGGGGGGTGCGGTTCGCTCCGTCCAGCGAATACACCGATGCCCCCGAGAGCAGGTCCATCATCCTGTTTAGACAAAAATATGCGTACTGATTAATCGTCCATCCCAGAGTCTGTACACAAATCAACCAGGGACCGTGGAACTGGGGGGGGGGGGGGGTTCCCACGCCGAGGTAACTTTTGGAGCTTCATTAAGAATGCGGTGCTTAACAATCACCAAAAAAAATCATCCGCAAATACTTTAATGCGAGCCTGAATTATATCCTTGTTTATTTATAGCCAAAAATGTGATTTTTTTAGGCACGGAAAATGATATTGATTACCTGCTGAGTGCTGCAATTCATCTACCAATTATTTATTGATCCCATGTGGAGGAATTCTCTTCCTGCCTACCACATCTTGCTCTCTGTGACATACAGGTGAGAGCGAACTTGGCAGCGAAGGGCGGCCACCTGCAGCCACACCCAGGGAGCTGGGGGTTAAGGGCCTTACTCAAGTCATCCAAGGCTGGGCTCGAACCAGCAACCTTCCGATCGCAGGCACAGAGACACACGCTGCCCCCTAGATGTTATGTCAGGTAGAGACAGAAGGTTCTATCTCAGTTTTTCAAAAGCAAACACGCAACTGCACATGACCGTATGCCCTTCTCCATTCCTCCCCCAATTTTCAATGTCCATGGAATCAGCAACACAAACCAGGACCCAGGAAGGAGCTACGGAAGCCTGGATGATCAAACTTTCTCTCCCCATATATTCGTACGGCTCTGTGAACGTTTGGCGCCTGATAACCCTCTTTCGGATTGTGGCCAGATCACGCCGAAATGTGACTCACGCCTGTAAAGCAATTTGATGCCAATTAAATCTAATGGAGTCGACGCAGATGATTCCAGTTCCAGGATCCAGAGAGAGGAGGAACGGAGGAACCGGGCCGCGGAGCAGGGTGGCCAGGGCCGGGTGGGCTGCAGTCTGGATCTAATTTGACGGCTGACCCCTCTGCCCCCTCCCCATCCGCTCTGTGGGAAACCAGAGACAGGCATGAAAAAGCTGCGGGAGGTGTGGATGTGACAGGCTTCCTGCATGGCATCGCCCAGCTGCCCGCACTGGCCTCGCTATCACGCTCCAAAGGCCGGAGAACGGTGACCCGGCCTCCAGATCCCCAGCCGGCATCCGGGGAAGCGCATCTGTAGGTCAGAGTTTATGGAACCAAAAGTTACCGCCACCAGAATTTTCCTGCCACTTTACTGTTGCTTTGACTAGACTAAAGAGCGTCAGGCTAGCAGAAGTAGCTAGAAAGGAAGGGCCTCCTTGTTTTCCATACTGAGCCTTTGTGTCACATGACGTTTTCTGTCACATGACATTTTGTAACTGTGCTGATTGGCTTGTCTTTGTTGACCCCAGTTGAATGGGCGCAATGTCCCCTAGTGCCACCGTCCTATATAACAGCCACATTAGGGCGGAAATTCTCTTTGTCCTGTGTACAAGGCGGTGATCTAATCAAGTGGACTTGCCGTATATCACTTACCCAGAATGCTCCACCCTTCAGGATGCTCGATCTCTTCGGTTTTGTGTGATTTATTTTTTTCGTTTCGCTTGTGCCGCTCGCCAGCGCAGCTGTTCTCCGGCGAACGCAGGGTGGGGGAGGCCACTTGCCTTGAGTCTGCTCCAGGGATGACATCGACGCTGGAGTCACGGCCACCGTCAGAGAGCTCTTCCAGCTTCAGAAAACTTCACGCCCACATCGAGATCTCAGAAGGAAAGCCAGCCCCCCCCCCCCCCACCCCTTGCCTCCCCTGCTCTCCGCCTCGTTAAGTTCTGATGTTGTCACACGGCCGGGGAACTTTGGCGGGGCGAGATGTTCAAATTTGTCAAGACCGTGGGGACAAAGTGTTTTTTTCCTTGTCTTTCGGCTATTTGGCCCAGGTTCTAAAATACATCCTTATTGTATCACACCTCCACCCCCCAACAAAAGAGGGAGACTCTGCCTATTTCTTTTTCCCGAATCGCTCATTTTCACAGAAGTAAATAAGCCAAGTGATCTGCCTGCATGTTCTTTTAACGTCCTGGAAAGCAGAGCAAACAGGCTGATTTGATTTTTTATAATTAACCAGAGTGCAATAATTCACTTCTTCCACACCCCCACAGCTATCGTGGCCTCCAACTTCCATTTTGTATGTTTTCGGGAAATTATTGAAAGGAAGTGAGATTCACGAGGATGGCGCATATTTTAAATTTATGTAACTTGGACACCTCCAGCGTTCCGAAATGATTACTCGGCATAGAGAGGGAAAAAAAAAAGCAGGAAAATAAAATCTCATCTGGTAGTTATTATGCATGATTGTCTAGTCCTCAGCATTTACACAACATGACAGCCTGTATGCATTTGCACCATATTTCAAAGTTATGGTTTATAAACATCTGGTGAGCCTCTCTAGTGCATTCTTGAGAAATCGTATCCTTCTCCATACATTGCCTTTTGTTTATTTTGGGCTGGGGGAGTTGAGAAATGGGGGGGGGGCTGGCTGTTATTTTATGATTGAATAGACAGGACCGGGACAGTAATGAAGCGAGCGAAAAAAGCAGAGACCCCGCAGCTGTTTCAGAGGATTGATTTATTGGTCGGTCCACGGTCCTGTTACGAATAACATGCTTTGACTACGGACCAGGTCGTCACAAGGGGTTCGGAGCATCTCAGAGGTCGCCGAGGCAACCACACCCATGATGACGTTGAAGGTTATAGTCAGGCAGCCATTGTCTATTGTCCCCAGTGGGTACCAGCAGGACTAGACGCCGTATGTCACCCAAAGTGATGCCGGTCGGCTTACGTTGCTTGAAGTTGGTCCTACGGCACGGTACATAGGCTACACCACAAGGCTCTCTCGTAAACATTACTAGATGAAACATGAACTCTTGGCACATCTTGGTAAATCATAAAACTTGTCATTTTTTCATAACAGAGGACACCAACTAATCCCTTGTGCAATTTCCGCCGATCAAAAGAATGGCCTAATTTTTGGCTACAGCCCAGAGTAACTGAAGATGTTAGTGGAGCGGCTTTGTAACACCCCAGGTGATTCAGCTTTCCCTGGTGCCAAACTGATTTATTTCGGCAAAAACTGATCAGGTGTGGCCTTGGGAAGGGAAAACCAGTACTAGAGGAACAGTGAACATTCATCTCAAAGTATAACAAACCATCAGTTTTCCCGTTCATGGGTTCAACAGCAAAGAGCCAAAATCTGAAGATACCAGTGATCTTAACGACAAATGCTTAAGGAAATCTGGTCAAATCTGTGCCTTGAGTTTCCAAGAAGTTTTTACACATAATGTTGTTTAAAATGCATTTATGTTTTTCCTTCGTAATAGTTGGCTTTCCAGTTTATGTTTAGTCTAAGTTTTATGTGTTAAAATCATGATCGTGTTAGGAATTTAGTAGCTATTAACAAATAAAGGCAATTAACAACTAAAAGTGTGCCCTATAAAGAGTGATGAGTGTTAGCATCGTCCTTCATAATGGACTGCCAAGAGCGTGAAATCTCAAACAGATTTCCATTTTTTACCATACCCATGGGAAAGTCCCAAAAGGTGAATGTACTGTTGTGATACTTTGCCCAGAAGTATGAATCACATTAAACCAACTAGTGGTAAACCAACTAACCACGAAAAATACCCCCCAAAAATATATTTTCAGCTGTACCATCAGAAAGACCCTCTGTAACATTTTCACAACCCATTCTGAATTCTGCGGCTTCCTTCAAACTCCAGTTTTCACGCAAGCAGCCGGCTTGAGTACAATACAATGGCAACAGTCTCTCTGTTAGACTCCTCGGCAGGCCCGCTACTGAGATAGAGAGAGAGATGCTGGATGCTTGTTCGGTGCTCTTCATTGCTAATAGTGTTGTTATTTTGTATTTTAGCATGGCTAGGTGGCTCGCCAGAATTCCATCTGCGTTAAACTGAAAGTGCCTGATTAGCAACCTGCTTTGTGCGTTAACCAGGGGAACTTAAATGCAAAGCTTTACCTATGCTAAAGCCCAGGCGCCTCAGAGCTATCATGGAAAAGAGTAAGGGAATCTCTGTAAACTTAAACAGCCTAGGGGCCTCTGACCATGTTAATGTGTGGTTTTAGCTAAATATCACCGGTAACCGGAGAAGCATTTGGCGTTAGCTAAATAACACTGATAACCCGAAGAAGTATTTGGTGTTAGCTGAATAACACTGATTACCGGAGAAGCGCTTTTGGCGTTAGCTAAAAAACACTGATAACTGCAGAAGCGTTTGGCATTAGCTAAATAACACCAATTACTGGAGAAGCGTTTGGCGTTAGCTAAATAACACCGATAACCAGAGAAGCGTTTGGCGTTAGTTAAATAACACCGATAACCAGAGAAGCGTTTGGCGTTAGTTAAATAACACCGATAACCGGAGAAGACTTTAGATGATTTCTCACATATGCCGCATGGAACGCATCCTGAATCTAGAGAGTTGGGGTATCGGCAAAGTTGACAGGTATCTGTTTTAGGCAGCTACCTTGGATACATCACTGAGAAAATATATCACACGAAAGGAGGAATCATCCACTCCATTAATTTGTGTGATGCACAATTCATACGGAAAAACCGTATTAGCATTTTACGACAAAACCATGCTTTTATTTAACATTCCAGCCATTGGAATTAGCCAAACTCGACCCGACAGCAGATGAAGGCATCTTGTTGTAGAAGAATAACAGGAAGCGACGATGGAGATAGTCTGGGGACGCTTGTGTCACCAAGGCATGCCGGGCGGTTCCTGTCACACCCAGGCCGCAGTAATTAAATAATCATCTCTGTCCGATAGAGGCGGACCAAAGAGAGCGCGGAATGTGCCGGATATCAGATGTTGATTCGGTCCAGCTGGCTACTGCACTGTTTAACCAGCCTGGGCCCGGAACTTGGCCCAATCTGCCAAAAAAGGGGGGGGGGGGGCTATCCTAACCTCACAAATGCTCGGTCGCTTTGATAGCAGCTGATTTTCACAGCCTGACATGGACACGGCCCATTTTCGGGGACATTTGGAGGGAAAAATAAACCTCGGCTAATGGCCGTAGCTCGACGCTAACACTTGCACATATTTCTCCCCGCAATGACACTCCGCAGCCATAGCTGGGTAACACAAAGCATGCGGCGGGGGCTCCGCTAATCGCCCCAAAAAACATATCCAGTTCCATAAAACAAATATTTTGGGTCATTTCTAGAACAGAGCAAAGCCAAAGAGCCTAGGAAAATCTTTGCCATTTAAAGCAGCATCCCATTGCTTTTGGAATAAATTTCGGGCTCCCTTTGTCAAAATGATTTCCTAGTCAGGAACGGGCTGTTTGTTCTGGCTCTGCTGCCCAGTTTGTCTTGTATTTCGGCCAGAGGAACTAAGATGTGCAGGTTTCCTGACGGTATATTCTCCGGACCCGTTTTCCGAATTTAGAAAGGAGCCTAAATGAGGACTTCATGATTTGCTTCAGCCCCCCCCACCCCCACCCTCTGCCCCCCAGGACTGCCTCTACCTTTCTAGGGGCCCTAGGCAAAGCTTTACTTGGGAGTCCCCCCCCCACCAAGGAAACTGAATCATTGGATGCCTTTGGATGCCCTGAACATCCGGTGTTTGGGTTCTGCTGCGAAAGGCTGCAGCGCGTGACACACAGCAATGGTGCGTGAATCCCTCTCAGCAATGCCCAAAATGCGACAAGGCTTCACCTGTCCATGGATTGTGGAACACATCTGAATGGAGGGGGTATAATGAGGGGGAGGAGCATGATGGGTGGGGTGGAGCAGGATGGGGACAAAATGAAGGGGCGGAGCATGATGGGCATACTGAGGGGAGGGGCATAATAGGGGCGGAGCATGATGGGCATACTGAGGGGAGGGGCATAATAGGGGCGGAGCATGATGGGCATACTGAGGGGAGGGGCATAATGGGGGTGGAGCATGATGGGGACGGGACATGATGGGGGCGGGGCATGATGGGGTGAGGGGAGGGGCATAAAGTTATGTCATCTTGGCTGTTTTCTCTTGAAATACCTCCTTTTGTTTAAAAATAACACAAATATAATACAGGCTTTTATTGATAAAGTTGTATCTGTTTAAATGATTTACCAGTGATTTTTTCGTGATACGCCCCACCCAGTGGCCCCGGCTCCACGTTCCATGGCCCTGACATGCAAACAGTTACTGCAACGAAGCAGCTAACTTTAAATCAAACAGCGACGTTTTACGTTAAGAAAAAAAGAACGTAGGTTTGACTCCCTATAAAGGAAACCAGCGGATGGTAAGTTATATGTTCCCCTCAAGATGTCTGAGGATCGCCGTACATTTTTTCTCAGACATTCAATACTTCCTGTTATCGGAACGCCAAAAAATCGTATCGTCCCAAAATCTCGCTTCTCCTGAGCCGCAGAGAAAGAGATACATGCGTAAAACATTTCCCTTTTCACGCTCTTGACCTCTGGGTGATATTTCGGGTGGGGGGGACGTTGAAACATACAGTCCCAGACGCCCATCCGCCACGCAGGCTGCAGGCAGCTTCTCGAAAACATAAAGTTTGCTGGCGCTTAGCTTTTCGACACTGTAACTTAATTGCTAGCTGAGTGAGTAGCTTGTCGCTAGAACCTACGAGCTAATTGCATGCGTCCAAGTGAAGGCTTGACAGTCTAAAGAAAATCGCCCGGTCCTGTTTTTCTGCCAGGTAAATCTGTTATTTTTTTGTCCCTTATCATTGCCTCCAGCTGCTTCAGAGTGGATTTTAATCTGTTTGTCTAAGGGAGGACCCCTCGACCTGGCTGGGCTGTTCCCAGAAGTTCAGAATGTGATTCTTTCAGTCATCTAGTTTCACGAGTAACTCTGTTTTTTCCATAGAGTTTCTATTTTAACTCAGTTTGAACCCTGGATGTAAAAGCACTGGCTTTTCTCTTTGAAAACATTTTTCCTTATGTGACCCGACTTGACCTGACAGATTCTTCGTAATAAAATAATCATTAAACCGCAAGTGTGCGCCATAATCCAAATGTTTTAAGAAATTTAGCTCAATAAAATATGTAATTTAGAACAAATATGCACAGAAACGTGCAATATGCACAAGCGAGCAGAATCACTCATACTGTAGATGATTTTTTTACTGTACATAACACGAAATAAAAATTCCTCAGCCCAGAACGAAAGAACAAATTAAATATGCATTTGAAGCAAATGGAAACGCTGCTCTCTATATTTACAGTGTCTGTTTTTCTTGCTTCTGGGGTGAGGAGGGGGGAGTTAAGTGGCACGTCGTCCTCACGCTCCACGTTTGCAGGGACCCCGCTGGGCCGCGGTTCAGCAGCCATCTTGGTATTTCCCTTTGGCTCGGTACTTTTCCGTCTGCACTGAATCGCCGGTTTATAGTGCAGCTCCGACGACTCCTGGCTAGCTATAATAATAATAATAATAATAATAATAATAATAATTTAAAAAATTATAATAATAATAATGATGAAACAGCCAGCTGATGCACTCTTATTGGATTTTCTAGTATTTTAAGCAGTTTAAACCCTTCCATAAAGTCACGGATATTTATTGCCAAACCATGTTAGCTCTAGGAGGACCTTTAATCGCTGTTGCACCTTGTAACCATTCTCGATTGAAAGGAGGCGATTGTCCTCATTGGCCATTTTCGTCAGCTATAATGCAAGCAGCCAATCATGGGGTGACAACTGCATAAGTGTTGGTATAAGTACGAGATCAAGAGGTTCACCTACTGTTTGGGGCTAATGCGCGAGATCCGAGAGATTCTGAGCCTGCAGTGATTGTTCTCGCCATTAGTGATGGTTTCATCACCTCAGAAACAGCCGCCCTCCTGAGATTTCCATGCACTGGAGTGTCCAGAGATGTGTGATGAACCAAGAACATCCAGGCGATAGTATTTCTGTGTCTGAAAACTCCTCATTAATGAGGGAGGTCAGAGGAGAATGGCAGGACTCGTTAAAGCTCACAGCGAGGCCGCAAGTGCAAAAATAACAGTTCGGCAGTGTGCAGAACGGTTCCTCTGAATGCACAGCTAATCCACCGTTTAAGTGGTTTTGGAGATTAAAGAGGGTCCTAGCAAATGTACTTAAGCAAATGTCTACTGAGTGAATCTCATAGTACAGAAGGGGTCTATGACGAATGCTATCTGATTGAACACCAAGCAAAATGTATGGGGAGCAGATGTTTATGAAAATGTTGAGATGCTGGCAGATAGGCAGAGGAAATTTCTGTTTCTTATGCGCAATATTTATTTTTACAAGTAGATATGGTATACTTTCTACATATAAGTAAATGCATTTTTTTCATGTAGCTTGATGTAAGTGAATAATTGATGAAAAATTGCCCAAGTGAATTTATTTGCTTAAATGGTCACTGGTTTTGTGTACATTGTTGGTGTTCTGCCACTTGTTACTGAGCATGCGAGAGAATCAATCAATCCTACATGCAAAACTCAGATTTCATCTCTTAGCATATTGTAGCATCTTAGTGTTCCCTACGCTGGTACCCCTGTCTGTTCAGACATGCTTATGCCTCCTTAAAGACATCAAATAAAACAACAAACAGGAAATATAAGCAGGCAGATATTCATTGATATAACCTTTTTTTCACTTTTTCTCAATGCAAAATCCCATAGAAAAGCACCTAGCAGTCCCAAACTGGAAATAATCACATTTTACTCTGGAGTCATGTGGAAGCAATTCTGTGTAATCTGCGGTAATTGTAACCATATTAACTAAGACACTGTGGTTTTAATCTTCTGTAACTTCTTCCTTGAGTGTCTGTATCACTTCTGCTCAGTATATTAGAGCATGAGGTTACAATCACGTTTATTTAAAATGTGCACCTCACTCTGTACATGTAGAGTTCACTGCGTGTGACTCAAATTTGAGTAAACACTTCTAAAGGGCTGAGTCTGAGTGTTAACTGATACTCCATTGCTAATTTAATCAAGACACTTGCCCCTAAACGGTCATGTTTTTCGACTTCGGGGGTCGGTCGTGACTCGGATCATTAACCTTATCTGTGCATATTTAATAACATATTATTAACATGTACATCATGCCTATGTGTCACAATGTTTAGTTGTCATTAAACAGTATTATGGAGTCATTGTAATTTGGGACACATACTCAGAATCACTTTCAGCTTCCTCCACCTTCCGTGGGGGGTGCGTTTACTTTCAGTCGCAGGCAGCAGCAGACAGAATAACTGCGCTGTCACCCTAACGTGGCGATTAAGTGTCCTTTCACAAGCTTGACCTGTTAATGGTTGCTAAACCGCTTCAAACCGGATCTGACTGACACAGCTGAGGTATATATGTATTTAACTTACATGCACGGCTTGAGAACAACTGAGTCCAACTGCACTGGTAATTTGATTGATATAAACGGTGTGTTTTATGCTGAAATCTTCCTGCCAAAATTATTACCGTGTGCATCAACCACCATGGCCTGTTGTTAAGGTCAACAATCAGTTCACAGCATTCAGCAGGATGGCTAACTGATATATGCACAAATATACATTATCCAGCTGATTGCATTCATACATTTTAAAACTTGTAGAATTATAACCGAAAGTCAATATTAGTTTTATTGTGTTGCGTATTTAATTTCCTTGCATGTGAAATAAGTGCCCATTCCGTTAAATATTATTACAAATGCTGACAATAATCTGTTTAATGATTCTTTAACAGGACTTGTTTAAGTCGCATAATTATTTGCAACAGCTTTTAACTTTCTGACTGTTTGAAGAATGTTTTGACGATCTTTCTTACGCATTGAGAAGAACAATTTCTCAGGGGTATTTTGTCCATCAGATAGCTGAGTTTTTAGAAGATCTTCTTTTGTACAGTAAAATAACACAAATCAAATTGTTTGACCTGGAAACTGACATGTTCTTTATTGACTATTTTCTTTATTTTGAAATGAATAAATATCTGCCCTGTGTTTAAGTATAATCAAGAAAACATGTTATAATTCTGTTTCCTAGTCATGCAGAAATTGTACTCAAAGTGCGATTTTACTTAAGTTCTGACGCATAATACACTTATTACTGTTTTCCGGTCCGGTAGAGTTAAATGTCTTTAAACAGCATGACCTCACAGTACTTGAAACTATGTTTTTTTTTTGCGTCTTGAAATTGACCAAATAGCAGAAATGTAGTCAATTTGACACAATTGTACCAGAACCCTTCTCACGCTTGCTTTCAGCGAGACTGCAGATTATACCACCCACTCATATCAGTCATAGCAAATTAGTAAATAGCAAATAGGGTTGAATGCAGTTGCGTCACAATGCTGTCCATTTATTTCTCAATGGGAAAAAGATATTTTCACACGTACATAATACCTACTGTTGCCAAAATGTCCCCAAAACCTGAAACTACTTTACTTTTGGGGACATTTTTAGGTCCCCATTTGGATGACCTCAATTTTATAGAAAATCTGTGAATGCAATCACAAAACTAAAAATGCCAAAGTCTTGTATTTTGTTTGGTTAAGTTAGGGCTGGGTGGGGGTGATTGGGATTAGGGCCCCCATTTACATAGGTACGCCAACGCGTGTGTGTGTGTGTGTGTGTGTGTCAGCGGTTATACCTTACCTTATGGGGACACAATGTGATAAATACTCGTTTTTTATCCCTTATGGGGGCCAGTTTCCTCAATTTAATAAAAATCTGTGACTGGTTACTTATGGTTATGGCTAGGGCTGGGTAGGGGTTAAGGTTGTCATAGTTAGCATTAGCATTTTTCCCATAGAAATGAATGAGCGGTCCCCAGAAAGATATGTTTACCCGACGTGTGTGTGTGTGTGCATGCGTATGTGTGTTTTAAATTAGCAGGCAGTTTAGATAAATATTGATTCTGCTTGCCATCGTGCCAAAATTTCTGATGGCCCAGATCAGTTCATATCAAGCACTCGTATTATTTTGGACTTCTTTACACAAACGTCACTTGATGAAGTATCTCCTTGTTCTCCGATCGTAACGCTGAGATAATAAATGAAAGGTAGTAAATTATTAACAGCGAAAGAGTTTTTTTTTTTGTTTTTTTTACTGCAAATACTGGGCTGTGTTTCATAGGCCTGCGATTGTTGGACTGAACTCGTCCAGCTGCAAATTACATTTGACGGAGAGGAATGCACTGCAGGACTGGTGATTTGGTTGAGTTTGATGGTTCAGTAAGAGGTGTGAGAGGATGCCAGATTCTATTGGTTGAGCTTTTCCTACGCAACCATGTGGATAGAGATCAGAATTTAAGGACAGTGTGTTTTTGTGTGGACAGTGCTGACGTCTGCGGGATTTCGACGTTTCATGAATCAGCCGGGGATCCGAAATGGTAAAACTGAAAAGATGGGAAGCTCCTAGTGCGCAGGAGCTCTGCAACAACAGGAAATAGGGCGAGGTCATTGGTGAATTGTGAATTCAAGAAAAACGAGTTGACCTTTGTGCACTTCAGTGGAACACATGAATGTGTGAGTTTTAACACGGGGAAGGTGGCAGTCATAAGAGGGACTATAGCTCACACAGAGGGGCCAACCCTGTCATTAGCCAATGATGTGTTCTGAGTCGGTGACTGACAGGAGAGAGGTACTCTCAGGGGCCAATCAGCTTTCAGCTGGGGTCAGTCACCCCTGTGGACCTGCCCCTGTATATATATCCCTGTTTTTCTTGGAATCGCCGGCACTCTGGGGGGTTTAATGTAATGGAACAGATGCATGACATGGCAGGAGAGGCCAAGGAGGGCCGCTAAGACCCCCTGGGTAGCTACACCGCCGTTCACCAAAAGCTACGTCAGACTTCCTGAGATGGGTGTTTATGGCTGGAAGCCAGATAGTGTGGCAGTGAGGGGGGGGGAGTGGGGTGATAATATTACACCTCAAAACTGGAGAAAGTGACGGGATCCGACGAAACATATAAAGTTTCGTTTACGGACTCGGCAAAATTCTTGCTGCCGCGTCTTAATCGTCACATCAATAGCTTCCAGTCCCTCATCCTTCCCCTCCCTAGTTGGGTGGGGGGGATGGGTGCAGAAATAAAACAAACTATTTGGATAAAAGCCATGACCTATCAAGTCATGTCTACCGTGGTGTGAAAGGCGTCGGGAACTCTGGGAATGCGGAGGAAATGACCCAGCCCCGGGGTCCCGCCTGGTCCCCTTCTCGGGCACATTTGCGTTTCTCATGCCGATGGTTTATTTATTTCTTCATGCAGCCATGACAGTACAGCCTTCCATTTCCCAAAAGCCTCGGTAAACATGCGAACTCGAGGATTTGAATCGAAACATTTATTTTTGTAGCAGTTGCCTCGAAGTGCCTGCGGTCGTGTGCCCACATGTGTGCTTTTTTTTTGTTCCGAAGTGTAAATGTTTACACAAGAGGAGAAATTTCAAAATTTCGCCTGTATTTTAGCAAATGTCAGCCCCAGTTTAAAACTGATTGTGCCATAAAGGGAAAAAAAACAGCATCTGGTTTTGCTTTGTGGATTCTGGAGGGATATCTTGAGAAATTCAAATGTTTCGGTCCTAATTACCCACCCTTGTCATATATATATGTCATATACCAACCTTATAACCAAAAATACACGATTACACGTATAAATATATCCATACACTCACACTTCACATGCATTTACACACATGCACACAACCCGAAGGCTTCTTATTTTTGGCAAAAGGCGCATAAAACAAGTCTGTAAAAATTAAGTTGTAGTTTTTCTTCACGTGAAAACCACACTTTTTTGACATGGTTTTATATCTGGATTTTTGATTAGGGAACATTTCGAGTCTTTAAGTAATTGGTTATACTGTTAATTAAATGCCAGCTTTGCTGTAATATAACGGAGCGTACATGTGATGTCATTAAGGTCCATTTGCAGAGACGTCGGCCATCGATGGCTGTAGGCTGTGATAAACACCCTTTAGCACTCCTGCTGAACACTGTGGTCAAGTTCTGGAGAACAATAAAACAGTGACTCCCAGCCCCTACGTCGTGATGAAAAGGTGGGACGCATTTGGAAAAAGCATTATATTTAAGTCACTTTCTGGCTGGCTATATACAGGGGTGGGGTTACAGAGTCATTGGCCCCAGCTGAAAGCTGATAAGCCGCCTCCCCTGTCACTCACTGATTCAAAACACCTCATTGGCTAATGATAAGGTTGGCTTGCTCTGTATGAATTATGGCCCCTCTTATGCCCTCTACCGTCAAAAAAAAAAAAAAAATCAAATAATTGCCCAAGGAAAATTAGTAAACTTGTCCATTTTCGTTTTTTTTCCCCCCGTTCCTTTGCAACAGGTGATCCAGTCAGGAAGGCTGATGATGCAACCGTTTATGCTTTTCGTGTTAATCAGAAGTGTCTGTGAGGCTGAGAAAGATGCATTTGATTTTAACCCAACATGAACGCCTTCCAAAGGCAGAGAGAACATTAGGCTCCTTCGCTCACAACCGTGCTGGTCTCACGCTCATCTCCTACGTTGGGTTTTGAATAATAAACCAAATAATGAAACAGAATCTTGGGTGTTGGGGGTGAGTTCCCAGTTGTCGGTATTAATTTGGATCTCATTTAATGACTGCTGGAATCAAATGTGCAGAGCAGGAGTTGGGGGGGGGGGCGCGGGGGGGAGAACAGAGGCAAGGCGACAAACAAACAGGCAAAAGGGGGGAAAAGGAGGGGAAGAAAAAGGAGAAAACGGGTACATTAGAGCACATCCGTCTGGAAATAGATGCTTTTTCGTTTCATCCTTCGGCGAGATGAGGTGTAGCTAATTAAAGTCAGACGCTCGCCCACGAGCCGGGAGAGCCTTCGTGACAATGCAGGGTAAGAGCGATGCAAATTCGGGGGTTATGGCTGTCAGTTCCTGACAGCTTTAAATAGCCTTTTAGTTAGGTGCACATAGCTGTCATGAAAAACATCCCGAATGCGCCGGCAGACAGCTGAAAGAGCAAAGCACATCATTATTAGTGAGCCGTGCCTGCCCCCCCCAACCCCACAGCCCTTTTTGGCCCCCTCTAAGTTGGGACATGTGGCGCTATCTCCATTCTCCGCCAGGGAGGACCTGAAGCAGGACACCTCAACAGGACGGATCTCGCCTCGCTGTGCGATTTTTCCGAACGCAGTGGCGAGTTTGTGGACGTGACGTTGATTTGGCAGGTGCGTGGGGGTTCGTGTGGCCTGTAGCCTGTAGCCTGTAGCTCCACGATGGATCTGAAATACCGTTCAGCGGGGTTTGAGGCCTGGCAGGATGCGGCGTTTGTGATCGGAAGGTCACCGGTTCAAATCCCAGCACCAGCTGAGTGATATTACTGTAAGACCCCTGAGCGAGGCCCTTAACCCCAGTTCCTCCAGGGACTGTCTGACCATACCTTCTCAAAAAACGTATGTCACTTTCAATAGACGCGTCTGCTGAATAGACTAAGGATGTGTCGAAGGTTTTCTAAATATTCAGCTACATGTTGCGTAAATGCATTTTGTTTAACTCAAACATATAATTATGATGCTTAATTTAAGATTTTATTGTTGAGTTCTTGTTTCCGCCAATGAATTATATAACTAAGCTAACAGGACATTCTTCTAGCGTAATCCCAGTGTTTCTAGAACCTTCCAGGAGGACGGTTGCATTCTTACTCTTGATGAGCTAATTGCTGCCTGAGACCCTTTTGTATTGGCCTGTCCATATTTGGGGCTTTGAAATACGCATGTTTCTTCTTTTGTGCTTATTTTCACGTGGTTTATTTATAACTTCTGTGTGTGTCATGGGGCGGCCTAGAGGCCTGAGTCTCATTCCTACTGCGTGCGAGTCCGGGATCTTCCCACAGTCCAAAAACATGCGGTTCAGGTGAACTGGCACCCCTCAATTGCCCACTGAGCGCGTACGCGCGCCCTGTGATGGACGCTGAATAGATGGATATATGTGTCATTTGGCGCACTCTAATTACCGTCGTGTTTACGTTCCTGATTGTGGCACTCGAGACGCACGTCAAATTGGACAGCCACCCACTTCCTGTTGTTCCCGAACGTCATGCGAGGGGTCTGTTGGGGACATTTTGGGGGGGGGGGGGGGGGGGTCAGAGTTTCAAAGTCAGCTCTGTAGACGGGCCCCTCCGCTGGCGGCTTGTTTTCACAGCGCGGGGCTGGGAGGAGACGCGGCGTTCAGTGGGATCGCGTTGCCTCCCGCGAGGCCTTGCTGAAAGCCGGGCACACAGCTCCGCGTTGGCGCTGGGCGGGTCGCCGCGCCGCCGAAACAAGGACGGGATTCAGCTCCGTCTTTCCCTGTGCGCCTGGTAATGCTGGCAGAGTTTAGCTTTGCTCTGTGTAGCTTAAATCCCGAATGTTTTTATCTTAATCTATAGTCCATTTTTTTTTTGTATTTTGTGCATTTACATTTATTTACGTCTTGATGTTGAGTGATGAATTTTTAAATTTGATATATATAAGATATTAGGAATGTATATCAGGAGGTTGATCTATGCGTGATGACAGTGGTTAGCACCTCCATCTTTGGGGGTTTGGATCCTGCTCTCATTGGGGGAGAGAGGTCACATGTTCTCTTTGTATGGGGCTGGTTTCTTCCTGCAGCCTAAAATCACTAAATATCCATGCTGTATGTACTTTTGCCCTTCGATAGACTGGCATTGCATCCAGCGTGTCCCTCCACCTTGTGCCCTGTGACGGACTGGCATCCCCTCCAGGCTGTACCCCTGCCTTGTGCCCTGTGACGGACTGGCATCCCCTCCAGGCTGTACCCCTGCCTTGTGCCCTATGATGGACTGGCATCCCCTCCAGGCTGTACCCCTGCCTTGTGCCCTATGATGGACTGGCATCCCCTCCAGGCTGTACCCCTGCCTAGTGCCCTATGATGGACTGGCATCCCCTCCAGGCTGCACCCCTGCCTAGTGCCCTGTGATGGACTGGCATCCCCTCCAGGCTGTACCCCTGCCTTGTGCCCTATGATGGACTGGCATCCCCTCCAGGCTGCACCCCTGCCTAGTGCCCTGTGATGGACTGGCATCCCCTCCAGGCTGTACCCCTGCCTTGTGCCCTGTGACAGACTGGCATCCCTTCCAGGCTGTACCCCTGCCTTGTGCCCTGTGATGGACTGGCATCCCCTCCAGGCTGCACCCCTGCCTTGTGCCCTGTGACAGATTGGCATCCCTTCCAGGCTGCACCCCTGCCTTGTGCCCTGTGACAGACTGGCATCCCCTCCAGGCTGTACCCCTGCCTTGTGCCCTGTGACAGACTGGGATGGGTTTTAGGCCCCCTGCCCTGTCTAGGATATGAGCTTGGAAGATGGACCATAATAGTTTTTGTCTGTCCACTATATTACAGTTAGGTGAAATCTCTGAGTTGTAAAAGTTATGAAGACGTGGGACGGTGATTATGAGTAAGTATTCTGTGCTTCCCCAACGCCCTGGCTAAAATCGTCCCTTATGGCCCTTTCAAATCTGCCCTCCTAATCATCCCCTGTATCTAACTGGTCAATTCATTCCTGCCCCTTCACCACCTTAGCTACTGTGTGGTGAGCGTACTGGTGCAGAATGGCTGCGGTCGCATCATCCAGATGGGGGCTACACAGTGGTGGGGGTTGAAGTGCTATTGGTTCTGTAAAGAGCTTTGAGTGTCTTGAAAAGCGCTATTTGAACGTCACATTCATTTATTCATTCAGCTTCTGTGGTCGAACGACTCCTAATGATGAACGCTGGGTTTGAGCAAACTGAGCTGACCTCACAAAGCATGAAATAAACTGCAGATTTTTCAAAAATAAAACTATTCAGTAGATGTTTATCGGCTCAATAATGGAATCAACAACATCCTCAACAGGGTACAACGGCAGGCAGAAAGAAACCTGAGACGGTCAGGACAACCTAGAAACCTTTACCGACTTTTTCAAACAGCTCATTTGCAAACCTTGGATCCTGTTGCAACCCTTTCAAAATTGGGCAACGCAAAGACCAGGATATCATAATAATTATTTGAGGTTCTGCTCATTTTTCTTTCAGTCAAGTTTGTCAGTTTGCAGCATAAAAGTACATTGTTTAAAAGCTGATATGAAAGCTTTCTAAATTTCTCCTTTTACAATGAAAGAATGGTATAGAGTCTGCTCTCTATGTTAGCGGCCCTGGTTTTAAATGACAAAATGACTTGGAGGAAAAAAATAATAACCCACCATCTGCAGCTGCATTTGTAACTAAAAAAAAACGTGTCATTCATCACGGGTGCGAGCCGGCCGTAACCTGGAAGCTTAAGAACTTTGTTTTTACAGGAAACGCTCGCTGGGAAGCTGTAAAATGTGCTCTTGGGCTTGTCATCGCATTGTATTTCAGGTCGGTGTGCAGACAAAGGCGAGGTGTTCCCAAGAGCTGTACCAGAGCGTTTAAGACTGAAAATACAAACGACACTCCTGGAGCACTGGGCAGGGTACAGAGGGAAGAGGAATTTGCCAGAATGTTTGATTTTTAAGGCCGTGGGCTGGGGAAGGATTAGGATAGCACTTTGACTACGGTAATACACTTGCATCTGACGTGAAAAACAGACGATGAATAATCGTCTTCCATATACTTTGAATTTTAAAACTGCATTTCTTTCAGTCCATGAGTCAGAAATTTTTTTCTTTATCTGGTTTGCAGCTGCACCTAATACAGGTCTAACGTTTCGGCAATAATATCTTTTTTTATGATTGTGGTTGCCTTATCTTGTTCCTGAAATCTACTTGGCCAACAGAAACTCCCACTGAAAAACAGTTAAATGGCCTGTTTTTTTTTCTTCAGTGCTTTTTGCTTTCCCCAGGAGGCAGCTGAGGCACATGGGAGTTCTGTGGTCGGGGTTAGATCCTCGTCATGTGACACGGGAGAGCGCTTCGCCATAGTAACAAAAGAACACAAGGCCCATGTCTGCCCTACATAAAATTTTAAAGGAGCTCTTCTGCAAGGCTGTGGTGTCATGTACTCATGATGCCGTGCCTGTGTTATGTACATGGACCAATAGCTGACTTTGAATTTTCTGCCTTTCGGTGGTACTTCAACACTGAGCACCTGCTAGAGTACTTACGGTAGAATACCGTAATGTTTTTAAGGTGCTTCGTCAAAGCTTTGGCAGAACCATCAGACGGTCGAAGCGGATCACCAAGACCTGGTCCGAGACCAGCTGTCTGTGCTACAGACATCAAACTCTCAAGTTCCAGAATATGTCCGCAAGGTTTGTAAACCTGTAAATAAAGATGTAAACAGGAATGCGCAAGATGAAAATTTACTAGGCAAAGTATGAACAATAATCAAGGTATACCATTACAAACCCATGACTGATATTGCTTGTAATATGGCACCTATGCCAAAAAAAAACTCCTTTAAATGTAATTACAGTAAAAGAGTAACAAGTTACATATTTTGATAAAAATGGAATGTGAATTTTACTGTTTTTCTTGTATATATCCATCCATTTTACAAATTTTCATTTAGTGCTCATCAGTTTAAGGTCAAAGTGTGTGGAAAATACTACTGTAATAACTTTCACTTCTATTCATACTACAATTGTCAGATGAGAAACTAAAAAAAAATTCCATCCATTGTGGAAATTGATGCCGAACATATTAATACATGGAAGCCCCCCCATAAACCTCGAGGGACAGATTTTCTGTCGTTTCCATGGAAAATTAAAAGCGCTTTAACAGTTGCACAAGACAGATTGTGGACGGGGGGTTAGTTTGGACGGAAACGTTCTAAACATTCTGCAGGAGACCAAACATTGTAAGTCTGAACGTTTTATTCGCAGCTCCTGCAGTTTCCAGAAGATATTTGGTGACACTTGACTGTTGAGAGCAGAAATGGTGCGTTTTCCTCTACACTCTACAGCATTAATGTTCCACATGGTTTGCCAAGATCCCATTTTTCTTATGGCCAATTTCATCCACGGGATTGAGTTCATTTGTATTCATTTGTACTAACGCTTGACAAGTGTTACTCTAATTGAAATACTTCTCAAATGAAACTTGTCTGGCAGATGTTAGCTTTCAGTACATAATTATGACAAAAACGACACATTATCTAATGGGCAGACACCATAGACCGAATATGATCTGGAAATATAAAATGTTTTATGTGTCTTTATAGAACACTGCCAGAATAACACTGACTAATAACATGTTAATATTAACAATCACCTCCTTTACAACAATCATATGTTATTTATATATTTAAACTTGCATAAAATTATGGACTGTTCACACCAGATGTCTGTCATTCCACTAATAATTTTGAGAAATAAAATATTATCTTAAAAGTCAATTAAGGTATCGCGCGGATCGCGGGACCAATATTCCACAATTATTGCAAACAAATGCAATAGCTGCGCAAATTAAGCAGACAATGCCGAAATAGATTATAAAAAAGATATATCATTGTTGTATCTAGATCCAATTTTCCGCGCGTAACGCTTCATTACCACTGACACGGGGGGACTTCATAACGTTTCAATTAATGGTGCCGTTTTGGCTCCGGTTCTTCCTCATTCGGTTGGCCTAGCTAGACGCCTCTGTGTCTCTCCCTACAGCAACGTTGTTGCTGCAGGTACTGGGTGCAGCTAGAAGGAACGGCTCAGCGCTGTCAATGACGTAATTTAGCCGTCAGCATGGGGGCCGGAGACAAAGATCTCCTATGTTGGCTGTTTTTGCGGTGATCCTGGGACAAACTATGGGAACAATTCCGATAGTGATACAGACATGATTGTATTTCTTCAATTTCTTATCGGAACATATCGGATCCAGGGTACACCTGGCAATAAGGCATATGCAGCCCCCAGGTTAAGAACGTCCAACTTATGGACAACATGTACTTACGAATGGACTGCCGTAAAGCATATTATCGTTGCTGAAACAACATCTTATGCCGGTAGCTGGTTTTAGCTGGTCCAAAATGGTTTTAGATGGTCATGTCCCATCTTTTGTTGCTCTTTGATGGATTAACTGGGGGGGGGGGGGGGAATCATGCTAAACAAGGTAAACCAGCTAGAAAGACCATCGTAAGCTGGTATGACGCGCTAAACCATCAAACCATCTTGGGAAAACAAACCTTAAACACATCTTAAGCCATCAATAACGTGTTTTTTTCCGGCAGGGATATTAAGAATTTGGGTTAAATACGATGGTAATAGCGAATGCACGCGCTACTTTGTGACGCCCGTGAAAACATAGCGCAACTTCAGCGGTTTGTCGGCTCAAGGTACAGTACAGCACGGTATATAGTTACATTTATTAATACCGTATAATTATTTTTCCGACTTGCCTACAAATTCGACTTTAAGACAGACTAAGGGAACCTTAACCTGGGGGCCGCTTGCAATTCGGTTCCAACTACAGCCGAGATTGATACATAACTGCGGACATAGAGGCATAATCAAGGCGCTCTTGAGGAGACCAGCTACCACCGTGAGATTCGCTATCTACTGCGTCACCCACGTTCCTCCCTTCAGCATTTCTGCTACATCTTTTTGTGACAATGGCAAAAAAAAATAGGGAAATAGACCAAATCTATGAAAAACAGCAAAGGTAGAGAGGGCGTGGTTCTGTAAATGTTCTGCAATACTGCGTTGGAAATGTGTTGGCCTGGCTGAGCCAACAGTTGTAAATTGCTACCCCAGGTAACCCTTACTGGATACAAAGCCGCCCCCCAGTGCCAACTGGGAGCAATTTCGTAACTTACACCCTTGTACATTAGTAATTGAAGATGACTGGGTGAGTCTATGACTACATTAACCTTCAGAGTATCTAGCTACGAATGGGTGGACTTGGCTGGCCTCCAGCACTCTCTCCCTGACCTCGGTTTTTCGTTTTGAGGAAGTTCAATCCGCGCAGCTCCGCATCTGACTGAGAGGCCACTGAGAGAAGAGAGACACCTGCTATCGCCCCCCCCCCCCATCCGCCCCCACGCTGCCTGCCGAAAACCCCTCTCCAGCCATCACGGACGCGGCACAAAAACCTAAATAGATAACCCGTATAATGCTTACGGTTCAGCCTTCAGGTGAGGTCGCTTAGCTGAAGAAAGAGCCCTTTGTGAGATCGATCTCGGCCCGGCGTCCGTCTAGATCCCACGCCGCAGACGCATTAGCATCAGCACTGCCAGCAACCGGTTCAGGACCCGTTTCTACCCCTTTGCAATTCGACGACTCTATACCAAGCACTAAGGCCTCCACCTCACATGCACAGCTCGTTTCAGTGGACAGCGCGGCACTTTGCACAACGCACTTCGCCGTATCGCAACTTCAGCCATTCCTTTGATTTATCTTAAATTAATTTCACACAATTATAATTCATTCAGTCATTTCTTCAGCCTATTTCACACTTATTCCATAAAAACGTACCTCTACAGTAGCTAGTCACATGTCTATATTGATCATTTGCGAGTGCCTTTGTCTTATTTTGTGGTGTCGAATCCAGTTGGGTATGTTACTGCCTGCATAGTTTGATCGTAAGAATTATTATGTACTGATGCAAGAAATGATTTCAGATGCTTTTACTTACTTCAAATGATTTCACCGGATTGTAATAATTATTGCATTTTTAATGGCCACTTCCATATTACCTAAGACCATTTATACACGCTGGATGAATTGATTTCTTGAAATACAATAAATTCCACTGGTTGCACAACAGGAAATGATCAGAAAGGGCCAATATCCTCGCTCTGAACTACCTCCACACCCAACGCGCCTCGTCTCTGTCTGGCTCATTAGTTTTTGCCGCACATTGCATCAGGTTTACATCACATAATCAGATGAGGTTTTTAAATTATGCATTTTCCTAGTGAGTAACGCTTCTGTTCCTCAATATCCCACATATTCTGGAAATCGTTCTATAAATATCGGTTTTGTCTCCCCATAACATCATATGGCACCTCAAAGAATCATTAGTCCCAGATTTCATCAATGGAAGGGCGCCTTGCTGCGGGGGATGGCATACGCATGTCTAAAAACATGAATACTAATTTGGTAAGCAGTGCCATATTTTGAAACCTGTTCCCTGATTGGTCCATTGTGTATGTACTTCAGTACTAGCCAATGCTATTTCACTGAGCAGCACTGCTGTTTAGAAGCAGGCCTCTGATTGGTCATTTTTTATTTTATTTTTTTACTTTCCTTGTACCAAATAATAGGCTTCTTTAATAGTTTGAATGCATAGTCCAGCCCTGATGCCAAAACCTTAGGCTCGGGACACCCATATATGGAAGTTAGGACTTCCAAATCATAGCTGGAACTGAACTGTAATATACAGCAGTTACTTAAAGAGTCCTGCAGGGGGCAGAGTATTGTTATAACAATGTAGATACTAGAAAACATAATATATTAGCGATGGTCAGACTAACGGTATTAATATATTAGCCTATAATAATGTTTATTCAAATGAGAGCATCTGTAAACTTTGTTATCGAAGAAATATTTACACGTCATACATGAAGATGATTTAGGGTTTCGGATCTTCGGAATCGAATAACAAAGTGATACTCTTCGTGTGATGTCAGCATCCGTAGTCATTTCTGCCACGATGACATCATCCTTGGAGGTGATGTCACAGAGCAGTGCCGGGCAGACGGCTAAACGTGCAATTGGCGGTGCTTGTGTCCATTCAGTCTGCAGCTGATAAACGTGGGAGAAAGGAGCAGGTTTCTACATCTGTATGCAGTTGAGGTATCTTGTTGGAGTGAGTGCTGGAATGTTCAGATGCATTTGAAAACATTCATTTCTTGTACGAGTTGAACAATTGAGCAGTTGAGATTATATCTACATTCACTTCGTATCCAGAGATGCATTATGAGCTATACATCAGTTTTAATACTAATAGGTTGTCCTCATCTTGACCTCAGAAAGCCTACCTACATTCCACGTAGAATCTACCTTTCCCTCCATTAAGTATCACTATCAATGCAGTCCTGAGGAAAACAGGCTGCATAATCCTACCATCCCTATAGCTCATGTCCCAAACAGATAATTCACGATAAAAATGTTTTTACAAAACAAATGTATCAGTATTAAAAAAAACAGGCATCACTAAATGATAAGGAAGCAGACCCAAAAGAGAGGCAAAATAACGATTGTGTACAAATAAAGAAAATTTTCCAGCTCATTTTGCAATAACAGTGAATACTTCAAATCAGACACAGACCTGCATGGTCTGAGATTCTGTTTTCTGTTTATTAATCATTACCGGAATTGTTTGTATGCATTGCTATTGTAAGCATCCGATTCCAGTGATTAAAGTAAAGAAGATTAAACTGGAAAAAAGAGATGTTGTGCAGGGTTGAGTAATTAACCCGTTTTTTTTTCACAACAGCAAAAAATCCTGGTGTGGGTCGCCTTGTATTCTGTAAATATATCACATGTTGGTATTGTACATCACCTGGACTGGAAATGTTCCTAATGAAGCCACAGAGGAGATGTTTCTCAAAGAAGGGGAATCTCCTTACCGTGGTGGCACAAAGCACCCACTAATGGGAGTTTAGTCAAAGCTTGATTTCAGCCTGATCTGGTCGAAATGGATACCGTAGATCTGAATGAGCTACCAGAATCGCGTAAGTATGAAAGGGCTTCTTAAAAGGGCCCTCAGCCTTTCATCACCTTTAAAAAATTCAAGTCCTCCTTCAACTGCAATGCATTTATACTGAGTGTGCATTTTGTTACCACAATAGTACATTTATTTGTTAAAGCCCCTTACAAAAACCTCCATATTAACACAAGTCCGGTATCCAAACCTGCGTAAGTAACAAATAGCCACCTAAGTAGCTATGATATATCTACAAGTTCCAGCATACCTCAAGACCCCTACGTTACTTCAGGAAACTGTAGCAAAATTATAGTGTTTTTTTAAATGCTGAAGCACGTTTTGTAACTCTGGTTTTCAAATTGCAACATTTCTTTATTACTCAATTAAAGGAACACTTGCCAATATATTTGTCGGACATCTTAGAAACATTTTCTTCGATATAACTAACCATAATTTTAAAACATTGCGAAACATTTCCCAACTTTTAATTTAAAAAAAAAAAATAGAATAAAAAAAATTCATCAGTTCTTTGGCTGCTATGTTTATTTTCACATTCTTTTGTGTGTTTGCTTGTAAATTTGGCCGAGCAGCTTTGTTATTAGGGGTGTTTAGTTTATTAGGTTATTCATAGAGATGGGTAATAGTGCCACCATGTCCAGCCTTGGATGCTGCCACAGCAGTGTCTCTGATGCACCACTGGGTGACATAAGGGTTCAGCCGGTAGCTATCATCCTGCTCTAACTAATAGATCTATGCTGCCCCCTTTTGGCATGCAGAGGTGATACTGGCAGAGGTCAGATGTTACAAGGAGACTCAGCTGGAGTAGCTTGCTGATGTCGATTGTCCTTTTCCAACCCCCCCCCCCCCGATTATTAGAACCAGATTAAAACAAGGCGAGGCGTTTTCCTGGAGACGACGCTAATGCTACTCTGAGCATATGGCGTTAGCATTAGCGGGAGTGTTATGTAAATGAATTCACAGCTTGGGTCCTGTGAACATACTAAAGCGAGCGGGGGCACGATCCTTTGGCCTTCTGCGTGTACCGACGCTGTCAAATCCGCCCGCATACCCAGTCACGCTAACAGTCATCCCACTACGTATGCCACACGTGTCTTTACACTGGAATTAATGGCGTAGTAGAACCCCCATGGGACAGTGACGGTGCCTTCATTTCTTACGGATCCTGCCAGAAAATCACTCAGCATTTGTTGCGAAGGCACACATTTCTTTAAAATAAATTATGGGTGAAAATGTCACCCTTAGCGCAGGTGTGTATCACAGTGTTTGATCTGTGTGTTTCATTTAGAGGCGATAAGTCCTTTCATATTTGCTTTATCGCGCTCTAAACTAGGAAGTTTTACCTTTTTTCCACGTTTTATTTCTCAAGTTAAAGTGCACCGCTTGCTAGGCAATAAATTAGCTACAAAACATGCCATATTGAAGTTCTGCGGGTGGTCAGGTGACCCTTTATTTTAGGGTCAGTAAATGAATGTCTCTCTAACCTAACCCACCCCCCCTTTCAGACTGCAAAGTGTTAATAAACTGTCAGAAGAATACAGACTTGATTAAGTTTTCCACGGATCACTGGTGGGAGAACCGGAGTAGCGGGCCTGTCAGGTTGGGACGCCGGCTCCTAATTGCCCCTGATGCAACCTCCGCTAATTACCCCCTCGGAGCGTAATCTCCAAAGATTATGGCAGCTGTCATAAATAACAAGCGAGTGATTGCACGGCACGTTACACGGCCGGGGAACACGGACCGCTTCCCCCTAATGAGGCACTTCTTCATTCTTGCGGAGCCGCCCTTTCGGTCCGCCCGTGACAAGCTGATGAATCTGGGGTTAATTCCTCTGACTCCGCGGGCTTCATTATTCCACCTGACACTGGGGCCGCGGCCGCTGCTCTAACGGACGGCAAATAGAAATTAGTCCCGATTAATTTCGATACTTAATACCCCCTAGTCCGGTTCAATCATCGGGTTGGAAGGACGGGCGCCCCCGATGAGATTGTTGTCCGATTTGATAATAACCGGTTTAGGCGGCTCCCGGAGTCTGGCGCGGTCAAGACGGGATCGGAGGGCACCGGGAGAAATGGGATGAGGGGGTCCGGTTGCGGGCAGCAGATTGGAAGCAGGGGGATGGGTTAAATTAATTCTGTTCCTCGACGTGTTAAGGGACACGAATTAGACGTGCCCGCGGAGAGCTGGCACACAGGCTGCCGGTGACGGAGCACCGCGGTCACGATGTTGGCACACGCCGCAGATTCAGGGGGCGTCCCTTCATGCACCTGTTCGCCTCCATCAAACCCGCTGGCGCTCTGGCCCCCTTATTGCACAAGCCCGGGTTACATCTGAACTAGGCAGTTTAGTCAGTTTGACACATTTTGCTGTTTTGAAAATAGTAGCACTAATGCAATTAAAAAAACGTGAATTAAGGAGGTACCAGACTACTACAGAGACTAAATGCTTGGTTTAGATGCAAGAGCATTAGAAATGTGCATATTAAAAAAGCTTTGCTTAATCCCTGGGAAAGTGGTTACAGTGTCTTCGCCTCTGTTCATCCAGCTTTTGTTTATCAGACAGGTAATGAAAGTCCTGCGTAATCCCTTCCAGCCGTGATTCAGCGGGCCGGTTAAGGGCTCCTCCTTTTCCTCCTGGCCTTATGCAGAACTGGCTCAATTTCTCATAACAATATATCCGGTACAGGATTGAAGCGAGTCCGCAGCGATCACCTCCGCAATCCACAAAATCTCTATTATTGTAAATCAACACAACCTATAACCCAGTAATTCCACATTTTAGATCTAGAATTCCAACACAAAACTTTCACTTTTTATTTATTTTTTTTGAGCAGCGGGTGGTTTTTCTAAGAAAGAAAATATTGCTGCATTCGTTTTTTACGTAGGCCTATAGGTGCATCTGAAATTTTTTTCTAACTGAAGAGGCTGAATATATCGGTGGCACGTGCGATCTGCCTGCATATTTTCAGATTCTGCCACAGCCTTTCCCACCTCCATCATATAGGCTACAGTACTATCACCTACGTCTGATTTTACGTATTCTTTAAATTCTGGGCTATCGAGATTGACACTCATCTGCTTCTTGTTTACTGTGCAGCGCAATTGTGTTGTGAGAGCATCGCCTGTGGACCGTGGCTGGCATTAAATAAGGGATTCAGTGAGATGGAAGTTTTTCAGTGAAGAAGTCGATTGCAAAAACGATTCTAAATTATCCTTATGGATGTTTGCTTGGAGGGGAATAACCGTTTTACACTCTGTCGGGTATAAAACATTCATGTGTTTTGATACGGAGATGAAACCATCGGTAAATGAACAGAATTCAGTCTCCTAACAAGGGCACGTTAAGTAGGCCTATATTTCCCTTAATACTTTAGTACATGCATATGTAATTACCAGCGATATAATGCATAATGCTCCGTGTTGTGTAGTTTCCCTGATCGCTGTTTAGTCTCCTATTCTTAGTAAAAGAATTTGCAGCCCCTCTTATGCAACAGCAATAAAAGTTGCTGTTTTTTCAAACAAATAAGGACCCACTACAGGTGACGCTACGAACATGACACCCATGAACTGTATAAATGACGATCAGAACATTATAGCTCACCAGTCGAGGTCCATAATACACACCGTTAACTCTATTGCAGCCTACAGTATATTCTGCTTTAGCATATAGGCCTACGCATAATTGAATAAAGGGTTGCATACTGTTACAGCATTATTTACAATGGGGATTATTCATATGCAAACTCTAGCTATTTTTGTATCTGTCACCACATCTTATAAACTTTATTGCTTCTGAGCTGGGTCTTTTGCTAACAGAGCACCTGCTCCTCTCTGAACTGCCGCTACCCACAATGCCGCAGGCTTCGTAACAGCTGGGAGTCACTTTCAGTAAAGTCGCGTCTCCCTGACGTAAACAGCGTTACCTCGTGTCTCCTCGAGGACCGCCAGACCCGGGGATGAATCATACATTATGGGGGGGGGCTAATGTGTCTGAGCAAGAGGCCAGTGCTCTGTCTGTTGTACCATCGAAAGCCATCTTGTACATGAATAATGAAGCTGTGGATGATGGAAATTTCTAGTTGAAATTTCTGGGGGTGAAATTTCCAGTTCCGTGACCACTACTGTCATGTGTGATCAAAACCAACCAATGTCTCTCATTACTACTAAAACAACGGCCACGAGTTAAATTTACCAGTAGCTGTACGTTAAAATGACGAAAACAACTGTGTGTCAATTTTTGACCCTTATAGTTGAATTCTGTAGACAATTCCATAACTTTAACTAATGAGGTATTGACTTCAGCCTGAATATGATAAATTGTTTGGGTGTTTATTTATTTATGAGCGTTTGATATATGGAGTTCAGCTCATGATTAATTCCTTACATGGGCCCTGATCAATTTGCAAGATTTATGGGGGATTTGCTTTAATGTTATTTTTATTGAATCCTATGGATATTCTTTTCTATTTTCTTCCGCATTTTGATTTGATTGATGTCGGGACCATATTAACATATCCCTCCTTTAATACTATGCATAATTTCGAGTTCTGTCAGTCGTGTGATTCTTTCTGCCCTCGTCAAATTGGCTTGTTAAAAATTAAAGCGATTGTATTCCCCTTTTTAATGCAAATGCCTTCCCGCGTGGGTTTAAAATGTATATGAAGAGGAGAAATTTCGGTCTTTGTGGAACAAATCCAACTTCTTAGATGCGGGAGGCGTTGAATAGTTATGAGCCGGGAGACCGTCGCTGACTTTCTCGACCCAAAGATGCACCTGTCAGTCGCTGTCAGTCAAAACAAAGGTGGTGCGTGTGACCGGGAAGTTTTTATCCCCCAGCGTTTTGAGTCGCGCTCCCGCTTGAGTCCGGGACGGCTCCTTTTGTGCATCCATGCGCGGCGGTACGGGCCGTGTCTGCTGGAAAAAGTCGCACGAACCAGTGGTGAGTCAGAGACGAGAACCAGTACAGGTGTTGCGTTCCTACGTCAGCGTGCTTCCGAAACGTACGACACGAATAAAGCTTCTGCGAGGTCCTCCAGCTGACAGGTAGGTGTGCAGTGATGGGAATTTCTGATTGGCCAGTTCCGGCATTGATTCAATCTTCATAAGTGTCTGTAGAAGTAAATGACAGTAGGGGAATTGAGCTCCTCACATCCGACCTTTTTCCCTGAAATTCACCTAAGAGGAACCTTGGTGTATTGGAATAACCAGACAGTACCATCTCCTCCATCCATACATCCATCTATACATCCATCCATACATCCATCCATCCATCCTTCATCAACTTCCATCTCCTGGTGAGGAACCTTGGTTTGTTGGAGTAACTCCACAGAACCACCTACCCCATCCACTTACCCATCATCAAACCACTTATTGAGGAACCTCAGTTTGTTGGAATAATTCCACAGAACCATTCATTCATCATTAGACTATATATCTCCTGGTGAGGGTCATGGTGAGGAACCTTGGTTTGTTGGGATAACTCCATAGAACCCCATTTATACATCTATCCATCATCAGACAATATCTTCCCATGATATTCATGGTGAAGAACCTTTTTTCGTTGCAGTAACTCCACAGCACCAGATATATATGTAAATACTACTATACAAATTAATTAGATGTCTTCCGAATGCATTTAAAGTACCCTGTCCACATAAACCTGACTGTATATTTCTACTAACATGGGAATGAAACCTTGGGGTGTGTGAAATGCAGGAAAATCGTTTGTGTGATTTACAGAGCAATTCACATGATAATAATTTGTAGAAATGGTTGCCTGGGAGCTGAATAAGACTCCAAACTAACCATTAATCTGTCTCTGTCAGATTTTTTTCCTCTTATTTCCTCAGCAAAAAGTAGTTTAGAAATTGAACCTTCTGGCTGATAGGTTTTGACAACGTTTTTTAAAACTGTTACACGTTGTATTTGTTCATTGGTGAGTTTTGGTGCCTATTTTAAAGCAATTAATGAAAAAATATAAACTTCTTAACCAATAATAGTTCCCACTCTACTTTTACTGTACTACATTTATTTATTTGCCAGACGCGTTTACCCAAAGCGACGTACAGATGAGAAAGTATGATTGGGGATTTGTGGTTAAGATTCTTGCTAAAGGGCCCTACAGTGACTCCCTGTCGACCACGGAAGGTTAACTGCGGGTTTCTTTAGTGGATATATTTTGTGTCGTATCAAATGGCTCCCTTTATCTCCGCTGCTGTACAGACGAAAGCCAAAGACAATGTGTAAAACTTCCCCTCTACTTCCCAACTATTTGATCATTAGGATTAGTGTTTTTTTCCCCTCCCTGCCATTGTGCAAGAGCACGTTATCCGGCGAAGCGAGGCTAGCTGTTTCGCTAAAAAGATCGGGAAAATCGGACGTAATTTGCCGGAGAATGCTTTGCTTTAACTCCGAACCTGGCATCTGGGTTAATACCGAGATTTTTTTTGTGCAATTAGGACGGGAGTCAGGAGAGCGTAATTAGCTTTAGCTTCTGTGACAGCCAGGAGTGGCGTGCCGCGGTCTGCGGGGACTCCAGCCGCTCTCCCAGTTCAGCGGTTCATAAATAAGTAATTTGAAGTGCGTTCCTGGGGGACATCTGCCGCACTGCCATGGAGCATGGAGCCACCGGAGCTCCTCGCTCGGCTCTGCTCCCGCTCAGGTGTGACACGGGGCCACCTCCTCTGTCTCCTACACACGGCCCGGAGAGGAGGGAGACTCCTGCAATAGGAGGATGAAGTGTCGGCAGCCCTCCTGAGTGTGTGTGTGGATTATGTTTATATAACATTATGGGTATATAATGTCCCCACAATGCGATAAAAACCTGTGTGTGTGTCTATGCGTTCCTGTTGAGATCTGCTCGTATGTTTGTCACGTGTCTTAGGGCATGACGTTGCGTATGGTTTAGTGTGTGTGCATCTGCATGTGTCCCTTTCTGTACTTGTGTGTGTGTGTGTGTGTGTATGTGTCCGTGTCTGGCTATCTGTATGTATGCCTGTGAACCTTTATGCATTCCTATAAACATCCGTCAGTCACCACAGTATACATTTATTCATATCTACTTCTGTACATGTGCCTGTCGGCTTAATACTGAAATAGAAAAGCCAACGTATCAATTTTACTGTTTAATAATTAATATTATAAACACATAATAAACTCTGAGTGCATCGCAGGTGTTTGGATTAGACAAATGGGACAATAGGGTGGTGTACATGTTAATAATTAAGTCTTTCCAGATGGAGGGAGAGATTTGGGAATGTTGACTGACTAATGTACTCTGGGAATGTAAAATTGCCTGGACCTGATTTATAAAGACTAAACTTGCTTGACAATTTCAGTATCTCATTATACGGTTTGGGAATGCAATGCCTCTGCATATTGAGTTTAAAACTGGTCAGGAAGACAGCCCCCCCCCCAACTCCATAGAGAGAGCTTTTGGAAGTTTGAAATTTTAGTCTGCATGAGTTTTTTTATTATTATTATTATTGTTTCTGGAATGAGAATCAATGTTCAACAGATGCATTTATTTTTATCATATTTTGCCAACATGATAGATTGCTATGCAAAATTTCCATTTTAATGTGCAGTTTGGGTTGCATAGAGTTATTAAAATCTTGCTAGCTGAACAAATACTTCTTGAAATGAAATGGAAATGTGCGTAAACCTTACTGCCCTACAAAGACAAACGCAGTGTTTTTTTTGATGAAATACAAAGTTGCAGTGTTTTGACTGAATAAATCTTTATTGTCATTACACTTCTACCAGTGATACTGCACACTGCACTGACATTAAGTGAACTGTGCTGGATTCTGCCCCCCCCCCCCCCCCCAGCACCAGTGACTGGGCAGCCCTTTCCAATCACTGGTGCAGAGGCACAGCCCACAAACCGCTGCCAAGGCGAATGAGCGCTCCCCATTAGGGAATCGGATCCCGGTCTCCCACATGACATGCCGAGATGCTAAATACTATACTAATGAGGACACCTTCTCGTTATGCTCTACACCAGTATAATGACGATGGCTTGCATTTACTCAATACTGAATATCTATTGTGTGTATACTCAGCTCTTTACTCTTTCCATTAGAGTACCTTAAGACCATGGGCAGTTGTACAAGTATAGCCCATTTTTATCAGCTGCACCTGTTCTTCCTGTCACATTCCCTCACCTGACTTTGCATTAGTGCCGCCAGTTGATATACTTTAACCTAAAACATTAATTAAGAAGAAATTATCCTAGTACTTCATCAGGCTGCCAATAGCTTTAAGAGGAGCTGGAGATCCAGGCCGTGGGTTCAGCTGAGGGATTCTCGGCTTGTATGTCTGGCGTTCGGAGGAAGGGGGTAAATTTCGCGGGTCTGTCCTCGACATTGCAGATGGACGCTGAGGTCGTAAAGATTGTTGACGTGAGATGAGACACCATTTGATGTAGGGAGAGGAAGAGAAGTCCTCTGTTTTTTTTTAAGTCATTTTTTTTCCATGTCACAGGAATGCGAGTCTATTCATAGCACTAGGTCAACAAAAACAAAAAATCCTACTGAATTCCACCCAGCTCAGACCCTCTGAACGCTCCTCCATGCAGAGATTGCAGAGAGCCTTGCAGGGTATGAGGCTAGTCAAAGTCTTCTACTGGTGGCACCGTGAGTTCTTTGCATTCGTTTCACTCAAAAAAAAAAAACCTAAACGCCGTAAGTCGTCGTTGCTACCGGTCAGTTTCCACTAAGCACTGGAAAACTTCTCTAGTTTTGTGTAAGTATGACACAGAACATTATTGGTCTTTGTAACGTTAAGGTGATGATACACAAGGCGAATTTTTGAGCAATGTTGCCGGGCAACTATTAACCCGCTGAGACAAAGGGCAACTCATCTGGACCTGGATGATCGCGAAAGGTTGCCCACTGCTGATCAGAGTCTTTAAAATAGAAATTTGTGGCCCAGAATCAATGGGAAAGTGCCCAAACAGCATTGCTCAAAAAGTTGCCCTGTGTTTCATTGCCCTTATGCAATATAGGATTCCAGGACCTAAATGTATCATGTAATTATAGAAATAGGCTTTCTTGACTTTGACGAAATAAGCAGTTATGGGAACAGGGGATGCATAAATGCAAACAGATATATACATTTTCGCCAAATATCTCTACCAGCAATTGTTTTTTTGATAATGAATGAATTCAGCCTTAATGATGGATATTTTGTATCTATTTGTGTTGTACATTGGCTGGCACACAGTCCATTGTCCCTTCAAAGACTGCATACAGCTATGTGCTTCACCCCCCCCCCCCATGGAACAATCCCCCTCCCCCACAGGGAAAGAAATCTCACGGCCTCCTCACAGCTCTGCGTAAGCAGACTGCGTTAATGCTGGTCACCGTGGCTCTTCCCAGCAGGCCAGTAAACACAGTAACAATCCTCTCTTCAGGCCTCTTTGTGTCACTTCCCAAAGAAACAGGAAGTCGTCTGTATAATATGCAGTCATGACCTTCTCTGGTCTCAGCAAAGAAAACGCTTCTTCCCATATGGGATCTTCAATGAAAACTAGCCAAAATTAAACAACCATGTCTCTGTGTGTGATCAGAACTTAAAATCCCCCCTGTGAGGTAGAGCCATAAGGTCCCCAGAATGTCACTGTCAGTCAGTCCACACTCATTTCAATCAGATATTGTTCTCATGTGTTGCGTTACAGGGACCCAGCGGAAATGTACTGTTCTCTGGGTCAGTCCACTCTCACTATTCCCTGCCTGATTTAATGTTAAAAGCTGGCTTCATTTAATCCTCAATTCCAGTTAAAATCCCAGTTTACCTTGTTACCACAGTATAGATATTGTATTTATATGACATTTTTATAAATCCATAGAGCACTACTTGTGCTTAAAAAAATTTAGTTTTATTTTTGATTGGATCATTTTATGACTTTTACAAAAGCATTCTGTTGGACATTGTTTGGCAATTATGTATCTATAATATAAGTTTCTAAGCAATTTTATACCATTTGAATTTCTCTGGTTCTATATTTTATGTGATACGCATGTCGCTAAACAGAATTTACTTTTAAACACATCTGCTTTTAATGATTTGTTAAGCATTAATATATGATACAATAATTTACTTTTCTTGGGTGTATTTAATGGGGAATTCTACTAGCGCTTGCTGCCGCATTTACTGATTACTGATTATTGAATATACCGTGTTCACTGCTTTTATAATTTTCATATGTGGTAAAATTTGGATCTCGGTGTATGCACGACAGTAGGGAATTTTGGCTGTACTAAAATCCCTGGTGAGAATTCCGCTATTGTCCGCATCATTTTTACCTCTTCATAGCCGAAAGGGTTCATGGGAAGCGGTGAGAGTCTGGGGATGGATGAGGATGGATCCCATCATTTAATACAGATTTGTGCAAATACCACAGTATAGCACAGAGGTCATTTGCAGAAGAGGAAATCATTCCCAAGGACAGAAGATGTGTACCATATTCATTTCTGCTTCTCAAGCCTGAGACCATGAAAGGCTTCGCAATTTTGCTGAGTGCATTCAGTTCTAGGTATAATTTCTCTTTTGGTGATATCAGAGGCTAAAATCTTTCAGAAAACCAAATTCCAGGAAATGCATGATTCCTGATAATGGCACAAGTTACGCGGCATTTCTGCTGAACACACAGGAGAGCATCTGGTGATGTAGATGAATAATTTAACAACATTTTCATCTGGAGCTCTCCTTTGCGTGCATTATTCCTGAAGGAAATATCAATTTATTTGTATACTCTTCACTGTGTTCTTTAATAGTCATTTTCCAGAAAATTTCCAGTGTTTTTACATGCATAATTCAAAAGGCGATCGTGTTTCTGTATTCGGTTAGAAATACACTTGTGTTTTCCCACAGTCTTGACCAGTCATAATGAGAAGAAAATACACTCTTTTCCACAAAATTGAACCAGTATTATAATAAGTGCTAAGACAGACATCTAATTCATTCTGGAATATTTGCATCAATGCTGTTTTCCTCCACTAGGGGTGCTATCCTGGCACCTGCCCATCTGATGCCTTTTGATTCCGTTCTTTCAGTGCATGATCAGTGACGCAAAACACCACCAAATCACAGCACACCGTCACTAATAAGAAAAGCCTGCACCTCTCCTGTCGCCGAATGCCTCAAATGACAAACCATATAATGATTTTATATCATATATCCTAACCCCAACCCCTGGGTCTCAACATTACACTTTGCATTCATCAAATCAATGCAAACCTGATTATTTTCTTTAATATATAACCTTTGTTCCCTCTCTTTGTGTTTCGCTCAAGGGTTCTAGTATTAACAGCTTGAATAATATATAAATATATATATAAATATCCCCATCTATTTTTAAATAAGCCTTTTTCCTCCTAGTCGGAGGCAAAGGATGGCCGTCGGCGCCATTGAAGGACAAATGGGTATCCACTGGGAGCATTTAAATTCCTGCAGCTTACAAAAAAATCTGTGCCGAGATTGACAGCTGTTTTAGTTATGGGCTGGGAAAGGAGTTGATGGACAAGGGTATTCGAGGAGCTAGGCCACCAGGGGAGAAGATTAAAGGCGGGAAGAATATAAATGTATGTAGAGGAAGGAACGAAGGCACATTAACTGGAGCAAAGTCATTATTAAACTGAGACTGTGGGTGACTGCAAAACAGCGATTCCTTCAGCAGTATAACTGGGAGGATGTTTGGCGATATTTCATTTTATTAGTAGAGCATCTAAGGAATAATTACGAAGTGCGGTTATTATACGTAATGAAAAAGACTCTCGGGTTGCATCTACAGAAGCATTACTTGGTTGAGATGTCCAAAAAAGCCCAACAGTTACCCTCTCATGTGTTGCCAGAGGTGAGACATGAACATTTCTCCTGCAGACCTCGGGCGGTCTGAAGCAGCACTTCGCCTGTTCGCCATTTCCGGGCTCCCCCGGGACCGGATTTATCAATTATGCTAAGTAACATATGGATCTGCGAGCACAGATGCTCACATTCATAAATGTATTAGACGTACTTACATTCATCAGCTTGAATGTCAAGGATTCTCTCGACTTCCCGAATTAAACTCGGGAAGGAAAATTGCTCCAAATGTGGGATTTTTTTAAAGCTAATCTGATTCCATCAATCAAGCTGCCAAAAAGGTTTGAAGTTGAGAATTGTACAATAGCGATGGCGTCTGGGTGTGTTGGGAGGTCGCCACTGGCTAACCGAATCAATACGAAGTATATGCCCCCTCTCTGATTACCAGCTACCACACACTGTGACCATGTAAATGAATCTGATATCCAACACGATTTTTTTAAAAAACCAGTCGTAATATCATTTCGAGGTGCGCAGGCTAGGGGAGAAGTTAAGTTATCCCAGATCGCTCCTAAAAACCGTTCCTCCTCTCATGAACATGGCTACACCATTTCACCCCCCCTACCAATTTCGACCTGCTGCTGAGAGCAGTACTCTTCCATCACAGATCATCCATCTATTGCTGTAATACCGCGTCTAATTGCAGGGCTCCGAGTTCCCTTCGTTAGAGCCGAATTGTAAAATGCCAGAGGCAGAGAGCTTATGGAAGTCACGGGGAAGGAGATGTGCATATTCACGTATTGACTACCGTTAGCCTACAAGAAATAGCTGAATTTCATAAACGGGTTCTTGTGAAGCTATGGTGGATTGTGCTAGTGGATGTTCTTTCCAGAAAGCGGTTGCTTATGCTAATTAAGAAACGGGAATTACGCGAGCCCATTATGAAGTCAACATAAGGCTCGGACAGAAATTCCCCCAGCAGAATTTGTGCTCGCTATAATTACAAACAGGATGTACATGATTGTTAGCAAGGGCAATCAAAGCACATTATTACCTGTGTTTTTGGTCCATTTAATACTCAGGAAAGAAAAACAGTCTTGGTTCATGCGTGGTAAATTGACCTGTTTTGACCAGGAACGATAAAGAATAGCGTACAGAATAACGTTCCCTAAAAGCACCGCAACGTCACAATTCCCCGCAGCTTTCTCCGAACATTGTTAAATTTGCGATTATTACACGATTATATGTGGCTACTTATTAGGATGGATGAATGGATCTATACATATTTCATTAAACTGTTTCAAATGACCATTGAAATGAATCAGTACTTTTCAATAGGAGCCACTTGACTGTAAGCAGAAGGACGATTGTTTTGCAGATTGTGAGAAATCTTTTATGAAATGAATAATTAACGTGACTCAGCTGGATGAAGGTTGCAAGCTGGGCTCAGACACTCGGTGACGTGATAATGTTTTCATTAACATATAGAAAGAATTTATTCTGAGTAAGCAGCCTGTTAACGATTTGATGAGCTGTATTAAATAGTAACACAGTGAAGTCTTGTCTTTTATTATTTATCAGTTGGCTTATTTTATATTTCCATAACATAACAAACTTCAAATCAATGTCACTCAATACAATATATTAATAAATTCATTATTGATATGCGCGCACAATGAACGTAGAACCTGCATGTCTGAATCTTAATACCCAGAACAAAATGTTGTTTTGGTCACAGATGGCTGTGATGTTTTTGACCAGTGTTATTCCCCTCTTGTCTAGTTTTTTTTTATCCACAACTTAACGGGCCTTTAAAACTTTGATAGTTTGTGAATCGTTGTCTCTATAAATACATAATAAAACGCAATGCTCTAGGTAGGTAATCCAGAGCGCATCCCAGTGAAACAGCTCCACCAGGTGGACCAAAGCAGTACGACAACAGGAAATTTGAGGTATTGCATCTTTAACGGCTAATAATCTCATTCCTTACCGCTGTAAAAAGAAAAGCCAGCTGGACTATTGCGGTAGGACACTAATAAAATAAGTTACTCGAATGAGAAAAAAATTAAAGAAAATGACATGAATGCTTCTCTAGCAGTGACATGAATGATTGTAACTGAATGACCACAAATCTATGAGCACAACAATTTTTTTCCCGATTACAACAAATGAAAGTGCTAGAGAAGTAGATAACATGAGTAACAGCAACGTGGTGATTGTTTTAGAGTGCAGATCCATAAAAAATAAATCAAATTTATAAAGAATTAGTCCATGTTCCGTTGAAAAGTCTTGGATGATTGTACCTTATTAACACAAAACATAGACTATTTTTATGGCAACTGGAACATATATGCTTGAATGCGGGATCTAAAAAGTGCTGATTTTCTGGGTTTTTTTACCCCTCCAGATACTGTAAATGTTTTGTTTAAATCGGAGACTGCTGCGTCCTCCTTGACGTTTCATGTGGTTTTCGCTCGAGCCCTTTTCTGTCGCGGGGTCCTAACAGGTCCGCTGATTTACATGCCGGTGAGAGCGGGGGCCGGCTGTGAGTGTGGCGCTTAAAGCTGAACTCTGAGTGCTCCTTTCCCCTCAGTCACTCCCCGGGGCTGGGCCCATCAGTCACGATCAACGGGGTCTCGATGTACCGCGGTTTCGTGCCGCTTATAGCATGACCTGTAATGGCTCTCAGATGTGGGGGGGGGGGCGGATTTGTGAGTCTGTTGCATCTTGGTTCATCCACACGGCTCCAGAAGCTGGGTCAGGTTGGACAGGGAGAGGAGGAGAGACCTTGGCACACCAAGGAATAATAACTGGCCGAGAAGAGCAAATCCCCCCCCCGCCCCACCACCACTCCCAGCCGACCATCCGCCTCCAAACACTCGGCCAGGTTCTACCACGCTGCTGATTCACTGTGACAGCTGAATAACCAGGAAGGCTCAGCCTGGGGGCGATATTCAATTTTCAACTGTTTCCTATCCCCCGTGTCAAAGTGTATTTGTGGGGGTGGGAAGTGTGTGTGGGGGGGGGGGGCGTCACTGGGATGCACAGCCTGTAGTCGAGGCCTTTCAGGTCTGTGAGGAAAAAGCACACCCCTCATGGGGGTTTCTGGTGTTGGGGGGGGCGTTTCCGCCACCAGGTGTCCCCACCCCCCCGCCTCCGGCCCCCGCATCACCGAGACAGGCTACGACCCTGACTGGAGCTCACTTTTCGCCACTTGACTTTGTAGAAGTTCAGTTCTGCTTTAAATGAAACCTGCCGGGCTCTTTTTTTTGGCTTGGGGGGGGGGGGCCTCAGTCAGGCATTTCCTGCTCCTAAGAACCACAAGGTGAAATGGCTGCGAGGGTCACATTCCCATGGACGTCGATGTAAAATATTCACTATAAATCAAACAAATATACCTAAATATTCAACATACGTCAAATATTTAATACGTCTGGCACTTAATATGTCAGGTTAGAGCGGCCGAGCAGACCTCATTCCCAGGAACACAGATGTGAAATGTTCAACATGTACCGAACGCTTACAATGTGTCCTTGACGTGAAGCAGAAAGGCTTTTTTTTTTCAATGGCTGGCTTACAAGCAGTTAAATAAGCTAAACGGGAGGCGGGCCGTTGCGAACGAGCTACAGGCGAAAACCAAGGGAGGAAACCGCAAACAATTTCACAATCTGGAGCCGGTGAGGAACACAAAACTGCAGCTGGAGCCCTGGAGCGGTCATGCCTCACATCTGCAGCTGCTTGCGAACGACTAACGTCCTCCAGTATCCCAGCCTGCCCCTGGCTATCAACGCCACATCGCCCAGTGTTTGAGGGACAGCATGTCCTCGCACGTGTTTGGCGCAGGGGGCTGTTTTCGTTTTTGCGGGGAAGACTTGGGAGAGTTCCTCTGCGCGGAGCCCTTCCTGAGAGGCCCTGGAACCTGACGGAACTTTCCTTTCCGCCGACGTGTTGAAACGGCAGCGCTACAGGCTAAAGCGTGCTAAGGGTGCTAACATGCATTCGAAATGCGCCGTGCGCGATGCATGACGACGCATATAAACGTATTCAACGCATGGGATAGAGAGTTTTGTTTTCCGTGGAAAATAAAAGTGTTCAGGAAAAGCCATACGCCCCTAAAAACTGCACACCCACATGTTTGCTTGGCCCCCTGCGATACCAGTTCATATAGGCCTATTTATATTGATATATTATAAACATATCATTATGTAACCATGGGTGGCTCAGTGGCCACAGTGTGTGCAAGAGTTTCCTGCCACAGTCCTGAAGTTTAGGTGAATTATTTTCCCTAAATTGTCCTTATTTTTTCGTGTCCTGTGATGCACTGGCCTCCCGTCCATCCCTGTCTGGCGTCCTCCGTTTCCAAAAACAGCATCGCTGTTTGCTGTGGATCTGCGTTGAATAAGCCATGAGTGAAAATGGGATGGATAGATTTTTGAACTAGGATCTGTTGTTGGGATTGTTTTGCTCCCCCCCCCTTGTCTAAAACATGTTAATATTTACCTTGTCAAAAATGTCACAGGTCATTGAAAACATGAGCAGGCTTAGTGTTTTGGCGAATTGGGTTTTCAACACCAACTGTTCAGAATCAGGTCGGTGGCTAAGGATGTAGTGAGTCTGCTACGAGTGCATATTACGCCTAAGATCAATGTTTCGTTACGTAAATCAAAAAACATGCTTCGGTGCTGCTCACAAGATTATTTAAACAAGACTTTAAGGAATAGTTTTTGGGTGACTGAAGACTTTTGTTCCCCATTACTGCCTTTGAATTAAATTCTGCTTATTTGTTGCATAGCACATTTATAGCCAAGTGTCAGTACCAGTGTGAGTTATGCTTAGCTAATACGAGAAACACCTCAGTGACACATTTACGAACGACTGGGCTGAGAAGCGTTTTATGCTTTACGGCTGACTGTAAGCATTTCCAGACGGAGCAAAAGAGACACTTGTTGGGAACGTCGCTGAAAGGAAGGTCCGGAATATTCTTACTGCGCGTCACCGTAAACTGCACGTCACATTCATGCCCTTCACGCGTCGAGAAAATGCACTGTCCTAAAAATGTCGTCCGCGTTATACTTATTAAAAAGTCACGTGCGCCCGAGTTGTCCGTGATTAATTAAAGGTGCAGTGATTTGACCACTAATAGCTCTCCACCTTCCGTGCTCCTCAGTGGCTGTAAAGGAGTGTTTTACAGTCTAATGGATATGAACTCAGGCCTCGATATTTCATCCAGATGTTTTCTTACAGAGTGTTTCACCACCCATTTGAAATGTCTGTGAGCCAAGGGCTTTAGTTTCATAACAAGGTGCTTATAACTCTTGGACTAGCATTAGTGGGACTTAAAGTTGGGAAATGAGGAGGTGGATCCAAATTTTGGGTCTCACCCTTCAAGGGGATGAGCTGAGGAAACCAGAGATCCTATACGTTTGGACCGAACTGAGAATGTTATTGTATTCGCTCAATTGGTAATGGATGCTCGATATTGCACAATGCCATATGGGAGCAAACAAGCTTCGGTAATAGTTGTGTTCTTTGTTAGGATGATTAAAAAAACATCTCCAGATTTCGGTCTTGGCAGAACCTGTTGTCTTATTGTTGGCTGTCATGTGCCTCGCGTTGTTTCTGAAATTTTCAATTTCAGCATTCGTGCGGTTTTTTCGTTTGAATGGTTCCGAGAGGTTTTTTTGTTCATTAATGCCCCTAAATCCCCCCTTTTTTTTTGCCAGTGTATTAAATCCAGAGGAACATTCGCATATTCACAAGACTGTCGCACGCTGTTCTCGTTGACTTTTATTGCTTTCTTCGTTTCCAACCTTTGTTTCATTGAACAGTCTCTATGCTGATGAGAATCTGCATGCTGACATCCAAACAGGACCGATGTGATTCAGAGCCAAACCTGGGAGAAGATGATGTAAATACCATCCGACCAGGTAAACACGGGCAGGGGGTGTCGGAGGGACATAGATACCCTGGCAGATTCAGGGGGCCCAGCGCTTAACAGGGGGCTTTCAATACGGAAAATTATATGTAGAATTTCTAGGTAAACCTCTGAATACAGGTAAATATGATATGAGGCAAAAACTCAACCTACTCAGCCAATGTGCTTCCAGAAATAAACACCTATCTATAATGTGATATATTCTTCGAGGATAACAAATAAATCAATAGCTTAGCTCCTTTTCCCACTCGCCTTCAGCTGTGTCTACCGGCAGTATTTCAGGGTGTGAATGTCAGACGCCCCCCCCCAAATTCTCCATCCTGCTCCTTACTGACTCACTGCTGACGTAAACATGTAAGAACATGCAGCTCATGTTTGCAGTGCTACGTGTGGCGTAAAGCTGCGCACAGTTCCGGAACACGGGAGTTTCCTTCCCATAATGCTGACATCACGGGAATTCCCTCCAAACTGCCAACCTGCCGGGACGAGGTCAGGGGCACACAGCCTCCCCCAGTGTGTGTAGAGGCCCAATTTTACCTAAAAGTTTGCGTCCTATCAAGTACGGAATTGTTTTCTTTCGTTATTTGCGTGGCAGACACTTTACTAAATTCACATACAGTTGAGAAAGTAGCGTCAGCCAGCATCCATAGAGCACTTTGGGGGGGGAAGGGTCCAGTTCAAGGGCCCAATAGTGAAGTCACTCTGCAGACCCTAAGATTTGAACCAGCAACCTACTGATCTTAAGCACAGCATTTTAACCTGCTGAGCCACACCCTCCATGTTACTCATCCTGAAGAATAATACCACCCCTTAATTACTGCTTGAAATTATGAGCCCCTGAGCAAGTACTGAGCTCAAGCTGAGGTAAGCGGGACGGGCGAGTGTCCGTGAGACGGCACTGAGGCTTTGCGTGACGTCTCTTACATCCACAGCATGCTGCTCGTGGAAAAGATGCACCCTTTCCTTCCATCCTTTCACAGCTTGCACGTCTGTGATGTACAGAGCACTAAAGTGAAGAGCACAATTGAAAAGTGAAGAAGCATCAGTGATTTCAAATGCCCCACAAGTGCATTTTACATAAAAATGTTCAACAACAGGTGTCAGAATCCACTATCTTCACATTCATGCTGATGGTGCCTCAAACATCTCCGGGCCGAGGTGCAGGGTAGCAGGTAACCAGCAGGTAACCAGCAGGTAACCAGCAGGTAACCAGCAGGTAACCAGCAGGTAACCAGCAGGTAGCCAGCAGGTAGCCAGCAGGTAGCCAGTGCAGGTCACCTGACACCAACCGCCTGTCCACAAAAGCTCCAGATTCCGGGTCATTTTCCACGGTGGCGAATAGTGCAAGCGTTGCTCATGTGACCGTTCACAAGCCAGATCACCACAGGTTAAAAATGACCCCCCCCCCCCCTACAGAATAACAAAGAAAAAAAGGATAAATACATTAAGTTAACGCTACTTCTAAATGAACTGCAATTCGTTTCCTGACATGTGCTTCTAATTTTCCCAAATGCTGTGAAACAGTTTTTAACAATGCTATTAGATACAGTGTTTTTGTCTAAATTATTAGGTCTAATTTTACTGCAACGCTGTTCCAACCCCACAAATTTTTTCATGGGATTGGAATTGCAGGACTGGCCAAGGATATCTCGCTTTTCCCCCAGTGTTTGTACATGCAGGGATGTTGTTTTTGGCTGAGGCGCAGGCCACAGTGACTCGCGGCATTTGCCAGCGAACTTCGCGCATGTCATACATCACACGGCCCTGGTGTGCATGACAAGTCATTGTTCGTTTTTTTTTTTCTTGTCTATTATTATTTTTTACGATTGAAGCGAAACGCCGTGGTGTTACAGGAGAAGTTCAATAAACTTTCGTTCCAGCCGGAGCGGGAGATGCGCACTGGTCTGGCTGGATCAGGAAAAAACATTACAGCAGTACATGCAGACGGACAGGCCCAGTACCAAACCCCAGCCAATTCATTAAATTCACCCTTTGTTTAAAAAACAACATTTGCTCGGTTTTCTGGGTAAAAAAAAATTGCGGCGGACTGGAAGGTGGCCCAATTGGTAAACGACTCCCGTTAGGTTTATTTTCATCGCGCTTCGCTTTCACTTATTTATCCAGTTATACAGATGCACAGCGCCCCCTGTTGAATCTTAATTTCACCGACTTCCAATGAGATTCACGAAGCTGTTCTTAAGCACTTTCGTAATACAAGAACAGCCGCAAAAACAATATTGAATAACAGCTCCAAATACATGAAGCCCATTACATTACACTGGCATTTCAATAAAATATAAAGTTGATGTTTGAGGAATGAGGAATATTTGTGATTCTGATTTTTCAAGCCTGGAAAATTTAAATGTCACTTTTCATTCAATTTTCCGTCTTCTATAACCACGTATCCAGTACAGGATCACAGTCTTTCCAACTATAGAGCCCCGGTTTTCAGCAGGTACAGTACTGTCCACCCCCCGAAGACATCGTAATTCATGTCAATGATTTCAAACCCCTCTTTTAAATCCATCCACCCCACCTTAAAGCTTAGCACAGACACAAGGTGGACTATTTATCACAGGGGTGGACAATCTTATCCAGAAAGGGACGCTGTGTGTGCGGGTTTTCGCTGCAACTCCCTAATTATATTACTAATTAGAGGACTGATTGGCTGAAGAGCAAGGTTTGTACAGCTGACCTAAAGGTTACCCCAAACACCTGCATACACACTGGCCCTTTGCGGATAAGATCGCCCACTCCTGATCTATCAGATAAAACTAAGCATTTTCACAGGTCACGTAAAATGTATTTTTAGCAGAGCCCTAAGTTGATCTCTGTTTATATTAAACAGCCATGGAGGCTGCGGGAAGCAGGAGGAGGACTAGTTCCTGTAGCCTTTCGCTGACGAAGCGCGGCACACTTCATAAGCTTCGGGGGGCTCTGTGGAAGATCGCGTGCCAATCACTGGTGCTCCTCACTGTTAAAAAGCCAGATCGTTTCTGAAGGACATGACAACTAAATGTACTCCTCTTCCTAGATCTCCCTTCTCAAAAAAAGACCGTATCCATAGCGGGTCCCCTTGAAGTGCAATAGTAATTGGGGTATCTCCCTTGGCTGCTGTGCTTTTCAGGATGTTAAGTGCTGTCTCTTGTCATGTCACCTTTTTTATGACAGTTGCCTTTCCTCCCCACCGTTGCTTTCAGTCATTTTACCGTTTTTTTTTTCAATGTGTGCTTTTGCAGAGGCGTAGAACTCTCTTGTTTTTCCTGTGATTTCGCGATCCCCATGGGAAAAGCCGTCCAGCCCTTATGGACTCCGCATTTTCACCCTCCGTCGCCCCCCGAGACCCCCACCTGTACTCCGCAAGCGCAGACGGGGAAACATTTCGGCTGAGAAATGGACATGGGATCAGATGTGACACCCGGAAGTCCCCCTCCATGTCCTGCCCTGATGTCTCCTGTCCGTGTTGAGACAGGCGTGACTGAATCGGGGTGACAGACTGCGGCTCTCTGGGTGTATTTGCAGGGAAAGTCTGCGCTTAACTTTAAGGCTGGAGCCACAGAAAGGCTGAGTAGTTTACCGCTGTTATTTATGCACACGCTGCTTTTTTGTGTACTTTCACTGCATGGCTGTCATGACATCCTTACTTATAAGCATAAAACTCCACACAGTCTGAAAACCGAAAGTCAGCGGCGGGGAGAAAAACAAACGCTACCCCAAAAGCTAGAGTTTGCGGTATTTCTGTTGATAGAGTAAGATTTACAACAGAAGATCCCTCTTTAAAATTAAATTTGAAACTGAAAAGTAAGTAATGCATTAATACGAAAAGCGCATATGTACAAAGTATTTTATGCTGCTGTTAAATCATAATATTCTAGGCTAACTGTCCAAAATGCCTCGCTTAGAGTCTTTGCATAGGCCTACTGGTGATGTGGTTAAGGTTTCGCCTTTTGTCATGGCTTATAACGTGGTGTCCTCAGCAGAGATCTTAACCATTTTCTCCCAAATCATTTCTTTTTGCAAGCAGTGTAAATTAGGTTGCCTTTCGTTCGCCGTGTTATATGGTGATTTGTGTGACATAAAACGATGCAAGAACCCCGGTAGAATGTTTAGAAACAGTGCCTGTAAGGGATATAAATTATGCCTGTTATTCTGTGAAAATGCACATTTTTAAGAACACGCCAGATAGCAGTGAAAACATGAATACCAAATATAATAAACGTGCACAAACGCAACGACGGGGTGAATATTTCATGGAAGCTATTCTGTGATTTTAGCAGAATAACCACAGCTTTCATTTTCACAACTCAATTCTACCTGCCTTTAGAATCGCCTAAGAAAGTGCACGTAATTATGTCAGCATTAATCCGACAGCACCCTCTCTTTTTCGCACAGGCTAATACACACGAGAGCCGCACGTGGCAGTACACAGAACGCGCCCCATCTGACAGTCACGAGCCGGGGTTTCACTGCGCTTGACGAGAGCCACCCCCTTTCAAGTTAATATGGCAAGGCGAGACCCGGCAAGGCAGCAGCTCATTACGCATTCCTGGGTTTAACACGTGTTTTCATTATTATACTTTTATTTTTTTTTTTTGACAGACACATCTGTCTGTTGTTTCTCATATATTCTCGTGCTAAACAAAAAATGCTTTTGTTTCTACTACTATAAATAGACCCAGAATGTCAGTAGGAATGTATAGATTTAAATGTCATTTGATACAACATCAACCTTTAAAGTTGAACACAGAAAAGTAAATGTCTGTCTTAATTACTATGGTTTAAAAATAACAGAACATATATAAGCATACAACCAAGGCACTTGAGACTTGGTTTATATAATGCCATTTTACTGAAATTAAAAAGTTTTCATCCATCCATCCATCCAAGGGTGTAACTTTGGTTTGAACATTTGGGGGGGGGGGGGGGTTGTATTAGAAGGTTTTTATTTTAGGGGGTGTTACAACCCCCGGTCCCTCCATAATTTACGCCCATGCATGAATGCATCTATCCATCCATCCACACTTACTTACAGAACAGGGTTACAGTTGGCTGAGTCAGCATGCAGTCCAGGGTGTTCGCTGCCTCATGCCCTGTGCATTCTGGGATAATCCCCATGCTATACAGCATACGAACTACTGTGGAAGCCGTACAGATTCATTTTGTTTGAGTTGGGGAAAAAACTGTATGATCAAGACCACAATGTCCTTCGCACAATATTCCAGTTTAAAGCTGTAATATTTCATTTGGTTTGACAGACATATAACACTTGGTAGAAAACCTCCCTGCAAGAAACTGAAGTTCAGGCCTCACTCTGGGCTGCCCCCTGGTGGACAGCAGCACAATGGCGCCAGAAGAGGCATGTGGTAGTCCTGCAACTGGAAAGGAAATCCACAATGGATTTCATCTATGTAACCCTTGTTATGGCAGGTTCTGAAGGACTGACAGGTGACTAACTAGTGAGTATGCGGTGGTCTTGCTATGGAGGGGACAATGTATCGATCCTAGGAGTCTTATCTTCAGTAGGCTACAGGAGCATGTTGCAGACTGCCTTCTGCTGAAACCTCCACATCGACAGAAGAAATCATTAATGATTGGATAATGACTGGATCATCTCATATTCTGTTTTACAAACTATCTCTAATCAGTATCTAAAATCAGTTTATGAAAAAACAGAAATACAAAATTGATCAAAGGCAGTACAGGGAAAAATAATTTACAGAGAAAATGCTGTTTAAGTTATGGATGCGTTTTAGAACTGTTTAAGTTGTGATTCCATAAACATAGTTAGAAAACGTCGAATATCATCCAGAAGATGCTCGGTATGTCAAATGAACTACGGTTCCCATAATGCTTTGCAGGCGTCAATCGTGGACACGAATCCCGCGCCTCTCTGCGCGTCGATGACGTTTCAAGGACGTCTCCGTAGTAACCCTTGCCAATGCTGCTTACGAGATAACGGGGGAGTGGAAGGGAGCCGGGATTTTCGGTGTCGGTGACGGGAATTTCGAGTCCATCATTGGATTGGAACGGACCGGACGGTGCGTTGCTGAGACGGGAAGGCCCAGTCGGAGCGCCGGGATAGTCAAACATGTGGAAAGTCAGGGAGCTCGTGGACAAGGCGTAAGTACCGCTAGTTTTTCGCCGCTCCCGGGAGGCCGCTGGCTCTACCTGTTTTGCCGAGAGTCGCGAGCCTCCCGGTGACGTCACGCCACGGACTCAGCTGATCCGCGCCTGTAATGGCCGCCTGTCCCGAGTACCAAGCGGGCTGTGACTGCTGTATACGCCTATATCTGCCCTATTTACACCCACCGCCTCTACTCTGATCGCTCCCCATTCTATCCCACACACCTAAAACGACCCCCCTGCTTCTTCCTGCGCTTTGTACCTGGCACCGTTTCTCCGTGGTGTGTGTATTTTCTATCCGTTTTTAAGAAATGTATGCAACTGGAACACGGTGCTTTTGTAGCGTCATGTATTGCTCTGCATATAGTGCTTAAACATTTAGCTTAATATAACAAAAGACATCTAGAATAACCTAGCCCGCGAGACCGCAGTCTTTATAACACATCAGTATTTTCGTCTTTAAATAAATATAAGCAATTTATATATTGATTATAGCGTTACTCTATGACGTGAATGCAAAATACATTTAGGACTATATAGGTGGCATGCATGGTAAGCGCAATGGTTTGTGAGCAACGACGTGCTAAATAAGTGACAATCGTTATGGAGACACCGTTACACTTTATTGTTACTTATATGGCGTTACAATGGCGCCATCTCTTGTGATGGGAGATCCATTACCTGGATAAGACCTGCTCTGTCTTCCGCAAAAACAATGAATGCAAGTACGTGGAACACGTTATACCTGCCGTACCATATCCCTATGAAACAGTTAGAACTGGCGTCTGTCAAAAACATAACAGTGAAAATCCGGCAACAGCACGAATGCGACCTTTAATTGCCGATACATTACTTTAAGGACATGTAAACTGATATGCCGGATTCTTATTTTGTCCTGTAATTTGATACGCGTTGGCTTATGATCAATAACATTTAATAAGTCCTTCATCAAAAACTAATGATTGATTCGGAAGGATATAATCGCACCATCAGTAGCAATTCTCTTGATCTTCATAAGTTCTCTCTTGGAATAACCAAGGCAGGGTGGCGGGTGACAGCATGGTGAACACAGATGTGTGGCTGATGTTCAGTATCAGAAATTTTGTATTTTTGCATGTTTCTCATAAAAAAATAGTTATTTTAAACTAAGTTATCTTTATGCAACTTATTAACGGCTGTATAAAATAAAGTACTATAAATGTATGACTGGCACGGCCCTTGACCCCCCCCCCCAAAATGCCCTGACTTTGCACTCAGGCCCCACGTTTCACTCTCACCTGTATGTATATGAGTATATGTGTGTCTCAAAGGACAGAATATGCGAAAATAAGTGCAAATAAAGCATCATTTCATTTTCGTTTCACATATTTGCTGCCAAGTTTCATTACATTTGATGTATTTCTTCCATATTTCCTGTCAACCCTCATTACGTTTTATGTATTTTCCCCCCACCTCCTTTGTCATTTTTTCAGCATCTGTGCCATAGATTCTTTACAGTTTACTGATAACAAATCCCCTGAAAGCTGAACATCTGCATTAATTCCGACAGTAGTAACGAAGGTGGTCATATGGACAGGGCAGGGAGTTGGCAAATGTCAGTAATAGTTACAATCAGTGAGTCTGTTCGTTTACTAGCCCTGACAGCTGGGCAGTATGTAGTCTGTACTGTGAACTCAGATTTGGGGGTGTAGTGTCTCAACAACAGGGGCTCTGACTGATTTGGAGGTTAATGCATCCTAGGCAGTCTAGGTCAGTGGTTTCTCCATTAGCATTTCCGCTTCCGTTTTTTAATTCTTAAAATGGAGGTGCATTGTCAGAGGAGTTTGTAAACAGGTCTTTTAACCTCTCAGTATATGACTGTTAGTAACTTTAAATCGATTGAGATCATCTCCACAGTGTTTCATAATTACAGGGCAGATGCCTGTCTCGGTGCGGCTTTTATTCCAACTTGCCCAGACAAGATCTGTTTGCTTAACTTGCCGTTTCCATTCTTTCCGTCACGTGCCGGCCGCAGTGCTAACATGGGGTTAAATAATGGGGTTAAATGAGTCGTTTTTTTGTTGTTGTGAAAAGAAAAACAAAAATCAGCAGGGAATGGGAGCAGCTGTATTGTCTGCCAGTAATGTGAACCTTAACCTTCCGTTAAATAGGCTTTTTGATGGTGCTCGACCAGTCGTAACCACAGAGTCTAAAGTAACGCAACAGTCTGGCACTGGAGTTTTGCTTGATGTGGTTAAAGGGTGCCAGTTTGCTTAGCTACCTGACTCTCATTTCTTGTTTTTTTTTTTTTTTGTTTTTTTTTTGTGACTGAAGGGTCAAAGGTTGAATATTCATTACTGGTGTAAATGTTACACGTGTCATGTGATAAGGGTGTTCATTTTGGATAAAATTCGGCGTTGGCATCCCATCGAGATCTGTTCACTTCAGTCGGTTGGTACCAGAAAAGAAAACTTTGTAATTTTTTTTCCATCCCCCACCTCTGTCATAATGGCCTACAGGTCTTTGTGGGGACAGTTTTTGTGTTTCCCCTTTTTGGGGCCGAAAAATGGTTCCCACAAGGTTAAAATAACAGGTTTTTTTTATCACATTGGTCCCCACAATGTAATATATTCTACACACACACACACACACTTCCTGTGCATACATATGGGCCCATTTGGCTGAGCAGAAAGCTATCAGGGATGGTAGAAAAAGGAAAAGCTCGCTGCCTTTGTAGCAGGTGTTCAACCCACTGCCTGCATCCTTTCTCCATTTTAATGTCTTTGCCGGCCTGCAGAGCACAGCAGCACTGTGGTCCGGTTCCCATTCTACCCTGTCGGTTAATGACACTGCAGGTCCACTGCCACTGCATTGGACCGTGGCCACTGGCACCCCACGGCTGGCCTCTGATGGTCCTGAAGCTGCGTCCTGTGGACAGATGACAAATAAATCTTCATTGATTCCCCCCCCCCCTCAGCTGTAGGAACCACACGAATAAGGATACATACTTGCGTTCAGATGTCGGGGAGGTGCTGACACATCTGCCGCAGACGCATGCCTGGGGACGTTTGCCGTCGCGATCTGTCACCCGTCAGACAGGCCGGTCAGTCTGTGTCAAGTCCATTCGTACATGTTAGACAGGCCTTTATAACTTTGCATCATGCTGTCACCACACTTGATATATGAGTGTCAGTATCCTCACTGTCATGTTTGTGCCGTTATGTTGTTAGTCTGGGTTTGTTAGTCTGGGTCCATATAGATATGAATGTCAGTATCTTCACTGTCATGTTCCTGCCGTTATGCTGTTAGTCTTGGTCCATATAGATATGAATGTCAGTATCCTCACTTTCATGCTCTTGCTGTTATGCTGTTAGTCTGGATCCATATAGATATGAGTGTCAGTATCCTCACTATCATGTTCCTGCTGTTATGCTGTTAGTCTGGGTCCATATAGATATGAGTGTCAGTATCCTCACTATCATGTTCCTGCTGTTATGCTGTTAGTCTGGGATTCCCAGCAGCCTTCTTTGTTACTTGCCTTGGACTGTGGCAGAGACTGGGACCTCACTTTCATTTTCCCCATAAGCTTTACTCTGATGCCTAGTTTGCTGGGTTTTTTTGAAGGCTTCATTGAGAAAATAGAGATGCACCAATCTGATATTCGGTTCGGTATCGGTGCCAATCCAGACCTTTTTAATGGTTTGGGTATCAGCCATACATGACTGAGCCATGTCCAATGTAATACATTATATGTATTTATAGGAAATTTTAAAGTAAAATCAGCTCCTGTATCGGAATCTGGTTCAGTATCGGTAGCTGTGTATTGGAATCGGATCGGAACTGAAATAATGTGGATCGGCCCATTCCTAGGAAAAATATTTAAATGTGACATTTATGGACAGAGAAATTATACGTTGAATCGGAGGTGCTTTGGAACTGTTCTTAAACCCATCAGCTGGAAGAAAGTGTATCTACCGGTACTTAACCTAATGCTGAACTGCGGCCATCAAACGCCACGTGTGCCGATGGGTTTGGAGAGTGCGGGGAGAGAGAGGCGCAAAATCAAAGTCGCAAAATGCTCACAGCTGCCATGGCTGCAGATTCCTGGATGAACAGTTGGGGGAATATTTCACACCGGACCTCCGTGCCAACGCCTGGATCGAGTCCTTCGCAGCAAATGCTTCAGAGAAAGTCCTGAATGCTGAATCACTGAATATGATGTTTAAATCATGACTAATTAAGTTATGTGAAAATGGCCAGTAATCGTGTTTAACGTGTTTAGTAAAAGTGTGTAAATAACACCGTGTATTTGCAGGCGGTTGATGGATCATATACATTATAGTAAGTTAGTAGTTTGTTTATATAGAACCTTTCAAGAACAAATGTCACAAAGTGCTTCACAGGCAATAAAACATAGACCATCAAACATCGATAAAAGCCTGCCTGTTTTTGTAAACTGTTTAAGAGACTCACACTGCTGGCTGAGCTAATGTCCACAGGCAGACTGATGATAGGAGCTTTGTAAGCAAATTTTTAAAAATCTTAAAATCTAAATATTTTACTGGGATCCAGTGTAGAGAAGCCAAAACAGGAGCGATGCGGTATGTGGTGCATAGCTGAGTCGAGTGGCGGCACTTTCCGGAACACGTGTCAGAATCCTCCAGCGGTGTTAGCTGACTATGCCTTAAAGCAGAAGCGTGTTGTGAAGGTGCGTACTGATCCATAACGTGTCCTGAGAACTTCCGTCGGGCTGCGGCATCTGCAGGGTGGAAGGGTTGTGGCGCCGCGTAGAGGCCGCAGGGGGCAGGGGGCAGGGGGCAGGCCGCCGCGACCCGCCGGCTTCCAGGTCGGTCTTGTTAATCGGGTCGCCTGTTACTCTGTGGGTCCTGGCAACCCGCAACTGACAGGTAATGAAAGGAACCCGAGTTTGATTACTCGTCTGGGTTGAAGTCACCGGCCTCCCAGAACAGAAGGAGAGCTGCAAACGCCCCCCGGGGGCTGGTCCTTGTGGGGGTGAGGCCCGTGTGGATGTGCGTGGCAGACAGCAGATTCATCCCTCGCGTTTTCCTCTTTCCCGTGCCGTATTCTGCCCCCCTGGGGAGCTCACTGATGTGCACATTCTGTATGCATGTTGGTTGTCCGACGCTCTTTTTGTCAGTGTTTTCTAGCTGTGTCAGTAGGTACCGTCAGATAAGCACGTTGACTGGAGGACAGTGTGAAAATTGTCCCAAAAAAGGCTTCAGGGTCAACTTATCGTTTCTCTGTCCAGGAATGACACATTTGAATCTTGTTTTTGCAAAAATGAATGATATTTCTTTCTTTTTTTTTTCCAACATATGAACCTTATTAATTTCATTCAAAAACTGCACTGAAATTTTTTATTGAAATTAATTTTTTCCACCTAAAATATTGGTCATATTCACTCTCAATTTTCTTATAGAAGCCTACAAAAAAACTAAACTAGGTACCAAGTGAGGTTTTTCACGAGATTCATAGTGAAATCCTACAATCGCCAGCTGAATCCTGCCCTTGGAAATGAGTGAGATTTCTGTTCATCAGCTCAGGGGGACCCAACAGCCATTATCTGAAAAACCGTTAAAGATAATGACTTGAAATTTTTTATCTTTATTTGGTATAAAAATAAATCATTTTAGCTTATTAAGTCTCACCTGGGCCAATTTTCACTGTGTACCTGCTAGTACTGTACTTAGTAGTTTTCATGGTTATTATTAAAAACCTGGAACATGGAAAAATGTGTGCATATGGAGACGACAATCAGAGGCCGGGCAGAGAACAAGGATCTCAGCGTGCTGGGCGGAGACTCTGCTTGAGGTGCGAGGCCCATCGATTGTCTCATTTCTACTTCCTGCAGCTAAAAGAGGAACCTTTATGGCCCTCTCTCTCTCTCTCTCTCTCTCTCTCTCGCTCTCTCTCTCTCTGTGTGAGAGAGATCGAGCATGTAGGTCGCCTGAAAGCTTTTTTTTGTTACTAGCAAATGTAAGCAGTCCTTTAATGTTTTTTTTATTAACATAATATTGTTTCTCTTCGTTGTTTTTAGGTTATTTACACGTTTAACGTATTTAGCAGAAGCTTTAATCCAAAGCGACATATTTCTTTTTAGAGAATGTGGGGCCAGCCAGCCTCTGGAGCAAATGGGGGTTAAGGCCCTCGCTCAAGAGCCCAGCAGTGAAAATCACACTGCGGACCGCGGGATTTGAACTGCCGACCTTCCTGTCACAGATACAGCATCCTAACCTACGGAGCCGCACACTGTGATGCTTGTCTGTTTGACACGTGGGAGCTGGGGGGGGGGGGGCAGACCCCCACCCCCACCCCCACTGCACAAAGCCCTTCACATCAAGGATCCATTAGTTACCAGTCCAACAGCAAGGCCAGCCCAGTCAGCCATTATCAAAATTGATTTAGATTGTCTCAGCAGGGCGTGTTTAGAGCATGTCGGACGGCTCCCCCATTAAGCGCGGCACGCTCCTGACCCCGCCGCACGTGATCCGCGCCTGATTCTGCCGCCTTCCCATCTGCCGCTTCGTGGACCGTGACCGCCTGACCTCTTCCCTCCTTCCAAGACCGTTCCTGCAGTACCAGTTTAGTGGGGTGACCATCTGTGCTCTTTGGTTAACGGGATGGCTGCGTGCACCGACCCCCCCATCTCCCCACCCCCCTACGCACCCTGCCAGCACCCACACACTCCCGCGCAGCCAGGCAGCAGCGGGGCACCTCGTCTGGGAGGACCTCAGGGACTTGATCCAGCGTGTGGTCAGTCTTCTGTCCTTGTTCTCTTGTAGGTGGGCCCAACTCCATCTATGCAGGCTGGGCCACCAGCATCTCTGGGAGGATGTTTGGTAGTTCAAAAAGTGCGTCTTATAAAAAATTGGTTCTTTATCTACAATAATCAAGAAGGAATTGTCTCATTGGCTGGCATTTGCTTAGCCTTGAGGTTTGCCAAGCTTGTGATTGGACAGGACAGCCTTACCTTGCCCATCCCTCATAATTTTTGGCCTGGTTGAAGGTGTGCCAGAGGTTAGTGATGGACAAAATGATGCTCCATGAGACATTTGCTGTATTTTTTGACTCCACTAAATGGTATTCAAAAAAGGGCACAAAACATACCCCAAAGCAAACCAAGAGCACCATCTAGTGGGGTAAAAAAATACAGCAAATGGTTCATGAGGCGTAATTTGTTCAGGTGGTGTCAGACTGGTTAAACTGATGGTGAAAAGTTAATGTTTAGAGCTTTTTTCTCTCACTTGGTTTAGTAAGCTGTAAACCAGTACTGTGGACTTTATATTACTGTGGAGTGTAGGGCAGTCAGAGGTCTTGTTGATGTGTTCACTCTGAGGGGGAGTGGATTCTGTTTGTGTGTTTGAGTGTGGTCAGAATAAAATGCAAAGACTGGGTTTTCCTCCCTGTTTGCAAATAAACAATATCAACTTCTCGGTATAAATGTCTTCTTTATTTCGAACAGAAGTCTCGAAATAAAGACAAAAACAAATTTTGCCTGTATTTCCCTTGCATTGGTCAAATAAAACAGCCATGAAATAAAACTGTTTCATTCCACTATGACCACCGAGCGTGCTTGGCCCGGACCAGTGACCAGCCGATAAGTCTCATGTATTTCTGATACCGAACCGGTCCGTTTTATGCTTGCGCCACACGTCATATGCACAGCGGCAAGGGCAATAGCCTCACAGCCACGTGCTAGCTTGTCGTTAGCATGGAACTTCTTCACTGTGAGAGAAGATGACACAAAACTTGCTATTTGTAATACATTTAAAGCCTAAGTAAACCATGGGGGAACCACTGAAAACATGGTGAAACATCGGAAGTAAACTTTAAACTGAGTATTAAACATATACTAGATAATCTTGAAAAGTAATAGTCATTAAAATTGCAAAACTGGCTATACCTAATATAATATAATACCTTATATTAAATTTTACCAATTTATGGTTAAAAGTTGATATACCACCAAGTCCTAATGTTTATGATCCATTTAGTTCCACAGAACCACTTCTCTAGTTGGCAGGTTAGGGTGCAGTACCCATCAGCAGAAGCTCAGTGGTTCGCATCCCAGAGTGATGTCACCTTTGGGCCCTTGAGCAAGACCCTTAACCTCAATTGCTCCTGGGTCTTTTCTTGGATAAGCATCTGCCGAAGAAATATTATTATGTTATTCAACCGGCAGCATAAGCCCGACCGCTCAGGTGATGTGCGGTCGCTTGCTAGCCGCCGTACGATCCTCGACGGCGTCGAGGTTTAGGAAAAGCCCTCGCCGCCGTTCCTGACCAGAGGCAGCGCTACAGCATCTCCAGGATCTCAGATCGCCTGGGTGTCCCGCTTTTCGAACTGCTGTTGCTCTTAATGGCCATACCTAGAATTATTTGCCCCCTCCCCCAGCGTTTCGGTTGTGGGTCCAGCACTAATTTAAGCCTGTTTTGAAACCTGCCGTATTCCGGCTGCCGGGAACTGCGGATTCCGCCCCCCGGCGCTCCAGCACCCCCAACCCCCCTCCCGTGACACAGATTCCGTTTCTCCCGCACCGTCCACCGCTGGTTCTGTCCAGCCGCCTCCGCTGAGCGCATCAGGGCCCGTCTCTCTAACCCACTCCGATTGTGGCAGCGCTTACAGCTGCACAGGAAATGAGACTGAGAGTCTCTGCTTGAAATTCTGTTTTTGCTCGCCTGGTGTTTTCGGAGAGACCGTAGTTCTTCGGTGTGCACGCGGCCTGCTGCGCGCCCTCTCAGTCCCGCTGCCCGCTACGATGTCAGCTCTGTACCAACGGCTTTCGGCCGATAATGCCCTCTTTAAAGATATCGCTCCTACTGATGAAACAAGACGTTTCATTGCGAAATAACCCGGACTGTGAGAGGGGCCAGTGTCTTGGGCTTTCTGCCTAAACCCATTGTAAGAGCTCCACCCAGTGGAGATGTTAAGTACCCCCAGTACGATTAAACCGTTTTTATTAAGGAAACATGATTAGGGGAAGATGGTGTGATTAATGTGTGAGATTTCAAGCCAATTAAGTGTAAGTGTCGGCAGCGGTTTAGTGGATCATTGTTAGGGGTTTGTGTAAGCTTGTTAACACTGTTATATTTCAAGATGTATTTGTACTTAAGGAATCCCATGATCATTAATAAATGAGATTGAATTTCCCTTTGTTTGATCTTGAAGCAGGCTGCAGTTATACGAATGAGTGTTTTTCATATTTGTTTAAATAGCCTCCAGAGATCCAGCGGTTAATTTTTGTCATCTGTAGAGGACATTATTTTGCACATACCTCTCGTACTACACATGCCACTCTGTTAATGTCCTGTTGTCCCTTACAGAGGACAGCTGGGGCTTAAAGTTAACATCACATGACACACGAGTGAGGTGTGTTTTTACCATCCTAACACTTCATTTCTGTACCAAAAAAAAAAAACAATCCAAATTAATTACTTTCCCATGGATCTCAGGAGGTTATTCTCATAACAGCGTCAGATACATAATATATAATCATCATCACTGTCCTAAAGGATTCAGATGCTGTGTCTGTTACCGGAAGGTCACCAGTTCAAATCCCAGAATTGGGAGAGTGACGTGCTCTTGAGTAAGACCCCTAACCTCCAGTTGCTCCAGGTACATTCTGTCTCTCTGTATTTCACTTTGTAAAAAATCATCTGCCAAGTAAATACAATTAAAAAAATGTTTTTTAGTGGCGATAACAATGATGTTTCTTTGTTCTTACGCTGAAGATAAGCTGGTTACTTAGTGCTGGGGCTGGTGTGGTTCCTTGTGCAGATGTCTCCTTAGCTATCCAGGTGGATCTGCGTCCCTCGGTAGGAATGGCAGACGCGACAGGCGTAAGCTCTCGGGTGTGTTTCCGCGCCTCAGGCCACTAGACGCGTTCCTCTTCTCACCCGTCTCCTCTTTTCTCCAACTCGCAGCACAAACGTGGTGATGAACTATTCAGAGATCGAGTCCAAGGTTCGGGAAGCCACCAACGATGACCCCTGGGGGCCCTCGGGGCAGCTCATGGGGGAGATTGCCAAGTGAGTGTTGGTGGGGGAGCTACCGGGGGGCATTCTAGGTTTTTTGTAAGGTTGGGGGGTGGGGGGGTATGGCGGTAAATGAGGAGTCCTAATTCATACAGAAGGGCCAACCTTATCATTGGCCAGTGGTATGTTTTAGATCAGTGAGTGACAGGGGAGGGGTACTTCAGGGGCCAATCAGCTTTCAGTTGGGTCCAATGGCCCCGCCCCTGTATACACCCCTAGTTTTGGCCTTCAGTTCTAGCAAAGTGTCTAATATTGTCTCATTTGACCCAATGAGTCTAACTGCAGATATCATTCCTGCTGTTTGAATGCCAGGAATTTCATCATTCTTTTTATGTCATTTTTGCCAGTTGAAAGATTTACATAGAATGTTCTCCCATGGTGGCATTTAAAAATTAATCTTACTGTGCAGTGATTATTTTCTTTTTGCCTGTCTTTCTCAGGTCCACCTTCATGTACGAGCAGTTCCCCGAGCTGATGAACATGCTGTGGACCCGAATGCTGAAGGACAACAAGAAGAACTGGAGGAGAGTCTACAAGGTGGGTCTCTCGGCTCTCCGGCCGCCACGCCATGGCCTCCTCCGTCTCGGGTCTTGTGGAACTCGAGCTGACCTCGTTGTTGGTGGGAGACTGAAGGCTCGGTCCTCGAGCCGCGACGGATCGTCCCCCATCTGCACGGCACCCTAAGCCACGTCTCTGAGTACATTTTTGCATAGAGAGTCTGCCCGTTTCAAACAGCCTCCGTCATCATCTCTCAGGCCTTATTGCTGCTGGCATACCTCATCAGAAATGGGTCCGAGCGCGTAGTCACCAGTTCCAGGGAGCACATCTACGACTTGCGTTCCTTGGAGAACTATCACTTCATTGGTGAGTGCTGGGAGGTGAGGGGGTGGAGGGGGGGGGGGGGTTGGCTGGGGCCGGCAGAATCAGGGGCTGCAGCGCTCATTACGCCTCTGCTCGCCCTCCCCCAGACGAGAACGGCAAAGACCAAGGCATCAACGTACGGCAGAAGGTGAAGGAGATGATCGAATTTGTGCAGGACGATGACCGGCTTCGGGAAGAGAGGAAGAAGGCAAAGAAGAACAAGGATAAATACATCGGGGTGTCCTCAGACAGCATGGGGGGCTTCCGATCCAGTAAGCTCCTCTTCACTCATCTCTACCTCCTCATCTCTACCTCCTGCTGCTCCTCCTCACTCATTTCTAACTTCCTTTAGCATCAAAAGCTCACACTGACTCGGCTACCTTCAGTTTGCGTTGTACTTTTACCTCTGTGTTCTGAAACTTCTTAGCATCTTTTCCTGAAGGTACGTGTCTTTCAAACTAGATGTGTCCCTAACGTGAGCGTTGGCTGGTTCACTGGGACGTCTCTCCCTAGTTCAGCTCTACCTGGGCCGTTCTCCTCCCTATTAAATCTGACTTCTTAGAAAAGAAGAGGAAGTTTCGAACTTTGGTTTGCGGTAGATTCTCATGCCGTAATTCCGTCAGTCCGCCACAGAGGATCCGAAATGATGGCTTTCACGCAGGGGTTGCATCAGTTGCCTTGTAAGGGTGTCTCTAGGACTGATGAGGTCTGTCACCTTCAGCCGGGGACAGGTACGAGTCGGAGCCCAGGGGGAAGTGGGAGGAGGAGTGGGATAAAAGCAAGGGAGCGTTCCCCTTCAGCGAGAAGCTGGGCGAGATCGGCGACAAGATCGGCAACACCATCGATGACACCATCAGCAAGTTCCGCAAGAAGGAGAGGGACGGTTCACCTGACCAGTGCAGGTGGGATGGGGGGGGGGGGCGGCTGTCAACTGCCTGTATTTTCAACTCGCATGCTGGTTTATAGTCCTAAAGCCACCTTAAGAATTTATTGATTCCTATAGGCCAGTGTTTTTCAACCTGGTCCCCAGGGACCCCCATGCAGTCCACATTTTTGCTCCTTCCTTGCTTCCAGCCAATCAAGAATGCCGAATACCTGTACAGGCATGCTGAGAGCTGGGAGGGAGCAAAAATGTGCACTGCATGGGGGTCCCCGAGGCCTGGGTCTAGAAACACTGCTGTAGGCCTTAAGGATCTGTTGATACCTGTGGGATTGCAACTGTGTGCATTCATATGAAGTTTAAACCCTTTGCTTGCACAGTACTGTTAGCCTCACATAATACATCTGGTACACTGAAGCTGTAAACCAGTACATCTTTATGGATGGAATCTGCATAGATTAGTGTTTTCCAATCCGACCCCTAGGGACCTACAAACAGTCCATGTTTTTGCTCCCTCCCACCTCCCAATAGAGACCTTGCAGGGAGCAGAAATGTGGATTGTCTGGCAGGGGGCTCGGAGGGAGCAAAAACATGGAGGACCAGATTGGGAAACACTGACTTAGATGTTATCAGTCCCATGAGAACCAAACCGCTTCGGCTTCTCCAGTGCTTCTGTAATTCTGTGGTTTGGCCTTCAGCGATGAGGAGGACCAGGTGTCCCGGAATGGACAGCTTGGGAAGTCAGACTTCAGGGATGAGGAGGAATCCACGACACCCAAGAACATTGTCAGCACGCAGCCTGCTGAGTCCTCCACAGCACGCAGACGGGGCGGAGGCCTGTCCAAGACGGTGGACCTGGGGGCCGCCGCCCACTACACCGGTGACATGAGTAGCCCTGACAGGAGCTCACAGGTCACCAAGGTACAGAACTGTCATCAGGTTGCACTGGGGATGCTGGGTTTCACTTTCACTTTGTATCAATTAAAACCTGAACATTTGTGACCTTAGTTTCACTTTCACTTTGTATCAATTAAAACCTGAACATTTGCGACCTAAGTTTGTGGCAATAGATCACTATTAGAAATGCATCCTCGGCCATAATAATAAATGTATTTTATGAATGGCAGTCGTGATGTCCAATATGCCGCATAAACAACAGTACGGATTGGATGAGTTACCAAAGGCAGCCAGTCACAAACATCACTGTGATACCCTGTTAAGTTAACACCCCTTTGCAACCAGTGCAATGCCACACCCTGAATAGGCATGTTCAGCTTAATATCATCATGTGGGTGACAGGAGAGTAGGGCATGGATTAAAGTCAGCTGTTGAATTGGTGGCAGATATGCTCTATTTAAAGGTCACGCTGCCATCTTGTGTCCGGCAGAAGTACTGAAATTTTATTTATTAATTTTATTTTATTTAGTTAGGATATTTTTATTAGATAAGCAGGATGACACACTGTTCCTAGAGAATGTGTTTGAGCATCTTTTTGCTTTCGTGACTGCAGAGCACAGGGCCTGGGGGCAGCCAGTCAACAAGCAGCGGCCTCGCCGACCTGCTGATAGTGGACTGTGGGTCAACTCAGACGGCACCAGCAAGTGAGAAATGACCAATGACATTGGGGGAGAGGGGCGGGTTCACCAATGGGAGGGGATGGCAAGAGTGAGAAATGGGTGGAGCGAATGGGAGCGAGCCGTGTCTGTCACATGATCCTGAAAGGATGGTGCCCCTCCCCCTTTCCTACAGTACATATTTTTTTGTGAAGTTTCTAAAGTACAGCTTCCGGTTCATTGTGGAGTTTGGCGGTGGGGCAGAAAAATGAACGAATGTACTATTTATATTTTGTAATAGCAGCAGTTTTCACAGAGTATAGTAAGTCATGTTTCTATGTAGCTGCTGCTGTGGATTGACGTATGGCAGGGGTGGGGAGCCTGATCCATGTAGGGCCGGTGCGGGTTTTTGGGATGGCCTCTCCATCAGCCAATAATAAAGCAGCGGTTCTCAACTCCAATCCTGGAGACCCACTGTGATTGGCTGATGGAGAGGTCATCCCAAAAACCTGCACCGGCCCTCCATGGATCAGGCTCCCCACCCCTGACGTATGCAGATTAAGGTTTAATGTGGCATTATAATGTTCTTCTTTCTTTCAAGATTCCTTTTTCTTTTGGTGTTCAGTCAGTAACTAGTAAATGTTGGTTCGAGACATTACCTAGGAAAGGACTGAGTGCCAAGCCCTGAAGTGGTGATTTCACAGGAGCTCAGACGTGATCCAGACCCTGTTTAGCAGCTTAGGATTGGAACGCACACCATAGCATCTGTCCAATCAGAGCGGATTGGGTTTATATACTTCAGTAGGAAGCACAAAAACCCAAACATCTACCTTTACTGTGAATAATGTTTTTGATGCACCTTGAGTCTGTGTGCAGTGTCATTCAGGAGGCTGGGTGTGTTCCCCCACCCCGCCGTGACATTGACCTAGACCCTCTGTACATGTCACTGACTTATTCCTCCAATCCTCTAGGTGGCAGCGCAGATCTGATTGGGGGTTTCGCTGACTTCTCCAGCCCGGCGGCCTCTGCCAGTTTCGCCTCAGGAAGTGGTAAGTACTTACTTAGCTGTTATGGGGTACAGTTAGCAGACCCCTAGCTCCAAACTAGCATAAAGCAAACACACTGCCCTGCCCTGACATATTAATGAATATGAGAAGATATAAATGGGTCTCATTTCAATTCTCGATATTTAAGGCAAGGTTAAGTGAAATAGTCGACCTTGCGCTTGACCTTGAACCTGACAGAGCCTGTGTGTGTGTCTGTCTGTATGCGTGTACGGGGCGGCTGCTCAAACTAGCTAAGATATTGAAGAGCGAGAGAGCGAGCCAGATGGACATATTCTGCCTGCTGAGGATAACAAGGGCCGGCAGGTCTCACATCCCCTTAGGCACGATGCCCCTCCGTCTGTCTCGAGCCACGAGCGAGAGCATGGCACTGGCAGCAGCATGCTGAGTGTGCCCCTCAGCTCACCCGGGTCCCTCAAACCAGAACCTTGTATCGAGTCACGGAATTCTACTGCCGATTCGCAGTGTCCCAAACGCAGGCTGCCCGTCAGTAGGGACGAAGGATTGAAAACACTGCGCACTGTGTGGATCTGGTGTGGTGCTGGCTTGTGTCCCACCTCCACAAGGTCACCGATCTCCCCCAGTGACTATTTACCGGTATTTCCACCTCGGTGTAATGGCTGGAGCTATGCCAGTAATGGCACTCGCCGGAGAATATGGGAAATACCCAAAGCTGAAATGGGGATTCCTTTAAAAACAGGAAGCCCTCTAATCACTGTATCGGGAAAACATTATGATACCTGCAAATTGAGTCTTCCCACGGTAAACTTAAAAACGAGTGCCATGTTTTCTTTAGCGTTCCACGCTCTCTCTAATACAGTGTTTCTCAACCCAGTCCTCAGCGAACCCCAGCCAGTCCACGTTTTTGCTCCCTCCCAGCTCCCAGCGCACCTGTACCAGCTATTCGGTGTTCCTGATTGGCTGGGAGCTGGGAGGGAGCAAAAACGTGGACTGGCTGGGGTTCGCTGAGGACTGGGTTGAGAAACACTGCTCTAATATGATTATAAGGTAAGGGGTATCTGTAACAGGTAGCTGTAAGTTGCTGCCATTCTCTATCAATTCACTGCTCTGTTGTGTTGTAGGCACCAGTGGAAATGGTGAATTCGGGGACTGGGGCGCCTTCCCCAGGACCCAGCCGGCTGCCACGTCCTCCCAGCCCCTCAACGGCCTGGCGGCGGACCTATTCGCTGGCTCGCCGCCGGCCCCCGGCCCTGCGCCCCCCGCCCAGGCGCCCTCAGCCGACCTCTTCGACCTGATGGGTCCGTCCCAGGCGGCCGTCAGCTCGTCCCAGAGCATGGTCTTTGGCATGGGCAGCACCGTGGGGATCCCGCTGTCCAGGTCTCAGGTATGGTCTTACCCTCAGCTGATGGGTTTACCTGATGTATATGATTCACATTGAGGTGTTTGGGGTAGTGATGGGCAAATGAAGCTTCATGAACCATTTGCTGTATTTTTTTGACCCCACTAGATGGCGCTCTCTGTTCATAAAAGGACTCAAAGCATGCCCCAAAGCAAACCAAGAGCACCATCTAGTGGGGTAAAAAAAGTACAACAAATGGTTCATGAAGCTTCATTTTGCCATCACTAGTTTGGAGGTCTGTGTCTCGGTGGTTTAGGCCTGTGATCGGGGTCTCGGGCTCAAATCCCAAGGCTGCCTGAGTGGTTTCAGTGTTGGACCTTTGAGAAGAGCCCTTAAGCCCCAGTTTCTCCTGCTTCTGGCTGACTCTGATCTTTCTCCTGCAGCCTCTGCAGAGCTTCGGAGGTAGCCTGCTGTCACAGCAGATGGGGGTTCAGAAACCCGGCTGTAAGGGCTCCTTCCCGGCCACGTGGTCGGATCCCAGCGTCAACATCAGCCTGGACTTCCTGCCCCAAAGCATGCAGCAGCCCAAGGGGTCCCAGCCCACCCTCAATACTATGATCCAGCACCAAGGTGAGGCCCACTGCTTCTGCCTGGTCTCTCCAGAGCTCTGTGCCCGACATCCTTGCACTTTCTATTCCGTTGCTCCCTATTTTCCTACATGAAAGTTGTTTGTTTCTGGTCACTTTGCTCATACTGTTTGCTGTAATTCCTCTAATTAAAGTCCTTGCTTAAGAATCGCACGTACTGTGGGATTTGCAAAGGATGCTGGGTGTGATTGAGCGCAGTGTTTCTGGGGGACTCGCCCTCTTACTGAAACAGCGCCCTCTGGTGTCGCCCAGGAATGCAACCCTCGATGAGCAGCATGGCCCAGAGCTTTGCTGGAATGAACCTCAACATGCAGCCGATGGCGGCTGGCCTCAGAGCTCCCGTGAACCCCATGCTGGTGGGCGGAGGTGGCGCAGTACCCCTAGGGATGGCAACGGGCACCGTGGGGATGGCTCCTGTGGGCATGATGCCCATGGGAGGAATTATGGGTATGAACATGAACATGAATATGGGCCTGCCAGGTACGCTGGTCACCGGCATGCCCGTCATGGGCATGGGGCAGGGCCCCTCCCCCGCCATGGTGCACCCCAGACAAGACGCCTTTGCCGATTTTGGTAGCTTCGGTAAATGAGGGCACATGGAGGTTTGATGCAAAAAAAAAAAAAACTGAACATTTTTCGACCGAAGACCCGAGGAAGAACAGGAGCTGCACACTCAGACTACTTGAATACTGGATGTTGTTACCATTTGGTGTGTGTGTGTGAGAGAATGGGTGGTGGGGGGGCGGGGGTTGGTAGTACACATGAGAGAACCTGTCTTGAAACTGTCTGGAACACAATTTTAAACGAGAACGGTGGTTTTTTTTTTTGTTTATTTTTGTTTTTTTCCTTTGCTGTTTCTCTAGTATTGCTGGGGTTTTACGACGTGTCAGAACCGCTTGGATTGCAATGGGGGGGAAAGCAGCCGTCTGAGCCGCCTTTCCCTGTCTTTGTGGGGTTTCCTCATCATCGTTACTCTGCAAATTACCTCACTTTGTTGCGGTTCACAGCTTCAATCGGAGTCGTCTTTGTCCGCTGTGAGAGAGAAGATATTGTGCAAAAAAACGACTGAATTGAATAGTCTGAACTAGTATCTTTTATTACTATTATTCATGTATATATTCTTTTGGCAAGTTACTTTGCCATGTTCAATCAAAATGGTCTTTAAACTTTCATAAGCTATTCATATAAGAAAAATATGAATAAAATGGTTATGATATGAAAAGCCTCTATTGTCCACAGAGCACAACCTGTGGCTTTTTAAAAAATGATTACTAAAAAGACAAAATTTACATATTTGTCTCAAAATACACAGGATCTGTTACGGTTCCGTCCGGAGGGTGTGTGAAACTGCTTTTTTTCGGTGAGGGGTGCCTGGTGATACATTGGGTAGTGTTTTACATTTTAAAATGTAAAAAAGTGTTTATTTTGCTGCGGTGCATATACATTTTATAGTTTTAATCTGGGAGCTGTAACACTGGAATATGATTGCATTCTACCTGAATCCAGGAGCGCCCGGGATTTTACGTGTGTCTGCGTGTGTGTTTGTGTGCGGTTTCCATGTTGTATACACTAAAAAAAAAAGACCTGATTTTCTTTTTTCATTCCGCAGATGAATAGTAGCCTTTTATCACACCCTGAGACATCTTGCATTTGAAATGACCATATTTATCTTGCTATTGCTTTCTGAAGTTTAAACCAAGTCCACGTGGATGAATTTTATACCTAATCATAGTCACAGACATGCTGGGATGGAAGAGTTAATGTGGACTGTGGGTTCATGCAAATGTAAAGTGACAAGAATGCCCTTTTGTTAAATAAAAAGCATATCTCTTTTTAACCTAAGTCTCGTTTCATGCCTTCAGTGTTTTATGTGTTATGCTATCCACTTTATTAAAGCTGTCGATCTTCTTAATATATTTCAGATGTTTAAATGCTGGAAATTGTTTGCTGTACGATGTACATTTTGGTAGGAACTGTACTAGCGATAGCTTTACGATGATCTTACATTATATGTACCCTTTGAAAACCACCGTTAAACCGTTTCAGGACTAAACACATTCTGCCTTACTTTGTTTGTGAGAAAGATGTAGAGATGCACAAAGGATCACGGTACCTGACGACTCGGATACACCAGTCCGTCTTCCTGGAGCACAAGGCTTGTCATGCCACGTTAGCTGTACCCAGCATCCTTTGCTCCTCAGGCACCGGTTTCAACAGCCAATTCAAACCTTGGCAGCCTTAATATAAACATGAGGCACAATAATAAGTTGATGCATTTTTATGACATGTAGTGCATTCACCTGAATTGATGATTCTGTATTGCTCCTAGTGTGTGTGAGTGTGCATGCCCCCCCAGCCCCACCCCCCGACCCTGTACTGGATAAGCAGACGGAAGATAGATGGTCAAATAGTGGGAGAAGTGGTCCTGAAGGGCTATAACTCTAATTAACACAAGAACTTATTTTTTTGGGTCTGGTGGGCCAAACTACAATTTGGAGGCCCTCTGACTTGTTTCATTAACCTACCTTCACATTTTATCCCCGTGATGCCAGGGATTGGACGAATTGCTGATATCCCAGTAATCCTTCAAATGGCTTTGTTGCCCTCCTGTAAACAAGGACTAAACTGCAGTCCAATTCATCTTGATGTCCCAGATGTTAGCCGGAATAGGGGAGCGAGCAGGCCGGTAGCAGGCCGGTATCAGGCCAGTAGCAGGCCAGCATATCGCAGCATATGCAAGTTGGCCATCGACTCCTCTGCCTGGGAGCCTTAGTCCATTAATAATGAAAGCAGTACAGTCCATTAGCAGCTGTGAAGCTCCACGGGGCAGCTGGGAGGAAGAATCGCTGTCAGATGGCGGCAGAGTGGCCATTAGTGAATCTCAGTCCTAAGAAGCTACCTCTTGTGAGGCAAGCCAACCAGCAGTAGGACTGAGCATGTGGCCCCCGGTTCACTCGTTTCTGCATCTCCTCCCATGTTCTCTGCTCCATTCCTCCTGTCCCTTTAGGTCAGACAGCATGTTAGATAATGCAGGTACAAGTACACTAAGGCAGGGTGCCACAATCCAGTGCTCGGGAATCCCCAGACGGTCCACATTTTTGCTCCCTAGCAAGAATGTAGACTGTCTAGCAGGGAGCTGGGAGGGAGCAAAAACATGGACTGCTGGGGGTTCCTGAGGACCGGGTTGAGAAACGCTGCCTTCTTTACAGCTTGCCGCTTCAGATAATTTTTTAAGGATAAAACACTCCAGAAAGTAAGTTGGCTGCATTACCAGTGATCTTCCTCTGTGCCATATTGATCTGTGAAATATTCTCAGGGGGTTGTGGTTATTTCTGGAGCTGAATCTGCCCAAACAAAATCAAGGAGTGAGCCTTATTCTGATAATTTGCCACATTTTTTTTTTTTTTAAATCCTAAAACCTTATGAACAGCTGGTGCCATTTTCTCCTTGCCTCCCTCTTCTTCGGTGTTTCCATAAGGGATTCTGGCAATCAAAAGGCGTCCCTTAGCAGGGGCTGTTGAGTTATGAAACCTGAAGCAGATATAAATAGCCCTGCGACGCATCGGACGTGACACAATGTATTTCGTCAGACGATGGAAATCTGTGTCATGGCACATTCCACACTTCAGTGGAGGGGCACCGAGACTGTGATCAAGTGTGCCGTTCAAACCCCACTTTCTCCGTGAAATTTCCAAACGTCAGTGGCATGCAAGTCAGCACTGCCCGTTAATATTATGAACTGCGGAACAAGAACCTGAACGATCGCTTAAATGAGTCAAATTAAAAAGTAATTTGTGCGTTTTTTTTTGTAGCACAAGTGAGAATAAAATCCAGGTAGGTGGACCTGGTTTTAAAAGTGGGAAACTCCTTTTCGTGATTTTGTTCCATTTTCAAAACGGTGCTTGAAAGTTTCCGTGACGTTTGATTGGTTTATAAATCTATAGAGGCAGTGAGGCTCCAGGAGCAGAACAGGCCATAATTCCATTCTTCAGGGGGTATGAAGTCAGCACCGTTCTGTCATGCTAGTTACTGTATAGGAGCAATCATATCATCCATGCATGTATGTTTCTATTTAAAGCCAGTTATTTTCAGAGAAAAAAAATATTTATCATTTTATTAAGTCAATATTAGAAGTAGTGGGCTAGCAACTCAGCACACTATATCTACAAACCGATGATATCAGTTGGTTGAGTGTTACTTTAGTAAATACTTATACACAGCGCTTACAGCTATGAATTAAGCATCTTTATATGTGTGTGTATTAAAATGACATTGTGTACATTCAAAGATCACACAAAAGTCACGTCTCAAAGAGCACCCACTGGATTATTGCTATTCGAGAAAGTTTAGATGTCTCCACACAGCTCTGCAGCTCCCCCTATGGGCACGTAGAAGTATTGGAAGAGGTTGTAACCAGGTTGTGACCAGACTCTGTTCAGACTGTCAAGGACCTTTTCTGCGCTCTTCCTGAAAATAAAATGTCCAGCTAAGGAATTATTTAACGTGTCATCATTGAACGTTCTCTCACATTCATTACTCTTTCTGTTATATCTCTTTTTCTTTAGAAACTGGAACTTTGTTGTCCCGAGTTTTTAGTTTTGTACCACGATCTGGTTATGATTCTACTATTTTTATAGAATATTCAGATTTGTTTGCTTTCGCGTTTGTTTTGTTTCTTTACCCCAAGAAAGAGTGTGTTATTCTCCTTTCATTTCCTTGGGCATTAGGTTCCAAATGCTTTCTCCCGACAAGCGAGCAATTTATTGCGACCCTGCACCGGAGAAGGCAAAATAGAAGGTGCGATTGGTAAAACACGAAATTATAAATTTCTTAAATACTCAACCGTACCACATGAGGGCGCTACGTGTCGTGAAATGAAGGCGCCTAACGGCTGAGTGAAATAAATCCGATTAAGCTGTTTTAAGTCTGTTAGGGTATCCAGTATTTTAAGCTCTGGATTTTTGCGAATGTGTATTTACTAGTCCACACAATATGCGCTGCAATGTTCTATATTTTAATCTAAAACGAAACCATTTAATAAAAACAATAAAAAAGCATCCAGAATTGCATTGAACATATCCATAATGAGTACATAAAGGTTTTTTTTCAAAGATGTGTCACACTTATACGCACATATATACTTTCATTATGATAATTCGGCGTATAACATATTGATGTACTTACGGATGTAGGGCCCACAATATTAGGGCACAGAGTTTTTACTGTAACGCGCCGCGCGCCTTCGCAGCTCTCGAGCCGTCTCGCCCTTTTTTTAAATTGCCAGCGTCCGGTGACGGTTAACCGTCAGGCGCGAGAAGAGCCGCTCGGTCGGTTTGGTCAGTTAGTCAGCTCTGCGGGGGGGTTAATCTGTCGGTCAGTCAGTTTTTCGGGGGGGTTAATCTATCAGTCAATCAGTTTTCCCGGGGGTTAATCTCAGTCAGTTTTTCGGGGGTTCAGTCTTTCAGTTAGTCGGTTTTTCGGAAGGCCGCCATGGACAGGAGTGAGAAGGACAGTGGGCCGTCTGCCGGAATGACGGGTAACAAGGACGCCTGGGAGCCCGGGGCAAAATGCCGGAAGATGAGCACGACGGCATCGGATTTGGGACAGGGCGCTAGCAGCAAGGGCAAGATGAAAAAGTCCCAGCTCAAGGGAAAAGGTAGTGTTAAAAAACAGAACGACGGTCGAGACTGCGGGGGCGGAAAGTATAGCGCCTCACTAAGCACTTCAGCGGTCGGATGGGGTGATATAGACAGCCCGCGGATAACCACAGAAAGACCCGGAACATCTAAAAGCTCTGCGGCCAGGGGTGTCATCTCCGTTAGCTGTCAAACTGGCAAGGCAGGGTTTTCAAATGTCATCTCAGAAAGCCGTATGTACGGCGAGCTACCGGATCTCTCTTCGCTGATTTCCTCTAACGTCACCCGCCAGCCGATTACCGGTGTTACTGACGCTCACGATGACCCGCTAACGGTAGAAACGGCGGGCGACATAACGATCTGCTTAAGCCGGGTGCCTCTTCGCCCTCTCTCAATAAGCCCGAAGATCAAGACCGAAGCTGGGCCTGCGATTTTGGTCAAAGCAGAAGCTGACTGCAGGGACTTGAATCACACCATACCGCCTTCTGAAGGAGGTAGCCAGTCCGTGATGCTTGGGATTTAAATTCTTATCTATACATAAAAGAAACATATGTATCTAGATATGTGGCGTTTTGTTTGTATCGTGGGTGTGATTTAATAAACATAAACAATGTGTTTATAAATATGTGTTCTTGTACAGTGTTGAGGAAATTACAGAAGTAATCCATTACAGACAGAGGTGGAAAGTTCAGGTCCAGCAAGTATACAAATCTAGACCAAGATTTTGTTTCAACCAGCCGGTCGAACATAAAGAGTCACAGAGTGCTCAGCAGATTGGCTGAAACAAAATCTTGGTCTGGATTTGTTCCTTCTGGACCTGAACTTTCCCTCTGTCTGTAATGGATTTATTTCATGAGTAACTTCCCCAACACGCTATGTTTTCTTGTATTGTCTGTATGAGAATTTCTTCTCTTTTTAATTACTAGTTTTATTTTCTCAAAAGGATTTTCTGAAATGTCTTGGAGTAAAGACAGAAATGAAAAAATTAAAAAACCCATGAATGCTTTTATGGTGTGGGCAAGAAATCACAGACGCGAGCTGGCCAAGGACAACCCAAACGCCAACAACACAGAAGTCAGTGTGCTGCTCGGACTAAAGTGGAGCAAGATGTCCAAGGAGGAGAAGATGCCTTTTTATGAGGAGGCTTGGAAGATAAAACAGCAGTACAGACAGGAGGTCCCTGGTAATGAACGAGTAACTAAATTCAGCCCCCTTCTATGGCTGTCAACTTATTTTTAATCTAAATTATCAAGTTCATCATGGATTTTCAAGAGAATTAATCTTACTGTGAAATGGAAAAAACAAAGCTGTTTTGTAAATATTGACATTTACAATTTATGGTCAATTATAAGCTGCTGATATTTTGTATTGAATATGACTATATTTCCCCAATGTGTTGCAAACAAATTAGGATACACTTCTAAAAAGCTGAATTCCTAATCAGGAAATGTAGTATGTACATATGTATTTTAATAACTCTGTTCAGCTGTGTGTTTTTTTTTTTTGCTATGTTCACATCTTTAAAGATTTGACTTATCAGGCAAGGCCTGGAGAGAGAAACATCTACTTTCCTGGTAAGACTAGCTCAACAGCTTCCAGTAATTCCCAAGATCCCAAAGATCCATCTGTAGCATGTGGGTCAGGGTCTGCATGCTATTCTCCATTTCCCACTGCTTCAACCAGCAAAAGCTCAACTGCAGAAAACAGTTTTACTAAAGGTAATTCCTACAAGCTGCTTATATGTGTAAAACATGCAAAGTGTGATATATCAGATGTGTTCAGTATCCATCCATCCATTTTCCAAATCGCTTATCCTTTTTGGGTTGCGGGGGGTCCGGAGCCTATCCCCGAATCTACGAGCATGAGGCGGGAAACAACCCAGGACGGGGGGCCAGCCCATCGCAGGGCACACTCACACACCATTCACTTACACATGCATACCTATGGGCAATTTAGTTACCACCCCCTGTGTTGAGTATATTATTGACTATTTCACAGCCTGACTGGTAAATTAAACTTAGTTTGATGTATATTTATTAAGCTTGCAATTTAAAACTGTGTGGTTGTACCAGAAAATATACAATCAAACCATCCACCCATCTGTCTGTTTTCTGTAACTGCGTATCCTATTCAAGGTCACAGGGGGTCGGGAGCCAATCCCAGAGGCTATGGGTATGAGGCAGGAACAACCCCAGGTAGGGCACCAGCCCATTGCAGGGCACAGAAATTGTACAATTTCATTTCAAAATGACAGGGAAATTAGTCAATGACATTGATTATGAAAACCCATCAATTTTTACTTTAGACTTGTTATTTATGGAATTTTGTTATGTTCATATAGTTATTTAACACATATTTCTATCTAATATCTAACAGAATGCAATACACTGTATATCCAGTGTATTGCATCAAAAGTGTGGGCCTTTTTTTACTCAAAAAAGTAATGTGTGCAGCATTTGTCAAGCAGGGATGCTGTTTCACAGCAGTACTTTATGCACAAACATTTTTAAAATCTCTATAGCCCTGATTAACTATAGTTAATACTTATGCAACTTTTTAAGGAAAAATAAATGCTAAATATGATGTGAACATTCAGGTTCAAGTGTATTGTGCCATTATTTAAATTTATTTCTCATTAAAAGAGAATTAGCTGATTAATCCCAAAACTGTATATAATATGGCATATAAAAAATCACTGGTTGCAGCACATTAAAAGCTGTCAGAAAAAAAAAACATTTAAAGTGCAAATTCTTATTACCTCATTTCCTTAAAGCAAAAAGAAACGTTTACGTCAATGGATATGTGGGATTTGTCATAATTTTAATAACAGATTTGTTTCTTTTAGGACATAGCAGGAATTTTGTCCTTCAGGATTCTAAGAACGCACAGACCAGCAAGTCAGCCACTGTCTTATTTTACAGTGGAGACCTGCCTTCAACATTCCGTACTAAGCAGCCTGCACAGACTGAGGCCAGTGGTTACATGGACATATCTGGTGCCCTGTCATTCTCTCAGGTGGCAGGGCAGACAACACATGAGCAAGTCCATAAGAAAGCTAACAGTCAGCCTCTTAGCAGTCCTTCCCTGCAGCTGTACAGAGATTTGTCTTATATAAGCATGCAGCCTTCTTCCAGAGGTCTGCAGTGGCCAAGCCTTTACAAAATCAATCCTCATATATATCCTATAATGCCACACTCATCCAAAATCATTTCCCCTGCTGGCTTACTGTTCCCTCCACCTCTGTTCATGGCTGCTCCACAGTTCTACGCTGGAGGGTAAGAATTTGGAGACAATATGAAGGCAACTTTAACGAGCATAATGTCAAAACTTCTGTTAGGAGAAGCAATTAACTTTGGACTAAGCAGTTCGCTAAGTCAGCCCAAGAGATAAATTCACTCAGTGTCTTTGTTATGTACAAACGCTATGTTAACGTGATATATTAATTACAATCTTGCTGTTTTTTCTCAAATCTGCCTTTTGTTTTCAGCTCATTCTATTACCCCTACAATGTGTATGGATACCCGGAATACACTATCCCAGTGGTCAACCCTCTGATCCGGGAATGTGCAGAGAGTAATGAGGCCAGCAACAGTCAGGGTGTCCCCACCACAGGATTCCTTCATTTAGCTCCACTTAATGTTAATGAGTCTGTCATGGGTAGTGATGTAAACTCTTCCTCCCCAGATGACTCTTTGCAGGTGATTAATGTCACTGATGATGACACGGAGGTTGAATTTACAGTGTTATGATTTACCGTGTTTATTGTAATAAAATACAATATATTGACGAAAGAAATGTGTTGAAGGTCAGTTGCCAGAATTACAACTGGGATGTAATTACTCATTATGAAGGACAGTTAAGATAATAAACTGCTTCATGAATATATGATTGTGTGTTAGACTGTACTCAATTTACTGAATTTTTAAAAATGCAATAAAAGCTTTAACATGGGAAGGGAAGGCAAATCTAGATAAAAAAACACATTAACAAAGAAATATGTCACCTAGACACCTACACATAGGAAACTATTTTTAATGAGAAATCAATCAACGAACGTAAAACATAAGGAATCACAGCTGATACTGGATAGAGTTATTGCAGCGAACGCATTGTCGTGTTACGTTCAAAGCCACTAAAACATACAATTGCGAATCGTAGGTGATGGATGTTCATAAATACATTATCTACTGGGAACTCATGCGCCCGTACATCCAAACAACTAGTTCGGCCGTCTGTTAACTCTAAAGTTATGTTATTCCGATTTTTCTGGCATTACAAATTAAAAGGTTTTCTGTCACTAAACGCAACAACAAAAAGATCTCAAGTACGGTTATTTACAGTCAGCATTTAATTGTTACGTTTGTAATCTTACCGTAGAGACAGTAGGATGTCGCTCTTTGATTGACATAGAATTTAGCCAATAGGATTCGTCCATGGGGAAACGTAAAGGGTTCGCCGGAAGGTCAATTGTTATTCTCAGTTTTCTGTAATGGCGGAGCACGGGGAGGGAGACGGTATTGATTTCCACGACGACCAGTAAGGCACTGTCTAATGAGTCACTCAAGCAGTAGACCGATATTTCATTTCTGTTTTGGTATACGGCTGCCATCTAGATAATAATTTCGTTATTGAATTCGCTTCATACGACACCTGTGGTTAGCTAGCATCGTAGCTAGTTGGTAACACGGCCGCTTCCATACGCACGGCTTGTTTGCAAATTGTTCGCTTGCTAGCCACGTAGCTAGTCCAACATCAGCATTGTGCGTAAGAAATGTTGCATGTATCTTTGTTTTACTTGGGTCAGCATGTATTGAGTTACAATAATAAGTGAAAGCATGCGGTTCAGTTACATGTCGAGAGCTGCTTTGGCCTGTGCTGAAGCGAATGAATGGCAGGCCGTCGTTTGGTGCTTTCTTCTGGTTAGTTATGAATCTGCGGCCTCGTTCGGCTCTGATTGCCCGATTCCTGCAGTAACTAGGAGGTGTTCCTTGCCAGCTAGTTTCCTGCCTTACCTACACGCGAAGGCGTTAACTGGCTAGACAGCATCGTTATACTACTTGGGCCACCGTCTAACAAAGTTTGTTTCCAGACATGGAACTGGTGGTTCTGACTCGTTGTTTTAACTTAACTGTGATTTTCTCAGTACGAGTCCTGTGCGTCAGCATGCCCCCCCCCCCGTACATTAAGGGGATCGTAACGAAAGTGTCGTTTCACATAAGGATTTCTGTTTTGAAATGTTCACCTGCGCAAAGTCAGATTTTGTGATGCAGACAGATTACATGTTATGAAAAACGCGGATGCCGAAAACGTAAATGTAAAATGTTAAACATCTCGTTTTCCTTCATCCTTTGTTGCTGTGTTCCTGGTGTGGTGAAGGCTGTTTGCAGTACGCGATCTGCTTCCGAGGACGGCATTGTACAGTCAGCCTGTCCTTCCTTAATCGGCGTTCTCACACAAGCTTCTCCGCTTGCTCAGGATGGCGCAGCCGCATTTCCGTGGTCCAGCTCCGCCGCCCAGCGCAGTTATGCGTGGCCCTCCCCCGTTGCTTAGACCTCCACCTCCACCATTCGGCTTGATGAGGGGACCCCCTCCGCCACCACGTCCTCCTTTTGGGCGACTGCCCTTTGACCCCAGTATGCCGCCAATACCCCCTCCTGGAGGTGTGCCCCCACCACTTGGACCTCCACACTTGCAGGTATGAAATTCTTTGTGTATAATCAGTGGGTAGCATACTGGTTAATGATATTGGTTCGTCACCTGAAGATTGCACATTTTCTCAGACGTGGATCTGAATTGGGTGTCATTGGTCAATTGTTTTCTCCAGAGACCGCCCTTCATGCCTCCGCCAATGGGTAGCTTGCCTCCGCCCCCTGGGATGATGTTTCCCCCGGGGATGCCTCCCGTGCCGGCTCCCGGAACCCCTGCGCCGCCCCCTGCTGAGGAGATCTGGGTGGAGAACAAGACCCCAGAAGGAAAGGTACAGCATTAAGACAGCAGTGTCCTTATCAGGCGCTAGTGATGCAGCCGTGCATCAGCTTTTCTGAGGTCTTGGGTCAGATGGGTCATGTCGACCTCATTTCTGAGTTTGTTAGTGAGAGGTCAAGTAAAGGTGTATGTTAAAATGCCGCCTTTGGCGCTATGCACGTGGGGGTGTGTCTCAAGCGCAGAGTTAACTGGCCCCCTGTGCGCTACGGTGGCCCACATTTACCCCTGCTGGTCACGTGACCCCCTCCAGCCGTATTACTACCATGCCCGGACGCGCGAGTCGGCTTGGAACAAGCCGGAGGGAGTGAAGGTGATCCAGCAATCGGAGCTGAGCGCCCTGATGGTGCCACCGCAGACGGCCACGCCCTCCGGCGCCTCCCCCAGCCTCCCGGCGGCCGGCGCTGCCCCCGCCCCCGTCTCTGTCTCCACCCAGGCTCCCTCGGCCTCCCTCACCACCAGCCCCATCCCCAGCAGCGCCCCCACCCCAGCTGGCGCTCAGCCCATCGCCGGTAGGATCCGTTCCCGTACTGGGACGATGATTCTGTGCCTTTCTCGTTATATATGTCGTACAAATTTACTTTAGCTTTATGCGCTTTCCCGTCTGTCGGCCGTAATCGTCGGCAAATTGTAATGTGGTTTAAATATGTCCGCCCTCTGCTGTTTTAATCTAGCAAGTGACATTAATAGCTGAGGGATGACATGTGACACACGTTAGACCTCTGTGCCTGTGAGTGGAAGAACCACCTTGGCAGAATAGTCACATGTCCGTCGAGACCTTGAGTAAGACCAGTAACCCCTTATAGTGCTCTTGGGGCGCTGGATAAACGGCCGACCCTGCACTCAGACCCCAATCTTCACTCTCAGATGTGTATGTCTGTGTATGTCTTAAAGGACAGCGTGATGGGATATGTGAAAAGAAGTATTCCAGTGTATCTGCACTTGTTTTTGTGCAAATGGAACATTTAATTTCATTTTTACTTAATTGATTTTAGATACTGAAATACTCTGTGGGTTACTCCAAATCCCTGAGAAATAAATGAATGCGGTAGGAATCTCTCTAAAAATAATAGCTGCAGCTGTACATTTGCGTTCGTAATCCTGCTGATGCGTGGAGACCTGTTGCATCATGGGAGTGAGAGTCTGGCCGCACCTGTTCCCCGTGATGTCATTGGGTTTCCATCACTTTTTTTTTTTTCTTTGTTTCACTTCTTCACCCGTCCTACAGCCGCCCCAGAGTTGCCCCCGGTGGTGACGGCCCCATCCTCCGTCGGGGTGAACCCGGTCGCCGTGGTCAGCGTCTCCACGGTGACGGCCAGCGCGCCGCCTGCGCAGACGATGCCGCAGCTGCTGCCGCAGAGCCTGCCGGCTGCGCTGCCGCACAGCGTGGCCCAGCCCGCCCCCTCCATCCCCGCCTTCCCCCCCGTCGTGGTGCCCCCCTTTCGGGTGCCTCTACCCAGCATGCACATCCCTCTCCCCGGTGAGTCTGCCCTCTTGGCCGTCATCGTCACCGGCGTCCCCTCTCCACCTCATCCGTTTTCTCCACTTGTCTTTGTTCCCCATTCACTGTTTAGTCCTTATTACTGGTCATTATTAAGAATTTGCCTCTTATTTCTGTGCCTTCCTAGGTCTATTTATCCAATTCAAAAAGTCACAGTAGGGAATGTGGTATTAGTGGCCTGTAGGGGGCAGCCTTGTCTCTTTTCAGTGGTTCATAGCCGCTGGTTACCCAAGATGAGAAATCGCTCAGTTCTTCATTTAACTTCTGAAACTGATGAGATCAGACTGGTAATTAAAGTGATTTAGATTTGAAAGTTTGATTAATCAAGTCTTTTTATAAGTCGTGCTGTAATCTTTTTTTTTCTGTTCCTTTTGAAATTCAAGGGAAGAGGTAAAATGTTCAGGCAAATCTGTCTGGATTCTTTTTCATGATGGTATGTTTTGTCGGTGTTTTGTATTTACTTGGCCAAACAACCTGCGCGTCTGGGAGGCGGGTTAATGCAACTATTTTATACTTGGCTTTTGATTGTTTTTTTTTTTTTCCCATTTTCTTTTTCCTTCATTCCTTTCCAATCCCTCTCCCGTACCCAATATATGCTTGCTTGTCCATTCCTGCAGGTGTAGCAATGATGCAGATAGTCAGCAGCCCCTTTTTAAAGACAATCGCTCCCAACAAGAACGGTAATTCTCTTAAACGTCTACAGTCAGTGTCCTTCTGTTAGTTGGCATGTTAGTGAATGTTGTGAAAATATGGTCGTTTTATTTTATGTGCAAACACTCAGACTTAATGCTGTAGATTTTGATTTGATTATAGCTTAATTTTTAGTGTGTTGGAACCACGCTTTTTTAACAGATTTTAACCCTAAATCAGTAAGACATTTGAGATTTTATATTATGGTTTAATCATGCTTTATTTTTCAACTACAAGTTTGGCTTCAAACCCTTTTTTGTCATTGTGTTATTTCCTGATTATAGCTTAGTTTAAAATGTGATTCAGTAGCAGTGATTGAGTTTTCAGACTGAATCCAGCCTTAGCTCTTGCCTTATGAATGGTTGGTAGGACCATTGATTCTACCAATGATGTATTTCCACCCTACATGTAACAAAGTAGTTTAGCATAAATTCCCAAGTTGCTGGGAAATTCGCCATTTGTTTCTGTAAAACATTTTTTCTGAGCTTATTTGCAGTCCTATAAACACATCCAGTTTTTTCAAAACAGAACACATAGGTTTGCTGATTTTGTATCTTAGCGGATATCGTTTCCCCCATCAGTAAATGCTCACCCCTGTCTCACACAGCTCTTAGTGCTGTCTTTCATTTCTTCTGTTTTCCCCCCCCCCTGTTTCAGTAATGATATTAATCCTGTTCTTTGTCAGTGTCGTGCACCGTTATGGCATGCTCAGTGTGATGCTAACTTGCTGTCACTCTTTGTCCTTTGTCTTCCAAAAAAAAAAAAAGTAACAATCTAACATAACTGAACCATACGGTTTCTTGAAATTTGTGCCGTTCCCTGAGAGTTTATGTCTCCAGCTCAGAATTAATGACTGACTAAAAATGGAGTTTTGCATTATTTAATAAGAGAAATTGACGCTTAATGATAATGTCTGGGTCTAAGTCCTCGGCTCATTGATGTCTGGTCATAATAGTGTTTATTTTTAATGCCAAACTTTTACAGACAAACCAATTTGAGCTGGTACAGAGTTGAAGACTGTCCGACTTTGACCCGGATCTTACGAAAGCTGGGCTCTTTATCCCCTGTAGGGGGTCTCTGAGCAGGGTGTGGCTTATAGACTGCTGGAAGCCAATGGCATGCATGAGTTTTTTGCCTAATTTTTTTCAGGTATGCTCCCAAGCCTGGCCCCTCCCCTAGTTCCCATGATACACCCACAGCTTGCCATCCCGGCTACGCCAGCCCCCCTCGCTGGTGGGCCGCCCCTCCCGGAGTGGTCCGAGTACAAGACCGCTGACGGGAAGGCCTATTACTACAACAACCGCACCCTGGAGTCCACGTGGGACCGGCCTCACGAGCTGAAGGAGAAAGGTATGCCGCCGTTTGGAGAAGCATGGCTGGCCTCGGGCATTTACGTGCGTCGAGCTCTAGAGGGCGCTAACCAGGGGACCTGAGGGTCGCCCTGTATTCTGGGGTCTGCATCTGTTTGTTGACCCTTCTGCACAGCCGAAGGTGGCTGTGACTGTTGTCTGTGACTAAAAACACCTGAGATTTCCCTTGTAGTTATTTCTTGTGGAGTTATGAGCAGAGGCCGATCCAGATCTTTAGGGATGGATCTTAATATTACGATGGAATCTCTTGTGGAAACAGCCCTTAAAGCTGACACAGCTTCCAGTATAAGGATCTAGATAAAAGCTCTGTACAAGTCAAAAACAGATTTAATGTATTTCATATGAGCAGGAACATAAATCGTTTTAAAATAATTAATTACATGGCTGGAATATCCAGTATTCTTTTGACAGTTTGAACATTTGAGAATGAATAGTCTGGATCTCTTTAGTTTTATCTATATAGTCATTGGAAAAAACAAATGTTTGTAGAGCTAAGTTTCTCCATAGTTAGCAATGGTTGTATGACTGATAATTTATCACCTTTTGCCTGACAACTGCAGGCTACATGCTAACCGATACCAGGGTACGGCTGCCGCGTGTCCCAGTATCTGACGACGCACGTTTGGGGGAAAGTCTACCGTGACTGTATCAGACTGATGCCTGTTGTAGCTGTAGACCTAATGCTTATTCCTCTGCCCCTTGTACAGAAACTCATCTTTGACAATCGGCCTTTGTTTTAATTTGGTCGGTAAAGTTCTGCTGTCACTACTGATTAGCTTCCTGTGCGTAAGTTTTGTTTTCGTGGTTCCGGGTTTTCTTTTTTTTTTTTTCTCTCCTTTTTTTTTTTTCCCTTTCCTCCCCTTTTTTCCCTTTCCCAACCTTTTTTTCGTGGTTCCGGGTTTTCAAAGACGATGGCATTTAGAGCACAGAGGCTGTAAATCGTCATGGGTCTTTGTAGGACTGGCACCTAATGCATCGTTTACATATTTTATGAATAAATGGGATAGTTTTAAAAGTATCTCATGGTCATATTAGAGAACGTAATGCTACACATGCTTATCTTAATCGGAGTACCTTTGTAAGACCCTAAAGCATGAGTACAGGTGTTTCACACGATGCATGGTGTTCTTGAGCCGTATGATTGTGCTTGTGACCTCGCATTTCCCCACTTGAGACGCACTACTGGAAGTCTGACGTTAGGTTGCTCCAGATTCGTCCGTTTGCCTACAGCTGCTTCGGCTGGTAGAGGTCGCTGGCGGATTTCCGGTTTCAGAAATGATCTGGCTGTCCTCTTGCACTTCATTTGCAAATCTTCTGCATGGGCAACTGTGTACTATTTAATATATCAAGGAAGTTGATCTTTTCTTGCCTCACGCTATGAATGTCTCCTTAAAGTCTGTGTTCAAGGAGCAGAGCAGCTGGAGGTGTAGTGGTTAAGGAAGTGGACTTGTGACCAGAAGGTTGCAGGTTCAAGTCCCAGGGAAGGGCACTGCTGTTGTACCCTTTAGCAAGGTACCTAACCTAAATTAAACCGAATTGCTTTAATTACCACCCAGCTGAGTAATTGGGTAACGTGTAAAATTAAAGTTTTTATGAACACTGGTTAAAGGCTTTTACCAGGATAATGATGAAGGCATTGGAAACTCTAAATGGTCCCCATAAGTACTAAATATCTGTTTTAAGTTTAATTTGGAAGATCCCCATAATTTTTTATTTTTTGTCAAGTGAATAAAGCATAATGCTGAGGGACTGGAAACTCACAGATACACTTCTAGAAGCACGTTTGCTGTTATGCAGCACTTCACCTAATATCAGGGTGGAATTTAACGGCTCTCAGGCCATACACTTTTGCCTTGACTAGGCTGTATCTGAACGACTGGTTTTCGGTAAAGATCCTGAACGGTAACGACTGTCCACCTCTGTCCCAGATAAGAACCTGGGGAAGGGCAAGGATAGGCCTTCGCTGGAGGACATGGACCTCATGGGCTTGGATGACAGGGAGCTCAAAGGAGAACCACCTAAAGAGGCCAAAGAAGTAGGTGTTTCCTTCCGTCACTTTCATTGGATCTTTGTAAGATTTTATTTGGATAAAAATTGTGTGTGATTTTTGTAGTCATGCTCCGATCAGGGTTTTTGGGGCTAACTGCTGATCACTGGAATCAAAATTGGCCAATACCAATTGCCTAACGCCACGGGGGTGTAAGGGGGATCTTAGCCCAGTTGTTGCGTTCCACCACCGCTTGTCCTTCCACCATAAAGGATTTCTGCTTCACACACATTGCATACAGCGATTTTTGGTCTATTTTGGGCACCTTGTAGAACTGTCAGGCAGGTGAAGCCATTTTATCGCTGTTATTTTGCCGCGCAGAGAGACGCGCATTTTGTAATCTGATTGGCTTTTATAAAGAGCTCCAGTCAGACGATTTAGAATGAAGATCTACAGATAATGATCGGTGGATTGGAGTGTCCCTAATTGTGGCTTCATCCACAAAATCGGTATTTGAGATCGGTCAAATTAAAGGCCGCCGATCGAGTAATTAAGACTGGAAATCGGCCGATTTAAATCTCCTGCCAATCAATTGGAGCCTCTAGTGTGTGTGTGTGTGTGTGTGTGTGTGTGCGCGCGCGTCTGTGTGTGTGTTTCTGTATGTGTCCCTGTTAATTCTTCTCTCCATTTACTTTCAGGAGCCAAAGGAGGAGGAGATGACCGAGGAGGAGATTGCAGCTCAGAAAGCCAAGCCAGTGGCTACCAACCCCATCCCAGGAACCCCCTGGTAGATTTTCACAGTCAAAGTCGGTCATGTGACTCTACATGCGGTCGTCTACCTGCTGGGATGTTCGGTGTGGCCCGTGTGGTTTAGGTCACCTGAATTTCACATGCTGAATCATACCTGACAGCGTGCTGACGATGATGCACAGCAAAGCTCCCCTTAGGGATGGAGGGGCTGATAAGCCAGGGTATGTCAGCTTGCAGACGCTCAGTGCACATCTGGGTATGTCAGCTTGCAGACGCTCGGTGCACATCTGGGTATGTCAGCTTGCAGACGCTCGGTGCACATCTGGGTATGTCAGCTTGCAGACGCTCGGTGCACATCTGGGTATGTCAGCTTGCAGACGCTCGGTGCACATCTGGGTATGTCAGCTTGCAGACGCTCGGTGCACATCTGGGTATGTCAGCTTGCAGACGCTCGGTGCACATCTGGGTATGTCAGCTTGCAGACGCTCGGTGCACATCTGGGTATGTCAGCTTGCAGACGCTCGGTGCACATCTGGGTATGTCAGCTTGCAGACGCTCGGTGCACATCTGGGTATGTCAGCTTGCAGACGCTCGGTGCACATCTGGGTATGTCAGCTTGCAGACGCTCGGTGCACATCTGGGTATGTCAGCTTGCAGACGCTCGGTGCACATCTGGGTATGTCAGCTTGCAGACGCTCGGTGCACATCTGGGTATGTCAGCTTGCAGACGCTCGGTGCACATCTGGGTATGTCAGCTGCAGGAATCACATGCTTCTAGTCACCATCAAGTTCTAATTCTTATCTGCAGGGCGGGTTATCAGACCCACAGCTAAACAGTCTAATGGGTGAACTGTGAATTATCTTCATTTTGAGTCAAAACCTGGAAACTATAAAAGGCAAAGCAGATTCCAAGGTCCTGAGTTCTGACACCTGTTGAACTGTACTCAGCTGTGCCCCTGACTCTGGGGCAGAGCATTTGTGGATTTCTTTTTAAATGATTCGTGTGTTCGCTTAAACGAATACCAAGTTAGCGGTTCTGCTGTAACACTGCCCCCTGTTGACGCTTTGCACAGGTGCATTGTGTGGACCGGCGATGAACGCGTGTTCTTCTACAACCCGACCACTCGCCTCTCCATGTGGGACCGACCCGAAGAGCTGGTGGGGCGGGCCGACGTCGATCGCACCATCCAGGAGCCGCCCCACAAGAGAGGGTTGGAGGGCCCTCGCAAGATGGGTGAGATGATGATGATGGGTCCTTCCTGGGGCTGCCTGAAAATATGCCTGAAAAAAAAAACCAGCAGCTTAACAGATCGCTGTTACCTCCATCACAGAGATCAGTAAGAATGAGAAGGACATGGTGGCAGAAGATGGCGTAGAAGATGAGCCCGTCAAGGCGAAGAAGAGGAAGTAAGTTCAGCTCATGCACACCCCTGCCTCGTTAGGGTGTCATTAAGTATCGCCAAGGGACGTTCATCTGTGGAGCTTTTTGAAGCCTTCAGAGGCAGCTCTCTAAGCATGGAGGAGTTACACTGACGTTTGGCCCAGACCTCTAAATAAGCCCAGTAATGTGATTCTGTTCTTGTTACCTGTATCCGTCTGACACTCAGAGCTTGCTTTTGCTTCCTCCAATCGGTGCACAGTAGGATGTATTTTAGGAAACGTCAATGAGATCAATATGGCCCTTCAGGGTAGCAGCCTTGTTTTACCTCTTAGACACACACAGCTCAGTCTTTATCTGTATAAATATAATGCTTGGTAATCGATAGAAAATTGACATGTTGCACTATGATTAAAAGGATTATTTTACGAATTACTTTTGTTTAGGAAGGTACAGGGTATGATGTCCCAAGGTTAACTCCTGATTCATCCAGCCTCTATGTGGCGCTCATGCTCGGTCTGCAGAGCTGAGAGCCAAGCCATCCTGCTTGGTGCCTAAGGGCCTGTAGTGCCCCCTGCAGGCAAAAGGTGGCGGTGGAGGTGACTGCAGGCCTCATGCGTACCGTGTGCCGCTTTATACAGGAAGGAGGACCCCAAGGAGGAGTCTGAGAAGGAGATGGCCATGGATGCGGAGATCAAGGCGGCCCGCGACCGGGCAGTGGTGCCGATGGAGACGCGCGTGAAGCAGTTCAGGGACATGCTGCTGGAGAGAGGGGTACTGAGCCTCACTGCCGCCTCACGCTGGCCAGCTGTGGCGTCTCACGCCAAGACAGACCCCTCCGTCACCCACTAGGGCTGTCACTTTTTCAAAAATCAAGTTCGAATGAAATGCGAATGTGATTCCGATTACTGTAACTTTGTCTTGTATGTTAGGGAATTTCTGCTAAAGAAGGTGTTGTGGCGATGTTATGACAGAAGCCGAGTTGTTAAGGCTGACTAGAGATTCCTGTGTTTAATTCCTCTTGCTTCACTTTTATTCCCCTAACAAGCTTTTTTTTTTCCGCTTAAAATAATATAAAAATATCCAGGCCGTTGGTAGTATTTGGGCTGAATTTGCAGGGGATTATGTAAATGTGGCTCTGGGGATGATGACTGTTATCTCTGGCTCCCTGCTGCCAGGGTTCAGGGCTCCTTCACCGCAGTGAGTGATGGTCCTCGCCGGGGGCGTCTCTCCTCGTTTGTCCCTCCTTGTAGGTTTCGGCCTTTTCGACGTGGGAGAAAGAGCTGCACAAGATCGTGTTTGATCCTCGGTACCTGCTGCTTAACACTAAGGAAAGGAAGCAGGTGAAGAGTGAGCTTATTTTCCATCCATCCATCCATCCGCTTAGGGACATGGGGGAACCTGGACAGGGATGGGAGACTCTCTGGATTGGATGCCAGGCTATTTTCAGGACACACACTCGCACACTTCTACACTCTGGGCCGACGCGTCTTTCGAGAAATGGGAGGAAACGGGGGTGGGGGGGTCCATGTTGAGGTCATTGGACTTGAGATGCATGGATGGTTATGAAGCAGTTACTCTAGATATCTGATGGACAAACATCTATGCTTACACATGACTCAAGGGACCTGGGATTTCCCCTTGTTTGTGAGGTATTTCTCTGGTATAGCTCTTTGAATCGCTCTCCGCTGCAGGTCTTTGACCAGTATGTGAAGACGCGGGCGGAGGAGGAGAGAAAGGAGAAGAAGAACAAGCTCATGCAAGCCAAGGAGGAGTTCAGGAAGCTAATGGAGGAGGCCAAGCTGGGCACCAGGTCAGCCTTTGGGTCGGGGAGGTCATGCCGTTAAGTGGCAGTGGGTCTGGCTGTGTCCATGGAAACAAGGCCGCGCATTAGCATTAGTGGCGGTAAGGGTTTTGTTGGCATTGAGATGAGCTACTGGGGCGAACGTTTCTTTTGTTTGTTTCTAGGACGACTTTCAGCGAGTTTGCAGCCAAGCATGCCAAGGACGCTCGGTTCAAGGCCATTGAGAAGATGAAGGATCGGGAGGCGATATTCACGGAGTTCATGATCGCGCTCAGGAAGAAGGAAAAGGAGGACTCCAAGAGCAGGGGGGAGAAGGTGAGGGTGGGGGCTGTCTCCCCGTGCAGGTCATGTGACTTGAGATACTTGTATGGTCGTGAAGCCATTACCCTAGGAATCAAGCATGTGATCTCGCCACGCTGCCGCTTCCACTACTAGTTCCAAGTTCTCCTACGGCGTACAGTACTGACTGGTCAGAGAGCTGGCCGTAAGTCCGGGCAGTCCTTAAACTTGTAGGACTTCACGTGAGGAGTGTCTGTAATTCTTGGTTTATCAAATACTTGGGCTTTTTCTTATAGGCCAGAAAGCATCAGCTCCAGTTCCCTGCCTTTTAACTCTCGCTCCGTCCCGTCCCCCCCGTCCCCCCCCCCGAAGATAAGGCAGGACTTCTTCGAGCTCCTGTCTGACCACCACATCGACGGCCAACAGCGCTGGAGCAAGGTGAAGGACAAGGTGGAGAGCGATCAGCGCTACAAGACCGTGGAGAGCTCCGCCATGAGGGAGGAGCTCTACAAGCAGTTCGTGGAGAAGCTGGCGAAGGTGCTGCCTCTGCCAACAGTCTTCCACATTATACGTCAATTAGTGATGCTCCGGTGTGGATATTTTGCCAGACACTGATATATTTCTGTATAATACTATCAATGCTGATAATGGCTCTGCAAATGGCAGTGATGTTACTTCTTAGTAGGCATCAGCAAAGTACCACGGACCTGGGAGACGAGCGTCTAAGTCAGAGTTCCTCTGTTCTCGTCCTGTAGGGCCAGAATCCAGCACAGTTTACAGACCCTCAAACACATCTTAATCAGCTCACACTATGTCTGGCAGGTGTGTTTGACCAAGGAAATCTGCAAACTGTTAGATCCTTCTCCTCCGGGACCATGATTAGGGAACCTTGTTCTAAGTGGTGAACGAGCCTATAAAATCCTTCGTCACCCACTACAGTACAGATATTTTATGGGTTCCACTGAAATAAAGGTAGCTGATTACGAGAAAGATCTCTGTATGTATGTTGATGCTTCCATGTCCCACTCTCGCCAATGTGGGGAAGCAATAAAAAAGGCGAACAGAATGTTGGGTTATATCTCTAGATGTGTGGAGTTTAAGTCAAGGGAGGTGATGTTACGCTTATATAATTCCTTGGTAAGACCCCACCTAGAATACTGTGTGCAGGTTTGGTCACCATACCTCAAGAAGGACATTGCTGCCTTAGAAAAGGTGCAACGAAGAGCTACGAGAATGATTCCTGGTCTTAGAGGAATGTCTTACGAGGAGAGGTTAGCGGAACTGAATCTGTTCAGCCTTGAGCAAAGGCGACTAAGGGGGGATATGATTCAGGTCTATAAGATTCTAACGGGTCTGGATGCTGTTCAGCCAAATGACTATTTCAATATTAGTCTAAATACTAGAACTCGTGGCCATAAGTGGAAATTAGCGGGAGAACATTTTAAAACAAATTTGAGGAAGCACTTCTTTACACAGCGTGTAGTCAGAGTATGGAATAGTCTTCCTGCTATTGTAGTGGAAGCTAAAACCATGGGTTCCTTTAAATCAGAGCTAAATAAGATTTTAACAACTCTGAGATATTAGCTAAGTTCTCCCCAAACGAGCTTGATGGGCCGAATGGCCTCCTCTCGTTTGTAAATTTCTTATGTTCTTATGTTCTTACAGAAAATGGCCAGTTGTCCAATGCAATCATCTCCATAATTTTAGCAGTTCTGTATGTACCCCTAGTGCCGCTAACTTAGATTATTGACTAAAGCCTAAATGTTGGCAGGCAATGACCCATCAAATTGACATCTTGATTTATTTTTTTTAACGCCCGACAGCGATATCTCAAAGTATCCAGCGATATCTCAGCGATATCCAGCACTGCATGTGATCCTCGGTGTAGATTTATTTTCATCTATGCTGTGCGATGAGGCCATTTTCAGTACTTCCCTTTGTCTGTGTGCCCTTGGGCGATATTTTTAGAGAGGGTGGAGTTGCAGTCTGTGCAGATGTGGCAGTCGCGTTCGTGTCTGCGAGTCTGGTATTTGTGTAAATAAGACTCGCTCTCCTTGCAGAACTTGGACTCTGACAAGGAGAAAGATCTTGAGCGGCAGGCCAGGATCGAAGCCAGCCTGCGAGAAAGGGAACGGGAGGTGCAGAAAGCCCGCTTCGAGCAATCCAAGGAGATCGACCGTGAACGCGAGCAGCACAAGCGAGAGGAGGCCATCCAGAACTTCAAAGCCCTTATGTCCGATATGGTGTGTAGGAAAGAGGCTGTGGGTTTGATATGTTTACGATAGTGACCTTGAAGAGCTTGTTGATTGGTCACAATTGGGCGTTGACATTGGCCTTCACAAGACCGTTTCACAAATCATCTACCCGAGGCAATAGATCATGAGTTGATCGTGTTGCACTCCAAAGCTCTATAGAAGAAGGCAAGTCTATGTTTGGGAGATAATTGACAAACAGCAACATTTCTAAAATAGACGATGGTGTTAAATGTTAAACAGGCACAATTTGGATAAAAGCATCCGTTCAGATGTGGTTTCCCCCACATGACTAATCAACAAGACTAACTTGGCTCTCGCGTTGGGTGGCAGGTGAGGACGTCGGACGCCACGTGGTCCGAAACCCGGCGGAATCTGCGCAAGGACCATCGCTGGGAGTCGGCCTCGCTGCTGGAGCGAGACGAGAAGGAGAAGCTCTTCAACGAGCACGTGGAAGCCCTGAGCAAAAAGAAGAAGGAGCACTTCCGGCAGCTTCTGGACGAGACCACTTTGGTAGGACCTGAGCCCGGAAGCCGGGGGGTGTATACAGGGGCACTTGCCCCAGCCTAAACCTGATTGGTGCCCGGAGTGCCCTTCACCTGTCACTCACCAATTCAAAACATATTATTGGCTAATGAGAAGGTTGACTGGTCTTAAGCCCCACACCTTAAATGTAGAATGTAGGTCATACAGTGAGTAAGTCGCTAGCGTCTGGCACAAGGGACACGTTTGGCGTGCAGTAACACCGGGGTTCATCTTGGCAGATCACGCTGACGACGACATGGAAGGAGGTGAAGAAGGTGATTAAGGAGGACCCTCGCTGCATAAAGTTCTCCAGCAGTGACCGGGTAACCCCCCCTTTTCAGTGCTTTGTCCTACAAAAGGCTTTTGATGTTGTCCCCCACAAGAGGCTCTTTCTTAAACTCAAAGCGACAGGTATTTTAGGAACTGTAGCGACCTGGATTGATAACTGGTTAACAGATAGGAAGCAGCGAGTAGTTATTAGAGGCACAATGTCATAGTGGGCCTGCGTTCATAGTGGGGTACCGCAGGGTTCAATTTTAGGACCACTATTGTTCCTAATTTACATAAATGATATAGACACCAATATATACAGTAAACTGGTGAAATTTGCAGATGACACCAAGGTGGGTGGTATAGCAGATACTGAACTAGCGGCTCAGCAGCTACAGCAGGATCTTGATTTAATTAGTGACTGGGCCGATACCTGGCAGATGAAATTTAACATAGACAAATGTAAGGTACTCCATGTAGGGAGCAGAAATATAAAGTACAGGTATTTTATGGGACCTACTGAAATAAAGGTAGCTGATTATGAGAAAGACCTTGGTGTGTATGTTGATGCTTCCATGTCTCATTCTTGCCAGTGCGGGGAAGCAATAAAAAAGGCCAATAGGATGTTGGGGTATATCTCCAGGTGTGTGGAGTTTAAGTCAAGGGAGGTAATGCTAAGATTATACAATTCCTTGGTGAGACCTCACCTAGAATATTGTGTGCAGGTTTGGTCACCATATCTTAAAAAGGACATTGCGGCCTTAGAAAAGGTGCAGCGTTGGGCCACAAGAATGATTCCTGGTCTTAGAGGAATGTCATACGAGGAAAGGTTAGTTGAGCTAAATCTGTTCAGCCTCAAGCAAAGGAGACAGGGGGGACATGATCCAGGTCTATAAGATTCTAACAGGTTTGGATGCTGTTCAACCGAATAGTTACTTCAGCATTAGTTCAAATACAAGAACTCGTGGCCATAGGTAGAAATTAGGAGAACATTTCAAACTGGATTTAAGGAAACGCTTCTTTACACAGCGTGTAGTCAGAGTATGGAATAGACTTCCTGATAACGTAGTGCAAGCTGAATCCTTGGGTTCTTTTAAATCAGAGCTAGATAAGATTTTAACAACTCTGAGCTATTAGTTAAGTTCTCCCCAAGCGAGCTCGATGGGTCGAATGGCCTCCTCTCGTTTGTATAGTTCTTATGTTCTTATGCCTGAACCTGGCTGTTTTTTGTGCTCTTAGTCTTGTGGTAAATGTGGCTTCCTGTTACTGTTGTGCAGAAGAAACAGAGAGAATTCGAAGACTACATCAAAGACAAATACATCACCGCCAAGGCAGACTTCAGGACACTGCTGAAAGAGACCAAATTCATCACGTATAGGTGCGTGTCTCTGTCTCTTTTCCTCGGTCCTGAATTCAGTAATTGTCCAGTATTGTAACACTTAACTGCTGGTTTAAAGTTAAATGTTTTAAATGCATGTTTTTAGCTAACAAGAATTAGCACGCTGGGGCGGTCTTGAACAGCAAACCATAATTCAGCCATTTTTTAGTGGTCAAGTGAGCGGTTTAATCTGCCTGGGACTAACCAGGTGTGAGTGCAGCTACGAACTCTGCAGTGAAGGAATAGATTTAACATTCTGCTCTATGCCATCCTTTGAAACTTCTTTCCCCACCAATCAGGTGGTTAACTCTGTCATTCTTAACGTCTGTGTCTTATATAACTTTTGGCTGCATGTGTGCGTATTCCACCCCTCTACGTATCGAACAGGTATTCGTAAAATAGTTCATACATGATATATGAATAAGTAGATATCTCACGTCTTTACGAAGTTAACATGTAGTTTGGCGTTAATGCTTTAAGGTCCAGGAAGCTGATCCTGGAGTCCGACCAGCACCTTAAGGACATTGAGAAGGTCTTGCAGAACGATAAGCGTTACCTGGTACTGGACTGTGTTCCTGACGAGCGCAGGAAGCTCATCATGTCCTACATTGAGGACCTGGACCGTCGAGGACCACCGCCTCCGCCCACCGCCTCCGAGCCCACGCGGCGTTCCACCAAATGAGCCCCCCCCCCCCTCCCTTCGTGGCCCCCGCTGACCTATACCCACACAGTGCCAGGTATAACGTCCCGTCATCACATGGAAGCGGCTGTGGGCTGTGGCCTGCAGGGCGGCGACGGTGAGCCGCGAGTCTACGCTTCAGATAAACATGTACAGCCCGTTGCTCTGGCCTCGTCCGTGCCGGAGACGCCGATGGCCTTTTTCGCTCCTCGTCGTCATTGTTACAATATGGTTTAGTTTGAATGTTCATGTTTCTATAGTGGTTTAATTTTTTGACTTGTTGCTATATTTCTGTAAAGAAAATACTGGAATAAAAGCAACTTCCCATTTTTTTTTAAATAGCTTTGGTCTTACTAGTTTTTTTAATGCTAGGAACGATATAGAATTGACTGGCACTTTTTTTTATTATTTTTTTATTTTTTTTTTAAGTTTTGCCCTGAGCCCAAACAGAATTTTCAATATGTTCACTTCCCATGTGCTGCCTTTATGAGGAAATTGAGCTGCACTTGTTGAAATGAAGGAAATGCACTGATATTCTTCACACACAAGCTAGTAAAACATTTTCCTTGTACGGCTCCATATTTGCTAAGGAACAGATAAATATCCCGGTGACAAGTAGCAGATGTTAATAAGCACCTGTGTGTAGCTGGTTCCTGACTTATAGATGTTTCTTGTAACTGCAGCCGTGTCGTCGTGCTGAATGCATGGCTTCTGATTTGCCTGTGCCTGCATCAGGCAGATCCTGTCTCTGATTGGATAATCTTAAGTCCGTCCCCCGTCCCCCCCCCCTTCTAACATTAGCCTTACTTTCTCAAGGGAGGTATAGAGGAACATGCAGTCATTAGGTTCCCTTGATCATATCTGGTCCTGAAGAGCAAATTGTTCGAATTCTTTTTCCTGGCCGAAGGCTGCTTTTGTCCCAGATTTGGTCTTGCCTTTTATGTTTTTTGTGCCCGTATGTTGACACGCCCTGGGACCGGCGATAGAAACAGCCGGGGATTGAGACCGAGTGAGTAAAACATGGGTGGTTATGGATATTCACTCAGTCAAGGTGGCAGTGGATGACCATTACATTCATATAGCATTTTGCAGAACCAATAGGGAGCCACTTCAACCCCCACCACTGTGTAGCCCCCACCACTGTAGCCCCCGCCTGGATGATGTGACGGCAGCCTTTCTGCACCAGTACGCTCACCACACAGTAGTTAAGGCAGTGAAGGGGAAAGAGAGAATTGACCAGTTAGATACAGGGGATGATTAGGAGGCCAGATTTGATGCAGCAACAGTGGGCAATTTTAGCCAGGACATCAGGGTACCACCTCTACTCTTTCGAAATATGCCCTTGGGATGACCTCACAGTCAGGAACTCGATTTTACGTGTCATCTGAAGGACGACACCATTTTTATAGCACAGTGTCCCCATCACTGCACTGGGACACTGGGACCCACACAGACCACAGGATGGGCTAATCCACTGCCCACACCAACACCTCCTCCAGCAGCAAACCAGCTTTCCCAATTTGGTGTCCAATCCAAGTACTGGCCAGGCCCAAACCTGCTTCGCTTCAGATGTTTTCCTGGTCTGAATCCCAGGTGCTATGGCCGCCGGCCGCCAAATGAGATAAATGACAAGCGAGACAAAGACCTTTGGCTGTAGCTTCGTTCTGTCCAGCTGGTGTGTTAAATGTCAGGCCCTTTTCGAATGGAAGCAGAACGGAGGAGACATTTGGCTGCAGGTTCCTGACCGGGCAGGAGTACGTTCACATTCACGCCACCTGAATGAAAGCTAGTGAAAATGCTGCCTTTGTTTTCATTTTATTGTTATCGTGACACTTAGAAAATTCAAACCAACTCAAATGCTACATGTCAACGCAAACCCTTTCTTCTGACGTGACACCACCTGTTGACACCAACGGAGAGCAGGTGGGATAAAACGAATAAATAAAATTAACTGGAGTCACTGCGGGGTGGCAGGGCGGGGCGCCAGAACATGACATCAACTTTAGCTTGCAGCTAGCTTGGCGAGCGTCAGTCTGGGATCATCGTAACTAGTCTTGTCAGTAAGTAAACTAGTTCTTTCTCCCCTCCTCTCCACTAAATTTGAAATGCTGTCTCTTGAGAGTAAAAAATAATTCCCCCCCTGCACTGCTGTGCGTGTCCAGGAGGCCAACAGCAATGGCTCTGGGGAACCAATCAGGATGGAGGGGGAGGAGCCTTGGGGGAGGAGCCTTGGGAGAAGCGCCAGTCTCAAGCGTGGTCTCGGGGTGCGAGGGCACAGTGCTAGTTGACCTTGTCTTGGAATATGTAGAGGTTGTTGGTGGCCGCTACGGCAATGATGTTCTCGGATGGGTGCCAGGCAGTGTGCAGGATCTTCTTGCTGAAGTCAAGGCTGTCCACGCTGATCTCGTCCTTGCGCCGCTTGCCCCCCACGCAGACCTTCCGTGGCTTCAGGATGGCCCGTGGCTTGCTGTTCTCCCGGGACGCTTCCAAAGTCACGTCCCGCTTGGTGTTGCGGTCGAACATGCGGAAGAAGTTGTTGTAGGAGCCCGTCATGATGACACTGGAAAAGGCAATAAATGGTGTCCAGTAACGAGATTTAGCAAACCCGATTTAACAAATTTGACTGATCCGCTAGGGTGAATTCCATTAGCTGACGACAGGGATGAGATTAAATCTTAAAAAAAACTAACAGGTGTTTCCTTTGTAGTATTTACTCGCTCACCTGTCGGATCCATTCCACACGCATTCAAACTTGTCAAAGATGCAGTCGTTTTCATACAGTGAACATAACTTGCCCCGGAGGTAGTCGTGTACCTGCAGAAAGAGAGAGAGTCAACGTGTGCTTTTTAAAGGATAGTCACTCAATACTGTTTAAAAGAATGTAAGTTATAAAATACTGTGTGCAGAGATCATCTTCTGTGGTTATTTCTCCTTGAAGCAATAACATAGCATGTATTTAATGGGTATGTACAATTAAAAAATCAAATATTTTTGCATTTAGCTAACACACTTTTATCCAAAGTGACGGTCAGTCCCTGGAGTGTTTGTGGGTTACGGGCCTTGCTGAAATCACTTTGCAGACCATAGGATTCGAACCAGCCATGTTCTGATCAAAGGCACAGCATCTTAACCTGATGAGTTACACACTACTCTACTTTGTAAGCTGAAAATTGCTGCTCGACTCATAGGAGGCCCTGATGCCGTACCCTAGAATCAGAACCTTCCTCAGATTTTCAGTAAAAATTCTGCTGACGGGCAAAAATCTCTGTTGCTTTGGGTAAACATGGATGTAGGTTTTGAGAACTGGGCAGGGGCTGTGTACAGAGCATTAAAAATTCATAGTTCGGCAAAAAGTATTACACTAATTAGGCCAAGTAGCTGAGCACGGATTTCTGTCAATGCAGGTGCCACTGACTCAAAATAACGGGTCACGACTCCGACAAGATTGAGGGTTAGTGGTGGACCCACGTGTGGCACCAGCAGGCTCAGGTGTGACGTCTCTGTCAGCCCCGTGGCACAAATGAGCCCCCTCACAGTCAGGACGAGCCGGGGGGGGGGGGGTACATTGTTCCCCAGTGGCTGCCCGCCGGCTTTTCTAAATTACAGCCCGTGTCTGACACCGTTACTGGTGACACGTCGGTATCATGGCTGGCGACTCTGACGTTCTGCTGGGAGCAGGCGAGCGATCCGTGACGAGACAGCTGGGGAACTTAGCAGGTGCAAGAGATTGGGGAACCCAAAAAAGAAGCCGTTTCGGGCTTGTGTTCCTTACGCTTGACGCAGGCCCTGCTGTCCGTCAAGACGGGCCGTACCTGATATGTCTCCAGGGGTTTGCATTCCATGTTTACGTCCCACACCCGCACGGTCAGGTAGTCTCGTGTCATCAGATACCTCCCACTATGGCTGAACTTGACGTCGGAGATGGAGGAGATGATCTCGGAGAAGAACGAGCGGTTATTGGGATCCTCTGGTTCCTCGAAGACTAGCAAGGATAGAGGAACAGGGGGGACATCATGCTGGAGACTAACGCACCGTGGGAGCAGTTCAAATCCCCCTTTCTCCCAACCTTCTCTCTCGTGTGTGTGTGTATGTGTGTGTGTGTGTGTGTGTGTGTGCGTGTGCACCTGCTGCACCAAGCTGTCTGACGAACATCTTTGCCAAATATCACCCACCAGCTCTACACTCAAACAGGAAACAGCCCATTTGAAATCATCTCTGCTAGCCGCAGCCAAGTAGATAAACCCGATCTCCACCTGCTTAAGGATCTGGATGTTTTTTTTTTCAGCAGAAACCAATAAGATGTGCCCAGTAAATGCTGAAGAAGGATGAGTGGCCAGCAGGGGTGTTCGTCCCCTATCGCCGCTATATGATCTTCTTCACAGTCTGGCACTGTAGTTTACAGAACTGACTCTACCGAACTGTTCATTTCAATGAATCGAATGTTCGAGTCAAAGAATCAGCTGTGTGTTTTTTTCATATGTTAAACTGTGGAATTTTTAGAATCTAAGACATATACCTGTACAATGTGTGGATCTACAAAAAGTTCAATTCCTTCAGCTTTGAAAACTGGTTCACCCGATTCCTTGAAAAGAACCGGTTCAAAAACACTCTTCATTCATGAATCGCATGTCACTTATGGCACACCTCAGATTCTCAATCCTAGTAGTCAAAAACTAACACCATTGAGGCTTGGGATGTAAAAGTGTAACTATATATAATTTATATAGCAAAAATAATAGTAAATCAAAATGGTATTCTTCCGAGGCTTGTTAAACATCCCATAATATATATTTTTTAAAACCTACACCACAGCAGCTGAGCCCCAGTGTTACTGCAGGTACACTGTAGGCAGGGGGCCATGGCTATTGTCTACTGACCCCCTCACAGCTAATAGCAACAATTCCAAGGACTTTGGGGGGGAACCTTGCCTACAGGTTACACTTTCAGGTTGGCTCTAGAATCTTTTTGGGGGCTGGGATTCTACAAGGGATTTTGAAACAGCCAAAGAGAATCTTTGCCCAAAGGCTCTACAGCATCTAGAGGGATGTTCTCTCTGACCTAAATAGCATGGTCCCGAAACAGAGAACCACCCCCGCAAATTTACGGTACATGTACAGAAGCCGATGTGTTTTAATGAACCAGAAAATGCGATCACGCCCCTGTGTTATCATATGCTAGTAAATCTCAGGGAGTATAATGAAGACCCTGAGGATGATTCCCCCCAGGGTGGATCCTGGTGTGTGAGTGCATACATTTCTTACAGTGATTTACATATCAGTGTATTTCATCTTCATAAGGGGTCGTCTCCATTGTATTGCAAACCTACGAAATCAAAATACATCCTTCTATCCTCTTTCAGTGATGCTACAATACAGAGATGAACCCCAATTGACTTGCGTTTGATGGTCCCAGTAGCGAATGCGAATGCAAGTCCACGGAAGTAGGCTGTACTCACATTTTGAGTGATTGTCACACAGGGCGGCCGCCCGCATGTCACACAGCCGGATGGAGCCCTTGCTGCTGCTGTAGACGAAGGTGTTGCACTGATTTGGGTGAAACTCCGCTGCTGTGATAACCTCCGTCAGCTCCTCCATGTTGGCCGGCTTGATGTCCACGATGTCTGGGAGAAGTTCAGGCTCAGGGACAAATACGAGCAGCTCGGAACATGTGCTGATGGGGAACAAGACATTGTCGGAACACAGCGCCCCCTACAGGGAAGGATGAGAAGTGAATGATGAGGCACCATGAGCCCATGATGCCGTATGCCGGGTGAATGTAAGTAGATCAATCCATGCAAGAAGATGGCTCTATAAATGGAAAGAATATGGCGCCCCCTAGAGAGAGGGATGGGAAGTGAATCACAGAGCCTGTGAGTCCATGGTGCCTTATCCTCGGTGATAGAGATGGCTATTCATAAAAAGATCACATGAAAAGAATTTGGCGCCCCCTACAGGGAGGGATGAGAAGTGAATCATATGGCCTAGTCCATGGAGCCTTATGCTGGATGAGAGGGATGGCTATTCATAATGAGATGACATGAAAAGAATATGGCGCCCCCTACAGGGCAGGATCAGAAATGAATCGTGCCGCTAGTGGTGCCTGTCACCGAGTAATTGGAGATGGCTAAACGATGACCGCCGAACATGCTGACGGCAAGGCTCAGCGATTAAAAAGCTGCTCTGCACATCTCCAAATGTGAAAAATCAATAGCAATCTGCTATGATATGAGCTTAGCTGAAAGCCTTTCCCATTAATTTACACTTATCACCGAGCCACGTAATAGCAGTGAAACAATAGTCTCTTCATATTTCACAGTGCAATTGTGTGAAAGATGTACAAGCTATTTATTATTCGTGAAGTCACAATGAACCAAAAGCCCCAATGGTTAACAAAAAAAAACTGTAAATTATTTAATTTCAAAGGCACATGTGCTTTATTTGACTTTGCTCTGTGAGAAGTTTGACTCGTTTTGTAACATTAAAGCCAGTATCTGACAGCACATTTTCTGACCAAACTAACTGCTCTGTGTAACTGTCAGATTAGATATCGTAATCTTGCTTCTGTTTACAAAAGCGTCGGAGGATCTTAAAGGCTTGTTTATGTTCCTGAGATATAATCGTCGGACTCGGGGAAGGATACTGAAGCTCCTGTTGGTGATCTCCAAGTTCCAGAGGTTTATCCGAAGGTCGTCCGTGGACATGTATGTCTCATAGTCGCTGTTGACGGAGATGGAGTTTACGTGGTAGGTGTGTCCATTGGAGAAGATCCGCCGAGGTGTGGCCTCCACCATGAGATCCATGGGCCGTAGTATCGGAACCTGCAAGGCAGGCCAGATCCATCAGAGTTTTCGATTGGTAAGCTGCCAGCTGGTGATTGGCTGCCTTGAGAGATGCTCGTCCACGATTGGCCGGCCTTTCCTCGCTTTCTCGGTACTGCTAATCACGCATCACGGTAAAAAATCCTGGACGATGCATTGCTGCAAGGGGTAACCACAGGTGGGAGTGGTTATTAAAGCACCCTCCGGCACCCTCTGCTGTGAGCTGTCTGACCTGCCTCACGCTCTCACCTTAATTGCATATTTTGCCTTAAATGCCCCACTGGGTTAGGAGCGCAGACGCTGTCTCTCTTTACGGAGCAGCTGGAGACCGTCGCTGACGTGATTAGAGCTAGAGACAGTGATTAGAGCCATTATGCTTCAACACTTTGCAAGCGAACCTGCAGCATGACGCGGATTCGCGTTCTTTAAGATTTTGACTGAGCGAACTCACCCTGTATTTCTAATTATACCGAATGGATCCTTTTTGCGACAGCTGTTGTTTCTTTTAGGCAAATAAATACGACGTGATTCTCCCAATTTATCGCTCGCCTGCGGGACAAGTGATGGAAATACCATGGATGGAAAGAAGAGGCTCTAATGGCTTTTTTTGCCACATTGCTTGAAGTCAAAGTCCTTTCAGAGGCCGAAAGACTTTCCCAGCTGCCTGGAAGTAATTTATTCTGCAGTTTGTTGATCCAAATTAACATTTTGAGGCCCAATCAACCATCACACAATATGAATTTATGATGGTGTCGACTTAATCAGTAGGTGACGCTGGTTGGAAAAGATATCCGCGCGCAGATATAAAAACATATACTGCAGCGTAAATTCTGTATCGGCACTGAATATCTTCATCTTCGTAGATCTACGCCTTGATGCAGAAGCCGATTTGGCTTAAAACTAATGCCCCCCCCCCCCACCGCCATAATCACACATTCAAGTTCAGTTACTGCCCATCACTCATTAAAGCAGAACAACCTATTTTAATTGAGGGCGCAGTGATTTAAACGGTGTTAATTAAGATTTCAGCGGCGCTATAGTGGCGTTAATTAGCAGGTGGGATTAATATGCAGATTCTGCTGACAGTCCGATTCTCCATTCTGCCCAAGTGAGGCAGATGGAACGTGTGGGGGCTAATAAATGCCTTGGGGGGGGGGGAGGCCGCACTGAGATGTGTGATCAGCATTGCGTCGTGTGAAAAAAGCAATAAGTCCTTTCACCCATTGCGGAGATAACGCAACAGCCGCACGGTATTCAAATGCGTCGTTATCTCCTGTCCGGGTTTCGCCCAATGAAACGCTTTTAAAGAAAAGGGCTGATTTCACACATTTGCTGGCGAATTTAGCTGGCCCGATCCCTCCGACGTCCCCCAGTGTAAGTGCCGCGTTTACCGTGTTCGCTTACGAGGCGACGATTCGTTCCATTAATTAAAAAAGATTAGTTCTGGTGAAGGACGACGAAAAAAGCAAGAGCAAGAAAGCGTGTGCGGACACAGCAAATCGTGACACCACAACAATGCTGGAAACCCCGTTAGACCTAGCTAGCTAATTTCACTTTGTCTTGGACGAGAATTGGGGCTATTCTAGGATTTTTATAAGGTGGGGCCATATAGTACCAACGGATGGGCCAACTTTATCGTTAGCCAATAATTATTTTAAAATCAGTGAGTGACAGGGGTGGGGGCCAATCAGCTTTCAGCTGGGGCCAGGACCCCCGTGACCCACACCCCTGGACAGTGGGTACAAGGGGTGATTCACCTGGCACAGCATCAGGGAGGGAATACTTCTCACAGCCCCCTTATTACATGGTCTGGGCGTTGGGGGGTGATTTATGGTCCTGTAGCTGCAGTACAGTCATATTTCCATGGGATTTAACACAAATCTGGCCGGTCGAGGGAACGCAGTCTGTCCCGCTATCCATAGGGGGAGCAGGCAGAGAGCACAGGCAGGCCCACTACTGCCTCACACAGTGCATTCCAGCCAACACAGCTGATGGTCCCATCAACACAGCCCCCCCCCCCCAGCACATACAGGTGGTGCCGTAACCCCGCTGGGGCTCTGACAGCTTGTTTGCATGATGGGATGTTTCAGAACCCCCCCCCATGCTAAACTGCAGCAGCTGTGTTACTGCCGCGGCGCTGCTGTCGCCGTCAGGACATTTTAGGGGGTTTGACGGAAACCTTTTCAATGTTTAATGCGCAACAGAAATCTGCTGTTCCTTAGACCAGTCCTTCCCAGTCTGGTCCTCGGGATCTGCAGTCCGCTGGGAGGAAGTAAAACGTGGACCGTCTGTGGGTTCCCGAGGACCGGACTGGGAAAGACATGGGCTTTTGGTTTCATATACAAAAATCCGATACAATACTATATATACAATTCCTATAAACGAGGACAATTTAAGGCTGTTTATCTGGCCTGGAAAAACACACAATTTAACATTAGGGAATATACAGTAACAGCAGTACAATAAAAAGTAAACAAGAATTTTCTCCAGAAAGTTTCTGATATCTTGCTGGAAATAGTTCCCAAATCTCACCACTGCATTCCTCCTCAGCCAATCCGTGTATTTGATTATTAAATAATTGAGCTGGTGGAGAAATTTGCCTTAATTACTTAAATAACTCGGCGAGGTATTGGTTAGTCAAAGGTAAGGCAGTATTCATGTAAAAAATAAAATGGGTGTATCAGGTAGTTGCTGCAAATGCTAGAGTTTAGACTTTAGGAAGAGTTTTGAAATGGCTAAACTGACACAATTTGAGAGACACAATTTAATGACCATGTAAACCTCAGTTTCTCTGACTGCCTAAGACTTTGGTGCAGTACTATATATTTCAGCTCACATTCAGGCACAGTTACAGACAGTCCCTTCATTTTAAAGATTCCCGAAAATCAGCGAAAATGAAGTTTATGACTGGGGGGGGGGGGGGGGCACTCAAATGTGGCTATAAATGTAAGCAGTGATTTACTAACACAATGCAGTGCCCATCAATTTCCCAGAGTGCCTCTGAAAGACGACCTAAGCAAAAGTCGAGACTGCAGTGATGTGGAAACTGCTTGTAGAGCAGCTCTGCCAGGTGACCTGGATGTTCTCTACGTCCCACACTGCCGCATACGTCCACGTGCAAGTCCGTCCCCTGACCCCGGCGGGTGACAGATAACTCGGCCGCGTCAGCGACGATGAATGCCGAGCAGGGGAAGGATTAAGGGAAAGGCAGATGATTTCTGCCAAGTATGTTGAATTTTGGCTGGGCATTGTGTGATTCAGTGTGTTAAATCTTCTGTGCCTGTGATTGGAAGCTCGTTGAGCTGTGTGTGTATGCCTCAACGGAGGACAAGCGCAGTTATGCGAAAGGAGGCATTTTAACGTGCCTGCATTCAAATACGAGCTACAGTAACAAGCCCCGCCCCCTCACCCGCAAGGTCGTGATGGTGGCCGGGTCCCGCATCCTGCCGTCCTCATCCTTCAGGTTGTAGCCCTCCGGTCTCTTGTCCCGTTCGCTGATCTTCCACAGTTTCACCGTCTTATCTGCATGAAGCAGCAGTCACCATTTCCCATGAGCACCACACCTGGTTTGTTTTTTCAATTAGTTCTTATTTTACAGATGCATTTCTATTTAGTTTTTTAACAGATTTTCGTTGCTTTAATCGACTTACGATATTTCGATGTGCGATGCACATTCAGTAGTCAACTTTGAATTATGATCCGTTCCCAGGCTATCGATGTACCGTACGATACTTTATACTGATGCCGGGCGACGGCAGCGTGCATGCAGCCACGCTTTCGGGCGCTGTAGCGATCGCGAGCGTAAACATCTCCCCGACCCCGAGGACCGGATTGAGAAACACTGCCTCAGTTTACATGCACCCACATTATCTCACAAAAATGTGGACTGTTTGGCAGGGAGCTGGGGGGAGCAACAGCAAAACATTTTCCAGGTATTATTAGTAGTAATAAAAGATACTTCAATTATTACTTTAGCTAAATAGTATTAAAAACAGAAATGGAAAATATTTGACGTTTGTTTTTATTTTTTTTTAGTCAGTTACGGAAATCGCATTTATAGTTTTCGTTTAGTTGTTTTTTTATTTCATTATGGTATATTATTTGTTTACTAATAATTTTTTTTAATACTTTAAGTTTATTGTTAAGGATACTAACCGATGGCTTAGGAGCGTGTTTGATATTGGGGAGGACACAACTTATTGTCTATTTGTTGGGGGGATGAATGAAGCTGAATTAAATATTCGGATTTCATGTCCCCCCCTATTCCGCCCGGTTCCTACGCCCCTGATACCAGCCGCCAAACAGTGAATCGGCCCAAAGGCGAGGAGCAGAGCCGGTCGCACCGTTGGTGGAGAGCAGGAAGTAGGCCGCGTTCTGCTGTGGCAGCCATCGGATCTTGTTGATCTTCTCCTCAATCTCCAGGCTCTTCAGGTAGTCGAACTCCGGCTCGTGGCTCTGGAAGGTGCTGTAGACGTTGTACTCGCCTCTCCGGTGCGGCTGGCTCTTACTCTGCAGACAGAGGGAGGAGAGATCAGAAGGCAGCCGGTCCAGCGAGGCTGGTGAAGCAGGGTGCTGATGAGTGGGATGCCCAAGATGATCCTCGGCGACCCCCAGCCAGTCCATGTCTTTGCTCCCTCCCAGCTCCCGGTAGGGTACAAAACGTGGACCGGCTGGGGGTCCCCACGGACCGGGTTGGGGAACAGGAGCCATACTGAGGCTGAGCTCAAAGGCAGAGCTGGCTTTGTGTAGCCTGAAGCAAGGGGGCAAATGTACTGGGTGACATAATGAGCTGGGATCAAACCAGTGGGGGCATCAGCTTAGAGGAGAAGGACAAAATAAGCATCAAAGGAGGAGGTGGCTCCTCTCTTGGCTGGGGGAGGGGAGAGACGGGGGGGCTTGCTCGGATGGATGTGGATTAACAGACATCACACTTGGGCATCAAAGCATTGGGGGGGGTGGGTTTGGGGGGGGGGGGTGGTTAAGCCCCGACACAGAGGCTGTGCCTCAATCAAACTACATATTCAGGGGGTGTCATGTTCTTTCATACCGTTTCCTAAATGGAACTTCAAAGAGCTTCCAAGGCTGCCTGAAGGCGGAGCCTGAACCCAAATCTAACCCCCCCCCCCCCCCCAGAACATAACGTCCTGTTCCTGCACCCAGCTCACGCCGGCATGACCTGAAACGGGACGCTGGAGGAGCGAGCGGCGAGCTCTTACTTCTTGCTCTCGCTGGAACACCACGACCCGCCCGCCTTTGTCCCCCGTAGCCAGGAGCTCCCCAGTCGAGTTGAACTCAACAGTGGAGATGATGTCAGCTGTAAATTTGAGGAGGGGGGGGGGCACAGACAGATCGTTCAGTTTCTTTTGGGAAAGGCACAGAAGCTGAGTCACTCAAGCATTTACGTTTTATTTATTTATCAGACGGTTCCATCCGAGGCGACGTACATTCGTCTTGATGACAGAGAGCAGACCCTCCGAATAGCATCTGGGGGTTGAAGGACTCACTCAATGGCCCAAAGGACCATTTTTCTGAACCTGGGATCTGAACCGACAACCTTCCTACTTCAGGACGGGTCAGGGCACTGAGCCACACACCAACCCTCGTAAGAAAGTGCAGTGTAGGCTACTGTCCAGACCTTGGAGGATCCTACCGCTACACACACAAAGGCATCGGGCGAATAGCCTGGAGACCCACATCGGCTCCTGATTGCCGGTCGGAGGGTAGCAACTGAGTGAGACACGGCAACAAAGGGCCGAGTGAGGATAATGAAAGGTCGTAAGAATTACTGTTTCAGGGCGCTTCACGCGGCATCGGGATAGTCGGGGGGAAAAAAAGAGAACGGACAGCAGCCATTGAAGTGGCTTTTACAGGATTCCCTACACGGGTGTCAAGGGCTATCTGTCAAAGAGACGATGGCGGCCGCCGCGTGACGATCCGCGATCCGCCGCTCGCCACGTTTACCCATCATCCACTCGACAACAAAGCAACCTTCAGAAGCTTCCTGTCATCGTTTCATTGGTATGCAAATCCCTGCACCCACTTCTACTCCCCCCCCGGCCCTGATTCCAGCTACGCTCCTTATACAAGGCATGGCTAACTGTAATGGGCAGGATCAAACAGTTACAAAAAAAAAAAGCAACATATCGTTTCACCGGTCAGATGCTGGAGTTTTATATCACAGCGTTCGATACGTTCGAACAGCTGAGAGATCAATTGGGCTTGCAGATTCAGAGGTATAGAAATAATTTCATATTTCACATACCATGTATACAGGTATGTAGACAGGTAGTAAAATTTTGGGTTAGGACCCCCCCCCCCCCCACCGAATGGCATAACTTATGAGGGGGGACCTAATCGTTAGGGTTGCCAGAGGCCCCATCAAATTTGTCTCTGGCTACAGGCCTGCATGAATATACATAGCTGGATAAACGAACAGACATAAAATCGCAGGTGGAGGTTATGGTATCGCTGTTAAACTGGCACAGAGCGGACGACCTGATCCAGAATCAGCCGTGTCCCGGTCCACTCTGACGCACCGGCTCGCTGGAGCCCATTTGGCTTCCCCTCCCTGATGTTTTGCTGCAAACCAGCAGGGTGTCGAGCTACTAGCCTAGATCTGCGGAATCAGGGGAAGTCACATGATCGCGGTCACCAATGGCAGCGGTGGGTGAGTTCATCAGTGAGCCTGTTACCCCCCCGCCACCTACCGACGAGGCCAAAACTGGGGCAAACTCGGATTTAATTTATGCAACAGATACGTGGAAAAAAAGAGAGAATAATGCAGCATTCCGAAGGCTGAGAGTGACTCACTCCCTGACAGATCTCTGGCATAAACAAGCAGATTTGCCTTCAGGCAAATGCCTCCAGTCTCCTAAAGACTAATCGCTCTACGTCGGGTAAAACGTAGCAGAAATCAACTTTCTCCATAAGACCAATCGACTTGGCTGATGCGTGCACGTTAAATGGAAAACAAGTGTCCCGCGTTGGTTCGGAGATCAGCACGTAAATGTACAAGATTCGTATATTAAAATGGACAGTGCCCATTATTCCAAAGGAAGTGATATCGCAAAAGGAGGAATCCCATCTGCGCCTCGGTGGTGCGTTTATAGGAAGCCCATGAAAGACACAAGCCACAAATGCGGGTCGAGAACCTCTCTACATAACGGCATCGCAATGAAGCGGTACCATAGAAACTGAGAGCATCCTTCTGTCACCCAACTCTCTGAATTCAGACCGTGAGCATCGGGCGCGCAGAGAGCCCTCTGCAGGAATGCCTACCTTTCACGCATTTCTCTTTGTCCTCGTCAAAGAGATGCATCTGTTTCGCTGTTCCCTTAGCGATTCCCGCTGGCTAATCTTCGGAGAAATGGGCAGAGATGCATCGCCCCGGCGACCAGCCTCGACGTCCGTAGGCGGGTTATCGTCGAGAGCCTGCCCCCCCCCCCCCCCCCGCCCCCGGATCGGACACCTCCCTGCGAACGGATGCGGCTGAGCGAGCGACGGGATCCGAGAGCGCGCTCGAATGCGGAGAGGGTCTCCCCTTCAAAACGATTGGAATTAAAGCCTGCCCCCCCACCAGCAAACACGCAATAACGACTCCACAGATAACATTCCCATCTCACGTCTGGGGAGGTACGTCCAAAGGAGGCGATGCGGTGAGAGAGGCAGGGTGAGAGAGGAGGAGGACAGGGGAGATGTTAGTATTGTTATTGTTATTTTTACCCATATGCACCTCCATAGGCTTAAAGCTGCTGAAAGAATTTTAAAAATCGGTTTCCATGACGACCCCCTCCTCGGCCAAGAGGAGCGACATTTGACGGAGAATGTTGTTCGTACCCTTTCTGAAGACATGATATCACATTGTGTTTTTTTTTTTCCCCGCTCGGTGCAAAATTTAGTACTGGAAATTTAGAGATTACACTAAAACTCCACAAAAAAAATACACTGACTGGTGTTGATTCCTCGGAGTTGTATTACGTTAAATAAGATGGCTTCTACCTGAAATCGTATTTGTTCTCAGAATCCCAATGCCAGGGGTAACCCCGTGACACTTTGCCCCTACACACAAACTGTGTCTCAGCTTGGGATCTTAGGTCATTACCTGCGGCTGATGTCACAAACACAGCTTTGCAAAACAAGCACACGGAGAAACACAAAGCCCGCTTGTTTGTTTCTGCGATGTCGACCACGGTTTGCCACAGTGCAACGCTGACAATGGTACCGCTTAGCAAACTCTCCCCCCGCCGTCGTGAAAGGCAGCTTTTATGTCCCGTTCAGCCTGTCGTAGGGTGTTTATCCTCGACTCCTACACAATGGCGTCAGCTTTAACGGAGAGCCCAGATGCGGGCCTCATCGGAGTCGCGCACGGCACCACCGCGTCGCATTCGAAATCGCAGATCTGCATCACAATCAGGAGGGTGCACGCTATCCAGAGCGATGCGGGTCGCGTTTCCTGTAAAATATGCCAATTGCATCCATATTCTACCAAAGAGTTTGCATATCGGGCTTTTGACGAGTCGTCTGATAGGGGGGGGGGGGCACACTGCAGTATCACAGCCACATTACCATGGCACAGGTCTCCGGCCCACACGGCCAGGTCACCCAGACAACAGACACGGTCGCTGCCGGCAGTTCAGGCCAGGCATCGCGTTACACACCTCAGGGGATTAGCCACAGAGAACGCAGACTCAGCATCACGTTAATGCGTGGCTCCAACTCCCCACTGAATCTGAATTTAAACCTCTTTTTGTTTTGCGTTAAAAACAACAATAACAATTAGATCCAAAGTGAGCGTGTATGCAAATTTTGTTTTTGTAACACTTCGCGTTTATTATTAGAAGAATCTGGATGAAAAAACCATTGGGGGGATATTACGGTAATGCCGCGGTATTTTGGGTATACTGGGGCATTTTGAAAACTTGGAATTGTTTGTGTAGGGGACACCTCCCTCACTTACTGCCAAGATCTTAAAATACTGAACCAGCGTTGCTTTTGAAAATACCGTCAAAATACAGTATACTGCGGTACAATGCGTGGATGGTATGAACAAATAAGATATAAGGCTCCAACGCCTAATAACCGTATACAAGAATAAACAACCAAAAAAACTGGAATAAACACTGAACAGAATTGTTTTAAGGGTACATAGTGGCATGCTAAGTGACCGTATGAAGAACAGCACACGAGCTTGCGAGATTCTGTCAGAGAGCAGGTAGACACACCCACTTACCGCCTTTAAAATATTTCTTTCTTCGTATCACCGTTCCACATCCTGCGCATATTGCGTTCAATCGATCCTGCTTTCATAAATGAAGTCTTCAACCTCTGCTCTGACCTTTGTGCTAATCGGGTGCATATTGAGATTCGTCTGTACAGCTCATCAAGGTGACTGCGGTCACACCCAACAGTTCTGACGTTGAGTGCAGGCAATCTCTCGTCATCGCAAGCTGGGCTATGTGTACCGAGGATTATGAGCCTGGTGGGTTTGGATCTGATACCAGAAGTGGAAGAAATTGCTTCGCTATCAGAGGATGCATCAATAATTTCCTGCTGACGACGGACACCCTTAAAGGCAGAGGTGGCCCATCCGTGCATTAAGCAGAGTGCATGGCGGATGGACTGTACCACTACTGCAGCGGGGATGACAAAGCTGATGACCAGGACTGGAACTTCTGTCCGGTCCGGTAGTACTGCGGTTCCTGTAGACGTACGTATTTGTATGACCTTACATTTCTGCAGATAAGGTTTGAATCTAAAGGCAACAAGGGTCTTTAAATCTCCCCGTCAGCCACACATGAATTACAGGGGTCAAAGGTCAGGGTTTGATATCAAAGTGTAGTAACCCTGACCTGATGGTAATCTTGTTCAATCTTGTGGAGTTCAGGATCCACACATCTTGTCACTACCCTCCTCTCCAGTACCCCTCACCCTCATATTAAACATGTATGAGAGAGAACAAGCCATCGCTGTGAGACAATCACACTGCCTGCTGCCGATCGTGCGGGAGATTGGATACCTGCAAGCACAGTAAATATAATATAAGCAATAGGGGAAAAATAATAGAATACAGGGAGTGACGATACCCGATTCAAGGCGAGGGACAAATCAATTTCCAGTAAAATTACACTGACAATATACATGTCATGCAGTGTGATATGAGGCCAGAATATTCAGGCAATAGGACGTCACTATAAAAGACCCCCCCCTTCCCCCCTGCCGTCTAGGTCGCGTTGCCATGGCGAGGCTAATCTGAAGAGTGGCTAGAATAAAAGCACTGTGCACGTCTCGCGTGCGAATTTATTCACTATAATTTGGGTGATTTTCACTCCTGTGTGGTAACAGTGAGGGGGGAAAAAAATCAAAGATATTGGTTCCAAAAAAATGTTGTTTGGGAACACTTTCTATGAATGCCATGCGTATAACAATCTATAAAGACATTTATAACACATTATAATGCATTCATAAAGCATTATAAACATAGCTATAAATATTTATAAAAAGACATAACACATTATAGCCATGGTCACTATGCATTATGAATCTCTCATCTATAGATATCGCTACAGCACTACAGATATCTTCATATTGCAGTACAATGCATCCTTAATTCTTGTACCGAACATTATAATGCATTATGAAAGTACCTATAGTGCATTATATATGACTTAAGTGTTACCAATTTTTTTTCCAGCTATCATCAAAAATTGCTATGATGAAAAGTGTGTTTCTTACAGGAATCTCCCCGAAATGTGCATTTTCAGCGCACACACACACACACACACACACACACAGAAGGAATGTTTTTGGCTCCAAAACCTATCAGCAGATTTAATGCAGCTTTAACACGCTGCAGCAGGAAATGCGATGGCGAGACAGCCTGTGACCTCACTGCTAAAATCCAGCGTCGTCCCGAGCAGGACGAAGGGCCCGTTAGCCAGCAAATAGCAATCGGGACGCACAGGTGGGCTGGCCGGCACAAGAGCCCCACTGACAGTCTGGAGGGGGGGTGGGGAGGTGAGCTAAGAGCAGCCGGTTTGAGAAAGTGGGTCAATTAGCTGCCAGACACCACAAGAGTGGTTAAAATAGGACAGCCGGGTCAGTGATTCTGCCGGCCAATAGGCAGGTAGCGTGGGCGGGACAGGAGGAGGGAAGTGGCAGCGGAACTGCAAATTAAGTCACGGAAGCGTCATGGGGAACTGGGTTCGAGGCCCTTGCTGAATTCCACGCACCAGGGGGGCAGAATCCCGGATGATGAAATCCAGGCCCGTCTACCTTCCAGGGCTGCTCTGTCATCCTAAGGCACAGAGCCGCTTTGCTGTGCACCTTATGCAGCAGAACTCGACCCGAGACGGGGACCACGCGCGTGACGTTGCAGGGCTTTGCGGTGCAGCAGGTAAGAGCGCGCGCAGCTCCCCATAACAGACCTGCAGCCGTCAGCGCGAACGTTTTGTTGCAACAGCCTCACACCTACTTGCAAAGCGATTTAAAAAGGTGTCTTGCATCAGACGTGGGTGAAAAGCAGGGGAAAAAACCTTTTGCGGAGCAGCTGGTGGTATAATTACGCCCCGCGTTTGCACTTTGCCTGCTCTCGGACCGGGAGGCCGACACCCAAGTGATGCAATCGGCTTAAACGGCAGCGCAAATCCCGCCTTTGTCACACGCGCCGGCGGCGGTTCTGTAAAGATCGCGGCCGCTTCAAAGCCGCCCGCTACCGCACGCTTCGGGTTAAACGCGGATTAGCGCGGCAGCTTCGGCGACAGGCTGAAGATCCGCGCACCGACATTAATCAGTGTCGGCTAAAATTTATTTTAAATAATTCAGCATTAGTGTTCGTAAAAAAAAGGCTAAAATTCACCTGAATTCCACCAGATAACACACCGAACGCCACATCTAGAAAGAAAAGATGGCAGTTTCAAGATGGTCTTACAGTGGACTTCCACTGGAGTGACAATAAATTTTTAAATAATGAGTTACTTCAAGGTTACTTATTTTATAACCTAATCTCAAAAACATTAGGTCCTACGTCCTTGACCTCATTGGACCAGCCGCCTCTGACCCGTATTGCTGAAAAAGGCGTTTCGGGCTCATTTTGAGCCACATTATCGCCTTCAGCAAAAAAAAAAAATCCGTATCCACATAAAAGGGAATTTTTGTTGAGTTAGCAGCAAAACCTCTATTAGCACAATCGATTCAATGTCGTGCATTATTTTTTCAAATATCGGTCATCTGATGACTGCTTGTGCACTGTGCACATGCATAATAAATACCCTGTTTTATTACAGCAATTTTAGAGAGAGGCATGAGGGTAAATAATGTATATTATTAATAACTAATCACATCTATTAAGCTCCAGAAGAAATGGAATATAACCTAGCACATGCGACGGCAGGTTCAGAAAAACCATCAACTTAATCAACATTTTATGACCCAGATGACAGACCCTCTTGAGCTTTGCGGCGCTCCGGATTCTGAGATTATTTTCCTAAAAATGATAAATGTGACCAGAGGGCATATGACCCCCCCACGACCCCCCCATTTTCCAAAGCGGCTGTGAAACTGGGAGCTGGGGGTATTAGTGCCGGTGGGGGGGGGGCTGCTTCCCCTCTCTGCTTGGCAGTGAGGATTAACCACACGCTTGCCAGACTGAACTAACCACGTTGGTCACGCAGGGGGGTTTGGCGGCTATAAGGCCCCTACTGCCACCTGGCCCGGTGCCCCCTTCCTGCCCGAATGAGCTGCTCTCCGACGGATCCAGAGACAAAGGCCGCCATTACCTGCTGACCCCATCCGTAGGTTTGGGTCCGTCCCAGGAAAGCCTAAAATTCACCTGAGCTCTGCAAAATGGACGTTAATTTGAAAATAAAAGGCTGATCTGAAGCGATGCGTCTGCAGTGGGGGGTGTTACAGTACGTGGGACAGAATGACCATCTGAACAGCGGCTCTCTGCTCCAGACCCGGATGGGTTCCCATATTCCGCTCGGCGCGGATTACATCACATTCCCGTCCGAGTCCCTGCTCGGCGACAGCGGTGTACCAGACCGCGATTCCCGGTCCAGCGCGGCCCACGCCTTCCTGGGAATGAGGAGTCAGAAGATAGCAAGCGTGGCCCAGATCACACCCCCACCAGACGGCACTCAGAACACACCACACTAACAGGATCCATTTTAGAATACGTGAGACTATGCATCATTTAGGTTAATCATGCCTGTATGTCCCCTAACCTCTAAACCATCCATCCATCCATCTTCTCTACCCGCTTGTCCAATTCAGGGTCGCGGGGGTCTGGAGTCTATCCCCGAATCCAATCAAGACGGGGAATAACCACGAATGGGATGCTAACCAATCACATGCTAGATATCCTATTTTGCTAAATAAATTTTACTATGCAGTATTTTCTATATAGATGGCATCCATGTAGCAATTTGCTGAAAGTGTGTGTTCGTCATGAGAACTACTGCATTCTAATGCAATAAGATGTCCCTCGAACCAAATTATATTCTATATACATCTGCTTCCAATAGGAATCATAAATCTATGGAGTCCCAAGTTGGGTTTTGATAAACACGCCAGCCTTGAACGGCACACAATTGGATCATTCAGTGACCGGAATCAGAGTGGACAGTTTGAGAGACTGAGAACGAGGAATCCATATGGGCTCAGAGTTACAGGGACACCAGTGACTGATTCCGATGGCTTGTACTGAGCCAGGGGCAAAAAAGGCCTCAGATAAAATTAGCACGAGCGCAGCAAGGATATTAAAGTGAGATATAGGATGACCTACAATGTTATTCTTAAGAGAAATTCCCTTCAAGCGATATCTGAAGGCAACAGAAAATGAAACGGGAAAATTTCCTTCATAAGTTCAGGCCAGGGTTGTGGTGAAGGAATTCAGTACCTGTGCCACTAAAGGACATCAGACAAGCGACTGTGATTTAAGGCTCCCCGTGGAACGTGGTTTAAAATGCCGCCGGGAAACATCAGGAGGCCAGTAAGGAGAGGCAAACCCCGGGGTTCTGGCTGTTTGGCAAGTCGTAGCGGCACGTTTGGGGCCACCGCTGTGATCCGCGTTGTCATTTCCGCCGAATTCCTAGCGAGAGTGGGCAATTTCCATCGGCACGTTATTAGTTTTGGGACCGAGTGAACTACAGCTGGGACTATTAAATTAGCCTCTAAAATCAAATCAATGGAAGCTCACACGCAGAGCCAAAGGAAGAGAACCACGGCGTTAGCAATAATGCCAAGGGGAGGATAACGGTAAGGAACCCACTTCTCAGGGGATCTGCCATTAAATTCACCCCGAGACCATCCGGGAATATGAAACTGCTCTCCAGATGGTGGATGAGAGCCTGGACAGTGAGGGTTATACCCAGCTAAGCTGTTTTTTGTTGTAATAACCAGACTCTCCTCTCGGGTGCTTTAAAACCTTTTGTCTTCATGAATTAATCTCTTGTGAGCCTATCAGGTTAAGAATATCACTCCCAAAGCAGCACAGACCTCAGCGTTTAATTGCAAACCGTAAAACCCATTTGTTTGCAGTAATAATGGCCCTCAAACCAGATAGCGGCGTGTCATGCAGAAATTCGCTAACGTCGATCTTAAATACAATCATAAAAACAACTGGACCGGACAATAGAGCTAGCAAGAGAGCCAGTGGTCGGGGAATGCGGTCTGGATGAGATTTCACAGGTCCGGATGAAGAATGAGAAGATGCACGCGTCCTGAAAAAAAACCTAGTGGATGACGTGATGGAGGGAACGGAGGAAGACTGCTGACTCGGAGTACTTCGCCCAGGCTCATTTTTCCGGGAAAATTAAACTCCACAACAAGGCTGAAGTCTCCGTGAAGGCAGCAGCACCGTATTCGATCGCTTTCAGCGATGCAGGTGGAACACGTGAAGGCTCTAGGTTCTAGAGCTCCTTGGCGTTTTACACTGTGCGTTGCAGGTTCTCAATGCCATTCCCCTTCACTGTGGTTCTATTGGACTGGGAGCTGCCCATGGTTCTGGAACTACCCAACTTTGAAGCTCCTTCACAAGAACTGAATCAGAAGTCACCTTGTTGCTGCTTGTTTTTACATGTTTTTTTATGGACTTTGCTGCTCTATACACCAGATGGTTCCCTCCACAATCAATAAAGTTGATCTTGTCTTATTGACCCCTTGGCAGGTATTTCTCTAAAGAAATTTCTAAAAATATCGCAGTCAGGACTGTGCTGTTACACCTTCCGCAAAGGCCTAATCTCTGTAGCGGGTGTCTGATGACGCTACTGCAAACGGCCGCTATTCCCTAAGGCTCAATGCCACATGATCTAAACGGCCTCTTTCACCTTCGTGCCTCTGGAGCTGAAAGTGTGTGTAGGTGTGCGGACCGAGTACGGGACGAAGCGATGATTTGTGCGGCTGTCTCCGGGCTATTAATACCAGAGCCGGTGCCCGAGTCGCATCAGATACACCGGCCGCTACACCAAGGCCAACTGTCAGGCAGGCTGAACCGCAGGAATACAAGAAATTAGCCACCTAGCACTGTGTGCAGCAGTTTCGGGTTTAGATATTAAACAGGGTCCCTGCTAGCTGGCGATCGGCATGTAGCCTGGGACCGAACAGCAGGTCCGTCTCCGATGGGGGGGTGGGTGGAGCGACGGGGGTGGGCCAGGGACTCGCAGGGAGTGGGGAGTATTCGCAGCAGGCTCCTGTAACGAGCCTCGGCGGTAAGGGGCTTCCGGGAGGAGGTGCCAGGGAAAGATGGCACACCAGCACAAGCAGCACTTAATGAGCCTGCGTGCGTGTGTGGGGGGGGGGTGTCCCCCGTCCCCCGTCCCCCCCTGCTGCGCCGTTGCTAGGGTAATCCCGCTCCGCTGTCGTTCAGACAGTGCCAGGACAGCGTGCATGAGCAGGAGGTACAACGCTTCCCTGCAGAAGCCCATTGCTCCTGCGTCAGCGGCCAGGGGAGGCGCAGAGGAGGTGCAGGAGCGTCAATAAGCTGCCCACTCTGAGTGTTGGCCACTGCCTGGACTGATGCCATCAGGGCCGGATGATGACCAGGCCCATTTGGAATTACGTGGCCAGTTCATACTAGGCCATCCATCTGAAGCTAAGCAGGTTTGGTTCTGGCCAGAACTTAGACGGGAGACCAAACAGGAAAGCCAGGTTGCTGCTGGAAGAGGTGTTGGGGTGGCTAACCGGTTAGCCCACCCGGTGGATGGGCCCTGTGTGGATCCCAGTGCAGTGATGGGGACACTGCGCTGTGAAAATATTGCTGTCCTTCAGATGAGATGTAAAACTGAGGTCCAGGGATCTTTTATGATGAGTAGGGGTGGTACCCCGATGTCCTGGCTAAATTTGTCCACTGGGAGCCAATCAAATCTGGCCCCCTATTCATCCCCAGTATCTAACTGGTGAACTCTCTCCTGTGTGGTGAGCGTACTGGTGCAGAATGGCTGCCTCCATCGCATCATCCAGGTGGGGGCTACACAGTGGTGGGGGTTGAAGTGGCTCCCTATTGGTTCTGTAAAGCACTACGGGTGTCTTGAAAAGCGCTATATAAATGTAACATTCATTTGCTCATTCATACGGCAGGAGAGCTTGGAGTACGAGCTTGATGACAGGAATAGCATGATCAGGGGCTGCCTGACTAAAAGGCTGCAGTCTTTTAGGGTCCTGGGGTGTTGTGGCCACAGATTGCAGTTTTGGCCAAACGCCAAATAGTTACAACACAGCTGCATGAGTTCAGTTCTACATGGGGTTCAATACTTCTGACTGTTTGGCTGTGGACAGAACTTTGGTCCCTGGTTTTTTCTCACCTCTGAACGCGACTCTGTCTTGGTTGTCCTCCGATTTTGACAGTGTTCCTGTCCCCTATCCCCTTCTGGGCTTGGGTGAACCGTCTACTTCAATCCATTAAATGTAACTGAAGTGCAAAAATAATTCCACCTGCTCAATTTGTGCTCCACTAATTATATCTCTTTTCCCTGCACTTCAATGTGACTTCCAAGTTAACGCTGGTGCTTGTGGTCAACCAATCAGCTAGCTGTGGGTGTAAACGCCAACCACTCAGCAAGCTATGGGTGTAAGCGGCAACCAATCAGCAAGCTATAGGTGTAAGCGTTTCCCCAGTAGTTTGTGTTCAAATGAAAAGTATCTACTCTGGAGTAGGTACTACAACACAGTTCCGGAACTGTCTCTGAGGAACTACAACCGAGCCAAGTTCCTGTGGAGTGAACATGACAAAAGTCCCTGGTTCCGGAAAAAGGTTCTGGTTCCTATGGTGTGAAAGTGCCTATAGCCTGTATTTTTGGGGTCTCATTAACACGCTGGGAATCGTAAGAGGGGATAGACACCTTTTTGATGGAGCGACAGGCAGGAGACACCGTGAATGGGAACCTGAACCTCACACACAAATATGGCTGCTCTACTCTGGGGGTGACCCAACCGTAGGGACACAAGCACGGCACTCCATGTGCTCTCCTGCCCGTAACCAGAGGAGGGCGCTCCAATAGGTCACGCCCACCTTCCACCACCTGCTTGTCGTGGCCCCCTTCAGGTGACTGGAGGAAGACGGATAACCGCCCCCCAGCACCACTCTGCTGGCCCTCTCCAGTAGAAGCTTCCGGAAGCTCCGGAGTCGACGGACCCCACCCCCCACAGGAAACATGGGTCACACTCGACTGGCACCCTTCTGCCGCTAGAGTTAGTGATCATCTTCTAATTTCCCTTCCCATTCTTTAAAGATGCTGTTGGCTTAACAGGTGCTGTGTGGCTGCCAGACAATATCCTCTGATCACTTAATAATCCATTTAACAGCTATTCTTTAAATAGGACTGGCATCCATAGTCACAAACACTAAACGCTACACATAATGCCTATAAATATGTTAAATTGCGAGAATAGAAATGCATATACAGTGCAGGCAACATGGCTGGTAAATGTGTGAAAGGTTGACGATTCAAGCCGTGTCAATAATATTTAAGGAAGAAAACTGCAGTTCAGATTAAGGGAGATGAACCAATCACAAAGGGGAGAGTGTCTGATTGACAGATTGAATGGACCAATCAGTTATCAGAAAGGTTAACCTGGATATTTTGAACACACCCTAACCCCAGCTGGTTGGACAAACACACCTCAGTTTAGTTTTCATATTTTCATGACACGCACTGAAAAAAAATCCAGTGTGACACACTCACACAGTAACACAGGCAAATTTTACTTCCTTACGGTCTACTGTCAGGCTGGTATGAAAAACGATGTTCATTTTTAAGCTCTCACACGGGGCTATTTATGACTGAGAGCACAGCCATAAAGAAGCTGTTTCCAGCAGCAAATATTCCACCCATTTTTTTTTTTTTTTTTTAGATAACCCCTTACCCAATTAGGGCCACAGCACTGGGAGACACTGCCATCTTAAAAGGGTGTTGGATACAGAAAGCTCAGACTTTAAAGCCCTTCAGATCCAGCAGCCTGAGCAGAGATGGAGAAAAAAAGAGGATCCCGATTTTAGGTCAGCCAGCTTCCCCAGCCGACGGGAATTATGATTGGGCTTTATATATCCGGCTGGCCAGCCCGTCTTCATCGCCGGCTTTTCCTTTAAATCCCAAAGGAGCCCACCTCCTTTCCAATGGGGGGGGCAGGCAGGTCCCTCCGCCTCCCCCAGGTCCCTCCTGGCCGCCGGAATTCGAAATATAAAACTGGCTGAAAGCTGCCAGGCTTTGCTCGCCGCTTTAGTAAACATGGGTTTTTCCAACAGTCCCGCTGCACATGTGGAAGAGCAGCTGCTCTTCATCTTAAATCTTATTTTTCTTGCAGCTCCCACCTCACCGTACAGCCGGAGCCAACCCCCCCCCCCCCCCCCCCCCCGTCTCACCAAACATCAGTACAAGCTTTTGAATCGATTTCCTATATTTGAAACCAGTTTTAGGATGCAACTAATCAAATCTATCCAGATATTCTACCCAGCGGACCTAAACTGACCCAAAACCTTTAGGCTGCCATATTCTGGTTACTGACCCCACCCCATCTCCACCAGCAGGGGAGTCTGGGGCAGATCCATCAGGACCTCTGTGATTGGCCAAAGCATCCCTGTATGCAAGGGCATAACTTTGGTTTGAACATTGGGGAGGTTGGGGTCTCCACCTATTTATCAGAGACATGTTTACTGGGGGAGTTGTACTGGCTGGTTTTGATTATTGGGGGGGGGGGGGTTTACAATTTATGCCCCTGCCTGTATCCCAGGGACTAAGCAAAAACCCCAGTATCTGCGATCTTCCATTTGCTGAATCAGGTCGTCTCCTACAAGACTGACATCACATCTCCACCATTTGGGTGTCTGAGTACCAGTCAATAAGCCTCTGGTGTCTTTAGCTATTTCAGTATTCCTCCTATCTCTAGTCCATAGGTTTATTTGGTATATGCCCTTGAACCAGTCATGATATCAGAAGCTACAATCGCAAATGACAACGAGGCCAGACAAAGGAGATGCCGATGTTGATAGACGCCCATTGGTAATCATATTAATCGCTCCTCCCGGGGGCTACGGCCTGCGCGTCGCCACTTTGCATGTTGAGGCTTAAACACAAGCTAGCAGATGAAAAAGGAACAGGCTCACGCAGAGTGAACAGCCCACGGGGCGTGTCTGAGACGGAGATAAGCTGAGAACCTGTGAACTGTGAGCGTTTAGCAGATAAAGCGAGTACGTCGCTCACCAGTCAGGCGAAAATCCACCGAATTCAGTCTCAGCTTTCCTGCCTGCTCCTGTAGTACCACTCCTTTAAATAACATTATTGATTATAAACAGTAAATTAATATACAGTATATTGTGCATCGTATATATGTACATACATACGCACACACATTTGTATTCATTTCTTTGGGTAAAACCCTAATCCCAACAATCACAACCTTAACCCCTACCCAGCCCTAACCTTAACTATAAATAACCAAGCAAAATATAAGACTTTTGGTTTTTTTTAGTTTTTTGATTGCATTCAGAGATTTTTATGAAAGTTTCCCCTTGTGGGGACCAAAAAAATGTCTCCCACAACATCAAAATAAGAGTTTTTTTTATCACATTGTGGGGACATTTGGGGCCCCACTTTGTAATATATACATAACCTCCCCTCACACACACACAAACATGCACACACACACACATTTCTTCTTCTCTTACATTGAAGTGTGTGGGTTCAGGTGATGGAGTGTAAGGTCCGGAACCTTCCCCGCATATTCCGTAACAGAATATAGGTTGTTTGTGCCTTCCAGTAACACTTAATAATCCATCTTAATATCCGTCTTTAACTTTTTAGACAAACGTCTGCAGTTTTTCCAGCCCGTTCTCGCTTACAAGGGCAAAATCTGGACAGATCATAAATAAACGTCCCTGCTTATTTTCTTCCCGCGGCTCCGCCGCGCCTAGCATTCGCCCTGCTCCGGGCCGCGCCACAATAAACGCGCCATTTCTGCACATACTGGGAGCGCCGGCCTTTATTTTTAGGTGGCGGCAGCGTTTAATTTGTTTTCGCAATTAAATCCTGCCGTTTTAATTTCCTGAGCCACCGTCGTAAGTAATTGAACTTGGAGCATAATGACACACCCATATCGGTCCCTGTGTTTTGGGATCAGCGTTAATATTCATGAGTAGCTGCCGTCGCCACGCCACGGGAATTAAAGTGAGGAGCAGATGTGATTTGATAAGGGGATGTGAAATGCCCCTAGATACCACACAGTCATTTTTTTAAGCACTTTGAGAGTTTCGTAAAGGTCACAGGCTTGGTGCCTACATGCTAGACGGTACCTGCTTTCTCATCCACCGTAGGTTTGAGATCAATAAGCAGGAGAGAATGTGCGCCATCTATAGGTGGGAGGTAGCAGCACTCCTCTGTCACCCACTGTCCCCCCCCCCCCTCCACCACCATCCTGGGGCTAAACGAAACCCTGGAATGCAAGAAAATTGTCTTGTTTGTCCACCTAAGCATTTTATCATCTAAATCAGCAAGCTGACCGTAAGTGACAAATGACAAAATGTACCATCTTGTGGGAATTTCCCTTGGGCTGTTCTGAAAAACCGCATAAACCCTTCAGAAAGCATCGCTTAAACTGATCAGCCGAGATTTACGTGTGTGTGCTGCACTCCGTCTTTGACAGCACACCCGCAACTTAAGCCTCTAATTCACTCCAGAGGGACACCTTCTCCCACAATGCTTTGCCAGTGTGACTCAAAAAAATTTTTTCCACTGGTTCTAAAATTGACTTAAGACTCATCAAAACCTGAATGTCTAGAACTTGTGCTCCTTTAAATAGACGTGGTTTTTCCTTAATCAGAAGCGACATTTGAGGGGACTTCAGCTGAGGGTTAGGAATCTCCCTAAACGACAATCTAACTTTCGTTTAAAGCTACAGACGACACAGACAGTGGCGATCAACAAAAACAAAACAAAACAAATGAGGGCTTTATACTGCCCAACAAATGCTTTTCACATATTAATCAGATGTGTGTGCCTGTGTCACACAATGGAGATGATTATTATTCTAAGGGGATAATTATTTTATTCATTAACACCCTTTTTCACAGCCCCCATCACGGAGTGCCTCACACCTGCAGACAAACGCCTCTCAGAGACGTTAGATGGGCCAGCGATTTGCATGATTTGTTTTGTGTGATGTTTACATGCATTCCCGCCCGGGTACCGTCGGTTCTGAGCATGCTCTGGGGGCAGTGAGTATCGCCTGTACGATGTCACAGAGCCCAGATGTTCCGGAAACATTCCTTACAGGTTCTTTTCGTCATTTTAAGGAAAACAGTAACAAACCGTAGCTACTTTGGGAAAGAAACGGACAGGAAACATATCTCTTCTGTTATTAATCTCATGCAGAGATGAGGTGGGCCAATGGGAGAGGAGATACTGTGGGTGGTCCCCAAACAGGGGTGGTGGTGTGTCACGCATCTCTGGGTCACTGGGTGAATCGAGGTCATTCGCACAGAAACATGTCGATTCCGCCTGAAAAAGTAAAGGCGTGGTCGGGCTGGCATAGTTGTGGTCTGCTATTTCCCAGCTGGATGATAAACTCACCGCATTTACAGAACCTGAGGTTCTAGCGCGTCACAGCGAGCTGGGGGCTTTCGGGTTTGAATGAGGCAGGCTGGAGGATGGGAACATGCTGATCTAGCATAGATCTATGCATACTTTAGCTACTGTACCCCAGAGCACTGGGCATGAGCATCACTGCAGTGCTGATGCTGTTATAATCTAAGCTTGGATCTCGACCCAGTAGTTCCAAACCAGCTACGCACCATTAACCATATGCTGTGCCTGTCTATATTAAATAAACAACAGACGAAACCCATGACTTTACATTTTTTATTTACTTACAAGACACTTTCAAAGCGGGATTAATTTTTTTTTAAGTAGGGTCAAAGCGTCCCTCGAGAAATTTGGGGGTTTAGGGTCAAACCGCGAAATCCCTTTGCCAACCTTGGGATATGAACCAATGACCTTCTGATCACAGGAAGAGCGTAATAACCAGCTGAACCACATTTTTTTGCTACAAGGTCATCCGTCTGTGTTTTTATGCAGCAAATCTTCAACATAAGAATATAAACTTAGGGAGGTATTACCTTAAACTACGGTGTCAATACTTTAAGCCACACCCCCAATCATCCAGAACGTAGATTAATTTCCGCGGCAAAGACCTTCGGGCTAAGACTCTCACAGGCCGCACACGTTTGTCATTTTTGATGCAAGCTTCTCTTCCAGTGCCAGAACGAAGACTGTGCCAGGTTCTGACTGGCATTAACTGCAGCATTCAGCCCGTGGCAGGCCGTTTGGCAGAGTCACCACGGAGAGGGCTGAGTTTCAGAGGGGAAAAAAAATATTTTAAATAGTTTAACACAAACCTGCTGGAAGCTCGTAAAAATACAGCTACTGACGATGAGTGAAACACTACAGAACGGCAGAAGGGCACATTAAAAATGACCTAGAACTCTGCAAATAAATGTAGCATGTTGTATACAATAAACTGATAACTTGCTTTTTATATTTACAGTTATTAATTTAGCAGACACTTATCTGAGGCAACATACATTTTTGAGAAAGTAGAGTCAGCCAGTCCCTACCGCAATTGGGGTTCGGGGCCCTGCTCAGGGGCCCAATGGTGACATCACTCTGCTGACTGGGTAAGGGCATATCTTTGGGTTGAGCATGGAGGATGGGGGGGGGGGGGGTTGAGGTGTCCACCTATTTAAGGGGGTCCAGGGGATTTTATTGGCTGGTTTTGATTATCGGAGGGGTTACAACCCCCCATAATTGACACCCAGGGGACATGAATCCGAGATCGCAGCCACTGTATCCTAACATGCTGAGTCACAGACCGCCCGCACTTTCTTAAACATCTTTTTTTGATTCATGTAAAACTTCATTGGGTCACTTTTAGGCTTTAAATCTGTGTAGCCCGTGCAGTTCAGATGGGGACATAAGATTGCTGGCCTCTGCCTGAACAGTCTGTCCAGGAGGTGAGGCACAGGAAATGAAAGATCATATGACCGACACCTGCACAGGAAGTGGGGCTGCCTGTGAACTTGTGAAGGACAGCCAACTGTGAAAGATGTTCCAGGGTTCCCATACAGCAAATCTCTGTAGCTCACATTCACCACACAGCCCAGCCTCACGTTAATTCCTAATTAATTGTTTTTTTTTACATGAAAACATAGATCTTCAGGTAGCCTTAAAGGTCTCCTCCTTCCATTTTTTTTTCAGTTCCTCTAAGGCAGGGTTCTTCAAATCTGGACCTCGATTCCAAATCCAGGCCTTGTTTTCAGTTCTCCCAGGTAGTTAGTTTAATAATTACTGATTCTGATTGGTCAGAGGCTTCACACCTGACTGACAGGTAAAGGAAGGCTGGAAAACCAGCAGTGCTCGGACCTCGAGGACCGTGATTTGAATAACCCTGCTCTAAGGTCTTCAGTAATTATAAACTTTCCCTTGATGCTGATAAAACACAATAATACTATATAATGAATGCAAAACATTCTAGAAACGTTCGTAAATTTAACATAGGCCTATAAAACCGACACATTTGAAAAAGCATTTCCGCGTGTTTTACTTTATTAGTATGGCAAGTCTACTTCAATAACCAGCGTATGTTCCAAAATATTACAATCAAGGGACCCAGGAACGCAGAGACCAGACATTGCAGTAATAAACGCCAGAGTCTTGATTTATACGGCTACAATGGTGACTTAAAAACCTGCAAAGCGCGCAGCTTTCGGTGGGAGTTCACATACACTAGCATAATATGACAAACTCTGAGGTTATGCTTGCATGCGGTTTAGATTCTGGACCAAATTATTGGCGGATAAAAGTATCTACTAAACCGATAAGTGAAGTAAATCTTTACAGCATCTAGGGGGAGGGGGAGGGGGGAAAGGGAAGCTTTGACCTAATTTCCATTTGTTAGAACAGGCTCCAGTAAGAATATCGCATATTATGCTAGGGTGACATGCAGATCAGTGTAAAAGGAATATCATACGTTGCAGAAGACTTAAATTGTAAATAAATATGACTGAAAACTTGGACGGAAACAGAAAGCAGACCCAGCCTCGGGATAGAAAATGACCGTAAATCGTGGAGGGGGATTTAATCATACAGTCTTAGAGCTGCAATTGCTTAATTCATCCGACAATGCAGATCTGCTTAAGCATCAAAGAAGGCAACCCATATCGTCTTTATGAATTGTAACACATTATGTATTCTGAATTATTCAACCTGATCGAATCATATGATCACCTGCCCATCGTCAATCTATTGAAAACTTCCATACCTGTGAACAAAATAAAATAACCTCTGATGACCGTAAAAGAAGTCAACTTTGTCTCTGAATCACATTGCATCGGCTGCAGAAAAATCGAAAAAGCTGGTGTTGCTTATTCATTTATATCAACGACAATGAAGGTTCCCACTGTGTCGGCTAAGCAGACGGCCAAAATGATTTCTCAGACTGCGTTTTTTACGTTATAACGCGAAACGGTTCATTATAAAGACTTCTGCAATGTCGCGATTATTAGGTCAGTTGCTAGCATTAAAAGCACAGTATATCACCATTTCCCAATGCACAATAGGCTTAAATACCTTCAGTTGCATAGTTGTAATCGCGAAGGAAGCTGTTGTTGATTTTTCGGGTGTCGATATCGTCATCCATTTATGATAGTTACTTTAAAAGTCCCCAGGCAGACAGACAAACAGAAGGACAATCATCCATGGTCTTGAAGCATTGCCTCAGCAAGCCATCTGGGTTACCGAGGGGTGAGTCATGATGACAGTCCAGTCCATTGAGAAATTACTTTAAAAGGGTGAAAAAACTAGGCAGATCCGAAAAACACGTTGGGGACGCCGGCAGCTGCGGAGAGCCAAAAAAACCCGAATAAATAGCTTAAGTTATTTATTGTATCATAAAGTTGCGTTTTGGAAACGATTGTACCAAGACAGATGATTAATTTCGCAGAAAATCGTCTAAGTTCCGTAGCGGATCAAATAAAACCAGATCAAATCATTCGCAGTATTTTCAGCTCCGGTGAAAAAGGACAATCTCCGGTAAGGCTGAGATTTCAGGCGGTCGATGGTTTTAAATATGAATGAGTAGGGAAATGCATTTGGCGTTGCAATCGGCTCGACAGCCCCTGCCCGTCTGGATGCCAGCCCTGCTCCCCAAGTGCTGAAGGAGAGCGCTACAGCCCCCCGACCGCACACCGCATTAGGGCGGACTCCTCCCATACAGATCGCCGCTGTCCCACTGCGTCAGCATCAGGGGCATCTGCGAGCATGTGCGGGCAGCGTCGCTCCGACACCGGCATCCCAGGCGGACTGCACCGCCAAGGAGACACCGGCGGTAATTCGGCGCTGAACGGCATCAGTACTAAATACTCCTAATCTAGTACAATTATTACCATCCCTTTTCTTTATAAATAAACCCAAAGCTGAAACACGTTATTAAACATTTAGCCCAGAGACTAAAATTACATGAAATGTCCACTTTCCTCAATCGATTTAAAAAGCTTTGCCTTCCTGCATTTTATCAGGACGGTGCTATAAACGGCAACAGCAGATCTTTACTTGCTAGCGTAATGCTTGTTCTCTTCCCATTCTAAAATGTTCCGATTAAAAATAGTTCATACGAATTAATACAATAAATGTTTAATAACCACCAAACCACTTCCGTTCCAAAATATCAGTCCTTAAAGCATCCGACATGCCTTCAGTCACGTGCACAGAACCCAATGTTTAAGAACACAAATCCTCAAGTAAAGCTAAACAGGCCTATAGCTATTTAGCAAAACTCATTAATATGCACATTTCGTGTTTGACCCCATTGTTAGCCCAGAATGGCGTGATTTAGATGTTTTATACACCATGCAGTTTATCCGAATTCTTTGGATATTTCTACGTCAATCTCTGTGTATTTATCATAACATACAATACAGACTTGGAAAGAATTAATCTGTCAGGAACTCCCAGAATGCACCTGACTCTACCAGTTGGCATGAGCATAAGGTACTAGCCAATCTGAAGGCACAAGCTCACGCACATATCACGAGCAACACGGAAACACCAGCGCACCTAACTGTGCGGTTTTCCCAACCGTGAGGGGAAGCTTCAGTGCCCAAAGGAGACCTGGTCAAATTCAGGGAGAACAAGCAAGTTCCTCACACGTGCAGATACTTGGGGGCAAAAAAATAACTTAAAAATAAGAAGTCTTTATGTGGTTAAAATTATGCTTGCCATCTACATGGATTACGAAATGCACACAACATTTATTTCCACTAAACTCTTACCCTTCTGATGACATACTGCACACCAAATCTCCATATTTAATTTACGCAGTACCACTGTTTGACTTTCACGATGTCCCATAAATACTGTCGGATTTGCCCTCGGCGTCCCCTATACGTATACTGCCTGGCCACACGCACGGCGCCCTGTTAGGGCTGTGATGCATCGCCCTGAGTCATGTCCCTCGATTAGTCTTCCTGAACACCACAGAGGATTCACACGCAGGTTATTTAACACTCCATTACCCTTGTAGTACAATTAACACAAAAGGGAGCCACCGTTCGTGTCGCCCATTATGTGAGCTGCTGGGGCAGAGAGATCATCCGTTCACACCATTAAACGGTTAAAAATGTAAGATTCCCGTGTGAGGACTCCACCCTCAGAGTCGTTTCAACAGTGCAGAAAGCAGCCCTCTTCTGTACATTGTCTAGGTTATAATTTAAGCTCCATGACATTAAAGCCCCTCCTCCTGGACTCAGATCTATAATAATTCTTTATCCAAACGCTACTGAATAAGTCACAAAATAAAAACCTAATGCACCTTCATTCACACCAGAATCCCCAAACAGGGAAGGACAAACAAAAACAAACAAACAAACAAACAAACATAAAACAGACAAATAAACAAAATAAAATAAATAAAATGTATCTATCCATCCATCATCCAACTGCTTATCTTGGACAAGGTCACAGAGAAAAACAAATAGAATTCATTGTAATTATTGTAATTATTACATCACAATCGGGGATTCCCGCCTAGTGCTCAGTGTTTCCAAGGATTGGCTCTGCTTTTACCAAGACACTGCACTGGATAAGAGGTTATGGAACAATAAATGTCGAACAAACAAACAAACAACAACAATAAAGAGTAAGAACTATCTTCACAATAGAATCTTCAAAAATATTACTGCCTTATTAAGAAACATAGAACAAGTTCCTGGACATTTCTGCTATGAGTGTGTGACTGCTATTCAATCTTCAGGAGCAACAAAATGAAATGGAAAGGATCATCTGATTGTTTGATATTGATGTTTTTAGTGATGGCCGACATTAATTATTGAGCTGCTGTCTCTTCAGATACCGCGGATTATGGAAGCCGCGATCACTAGGCGGTGTCCCTTTAAGATCACTCCTGGATCAGCTTAATGATCAAAAGCGTTGTTATCGCAGAAATCGCGCTTCCCCAGCTAGCTCCCATTCTAAACCCACAGCTGACTGTGCAGCCGATGCCGTCATAAGCGGGACCAAGAAAAAAACCCTAATAAAACAAGGACTACTTTGTATGAGAGTCCAATCTACCTCTTTCTGGCCTGAGTTGGAGTAGGTAAATGCCTTAGTTATCATAGGCTTGTCTAGGGCCCCAGCAATCATCAGGGCCCTGCCCCTCCTCAAAAAACATGGAATGGCTGATGTCATCTCATGGCCCCCCAGGTAAGATAAGCCGTGCATGGGCTAGAGTAAAAAACATGAAGAACACAGCATCACTAAATTCATGACACTGGCGTCAAGAGCCCTAAGAGGAGAGCTATTTAAATCATCTATATGGAGCAGGGGGGTGGCAGAGGTTTACAGTGAAACAGCAGTAATTGCAGCAGGTGTAAAGAGGCAGGCACACCCCCGGGCCCCTGCATCAATGGAATGTGCTAATTAAAGGGCCGGCGTGTGACAACGACGTCGGCAGCTCCGATAGTTTACAGGGTCCTGCTGAAATGTAACTTTAAAAATAGACTCCGTCAGACGCGTCAGCCTACTGTGGACCACGAGCGAGGAGGCCTTGGCAAGTTTGTAAAACGAAGACATCTGGGCGATCCTTTGCCTTGTGAAATATTCCGGATAGGTGCTGGGGTGGGAGGCGGGCTGCAGGAGCAGCTATGCATGGTAACAGAGCGGCGGTCACGCTCCGATAACCTATCAGTCACAGGCCGCCGCTCGGCCCGACTCGCCATAATTGCGTGACCTGGGGGTGACGCCCTGTGACCCCGCCCTGAATCAATGTAGCCAATAAGCCGGCACAGCACATGGCTATGTAGCCAATAAGCACATGGCTATGTAGCCCCGCCTCCTCGACGCCAGAGTTAACATTCAATTTCAGGGTTGTGCCCCGATGTGTGGGAGACACATTCACGGAATTCCATCATGGAGACAGAGAAGGGGCAATCGGGAAGGCAATTTAAGTGAAAATACCAAAAGCCTCCATATCTGAACCACCCTATAACCTCCATCACACACACACAGGTTTGTATAATTATATCTTTGTGGGGACTCTCCATTCATTTTCTATGAAAATTCTAATCCCAACTATGACAACCTTAACCCTTCCCAGCCCTAACCTTTACCATCAGTAATCAAACTAAATACGAGACTTTTGGCATTTTTAGTTTTTTGATTGCATTCACATATCTTTGTAAGGACCTACGACGTCAAAATAACAGGCTTTTATTACATTGCGGGGGACATTTGGTCCCTTACAATGTAATATAAACATAATCCACACACACACACACACACCTTTTCTCCATCTCCTGCCCGAACAGGTGAAATTAATCTGCTTTCACCTTTTTGACTTTTCCAGGGTTCCCCCCCCCCCCCACCCTCATGCCGGGTTATGTGATGAGTCGGCACAGATGAGAAACTGGGTGGCTTTCATTTCAGAGCTATAGATCAACGGTGACTAATCAATTTTTCACCCCAGGAGGGGGGACAGCATGCATGTTCCCGTGCATGAAGGATTTCGGGAGCAGGAGGGAGGAAGAGAAAGGGATTGAGGGAAAAAAGAGTATACAATACAGCCATGTGTTTACAAATTGTAACTTTAATGTCAATACAAAAAATGGGGGGGAGGGGATGCAGATAACTTTAAACAGGGATATTGTTTCTGCGGGTCCACTCAAAAAGTATGAGTAGAATCAGAAGATTGTAACTATCTAGCTGGTTAGCAGAACATGCCGTTTCAGCATCTCCGAAATGAAGAACGTGTTAATTTCATATTTAGTGTAGTGACTATTTCTGGCCAACAGGGGGACCCCTACAGAAATGCGTAGTTTGAGCACCTGGCTGGGGGGGCATTTGACGTCTGTGTGCCTGGATGGCACCCCCAAAGCTTTGTGCGGGTCCTCCTGACCTGAGGAGTCACCGCTAGGGAAGCTGGAGTGATTACTGAATGCTGGCAGTGCAGGAAATGTAAAGGGTGGGATTAAATACGAGGGCAGTCACTGGTAAAGGGTGTGGAAGGAAGGGGGGTGATCGGCGAGGAAAAAGGGGCGGATCGGCGAGGGAAAGGGGGCTGATCGGCAAGGGAAAGGGCTATCACAGCTACTCCCATTAGCGACGCTGGTTATGAGAGGAAAACTGCATCACTTCTGGGTCCGCGATATTTTTAGCGGCAGACCGCTGCCCTCATCAGCGCAGATCGAAGGGGCCGGTGACGTACTGAGAGTCGGTACGAAATTAGACCTCAGCCGGGCTGGGCTGGGCTATCAAGGAAAGAGAGATGGGTGAGGAAGAGAGAGAGAGGGAGATCCGAGGGGAAGAGGACAGAATTGCCCACAAGATGACCCTGGCTCTCATTTCAGGGCTTTTAATGCTAAAATGCTGCATGCTTTCATAATGAATGAGCATAATCATACTCCACTGTACTATGTGGAGATAATTTCCATAGAGGGAAGGACCTCACTTTGGTATTTCTATTGATATGATTACTATAGATGATACATCCATCCCATCAGAATTGCAGGGGGCGTCTTGTAACTTATCCCAGTCAGCAGAGTAGGTGGGGAACATCCTGGAATGGGGTGCCAGTCAGTCACTGGGTAAATACACACACACACATGCACACACACACACAATGAGTAATGTAGATCAGTTAGCCTAACAGCATTTCTGTGGACCACACGAGAAAAGTAAGACAATTAGAAAAAAACTATACAACATATGGAGAACCCATAAACTCAACACCTACAGAGCAGAGGTGGGACTGGAACCCACAACCACAGAGGTGTGGTCACCCTGCGCCACTGTGTCACCCTACAATCTACACAGTCAGAAATTTTTCAACACACTCTCCCTGGAAATGCATTTTTTCTTTTATTTTATCGTTTCAGCAACAATTGAAATCGATAACTTCACTTGAGGGGGAACAACCATTAATTCAGTTACTACTGAAGTACAAATCATGAACAAATGTACAGTAGCTACTTGTGTTATTCATAACTTGTTCCTTCAGTAGTTCACAAAGGTTTACAGAGTTAAGAGATATAGTAACAAATATAGTAACTGCTTGGGATAAAACATGTGTCACGATTCATCAATGATGAACGAACATGAGATCAATATGCAACATTTGTGGTTAATTAATACATAAGAGCATAATACTATATTATTTGTGCCCCGTCAAGTAACGTGTTACCCTGAAATCATATTTGGATCCATGTGATTGGCTTAATTCCCATGTAACAGAGTGACAGGCGATTTGTCATGAATCACAACCTGCACCGTATCTGTCAGCGGCTCATTCTCGGCTAGGACAGAGGACAGCTGGCCATAAATGGCGCACATACGACATGGCATCTCGTTAGCCAATCGCGTGCTTGGTCCAGCGAACGGGAGGCGGGGCTCAGCTCTTCCCCCGCCCACTTCCCTCGTGACAGACCGGCAGCACGCTGTCCTGGGAACGGTCCAGGCCAAGCAGCCGAAGCGCAGGCGACCATCTGCCATCGGGACACCGGACCCGGGGTTCCTTCAAGAGCCAGACGCTGCGCGTCACGTACTTCTGCACATTTTGCTATTTATACTGATCCCGGTAATCTGAGCGGTGACATAAGAATGCACATCTCAGTGTTTACAGTGTCAACAAGGCAGATCCCTCCTCCGTCCATAAAGGTCATGATGCTCGGGACTCTGGCAATCGCACTGTACCCTGGGCTCTATACGCTGTGTTCACAAGGTTGCTGTGTCTTATCGGAATAACTTCAAGACGAGGGTGAAGGTGCACGGCTTCCATCGGCTGCTCAGATCCGCAGTGCCGTCGTAACTTCTCCCACAGCAATACAGTGATTATTTCACCCAGTCACTGCATATCTCGGCATTCACAATCTATATAATAATCATGGCGTGAATTTCACGAGAAGTGTTGTGTTTCATTATCCCTCAATAAAATTAACTATTAGTGATTCAATTATCAATGATTTCAAAGATGTCGAGAAGTGAAATTAAGTTAAGACGTTAGTGAAATATTACTATCAAAAGGGTTTGCAAGTGAGAAAGTAAACATTTGGGTGGAATTTTTTATTTGTTTTTCTTAATGTGTAGACCTTTAAAGGAGTTTCCCTGCCTTGGCCGTGTCATCAACCTGGGACTAGCCAATCATGACACACATACGTCGTTGCCATAGTAATGTTTGAAATCACCAATTATGCCCAAAGTAAATAATATTAAATACCACACTGAAAACAGGAGCTCAACAGACTGAAATGAATATGCTTAAATGTTACCAATATATAGCTTAAACGACCAAAGGAAGCCCTTAAATGGTAGACCTTAAATGTATCTTTAGAGTAGCTAAGGTATTTGACGTTATATCAAAAATAGGGGGGGACATTAGCTGGTGTGATGTGTACTTTGGGGAAGAAGAATGGAGCAATATATGGTTTACTGAAACTGCAATGTCTGTACCTTGAGAGGCATTTACAGAAGCGGCTGTCACGGTGTCTCACGATTTCAGAACCCTGGAGAGCTCTGTTCCCCTCCGCTACAAATGCATGTAGTCACAATGTGTTTCCTCATGTTATCAGTTTTTCCATTGCATTTTTCAAGACCACCCCAGCTTCCCTGTGCTATATTTTCTTTTATTTCCATGTTATTGAAAAATGTTGCAAAATGTGGTTTTTGAATGTACTGTGCCACAGTGTGTTTATTTTCTCATAGCCTGAATTTCATTTGTATTTTAAAATATTTTTATGTTAATTTCTGTGAGTTTATTGGGTGAAAATGGATAGTGACCTTTGAACCTGAACCTGTTGCAGGAAAAGCGGGAAGAAAAAGCGAGCGAGGGAGCGGGGATGGCTGCGCGGACGGAAAGTGCCGAGGAATGTCGTAACTATACGGTTAATATCCACCTCTAGGCTTTAGAAGTGGAATTACGCATGATAATAGTTGTCGGATTGATAAGTAGTTTATCAGAGATCGGGTATTTCTGATCGTGTATTCAAAGTATTTCTGAAGTTTAATACCGCGGGAGTAGCATTAATCGTAAGTGCGCTGTGGCGCCTGGCCGCCATCTTAAGCTAAACGCGACCTCCGGCACAGTGTCAGTTACCATCGTCCTGAAGGGACACGGACTCGGTGGACTGAGTTTGCTGCGACTTCAGATGTCAAGTTCGCCGTTCACCTGCGCAAGGTGGGCGAAGGGGAAACTGGACGCCAGCCAAACGGGTCTGCAGGAGATACGGGCTCCCAGGCGTCCCCCCGCGCCGGAGCTTCGCGCCTCTCCTGAAGCGGCAGGTACCTGCTTCTCTAGCTGTTTGCTCGCAGAGCGAAGCGGCCGCTTCCATGTCGGGTCTTACCGCTCCCGAGCCTCGTTACCAGGCCTCACCAGGGGGGCGTGTTAGTTTCTATACTGCCGGCATAGGAGCTTTCGTGAAGTTTAAGCGAGCATTCAGATGGACTTTGTAAATGTGTTGGGTTTATTGTGTGCTGTTAATGTATGGCAATGTTAATTGCATGACTATGCTAAGCATTTAAAGGTGCTATTAGAAGTGACTTTGAAAATTGGTTGTGTTTGATAATTGTAGCACACCCAAAATCATTTCTCTAAGCCAGTGGTTCCCAACCCAGTCCTCAGGGACCCCAGACAGGGAGCTTGGAGGGAGTAAAAATGTGGTCTGGGGTCCCTGAGCACTGGGGTGTTAAGAACAGCCGACACTCATACCAATTAAGTGAGAGCCAACATCTCAAACCTTAAACCATAAACAACTGTATATAAATAAAAGAACTTGGGTCACCCCATAGAGATATTGGATAAAGTTTAGGTGTCATGGCCATCAATATGGCATGGGGGCGCTACACAAATGTTAGCTGTCTGTTAAAGGGATTATACTCTGCATCTCCGCTGAAAATGAAATAAGTATCTGCTCTACTATTTTAATAAAAATCTGCGTATTCTTCAGAATTTGCTACTAAAATGATAAAAATACGAGAATGAAATCCAATACAATAAAACAATACAATGTATAGGCTAGAATTACGTTTGTTTATAAAATAAATACACACAATTAAGCATAGGTAGCACCACAAACAGGTATTATGAATAACATTACCAAAGAATACTCTGATTACTCAAAACTGGTTTAGATACACTCAACTATTCTGAGTCTGAGCAATACACACTATACTCAGCAATGCAGTATACTGGCAAAAAACACGAGTAAGCTGAAAGTTATACTACATTCGCATCTTCTAAAAGTGTACTTGTGCTGTGTTTTATATATTTGCGGACAGTGCTTTGCAAACATATTTATGCATGTGACTAGATCAGGCAAGGTCAAAAGGAAGCATCCTTTTCTGGAATACTGTGTCAGGTTTACTGGTATATCATCACTGCATCATGCAGAATAATGTGGTATCATTTGAAATGACTGACACACAAGGGTAAGTCCTCACAAGGTCAATTCCTTTTTAGTTGCCAGGGGTTGATCAATAAACAGTAGGGTTTTATCTAACAGTGCCCCCTGGTGGGCTGAGGGACAATGTCTACATAAACACCTGGGAGGAAGTATGACTACATAACATTGAAGCCTTATTTGTGATAGATTTCCCGCCGGAATTAAAAAAAGCAGGCAGACCACAGAGATTTACTTCGAGTTAAATCCACAGATGTGTCAGTGTCTATATACTCAGACGGCCATAAATCCCCATAATTCCAAGGTCAAGATCAAGAGGTTTGTGAATGAATTCAGCTCCTTCTACAAAGCACACAACCTAGCTTCTCAGGGCGAGGTAGACCGGGAACACCAGATGGCCGTCTCATAGCTGAGGGAACAGCAGGTGTTAGCTGGTTAATTGAAGATCCAAAGAGGACAACCTGCTTTTACAATGCTGAGAACAAGTAAACCAATCTGAATCTCAACCTGAATCTCAACCTCTGGCCTATCGGGCAGGCTGTACTTTAAACCCCGCCCTCCCCCGGGGCCAAGCTCTCTCATCCTTAGGTTTCCGAGTAGCTAGCATTCCCTCTCGGTTGCTATGCCAACCACCCACCCCCCCTCGCAGCTTAACACATCACTCAATAATCACCGCAGGATCATTTCAACTAGAGTGCACACATTAGGCGTCCCGCTGGAGGTGAGAAACGGCTAGCAGCCAGTGCCGCGTGTACCAGCTGAGAGAGACTCGCTCCCTCACTGCGATCGCCATATGTCTGCCGGATTTCCCCTGTAGCTGGACATTCTCTCCCAAGGCGTTCTCCGTTCTCTAGTGCTGGAAACACACACTATTAGCAACGTAATTCACATTCACAAGCTCCTTTCCCAGCACTTCATGTAATCATTGTGACATCCTTCATGAGGTTAATCCTTGCACCGTTAAACCACAGTTTTGTTCCCCTAAATCAAAATACTCGGCAAATTCGTTAAGAATTCCTATTTGATGCTGGTATGAGCAGTTAGAACCATCTGTAACCATAAACTAATGACAGAGCTCCACTCAACACATGTACAGAAGCAGTTTTATTTTGTCAACTTGATATCTGTCGCCAGATTCCAGACTCGGGCGAGTCTGAGTGTCTCGAAACGGACGTTCGAAAGCCTTTCAGTTCTGTATGATGTTGTGGTGCCCCCATCTGGAGAAGCTGCAGCATTACATGGATTATTCAGCAGCTAAGCATTAGCATCAACATGTCCTTACAGGAAATCAATGGAAAGTAATCATTTTTTGGTTGCCTGAAGAGAGTCACTTTTTAATATACCATCTCGACATTGCAAATACATTTCGGCATGTTCGGGAGAAAAATGGCGAAGTCTATACGGCTTCTTTATGCTGCAGTGCAATCCATCAGGAGAATTAAATTTTTATGCCTCTCGTTAGTTTCTTTTTCAAAGTCAGCTGGTTTATCGTAGAGTCAGGTGCCCACACACATAAGAACAGTGGAAAAAAAAAACAGTTTCTGACACATGTGTTCATTCAAGTATATAAACATAGACTGACGCATCATGGTTGGAACAGCCGACCCTATTATACAACAGAACCCACCACAGAAGAAACACTTATATAACTCCACTGATTACACGTAGCTCAATGGTTAGGTATTTGTGGCCATATCTGGAAAGTCGTAGGTTCAAATCCCTGTTGAGTAAAGCCTTTAACCTCAACTGCACTGAGAATTCAGCACGCTAGCTCATAACAACTGACTCTGATGGAGAAGAAGACTAGGCATATGAAAACCAAAGAATTCAGACATGCCTTGTACAAATGGCAAATAAAGTAGCTTATAACTGACATGTACCAAAGGTATACATTATATCTGGGGTCCAGCAGAGCTCCAGTCCAGCACAGCTTAGCCTATTCCCTGATCCACCGCACTTGATTGAGCTCAAGGAATTGAGTGGTAATTAGCAGAGAAGTGAAATCAGGTGTGTTAAATGAGAAGAAACCCATACATGTATATGGTTGCAGCTCCCCAGGGTGGGAGTTGGTGTCCACCACATTATAAACACAAACACCAGCTGATTACTGCTGAACGAAAAATGCTACGGAACTGGCATAATTCAGCAGCTTCAAACTGTGAAGCAGTGCTTCCTGTGTTAGTGTTTTTTAATCCGCCAAGACACACTGTACACTGAAAACCATGTCGGCGGAAGAGCTACTGATGACCTACTAGGGGGCGCTCTTCCACTGAATCAAATATGAGAGGAAACACCTGCCGCTTTGGGGAGGAACACTGCGCTGCAGGGGGCGCTTTAGTCCATTTCTTCCATCCATTCATACATCTTCCAACCTGGGGTTATATGTCACGGGGTCACCAGAGAACCCTAAATGCACAGGCGATGTAGATGCTTCATATGAAAGTGCGATTAAACACTGACTGCATGCCATTTATCAGCGGTGAATGATTCTACTCATTTTCTAAAATATGACTAAAACTAAGCTAAAACAGACATGCTACTTCATTTTTTTCCTGTCTAGCTAATTTACACAAAAACAGGATATTCAAGAAATGTTCACTGCAGAATACGTAACAGGTCTACAAAACAAACAGTATCTCCTGGCCTAAGACAATAACAATCCCATAGTGCAACAGTATCTTTGTGCCTTAAGCCTAAGACAGAACGGCAATCCCATAATGCACCCAACCTCACCTAACTTTCAATTTTTCTTCCACACCTATAGAGTATTTTTTGTAAACATGCTTAAAGTGTAAATAATTTACCTGGTTAAGTATTGTAAAATTAACACCAAATTCCAGGCATCTAAGGAGCATAACACTATCATTTTACAGTGGAACGTTCCGCGTGCCAAATTTCAGAAGGTTAAAATCCTCCAGATGATCAGTACAGTAAGTAATAGTTAAACATAAAAATTAAGAAGCCATGTGACGTTTTGCAGAAGACGCTGTCTGGCGGCAGCACATGTAGTGTTGAGTGTAAAGTATCACAATGCATTTTAATTGCTTACCCATTTAAAGAGAGAAAGAGTATTTTTGGAAAAGAGTATCTTTGGGAAAAATTACATCTGAAAAAAAGACAGAGAAACAGACTTTCATACTATGGCACATCTGTTCTTAATTTAACAGATTTGTTTTATATTATAAATTGAGCTGAAGGACTCATATCACCAAGAGCGACCCCCTTCCGCTCCTGTACTGCCGCAAAACCCACTTTTATTGTATCGGTGCCTTTCTACGTCAGCAAATGACCTCGACTACATTCTGCCTTTGAACGTTTCACACTGGCCTGAAATCTGACCAATCACATAAAACCTAAACATTCACCCAAGCATTCGATCATTCTGGTAACAAATCTCACAGCCTCAGTGAGGACAGGCTTCAGAAAGCCGGTATTGATCTGGCTGTGATAAAACGTGGCGGAATCTGCTGGGGGGTGGGGGGGAATATTGCCTCTCGGCTGGTTACTCCGATACCAAGATACACTTGACTGCTTAGTCACGACGGGCTCTGAAGGAGAGCTGCCTAGTATAGTCATCATCGCTTATTCTCGGATGAAATGAACTGCGGCTTTCGTTGGGACCCTCCCCTTGACATACAGCCTTCGGTCTGTATGCTCACTTCTTGTTTTAGCAAATAGTAAAGAGGAACAGACAGAAACGAGACATTCTAGAATCTATCCTAACCAAGGATAATGTTAACAAAGACAAAAGAAGAACAAAAATCATTTAAAACGGCACTGTTTCCTCCCTTGGGGGATGTTGGTGAATTCCCGGAAGGTCACAGAAGCGGCACACTAATTTAGGTGCCCTGGTGGTATCAGAGGACACAGCGTCGGGATTTATTTCCCTGCAATTTCTCGTAACGCCCCCAGAGATGCATTCCTCATTTAGCACGTAGCTCGGACAACCAGCAGGAAGACTTTGGCGAGCGACGTTGTCTCATGGCCTCAGTGTCAAAGAGCCCACAGATTCCCACAAAAAAAAATAGTATCACAGGCAAAAAAAAGCAACTGATAACAGGCATGGAATCTCCAGCCAATTTTCATGCTGCACAGTATTAAATCTCCCATTTCTTAACTCTGTTATGCCACTGACTCTTATCAACGTTGCAGATGTTCAGGAGACATGATCGATCTCCGGCCAGAAAACCTGAAGATTTAACAAGGTAAAACTGACAGATGCTGACCGCTGTTAGAATGAAAACTCTGTCAGAAGCCATACTAATAAGCTGCAGAGAGGCCTCAGAAGTCTCAGCATGATAATATTTAAGACCCTTCTAGTCATCTGTAACATGACATCATGCTCAGCCTTCACGGATTTAACACCAATTCCTTGCATACATTTCATATTCGAGTCTCTGCACTCACTGTGTCAGCCGTGCAAAGCATTCTGGGAATCCCACCAAAATTTGCTTCCCCCCAGGATGGGATCCTTGCTGCTTAATGCATATTTTGCTCTGCAGTCAACGCTGCCACCCACAGTCAGTCTTAATTTGTAGTCCTGCTGGACTCGTTAAAACTCCATTTAACCCTTAGAAAAGCTGCTCTGTGCCTCTATTCTCATAAAATAAACTGGAGATAAAACAAGAATGTAAAAAATAAAAATAGTTGTCAGATCTTCCTGCCCAATATACCACTGCATGATGAAATTAGCTTGAGAATCATTTTACGCTCAATTGAGTCACCACATTCCCAGCAGCTCCCTTTACATTTGTGAGAGGAACCCAGAGGATGACAGGATAGATCAGCAGCCAATCAGAATCCATTATTCAGGGATTATGTTAATAAGACACCAAAGGGTCACATACCCACCTAGCTTGCTCTCTGGACCCCTCCTTTTCCCCTCAACCCCATTCCATACCAGCTCATAATTTAGGTTCACCCAGTTCACCCAGTTCAGCACCAATGTTACTCCAGGTTACTTCAGTCCCTGACCAAACCGCGACCTGCGTTTCCAGTCTCTACAGGTGCGGAACTGGATTTGTACCCAATACATGACTGATTCTTCAGCCAGGCTGGATAATTATTTTGTTTTTTGGTTACTAAGCATCTTCCCTTCTATTTATGTGGTGCCTTTTAATGGATCAGGTTCATTACAAGGAATCTAGTAGCTTAGGGGCAACAAGAATATCTTGCAACATGCATTGGTCCTCTGTCTGGGCCCAAACCTGGGACAGCATTCAAGGTTATGAAATAAAAGGATGCTTTATATGTAAAAGTACATTGGAATGCTGCTTTTTGTGTATGCCAGCATGCTCTTTGAGACACACACACACACACACACACACACACACACACACAGGTAAGGGAGAGGTTTAGAGTCTGAGTGGGGGGTTAGCCATTTATCTGATGCCCCCATTTAATTTAATTTTTTTTGGGGGGGGGGGCGTTTGTTCAGAGGCCAAATGACCATGTGACTGTTCTACTGAGGACCGGATTCAAACCATCAACCTTCTGATCACACTTACAGGCCTAACCTGCTGACCCACAAGCCCGTCCCCCCAACACGTAGATGTTCCATGTGATATACGCCTCGCTCCAGTAGTCTCATTATCCATTATCAATCCAGCAGGTTCTGGACAGAAAGCTGAGTCAAGGAGCCACAGGCCAGCACAGCAAAAGCTGTGAATCTCCCCCACAGCCCCGTGCCGCCTGCGCTTCTCCGCCTCATCCATCCTCCTAATAAGGCCTTTAACTGCGCTCTTAAAGCCGGGTGAATTTAGCGCTCGGGTGCACTGTGACCGCCCTGCCCCAGAATAAAAGTACACTGGCTCCCAGGGAAAAAAAAGAAAGAAAGAAAGAGGAGGAGTAGAGAGAGAATGAGAGGGAGAGATCCGAAAGCCCTGGGATGATTAAACAATAAATCAGGCGACGAACTCAACACCGGCCTGCAACAAATGAAGCTGGGACAAGACGACCTCGTGCAGTAGAGCCTCGGGCTTCAGTGCTGGTCACACAGCTGCTCTTGACCTGCTCTGTAGGCCCCATTATCCAGGGTGACGTAGCATATTACCTCACGCATATCAATCAAACAGATTTCACCTCAGCCAATCACATCAACTGTCCGTCCGTCTGTCTGTCTAACCATCCATCCATCTGTCTATGAGTCTGTCTGTATTTATACGCAGATAATTCTGACATAGGTGTCCTGAACACTGTAGGTTAAGAACATATCGGGACGACGCCCTTCCCCCCCGACTCGTTTGTGATCCACAGCGCGGCGTACTTCCAGAATGAGACGGCGCATTGAAATTGGACGCAGCACTGCAAACGATTCAGATGCAGCAGCTGGCGTGAGGCATGAAGCACTTTGCAGTGTTTTTCAGTCGTAAAATCACTGGGTGCTTTGCAGGGCGGGGGCGGGGGGGAATGGGGGTTATTTGGGGTCATTTATCCGTAGTTGCTGTATTTTCCGCTAAATTATTAAGAATGCGGAGTTAAATATATATATCGCTTTAGGGCAAGAAAATGATTAACTGTTGGTGTTTGTCACACACAGCTGTCAAACAAAAACCTTCAAGCCTCCGTCTCCCCCAACACAAAGCGAGGAAATTGCATTTCCGTGGATTTATCTGCACATTTAGCCTGCTGGCCGCTTGGGAACAAGCCTGCAAGGTCTACAGGCTGCAAACGACACACATCACAGGAACCTTCAAATGCAAGCCAGTATGAAAATATGAAAATAATGAGGGCACATCCCTCGCAGAAGACACCTTTCGGTAAAACCCGTTCACTTTGAAATTAAGTAGAGAATCTCAGCTGTATGTTGATTAGCCTTTTTGGCAGATTCTGGAAAAAAAAGTAAACATTTTTTTACAAAACATATGCAATATTTGATGTTTTTCTAATACAGGAGCACCCCCGTCGAGTCAACCGGACCACCGTTGGTGTAAATGAAGACAGGAGGTTCCTTATCATCGCTGCAGAGGTGGCCCAGCACTGATAACAGAGGCCTGTGTCTGTATCTGCAGCCCCAGATAACACGGGGCAGTCTCGCTCATGCAGGAAATTCCTGCTGAAAATTACAGACGCACAGCAGTCTATTTGGTTGCCCAGGTGATGGTTTACCAAAAATGTATGTTCTAGGCCACCTCCTTAAACACTACGCCAACTAGTGGCCACACATGGTACTGCCTCAAACAGAGCTCTAAATTTAGCACCGAAATATAGTCTCCTTCGCTTTCGCTCCAAACCTCCAGCAGTTACTAAACATACACAAACACTTACATGTTCAGTGAGATGTGTAGTCAAATGCAGACATGCCAAAGGCAGAAAAGGCAGTCCCGGATGTGTTAACTGACAGAATTCAGCTCCTGCATCATAAACAGGAATCAATTACAGTTCTAACACCTTTCAGACTGTCACTATACCCTCCAGATTTATTTCATCTGCATGCACTTTTCATTCTCCCCTCGCCCACTTCCCTGAGGCCTTGTTCCCACTGCTCTCACAAGCCTGCTATAATTCTCTGTTTTTCTACCACGTTTGGGAGCTTCTAAACCTGGCCTGTTGCGATGGTCCCACCCCACATGCGTTCTGCCATAAATCTCACAGCAAGCCCAAATCACCACACGCTCTACGCTCCTTCCCATCGCAAGTTGATTCTTTGTCTATGTCTTAATGGCCAAGTCTTGACATATCATCCTGTTAATGCACAATATGGCCAAAAGGTTGTGGAGTCCACCTTGTCCGACATCTCACTCTGAATCAAAGGGTATTAATATGAAGTTGGCTAACCCTTAGTTAACCCTTAGTTAACCCTTATTTGCTATAATAGCCTCTGATCTTCTGGGAAGACTTTCCATTAGATGTTGGGACATCGCTGGTGGGATCTGCTGCCATCCTGGTTGGCTATTGTTGTTGGGTGATCAGGTCCTTTTCCGTGAGCTTGTGTGGCAGCTGAACTAACCTCCTGACATTTTGACAACCGTCACTTTACTTGTGGTTGACCAGGGCAGCTCCAGCAGGAGAGAAACGTGACAAACTGACTTGTTGGAAAGATGGTGCCCAATGACGGTGCCAAGTGGGAAGTCACTGACCTCTTCTGCACGACCACCTGTTCTGCTGCTAACAACTGTTGCAGGACATTGTGTGACCGTGCGCTTAACTATACACCTGTGTCATCGATGGATGTGGTTTAATTAGCCAATCTGTCTAATTAATAGGGCGGTACCCACACTTCTGGCCATATAGTGTCTCATTGTTCATATTTTCTTTATCACTTCTCATCTGCATTATGACCAACACGAACCACATTCCACCACGGCGGAAGACCCCATGCATTGTGTACCTGAAACTGACCATAAAAGACACAGACTATTGTTAACTTTGATTCACTGCCGAGACGATATACGATAAACAACACGAACCAAACCTAAAAAAACTGCTTCTTTCGTGCCTCTGAATTTCCACAGAGACTCAAAAAAAAAAAAAAAAAAAAGCGAGCATTTGGAAACAACTTGTTTTTCCTAGACAAAAAGGGGCACTGAAGTTCAGCTGACACATTGCGTGTGGGTATAAGCAAGGATAGGCCGGTAACAGGGGTCAAGAAGTGCTCCCCCCCCCCGCGCTTTTGGGAAATATGGTACACTCCCAAATCTTTGCACTCAGCAGTGCTGGTTTTGGGTGTGTTTTCATGAAGAGCGGTTCATGTGGGTGGCCAAGGGGGGGGGGGGGGGGCGGGGAGTTTGACTTGTGAGTTTGCCTGCAGCCGGAGAGATAATATTAGCAAGTCTGGGGATGTGCTGGGGAGGCCGTTTCGGCAGTCCCACAGATCACGTACGCACCCCGAGAGAGCCCAATTACGCAATGCAGCTCCCAGGCGAACGTTCGGCGACGTGGGCGCGTCGGGAGAGACTGCTCTGTCGCCGTTTGCGTATGGAGGGCCGGGCCACCCCCGCTCTCATCTAGTACGGCAGTGTCTCATACGAGACAGCTCCTCCAGGTGGCCTTCACTCCATCGACATGACTAAGACACCAGTCCACCTCGGTCACCACCAGCTCCTTCCACTACATCGCGGCCACAAAAGTCGGGCATCTCCCCTCACCTCCTAATTCATGTCACGAAATGCAAGGACGACTCATACTCCACGTTACACCCCCTTCAGAAGACTTACACTGTCCGTAAGACCAACTATAATTAGTTCTGGTCTCAGGGCCTTTAAGTACTAAGGTATTTTTAAACCTTATTGTCTGCACACCAGGCTGCGTCCTTAAGAGTTGGATTCCGGCACTGCCTATTACGGCGTACGCATAAAATATGCGACAGGCCGCAGCGTCAGCAATGTGTCCAACCAGGCAGCGTATTACAGCAGAAAACGCCACAGAAATATACCTTTAGGGTTCCTTTACATATACACTCCAAAAAAAAGGTTAAAATTGTACCTTTGCCTGTTACTGGGGCTGTACCCTTGTAATTGTACTTTTTAAGGCACAGAATGGGACTCGGAACATCCCAAAGGTACAAACAGCATTAATGTACCATAAATGGTACAGAAATGTTCCTCAGAGTCCATTTCTGTACCTTAAAATGTATAATTACCTACAGCTAATGGTACAATTGGCAAACCCTTGAGGGTACAAAGTGACAAGCAAAGGTACAAATATTTACCCTTTTTTTCTGAGTGTAGACAGGTAGTGATCTGTATTTATAAGCTATTTTTTAGACTATATTGGAATCACCATTGATATTAATACCGCTGTTATTAATGTACATGTATTCCCAGGTGATGCATCAGTAGACTGACTGACCTTTAGAGAGGTTTTTTTTTTCCCTCCATTTTCCTGTATATGACTTGGTTTCAGTCACATAGACGTCATCGCAAGATGGGCCTTTGATTTATCAGTGACATGGAGGGAAACAGCATTTTAAGGATATATGAAGTCAATAAGGCAATTATACTGACAGAGAGCAAAATAACTGTTGAAACAAAGTCAGTGGGGGAGGGTGGGGGGTAATAAATCCCTCTATAAACTTCCGGAAAAGGAATCCGAGAAAATGTTCATTATACCTTTAAGTCACAGCTGTTACAGCTAAACCAGCGTCGGCACGCAGTGCCGATGACGTCATACCTCCCAGCAGAAGAAGTGTGGGTGTAAATCTTCATCTTGTCTGCATTGCATTATTTAGTTTCTTAGTGGATATTAGCCTGCCATTTACATTTTTGCCCATTAGGAACACCAAAGCCCCCCATTTAGAAGTAGAAACAGCCAGTGTGACCAAAAACAACAACAAAAAAATGCCCCACACACTTCAAATCTTTTAGTCGAGCCTCTCACATAATCAGGAGTTTCCACTAAACCTACACAAACATGTCCCAGTGCGGGTTTATAAACGAGTCTCTAACACATTGGCGGTACACTGTCAACCACACCTGGGTCTTAAGGACAAAACTGTTCTCTTTTCTCGGGACAAAAACAACCCAGCCTTGAATAGTACAGGTCACATGTCTGGAAGACCTTAGGCCACGAGTGTGGATTAAGATCTAACCATGACATTTGGAGCAAGTTTGCAAAGAATTCAGAACTGACATTTCAAAGAAACAGGTTACATGATGACAAATTGGCTTCGGGGTATTTAGTTGTTCTTGGTTTGTATAGAAAGAGCGTAATCAAATGAAATCGCAGACAGCATGTCCTCAAAACACTTACTTCTATATGTCATTTTTATTCAGAGGTGACAGGCTGCATAGGTTATATAGACAGTAAATGACAAAGTAAACAAACATGGTTGAAATCCTATTAAAATACAGTTGACAGAACTTCGCTTTAGTCGATCTTACGTCTCATCAATGAGCGTTGTACACAATGTGTTTCCAACTATGCTTTCTGAAGGTTAAAGACTGGATCAGCGCTAATTATTTTCCTACCGGCTTAGCCTACTAATGATATCTAAGTGGGTAATTGCTGTGCATCAGAGTGTGTACATTGTGAGTCCCGTACATTTCCCGACGCCGGAGAATTATGCATTAATATTTCATTTAAAAAGGAACGGAAATGATCGTTGCGTTTAAAATGTAGAAATATCGTAAGAGCGAGAGATCGTGCGTCTGTAACATTACTCTGTAGCAGACATTAGAGAGCCGCTCTTGGAGAAACCAGCGCTGCTTCCGTCTGCACGCTTCCCACGGCCAGTCACACAAACACACGCATAAACACATCCAACTCCGCAGCCCTACCTTCTGTGTGGCAGCTGGAAGACAGGATGGTGCTCGGAGGTCTGAAAATATAAGGCAGGTACCGGGAAAAACATTTCATCTTTTTCTTGCGGGTTTTCTTCCCCCCTCCTCCCCACCTCGCCCTCAAAAGCAGAACATTATATCGCTGTCCGCATATCTTAATTTACTACATGGAGACGGAGACGCGTTTTATGGGAGCGTGGATGTGATATTGTGGAAATTCAAAGCTGCATCATTTGCGATCGGCAAAAGCGGATGTGCATGATCCTTTCATAACACTCGCGTCCTCCGTGCACGGCTGCTCTGCTCTCCGCCTCACCATACTTCCCCCTATCGCCGACAGGACGCGAGGTTGCGCTTTTCTCAAGACAGGGAGGGGTGGGGGGGGGGGGGGGGGGGGTAATATCAGAGGGATGGTAAGAGTGAGTGTTTACACTTCTGGTACCTGCCCCTTCGTTGCCCCCAACGTCGTGCCTAAAGCATCAGCTGTTGCCACTATGAAGTGTAAAGGTACCGTTATTCACCATGGTGTCCAGCTCATTTCTTCACACCGTGCACAAGTAGCGGTACCCCGCCGTCCTGACTGGCCGATTTCAGCCGTAACGAACGAGGTTTCAAACTACACCGAGGACGTTTTCATTTATATTACACATTTGGAATATCCTCAAAATGCAAAGACTATCATCTTTTATTTAAGGTCTTAACAAACAACAACAAAAAAAAACAGTTTGCATGTTGTGTTACTATAAACTCACGCACAGGGCAATAAATAAATCATATTAATCATGTACACGCAGCCAGCCTAAATGCAAATGCACAATTATATTATTAATGGCATATTTTATATTATATGCATTTTTGATTCACCACAGAGTGGTTCCCACAACCTTCCACCCTGCTCCCTATGTATAAGAGTTACATATGTGACACATATTATCATTCAATTATCATTCAATGCGACAGTTTAGTCGGAATCACATACTGCTGAAGGATTAGTCATTTTCATAAAAGGATAGAGAAGCAAGAACGACCTAACGTCTGTTTAACTGAAAAAAGTTAAACGTTACAGACTCAAACAGCCTGATCGCGATCTCCCTAATCTAACACAATCAGAATAGCTTAACTGTGGTCTTCTCTTGATGACACGTTTGTAAGAACAGAAAGCATGGCTGATACGCTTCCTGACCGCGGCCCGTGTCTTGCAGAGGACATCTGAAGCGGCGTCAAGGAAAAAAAAGTAAAGAAAAGAATAAATCAGCAGCCGTTGGCGTATGAAACGGCTGCCATCTGTCGCTGCACCCAAATATACCCACCTATGTCCCGACTTCGCAGCTCTGCCCACGCGCTTCAGAGCGCGAGATGGTGGCATCCCGGGGAATCTTACTCACTCCAAAGAGCTGAACCCTCAGATTATGTTGTGCTGACTGCAGGAGCTGCCGCAGAGAAAAACGCAGACATTCCACCTTAGATATGTTTATTTTAGGGTGGCGGATGAGTAGTACCAGCCCTAGATGTGGCGCCCTAGGCCAGCATAACCGACGGCGCCCTCCCCCGTCCGAGTGAAATTGGCTGGCAAGTCAGCGCCCCCTAAGAAGTTGGCGCTCTACCTATAGTTTTCAGTGTGGTAGCAGTTTTTTACACGTAGTTTTATCATGCAGAAAGTGCTGCCTATAATTTTCAGTGTGGTAGCAGGTTTTTACACATAGTTTTATGCTGCCGGCTTATTTTGTGGCTTATTTGGAGTCTTTTTTTAATGTGATGACACGGCCCTTTTATAGATTTATCAAGTATGCAAAGCAGCAATTTTCATATAATCATGCTATATGTCCGCATATCTTAATACAAGACAGTCCTGTATTTTCCTAAATAAATATACGTTTTTGTTTGTTGCATCCAGTTGTTCCTGGATTCGCTCTTCAGCCCAAATATCCAGCAAACACTGCACCTCTGCCATAGACCAAAGTGATCCCTTTGCTGCCATGTTTTTTGAACGGCCAGTTGCACCATTGACATCATGTCTGAGTCTCATGTTCAGGCACAGTTAGCAAGCACACTGGATGCCTACTGTACAGAACGATTACACTGGATGCCTACTGTACAGAGCGATTACACTGGATGCCTACTGTACAGAGCGATTACACTGGATGCCTACTGTACAGAGCGATTACACTGGATGCCTACTGTACAGAGCGAACACACTAGTCAAATGAACTGGACTTTGCAGGGTGAAACATGCTCTGGCAGGGTATGGATCTCCTAGTGTGAGTATACCGTAGTTTCACCGTAGTACACCCTAGAGCACCAGTTAGGCTAGCTGCTAACTGAAGGCAGAATTCACTCTCCCAACCCGAAGGTGTGAAGATAAAATGGCGTCATAGCCTTGGCCCTTAAAGTTCTGTAAAAATCAATATTGGGTGGCTGTAATACTCAGCAATTACCAGGCAGCCATGTTACGTTATGGTGAGCAATTGTTTTTTCTTTGATGGCTATAACATCCAGAATAAGCACTGTTGTGAGCCAGTATCACAGCCAAACATGGGCTGTGATTATCCCAGCTCAATGGCAAGACAAACTAAAAACTGTCGGACTCGACACAGGACAGATAACATTTGGTAACGTATAAGAATGGTACATATGACTCTTTTAAATTCCTCAGAACAAACATCAGCAATGACCTGAAGCAGAAAAGCAACAACGAAGACATAACTGCAAAAGCTCAACAACGACTTTACTTCCTCAAGCAACTTCTCGTTCTGTCTATTCGACTCCATCGGTCCATCTCTACATCTCCTATTACAGTATGGTAAAGCATCCCGGACAGTCAAACACGGGAAACACTACAACGGATTGTGAGTAAGGCGTTCAAAATCATGGGTAACCCACTACCCTCTTGAATTGCTACATATTCACGTTGAAGTGAGCAAAGATAATCTCCGACTGCACATATCCTATGTACAATCTCTTTCAGTTCCTTCCCACTGGAAGGTGCTACAGGTTACTACCCACAAACACTAAACATTTCACCAACAGTTTCTGTATGTTTACTATTCACCATTCATCTAATACATGCTGTTGTGTCTCATTGTATTGTATTTGTTGTATTGCAGTGTGTTGTATTGTACTGTTTTGTATCATACTGTATCACTGTAATTGTTATAATTGTGTATTGCCAGGGAGGGGCTTGGGGGTGTGGTAGCTTCCCCTATGATCGTCATCGCACCCCCTTAGTACCCCCAAGAAGTTTCTGTGGTTTATTTGGATATTTTATTTTTAATGTGTGAATACTACGCTCATGGGAGTATTACTTACACAAAAATGTTCTGAGGGCAGAATGAAAAATGATTGGTTATCTCTCTGATCCAATCATATTGAATCATATTGATCATATTGAAGAGCAGTAGGTCCCGCCTCCTCTAGTTGCTTGGGCCCACCTCCTCTACAATCTGATTGTAGACGTTAGTGTCGTTATGCCCTCAGAACATTTCTGTGTCAGTAAAACACCCACAAGTGAAAAGCCCAATTTACACTTTGAAAAATAAAGACATAAATAAAAAGCGCATATGTGTGTTGGGGGTATTGCAAAAGGAATTTAAGCGTGGGGGTCGGCACATCAAGGGGAAACCCTACATGTCGAGTGTCTGCTATGCTCGATATATGTACTGCAGAGTCTAATGTACTGTACTGAGATCAAATTCCAGCAGCCCTGGTCATGTGGCTAATAAGTAATCCATCTATACATGGTGTGAGGCGATATATATATTAAGTGATGTGTAGCAAACAGAGGTAACTGAAGACTTTATTCAACGCACACAATGTTCCCACATTTCCCGGTCGAAACGTGACTGCAGTATTCCTTTTGGGAGCTTGGCGTTTTCCTCCAGTGGAGTGAGTGACCTGCTGTGACCGGCATCAGGAAAACGTAGATACATGAGCTCAAATATAAACAAGCTTTCAGTTATTTTACTGGAAATGGGATAATAGTTGGTTTATTGCTGTATTTGCAGAAATGACACACAAACACAGACCAGCATAGCACCTGTTTCCTGATCTATATGGAAGTTGTTAAATATAATATAAAATATAATATAAATTATATAATTTGTACACAAATTTTACCTTAAACATTTAAAACCTTCCCTGTTTTTAAACAATGAAAGAGTTTAAAATGGATTTGTTTGTGTTCTGTCTTCTTTATATGTATATTGAGGTAGGCTTAGCCAATATGTAAAATTTCCCATAGAAACCCTGGATGGAGTTAATTTGATTATGAGATACTCATCACATTACTGCTCATGATGTTTCCCGGCATCCTATTTATAAAGCCTGAGGTCAGTTTTTGTCAGTGAGGGAGACTTTTGTTATTAGATGAATGTAGGTTTATATCTTCTCATCACTGCAGCACGGTCTTGAGATTGATTAGAGGAAGTGAGTCGAAAGTCATCACTGTGCTTATGGAGCTTAAGACCTGAGTTCAAGTCAAAAAAGAAGCATCTTCTAGTTGGGGTTGATGTGTCTGGAAGGCCGATGAAAATATCACACGAGTAACGGTGTCTGGACACATAACCTTTGTCAATATAATATGATGATGAGTTTTTAAGCGACTTCTTAGGACAACAGATCTACTGGCAAAGCTAAATACCGTCTCTTTGTGCTCTCCTCAGATGTGTGATGTATCTTTCCATCTCTGAAGTCTGCGAGGGGAGCATCCAGATTTAAGAACTAAGTCCCATGGGCTGCTTATGGACCAAAACCCTTGGAATTCAGTTCTCAAATCTGAAAAACTCTAAAAAAATATTCCTTTAGCTTATTTTTCTGGCTGTTGTAGAAAATACCTGTAAAATAACATGAAGAGATATTGTAGAAAAGCCTCATAGAATAATTCATTGGAGAAAAACACATTTTCAAGCAATATTATTTATAATATTATGCAAACGTGCTTTTTTTAGTCTTTACCCTTACAGCTACACTGTCAGAAAAAAGTACTAGTTTATACCTTTCAGGGTACAATTACTTGTCAGTGGAGCTGTACCCTCAAGGGTCTGCCATCTGTACCCTAGCTGCAGGTAAGTGTAACTTTAAATGTACAGAAATGGACCGAGGAACATTTTTGTATCTTTGTACCTATGTTTGTACCTTGGGGATGTTCCTCAGAGTCCATTTCTGTACCTTAAATTCGACTAAAAGGTACATTTCATTGACTAAAATGTACATTTCCCTACAACTAGGGTTCAATTGGCCCTTGTAGGTACAGTCCCAATGATAACAAAGGTACAAATTGCTGCTCTTTTTTTCTGACAGTGTGTAATTACTTGTCACTGGGGCTGTACCATTAAGGGTCTGCCAGTTGTACCCTAGCTGTAGGTAAATGGACAAAATGGGCATTTTTGTGTAATTGGGGAGACATTAATGTTGTTTGTACCTTGTGGAATGTACCCATTTTTATTACTGTGTATAAGAGTACTCACGGTTCAGCTAATTCTACACAAGCAGTACGATTTGGAACGATGAATCAGAATCTGTTGACATGACTCTAGAGTTTGAAATCGTGCAACAGATGCCTGCATGAGAAAAGCTGGGATTTTTTTTTGTGTGTGCCCAGATTCTGGGAATGTCCAGAAATTAGCCTAGTAATTTCACATCTTGATAATTCTGCCCGGTCACTCTGGTCGGGTGACTTCGTCCCGCAGCACACAAGGGTAATCTTTGTGCTCGGCTGTATGACGAATCACGTGCAGGTCTGAGTGATCAGAAAAATCAATTTACTGTATGAGCTAGAAAAATATTGGCAATTTTCAAATTATAAACTGACACTGATATTAAGATTACTATGTTTTTCTTTATATTTAATTTATATGTTCTCTAATTAAATTCAGGTAGGTTTCAATTATTGACCATTTGGAAAAAACTGTTGTATTATGCATTGTATATGAAAGGTCATATAATGGCGATATTGTTGGTATTATAAAACATTTGACCTCCTATTGAAATCCTATATACATAGTTTTGTCACAGTCCCATATAAATCCCACTGAGGTGAAAACGAATCGGAGCATGAAGCTCCATTGCGTTACTCTACCAAAATCACATGAGAATATTTTTTGTCTACCTCTGCAGAACTTCAGTACAGTGTTCATCGCTGTCTTCTTTGTAAATAAACAGAAAGCATTTTACCAAAAGCACCTCAAACACATGATAGCTTACTTCCTTTCTGTCTGTATAGCAATTCCTAAAAACATATATAATTGCTTCAAGAGCGTTTATGGAAGCGCAATACATTTTTTAAACTATATCTGTATTCTATATGCTTTTTATTAAGTTGCCACTAAATCTTGTACTGTTGTTATATAAACCTTCCCCATGGTACAGTACTTACACAGTGAAGTCCTCTCTTGTACATGACAAATTCATAGTGTAGAGAAAATGACTATTAAGGCCTTTATATACAAATTAATTATTTTTCTACATTTGTAATGGACATTACTATGGCATTTATGGAAATGATTTAGGTTTCTTTAAAGTAACCATGCAGTTTCGAATGTAGAAAACTAAATTTAAAAATTAATTAATTCTGTACTTAACACCAGGCATTTAGCCTGCTTCATAACTCTCTCACATATCCCTTCCTACGTTTCGGTACCTTGCTGTGTTTGTTTTAAATTAAAACGTGAGGCTGTAGTATCACCCAATAACCCCTATTTCACATTTTGTGTTATACAGAGGTATTTTTACAAGAAAGGCTTACACTACAACGCCAGCGGTTTTTCAATTGCATTAAGCAGAAGCAATTTTAACCCCGTATAAACCAAATATTACGCATCTACAGCGGTCGAAACGTACGTGAACGACTGTAAAGCCAGGTTTTACTGTCTTTTTCTAACTGTAAGTGAATTAAATCGGTGGCTCCGTGATTATAACGTGGGCTTGCTGAAACAGCTGCAGCGCTTCTCACGAAAGGGTGGAAATATGAGTGATAGGCTACTATCCAGTCGGTTATTATATTATATTACACCAAGACTAAGAGTTTGATCGTATCCCGTAGTCGAAATGTGACAACAGCATTCAGCCTAGGTTAGCGGAACCAATAAAACCATTCAAATTACCTCGTTGCGTTAGTACAGACTAATATCAATAAAATAAGCATGCAGGTGAAAATCTCACATAATTTCCACTGCATAATATGATGAAAATAGGTTTTACTTTATATGATTCGAGCTCGGTTATAGTCTGTTCTCTAATGTAAGCAAATATTCTTATTTTATTGATTCATAATTCTATTAAAATTCAGAGCATGTCATTTAATGTTGTACAGCAGTTTTCTTAGAAAATTCTACACTGACATAGATATTATTAACGTAGATATTTTACATTTAACTTACCATCCCTTGTAACATAGACAGTGTGACTTACTCGGGACCCTGTCCCAGTCTGTCTTCCCTTTTTGTGTTGCTGTTGTCATTGCTGGTCTCTCACTTTGACTGCCTTCACCGTGCATCTTTCAGTCAGTTGCTCTCTGATTCATCCTAGTGCTACAGCGGCCGCGCTTTTTTCTTTGTGAAGCCGGCGCTGCTGATTCATCCAGACGAAGCAGTTTTTCAGAAAATCAAGCATAAGAGCGCCGGACACCCACAGCCCCTGTATGAACTGCACGTGTTTTGACCTCGGCGCTATATAAAGGAACTGATTAGCGGCGATTTGCATAGGCGTATATTCCATTTTACACACAATGTACACATTAAGAGATGGAAAGTCCCATATGCACCCAGTAGAGCTTGCCTACTTGCGCAAAAGGGATTCAAGTGCGTCAGAACATGTAGCAAAAAACAATTCAAACAATTGCAATGATACCAACCTAGAAAATGGGCAACGTGCTTAAATACAATTTAATTGCTTTGTTTTATAACATAGCAAATATTTTACGCGCTTGATTTTCTTTATTATGAAACCCCCTGCTATCAGAGAGGAAGGAAACGTTGGTCAACTATTCGATACATCGTTTCCGCTCTGTAAACTCCGTTGTCTATTTAGGGGAAATCCTAACCCCTCTATCGACCGACTGATCAGCTCGCCTGCGTTAGATGTCATCTACAATGCGCCTTTATTGTATGGATGTTCAAACCAGCTTTGCTTTCTACCTTAATTTCAAGGACTACATGTACTTTAGGGAGCAAAAACACAACAAAAAGAACACCCGAAAGTAGGGGTATTACAAATGGCACTTTTAGATGTAAGTCTTCAGTTAAACTTGTCCAGGTGTATGTCAATGAGACATGGTCGAAGGACATATTACGGTTTTGCTAAATCTCATGCATGCATGAGACGTGCGTTATAAAGCAAGGTGTACTTTGATCATTAGACAGGAACGGTCAAAAGTTAGATATAGTTAACTATATATAACGAACAAACTGTATCAAAAACTTTTCTTCTATAAATATAGAACGGCAGCAGTGACTTGCAAAAGCGGCTGGTGGCAGTGGTCGGGAATGCCCCAGTCTGAAGCCAGTGTGGCGGAAACTCGTGAACCCCGTGATGCTACCTGCCGCTTCATGCTTACTGTGCATGACAGCAGCAGAGAGCGCCCACTTCGGCCGGCCGCCGCCCCTCCATCGCCCGGTCCGTCTCCTCAACGCAGCCCCGTTTTGCATCGCTGACGCGCGCCAACCCGTAACATCAGCTGACCTCATATGACTAGCCGATTTGAGTCAGTTGCTTTTTAGTTTCTATACAGTCATGGGACAAGTGGTGGGTTAAAAAATGACTCTGGGGCTAGTTACACTGCTGACGCAACCATAGAAAAATGTCCAATGAGAACTCATTTGAAAAGATTAAAAAATAATAATAATATATTTTTTTTCAACTTGGTGGTGAGGTCTGGTTTCTACTCTAAGCAGTACTGCAAACAAAGGCATTGTTTTTTATGCTAGTTTACTGGCCTGGCTATTATGAGTATTTCAGATCTATTTATACACAATTTAAGTCCCCTTGGAGCACTATATACACATATTTTAATTAGTGGTCTATTCCAAATTAGTAGGAAATAATCTCAAAATAAATAATAGTTCGCGTAAATCAATAAACATACGCTTTGTTTTAAAACCAGGCCCAGCACTTATATGTTTAATATGCACTTTAGAAGGCAATAATGGGGAATGTAAACTGCGCGGCTAAATATAACCAACAAAAAAGATACCAGCGGGCAGAACAAGAAGGGCGGTAAGTTGGCGTCAGTAATAAAAGTCACGTGATGAGCGGGCAGTACCTCTGATTTTTCTGAGAATTTCAGGATTCCGGGACACTAACATTTAATTTTGAGAAGTGCAATACCACGCGCGCCCATGTGTATGTTGTAGGCTATTTAGGCCTAGTTAAGATATGAAATTATGTACAGGGTATTTAGACACCATTTTGTGTGAGTGTGCCCTGCGATGGGTTGGTGCCCCACCCTGAGCTGTACCCTGCCTTGCGCCCATATGCCCAAAATAGGACAAGCGGTTACAAAAGACGAATGGATTGATGGATTGTATTTAAATGACGATACTTGACGTAGCTTCCTTCAGCGGCTACTGACACTGGCGTCAGCCGTAAAAATACTAGGATTTACGTCTGACGTTTAAGGGTTTCCACTTTAATTAGACAGTTTTCACCATTTCCTCGTATTATAAACCGGGCCTAATATATTGTATAAAGCTTTATTATATTTTGGTGGGTAGGTCTGTCTAATGCAGGCCAATAAGACGCCTTGACTTGTATTAGGCAGGCATAAATCCAACATTTCTAATGCATACAGAACGTACAAGCTGCTGATCGACAGCTACGACCTATATTTCTAACTAACAGTGTTTGCCTATTAATCAGAACAGAAGCCTAATGGCTAATTTGATTATCACCATATTGTTAAGATTTTAATCTACCTGCTAGGCATAAAGACGTAGGCCTACTGTATCTAACTCAGTGCCCGGCCTGAATTGGTAAGAGTAAACTTCACCCGTGTAAAGCTTATTTAAGTGAATGCTATAATCCTGATTATACAACGTAGCAGAGATACTCCGACAGCAGATAATAATGTGCATGCCATTATGAGATAAAATGAGAAGATGTATGATTTTTCATAACAGTCTTAGGCCTTGTGTTTTTATGTACTATAGCCTAATAATATTGTTTTAACTATCGACCATATTCTGTCTTAGCAAAAACAAAACAAGGCCACGCTCGTCTTTTATTAACTTAATGGAACACCATCCGTGCTATTTTACATGCAGATTATGCCTTCTGATGTCACACTAACACCCCCCCCCGCCCGCCCGCCCGCCTCCGGAACAGGATCTCTGCCTTTTCCCTTCTATTGGCGGAGGCGGATGCCCGAGCGATCATGCTGTTCCGTCGCTAGGTCGCTAGACGCGGACCAGGACCAGGACGAGCTCAGCGGCTGCCATCGGGCGATGCTCTGACCTCCGTGCTGCTCCATCATGCCCCGGCGTCTCTCCTTGCCGTGCATCATCGCGCTGGCCGCCTCTGTGCTGGTGCTCGGAGATTACGACTCGGCTCAAGTCGACGGGGCTCCGCCTTCTAAAATAGGTAAGCAGACCGCCATGCCATTATATTGCATGGATGTATCTGCAGCATTAAGTCGTATTTTTACGTGTAATTGTTTTTCGTTAGGAAAATAGATATTTCCGGCTGTTGCTTTTAATAACCCGCCCCGTGTTGATGATCGAGTTTAATTTTGCGGAATATGCGTGGGCCATAGATATTTAACGTCATGCTAAAGCGCCTCCTTTTAGTTGACCAGCTGATCGTGTTATTTAGTCAGTATGCAACAGATCACAATGTAACCGTATCGGTTTAATGCATTTATACGGTGGAACTCTCTGCTCGTATTGCAGCTATAGTCGGAGCCGGGATCGGTGGTACAGCTACGGCCCATTTCCTGCGCCAGCACTTCGGACCAGAGGTGCGCATCGACGTTTTCGAGAATGGCACCGTCGGAGGGCGGCTGGCCACGGTTACCGTCAACCATCAGGATTACGAGTCCGGGGGATCCATCATTCACTCCCTCAACTTGCATATGCAGGACTTCGTCAAACATCTTGGTGGGTCCCGCTAGACCCCGATCGTCCGATGCATGCACGCATGCCAGCCTCCATGACCTTAACATTAGCGCAATCACGGAAGTGGATTGAAACATCCATAGGGTGCTTTTCAAAAACAGGTCCCAGTTTGGCATTTAATACTGAGGGTTTTTCAGCTCTCAAGCATCTGGCGTGAATCTCACGCTCACGCAAGAAATCTTACGGCAAATTTTATATTATTACATTATAAACTTAAAATTAGATACATCTAAAGCGTTGGGAGAGTTTGCAAAACCTACAGATTATTTACAAGGAAATAAAACTGTTACATACATGTAAATGCGTGTGCAGACTTGTCTCGAACTGAAAATCTCACTCCAGCCCGCTGCCTGAAGCTGGTAACTCTGATACTGGTATTAAATGTCAGCCTGGTGAGATTTGATATTTGTTCTACACTTCTGTTACCGCCTTCAATCCTGCAGGTCTTAAGCACCGGCGGAGCGTGGCGGGGAAGACCGCCGTGTTTAACGGGAAGGAGTTCATCCTGGAGGAGACCGACTGGTACTTGCTGGACCTCTTCCGCCTGTGGTGGCGCTACGGGATCAGCTTCATTCGCCTGCAGATGTGGGTGGAGGAGATCATGGAGAAGTTTATGAGGTAAACAGGTGGCAGACCCCTTTGATTCTAGGTTCTTCTTACAGTGAACTTCATAATAGACTCTTAGGCCTGTATAAAAATACCCCCCCCCCCCATTACGTTATCATCTAAGGTTGCAACTCTTAACTGTGTCAAGCTGCGGGTGTTTAAAATAACTCTAATTACTGATTTTGTCTGTCGAATATACGCTAAATTAAACGAGCGGTTTACGTGTGCGCCTCAAGCCACGTGCTTCAGCTTAATTAGAAATGAAATAACCAGCTTCGAGCCTGATTGTGGGAGGGATAACGGAAACCAAAAAATAAAACTGTATGAGAAAGACAAGGGGGACAAGATGGGGAATATGGAGAAAACGACCAGTAAAACAGGGACAGGCTACATGTGGGGGGAGGCGGTGGAAAAATAGACAAATGAAGCAGGAAATTATATGGCTTTTAGCTGTTTTTAATACTTCTGTATTGGATATTATGGCTATTGGTGTCTCTGCCCTTTCAAAACACAGGGGACTCGTTGGGAATTTAACAAGTTATATGCTGCAGAGCAGTAAGGATATAAAACACATATATTGTCTGTGCATATATCCACTGCTTCACTGTTCCCTTCACCTTTAGGGAGCCACTCTAGAGCCCCCTGAATGTCTGATTACGCCCCCCCCCCCCCCCATCTCTTAACCCCCCTCCCTCTGTGTTCAGGATCTATAAGTACCAGGCCCATGGTTATGTTACGCCCCCCCCATCTCTTAACCCCCCACCCTCTGTGTTGAGGATCTATAAGTACCAGGCCCATGGTTATGTTACGCCCCCCCCCATCTCTTAACCCCCCTCCCTCTGTGTTCAGGATCTATAAGTACCAGGCCCATGGTTACGCCCCCCCCCCCATCTCTTAACCCCCCTCCCTCTGTGTTCAGGATCTATAAGTACCAGGCCCATGGTTACGCCTTCAGCTCCGTGGAGGAGTTGCTGCACTCTCTGGGGGGCACTGGCTTCCTGAACATGACCCGCCGCTCTCTGTCAGAGTCCCTCCTGGAGCTGGGGGTGTCTCAGCGTTTCATCGACGAGGTCATCGCCCCCATCATGAGAGTCAATTACGGACAGAACATCAGCATCCCAGCTTTTGTGGGTAGGTAACCACGGCGACACAGTCAGGTGATACCCTTAATGTTCCTGTTCTCTTATCATCTCGCTCTGCCTGTGGATCCGGCTTTGGTGTGATCATCTCACTCTGACCTTAACCTCACAGCACCTTAATATACAACAGGTGATGGTTAGGGAAGCACGCTTGTGATCGAGAGGCTGCTGGTTCGAATCCCCTGCCAGCAAGGTACCGCCCCCATGCACTGCTCCATGGGTGCTGAATTAGCTGCCCCCTGCTGTGTTACAATGTCACATTTGGGTTAAATACAAAGGACACATTTCATTGTCCTGCACAGTGTGCTGTGGTGTGTCAACAATGACAATTACTCGTTTTCACTTCATATCCTGAGGTTGACGTATAAAAAATGCCATGCACAGATTATTAATAATTGTTTTGTTGGGATCAAGGTATGTGTTTCTCAGACAATGTGGTACATTGTTTGGTTTTTAAACTGTTATTTAATGATGAAGTAATGCATAATGATGTAATAATGAATCTCTTCTCTCCCAGGTGCAGTATCTCTGGCTGGTGCTCAGGCGAACCTTTGGGCCGTAGAAGGAGGAAACAAGTTGGTTTGTTCCGGTCTGCTGAAGCTAGCCAAGGCTAACCTCATTCAGGCTCAGGTCACAGCCATATCACCTCACACAGCAGGTAGGAGGCCTCACAGTGGTCATGTGACCACTAAAAAGCCAATAAAACGTTTGCTTCACAGTGGTCATGTGACATGTTTAAAAGCCTTTGAAAATGTTTTTAATCTTGGTCTGTGAAAAGCTGGAGAAACCATTTCCAGTGTGAACTGTTGGATTAAAATCTTCACCTGCTTTTTTTTGTGTCCTGTTTTGGTTTTTGACTAAAAGTAACACAGTTTCAGGGATGAATTTAAGAATTTTCAAAAATTCAGATCATTGGCTGTCTGGTTCGACCTTTTGGTTTAAAGTGGAAAGTCTGGCCATTAGACAGGTTTCTATATCATCTGGATTTGAAAATGCATACAGGCCTTACAAGGTAGAGCTGCCCATCTAGTTGATCCTGAGATAAGATCACAGTATCATTTTTAACCAATGGCCATGACCATTTCTAAGCTCGCGAATGATTGGCTTTTGTGTGAGTATAAGGATTCACAGTAATGACAGTGATTGGTTTGATTATATTATAATACAGATTGGCGATGATGGTTTGGCAAAGTGCAGCTAAACACAGAATCTTAGAAGATCATCATCGATATATTTTCAGTGATTTTTTTACAGCTATGTCCTTGCTGTTAAAGTCTCAATAATCCATTAAAATATAATCTGTTGTTTTCATGGATCTTGTGGCTTTTTGTATGGAAGGGGAGTCCAGCCTGTACCAAGTCAACTACGATACTCCAACGGAGACTGGCACAGAGCTCTATGACATCGTGGTGGTGGCCACCCCCCTGCAGGACGGGGTGGGGCCGGGCATCTTCTTCGAGGGCTTCGAGCCGCCCCTTCCGGAGATCACCGGCTCCTACCATGTCACGGTGGCCTCCATCGTCCACGGCTACCTCAACTGCTCCTACTTCGGCTTCCCCGACCCCAAGCTCTTCCCCTTCGCCAGCGTCCTGACCACCGACACCCCGGGACTCTTCTTCAACAGCGCGGCCAGCATCTGCCCCGTCAACATCAGCGCCGGCTTCCGCCGCAAGCAGCCGCAGGAGGCCGGCATCTACAAGGTCTTCTCCCAGAAGCCACTCGGCAAGGAGGAACTCAAGACGCTCTTCAAGTCTTACTACTCCGTACAAGTGAGGGACTGGCAGGCCTATCCTCACTACGGAAGCACGCAGGGTCTCCCTCCCGTTATACTGCATGAGAACCTCTACTACCTCAACGGTATGGAGTGGGCAGGCAGCGCGATGGAGATGAGCTCCGTGGCGGCCAAGAACATCGCCCTACTGGCCTACCACCGCTGGAACCGGCAGCTGGAGATGATCGACCAGAAGGACCTGATGCACAAGATCAAGGCCGAGCTGTGAATCCGTGGCACGAGGAGGTCGTGGACCTTGACGTCGTGGTAGCAGGAGAATCGGTGGGTGAGCGTGGAATGCTGATTCACACCGGACCGACGTGATGTCGACTGCAGTCTCGGATTTCTTTCCTAAACCGCCTGACGCCTCTCGTCTGTGGAACGTCTCATCACACGGAGGAGGATTTTAAAACAAATGATTTCAATCAAGTTTGTATTCCTGTGGTGAGGTGTGCGAGGCTAGGTGTTTTGTACAGGAATTTACTACAGATGTTTTAATTGATCTGTTGCAGTGGTGACACAGTGATGACACAGTGGTAACACAGATGACGTACAGCACTGTCCCATAGACATCTTACTGGACAGGCTGCTCGAACTGAAGAAGACTTCAGTAATATGAAGGGTCCAACCTGCTAGCTTGACACTGCATTTGCGTTCTTTACTTTTTGAGACTCCTTCAGAAACTACTCTGCTTTGATTAGATGGATTTGATTTTCATTGTGTAATTTCTAATGTACACACAATGGAATGCAGTTTTTTTTTTTTTGTTAATTGGGCGCGTAGGAGAGCAATACTGGAAAATGAAGGAACGGTTTATTTTTATTATAACGGGAATTTTCTTAAAGACTTGAAAGGGTTAATGTGAATTCAGTTGATCGCTAATGCTGCCGACACTTGGATAAACGTGGCATTTTTAAATAATTTCGAATAAGGTGTCAGGTCTTAAAGTTTGGTTTGTTATACATTTTACTGTTTTTTCCCCCCCCCTTGATTCCCATTTCAGTTCTTATGCTGTCATTCCTTTCAAATGCTGGAGTTTTGTCACAAAAAAAATGCATTTCAGTATTTAAATACACTGTAAATATTTTACTACGTGACTAGAGGTTTAAAATGTCTTAATCTAGCATTAGAATTAATTCACTACTGAAAACAACTGTGAAGGAACTTCGTTATGTCAATAATGTGAAATATTTATACATTGGTTATTAATCTGAGTAGCAATTAACGTTGTCTTAAAATACTAAACCAAGCAGCAGCATTAAACAGAAACGTCACTTCTGATAAATCATATTGAGTGAAATGCAATTGAATATTTTTGTGTCTATGATTATGTACAAAAATTTAAACCATTATTAAAGTACTAAGATACAAATATTTGCTGTCTCTGTCCCTAATTTACCTTTGAATTGGTTATTGCGTGTTGTTTTAATGAGGATGTATGTTTGCACAAATGTTACTGTTTTATTTAATGGTTTTATGTCACCCGTAACCCACATAAAGCGCTTTGAAGGTTGGATACATTGATGCCAAGATCAAGCGGAGAAATAAGACGTTCGTCTTTTGCAGCTTGGGGCTCCATCTAGCGGTGGTGTTACAGTCGTGCACATAATTGGGTTTGATAGCACAGGTAAGCACAGGTGTGATGTCAGGTAAGCTAAGTAAGGGATAATGTACAGGCAGCCGGTAGTTATCGCAGAAATAAGCCCCGACAGTGTGATCAGGACCCGACGCGAAGCGGAGGGTCTTGTATCACACTGAAGGGGCTTATTTCGCGATAACTACAGGATGCCTGTACATTATCCCGCTTATTACACGGCTACTTGCCACATAAGGAAAATGACATGGACATGAATATGAATTTGAAACATTTTATTGGCATATTTGTTTTAAAATAACATTTTTATCTTTCCGCGAAACGATATAGTACCACGTGACTATGCGTTATTACTTTGGAGCGGTTATTATTTGAAAATAACGAACCTGCAAATGTCTCACCTGACCAATCAGAATCAAGCATTCCAGAGAGCCGTGTAATAAACGGCATGTTTTTAAGACTAGCTATGCGCATGGTTTATTCTAGGTTTGGGATGTATCTGTTCAGGATCTAACCGCGACACCCCCATGCTTGAATTGAACCGTTGCTAGTTTTCGGTTCGGACCGGTGGTGCCTGTAACCACTACCCAGCATGCCTCACCGCCCTGCTGTGTCAGATCTCTGCTACAGTGTGCATGCAATTGTTCATGTGTCCACGAGATGGCATATTTGTGCAATAATTAAACAAAGAAATGCAGTTCGACAGATTACCCATCGTATATGACTGTGTCTGCATATATGTGCAATGTGATGGACTGGCATCCACAAAATAGGCTGCCAGTCCCGCGCGACCATGACTGGGATAAGCTACTGCAGTGGTTCCTAAACTGGGGGGCGCAGAGGTATTGCGGAGGGGCGCACCAATGGGATAGCCTCAGGGGCATGTGCCACCCTAAATTAATCTCTTCACAGACTGGACGATTAAACAAATAAAGCAGCGCAACATTACAGTAACTAACAATAAATAAACCACTAACTTACGTGTACTATTAGAGCATTTATGTCATTTATTTAAACTTCATTTTGCCAGGTAAATTAACTGAAAACCAGTTCTCACTGCTTTACGTGATATTCGGGAGAAATAGCAGATTACGCATCGGAACTGCCTAGGATACAAACGTCATGCATGTAACTAAACTCTTCAGCCAATAAGGGCAAAGGTGTGTCGTCACGGAGGCTGTTCCAGTTTGTTCAGCCGGCTGAGAGGTATGGTGCTGTACGATCGGTCTTAAGTTGTCTTGCTCTTGCAAGGTTTTTGTATCATGTGACATGGTGACGCATGACGACGTTTTGCAGTGCCGGACAAAAAAATCTAACCATATCAGGAAAAACGAAGTTTAAAATTTTCTACATGAAGTGCAGGGAGACTATCAATTAATGCGTATGATTTAGTGTTGTTTTGTGCTATAGTATAGGCTGAAACCTGCGGTTATCATGAAAAACAAAATGCGGTAATCCTAAAACAAACTTTAATTTGTGTACGCCAATGGATATTAACAGGAATGTTAAATCTGTATTTGCATAATTTCAAACTTATGCTGGACTTTTATTTTTAATTGATTGCTCTTGTTTCTCCCACAGTGGTGAAATTGCACCATTTGTATTTTGTAATTGCATTTGTTTCGCTCAATTAGAAAAGGTAGTTGTGTTTCAAATGAAGTTTGAATCTGAACCTGTGTAGTTTGAATGGGGGGGCTCAATAATGTTCCTATCTAGAAAAAGGGGGCCCTGCAGAGAAAGTTTAGGAACCACTGAGCTACTGGAAGATGGATAGATGAATGGATGCATGGATGGATAAAGTTAACTACGCGACACTCGTGGTTCTCGCGAGAATATGATGTCAGTCCATGTAACCGGAAGCAGGTGTAAAATCTTTCCTGACCTACAGATAAGGTGCATTTCAGAGAAAATGCGAATGTCTTTAACTATCTGTCTTGTAATTCTAGTACAGTACTTTGTGATTTTAATTTTGTCAGTGTGTTCTGTATTACACTACGTATGAAATCACGTACTTTTTAGCATACTTTAGGGCAATTGTGGGTTTGTCGTTAGTTACGTATTTAGCTTTCGTTTTTGGATATGGACCTTCAATACGTGCCTCGCATGTGTTTTAATTCTGGCCATTTTGAGTTATGGTGATATACATTTGCCCACTTACCAACTGGACATTTACTATAGCCGTTTAGTGTGAGTATTTAGTGGCGCTACGGAGTTTCATCCTGGCGTACAGTATGTGGGCTGCTGGGCTGCATGGAGGGAAACAGCATCTCCTCACCGTGGAGATTCTGACAGATACTTTGATGTCCCAGATGACAAACGAATCTCGCCGCACACGTTTGTCCGTGTTTGCTCAGGTTAACGATCCCTGCCGCTGCTCCTTTCACACTGGCTTTTCACTGCATCCTGGCTGTGCTGGTCTGCAGGTGGTAACGTTAGATGTTCCTGTCTTACCCACAAATGAATCCTTTCCAGAGTCGTGCCCCCTCACCTGTTACCAGATCCCAACAGGATGCACTGCTTCTGAAACCATCACTGAAAATTTTGACCTGATCTGCAAAGAATTTCCACTTTTAACTGATTTTAACTGAGGTGTGTTATCACCACGTACCCAGACTCCTGTCACCTTGATGTGTGGAGGCTCTATCTGCTAATCTGAGATTCAGCACTGAAATCCAGCACATGTTTGTTTTATTTGGCAGCAGGAAGATCCACAAACATCACTGTGCTGCTTGGTCCCCCTGATTCTGTCTGTTCAGGGAGTCTGTGAGACCTTCAGGGGCTCAGTGCCAGAGCCCCACGTTTTTGCCCCTCAGTCTGTGAAGTTGTCTCAGCTGTCACTGCATGGAGTAGCCCATTGGTCACTGAAGTGACAGGGACTTGGGTCCCATACAGAACAAACTGGTTATAATGAAGGGGACACATTATGGAGATGTGGTTAAAAGGTCATGTGATGTTTCAAAGAATGTGTGATTTTATTAAGATTACATTTACTGAGGTGGTACTTTGGCAAAATGTTGATACTATGTAAATGCATCACAGCCCAAATAGAATAGTGATGCATTATTTAACACCATAAGGAAATTTCATTGCTGACTACTCTGCTGAGGCCAGGATCAAACTGGTGACTTTAAAATTACAAACATAGAGGTTTAGTGACTGAGCCACACAATAACCATTATTGTAATAAACTGATAAAGGTTTATTAAAGAGGGTTTTAATTTCACATTTTCTTGCATAGACACTTTTATCCAAAGTTACATACATTTGTTCATTAGAGAGCACGGACAGACAGTCTCTGGGGGGTTTGGGTCTTGCTCAGGGGCCCAATGGTGACATCATTCTGCTGACCACAGGCACAGAATTCTAACCTGCTAAGTCACACATGCCTGAGTCACAAACCCCCCCCGCGTTTAATGTCAGACGATTTGAAACCTGCCCCCCCCCCCCCCCCCCCCCACCAATCCTGTAGGTCAATAATTAACATAAAACTCAAAGTGCAAATCTGTAGGCGTTTACAGCTTTATATCAACAAGTGACACCTTGACTGGGATATGAGGACTGGATCAAACACCTTTACTGGGATGATGTCACTGTCACACACACCATTACTGGGATGATGTCACTGTCACACACACCTTTACTGGGATGATGTCACTGTCACACACACCTTTACTGGGATGATGTCACTGTCACACACACCTTTACTGGGATGATGTCACTGTCACACACACCTTTACTGGGATGATGTCACTGTTACACACACCTTTGCTGGACAGATCTTTATATCTCCAGCATTGCTACCATCTTTATTCAGACCCGTATCTAAGTATGGAAACAGGCTCCCAGTGAATGTGTCTTCAATAGAGTGAGTTAGTATTGAAAGCTCCAGTCCCCCCGAGTAGTGTTCTAGAATCCAGGACACGCCGGAAGGCTCGTGGTCTCTCTGGGTTGTCACTGGAGTTAACAACCAGCTCCCCGTGTCTCACGCTGGTCAGATCATCAGACACAGAGAGCCAGGGGGCTGCAGTGTTTGGGTCCAGAGTCACAGGAGCTGTGGGTTGGAGAGGAAGCTGCAGTTAATAATCTCTCTCAATGCAGTAAAAAACCATCAGTGTTATAAAATTAACATTTTACAGTGAGATAGTTTATCAATAAAGTGATTAAGTGGAAAGTGGAGGATTATAAATGGGAATGTTAGTAATACCATTATGACATATTTAAAACTTTCTGAAACAAAAAATCATTTCTATCTGTCAGCACTGTTAAGATGAATGTCAATAGATTAGTGAATATTTCTCAAAGGTTAATAAAGCCTTGGATAAGTGATCACAAGAATTATCAGATGCTTTAGTCCAAAGAAACGTAACGGGAAGGACAATAACAGATCAACGTGAGACAGGTACCAGTGCTGCTAGGCTGAGCTCCCAGTGAGTGACAGTATAACCCACTCAGATACTGCTCTCTGCATCATACAGCCATTTCCCCCAGTACTCACTGTACCAGTGCTGCTAGGCTGAGCTCCCAGTGAGTGACAGTATAACCCACTCAGGTACTGCTCTCTGCATCATACAGCCATTTCCCCCAGTACTCACTGTACCAGTGCTGCTAGGCTGAGCTCCCAGTGAGTGACAGTGTAACCCACTCAGATACTGCTCTCTGCTTTATACAGCCATTTCCCCCAGTACTCACTGTACCAGTGCTGCTAGGCTGAGCTCCCAGTGAGTGACAGTGTAACCCACTCAGATACTGCTCTCTGCTTTATACAGCCATTTCCCCCAGTACTCACTGTACCAGTGCTGCTAGGCTGAGCTCCCAGTGAGTGACAGTATAACCCACTCAGATACTGCTCTCTGCTTCATACAGCCATTTCCCCCAGTACTCACTGTACCAGTGCTGCTAGGCTGAGCTCCCAGTGAGTGACAGTATAACCCACTCAGATACTACTCTCTGCTTCATACAGCCATTTCCCCCAGTACTCACTGTACCAGTGCTGCTAGGCTGAGCTCCCAGTGAGTGATGGTATAACCTACTCAGATACTGCTCTCTGCTTCATACAGCCATTTCCCCCAGTACTCACTGTACTAGTGCTGCTAGGCTGAGCTCCCAGTGAGTGACGGTATAACCCACTCAGATACTGCTCTCTCCTTCATACAGCCATTTCCCCCAGTACTCACTGTACCAGTGCTGCTAGGCTGAGCTCCCAGTGAGGGACAGTATAACCCACTCAGATACTGCTCTCTCCTTCATACAGCCATTTCCCCCAGTACTCACTGTACTGCACAGTCCCCTGCATCTTCTCCAAGACTCTGAACTTCAGAGAGCCCAGGTGTTTGGCCACATCTATCAGCACCCCTGACTCCAGCTCTGGGTCCTGCAGTGAGCACTGGACACTGCAAAGACAGTGACAGGCAGGAGTCAGTGATGCTGTGGGGTCTGAAGTGCCCCCTAGAGGACGGTGGCTGAGAATCAGCATCAGTCACTCCACTCAGTCCAGAATTCTTCATATAATATTGATTACTAGTTAATTTTGTTCCTTCTTTAAGAGGCCTGGAATCATCTCCTGATAAATACAATCTTTAAGTAGCATACTTTTTAATAAAAAATATATAATAATTATTATTACATACTTTTCTTTGGTGTCCTTGATGGCCTGAAAAACAGGAAAACAAAGTGGAAGCATTAAATGGGAAATAAAACATCGTGAGAAATGCCCTGTAAATCTGAAATGACTCAGTAGAGCAGGGGGGGGGGGCAATCTTATCCATAAAGGGCCAGTGTCAGACGGGGGGCATGATGCAGGCGGGGAGAGGAAGGTTTATTGGGGAAACCAGGCAGAGCAGCAGAGAGTAGCATGACAACAGCGAATACAGTGACTGACTGGGGGACAGAGCAGGGCAGCTACTTAAATACACAGAAAAGGGGGGCAGGTAAGGAACAGGGGTAAGACAATCAATTAACCAATAAACAGACACTGGCACAAGGAAACGGGCGACAACTGGAATTAATAACAACTAATAGGGACAGAAACTAAGAAACCAAGACAGAAAACTGAGAAAACAAAGATAAACTAGAAAAAAAAAACATAAAACAAAGTACAACCAAAGCATGAGGAAGACAAACAGAACTGGGGGGTATTTTTCGTACGTGGATTACTCGTTTAGCTGGATGTAATTGTTGACGATTTGGCATGACCCTGGATCTGTCGGTTTTTCGAAACTCTTGCTGGATGTGTTGTCATAGCAGCACATCCAAGTCCTCAAATCTGCTCAGAGCAGGGGCCGGGGGGGGCCTCGCATCATCCAAGATCAGGTGCCTCTGATCTTGGATGAGCAGATTTGAGGACTTGGATGTGCTGCTATGACAACACATCCAGCAAGAGTTTCGAAAAACAACAGGTCCAGGATCATGCCAAATCGTCAACAATTACATCCAGCTAAACGAGTAATCCACGTATGAAAAATACCCCCCAGGAAAACTCAAAAAGGAAAACAGAAAACACTTTAGGGAACAAAACAATACATACTGTACAGAATAACAGCTGAGACTGGCCTCAGCCTCGAACCCATGACCACAGACCCCATGGATTCTAAGCTATGCAGCAGCCCAGGAAGGAGGGAAAACACACAAGGGTGATGGACAGAGAGGGGAAAGACAGGATGAGCAGCACCGCCTGCTGGTCAAAGGGGAAAGGACACGGGAGGTGGGATCAGAGGGCACCGACCCTGACAGTATGCAGGCGTTTGGGATAACCATTAGGGCAGCTGTTCAACCCCAGGTGTGAGGATCAGTCCTCTGATTAGTAATATAATTAGGGAGTTTCAGTGAAAACCGACATACACAGCAGCCCTTTCTGGGTAAGACTGACCACCCCTGCTGTAGAGTGAAGTCATACTTTCTCTGAATGTTTCTTCTATAATATTTTATAACCTGCCTGTAATTTTTTTACAATCAGCCAAAGGTCATTTGGGGAAAAGCTTTGTGACATTTCTTCTCTGAGGGTGTCTGTTTATAGTGGCTGTATGATCAGCACGGTTTGGGTGTAGCTGTATGGAACAGAATAGGAATAGAATTCTTTATTGTCATTATGCGTACACATAACGAAATTTTTTGTTGGTAGGACTCGGCTTCAAGGCAGAATACTTAAATACACAATACAGTATAAATAATAAACAGATAATTATAAAGACAGCAGCAATAAAACATTATCAAGACCAGACTTTTCCTAAGGTAATACGCCTGCAGAGACCAGTGATCTGTGTGTGTGGGTCTGCAGGGGAGGTATATGAGTGTGTGTGTGTTTGATTACAAGGGAAAGTATGTGTGCATGTCTACAGGGGGGGCAGGTTAGGGGTAGATGTATGTGTGTGTATCAGCAGGAGCAGATAGACTTCACAGGTCTGGGGTAGAAGCTGTCTTTCTGTCTTTCAGTCACTGGTACATGTCTTTATGCTCCTGTACCACTTTTCCGAAGGCAGTGGTACAACATTCCATTTCCTGGATGGGTGAGATCTGCAGCTATACGTTTGGCCCTATTCTGCACCCTTCCAGCATATACAGAGTCCAGGTCCAGAAGAGGACTTCCCACAATCCCCTGTGTTGTTCTCACCAGCCGTACAGAGTGCTGGGCTGAGTGCACAACCCTGTGATCGAACATTTTGTGTCAGCTTAGGTGACCATGTGTCCTCCTCTGCTCCCCTCCTCTGCTCCCCTCCTCTGCGGGGTCCCACAGGGTTCAGTTTTAGGTCCCTTGCTTTTTCTTTTATATCTGCTCCCACTTGGATCCATACTTAGGAAGCATGACATAGCTTTTCATTGCTACGCAGAGGACTGCCAGATCTATGTTCCTTTAAAGAAGAAAGACTCTCATTCTATATTGCCATTACTGAAGTGTCTTGAAGACATTAAGGCCTGGCTGTCTCATAATTTCTTAAAATGAAATGATAATAAGACAGAGGTGATGGTTTTTGGTAGCTCCACTGAGACCCCCAACCTAGACTTAGGCTCTATGGCACAATATATTAAGCCAATTGTCACTAATCTGGTAGATGCTGACCTTAAATTTGACTACCAAATCCGGGCTGTGGTCAATTCTAGCTTTTTTGAGTTGAGGAAGTTGGCTAAAATAAAGCCAATTCTTTCCAAGCAGCATTTTGAGGCAGTAATCCATGCCTTTATTACCACTCAGCTCGATTACTGCAATGTGCTTTATGTAGGGGTAGGTGCATCCTATATTACTCAACTTCAAAGGGTGCAAAGTGCTGCTGCACGCCTTCTGACGGGCACACGGAAGTATGATCACATTTCGCCTGTTTTATCAATGCTCCACTGGTTGCCTGTACATTTTAGGATTCAATTTAAAATCTTTTATTTGCTTTTAAGGCTCTTAATGGTCTTACCCCTCCCTACCTCTTTGAGCTGTTACACCCTTACATACCCTCCTGGTCTCTCAGGTCATCTGGCCAGCTGCTCCTGCGTGTGCCTACAACTAAGCGTAAGCATAGAGGGGGCCGTGCTTTCGCTGCTGTAGCTCCCAGAATGTGGAATGATCTGCCCTTGCATGTAAGACGGGCTTCTTCTCTGTCTGTTTTTAAATCCCGCCTGAAAACCTCTCTTTTCTTTGGCTTTCGATCCCTTGTGAGATGTTGATTTTAGTTTATTTTATTTGATGGTTTATCATCTTATTTTGTATATGCACTTATTTTATGAACTTTTATTTACCTAAGTCCAGTTGTTTCATTGTAAATTCTCTGTACAGCAGTTTGGGCCTGTGTGGTTGTTTTAAAGTGCTTTATAAATAAAGTTGGTATGGTATGGCATGTTCAAATTCTGTCAATTGATTTTTCTTACAGGCAGACATCCTCTCCATGGAAACATAGTCCAAGAGTAGATTTTTGAACAGATTTATGTTTAAATTCTCTTTTGACTTCCAGTTCAGAAGGATTGTTTTCTTGGCAATGGTTAGTACTGTGAGAAGCATGCAAGATTTATTCGTGTCCATATTAGTGTTAGTGAGGTCCCCAAGCAGGCAGAGGTAGGGGGAGGGTGGGATGGGATGCCCTAGGTGTGTCGATAAGTCTTCACAAATCCTTTGCCAGAATTCGTTGATCGGTGTGCAGGACCAGAAAGCATGAAGGAAATTATCTGCTGCGTCCTTTTTCGAGTGATTTAACTAACAGTAAAAACGTAATTGCAAATAAAGCGAAGCCGAGAGCCAAGAGCCACTGTGTGCGTCCGAGCTGCCATCTTGGCATCTTTGCACTTATGAAGAAAAAACTAAATTCCTGAGCGACAATGGTCAGTGTCACTCTGATGTTTTAACTGTTTATTTCTGTTTCAGCCACAGAACAGGATTGTTTGTCTCAGCCAGCAAAGACACAGAACATTCATCCATCCATCCATCCATCCATCCATCCATCATCCATCCACCCATCCATCCATCCATCCATCCATCCATTACCAAACCATCCATCCATCCATCCATCCATCCATTTTCTGCTGCTTATTGGGTCGCGGGGGCAGCAGTCTAAGCAGGGATCAAACAGAACAATGCAGGAAAATCACATTCCTACCTTCAAGTAGGATATTGTCTCAGCATCCATGGCCTTCTCAATATCTCTGATCTTCTCTGACAGGGTGGAGACCTGTTTGGAGATGTTTTCTATCTTCTCCTTCATCCTCTGGCTCTTCTGCACCTCTTCCTCTCTCAGTACAGTCAGTCTGGCCTCCTCTTCCTCTCTCAGGAACTGATGGAGTTTCTCAAATTCCTGATTCATCCTCTTCTTAGTGTGATGGAACTGTTTCTGCAAGTGAGAAACGCTATGTACATTTTAAATTATTCTGTACACTGAAGTTTTACATCTTCAGAATAAATCTCCATACCTTGATGTGTTTGGCTGTCTCCTCAAAGTCCTGTTTAACTTTTGTAAACTTCTTCAGCTTTTCCTTTAATGGAATCAGTGAAGCTCTGAGGTCCTCCTGAGATCAAATATACAGACGTATAATGAGATATGCAATCGACATATGATGAATGAGTAATATATAGCTTGCTTCTTTTATAATACTGTGCTGATGAAAAATAAAATTGCTGGCATCCAGCTTCCTGAACATTGAGCAGGGGACACCCAGGAAGTACAGGGCACCGGGCAGGGGACACCCAGGAAGTACAGGGCACCGGGCAGGGGACACCCAGGAAGTACAGGGCACCGGGCAGGGGACACCCAGGAAGTACAGGGCACAGGGCAGGAGACACCCAGGAAGTACAGGGCACCGGGCAGGGGACACCCAGGAAGTACAGGGCACCGGGCAGGGGACACCCAGGAAGTACAGGGCACCGGGTAGGGGACACCCAGGAAGTACAGGGCACCGGGTAGGGGACACCCAGGAAGTACAGGGCACCGGGCAGGGGACACCCAGGAAGTACAGGGCACCGGGCAGGGGACACCCAGGAAGTACTGGGCACCGGGCAGGGGACACCCAGTAAGTACAGGGCACCGGGCAGGGGACACCCAGGAAGTATAGGGCACCGGGCAGGGGACACCCAGGAAGTACAGGGCACCGGGCAGGGGACACCCAGGAAGTACAGGGCACCGGGCAGGGGACACCCAGGAAGTACAGGGCACCGGGTAGGGGACACCCAGGAAGTACAGGGCACCGGGCAGGGGACACCCAGGAAGTACAGGGCACCGGGCAGGGGACACCCAGGAAGTACAGGGCACCGGGCAGGGGACACCCAGGAAGTACAGGGCACCGGGTAGGGGACACACAGGAAGTACAGGGCACCGGGTAGGGGACACCCAGGAAGGGATGTTAGTCCATCAAAAGGTACACAGATTTATAGCTATAATGAACTATACAGACTCAATTACCTGTTGAGACTTTTTAAAGCTCATTTACTTTACAATGATTATATATCATTGCAACGTAATGTTATGGTCCAGAGTGAAACATAAAATACAGGAAAAACTAGATGCTGTCAGAACAACAAGAATAACGAATTCCTCAGACAACCCCCTCACCCCCCCATCTAATCCCTACTCCTCCCACACCCCCCACCTCTACAGTCTCTAGCCCCCCTACACTCCCCCCAACTCTCCAATAAAACTTCATTAGGAGCCTAACTCTGTGTGACTTGTGTCAGTGTAATCAGATTCACCAGATCAATGTCTGTGGCTGTCATTTCATGTTCCACCACTAAGTGGCACTGTTTCAGTTTTGCTGCGATTTGTCTCAAAATGAAACAGGTCCCAGATCATCACCTATACAAACTTCCTGGGAAGTTTTAAAAAGTATCTACTAAATACATTAAGAATTACTTTAAGGATGTTTTTTATTTTCATTTATAATGTTCACAAGATCAAATGTCTTCAGCAGCTGCTCCTTCCTGCCTGATCCTGTCATCTAACACTTCTTTTGGGTTCAAAGTACAAAGGGTAGAATTAACTATAAAACTAAATGACAGACATGTCCTGTAAAGTCAGCTTTAAACACTGGACTATGGGGGAACATAAGAACATAAGAAATTTACAAACGAGAGGAGGCCATTCGGCCCATCAAGCTCGCTTGGGGAGAACTTAGCTAATAGCTCAGAGTTGTTAAAATCTTATCTAGCTCTGATTTAAAGGAACCCATGGTTTTAGCTTCCACTACACTAGCAGGAAGACTATTCCATACTCTAACTACACGCTGTGTAAAGAAGTGCTTCCTCAAATTTGTTTTAAAATGTTCTCCCGCTAATTTCCACTTATGGCCACGAGTTCTAGTATTTAGACTAATATTGAAAGAGTCATTTGGCTGAACAGCATCCAGACCCGTTAGAATCTTACAGTGCACAACATTTAATTCTCAGATTAGATATTTTAAACGTATTTATTACTTACTGCATTGTGTCCACTCAAAGTACAAAGTATAGAACAAACAGACTGACGATAAGAATTTCGGCTGAGTCGATGGGGGGGAGGGTTGGGGGCATTGATCGATCCATTTTCATTTCATTAGAAGTTACACACCACCTCACAGAGACTGGGGATTCATTTAGGACAATATTTATATCACTTCCTTAGCAAGACAACTAATAAAATAGAAGAGAATACCTTCTTATCCAGTTCAGCTTCTAGCAGCGGACACACCCTGTGGTTTCTGTGCTTCGCTGCAGTCTGACAGACCACACAGATGATCTCCTGGTCTTCGACACAGAAGAGCAGAAGCTTCTCTCCGTGGAGACTGCAGCGAGATTCACTCTTCTCTGTAGACTCACATTCACTCCTCTGTTTTAAATACACATCCACAATGTTTCTTAAGTCCATGTTCAGAGGAGGCTCGTGAATAGAGGACCTCCTCCTGCATATCGGACACTCCCGAGAGCTCTTCTGTTCCCAGGATTTCTGCAAACAGGCTCTACAGAAGCTGTGGCTGCATTTCAGGAGAACAGGATCCTTGTAAAACTCTGAACAAACAGAACAACAGAGCTCCTCTTCCATGGATGAGGGTTTAGCCGCCATTTTGCAGGTTGTATTAGATCGCGCTCACAGTCATGCAGTCATGAAGTTTTTTTACTGCTTCACTTTCACTTCACTGTTAATACCCCCCCTCCCCCACGATACATTTTGCGGAGCCTCTTGGTTTATTTTAACTGTATAAGCCGTTAATTTACTTTCTGTTTACATTGATTTCAATTATTTTGTTAAATGTTAGTAGCCGAATAGTTTGTGATATTTTATAATATAGTTCTAATACAGTGTATTGTAATACACTGTATTATCGTTCATTTATAGATTCCGTTTAAATTCTCTGGCGTGCACGAAGCCCCCTGGGTTCAGGTGAGAAATAAATTCGTAATACGTGCCCACGGTTTTGCAATCTGAGATCACGGTTTAGTAGTCAGTGTGCAGGATTTACAAATCCGGAACTTAGGTCTTGGTTCTGAGTTCCTGGGCTGTCTCGACCGGGAACTTTTGTGTGTCACTATCCCACTGCACAACAAGATCTGCATATACATGTATCATACATGTATACTGTCGGAGAGAGTGATCAGCCCCCCCCGGCCGCTGGCCCACAGAGTATGAGACACGCGCTGTTTTACTTGCAAGGGTGCACACCGCAGTGTAGCTACAAGGGTGTGGCACCACGAGAGGGTTTATTTATACTTTAAGGCAGGGGTGTCAAACTCATTTTAGTTCAGGGGCCGCATACAGCCTAATTTGATGCCAAGTGGGCCGGACCATCAAAATCATAGCACAGCACATCATAGCTATAAATAACAATAAATTCATGTTTTCCCCTTAGTTTTAGTGGAAAGAAGTATAATTACATTAGGATATTTTTTAATTTAATGAACTATCCTTTTACAAAACATGTTATGAACAACTTCAGATTTCTCAAGAAAAACGTGCAATTTGCTTCAGTTTATCATTTACATGTGTGAATTACAACTGATCACAGTGTTTGTACAAAGGCACAAAACTTTAAGTCACATGTATTTAGAACTGAAAAATATGGTAGCCTAAATCAACTTATCAAGATATAGGAATTATTTTTACTCCAATTTCCACATGTGTAATAATTCTCAAAACTTAAATTGAATCCCCACATCTTACAAACCAAAGTGGTGGCCATTTTAAATGTATAACAGAGAAAGTAATCACGTACTGGGCTATAAAATCAAGATTTATACATGAAACATACATAAAAAATGCATACATAAAATTTCTGACCAAACTCTTTCGTAGTGAAGCTGGTGACTAACAAATTGCACAATTTTTAGCTATTATTACAGCAAAGATTCATTTTCACAGAACTATATTTTTTGAGTGCAAAATGTTTCTGATGCAGCATTTTACAACAATTAGTCTAGTTTAGACTTCTTTGTTTTTGCTCCTGAAACTTGGCATCTTTTAGCCTGCACAAGTGCATCAGTGTCAGGCGTCAGGTCCTGAGTAGCAGCCAGTTTCAGAATGTCATTTAAGTGCTGGTGTGTGTTGCATACACACCAAGCATACAGGATTCCCATTCACCTCTGTGAATAAATAGGAAGCTGTCCATTTTTCTTGGAAAACTCTACACTCAGTATCCACTTTTCTCCTTTTTGACAAAGACATTTTGGCTAATGAGGGTGTAAAGGCGAGTACAAAAGTAAGTAGATATATCGTAGTGATCACTGAACATTAGCTATGTCTGTCAGCATTGTTTTGTCTCTTTCTTCTTCTTTCACCTGATCCATGTCTAAAACAGTGCGCCCCTAGCTGACAATTTAGGAATAGCAGTTTATTAAAAAAATTCTAGTTCATGTCTCATTGAAATTTTTCACTTTCAGATTTATCCTGCGGGCCGGATTGAATCCCTTGGCGGTCCGGTTTAGGCCCGCAGGCCGTACGTTTGACACCCCTGCTTTAAGGTGATCAGGTTACATTGTGGGTGTGAACAACATTTCGAGTGGGATAGAATGGGATGTGGAAGTGGGAGTGGAAATAGGAACAACAGAACGTACAGCAGAGATGGGCTCGTCTGCTGCATGTGATAGAAAATTACTGTTAAGCACTTACACAGTTGCCATATAAAACAAGTTATACATTCATAAGAATACACATGAGTGATAATATATACACAATCTCAACCCAACATATACATTCATACACTCACATATACACATGCCCACTCAAGCTCAGACAGATCTCCTCACCTTAATAGCACACATGGAGATATTCACACATTGACATTTGCACACACATACATCCTGACACACACAGTCATTCACATACACACACATCCGTCCATTTTAACATTAGATTGCACTCAGGGGGTCTAAGTTAGGACAGCATGAACTCACTACGCTTTGTCACTTGGAACGTGCGTGGTATTGGCTCATTTGCTAAGAGACATAAAATCTTAGAATATCTAACAACATTACAGGCAGACATTGTCCTACTGCAGGAAACTCACTTAGCCAAATCAGGACAGTGTACATTAAATTCACCAGAATTTCCACATGTATACTTAGCTAGTTATAATTCAAAGCAAAGAGGTGTAGCAATTTTAATCAACAAAAGAATATGTTTCATCTGTAAAGACACTATCGCAGACCCAGAAGGTAGATTCATAATTATAAAAATTTCAGCATATAACAAAGAGATATGTATTGCCAATATATACGGTCCAAATAGTGATGACTCCTCCTTCTTCCACCACCTTTTTGCTGCAATATCATCATACTCAGACACAGAACTTATACTGGGAGGGGAATTCAACTTAGTACTTAATCCAGAATCTGACAGACATAGTACAGCAGCTAGTTACCGTACTTGCCAGTCATCCGAAACAGTAAAACAATATATGAATGATTTCGGCCTATGCGATGTCTGGCGTACTTTTCACACCACGCTTAGAGAATACACGTTTTTCTCACCAGTCCATCATTCTTACTCTCGGATAGACTTTTTTCTTACCAGCAATACAGTCATGAAAGATATATGTGACACACAAATTCACCCTATAACAATCAGTGACCATGCACCTGTCACTATGACGGTCACTGTAAAAGTTAGTGCACCACCTTTTAAACGGTGGAGACTGAATACATCATTACTAACGGACTCAGAGTTTCTAGAAGTTATTAAAAAAGATTGGACAACATTTATTGAAACAAATGACCTGCCGGGTATCTCTGCCTGCATTCTCTGGGAGACAGCAAAGGCTGTAATACGAGGCAGAACAATTTCATATTCAGTACATAAAAAGAAGAAGGAAAAAGCACTCGAAACAGAACTAGAACAGAAAATTCAAACTTTGGAATCAGCACATGTTGCCTCCCAAGAAAAACACCTTCTCAATGAGCTGAGAAAAGTAAAATGGAATTGCAAGAATTAAGAGACAAAAAAACTCAGTTTTACATACAGAGATTACGCTTGGACAATTTTGAACATAGTAATAAATCGAGTAAGTTTTTAGCAAACCAACTAAAACAGAATAAAGAGAAAGTAGCAATCTCTTCAGTTACAGACCCCAATGGGAAGGCAAGTCATAGCCAAGGAGAGATAAATAGGATATTTAGGGACTTCTATAAAAAATTATACTCACCTAATATTAATCCAACCAATTCTGAAATAGAAGAGTTCTTAAACAACATCAACCTACCAAAATTAAATAATGAACAAATAACGGCATTAGAGTTACCTCTCTCAATAGTGGAACTTCATGATGCACTACAGTGTATGCCTAACAGGAAAGCCCCAGGTCCAGATGGATTTCCAGCAGAATTCTACAAAACATTTTGGCCTCTGCTAGCACCACTATTCCATAGAATGGTTATAGAAATTAAAGAAACTGGCAGCATCCCTCCAAATATGAATTGTGCAGATATTAACCTGCTCCTCAAACCTGACAAAGATCCTGCTCTCCCCTCTAGCTATCGACCAATATCACTTATAAATGCGGACCTTAAAATCATCAGCAAGGCACTGGCTAGTAGAATTGAAAAAGTGACACCTTATATAATACATCCAGATCAAACGGGTTTCATTAAAGGCAGACAGTCCACTAACAACATGAGGAGACTAATTGGCGTAATAGACTACTGCAACATTCAAAATAAGGAAGCCATAATCATGTCATTGGATGCAGAAAAGGCTTTTGACAGGGTCAACTGGCAACCTTACTAAAATTTGGATTTTGCGAGAACTTCGTAACCTGGATTAAAATTTTATACAGTTCACCTAAAGCCTGCGTAAAAACGAATGATCAAATCTCCCCAAGCTTCACTCTCAGAAGGGGCACTAGGCAAGGTTGTCCACTTTCTCCATCACTATTTGCTATATTTATTGAACCATTGGCAGCAGCAATTCGGAATAATAATAATATCAAAGGTATTCAAACAGCAAGTATAACCCATAAAATTAGTCTTTATGCAGATGATGTATTACTTTTTCTTCAAAATACACAGGGTTCCCTCACAGAGACGATAAGACTCATAGATCAGTTCTCCTCCATATCAGATTACTCTATTAATTAGAACAAGTCGACTACTCTTCCAATATCTTGTGACTTCCAGTCCAATCCAACTATCCCACTTCAATCATAGATATCTGGGTATTAACATTTCTGCCAACCTGTCAGATCTGACGCGATAAAATTACAGTCCGCTGCTTAAAAAGATAGAAGATGTCCTTGCACGGTGGAACAATCTACCTACACCACTTCTGGGAAGAGTAGCCACAATCAAAATGATGATCCTACCAAAAATTAACTACATGTTCTCAATGGTTCCGAATCAACCTCCGCGGACTTGGTTTAAATCACTGGACTCCTTAATTTCAAAATATCTATGGAAATCCAAACCACCACGTATAAGTTTGAAAACTTTACAGAAATCCAAAAACTGTGGGGGTTTGGAGCTTCCCAATTTCTACAACTACTTTCTTGCCAATAGATTGATATATGTCCTAAAATGGACTATGCAAAATAACTTAACAACTTAACTGGCTGGATATTGAGCAAACTTTCTGTAATGATATTCGAGTCCAGGACCTGCCATTTATCAGTCATATACTTAAACGACATTGTTGTTTTAAGAGCATCAACATCAGCACATCGCTGACAGTCTGGTGAGAATTTCTTAAAATGAACCAAACCTCACTGGTCCCATGCAAACTGACACCCATCTGGAACAACCCTGACATCCTGGTAAATAAAAAAATTATAAACTTCTTTGCTTGGCATAATAAAGGAATCAAGCGCCTCGAACATATAATCCAAGACAATTGCATGATATCATTTGACAAAATAGCAGAAACTTATAGCATTGAGAAAAACAAATACTTAGAATATCTTCAACTTAAATCAATAATACATAATAGATGGTGCCGTAAGCAATTAGATCTGGAGCTTTCACCTAAAATAGCAAACTTCTTAATAACTCCAACTAAAAAACTACTGTCTAGGATTTACGTGCATCTAGCAGAATCTGATACAATGCTCTCACTCCCTACCCACAAATGACTGTCTTCAGGAAGCCTGTGCAGGCAAATGAAATGGCTGAGGCACCTGCCGCAGGAACCGGACTGGAGTAACCAAGGACTGCATACTGACTTAACTCTCCGCTGTGCTCAACTAGATGATTATTTAAACTCTGATAACCTGCTTGATCCCTTCCAGTCTGGATTCAGAATCCTACATAGTACGGAAACTGCTTTGCTTAAGGTGACCAATGACATACTTATGTTTGCAGACTCTGGGGTGGCCACTATCCTAGTTCTTCTTGACATTTGATACAGGTAACCATAATATCTTGCTGTCCCAACTTGTAAGTATTGGTATCTCTGGTGTTGCCCTTTCTTGGTTTGAATCTTACATCAGTGATCGACAGTATTATGTCTCCATTAGGGAACATAAATCCACCACTACTTTGCTCACACAAGGCGTCCCCCAAGGGTCAGTTCTGGGTCCTATTCTGTTAAATATCTACATGCTCCCATTAGGTCAAATTATCCATTGGTATGGTCTCAGGTACCACTGCTATGCCGGCGACACGCAACTGTATATAGGTGTTGATCCAACTGCATCATCATCCTCAGCCTTGCTGACTAACTGCATTAGTGAAATCAAACACTGGATGATGGTTAACTTTTTACTGCTCAACCCTGACAAAACCAAAATCCTATTGCTGGGTACTAAATCTCCCTTCCCTCCGTGGGTTAAACATTGACCCTCAACATCAGTCTGTAATTTGGGTGTCATGTTTGATCAGCTTTTTACATTCCAACCACACATCAGCTCACTTATACAGACAGCATTTTTTCATCTACGTAACATTGCTCGTTTGCACTCCTCCCTCAGTGTGAAACACTAATTCATGCTTTCATCACTACCCGTCTGGACTATTGTAACACATTATTTTATGGCCTCCCTAATAAACATATCATTAGATTGTAGTATGTTCAGAACTCTGATGCCCGTCTACTTACACACACTCAAAAAAATCTCACATTACTCCTGTCCTCCATGATTGGTTGCCAGTCTCTTCAAGAACCAAATATAAAATTATCCTCATCACCTTCAAAGCCCTTCATGGTTTAGACCCTCATTATCTCTCTGAGCTGCTCTTTCCGTACACTTCTTCCCGTGCATTAAGATCATCTGATGCAGACTTACTCACTGTACCTAAGCACAGGTTATCAACTATAGGTGGCAGAGCATTTAGTGTAACAGCTCCTAAACTTTGGAATGCTCTTCCTCTTAGTCTCCGTAAGGAAAAATCCTGTTATCCATTTGAAACTCCTGTTAAAAACACATATATTCAAAGAATATTATTCATCTTGTATGTAACTTGCCTGCCTTGTTAAATGTGTTTTTGTAAAGTGTCCTTGAGTGAATGAAAGACGCTATATAAATATAAATTATTATTATTATTATGTTCAGGATGATTACTGGAGAGAAAGATGAGACAATATTGGTTGAACTAGAAGACTGTCCTGATACCGATATTGTTGATATTGTTTCCCATGTGAGTTTAATACATATTATCACATTATAATACACATTATTATCAATGATCATTTCCACTAAAAAATATATATTCTGGAGGGTAGGTTTACTGTGTCTAGTCCAGATGAACTGGGCCTGACCAGTATGTAGATCAGGAATCACCAACCTTTTTGAAACTGAGATTTACTTCACGGGTACTGAGGCATACCAAGGGCTACCAGTTTGATACACTCTTCTTAAATAACAAGTTTGCTCAGTATAATAAACATGTTTTAAATGCTTTTTTTTTTTTTTTTAGATATTATCATTTTCAAATCTATATAAATGCAAATGTTATGAAAGAAGAATAGTAATAGGATAAAATAAAATTTTAGATGCTGCTCACTGGTGAGTTGTGCTATTTTTAGAACAAGTGCGACTCATTTGGTCCTTGGGGGCATCCTGGTGCCCACGGGCATCATGTTGGTGACCCCTGATGTAGACTGACTGGTTTTATGATTGAGGCTAGAATATCTAATGACCTCGCACTTCCTGATAAACTTCCCTATTACTATTTGTTAGAGTGAAATTAATAATATATAGAAAATTGTGTGTGATTCCCAAATAGATTAATGGATATTGACATATCACTACTGGAAGATGGTTTACAATGATCACCTTCATTGTTTTGCCATATCAGGTTTTTTTTAATGTTATCAGCTTCAGGGTCCTGGAAATTTGACTGAAGCTGAGCAGAGACAGGTGCAAGAAGTGAGTATAAGCTGGGACCTCCCCCCCCAGTTACTGAAGACAACAGGAAGTGGCTGGCACAGTCCATATTACAGCATGCAGTAAGTATTTCATCATCTCTCATTATTATATGTATTTAACCAATTCAACCCTAAGTTTTTGTTCATTCATGATATTACATACTGTAGGTCCTTGGTCGGAGTGAAAAGCATGTACAGCAGATCAAGAAAGGGCTGAAAGATACTGGGGTTCTCTCAATGATTAAAGAAAGACCAGAACTCACTGCACAACTGTTTCCAAGAACTGCCGCACGTGCAGTTGAGCCGGAGGTATGTTTGGATTTGAACTTTTTAAACTCTTCGGTTTCTACATAATTCTACATTACATTATAATTCTTCATAACAGACATTGGTGTGAACATAAAGTGCTGTCCTTTGAGACATGTCCCGCAGGCTTCATCGTGGCTTGTTGAAGCTAATGTGCTGGGTTGGGAAGTTCTTAACTTTAACTGCTCAGTTAACTGTAAAAATACTGTAGATGATCAATATTATTGCTGGTTTGTAGGTTTACCATGGACATTACAATACATATATAATCAGATGCCATATGTTTAAAAATTCATTTTTGCAATACCCTGCTGTTTTTTGTTTACAGCCAGCACATTTGTTGTTAAATGTTTAGATGATCCTGGACAAAATAATTTGGCCAGCATCAGACAGTGACGATGAGGGAACTGACTGCAATCTGGATGATGACCAGCTTTTTTCGTCAGTACATTGAAACAGGTATGCTTTTCTACAGCCAATCAGGATATTTTCGGATGGATGGAAAGTTTTAGTGTATTTTAAGCAATCGATGTTCTATTTGCAGTTTTGTTGCTATGGTACATTTTGCCAAATACAATCAGACAATAAATAATCTCCTCTTAGTGGACTTAAATATGCTATTAATAAATAATAATAATAATAATAATAATAATTGGTACTTTATTGATCCCCGTGGGGAAATTGTCCTTACACCTACCTCAACTTGCTCTTTTTTTAAATTTTTATAGAGTAAGTTGTCCTCTTACCCACAAATGTCACACGTCTTTGAGCAGAATTCTTTCCAGAGTCGTGCCCCCTGACCTGTTACCAGATTCCAGCAGGATGCACTGCTTCTGAAACCATCACTGAAATATTTGACTTGATCTGCTAAGAATTTCTGCTTATAACTATAGGGATGTAACGATACACTCAACTCACAATTCGATACGATTTTCTCACGCTTTTTTAACAGAATGAGCTGCAGACAAATTTATTCAGAAATACTCCTTTATTTATCTTTCTAAACTGTGCGAAACGTGTCTTAACAGTGCAACTGAAATTGAATAAAATACTGTTTAAAAAAAAATCCCAAATCAAAATAAAAAATCTTCAAATAAACGGTAACGCTTTACATTAACTGTACCTTCATAATGCTTTTATATTGCATTCATAAAACGTTCAGTGCACCTTCATAATGTATTTATTAAGTATTCAGAAATCATTCATAAGCATCATGTATATACATTAATAACAAACATCATATAATAATATCAAATATAACTGTATAATCATGTAATGTTTGTTATTGATGTATATTAAAGCTGTTAAGGGATGTTAGGATGTTACTTGCATGCTGCTTATGAATGTTCTATGAATGCATAATGAATGCATTATGAAGGTGCACTTAATATAAAACGTTACCAAATAAACTAAGGCTTGCATGTGCAGCTTTTTACCGTGGTTTGCCCTATTAATAATCTTCGCTCTGGCGGTGGTGAATTGAGCTCACTGTGGTGCCGGTGGACATGCTGAAGCATGTCACTGCATGGAGTGGCCCATTGGTCACTGGAGGGACAGGGACTCGGGTCCCATACAAAAAAAACTGGTTTATAATGAAGGGGACACATTATGGAGATGTGGTTAAAAGCTCATGTGATGTTTCAAAGAATGTGTGATTTTATTAAGATTACATTTACTGATGTGGTACTTTGGCAATATGTATGTAAATGCATCACAGCCCAAATAGAATAGTTATGCATTATTTAACACCATATGGAAATTTCATTGCTGACTACTCTGCTGAGGCCAGGATCAAACTGGTGACTTTACAATTACAAACATAGAGGTCTAGTGACTGAGCCACACAATAACCACTGTAATAAACTGATAAAGGTTTATTAAAGAGGGTTTTCATTTCACATTTTCTTGCATAGACACTTTTATCCAAAGTTACATACATTTGTTCATTAGAAAACAGGGGCAGACAGTCTCTGGGGGGTTTGGGTCTTGCTCAGGGGCCCAATGGTGACGTCATTCTGCTGACCAAAGGCACAGAATTCTAAGCTGCTGAGTCACACATGCCTGAGTCAAACTCCACCCCCTTTAATGTCAGATGATTTGAAACCTAACCCCCCCCCCCCACCACCAATCCTGTAGGTCAATAATTAACCCAAACTGTGAATCTGTAGGAGTTTACAGGTTTATATCAACAAGTGACACCTTTACCGGGATATGAAGACTGGATCAAGCACCTTTACTGGGATGACATCACCGTCACACACACCTTTACTGGACAGATCTTCATTTCTCCAACATTGCTACCATCTCTATTCACACCTATATCTAAATATGGAAACAGGCTCCCAGTGAATGTGTCTTTAAAGGCGTAGATGAGTGACATGTCAGTGGGGTTGATGAAGGACACCTCTCCCCTCTCATAGTCCAGCTGCACTCTGATCCTCTGCAGTTTCCTCTCCAGCCTAAGGGGGGTTGTTGGTGAGGTACCTGCTTTATACTCATCACCATTCCTCAGATATACAACCCACAATCCATCCTTTGGGCTGCATGTAATCTCCCCCTTCCTGTCAACAGACTCTGCTGCTACTCCTACTTCCCACACAGGTCTGTCCCCCACCTCCATCTCCCAGCTGTGTTTTCCAGAGTTAAACCCCTCAGATCCCAGCACAGTTGCATAGCGAGTGAATCTCTCTGGGTTGTCAGGGAGCTGCTGTTTAACTCCAGTGTTTCTCACGCTGGTCAGATCATCAGACACAGAGAGCCGGGGGGATGCAGTGTTTGGGTCCAGAGTCACAGGAGCTGTGGGTTGGAGAGGAAGCTGCAGTTAATAATCTGTCTCAATGCAGTAAAAACCATCAGCATTATAAGGTTGACATTTTACAGTGAGGGAGCTTATAAATGTGATTAAATGGAAAGTGGAGTATTTTAAATAGGTAATAATACCATTACGAAGTATTTAAAACTTTGTGAAACAAAAAAATCATTTCTATCTGTCAGCACTGTTAAGATGAATGTCAATAGATTAGTGAATATTTCTCAAAGGTTAATAAAACCTTGCATAAGTGATCACACAACCCATCGCTTTGCTCCATTGGCGAAGATACATTTAGCAGATGCTTTAGTCCAAAGAAATGTAACAGGAAGGACAATAACAGATCAACGTGAGACAGGTACCAGTGCTGCTAGGCTGAGCTCCCAGTGAGTGACAGTATAACCCACTCAGGTACTGCTCTCTGCTTTATACAGCCATTTCCCCCAGTACTCACTGTACCAGTGCTGCTAGGCTGAGCTCCCAGTGAGTCACAGTATAACCCACTCAGGTACTGCTCTCTGCTTTATACAGCCATTTCCCCCAGTACTCACTGTACCAGTGCTGCTAGGCTGAGCTCCCAGTGAGTGACAGTATAACCCACTCAGGTACTGCTCTCTGCTTTATACAGCCATTTCCCCCAGTACTCACTGTACCAGTGCTGCTAGGCTGAGCTCCCAGCGAGTGACAGTATAACCCACTCAGATACTGCTCTCTGCTTTACACAGCCATTTCCCCCAGTACTCACTGTACCAGTGCTGCTAGGCTGAGCTCCCAGCGAGTGACAGTATAACCCACTCAGATACTGCTCTCTGCTTCATACAGCCATTTCCCCCAGTACTCACTGTACCAGTGCTGCTAGGCTGAGCTCCCAGTGAGTGTCAGTATAACCCACTCAGATACTGCTCTCTGCTTCATACAGCCATTTCCCCCAGTACTCACTGTACCAGTGCTGCTAGGCTGAGCTCCCAGTGAGTGACAGTATACCCCACTCAGATACTGCTCTCTGCTTCATACAGCCATTTCCCCCAGTACTCACTGTACCAGTGCTGCTAGGCTGAGCTCCCAGTGAGTGACAGTATAACCCACTCAGATACTGCTCTCTCCTTCATACAGCCATTTCCCCCAGTACTTACTGTACTGCACAGTCCCCAGCATCTTCTCCAAGACTCTGAACTTCAGAGAGCCCAGGTGTTTGGCCACATCTATCAGAACCCCGGACTCCAGCTCTGGGTCCTGCAGTGAGCACTGGGCTCTGCAAAGACAGTGACAGGCAGGAGTCAGTGATGCTGTGGGGTCTGAAGTGCCCCCTAGAGGACGGTGGCTGAGAATCAGCATCAGTCACTCCACTCAGTCCAGAATTCTTCATATAATATTAATTACTAGTTAATTTTGTTTCTTCTGTAAGAGGCCTGGAATCATCTCCTGAAAAATATAATTTTTAAATAGCATACTTTTTAAGGAAAATATATAATAATTATTATTACATACTTTTCTTTGACGTCCTTGATGGCCTGAAAAACAGGAAAACAGAGTTGAAGCATTAAATGGGAAATAAAACATTGTGAGAAATGTCCTGTAAATCTGAAATTACTCAGTAGAGCAGGGGGGGGCAGTCTTATCCATAAAGGGCCAGTGTCACGGAGGGGGGGCATGATGCAGGCGGGGAGAGGAAGGTGATGATCCACTGCGGCTCCAAGGGACAACAGGGGTTTATAGGGGAAACCAAAGATACAAAAGGAAACCAGGCAGAGCAGCAGAGAGTAACATGACAACAGCGAATACAGTGACTGACTGAGGGACAGAGCAGGGCAGCCACTCAAATACACAGAAAAGGGGGGCAGGTAAGGAACAGGGGTAAGACAATCAATTAACCTATAAACAGACACTGGCACAAGGAAACGGGCGACAGCTGGAATTAATAACAACTAATAGGCACAGAAACTAAGAAACCAAGACAGAAAACTGAGAAAACAAAGAGAAACTACACTAGAAAGAAAACAAGAAAACAAAGTACAACCAAAGCATGAGGAAGACAAACACAGAACAGGAAACTGACAAAGGAAAACAGAAAACACCAGGGAACAAAACAATACATACAGAATAACAGCTGAGACTGGCCTCAGTCTCGAACCCATGACCACAGGCCCAACGGACTCTAAGCTATGCAGCAGCCCAGGGAAGAGGGAAAACACACAAGGGTGATGGACAGAGAGGGGAAAGACAGGATGAGCAGCACCACCTGTTGGTCAAAGGGGAAAGGACACGGGAGGTGGGATCAGAGGGCACCGACCCTGACAGTATGCAGATGTTTGGGATACCCATTAGGTCAGCTGTTCAAACCCAGGTGTGAGGACTCTAATTAGTAATATAATTAGGGAGTTTCAGTGAAAACCCACATACACAGCAGCCCTTTCTGGGTACCACCCCTGCTGTAGAGTGAAGTCATACTTTCTCTGAATGTTTCTTCTATAATATTTTATAACCTGCTCGTAATTTTTTTACAATCACCCAAAGGCCATTTGAGGAAAAAGCTTTGTGACATTTCTTCTCTGAGGGTGTCTGTTTATAGTGGCTGTGTGATCAGCACGGTTTGTGTGTAGCTGTATGGAACAGAATAAGAATAGAATTCTTTATTGTCATTATATGTACACATAACAAATTTTTTGTTGGTAGGACTCGGCTTCAAGGCAGAATACTTAAATACACAATACAGTATAAATAATAAACAAATAATTATAAAGACAGCAGCAATAAAACATTATCAAGACCAGACTTTTCCTAAGGTAATACGCCTGCAGAGACCAGTGATCTGTGTGTGTGGGTCTGCAGGGGAGGTATATGAGTGTGTGTGTGTTTGATTACAAGGGAAAGTATGTGTGCATGTCTACAGGGGGGGCAGGTTAGGGGTAGATGTATGTGTGTGTATCAGCAAGAGCAGATAGACTTCACAGCTCTGGGGTAGAAGCTGTCTTTCTGTCTTTCAGCTACTGGTACATGTCTTTATGCTCCTGTACCGCTTTCCTGAAGGCAGTGGTACAAACAGTACATTTATAATTATAATTGATACTTTATTGATCCCCGTGGGGAAATTGCTTTTACGCCTCCCTCAACTTGCTCTTTGTAGAGCAAGCTGTCCGCGAATGCTTTCTTGGATGGGTGAGATCTGCAGCTATACGTTTGGCCCTATTCTGCACCCTACCAGCATATACAGAGTCCAGGTCCAGGAGAGGACTTCCCACAATCCCCTGTGCTGTTCTCACCACCTGTGCCAAGTCCTTCCTGTCCTGTGCTGTGCAGTTGCCGTACCACACTGTCATACCGTGACAAAGAATGCTTCCTATAGCAGATCTGTAGAAGTTTGTGAGCAGCCGAGAGGAGAATCAGGCACGTCTCATCTTCCTGAGGAAGAATGGCTTCTTTACCGGATGAGATGCGTTCAAAGACCACATCAGATCCAACGTGATGTGGATACCCAAGAACTCTATATTGTCCACACACATTACAACCTCCTCACGTATAAGTATTGGAGCATGTTCTCTTCTTCTGGACCTCCTATAGTCAACAATGACTTCCCTGGTCTTGCTGATATTAAAGATGAGGTTGCTGACTGACCACCATAGCGATAGGTGTTGTATCTCCTCTCTGAAGTGAGTCTCATCATTGTCTGATATGAGACCCACCACGGTCATGTCGTCTGCATTTGTGGCATGGATGGCAGAGCAATCGTGCGTGAATAACGTAAAGAGTGCTGGGCTGAGCACACAACCCTGTGACGTGCCTGTGTTCAGAACCAGTGTGGCTGATGTACAATCTCCAATTCTAGCCACCTGGGGCCTGTTGTTAAGAAAGTCCCTGATCCAGAGACACAGCGATGTTGACAGACCCAGATTATAAAGCTTTTGCACCAGCTTGTCCGGGTTTTACAGTGTTAAACGCTGAACTAAAATTGACAAATAGGGCGCTGCAGATGAGTCAGGGCTGTGTGAAGTACTATTGAGACGGCATGCTCTGTAGATCTGTTCTTCCTGTAGGCAAACTGATGGTTGTCAAATCCAACAGGGACGGCATCCTTGATGTACTTTAGGAGGATTCTCTCAAAGCACTTCATCATTACTGGGGTAAGAGCCGCAGGGTAGTGATCATTAAGGCAGATGAACGCTGATTTTTTTAGGCACTGGTACAATAATGGAGGATTTGAGGCAGACAGGGACCATTGCAAGTTGTAGAGAATGATTGAAAATGTCCAGAAAGACTCCTGCCAATTGATCAGCACATGTTTTCAATGTCTTACCCAAGACCTTATCTGGTCCTGCAGCTCTATGGGTGTTGATCCACCTCAAGGTGGAACCTCACTTGGTGTAGCTGCAGGACTAGAGGCTGATGCTCCTCCAGCCATAGAAGATGTACAGTCTTCCTGCTGCTAGATGCATCAAAGCGTGCAAAGAAACTGTTCAAGGTGTCAGGGAGACTAGGGTCATAGCTGACCTGCTGATCACTGCGCTTATAATCCGTTATGGTCTTTAAGCCTCTCCACATGTTCTGTGGGTCGTTGTTATCAAAATACTCCTCGATACGCCGTTTGTATCTGTACTTTGCCAGGTTGATTCCCTTTTTTAGTTCTTTCTGGGGTTTGCTATATGCCAGCCTGTCGCCTGACCTATATGCAGCGTCCCGGGCTTTGAGCAGGAACCTCACCTTACTGCCCAGCCACGGTTTCTGATTTGGAAACAACCCTAAAGGTCGGCTATCCTGCACATAGGATAAGACAGATGATGTGTATCCCTCTAGATCTGAGCCCTCTTCTTTGAACACTCCCCAGTCAGTATGCTCAAAACAGTCCTGTAATGCTGAAGATGCCTCCTCAGTCCATACCTGTTCTGTTCTGGTAGTCGGTTTCATCTTGCAGATCATAGGAGTATAGGCTGGGATCAGCTCCACTGCGATGTGGTCCAACATACCCAGATGTGGGGCTGCTACAGCCTTGTATGCTCCTGGGATATTGCAATACACTTGATCCAGAATGATATTGGCTCTAGTTGGAAAGTTAATAACGCTTCGAAATTTGGGAAGCACTGCTTTTAATTCTGCATGATTAAAGTCGCCAGCCACAATCACAGCCACGTCTGGACTGGCATTCATTTGTCTGCTAATCAGGCCGTACAGCTCTTCCAATGCTAATTTAGCATTAGCTCGCTGTGGGATATAAACAGCCACTATCAGGATGGAGGAGAACCTCTTACAATCTTGAATGGTCTGCATTTCACTGCCAGACTGCTCCCCCAACCTGGAGTATATGTTCCAATAATGTTTGTAACTGTACACCAGGATTAATTAATGTACAGCTCCAGCCCTCCACCTTCACATTTAGCGGAAGCTGCAGTCCTGTCTGCCCGGAACAGAACACCGCCCTCTAGCTCCATCCAGCGTCTGGAATGTTATTATTCAGCCAGGACTCGGTAATAATTTCCCTGGCGTTTGTCAGAAAGAGACCGGGAAGAGCCGGTTTCTATGGGTTTGCATGTAGTCTGGCACGTATACCGCTCCTTCTGCCCCGCTTTTGTTTACGATGTCTCCTCCGCCGTCTTCGCCGTCTCGCCCACAGAGAGGAGATCGTAAAAACCTCAATAGTTCGTTGTACCTCTGGTGGGATAAAGTCCAGCCTTGGGGATGCGTGGAGCTCGAAATACTTCCCTATATTAACGAACTCAGCACTTCTGTACTGGATTAATGCTTAGAAGTGATTTAACTAACAGTAAAAACTTATTTGCAAATAAAGCGAAGCCGAGAGCCACTGAGCCGCTGTGTGCGTCCGCGCCGCCATCTTGGCACCTTTGTACTGATAAAAAAAAAAACTAAATTCCTGAGCGACAATGGTCAGTGTCACTCTGATGTTTTAACTGTTTATTTCTGTTTCAGACACAGAACAGGATTTTTTGTCTCAGCCAGCAAACACACAGAACATCCACCCATCCACCCACCCATCCATCCATCTTCTGCTGCTTATTGGGTCGTTGGGGCAGCAGTCTAAGCAGGAAACACACAGAACAATGCAGGAAAATCACATTCCTACCTTCAAGAAGGAGATTGCCTCAGCATCCATGGCCTTCTGAATATCTCTGATCTTCTCTGACAGGGTGGAGACCTGTTTGGAGATGTTTTCTATCTTCTCCTTCATCCTCTGGCTCTTCTGCACCTCTTCCTCTCTCAGTATGGCCAAACTGGCCTCCTCTTCTTCTCTCAGGAACTGATGGAGTTCCTCAAATTCCTCCTTTATCTTCTTCTCAGTGTGATGGAACTGATTCTGCAAGTGAGAAATTCTGTGTAAATGTGAAATACTTCTGTACAATGAAGTTTTACTTCCTCAGAATACATCCCCATACCGTTATGTGTTTGGCTGTCTCCTGAAAGTCTTGTTTAACTTTTGTAAACTTCTTCAGCTTTTCCTTTAATGGAATCAGTGAAGCTCTGAGGTCCTCCTGACATAAAACACACAGACATATAGTGAGAGATAAAATCAACATATGATTGATAGGTAATACACAACTTGCTTCTTTTATAATTCTGTTCTGATTAAAAATAACATTTCTGCCATCCAGCTTCCAGAGCATTGGGCAGGGGACACCCAGGAAGTACAGGGTGCCGGGCAGGGGACACCCAGGAAGTACAGGGCGCCGGGCAGAGGACACTCAGGAAGTACAGGGCGCCGGGCAGAGGACACCCAGGAAGTACAGGGCGCCGGGCAGGGGACACCCAGGAAGTACAGGGCACCGGGCAGGGGACACCCAGGAAGTACAGGGCACCGGGCAGGGGACACCCAGGAAGTACAGGGCACCGGGCAGGGGACACCCAGGAAGTACAGGGCACCGGACAGGGGACACCCAGGAAGTACAGGGCACCGGGCAGGGGACACCCAGGAAGTACAGGGCACCGGGCAGGGGACACCCAGGAAGTACAGGGCACCGGGCAGGGGACACCCAGGAAGTACAGGACACCGGGCAGGGGACACCCAGGAAGTACAGGGCACCGGGCAGGGGACACCCTGGAAGTACAGGGCACCGGACAGGGGACACCCAGGAAGTACAGGGCACCGGGCAGGGGACACCCAGGAAGTACAGGGCACCGGGCAGGGGACACCCAGGAAGTACAGGGCACCGGGCAGGGGACACCCAGGAAGTACAGGACACCGGGCAGGGGACACCCAGGAAGTACAGGGCACCGGGCAGGGGACACCCAGGAAGTACAGGGCACCGGGCAGGGGACACCCTGGAAGTACAGGGCACCGGGCAGGGGACACCCAGGAAGTACAGGGCACCGGGCAGGGGACACCCAGGAAGTACAGGGCACCGGGCAGGGGACACCCAGGAAGTACAGGGCACCGGGCAGGGGACACCCAGGAAGTACAGGGCACCGGGCAGGGGACACTCAGGAAGGGATGTTAGTCCATCACAAGGTACACATTTTTGGTGTGTAGGCTGAGTCCATAGCTATAATGAACTATACAGATTCAATTACACATTAAGACTTTTTAAAGCTCAGTTATTTCGCAATGATAATAATCTAATACACAGTTATGGCCCAGAGTGAAACATAAAATACAGGAAAAACTAGATTCCGTCAGAACAACAAGAATAACAAATTCCTCAGATGGCCTCGTCAGCCCCCCCATCTAATTCCTACTCCTCCAACAGTCCCCCATCTCTACAGTCTCTAGACCCCTTACACCCTCCCCACCTGTCCAATAAATCTTTATTAAAAGCCAGACTCTGTGTGACTTGAGTCAGTGTAATCAGATTCACCAGATCAATGTCAGTGGCTGTCATTTCATGTTCCACCACTAAGTGGCACTGTTTCAGTTTTGGTGCGATTTGTCTCAAAGTGAAACCGGTCCCAGATCATCACCTATACAAACTTCCCAGGACGTTTGCACATTCACAGTTACTTTGAGGATGTTTTTTTTTTTCATTTATAATGTTCACAAGATCAAATGTCTTCTGCAGCTGCTCCTTCCTGCCTGATCCTGTCATCTAACACTTCTTTTGGGTTCAAAGTTCAAAGGGTAGAATTAACTATAAAACTAAATGACAGACATGTCCTGTAAAGTGTGACTTAAGCACTAGTCTATGGAGGACAGTGCACATCATTTAATTCTTAGATTTTATATTTTAAACGTATTTATTACTTACTGCACTGTGTCCATTCAAAATACAAAGTGTAGAATAAATAGACCGACGATAAGAATTTCGAGTCGGGGGGGATGGGCATCGATCGATCCATTTTCATTTCATTATAAGTTACACACCACCTCATAGATACTGGGGATTCATTTAGAACAATATTTATATCACTTCCTTAGGAAGACAATTAATAAAATAGAAGAGAATACCTTCTTATCCTGTTCAGCTTCTAGCAGCGGACACACCCGGTGGTTTCTGTGCTTCGCTGCAGTCTGACAGACCACACAGATGGGCTCCTGGTCTTCGACACAGAAGAGTAGAAGCTTCTCTCCATGGAGACTGCAGCGAGATTCACTCTTCTCTGTAGACTCACATTCACTCCTCTGTTTTAAATACACATCCACAATGTTTCTTAAGGTCATGTTCAAAGGGGGGTCGGCATCAGAGGACCTGCTCCTGCATATCGGACATTCCCGAGAGCTCTTCACTTCCCAGAACTTCTGCAAACAGGTTCTACAGAAGCTGTGGCTGCACTTCAGAACAACAGGATCCTTGTAAAAGTCTGAACAAACTGAACAACAGAGCTCCTCTTCCATGGGTGAGGGTTTAGTCGCCATTTTGCAGGTTTTGTTAGATCACGACCGCAGTCGTGAAGTCAGGACGTTTTTTTATTGTTTCACTTTCACTTCACTGTTAAGCGCCCCCTCCCCCACGAAATATTTTAACCATGGTTCGAATTACGGTGGGTACTGGGGGGTTCTGTACCCCCGATCAAGACCCAGACCCCCCCAAAGAGACAAAAATAGCAGTTTGGGGGGGGGAGTCTTAACATTTTCCTTTTGTTGTAAAAAAAAAAAAGAACCTCACCTTGTAGGAAAAGTTTATGTAAAACGATTTCAGACACCCCTAATGTGGACCGTACCATTTTAACCACCTCGGCGCTATGTAGCCAGTCGGCTGCGTCATTCATTCTCATTGAGTGACCTGTTGGTAAATGTAAGTAGCCAGCAGAAGTCTAGCCTGTTGAAAATGTGTTGTTGTCCTTCTGAGGTCGGTGTTCTGTCGAGTTGAGCTACTTTGTCGAGGTAAGCTACCGTAGTGCTAATTGCAGAGGTGGACAGTAACGAAGTAGATTTACTTGAGTACTGTACTTAAGTAGAGTTTTTGAGAATTGAGGGAATAATTAATAAAATAAAGGGAATGATTCTATAAGGCTGTAACTAATCAAAACAAGAACTGACTGGCGCGCCGGCAAGGCAAGGCTACCTAGTCGGAACAGATAGAAGCCCAAAGGGCTTTAAAAGGGATACAGCTGATACATATGGCAGAGCCTCCTCCTGTACATGCTGAATGTATGTCAGACGGCCGCTCCCTGATTATAATCAGTCAAGACAATAAACCGGTGATTTGCAGCTTCTCCCCGTGTCAGCTGTGAATCTCTTCTCATCCACGGACCCGGTGGAGACGCCGTGCTCCAACAGTATCTGTACTTCACTTGAGTAGTATTTTTTTTGGTAACTTATGACTTTCACTTCACTACATTTGAAAGACAAATATCGTACTTTTTACTTCACTACATTTCTATCAAGGATCTCGTTACTTGTTACTTTTAATTCTGAAAGCGGGTGGTTTTTCCCCCTTTTCTAAAATGTGATTTTTTTTTTTCCCGGGTGAGCCTATCAGTAATCAGTAGAGTTACGTCACATCTGACGTAGTCTGTAATTATTAAATTAAGGTCAACGCCGGTATTGCAATTCTACAACGCGAGACGATGGACGGAGACGGTGATTATTCGGTGACATTTTCGCATCCTTGGCCATATCTTGATAAAATGTTTATATTTTCCGAAAGGATCAAATATTCATTTCGTTTTAAGTGTGTGCTGTGTCTTCCTAAAACGAACTATATAACGGCATACAAGAACTCACCCTCCAACCTGCGCAAACATATTGAGGTATGTAAACATTTTAAAACATAGCATGATAGCTGAGGACACGAGGCTGAAGTTGGCTACTTATTCGCAGCTACTTATTCGGATTTTTCTGGTCCACCTTAAATACTTCTTTTTTTCAGCTATTTTTACAGGCCCCTGCTCTTTCATTTCAAAACGTCCCAAAAATCTGCCATTGCCATCTTATAGTAGGTATAACAGAGTGTAAGTAGACTTATTTTGGTGAATTTTTACTGTAGCAATTTTTAATTATCACCTCCTAAACTTCGCACCAACACTCCATTCTCCATAAGGGTCTGATTGCATTTTTCAGCTATTTGTACAGGCCCCTGCTCCTTCATTTCAAAACGTCCCAAAAATCTGCCATTACCGTCTTATAGTAGGTATAACATAGTGTAAGCAGACTTATTTTGGTGAATTTTTACTGTAGCATTTTCTCATAATCACCTCCTAAATGTGGCACCAACACTCCATTCTCTATGGGTCTCAATGCATTTCTGAGCAATTACATCCCAGCTTTCTTTATATGCCTGAGGAAGTGCAGTCGTTGGTGTGCCTTTTTAGTGACGGCTGCTGCATGCACAGCTGACTTGAGGCTCTGGCACTAAGGGTCACCCCCATGGAACCTGAAGCTGCAGACTCTCTCCTCAGCATCTCTTCCAATGTGAATGGGAACTGAATGATCCAAACCATGTGCCTGTAAAAATAGCTGAAAAAAAAGAAGCATTTAAGGTGGACTGGAAAAATCCGAATAAGTAGCTGCGAATAAGTAGCCAACTTCAGCCTCGTGCTGAGGACTGGCTTTAGAATTTAGATGATAGTTGAATCAACATTGATAATGTTTTCTCAATATAAAATCAACTTAAAAATAGCTCCAGATTGACATTTTAGATTAGGGTTAAATTGATGTTGATTTATTTTCAATTAATCGGATTAAAATCCTCTGTTAATTCAACTTAAAACATAACGAGCGCTTTCAATTTGGTTTCAACGTCGCGTATCAATGTAGATTCAATATTTCTTCCTGACTGTTCAATGTTTCAATCTGATTTCGCTATCTGGGATACGACGAGAAAAATTTTAGCTGTTATCTTAGGCTACTGATGACTCTGCTTGTACGTTAGCACTAGCTTAAACAGACTCCTGCACCAGTAATGTTATGGTTGTAGTGCATCTTGGTTGTAGTGAAAAGATGTATGGTTGTTAAGTTAATGAAATGTAAGCCTATCCTTTTTTGCTACCACTACCTGAATGCTTTCTAATGCCAGAATTGGATCTGAAAATAAGATGAGACGTTATTGTCATTGTATCAGAAATACAATGAAAATTGTTTGGTAGCTCACAGCTCAGCAGCAAAGAGGTATACATTAATGTACCACATTAATATAGCATACATTCTCGTAGACATAGTACAAGTATAAATAAACCTAATATAACTATTGGTAACTTAAGCCCTGCCTGCCTCAGCAGCATGTGAGAGGCTTTTTAGTACAGCTGGATTGATCTTTAGGCCAAGACGGGCAGCAATCAGCCCATGCAACTTTGAGAACCAGCTTCTGCTTAAGCTAAATAAGGACTTTTACAAATTTGAGTAATTTGACCACACTGGGATTGTTTTGACTTGTTAAAAATAAATTACTGTCTTTATCAGCTTGTGTTGTGTTTCATTCTGTAACATTTTACCAATTTCTTATTCCATAGGTTCTACAAGCTAGTCAGAGGCATTAGGTATTGTGTGTGTTGTGCCAATAATGCAACAATGCGGTGAAAGAAAATGTACTTTTAATACTTAAGTATTTTTAAAAGCAAGTACTTCAGTACTTTAACTTAAGTAAAAATTTGACTGCATGACTTTCACTTGTATTGGAGTAACATTTGACCAGTGGTATCTGTACTTTCACTTAAGTAATGAATGTGAGTACTTTGTCCACTTCTGGCTAATTGATAGCTCTAACCATAAGCTTACCTCGACAAAGTAGCTCAACTCGACAGAACACCGGTACAGTCAACTTTAGTTACGTTAACTAGCAAGATAAGTTCTCTATTTAAACCAGGCTTATTTGGTGAGGTAAAACCGATCATACTCATTTTCCAAGGAAATGAACTCCCTATGTTTTCATTCTCATTTTATCCCGAATAAATTGTGCCATTCTGAAATTAGACTGTGTGGTTTGTTATTAGGGTAATGTTAACGCATAAGAAGGTCTAACGTTATGCTCTGAAAAAACATTACAATAACTGAAACCTATAGGGGCAACGTAAAAAAAAACTAGCTAGCAAATAAGCCCTATTATTTGAATTGTAGTGGTATTGATTCTGCATTCCACAATTTCATATTTATAGACATTTTTAGAAGCTTCATCTGATAGCCCAGGTACTGTTTTGTTAAATATAGATTAGATTTTATTCACAGACACACTGTGAGGAAAAGGAAAGATGGAGACATCAGACACTTTTTTGGTGGTAAAAGAAGAGTAAGTAGGAAATATTAGTGTTAAGAGCTACAGAACATTACACTAAAAGTATAGGTGCAGTTTTGCAAACTTAATGTGTATGAAGAAAAGTGGTGGTCAGCAGAAGGCAGGAGAGGCACAGGAGCGGGGAGATGGCAGGATGAGGACAGTGTGCAGGCAGAAGGGAGATGGCAGGATGAGGACAGTGAGCAGGGAGATGGCAGGATGAGGACAGTGAGCAGGGAGATGGCAGGATGAGGACAGTGAGCAGGAAGATGGCAGGATGAGGACAGTGAGCAGGCAGCAGGAAGATGGCAGGATGAGGACAGTGTGCAGGACAGTGTGCAGGCAGCAGGGAGATGGCAGGATGAGGACAGTGTGCAGGCAGCAGGAAGATGGCAGGATGAGGACAGTGTGCAGGCAGCAGGGAGATGGCAGGATGAGCACAGTGTGCAGGCAGCAGGGAGATGGCAGGATGAGCACAGTGTGCAGGCAGCAGGGAGATGGCAGGATGAGCACAGTGTGCAGGCAGCAGGGAGATGGCAGGATGAGGACAGTGTGCAGGCAGCAGGGAGATGGCAGGATGAGGACAGTGTGCAGGCAGCAGGGAGATGGCAGGATGAGGACAGTGTGCAGGCAGCAGGGAGATGGCAGGATGAGCACAGTGTGCAGGCAGCAGGAAGATGGCAGGATGAGCACAGTGTGCAGGCAGCAGGGAGATGGCAGGATGAGCACAGTGTGCAGGCAGCAGGGAGATGGCAGGATGAGGACAGTGTGCAGGCAGCAGGAAGATGGCAGGATGAGGACAGTGTGCAGGCAGCAGGGAGATGGCAGGATGAGCACAGTGTGCAGGCAGCAGGGAGATGGCAGGATGAGCACAGTGTGCAGGCAGCAGGGAGATGGCAGGATGAGGACAGTGTGCAGGCAGCAGGGAGATGGCAGGATGAGGACAGTGAGCAGGCAGCAGGAAGATGGCAGGATGAGCACAGTGTGCAGGCAGCAGGGAGATGGCAGGATGAGGACAGTGTGCAGGCAGCAGGGAGATGGCAGGATGAGCACAGTGTGCAGGCAGCAGGGAGATGGCAGGATGAGGACAGTGTGCAGGCAGCAGGGAGATGGCAGGATGAGGACAGTGTGCAGGCAGCAGGGAGATGGCAGGATGAGGACAGTGTGCAGGCAGCAGGGAGATGGCAGGATGAGCACAGTGTGCAGGCAGCAGGGAGATGGCAGGATGAGGACAGTGAGCAGGGAGATGGCAGGATGAGGACAGTGAGCAGGGAGATGGCAGGATGAGGACAGTGTGCAGGCAGCAGGGAGATGGCAGGATGAGGACAGTGAGCAGGACAGTGAGCAGGCAGCAGGGAGATGGCAGGATGAGGACAGTGAGCAGGGAGATGGCAGGATGAGGACAGTGAGCAGGGAGATGGCAGGATGAGGACAGTGAGCAGGCAGCAGGGAGATGGCAGCAGGGAGATGGCAGGATGAGGACAGTGAGCAGGGAGATGGCAGGATGAGGACAGTGAGCAGGCAGCAGGGAGATGGCAGGATGAGGACAGTGAGCAGGGAGATGGCAGGATGAGGACAGTGAGCAGGCAGCAGGGAGATGGCAGGATGAGGACAGTGAGCAGGCAGCAGGGAGATGGCAGGATGAGGACAGTGTGCAGGACAGTGAGCAGGGAGATGGCAGGATGAGGACAGTGAGCAGGCAGCAGGGAGATGGCAGCAGGGAGATGGCAGGATGAGGACAGTGAGCAGGGAGATGGCAGGATGAGGACAGTGTGCAGGACAGTGAGCAGGCAGCAGGAAGATGGCAGGATGAGGACAGTGAGCAGGCAGCAGGGAGATGGCAGGATGAGGACAGTGTGCAGGACAGTGAGCAGGCAGCAGGGAGATGGCAGGATGAGGACAGTGAGCAGGCAGCAGGGAGATGGCAGGATGAGGACAGTGTGCAGGACAGTGTGCAGGCAGCAGGGAGATGGCAGGATGAGGACAGTGTGCAGGACAGTGAGCAGGCAGCAGGAAGATGGCAGGATGAGGACAGTGAGCAGGACAGTGAGCAGGCAGCAGGGAGATGGCAGGATGAGGACAGTGTGCAGGACAGTGAGCAGGCAGCAGGAAGATGGCAGGATGAGGACAGTGTGCAGGACAGTGAGCAGGCAGCAGGGAGATGGCAGGATGAGGACAGTGTGCAGGACAGTGAGCAGGCAGCAGGAAGATGGCAGGATGAGGACAGTGTGCAGGACAGTGAGCAGGCAGCAGGAAGATGGCAGGATGAGGACAGTGAGCAGGACAGTGAGCAGGCAGCAGGGAGATGGCAGGATGAGGACAGTGAGCAGGGAGATGGCAGGATGAGGACAGTGAGCAGGCAGCAGGGAGATGGCAGGATGAGGACAGTGAGCAGGACAGTGAGCAGGCAGCAGGGAGATGGCAGGATGAGGACAGTGAGCAGGGAGATGGCAGGATGAGGACAGTGTGCAGGGAGATGGCAGGATGAGGACAGTGAGCAGGCAGCAGGGAGATGGCAGGATGAGGACAGTGAGCAGGCAGCAGGAAGATGGCAGGATGAGGACAGTGTGCAGGCAGCAGGGAGATGGCAGGATGAGGACAGTGTGCAGGCAGCAGGAAGATGGCAGGATGAGGACAGTGAGCAGGGAGATGGCAGGATGAGGACAGTGTGCAGGCAGCAGGGAGATGGCAGGATGAGGACAGTGTGCAGGCAGCAGGAAGATGGCAGGATGAGGACAGTGAGCAGGGAGATGGCAGGATGAGGACAGTGAGCAGGGAGATGGCAGGATGAGGACAGTGTGCAGGCAGCAGGGAGATGGCAGGATGAGGACAGTGTGCAGGCAGCAGGGAGATGGCAGGATGAGCACAGTGTGCAGGCAGCAGGGAGATGGCAGGATGAGGACAGTGAGCAGGGAGATGGCAGGATGAGGACAGTGAGCAGGGAGATGGCAGGATGAGGACAGTGAGCAGGCAGCAGGAAGATGGCAGGATGAGGACAGTGAGCAGGGAGATGGCAGGATGAGGACAGTGTGCAGGGAGATGGCAGGATGAGGACAGTGAGCAGGCAGCAGGGAGATGGCAGGATGAGGACAGTGAGCAGGCAGCAGGAAGATGGCAGGATGAGGACAGTGTGCAGGCAGCAGGAAGATGGCAGGATGAGGACAGTGTGCAGGCAGCAGGGAGATGGCAGGATGAGGACAGTGAGCAGGCAGCAGGGAGATGGCAGGATGAGGACAGTGAGCAGGGAGATGGCAGGATGAGGACAGTGAGCAGGGAGATGGCAGGATGAGGACAGTGTGCAGGCAGCAGGGAGATGGCAGGATGAGGACAGTGTGCAGGCAGCAGGGAGATGGCAGGATGAGCACAGTGTGCAGGCAGCAGGGAGATGGCAGGATGAGGACAGTGAGCAGGGAGATGGCAGGATGAGGACAGTGAGCAGGGAGATGGCAGGATGAGGACAGTGAGCAGGCAGCAGGAAGATGGCAGGATGAGGACAGTGTGCAGGCAGCAGGGAGATGGCAGGATGAGGACAGTGTGCAGGCAGCAGGGAGATGGCAGGATGAGGACAGTGTGCAGGCAGCAGGGAGATGGCAGGATGAGGACAGTGTGCAGGCAGCAGGAAGATGGCAGGATGAGGACAGTGTGCAGGCAGCAGGGAGATGGCAGGATGAGGACAGTGAGCAGGGAGATGGCAGGATGAGGACAGTGAGCAGGGAGATGGCAGGATGAGGACAGTGAGCAGGCAGCAGGAAGATGGCAGGATGAGGACAGTGAGCAGGCAGCAGGGAGATGGCAGGATGAGGACAGTGTGCAGGCAGCAGGAAGATGGCAGGATGAGGACAGTGTGCAGGACAGTGTGCAGGCAGCAGGGAGATGGCAGGATGAGGACAGTGTGCAGGCAGCAGGGAGATGGCAGGATGAGGACAGTGTGCAGGCAGCACGGAGATGGCAGGATGAGGACAGTGTGCAGGCAGCAGGAAGATGGCAGGATGAGGACAGTGAGCAGGCAGCAGGGAGATGGCAGGATGAGGACAGTGTGCAGGCAGCAGGGAGATGGCAGGATGAGGACAGTGTGCAGGCAGCACGGAGATGGCAGGATGAGGACAGTGTGCAGGCAGCAGGAAGATGGCAGGATGAGGACAGTGAGCAGGCAGCAGGGAGATGGCAGGATGAGGACAGTGTGCAGGCAGCAGGGAGATGGCAGGATGAGGACAGTGTGCAGGAAGATGGCAGGATGAGGACAGTGTGCAGGCAGTAGGGAGATGGCAGGATGAGGACAGTGAGCAGGCAGTAGGGAGATGGCAGGATGAGGACAGTGAGCAGGGAGATGGCAGGATGAGGACAGTGTGCAGGCAGCACGGAGATGGCAGGATGAGGACAGTGAGCAGGCAGTAGGGAGATGGCAGGATGAGGACAGTGAGCAGGGAGATGGCAGGATGAGGACAGTGTGCAGGACAGTGTGCAGGCAGCAGGGAGATGGCAGGATGAGGACAGTGTGCAGGACAGTGTGCAGGCAGCAGGGAGATGGCAGGATGAGGATAGTGAGCAGGCAGCAGGAAGATGGCAGGATGAGGACAGTGTGCAGGACAGTGTGCAGGCAGCAGGGAGATGGCAGGATGAGGACAGTGAGCAGGCAGCAGGAAGATGGCAGGATGAGGACAGTGTGCAGGCAGCAGGGAGATGACAGGATGAGGACAGTGTGCAGGACAGTGTGCAGGCAGCAGGGAGATGGCAGGATGAGGACAGTGAGCAGGCAGCAGGAAGATGGCAGGATGAGGACAGTGTGCAGGACAGTGTGCAGGCAGCAGGGAGATGGCAGGATGAGGACAGTGAGCAGGCAGCAGGAAGATGGCAGGATGAGGACAGTGTGCAGGCAGCAGGGAGATGGCAGGATGAGGACAGTGTGCAGGCAGCAGGGAGATGGCAGGATGAGGACAGTGTGCAGGCAGCAGGGAGATGGCAGGATGAGGACAGTGAGCAGGCAGCAGGGAGATGGCAGGATGTGGACAGTGTGCAGGACAGTGTGCAGGCAGCAGGGAGATGGCAGGATGAGGACAGTGAGCAGGCAGCAGGAAGATGGCAGGATGAGGACAGTGTGCAGGCAGCAGGGAGATGGCAGGATGAGGACAGTGTGCAGGCAGCAGGGAGATGGCAGGATGAGGACAGTGTGCAGGCAGCAGGAAGATGGCAGGATGAGGACAGTGTGCAGGGAGATGGCAGGATGAGGACAGTGTGCAGGGAGATGGCAGATGGCTGGATGAGGACAGTGTGCAGGCAGCAGGAAGATGACAGGATGAGGACAGTGTGCAGGCAGCAGGGAGATGGCAGGATGAGGACAGTGAGCAGGGAGATGGCAGGATGAGGACAGTGAGCAGGGAGATGGCAGGATGAGGACAGTGAGCAGGCAGCAGGAAGATGGCAGGATGAGGACAGTGTGCAGGACAGTGTGCAGGCAGCAGGGAGATGGCAGGATGAGGACAGTGAGCAGGGAGATGGCAGGATGAGGACAGTGTGCAGGGAGATGGCAGGATGAGGACAGTGAGCAGGCAGCAGGGAGATGGCAGGATGAGGACAGTGAGCAGGGAGATGGCAGGATGAGGACAGTGAGCAGGGAGATGGCAGGATGAGGACAGTGTGCAGGGAGATGGCAGGATGAGGACAGTGAGCAGGCAGCAGGGAGATGGCAGGATGAGGACAGTGAGCAGGGAGATGGCAGGATGAGGACAGTGAGCAGGGAGATGGCAGGATGAGGACAGTGAGCAGGGAGATGGCAGGATGAGGACAGTGAGCAGGGAGATGGCAGGATGAGGACAGTGTGCAGGACAGTGTGCAGGCAGCAGGGAGATGGCAGGATGAGGACAGTGTGCAGGACAGTGAGCAGGGAGATGGCAGGATGAGGACAGTGTGCAGGACAGTGTGCAGGCAGCAGGGAGATGGCAGGATGAGGACAGTGTGCAGGCAGCAGGGAGATGGCAGGATGAGGACAGTGTGCAGGCAGCAGGAAGATGACAGGATGAAGACAGTGTGCAGGGAGATGGCAGGATGAGGACAGTGTGCAGGGAGATGGCAGATGGCTGGATGAGGACAGTGTGCAGGCAGCAGGAAGATGACAGGATGAGGACAGTGTGCAGGCAGCAGGAAGATGGCAGGATGAGGACAGTGTGCAGGACTGAGCAAGCAGCAGGGAGATGGCATGATGAGGACAGTGTGCAGGCAGCAGGAAGATGGCAGGATGAAGACAGTGTGCAGGAAGATGGCAGGATGAGGACAGTGTGCAGGACAGTGTGCAGGCAGCAGGGAGATGGCAGGATGAGGACAGTGAGCAGGGAGATGGCAGGATGGGGACAGTGTGCAGGGAGATGGCAGGATGAGGACAGTGAGCAGGCAGCAGGGAGATGGCAGGATGAGGACAGTGAGCAGGGAGATGGCAGGATGAGGACAGTGTGCAGGACAGTGTGCAGGCAGCAGGGAGATGGCAGGATGAGGACAGTGTGCAGGACAGTGAGCAGGGAGATGGCAGGATGAGGACAGTGTGCAGGACAGTGTGCAGGCAGCAGGGAGATGGCAGGATGAGGACAGTGTGCAGGCAGCAGGGAGATGGCAGGATGAGGACAGTGTGCAGGCAGCAGGAAGATGACAGGATGAGGACAGTGTGCAGGGAGATGGCAGGATGAGGACAGTGTGCAGGGAGATGGCAGATGGCTGGATGAGGACAGTGTGCAGGCAGCAGGAAGATGACAGGATGAGGACAGTGTGCAGGCAGCAGGGAGATGGCAGGATGAGGACAGTGTGCAGGCAGCAGGAAGATGGCAGGATGAGGACAGTGTGCAGGACTGAGCAAGCAGCAGGGAGATGGCAGGATGAGGACAGTGTGCAGGCAGCAGGAAGATGGCAGGATGAAGACAGTGTGCAGGAAGATGGCAGGATGAGGACAGTGTGCAGGCAGCAGGAAGATGGCAGGATGAGGACAGTGTGCAGGACAGTGAACAAGCAGCAGGGAGATGGCAGGATGAAGACAGTGTGCAGGCAGCAGGAAGATGGCAGGATGAGGACAGTGTGCAGGACAGTGAGCAGGGAGATGGCAGGATGAGGACAGTGAGCAGGACCAAGAGGTGAGTTAGAAATTAGGCTGTACTTTAAGATCTACTGTATCATCAAGACAGATATTAGCCTTATAGGCAAATATTTATTTCTGAAAGCTGTTGGAGCTGGGGGACTGAGAGGGCAGGAATAACTCCAGACTGCTGGACCAGACCAGGCTGTTTGTAAATGTATAGGCTTATTACTTTTACTAGTATACTTCTCCTACGATAATTCCTGGCAGTTATCAAAACCAAATTCTTTTGGATAGGGATAAGGACAATGAGATCTTCTGTATTGATTCTCATTTTGTCGCATGTCCAGACCATGACCGTGTGTTGCATACATGTTAGTAAACACCCCTAGTGCATCTTGCACTCTTAACATTGATCCTGGTGGCGACTATTCGTATTGACGCGGTAGCGGACCGTAATGGTCATAGAAGTGTTATGAAGGCAGTACCCCCCAATTATGGAGGGGTAATTCGCACTCTGATTTGAACTGTATAAGCCGTTAATTTAATTTCTGTTTACATTCATTAAAAGTATTTTGTTAAATGTTAGTAGCCGAATATTTTATAATATAGTTGTAATACAGTGTATTATCGTTCATTTATAGATTCCGTTTAAATTCTCTGGCGTGCACGAAGCCCCCAGGGTTCAGGTGAGAAATAAATTTGTAATCTGTGCCCACGATTTTGCAATCCGAGAACACAGTTTAGTAATCACTGTGAAATTGAATTTTTCTTCAATTAAAACATTTTGCCACATTCGCCAGTGTACAGACATGCTGACGATCCCTGACAGGAAGTGATCCGTTTGCTCTCAATGCAACAAGTTGCTCCACTTTAAACTGTGTTGCAAACTGCTAGGGGCAGTGCATGTGTGTGGTTCCAGGTGTGCAGGTCCGTTGGTCCCCGACTCCAGTCCAGGCCTTCCTACTCTCCTGCACCTCATCACCAGCCTGTGGACTGTCTCCATCCCGATGGAGGCTGTGATCCGTGGGCCAAATTTACCTCAGTCCTTCCAGGGAGACATTGTAGCACTAATAAGGTTCCCCAGCCTGTTTTCCGATGTCCCGTCCCGCACCACCCTAATCAAACATGACATTGATGTGAATGACCGCCCGGCTATCAGACAGCACCCCTATCGGGTTAACCCAACCAAACGTGCTCTCATGAAGCAGGAGACCGAATATACGCTGACACATGGGTCAGCTGTCCCTAGCGCTAGCCTTTGGTGCTCCCCATGCCTTTTAGTGCCCAAGGCTGACTCCTCTTTCCGCTTCTGTACTGACTACAGAAGAGTGAATGCTGTAACGAAACCTGACTCATTCCCTCTGCCAACGATGTGTTGATTGCGTTGGAACAGCCAAGTTCACCACTAAGCTAGACCTTCTAAAGGGTTGTTGGCAGGTACCCCTCACTCCAAGGGCATCTGAAATCTCCGCCTTCGCTACCCCTGACAACTTCCTCCAGTTCACAGTCATGGTTGATTAGCGGAGACAAACGTTCAGAAAAAGCAAATAACAACATTGTCATTTTTATACTATTATTTTTTATTATTTCAGGAATCTTAAATGTAAGGAGAATAAAATATTACCTATAACACAAGGCAGAGGGTCTTTTAGAGCTCCCCCCAAAGGTCTCGGGCGGTGGGGGGGGGCATTCAAGGGAGCTCGTGTCCATTTTAGGGCAGCTGAACTCCCCATTACTCCCCTGTAATTCGAACCATGGTGACAGGGCCTCGGGTCCTATACAGAATATACTGGTTTATAATGGGGAGCATATTATGGAGCTGAGGGGGTGGCATGGTGGCACAGTGGTTAGCACTGTTGCCTCACATCTCTGGGACCCAGGTTCGATTCTCTGCCTGGGTTACATGTGTGTAGTTTGCATGTTCTCCCCGTGTAGTTGTGGGGTTCCCTCTGGGTTCTCCAGTTTCCCCCCATAGTCTAAAGACATGCTGAGGTTAACTGGAGTTACTAAATTGCCCATATGTGTGAGTGCATGGTGTGTGAGTGTGCCCTGCAGTGGGCTGGCCCCCCATCCGGGGTGGTTCCCTGCCTCGTGCCCATTGCTTCTGGGATAGGCTCTGTGATGTTTCATAACACGTGTGATTTTATCAAGATTTTATCAAGATTACTACTAGATTTACTTATGTGGTACTTTGGCAATATGTATGTAAATGCATCACAGCCCAAATAGAATAGTGATGCATTATTTATCACCATAAGGAAATTTCATTGCTGACTATTCTGCTGAGGCCAGGATCAAACTGGTGACTTTAAAATTACAAACATAGAGGTTTAGTGACTGAGCCACACAATAACCACTGGAATAAACTGATAAAGGTTTATTAAAGAGGGTTTTCATTTCACATTTTCTTGCATAGACACTTTTATCCAAAGTTACATACATTTGTTCATTAGAAAACAGGGGCAGACAGTCTCTGGGGGGTTTGGATGTTAAGGGTCTTGCTCAGGGACCCAATGGTGACGTCATTCTGCTGACCACAGGCACAGAATTCTAACCTGCTGAGTCACACACGCCCCCCCCCTTTAATGTCAGACGATTTGAAACCTGCCCCCCCCCCCCAATGATCCTGTAGGTCAATAATTAACCCAAACTGTGAATCTGTAGGAGTTTACAGGTTTATATCAACAAGTGACACCTTTACTGGGATATGAGGACTGGATCAAGCACCTTTACTGGGATGATGTCACTGTCACACACACCTTTACTGGGATGATGTCACTGTCACAAACACCTTTACTGGACAGATCGTCATATCTCCAGCATTACTACCATCTCTATTCACACTCGTACCAAAATATGGAAACAGGGTCCCAGTGAATGTGTCTTTAAAGGTGTAGATGAGTGACATGTCAGTGGGGTTGATGAAGGACACCTCCCCCCCCCCATAGTCCAGCTGCACTCTGATCCTCTGCGGTTTCCTCTCCAGCCTGAGGGTGGAGATACCTGCTGTATACTCATCACCGTTCCTAAGTGATACAACCCAGAATCCATCCTTTGGGCTGCATGTAATCACCCCCTTCCTGTCATCAGACTTCGCTGCTACTCCTACATCCCACTCAGGTCTGTTCCCCACCTCCACCTCCCAGCTGTGTTTTCCAGAGTTAAACCCCTCAGATCCCAGCACAATCGCATAGCCAGTGAATCTCTCTGGGTTGTCTGGGAGCTGCTGTTTAACTCCAGTGTGTCTCACGCTGGTCAGGTCATCAGACACAGAGAGCCAGGGGGATGCAGTGTTTGGGTCCAGAGTCACAGGAGCTGTGGGTTGGAGAGGAAGCTGCAGTTAATAATCTCTCTCAATGCAGTAAAAACCATCAGCATTATAAGGTTAACATTTTACAATAAGGTGGCTTTATCAATAAAGTGATTAAATGGAAAGAGGACAAATTTATCTGGGGAATATATTGCCAGGCTAATTTGCATTAAAGTGCCAGTTAAGGTAAAATATAAACTGATAAAGTTTGAGTGGAAACAGGGAATTGTGAGACAGTTAAAACTTTCTGAAACAGAAAACTGTGTCAACTTTGTCATTTTTAAGAAGAATGTCAATAAATTAGAGAACATTATACAGTAGGAACACTAATAGAAGAGATATGTTAATCTTTATTTAATGTACATCCCGTCCCATTCTCCAGTACATCACATTTACATGTATTAATAAAGCAGATGCTTTAGTCCAACCAGTGAGGAGGATAACAGATCATAGGCATGAAGCTGTCAGGGAGCCAGCAGAGGTACCAGTGCTGCTTGGCTGAGCTCCCAATGAGTGACAGTATAACCCACTCAGATACTGCTCTCTGCTTCATACAGCCATTTCCCCCCAGTACTCACTGTACCAGTGCTGCTAGGCTGAGCTCCCAGTGAGGGACAGTATAACCCACTCAGGTACTGCTCTCTCCTTCATACAGCCATTTCCCCCAGTACTCACTGTACCAGTGCTGCTAGCCTGAGCTCCCAGTTAGTGACAGTATAACCCACTCAGATCCTGCTCTCTCCTTCATACAGCCATTTCCCCCCAGTACTCACTGTACCAGTGCTGCTAGGCTGAGCTCCCAGTGAGCGACAGTATAACCCACTCAGATCCTGCTCTCTGCTTTATACAGCCATTTCCCCCAGTACTCACTGTACCAGTGCTGCTAGGCTGAGGTCCCAGTGACCGACAGTATAACCCACTCAGATACTGATCTCTGCTTCATACAGCCATTTCCCCCAGTACTCACTGTACCAGTGCTGCTAGGCTGAGCTCCCAGTGAGTGACAGTATAACCCACTCAGATACTGCTCTCTGCTTTATACAGCCATTTCCCCCAGTACTCACTGTACCAGTGCTGCTAGGCTGAGCTCCCATTGAGTGACAGTATAACCCACTCAGATCCTGCTCTCTCCTTCATACAGCCATTCCCCCCAGTACTCACTGTACCAGTGCTGCTAGGCTGAGCTCCCAGTGAGCGACAGTATAACCCACTCAGATCCTGCTCTCTCCTTCATACAGCCATTTCCCGCAGTACTCACTGTACCAGTGCTGCTAGGCTGAGCTCCCATTGAGTGACAGTATAACCCACTCAGATACTGCTCTCTGCTTTATACAGCCATTTCCCCCAGTACTCACTGTACCAGTGCTGCTAGGCTGAGCTCCCAGTGAGGGACAGTATAACCCACTCAGATCCTGCTCTCTCCTTCATACAGCCATTTCCCCCAGTACTCACTGTACTGCACAGTCCCCAGCATCTTCTCCCAGACTCTGAACTTCAGAGAGCCCAGGTGTTTGGCCACATCTATCAGCGCCCCTGACTCCAGCTCTGGGTCCTGCAGTGAGCACTGGACACTGCAAAGACAGTGACAGGCAGGAGTCAGTGATGCTGTGGGGTCTGAAGTGCCCCCTAGAGGACGGTGGCTGAGAATCAGCATCAGTCACTCCACTCAGTCCAGAATTCTTCATATAATATTAATTACTAGTTAATTTTGTTCCTTCTTTAAGAGACCTGGAATCATCTCCTGATAAATATCATTTTTAAATAGCATACTTTTCATGAAAAATATATAATAATTATTATTACATACTTTTCTTTGGTGTCCTTGATGGCCTGAAAAACAGGAAAACAAAGTAGAAGCATTAAATGGGAAATAAAACATCGTGAGAAATGCCCTGTAAATCTGAAATGACTCAGTAGAGCAGGGGGGGGCAATCTTATCCATAAAGGGCCAGTGTCACGGAGGGGGGGCTTGATGCAGGCGGGGAAAGGAAGGTGACGATCCACTGCGGCTCCAAGGGACAACAGGGGTTTATAGGGAAAACCAAAGATAGAAAAGGAAACCAGGCAGAGCAGCAGAGAGTAACATGACAACAGCGAATACAGTGACTGACTGGGGGACAGAGCAGGGCAGCCACTCAAATACACAGAAAAGGGGGGCAGGTAAGGAACAGGGGCCTGTACTGCGAAGTGGGGTTACTGGCTTATCGGGGTAACTCTGCGAGTAACTTGATGACGTGTGGTATAACTTCGCGATTAACCCGAACTAAGAGAGGCATGCTGCCATGGCGATTTACGCTAAGTCTCAAACCTGCTCCGAGCAGTTTTTGTTCTTGGACTCTTCACTCAATCAGTCCTCTAATTAGTAATATAATTAGGGAGTTTCAGCAAAAACCCGCATACACAGCGGCCCTTTCTGGGTAAGACTGACCACCCCTGCTGTAGAGTGAAGTCATACTTTCTCTGAATAAATCTCATTCAACATTTGACTGATATGTAATATGCAGCTTGTTTCTTTTATAATATTTTACAACCTGCTTGTAATTTTTTTTACAATCAGCCAAAGGTCATTTGGGGAAAAGCTTTGTGATATTTCCTCTCTGAGGGTGTCTGTTTATAGTAGCTGTGTGATCAGCACGGTTTCTGTGTACCTGTATACACTGATCAAAAAAAAAAAAAACTAATTTCCTGAGTGACAATGGTCAGTGTCACTCAGATGTTTTAACTGTTTATTTCTGTTTCAGCCACAGAACAGGATTGCTTGTCTCAGCCAGCAAACACATCGAACATCCATCCATCCATCACCCATCCATCCATCCATCCATCCATCTTCTGCTGCTTATTGGGTTGTGGGGGCAGCAGTCTAAGCAGGGATCACACAGAACAATGCAGGAAAATCACATTCCTACCTTCAAGTAGGAGATGTCCTCAGCATCCATGGCCTTCTCAATATCTCTGATCTTTTCTGACAGGGTGGAGACCTGTTTGGAGATGTTTTCTATCTTCTCCTTCATCCTCTGGCTCTTCTGCACCTCTTCCTCTCTCAGTACGGCCAATCTGGCCTCTTCTTCCTCTCTCAGTAACTGATGGAGTTTCTCAAATTCCTCCTTTACCTTCTTCTCAGTGTGATGGAACTGATTCTGAAAGTGAGAAATGCTGTGTAAATGTAAACTTATTCTTTACAGTGAAATTTTAACTCTTCAGAATACATCCCCATACCTTGATGTGTTTGGCTGTCTCCTCAAAGTCCTGTTTAACTTTTGTAATCTTCTTCAGCTTTTCCTTTAATGGAATCAGTGAAGCTCTGAGGTCCTCCTGAGATCAAATATACAGACGTATAATGAGAGATGCAATCGACATATGATGAATGAGTAATATATAGCTTGCTTCTTTTATAATACTGTGCTGATGAAAAATAAAATTGCTGGCATCCAGCTTCCTGAGCATTGAGCAGGGGAGACCCAGGAAGTACAGGGCACCGGGCAGGGGACACCCAGGAAGTACAGGGCACAGGGCAGGGGACACCCAGGAAGTACAGGGCACCGGCCAGGGGACACCCAGGAAGTACAGGGCACCGGGCAGGGGACACCCAGGAAGTACAGGGCACCGAGCAGGGGACACCCAGGAAGTACAGGGCACCGAGCAGGGGACACCCAGGAAGTACAGGGCACCGGCCAGGGGACACCCAGGAAGTACAGGGCACCGGGCAGGGGACACCCAGGAAGTACAGGGCACTGGCCAGGGGACACCCAGGAAGGCATGTTAGTCCATCAAAAGGTACACAAATTTGGTGTGTAGGCTGAGTCTGTAGCTATAATGAACTATACAGACTCAATTACACATTAAGACTTTTTAAAGCTCAGTTATTTCACAATGATAATAATCTAATACACACTTATGGCCCAGAGTGAAACATAACATACAGGAAAAACTAGATGCTGTCAGAACAACAAGAATAACGAATTCCTCAGACAACCCCCTCACCCCCCCATCTAATCCCTACTCCTCCCACACCCCCCACCTCTACAGTCTGTAGCCCCCCTACACTCTCCCCACCTCTCCAACAAAAAGCCTAACTCTGTGTGACTTGTGTCAGTGTAATCAGATTCACCAGATCAATGTCAGTGGCTGTCATCTCATGTGCCACCAGTAAGTGACACTGATTCAGTTTTGCTGCGATTTGTCTCAAAGTGAAACAGGTCCAGATCATCACCTATACAAACTACATGAGAAGTTTTAAAAAGTGTCTAATAAAGACATTAAGAGTTACTTTGAGGATGTTTTTTATTTTCATTTATAATGTTCACAGGATCAAATGTCTTCTGCAGCTGCTCCTTCCTGCCTGATCCTGTCATCTAACACTTCTTTTGGGTTCAAAGTACAAAGGGTAGAATTAACTAAAATAAAACTAAATGACAGACATGTCCTGTAAAGTGTGACTTAAGCACTGGACTATGGGGGACATTGCACACCATTTAATTCTCAGATTATATATTTTAAACGTATTTATTACTTACTGCACTGTGTCCATTCAAAGTACAAAGTGTAGAATAAATAGACCGACGATAAGAATTTCGAGTCGTGGGGGGGGGGGGCAGGGGGGCATCGATCGTTCCATTTTCATTTCATTATAAGTTACACACCACCTCACAGAGACTGGGGATTCATTTAGGACAATATTTATATCACTTCCTTAGGAAGACAATTAATAAAATAGAAGAGAATACCTTCTTATCCTGTTCAGCTTCTAGCAGCGCACACACCCGGTGGTCTCTGTGCTTCGCTGCAGTCTGACAGACCACACAGATGGGCTCCTGGTCTTCGACACAGAAGAGTAGAAGCTTCTCTCCGTGGAGACTGCAGCGAGATTCACTCTTCTCTGTAGACTCACATTCACTCCTCTGTTTTAAATACACATCCACAATGTTTCTTAAGGCCATGTTCAAAGGGGGATAAGGAATAGAGGACCTCCTCCTGCATATCGGACACTCCCGAGAGCTCTTCTGTTCCCAGAACTTCTGCAAACAGGCTCTACAGAAGCTGTGGCAGCACTTCAGGAGAACAGGATCCTTGTAAAACTCTGAACAAACAGAACAGCAGAGCTCCTCTTCCATGGATGAGGGTTTAGCCGCCATTTTGCAGGTTGTATTAGATCATGCTCACAGTCATGCTGTCATAAAGTTTTTTTACTGCTTCACTTTCACTTCACTGTTAAGACCCCCCCTCCCCCACGATACATTTTGCGGAGCCTCTTGGTTTGTTTTAACCGTATAAGCCGTTAATTTACTTTCTGTTTACATTCATTAAAATTATTTTGTTAAATGTTAGTTGTCACGCCCCACTCCGTCCGCTCCCGATGTGTGCCACGCCCACCTCATTACCTCCTGTTTTCACCCTGATTGTTCTCACCTGTGGCTCGTTCTCCGTGGCATGTCTTGTGTATTTAGTCTTTGTCTGAGTCTGTCTTCGGCAGACTCACCATTAATGTTGCCCATCGTGATTCCCCGGTCCCGTTCCTTCAATAAATCCCCGTTTTTGCCCTACTTCCTGACTCCGATCGCCTGCTTCCCTGCTTGCTTGCCCGCGAACGTGACAGAATGGTGAGTCTCCACAAGAAAGGATCCCCCCTAGCCGAGGAGGAGTACCTCGGTTTGGTTGATGAGGTCCTGTACTGGCTAACCCAGCCCGAGATCCAGGAGGATCCCGCGGCTTGCGGGTTAGCTCATCAAAGCCGGGAGGTCCTGGAGGGGATGTCCTTACCCGGCGACGCGCACCTAGCGAGCGAGGTGCGCGAAAACCTCCGGCAGCTTCGGGAGGTAGCGGCTGCAGCAATGCAGAGGCAGGTGGAACGAGACTGCGGACTGCTGTACAGCGCGCCACCCGCCGATGCGACCCCGCTGCCTCTGACCGGTTCCGGAGGGCGGAAAAAGAAGAGGCGAAGGGGAAAGGTGGAAGAAGCCGCCCCGACTCTCTTCTTGGGAGCGTGCTCCCTTCTCCCCGCCTTGGAGGACGCCTGTGGGATAGGTGAGCCCCATGACGCGGAGGACCTGCCTCCGTTGGTGACGGGGGAGGACTGGGCAGAGCAATGTCCCGGGAGAGGGGTCGGCATTGTCAGAGATGCCAGTCCCCGGGTCCCTAAAGCGCGAAGAGGGAGGGCGCAGACGCGCTCAGCACCCCTCCTGCCTGCTCCGGACCTGTCCGATCCGGACCTGCATGATCCGGATCTGCCCGCGGCTGCACTGCCTGCTGCTGCCGCCGCCGATCTGCCCGCGGCTGCGCTGCCTGCTGCCGCCGCCGATCTGCCCGCGGCTGCGCTGCCAGCTGCCGCCGCTCTGCCTGAGGCACCGCCTGCTGCAGCTTCCGCCGCTTTGTCAGCGGCACCGCCCGTCCCATCTGACCCGCCTGTCCTGCCTGGCTTGCCTGCAGTCCCGGTTGCTGGCCGCGTGATGGCGGCGCCCGCTGCGGCGCCCCCTGCTGGCCGCGTGATGGCGGCGCCCGCTGCGGCGCCCCCTGCTGGCCGCGTGATGGCGGCGCCCGCTGCGGCGCCCCCTGCTGGCCGCGTGGAGGCTGCGCCCGCCGATGCGCCCCCTGCTGGCCGCGGGGTGGCGACACCCTCCAGGACGGCCCCTGCTGACCACGGGACAGCGGCGCCCGTCCTGCCGGCACTTGAACTGCCTGTCTTGCCTGTCCTGCCGGCTCCTGAACTGCCTGTCCTGCCGGCTCCTGAACTGCCTGTCCTGCCGGCTCCTGAACTGCCTGTCCTGCCGGCTCCTGAACTGCCTGTCCTGCCGGCTCCTGAACTGCCTGTCCTGCCGGCTCCTGAACTGCCTGTCCTGCCGGCTCCTGAACTGCCTGTCCTGCCGGCTCCTGAACTGCCTGAGGTGGCCACGGTTGCGCCCCCTGCTGACCACATGACGGCGGCGCCCGCCGAGGCGCCCCCTGTTGGTCGCACGCCCGAGGTGCCTGCCAAGGCGCCCCCTACTGGACACACGCCCGTGGTCCTGCCTGAGGCCGCCTCTCCCGCCCTGCCTGCGGCCCTGCCTGCGGCCACGTCCGCGGCTCTGGCTGCCCCGCCTGCGGCCACACCCACAGCCCTGACTCCCTCGCCCTTACCCCGGCAAGGCCGACGCCCCCAAGGACTCCGCCTTTCAGTGTCCCACAAGGGACGGGGACACAGGCGTCGGGCCCAGGTCCCGCCCTCCCTGCCCCCTGGCTCGCCCGTTCGGCCCCTGGCTGTGGCTCGGTGGCTGCCTGCGGGTCCTCCGGCTCGGGGTCGGCGGTCGCCGCCGGGTCCCCCCCTGGTTCCGCGGTGCCAGTCCTCGGTCCCTCCTCCGGCTCCATGTCGGTCGCCTCCGGGCCCCCCTGCTCCGGCTGGGCGTCGGACGGCGCCTTCGCCGGCTTCGGCTGCGCCTCCGCCTGCCGCGGCTTCCCCCTTTGGCCTGCCTTCACTGGTGTTCCCTCCTGCTCCCTCCGTGTCCCCTCCGTCACTCCCTCGTCCCGTTCCCTTGGCCCCTGGGTGGTCCCCTCCTGCTCCCTTCTCCCTCTCCCCTGCGGCCCCTCCGGCCGCTGCCTGTCGCCCGCCTGGGCTCCCTTCTGCTCCCCTGTTTCCGCCTCCGTTTCTCTTTGTCCCGCCTGTCTCTGCTCCTGGTCCCTTTGTTCCTCCTCCGTGCACCCCTGGCCCCTTCGTGTCGCCTGTGGGTGTCCCCGCTGGGTCTCCTTTTTCTCTTTGTCTGTCTGTTTTCCCCGTTCTCTGTCAGGTCCTGTCCTTCTTCTCGTCCCTCTTTCTGTTTTGTTTTTCGGTCTTGTTTCCCTGGTCTTGTTGAGGGTGTTCTTGTCTTTCCGGTCCTGTTCCGTCGTCCCGTCCGTCGCCTCCTCCCGGGCGCGCCCGGTGTGCGCGCCTTTGGGGGGGGGTTATGTCACGCCCCACTCCGTCCGCTCCCGATGTGTGCCACGCCCACCTCATTACCTCCTGTTTTCACCCTGATTGTTCTCACCTGTGGCTCGTTCTCCGTGGCATGTCTTGTGTATTTAGTCTTTGTCTGAGTCTGTCTTCGGCAGACTCACCATTAATGTTGCCCATCGTGATTCCCCGGTCCCGTTCCTTCAATAAATCCCCGTTTTTGCCCTACTTCCTGACTCCGATCGCCTGCTTCCCTGCTTGCTTGCCCGCGAACGTGACATTAGTAGCCGAATAGTTTGTAATATTTTATAATATAGTTCTAATACAGTGTATTGTAATACACTGTATTATCATTCATTTATAGATTCCGTTTAAATTCTCTGGCGTGCACGAAGCCCCCTGGGTTCAGGTGAGAAATAAATTCGTAATCCATGCCCACGGTTTTGCAATCCGAGAACATGGTTTAGTAATCAGTGTGCAGGATTTACAAATCAGGAACTTAGGTCTTGGTTCTGAGTTCCTGGGCTGTCTCGACCGGGAACTTTTGTGTGTCACTATCCCACCGCACGACAAGATCTGCGTATACATGTACAGTATCATACATGTATACATTCATACACTCACATATACACACGCCCACTCAAGCTCAGACAGATCTCCTCACCTTAATAACACACATGGAGACATTCACACATTGACATTTGCACACACACTAATCCTGACACATACACACACATCCGTCCATTTTAACATTAGATTGCACTCAGGGGGTCTAAGTTAGGACAGCATGAACTCACTACGCTTTGTCACTTGGAACGTGCGTGGTATTGGCTCATTTGCTAAGAGACATAAAATCTTAGAATATCTAACAACATTACAGGCAGACATTGTCCTACTGCAGGAAACTCACTTAGCCAAAACAGGACAGTGTACATTAAATTCACCAGAATTTCCACACGTATACTAGTTATAATTCAAAGCAAAGAGGTGTAGCAATTTTAATCAACAAAAGAATATGTTTCAACTGTAAAGACACTATTGCAGACCCAGAAGGTAGATTCATAATTATTAAAATTTCAGCATATAACAAAGAGATATGTATTGCCAATATATACGGTCCAAATAGTGATGACTCCTCCTTCTTCCACCACCTTTTTGCTGCAATATCATCGCACTCAGGCACAGAACTTATACTGTGTACACACACAACTTAGTACTTAATCCAGAATCTGACAGACGTAGTACAGCAGCTAGTTACCGTACTTGCCAGTCATCCGAAACAGTAAAACAATATATGAATGATTTCGGCCTATGCGATGTCTGGCGTACTTTTCACACCACGCTTAGAGAATACACGTTTTTCTCACCAGTCCATCATTCTTACTCCCGGATAGACTTTTTTCTTACCAGCAATACAGTTATGAAAGATATACGTGACACACAAATTCACCCTATAACAATCAGTGACCATGCACCTGTCACTATGACGGTCACTGTAAAAGTTAGTGCACCACCTTTTAAACGGTGGAGACTGAATACATCATTACTAACGGACTCAGAGTTTCTAGAAGTTATGAAAAAAGATTGGACAACATTTATTGAAACAAATGACCTGCCAGGTATCTCTGCGTGCATTCTCTGGGAGACAGCAAAGGCTGTAATACGAGGCAGAATAATTTCATATTCAGTACATAAAAAGAAGAAGGAAAAAGCACTCGAGACAGAACTAGAACAGAAAATTAAAACTTTGGAATCAGCACATGTTGCCTCCCAAGAAAAACACCTTCTCAATGAGCTGAGAAAAGTAAAATGGAATTGCAAGAATTAAGAGACAAAAAAACTCAGTTTTACATACAGAGATTACGCTTGGACAATTTTGAACATAGTAATAAATCGAGTAAGTTTTTAGCAAACCAACTAAAACAGAATAAAGAGAAAGTAGCTATCTCTTCAGTTACAGACCCCAATGGGAAGGCAACTCATAGCCTAGGAGAGATAAATAGGATATTTAGGGACTTCTATAAAAAATTATACTCACCTAATATTAATCCAACCAATTCTGAAATAGAAGAGTTCTTAAACAACATCAACCTACCAAAATTAAATAATGAACAAATAACGGCATTAGAGTTACCTCTCTCAATAGTGGAACTTCATGATGCACTACAGTGTATGCCTAACGGGAAAGCCCCAGGTCCAGATGGATTTCCAGCAGAATTCTACAAAACATTTTGGCCTCTGCTAGCACCACTATTCCATAGAATGGTTATAGAAATTAAAGAAACTGGCAGCATCCCTCCAAATATGAATTGTGCAGATATTAACCTGCTCCTCAAACCTGACAAAGATCCTGCTCTCCCCTCTAGCTATCGACCAATATCACTTATAAATGCGGACCTTAAAATCATCAGCAAGGCACTGGCTAGTAGAATTGAAAAAGTGACACCTTATATAATACATCCAGATCAAACGGGTTTCATTAAAGGCAGACAGTCCACTAACAACATGAGGAGACTAATTGGCGTAATAGACTACTGCAACATTCAAAATAAGGAAGCCATAATCATGTCATTGGATGCAGAAAAGGCTTTTGACAGGGTCAACTGGCAACCTTACTAAAATTTGGATTTTGCGAGAACTTCGTAACCTGGATTAAAATTTTATACAGTTCACCTAAAGCCTGCGTAAAAACAAATGATCAAATCTCCCCAAGCTTCACTCTCAGAAGGGGCACTAGGCAAGGTTGTCCACTTTCTCCATCACTATTTGCTATATTTATTGAACCATTGGCAGCAGCAATTCGGAATAATAATAATATCAAAGGTATTCAAACAGCAAGTATAACCCATAAAATTAGTCTTTATGCAGATGATGTATTACTTTTTCTTCAAAATACACAAGGTTCCCTCACGGAGACGAAAAGACTCATAGATAAGTTCTCCTCCATATCAGATTACTCTATTAATTGGAACAAGTCGACTACTCTTCCAATATCTTGTGACTTCCAGTCCAATCCAACTATCCCACTTCAATCTGGGAACATTAGATATCTGGGTATTAACATTTCTACCAACCTGTCAGATCTGACGCGATAAAATTACAGTCCGCTGTTTAAAAAGATAGAAGATGACCTTGCACGGTGGAACAATCTACCCACATCACTTCTGGGAAGAGTAGCAACAATCAAAATGATGATCTTACCAAAAATTAACTACATGTTCTCAATGGTTCCGAGTCAACCTCCACTGACTTGGTTTAAATCACTGGACTCCTTAATTTCAAAATATCTATGGAAATCCAAACCACCACGTATAAGTTTGAAAACTTTACAGAAATCCAAAAACTGTGGGGGTTTGGAGCTTCCCAATTTCTACAACTACTTTCTTGCCAATAGATTGATATATGTCCTAAAATGGACTACGCAAACAACTTAGACCTTAACTGGCTGGATATTGAGCAAACGTTCTGTAATTATATTCTAGTCCAGGACCTGCCATTTATCAGTCATATACTTAAACGACATTGCTGTTTTAAGAGCATCAACATCAGCACATCACAGACAGCCTGGTGGGAATTTCTTAAAATGAACCAAACTTCACTGGTCCCATGCAAACTGACACCCATCTGGAACAACCCTGACATCCTGGTAAATAAAAAAATGATAAACTTCCTTGCTTGGCATAATAAAGGAATCAAGCGCCTCGAACATATAATCCAAGACAATCGCATGATATCAACTGTCTTTGTATTACTGAGGCATACCAAGGGCTACCAGTTTGATACACTCTTCTTTGATAACAAGTTTGCTCAGTATAATAAACATGTTTTAAATGCTTTTTTTTTTTTTAGATATTATCATTTTCAAATCTATATAAATGCAAATGTTATGAAAGAAGAATAGCAATAGGATAAAATAAAATTTTAGATGCTGCTCACTGGTGAGTTGTGCTATTTTTAGAACAAGTGCGACTCATTTGGTCCTTGGGGGCATCCTGGTGCCCACGGGCATCATGTTGGTGACCCCTGATGTAGACTGACTGGTTTTATGATTGAGGCTAGAATATATAATGACCCCGCACTTCCTGATAAACTTCCCTATTACTATTTGTTAGAGTGAAATTAACAATATATAGAAAATTGTGTGTGATTCCCAAATAGATTTATGGATATTGACATATCACTACTGGAAGATGGTTTACAATGATCACCTTCATTGTTTTGCCATATCAGGATTTTTTTAAATGTTATCAGCTTCAGGGTCCTGGAAAATTGACTGAAGCTGAGCAGAGACAGGTGCAAGAAGTGAGTATAAGCTGGGACCTCCCCCCCCAGTTACTGAAGACAACAGGAAATGGCTGGCACAGTCCATATTACAGCATGCAGTAAGTATTTCATCATCTCTCATTATTATATGTATTTAACCAATTCAACCCTAAGTTTTTGTTCATTCATGATATTACATACTGTAGGTCCTTGGTCGGAGTGAAAAGCATGTACAGCAGATCAAGAAAGGGCTGAAAGATACAGGGGTTCTCTCAATGATTAAAGAAAGACCAGAACTCACTGCACAACTGTTTCCAAGAACTGCCGCACGTGCAGTTGAGCCGGAGGTATGTTTGGATTTGAACTTTTTATACTCTTCGGTTTCTACATAATTCTACATTACATTATAATTCTTTATAACAGACATTGGCGTGAACATAAAGTGCTGTCCTTTGAGACATGTCCTGCAGGCTTCATCGTGGCTTGTTGAAGCTAATGTGCTGGGTTGGTAAGTTCTTAACTGCAACTGCTCAGTTAACTGCAAAAATACTGTAGATGATCAATATTATTGTTGGTTTGTAGGTTCACCATGGACATTACAATACATATATAATCAGATGCCATACGTTTAAAAATTCATTTTTGCAATACCCTGCTGTTTTTTGTTTACAGCCAGCACATTTGTTGTTAAATGTTTAGATGATCCTGCACAAAATAATTTGGCCAGCATCAGACAGTGACGATGAGGGAACTGACTGCAATCTGGATGATGACCAGCTTTTTTCGTCAGTACATTGAAACAGGTATGCTTTTCTACAGCCAATCAGGATATTTTCGGATGGATGGAAAGTTTTAGTGTATTTTAAGCAATCGATGTTCTATTTGCAGTTTTGTTGCTATGGTACATTTTGCCAAATACAAACAGGCAATAAATAATCTCCTCTTAGTGGACTTAAATATGCTATTAATAAATAATAATAATAATAATAATAATTGGTACTTTATTGATCCCCGTGGGGAAATTGTCCTTACACCTACCTCAACTTGCTCTTTTTTAAAATTTTTATAGAGTACAGTAAGTTGTCCTCTTACCCACAAATGTCACACATCTTTCAGCAGAATCCTTTCCAGAGTCGTGCCCCCTCACCTGTTACCAGATTCCAGCAGGATGCACTGCTTCTGAAACCATCACTGAAATATTTGACTTGATCTGCAAAGAATTTTTGCTTATAACTATAGGGATGTAACGATACACTCAACTCACAATTCGATACGATTTTCTCACGCTTTTTTAACAGAATGAGCTGCAGACAAATTTATTCAGAAATACTCCTTTATTTATCTTTCTAAACTGTGCAAAACGTGTCTTAACAGTGCAACTGAAATTGAATAAAATACTGTTTAAAAAAAAATCCCAAATCAAAATAAAAAATCTTCAAATAAATAAACAGTAACGCTTTACATTAACTGTACCTTCATAATGCTTTTATATTGCATTCATAAAACGTTCAGTGCACCTTCATAATGTATTCATTAAGTATTCAGAAATTATTCATAAACATCATGTATGTATACCTTTACATCCTAACATCCCTTAGCAGCTGTAATATACATTAATAACAAACATTATATAATAATAACAAATATAACTGTATAATCATGTAATGTTTGTTATTAATGTATATTAAAGCTGTTAAGGGATGCTAGGATGTTACTTGCATGCTGCTTATGAATGTTCTATGAATGCATAATGAATACATTATGAAGGTGCACTTAATATAAAACGTTACCAAATAAACTAAGGCTTGCATGTGCAGCTTTTTAGCGTGTTTTGCCCTTTTAATAATCTTCACTCTGGCGGTGGTGAATTGAGCTCACTGTGGTGCCGGTGGACATGCTGAAGCCCATTGGTCACTGAAGTGACAGGGACCCATACAGAACAAACTGGTTTATAATGAAGGGGACACATTATGGAGATGTGGTTAAAGGGTCATGTGATGTTTCAAAGAATGTGTAATTTTATTAAGATTACATTTACTGATGTGGTCCTTTGGCAATATGTATGTAAATGCATCACAGCCCAAATAGAATAGTGATGCATTATTTATCACCGTAAGGAAATTTCATTGGTGACTACTCTGCTGAGGCCAGGATCAAACTGGTGACTTTAAAATTACAAACATAGAGGTTTAGTGACCGAGCCACACAATAACCACTGTAATAAACTGATAAAGGTTTATTAAAGAGGGTTTTCATTTCACATTTTCTTGTGTAGATACTTTCATCCAAAGTTACATATATTTGTTTATTAGAAAACAGGGGCAGACAGTCTCTGGGGGGTTTGGATGTTAAGGGTCTTATTCAGGGACCCAATGGTGACGTCATTCTGCTGCCCACAGGCACAGAATTCTAACCTGCTGAGTCACACACCCCCCCCCCACAACAATCCTGTAGGTCAATAATTAACATGAAACCCAAAGTGTAAATCTGTAGGAGTTTACAGGTTTATATCAACAAGTGACACCTTGACTGGGATATGAGGACTGGATCAAGCACCTTTACTGGGATGATGTCACTGTCACACACACCTTTGCTGGACAGATCTTCATATCTCCAGTCTTATCACCACTCATATCTAAATATGGAAACAGGCTCCCAGTGAATGTGTCTTCAAAGGTGTAGATGAGTGACATGTCAGTGGGGTTGATGAAGGACACCTCCCCCCCTCATAGTCCAGCTGCACTCTGATCCTCTGCGGTTTCCTCTTCAGCCTGAGGGTGGTTGTTGGTGAGGTTCCTGCTTTATACTCATCACCGTTCCTCAGATACACAACCCAGAATCCATCCTTTGGGCTGTATGTAATCACCCCCTTCCTGTCAACAGACCGTAAGTGATTACATGGAAAGTGGAGTATTTTAAATGGGTAATAATACCATTATGAAGTATTTAAAACTTCCTGAAACAAAAAATAATTTCTATCTGCCAGCACTGTTAAGATGAATGTCAGTAGATTAATGAATATTTCTCAAAGGTTAATAAAGCCTTTCATAAGTGATCACACAACCCATCGCTCTGCTCCATTGGTGAAGATACATTTAGCAGATGCTTTAGTCCAAAGAAATGTAACAGGAAGAACAATAACAGCCATTTCCCCCAGTACTCACTGTACCAGTGCTGCTAGGCTGAGCTCCCAGTGAGTGACAGTATAACCCACTCAGATACTGCTCTCTGCTTCACACAGCCATTTCCCCCAGTACTCACTGTACCAGTGCTGCTAGGCTGAGCTCCCAGTGAGTGACAGTGTAACCCACTCAGATACTGCTCTCTGCGTCATACAGCAATTTCCCCCAGGACTCACTGTACCAGTGCTGCTAGGCTGAGCTCCCAGTGAGTGACAGTGTAACCCACTCAGATACTGCTCTCTGCATCATACAGCAATTTCCCCCAGTACTCACTGTACCAGTGCTGCTAGGCTGAGCTCCCAGTGAGTGACAGTATAACCCACTCAGATACTGCGCTCTGCTTCACACAGCCATTTCCCCCAGTACACACTGTACCAGTGCTGCTAGGCTGAGCTCCCAGTGAGTGACAGTATAACCCACTCAGATACTGCGCTCTGCTTCACACAGCCATTTCCCCCAGTACTCACTGTACCAGTGCTGCTAGGCTGAGCTCCCAGTGAGTGACAGTATAACCCACTCAGATACTGCTCTCTGCTTCACACAGCCATTTCCCCCAGTACTCACTGTACCAGTGCTGCTAGGCTGAGCTCCCAGTGAGTGACAGTGTAACCCAGTCAGATACTGCTCTCTGCGTCATACAGCCATTTCCCCCAGTACTCACTGTACCAGTGCTGCTAGGCTGAGCTCCCAGTGAGTGACAGTGTAACCCACTCAGATACTGCTCTCTGCGTCATACAGCCATTTCCCCCAGTACTCACTGTACCAGTGCTGCTAGGCTGAGCTCCCAGTGAGTGACAGTATAACACACTCAGATACTGCTCTCTGCGTCATACAGCCATTTCCCCCAGTACTCACTGTACCAGTGCTGCTAGGCTGAGCTCCCAGTGAGTGACAGTATAACCCACTCAGATACTACTCTCTCCTTCATGCAGCCATTTCCCCCAGTACTCACTGTACTGCACAGTCCCCAGCATCTTCTCCAAGACTCTGAACTTCAGAGAGCCCAGGTGTTTGGCCACATCTATCAGCACCCCGGACTCCAGCTCTGGGTCCTGCAGTGAGCACTGGGCTCTGCAAAGACAGTGACAGGCAGGAGTCAGTGATGCTGTGGGGTCTGAAGTGCCCCCTAGAGGACGGTGGCTGAGAATCAGCATCAGTCACTCCACTCAGTCCAGAATTCTTCATATAATATTAATTACTAGTTAATTTTGTTCCTTCTTTAAGAGGCCTGGAATCATCTCCTGATAAATATAATCTTTAAGTAGCATACTTTATAATGAAAAATATATAATAATTATTATTACATACTTTTCTTTGGTGTCCTTGATGGCCTGAAAAACAGGAAAACAAAGCAGAAGCATTAAATGGGAAATAAAACATCGTGAGAAATGCCCTGTAAATCTGAAATGACTCAGTAGAGCAGGGGGGGGGGGGGCAATCTTATCCATAAAGGGCCAGTGTCACGGAGGGGGGGCATGATGCAGGCGGGGAGAGGAAGGTGACGATCCACTGCGGCTCCAAGGGACAACAGGGGTTTATAGGGGAAACCAAAGATACAAAAGGAAACCAGGCAGAGCAGCAGAGAGTAACATGACAACAGCGAATACAGTGACTGACTGGGGGACAGAGCAGGGCAGCCACTCAAATACACAGAAAAGGGGGGCAGGTATGGAACAGGGGTAAGACAATCAATTAACCAATAAACAGACACTGGCACAAGGAAACGGGCGACAGCTGGAATTAATAACAACTAATAGGCACAGAAACTAAGAAACCAAAACAGAAAACTGAGAAAACAAAGTACAACCAAAGCACAAGGAAGACAAACACAGAACAGGAAACTCACAAAGGAAAACAGAAAACACCAGGGAACATAACAATACATACAGAATAACAGCTGAGACTGGCCTCAGTCTCGAACCCATGACCACAGGCCCAACGGACTCTAAGCTATGCAGCAGCCCAGGAAAGAGGGAAAACACACAAGGGTGATGGACAGAGAGGGGAAAGACAGGATGAGCAGCACCGCCTGCTGGTCAAAGGGGAAATGACACGGGAGGTGGGATCAGAGGGCACCGACCCTGACAGTATGCAGGCGTTTGGGATAACCATTAGGTCAGCTGTTCAAACCCAGGTGTGAGGATCAGTCCTCTGATTAGTAATATAATTAGGGAGTTTCAGCGAAAACCCACATACACAGCGGCCCTTTCTGGGTAAGACTGACCACCCCTGCTGTAGAGTGAAGTGATACTTTCTCTGAATTAATCTCATTCAACATTTGACTGATATGTAACATGCAGCTTGTTTCTTTTATAAAATTATACAACCTGCTCGTAATTTATTTGCAATCAGCCAAAGGTCATTTGGGGAAAAGCTTTGTGATATTTCCTCTCTGAGGGTGTCTGTTTATAGTAGCTGTGTGATCAGCACGGTTTGTGTGTACCTGTATACACTGATCAAAAAAAAAAACTAATTTCCTGAGTGACAATGGTCAGTGTCACTCAGATGTTTTAACTATTTATTTCTGTTTCAGCCACAGAACAGGATTGCTTGTCTCAGCCAGCAAACACATCGAACATCCATCCATCCATCACCCATCCATCCATCCATCCATCCATCCATCTTCTGCTGCTTATTGGGTCGCGGGGGCAGCAGTCTAAGCAGGGATCACACAGAACAATGCAGGAAGATCACATTCCTACCTTCAAGTAGGAGATGTCCTCAGCATCCATGGCCTTCTCAATATCTCTGATCTTCTCTGACAGGGTGGAGACCTGTTTGGAGATGTTTTCTATCTTCTCCTTCATCCTCTGGCTCTTCTGCACCTCTTCCTCTCTCAGTACAGTCAGTCTGGCCTCCTCTTCCTCTCTCAGGAACTGATGGAGTTTCTCAAATTCCTGATTCATCCTCTTCTTAGTGTGATGGAACTGTTTCTGCAAGTGAGAAACGCTATGTACATTTAAAATTATTCTGTACAATGAAGTTTTACATCTTCAGAATAAATCTCCATACCTTGATGTGTTTGGCTGTCTCCTCAAAGTCCTGTTTAATTTTTGTAAACTTCTTCAGCTTTTCCTTTAATGGAATCAGTGAAGCTCTGAGGTCCTCCTGAGATCAAATATACAGACTTGTATCAGTGTAATCAGATTCACCAGATCAATGTCAGTGGCTGTCATCTCATGTGCCACCAGTAAGTGGCACTGTTTCAGGTGCGATTTGTCTCAAAATGAAACAGGTCACAGTGCATCACCTATACAAACTTCCCATGACGTTTTAAAAAGCATCTAATAAATACATTCAGAGTTACTTTGAGAATGTTTTTTATTTTCATTTATAATGTTCACAGGATCAAATGTCTTCTGCAGCTGCTCCTTCCTGCCTGATCCTGTCATCTAACACTTCTTTTGGGTTCAAAGTACAAAGGGTAGAAATTAACTATAAAACTAAATGACAGACATGTCCTGTAAAGTCTGCTTTAAGCACTGGACTATGGGGGACATTGCACACCATTTAATTCTCAGATTATATGTTTTAAACGTATTTATTACTTACTGCACTGTGTCCATTCAAAGTACAAAGTGTAGAATAAATAGACTGACGATAAGAATTTCGAGTCGCGGGGGGGGGGGCATCGATCGATCCATTTTCATTTCATTGGAAGTTACACACCACCTCACAGATACAGGGGATTCATTTAGGACAATATTAATATAACTTCCTTTGGACAAAATTAATAAAATAGAAGAGAATACCTTCTTATCCTGTTCAGCTTCTAGCAGCGGACACACCCGGTGGTTTCTGTGCTTCGCTGCTGTCTGACAGACCAGACAGATGGGCTCCTTGTCTTCTACACAGAAGAGTACAAGCTTCTCTCCGTGGAGACTGCAGCGAGATTCACTCTTCTCTGTAGACTGACATTCACTCCTCTGTTTTAAATACACATCCACAATGTTTCTTAAGGCCATGTTCAAAGGGGGGATATCAACAGAGGACTTCCTTTTGCATATCGGACACTCCCGAGAGCTCTTCTGTTCCCAGAACTTCTGCAGACAGGCTCTACAGTAGCTGTGGCTGCACTTCAGGAGAACAGGATCCCTGTAAAAGTCTGAACAAACAGAACAACAGAGCTCCTCTTCCATGGATGAGGCTTTAGCCGCCATTTTGCAGGTTCTGTTAGATCACGATCGTAGTCATGAAGTCTTAAGGCGGCGTGTTTTTTTACTGTTTCACTTTCACTTCACTGTTAAGAGCCCGCTCCCCCACGACAAATTTTGGGTTCAATGTAACTGTGTAAGCAGTTCATTTAATTAATGTTTAAATTTATTTGAATAATTTTGTGAAATGTCTGTAGCTGCATAATTAGTAATATAATAGTTTATAATATAGGTATAATGCAGTGTTTCTTCATTTATTGTTCGATTATAGATTCCGTTTAAATTCTCTGGAATGTGATACCGACGACCGCTCTTAAAATGTAGGCTATTTATTCTCTATTAAAACACTTTGCCACGGACACATTTGTCAATGTAAGCACATGTTGACGATCCCTGACAGAAAATGATCCTTCTGCTCTCAGTGCTCCATAGTTGCAAACAATTAATCTGTATGAGACAGCACCAGATAGGCAGTGACATGACATAACCTTTATTTGCTACTACAATTACCAAAACAAATTATATTTGGCGTATTATATTAATACGCCAAAACAAACAAGGCGTAAAGTTTAAAAACATAACCGCAGTAAAGAGCTGCAACAAATAACATTTGGAAAGCACCAGCAGAGGGCGCTCTTCACCGCGAATCCCGCAGTAACCGACGTTTCCTCACAGTTGACAACAACCAGAGCCAACAGGACGGGGCTAGTGGCCGCTAATTGCATTAATCGGGAGGCGGGACTGTGAAGGGAGAAGGAGAGGGAACGTGAGTGGTACATACTCTCTCTGCTCACGTAGATATGGGAGGGTGACTGAATTCTGCCTCTTGCCACACTCTTTTGTGTGCTTTCCTCTTTTCCCTTAATAAATACCCCCAAAGGTCTTAGCCTGAACTCTGGTCTCACACACACACCTCCTTTATTCTATTCACACCTTTCACCAGAATTACCTGCCATAGATATTTTCTTAGTGTAAATCCTTTAGAATTAGAATTAATGTTTTTGATCCCAGACTGAAATTCTAGAATTTTGAATTTCTATAAATCCTTTATCCATTTGATGGCTGTTGATAAGTTCGGTAGAAATGCCATGTAAGATAATAAGGTAAAGTGGCTCAGTGTGTGGCACCATCAGGGCTGAGAGTTTGAATTCTGCCTCCCTTGTTTGTGTGTGTCTTTGTATGGGGTTTTTCTGTAGATTATCGTTGTGTGTAGATAAGTGTCTCCTGTGATTGGCTGGTTTACTCTCTGTAGACTCTCTGTTCTGTGTTGGTAACCCTGTCATTACTATCATGATTGGTTTCTTTCTTACCCCATTCTGTATGTCATTTGCTTGTTTGGCCAGCAGGTGTCGCTGGCCATCCCATTTTCTGTACAGGTCCCACTTTTGTCATTGTTCTATCCCTAGTGTGTTCCCCTGCTCCCCAGGCCGCCGCATAGCGGAATGGGCTAAGTGGGCGGCTGCTAATTGAGCATCTCCTCCGTCTCCTCTGTCAACTTGTTACACATCTTGTGATTTTTCTGCCCCGGGTCCTATTTTGTACACCTTGATAATTGTGTTTTTTGTTGTATTTCTGTATGGCTCCATTTTGTCTCTTTGTTAGTTGTGAACAACTGGAATGGAGGATATGGGAGCAGGAATCAGGGCAAACAAAGGGAGTTTATTCAAACTAAACTGAACTGAACTGAACCGAACCAAACTGAAAACATAACTGGACCGCAGGGGATTGAAAGGAGAAAGGACAGCATGACTTCAGTGATACGGCACTTAAATACTGGCGTAACGAGGGAACAGACAGGAGGCTGGGACGGGATCTAGCCTGACAGCAGACGGGAGGCTGGGACGGGATCTAGCCTGACAACAGACAGGAGGTGAGGCTGACGAGCTTCAGGTGCGGCTTGTTAGAGCCTCGCTAGGTGGGAGACAGGAGGGTCAGGCTGGGCAGGACATGACATCATCCTTATTGTAGTTATGCCCTGTTTCACTTGGCCTTGGTACCTCCTAGTGTTTGATTTCAGAGTCCTTAGTGCCTGTTAACAGCCCTCACCTGTTCCCAGTAGTTCCTTGTCATACGTATCATATTGTTAACAGCCCTCACCTGTTCTCAGTAGTTCCTTGTCATATGTATGATATTGTTAACAGCCCGCACCTGTCCCCTTGTTGCGTGAGTGTTGTTGGTGTAGATGTCAGTGCTGTGCCCCTTTTCCTGTGTTACCCCCTTATGTATTGGTGATGTAGATCTTGCTTATGTTTCCCTGTGTTTAGTCCCAGCCCTTGTTAGTTCTGGTTTCACCTACCCACCTATGTTTTGACCCCTCGTGGTCATTTTTTTAACCATATGTAGTCTGTATACTGTCAATACACTGGAAACAAATACAGGTAGAAGAACTAATTACATGATTCTTCTGGCCAAGATCTGACTGTCCAGATGCCATTGTTTTTGTGTTTCATAATCAGCACACAGTCATGGAAACTGCAACCCTTGCGTTGTGACATGATCAACTTGCTGAGTCACTTTACTGCGAGTATAATGTTCATTTGCCATTCATACCATTGCACACATAGGATTTCTGTAGTGTTCACATATCCTATGAGATGCACGATACAACTGAGACTGAACCTTTGAGTCAGAGTACAGGATTAGCCATTTATCCAGTGACCCTGCGGCAGTTTTCAGAGCTAAGAGCCCAACAGTGATAAAATCACTCCATGGGATTTGAACAGGCATATAATCCTAATCCACAGTGACATACATCACCCGGTTAATTACTTGTTTGTTGTGTGTATTACAAAAAAATAAACTAAAATAATAATGCATATTTATGCTGGTGTTTACAGCAATATGACATGGGTCATAGTTCTTATTTTATTTTCCCATTCTAATAAACCAAATTTTATGCTGCTAAAATTTGATCATTTAAATATAGTTATGCCTATATCTAATTAACCCAGATATATTCAGTGTTTCTATTCCAATAATCATCTTTAAGGTTTTTTTAATGTATTATCCATATTCAAGCACCCTCCACAATGTAATGCAATTGTGATTGTCTTTTACATTTGTCTTTTACAGTTGTCTTGTACAGTTGTCTTGTACAGTTGTCTTTTACAGTTGTCTTTTACATTTGTCTTTTACAGAGCTCGTGAACCCGTCATCATGATCTAGATCTAGAAGAGCTCCAAAAATATGATCCGTTCTTCGTTACACTGCCATATCTTTACTGAATTAATAATTTAAGCAGTCAAGGTCATTGATGTCCGCATATGTTGACTTCGATAATCTGATGTATTGTGCTAACCACAGAACGCATCAAAAGTGGAATTAAACGGTTGGTTTGTTCAGTTAGAAGCTCGACAACTGCCAAGATACGGCAGAAAGGCAAGATGCAATCAGCAAAGCTGCTGCTGTCCTTTGAAGTGGTGCTGAACCAGCATTCTTGTGAGGTGGATTTTCACATCACACTGTACTCATCGTTTACTGTTCATTCACAATCTAGAAATTTGTTGTTTTGTGATTTAATGTTTTTAATTACTTGTCAATTTACAGCACGTCAGGGAAACTCTTTATCATCTGCATTTCGTGATACATTAATTCCTAATTTGTCATGGACTCTCGTCTGATACAGGATGCATAGCAATTGTGTTGTTTGGACTTTACCTGTAGTATTTTATTTCTCCCACCAGAGGGCAGCAAATACAAGCTCCTGGAGTAATTTCAAGCTGATGTTTTTTTCTGTTGCATGCCTATAAAATCTTAAAAGGTAAAGTGATGCATGTAATCTTCGCATTATTTTTACATTAAACAATAATGTACAAATATCGACAATTAGATATGGAGACGATGCATGAATACAGATCTAATCAAATCTCGGTGCTTCAGAAGAGCTCGGAAATCTCGACCAGTTACGAAGGCCCATTTTCTGCACTGATCTCACTTCAGCTGAAGCCGATGCAGGAAGCCGAATAAAGGAACAGCACAGAGACACCCCCCTTTACCCCTCAGTGTAAGTAGTTCCTTCACAATGATTTATATAAGGCATATGAATAAATATTAATCTTTGCTGCAGCGTGTTTCTGCGTGAAACTAGGTCATGTTGTTTAGGAGAGAGCTGGGGGCAGCGGCAAACCGCAGAAGGTAAATCACCGAAGACAGACGTTCAGGCAGTAGCTGCTTGATTCAGGCAAGTTATTTGTGTGATCATAGAGCCACGTATAAGAGGATTCTAGTCCACTGCAGTTATATATTATTATATACTAAATTTTATATATTAAATCATCATTTGCACCCCATCCTGGGTTGTTCCCTGCCTGGGATAGTGTCTGGGATAGACTTTGGATCCCCTTGTGACCCTGACTTGGACAAGTGGGTTCTGAAAATGGATGGATGGATGGATGTTTATGAATGTTCAGCATGTTCATAAATCTTTCAAGCCAGAATTGTTTTACCATTTAATGTCTCCATGAGTCAACCATGCTTTAGTTCAGCATGTCTGATTTCTGTTCATTTCCCCGAAAACTGGTGAGGTCTTACTGCTACCAAACCTGATCCATCTGGTACCTCTGGTCCTCATTGGCTGGATTCGTTGCAATGCAGGGGAACAAGGCCGTGACTCTTACTTCTGTGAAATCATAGTACAGGCAGTTTATAACAGTGTTTCCCAATCCAGTCCTCGGGGAACCCCGGACAGTCCACGTTTTTGCTCCCTCCCAGCTCCTAGTCAATCAGGAACACCGAATATCTGGTACAGGTGCTGGGAGTGGAGAGGAAGCATAAACGTGGACTGTCCGGGGTTCCCCGAGGACTGGGTTGGGGAACACTGGTTTATAATACAAAGTTACAATGATTGTTACGCATTTGCAACTGTTTCAGTTTAAGCAGTTTGCAATGAATAGTTGTCTAAAGAAAATAAATTTTGTTTCAGGCGTCATTTCCCGTAGTTTCTCCACAGTGGTTATTTTACTGTTTGATTTGATTCATCTCTTGTAATTACACCTAAAAGTTATTTACTTGCCATTGCTACAGCGGGTAACGAGCCTAATGACTAAGAAGAACAAAGGTTGAAGACCCCGATCTTCTTGTAATGGCTTGTTACCTTGCACGCACAGGGGCTGAACACTGGGGCGGTGTTTGTTTTTTCAAATCAGTCGAAGACGTTCTTTTTCCTGCTGAAAGTGGGAGAAAATGGAAAAACAACACTGCAGATTGTAAGCAGTTTAGGGGCACAAAGCTTCATTCAGGCAGATTGTGTGCAGTTTTATTCTGTTCTGCTGAGTAATAGGTGTTCTAATTGGGTGAAAGGCTTGGCGAATGTCCCGGGACCTCGGGCGGATTTTAGCAGACATCGCAGTGCTGAGTCCTCCAGACTTTCCCAGAATGCTGTTCACAGCGCCTCCGGAGCACAGAACAGGCCCCCGCTCACTAATGAATTCCAAGTGCCCGCTGCTGTTGTAATCTTGGACACACGCTCAGAATCAACAGTGGGAGGTCACAAATACACACTAGACCTGCCCAGACCTTCAGCCGAGCCTAAATCTAGCCTGACTAGTATCACCTGATGTGGGAGATTGACGTTTGCATGAAACTGCTTGACATAATTAACACTGCATTTCAGTTTCAATATCTACAAAATACAAAAAGGCCTTTATTTTCGTTTTTAAATCCTTGATTACTTTATTTCAAACAAAGAAAGCTTTACTTTTGCCTAACCTGAAGAGCTGTGTCTTTAAACGGATGGCCAAAAATCAGGACCTTGCATTACACCCTGTTCAATTTCCTACAAAACGTTTTGGAAAGAATCTTATTGTAATAGGAATGTCAATAATATTAATATAAAATTAATATAATGTTGTTGTATATTTTACGTGTAACTGCTAGTAAAAAGGAAGTCATTTGTATTTAAAAAATATTTTGCTTAATTCTTTTAAAAATAAATTTCAAATAGTGACAATTCACGCTTTTCTGTATTCTGTATTAACTTACCGTTATCGCTGCATTTACTGGAATACATTTCACAAAATTTATTCAGTAAAATTCTTCATAGAGGTTACTAAAAAACTGGCGCTCTTTCATTTGTGCTTCATAAAAACTAGAAAAGTACAGTTAACTTATAGTTTTATATATTCGAACTAAACAGAAACTAATTAAAAATGCAATTAAGCAAAAATATAAACATTTTTTTGAAGATTTTTTTTTTGTTATGAAGAATTTGTTGAACGCATTAGCTTGATAAATACGCCGGAGTATGTAGTTGCTGTAACTGTAGTTTCGGGGTAGTCTTATAACAAAATAGCCGGCCGAACATATTAAAGTTATTATAATGAACTCATTGGAACCGCAAATAAAATCGATTACCGAGGCTAACTAATTTTTAACTTGGGAAAGAATACCCAAGCGATACAGGAATATGAAAAAACAGCGTGTTTCTTGTGTTTCAACCTTTTGTCTTAGAGTGTCGGGCCTCGAGATTGAAAATAGCCTATTTGTTCATCTCTGCAAAACTCGTGTAGCGGCATTTTATATATATATATATATATATATATATATATATATATATATATATATATATATATATATATATATATATATATTCATTTTTAAGATAGATAGAGGCTGTGATTTTATTGTCTACAAGTTTATAAGCCTGTAAACACACTGTAGACGCAGTAGTGAATACTCATTAGTTATTATTCAACAATATATAAATATATATAAGTATAGATCTTACGCATTATTGTTTTAATAGCGGTAAATGTTGAGAAAAGTATTTAATGGTACACTTATTTCAGACTAGCGTTGATTGCTATATTTATGTAGTTAACGTAAACTTATTTTTAATAGTTTCGTCAGGTAAATATCGCTGCACATTCTAGTCTATTAATTGAAAAGGCTGCAGAATGAATTCGTTATAAAAGCCGTGCAATTATATTTAGTGCTATCAATCAATCAACAATATTTTCGTATTGATTCGTATTCGTATTGCTTTTAATGAAATATATTTTATGCGAAATAGGCACATGCGCTGTATCGCAGCACACCATACTGTCAACTGGCAGCTCCTAATATCGACTACAGTTCAATGTTGCGTGGCTGTATTTCCATTGAGAGATTTAATAAGAGATTTTATACTGAGGTCTCCGCTTGCACAGGTGTAAAGCGGCGGCGTCTACAGAGTTAATCGCGGAGCTGCGCGCCCATTGGCCACTGTAGGGCCACGTGAGCGGGGAGTCACGCGCTTTCCAGGAACCCGTCAGGAAGAAGATAAACAAAACAAACCAGAGAGCTGGGCAGCATGGACTCCATAGAAATGGCCAAAAAAACACCAGTATAGATACCAGTACGCGACTAAACGCCGCTCGGACATCCGCATGTGAGGTTGCACGGTGAGCGATATGAGTATTTGATTGTCTGTTCGAGACCACCGGGGGAAAAGAGCTTGTAATTAAAATTTGTGTAGCCAGCTAGCAACCTAGTTGTAGTATGAGTGAGGGAGGCAGGGGAGGGACGGGAGGCCATAGTTCTCCAGTGCGGGCTTTAGTTCCGAGTCTTATCTTGAGTTGTATTTTAAAGGAAGTGCTGAGCAACAACAGTAATATACGGATGTGGTTTGGCAGACAGTTGCTAAATGTGTTGCTAGTGAATATTTTTGCAAATGTAAGTAACGAGATATTGTTTTATGCTTTGCTAGCGAGTTAGCCGAGCCTGCTCGTTAAGCGAGGGACACGGGACAGGTGACTTTTGGCTGGCTAATTTATTAGCAATTTTAAAAACTTTTACTGGCAAGTTAAAATTATGCATTGTTATTATTATGTTAGATCCTCAATATATATTAATGCGCTGTTTTGTATTTTTGCTCGCCGGCTCCATAAATTTAATTCGTATTTGCTTTTTTTGTTGCTTTTTGTTTTTGTAACGCAAATTTGGTGTTTTGCATGTTTTTCACGTGCATTTGGCTACTGGGTTTGATTTTTTTTCTGGAGTGTAAAGCAGACAGATGCATAGGCAGCTAACTAACTAGCTAGTTCTCAGCAACACCAGCTGTTCGCGTCCACGAGCGGAACACGCCCCCTACCCAGTACAGTGCTGTTTTTATTCGGTAGGTAGCTATGTTACACACCGCTACAGTTTGTGTTTTGCGGAGGTGTCTAGAAAAAATACTGTTTGTCTTCAATCGGATGCATGGCACTGTTATAACATTTGCGATTTACTGCAGAAAATTGCGGAATTAGTAACTCCTTAGTGTTGAGATGGCTTTTTAATTTTTTTCTCCAATAATTAATAACATCTGAGCGAAGTCACGCCACAGCTAAGCGCTTTCAGTTTTTTTGTGTCAAATAATAATCTATATACGGAATGATTTTTTGGGGAAAGTATTTATATAGCACAAAGGCCGTTTAATGTGTGTTATTTTTACAGCCTGCTTCTTCAGCCAAGCCCCAGATTGCTCGCGTTGGCTGTCGTCGACCTCGCTTTTGATAGACAGTAGGATTATCCAATCAGAAATTTTGTAAGGCGGGCTGTGATCTTTTTGACCAATAGAGTTTTAGGCAGACGTGGGCGTTGGCTAACCCTATCCGAGCTTGATATGATGCTTCTGTTTATGCACGGAGGTCTATGTTGAGTTCAGGGCCGTTTGGCGGGGCTCGTAGGTCAAGCTTACCGTGATCGCTTCCTTACTGTAAACCAAGAGCAAGCAGCACTTCTTTTGGGGCACAGCGAATGCATAATATCCGTCGGTGGATTTACAGATAGATATGCGCTCTTGTCTATCTGGGCATTGCCGTGTTACCATATCGAACGTTTTGTAGGTCATTGCTATGGATACTGATCGGGCAATTAGCGGCATTGTTTAGGCATTAAAGAAACGTGGTCGCTGGTGGGTGTGTAAGTGTTTTTTTCCCGACCGGAGATAAAATTATTAAGACAGTTTGCTCAGATTGTGTTGAATGTGAACGGAGCGCAGGCGAGGCGGTGGAGTCCCGACAAACTTTCTTTTTGGACAAGCTTAAAGTAATCAAGTAGTTATTTCCTCCGGCTGTTGCTTTTAATTGTGAACCCCGTACGCTCCGAAGTAATATTTATACAGATGCATAGAGCTATTTATTTGACTGATACCTTCATCTGTACGGTCAGTCGGTTTAGTGTATTATTAAGCACTGAACTTGCAGATGCACTGTGCATTGTCACCCATGATTCATGGTTCCTAATCTCTAAAAGTATTGTGTGTATGTATGTATGTATGTGTGTGTGTGTGTGTGTGTGTGTGTGTGTGTGTGTGTGTGTGTGTGTGTGTATATATATATATATATATATATATATATATATATATATAACCAAGAGAGTTAATGACTAGAACTACAGACACACAAACTGCCGTTATTGCCGTTAGATGCGTCATACTGAGATACCATGACTGCTTAGATAAACCGTCTTGTGAAAATTATTTTTTATATTTCTAATGCCTGTATTAAGCCATTATGCAATTTTCAAAGTATGATACAGTTGGACACACGCTTTGGTCAAATAGGCATATTTGCGCGTTTTCATATGTGGGGACTAAACCAGTACATTTTTGCAACGTGCGTTTCTTTTTAGCGTTTGGAAATTAAGATGTATAAAAGCACCTGGGACAAATTTGAACTGCTGGCTCTGTAAAAACAGTTTATAAGAAATGCATTGTTGCAGCTCTCAAAACATGCGCCGTCACGAGCGCCTCATCACTCTAAATGTGTCGTTCTACAGTCCCCAGGATTCTCGGGAAACGCGTATTTTCTGATATTCCCAGTACTTAATGTACGCCGCTGTAGTAATGCAATGCTTTGTAAGCGATCTAATGCGGCGTTTCAGCATTAAACCGGCTGTTTTACATGCATTTATTTTTCGCTCGTTCTTTCTGCACGTCAATATATCTGAATTTCTGTAGTTAGCAATGCAAATATTGTGTGTTGCCGAATTTAGATGTTGCCAATTGTAAATGATTATGTAACAGCTTGCAAAGGTGTACAAAATGTTAGACATGGAATTTTCTTTATACATTTATTTTAGTACTGTGCAGCGGTGTTTTTTGAAGTGCTCCCACCTCAATGCTGGTCGACCTACCCACCTAACTGCGCATGCTCATATGTTAGCGCCTTGCACAGCTGGTCAGAAATAAGAATATATCAAGACGTTTGACTCCCTAATTAAAATGCAGCCATACTATTACTTATGAAATGGCCAATTAGGGAAAAGCATTGGGATTCTTGAATCGAGCGTGGGCTCATGTTGAATATATTTTTGGTATTCTTGTGTCTTTCTTGTCTGAGTCATTTTGGACGATTTTAGGCACTTATCACGCATTCTTTGAATTTTAATTGTTCAAGGAAAAAATACATTTCTGTAATTAGTTGTTGAGCTTTTGTTGCTGGCATACGTTTTCGGTTGTGTGCGCATTTAAGACGTAGCACTATTGCATTCTGCCATTCCGACTGCAGAGTCATTAGTCAGATTTCAGTTTTTACAGTTAAGACGTCGTGCGTTTCTTCATTCTTTCATCTGTCTGGCTTCTCTTTTCTTCCAAGCTGGTTTTCCACAGACTTAAATATAACCGAGAATATGGGCTATGCCCCGCGAGGATTGAGTCTGTCTGAATTTCTCGTGACAGTGGGGTTGGACTTAAACTAGATGGTCCCTCAGGTTTTCTGCTAACCAGTCTTGATTATCCTGCCTGTGGCAGTAACTACTCAACATAGCCTTTTCTTTGGGAAACTGTTTGTCTGTTGACTATTATTTTGGAATATTGAGATTATTGCACAGTGCTAGTCTTACAACCAAAACTGCTAATGTAATTATTTTGTTATTGATATTTTTTCTGATCAGTTTCAGACATTTCATGCATAATATTGCTTTATGCAACTTTGGAATTGTAAAATGTAATCATTTAAAAGCATTACAATCCCGATAAACCTTTGTTGTTTAACCAGACTGTTCTTAAGGTAATTCTGCATGCGTATGATATGCGGCTTAGTTTGTATTATATAGTCATGGCACAACTGAACCCGAATACTTTCCTGGACCTCTGGCTGAGTGTGTCCAGTTTATTTTTACGTCAGAGTCTTCCCAGTAGAAGACATCAGAAGTAACTCACTCCACTCATAGCCTCCTAAACCAAAACGGAATCACCCAGAAGCCATTGCAGCCGTGCAGTTCCCCATCTTCTTGTTTCATTTTCATTGGACGTGCTGGATTATGGCAAAGGAAGCCGTTCACAGAAGGGCTTTCAGGTCACGAAGCCGACAGGTCGTGTTTGTCCTTCTGCAGGTTCTTCCAGCGCGAGGAATGATCGTAATGTATTTACCGTGCTATATAAACACGTCGAAACATGAGACGGCACGCAGCTTTACAGGTTAGCTAGTGAAAGCCCTGTTGCTATATACTTGTAGATTCTGAAATCGGTATGGTAACACTTGAAAACTTACCCATATGCATCTGGCAGTCCTCTCAGTCTAAGACTGAAATTAGACTTTGAAGATATCAGCCACGAGTGATCATGGAAGGTTTATTGGGCACAGGGCTGGATCATGTTTGTGTCGATAAACTTATTCAGCCTGATTTAAAGTGAATCTGTTGTTGACTGATCCCAATGCCGGGGGAGGTTTCAAAACTCAGTTTGATAGAAAATATAATGGTCAACCTCTTCAGTTAGAGGGAAGCATTTGGATTGTTCGGTGCTTCTGATGTGGTTGGACCAAAGTACTAATACCAGAGAAGGGTAGTATTGTTAAAGTATATTTTATCGATGAGTACCAATCAAGTTTGTAGGGTTTTCATTTTTTTTATTAGCATCCATTTATTGGAATCATTTTACAAAATTTGAGCACATATTTAGCTAAGAACTGCTACATTATCTTTTTTCATGATAAAAGTCCTTTATTCAGTGCCAGCCCTATCTTTAAAAATGGACTTGTATCCCAGAATTGCTTTTAGAGGTAATAGAATACAAATAGGTATATAAGAATCCCTGCAAACACAATTATGCAAAATACACAAAAAAGGCGGCTTTTCAGCACTGTAAACAAGGCTGTTGTTATAATCGGGTGCATTAATTTAATATTGGAATGTCATGAGAGCAAAGTCAGTGTTTCCATTGAGCAATATCCCATGTGCTTGAAAGTGTTCCCTCCCTGGGGACAGATGTTTCTGATGCCCTTTGTGCAGATTGGTCTGTCTCCAGGGCAGTGGGTTGGAAGTCAGGGGTCTTTGTTTGGTGTCAGGTCTTTTTTTGTCGTTTTCTCTTGTAGCTCCAGTAGACCGGGCCTTCTCCGGTTTTGCTTTCAGTCCTGGTGGTGTTACCAGCACGACCCTCCTTCGACAGACGCAGTCGCCTTTGGTTGCTCTGGGCTTGTCTGTGTGGCCGGGGGTTATTCCCGTGCGGTAACTGGATCTTTCTGGGAATTGTCCTGTTGTGGAAAGGGGTATGAACTTGGTCAGCAGAAACTAAACGCGGAACTTCATTTCACGTGCGCCTACAATTAAGATTATACTGTCAGGGTAAATATGGTTCACTGTCCAATAATAAATGTTAGAGCTATTATTAGAGACTTAGGCAGTTGGGGCTGCCTGATATCATATATGTGAAATTCCCGTGAGTAACATTGCAATATTAATAAAACAAAAGACCTGAAAATAAACTACAGCCAAACAGAACTTATTTTCTACCAATAGCGTGTGTCAGATGTGTTTAATGTTGTCATGAGTTGTGTCAACAAACGCAAATCAGTGCCGATAAATGTATTAGATGATTGCGCATGATCTACCACGCAGCTGCAGGCACCGTTGCTTTTGGTGGCCCTCGGCATGTCCGTGTGTCTGGGTCCATTTGCAGTCCCCTTTCCCGCCATTTTTATTGTCGCATTTTCGCCTCCAAGAAGCAGAACCTTAGGTGTGAAGCCAGCGTAGGTCCTGTCGAGAGCTGGCTTCAGCTCACCTGTCTTCCTGTCATTTCACATCCTTCTCGATGTCCGAGCCTGCTTCTCCGTCCACCCGGCTTTCGTAATCATTTATTTCGGTGTGAAAATCACGGAGGCAGTCGGCATGTGTGCTTAACACATTCAGCGCAGCTCAGGGCCTAAAGGTTCACTTCTCCTGCAGCTGTCACGTCTCGGTCAGGCGAGATCGCTGCGTCCTTCGTGTTCAGCTCCTCCTCTTCGCCCTCGTCTGTCAGCGCCGAGTAAACGACCCTCTTGTTGCTTAAGTAACCAGCCCAAATAGTAACTGGAGCCTGGCCAAGTGAAGACGTGTTACACGAGTCAAAGAGGCCGTAGATGGGGAATCTGCCGCTATTTTTTTGTTTTTCTGATTTTTGGAAGCGGATGTTACTGTGATGGAAAGAAAGTCTCCAGGTTCTTGAACCATCCCAAGAGGTGAGATGGTCTGGATAGTGTCCGCTTGGTTCTCGCAAAGCCAGACCTCATTGGCGGCCCTGGTAGTGTTGCTCACCTTGTATATTCTCCTCAGCCCTCACTACAAACAGTCTTTCTGTTTTCCATTTGGGCGCAGTCTTCTGTCGTGTGTCTGGATGTGTTTTTAGGGGTGTCCGTGGGCCGTGCCGTCGTTTGAACGGGCATCTGAGTCACGTACAGATAGTATGAAATGCAAATCGCATGCGTCTATGCGAGTACAGCTCTAGTTTGTTTTATGCCATTTGCACACACTTTCTGTCCATTTAAAAGATCTTCAAATATTGCAAAAGCAGTTATTTTTTATTTTTTTTTTACGTTTAAATGGACAGGGAATTATTTCAATGCATGCGTGTAGCCATCTTCCAAGTGCGTGCGCAGACACACACACACACACACACACACACACACACACACAGAGGAATGGAGGCAACCTGTCCAGCAGGAGCAGAATTCTGCACACACAGGGCAGCGGCACACTCGAGTCCTGTGACTTAGAGGCAACTCTACTATCTACCATCCCAGATGAATGATCTCACATTAGTGGTAAATCCCTTAAAGAAATCATAGGAGGCCTGGAGTGCATAAATAGCCACAAAATGCAGCAGGAGCCTCTTATTGTATTTAAGTCGGGGGGGGGGGGGGGATTTCACAGTGAATCAGAGTCGATAAAGTAGAAAAAGCAACGCAAAAACGTACGAGTAAGCATTGATATCAGGCCAACAGTGTTCAGTTTAGTTCTGATCAATACTTATTTTGGCAAAGCACTCATTAGTATTACTGAAATGTTATTACCTGTATAATAAACAGAGTGTTCAGCTTGGGAATTATGAATCAGTCTGCCTTAGAATGAGAATCGCAGATAAGAAAACATGTGCTTTGTTAGAATGACTGTGATTTTAGTCATGGAGTCCCAGTCATTCTCTGGGCACCTAAAACAAGCGACTGGCTAACGTCAGACACGGTGCCTTGTAATGGAATCAGTGGAGAGCTGGGTGGCTTTACAAAGAAAAGTACTGATATCAGAAGAGGCCTCCATTCTTATGAGAGATTCCAGAATTACTCCCTGGCAACTTAAAAATAGAAATCCGTCTCCATGATGAAGGAGTTGTCTGTTATGTGTCGTACGGATAAAAGTCTATATTTAAACTAAGTTTGGCATACGATTAACATTTGCATTTACTGATTCACCATAGATTGTGGTTTCTGTTCTCTTGTCGTGATTGCAATCTTATACAGCCAGAAAGTGTTTGAGATGACTGAAGTTATTGTAATCATTGAAAAGAAAATTGCTTATTATTTATAGAGAACAATTATTGAAGAAAGGGATATGAGGATTGTTTGGTGAGATTAGTTATTGACAGTTGCCTCACAACTCCAGGGTTGCGGGTTCGAATCTCATGTCGGATCTGTGTGTGGCGTTCGGAGTATGTCCTTGTGCCGCACAGGTTTCCTCTGGGTAAACCAGTTGCCTGGCAATTAGGCTAATTTGCCGTCTCTTAATTGCCCGTAGAATCTGGTTTTCTTTTAAGGTCACACAACGTCATATCGCGACTATATGCCGTATGCGTGGAAATCACCAGGGCTTCAGAGGATGGGCATAAACATTTGTCCAGACCACAGATTTTCGGTACACCTACAATTTTAATAAGCAGATTATTAGTACGCCTAAAATATTAATGAGAGGCGTATTGTGATGCCCAGAAAGTTAGTAATCTGTATACATTCGGCGTATCCTTAAGTTTAACAAACGTGTCGGACTTGAAACTGCAAAAAATACCAGCCCACCACCATCCTCTTCTAACCTTGTTTACCCACAATATCTCCTCTTTTAAAAGATGTTGTGGCTGCTGATCTGCCCCTTTCTTTGCCAGCACTTCAGTGCTTCTCGCTTCCATGATGCGAACTGTAGCACATGCCGCTCCGCTAACCGAACTTAATAAACATAAGGATACGGCGAATTTATACAGATCACTAATGGTTACGCCCGTGATCTGGAGCCCTGATAATTATTGCTCATGTGCCGTATCATCATCGGCGGCCCACAATACACTGGCATCCTGTCCACGGTGAATCCCAGCCGTCTATCCCGTGCTGCTTCAGATAGGCTCTTCCTCCCCTCGGTCCGCCCATTCTGACCTTGATAAGTGGTTAATAGATGGATATTCATTGAAGGAGAGGGTTTTTTCTTTCCAGTGATAGTGTTTATTGCCTGAACGCTGGCTTGGTTTCTGACGGCAAAGAGGCACTAATGACTATTGTATTTTTCAGATGGAGCTAATCAGGTTTTTTGCACCTCCTGTGTAGCTTATGCTTTGGTTCTCCAGAGATCACCCTCAAACACATCAGCAGCACCGCGCGCTTCCCTTCAGCTGGGCTGTAACCACACGCTCCCTGTTTATTCTCTCGTATGGTGATTGAGTTCCCGTCAGAACTGCTGGGATGAGGCGAGGTTCGGCCTGACAGCTGCTCAGTCACAGGCAGCGTGCCACGCCGGCTCCTCATTGGCTGGCTGCTCATGGCTGCCGTCCAATGCTGCTGATGGGTGTCCTGCCCGATACCTTTTGTGTCGCGGGTGGCGTTTCCATACCTGACAGGTTTCTTTAGTGTTACGGAATCCTTATGAATATTTTAATGCGTTCCCCGCACAGCTACGTTTTGCAATTTTGCTGAGGTTTACAGTCTGTTGGCGTCTGCGGGAATAAAGTTGTTGGCTGAAAATCTGTTTGTTCAGCATGGGATGGCTGTAAGCCCCGCCCACTCCTGGCAGGTGGCAGGCCTGCATCCTCTGTCTAGGCCTATTGGGATGGCTGTAAGCCCCACCCACTCCTGGCAGGTGGCAGGCCTGCATCCTCTGTCTAGGCCTATTGGGATGGCTGTAAGCCCCACCCACTCCTGGCAGGTGGCAGGCCTGCATCCTTTGTCTAGGCCTATTGGGATGGCTGTAAGCCCCACCCACTCCTGGCAGGTGGCAGGCCTGCATCCTCTGTCTAGGCCTCATCTTCCCCATGCTGAATGGGCGATACTCTGTGGTGCTCAAAAAATGATGCACCCTTTCCTCTAGAGTCCTTCGCATTCTCCTCACAGGCCGTCGGCCGGATTAACTGATTGTCAGTGAAGTCAGACCATTAGACAGTGGTATTGAGGGCGGCCGACGTGACATGGCATGGAGTGCTACCATTAGAGTGTAATTAACCCGAACTGCCTGAGTAAACAGCGACCGCTTTGTAAAAGGCTGCAATCCTGAAACGAAGACTGTGTAAAATACCTACTAAGGTACTTCGATGTAGTGACCGTGGGGCCACATGATAGGGTAAAAGGGGTCACATGACCAGCGGGGATGTTTGTCGCCAGTCAAACCGCACATTTGTGTGGGACCCTTAAATATTACATAAATATGTTTCTTATGTAGGAGATAGTGAGGCTGCTAGTTCTGCTAACCAGCTATTTATTTATGTATTTATTTATTTTAAATGATAAACCCATCCGTGTACGTGACAACGCCAAAGGATTTTGCACGGGCCCCAGCAGCAGGATGGGAGGAAATTTACTTTTGGGTTAAGAAAAGAAAGAAAAAAAAAAACAAAAAAAAAAAACGATTGGCACAGCTCTTAGGAATTCTGAACTCGGGTTCACTGGTCCCAGCAGGATCCCTGGGCACTCAGGCGGAACGATTATTGCAGCAGGATCAGGTCCGCAAATGGGTATGCCGTAAAACGCAGCAGGTAGCTATGAAGAGGAGCCGTATCGATGTTCCTTAATGTAGCTGCTCAGTCAGATGAGAGTCTTGTTTCATTATGGATCCATTTGGGGGCAGGAAGTGAGATGCAGTCAGAGGCAGTAATTAATTACATGATTACGTATGAAATCCCGGGTGGGTTTATTTGATTAACCTGTGTGCCTTGCCATTTCGGAAACAGTTACCTTGATTTATTTATCCTCTCAGCAGACGGCTTCATCCGTCGAGGCTGCTCGGGCTCCCGTCTCATGTCTGACAGCTCGCAGTGGTCTCGGCCGCCCGCCTGGAAACGCCTCCTATGAAAAGTCGCTATTTGTGGCGGCACAAGCCAGACCAGAACCCACGGGAAGCGTTAAAAGTTGACTTCAGATGGGGATTTGCCACTCACGCCTTTGTTTTGTTCGAGCGTCTCTCCATCTCATGAATCAGCTTGGCAGCATTGACTGCTCTGGGAATCTAAGGGCCCTTTGGTTTATCGTGAGGCTTTTCTCGATCGTAGATTGCGCCCGGCGTAGCTGTAAGATTTGCGCACGGAATTTACGGAGCCTGGTGTTTATTAATGCATATTACCCCCCCCCCTCCCCTCCCCCCACCACATAATGAAGTGTTAACCTCTGGCAAGTTGACGTCGACGGGCGCGGCTGCACAAACGTTTTATCGGATGCCTCTTGCGTTCTGACCTCGGCGAGAAGCAGGAGAAGAATCTCAGCAATGTTACGCTGAAAACAACAATGGAGGGAAATCACTTGGTCTCCAAAAGCTGGTTGCGAGGTCTGGAAACGGTTTATGGCAGATGGAGCCAAATATATTCGGCTCTCGATCTTCTCTTCTTGAAATTATTATCTGGTCAGTGAAATAAAAAGGAGAAAGAGATAATATGGGTTATTCATAGACTGTTGCACTGTCAGGCCCGTTGATCAGTATGTGTAAGTTAGAAATGACAGCTCCATTGTTTACTGCGCTTACAATTACTGCCAAGTTATTATGCTAAACAGCATTTTTTTTTTTTAGGATGAATTCCAGCAATGAGGCCAGCACTGAAATCTAAACAAAACAGTAGTACTTATCTCTAGAGAGACCTTCGTCTTGTATTTACATTTGCCCAAAAAAAATAAAAAATCACAAAAGTTTCAGCGTTTGTAGTGTGGCTCTCTTTTTAAGATTCAAGACTCCAGAGCTTTCATTGTGCAAGCGCGATGAAATTGCAGTTGTCAAGATCAAATGGTGCTTTCGTATTTAAAACTTGGCACACGTATACGAAAAATAAGTTGACAAATATCAAATCAGCGCTGTGAAAGTACAAAGTCTAAGCAATAAATATGCTTTACAGGCAATATAAATATCCATCTGACAAAAAACAAAAACACAAATAACACGCACATATGAAAATACATTTTATAATACTGGAGATTCAAATTAATGTAACAGATGAAATGTATGGAACTTGGATCAAAGCCATTGTGAACAACATCTGTCGTTCTTCGTCTGTTTGGAGACATTAGTCCACCATCCATACTTTTGGTGGTTTTAGCATTTCAGAAACATCTTGCATCTCTTCCAAACGTTCCAATGTACGTTGTCTTCCATTGGTGGAAGGTTCCCGTTTCAGGGGAGACCGAACATTTCTGCCGCAGTTGACATCAAGGTGGCCGCTTCGAACCCTGTGACGGTTGGTTCTCTCACCTGGTGTGTGAATGCAGTCGGCGACGCCTTCAGCCCGGGGAGGAAGCGCTTGTCCGGAAAACCACAGAATACTTGTGTTTTCATTTTGGCACCACCAACAGCACACAGAACAGAGGCAGGATTTTCACCCCCCCCCCCCCCCCCAGGGCCGGTGGGGGGTGGGCAAACCCCTAATCCCAGCAATGACACCCTTAACTCCTACCCAGCCTTAACGTTAACCATAAGTAACCAAACAAGACGTTTAGCATTTTTTAGTTTTTTAGAAAACTGAGTTTCCCCCTTGTGGGGACCCAAAAAATGGTTCCCACAATGTCTAAATACCAGGTCATTATCACACTGTGGAAGCATTTGGTCCCCACAACATAATACACACACACACACACACACAGAGACTTTTGGCATTCTTACTTTTTTGATTGCATTCACAGATTTTTATAAAACTTTGGTTATCCAAATGGGGACCTCAAAAGATGTCCCCAAAAGATAGGGAAATTTCAGGTTTTACTACACTTTGGGGACAATTTGGTCCTCAGATGTGATCTATGCAAACCCACACAGACACACACACACACACACACACACACACACACACCCCTAAAGAGGCTGGCAACAAGCATTACCTGACATGCGGCGTTCAGGCACAATTATTAGATGCCACCTGCCTTCAGCTGGAAACATGATCGATTTTCCTCAGTCAGGACGAGGGTTAATGTGAGAATAGGCCGCAGCTTGGCACACGGTATCACTTTCCTTTGGGATTTGGCATTTTTGTTCTGGGGCCTGTTTTGGGACGGAGGGGGCGTGGCATTACCTCATAGGCAGCAAGAGGCCAGCAGTGCTGCGATGCGATGCGATTGGCCGGCCTGGCGCGCGTTTGCTGCATTTCTCACGGGTCGCTGGCGGTCGGAGCCCTTGCCTCCTGCCACACGGCTTCCTCCTCAGAAAGGCCTGTTTGCTGCCGGCGGCCGCTAGTCTTTGACTTGCCGAGTGCAGCTCCAGGCGTTCCTACTTCCCAGTGGACGGTGCTGATGCAGCCCTGCCGTGTCGGGCTTACCGCGGCCTGCCGTGTCGGGCTTACCGCGGCCTGCCGTGTCGGGCTTACCGCGGCCAAGCCCCATAGGCCCTTGGCCTTTTGCCTCCGCTTGTCTCATGAGTGGAAACTGTGTGGGGAATGATCACCGCCCCCCCCTCCCCCACCCCACCTCATGGAAAATGACATGCAGGTGAGGTGCGGAGGGAAACCCTCGACAGCGGGCATCCCCAGGAATGTGAGGGTGTGATGTCATCCTTATTCAGAAGTGTGATCTGATTGGCCGGATTCCTTTGGGAGGTCAGTCATTTGTACCAGGCTTCTGGAGGGGGGGGGGGTTGTTCTGGGCTTCCGGGACGGTTCCACATGCACATGCAGACCGGTTATGGCGCTTTTTATGCACCTTCTCTTGGGTATTAACCGAACACCAGAACTGCGCTGGAGATCTGGGCAGGTCTCTGCTTTCTGAGCCTGACGCTGAAGGTTCGATTCTGTTCACATTGGGGGGGGGGCGCATGCCAGTCGAGCTGCTGCGATAAACCTTCCCTTCTTAATGACGTGTTTCTCGAGAGCCTCCCTCTCCTCTTGCTGTCAACGGTAATGACCTTTGGAAACTATGCGTTTGTCAGAATATATATATATATATATATATATATATATATATATATATATATATATGCCAGCGTCCTACACCGTCCCGGCCTCAGATGGCGCCGGTGCTCTGCCCAGAATATTTCCCCTTGTGCTTCCACACCACTTCCAGTGTTTTTTTTTTTTTTTCTTTTCCAAATGAAATATTTTAATGGTTCCCTGGTATCTGCCCAGGGGGGTGGGGGGGGCGGGCAGTAATTGCCTGACAATCCGTAATGAGTAACACCACCTCCACTCTCAATTGGGATTCACCACCCAAGGCTTCAGAATACAGCTGTATGAAAAAAGAGCAGCTTTTTTTGACAGGTACTGTTTATTATTTCGCTTTTCGAACCCGAGCTCCTGGGACTGATGGGTGACTCAGGCGGTTAATGCGTCTGCATGAGCCGGGGTTGGAATGCGGATGCAGCGACGGAGCGAAAAGGATCGCCTGATTGGCCGAGGTTCGGCCTTTTGGCTGTCCGTGGCTCGTGGCCTCGTTCTCGCCGGTCGGCTGGCAGCCAGCGGCGAGGGCAGTTGTCAGGACGCCCAACGTGGCACTGCTTGATTTGTGCTGTGAAAACGAGGTGGGGGGGGACCGGGGGGGCTGGGGGGGGGGGTTGGCAGGCAGATTGTGAATCACCATCCTCCACTGTCTAGATCTAACAGCCGCTAAGGGGCCCGTTAAGAGCGGTAACCAGGGAAAACAAAGCCGTTTTAACTGTTTAACCAAACCTTTAACCAGCTGACGCCTCTCTGATAACCGGGTCATCTGCTGTCCTTCACCAGGAGTGATCAGCAGAGGAGGACTAGTCGAGGATCTGTCAGTCAGCCGCCGTGGCTGTCGCGCAGAAAGGTCACACGGGCAGATTCGCTGGCACGCGGCATCCCGTAAAACTGGAAACGGCTGGACGCAACCGACGGCTGAGAAGTTTCCGGATAAAAACCGAAGATCTGCGCTTGGCGATGCCGCAGGTAAGCACCCCGGCCGCGCGGGAGACCCACGTGTCATGTGACCCACGTGTCATGTGACCCACGTGTCATGTGACCCACGTGTCATGTGACCCGCAGGCATGTGACCCACGTGTCATGTGACCCGCAGGCATGTGACCCACGTGTCATGTGACCCGCAGGCATGTGACCCGCAGGCATGTGACCCACGTGTCATGTGACCCGCAGGCATGTGACCCACGTCTTTGGGGGCGTTTCTCAATTTGCACACTCGACCGCACTTGCATTCTCGTACTCGTTTTTCGTCGCCGAAGACCAGTTCCGATACTCAAGAACAGAAGTACAGAGGACAGTAAAAATCCTAGGATGTCGTCCTTGCCCCGCCCCAAATGTCTAGGATACATCGGTTGCATCCTTGCCAAACGGGACCAATCCCATGATTCATTGCATTCGAATTTGTCCTTGGGAGGCAACTTAGGGAGACCGGTCTCGCCAAGACCATAAGTACAATCTTTGTGTTCCTGGTATTGAGAAACACCACAGGTTCCTGAAATTACGGGACATTTCCTGCTGGCCAGTAACCTGTTAATAGATGACTAGAGCAGGCTGTATTGTCCTGTGATATGTTGGTGTTGTGCCCCCCCCCCCAGCCCAGCATCAGTGGGATGGATCCTCCTTTTGGGGATGCCTTTCAAAACTGCGCTTTCGCTGACCAAGTGCTGACCAGCACGGACCTGCTGGCGAACAGCTCCGACCCGGACTTCATGTACGAGCTGGTAAGCGATCCGGCGCATGTGCTGTCGTAGATGCTGCTGTGCTCACAGAGGAAGACGGGGTATTTCAGGACTGGCGGGGGGGGTAGTCTGTCGGAGTTACTGCAGATAGTGAGAGCCCTCGGGGAACAGGAGCGAGGATTGGGTGCGGTATTGGAGTGGGGGGTGCGGTATTGGAGTGAGGTGGGACTTTGTGACCCACCGCAGCTGGTCTCTTCTGAGAAAGCCAGCTCAATTCCACTTAGCTCATTCTGCAGGTGCGGAACTATTTTCATGCTGAACGAGGAAGGTTACGTACGGTACAGGGGGGCATCCCGCGTTACGGTCCGGCCCCGGGCCCCGTGGAGTATCTGTTTCCATTTCAGCGAAGTTAAGATGAAGACAGTTCGTATCAACAGTGTAAAACAGTCCAGTACATTATGTAATGGAATTGGCCGTCCAAGATGAGCAAATTTCAACATCTGGAAAATCTGATACTTTATAAAAGCTGGAAAGTGCTTTCTGCTTAACCAAAGGGAAGTAGAGTAATGCATAAATGTATGGTTGTGTGTATAAATGATGTAGTATTTTTTTAGAGAGGGAAAGGGCAGTTTAGGACCCTGTTTGTGACAGTGACCTTTGTGGAGCATTCACAGAAATGTCACCTTGATGGTACAATTAAAGGTTCCTGTTTGTGACAGTGATCTTTGTGGAGCATTCACAGAAATGTCACCTTGATGGTACAATCAAAGGTTCCTGTTTGTGACAGTGATCTTTGTGAAGCATTCACAGAAATGTCACCTTGATGGTACAATCAAAGGAACATGTTTGTGACAGTGACCTTTGTGAAGCATTCACAGAAGTGTCACCTTGATGGTACAATCAAAGGTTCCTGTTCATAACAGGGTCTCAGTGCTACCAGCAGTGTGTGTGTGTGTGTGTGTGTGTGTGTGTGGGGGGGCATGTATATATTATACTGTGGGGACCACATGTTCCCCCACACTGTGATGATAACCTGGTGTTTTGATGTCGTGAGGACTGTTCTTCCAGTCCCCACAAGGAGAAACTGACTTTTATAAAAATTTTTGCACTCAAAAACAACTAAAAATGCCAAAAGTCTTGTTTGTTGTTTGGTTACTTATAGTTAATCTTAGGGCTGGGTAGGGGCAAAGGTTGTCATTGTTGGGATTAGGGATTTGTCCATAGTAATAAATGGATTGTGCTCACAAAGATATGAATTCAAACGTGTGTGTGTGTGTGTGTGTGTGTGTGCACGCGCCCTGCAGTTACATGTTCTTAGTCTACCAAAATGTAAACTGTGTATCCTTTGCGATTTCCAGGATCTCCCAAAATCAAAGAAACAAAATATCTTTAATGTTGCCATACCAATTGTATCCTCTGTGGCTGTTGCTCTACATTTATTACAAGTTTATTGCCTCAGAATCAGTGAGCCATCCCACAGAAAGCTACTAATGCTGTGTCCTTGGCAAGAAGCCTCCTTGTCTGAAGTTAATGTGCTGTAGATTTGCCACGTTAGACCAGCAGTGGTGCCAGTTAAGACAAGACAGAAAGTTTAGGCTGCAAGCGTTCTGCCAACATCGGCAAGTAACGTAGACCTAATCTTGTTTATATCATAACAGAAGTGTTTAAATATGTGCTGTTTGTCTCTAGGACAGAGATATGACTTCCAGACAAAGCCCGAGAGCAGATATCTTTACCATCGGGGATTGCAAAGAGATTGAGGGTATGGAACACTTGCCCGAGGCCTTGGACAGTGACCCCATGTACAGCTCGAACTTCGAGCAGTGGGACACCTACTGGGAGGACCTGACTAAGTACACCAAGCTCACTAGCTGTGACATCTGGGGCACAAAGGAGGTGGACTTTCTGGGCCTGGACGACTTCTCCAGCCCCTACCAGGACGAGGAGGTGATCAGCAAAACGCCGACGCTGGCGCAGCTCAACAGCGAGGACTCGCAACCGGTGTGCGACACGCTGTACCACCCGGACCTACTACTGGGCCAGAAGCCGCACGCGCTTCACGCTTCGGCCAGCTTCAAAAAGACGGCCCCCAGACCGGCCGTCCCCGGCTCATCCTTGGCCCGGGGTCTACCAGACTTCGCCGAGGGTTGCCAGAAGGCCACTCGGCCCGTGCCGTCCACCACCGAAACCATGTGCAAGGGCCAGATGCAGGGACCCAAGGTACTCTGCCCAACCTCAGACAGCAAGGACTATGTGTGCAAAGCCAAAGTGCACATCAACTCTCCACGCCGGCCTACGGTAGACGTCAAGTTACCACAGGCTAATATCACCATAAAGTCCCACTTCACTGAGGCCCCGGCTGCCTGCATCACTGGCTCCCTATCCGGCGCCGGCGCCGCCGTCGCCACCCCTCCGACTGAAGAGAAGGACACACCGGAACCCCAGCTGGGGGTGCCGCCCGTTCCAGAAAAGGGCATCGGCCAAGTGGTGTCCTACAAACTGTTCCCCGTGACTGGGGACAGTCAGACCCTGGGGGCTGATGCCTTACAGGAGAAAAAGGAAGAGGAGCACAACTACTCGCTGTTCCTCATGCAAGGAAAGCACGCGGGCGAAGAGGAGCCCGAGGCGGAGGACGAAGACGACGAGGAGGAAGAGGAGGAGGAGGAGGAGGCGGAGGACCTGGAACTGGATGACGAAGATCACGACGAGGGCTTCGGCAGCGAGCATGAGCTCTCCGAAAATGAGGAAGAGGAGGAAGAGGACGATGAGGACTATGAGGGTGACAAGGATGACGACATGAGCGACACGTTCTCGGAGCCCGGTACGTGACCGGCGTTGGGTGGGACGTCGTGGGCCTTTTATCCTTTTCCTCCCAGGCTTCCCTCCCCAGCTACACTTACTCTGGATTTTACGTGCTCTGTGCTGCACAGGTTTTCTATGGGCTTTTTCTCTCTGTCAAAGTTAACGCGATAATGTGTTAACGTGTCATAACATGTTATTTCATTGATCGTTCATTAATTTTGACACTCCAGTGCGAGAATAGTATGACCCAAGATTTTTTTAATAGAATTTTATTTTCATACTGAATATGTAAACTATAAAATCCTTTGTAAAGGTATGGCAACACAACTGTATAGCCAGTTAATCCCCAAGATGTGCGATTTAATCACAATTTATTTGAAAAATGATCATTTGACAGCCCTATTAATAATCTTTGCTAATATTGTTCTTCGATTGGGGTGTCAGAATTGGCACGATTAAAGTAAAGGCAATCAAAAAAAATAACACATTATGACTTTCAAATTAACGAAAACACGTTAAGTCTGACAGCCCTTTATATATATATATATATATATATATATATATATATATATATATATGACTATAAATTTTTATAAATTATAAATGTTGGCCAAAAAAAAAAAAAGATTTTATTTGTGCAAATAAAATACCGTAAATTTATTTGGTTGTTAAATGTTAACAGAATTAATCTAGTCTTAGAACAGTTCCTTCTTAATTTGTAAAGACCACAAACAATGAATCATCCATTCATCCATAAATCTTCCTACCACTCTGAAAGGGCAGTTTCAGAGAGATTCACTAATTCCCAGCCGTTCTTCCTTACGGCATTTGATTTAACGTAATCGATAAATTAAAGTCACTTTTAAGCTAACCAATTTAGCACAATGAGATTTTAATTAAAATCTTTATTTTAATAGATTCGGTCAATCGCTCAGCGGAATGTAATTAAATAAGGGCTGAGCCAGATGGAAAGCCAGCACAGTTTGTGGGTTGTGGGAATTAGGGTCGATAAACACTGGTGAGTATTTACCAACGTCACTTTGACTATGCAGTAAACTCATTTTAAGAGACTGAGCCGCAGCTGTGGGTAGGCCGTTCTCTCCGAGGAACCATGAGATGCACACGCAGTCAAAAGTATCACTTTCCCTTTTTTTCGGTGATGAAGAAAGAGGATGCAATTACAGAAGCATTCTACAGAACCGTAGGTTTAGTGTAAACACTGTTTTGTCCTTTATCTCCCATTACGTTGCTCTGTCAGTGTCATTAACATACTAATGAGGTCTGGATCACAAAGCTTTGGAACACAGAACCTCGCGTTCAAGTTCAAAAGAGCTTTGATGTGGGTAACAAAAGATTGAAGTGTAGCAGCTCTACTTTTTGGATGCTGAAGGAACTGCACTCAAGATAAAAGGTTGCAGCAGTTTTGGTTACTTTGTATCACACTGTCACGTCTAGCGAGCGGTAAAGAGCGCGGCTCCCCGCGGAACTCACCGGCTCCCCCTCCTTCCCGCTAGGATGCGACGACGCCACGGTGGAGGACATGAAGGGCGTGACGGTGGGGATCTCGCGCAAGAGGGGCAAGCGGCGCTACTTCTGGGAGTACAGCGAGCAGCTGACCCCCTCGAAACAGGAGCGCATGCTGAAGCCCTCCGAATGGGACAGGGACACGTTGCCAAGCAACATGTACCAAAAGAACGGTCTTCACCACGGTGAGGCGCTATTTTGGTGCGGGTGTGTGTGTGTCTGTATACACATACAGACACAAATATGTGTGTATATATATATAGATATATATGTATATATAATAGGTGTGTATCGATGTAGCTATACATTATATAAAAAAATGTCGATATGACATATATTTAATTATGTGTACACGTATATGTATGTGTATGTATATGTGTATAAAGAGTGTGTTTTATGTCATTATATATGAACAGTGTGTGTATATATGCGAGTGTGTATGTGTGGGGGAAAAAAAGAGCGACGGGCATGTTTTACATTCCTAGTGGCTCTTAACTTCCTCAGAGTTAATGATTGCTAATCCTGCCCTAAAGAAGGAAATAAGAATTACAAAATAAGCTCCGCCTCCATGTGTTTGGCAATCTACGTTTCCATTTAATAAGTAGGCTGCCAGTTTGTCTTGTCTTGCCAAGGGGCAGCCAGGAATTCTGTTGCCGGGTTGGGGGGGGGGGTGCATTTTCTCAATCTTATCCCCACAAACACCACAGAATTTGCACACGATGCATAGACGAGGAGAAACTGTGACACGCGGTCGAAGGAGTTGTCTTGGTAGGAGATGGAAGACGTTGCGTGTTGTATAATCACAGGAATTTAGGCAGTATTTTGAACGCCTGTGTGCTCATATGCAGATATACCTCCAAGTAGACAGGGGGTGCTGTCCGAATGTAAAACAGAGCATCAGATCAGTTTAATTCAGTTCCAGTCGGTTGTATGGGATTTGGACTTTCCCACCTGGTTCCCCATTTACTCTTGCGGTTTTTCTGCTGTTCAGGTGATTTATAAGTTCAGTGTTGTGCGTGTTTGTATGTTTTTTTTGTTTTTTTTTCCCTCGTCATGGATATTTTTGGGGAAATTAAAGCATTTGCTGTAGATGACTCTCCCTTATGAAAGGTGAACCCTGTAATGCAGGCTTTGTGTGAGTCTCCCCTGAGGTCAGCACTCCTATATTAAACGTCAGCTGTTAGACTAATAAATGTACCCTATAATGCTATGTGTGTGTGTGTGTGTGTGTGTGTGTTAGAGCTTGTTTGTCAATGGACCAATGCGGCCTCTTCTGGATTTTAGTTCCCTTGCAATCTAGGGTCACTGTGACCCTTATTAAACAGCTGGTCACTAATGATGGATGGATGGATGGATGGAATTTCCAGCACTAGCAGTGCCGCAGGAACTTTCCAGTCAGACTTTCATTGCTGTCCCCTCCCTCCACCCCACTCCTGCCATCCCCTCTGCGTGGCCCGCATGCGTGACGCTGTTGCCTGCCGTTGCATCAGGCAAATACACAGTGAAGAAGTCCCGCCGGACGGACGTGGAGGACCTCACTCCCAATCCGCGGAAGCTGCTGCAGATCGGAAACGAGCTGCGGAAGCTGAACAAGGTCATCGGCGACCTGACCCCCGTGAGCGAGCTGCCGCTGACGGCCCGGCCGCGTTCCCGCAAGGAGAAGAACAAGCTGGCGTCCAGGTAGCCGCTCGTCCGCCCCGCCACCGGTACCGACACGCTTCCCTCCATCTGTCAGGCAGTTTCTATTCTTACATCTCATCACTGGATATTTATACCGGCACATTAATAGAACAGAACAATAAACACATATATAACAGCATTAATCCACACCATTAATTACCGACCACACCCGAATCTATTCAGTGTCCCAAATTCTTAACTCTGCCATTCCTCCACGCCTACCCACACCCACCCTTACTCTTATCACACCCTCAGACATTAAACTGGGGGGGCGCGCAATCTTATCCGCATAGGGCCGGTGTGTATGCAGGTGTTTGGGATAACCTTTAGGTCAGCTATTCAAACCCCGGTGTGAGGACTCTTCAGCCAATCAGTCGTTTAACTAGTAATCTGGATAAGATCGGGTTAAATTGGATAATCGCGGGGTAAGAATTGTAAGAAAAATAGAAAAAAGAAGTATAGAAATAACCCAGACCATAAATCAATAAGCAATAGATAAATAAATGAAATAAATTATGGTAAAGCTGATTTACATTATATATACACTATATAGACAAAAGTACTGGGACACCTGGCCATCACACCCACAGGAACTATTATGACATCACATTCTAAATCCACTGGCATCAATATGGAGTTGCCCCCCCCCTCCTTTGCAGCTATAACAGCTGCCACTCTTCTGGGGAGACTTTCCCCAAGATTCTGGAGTGTGTCTGTGGGAATTTTTGCCCACTCATCCAGGAGAGCATTGGTGAGGTCAGGCACTGATGTTGGCTGTGAAGGCCTGGCTCACAATCTCCATTCTATTTCAGTCCCAAAGGTGTTTGATGGGGTTGAGGTCAGGGCTCTGTACAGGCCAGTCAAGTTCTTCAACACCAAACTCACCCAACCATGTCTTTATGGACCTTGCTTTGTGGACTGGGGCACAGTCATGCTGGAACAGAAAAGGGCCTTTGTGTTCTCACAAAGTTAGAAGCATATAATTGTCCAGAATGTCTTGGTATGCATTGGCCAGGTCTTCCAGTACTTTTGTCCATGTCGTGTAAAACAGGGCGTAGAATTGGCTGTTAGTCTGCATAAGTAAACAGCTCCTCTGGCCTAAGTGCTGATGTGTGTTCCTTTAGCTCATTTGCCGTGCAGATGTCTCGACTGCAGTCGTCTTGTCCACAGATTTCTAACCTTAATATCTTTCGGGTTAATGACGTGTGTCAGGATAAAGCAAAGCATTAACTCCTGTGCCATATCTGCCCCCAGAGCTTGCCGGCTGAAGAAGAAGGCTCAGTATGAGGCCAACAAGGTCAAGCTGTGGGGCCTGAACACAGAATATGGTAGGTATGGTGTAGATGCACCCATGCTGAGATGTTTAGTGGTATTGTTAGACGTTAATGGGTGTGCCTTAAGCCTGCAAAGCCAACGTTTTGGGGCCTCAACAAGGAATACGGTAATAATACTTGTGTGGTCAATTACTTAATCATAATAAATACTGAAATTTTGACCAAGTGCCAGCAAGATTGCTTCTCTTCATCTCATATAACCCTGCCTCTATATTTTAATTTGTTAGGTTTTTTTTTTTTTTTTTTAATACAAGGAGTAATTTCACAAGTATAATAAAAAAAAATAAACCAGGAAAACTAATAAGGCTGAATAAAAGCTTCTGTGATCTTAATGAAGGTTTAATTAGTAAGTATTGAGCAAATTTTAATTAATCTTCATATCCGCTAATATGCCAGGAATGGGAATCTGCTTAAGCTTCAGTACCAACAATGAAAAACAGGAAAGAAAAGGCTGCATTGAGGGATGGTTTAAGTTATCTGGTGGCCCTAGACCAGGGTTCTTCAAATCTGGACCGTGATTCCGATTCCAGGCCTTGTTTTCAGTTCTCCCAGGTAGTTGTTTAATAATTACTGATTCTGATTGGTCAGAGGCTTCACACCTGACTGACAGGTAAAGGAAGGCTGGAAAACCAGCAGTGCCCTGGACTGTGATTTGAATAATAGGGCCCTAGACCGACATCAGCATGGTCACTCAGGTGTGGCTGGTTAAACTGGCCAAGTAAAATAACCTGGGAGCTACTGAGAAGGAGGTGTCCTCCCAAATGAGCCGGGTCCTGATGTTCCCCGTGGTCTTAGTGTATAGTTCACAGCAGTGTTTCCCAACTCAGTTTTCGGGGCCCCACTGACGGTCCACGTTTTTGCTCCCACCCAGCTCCCTGAAGGGGACTGGGAGGTAGCAAAAATGTGGACAGTCTAGAAGGGAGCAAAAACATGAACCGTAAGTGGGTCCCTGAGGACCAGGATGGGAAACACTGCTCTATGCATGAATCCTCCCTTGTTCACGTCTAAAGCGGTAACCTGCTGTCCGTGGCTTTGCAGACCGGCTCCTGTTTGTAATTACTGCCATTAAGGATGACATCGTGAACAGAGTACAGAACCTCTTCGAGGACAGGGCAACAAGTATGGTCGATAAACTGGATCGACTCATCAAGGAAACACTCGGTAAGCAACTTAATACATCTGAGTATCTTTACTCTGTTAGGTTACAAATTAAAACGGGCATTATATTATACATATATTGTATACTACTATACTATACTCAGTACCAGTCGAAACCTGTGTTGCGCCCTAGGCAAAATTTTGCCACCCACGCTCCTCATCCAAGGTAATGAAAAATGCTTGCTAAGTCAGTACCCCATCAAAATATGGCATCAGAGGTTGGCCGGTACTGATTATACTATACATCTATGGTATTTTCTATGCTATTGTAAATAAATCACAGTTGTAGCAGTTAATTGCCCATATGGCTGTTTATTGTTAGCTGCATTGTTTAGTACAATGTGACTACGGACCGTTACGAAGAGACCTACGGTGTCTACTGCGGACTGTGGCCTGTTTTGACCGCTAATCGCTTTGTGTTCCCAGTGAGCTCACCAGTCGCTGGACAGACGTCAGACTTTGTGAACCAGATCCTAGAGAACACCAGCGGGGGGGATCCCACCGGGGGTCTTGTTGGGCTCCGCGTCCCGACATCAAAAGTGTAGGGTGGGCCACGCGGAGGAGATGAACCCGTCCGCATCATCTGTGTCCCATTACGTTCTGCATGTGCAGGTCATATAGAGAAACATCTACATGCCTAGTTTGAATATATATACCTAATCTTGTGTATGTATATTTATATTATGCACTTGCATTTATACAGAAATTGTACTTATTTCTTTATCCACTTGTGTGGAAACTTGCCATTTGTTTGTTACGAGTAATCTGTCCAGCGACCGGTTTCAAACTCCAAGCCAATGTGTGAGAACTCTTCTCTCGTGGTATTTTCTTTAACGGGAAAAAAACAACAAACATAACAGTCAAACAAAATAATATCGGTATTTGTCGTAGCCTGAATACAGCATGTTTATCGTGGGAATCGGACAGTAGTAACTAGAAAATAAAAAATCACGTTGTAACAATGTCGGTTGTTTCTGTGCTCTGAAGAGAGGACGTAGCTAAATCGAAATAGCGCGGTATTCTCTCTGCACTAAGTGAAAGCGATGTGATTCGGGCCATCTGCTTACTACTGGAAATAAGTACCATTTAAGGTTGCCAGAGAATTAAAATCCCAACAGGCAAGTGACCACAACAACAACAAAAAACTGGCATATTGCTTTGATCAGCAGGATGCGTCCGTGGAACGTTAACCGCTCGGGAAAAATGGCAGGCGGTCACACGTATGTTGAGACGTAACGGTTGACACAACGGGCAAATGAGGCTGCCGCGGCTTCCGTTGATCTTTTGCTGCCCTGCTGATAGATAGTGAGGATTTATATAGCTGTTAAAAGTAGCCCTGATGGATAATAGCTGTTCTGATGAAAATGAGGCTTCAACAGATAAACCACATACTATATTCCTCTGTGTACTTTGGTTCAGATCACTTTAACATTTAAAACACAATGGATTTTGTAAGTGGGCATGGGACAGGAAAGGTGTAATTCCTAAGTTTAATTTGTTAATATTTGTATGTACCAATCAATATTCATTGTGCCTTGTACTTCAGAGGAAAGGATGACAAGACTCTCCCAGAGGTTTAAAGGAAATATACTTTTTCACAGAAGAGAATGACATTGGGAGGGTGGAGTTTTTGGTTTTCTAATATATTTTAGGTCTTTATGATAATATGAATATACATTGGAATGTTGAAAATGTAGATATTTGCCACAGAGTCTGTGCATTGTATCATAAGATGGCTCTAAGGGAAACGCTTTCAGTTTTTGGTACTTGACTGGGCAAGGGGGGTTACTAAGAAAAAAAGAAGAAAAAAAGAAAAAAAAAAAAGACAAAACATTTGCACATTATACGTAGATTGTTTTTGTACCAAAGATGAATGCAACAAAAATGGCAAGTGGCCTGTGTAAGTAAGGCTTTGCACAGCTTACCTAACACCGTATTGAATGTAGAAAAAGTGGTTAGGGTCAGGGATACTCATTGAACTGTGAATTTCGTTTGGGTCCAATTATCAACGACAGGAGGTGTTCGTTTGCACCTGACGTAGGCCGGTGGTTTTGTTGGCTTCTTACGGAGATGTGCTGCTTTGAAAAGGGTAGTTGTGCTTTTTCTCACCCCATGTAGACTCTTGATGTTCTGTTATTATTTTTTTTTTAAAGAACGTAGTGGTAAGAGAAGAATGTAAAAGCATCGGTATATAGTTTTTTTTTTAAGCATGTTTGTTAAGCATTACCACAAATTACCAAATGGTTTAGTAATTGTATAGTTTACATATACAAATGAAAACTATATAATTTAAGTACTGTATGTGTTCTATATAGATATACATTCTTTATATATATATGTGTATGTGTGTATATATACATACACACACATGCATGTGTACGTACATACACACATTGCTATATGTTTGATTTATTTTTTTAGCTATTGGGTTGTTAAGCTTGATGCTCTAAAAATCTGTGTTCACATTCAAAAGGAAATATTTCTTTTTTGTACATAAGTACGTTTCTTGTTTAGTAAAATTAATCCATTTACATGTATATAAATTTAAAGACTTTTGACAGAATGCTTGCACTGTATAAGAAGTTGAGATGGTCTGTTTCGTAGTATTCATTCATTTTTTTTTGGAATATTCCATCTGAGAGGAAGGGGATAGACAATGTTTTGGCCTTCTAAATACAGACTGAATTGGAGGATTACAGAAAGCACTTTCCGATGCACACTTTCAGAAAATAAGAAAAATGTAGGAGAAAAGTTTTTTAATGGTAAATGATTGTCTGATTGTTTGTTAGTTTGGGGTAACGTGTACACATGCTCAGTGTTTGGAAATTATGGTGGCTTCCTTCAGACAGATAATTTACCAAGGAGAACAGCTTTAAGAGTTTGGAACAAATCAATTGACTCCCTTGTCATTTGTGTGGCTAATACAATCAAAACTGTGTGCTGAGAATTGAAATGTGATACTAATGGGATTTAATGTTTATAGCTGTGTGTCAATAACTGTACAAAACTAAATTTCGGTAGTGTGATTTTTAATTATTTTTTTTTTTTGCATACATCCTTTGTATAATGTCACGAAGGTGATCATTTACCAAATACAAACAAAAAAAACCTGGATCACACCTTTTTAGATTCCAGGCAGAGAACCCAAAAATGGAGCAAAAAATAAATAGACGCTCCCCAGGTCACGATGCGGTTATGTTCCGACAAAAATATCGTGAGGCAGAAATATCGTATGGCAAAAATGCATGTTAATACAGTACATCTAACCTATCAAACATCATAGACTAGACTAGCCTACCTTACAGATGCCTAAAACACTGACATTAAAAATCATTAAGACAAAGCCTGTTTTATTGAAGTGTTGAATATCTCATGAAATTTATTGAATAATGTAAGTGAAAAACATTTACCCGTCGTAAAGTCGAAATGTCGTAACATGGACCATCGTAACCCAGGGAGCGTCAATGTAAATTAAAAGAAAAAAAAATGTATCAGAAAAACAAATGGACGTCCACACCTCCCCCAATAAGCTAACTGCAAGAACGACATGCATGACATGTGAAGCCTGATCCGAGTGCCTATACCGTTAGATCCGCAGATGGTCTAGAACGGTTTAATCTCAGTAGAAGCCTAGCTGAACTGAACTTCTTTCAGCACATTTCCTTGCTGCTGCATTTTTTTCCCCTTTATGTCTAAAGAGTAACTTATCACCAGAAACATCAATATGTTACGATTTAATATTTCCACGGGCCTTTTACTTTGAGCAAACAAAATGCCAACTTTTTTTTTTTCATGATTTCTCCAAATAATGAAATATTCTAAAAGAGAGACCGCGCGCTCTCTCGGAAACGAGAATGCTGTTTAAGCATTACGAATATTTTGTTTTCCTAGCTTGTTATTGTTACACTAGCAGTGTAGGCTAGTTTGTCTGTACCATCCATTCTCATGAGATGTTCATTTTGTAAATAAGCTATTGTTAAGCTAAGAAAATTCCCTTTAAATGCTGTGTAGAAGTGTATATAGTATGTTCAGTAATATATGAAATAATATATAAACAGAAAGCACTTTGTTTAAAAACAAAAACACAAAAACAAGAGCATTTTGTATAATTCTTCCATTTGCTGCTAAACTAAGCTAGTCAGAGCGCTGCAGTGACAGTTTGACTTCAATGGGTGGACATGGATCATAAGAAAATGAAGTCGAAAGGAAGGCAGCCAACCTTAGATAAGAAGGTTGTCATGTTCTGGTGACTTTGTCATGAATCTTCTGCCTTCAGTAGAGATTTCCTATGGAAACTGGATTCTGCTTTGAGATTTTTTTTCAGGTTGATGTACAGTGTGGACACGTCTCTTCTGGACGTTTCCAGATAATTATCTATTTTCGTTTTTGTTTGTTTTACCTTCTGTTCTTTTCGGCTCCCCATTTCTACTTTTACATAGTTGGGACCAATAGGTGTCCAGAGGTATTTGCCGAAGCTCTCGTTTTGTGAAAGGTTCAGTTTAAACAATGATAAAAAAAAAAGTATCTCTGTACTGTACTGTACATTTGTTGTTGCCAGTGAGATAATACAGAGGACCTTTGCCTTGGTAACTCCATCCAGCCGCAAAAGTGTTGCCATGGCAACATTTCCTGGCTTTCATAGTACTGTCTAAAGCTAAAGCACTCCAGCTTGGTAATAGGCGCAAAAGGACAATATTAGTCATGTTGAAAATATCTATGATGAATGGTAGTATGGTTTAAAAAAAAATATAAAAAATCCTAAAAGAAGTGTAATTGAATTAGATGTTTTATTGGCTGTTCACCAGAGCTGAAACTGCAGAAGTTACGGCAGGTTTTCACGTGTAACATGACGTACGCAAGCTGTGCAGCTTTACATCATATCCAGGGGACTCTGTGGCATTTTTAAAACAGAAACGGTTGCAGTTTAATGCCAGTAATTGTTCTTTCTGCTTACTTTATTACCTTAAGAGAAGAAATGGATATTAGTAAATGCATAGTTTAAGTGCATATTTAGTTTGATTCAAGATTTTCAAAAGTATTTTAACTGATAAAATGGGAGAGTATAGGTCCTTGATTTCTTTTATGTATTTTTTTTTTAGCATGCCGAGAGTATGTAGTTCAGTTTGTAGTGTATACAATAATAATGCTGTTGACTGTGCACTATGCAGATTTTACTCTCATGAGTAACACAGTATGTCGCTTCTTTCACAGCTTTCCAAGGATAAGGGAAGGGGCTTTTACCTGGATATATTATGGGGTGTACTTATAGTCCTATGGATATTATTGTGGTTCTAAACTACTGACCAATAAGGTTTGACTGTGTCTCCTTCCTTATAATGATACGGGGTCGTCCAAAGTAATTTGATAAGTATTTCTCTGAGGAAAGCTGGTCTTAATGTTGTCGACTTGAAAATGTTCTTTTACGCATTTTGTAAACAGTAGAATGCTCTATTTTGGACATCGGTTTATGGACGTCAGCCATGGATTCCGTCATTTTATTTCTTCCTCTTAAACTTTGTAATGTCTCTCGACAGATCCAGCTGAGATGTTTTGGCGTGTGCACAAGCAGGCGGGGGTTCGCTTTTGCAAGCCGCGTGAGACATAAACACCATTGTTGGTACATCTTTAACATCTATCATTATGGCACTAGGTTTATCATACATACGTAGTATAACTTGCAGAATCCCCTCCGATCTTTCGCCTGCAGAGATCTGTTATCCATCAATTGTACAGTATACTCAGCTGTTCTTTTCATTGAATTGAATAGAGTAGTTTATATTTTGCTAGAGAAACTGTGGAATTCTGGGAATGCATTTGGCATGGCCCTTTCTGCATGCAGATCAACTTTATATATGTGATATGGTTTCATTATTGGAGTTAATTGCACCCTGTGTGGTGCACACAATAGTAATATTAAAAACGATCAGTCTCAGTTATGACATAGTTCATGCTATTTCATATTTAAATTCAGATGTAGACTTCATGTGAGTTACATTTCTATTGGCCAGACTATTTGAGTAAAACATGCCAACAAGTTTCTTGCATTATAGGAAAAGCCCACATTGTATTTTATTTCCCAGTAGATTTAATCTATTTTTAATACAATGGTATTCTGGTGATTCAGGTGCCTTAAAATGAGAATTTCAGCTTGATCTCCTCATTCTTCTAACGTCACTTTTGTCACTATCAAGTTGAAGCTAATTTTAGCGCTTGAGTTTTTTTTTTGTTTTTTTGTTTTTAAATGATCTGTTTCACTAATGTGGTTATGTTTTTATTTTTTAATTTTTAAAAAAAAACTGAGTCATGTTTTGTCTAAAGCTGCTCCATGATTTTTCGAGTCTAAAGATGAATGTAGTCTTCCTTCAAAAGATTTTTAAAAATGTTGAAATACAGATATGTCCAGTCTAGCAGTGGAAAGGCCTACCCAAAGAATGCTAAAGTTCAAGACTCAAATTATCTGTCTGTATATCTCTGTATGGTTTCCTATTAACTTATTTTTTCCCCCAAATTACTGTGTTTTTGTATTTAACAGTCTAAATGTTCAGATGTTTGCCTTTGAAGTCTCTACTCCTGTCTTTTCATAGCTTCACATCTATGCTGGTCATTTTAAATGTTTTTATTTTCCTGTTTTTTTTTTTTCTTTTTCCAAATGAGAAACTAGAAAAATGCTCTTCCACGCCACAATAAATAAATACTCATGTTTAATACAGTAAGCAGTAAGAAATTGGGCTATTTTGTGATTATCGTGGGGGGAGGGGGGGGGGGGAAAGCTGAACTTGTAAAGCAGGGATTATGTCACAGCTGAAATGCTTGCTCCCCTGGTGGAACCTGAAACAATGTGCCTCTTAATGCCACGCTTCTGCCATTACTGTCCCGGTTTAGTTGCAGGAGGAGTGTCATACACAAAAAGCAAACGTTTGTCAGTGGGGGAAGACAGACAAACATCTGTAAACGAAACATGACACTGCAAAGCGTTTGCATTGTCAAACTGTCAATGTGAACACTTTGTAACTCAGACAAATAATAATGATAATAATAATAATAATAATAATAAATCTGAGGCCTCCCTATGCTTCCATACCTGAGTGATGGTGAACTGCACCTGAAGGTCACAGGTTCGCAAGACAAATGTTATTCTGCACATACTGGGAGACAAACGGAGTTCAATGCCCTGAATCACCTGCCAGGCATGTACTGAAAGTGCTGTGACCTTGCACAGCATTAACAGAAATCGCATGCTTTAGAATCTGCTGAAGACGGCAGCCATGTTGGTGCCAAACTCTATTCTTGAGTCAAGGCCAAAGCGTTTGATTGATTTTTGAGCCTAAAAATAACTTTATTTCCGAAACCGAGGAGGTCAGTTGGGGGTCCCCGTACCAGTTAGGTATGGGCCCCTTTATCCTACACTGTAGTGTAGACCTATCTACTCTTGCGCCTGGACACATGCAGACCATACAAAGACTACCAGTAACAGAACTCTGTCAGAAGTACCACAATCTCATCCACACGTTGCAATGAACTACATTTCCTTCCAAAGTTAAAATAGTCTAAGTGTCGGAAGTGATACGAAACTTTTTGTTGTTCTTAACGATGCGATATGAGGTAGTTTTGTGGTTTTCAAATACTGCTTAAAAAGCACAAAACTTTCAAATCCATGCTAAACTCGATATGTGAAGTCTCACCTTTTCTAGGAAGCAAAAAAAATACAACACACTTCATGCACTTGTCGTGATGCTTATTATGTTGTATGGTATACTACTGGAGAACTAGCATGGGATATTTAGATAGCTACTGCTGTGTACGTTCTCCCAAAATGTAATGTTGTGTCACAGTAGGAAGGCTGTATTTCATTGCTAAGTGCTATAATAAATATTTTTGGTGACATATTTAAGCTAATCTGCAGAAGTGTATCCTGCTGAGACTAACCCTAACTCCATCCTAATAGTCATGTTAGTAACTGTAGTTAACATATATGCCTGTTCAAGACAATATCTAAACAGTTGTAATATTTATGTTGTTTAATTGTTGTGCTGGGATTATACTTTTGATGTTACATTTTGTTTTATTTTGAGGCACGACTGTTGGAGATAGTGAATTACAAGATTTGTATGTGTACTAATGAGAAATAGACTTAGTTCCAGTCTGCTCGTGATACTGTGCCTCTTTTTTTATTATTTTAATTATTATTATCATTATATTTCACGGCGTTGTATCAGCCAGGAGTTGATACTACAATTGCTTGTAACTATTATAGTCTAGTTCTGTTATTGATTTTAATATTCAGAAATAAACCTTAGAAAATCATACTGGGATCCTGTTTGTACGTATGTTCCGCCGCTTTATATGTACTTGTAGTACTTGGAGTAAAAATGTTTTCAACAAATTTATTACGGTGAATAATTTAAAAAACTCAGATTTGAGCACCGTCAGGCGACGAGAAGTTACTTGGCGTAATAAATTGCATTAAGTTGCGTTAATACGTGTGATGCGTTAATACGTGTGATGCGTTAAGTTTTTAATATGGATTTGTGATTGACCCATAATAGGCCTAGATTTGTCATAATCGAGTTTTATAGACTTTCGATTAAAAGATCACCCCAACCGTTCAACGCAACAGAATACGGACGAAAAGGTAGATTGGCTAACAGTTAATTAAATATATAAACAACGCCACAGGTCCTAAAATTATTTTCATGCCGAGTCTCTTTCCATCAGGCCTATACTTAAGTTCGTTTTTATATATTACTATTTGATCATCATTCCAGATATTAGAACGTCCGCTACAGTACGTTTTTAACTATTAAAAAGATCAGGAGCTAAGAAAAGTTTAACTGAGGCTTGACTTTATTTTTGAAGGAAGATTGGCATCTGGGCTAAAATGCTCGGGGATATTAGTCATAGGGATAGACGACGGGACGGAAAACTTAAGTTGTTTTAAGTAGATTAACAATAGACTAACTAACAACTTGCCAGCTCATAACAACTACTTTTTACATGGGTCTCCGTCTTGTATAAACCTCACACTCAAAATCATGCGTAGTTCAAGACTATAAATATCAGTAAAGGAAGTCTTCTGCAAGAAAATGACACTACATTGCCAGTGTCGGTGGACAGCACATATACATATATACACACCTCCATTGGCTCACCCTGCAGGACGTTTCAGTTCATCATTACCGGTTGCTTTTGAAGTCCTCGTTAGATACTTCGAATCCTACCGAGATTCACTCAAAGGCGTTTGGGCTGCAGACTCGTCGCTCGCCGTACATCCGATATGGCGGCTCCTACAGACCCCAGGGTGCCGTTAATTCGGTCCGATCTGGAGCTAAAAGCGTTTATAAGGGTGAGCGTCAGGACATCGCGGCCATGTCTGGGAGCAATATCTCCATTTTTTTTTGCTTTTTCTGCTGTTACGGGTCATTGGCTGCAGACCCCCCGGCATCGTGAACTGTGCAAGTCATGTTATGTAATTCATGTGCGCTACAAAAAAGCGGAAAAAATCCTTTGTCGCAGTTCCTTAGATCCAATTTCATAATTAACTGCCCATAAAGTACAGATGTATTCTTTCCATATATCAGGATATAAGGAAATTTCCGGAATCTCACGAAGAACTCATGGATCTAAACTCAAAAGTTAAAGAGAAAATCACTGAACTCAGACTACGGATTCAGGTCAGTGGAGCAAATATTTGGTTTGCGGTCCATAATTTGTATTTAAGATTGCGAGTTGGACACATAATATACTTACCAGGCGTCTTATTTTATAGATATAATTTGGGCTCATATGTGGACGAATTTGTTATATAGCCGTACTTAACCTTTTTATTAGGGCCTTTTTGCGATCAGTTCGGCAGTATCACCATCCGATAAGCGTCCATGAAACATTAAATGGCCGTTTGACGCATCCCGGTGCCTCATCGGAATATAACCATTGTTGAAAATACTGAGTGCCGTCATCACAAAATAAATTAGCGTTTAGTTGGAGTTATATGTATCATTATAGGTGTCAGGAATTACAGTGAAGGCAAATGTAAAGTTCACTAAGGCTAATTTGCATTTAACTGTAGGCCTAATTTGTTGAATACGATTTTAACCCCTGACCCGCAGTTAACACTCATGTTTGTTCCGCTTAAGATAGTGTATGCAATTAAACATTAATCGCAACTGATACTTTTAATGATCTTGCTCTTGCATGAAAAAACTGGATTGCTTAATACTCCATGACAATATTTGGCTTTCTTTAGACCCTTAACTGGTTTTTACTTCCTGGCAAAATTCTCCAAAATTGCACTGAAACGATAATTAAACAAAAAGCCTCGTTACTGGAGATGATGCGTTGAGTTTAAGTTAAAAATGCGCTTTTATACGGTGCACTTACCCAGTTACGAAGGTGTGATACTGGTATTGGTTCTCCGTTGATTTCCGTTAGAAAAACACATTATTTTGTTCGCATATTGCCCAGTATTTGGAGCGTTCAATGCTTTATCTAATTAATGCAAGGCTCCTAAACCTTGTGACCAGTATAATTCTACCAGCCACTTTATTATAATTGTTGATCAGTTGTGGTCACCCCATGGATTCTCAACTAACGTGACAGATTTTCTCGTATTGGTACTGCGTGTACGCGCGTCATATAAATACTAGTGGTCAAACGTATTGAGTTCATGAACTGTTATTTTCAAAACTCCTTTCCACAGGATCTGGAGCAAACGGGTAAGGAGCAAGACAAGGAGTCCGAAAGACTCGCCATGCTCAGTGAGGCGGAAGGCTACCGGAAGCAGCTGCTGAGGTGACGTGGCACTTCGTGGCTTTTCATTGGTCCTCTCACTTGAAAGGTGCTGCTGCTATCCAATGAGAGAAGGTGTTTATGGCCCCTTTAGATTGAGCTGATTGCTATAGCTAGTAATGGAATTTTGTGTCCTCACGTGTTCACGTTAGAATTGCAGATGTAAACAAGGGAGTGAGTGTTTCTCACAGTCCGCTATATCTATTCAGGTCGCTGGTTTGATATTCACACATCCGTTAGTGTAAATGTATACAGGCACATTTTATATTAAGATGTTTTTGTCCAACGTTCCTTAAGACTTTGCCTTCTGTTTGCTGATTTAAATATGTAAATTAACCCTTCTAACATTTTCTAGGCAGCTTACATGCCCAGGCAGTACACTGGAGGGCATTGTAACCCACGCACATTCATTTACTCTACTACACACTAAGGGCAATTGAGAGTCATCCATTTACTGTTCATTGCAATCGCATCATCAGAGGTTTGCCAACTGGTTTGGAACCGAACTGGACATCACCACTGCCAGAACGCCCAGGCTGCCTAATTACGCCGCCATATAACTAATTCAGATCCATTTCAAACTTGTTAAAACACAAGTAACAACTGATTTCCATTCATATTAATCGGATCAGTTACACCACAAAAAATAAGGATATAGTATGTTCCAAGGATCTGTATGTGCATTAAATGCGTAATGCAGTATTATTTAAATGATATGCTCGATACAAAATAAGATTAAGATTTTTTTATTTGGCTTTTGTACATAAGTACACGGGGAATGTTGTCGCCAGACATGTAACAGAGCTACAATAAAACAAAGGCATTCACAAAACGTGAAAATCGATGTTTAACTAGGAATTGCAGAAGTACAATATGAAATATGTAAAATAAATTTAAAAAATGGCTGAATAAAGTACAAATATATGAAATAAAAGGAATGGCTAGAGTAGACAATGAGTAAAGTGCAGTGTATGAACATTAATCCAGAACTGTATTAAGTTCATGTGCATCTCGTGAGTAAGCTTACGGTCTGCTGCGTGTAAGATCCTGTCTTTGGTGCATTTATTATTTGCAAAGGGTGCTTGCAGGGACAAACTCTGTGGTCTGTCCTCGGATCCAGAGCCCCTGAGATGGGATACCTGTGGATTAGCCCAGTTCTCGGAAACGGAGTGAGCGCGTCAGGGTCGGAGTGTGGCAGGACGCTGCGTTCACTCGTTCTGTCTTTCATTTCTTCGCAGAGACCAGACGACGTGGAGAAAAGCCAACCTGGCGTGCAGGATGGCCATCGACAGGCGGCAGCAGGAGGAGCTGTTCCGCGGTTCCGACGTCCCGCTGCGGCTGAGGTACCTGCGACTGCATGTCCGATTGGTTCCGGAAAGTTCCCACTCTGCGTTCTGTGTGTTTTCACTTTTCTGCCTCCTTTGCTGTAGTGTTACTAGGGGCTAGAGTGCCCGGCGAGGTTAGAACCTAGAGGTGCCCGGTGTGGGAGGGGTTAGTGTTTGTGTAGCACGAGTAAGAGGAGGGTTCAGGTCCCTTTGTTGTCGATGGCAACCAGGGATTGCTCCCCCAAATACTCTGGGGCTCGAGTCCCTCAGATGACACTAGGTTTGGGTCCCACTGTGGCAGGGGTTCGTGTTCCCTTGCACGAGGACCAGAGAGGATGGTGTCAGACCGGGGAAGGTTATCTAAAGTCCCCTACCGAGAATGTGGGTGGTTCAGCTCCTGCATTTCTTGTGACTTTGTTTAAATATTTATGAAAAATGATTTTTTTTTCCTGTGCATATTGTTATGCTTATTTTTAAATCCCCTTTTTTGAAATGCCTGTGAAGCACTTTTTAAACCTTGTAGTTAAAACAGTGCTACATAAACAAACCTTGATTGATTGATTGATTGATTGATTGAGTGAATGATACTGTTCCCTGTCATACTTTGTTAAAATGTTGTTGTAAAGAGCTATGGGAAGGGGGTAGATGCTCATTGGGTAGCACTGTGGCCTTGCGGCTTACCGTGAGGTTGCGGGGTCGATTCCCTGCGCTGTCATGGGTTCCCTCTTGGAAATCCATTTGGACATGCTGGGCTACGTTTCTCAAAAGCATGGTAGCTAACAGTATTAGCGACTTACAGTGTACACCAAAACTAGGTACATTCCTGGCCAGTATCACTGAAATGGTAAGAAAATACAAATCCCCTGAATTTAATACATTTTTATTTATTTATAGCCAAAGCCCAATAAGGATAAAACCAATTAATTTGAGACATAATTATTTGACTAATTAAATAAGGAAAGGTCCCTATTTAAGAACCCACAACAATAAACATCGGTACACCCTAAATCAGTGACATTCCATTCTCATTTTTTTTTTCCACATTTTCTTTTTTCTCTGCCTTTATTTTTGATGACTCACTTGTACCTCCTGGGCATGGATGATGCTACTCTCGCACAAATCTGTGGGGAGACTTTTCTTCTTCACAGATTAATGTTTTCTGCTGCTTTTTGCTGGAGGGGTTTTGTCGCTTCTCCCTTCCGCTTTAAAATAACGCAGAAGTGTTCTGATGGATTCAGTTTAGGAGACGTACTTGGCCCAGTTCAAAGTTCTCGCTCTTGTTTTTTTAAAAACTGCTGTGATTATTATTTTTTTGCAGTGTGTTTGGTAGCACTGCATGATAACACATCTCTGTATAACTGCATACACCGAATTTATACAGATTACTAACTTTTGGGCCTCACAAAATGCCTCTGATGAATATTTCAGGCGTACTACCAAGTAAACGTTCGTATAGCACCAAAAAATTGCCATCCGGGCAAATGTTTACGCCTCGCCAAACATGCCGGACCCCGTCTGATCCACATACATTTATTTTGGTTTCATCTGACCGAAGAATGCTCTCGCAATATTCAGTTTCACTGTGGAAATACTCCTTGGCAAAGTTTTATCTTGCGGCTGTATGTTGTTTTGTCAGCATTTTTCTTTTTTTTGGGCACCGTCCATAGAGGCTAACTTCATGTAATGTCCTTTGTACCTTCGAGAGAAGTCGCCGAGACACATTTCTATAGATAATTCTTGTGCCGGGTCCGAAGTACTTGTCCGTCTGTTTCGCAAGGTTTCGCAAGGTTTCGCAAATAGCAAATTGTGCATGCCGTCATTTTAAAGGACGACCACTGCACCTTCTGTTCTTCGTAGTATCCGTCTTCCTGTACCTCCTAACCACTGCTGAAACTGTGCGTTTTGCGTATTTTCAGTAGGCTACTAATACAGTACTTTTTTTTTTTTTTCCCCATTCCCATCTTTATGAAGTCTCACAATCTGGTCTCTTACTTGTCCCTTACCATGTGACGCCATGCTGCATTTGACACAGCCTACACAGAAATTGTGACCGCTGTGATGTTTGCAGGTCATTTTATGACCCTGTTCATTGAAATGGTCTTAATTGGAGATCACAGGTGTATTCACTTTTGTTGCAGTGTTCAAAGGTGTTCTCGGATTGTATTGCATTGCATTGCATTTGAGGTCTGCATTTTCATAGTGAAAATGAAATGATCCCCTTTGATAGCTTAGCTGGTTGAGTGGAGGTCTGCAGAAGCATAATGAGAGACAGCCCTCGGTCGCTGGTTCGATTCTGGCTTGGAGGAGCGTGGAGTGGGCGTGGTGCATGGCTGGGAGTGGTTGGGAGACTGTGCCCAAGATCAGAAGTTTGCTGGTTCAAACCCCATGGTTAGCAGAGGAATTTCACCCCTGGACCCCTGTGCAAGGCCATTAACCATAATTACTTCAGGGATTGTCTGGTCTTGCTTTCTCAAATGTACTTGGATAAAAGCATCTCCTAAAGAAATATAATGAAAATCGCTTGTAGTGGAGGTGTGCCCTCCCTGGTACCCTGTTATATGTACAATAGGCGCTTATTTTAATGTGTCTATATACATTTTTAATGTGTGGTTGTAAATTTAAGATTGTCATGCTGTTTTGATAGATTTTGGGAATGGTCCAGAAACGGACATACGGAGACGGGACGTGAACTCGATTTTGCTAACCAAAGGTTGAAGGGAAAAACCTTTCTGAAACCTCAGTCGCCAAAATCTTAACTAAAACGGCAAAAACTGCAGGAGAACATAGAAGCACAAATACTCGGAATCAGGCATGTTACAAGTCGGCTTTTTTGTTCTAACAGGAAGATGACCAAAGCGAGTGTAGCCCAGACTGCCGGTCACATGACCGAGTGTCTAATGAGTGTCACACGCATGATGTCACAGCAGGTTAAAATGAGTGAGGAGACCATTGGAACTCTGGGTAAGTGGCCTTCTATGTTATATTTTGGGCTGCCAATCTCTGACTAAAGCTACAATACACCAAACGCTTAGAAACTACAGCTGCATTTTGTTGTCCAATAGATCAGGACTTGTTTAAATGCATCTTATTGTTGCGTTTTGATAAAATCAGGAAAGTGTTTAATTGGATGTTTCTGCCCAAGTTGCAAAAAAATTTTCTGTGACATTTCATTGTACATTTTCTCTCATATATTTTTCTCACCAGTGAATTGTTTAGAAATGATTTTCAAAGCGTATCGTTAGTTTGTATTAATTCATGGCCAATGGACCAGCCGTTTGAAGCTGGATTGTGTTTTTGAGTCTTTACAAACATTCAGATCTTAAATATTGTTCTCTGCATGCTCACACAATAAACCTTTGTCTAGCCTCTGTAAGTCTGCAAGCTTAAATGGTGAATATCACCATATCACAAAGACTGAGCGCCGTTCTGATCAGAGCTGGTCTTCTATGGGTTGGTGCTGGGAATTACGCAGGTGATTTGATGACAAGTTGTTGGTTCCCTTGTTGTTTCCATACTTTTGTGTTTGTTCAGAATTTTCAAATAGATAATCATAGATTTATTCTCAGTTTTCCTATACAGTTTCTCAGATGGAGCTGCAGCATATTGTGTCTCTTAAACAAGCAATAATCTCTTAAAAAGTGTTGGGTGAAGAGGGTTCATTTTGCAGCTGAAGCAAAACCGTAATGTCCCTGGTTCCTCTGTCAAATTAAAATGCTTATACATGCTGATGGATTTAAAAAAAAAAAAAAAAAAACGATCTCTTCTCGTTAGTCTTTAATGTAAGCTTCTCATTTACTTGCATGATGTCTGTCCGTCAGTGTCGTTTCTGTAAACGTCGATCAGATCACCCTGTGAGGTTTGAATATATTGAAATGACAGTTTGTCCCTAAGTATCTGAGATACTTCAGACCGTCACACACTATCATTTTCTCCTCCCAGCCACTTCTTCTAGAATACTGACAGAAACCAATGAAGAGTTTAAGTCAGTGACGGGGGCATTGCACTTGGTGACCAACCTCCTCACCAGGTGCAGTCAGCAAGATCTGATTGACGGGCTGCAGATCCTCCTCGCTCTGCTCCTTTTTCTGGCAACGGTTCTGTACATTCTGAAGAAAAGACTGACTCCCCTTTCGTAATCAAATGCCCAATTGCACCTGTCACGGATATTTTTCTTCTGAGAAAATGACAAATTAAAAAATGTAATAATGTAGTACCTCTCTTTAAAAACAATGCCATATATTTAAAAACGAAGTAATGTTATGTCCCTGTGGTAATATTCTGGTTAAGACTTGAATTATTAATAACCGGGTTAATGATTTATTTACCTTGGTCATTGATCGAATTAGTAATGGAAGAAATCCTTTGCAATAGTGGTTAATTTCCATTTGAAGTATATTAATGAACTTATTGAATATTTGTTCATTTGTGTAGCTTTGATCCGTTTTTGGATACCTGTTTGACATTCAAATAGGACTTAATTCTCTGAATTTCTCCCATCTTGGGCAGGTCCTCTGTTTAACCAATCGGCATGCTGGAGTGTTGTGCTCATTTTGCATTTATAAACACTGCTTCTGTTCTTGGGTGCCGGCAAATGTCGCATAGCCAACGAGATGCAGTTTAAACACTAAATCTGAGGCAGCCACAGCCTCCATTCTGCCTCAGATATCCAGACATGCTGGTGCCATATGCACAGAATGTGTGAAATCACTTTATAAATGATGTCACCGTTCCAGTAATATTGGCTGAAATCGAATATGTGCACATTTTTATAAATAATTATATAAATATTTATTCTCTCAATGCTGATTGCGCTGTATTTTTCAAATCAAATAAAGTATATGCAGAAGCTGTAAGAGTGTTCTATCCTGCTATTCACATATAAAGTTAAATAATAAATGTTTCCTCTGTCTATACACCGTGTCTTAAACCACGTATTTGTAATGTTGTGTGTCTGACACTGGAACCCACTTTATTTAAACGAATAGTGGAAGCCGAAGGTTAGAACACGTGCTGATGACCGCGACTTCTTCAGCATTTAGGAATAAGTAACATGAGTTATCTGTGTCTTCCGCGTCCTCGTATTAAATAAGTATAATAACTTATAATTAATTTTCAAACTCTGCTATTAAAATATTTTGGTAAAATTGATACGATATACATAGATAACGAATTAATCTGTCTATCCATCCATCCTGAGACTTGCAGTAAATAAAAGATCGCAATGCAACCAGGGAACTTCGTGTAGAATGGAATTGAAAATGACAGTTTGACAGATGGTTGTTAAGTCACAAGACAGGACCGCTTGGGGTCTGATTCTGAACAACTCTAATTTGAAGTGTCATGTAGAAATCGAAAAATTACTTGGTTTTCACCTAAAGTAATGAATCAATTCCGTGCGCGCAGGACCGCGACTTTATTTTGTAATATAGAATTTATATAATCTTAAATTCAGATTCCTCCGCCGTTTCTTAAAAAAATCACGAAGGCCTACTTCTAAATTGCCAACTCGGCCTTTTTTGGTCATTTAACTCGTTTGCTCCATCACAATATTTCGCTGAGGCAGTGAATTTAATCACATTTGTTTAACGTTGACGAATAATAAGCCTGTGGTTTAGAACTTCGCTTAGACGGTGGACTAAAACGAATTCTACTTCACTTATGTTACAGGAACAATCGCGAAAGTGCATCAGCCCACTGTATTCATCACAATTCCGTAGTTCTGACAGTAATTCATATAAAACGGACCTCCGTTATAAAAACAATTTCTTTTCGTTAAAGTACATTGTTTTAAGATGGGGCTATCAGATATGGCACTTATTACGTTGTATTAATGGACATTTGCAGCTAAAATATAAATATTTGTAATTTACATAAAATTTTGTAGTTGGATTTCAAGAAATTTGAAGGACTGTAGACGTCATAGGATTTTAAGAGTGCATGATTTCGAAGCGCGTCCGTCATGCCGTATAGCCTAAATGCAGTAAAAATGAATTACTCCCGGATTCATGTCAGTTTTAGTTACTCATTCAAATCACTTAATTCTTTATAAGACGTGCGACACCCGGGAAGGCGTTTAGTTGTTTTACAGCCAAGCAATAACTTCAAAATAATACATTGGTGTAGCCTAATATTTTGAGTTGTCTATCTTGTAAGACTGAACCTAAACATTTGCACGCATGTTTTAAAAACGTCAGATACAGCTCGATGCAAAATTATATAATTATTTAATTATCTAAGTAATGCTCACCTTTGATACTAACTATACCTTACGAAAATACATATTGGTTTAATATACGAAATTTAATTTATTAATTTTCTCCCCTTTCCAGTAGGCTATACATTAAACATTTAAATTGATAATGAAATTTCAATTTAGCAATTTTAGTAAATCATATTTCTTACGTATAAAATTGCGCGTGTTAGGTACACCCCCAAAGAACGGCTTTAACCAAGCAGTGCGTGAAACTATCGTGATGCACACGACAGTGCACGTTAGACTGCACTGGTGGGCCTACTGATTACCTCCCCATGAATGGGTTTAATTTACCTGACAAGTGAGATTTAATATCTTACTTTTTAATACAAAGTAACTCAAATAAAAACTAAATATTACCATACTGTGTGCGTAAGAAGCCATGTGTATACACATATATGCTCTGTATCGGCATGCGATTGTAAGTTTTTAAGTAAAACATTTAGGCCTATATGTACAATTGCGAGAAAACACCAGCGATTCTGTACGAATGAATATTGTGTCGGCTAATCGCGAGATGCGCTCTTCTATATTGACATTAATGAACGATATGGATTCTGTGTATCTATTTGTATGAAAGATTTTGGAATGATTTAATTAATCACTCTTGTCAACTGCATGAACATATATCTACACCACTTTTTAAATTAAATATCTTCTAATCGTTGCTCGACATAATCTTGAAAACGATGTACTTAAATTATTTTTTTTATTACACACAACTTATTGTGTAATGATTATATAATGCATGTATTTTAATTCAAGTTAATAGCCTGAAATTAAAGAATAAATATTGCGTGTCACATTATGTATCATGTATTAAATTAAAAATATGGATACTTTTGTTTCCGGGATGTTTTACTCCATGCAGTTCCTTCCTCGTCTGAAAGACTGATAAACGGTTTATTGAGTTATTTGTATATTTTAAGCGTTATTAAAGTTTTTAAAGTGTTTTTAAAGCAATTTGCATACGGTGATTTAAAATTGTTACGTGGGTTATTCTTTTAATCAATCTATGCCAATACACGTCATAATTTAAGGTAAATGTCGATCATAAGTATTCTTCACTTGTATGTATAGGCTACAACGGCTGTAATTCGATTTATGAATGATTTTCGATACTCATTATTGCTCAGTTTATAAGGAAATAGAATATAAATATATACAATAATTTTATTTAAGGACTTCATATTTAAAGCGCATCGACATTTTTAACATCAAATTGATTCAGAAGTTTATCCGTATAAAAACGAAAACACTCCGAAATACACAAAGCCGTTTTGGGGTTTTTTAAATTTTTCTATCACCAAAAAATAATCCTTAATCACTGTCAATTTTACATTTTACAGTATTAATAATAAAAATGCCAAATAACAATAGGCAACCACCAATATAATCTAATAAAATTGCCGCAGTCTTACACATTTTTATGAAATTGACGAAAATGTCCAGTTATAGCCACAGTATCCTATGCTGTTAAAGACGTACGTGTAAATACATTACTATTGTTGCTGTTGTGTTGTTGTTGGTGATATAGCGTATTGATATTGAAGAGTGCATGTCCATATTTGCGATTAATAATTATAAAAATCCACCGCGCTTTGGAGATCATTTTAAATAACCGTTTCAGCGAGTAGTGTTATATATACTCTTTAAATTATTTTATTGGTTCCGGTTTTGTTGTATGGGTTAATGAGAGAACGACGCAAAGTGGATTGTTCATTCACCAAAAAAAAAAATGTTTAATTCAATGCGTTTTACCCGAGAAACAAAGGAGTGCGTCTAAGATTCTTGGGAAAGACCGGATTTTATACATCCGTTTTCAGTAACTGCTTTATCCAGACGGGGTCGCGGTGTCACAAGATAGAGGACCATTACATTCCTTTGTCTGGCTTTGTTCGGAGCGAACAACAGCTTATTGTTCATATAAAAAGCCGGAAGCGGAAACCCCACGCTTTTATATTCTTATCAAAAACAGACTCACGCTACAATTTTCTCTTCTGGGTGGCGGGATTCTCCTGTCCTGGCGCCAAGGAATTTTTATCACTCAGCTCTCAAAGAAAAAGGTCAGTCGCGCTCAACTGGAAGTCTACAGTGGAAAATAATTTGAAATCAGAGTAAACAATTGACTGACGTCATAATAGAGACTGTACCGCCAGCGCAGCCATCAACGTGAATACTCGCAGCTATCAATTTAATGTAAGATCAGGACTCATCGAGGGCCTAGAAACTAGGATTTGTCTGCCAATGCTTGCTTTACACTAGAGGTAAAAGCCTTTATTTCAACTGAAAGGAACTGTCGATGATTCAATAACCCCGAAGCATGCGTTGACTCCCATAAAGGCATAGCAAAATAATTATGGGCCCTATTCACTCCTAAATTTCCCTTCGCGGGACTAATAAAGTTAATCTTATCTTTCTGCAAGTCAAGGCTATGGAAACAGATACTCCATCTACATGTATCTGCTCTGCGACGACTGCTGGGCACCTAATACAGTTAATCTTCTCCCCCAATTAGCAAACGGTACCTTTAAAATCATGGTATCTTGTTTATTTTGGCTCTTTAACGTTTACACCTCTCTCTTAAAGATGGAGGGCATGTCTCCAGTGATTAACTTTCCCTCTAGCTGTTCGGCAATCCATAAATCAAGCAGCTCCATGCCCTTGATGCGTGGCATCACTCCCAGCGCGAACAGCTTTGAAAAATCTGCATTTCTTACAGCAGCTGAATGGCAACAATGAATGTCTCCTGCGGTTTTGGTGCTGCGCTTCTTTAACGTCGCCACCTGGCGTTTCTAGATGGTAACTTCACCATGAAATGAAAATTCCCTCTTATAGGGAATATCACCAAATTGCAGGGTTTTGAAGAAGAGTGTAAAGCAAAGCGAAAAATTTCCATTAATTAGGCGTGACTAAATATTCCTAGGTTTATTTTTTTCCCCCACCTATTTAGTCATAGCCACACCTTGTAGGTCGGTTTTATCTGTTCAGAAGAAAGTCTGAGATTAACTTTTATCGACTGTTTACACATTTGCAATATTGTGGACACAGAATTATTAGGCCTATACTTTTATTCTAGAATAGGATCTCCTTGACCAGGGATAGTCGGGCAGACTGCTTACAGCCGTAAAAAAAGATGACAGTATTTGTTTATCCCGAGGGTCATTATCCTTTTCCCCCTCTGGTAATATTATGGTTTCTGATGCAGCGCCGCGTCTAACCACTGAAGTTTCTCGTTACACAAGATGGATTCGCACGTGCGGCCAGCGACGTGTAATGATGACGAAATTACCGTCACGCAGACGAGGGAAGCGCCAATTCTTATGCTCCTAACAGCTGAAAGCTCGTTTTCCAGCCAGCTGATCATCTCATTAGTGTGTTTTAATGAGTGCCGCTAAGTGTCTTAATTTCCATTGTGCAAATGACGCTCTCTTATTACCGAACGCTAAAGATTTGCAGAAATGTGAGTCCAGCAGTAGGTAGGAGCACTGAATAGCCTACAAGAAGCGCCTTTGAAATCACACAGGACATTATAATAAAAGAAGCAAACGCTGCTTTCATTAAGTCATACATCTTTATAAAATGATACCTGATTTTCAAAACAAAGTTTGCTGACTGCGTTGATCATCCAAGCCGCAATGTGAATATGGAACGTCGTAATCCGTTTGAAGGATATAGAAAATAAAAATGAAAAAAAAACATTTACATATAGACAAACAGAAACCTTCACAAATAAGGGATTAACAGATTTTAATACCCTGTTAAAATCAAATGAAACTGGTTTTTATCTAACTTATTAAAATAATATATACAAGATCTAGGGTTACATCAACTTGTTTTCTCTGTGAATACTGAGTTGAAAGACATACCAGCTAGGACATAAAAAGCAATGCTGTGAAACGTTAAGAAAAAACTTTGCTCTCATGATGCAAAAGTTTGACTGTTTTCAAAATACTGAAATATCGCGTCTGCTGCTTAAGATGTCACCCAAAGCCTGAGGCTGTGGAGATGCACCGACCCAAAACGGCACACAGGGGGCGCCGCACTCCACCTCCCACTCATCCAATACCGTTCCTGGAATTCGGAGAACCGTCTCGGTACGCATAACGTTTGCAATAACGGCTCTCGGGTCAATCTGGGTCAGCTGACACAGAATTCGACAGCGAAATTCGTTAAGACGTCGTCAGACAGGTGAGGTAGGGGCTGTATCACTGAATAATAATAATAATAATAATAATAATAAAACTGCACCCCGTGCAAAAGGCAGGAACGCACACGGCCTGGAAGGTAAACAGAACGGCGTTACACAACACTGGGGTCAAGTCCGTATTTGTCAAAAAAAAAAGAAGAAGAAATGCCTATAAAACAAATGTCTATAGAGTTTATACAAGTCTGGTACTGATAGACCCCTTTGATCAATGCGGCTTAGATTTACTGAAAAGCCGCGCTCTGGATGTGACCTGAGGTAAGGTTATTTTGAATTCGATTCTAAAGACGTATGATTGTGTGCGCGGATGATAGTGACAGGGTTGCCAGCTTCGGTCAGCTGGATGGAGAGGGATTTTCTATTCGAGGAAAGTCTGCGCTCATATGCACACGCATTTAAATGCATGTAACAGTTTTATTACCTTGTAAATGGTCTGTATAGGGTTTGCAAACTACCCCATAATTTTGATGCAGCTAATTTTAGTTTTATAATGGAATCATATATTATCCCTAAGATCGCCTGCGTGACAGTCTTAGTGTCACGCCAGATGCGTGAGAGCTGACAACCCTATAGTGGATTGATTAGTTTGCTCTAGGGTTCCTCGAGCTAGTCCAACTGGTGTGATTCAGTAACCGTAATCACGCATGCGCACATGTTTGAATTCCGAGGAAGTCGGTGGTCAGGTGCTATACTGTATGTCAGATCTCATCTGTAAGGCTATAAGGTTATTAATAGGGCGGCAAATGAAGCCGCAAAGGTTCATATTGTATGGTCAGATGCGCCAAACTGGGTGACACCAGTTCTGTACGGTTTGCTTGCGGTCAGAATGGCCACACAAACATGTCTAGCATTAACAGAAACAATAAAAGAACATCAGAGAGTATAAGTCCAGACCAAGATTTTGTTTCAACCAAACAGTTGAGTATAAAGAGTCACAGTCACAGAGTACTCAACCGGTTGGTTGAAACAAAACCTTGGTCTGGACTTGTACTCTCTGGACCTGAAATCTCAAAACCATATATGACACGTGTCTGCAGACCAGTTTGTGCTTCTCTTCGAAGTTATGGTTTTTGCATACTTACTAAAAATGCAAATGTTTTGCGTTTATTCACATATTGTTTAAGGATAAAAAGATATATGCACATATATTAAAGTAGGATTTAAAAATAAATATTCGGAAGGGTGATTTTATTTAACTATCAGATTACTTTGACTTTAGCTAGGTTAAAGTTGAAGAATAAGTTACATTTTTATGGGTATCTTGATGATAATGACAATAAATAAAGACGCCTGCAGCAGGTACAGGGGCCAAAGCAGCCTAGACAGACACCCACAATCCTTTGCAGCTCATTTCCCATTTGCTTAAATTCAAGGAGCTGAATATTTCTGCACCATGTCTGTTTACCGCCCGATCTGAGTGTCAGATATGCATAATATATAATTGTACATATAATTTTACATCTGGGAGTCTACATAACGTTCATAATCACTTGGACATATATTGAAATCATAAACTTGCAAGTCATGTAACCAAGCAGTGCATTTTTGTTTGACTGCCTATTATCCAAAGCTTACTGTCAAAATAAAAGTCCCCCTTTTCCTGGCTGGGGATTCGCCAAATATAATATAACACTCAATGCGCACCTGCAGTATACGGCCCCTTAATATTAATATAATGAAATTAAAAATGGAAAGTTGGTCTTTAAATGACAAAAACGTGTCGTCACGCCAACCCTGTGAAGTTAGTTGTAAAGACTGGGAGTGCTGGATGGTGGAGTTTGGGTGCCATGCTGCTTTCTGTCCCTCTGTCTGTCTCCGGTCAGCACTGGACGGGCGGTGGGCCAGAGACAGTCTAGAGTCTGGGAAGACGGAGACGGGGGCAGATCAGCGGCCGCCATTTTTCACCTTCGGAAGTCTTTGTGCTCTGCAGCCGCCTGGCGAGCAGCCTCTGCGGAGAAGTGTCCTTTCCCCAAATTCGGGGTTCGGGGGAAGCCCACCCTGCCTACCTTCGCCCTATCGCCCTGCCAGGGGGCCACGGAGCGCTTGCTGTGCGTCCCTGATGGGTGCGGCTGGCGCTGGGAGTCCCTGGTGTGTCGGAGATGCTCGGGGGTGGGTGTGGGCGGCGTCTGCGGCTCCGGCTGTCCCAGCGAGCAGAAGCTCAGACTCTCGCACAGGGCCCCCCAGTTCTGCTCGCACTGGAGCCTCACGCTGCGGGTGATGGCCTCCTTCACCAGTTCCCCACAGCCCAGCAAGATGTTCACCAGCTCCACGTATGGCCTGCGTGACCATGGTGAGACACTCAAGAGGGGGAATCCCAGGAAAGGTCACCTGCTCACAATCATGCACGTCAAAGTTCCAGCCACTAGACTTTGCTGCCCACTCTCTATCGATCTTTATGTGTATACTTAATATCTCGTAATATCTTACTTTAACTGCACCCTCATAATGCATTCATAGAACATTCAATGCACCTTCATAATGCACTCATAGAACATTCAGTGCCCCTTCATAATGCATTCATAGAACATTCAGTGCCCCTTCATAATGCATTCATAGAACATTCAGTGCACCTTCATAATGCATTCATAGAACATTCAATGCACCTTCATAATGCACTCATAGAACATTCAGTGCACCTTCATAATGTATTCGTAGAACATTCATGCTTTAGCAGTTGCAGTATACATTAATAAAGACATTATATGATAATAAACATTACTATAATATTATACTATACTATAGTATGCTACACTACTATAATGTTTGTTATTGATGTATAATAGTTGTGAAAGCATACTTAACTGCTGCTTATGAATGTTCTATGAATGCATTATGAAGGCACACTGAGTGTTACTTAATATTTTATGTATATTATATGTAGATATGTATATCTTACATTTTTAGCTTCTTTTTTTCTTTCCTTAATATTTGCATCTGTGATTAATATGTATATTTTACCTACTGTGTCGTTTTTGCCTTGTCAGCGGAGTAAACTAAGTTTCTTTGTAAAGCCACTGCACAGATGGCAATAAATAGCTTTAATGTGAAACTAATTGTGGGTGTCACGTTGTCAATGTTATACTTAAGAATATTCCTCGGTTTGTCAAAATGTTATAACCTAGTTGGTTCTAATCAAACCTTACATATCCTTGTGTATAGAAAATCGTCATTGGTCATCGGGTGGTCACCTGACCTGTAGAAGCTTGGAGGAAACACCATGCTGGTTTGAAAGTGACTTCACACTTACCCCTTGGAGAAGAGGTCTTGGAAATGAATCATCTGCACCATGACGTTGACGTTCTCCTTGGCGGCGGAGCAGAGGTTGTGCTTGACGTAACAGTCGCGCTGCAGCTGTAACACCATGTCCTTCACGGCCAGGCATTTGCGGCTGATGCAGCTGAACTTGTGTCTCAAACCGTGAGCCATGCACTTCAGGGCGTCTTTGATGAAGGACTTTCCCTGTGCAAACCGCAAGCCAGTGTGTTAAACAACTAATAAAAGAAAACCCAACATAAACACAGCCTCGCTCAAGAAAGGATTCTTTTGCAGATTAAAAATGTCCTTTGCAAGTGGTTTGAGAATAAAATCATGCGTTAAGATTGTGATTGTTTTTTCCCCTTTTCACCCTAGACGGAATGTTCTGGAAAAGTTGACTCTCAGGTTACAATGGCTCAAGCCCACAGCTGTGACTTTAAACTGGCCCAAAGTGCGTGCGGGGGCCGGAGGGGGGGGGGGGGGCGGATGGGGTCAGATACCTGTGAGTTGAACTTGCCGGCGTTGTGGAGGAACGTCATGCAGATCTGCTGCAGGCCGTTTATTTCGCAGGAGTTGTTCTCAAAACACTCGAACACAGCGCAGCCCACGTCCCCAGCGCTGAGCAGACAGTGCTGGATCTCTGCTGTTAATGAGATGTTGCAGAAGGCGATGAAATCCAGAGCTCAAAAACACACTTCTAGTTCCATCCAACCATCCATCCACTGCAGTGTTGCATAAACCTGGAGTCTATCCTAGGCAGATTAGGGCACAGGGCAGAGCGACCCCCTCTGGCCAGGATGCACACAATAATCCAACAACCGCAAACTATCGGATCTTTAGAGACAGCATTTCACCTAACTGTCAATGAATGGTGACTTGTGTGATACTGTGAGAGTGTGCAAACACACCCATCAAACCCCTCGATAAAGACATGCTAGGAGAATCTAGGTTTTTATCGGCCTACAGGTAATTCATAACCTTATACATCAATCAGGCACATATAGCCCCCCCCCCACCCTGGATAGCAAAATCTATCAAGGGGGACCCCACATGAAATTTAATTCTGGCTATGGGCTTGTCATTGATTATTACAAAGTGTACATTTTTACTGTAATTCATGCGCACTGACTGGTAAGTGTCCTTCATTTGCTTGTTAGGTTATGTTTTTTTTTTTTTAAACTTGCTTCGTTTTGACTGGTAAAGTCTGAGTTACATCTTGATGGGACATCGGCCACAATCCTTAAAACATCCCTAACATGCCCTGATTCCCATAACCTGGTTCAAGCGTGTGCACAGATTCTCAGTGAGGATGCATGGAAGTGATTTAAAGCCAGTTTAGGTTATTCACTACGAAACAAATAAAGAAATCACATTTAGGTACAGATTAAAAGGGGAAGTATCGTTGCTTAGTGCCCCCCAGCAGAAAAAGGGTGAATTAATTTCTCAATGGGTTCGGGGGAAATTTCGTCAAGATCCGCAGTGAATGCGGCCAATCATTGCGGCGTAATGAGGATCGTCTTCCTCCGAACGATTATAAATGCAATTTAACCTATATTACCGTGATCAGGAAAAGTCTCTTAGAACGTATCAATGCGGCTTTTTTATTTTAATTTCTTGTTTCAGTCCCATTCGGCCAGTGTATAAAAGTCGATGGACATCAGATGTTTTGGGAAAATGTGAGTGTGACAGGATTCCTCCCCCCCACAAAAACTCCTAAAAAATCACTTGGAAACGGTCTGACGAGGTATAGATCACTTGCACCGAGGGAAGGTAAGTGTTACTTCGCACGAAATGAAATCGGCGCTTATTTTAAACCCGCCAACACATTGATCTTGAGAGTTAAGGTAAAGCGCCGTTCATACATACTGTAGCGACGAAGTGTGGGGAACAAGTGGCGGACTCCCTATTAACGCGTCTATTGAACCGGGAGAGGCAGACGCGTGTTTATTTTAGAAAGCTCGCAAATGAAAAACAAATACAGTTCGCATAAAGTTTGCATTATGATAAATAGTCCATATATAGCCCGGCGCAGGTGTACAAACTAATTACACACAAGTGCTTAAAAATAACTCCCAACTCGAGCATCTGTAGGTTGAGTTGGCCGTAACCCACCAGTAAATGTCGACCTGTCAGCAGAAAAGAGCCTCTGTGGACGAGGCTCGGGGCTGAAGGGACTCATGCGAGGGGAGAAGCGAGCCGCTGTTAGCGCTGCTTGTGTTGGCATTTGTACGGGAATGTGCCTGGATCCCCTACAAGCCAGTGGTAGCGCGCGCGCTGCATTGCACACTGCTGTGATGAACTCTTTGAATATTAAGCAAACTTACACTCAGACGCAGCCTGTTATTGGATGTTATTAGACCTTATTTACGCTTTAGTTCTCAGACATTTTCCTGTTAATAGAGCTCTGTTTTGACTACAGAAATGTATGATGTATGACGCATGGGCGTCGTTAGGTCCGATCACTCGGGGCTATAGCCCCCTGCACGTTAAGCCTATCCCTGGGTATTTTAGCCCTGATGCCAGTCTTTCTTCAAAGAAGAAAAAAAATTCAATCCCCAGGTAAACTTCACTTAGAACCCTGATCTTTTCAATACCTAAAAACTCCTCTGGTTTGACACATTGCACTTATATATATAGCTAAGTACTGTTACAACAAGAAAGCTCTGCACATATGCTCGAATATCATACCGTTCATAATATATTGCAGCAATCTGAGATTAATATGTTGTGGATTAATAAAATGTCTCCATGCTGTATTATATGTCTACAAGCAAAAGTTTATACATATAGGCTATACGTGCATATATACTCTTTTGGTCACACTTTTCACACTTGTTACGAAGAATTTTTTTTTTGCAGGTAATTTACAGATGTTCTGCACAGTTCCATTAAATGAGCATTTAGGAAGTGGTCTCAACTTACCGGTGTTCTGCAGAGAAATTCGTCCCTTCGCTTGACTTGCGAGTTTTTCTTGTGGCTTCATGTGAATATCGAGGACATCCGTCCCAGTCGCTTGTTCAACGGCCGACAAAACGGCCAGGGAGAGAACAAACTGTACGATCATCGTTTTTGCTTGTGAGGAAATGCTACCTACTTCTAAAACGCGGCAATTAGAATTTTATGTGTATTTATTTAAATAAACTCCGCTCCTCGTTTGTCATGAACTTGCAGCTGTTGCAAATCTTTCCCAGGACAGTGCAGACAGTGAGCATGCATCCGGGATGGATGCTGCCTATATTTCTGTAAGCCGTGTTGTCATTTTTTTCGCTCCTTTTTTTTTTAATGAAGGAGTTCGGTAGGTTTTGTTAGTCGTGGCCCGCGACCAATCAGGGGCGCGGGCGGCCACGCTTATTTCGCGGGGGCGTGATCGTAGTAAAACTTCTACCAATATTGACTGAACGTCGGCCTCTGGATGGGTGGCATTAGTGGTCTGGTTATGTGTTTTCTCTCATGGGTTACTGGAATAGCTTCACATGACATGTGGCATTAAGCTCGCCACGTATACCCTGTATTGACCTGTTTTGATCTGAGCCGTTATTGCTTCGTATCTGTTACCGCACATAATTGTAACCGATTGCATGACGGTAAAATCCAGTTAGTCAAATGAAATTGCTAAATATATAATAGTTAATAACGTGTGTGGAAACATGGGATTTTATTAGGGAAACAAGCTAGACTCTCAGGAAAAAAGAGTAAATAGTAACTTTTCTTGTCACTGGGGCTGTACCCTCAAGGGTCTGCCAGTTGTACCCTTAGCTGTAGGTAATTGTACTTTTTAAGGTACAGAAATGGACTCGGGAACATTTCTGTACCGTTGATGGCACATAAATGCTGTTTGTACCTTTGGGATGTTCTTCAGAGTCCATTTCTGTACCTTTTAAAGGTACAACTGGGTACAGCCCCAGTGACAAGCGAAGGTATACATTTTTACCAGTTTTTCTGAAAGTGTAGTAAATGTGTGTGTGTATGTGTGTGTGTAGTATCTGTGAATTTTATACACCATAAACACAAATCCTCAATCCCAATATGGCAGTTAGACTGTGTGAACCGCATATTCGAAAGGAATTCCGTTATGAACATAAAGCCGTGGAACTAAAGGATAATTATCAAGATGGACATCCTCAAAGAAAAGGATTATTCAAGGCAATATTCTATGAAAAAGCCTTACACGTAGGAATACTTTGTGGGGACCTGGGAAATGGCCGTCTGTTGTGACCTTTCTGGCAGGTCTTCGTGGTCCATGAGGCCGCGTTCAGCATGACCATAAGCGTGAAGCTGTCCTGGCCATCACACCTGACTCTGCGTAAGTGGGGCATCATGTCACACTGGGATCTTCGTTCCGCCTCTCCTGCAACTCGTGCGCCGATCATCAGTGGGACATCTGTTGAGAGTGCCGATACTTTCTGACACGTTACGGATGCGCTTACATGATCACTTAATACTACATCTCAACAGAGACTGTGCTTTGACTTTCTGAGGCGCCTCAGGGCTTTTGGCATCGGAACCTAAGCTACTGCGAACTTCTGTCGCTGCACGATAGAAAGTATAAAGCGTCACATACTCTACAGTATGGATTGGCAGTCTAACTGTACAAGACTATACACTGTTACAGATGACTGTGAAAACAGCAGCTGTACTGAACCACCATGACTCCATGATATCTACACCGTCCGCTGCAGATAGAGAGCCACAAATATTATTAAGTTCAACAGCCACCCTGCCCATGCCTTGTTCTCGCTCCTCCCATCTAGGAAATGCTACAAGTTTATTAAATCACATACCACACGTACGAGGAACAGCTTGTTCACTTCCCAGGCAGTGAGATTGCTGAACACTCAGCACCTCCACAGATCAAGTACCTCATTGCTATAATGAGGCTCAAGCACCTTACAGTCGGACTCACTGTATTAGGCTACAATTGGAAACATGTTTTATTATATGATTTTTATTGTCAGGTTTTTATTGTATGTTTTTATGTAATGTAGAGAGAGAGCAAGAGCACAAGTATTTCACTTTACATTTCTAATACATATGACAATAAATTTGAACTTGAACTGCCGCGGCATCATCATGGAATGTAAAGATTTTAAGACGGTCTGCAGCATTCTAGGCCGTCCTCTGCTATGCCGGACATGAACATGCGTCTTATCGGTCATGCTGTGCTGCATCCGTTTAGGAATCCTTGTTCTCAGTGAGCGGCGCTGGCACTGTGGTCCCGCGCGGGAAACGCTCTATTCATCCAGCAGCGTTTAAGAAATTTCATTCAGGCATTGGCTGGCGCCGGGCCTCACCCTCCCTGACTTCCAGAACCTCACCCGGGCTGGAGGGCGTGGCGATGAGAACCATGTTGACTTGATGACTTGAAAATGCACTTTCTGATTCAAGAATCAGTCTTGCTCTTGGGTTTTTTTTTGGTTGGGTCTCAGTGACGAGTTTCCCAGGATCGTATGGAGGGCAGAATTCCTAACCCCTCCCTGGAGTTGCGTCATTTGCCAGTTGCCCCACTACCGCCAACTGCTCTGGGCCAGCAGATACAGTACACACTCGTAGGCTTACGAGGACTCTTGACTAATCTGAGCATCCTTATTGCATTATAAGCAGTTATGAATGGTCTTGACTAAACATTAAACTTCATCATATGGTCAGGTAAGCTTGCAGTACTGTGCACGGGTGTTAGTAGACATTTATGAAGTGGGGGAACTGACCCTTTACTTGGGGGGGGGGGGGGGGTCTTTTGGAAATAGCACACTGTTTAAGCTAATTAGTATACCTTTATTGCTTTATTTGGAGGGGAACAGCCCTAGTAACGCCCCTGGCCGACTAATTTAATCTCTAGTGCATCTCAACATACTGAGTACATATTTTCATTAATTTAGCTCACTGGACTTCTCACACACGGAATGACAGAATCCTGCTTGAGGGTGTTCAGCCCTTAGCCCTTAGTGGATATTTTGCTGTCTGGATCATCAGTAAGACTTTCGTCTGGAGAGCTTGCTTTAAATAATCCATGACAGGTATTTTTAGAAAATATGACTAAATGTTGAATAAAATGCGACCTTTTTAGTCAGGGACAAAGTCCTTTTCATTCATCAATTTAACTCCACGAACACAACAGAGTGTCTTTCGGACAACTGATTACGATGCGACGTTAACTGAGCTATTTTTGTCAGATTTGCAGACGTGTCTTAAAACGACTTATCGTGCCCCTTGTGCGTTACGCCTTTAAGGTAGTATCCTCCGGAGAATAAGCGACGCGACATGCCGTAGTTTAGAGCAAGTGTCTCTTATGATGTGCATATTGAGTGGAAACGGTATTAAAACTGGATTCTGGTGTCAGACAGAGAACTGAAGCATACCAAATGATCTGGCTTTAAAAACAAAAGCTAAAAGTAGCATTCGTTTTTGTTGATCTCTTTTGGGCCAAGGGTGAGTTGATCTATAATAAAACAATGAGGCGCGGTGCTGAATGACAGATCACTAGTGAAGTCCATGCTATTTTAGCTATGTAAATATTTATTCGCCGCCTGCCTTGAGATCGCCATTGATTAAACTGATGTCTGAGACTGGCACTTTGGCTGTGAATCTCAGGTCAGTTATGCAGACACACCGAGGCCATTCTGGAGTCACAATTTCATCTTTGGAAAAGGGGATGGGTGGGAATGAAGTGCTCAGAGGAAATTCCGAGCGACTCCTATCTGAGAAACCATCACCGCTTTCTTCACCTTGCTGCTGAAGTTCTTAGTTCTTTATTCCCTTCTGCAACCTCCTGAAGAGGTTAAATGAACGTGCTGTCATTGCATTTTATTAGAATAATACTCCGGGATACTGGATAAAGGGCCATTATTACTTGGCGCTTCTCAATCTCAGAACTGCACTGAGTAATAAATATTTCCATTCTGGACTGACCTAATTAAATGACTTCTGGTGTGAATCTTAAAGCTGAGGGGGACTTATGGTTAATCGTCATTCATGCTTCTGTGTACATTTGTGCGCAAATGTTCTCTGTCAGACTGTTTTCCACTGCACGTATTTCGGATTAAACCCTCCAGAGCTCGGACCCCAGTTGCCGCTTTACGTTTGAGGCTTACCATCCATGCAATAGCTGTGTTTGTATCCTATATTTCCTGGAACATTGTGTTACTTTTTCTCCTGTTGTCCTCTGTAAAATACATTAAGCAGGAGCTCCTCTCTGGCTTCGGCTGAGTCACACACAATATTTACAGTTCACTCGAAGCACATACTGTCCCTGACCTCAGACAGAGGCTGAGCATGTTATGTAGTGGACACGTTCAAAACAACCTGTCTGAATGCTTTTTTTGCCTCCCAGCCAATGCCAAAACCTTTACATAAATCCACTTCAATGTGATGAACTCCACTGGAAGAAATATGTACGGCTGATTTGCAGCCAAGGATTTAACGTCGGTTTGCGTTTCCGTCAGCTTTCGTCGCTTAATGCTGTCGGTTTGCAATGAATCGTGGGAAACGGCCCCGCGTTGCCCTCGACGCTGATGTCGTTATGTGGCCCGGTCGTCGGCAATTGGACAACGGCGTCCTCGCAGAGAAGGAAGGATGGGACAAGGAAGCGTGGCAAGAAGATGACAGCTGGGCTAATTGACTTTCTGACCTGCTGATCGGCACATGAAAGAAGCGACCCTGTATTTATAGATTAATGAACACTGTCTGTGACATCAGAATCAATTTGGTCAAGGGTAGCTTCTAGGAAATCTTATAAAGTTATAACTAGTGGGGGGTGGGGGGGGGAGGTATGTGGCTCTATGCTAGGACTCTGTGTCTGGTTGGAATAACTTCACTGTTGGGCCCATGAGCGGGACCCTTAACCTCAATTGCTCCAGGGACCGTCTGCCAATTGCATGTCGTTTTGGATAGAAGCAGCTGTTAAATAAACAAATGTAATATAGTTCAGCAGAGCTGTGAAACCTCTGGGGGCCGCAGGTGGCGCAGGGTTCAATGACACAGTGAACACAGCGACCAGAAGGTTGTTGGCTTGTATCCAACAAGATGTCTTGCTGTAGTACTCTGGGTAAGACATGTCACCCTGACCAACCTGGTAAACTAAGCAGCTGCATGAATGGGAAAAAGTGTAATCCGCTCAGATCAAAGGCAATCAGTGTAGGGATTGAAAAATCATAAGTAGATGTTGTCATTTTAAACTGTTTCTTAACATTAGTCAATAACATTGGAGCAATTAAAGTACTGTGGCATGCCGGACACCGCTAATTAGCATTAGCTTGTGTAATTTTGTAAGGTTGGAAATTTCGGAAATTTTCAGGTTATCGGGAATGCTCACAGCACGAAGAACAATATCACTAATCCGTACGTATCAACACGGATTGCTGGATCTTTCATGTCGCCATGCATTTCGACCAATCAGATGGTGGTCATGCAGCCAGCTCAATTTAGTGATGCTTTTGATTCTGCTAGTAAGCTAGGCCATGTCAGCGTGGGTACGGCGTGGGTACGGCGTGGGTACGGCATGGGTACGGCGTGGGTACGGCTTGGGTACGCCGTGGGTACGGCTTGGGTACGGCTTGGGTACGGCGTGGGTACGGCTTGGGTACAGCTTGGGTACGGCTCACATACTTTACAATGGAAAACCGCCTCTTCGCAGTTCGCCTCGGGTATGGCTCGGTTCTTGGTGGCAGTGGAAAAGCACCATTACAGCACTAAAGTCCAAAACTTTATACTTTCATAAGTTACCTGAATGATAAAGCTAGCAGGCTTCCCAGTGAAGGATCTGAGAAACGTCTGAGAAAAATTTTACATAGTGTAACATGATGTCTATAAAATGTAAACAATCTGTTTTTTTTTTTTCTAAAAAATCATTATGTTTTGAGAACCAAGCGGCTTTCCGGAGGGCTTACTGAGGTGTTATGACAGATTAAAAGATTTCTCAGAGCACTGAGCCTCGTTAAGAATGCGGGGAATGCGGGCTTACAACATCTTTGGAATGAAACCCCTCCCCCCCAAAAAAAAAATCAAAGTACATCCATCCGTCTTCAGAACCGCTTCAGCCAGGGTCAGAAAGAGGCTATTCCAGGAAGTGCAGGGCTGGGGGCAGGGGGGACACCAGCACGGGTATCAGTCAAATGCAGGGAACACACACTCGCACACCGCAATCACTTAATTCTTCCACCTGCATGTTTTTGAACTTCCGGACAGGAACCAGGGATGCTTAAGAGAACCCATGAACGGAAAGATGGCGTGTAAACGCCGTTCGGCCAGAGGTGAGATTCAAACTACAGCGCTAACGGCTAATTAAGTTACTGTGCACCCAACAGTGTGCGTGATCAAAATCTAAAACGATAGTGACGGCATTGGATAAACCGCCTGAAATGGGGTGATGTGTTATTCCCTGTCTTTCAGTACACATATCCTTTGACTAGCTTGCCAATGGACCCTGTAGGTTCTTGCCATGATCAGGGCCGCATGTAAAGCCAGATCTATGTTTGACCCTGCGACTATTAATGCTGTTTGGGGGGAGGCTGGGTAGAGGGAAAAGGGGGGTGGTCGCGTCACAAAGATGACCTCGTGTAGAAAAGAAAAGGGCTTCAAATTAAGAGTCGGATCAAAGCGTATCACCATAAATTTCTGTTTAAACCTAATTTAAGCATGGTTCTTTGTCTGTTCTTCTAGTTCTATCGATCAATTTATTGACAAATTGATCTCAGATAAGAAGGAATTATTGTGGTTACATCATTTACAAGCTGTGTGCTCACTGGCTGTTCAGGTTGTGACATCAGCAGGATCCATTCTGATTGGTTCGGGGCATGGACTTTCAGCCTCAAGGTTGCTGACTCAAGCCCCCGTGAGGGCCTTTCTGTTGGTGCCTTTGGGTGAAGCACTTAAGCCTGAATTACTCCAGTGTAACATCACGGCATGTAAATTGACAAAAAAACAGAAAATAATTTTGCCACGGGAAAAAAAAAGAAAACTGGCAGCAGAGCAGCTGAATGTATAGCGAGACGTTGGTGAGCGAGCCTGATGGACTCCGGTGGCCCCCTTGGCCACGCCTATTACCTTCTGCCGGAGGGCTATTTTTATCGCGGCACAGAAACCTGTCCGATGTCACTTCGTGCCGCCGGCCTTGCCAGGCGTTTGTAACTTCAGTCCTCTAATGAATGACAGAAAGTCACAGTTACTCTCCAACCATATATGAGTATTTAAAAATAAGCCGCCGTATTCTGAGATATATTTTTGGCAGCTGTAATTCCCACTCGCTCTGCCATTCCCCCTTCGCGCAATGCGCCGTGGTAAAAAATGAACAAAACGATTGCCGGGGTCAGATTCAAATACTGTGTGGAGGTGATGTACAGCTGGGACTGAAGAATTTCCCCGCAGGATCCATAACGTTGATCTAATCCAGTCTTTTTTTAATGTTGTCAAACTGACTCATGTATGTCCTGTATGTTGTTTAGTTTTATATGCTGTTTGTCTGCTCCCAGGATATCAGCTAACGGCAGCCAGGGTTTGAGGCTCCAAATTCTGTCTGCTGCGTATAAATATGTTTTGTGTTTTGTGGGATTTTCCATTTGCTGATGATCGTGGACATCACTGCGGCCTCTCATGTCCAGGGTTGGGGTCTCTTGGTCTTTGCGTATATAATTTGCTTGTTCTCATTTTCTTTGGGTACTCCAGCAACACCTACAGCAGTTTCTACTCAATTATCCTGATAAAAGAAAAGTGACTCGATGCTTTTTGTGAAATCCTGAAAATTTCACTCTGATGGTCACGTGCCAGCGTTTGGAAGAAGCCGTATTTGTACTGTTTCTATATTGTACTTTAGGTTTTAGCTGCCGGTATATAATTTTCTGCTGCCTCTGAGATGTAATCACTTGTTACAGAGGTAATTTATTTTGCACCGGCCGGAAGAAAAATGTTTGTTACGGAAGCATCTCTGGTGAATAAGTTTTGAATTTTTTTCTAATTATTTTCTTAATCGACGTGAGACGGTGCAGTGTGTCATGCAGTAACTCACCTATTAGCCCTGTCATCACAGAGTTGGGGGTTCAGTTTGTATTTCTCTAGTCTTCTCCCATAGTCTGAAGATACGGTAGCAGGTAAAAGTTTGGACACGCCAAACCACCTACAAAGGAGAGTGATAGTGTGGTATCACATGACTTGGTCACCTGACCTAAACATGGTAGAAATGGTATTGGAGGACTCTGACCAAAGAGTGAAGGAAAACCGACCAATGAGAGCTCAGCATATGTGTGGGACCTCCTTCAGCATCCCAGGAGGCCACCTCATGGAACTGGTGTAGAGGAGACAGCAGGGTCAGCCGGTCCCTGGGGCAATTGGGGTTAAGGGCCCTGCTCAGGGGCCCAATTGTGGGATCACTCTGCTGACTGGGATTTGAACCAACAACCTTCTGAATCCCAACCCACGGAGCTGCCCCCCCCCCCCCCCGTATTTCCATAAATGCTATTTTATAGTTATGATGTCTTTGTAATAATTCTAAAATGCAGAAAATAGAACAAATAACCTTAGGTAGGAGTGTCCAAACATGTGTTTGTGTATGTGTTTGTATAAGCCCTGTGATGGGGTGGCCTTGTGTCCCGGCTGTCTGGGGTGGGCTCCAGCCCCTCAACCCTGTACCCTATAAGCATGGATGGATGGATGGAGGCAGGGAGGAATGATTCAGTTCCATTGTTAAGCCAGTTGCCTTAAACTGGTATCCCTTCTCAGAACCAAAGGACTCCTAATCCCACAAGAATCTAATACACCCCCACTGGAATTTCACAATAATATATATATTTTTTTAGACCACATTCCAGTCCGGGTTGTTTATGTCTAACAGACACGGAAAGTCACCATGACGATGCTGATATTTGGCTGAGTCAGCTGGCCTCCCATCTGCCTTAGATGCCCCTGGAAAGCATTCCTCACATAAGTGGGCCTGTTAGAATTGCAGCCCAAGACAAATCCCCCCCATTAAGGAATTTTTAGTGTCAAGGATAAAAAAGTGAGCCGCTGCAGGCGACGACATTTTTTGAATGTTCATTCATTCTTCTGGCTCGTCCGGGATTCCGCTAAACAAGACAGCCGTCCAGAGTATACCAGACTGGCCGTTTCTGCGCAACTTGCTTGTGAAAGTACGTCTAAACGCAACTCGCTGGTGATGCAGAAGCCACGTAGCATACTTAGCTACCCGCCGAGAATGAAGAACGCACCCTTTAGTATTTATTTTCAACTGCTGTTAAGCAAGGCATGCGATATTTCATGAAACGGGAAGCAGTTTGACATCCTTTACTAGGGGGAATCATACTTAAAAAAATTAAGTCAGGCGGATCTCTCCGCAGAGACAAGTGATCTCCGTGATGTCACAGATCTTAACCGTCATAACAGCGGATTCCCATAAATCTTCATTTAACTTCCTGATTAAATGGGATCGTAGGGGATCTGATTTATGGTGTTGTGGATGCAGAACGGGCGAGACCAAATCTCCACGTGGCCTTGTTTACGCAGAATACGTGAAATTTTCTATTCGCTAGTGTGACTTAATGTAGTTACACATACTGTCATGTTCAATTAGGTATTCAGTCACTGTACTGGTTATAAAATAGTTCTATATCAGTGGTTCCCAATTCAGTCCTTGGGCACCCACAGACGGTTCACGTTTTTGCTCCTGGTGTGGATTGTCTGACAGGGAGCTAGGAGGGAGCAAAAACGTGGACTGTCTGTGGGTTGCCTGAGGAGCGGATTGGGAAACACTGATCTATTGGGTGAAAAAAAACTGCAGGGATTGTTTATGGAGGAATGTGATGGTTAAGGGGAAATGGGATATGGCCGTCTGAGCGGAATCGAACCACCTGGCCGCGGACCGGACTGCACCGTGTGAATTTGACAGAACAGATGCGGTGGAAGAAGGCCGTTACAGCCTCATACCTTCTTGCAGATTTAATAGCCATCGCTCTCAGCCAAGGGGGGGGGGGAGGGGAGAGCTTCTCAAGAGAGCAGCAAGTCGGCGTTTTGGAGGAGGTTCAGTTAAAATAAACACTTTTGCAGCCTGAGAAAAAGCAGATTACAGGCCCGTTCGGGGGCCTGACTGTCTGTAGGACACACTGCCATCCTGCATTTCAGACCGCGGGCACTGATGGTGTCGTAATATTCCCAGTAGAGATGCATTATTCATCCAATAAATAAAATGAACTCTTATTGAGTATGAATGAAGTCAGTGATATAAAGGTCAAACTGATTCTGTTATTTAAAACTTACACTAAATGTAAACAAGTTATAGAATAGAGATAAAGGCATATAAACTTCAAAAGCGAAATATCAGACAAAAAGAACCTCGAAAGATTAGAAATGGCAAATGAACAGATATTACAGGATGTGGTTTTTCTAATACCTTCAAATTAATCGCAGTGCTCACTGCTTGCATTGCAGCCAGCAGTCTTTGTATACCAATACATTCCACCTCTGATGTCAGGGAGAGTTAATAATTAAATGTTCTTATTTAAGAAAGCGACTTGACCATTAGTTAAAAACCCTACAGTCCAGTGTTGTGGTACTCACGGCCTAAGCTGTAATGTAAACAGATCTACATTTAAGCAGGACTGCCAACCCTAACTTAAGCGAATATATTTAATCTTAGTTCTTAGAATTTCCTGGGACTCAAACCAACGATCTTCAGGTTCTGGCCTGCGGTCTCTGCCGTTGCTGTGCTGAGAATAAGGCCTCCTCTGCCGCCTTTTAATAATCCACCGATGTGAACAGAGTATAAAAGCTAATCTGGGTCTTAGCGTTAGCGCTCGTTAGCGGATGGTACCCGGCAAGCCGGAAATCCGCGAGAGACAGGGATGCGCTGCCAGGCCGAGTCGGCTACCCCTGCTGCACGGAATCTGTGCTGGGGGGTCGCCAGAGCTGAGGGGGGTCCCGCTAACCCTGGCAACGGCTGGCTAACTCTCTCAGCGCTTACGTGAGACGTTCATTCAGCTGTGCCTGTCGTCCTGCAGTCCCCCTCGGCGTGTTCCGGTACATTTGTCGTTTACTGCTGCGAAGCTGAAGTACAAGGAGCACTGGGGGACCCAGCCTTGTTCTCGGGGCAGTGAAAGGCTCCGGGGTTTGCTGAAGTTTTCGCTGCGCTCCAAAATGAATGAGTTCCCCCCCCCCCACTCTTACCTCCGAACGAATCGAACGCTTGATCTTTGGAGTGCGTGCTAATCTGCTCGTGATACTTGGGTTCCTTCCAGTTTACACACAAATATATATATATTTTTTTTTTGTTTCACTGAACAGTCGATCACCCAGGATCATGGTGTTCGTTTATTCAAATATTTTCCTAGACTGCATTGGGTTAAAGCGTACTGGGCTGACCTTTCACATAACTGGCATCGGCCCTCAGGGCAGGTGCTGGAACTGGAGGGGGGATAGTCTCACTTGGTGAAATTTGCCGATCAGGGTACGGTATGCTAAATGCTAAAAAGTCCGTGATGGACATGGGGCACTCAGGACTGCAAAAGGGGGGCAATATCAATCGCTTGGGCAAAAGGCTCCCCCCCCCCCCCCCCGGTACTTCTCTGTCAGCCGTACAGGGGCGAGACCGTCTTAGCCCGAGGAGACAGGAAGCTCCGCCCCTTTTCTCTGTCATCATCGCCCCAAAGCGGCACCACGCTTCCACAAACTGAGGCGCTCTGAGCATAATCATATAGGGATTTGGCTCGAGTCCACAGGAGATCACATGGCAGTCCCTAAGGTGGACTAATAAGACACGTTCCCACTATTATCAGCCATGGCTCTGGATGGCCAGCTGGATTGAGAATCAGATGGCCTTCATACCCTTTCCAGATGTGAAATCTAGATAGATGGATGAGCTGACGATGTGGAACTAACCAGCATAATTAAATGGCATGCTGTGAGCTCTGGCTCTGATTGGCTGTTGGGTCCTCTAATTGGAGGGCACTAATGGCTTTTATTCACGCTGGCTGAATCAGACTAGCATTGAGTTATAGAGTTTAAATAACACTCCATTTATTTGTAATGTGCCTCATTACAGCTGCAGCCTAGCCGTCATGTGTGACATCAGCCCGGAGACAGAAGGCACTGATTATGGGATGCGTTTCGCAACGGGAGCCCCGTAAGGTGAGGAGTTGGATTCTGTGGCTTGCTGTTCCCGGACGTCCTGGGACATCTTGTTCCGCGTTGCGTGGCCCTGCTGCATGCGAGACCTCATTTACAGCAGCAGGAACGGTTCAACTCCAGCAGTCGACGTGTCTTAGGAGAAGCGTGTCTGCTAGCTTGACCTTTGCATGGTGCATGTTTCTGGGACTTAAGGCGTGTACATCAGCTGCCCCTTATCTGTCTCTCTGTCCTACTATTGGATATCTGTCGTCTATGATTTGTTTAATGTTAGTCGTTCGTTATACTGCTTGTGACTGAATGAGTAGGCATTTCAGTGCACTTCTTGCAAGTAGACAATCAAGCAAATGAAATTAAAGCATGTCCGATAAATTTCTGCTAAATTATGGTGACCAACGTCCCCTTTTTCCCCAGACTTGTCCTTTTCTTGGGACCTAAAAATGCCTGAAATGCCTGGGATTTCCCTTCGTTTCATCTTGACATTTGCTTTCCACAGTCAAAATGCTTCCGGTGTCATATGTAAACGCCAAACATGGACACCCTAACTGAATCATATTCTTTCATTCATTCGCTCCCTCACTCAGTTATTTCTTTCTCTACATATGCCTTCCTACTGGGATCAACCGAGTTAGGCACGCCGATGAAAATTGAAACAGGTTGACTGAGTGTTACAGAACTTCCCTATGAGTCACAACACAAATCCAAAATACGCTGCGTAAATGTAACCTAACGTAGGGCTGCAGGGTCGCGTTGGGCAGCTCTGTTGCCTCATTTCTCGGGTCGAGGAGTCTGACCTCACTGTGCTCATGGAGTCTGCATGTTCTCCCCATGTTGTGTGAGCTGCTTCTGGGCATTCTGGGCAGGCCAGTGAACCAAAACACCTCAACGATGTATGAAGAGTGGACTGGCATCCTGCCTAGGGTGTCCCTTTCCTAGAGTGTTCCCTACCAAGGGTGTCCCTTTCCTAGGGTGTCCCTTTCCTAGGGTGTCCCCTGCCTTGTGCCCTATGCTACCTGAAATAGTCTCCAGGCCCTGCAATCCCTAGATGTTTCTCAGTATGCGCGCTTGACCATACTTGTGTTCTCGTGTACATGTTTTATGTCATCTTCCATCTCCAAAGTACAGTTCCAGTACTAAGAACAGAAGTACAGAGGACAGTGAAAATCCCCGGATGTTGTTCTTGCTCCGTCCCAAATATCGAGGATACATTGGCTGCATCCTCACAGAATGAGACCAGTCCCATGATTCACTGCATCCTGATTTTGTACTTGGGAGGCAAGTTAGCAAGATCGCTGTATTGAGAAATCACCCTATTTGATAAGCTGTTAGAAAATGGATGGTATACATGCATATGTAAATATATATCCAGACACAGGCGCACATATGTGTGTGTGTCTGTATATATAAAATATTCAAACATGAAAGAAAGATATTTTAAGATGGCTAAATGTCAAGTGCAACAACACCATGCATCTCCATGCACACTATCCTCAGTAATCAGTAGTTAGGTCAGTCTGGTCTGCCACCCTCTTTTTGACGATCAAAAGCAGGATACAACCTTGTTTGCCTGGATATATATGAGATGGATCAAATAGCCCAAAAAAACAATCACCCAGTGCAGACTGTGTGTTTTCTCCAGTTCTACCTGGGTTACGTAAACAATGAGGTTTGGTAGTTTGGTGTCATATTTTTGTTAGTTATCATTTGGTTTTTGGTTAGGGTGGGTGGGGATATATTTCCTGTTCCAGGGTACAGTTCCCAAAAGCATAATTCCAAAAAACATTAGCAACTTACATAGCTGGAACCATACAACCGAACGGCTCTTAAATAACGGGACCTTTTGGAAAACATACCCCTGGTCCGTTCCACCGCGGGGGGGGGGGGGGGGGGCACGTGCATTAAACGTTTTACAGATTTATCGTTTTCCCCAGCACAGCTGATCATCGTCTCCATGCTACTTCATAATATCTGGTGATACCAACGGCTGATGCGATGTTCTCAGTCCATTCAGCATGTAATGCAAAACAGATATAAGTTGTTCTTAAGTCACAGCAGTAGTGGCTGGTAACAATGATGTAGTTTTATAAAGCAGCTCGTCTGTCTGTATTTCCTCAACAAAATATTACAGAAAAATAAATGGTTTGCACAAGTATGAATGCAGGTACATTGTCATTATTCTCTCTGCTCCATCTTACTCTTGATTAGCTTGGGGGGGCCCTGGAGCTGGGGAGGGGGTTAAGGGCCTTGCTCAAGGGCCCACAGACATGTGACCGTCCTGCCCAGGCTGGGCTCATCAGCCCAGAGCAATATGAGCAAAATGATAAACATGGACTCACACCAAGAAAATAGGATGTAAGATAAAAATACAACAAACTGAACAGTGTGTGACATCAACCGTTCCTTTATTTTCGCTACTTTGCAGTATTTACCTGTCAGGCAGCTGAACAGAAATCCAGATCTGACATACATACAAAGTGTTTATTACCAGTGCTGCCTCTGCTTACATTTGGCAGTCGCTTTTATACCGAATGACATGCGATGGAGAAGACGGGGTCAGCCAGCATAACAGGGGTAATTGGGTTAGGGTCCCCCCCCCCTCCCCCAACGGGTCCAACGGCAACATCACTCTGCCGGCTGCGGCGTCTGAACCAGCGACCCTTTGACCACGAGCAAATAGTCTTAATCTACACAACTGAAATGGCTGAAATTAGGAATTGCCCTGAATTAGTGGTCAGTTAATGTATGCATGTACAAATATGAGTCACTGCAAATAAATATACATGAGATGAGTCATTCTGGATTTCTCTGGGAGGAACTGTCCTACTATCTGGTCTGAAATCAAACCCATTATCCTGAAAACAGTAGGCCCTATACACAACCTTCACCCTAGGCTGCACTAGACAAGTGTGATTTAACTGAATACTGATTTTATTTTACTGGGAATGGTAATGCTTTTGGCAGAGTTCGACCACATCAAAGACCAACCAAACAGAGACTCTCTTGGGGGTGCTGGCTCACCATCCTCTTACTGTTGTCTTTCCTGGCAAACGACAAGCATTTCCAAAGCGCTGCATAGTATCTCTCTAAGACCGGCATTCAGTCCAGTCCAGCCCTGTCAAGTTAGCCCCATCCAGATAGGGCCTCGTCATTCCGGAGACTGTAGCTGGGAACTCTCTGCAGGGGACACCATCGCGTGGTTATGCAGAACTCATACTCAGCTCATTCACTCAGACTTTTACTGACTGAACTCAACGTTCAGTCATCGCTAAGCCAAAGCCTGTTTTGAGAATGTCAGAGTGGAATTCCTCTTTGATGAGGACATGCTCTGGAACCACTGGCAAGGATGTGCCCTGTGATCAGAGCATGCAGTCTGAACCCACAGCACGTCCGCTACTGTGCAAAAGTCTTAGGCAGCCAAAGAAAATGTCTAAATGATGGTGTAAATGATGGTGTACATTTTGGTGTAAATGTTGGTGTAAAGCTATGCTGTTATGCCTGTCAGTGTGTGTTAGCTTAGTCATTTCAAAACCTCTGCTAAAACCTCCCCAGTGTTTTCAGCAACTGTCCAGCACTCCCATGTATGTTTGCACTTGACCACTACCACACATCGTATATCTAATCAATATCTCAATAATTTTTTGATTAATTAAATTAATTAACTAAATGAGCTGGTAATGAAATTTAACATGGAATGGCTGAGGTGCCCCTGAGGAGAAGTTTGGGAACTGAAGCGGTGCTTGACTGTCTAAGACTTTTGCACAGTACTGTACACCAATCCTGGTAGGGCTGTGCCTACTACTGGGTTACTCAGCCATAATAGGGCAACATGTGTAAATGGGCACAGGAAACATGGATTACATAAAAACATGGATGGGGAGAGTGATAGAGAGAAATTGGGAGATATCTCCATGATCCAGAACAAAGCTGACACTCCCATATCTCCCTCCCATCGGAAAACTTACTGATGCAATGGCAGTGCAAACCCTAGCGTGCATTTCTGTGAACGGAGAATGTTTATTCCTTTTTGCTGAAGGGTTGGCAGAGTATTGTTTGATGCACTCTACCCCTTGTCATATTGGATGCCTAGGAATTACCTGACACGGGAAGCCAGTGGTTTTGTTTTTCTGAAGCAGCCAATCAGCTCAGTTTTGGGAGAATTTGTCGACGGAGGAGCGGAGGGGAGCAAGGGGGGTGGGGGGTGGGCGAGTAAGACTAACGATAAGCCTCATTTCTCAGTTACAATTGCTGGCTGTCGAGGCCCTGCCATGAGGAGAGCCGCATCGAGTTACCGCAGATGGCAAATTGCAGCGAGACGTCCTAAACGGTGTCAACAGATACTTGCGTCATGGTGGAATTGCGTTTCCTCGCCCCGGTCTGGAAACGTTCCTCATTAAAGACGCACGTTTCCTCAACATGTGCTGAACCTCGTGAGACAAGGTCCAGCAGCTGAAAGATATTGATATTTGTTTCACAACTGAAGTTTGATTGAATTTGTCATTTTCGTTTCAGGTCCATCAGATTGGTTTCTCTGTGTAGCGTCCCGCTTCTGACACGTTGAGGTGTTTAAACAACCAATTTTTTCTACTATTTTGACCTATAGCATTCACCAAATTGGTATCAGATTTAAGTGTGAGGTTTTGCTGTTGTTGAGTGATCAAAGAGAGAGCAGCCTGAATTATTTCAGAAATTTTTGCTTTTGTTGATGATGTAGAATTGCAATGCCATATATGTAAAAATATATAAGCTTTGTTCTGGAATTAAATGTCCTAATATTAGTTTTGACATGCATCAAGTTCACTGTAGTATCAGTTCAGTAAACTGTTATTGCAACTATGTGGTTTGTTGTGTTTATTGTATTCAGTCCACTGTCAGTCACTGGGAATGATGGATGCCACATTTTATTTGTCTTGATATAGCTGGACATTGTTCTCCTACAATATAGAACCGAGAAAATAACAATTGCAGAGCACATTTTCAAAACTCTCTGAGTCCATGGGATATGTCTTCAAGACAAATTTTAACTGAAGTTCCTTGTTGGATTGCATGAGGACTGAGTGAGTTTTGATCCCCGATCCTGTAACATATGATGAGTAAGCCTGACTTCAGGTCACTGGAGGTCTCATGTCAAAAACAACTAATGGAGCTTTGGAAATTTACTCTTCAGCTGTTATTCACATATCGATTAGCATTTGCAAATGAATTTAAACAGACAAGAACGCCATCCACTCATTCATTGTGCTTTTCCAGTTGAGCTGTGTTCTAGCAGCGAACAGTAAATGAAAGTTCCACAGGAGGCCGTTTGCTAAAGAAGCCAGGGCGCGGTCACGTGACCGCACTCCCCGCGCGGTATTTTGCACGAGCTGCCCAGATCTGCGGCTTACGCAAGGGCAAGACGGCGGAGACAGAGGCGGCTCTGAGCAGCCTGGCAAGAAGCGCCCCCTCTCCTCGCCGGGAACATTCAACAATGCTCCGTCTGAGCCCCCTTCCTCCGTAGCGTCCCGGGAGACAGGGCCAGGCTTCACGTACACGGGCGCTGCGGCCAGCGAAGAAATGCAGCACGGACGTGCAAGAATCGCCGTCCCGCGTCCCACGAATGGTCCGCTGACACACGCCCAGTCGACCGCGGGGCGACGCGCTACGCTGCCCTGCCCTGCGCTGTCTGTCAGTGCCTCCTCTCTCCCTGGCGACCGCCGCCGATTTCACAGCCCGGGTCGCGCTCCAGATTGCACAACCGAACTGGCACAGTGTCTAATTGCAGCTCTAACCAAGGACACCTGTCGCGTTAGGGCTCCATTCTCCGCACGTTGCTGCTGATGGCTCGCAAAGTTCAGAAACGTAACATTTTTACAGCGTTTGCGTTTACCTCCAAGTGCGGCATGGCGCTGTTGCCTTCTACCTGCAGGATGATGGGTTTTAAAATAAAATCACGGCTGTCCTCTCTCCACGTTAATGTGAGTTTCCTCCAAACAGCCCAAAGACAGGATGCTCGGGTAAATTGACTCTGAAATGCCCATAATGGCTCGTGATGACCTGGGGTCCCACGCTCGCCCTGGACCGACTCGGCCTCGCATAGCTTCCCGGTTACCATGACAACAGCAGCCACCGAAATTAGAAAATAGCTATTGGATGTGTATTTTGTATTACTCTTTTTTTTTTACAGAAATAATGGAAAATTATTTGCTCAAAAAATTATAATATAGAATTAGCACTTTTTAAATTCCTTATTTTTCTCCTCTATCTTGAAAGCTGTTAGCTATGCGCAATAATTTATCTATTCTTTTAATTTATCTATATTATTAAATATTCTATCTATCTATCTATCTATCTATCAGGTAATATCTGAACAAAAAATGCTGGAATTTAATATACACCCTTATTGAATGTTCACCAAAATAACCGACAGCGAAGGTACAGGACAGAGTCACACAGGTGTCGTTTTACTTAAGGGTGACTCATACGCTGAAGTGCGTCAAAATCCGCTAACAAGCTGACACCTCAGCCAGCAGGTAAAGGAGCCCGATTCTGGCGTCCAAATTTTCCAGCTGACACAGAGAGCGCCTCCAGCGACCCCACAGTGACGAGGGACTCTGCCATGGCTGGAGAGTACGGCCAGTCTGCTCTGAAGAAAGTCCACCCTAAGCCTTAGCATTTATTAAAAACCCAACGGATACTCATGTTCTTCAATAAGCGCTAAATTCACAGAATGGTCAGTTGGCCCGTGACCAAATCACAGTTAGCAGTGAGTACATTAACCCAGGGATTTTTGGTCAGATGCCCAAAGCAACGCGTGGGAGTAAAGATGTCTAGACGGGCATCTGATTTACCCTGGCCTGGTATATTGATTGGTCACCCCTGTAGGTACTCTGTCGAGTAAACCGGTTTGAGCCGGCAAACAGGAATACGCTGTCCTCATATGTTATACAGCAACGCACAGCTGAACAGCTGTATATTGTACTGACTTCAGCCTTACAGGGGGGAAAAAATGCACTAGAATAAAGCCTGCTTGTTAAATACATTAAAGGATGGTTCCATTTCCTATATGTACCACAAAATCGGTTAACAATAAATCAGTGTTTCCCAGCCCGGTCTCCAGGGACCCACGGACGGTCCACATTTTTGCTCCCTCCCAACTCCCAGTAGGGAGCTAAAAAATATGGGACTGTCTGCTGGACCCTGAGTGCCGGATTGGGAAACACTGTAATAATGTATTTGGTGAATAGTAAATTATTCCATATATAAAAAAAAAACTCAGATCAATCAAAAGCAAATTTAATCTAAAATTCAGGCACCATTTGTAATCAAATACAAAAATTTCAGCCAAAGAGCCCATTATAAAACAAAGGTAATTAAAAAAATATAAATGAACAGTGCAGCAGGGGGACACAGCCTCTAGCTTCTCCAGCACGCTGGATAAGGCTTCCAACATCCAATCAGCAACAGATCCAGCATCGTCTCCTCCAATCAGCAACAGAAGAAGCCCGCCGTGGCAGGGCGCATGACCCAGGTATTTCCGCCGTGGCTGTCCATGTGGATGCCCCCCAGTAGGGGGAAAAGTCATTGCCGGTAGGGTGCGAAAGGGAAAAAGTCCGCCAGTCCCGAGTCAATTCCTCAAACGTCCCTAATGCCATTTCTCAGCTAACATCTAAACACGTTTAGTCCCTGGTGTTACGCTGAATTTCACAGCAGAACTTTTATTTGTTTTCACTCAGTGGGGAGGGAAGAAAGATCTAGAAAAAAAAACAAACAAACAAAAGGTCTAAGATCCAAAATGAAAGCATCCCAACCCAAAATACAAACAACTAAAACGTTAATATAAAATCATTTAAAAATGAGCGTCACTCAGTAGCTTAAAGGAGGCCATGACATCACCATATAAAAGTGGATTAACAGCAGTTTAGAAGTATCATTTAAAAATGCTGCATGAGTCCTTTGGGAGGCAGGTTTGCATTAGCGTTGGGGATGCTAACGGCGCCCCCTGCATTGCCCCCTCTCCCATTCTCCTTTGCGATCAGTGCACTTGCCATGTACATTTTTGACTCACATTCACTAACTAGCTTCCTACCAGGATTACATCACCAAGGTAGTCCCTTACGACTCGGTGGTGATCTAAGCTTTCTGGGATTCTGTTAAACTGATACCACTGCAGGTTCCTTTTGAATGGTAGTAGCCTTTAATTACATAATCAGGGTGCGGCAAAATCGTATATATAAAACACAAATACCATAATTGCGATAAAATGGTCTCACTCAAGTCAAAAAAAATGTTTAAAACCTCAAAAATGAAGGGGAATCAATGCTATGCTTCTAGAATTAATGTATTTGTGTTACTAAATTTATGCGTGCATGTTGCTAAAGGTGAGCCTTCGACAGGATGAAGGTGTTTGGCTTGTTACTTGAACAGTCGTGTTTAACCCAGTGCCTGGTGCTACAGCACATAAACCACATTTAGTGGAGTTTCTTTTTACTGTGCATTGATATTTCTGTCTGTTTTTATCAATTCAATTCCAAAATGAAAAGACAGGACAGTTTAAAAATGCTTAACATGGAATTTTAATGCAGAGACCTTAAAATTCCATACTACACATTTTTAAATCGATCTTCCGTTAAGTGGCACACCTTGGGAAATTAACTAAAAACCCTAATCTGTCCCTGTTAGCCAGAGGAATTGTGTTTGCGTGTGTGAGCAGCCACTACTACAGCTGAATCAAACCAGCCGCGCTATCATGTGTTAATAATCCCCTACCTGAGGTGTATATTCAGTACCACCCATGATGTCTTTAAAACCTTTTGCGCTCATTCTTTGGCCCCGAGTGCATACGGTAATCAGCTTCATCTCGCTGCGGCCTGACGCGCCAGTCAACCACGCTCATAAAGCACCAAAGCTCCAATCCGTAACCCTGGATAAGCCCTTGAGGGGTCACTCCAGGCCCCCAGAGTCACGGTGTCTGGGGCACGGCGCCGACGGCGTCCTGCTGTTCTGCTTCGGGACCGGGGATCGCCGCGGCCTCGTCCTTCGTCTCGCCGGCCAGGAACTCGTGGATGGCGTTTTCGATGTGGGGCCTGAAAGTGTGGTTGAGCTTGGGGTCCACAACCTGTGTGATGATTCTGTCCACGCCCGACTCCAGCATGCCCGACCTGCCCAGACGACAGACACACTCTGTCAGGCACGCGGCCATCACCGGTGGCAATTAAGGTAACCGACTGAGAAAGCGGAGGCCCGCTATCAGCATGTCAGCCTGGAATTGGGACGGGACACGTGGTACGATCCCTTATCCCAGACTGACTGTCTGTACACTCAACAAATCCTGCAGTGGGTGGTACATACGACCAAGGCCGTAATCAACATATTTCGGGTGGTGGGGGGGGGGCATTGTGAGCACATCCGAATATTGCATATAGTATAATTACGGCCCTGGACACAACGCAGCTATTTTCTATGTTTGTACTTGTGTCATTTCATTATTGTTTTATCAATAAAAATAATAATAACCAGATTGTCTCTTTATACACCTAACAAAAGTTTGTACTTGCAAGGAGGTAATTATTATATATTTGGAGGGGAGGAGCCCCCCCCATATTTAGATGTGCTCACAATGTCCCCCCCAGTATATATTATAATTATGGCTCCCCCCCCCCCCACAATGCTGACTCCATGGATACAGCCTTGAGTACTCGTGGGATTTCGTAAATAAATTAATAATAGTAATAATGTACCCTTTCCTGCTAAATGGAATGTAACTTTTTTTGTTTGTTTTGAAGTACAGTGCTATTAGACTGACATGTGACTGACGCGTTTTTATGACATAAAACGGCATCACATTCACATACATAGTTGAATTAGCTATATTAGTGGGGTGGCGGGGCCGGGGTGGTCTTACTGCACGACGCTTTGCCGCAGCCCGTTGCGCATCTGGTTCTTGTTGATGGCTGGGCTCCACTCCTGGGTGCTCAGGTGATTCGACACGAAGTTGTCCACCTTCTGCCGCAGGTTCTGGTACGCCGGCTGCGTGGGTGGGTAGGTGGGTGGATGGATGGGTAAAGTAATAAAGAAGCGTAAACGGATGTCAGGCACGATCAGAGCCAGCTGTACAGTCGTGCAGTCACGCCGCCGACGCTATGCACAGTCAGAAACTTCCTGAGCAGGACTGCCGGGCGTCAGTAACTCCGCGGCTGGCCGCGTGCGCGCCCATGATGCTAACTAGCTAGCCGCCGAAGACTGAACGCATCACCGCAGAACAAAAGAAAGTAGAACTTGCAATAAACTAAATAAAAAAAAGAGTCACACGAAAAGCAGAAGGCGGCTAAGTGCGCTAACCTTTGTGTCCACGTCTGCCAGACAGTCTCTCCGAAACTCGTCGAAGAGACCCTGGCTCTTCAGGTGCTCCACGATTAGGCCTATAAGTTGCGGGTCTCCGGGAGGCAGATTTACCGCGCTGCCGCTGCCCTCCGCCATCCTCAAAATGCAGCCGAATCCGCGCCGACGAGTCTAATGGTATTTAACGTGGTACCCAGGTATGACTTTATGCCCCTGCGTGTAAAATGCTCCCGGGTGAAAACGAAATGGTTTATGATACATGCAGAAACAATTCCTAGCGGGGAAAACGGAAGATGAATAGATAATTGCACTACAAAGACCGGCATGCACTGCGATCCACGGGCGTGGGTTTTCCCTCAAGGGTTTCTGGGAAATGTGTGCGTATGGCGTTTATTGTTTTACAATCAAGGTTGGTTGTTTTCCAACTATTTGCTTCAAAATGCGGTCATCAGTTTTGTTGCCGAATGTTTCTTTTTGAAACTAATGAAAGCTTTATGTTGAGCAAACGTTTTATGAACAAGAAGTGATGAAATGAATCTTCGTAAGGAACAGTAAAATGGTCAAGTAATGTTTCTTGTTTGTATAATATGTACTGTGTTTGTATATTTCAACATATAATATATACTTCTGAATAGTTTTTTTTTTTAAAGTACAGAATGCACCTAGAACTGATCATGACTCGTGTTATCAAGAACGTTAAATAAAGATTTAGAAATGTTTATTGTCACTATACTGTAAGACCACCAGATGGAGATATAATGTTGCTTTTGGGCTGTGAGGATCAGAATCGTCCGTATTTCCGCATTGATCTCTCGCTCACGTTAATGCTCCTCTAGTTAAAAAAAATCCACTGCGTGGGGTCACGTAAATATACGCACGTGCAGCTAATACGAGTAATACGAATATTTATTTTAAAAATAACCTCGACTCCAAACCAAATATAACATCCCAATGCAAGGCAAGTTTATTTATATAGCACAATTAAGACGCAAGGTAATTCAAAATGCTTTACAAAGGCAGAGGAATATATTTAAATAAAAGACAATTAAAATGATCAGTACCAACAGGCTCTTTCAAAGCTCAGTAAATGCTTCTGGGTGTAATGTAGATGTATAACTACTCTCTTATGTTTGGTTTTCCTGCCTGCAGTTTTGATTGATGTGTCTTCATACCATGAATGTTTGCCTTTCTATCCTAAGCAATAGCTGACCTAATTGTGTGAACAATTCCAGTAAGCTGCTTTGGCATCTCCGTGTGCCTTTTATGGGATATTACATGGCACTATATAACACTTAGAGAATGTAATCATTAGGACGTTATAAACATGTAACTAGAAGCGGATGTGAAACGTACAGAGTGTGACCTTGTAACCTTTGGAGAAAGCAGACCGATGAATTACTGCTGCATGATGTAACCAAAACGAGTTTGTATCTGCACCTAATGTTTTTGTTAAGTTGTCTTTGCTAGTTTTGGTTGTGTGAATATGCTCATTATTCAGCTCACAGCTTATCGCTATGTTGAAGACTGAAGAATACGATTGGCTCTGTAGCTAAGCAATGTGTGGGCAGATGGCAGTACCAAGATTATCACTGGTCATTACTGAAGAAGACACCTAGGTTCTAGGTTCTCATGGCGCTCCCTGTAATGTCCCTGGCCGGTTAGGGGATCTCCGCCGAGACTATAGAACAGGGTTCTTCAAATCTGGGCCTCGATTCCAAATCCAGGCCTTGTTTTCAGTTCCCCCATGTAGTTAGTTTAATAATTACTGATTCTGATTGTTCAGAAGCTTCAGACCTGACTGACAGGTAAGGGAAGGCTGGAAAACCAGCAGTGCTCGGACCTCGAAGACCGTGATTTGAATAATAGGGCTATGGAACATTGTGGAAGCCATCTTGCGATGGTTGTGCTTCCAGAAGCTACAACCAAAAAAGGAAACCATTGACAGTCTTATTTTGTAGGGGTGGGGAAGTAATTGGACCCCAAAACACAGGGAATAATAGTAAAGACACTGAAGGGCATAATGCCTGAGGTCCGGAAAGGAAGCACAATGATTGTAATTAGTCCAGATAGATGATGCTTGGGACGCCCCCTGTGACATATCTTGATAAGAGATTTGAAAAGTGCATAAAAATCTGTGTAATTCAGTATAGGTCACACTCCTGCAGAGTGTCCAGTCTTAGATGTAATCTGTGTGGATGCAGTAAAAGACTGACCTTGGAATTCTACACACTCTCACAATGTTGGTCTTTATCTTTGCTTGATGAGCTGTGCTCATCATGAAATACTAAGGCAGAAATGAAGCTATCTATCCAGTCAGAGATGTTGCTTCACCGTTGTATACGGGTATCGATATAGTGTTTGTCTATTTCATCGTTGGTTTCTACACTTTATCTTGACACTCTTGCCAAAACTGGCAAGGTATTAATCTTCTCTATTCACCTGCCCATAGGTCATGCATAAGCAAACCAGTTTGTCTATTTGTTACATAAACACTAGGTCTACAAACATTGTAAAGGGGTGTAGATCTTAATTCTTTAGGTGACTGTCGCTCAACCAGTCCTGTGGTTTTTACTGTGTGTTTTTATAGGGGCTGGAATATGCAACTGCTCTTGCTAGAGGGACATATTGTACAATCACGCCAACCTTTCCCACAGCAAATAGTAACTAGATGATTGTAATATGAAACAGCATAGAACTGAATTTTCAGCCCTGCTGTCCACATTAATTCCATCCCTGAAATGCCCAATTGTACCTGACTGACAGATTAATGTAAGCTAAATGCGTTATTTACCGAAAGCTAGTAATTAACGTAAAGATTTAGCTAGTTTCAGTTCCTTCTATTGAGTTTATTTCTATTCCCTTTTCCGATTGCAAAGTAGGTTTTTTTATTTTTCTTGTTTTATAGTAGGGTATTATATACAGAGAGCATGTAAATGGCTGCATTATGAATCATCTTTGCATTGCATCTCTATGCTGACATCCCTGCTTTTAGAGCAGCCGCATTAAAATGTAGATGCATCCCTCCGTACTTTGCTCCATACATCTCAAAACCGCTGCTCCAGAATAACCCATTTCACCCTCCTGACGGTATACAAATCGTCGGCAGCCCATTTGATGGCTTAAAAGGAAAATTCTTCCCGGCACTTATCATTTCGCATGAGAAAGTCAGTGTAGAGGCAGGCGAAGGAGGGATGTAATTTCCAGCGTGATTTATGTGCCTTTTTAAAGCCGGCACAGCGGCCCTGTAAACTTGGTGGGGATATGTAAGAACAGGCTGGGCCTCCTTTTGCCGGAATGCTGGGTCACCGTGCAGGGGAGTCGGTGGAAGGAGAGTCAAACCCTATGGAAGACCAAGGCCGAGGCCTAACTCAGAGTCACTGCTGTTTTGACCTGACATTTTTTATTTTTTTTTTACCTGGAATACTCTATAACTTATAATTACTGAGCTTTGAAGCACAAGTCCAAGTTTGGCTCCATCTCTAACCATTTTAATGGTTTCCATTTTGGGTGAGACTAGATATCGCCTCCCATCCGAGAGCCTCGCCTTCAGGCAGCTGGTCCATTGAGGTTGCGGAGGTAGCACTGACTCTATTTTAGAGATTATATTATGAAACAAGTAACTTTGAAATAACTCATTACTAAAATTTTATTTACGGACACATTTTCTTCCTTGTCTGTACTGTAATTTTTATAAAGTATTATCTTCTCATTTATTTTTGTCTCCAGCCATCACTGCCTCATATGTAAGTTCTGCAAAGGGCTCTGAACCTTGTACTTTGGTTTATGTTTCCATAATTCTGGTTATGGACTTTTTGACATAAAAACGAAAAAGACGAGCGAGTCTTAGTTGTATAAGCAAGGTGGTGTCATACTGGATAAAAGCAGGATAGAATAGAGGGAAAAAAATGGCCGACCTTCGCAGCAGCTCCAGCCGGCTGATTAATTTAGTTTTATATTCGGCTCAGATCTGGCTGGCTGGAAGCAGCCTGCTTGTATGACTGGGTATGGGCGGGGGAGAGTCGCATGGCGTGATCTTAAACTTAGCCGAACAAACGCGAGTAACTGTGTGGGTTGTAATTAGAGAGAGCAGTCATTTAACGAGCACACAGCTAAATGCGTGGGACACCCTCACCTACAGACAATGAGAAATTACTGAGACACCATGTTGTCAGTATAAAAGCTCGGACAGACTGGCTTCTACGGCAGCTGCTAGTTAAGATTTCTGCCCATCGTGTTACCATTTCGTGAAGCGCGGCGTCAGTCGTCTTGCATCCAGCATCGTGACACAGCTGTTTCCAGGTGTTCTGAATGCTGGGCCTTAGGAGTCAAACACAGACATGTGACACAACATAAGACAGACAAAATTGAAATGAATATGAAGGTAGTATAGCACAGATTTATACTGAAGTAATGAAATATATATATTAAAAAAATGTGCAGTACACGCAACAAAACTGCAAGATGGATGGATGTGTGTGCATCGATGAAAATCATCCGATGAGTCATTGTTGAAAAGAGCAGTCGGTGAATTTGAGATGCTTTCTCAGGTGTGAATATGGAATGACCACACGCATAAACAGATATTTGAGTCTCAAATAGATACTGCTGCCACGGCAACGGCGGCACTCAGAAGCATCTTCTTCTCTCAACTAGTTCTGTCGTAAGTCCTCTTGTATTGATGAGTAGATGGGTAATAGCATCTGCGGAAAGACAGTCTCGGAGGATATGAGTAAATACGGCAGCGCTGAGATTTAGTGAGGAGAAGACTGAATAATAAACAGCGCAAGAAAATGTCTTCGCAATTTGCGAAGGTGTCTCGCAGGAGCATTACAGCTGCGCATGCAAATAACGTCCCAGTGACTTGTAGCTAGGATTAGGATCTGTTGTTTATTTGTAAGCGTCCTGTTCACCTCCATGTGCTGTTTTATTCATGAGTCCTTTGTGTTCCTTCTGTTTTTCAATTTGAGCGTTCGTGTCTGAGTGTGGGGCCACTCGGTGGCTCGCCCTGTGGCCTTGCATCTCTCGGGTTGGGTGTTTGCGTCCCCCCTTTGCTGCGTGTGTGTGTGTATGTGTGGATTATGTATCTATTACATTGTGGGGACCCAATGTCCCCACAATGCAATAAAAAGCATTTTTTTTGGCCCCCACAAAGGAAAACTCAGTTTTCTAAAAATTTGCGACTGCAATCAAAAAAAAAGTCAAAAGTCTTAGATTTTGTTTGGATATTTATGATGTCATTGTTAAGATTAGGGCAGAAGGACTGTCCCCACAAAGAATGTGTGTGTGTGTGTTTTAGTTTTGTCATGTGGATTTCCTTTGAGTACCCCAGTTTGAGTACCCCGGTTTGAGTAATCCAGTTTCCTTCCACACTATTAAGACATGCAGTTAGGCTAAATGCCAAATCTTAATTGCCCATTGTATATGAGTATATGTTCGTGTGTGCCACCCCCCACCCCCCCCCCCGGGATTAATATCCTGTTATACCCCAGCCTGATGCCCTATGCTGCCAGAAAACGCTTTGACCAGCATAAGCATTTAGGAGATGGATAGATATCAGGGCGTGGGACGAGCTTGCACATTTGAACGCAGAAAAGCTGACGGTCACCGTCTGTGCTCTCCCAAAGCTGCCTGTGGAAGCGAAACTGAGACGCGGCGGCCATGTTCATTTTAGACGCGGGTTTTATCCTTGCACCTGTGCGCTCAGCGCTGACGAAGCTCAAATTAATCTGAGCACAGAAGTGGAGGTGATATATCGGTGATGCTCGAGCCTCAGTCAGCTGGAATGAGTGCGTCGTGGTGCGGATCCTTGAGCCGGGATAAGTGAGATGTGTCTGTTTCCTCTGGACGGCACTCCGACTGTCCTTAGCCGCTCTGCGGGGGGTTCCGCCATTGCCGTGGCAACCAACTTATTCCATTCTATGCCCATGAGGCTCTATTTATGCGGATCACGTTGTGGACAATGCGAGCTGCTGCAAACTTCCACTCGTGTATATTTGATGATGCGTCGCAATCGCAGGGGGCGGGGATACGGGGCTCGACCATTTCCAGAAAGCCGCGTAAGAGTGTCCTGGATGGTAAGGTGTACTGTGGTCAAATAATAATTGAAGTTTTTGGACTTTGTTTCCCAATCCGATCCTTGGGGAATCACAGCGGTCCACGTTTTTGCTCCCTCCAATCTCTCAGTAGGGTTCACAGTCCACGTTTTTGCTTCCTCCCAGCTCCCTGCCGGACAGTCCACATTTTTGGAGCAAAAGTGTGAATTGTCTCTGGGTCTCCGAGGACCGCATTGGGAAACATTGCTTTAAAGTGTGGTGTTTGGCTAAGTCCCATCATACCACATCTCCTGGCCAGGTAACATCATCCCTATGGTAAAGCATGATGCAGTCAGCGCGGTGGCATGGGGTGGCTTATTATCAAGTAGGGGCTAGGAAGCTTGCAAAGACCAAAGAAGGAATGGACAGTGCAAAATACAGGCGGAAATTGGAAGAAATGCTGTTTCGATCGTCCAAAGATGAAATTTGATCTTTCGCAGCACAATGTTCCCAAACATAAGCCTGAAGGGAACCTGGACTGGTGTAGGAAGAAGAACGCAAGTGTCCAGAAGTCCTGACCTGAATCCAGATGAGAGTCTCTGATGAGACATGAAAACTGCTGTCCTCCCGTGATCTCGGAGCAATCTGTGCTGGAACAGATTTGTCAAAAACAATGTGCAGAAATTGCACCAAACTGTGTGGAAAAAACTGGTGCATTTACCTGAAAAGACTTCAGGTCTTCAAGGTGTCAGTGCTGTCAGATGTGCTTGCACCAATTACTGAGTTTGATGTTTTGAAAACTTATGCAAGTTGCATATTTAATTAAAAAATACTAAATAATGTATGGTCATGTTGACTTGAATTAAAACATAAAATGTCATAAATACCACAAGAAATATTCAAGCACAGTTTTGTTATCCAGTAATATGTGTGATTGGGTTTTGCATCATATTTTTTCCGCCCGTTTCTTATCTTCTCCTCTGGAAATGTCGCTATCAGCTTATCTTTGACAATCCCTATAGTTATCAGTCATTTTGTTTATACGCACGAATGTTACCGCGAGACAGGAACACGTGTGCAAATGCACCGTTCTGGGGATGCCCCGCAAGGCAAAATCATTTCGTTATCACTTCTCATCGGTTTCTTGAGTTTCCATGGTTAATTGCACTAAAAACGGAATGTTAGCAAGCATGCCTAGTGCGTGAATGTGTGTGTGTATGTCTGCGTCACACCTTCACGAAGCTTATGACCGCTAGAGGGAGATATTTTGGCTGCCGAAGGAGTGTACAGTACTTGCAGTAATTTCTGCTGTTTAAGAGAAGACATTTTCAGCTTTAAAACATGACCCATATTCATAATACTCCAATGCACATTTAAATGATCGCAAACAAACAGCTGTCAAGTCTTCCTTAAGTGAATATTTAGTACATCGATGACATCAGCAGTTTTATAATCTCTTTCCATTTCAGTAATTGAAATTGCATTTAAAAAGAACATAACTGAGCACCTGGAGTGTAAAACATTTTGTTATATATGCCATTCAGCCAGAAAGCTCCTAATCCTCTCAGGTTCTGCATAATATATTTTGCTGTGTAACAAAGCCATTCTTGTCACGTATAATAAGAATCTATTTGGAAGGTTCAGGCCATTTAAGCAGAAGATGTAGAATATATAAAAAAATTCCTTTTCATCTTTCTAGTAAGAGATCAGTAGCATTACAGATGTACTGTTTGTGATTGTTGTTGTTTTTAATCTGTTGCCATCAGCATCCTAGCATCAAAGAGGATCCCCCCCCCCCGCCCCTGTCCAAATGCAGAAACGTATGAAATATTCAGGTGTAAGAGGCTCTCCGTGTCGTATCCTTTCGCTGCCAACGTGCTTCCTGACCTGGCAGTAGCCTCGCCATTCCGGGTGGAGTCGCTTTGCCTTTGAGTGGCGGACAGACATAAAATCTGTGCGAAAAAAACGATGGGACTCAAAGCCAAATGCCTCCCAGAACTGCTTTCTGGGGCGAGACAGCCGGAACAAAATGTGGATTTAATAAAAAAAAAACAAAAAAAAAAAAACGGCGAGGAACACAGACAAGGGGCTGAAGCAGCTGTCTAACCGGGAAAAGAAAAAGTTCACCGGTGATTTTAAAATGACTTAAAAGCGCTGTTTACCTATAAATGCATAGCAGCACGTACATCTGCGATGCCATTGTCAGGCAGTCAGATGGTTACAAATGAAAAACAGTTTGCATATTGAATATATGCATATTACCGTGAACCTGTGCTGGGTAAGCGCTGTGAAAGATAAATGGGCATGCATGCATATTATCAGGTCCAGGGCTGTGTTTTGAAACGTGATAAAACATACATTCTCCCTCCAAGAGAACGGGGTTTACAGTAAAAGGCATGCTGCAGCTCCAGGTAACAGCCCACTGAGATTTTAATATGCATGAAAAGCTCTGTCCTGTGTGTGTGTGTGTGTGTGTGTGTGTGTGTGCGTGTGTGTGTGTGTGTGTGTGTGTGTGTGTGATTTTCCCAGAAAGTGGGAGGAAGGCAGAATTAAATGTCATCTCTACGGCGCTGACAAGGTATTCCCCAAATCCTGGCGCTCCCCATCTACACCCCTGCCTCTCGCTGCCGCGTGTGTAAATGCGATCAGAGTAATTATTCGCTTGCAGCCATCTGAGGCGCGTGCATCTGCCTTCCCTTCTGCGAACCCTCCCCCCCCCATGTCTGTTCTTCATACCTTTCTAAAACTAGCATGGTTAATTAAACACCGCTTCGACCGGGGAGGGAGGGGTGGGCTTCCAAGCGAATCTCTTTGAAGTGTGTGAGAATACGTTCGTGTCATGGGCATCACATGACCTGTCATGGGGGGGGGGGGGGGGGTCTCTGTTAACCCCCTTGCCCCCCACCCCCGCCCGCCACCCCCCAGCTATCTAGGGGTCATGGGACATTTCCAAACTACCTGGCTTATTTTGTTGCGTGGGGGCAGTCATGTGACAATGACTGAATCCCCCTGTTTTTCCAGTCTGTTCCCGCTGTCAATGTGACCAGCCTGTGTGACCAGCGAATGCCTCTGTGTCAGCTTATAGCTGTCTCCCCCAACTTCTCTGCCCAGAGTTGTAATGGTCAGTAAATTGACACATTTGACAGGATTCTGCAATCCCTACATATTTAATGCCAGATTCAAAATCATGTAGCTGCGCTTACTGTATCATACCAGGGTGTACAATGCTTAACCTACTTTTATTACGAATTTAAAGTCGTGAAAAATGAAAAGGATACTTCCTTCCTTCTTGAATCATCTCTAGTCTGAGGTCACTAATAAGGAAGAAGTACATCCTCCGTTTTCAGCCGTAACATTAGTTTAGGGGATTCATTTACATCTAAAGGGTATACCTTGGATTTGTGTAAGGGGTTGAAATAATTGAAATTATATTCTGTGATGTGTCCAGCATGGATTGTGTGAAGGGTAGGGAAAGTGGCCCTCAATTCTTCCCATGATCCTTTGCTGCTTCGGCGAAGAGGTGATCACGGTGGCAAAAAACAGTGCCCAGAAATTGTGTGGGGCTGTCGACAATTTAATAACCACAGTTTTTCGTAAACAAGGAAAATGCATCGTAAGATCTCCCTGCTCGTTAAACCAGCCATTCAAAGCAGCGACCAAATGAATTCTCCTCATATTAATTTCACCCCTCTTCACCTCCTGGGCCCGTTTCCTGGCATGGAGGGTGAGTTAGCAATTTAAAGCAGTTCACTCATATTGGTACGGAGAAGCACGCCCCCTGCTGGGCAGAATGGTGTCCCCGTTTGCTGCCCCAGTTGGATCCCGTGCGTAAGGGAAGCCAAAACATAGCTAACTTGAGCGAAGGGATTAGCGGCAGCGGTGGGGGAGCTGGCGGGGTGCGGCCATTCCTCCAGCGCTCCCTGTCATTGCCTTTGACACCAAACATGGCTCACCGGAAGGCTCCCACGGTCGTAGGGGCGTCAGTGCCGTGACACCGGTTCTTTGACTGCTGCGACACACAGGGAGACATGAGCAGCTCTGTTCTGGGGATTACTGCGGTTCGACGGTCCGATTCAGAATTTAGGAATTAAGGCTTGGGCATAGCTAGAAAGTCTGGGCCCCCAGACAAAATATCATTTTGACCCACCCCCAATTATTATGCAAAGCGACTTGCAGTAGAGGGAAGGGTTGCAATTTATGTGTGCTGCCTGGGATTAGAATCTATGACCTTTTTGTTGTCAGCACAGTGCTCTAATTGTTGTGCCCCACCCCCTAAATCTGCCCCTACTGTGCTCCTGATTGAGACTATACTTTCATCTTTCAACATTTTATGAAAGACAAGTGCTATAAAGAAATAGTAGGTCATACTGTTTATGGTGTAAATATTAACACTGTGGTGCTGTTGCCTTATGTCATTGTGGTTGTGGGTTCGAATCCCACTCCCATTCATGTGGAGTTTGTTTGTTCTTCCTATGTAGCGCAAGTTTCTATTGGATACTCTGGTCTCCTCCTGCAGTCCAAAAACAGGCAGTGAGGCGAACTGTGTTTGTCTGTATCCTTAACAATACGCTGGCATCGCATCCCGGCTGTTTCACCGCCTTTGTACCTAAACTGCCTGAAATTGGCTCCACCCCTAAACATGAACCGGATAAGTAGTTTGGAATATTTGGATATTATCTTACAGGGATATTCAACATCTTTTATGCCTTCCAGCTCTCTAGACTATTTATTAGAGTGCTTGTCTACAGAATGTATTCGTCACAAAGCAAACAGACCCCATAAAATATAACAGAGTTAGAATGAATAAAAAATAAGAACCCAATTAAACGCAAGCGCTACAGAGCCGGTCTCGGATTTCTTCGGCCTGGAACAGTGACTCAAAGCTGGCGCTGAATCAATACCGGCTGCAAACGTCTGTGGTGGTGGTGGCTGGTGGTTCTGGGTCGAGGGACAGCTGGATTTGGGCTGGCCCCAGGGCTGGGAGGCGGGCCTCGGTGGGTGGGGAGATGGACCTCGCTTCCGGTCAGCCGTGCACGATAATGCTAATCCAGTCAAGGAGGTGCGCTGCCCGTGCCTTTCTGTGGCGTGCGTGTGTGATCCCAGGCCGGCCAGACCTATTGGAGCAGAGGCAGGGGGTGCAGACCCTACTCTGACCCGTGATGGTTTGCTCCGCGGGTGAAACCCGAGACTCCCTTTCGCATCGGTCGCTAAATAAATGATCACGTAGGGCGGGTGAATTATTAAGGGATTCTGGGGAACACAGAGATAGCAGAGGCTCTGGCTAGTGGCTTTTCGGGGGGTTCAGGGTACCCGTTCTGTGGTTATGCACATGGGTTAGGTTTAGGGTTAGGTTTAGGCTGGTTTAATAGGCAGCCTGCTGGAAGCTTAAATCTCTGGCTCAGGTTTACGGCAAACATGTTTTTGGCGTCCGCCAGCCAGCCTTGTGCCAGTCCTTAACACGGTCGGCCGATTCTCGACTGAAAGGTGCCCGTGCCCGAAACCACCCTCGTTGCCCCCCCTCCCACCCTCTGCTCCCCCGTTGGCCCGGATAAGCGATAATCCACGACATGCCGAGCATGTCCCGTGATTGCCGGCGCATCTTTCCCGAGCGGGAGAGCTAATGGCGCTCTTTCGGTTCGGAGGAGGGAATCGGTGCCAACTCACTCCAGATTGCCCCGCTCCTGTGACAGTATAATGAGAGTAGCATAATATGTGTCTGTTCTGATACTAGCTCGTGTGCTCCTAGGCATCCTGATGACTGAACCTCTTTCTTTCAGCTTACCATTAGTCACCGGCATGCAAAGGAAGAAAATGACCGAACCGATGCAGAACAGCACGCCATAGCTGCACTCTGGGGCATCGTCGCATTAAATAATAATATTTCCTCACCTTTTACATGTGAATTCATTTCTGTGTGTTCACACAGACGCCTTTGTGTAAACCACTTAGAAGTTTGGACAATACAACAGGAAAAGAAAATAAGAGAATGAAAATTAGTATCTAGGGTATGAGTGACTGCAGTTTGCTTCCAGAAACTTCTGTATGAGATGTTATTAGAGAAAGCAGGATCCTACACAAAGGCTCGCGTTTAGGAGACCGATGTCTTAAATATCTCTAAGCTTTATGATTTCGGTTTGGAGGCTTTGTTTAAAGAGCAGAAGGGAGTCTGGGGCCCAGTAGGGTCTGTGGGAACGTGTCCCACCCCCTCGTTGGAAACCATAGGCCTTGACCTGAGGGAGGTCATATAAGTTCAGCTCTGGTTTAAGCGTTATGGAAGGAAATAAAAAAACAACAGAGAGCAGTGCTTTGTTAGAAGAGGCCTTAGCCTGTTGTAGGGTGCTTAGTGTTCTCTATCTCTTTCTGTTTAGGCCACCGATGCTGTAGTGGGTCATCATCCCCCAATCTGCAGGGTACAGAAGCCAGCATTGATTGGTCGAATGTCAGAATCCTTAGCCTGCCGCTGACTGGGGTCTGATAGTTCAGTGATATCACTGGCCTTTCATCAAGAGGATAAATGAAAATCCAAACTGGATTCCCTGGCCAAAACCCAGCAGGAGATATGAGAGTTTTAATTGGCCTCTCATCAAAAGGAAGCTCGTGTGAAGCCATCAGCCCACAAATGTCACCTCGAAGAATTTTGACTTTTTTTTTTTCCCCTGTTTGTTACTTTTTCCTTTGCTGAGCAGAGATCATACCATGTTGTTTTTTTTCCAGGTCATGTGGTTGGTAAGTAAAAAGTAAAGGTTACACGAATTATCCCTCTTGGGAGAGACAGCCTTCCAGCATGTCATGTGATAACCCCATGTCGATTTTTTTTTAGTGGTGATCACAGACACAGCCGCCCCCTTGTAAGGCTATTACAGAAAATCCTTTAGAATGTCTTGAGTAAAATCTCCCCATTCGCCAGTTAATGATGATTATGTCGCAATAAGGCGTTTCCTTGACGCCCAGAATTCTCCATCTTCATTATGATGCGATTATTCTATATTTGGAAGAAGCACAAAGCATGTGACTGTGTGTTAGCACTCTGTACCTGGAAGGATGTTGGTTCAAATCCTGCGGTCATCAGAATGATGTCATTGCTGGGCATTTGAAAAAAAGGCCCTTAATTCACAATTGTTGTTGGCTGACTCTGTTCTCTGATCATCGCTTGTGCTTAGGGTAGAAAAAAAACACATCTGCGAAATAAATAAATGTGTATTTTTTATGTCACTGTAAGGTGACAAATTGTCAACAAGCTTATGACTTGAGAATGAGTTTTAATTAGCACGCGATTTGCACTAAGTAGGGTGATGTATTCCTGATAATGAGAGTGAGAGCTTTAAGCGGGGCTCTGAGCTTTGGGTACGACAGGAGAACATAAGACTTGGGGAAAGTCCCCTATAGCCTGACCAGCGCGGCACGTGGAAGCTGAAGGCTTGGGATGAGAAGCAATAAGCAGCAGAGTCAGTCAGTGGAAGAGAAGGAGATCTTCCCCATAAAGCTCGGGTCCTTCACCAGCGCTCGATTGTCGGCCCTTGTCGTGAACGTGTGTTGCTACGAGACGGCGAGCCCTTACACGCCAGCGAACATTCGGTACGGCTATCAGTCGTCGGCACTGAGCAGATCTGACAGATATTATGGGATGGAAGAGAATCATCAGGTTTCCTGCTCAGGGTCGTCGCCATGGGTTTACCCAGAGTAACGAAACACCATCCACATATTTAAGCAGGTCCAGTTCACCGGAACCTTTACAATCAGCAGGTTTCGAATTCTGGGCTTTTCACCTTAGCTGGTCGTGCTTATTTAGTTTTATTTCTAGCAGGTTTTTTTAATGGCAAAATGTTATTTGCCGTAAAAAAAAAATGCAAATGCCGCCATTAAGGTTTCAAAGCAATAGTACCGTAAACAAAGGGAAAATTAAACGATGAAGACAATGGAAATGGTTACTCTTTTCAAACAAGTACATCAGCACATCCCCGCTAAAAAATAAACGTAAAACGTAACAATTCTTAACACTTCTGTTCCCCCGGCTCCTGCGAGGTGTCCCTCCCCATCACAGGGGAGGTCCCGCCTTCCAAGGTTATTCTCCTCCTCCCTACGCGAAGTGTGAAAGGCGTAATCAGCTCAGTCATTAGAAGCTGCCTGTCCCCATCAATTAGGTCCTGTCTGATGAATGATGCTGCCCACCCCCACTGATGTTACCCCGTAGCCAATCAGAGAGCTAGCAGGGGGCGTGGGGGGCGGGTGGGCATTTCCGAGTCACTCGCAGGCACCCGTTTTATTGCCCTTTTTCAGCGGCGACGCAATCTGTCCCCTTGCAGGAAATTTACACTCCAGGACGGCCCATCTGAGGCACTTAGGGACCCGTGGAAAAGTTCCGGAAAACGTTTGTGTCGGTTGGGGGCTGTAACAGAACAGAGAGGGAATAGAGTGTCTGAAAGGAGACTAGCGGAAGCCTGTAATTCCTGATCACATGACTGATTTGTTTAAAAAAAAATAACAAAAAACTGAGATGGGAGGTCATTGTTCAGGCACCGGGAGGGGGGTAGATATCAGGCTGCATGACCATGGGGGGGGTGTGGGGGGCAAACTGGTGACCTCCCTGCCCCCCTGAGTCAGTCTGTCCTTAGCAGACCATAGCCTGAGCACCATATGCATGTTGCAGTGCAGGTGTTTCCATATGCAGGGGTGAAAGCATACCGGTAAATATAAGGAGACAAGGAGGAGTGTGTGTGTGTGTGTGGGGGGGGGGGGGTGTCAAATCCTGCGGGCCTCGTTAAGGGCTTTTAATTTTCTTTCCAGACTGGGATGCGCGGGGTTCTACGGCGGCCCGTCACCATGGGCGCTGCACCAGGTCGCTCCTCCCATAATGCGAGACGCCGGCGTGATGAGCACAGGTGCTGTTACAGCGCGCATAATTATCCCGGCCCGCGTGTTATATTCTCCGGCACGCGGAGGTGCCGTTATTTCCATGAGGTTTACACTTTCATCTGTGGAGAGACCCTTCCCCCCCGGGAGTGAACCACCAGCCGTTAGCCGGCTCCATAATGCACCCAATCTGCCGACGTGAGGCGACATTTATGTCGGCATGACACTGCTCAGATATTTCCCTGACATCTCCCTGCGGGAGACGTGTAGACATCAGCAGCCGGTAATGGGGTCTGCGGCATTGCCGATGCGGGCGTCGGATCCTGCGTCGTTCCCGTTGCATTTCTGTGCCGGATTATGGAGGCAGCGGGAAGACATGCATCATTGTGTGTGTGTGTGTGTTGGGGGGGGGGGGGGCTGGCCTCGTGGAGTGGGGAGAGAGAGGGAGGCCAGGCAAGCTTTGCTGCCATCGTGACAGACTGACCCCCCGCACTTCCGCTCTCCGCCTACAGGGTGCGTGACGCGCATTAAGCGCCGGTGTAATCAGCTCGGAGGGGGGGTGCCGTTGGGGTCGGGTGGCCGGGGAAGGGGGCAGGCAGATGAGTTACAGGGAACGAGCGCTGGGCTCCGTGCATGCGTGTGTGTCTGTGAGCGTGATCGCAGTCAGAGGTACAGCTCAAGCTAACCCGATTTCTGGCATTGAAATCAAACGAGCAGCGAGATCCTTCGCTTTCAGAATTACATGCTTTTCTTAGAATTACGTGTGAGCGACGTCGAGTCACCTGCCTGTTCCAATCCGCTATAACAATCCACATCCCCCCCTAACAAACTGAATGGCCATTATCCTGCGTCGGTAATATAATTCTTCACAAAGCCATACGTGTTAAATATAAGACAGTGAACATGAGGTGTGATAACAAAGAGCAGATTGAAACCGACGTTGGCAGAGTTCGTCTTTTCAGCATATTGACAAAGGAGCGTTTAGCAGTAAACATTTAGCCCGTCTATGGCATCCATGCCACGTCACCCGTTAGCCACCCCCCCCCCCCTCCCCGCCCCCAGCCAGACCCCCCCGCAGCCTTGTGACGCAGAAACAAACTGGCAGGGACAGCAGCTGAGCCATTTGTAATCCAAAAAGCTTTATGGAAGAAAAATAGAACTGAGGGCTCCATTCCGGAATTTTACTTCTTCTCATTCAAAAATAGAAGAAATCGGAACGGCGTCACCCTGTGTTCTGTCGCCGCGTGATTATGGCATTAAAAAGCTCACGGATCCCCTGTTTGCGTGGAGCCCAGTGGACTGGGGGTGTGGCGTCGGGGGTGGACAGCTGATGACAGATTGTGACAAAGAGTAACCTTGAGGAGCCCACTGGGTCCATGGTGCTTTGCGGCAAAGTTGGAGCAGAGAGAGAGCAGTCATCTATAAAAGAATCTGCATGTGAAACCTAGAATTTATAGTAAATCTACCATTTTTCATGTTTGTGGAGTTCAACTGGTGATGTCACTCACTGCCATCTTGTCCAGGGTGACTCTGCCTTAGGCACTGTGCATTCTGGGATAGGCTCCATTCTTACCACCATGGACTGGACATGGATGGATGAAAGGATATTTCAGTGTTTTACAAGAACTACAAGTGTTACAAGTGTCTACAAGAACTGAAATGATCCGTCTCGACATCTCACAGGTATCGTGAAAAAATACCTGTGGGCGAGAATATTTAGTTTTAGTCTTAGTTTATTGTTTTTATTCCAGGGAACGTGCGAACAACGCAAAGTTAAACGTATCTATTCTTGTGGAAGTGGCTGCAAAATGCAGAAATCCTTTGATAAGGACTGAGAAAATGAGTCCGAAAGATGAGAGGACGAGAGTTGAGGTTAAGTGGGCAAAGCAGCCCGGACCCAGAAGCTCTGTCATGCATTATGCTGCAAGTAAACACTGGAGATGTCACTTCAAAACCCCTTTCAGATGAGGAGAAGCCCTTGACCGTGAAGGAAAACACCAAGTGGGCCCATCCACAGGGGCGATTTTGCAGTGCAGTGTGGTTGATAACCTGTAATTTCGTACGGCTGATGGAAGAGATGAAACCACATGTTTCTCTGCACAAGCTGTGTGGAGATGGATGGACCTCATTGTTCTGGTTCCAGTCATGGGAATGGCCAGGTCACACACAAAGCCTCATACTGTAGCTGTAACGTGCTCTCACGAGAGCTGCAGCGCATGCTTATAGACACAGTCAGGTTGGCCAGAACCTCGAGTGTGCCACAACACAGCCACACTTCTGAAAAATTTGTTCAGGTCTGGTTTAAGGTGATGTTCCATAAACCGGTCCTCGGGGACCCCAAGGCAGTCCATGAGCTTGTAGGCAGCAAAAATGTAGACTGTCTCTGGCAGGGAGCAAAAACATGGGGTTGAGAAACACTGGGTTCAAGATTTGTCATGTTCGGGCTGTGACATATTTGCGCAGAACTGAACATAGACCAGTGGAGCACGCAGTGGAAAGGCATTAATTAACATTTTATTATAACTCAGCTGGGTATTAAATCTCGGCCCTTCACATGACTGGCCTGACATTCCAATTATCCTCGCGCTGATTTATTTCCTCGCTTAGAAACATATCGAAGTGCACTAGGTATTTATGACAATTTTGTAATTAGGTGGAATTTGTGACGTATGCATGCGATTCCATTCATCCGTTTCCCGTAGCCGATTACTGGATCATTGATCGCCTGACACCGATCCCAGGAAGCAGTCAGGATGGGATACCAGTCCATCACAAGACACACACATACAAAATGGGTTATTCAGAGACGCCGATTCACCTGAAACGACACGTCTTCGGACCGTGGGAAACAGCAGGCACCACACGCAGAGACGCAGCGCTTGGGGGCGGGAATCGAACCCTGCAGGCCTGCGGGTGCGAGGCCATCATGATACCCACTCAGTCGCCACGCCTCCTGGCACGAGGTTTGAGAACCACTTGAATCTTCTAGCTTTTTCTTAGCTAGCTGAAGATCTTTTTTTTTTTTTTTTTAACCCTTGGATGTTCAGTTTGCCGTCATTTTCTTACCCACCTTCCTCAACCGTGCTGTAATCTCCTCCTCTTAATACAAGGACAATTTAGTAACGCTAAGCGAACGGACCTGCCTGTCCGGTAACAGATCGCGGCGCTCGGAGGCGAGCCGGTTAATGAGTGACTTTATTTCACCGCCGTGAAGCTCTTTAGCACGAAGCACTGTTGCAATTTTACATGGCAGTGATCGCAGTGACCATTTCAATGGACTCCAGCGCTGCCATAATGGGTCTGATCAATAATTCCCATAATCGTCAGAAAAGATCTATGTAACCTTTCTTTGCTGTGATTTTTCTAGAAAAAGACAGAGGAGTGACAGGGGAATAGGGTGTGTGTATATGTATACACACACACACACACACACACACACACCCCTAACATTTATTTAATTATCTCTGTCTTTCCATCTTCCCTTTCCCATTATCCTGTCTTAATGTTGTTGTACCACAGCACGCCAATGTGAAGTGCTTGGGGCAAATCTGTTGTGAAAGGCGCTATATAAAATTTAGATTTGGATTTTTGCATATATATTTGCATACACACACACACATATATATCACTGACCTTTAGACATTTTATTGAATCAGAATATAGTCCATCTCTTAAAACATACAAACAAAATGATTAGACAAACTGATTCCTGAAATGGGGAAAAACCGAAGAATGTTTCTTCGATGGATCTGAAAAGTATTCATGCAAGAACTAATATTCACTGAGCAATGTGTAATTGTTAATGTCGGGGGAAAAGACTGGGAACTGTCGCTTGAAAACAGTGTTTTACTCACTGAGGCCCCCGTTCACCTGCACTGCTCTAAAAATGTTATCGGATGTTGGGTTGAGTTCATAATGATTGTTTTAACCTCCGGGAGTTTATGCTGAAATCTCGCGTCTCAGGAAGGGCATATGCTGTTTGCTGTGTTTTGTTCCAGGTCGCTGTTCTGTTTGGAATCTAAACAAACTATTGAAATTCCCCATTTGTATGCAAGCAAAAGTTGTTTGTTGTTACAGATTTAGTCTTTTCTGTCCTATCCTACATCAAGACCACCTGTATTTCCACATGTTAACGCTTGTTAGTAGAGGAAAAGGGGCAGGAAATGCAAAGGCATAATTGCGTTGGGGATATTCTGAATCTCCAAATTATTCGGCTGGGTTTTCGTTTTAGATATAAGCCGTTAGATATAAATATATCTGTATCTGCAGCTGTTCTTCCAGTGCCTGGATACGGCGACAGTTAATATGTAGGCTGCTGCTTCATTTTTTGTGCTGGAGGGAATCAGTTCTGAAGAACCTTTACTGAGCTTTGGTGAAATAACGCAGAGATCATCATTCTTACTGGTCACTTCACCTCCTCCACCTCCATTGTTGTTGAATTACCAAATTGAAGTTAACACCATTAACCTCCAAAAAGCAACCACATGCATCAGAACTGGAGCTCGAACGGTGCCCTATAATCCATAATATATAACATAGTATATAATATATAATCTGCCCCTTCGGTTCGGGCCCACAATAAACAAGAGATTTAATATCAGTTTGCTCTTTCCCAGTTAAATAAAACACGTTGACATTATCATGTTAAAACATTGTGTATAACTTGCAAATCCTCACTATCAGATAACGAATTACAAAACTTATAAAACTGTAACTTGCGGTATATTTCTCTTCCTCTTTTGACTGCCCCGTTGTGTGAAATTTTGGTTTTCGTTACCTCTACAATAGCTGTTTAGTAACACCAAACTCTTTAGGATATCTTAAGTTCCTAGGACTGAAGGAAAGATCCAGTGGTTGTATATTCGTTAGTGATGTTCTGAAGTTTCTCAGTTGCATACAAGCTCAGATTGTAGTACGGCCTCATTTTTAAAGTTACGTAATATACAGCACAAGTGTCATTATTACAGGGAAGGCGCAGTGAGCTGTACGACTAGATGTCGCATGAAAATCAAGGCCCAGATCCTGCACCTCTATTTTACACATTATGGCAGCATGTTACCCATCTGCCCCTATACATCTTCGTTTTCTTTATTCTCACTGCATAGAAGATGGTATTCCCGCTCCCCGACTCGCCCTCCCCTAAGGAAGACGGTATTCCCGCTCCCCTACACGCCCTCCCGTACGGAAGACGGTATTCCCGCTCCCTTACACGCCCTCCCGTACGGAAGACGGTATTCCCGCTCCCCTACACGCCCTCCCCTAAGGAAGACGGTATTCCCGCTCCCCGACTCGCCCTCCCGTAAGGAAGACGGTATTCCCGCTCCCCTACACGCCCTCCCATATGGAATACAGTATCCCCGCATATATAGCCCCCCCCAGACAATGGTTCTCCTTCTCACCTAAGCCATCCCCAAACCTATGCTCCCCCATAAAGAATATGGTATTCTCCTTCTCTCACCCCTCCCATACAGAAAATGGTATTTCTAATCGCCTACACACCCCCAACAGAAGATGGTATTCCCCTCCATTACACTCCCCCCCAATACCAAAGACAGTATCCCCATATGCGTATCCCCTCACACAGAAAATGGTATTTCTCACCGCCCACACACCCCCCCCCCCCAAACAGACGATGACATTTATTCTTGCTCAGCCCCCTCCCCCAAAAACAAGAGGCATTTCCACACACCTACACTTCCCGTCTACAGAAAAAGGTACCCCCCCCCCCCCCCCCAAACCGTTGACGCGGTATTCCCACTCGCCTACACACAGCCCCCCCAAACAGAAGATGGCATTCCTGCTTGACCAAGCCCCCCATAACAGAATAAGGTATTTCCACACACCTACACTCCCCTTACAGAGAAGACAGTATTCCTATTCGCTATGCCCCCCCCCCAAACAGAAAACAGTATTCCCACTCGCCTACACCGCCTGCAAGCAGACACTACTGTTCATACTTGCCTATCATACAGCCTTATAAAGCGCAGTTGATATCTGCCCTGTGGAGACTGCCACACCATTCCTGTTGCCATGGAGAGTGGGAGGGGAGACTGCAGTGATGTTTTGGAACATACACGATTAACGCTGAAAAAAAAATTATTAAGCAGAAAGCATTGTGCCTAACTATGACTATGAGTCATAGGGACTATGGCCAAAAATAAACTCAGATCTGCTGCATTTCCATTGCGTTGTCATGGTAATTACCATGTTCTTAGTCACCCGCAGAGCTGTAATACATTGTTTATGTGCCACGAGGAGGAACGCGTGAGAAGCTGCTGGGTTGTAACAGTCGGAGGCACACAAGGCTGGACTAGAGCAAAGTAGATCCCGTTTTCAGACGCATCCGTCATGCACTGTCTATGGCAAATGAACTATTTTTCTGGAGCAAAGCTTCAAGTTTCCGCTCATGCACAAAAAAGCCATCGGCTAATATCTTACTGGAAAGATCGTGAACTTATAATGGAGGTTTTTTCAGTGAGGAATGCATCAGAAGTGTAAACATTAATAGCTTACTGGTTCTCCATAGAACTAGCATGTCAGTGTAACATGACAGGACCAGGGGACCCAACGAAATGGGTTGCCAGACTCCAGACGGGCACTGCTTACATCCTCATGGGCATCCTCTTTTTCCGGGACACCGCCGGACCTTCGGCTGCCGTGAGCCTGGGAAAGGTGTGCTTTGTAGAGGACTAGCGGTTAGCGCACTGGGTGGATACGCTACACCGGTCGACTGGGCGACTCGAAACAACAGGCCCCGTTGTTGAGGATGACTGCGCCGTTTTTTTCGCGCCGGGCTCATAAGGCACTTCTTTCAAGCCGGTCCTGGGGGGCACAGACAGATGGGTTAGGGTGTCAGGCAGTAACTTCGCTGCTTCTTCTATGCATGGCTGAAGAGCGGCCTTATTAAGCAGGCTGAGATATCCCTCGCAGACCTGGAGCGACATTAATGTGACTCTCCTGCAGCAGTGAAATATTTAGCAATGCCGACGTGTAACCCGACGCCCAACGGGACGAAATTACCGCTCCTCTATTCAGTCTGTTCCTCCATCGCTCAAGAAGACCAAATTCGCCATCTCCGCCATCCCAAAGCTCACATATCTAATTTAATCCTTAGCGTCAGTTAGCAAGCATGCTACTTAATAGCGGACCGCTGCAACATTAGCACAGGGCAAGTTAAAGGTGCTCTCGAGATTAAGAAGGAAATGTAACTGGCTCAAAATGATTATTTTCTCTTTCAATTTTGCCTTCGATATATTAAATTCCACCCCCACTGCTACTAGTTGACTGCCTAAATGATTAACTCACTAGCCACATTAATATTCAACTGCTAGCAATGAGAATTGCATATGAGAAGACACACATTGACCTGCATTATCTTGGTTTTAAAAAAAAAAAATCTATGTATCCGTTGGCAACGCTTGATTCCAGTCCAATGATGAGTCCAGAGGGGCTTTAATGGTGTAAAATACGGCCTTCTGCATGGTGAGGAAGGGGCTTTAATGGTGTAAAATACGGCCTTCTGCATGGTGAGGAAGGGGCTTTAATGGTGTAAAATACGGCCTTCTACATGGTGAGGAAGGGGTTCTCTGTCGTGAGATCTGCCGCTACACTAGGATCTCCCGTGTGGGAAGAACAACAGGCCAGGGAGATGTCGGACAGATCACCGGGCCGGGTGTCTTGTCTTATCCTGCCACAGATGGTTATCCAATGTCACCTCTGGAGGAAGTTCTGGGTGGGGGGGGGGGGGGGGGCTTGCAGATACAGGAAGGTCTGAATGTTGCCTTGGCCATCAGGTTCATCAGGACCTGAACTTTAAGACCCAGAAACAGCTTCTAACTGACAGTAAGACGAATGTTAAATAAGCACCGATATCTCGCAGTATAATCTCAGTCTCCATTGTCTTTTATGAACCATTGCTGCTTTAAACCTCAACATCTTGTTGTTCTACTACTTTGTTGTTGTATATTCCTTGCATATTGTATATATTGTATGTATATTGTACATTGATCACTATTCTATTATTTGCTATTAATTGTTCTTCATTGTTATATGTTGTTTATGTCTGTAGGGAGTTACGCAAACGAGTATTTCATTGTATTTGTATAAATGACAATAAAGCTTTTCAATCCTCCTTGAATCCCTGAATAACACAAGGATGAGAAAATGCAGGCCAAAGACTAATGGGTTTTGTTTCCTTAACAACATTTGTGTTCTAGGTTTTAAGAATGTTCTGTGTTTATTCCTGCAAACACTTTGCGTCGTTCCCGGCGACGCCTGCAGCTCCGCATGTGACGAGGCTCAGGCGATTGAGCACGGCCGGCCGAATCGGCATCTGGAAATCCACACAGCGTGAGTGGAGGGGGGGGGGGGGGGCCTGCGCTCCGGTTTAACCGTGTGGCACGGTCGACACGAATGCTGCCTGGCGGCGCGTGTGAAAATGCAGCTTCTGGGAGACGGGGGTGCGTTTGTTTAAGGCGCGAGAGGCGCGCTGGGTCCGCTGCACAAACACGTCGTTATCCCGGCCTCTCAGGCCCGGCGTGACCTCTGTGAGCTTAAACCCCTCCCTCCCCCACCCTAAACCCCCACTTCTGCCAGACGAGGCATGGCTGTGGGGGTTGGGGGGGCGTATGTCCGCCTACTAGCAGATGTATGTACTGTGTTCAGCATTGGGCACAAGTGTAGGACAAAATTTGATATTTAAGAGCGAGACAACTGAATATTTTGAATGCAAAGGTCTGTTTTTGTGGGGGGGGGGGGGGGCAACTGAAGCCAAATTAAATACCGAGGGTGTATACATCCCCCCAGTCCTGATTGAGCAGGGCAGGAAACACCAGTGGGCTGTCGCTTTCGAATACATAGGCACCACCAGTCTAGGAGTGCAAAGTTCGGGCCTTTTAATTCCAAAACCTTGCGAGAAAAGTAGAACGACTGGGCACAGCTCTCTGATGGCGGGGTCCAACGTGCCCCAATGCCGGAGAACCCGTTACATCACCAGTCGATTCATGTTTAAGATAAATACGTCCATCGAAAACACAAACATGTTTGTCTGGAAAGCAGGTCCACGCTGCACGGCAGGGCGAAGACTTGCCCGTCGCTACGCTAACCGGCTTGGCAGAGCGGCTGTTTGCCTGCGTTATGAGGAAGCTGAACTAATTACCTTCTGGCAGGAATCTGATTACCGCGTGTGCACCGTGCATCTGCTCCGCATGGCGGGATCTGCATGTCGGGCCGCTCTTTTAGATGGAATACGGCACATGTTCCAGGCACTCTGGAACAGCTACTCAGCTCCACAGCCCCAGCTTTAATGTATAATACAATGTAACGTAATATATCCCCTTAAATGCGTATTAAACGCATATGACTATATGTATAGTCACAGCAACCCAGTGTTGCATAAACAGCTTGGCAGGCAGATGGATGAATTAATAAATATATGTATTTGTTTTTGATCGTGTTTATATGTACCGATGAAGTGCATAGTAGCTACATCTGTAGCTGTTTGTTTTTGCAACGATTCCCTTTGTTTTCATGCAACCTTTGCTACTCGGGATGATCACGACTTCCGAATGGTTTGTATCGTTACGGAGTAACCAGAGACGCCTGTGCCGATTCTCCTTAGCAGAACATCTCAGAAGTATGTTGCTCATATTGATTTGGACCACTGATATCAATGACAATCACCTGCAAGGTTGCCGGGGGGAGGGGGGGGGGGGTGGGCGGAGACACGAGGCAAACATCCCTGAAATATGCGTTTCCATCCCAGCGATTGAAAGATTTGAAGGTTTTATGCTGACACCCTGTAATCTTCTCCTCGGAAAGAACGAAGTAATCATCGATGCACCGACGCATGATGCAAAGCCCTCTGAACCATCAGCAGACTGCCGCCTAAGCATGTGGAGCGATAATAATCGAGGGCTGTCATGAGCTTCATGCTCATAGCCATCGTGTTGCGTGCTTAATTGAAAAGTAGAGCTCCTGTCAGTAAGATGTCATGTGACAGGAACCACAATGCAACTGAAAAGGTCAGAGTTCACTTAGCATTTAGCTTAGCTTAATTGAAAGATAAGTGTAAGAGAATGAGATAATCGTCTGAAATAAATAGCGTCCTGCTGTTTTTCAGACCGAAGAGAGAACATCTGCGGTGTTGTACTCCGTATAACTGCTGTGCCACCAACATATTTCAGAAAATAAAATTTATCACGACCCATTTACCATGGAAAATAGGTCAGTGTATTTTCCATATGCTGAACTGGAAAAAATCCCATCCAGGCTAATTCCTTTGCTGCAGCAATTCAAATAATAATAATACTATATTTCTTCTCCGTTTTCAAATTAAAATGTATCTGACTTCACAAAAGTGTTTAAGCGTCTCTCCATTCAAACAGTTAAAAGTCTTTAAATGGTTGCATTTTATTTGGGAAATGAAATAATGAAAGTCATTTTTTAAAGGAATAGGGCTCATATAGCTAAAAATACTGCAAGACAGCCAAAGAACTGCTGTGGAAAACTATAGATGGAGTCTGAGGGTCCCTACATGCATTGGAGTCTTAAGTGTTCTTCTCCTTCTTGTGCCTGAAAGTTGGGTTGAGAAGAATATATGTCGCTACTGCTAAAAAGCTACCAAAAATAGGTTATGTTCAATGCCAGTCTAAGTCAGACCGGTGAGAGAGAGGCAGAATTAATGCGGCTGATTCTGTCGGAAACAATATGGCTTGACTGAGCAAAGGCTCCTGGGAAAATAGAGCGAAGTCCTTCCTGACTGGAAAACTGCCAAAGGAGTAAATTCCATCCTGTAAATCTCCGTCCACATGACTTAGCAGCCCTGTTGTGACTCCGTGGGGCCAAGTGTCTGCACCCCTATGATTTCCAAATGCTTATTTAAAAACATACTCGCTGGGAGCCCTTGGAAAAACACAGAGAGTAAAGAGCGTATTACCGTAAAGGACAATGTGCAGTAAGTTTTCCTGTCAGAGTGCGCGATCGTGTGAGCATGTGCGCATGCAACCCTGCACTAACGCACTAACGGTAATGATTTCTAATAGATTGGATTCCCAGGGCTGACCCCACGGATTTTTCCGGAACGCTGTGTTTGTTGCATGTACCTCTTCGACCATTCCGCTACAACGACCCCCCCCCCCCCCCCCGTACTAAACCCACGAGGGTCACAGGAGGGAGAATTGAAGGGAGAGAAGATTGAAAGAGTGACCTTTGAACTCAGCTTTGCTGTCAGAACTCACAGGACACCAAGTTCTCCTGTGTTATGTCTGTGTGCACAGCGTAATATCTGTTTAAAATATAGTTTTTAGACATATTTTTGACACTCATTTCTGATTATTTACTAAAAGCAACAGCAAGGACTATGTTATACGGCTGTGCTATTAAAACATATAAATAACTCTCTGTGATAAAAAAAAAAACCACATTTATCCAGCTAGCTGCACTGTTTTTCCCGTAAGCCGTGCTGTTTAAACCTCCCTACATTACTTCAGGTGATGGAAAATAGGTCAGCCTGGCTATCAGCTTACAGACTGCAGACTTTATCTGCAAGGCGAAGGGCAACGGAAGAAACATTAAGCAATAACCTGGTCAAATTCGCATTTTGAGACGGAGGAAAAATCAGCAACATGGCGTAAAAAACAAACACAAAGCAGCTCATGTGTAAATCGATCCATGATTTAGTGATGGTGTACTGTGATTAATTATCTCACAAGTATAAGAGAGGCGAGGACAATGGATCTTATTTTATAGCACGGCCCACCTTGGGTTGAGGGAAGGGATTACGGTCTGATGGGGCTAGCAGACCGTCATGATGACGTTCCACAAACTCTGCATCACAACCCAAGCCTGTGAATTTATGGAAACTCAGAGAACAATTCTCTGCCTGCTGGGGACGCTCTGGGAAACATTCAGTGCAATACTTGGCTTTGGAGCTGTTGGGGTTAAGAGGCTTGTTCAGGGGCCTGGCAGTGAAATCACTCTGCCAATCATGGGATTTGAAACCTATGCACTTCTGATTACTGGAGGTGGGTTTTAATCCAAGGAGTCACATTCTACTGTGATTGGGTTGGTAGAGCTGTGATAGTAATAATTGATACTTTATTGATCCCTGTGGGGAAATTCTCCTTGCACCTCCCCCACCTTGCTCTCTGTTGATGAGTGCAAGCTGGCCACAAAGGGCAGCCATCCATAGCAGCACCCAGGGAGCATGGCGTTAAAGGCCTTGCTGAAGGACCTGCAGACATGCTGAGGCTGGGCTTGAACCAGCAACCTTCTCATCACAAACACAGAAGCTTAGCCCACTGCGCCACAAGCTGCCCCCAAATTGCACGTTCCTTTTTTTCCGGTTTGTTTCCGGGTCCTGGACGTCAATGTGCTTGTTCCTCCTGGATTTGCATGGGTCATCTCCCGTATAGTGACTTTAATTCATCCCTTGTATGCATCTTCCAGGAAGCATCATGTCTTATGGAGGTTCCTCATGCCATGATCCTAGGAAGATAAGGGGTATAAGATCACGCGTGCAAATTTTTCTTTATCACTGAAAATCTCACAGGACATCTGATATCATCATTCCCGGCCCTAATGAGTGTTCATTCGCTGTCTTAACATTAGGTCTCAGAAACAGCTGTGTTGTACTGATAGAGAGAGATATTTAAGCAGCATAAATATGCTTATATTATGCATGGATCTGAGGGACTTCAGCATCAATCTGCTGGACTGTGAGCTCACTGCTGAATAAGCATCACCATGCCTCAAGGAAAGACACAAAAAATCGATTATTGAAGCAAAATGATAACTACCTTAAAACAGCCTCATAATTCATCTACGACCTCACTTGGCCATATAAAGAACATGATACCTGCATCATAATAATGGACCTGAAAGTCTTGCCCCTAATCTCTAACCATTTGAAGTCTAAAATGTAACTCTTTGAACCCTCATTTTCAATAGTATCCTAAATGCTGCAGGACATTGATATACAGCACACACAATTAGTCGTCATTGGATTGGATTGTTCGTGTAACGGCATGATTTGAGATGCACAGTGTCAACCAGAGCTTCTGCACAAAGAAGAAGCAGAAGGTTATTTTTACATTTCGGGAGTGCTGCTTTGCCTACACACAGTAATTACGCAATAAATGCTATGCTAAAACGATGTTGCGATCGTCAAGGTATGGTGTCAACAGATATACACCTGGAACTGAAATTCACACAGGATTACTGGAGTTTGTTACAGAGAGAACAAATGCATATATATGCCCTATTTCAGTCTACCTTGGCTTTCTTTTCAATGTTATTATACAGCAATCCTTAAAGAATACAGAAATGCCCACCAGCAGTCCAGTGACAATTAGGTGGGTATAGATGCGTGTATCTTCATGAGCCCTGAAACCAGAACAACTGGACTCCACCACAAACCACCAAATGCAGAAAGAAGGATCAGGACTGCATCGACCCTGCCTGGCTTTAAGTAACACGGTCACACTTGTAATTTCATCCTTTGGCTCGGGAGAAACCAAATCTGTTGTGTACGAGACATTAGCTGCTGGAGGAATTTACATTATTGATGAGGCTTCTGTTTAAGTATGCCAGGGCCCAGGACGGCCCGGTTGGACCAACTCAGCACTTCTACGGTTGTGCCCCAGGTTTTTTTTTTATCCTAGTCAGCACTGTGCGAGAGCAGAGACAGCAGATGATCTGGGACGGGCCATCTGTGTAAGTGTTTGAGTTCTGTCCGTGTGCTGGTACTAAGCCTACCTTCGGGTGTGTGTATGTGTGTTCGCCTAAGACGTCTCAGCATTTTCTCTCGCTTTTTTGGGTCTGGGGGATGATTAGGCCTCAAACGAATGGCAAGATAGACCCAAAAAAACCAGCACGGCTGTAGAGCGACGGCTTGTTTAATTCATGCAGAGATCTTGGCCTTGCTAGCAGGCCTGCCGGGTACTCAGAATTCACCTAGCGTTCTCAGGCCATGTGCCGGCTTATAAACGGAGTGAAATACGTCCATAAAGGCTTCATGGGTTAATTACTGTTCCAGCCCTGGAGGGATGAACGGGACAAATAGGGAAATAAGAATTCACAGCAACCTCTGGATAGGCTTTGGGAAGACTGCAGAGGCAAATGTTCCATTGCATTTCCAAGGAGAAGCATTGTAGGGAGTTAATGCTTAAAAAGGAGCTCTTATTTGAAAATGGCCGCCTTAAATTCAGGGCCAGTATCTGGCAGGGTTATGAGGATTACTTGGAGATTTATTGTTGTGTGTATTTATATCAACAGCTCTGAAGAAGGTGACAGTAAAAAACGGAGATCTACAGCATATCAGGAGAGTTCATAGTCCTATTTTTTCCACTAAAAGCACATGGAGACCCAAATTCGGAGCATGTGCCTTACAGAAGCCGTATACGCTAATTTAGATGAGACGCTGGCCCTCTGGTTGCGTGTCCTGAATCACTTTGATGAATTTACACAACTTAAATATTTTATGCCAGTCCATACCGTGGTATTATACAACACAAAGTGGTTGAGTTGCAATTCATCCTCTTCTCTCCAGGAGATATTGAACCATAATTATGCCTTAGGTATAGCTGTTAATTTTTAAATGGATTTCATGGTTTATTCATGTGCTTGTCTGCACTGTTGTGATATTAAATTGGAAGACTGAATGAGAAGTTGCTCACATTCTACATTATGAAATGTGTATTCTCGTAGGTAATGTAACGCTACCATGAGGAAATAGCAACTTAACCAGGCTGCTCTCATCATTGTACATAATATTTTACTCATATACGTTGGTATGTATGGAGGTTAATGATTTGGGGAAGTGGAGAGGAACTTATTTTTTAGAGGAGAAAATCAGTAAAGACACATTGTATAAATATTGCTCATCTAGCCATCTTCCAACCAGTACAGGGTCACGGGGGCCTGGAGTCTATCCCAGTCATCACAGGGCACTAGGCAGGGGAACAGCCTGGAGGGGATGCCAGTCCACCACAGGGCAATAGGCAGGGGTACAGCCTGGAGGGGATGCCAGTCCATCACAGGGCACTAGGCAGGGGTACAGCCTGGATGGGATGCCAGTCCGTCACAGGGCAGAAGGCAGGGGTACAGCCTGGAGGGGATGCCAGTCCGTCACAGGGCACTAGGCAGGGGTACAGCCTGGAGGGGATGCCAGTCCGTCACAGGGCACTAGGCAGGGGTACAGCCTGGAGGGGATGCCAGTCCGTCACAGGGCACTAGGCAGGGGTACAGCCTGGAGGGGATGCCAGTCCGTCACAGGGCACTAGGCAGGGGTGCAGCCTGGAGGGGATGCCAGTCCGTCACAGGGCACTAGGCAGGGGTACAGCCTGGAGGGGATGCCAGTCCGTCACAGGGCACTAGGCAGGGGTACAGCCTGGAGGGGATGCCAGTCCGTCACAGGGCACTAGGCAGGGGTGCAGCCTGGAGGGGATGCCAGTCCGTCACAGGGCACTAGGCAGGGGTACAGCCTGGAGGGGATGCCAGTCCGTCACAGGGCACTAGGCAGGGGTACAGCCTGGAGGGGATGCCAGTCCGTCACAGGGCACTAGGCAGGGGTACAGCCTGGAGGGGATGCCAGTCCGTCACAGGGCACTAGGCAGGGGTACAGCCTGGAGGGGATGCCAGTCCGTCACAGGGCACTAGGCAGGGGTACAGCCTGGAGGGGATGCCAGTCCGTCACAGGGCACTAGGCAGGGGTGCAGCCTGGAGGGGATGCCAGTCCGTCACAGGGCACTAGGCAGGGGTACAGCCTGGAGGGGATGCCAGTCCGTCACAGGGCACTAGGCAGGGGTACAGCCTGGAGGGGATGCCAGTCCGTCACAGGGCACTAGGCAGGGGTACAGCCTGGAGGGGATGCCAGTCCGTCACAGGGCACTAGGCAGGGGTACAGCCTGGAGGGGATGCCAGTCCGTCACAGGGCACTAGGCAGGGGTACAGCCTGGAGGGGATGCCAGTCCGTCACAGGGCACTAGGCAGGGGTACAGCCTGGAGGGGATGCCAGTCCGTCACAGGGCAGAAGGCAGGGGTACAGCCTGGAGGGGATGCCAGTCCGTCACAGGGCACACACACATACTTCCACATTAAGGCCAATTTAGAGACACCAGTTTGCCTAAATGCTGATGCATATGGTTAATGGTGATTGTCATGGCGGGTAATTATATAATGTTCACCTCACAGATTCCGTGTCGTACTGTTATTGAGATATATTTGATTACTGTCCGGAAATAGCACATGTTACCGTATTTCCACACAATCCCGATCAATGGCCCCTGCTGATTATGATGGTCTCTGCACTTTCCGAACAAGTCTGCACCCTTATTAATAGCAACATTGATACGACTTCCCAAAAACAAAAACAGGTAGAAGAAGAGCTTGTTTAAACCATCGGAGGCCCTGAAGTGAAACCTGCGCTGGACTGCGACACACATGGCGAACGGAGGAACACACGGGCGTTTTATAAGCAGGAAGGATTTCAGGAAGCCGATGAGGGCATTTGCATCTCAAGTTCCTTGCTTGGAACAGCCATTTTGGCAGCATATAACAGTGCACAGTAACAGATTTAAGTCATGGGTGTCTCTTTGTGTTGCCAAAACAGAAAATGGTCAAATAATTCAATATACTTGTCTGAAGGCTAGCTAAGTGTGTTACATTTAGAATAACTGATATAGTATGATGTATCTGAATATGTATATCCAGACAGAGGACAAACATAATCTAAAACAGCAGCTTCAATAAATGCAAGCATTATGACTACAGTAATAGATTCCATTGCATATAAATAGCTAAATATGTGGTTACAAATGTATATATCAAGCAGATGAATCATTTCTTATTATAGAGGACTTTAGTGCATAACATTTGTGAAAGGGCCGCAACCATTGTCCGGGGAAAGCCTATCTCATCCAGCTTATCCCTGGGATTCCCTCATTCTTACCTCCTGTGCCAGAGAGAAATTCAGAGGAAAGGCGAAATGCCTCAGAAAACTAACATTTAGGGGTGGAGACATCATTGTGCATTGACGCTAGATGGGGGGTAAAATGGGTGCGGCCTTCCGTGTTTTGACCAATGAACGACCGCCGAGTGCCTTGGTGTCGGCGGGACCATGGAAGCCTCAGCCACTCGTGGGAGGGCTTCGGTTGAGGGGCGGGGAGTCTAACCGGAAGTATCTCGCGACTGGTCTAGCTGTCATTTAACTTCGACCGGCTCTGAGGGGAAGAGGACGGCGGCGGAGAAGCGCAGTAAAGGACAAAAAAAAAGGAGGAAACGGCAACAACCAGAAAACGAAGGAAATTCGAGTAATTTAGACACCATTGACAATGACATTTAGAGCTGAGCATATACCAGCAAACGCCGACTGAAAGCGACGCGCAAGTTGACTGGCTTTATTTAAGGGATCCGAGGGACCAGCCTAGCTGCCGATGACGTAAATTCGGTTTGATAAATAAATAAGGTTAGCGGGCTTGCTCGTCGAAAATACGCCGTGTCATTGAGCAGGCAGGGCACGTTCGGGGAGGAAAAACGCAGCTCGCCAGCCTGTAACGCGAACCGTGCGCCGATCGGCTTCGGGCTCTGGCCGGGCGCAACGCGATCTGCTGCGGTGGAAACAGGGACGCGTCTCTGCGGAGCCGTCGCTTCGGAGTCGGGGGATTAAAAAATAAAAGGTGACAGGAGTCATTTCGTTCATAAAGAGCACGACGGGCCAGTTTTAAAAATAACCCTTTGGAAGCGGCCTCATTTATGGTTTGATGTAATTCCGTCCGAAAAAAGGACGAACTGGCCATAATCCAGAGCAAACAGAAGACGTCACCGGCAGTCTGGAAGTGTTTGCAGTAGCAGGGAAAAGGAAGGAAATTAAAACCTTTAATACGTTTCTGTTATACATACGTCCGTGATTAGTTACATGTATGATATCGGGTATGCAGAGGCATAATTAAACAGGCGTTAGACTGGTAGCTAATGGTGGGGTTAGCAGTTAGCATGCAAAGTAGCCAGCTGTCGGAAATATATTTGAGGTCGACGTAGCATTTTTTCCCCCTGTAACATTGTTAGTAGCTATTTGGTTTAGACATAAAGACTTGTATGTTAGCGTTTAGAGTGTAAGGATAACCATTTTCCAGCCTAGCAGGTGATATGTGGGTATCACCTTTCATTTTTCCCGATGTTATCTAGGTAGTCGGTCGTAGTGTCGTGACGTCCAGGGTTATACATTTACGTGGTGTTAAGTTCCAAACCCATGCATTGTTATTATTAATGAGCCACAGAAATAAATCATGACTACTCGTTTTGTCAGTTCATTGTGAATAACCCTCTGACGTTTTTGTGGTTTGTCTCTTTTATTCTTAAAGGAAATAAAGCGAACCGAGTATAATATTTGTCGGCGAATTTTTATTGGGCAACATAAATGGGGGATTACGGCTTTGGAGTCCTGGTGCAGAACAACTCCGGTAACAAGTCGGCTTTTCCTGTAAGAAGTCACCCGCATCTGCAGCCTCCACACCACCACCAGAATGCCTCTCCGGGTCCAGCTTTTATAAATAATTCGGCTGGGAATGGCAGTAACGGTGCGTCGCCGTGGCTCTTTACTGCAGCGGCTGCCCATGGCAACATGCAAGACGAGATGCTTGTGTCAGAGAAACCCAAAGTCCAACAGCAGCAACAGGAAATGCCGGAAACGCAAGAAAAGCAACTGTCTCCAGGCCACCAGGAGACCGGTATCATACCAGAGTTGGAAAAGACTGCGTCGGAGGAGAGCAAGGGAGAGAACGGCACGACAGAGGGCAGCAATGGGAAGGAGAAGCTGCGCATGGAATCACCTGTACTCACGGGCTTCGATTACCAGGAAACCTCAGTCCTGGGGGGGGTCGCCCAGTCCACCACATCTTCCTCCTTGACCGGCTTCAACAACTGGTCGGCCGCGATCCCCCAGAACCCCTCGACGATCATAAACGAAGACGTGAGCTTCTTCAACCCGGCTGCCTCCGCCAGCAACGGGCCCCTGTTGTTCCAGAATTTCTCGCACCACGTCAGCCCGGGTTTCGGGGGCAACTTTTCTCCCCAGATCGGACCCCTCCCACAGCATCACCCCCCACACCCACATTTCCAGCACCCCCACAACCAACACCAACAGCACCGAAGATCCCCGGCCAGCCCCCACCTTCCGGCGTTCTCCCACCGGAATGCCACTTTTAGCCAATTACCCCACCTCTCGAATAATCTGAATAAGCCCCCATCACCTTGGGGAAGTTACCAAAGCCCCTCACCATCACCCTCTACCACTTCCTGGAGCCCCGGGGGCGGATATGGGAGCTGGGGGGGCTCTCAAGGCAGGGATTATCGCAGGGCCCTCAATGGTGGTATGACGCCCCTCAACTCAATCTCCCCACTGAAGAAGACCTTCCCCAACAACCACACGCAGTCGCAGAAGTACTCGCGCAGCAGCCCTGGTTTCAACCCCAAGTCTTGGATGGAGGAGAACATGAACAGGAGCGACAATATATTCCCATTTCAGGTGAGGACCCACAACCTGACATAAAAACAAGCAAATGACAAATATACGTGTAAATATATACATTTTTTTGTGTTGGGCTCCTAAGTATTTGGCCAGATATAATCAGATTATTAATGCTGACTTGTGGCCTCATTTGACTGATGCTTCGTGATGATGGATCAAAGCTGTTTGCTCTAAATGCCACAGGGCTCCATGAGTAATGTGCTTCTGCCACTATGATTCTATTTTCTATGCCTTGCTGAGTTAAGTAATTATGACAAGTGAGCTAAAAGTAGAACTTTTGCCAATTTATTAAAAAAAAAAATCTACATTTTGTATTTTAATTCGAAATATTGTATGGCAAGTTACTTTGTGGCTAATTAGTAGGCTTGGCTCGGACGAAACAATATGTGCATTTCAGATTGTATCACCTTTTTAAAAACACATTTAATGAGAAATGCCGCAATGAAGAAGGCCTCTTTTATAGGTGAGCTTTCTTCATCTGCTGCTTGCAGTGTGACGTTGCCGTTCTACAACTGTGATGCTATGACAACAGTAATCGCCGGTTTGGTTTGCATATGGAAGGGGTTGGATTTTGACTGTGTGTTGTGGCATATGAAGCCATCATTTTTTTTTTTCTTAGCGTTAGACTGAAATGTGTGCCTTGGACATATAATGACTTAGACAAGGAATGAATGCTGAATGATTGCAGCTAGGTAATTAGGGAATACTAAAATTAACTGCTGCAGCATATTTTTGTGTGGTGTTGCTTCTCCTGTTGATCCTGTTAACGGTTTTTCACGTCCCTTTAGGGCTTTAGTATTTGCCATTTAGGCAGATGCAGTCCACTGGTTTAAAAGATGGAAGCAGTTGTTCCTGTTACGCAGGAGCTACCCTGATTGCCTGCTTTTATTTATACATTTTTTGCCCTGGTTGGCTTTGTTTCTGGTCGGTCAGTTGACGTCTTTCAGCGTGGAACTGAATCTGCAAGGGCAGGAAAATTGCCGACATATCTGTGAATCACATGCTCCGTGGCTGTTGCTAAAGCCACGTGTTGGTCTGAGTTACTAGGTTATTCTCGGCATGAAGACTGTGCAAAAGTTGGATTTCGCTGTGTAAAGCGTAATGCCTGAAGCGTTTCGTTTTCTTTGTTTCTTTTTGTTTAATTTTGTCGCTCTTCTAATTTCAAGTCGGTGTCTGTCATCAAAGCCAAACCAGTGTTTTTCGTCTGACCATTCAAAAGCAATTGGTTGGCTAGTATACAATCAGAGTATATTTGTTTTGAATAATAATATATGTCTGCCTTTTTCCCCAGTCCTAACAACTTGAAATTATTGAAGTGGAAAAAGTGACGAAAGGTCATGAATTCTGATAAAATGAACGATGAAACAGTAACAAAACGCTGTGGTTGTTTAATTTTGAAGGGCAAATGGATACTTACTTAAGTATGGATCTATTGTCAAGAAGAAAATGACTTAATATCTTTGCCTTTCCGTGTTATTAATCGTTTAGTTCACTGGCTGTATGTTCCATGATTCTGCTGTGGTTCCTTTAAAACAGGTTAGACCTAAAGAAAGAATTTAATTAAATTGAAATTGTAATTTCAGCTAAGTTTGCCTACAGGTCCTTATCTTGGCATTCACAGCTCTAATGTTGCATTTTTTTGGCTTTTCTGGCAAGCTCACTTCACTGTGTGTGCAATAGTGCTCAGCAAAGGGCAAATTGCAAGCAGTGTCATCAGAGTGACAAGCGTATCCGCAGCTCATGCCGCACGACGTTTTGAAAGGAGATCGCTTAATACCATGAGACCCCCCCCCCCCTTATACCACCATGCGTCATTTGAGACGGCACGCAGCCAGAACGTTGTGACGAAGTGGAAGAACATGGCTGAAGAGTTGCCTGTTTACCCACACGGTCCTGTAACTACTGCTGGATAAATCCTTGGAAAGACCAAATTAATGGGCTTCGGAAGACTTCAAAATACTTCCGACCTGGAAACACCACATCAGCCATGACAGACTTTAGACCTCCTGCCTGTATTTCTTATTAGTTTAGCCATGACATTGTCTGTGTGTTAATTCAAACGCGCCATCCTTATATCGCGTCTCCTTGGCGTCATCTAAGAAAAGGCAGAGCTCTGTAATGATGTACAATGAAAAGGCAAATTGGGCCCATGTAACAGTGGAGTGTTCATTTATATTTTATGACATCCATAATACAGGTGTCTTGTATGCCATTTTGGCATGGGTGTTGTGCTTCTCATATTGAGGCAAGTCCAGGTGCTTTGTTATAAAACATCAGCCTTGCTTCATGTTAAATTTAATTTCTCTCCTCTCTAAAGTTCTCCAGTTTATATGTGTATAGTCACTCAAATGGATCAGTGCAGTACTTTTGTGTTGCGTCTGTCTCTTGGGATTGATTTAGATTTGGCTTTAGAAAAATTTGTCCTGGAAGTATTTTTTAATTCCTATCCCTTAAAGATGATGTATGGGACAAGGTTTACTGTGCTTGTTGTATTGGGTTTAGCACGTAAGATCTCAACTATTTATAACACAGAACTTTGAGTCCAGGATGCTGTGTCAGCTCAGGAAAGTGAGAAACCATAACAAAAAAAGCGTGTTCACACCTTTTTTGGTCAGCCGAGTTACTCGCATTAAATCGTACGTTTAAAAAATAAAAACTGCAGACGCTGTACAGTCAATGTTAGGTTATGGTTTTGTTTAGTGTCACAGCTCAGCATTTTATGTAGAAAAACGTGGAACAGAATTAATGAGACAGTTGACGGAATCTTGCATAGTTTACATCCTGTGTAACTTAATGATCGTTTTAACAACAATATTGTGTAGTTCTGTGTTATACTAGGAAGAATCTGGGAAGAAAAATGTTTCAGCAGATGATTTGTAGCATTTAGTTTGCCAAAGGATAACTAACATCTGATTGCAGGTGAAACGCCCAGATTGCTGAATCAGCTGTTTCTTAAGAATAGTAAAGACTGTAAACTTGGTGCAGGTTACTGGACTGATCTACTCTCGTTTTTGAAGCTGCTTTTACGTTCGTATCCCTGCCCATGTCGTTTTTGGGTGAAGGCTTGCCGTCTGTGTTTGGACATCTCTGAGAGAAGGAGCATCATCGTTTAAAAAAAAATAAATAATTCAAATTTTGTATTTCAGCCGGATCGCGGCAGGTCATTCGACGGCTTCAATATGCACTCCCTGGAGAACTCGCTGATCGACATCATGAGGGCAGAGCAGGATTCCCTCAAAGGTATGATTCTCGCCATTAGCGACGCCTCCTCCTCTTTGACAAAACATTGGCGTGTCACCAATTTCAGGCTTATTTTCTTTGTTTTTCATGGAGATTGCTGTGCATGTTCAAAGTGACCCATTGTTCTACTTGTTAATGTGTATAGCTACACTGGATTTTTTTTTTTTTTAATACAGAATTCCATTCAACGTTTCTATAATTTAGACATACAGTAAATTGTCAGCTTTTTCTCCATTAATGTGATAGCTGAATAGGTCCATATATTGGAAAATTATTTTTTTTATTTTTATTTTTTTGGCGGAATGATCCGGCAGGTCAGTAACAGCAGTACAGTGACCAGCTTATTCGTGGCAGCAATGTGCAAATGGCTTTTCGAGCCCTGCAGCATTAACTTCTGTGTGTGGCTGCTGTAAACTCAGATAAGGCCTTCCGTGGAGTGTGGGTTCGCAGAGGATTCTGGTGGGGTGTCCACAGAACCCCTACTTAAGCCCCACATGAACGCAAACAGTGTGGGTTATGACAGCTACCCCAAACTTGTTAAATTAACCAATCACAGAGCCCTTAAAATACAGTTTAGTTTGTGTGTGTGTGTGTGTAGATATGGGGAAACAAAAACTTGGTTCTGTTTTTCTACGAAATTCATCTTGTCAAGCCTCTGTACAGAACTGGGGAATTGTCTATGATGCAAAATCAAAAAATAACTGCCAAATGTCCAAAACAGGGAATTGAATTGGAAACCTTTTAAAATGACTAAATGGTTTTCAGCCCATTAAACTGGTCTTGCAATACATTCATTTAGTGCATCTTTATTTTCAGTATAATGTGACCAGTAAACTGAAGCCGTAATTATAGCAGGTTATGTGGTAGTATCACATAATCTGCCTGTGAAGTTCACTCTGTTTTAAATGGCTGTTATGTGCTCTGAGGGGCTGTTGGAGAATTGCTCAAGGTTAATTTCATGAGCAGCTGCTTGCGGCCGCCCTTTTGGTGTGCGACGGCACAGGGCATGACGCAACGTGAAACCCATCTGCAGTGACCTAAAATCCCGCTGAACCCTTGCCTTTCCTCTGCAGCGCCGCTCCGCTAGGTCGAGGCAGCTGGCTGGAACTGGGTTGCCGGCGAGCGGCGTGGCCATCAATTTCTGACAAGGCGTGTTAATGGATAGCTGAGCAGCTTTAACCTATTTTAACTTTAACTGATATGGGTGACCTTAAGCCGCTGTTTTTGCGTCTCCTCTCGGTTCTGCTTCACGTCGGACGGACGTGTTACAGTAGTCGCTGTAAACGATGCTTCCCCTTCACCGCTTGCATGGCGGCTGCTGAGCACTGTGCTGTTGTAGCAATTGCACCGTATCTCATGTGTAATTACGGATTTTGGCATTTAATTTCCGGAACGTCCATCTCAATTCCATTTGAAAGACGCATGGAAACAAACGTTCTCCTCACTAAACTTTGTGTTTAGAGTGAAGACCCTTAAAACGGGTGCTCCCCTCTCTAATAGCCTTACCCTGGTAGCGCCTCCACAGCCAGATGGTGCTGGACGGCATCCCGGCAGAGAGAGAAGTCATTCTCGGGCCAGTTGTGTCACCGATCCCTTGACGCTTGGGTAGTGACAGTCCCGGTTCATGCACATGGAATTCTCCGTGGCATGAGGCATGACAGGATCCTGATGTCCGGCTGGATAGCAATAAACCTTTATGCAGATCTGCGCATGTTTTGGGAATGAGACCCGGTTTTGCCCGCACTGGCTAGGGTGACGACTCCGCCACCGTCCTGTGCTTTAGGTCAGTTGCCTGCGGAGAAAGGGTAATGATTCTCTCAGCCTATATTTGGCTGCTTGGGCCTTTTTGGTGGACGGCGCGGTTCTTCTGTGTTATGGATGATTGCCTGTCTGTCTGTGTTCCCCCGTGCTCTGGTTCTGAATAGAACTCAACGTTTTGCTCTATTTTCTACCCACGATTATTATTTTAAAATATTTTTCAATGCTTAATAGTCTCTTCCAACAATTAAGGTCGTTAGCTATTTTAAAATGTCGTGTGATATTATTTTTGCTTTACTTATTTATTTTTAACTGTATAGCTACTGTTTGAGTTGTACTGTAAACTATTGTATACTAATACTATATGGGCCTGTGTTTTTGCAGTGAGTTGTTTTTCATTAACCCATTTTTGTTGTGAAATGTCACAAACAATTGTTCAGCCTTATAAAATATTAACAGGCTACACCTAGGCTATACCTAGGACCAACGTAATAAGTTGTGTTTCCTCAGACTAGTAACCTATGGTGTAAACAAACATTTGCTCGTTATGGCAATTCCTAATCACTTCCAACAGAGGTCCTTCGCTGAGGATGTCTGGCTTCGATGACAATGTCCTATGGGGCACTTGGCGTTGTCGCTGTGACCTTTTTAATGTTTGGCGAGAAGTCAACCATAGTTTGTAGCTCCCTATGCACAGATAAATACCCTGAAGGGCAGTGAAGACCCAAGGACAAAGATAGACGCCCCCCGTCCCCTTCCCCCATAATCCCCCCCCCCCCCCAACATGGCAGACCCTTCCCCTCATAGGCCGCGTCTGAAAGAGGAGGCCCCCCAATCTGTAAATGCAGCCTGTCTATGGGACCACAGCAATACAGGCAAGTGTTCTGGATTTGCATTTTCAAAGAATTATTTTCTATGAAAATTCAAAACAAAAAAAAAAAAACCTTTTGCTACAGGAGATACTGGACAATCCTTCATCTGCTCGCTTCCTAAATGTATTTTTTACATTTTTATTCAGCAGACGCTTCTATTGAAGGCAGAGTGTATATTTTGCGAAAGAAGGGTCATATAGTCCCTGGGGCGAATGCGGGTTAAGGGCCTCGCTCAAGGACACAGTGCTTGTATTGCTCTGCTGACTGCGGGATTTGAACCGGTGACCTTCTGATCACAGACGCAGCATCCTAACCCGCTGAGCCAACAGTGCTGAAGGGTTCGCTCTAATTACAGAACGACCCGTTTTTAAAATTTGCTTCCTCTCTCTCGTTTCAGGTCGGCTTGGATTCACTCACCCAGGGGGAGACAGTCCGTTGCCCATAAACGGTGAGTGGGAATTAAAGGTGTCACTAATCACGTGATGGTGACCCAGCCCATTCAGAACAGCAGGAACAAACAAAATCTTTATACAGTCCTACAATGTCAGCTCTCCTAGTTGGTGCGTGTTCTGCGAAATGTTAGGCACTTTCCTGCTTTAGTGTTATTAGAAGCTTCCATTCTGGCCTGCTTGGTAAAAGCTGTGTGTGTATATACATTTCCCAGCATGCACTGTCTGTGTTTAGCATGTAAGTGAGCTCCCTTGCCTCTGGTGTACATTAGAGGCTCGCTAACGCCCTGAAAAGCACTCGGCATGTGAGCAGAAGCAGGGGGCAGCTCCCAGTGTAGCTCGCTAACGCCCTGAAAAGCACTCGGCATGTGAGCAGAAGCAGGGGGCAGCTCCCAGTGTAGCTCGCTAACGGCGTTGAACCCGACGCGCTGGCTGTCGCTCACCGTGTCCCGGAATCTGCTGGTATCGGTGCGTGGCGGCGTGCGGACTGGAATCGCCCGCGAGCCCATGGATGGCGCCCCCCACCCCCACAACTGACTCTGAGGATTTGGGCGGGGGGAGGTTTGTGGTCTTAAAGAGCAGGTGGCACTCGTCCCAGCAACCGATGAGGCGTGTAGACACACTGCAGCTGTGACGTACTCAAGGTGGGGCCACCCCCAGCCTTATGACCAGGGAGCCCATCTTAGGTGTGTGCAGTAACTGAACATGGGCCAGCAGGACCAGAACATCGAGAGGCGGGAGCTCTGATGTGTCCCCCACCCGCTCTGACGTCTGTCACCTGAAGGTCTCAGGTGTTGCCCCTGGGCTGATGTTTCCAATGCGTAATGAAAGCTCTCTGCTCTATCCTCTGTGCTGCTCTCACTCACGGGGTTGTTTCTCTTATCTTACACGCAGCGAGAAATTACGGACGGCGGCGAGGTAATGAAATAATGTGGTTGCCAGGAAAGGGGAGCATGTTTTTTTTAAAGGTGTACGAGTGACATGTTATAGGAAATTTGATTGTGTGTGTGTGTGTGTGTGTGTGTGTGTACACACGTGTGTTTGAATGACCAGATTGTAATGATAAATCCCCATTTCTCTGTCTCCTTAGCTCTTGGTTTAGTTGTTCTTTTTGATTGTGCTTATGCCTGTGCAAGTGAAATTTAAGTGAAAATTGCGTACTTTAATTTGCACGGGAATGTTTGTGGGTGGATATTTTTGTGCAGGCATTTAAATTAGCCTGACTTCACATGGTGCGCTTGGGGTCCCCCTCAATGTCATTAACTAAGGGTTAAAGCTGGACGACTTGTATCCCACCCTGCACGGAGGGGGGGGGGGGTCTGCGACATCCTCAGGCACCGCCCCGAGCGCATTCAGGTGTGACTTGGCAGCCACTGAGAGTGCAGAAGGTGTGTCGTCATGGCTCACTGAACACGAGAGTATAAACAGCCAGCTGTACATTCTGTACACTGTAAGCGCTAAGTCATACTAATTCTCTAGGAATGTCAGAAATGAAACCTGATTATGGCGTCACATCCATGTTGAAACTCGAGGGGCAATAAAACACAAAGTGGAAAATATAAACCTGCAAGTTGTAACATTTCACATGGGTAAATATTCCACTTGCGAGCACAAACATGAAACTCGCAAGTACAGAAAGAATTGTTTGCGCTTGTCGTAATATAGTGCTCAAACTCCTTTTTTTTCTTTCTCGAATGTTTATTTGCTTTTTCGATTTGATACATATCCTTGTGTGTCAAGTAGATTATCTTCGGCTGCTCTCTGCTGGAGAGAAATTTTTGTTTTGACGTGGAGGTGGTTTTGACAGTTTGGGGGCGGGTCATGGACATCTGTTGGTGAATGCCATTGGTTGACGGCTCCTGGATTTGTGGTTGACTGCGGTATGAAAAGCTTCTTCAGAAGACAAAGATTGCGGACGATAGTGATGGGAATTCCGGCTCATTTTAGTAAGTCGGATCATTCATTTGGCTCGGCTCAGCAAAAAATTGCCAGCTCTTTCAGCTCCCAAATGGCTCTTCATTTAGTCTTCTGGCTTTTATAATTCAGCCAAATATAGCAATGTTATTATGCTAAACATTATTATTTCCAGAATACCATTATTTTAAATTGTTTGTTATAAGAACATTCATGTAAAAATATCACACTATTGTGTATTAAACGTTGTAAATTACCATTTTGCTACAAACCCTAAACGCAGTACTTTAATGCTCCTTATGTATAAATGGCAGCAGCATTAGAATTTAGTGATGGAAAAAATAGCATCTCATGAACCATTTGCTGTGTTTTTTAACCCCTTAAGTGGTGCTCTTGGATTGCTTTGGGGCATGCTTTGTGCTTTTTTTTTTTTTTTTGGAACAGAGAGCACCATCTTGTGGACTCAGAAAATATAGCAAATGGTTCATGAACCGTCATTTTGTCCATCACTAAATTCTAATGCTACTGTCATGTCCATATCAAATAAAATAATTAACTGTCCAAAGCACAAACCATTCCAAACAATTCATAATCAAACCTGAACCTGGTTTGCCGCATAACAAATAAATTAATTTCAATGTGAAGAACAGCAGCATCAGTCAGTGCATGGAGTGTTCATAGCTGATTGCTCTTATTAATTAACAAAAAGGAAAAAAAAGGTGCTTAATGGGAGCTGAATCCCATTGTTCATGTAAAACAGACGACTCGTTCTTGAGCACTAGCGAGTTGAGAGAAATGGTAGCTACTGGTAGCTAGGTTTAAACCATGGTTTATCTATCTTAAACTAATAATTTAATATTGAAGCTTAACTCTATGAGCATGCAGTCAATCACAAAACCAGGAGCCATCAGCCAATAGTATTCACTCACCGAATGGCCATGAGCCCAGCCCCCAAACTGTCAAAACTCACCAGAGAGCAGCTGAAGGTAATCTGCTTGGCATGTGAGGATGTCAATCAAATCAAGAAGGAAACAAAGGCAACGAACAAAAGACATATTGAACCACGATATTATGACACGTGCACGTAATTCTTCTTTCTGTGCTCACGAGTGTCATTTTTGTGGTTGGATATTTATGCACACGAAGTGTTAAAACTTTGTTTTCCATCTTGTGTTTTATCGCCCTGACACAGATGCGATGCCATTCCCAATCATTTCATATTGTATTAAGAATGAGTGCAATGTCCAGCCAATAAGAATGCTGGCTGAGCATCATGTGGCCGGCTCTCTGCAGGTCACTCGTCCCTTTTCCCCATGGAGGACAGCTTCGGCGATGACGAGCGTGGAGATCAGGGCCTGCCTGGACTGGGTTCTCCCCACTGTTTCCCCCACCAGAATGGCGAGCGTGTCGAGCGCTATTCCCGCAAGGTGTTTGTTGGTGGCCTCCCTCCTGATATAGATGAAGGTAAAAAAAAAAAACTATGCACAGGATTAAAAACTGTTACATTAAATACTTGCCTCCCACCTCTAAGATTGGGGGTTCGAATCCCTATGCCACCTTACACTTAATTGAAATGCCATCTCTGCATTGCCTTTAGTGTTTCTGTGTCCACTAAGACGACTGGCATTCCGTTCTGGGTGTCGTGCTGCCTGCTTTGACTCCCCCAAACCCTCCCTTCATTCACCTTCCTCCACCAAGATGTGAAAACTCTTTCCTTTTCCCAAAAGTCATTTTACTCCATTTTTGCTCATTGCATTTGTAAGATTTTAATAGCCGGCGAGCATTCCAGATGTCCTGACCGGCGCCTCATAGAAACATGGAATGTGTAAAAAATTTAGTTTATCGATCCACTTCTTCTGCTGTCCCTGCTGGGGTGGGAGTGTCGTCACACCTCTAAGGGAGTGAAAAGAGCATATCACCTCAGAGAGCAGCAGACGGACAAAATGGAGGGAAAAGTAGGTCAGTCAGAACGTGAATAGATGATCTTGAAAGTGCTTGGTGCCGTGAACACACAGGCACCCGGCGCAGGACACCATTTTGGGCCGCAGTCCCGCGTAGCCGGCAGGCGCGGCGGCGTGGGCTCCGTCTGACCTGCATTATTAGCCCTTTTCCGCACGCATTCCGGTGCAATCCGCAGTTGTGGTAATCACCCTAGAAAAATCGAAGGATGATTATATGAAGATGCTGCACGGCCTGCATGCGGTGAGGTTTTATCCCCCTGACGGCTGACGGCGCTGCCTCTTTCAGATGAGATTACCGCCAGCTTCCGACGTTTCGGTCACCTGTTCGTCGACTGGCCTCACAAGGCGGAGAGCAAGTCGTACTTCCCCCCTAAAGGTGAGCGAGTGCGTGCCTGGTGACGGCGGCCATCTTGCTGACCGCAGCGCCATGTACGTATGTTGACTACTTCCTCGTGCCGCACCCCCCCCCCCCCCCCCCCTCCCCAGGTTACGCCTTCCTGCTGTTCCAAGACGAGAGCTCGGTCCAGGCCCTGATCGATGCCTGCATCGAGGAGGACGGCAAGCTCTACCTGTGTGTGTCCAGCCCCACCATCAAGGACAAGCCGGTAAACACCCCCCCCCTCTCAGCTGCCGGGACTCTGCACTCCGCTTAGGCCGAATCTGGCCCCCCCCGAACAGAACCGACGCAGACTTTGCTGTGTCCGCACGCAGGTCCAGATCCGGCCCTGGAACCTCAACGACAGTGACTTCGTGATGGACGGATCACAGCCCCTTGACCCCAGGAAGACTATTTTTGTGGGTGGTGTCCCTCGCCCACTGCGTGCAGGTAATCCTAAGGGGGTGGGCCCTATTTTGTTTATCATAGCTATCGTTAATTATGATGCCACTGTAGTTCAATAATGTATCAGAGCCCTGCTAGGGAGGATCTGTTCTCTGTGCTACAGAGACATTTCAAGGGCTTCATCTCATTGGGCTTCAGCACTGTCTCTAGCGGCCGTGTTTACCACCACTCATTTTCGTAGGGCCCCCTGTTGGCTGCAAACAGTCACTACACCAAATATTGAATAAACATGTTCTTTATTTAGGAGATGCTGAATCGACGTTCTTCTAGCCAGCTATGATCTTCCGACTCCATTCGCTTGCGATTTAATTTAGATTTTGAGACCCATAGTGAGGGGCGCCAAAAAACTACCAAGCGGCCCCTGACCCTCCCCATGCGTGTCTCTCCGTCTGCAGTGGAGCTGGCCATGATAATGGATCGGCTGTACGGAGGCGTGTGCTACGCCGGCATCGACACCGACCCGGAGCTGAAGTACCCGAAAGGAGCCGGCCGGGTGGCCTTCTCCAATCAGCAGAGCTACATCGCGGCCATCAGCGCACGCTTTGTGCAGCTGCAGCACGGCGAGATCGATAAACGAGTGAGTTTAGGGGGCTCGTGTGTGTGGCCCCCAGCCAAATGCCCAGTGCCATGTCACTAATAGTGAGTGCCGTTTACCAAGATGCGAACAGCTTATGGTGAATTGATAAATCCTTTATTTACCGTTTGCACAAGTACGAGTGCATTGGGATTCTTCCCTTGGCCTACCCCATCTTGCTCTCCGTAGCTTGTGGGTCACGGTACAGGGTCAGCCAGCATGCGGTGCCCCTGGAGCTGCGGGTTAAGGGCCTTGCTCAAGGGCCCGAGGACATGTGACTGTTTTGCGGAGGCCAGAACCGGCAGAACCGATCATGGGCTCATGGGTGGTATCCTCAGAAAAGCAGGCTTACGGTGCTGTTCAGCTTCTCGTGCTAAATGATGTCAATCCTGTATGTCTTTGACATAAATATTCTGACCCTTTCTTTAAACTACACTAAACTTATTTTAACCAGCGGGTTTCAACACCATCGCACCGTGCATGTTGCTGTTTCTTACGGGGCACCACAGGATATTTAAAAATAACATTATGAATGCGTCCTTTCTGCGACGGGTCGGCAGCCTTGGCAGCCGTAGCCCCCGGGACCGGCTTTGGACCCCTGTGACTCTGCATAGGACGAGAAAATGGATGGACGTCTCCTCTGTGCACTTGTTAACCGCTGTCCTGTCCCACGCCGCCCCCTGCAGGTGGAAGTGAAGCCATACGTCTTGGACGACCAGCTGTGTGACGAGTGCCAGGGCACGCGCTGCGGGGGCAAGTTCGCGCCCTTCTTCTGCGCCAACGTCACCTGCCTCCAGTATTACTGTGAATATTGCTGGGCGGCCATCCACTCGCGCGCCGGCCGGGAGTTCCACAAGCCGCTGGTGAAGGAGGGCGGCGACAGGCCCCGGCACATCTCCTTCCGCTGGAACTAAGCGGGGACGGTGTGGCCGGCTGTCACGCCCCCAAACCCAACCCCGCACCCAACCCCGCCCCCAACCACACATAGATAGATTATATATATATACATATACATATATATCTATATAAATGCACTTTTCTGTTGCTGGTTCCTTTTTAAGTTTAGAATCTAATCTTTAATTTTTAATTTAATATATTTAAAAAGAAATATTAAGACAAACAAACGTGTTAAGAAAAAAAGACGAAATCCCACTTTCCCTCTGACTGTGTATGATTTTTAATTTTTTATTTTTTTTTTAATGTCTTAGTGAACGTCAAAGTTGAGAACTTCCAGTATGAACGTAAACGTTTCATGGTCTGATAGGGCTGCATATTGATCCCGGCCCCCCACCCCCACCCCCACCTTGTGCATAATTGGCAACACCTTGACCTTTCAGTACGGAGTACGTCTTCTCCAGCTCGACTGGAATAGTTTGCTTCCGGAAGGACGTGTAGCTTGTGTTAAGGAGAAGAGAGTGCAATTTCTGTAAGGGTGCAGTTTTCACATCAAAAACCCAGTCCTCACCTTAATCACCTTAATTGTTTTTCAAATAATACCCACAGACTTCCTGTGCATTTAGATAAATTCTGTTATACAACTTTATTATTTGACAACTGCTTTCATCACAGCTGTTTGTGTTCTCCATTTTGACATGCAAAACTTAATACCTCAAGCTTAGCTGCTAATATCGAAAGGTATATTCAGAGTAAATCTCTCCCCCACTCCCCTAAACATGGCAATCGATGGGAAACAGATTCGCAACAGTTAGGTTCTCGCCAGTGCTTTTCCCCTGATTTCCGTTAGAGGTTTCCGATATTACAAAATGACTGGAACGTAGAGTAACTGGGTCAGAGGCCAAATGCTATAGGAGAAAGGTCCTCCGGCCTGTGCTCATGTCGTCGGAGGAGCAATCGGTACCACGAGCAAGCGCACGACACAGCGGGGCACGCTGAGCGAGACGAGAGTATCTTTCTCGTCAGAGGCGACTCTGAAAGCCTGACCACGTTTTTGTATCACCTGTGTCAATGCAGCTAATGCATGTTTATAGTCTAGCTAGTGTATAGCATGCCGTCTGCTGCGTTGTGTGCTGCAGCCTGCAAGTTGCTCATTCAGACCAAGACTGAAACAGGTAATATCTAGACGCTTTAAGGAACTCCAGCCAAAGATGGTTGTTGCGCCGTGATTAATACTGTAACGTATTCCTATTATCGTCAAAATATATTTTGTTGAATTTTTATGGTTTATCCTAAGATGAGACAGGCTCCAGCAAACCAAAGATTGGCCTCGAAATCAATTGAGCACAGTTAATGTCCAGAAGCACCGCAGACAGACGTCTTTCTGTAGGTCGGTCCACTCATTTCCAAAGGTCAAAATGGAGACGTTTTGTTTGGAGATAATCCGAAAACAAACGCTTACAGTAGTTGTAGATTATTTACAGATGTACTGTATCTGGATCTGCTAACATGTAACTTGTCAGGGATTTTAGCGCTGAAATAAAACTTATTAATATACTAGTGAGAACTTACCCTCGTGTTGACTTGATGGCGTTCAGCCACACCGGGTCTCCCGTGACATCGTCACGTGGACACGGTGGCTGAACACTTTAGTAGTTTAACACTTTTTGAAGAATTTGCTGTTTATGAGATGAAAAAGTGATTATTTTATACATGTCCTGCTGATTTTTTGGTACAGTGTTTTCTAGCAAAATTATTTTGTCATGCACATGTAAACATTTATTATGCACTACTTTTCTAAATCTTTTTTTCCAACAGTCATTTTAGGCACATTTTTCACTAATGGGGAAAACTCCTTTTTGCAATACCTCAATTTTTCACATTGTGAAAGGTAGCTTTTGTACTTTTGTTACTGAAAGATCTACATTTATGGTAAATTTCATTTAAAAGAAAGAGTGGTTTTAATATATTTTATTTTCTATTATGCTTTTTATACATTTCAGTGCTGAGGAGTCTCTCCATCTCGGAGAGTGTTCTGGTGTCAGTATGACTTCGGTTCTGCAGAGGAAAGAGCAAAAGTGTATTCCGATCTTTTACACAAGACGTTTCTGAACAAGCGGGGAATTAAAAAAAAAAAAAGTGCATCTTAGAGCATGACAACAACAAGTTACTACACAAAATTTAATGTCAAACTATCTTCAGCACCTGTCAGTTTTAGATGGACGCAAGTGTGTTTATTTTATTTTTTTTTCCTCCCTCAAAATAGCTGGAGTTACTATAAGAATGCAAATTTGGTTCGTGTTAGGCTGTCGCGTATCAGAGGAATGGATGTTAGGTGTTTAGATATTTCAGCATTTTAAAATATATATTCTTGAACTGCCAACTAGGTCCTATTGTAATCCTTAGCATGCATGATTAAAATGAAATAATTACAGAAATAAGCTTAATAAGCTGAAATTAATTGTTGTGATTGTGTACCAGACATGTTTCTAAATGTTTAATTTATTAAGGAATCCGCCCCCATACCCCTCCCAATGTGTTAATCTCTTTGCCTTCACCATACACAGCCCCCTCTGCAGGACTTGTAGAGAACTCTAAATCAATTTTACAGTGCAGGACTTTAGAATCTTATAGGACACTGTTAAAAAAGACTTGATCACTCATACACCTTCCTTTCTGGGTACTGAGCCTTTAGAGAAAGGGCACTTTAAGACTTGAATGTGGTAAATGTTGCAAGTTAACTTCAAGTTGTTATGTGCAATACTTTTTATTTGAAGTTTTTTTTCCTCCTCTAGATAAAGAGTCCTTTGCAATGTAATTCTTTAATGCCATTTTTAATTGCAGACATTTAAAGAAGATGTTAATGTTTTTCACAGTCATTTTCTACTGTTGTAATCCTTTTCATGCTAGTGTTTGTAAAAATGGAAAAAAAAAATCAAAACTATTTGTACTAATATAAATAATTGAAGTTATTTTTAAAAGTTTAGGTTTTTGTGCTCATTTGCTTATTTTATTTCAAGCTACTGTGATTGATTGCATTGTAATTATATCAATGTATTTAGCAGTTTATTGGTATATTTTTAATTGGAATGTAATTATTTTTTATAATTTTGATCAGATTTGTGTTATATTTTTGAGGTGAAGCTTTTAATATGTTAAAGTGTCTAGTTTTTACTAATTTCTATATTGTGCTACCACAACATATGGTTCACATTTTCAGAAGGAAAAAAAAAGATTAAATATTTGTTAATGATGTTACTTAATAGCTAAATTTCATTAGTTTTTAACTGTGTATGGGAAGGTTATTTATTAATAGCATTTTTACTTAAGATATCACCTTAATTTTGTCATTTTACATTTATAAGTTTGTATTTTTGTATTTTGTTTCTAATTAAGTTATGTCATACAAATGTCCATATTTTTAGGGGTTGGTCTGTAGAAGTGCTAGTGAAATGAGACGAAATCTAATGTTATTTAATTGTTTGCAGCCAACTATTTATAACAGTATGCATCATTTTTAAATATTTGTAATGTGAAATGTTGAATGAATAAAAGTTAACTGTGACAACATGGCGCAGCTGGACTCACTTCCTGTAGTGAGTGTCCCTGCCGATTTCCAACATCTCAACATATACTGGTAACTGTCACCAGAATTCCGAAAATGATTGTTAGAGACCAAAACACAAAATCATGTCCCATCCAGAAAGCTTAAGAAACCCAGCGTTCTCTATTGTATAAAATCGTTTTTTTTTTTATCCTTACTGAAACACTTTAAGCATCTTTCGATATGAATACTGCAGTTACTTGCAATAAAACAAATTTTAGCGCCCTCGTCTGGCAGGATCGTAGTTAACGTATCGGTCTAGGAGGTTAATTCGCATCTGTCTATGTTTTAATAATGGTTCTCAACCTTGGTCTTGACAGCTAACAGTCTGCAGGGTTTTACTATACTGAAGCACTTAGGCATTTGACTAAATTAATTAGTTACGGTACTTCATCCAATTTGCCCTCTCCTTGTATTGAGATGGTTAGTTCTTACACAGCTAGATAACCTGGGTGTACTTTTGCCCACCAGGATCAAGGTGAAGGACCACTGAAATTATTTAATTGAAATCGTTATCAAAAATATACACGGGTCTACGTTTAACTGGCATTATATATTTACCGTTAAAGTCAATTTCTGATTTCTAAAAGTGCGAAAATGCTCTCGTGCAATTAGATAATGATTAAAAAGGTGTTTCATGTTATTAAATGATTGAGTGGTAACAGCTGAATTTGTGACTTAAGAGCATACATTTTAGAATTTTTAGGATATAACTTACCAGAAACAATACTCATCAAAAAAAATTCAAAGTTTAGAAGTGGTGTCAAATGGATGCAGCCTTTTGTAAACTGAACTGACATAATTGTAGCTTTGCAAAATCCAGTGTTTGTGTGTATAGGACTATAGGTACAATTACAAGAAATCCGGGTATCAGGTGCGGCGAGATCTTTTGTGGCGGTAATAATCAGTCATAAACCGTAGGAAAAAAACCAGTCGGCCTAATGCCTTTGCGTGCAACACAGCAAATGTGGACGTTTGGTAATACATGACAAGCACAGTTACAGCCTATTCCATGCTATTTGCTTAGTGCGCGAATTGCGCCAGGCACGTCTCAAGCGAAGGGCGTCACGCTCGTGGCCGGCAGGTGGCGATCGAGACATGCTAACGACCGGCGGGGGCTGCATATTGCGGACCCCCGCTGAGCTCCTCCTAGCGGCTTTGGAAGCGAAGTGTAACCACGGGCAGTCTTCGCATGGGCTTGTTCTGCGAGAGCCCCCAGCATCTGCAGGCTTGGTCGCCACTCGAGATCGCCGAGCTACTCTTCGCTGGTCTTTGAAATATAATCGCAATTGCTAATCACTGCAACGCAGCTCGTAACGCAGTTCCTCGGTTTCATCAGTAAAACGCAGCCCAGCTGCAATAATAGACCGTCTGAAGGAATCACTAAGAACAATAGAGTCAGTGTCAGTAAGTATTCATGATAATGTTCTGCTGTGTGATTTGAAGGGACGCAGCGATGCAATTGTGGCTTTGGACTGTGTATCATCTATTTGCATTTCAATATTTAATTTTTTATAGTAATCCGTAAACTAGTTAATTAGTCGGTTATAGCATTTCAGCATATTGTGGGGAAAGTACAATTTTCTAATTGCTCTCTAATATCAGTTGATACCTTAAGTTACCTTAACTTTCACGATTTTTCCAAGACGACTACGATAATCTGAGTAAAAAAAAGGTCACTTAACACCTTTTCTACTTTATCTGCTGTTTATTAATATGTGGATTCATATTAATATTTGATTATTTGTTTTTTTTCTAGAGTAAATAGTGAAATACCGGGATTTTTAGAAGATGGTTAAACTGGGAATTAATTTACAAGACAAAGGCAGCAAACCGGCCAGCGCGGAGGATGGATTTCAGACTGTGCCGCTCATCACGCCCCTGGACGTGAACCATCTACAATACCCGGCGCCAGATAAGGTACGCGCCGGCTGTCTGGCCGTTAAACCAACAGCCGTGTCATTATCTTAATGACAAAGCTATGAACTGCACATCTGCATCAGTCCTACAATACGTCTGTCTCTAATACTGCCGGTCATTGTTGAAAGTGAACGAAGCGGAGCGGACTCACCCCAATATATGTATAATTTAAGTTACACATGTTTAAACGGCGACGCGCCTTATGTGCGCGCACCCTGCTCCACGAATCACCAAACAATAGACAACAGATCGGCCTTAATTACATTTTTTTTTCTAGAATCCGTAAATATATGCAGGATTACCCACAGCTATTGACATATGCCGTTGGACAATCTGCATATGTAAAGACAGTTCATTTTGATTACTACAGCGTCTGCTCTTGGTAAACAAGGCAAGAGAGCAAAGAATTATACGTGTACCTCACTGTTATTCTCCAATGTTAACTGTTATTAGGGCTACATTTAAACAAATTTTAGTATTACATTTAGCATTAAATTATATGTATTGTATATAATATTAGGCCTACATAATATTCACTGTGTATTACATGTACTAGCTTAAATAAAATTGTATTAGAATACGTGAAAAAATGTTTTTTTTTAACCTCTTGTCAAGCACAGCATCGATAGGAGAAGATCATTACGGTAATTGTCATGGGAAGCGGTGTTATTTGAGGATGCGTCATTATTTAATTTCTGGGTTTACAGACTTCCTGAGAAATGCCAGGCTGTGTCAGAGGAGCCTGTCTGCTTGCCGGTAATAACCTCCGCACTTAGGCGGCAGTAGCCTGTATGGATGCGTGAAGCTGCTTCGGACCATGAGCGCTGCTGCGCTTTTATTGCTTCGTGCGTCGCACGCTTCCTTCCCGGAGCCCGATGGAGACGGTCTGAGTTGCTCTTAGCTTGGACGCCAGCGGCTTGTTTCCTAGACTAGGGGTCCGTTTCCTGCATTTTATCTGATGGGACCTGCGGCAGGCGCAGGTTAGAGGGTAATGAGGCTGTAACGGAAGAATCATCATTGTCTCACAGGGGATGTTTAAACCCCAAAGGATAATGCAATGCATTGTTTAAAATTTGCGCCGGGTTAATAAAGTAATAAATAAATGACAATCGATTTTTTCTTTTCAAGAACAGAACAACAAAGGCAAACGTTAAATCGATCTTGGAAATAATGCTGCTGTTGTAAATAAACTGCATTTGGTGACTACTGTCCCTGTAGAAGTATTTTTAAATACTTGCAAAACCATAGAATGGAACAGGGCTCTGGAATGGAATTTCATACAATACACGAAAGAACCGACAATGCACTAAAATGATTTTATTCTATAACTAATTTACCACAGCCATTATTACGGGGCTGGAAAAAGTGTAGTGTTTTGACATGTAAACAGGGTAATGTGGACCGAGCAGAAAAATAATTTGGGGCATGCTTCAAATTTTGGAAAAATAATGATTATCGGCACCTTTGGAGATCACCATTAGTGTCATATTCTGTGATATTGGATTGCAGATTAAGAAGCAGAGATTAAATTTCTGGAAGTGGGATACATTCCCCAGACAAAAGGAGTTTCCATTAAAGACTGCAGAGAGTCTGGTGACGCCACGCTTCCCCGCTTCAACACAACAGTTGTCACGAAAAAAAAAAAAAAAGCTGTTATCCTTAAGATTGCCTGACAAACTGACGAGCGAATTGTAGTACAAGTTGTACCTTTTCTTTAGTATTAACAACAAGGGTAGAGAAAGCAAGACCCACTTTACGGTTGGCAAAGGCGTAAAGTGTGCTAGCTAGGGTGTGTTGGGTCATTGTAATATTTGGATTGAAGTTGGGGGAATTAATGAATTTTAAACATCAAGGCAGCCTCTAGGCCTAAGTACTGGTTGCATTAAAAGAGACCTAAAAATGATGCAATCAGAGATCAATGAAGTTGGCTTTACGTCTTCAGACATTTTGGTCAGTACTGCCTAATAATGTAATACTAGACAGCCTTCCACAGGGACAAAAAAGGATTATTAAAAAAAAAAAAAAAAAGATTATCAATCCCATTTTGCGGGTCTAAATTGCTTTCAATGAAAACTACATTATATATGAGTATTTTCCGCCAGTTTCCGTAGTAAACCTTTACACGGGCAGGCGTGTTTATCAACGAGTAACCAAGGCAACATTTAGGGTAGGAAATAGGCCAAGGTGGGTAGTTACTGAATCATAATTTGTTTAATTTAGTGGCTTTTACAGTTTCAGGTCAGTCATGTGTCATTTTCCTCCCATATTGCATTTGCATGGTAATTTGCATAATTAGCTTTTGATTTATTAGGTTATTTACTGAAAAAGATTATACTTGGTGTTCAGACCTCAACTTATGTTAAGTAGAATGGATTCATGGAATCCCAGTGTGTTACCATTGGGTGGTGTGTGCTTCACTGGGTTAGAACACCGTGCCTCTGTCCCAGGAGTCGCGGGTTCGAATGCCAGCATTGGCGGATTTCACCATTGGATCCCTAAGCAAAGTTCTTAATCTCCAGTCGCTCCCAGGACTGGCTGACACTGCTCTCTCAGTTGTATGTTATTCAGGACGAATGCAGCTGCTCAACTAGCAAAATATAACCAAAACAGTATGAGCCTATTTGAGTGGCCTGTAAATGGGTGAATCTGCTTGGCTACGGTTATAGAAACACAACCAGGCTTTGTTTGCATTTCGCAAACTGCCATGAGCTGTACTCAGACAAATAAGCAAAAGATTTAATGGTAATTCACTGGTGAAAGGATTTATGATATATAGACAAAACATACTCAAGTCCAAGTCAGAGAAGAAACATTATCCTTTACTATGAACCATTTATTTGCCCTGTATAATGGAGAAATTGGGAAGTAACAGACAAATGAATCTGACAAGTGGTATGTGAAATGGTTAAGAACGTTTCTGTCTGTCTCAAAGTAGTAGTTTTGTTAACTGCATACTTGTTTGGTTACACTACTTAATAGACATGTGTAAGAAATATAACAACAAAAAACAAAAGTGTGATGTATTCTAAGGTGTGAAATATATTTTTTCCTAATTTCACTTCTGAGTAAGTTCTGTGCCAGCGGTAACCAGGGCTGATCCTGGGGACGACTGTGTCAGTGATTGTCTAGGGCAGCATCTTCTGAGGGGGGACTCGAGCTACGACACCCTCTCCCCCCAATAATTTTTACCATAAGCTGGGGGAGAGCAGTACACTGGCGTTAAACTGCAAATAATTATATAAATACCAAAGTGGAAAACGTTTCCTTCTTATTGCTGAAGGTTAGGGTTTTGTCAGAGTGCATATTAATTCATTACAGCCAGTATAGAAATTCACCCATATGTAATGGTTTATTTGTCACTTTGTCATTGGTCTAGGAGTGCGGTTGACTTTGAAGACTATCCCAAACACATGACCTGCAACAGACTCTTGGTGTGCCATTGTGTTCGTCTCCCCTCTAGGTCGTGGTCAAGACCAGAACTGAGTATCAGACTGACCAGAAGAATAAGGGCAAGCTGAAGCTTCCAAAGGTGGAGGAACTGACCATAAGCTTCAACGATGGCGTGTCAGAAAGACTTAAGGTAGGACTATGCCAGAACTTTGGCGTTTATTTGGGAACTTGGCTCTAAGCAGTATTTAAACTTGCATATCTTTGATACAACCTATCAGATTGTAGAGGATGTAGGTCCCAGCAACTAGAGGAGGTGAGACCAAGACATCTGATTGGTTGGTCCTGCCTTCTCTAGTTGCTTGGACCCACCTCTTTTACAATTTGATTGGTTATTTCTCTGACCCAGTCATTTTTCCTTCTGCCCTCAGAGCATTTTTGCGTATGTAAAACCCCAATGAGCCAACTGACTGTAATCTGTACAGATTTTTTTCATGTTTAAATCTTTTTGATTTTATTTCTATTTTTAAAATTTAATTTATGCTCTAGGTTGTTTGTGAATACTACCAAGACAAATTCCTAACACATGCAGGTAAACTTGGTCAATAAAGTGAATTCTGATTTAAATATGTGTGTCCACATTTACGTTTTGCATAATGAGTAATATTTCACAACCTACAAAAAAACGTTGATAGCATAGTACTTCTGCGGGAGGATCAAAGTGGTAATCAATAATAATCAATGGTGCTCAATTTTTACGATCATATTAAACTATAGTGGTATAAATTTCTCTCTATCTGCACATATATAACACATCTGAGAAAACACAGGAATGATTGGGAGTGAGTTGACAGCAATTGTGATATGGCACAAACTCAAGGAACGTGAGATTTGAGTAGGCTGACAGTATTGCCGGATTTCTGTAATGTCTACTGTCTGATAAGCCTAACAGTGTGATGGTGACTAGTTAATTGCTATGAAATAATGAACAGAAAACCTAAGTCAATCTTAGGCATCTCATTCGTAGCCATACTATGATTTTTGTTTTTGAAAGCTCAGTATCTATTTGGTGACAGTTGTAAATTCAGGTGATTTTTGTGAAGACTTGACTGCATACTCTCCCTTCAGTATATGATTTGCTTTAGACTCATGCACCGTTTCGTTTATGCGCCCTGCATGGTCTTGTGTGTTCATTCCATGGATACATAAAACGTTCCATCTGACGCCAACCGATGTGAGAGGTCAGCATGTCAGCAAAAAAAAACAACAAAGGAAAACGGAAGAATCGTTTTACACGCAGATGAATGCACGATGTCATTAAGTATGTCTTTTTGGCTGTTGAATTGAATTTGACACGCACTGCTAGACTCTTTGAGAACCTGTCGATTCGACACGGGATGCGCCGCTACAGGAAAATTGCCCTGTAATTACCACTTTATTATGCATTTTAAGTTATAATTTAAATGCCATAGGTTGCAGATTCAGCTGCCTCATGTAATACTATTCAACTGCCGTTTGTTGTGAAAACACTTGGCTTGCATGTTGTATTTCTGCAGTGGAGATGTCATAGGGCATTGCGAAGCATCACAATTAACTTGAGGTAGACGGCTTGTTAGACGCAGTTATAAGGTACATTCTCTCTCAAGTCTTCAGTGTCTTCTGTATGAAAGTTGAGCGATGAGCAGCATTATGAGGTCATCGCTCGTTACCGTGGTGATGTCATCATGGTTGCCATAGCCCTTTTTCATTTGCCAGTGATAACATGATCTCTAGAGAAGTCAAAAGGGACAGAAACAAGCCTTTTTGCTGATCTAATTGTATTCACTCATGTTTCGTTCGTCTCATCTTTTTTGGCAACAGCTTGGGGGTGTGTGTCACTTTGGCAGGTCAGACAAGATCAACTGTTTCATTTTGTAGTCTTAAATGATCTAGTATCTTGTCAGTGGAATCAGACCACTCATCCGCAGCATCCCCACAGAAGCTACAAAATGTTTAGACTTACCAGAAGATTCTTTATAAATTCCATTCAGTCATGGGTAGCGCTTACGTTTTTAAGTTTCTAATCCTTCCTTTTATTTAGAAGCGCTTGGTTTTTCAAAAATTGCGTTATTGTCTGGTCACTGGAATAGCTACGAAGAAGCTGCCCAGTAAGACAACCTGGATGTAATTTAACTTTTTTAAAAAGGAGAAGATGGTATTTTGTGCTTTATACACATGCAGTGTGGCGTTAATTGAGCACACAGTACGCTGCAAATTGTATTTCAGATTGCATTCAGTGAGACAGAAAAAGGAGTATGGAACACGAGAGGCGAAGGCAATTCATTTTTTTTTCCATTCATCACCTTCAAAGGAACTTAATGATTTTGCTGTCATAGGACCTAAGAGTGTGTGCGGAGCAGCAGAGATGATTTTTGCATTAGCTGATGGCTTTTTCTCAGTCCACGTTTCATTAAATTAACATCTCAGCTTTAATAGAGCGCTTCAATTTTCCCAGTGACGAGATAAAACCAATCCTAAAATTAATATAACACAGCCTTTGTTTCGAAAGTGTCAATGACAAGTCTACCAAAGTCACAATGATGAGGTGTGTGTGTGGGGGGGGGGGTGATTAGGTTGGGCCAATTTAAAAAAGAAAAACTTCAAAAAATTTTGAAAAAAAATTCAAAATGAACAGAACTCATGCACAGTAATATCCTTTCTGCTTTGTATCTAGTCTCACGTTCTATCTGGAAGTAGCTCAAACGTGAAGAATGGCATGACTAGTGAAGGAATTCTTCGAAATTTGGGGCTACTTCCAGGCATGAGCACCTACAAATCTGACATCATCATCTGCAGGTCTCTGAATGTTCCAGATGCTAATCAAGCGCATCTTTATTTCATCACGGAAACGGGCGCGAGCGAAAACGACGTTCCTGGAAATGAGCCGCTTTGCGCTCGGGTTCTCGGGCACGAGCCGGCGGAATCACCTGCAGTGCTCTGAAATTCTCTCTTTTAACCCCCCCCCCCCCCCCCTTCCGAACCACTGTGGCCCCAGCCATGACGCAGAGCCGTGAGAGCAATTAATGGTTATGAGGCCGGCTTCCCAGTGCTCCCACTGCTCCTCCCAGCCCATCATTAGGAGGAGTAACTGGCTGAGATGCCTAGTAGGATGATGCTCCCCAGTTGCACTGGGTTTGTTGTTCAGTGCAGTGCACTGTGGGAAATAGCGAGTGCTCTATCAGACTCAGACTAGGCAGCTGGTGGCTGCTCTCCCAGCACTGCCTCTCCAACCCCAGTTGGTTTTAAAATAAGATACTGGAAACCCAATAAGTAATCCTGGCAGGGCATCCAGAGCAATAGGTATTCAAGTCTGTGTAAAGTTCACTTAAGGCTCTGCAAGTCTCTGACCTCGTTCGGTTGTCTTTTTTGTGGGGTCATTTACATAATTTTCCTAAATAGCCGCATGTTACTAAGGAGGTCAAGGTCCCCTTGAAGGATTGTGTTGAGTGCCTGTGATTCTGTCCAACTCGGTAGGATGACACGAGGGTCCCAAAGCACAACAGTGTGCGTCGGTCCTGATCTCCGCAGTCTTTTGCATTCATGCTAACCAGTGACATAAGGTTTTTTCGGAAAGGTAGCCTTCAGCGCTCTCTGAACGTCGGCACGTTTTAAATTACAGCGCATGCGGCCGTTACTTTGAAATCTGTATAATATATAACTGCAAGGATACAGAACAATAAATAATGCAATTAGATAATGATTTTAATAAAGAAATGTATTATAAATATATTATTCAGATGAGCAATAAGCTGTGTTGCTCTAGGTTGTGTGAACTTCACTGAAATTATTACCAGTGTTGTCACTATGTGAATGCTGTTATGAATATTGTCACACATTGTCTAAAACAGACTTTCCAGAATGAGGTGTAATTAGAATAAATTTAGAATGTAATTAGAGCCAGAAAAATGTCTATATGAACCACAGGGTGGATCGACTGAGATGTGAGGCTGTCTTGTTCACATCTTATCTATACGGAGACAGCTCTCCATTTGCGTAAAGTCGACTTGTGTATATCGGGATTCACGCAAAAAAATAATTTGAGATGCATTGAGTTTGCACAAGCGCTAATGCAGGAAGGTGACATATGCCCATGAGTACATTTGCACGTTATCTTTTCATTTATTTAATGCGTTCTTTAGTATGTTTCCGTTGCAAAATTGAAATACAGATGCAGGAAAATATTTCCAATATACTGGTGCACAAGTATGTATTTACCATATATACAGTAGATGTGTGCGGCAATTTTTCGCTGTAACAATGGAAATAATTATGTATTTATTTTATGTGCATTTGCACTGGTATGACAAGAAGTTAGTGTATTTTAACCTTTATACCGCAAAATAGGCATGATGCTGCCGTATAAAGAGTAAAACGCATGGTAATTTCTTCTCATAACAGCGTCAAATGCGTAATTGCACACTACTTATGTGCATCCCTACCAGAACAGCTGTTTGGTATTTGAACACAACACCCGACACCAGTATTCCATTCCCGAGCTTCCAGTCTTTTCTCAGTCTTCTTTTATACCCCATTTGTTTCCCAGTAAGTGCCCCAAGGTGAGAACTTATCAGACATTATTTAGGTTCCTAGGGAATGACCAGCCTTCCCATACAGCTTACCAGATGTGGGGGGGGGAGTCCCTACTGAAGCTCTAAGGTCTTCTAGAGGGGAGGAAAGGAGAAACTGAATGTTCGAGCTGGCTTGGGTCTTTCATTGTGCGTTTGACTCTTCTGAGGTACCTTTCAGTCGAGAACTGACTGCCTTTCCTCTCAGAAGAGACCACTGGAAGAAGACATTTTGGTATAAAGTTCTTTGTCCGGGGATACGCCTGGTGCCAAGTGCCCAGCTTTCAAGCACAGTAGTGGTGTGATGGATTGGGCCACCCTTTGGTTATAGGTGACTTTCCATTATGTGCTACAGATAATTGTGTTAAAAGCTTCATATGAATTAGGGCACGGATGTTATTGGGGGAGAGTCGGAGTCAAGGGACAGGGACTCGCACTGACCTGCAATCACTGACTAATTATTAATGATATAACGTAGGGCTTGCTCTACATTTGCAGGGTGGTGTGTGGCTCATCGGGTTAAGCCTGTGATTGGAAGGTTGTTAGTTTGAATCCCATCCTCGGCAGAATAGTCACATGTCAGTTAGGCCCCGAGCAAGGCCCTTAACCCCTCCCCGAAATGGTCCAGGGGTGCCACATACTGTAAATGGGTGACATAGTTATATGTCATGTGTTTGTCTGGCTTGTGGCAGTTTTGCTTACAAACGTTATGAGGGCAGAACGAAATAAATGATTGGTTCAGAGAGCTAACCATTCAGATTGTGGAGGAGGTGGGTCCAAGCAACTAGAGGATGCGTTACCAAGACACCTGATTGGTTGGCCCTGCCTCTAGTTGCCTGGAGTCACCTCCTCTACAATCTGATTGGTTATCTCTCTGAACAAATTGTTTTTCGTTGTGCTCTCAGAACATTTTTGTGTAAGTAAAGCTGTTTTGTTAGCTTTTGACTTAGTTTCCCTGTCTGTTAGTGTTTCATTAGAGACAAAGGGCTCTGTTTGAGGTGTTTCACTCTCCAAATCTGTAAAATTCAGAATTTTTATAAAGTCCCATGTTCTGCATTATAATCCTTGTATCACATAGATGTTCTGAAAGTAGCAAACCTTCATACTACATATGCAACATAGTAATATTCAGTATTGTGTGTATTAGTGTATATAGCTATGTGAGTGTATTACTTTGTATTTCTTTGAATGAATGTGCAGTAGGACATGATGAACCCACATCATTTTGTTGGCTAGTGGGATCTTGACATTGTGGATGTTCAGTAAGATGCAACTCATTAAGTGCAGGTCCAAAGAGCTGCAGATTTCTAGAAGATTCTGAGTAGCACAATTTTTTTTAAAGCCTTAAGCTGTTCGGTTCTTTGCTTGCTAGAACCAAGAAGGTTACTCCAGTCCAGACTGGTGGAAATAAGTGGGGCAGGCTGGTTCTCCATGATAACAGGAAATGAGTGAGACATGTTAATGCTTTCAAAAGACATTAAGGATTTGTACCACGCCCAGCAAAAAAATAGCAGAAAAGACTAGTGACAACCAAATGCAGCCTCATGAACCACTTGCTATATATTCTGGCCCCACTAGATGGTGCTCTCAGTTCAAAAAAGAGCTCAAAGCATGCCCCAAAGTAAGCTAAGAAGACTAGTAGGGTCAAAAAATACAACAAATGGTTCATGAACCTTCATTAGGCCATCACTAAAAAAGACATTGAAAAGACGGCTTTGCAGGCATCACAGCAATGTTGAGATTTGGTTGAAAAAAGTGAATGGTGAACACTTTTTTTAGGTCTTTGAATAGATGTCTATAAAACGTATGTGTACGACTATGCATACAACACATTTTCATCAGATATTCCCCATTTGCTCCCATGTGATCTTATTTTCATGGCTGTATTAGGGCTGTATGTGGTCCAAAACAGATGTCCATCTTGGGCTAAATTTAGACCAAATCGGACAGACTAAACACAGGGTAATTTTCAGTGACTATATTTGGTCTAAATAAAGGCCACGAAAGACTGACCAGGTTTAGCCCAAAAAGTAATGGGTGTTGGGTGAAAATATGATGTACAATATAATTGTAGTTGTTTTTAAACTAATCCTATACATCAAAAACAAACTCAAGTTTAGCAAGAATATCTATAAAACTTACGACCATATTTATGAAGAATTCTGCGTATATGACTTCAAAGTATTTTGGTACTTGTTGGGTACAATTAAACGCAAATATATGGACTCTTCCATTTTTTAAGGCTTCTTTACATCTGCCACAGTACTTTAAATTATCAGTGCTAGGCTGTCTTTGCTTAGTGTGGGTTAACATTTCTACTAAGCTAATCTGTGAGTTAGCAATATGCTAATTAGCTAACACGCCTGCATAAAACAAAAGAAATGGGCCTAAGAGGATAGTCAGGCCACCATGTGATACTGACATGATATCTTTTACAGAGTCTATAAAAATATATTTGCTGTGGCACTATAACTGTATTTTTTTTATAATGAAGCTGCTATGTTAGCCTCCGTGAGTTAGCTTAATGATGACAGTATTTGTTCAATGATCATTTATTTACCCAGGAAGCAAATGTATGTTAGCACTCCTAATCATCCCACGGCGCTGTTTGCCGGACCTAATTTGCCTAATCAAATTTGTCAGATTTAGTTTGCCTTCGGCGGGAAGTAGTTTGTATTCAGCTCGACATCACAATTTTTTTTTTATGAGATCCTTTGCCACATCTGATTTGTTGCAATAAAACAAAAATAATCTTTAAAAGCCTTGGTTTGTCCTTCAACAGTCATGAGGATCCGAATGGGGCTGCATTCTGAGCACAGCGTCAGCCTCTTAAGTGCAAAGCACAGGAACAGGAAGGCAGACCTGTCCAGCATTTCAAGCACTATAACGAAATCGAATATGAACCAGCCACAGGGAAATCTACAGAGCCAGACTCACACAAGCTTCTTTTTTCTTTATTGAATATTGTCCCCACTACAAATTTCTGTAAATCCCTCATTGTGTCCTGCATGAATTTTTATAGAAATCCTCTTTGGGGAAAATAATATATTATACGGAGCGATCCATGAGCACTGGATACAATCCTTTCGAGGGATTACTGTCTGACACCCGCGGATAAAACTGGAGTCGGAATTGACTGGCGGCCTTCAGGTATGACGGATGGATCACATGCTGTCACCTGTCACCATGACAACATTCATATGTACAAACGATGGAGCTGCTGGAGTCTTCAGAATAAAGGTCAGGATGAAACTGGTCGGAGGAAGCATTTGTCTGTATCAGAGCAAGGAAAGACGTAAAGGAGGGTGGGGGAGAAGGTGGCTCATCTGTGTTATAAGACAAATAAATCAGAGAAAATATATCCAAAAGATAAGAGGAGCCGTGGTCTGTATCTCAAAGCAGGATTTCTTGCTTAGCCAGATAACTTGTAGGATTTAAGGTAGTCTGCAGTAAATGTAAGTGAACGAACATGTCCATTTCAACTGGGCTACCTTAAAGGGGCAGTTCACCCTAAAACTGAAAAAAGATATGTTTTATAGGGACTTTGGGGCTATCTATCCATCAATGTTATTCTGCTGGCAGTTGCCTAGTTTTGGAGATATTGGCTGTAGAAATGTCAGGCTTCTCTCGACTGTAATGGGAGTGAATGGAATTCTTTCTGTGGTGATTAAAGTGCCAGAAAAATACATTCAACAAATTCAACACCAACGTCTCTTACCAGAAATCATGACCCAGTTACTCAAGATAATCCACAGTCTTTGTAGTAAGCAGTTTAATGAAGGAATGATTTTCTTCTGCCGAACTCCACACACCAGTCGTATTACTCCACAGAAGATAACGCCAGGGTGCTACTGCTCATATCTTGATATGATTGGGGTGTGGAGTTCGGCTCATTGTGTGGATAATCTTGAGTAACCAGGTCGTAAGAGATGTTGCTGTTGGTTTTTTCTAATGTAGTTTTTTGGCGCTTCAATCACCACATAAAGAATGTCATCAAACTCCCATTATATTCGAGAGAAGCCTGACATTTCTATAGGCAGTTTTTTTTCCAGTTTTGGCTGGATTGTCCCTTTAAATCCGACATGTTAGCCAGCTAACCAACAAATCTGGCTTTGAGGTACAGACCCCAGAATCATGTTTTATGGCCAAGTATGCTCATGCATGCATGGAATTTGTCTCTGGTTGTCAGTGACTCTCAGCAATACAGTACATACACAATTAAGGCAAGGGGTGCATACAATTCAGTTGATATATACAATGTATATAAGTGCATGTCAGTACAATGATTGTTGTATGAATTATACAAAATAATTAAGCATGTACAATGAGTTATTTACTATGGGGGAGGGGATACAGTGCATCTGTATCATAATCCTACCTACTTGCATGATCTGTATTGCCATGGACAGTGTATATTTCTTAGTGGGATGATGCACGGGATTTTCTGAGAAGGCCTTGTCCTTCTGAGCATCAGTCCATCAAGCATGACTGCAAGGTGGCTCAGTGACAGCTACGGGCATGTGGAATGCCATGCCAATCCACCCCCACAGTATATGGGGGGGGGGGGGGGGGGTAGAAAAATGGGTGGAGGCAGATGGGTGGGTGAAAAAACACAAACTTGCAGTTTTCTCCGTCAGGCCATCTGGGTGGATTTCCACCATGTTCTGTTTTATATCATTTTATATCAACTCATTTTATATGAGTTGTTGCCGTGCATTTTTTTTTAATCTTTCCTGTGGAATCCTCTGTGCCTTTGGTTACTGAGACAGCTAGTGTTTAGCTGCTCTCAGTCTGTTCTTCATCGTCTTATCTTCAAAAGGCTCCACGTCCGCATTAGTAATAGAACTTTTCCTTCTTTCAATTAAACTTCGAATGTTCCACTTACGGAGAACCCGTAACGTGGGAATACGTTTGGGCTATTTGTTGTCTCTGGTCCTGGCCAGTTATTAAGCATTGTAGATACAGATCAAGCCTCCATTGTCCACAGGGTCCTGACTAGCTACAGTGTATCGTTTTTTCAGTTTCTACTGTAACTTCTGAAACAGTTTGTAAATTGAAGGACGAGTGCAACCAGATATGCATAAAAATATAAGCCATGGAAACAATTGAACAAACAATACAATATGCTTGCTTTGGGGTGTGCAATCCTAAAATTACACACAAAAGTTGGTAATATTCTTGCTGTTTTGTGGAGCAAGGCCTCTGTTTAATTTAGCAGAGGACCGAAGGGAGCTGGAATCCTACTTAGAAACTGCTTTTTTACCCCTCAGTTAAAATACAATTTATATTACATGAATGCATGATGGTCTAATACTTTCACCTTCAGATATTGGAATTAAGTGCTTAAATTCTAAACGTACTTATTTTACAGCCTTCACTGCATGTGGCCAGATTGTAGATCTGATCTTAAAGTTATATTTTGGGTTGCTTTCATATCTTGATACATATGTTAGTGTACTCTCTGATCCTTCTTGGTAGTTATATGTGAATGATATATATAATCTCTCTCTCTCTCACACACACGTACACACACACACACACATAGTCGTTTGATCTTCATGTTAATGTAAAACTATGATGTTATGTCCTTCATAGTGTGTCATCTTAGCTATTTCAAAACCTTACCTAATGACACCCCAGTAACCATCCAGTACTCCCATCTAGTTCTGTATTTGCTGACTTGCCCATTAGTGTACCTTGTTTGGCTAATCAATACCTCATTGAGTTATTTAACAAATTAAATTAATTTAGCTGGCGCTGAAATTTCATGAATGTGTGGAATGACTGGGGTGCCATTTAGGAGAAATTTGGAACTGAAGCGGAGTTCATCTAACCATCCAGCAAGATATCAGTGACTTTTTGGAGAACAGAAGAGATTCTTGTGTTACTCTAATTTGCATATGTTCAGGTGTTAATTTCTGTTTTTGGTAACACTTTCTATGAATGTCATGTGTATAAGAATCTACAAACACAATCATAACACATTATAACGCATTCATAAAGCTATAAATATTTATAAAAGGCATAACACATTATAGCCATGTTTATGATGCATTACGAATCTCTCATTTATAATGTATCATGGATACCTTCATAAAGCAGTAAAGTATCCTTAAGTCTTATACCAACCATTATAATGCATTATGAAGGTATCTGTAGTGCATTTTAGATAACTTTACATAAGTAGTATTATCAACACTATAATGCTTTATGACTGTCAATAGAAGATGCTGTAATGCTTTATTAATTCTTACACTGACCATTATAATGCATTATGAAGGTTTTATAGGCTTATTTATAATGCATTATAAATCACAGCTTCAAGGAAAGTGTTACTGTGTTTTTTTTCTATGCAAATATACACTTCATGCCCAGATAAATAATTTTGAACGTTTTTTTTTTGACTGCCTTAGATTTTTGCACAGTACTGTGAACATGCAGTATATACTGTATTTCTATATATGGGGCTGTCATGGTGACTGAATGGGCTCTTTCTCTGTCCTGATTGGCTGTGCCTGTAGCTCTTCCTGTGGGTTTTGTTTGCATGCCCTGTCTTCTGTCATTAGGTGACATAGTGTCTGCATGCCCCTGGTGTGGCCCTGAGATGGGCTGGTATTCCACCTCGGCTCTGTACCTGCTTGGATGGCCTTCAGGTTCCCACAACACCCTTGGTTAGCAGTCATGGACGTATGGAAATAGGTTTATGAAAGGATGGATATATACAGTGGTCTCGGACAGCCTGAAAGCTGAGGTACTTGTTTAACTCAGTAAAAGTATTGCTAATTTATTGGTCTTATAACAAAAATCAGCACTATATTTGTTTACAAAAAGATATATATCACTTTAGAAACAAGCAGTAGTTTTAAGTAAAACATTTCTTTCAAGTAGTAATAAATTGAAACCCAAATTATAGTTCTAAAGGAGCTGTTCTGCGTTACAAAGTTCATTGACAAGTATTATACAACAGTTAGTGCCTACCAAGAAATCTGATTGGAAAAGAGGCATTCTATGAGTGCAGTTATAACCACACTCGGACATTTCACATCAGCTGTATCACTCCGCTTCACATATAACTCGTTTCCTCCAACAGGGAACCGGTGCTGGGCTGGTTCTCGCTTGGTGGCTTTTGAGAACCTGCCTGCGTTTCCACCGGTTTCAAAAATGAACATAGCGGAAGGAGAGTAAATTAAAGGTTTATTTGTATTCCGTTTTGATGGATTTATTTTGATCTGTTTCGGATTTTAAGTTTTTATAAGCCGCAGAAACGAACAAAAAATGTTTTAAAAGTATGTCTTGTTGCGCTATGCCTGTATCTGCTTTTTCCTAAAGACTCCCGCATTTGTGTGTAAGTGAGTTTTCTCTCGCGCGCTGTTTAGCGCTGTCTTTTTAAGGAATACGCAATAAAAGCATATGCAAATAACTGAACTTTGCAGTCCGCCTGATGAGCTCTTCACCGCTCGGGCGGCAAAATATTTTATTTATTAGACCTGCGCCATGGTTTTAATTTGCAATGCAAAATTATTCCGCTAATAAGCCAGCTAGTTGTTTCACTGCTGGCACCTGCGATGTTAGGCGAAACTATATGAGTTATAGACTGAATTTTCTGGGTTTGAATGCAATAGCCTGTCCCACTTTCGCTGACGTTATAGGGGAACTATTTTTCTTTGCGGAGGCCCGTAAATGTTTAAATGAATAAATAAAATATGCTGTAAGTCATTACTGTTACCTTATAAATGCTACCCGATGAACTGTTGTATAAAAGCAATAACATACTCGAAGTCATGCGGTTATACTAAAAATATATCGCGGCTGTGATATATTGGAGTACAACCGCAATCCTTCTTGTATGTTATTGCTTAATTATTGAGTGCTTTTTAATTAGTAACACATTTGCAAAAACATAAAATACCGCACATTTGTGTTTACTGTAGTATCCCCTTGGAAGCCATTGACTACAGTTGCAATTAACAGAACTAAACGACTCAAAAAATTATGACACTTAATGAAAAGAAAATGTCTGTGCGGAAGATATGTGAATAGGCTATATGTTAAACATTGCTCGTCAATGGAGTTAGTTATGAAACCGATAAATGTGCAACATTTTTACAAAATTAAGAAAGCATCCTAAGACTTTCTGTGAGCGCTGTGTGTCAGATTTGATTGCTATTCCCTTCCATATCGTCTCTTCCTAACCAGTACAATTTTAAGCAAATATGAATGAGGGATTATTAGAAGTGACATCCAAGGCTTGTTATTTTCATCACACAGCTTGCAGCTAGGGTTCTGATCTGAAAGCTAACAGACTTTCAGAATCCTTTTATTCTTCTTCAAAGAAATTTTGTTTTATATATCGAAGTCTTGAAAGATGAATTGACAGGAAGGGATTTGCGGAGATGAATGCTGCAGATAATTTCCTTCCGTTTAAACTGTTTTCGCTTGTCTTTTATTCGAATTCTTTGTCTTATTCTCAAAAAATGCATAGAAAGGACTGGAATTAACATGACGCCATCAACAACAACAGTTATAAAAATATAAACAATGGCAAAAAAACTAAGTAGTGCTTCATAATACTGAAAGCAACACTAAAATTATTATGGTTGTTGCTAATGCTCAGTGGTATTATTGTCAGTGCAATGAAGTTCAGCAAGTGATCTCATCCCTTAAACAGAAAAATCCCTTTTAAACAATAAATCGTCAATGAATGTATGAATTATAACATGCCACCCTGGACGATGACATCTGGTGAGGCGGGGCATACCGCTGTCATGATTGGCTGTTACCAAGGTGTCCAAGACCTGCTGTTCTCATCCCCGCTGTTCTGATTGGGCACGCATCACAAGGGACAATATAGACTGAGGGATGTGGCAGACTGCATGTAGACCACCTAGCAGGGACATTTCTGCCCGGACAATCCCATAGAGTCTGACACTATGTGGCAGAAGATCAAAAATTACAAAGAAGAGCGAAACAGCTGCATGTGCATCATTTTATACAATGTATCAGTGATAAACTGGCAGTTTAAAAATCAAACAAATTTAATTATCAACTTTACCTCTTCAAGATACTAAAAATGATTCTGTGTGCACATAGTATCCAACAGTTCCCACAATTAACAAGATGTTACTCAACACTACTTCATTTGATAAGTACTTGTTATCAGGATCTGACAGTCATTATCAATACTGTTGATGCTATGCAATTCAGTGCAATTCGTTTTTATATAGTGCCTTTCACAACAGAGTCGCCCCAAAGCACTTTACATGGGTGTAATGCATCCTAACATCATTTATAAAGAATAATTCAAAAACAGGGAAAAGGTAAGACGAATGGAAGAAAGCATGATGGCAACGGAGGAGAAGAATCAAAGAATTACAAGTAGGGAAAAATAAACCTCTGGGGGGTCCAAGGGCAGCCCCACATGCTAACATTATAGGAAAAGCAAAGAGAGGGCCTGCTTGCAAGAAGCAAAGTATAGACTGTGCTCAAGATGTAATTCTATGTAATCGACTTAAGCTGTTGACTCGTTGTTCTTCAGGTCACCATCCTCATTGTGCTGGCCCTGGCGTTCCTGGCCTGCATCGTTTTCCTCGTGGTTTATAAGGCCTTCACCTACGACCCCAGCTGCCCCGATGGTTTTGTGTACAAGGTATGTAGGGTTCACAATCAAAATTACGATGTTTTTTTTCCCCCTAGCTATTTCCGAAAGTACGGCGGAGATTTCGACGTGAGATACCGAGCTGTGTTTGGAATGTCTTCATATTTTGATTTTTTACTTTCATGGGTGTCATGCATACTGTAGCTTTTAAGTACGGTTTGTATCTGCTGAAGTTTTTGGCTCGACAGCTGATGTATCTGTAATGCTTAAAGTAACGCCAAGATCCAGGCGATTTCTGCAGCTGTTTGTGGCTGGAAATCCGTCATCTTATTTATTTTTTATTTTGTTCTTTCCCAGCATAAGCGCTGTATACCTGCCTCACTGGAGGCTTACTATACCGCGCAGGATCAGAACACCAGGGGGCGCTTCTATACAGTTATTAGTCACTACAGCATGGCGAGGCAGGCTACCGCCCACTCAGCTTCGCCTTGGCTCTCTGCCTCCGCCCAACACAATCCCAAACCGCCAATCAAGGACGGCCAGTGAGTCTCAGCCGAAAAACGACATCTTTCATGCGACGCGTTCGCTGTGGACACATCGCCTGTGAGGACAGCTACCCATCTGTGTAACCTATGTCTCTTTAGTCTTCAATTTATTTATTGTTATTGTTGTTTATAGTTGTTTTTTTTTTGTTAAAGTTGGAACAACCGTTTTTGCAAAAGCATGAACTTAATGTTAAAATGTATAAATAATTATGTTTTTTTTTTTTTTTATCCACAGCTGAATATATCTGAGTACCTGTTTCATCTCTGGGTTGTTATTGGTAGGACTGTAGTAGAAAAGTGAAAGGTGGATTGAATTATAATCTGTTCTTTTTACTAGTGATGGACAAAATGACTCCACATAAACCATTTGCGGTATTTGTCACATCACTTGATGGTGCTCCTGGTTTGCCTTGGGGCATGCTTTATGCCCTTTTTTGAACAGACAGCACCATCTAGTGGGGTCAAAAAATATAGCAAATGGTTCATCAAGCATCATTTCATCCATCACTACTTTTTACCAAATCATCTGGAAATGTCTTTGTCTAAAAGAGATTTCTTTTTCATTCCACAATGCCCACCTGTTCAGGATGGTTTAAGACCAATTAGCCATATATGCCAGCTGGATTAAGTTGTAGATGTAATTTTCAGTATGAGTAATTGAGTTTAGGATGGTTAATAATAATGGTACCTTGATTTGTATGTAATATATGTAAAAACATCTTGGTAGTTTTGTCATGTTCTGTCTTTGCATTGTATATTGTTAGAACTGTACATGTTTCTCTGGAAGTGTGGGATTTGTTTAAAGGTGCCAAAGGAGAAATGTTAAACCAGATACAAAATGCTAGTAATGATGGTTTAGGAGAGCCAAGGGTTCAAACAATCAAGTTTAACTGAACGGACCTTTTAAACGATCACTTTGCAGGCTCAGTTTCTTTAGCCAAGTTAATTAAAAATGATCATTTAAGTTGAGTTTAAAGCGAACAACTTTCTCAATATGCGTGGTGTCATGTATCCATATTTAGCAGTCTTGAGAGTTTTTAAGCTTGTGTCTCTTTATTACAAATAAAAATAGTGTGTCCAATGTACCTTATAAGTCTCGGCTGTGTCCCCCTTCAGTTTTGTCTACATTTTTGTTTAATCAGTGAGCAAATCAACAGTTCAATAATTACTAGTTTCAGGAAGAAATTCGCAATTTTAAAGGGAAATGTTTGACCTAAGTACTAGTGATGGACAAATGAAGCTTCATGAACCATTTGGTGTATTTTCTGACACCACTAGATGGCGCTCTATTCGAAACAGGGTTCGATTCATGTTCCAAAGCAAATCAAGAGCACTATCTAGTGGGGTAAAAAATACAGAAAATGGTTCACGACGTTTCATTTGGCCATCACTGCTAAGTACTCTTGGCCTTAAAGTATTGTTACATCTTATAGGACAAAATGGACTGGCAACCTGAATCTGACAACAGAGAATATTAATAGTCATGGGCGACTACAAGTTGTGATTGACAGCTAAAATTTTACGCATTTATACAAAAAAACACTTACGCAATTCTATTAGACACTGTGTACCAACACCAACATACCTACTGTAAGCTATAAATGTCACATGCCATAAAAAAGGAAAGTGTTCACAAGAGTCACATGACAGCTGTTACATTTATGCATAAATTTCCATAAGGAGTTAGTCTGAATAATAAAATAGTAATTAAAACAGTGCTATTATACAGCTGGGGACTTAGACAATGACAATGTATTCATGTTTCCATTTTCTCTAGCCCTCTGATTTCTATGAGTTTAACTAATTCATGAGGCGAAATGGGTGTTGTTTTGATCTTTCCGTTGTCAGGATAAATAGTTTTGGACACTGAATTATCTTCTAGTTGCCAAATGCACATTGATGTGAGCAACATTTTTTTGTTAAAGAATATGGCAGAGCTCTAAGTGCAAAAAGAGAAGAATACAGTATGTTTTTTGTAGTAATGTTTGAATGTCTGAAGTGCATTCAGCTTGCAGTGTTACTAGTGACTGTTGGTGGCTTAAAAAAAACAGAGGTCAGAAGGTAATACATTTTATAATATTACAACAGTGATGTTTTTTCCAAAGAAGAGAGATAATAATAATGCATATTTTAAATGGCAAAAAAATAGTAATGAGTTATTTCAATGTTACAATATTTCAGTTTTTTTTGTTATTTGTCACATGCAGTTGTTCTTGTACAGAATACACTGAAATCCTTATTCTAGCAGGTTCTCTGACTGTGCTACATAAAATTCATCTAAAAAATTTCATCTGAAAAATAGTCGAGGTATTACCTCCTCTACCTCTGTGGACCAGCCTCTTCTGAATATTACACACCCCATCCAGCATGACGATTTCACAGGGTCTGGGAGACATGGTGAACTCTATTCCGTACCTCGCCTGGTTGGACGCCGTCCATCCTGAGGGACTTCAGAGTGTCATGGGAATAACAAGCACGAGGAAGCTGTTGCATGCGTCTTTCACTGAGGGCAGAGGCCAAACGCAGCTCTGCCTCTATGAGGCAGCAGTTAATGATGCAGTTAGTATAGCAGACAAATGCATTGCAGCATCCTGCCGGATGCTATTTTCAGGCGAGAACAAAATCTATTTTGAGTGTGTTTAATAGGTTAGAATCTTTAATTCACGTTCCGAGGGAATACAGAACATGTTTCCCTCATTATACAGCTGGTCTAATTTCTAGTAACCCAAATATGGATACAAATGTGGGCTTCTAATTCACATTCCTAGTGATTCCTTAAGCGCTGCCTTCTGTTTTGTTTACATATGTATTTTGTCAATACACCCAGAGGAAAACTCTAGACTTTTCTGAAACTGGGTCAACGGAAGCACGTTTCCACTGACAAAAAAAAAAAAAACTTCGGGTATCCAGTGCCTGTGATTGGCAACTCAAAGAATACGACTCCACAGCAGAAGATTAAGTTTGCTCCAAAGCCTCTATTATGCGCTGCCTTACACTCATCGCTAGTCTATTCTCAGGTGCCAAACAAACTAGCTCCGACTTAACCGTCATGTTGCGTGCGTCAGTTCTGTCTTCCTCGGAGAAATAACCAAGAAACATAACCGCACCTTCAATCATGTGAATGCTACAGCAGTTGCAGGAAAAGTATCTTTAGGTTCTTAGGATTTGCAATGAGTAAACAAAGCAACAAGTCCTCTCCTGTGTACTCCGAACTTGTGGAATCCTTGCAGTTTAAATCAAATGTGAAAACAAAGAATGTAGACCTGGAGATTTAGACTCTAAATGCATTAGAGCCAGTCGCCCATTTCAGGCAGGGAAAATGAGATTATCCATGATAAACTTTGACACATTTAGCAATTACTTGTACTGGAAATACAACAGTTCTTGGTTCAAAGTAGCATCGCATACATCTTTGATTGACAACTGACAACTGACTTTATTTTTATTAAAAAAAAAAAAAACTATAACAGACACATATCTGCTTATTGATATGATTCTGGAGATATTTACAGTGCAGGACTAAGTTAGACATGACCTACATTTTCTAGGCCATTTTTGGTCAGTGCCTATGATTTGTCCTGTGAAATATTTAATGAATAAAGGTTTAATAATTTAGGAAAATTGCATCTGAATTCTCCCCAGGCTGAGTCCCACTAAGTACAATCGAGTTAATGCAGACGGCCATCTAAAAATACCAGACACCCACCCTCTTCCTCTTTTGTGGAACGTTTTGTTTTTTTGGTGAATCCACCTATATCTCCTGGTTATTTCAATGCTAATTTCAGTAGCTGTGCCTGTATTGCCGACAACGCACATTATAATTGTGAATAGGCACATAAATTTAAATCTAAATACTGAGAATAATGTCCGGTGATTACTAATCTAAGGATAAATGGTCTAGATAGGAGTGATTAAAATGTCAAGCAGTCTGCCATTACTTTCCTAAACTCGCTGGCCACCTAATGCACTGGTTTTCCATTGTGCACTTTCTGTATTTCAATTTTCACCTGCCGATTAGTTAATAGAGCAACAGCCATCAGAAGCAGTAGGGGGAACATTGGGTTGTTATATAGATAATGTTAAGAGCCCATCTGTACTGCAGGAGAAGCTTATCGGCTTGGTGACAGAAACAGAAGAGCTCTCCGACCCGAGACCCGACCGGGAAGTCCTGAGATGTAACAAGCTCAGCTGATTATTTATATACGTCCTCAGGCTGCTCGACCTTTTCTGGTTTTTGTCTCCTAGACCTGGATTCTTCTCTTTGACCTTTGCTCCTGTCGATTGTTTCCTGGTTCCTGATCCCTGGTTTCTTAACTGATGCTTTATCTTCCTTCCAGTCTCCCAGTTTGCACAGTGGTACACTGGTTAGCACTCTTGCCTTGTACCTTTGGGACCAGCGTTCGAGTCTCCGCCATGGCTCTGTGTGTGGAGTTTGCATGTTCTCCCCGTGTCGTCATGGGGTTTCCTCCAGTTTTCCCCCACTGTCCAAAAGCATGCTGAGGTTAACTGGAGTCATCAGATTGCCCATAGGTGTGGGTGTGAGTGAATGGTGTGTGACTGTGCCCTGCGATGGGTTGGTGCTCCATCCTTGGTTGTTCTCTGCCTTGTGTCCTTAGGCTCTGGAGCCCGCCTAACCCTGAATAGGACAAGCAGGTACAGGAATAGATGGTTTACACCTCTTATGCTGTGACTGAGCCTCCGGTGTTTCTCGGTTCCCGACCCCTGGCTCCTTAACCAGTGATTCTCTTCCAGATTGCCTGTCTTGGATCCAGTTTTGCAGTACTGTGCAGCTAAATCCTGGTAGCCATCCATAACCCTGAGACTCAACTCATGATGGAGGGAGGACAACAGGGATGATTCTAGGAGTTTTTAAGGTGGGGGGTGTGGGGGGGGGGGCCACAATAGGGGCCACAAAATTCATACAGAGAGGCCACTCTTATTATTAGCCAATGATATGCTTTGAATCGGTGAGTGACAGGGGAGGGAGCACTCCGGCGGCCAATCAGCTTTCAGCTGAGACCAGTGCCTATTGGCCCCCGCCCTTGCATACTTCCTTGGAGGATAGTCCCTATTGGTAAACAGTCTCACCCTCAGACCACTCATATAGCTCAGCAGACCATATGCAAGTCGACCGTAACTAATCATTAACTGCATAAACTGCATATTGCCAGTTTAATATAAATACGAAACAGCAAAAACATTTTGAAGTTGTTAGAGGACAGACTAAAAAGCATTAAGAAGGTGCAAAAGTACTCATCAGCAAAATATGCACTATTATGCATTAATTATTTGCTAGTAATACTTGTAAATTCTCCATTAATATGTGGATTAAATCAGAACAGACCAGCTTTTCAGTGGCTTGTAATCCTTGTAACCTCTGTAACTCAGAATCGCGGCGAAACTGAAAATGACATTCATCTCGATGATCCAGAGCTGACTTGCGGTATAGACTTCACTTCCAGGATTAACACTTCAGGATTCATCTCCCCACAAATACATCCCTGAACTCTGAACGATGCGGAAATTCAATTCAAAATTTAAAAGACGGTGACAAATCCTTAAGGCCACGTTCGCATGTGGAGATAAACCAGGACTCCAAAAGCCGTCAACATTTCTGGGCTCCGTGTTTCACAGCTGCTTGGCGCAGACCGGCGAACGTCCCGCGCTCGTTAAGAGAGACTGCGGTGCACTTTAACGAGCTGGTCTTCGCTGAGACGGGGAGAGAAGCGGAGACCCGCAGTCACGGCCTGAGCTCTGTTTCTGAGCCTTTAATGCTGTCCTCTGTTTGATGCGTGAGCTTTTCCCAAATTCATCCAGCATCCCATGCTAGTCACACAATTACTGCATGTTTGTCCCTTGTCAGGTGCTGAAGTTGGTAAACATTGATATACTGGTAGCACTGGCAGCTTTGCAGGGAGAAAATGGCTACTTTAGACAATAGAGGGAAAGCCGCAGAATTTCCTATCTAGCATTTTTGTTTCTCTTTTGGAATAATTGCCCTGTTAGATGATATTTTCCTTTTGTCCTCAATGGAAGAGAGGATGCCTTTATGTCATTTCGTCAGGGCTCATTATATATTTGATACGATGCTGTTTTCACCCCTCAGTTCTATGCGCTGAAATAGTATCTCCGTGTTCCTGGCTAAATGGGAGCTGTCTGTGCAGCTCAGCTTTCTGAGCACACTGTTGTTACGGGACGGAGAAGCACCCTAAAGCCATTCTATAAATAAACCACTCTTACATGATATGACCTTTGTGATTGTTTGGAATTTTCAAATTGCACTGTAGAGATAGTCCAATAAAGTATCTGCTCTTTTTTTCCTGAGGTTCTTTTGTTCGTGAACAGGGCCTCTATATGGTATTGTGCTTTTATGTCATTTATTGGTTTATATAATAGTTAGCTATATAATAGCTTTATTCAGGAATCCCTTTTTATTCAGTAATAACAACCGTTTCATTATATGCTCTATTTCTTTCTTTTAAAATCATATTCATAACTGTGATAACTGTGCGCTCTCTGCTGAATTCATATGTCTATGGGTCAATACGTGCATAAAGGTGACGTACGTCAATATGAACATTAACGCTAAATAATTTCTCATGCTGACTGGTGTGGTTAACTGTGAGCACTCTGATTGGTTGGCAGCATATGATTCTGTGAGCTCAGATCAACTCCAGAAATGCAGCAAGATCACAGAGAGCATCTCACAGGCTGACAGGCCTCCCAGTGATGCAGCTCATCTCATCAATGTCTAAGTGATGCTTTCATACACACATAACTGGACTCAGATTTCCCACACAAAACACATCTTTGTTCAACAGAAAGTCATTTTTATCTGCTGAAAAAAAAGTCTAAATTTCCTCTATAATGCAGTGTGTATAGTACTTGATTCTTCCTTGCACCTTGTTTAATGTCTTTCTGTTGCACTCGTAGCTGATTCACACAAGAAGAGTGAAAAAGAAGCCTTTTTCTGCATTGCCTCCTTCTTTTTCTTCTGGAAGAATACCTATGTTGGCTTTTTTTTGTCTTCCTGTATATAGTGTCATAACCCATCAAGAACAGCACACAGAAGTAGTTCCTTAATGTTCCTATAGCAGAGCTTTCTTGTTCGGGGTCTAGAATTTCTTTAAGAGGTCTGATGATTTCCTGTCAAGTGAAAATTTCAGTCCACTTGGTCATTAGTGAAACTTCCTCTTAGCTTCTAAGCCATATGGAGATGCACCTCCCCAAAATGGAGAACCTTCTAAGTTTTTAATTCATTATTTCTCCAGATGAGGGAACACTTTATCGATCCTCTTTGAAGGCTCCTCAGCAGGATCCGTGGTTATCGAAATGTCATCTGGAAACATAGAATTTGATGCATTATTGGGTGGAAAATGAATGGCGTGCTGAAGAGTCCAAATGGAAGTAGATAATATCTGTACAGTCCATGATGGGTGTTTATTGTTAAATTTAAGTCTTTTTTGTTATGTGCATGAGAGGCCCAGTTATGAGAAAGGTTCCCCTGCCAATGCAGAAGGTAGATTTTCTGTATTAGATGCATTTCTTATTCAGCTTTTTGTCTCTGGTCTATACCTGCTATATAATACATATAAATGTGCTTGTGGGAGTTTTATTTACACAAAAATGTTCTGAGGGCAGAAGGATAAATGATTGGTTACAATCAGATCGCAGAGGAGGTGGGTCCAAGCAACTAGAGGAGGCAGGACCAAGACATCTGATTGGTTGGTCCCGTCTCCTGTAGGTGCTTAGACCACCCTCCTCTACAATGTGAGTGATTGGTTATCTCTCTGAACCAATCATTTTTCCTTCTGCCCTCAGAACATTTTTGTGTAAGTAATGCCCATGATCATGAATGCCCACTCCCATGATCTACAAATATTGATGTTCTATGGGCTACAGAAAAAGAACCACAACCACATCGATATCATGTAGATCACTGGCAGTATTTCATGTGTGTGTTTCAGCTTAACATAATTTAAAAGGGGTTATGGATGTCAGGCTGTTTCCACACTAGAAATATTAGCTTTTTCTATTGTGTGGGAGATAAAAGACACGCATCTTAAATTGGAGATAGGTTCTACTTCTTTATTAATCGAGGTCATCAGGAAGCACCTTCAGAAAATGCACCTTCATCTAGAATCTCCAAAAAAGACTTTTTCTGCTTTTGCAAGGTAGTTTCAGTCTCCTTTATCCTCCCAGTTTGTTTTGCTTAATTTTTATTGGTTAGTTACTAACCATTCTGACATTCCTCATGTGTGAAGGTCATTCATTCATTCATTAATTCATTCAATGCACAATCCTAACCCTTTATTGCCATTATTCTTAAAGCATATATAAGTTCTAGTTTTTAACCTTAAGCATCATTTTTTTTTCTTTACTCTCACAATCACTGACGGCAGAAAATGCTTATTCTTATTATAGTTTAAGGTGGGTGCCAGCCCCAGTAATGCCTATAGGAATATGCCTTCTGTCCTTCATGCAGAATTTTGTTTTGAAGTGAAATCAGCTTTTCTCACAAAGACAGGTTCCATTGTATACGGTCTTCCCCTTGCATACGCAAAAATTATTACAGCTTTTTTTGTGCAGAATCGTGAATGAATGGGGGGGGGGGAATGCAGGTTTTTATGTCAATTTTATTTATATATTTTTTTTATGTATGCAGCACTTGTTAATCCTTTATTTGCTCGACTGGAAAGCATTGGGTGAAACTCCTTTTGTTTTAAAATGTGCCACACAAATAAACTGACGTAACTTGAAAGGGGGGGGCATTCAACTTTGCCCTAAAGTACTGAAACAGAGATGGGATTATTAACATCATGTCTTTCATCGTAGTCATTTAATACCCCAAATCAGGGAATGGAAATGGAAATATTTTTTGGCCTGAAATCATTTCATCGAAATAGGAAGACAGGTTTATGTCACAGTTCTGACTAAAACCTCTCAGCGTCTAACCCGTTCCATTTAAACCCATTAAATATACATCTTTCAAGTTCCCACAGGTGTATGTTTTTGGTCATTTACTTTTTATATTTTCCCAAATACATAAAATACATACATAAAAACTGATTATTAAAATGTAGACATTGCATTTTATAGACAAAACACCCTGTAATGTGCCTGTGATCTTCACCACATATTAACGTTAAAACAGCCAGATGACGGGGACACTGGAGGGAGAGAAATCCAGTTTGAGTGCAAAAAGAGAAAACAATCGAAAGTGGATACCATCTTTAAATTCCATCATGCCATTCTGTGTCATACCCTCACTTTGTTATGGAAGCCCATTGTCAGAATTCTGAGATGAATGTTAGTTTTTTTTGTTTGTTTTTTATTTTTACTCCAGATGGGCTTCCATACATTTTCCAGTTTTCTTTTTAAATATTTACATTGATGTAAGGCAGGGGTTGGGGAACCTGATCCATGGAGGGCCGGTGCGGGTTTTTGGGATGGCCTCTCCATCAGCCAATCACAGTGGGTCTCCAGGACTGGTGTTGAGAACCACTGCTTTAAGAGAGGCCATCCCGAAAACCTGGACCCACACCGGCCCTCTGCGGATCAGGTTCCCAACCCCTGATGTAAGGGTCACATACAGTATCATCCTAAACAAATACCGTTTCTCCTTAAAGGTAACTTTGGTCATTTCAGTTGGCTTACCCTTGACAGAAGTGTCTTCCCTCGACCCCGAACAGCATAGCGCTCCTAATCAGAACCACAGTACACCACCGAGTTTGACAAGTATCCTGTGTGTTTGCCAGTGGTAAACGTTGAGCTCTGAGCCAGTGAGGAAACAAACATAGTATTTTAATAAAAGCAGTAACCCTAAACCAGAATCGCTTTGTTGTTGAGTGTGCGTAAAATACCCACCATGTGCTTGTTTTTCATTGGAACATATCCTGCTACATCAGTATATTATATTCATTAAAATGTTCAATTGCCATGCAGTTTCTATTCTGCAATATTTCTTTGACAAACTGGCGCCCAATGTAAAATATAAATTGCCCTGTCACTTTAAAAATGGTCGTTAGTCTTTGCGATTTTGCATTGCTGATATACGTCCCTTCATGCCACACGGCGTGTCAGCTTTTGGCGTTACGATTTTCTTGTGCATACAGCAATCACCTCTCCCAGTGACCTTGGCGCTGTTTCCATAGCAGCCCATCAGCAGAACATTCCGGACTACCCACATGTCCCACCGACACCTTCCCCTGCGCCATCCCTGTTATCATCCCCAGCAAAAACGGCGCAGAAACGCCGACCTGATTATCACAGAGATAATGGCTGTTTGTCGCATGTTTTGATATTTGCGGTCACGTTGTGACTGTGATTACCTGTGCTGCAGATTCTCACAGTACGCAAATTAATGTTCCGATTCACAAAAACATGTCAGTGAATTTACATTATGGCAAATGTACATTAGATTAAATTAAAAATAACAATAACCAGTAATCTTTGTGTACCTTTTTGGGGAACACTTTGAGGGGACACAAATACCTAGTAGAAACTCAGTACAAATCATGAACAAATATAGTCACTACTTAAGATGACAGATGTGTCATGATTCATTATAAATACTTACCACAAACATGAGGTAAGTATTTCACTTGTGTTATTCATTACTTGTCCCTTCTTGGTTCCTTCAGTAGTTTCTTCAGTAGTTCACTAAGATTTATTGTTAGTGTTAGAATTAACATATAGTAACAAATATAGTAACTACTTGGGATAAATGATGCATTATGATTCCTTAATGGTGAACAAATATGAGATCATTATATTGCCTGTGTTGTTCATGACTTGTTCCTTCAGTAGTTCCTTACTGGTTCCTTCAGTAGTTCCTTACTGGTTCCTTCAGTGGTTCCTTATTGGTTCCTTCAGTAGTTACTGACTCTTCTCGTGGTCGTCCTTCACCTCGAGGCTGCACTAAAGAGGAGAGGATACTTCTAGATTTCGGGTGTTCCTGAATCTGCATACTTGACCGCACTTGCTTCCAGTAGGTTATTGCTGCTTGGGACTTACTTGGGTGCTGATGCTGACGGAAGCTGTGCTGAGATACAGCCTGATAGAACAGGACTGATGTCATCTGCTGAGAACCTGACATTACCCAGAGCGCCTTATTTACCCAGAATGCTCCATTATGACACGGTAGACCAATAAAACCCTAATTGTGCTGGTATCCTCATAATGGATTCTGTCCATTTAACAAAGAGTTTACGGGGAACTTAATGAGCTCTACAAAGCTTTCTTGTTGGCAATACAGTGTTTTTGAATAAGAAAAAAAAAAAACAATTATTTTGACGATTGAATCTTTTTGGCAAAATTCAAAAAGATATACTCTGTGAATGGTATAACCCCAGAGTCAGTGCTGATAGAAAGAAAATATGTAATTATAGTAAATATTATTGCTTATCTTTTGTCTGAGCATGGAGCAATCTCACAGAAACCAGCGGGGGGAGAGGCAAGTGTTATAAGCGTGTTAACATTTCTGGTGTAGGATGGAGAATGTAAGTGTCAAGTTGTCGAGTGATATTATTGTAAGAAACTTCTGAGTGGTTGTGCTGGGACAATCGATACACATCTTGAACTAATTTACACTCTGACCTGTTTATTTTAATTAAATGAACACTATTGCCAACAAGCATAACATGATGTGAGATGCGGGTCCCAATCCCACTCATCTATCTACAGTACCAGTCAAAAGTTTGGACACACATACCCATAGAAAGGTACATTCCTAATATTCTCTATTTTAGAATAATTATATAGATATAAAAACTATAAAATAACGCATGTGGAATTATGCACTGAACAAAAAAATATTAAACAATAAATAATAATTTGTTGGGGGGGCAGGTCTGTGGGTTGGGACTCAGAGGGTCGCTGGTTCGAATCCTCTGATCGGCAGAGTGATCCCATCATTGGATTGGCTGACCCTGCTGTCTCCTCTACACCAGTTCCATGAGGTGGCCTCCTGGGATGCTGTTCCAGCCGTCCTGAAGGAGCTCCCACATATGCTGAGCACTCATTGGCTGCTTTTCCTTTTTCTTTGGTCAAACCCCTCCAAAACCATTTCCACTGTGTTTAGGTCAGGTGACCAGGTCATGTGATGTGACACTATCACTCTTTTGTAGACAGGTTGGTGTGTCCGAACTTTCATCTGGTAATCAATCAGTCATCTATCTATCTATGTATCTGTCTGTCTGTCTGGTTTACTCTGGTATCTGACTTAGGTTCTCATTTGGTTGCCATTCATTCTTGGTGTCTGGTTTTCCTGGTCTGACGTTCATGTTTTGAATCTCTTCGGTCGGTATCTTGGTTTGGGTCTGTTCTGTTGGCCCCCTAGTGTTGGCTGACTTTTCTTACTCTGTGACCTTTGCTGACACCCAGCATAACTTGGTTCCAGAGATGCTCGCTTGTTTTTTGTTTACATTTCGGACATGGAAAAAAAAACCTTGTAGATTGCAAACATCCTTTAAAGAGGCACAAATGGGAAACCTAATAGAGACGACAGGCTAGCAAATACTCTATCAAGGGGAAAAATCATGTTGAAATACTCTACCATGAATCAAATTAGATGTAGAGGTTAGTGAAACGATTGCCTGATGTTAAATTAGATCTCAGTCTTTGGTAGTACATAATGTTCCCCTGCTTGTACCGTATCCATGCAACAAATTGATAAGCTTGAAAATATGTTTATCTGTTTCCTGATTATAAATGAAAGCAAAAAAGCATTTTTTTTTTGTTCGCTTCCTGACACTTATTTTTGCCATGTGATGGCAGATGTAGTGCAGTGGATGTTGCTCTGTTCCATTTCCGGCCTCATGCACCCATTGCAGAAAAGGTGCATTGTGTGGCTCAGCGTGTCACCCTGTGCCTGTAAACAGAAGGTTCAAATCCCATTTCTGACCCCCTGATATCACCATGGGCCCCTGAGAAAGGCCCTTAACCCCAATTGCTCCAGGGATCGTCTGACCCTGCACTTGTATACATTGCTTTGGATAAACGCATCTGCTAGATAAATAAATGTAAAACACTGGCACCTAAACTGCTGTTTTCTCTGCCTCACTCTGTCCTGCATGCTGGTAATGACCTGAAACCAGTGTGTTGCCCTCTCCCTCTCTCCAAATCCTCATTTGACTTTCATGTGTTGTCATCTGTTCCATTCAGGAAAATCCCAGGTGAGTCCCCTTTTCCCGGGACACTGTTCCCCGAGGAGAGCACTTCCACAGAGCCACGGACGTGCCCTCCAACTCCCCGCCCTTGTGTACGCTTCACCAACGCCTCCCGTTCATTCTGTCGTCTTAGTCACGGCGGCCGCACGTGGCGGCTCTCGGTTGTTTATGAGCCGAGCGCCAGACTGCCATTTGCGGAAGGGCAATAAAGCCCCAGCCATTGCTCACAGAAGTTGCCGGCAATCTCGTATCACCTCCCAGCTCATTCCTGGCTAACAAAATTGTGTGCTGTGAAAAATGACCCAGTCAGATTCGAGAAAACTTCCACCCGATTCTCTACTTAGGCTTCTGATATTATCTGGAAAGTTAGTCTCCAACACTGCAGTCTGGACTGTAACTAGTTTGCTTGATTTAAGGTTTTTCCTCTCATCTTCTCTTTGAGCTGGGAGGGGCAACTGCACATTTCATTTACTTCCCTATATATGTCTGTTATTAATGGTGGTTTTTTTGGTTTCTCCTTGGCAGTAATCTTGCTCAGGCCGCCATTACCACCCTGATCCTTTATTCTGGGCCTGTTCCTCGATATCCACAAGGAACAGGGGGGGCTGAGGGCCCGAATGAGAAAAGCGCCTCTCCTATGAGGTCCTGTGCGCCCCTTTTTGATAATCGACGATCACTGGTTTGCAACCCTGTCAAATTTGGTTCCCCACACCCGCCCGCCCCCTCCCCACTTGGCACCCACCCCTTGGATTGTCTCTGCACAGCCCTGCTGCTAATTCCATTTTGGCTTATTCCCAAAATACCTATTCATTCCATTTTCCTGTTTGCCATCTAGAGCAATGTTTCCCAATCCAGTCCTCGGGACCCACAGACAGTCCACATTTTTGCTCCCTCCCATCTCGTGAAGCAAAAACGTGGACCGTCTGTAGGTCCCCGAGGATCGGGTTGGAAAATGTTGATCTAAACTAAAACTGCTGAAAATATACATCTGAAATAATAATTACTTGTATCAACTAAGCACCAGCTTATGGAGCTTAATACTTGCTACACTGAACTGAATATTGCTAAAGATTACTCTTGGAAATTAAATTAACTGAATATTCCTTATCTTTGTGTAATGGCAGAGGAAGAAAATTTTAAGATTTTACTTTTAAGATAAAGTTTGAAATGCTGCTAGCTGATAAAAATGTTCATTTCTCTAGTCCCCACAAAGATTTATAAATGCAATCAAAAAAGTAAAAATGTCAAAAGTCTTTTATTTCATTTGGTGTCACACCCTGAATTCCTTTCCCCTCATTCTCTCCGTTGTGTGGCTCTAATGAGCCACACCTGTTAATCCTGCCTCTCGTTACAGCCCTCGTGTGGATCACCCCAGGTGCCTCTCATCTTCTCCCCCGTCAGTGATGTATATAGTGCCTCCCTGTGTTGAGCTCCCCAGTCCAGTCATTGATGTTGTTGCCTGCATGTGCCTCCCCTGTGGTCTCCCTACCCCATTTTGACCCCTTGTGGTCCATTTCTTTTTGCCCTGTGTGTAGGCATTTTTTTTGGAAAATGCCCCTATTGGGTCTCCCCACGCCTGCCTTCATGTCCGTTCGTGCATCTGACGTGACATTTGGTTACTTAAGGTTAATGTTGGATTTAGAGTTTTCCCCATAAAAATGATTGGAGAGTCCCCACAAAGATATAATTACAAATCTATATATATATATATATATATATATATATATATACACACACTGTATACACTGTTGTGGCCATTTAGGTTACCATCTTGGCACATAGATATAGCACTTGATTGTGCTGCATTTCAGAGATGAACCATATACCAAAGAAGGGCAAATTCTGCTTCCCAGAATCTGAAATTGACTAGATAATTAGGTGAAAACCTACAATGCATGAAACTTCATATCTGCTGAGTCTCGTTTTTTTTTTTTCCCTCCCCCTGTGAGACTCGCATATTTCAATGCTTCAGGGATTCTCATGTCCATGAAATGACTTTCCTGGGGATTTGTGGGTTCAGGGAAAATACAGAAATTTGTGTTAGTAATTTTTTTTGTGTTGGACTGTATTACCATTTTGATTTTTTTATTTTTATTCTACGGACCCATGCTGAGACTTCATCGCTGAGATCTCGCAGATTCATTTGCGTTTTCATTGGCAAGTGTGAAACTTTGTGAAACCATGTGACTCATGACAACAATGGAGCCCCTGTTGTAAATATGATGTAATGTGCTGTAATTGCTCATCTCCATAGAAGTTTACTCTTTAAATTTTAAATATTTATTGAATTTATACACTATATATAGTACCGTCACAAAGTATTAAGACCCCTCCACTCTTTGCAAACTTTCTTTTGTTGTAGACTTCAGAATGGAGTATTTCGTTTTTATCATCAATAAATGCTCAAATCAGTAAATACTGCATGCTTTCTAAAGCCACTGTAAATATACTGGCATATTCTGTATATCAGTAAATGAACATATATCAAAATAATCTATCCATCCATCCATCCATCCATGTTCTGAAACCACTTGTCCTATTCAGGGTCGCGGGGGTCCAGAGCCTTATCAAAATATTCATCTTTATATATTATTTAATAATTTCATTTTATAGATAATAATAACAGCCTGTGATGGGTTCGCGCCCCATCCTGGGTCATTCCCTGTCTTGCACCAATAGCTTCTGGAACAGGGTCTGGACCTGCGAGACCCTGCATAAGACAAGCAGGAATGGAAAATGAACAAATTAATAATAATAATCATAATAATAAAATTTAGTATGGTGAACAGGCTGCTTATGTAACCATCCTTGTAACTATGGTTAATCTTTCAAACCTACCTTTCAATATGTTTTACTATGATAAAATAGGCAAAAGTAACAGACTGAGGAAGGCATCAAGCTGAAACGTGTCTGCGCTGCGACGTTCAGTTAATTAAACAATATCAAGCAAAGCGTGGCCTGTTTTTGTCATTCTTCCTATAATCTTTCAAACCTACCTTTCGATATATTTTATTATGAGAAGACTGGCAAAAGTAGCGGCGCAAACGCGTTCAATATGACGATTTATGGATGTACGTTTGCAACATCTGCAATCCCACGTTGAGCTGAATGAAACAGATTGAAAAGGAGAGAACGTTAAATAAATCACAACCTCTATGCCCTTGAGAAACTCACGTAACCTCAATCAGTGCAATCAATCTATGCATATATAAAAGGCCAATGGTGGATGATATTTACATTATTCCAGATGGACAAATGAATGATGTGACAACGGCAAGACGATACATCGCAGCCTTGTTATTTGTCATCATTAGCTATGTTGTTAATCAGACTGAGCTTACTGGGGCTGTTTCTGAGGTCCTCTATTTTGTCTGCTTTGTTTACGATGCACCGTGAGCAGGAATAGTGCGTCAGAAGATGCTGGATCTCATCAAGGCGCAATTATTATCCCATTTTGAAAGCCTGCCAACACTGCAGACCATGCGTTCTGAAAATCAGCATATATATTGTCCTCGTGGTCCAAAGTTTGCATCCCCTGCTCGTTCTTTTCAGAATATGCTTCTGTTATGTTTTTGTGGTCATGGTGGCACAGTGATTAGCACTGCTGTCTCATACCCCCCCCCCCCCTGCCATGGCAACATGCATGGAGTTTGCATGTTCTCCCCATATTCTCATGGGGTATCCTTAGTCCACCCCCATGCAAAAACATGTTAAGCTTAATTGGCGCTGCCATATTGCCTGTAGGTGTGCATCTGTGATTGTGCTAGTGTTGTAGTACTCGAGATCGGTCTCGTTCTCGAGACCGGTCTCGAGACCGGTTTTTGAAGATCTCGGTCTCGTCTCAGACTCGGCCGCATTTGTACTCGGTCTCGTCATGGACTCGGACAAAGAGGACTCGGGATTTTATTTCGAGACCAGCCGAGACCACGGATTGGATAACTTCTTACTTCAAGTGCAACCAATGATGTTAGTGCCGACAGCGGTTACCCGACCCGCCCCCTTCACACACTCACTGGCCAGGTATACAGGTGAGGTCGTGGATATTTGCAAGATGTCAGCAAAATCATTTGTAATAAAATTTGGATACCAATCCCACAAAGAATTCATATCAACGGGGAAAAGAAAACACACCGCAGTGTGTAAATTCTGCAGTATGACAATAACAGAGACGACAGGGACAACGTCAAACTTTTACCGCCACTTAGAAAGGAAGCACAAAGAAAGGTAAAATAGGTTTATGTTGTGCTAGCTAGTGTTATTAGTCTTTCTTTGTGAAATCTCTTTACAATATATCATATCAAAATATACAGTATATATATATGACTCCTTGTTTTGACGCTAGTTTCATTTGGTGTTGCCAGCTATTTCACTAGCACCTAAATTAGGCGCGCAAACTAGCTAAATTGGCTAATATGTAGTTTAGCTAATTCAATGTTAATTTGCGATAGGTTGAAGGTCATTAATCACCTTACAATAAGTCAGTGATAACAGTATGTGGAAAACAATATCATACCATATCCATCATCTTTGTGTAACTATTTTAAAAATATTTCATTTACGCCCTTGCTGTCTACTATGTAGTGTCGATCCACACATTTGTGTGAGAAAAAATTATAGAACATACCATATTAATATATATGTTCCTAAGCCTAGAAAGCCAATTATTTGATTAGCTACATATATAGATTATAAAATGGAATGGAAACAAATCAGAATGTGGATAAAAATAGATTTGACATATATTCCACATTAATTTTTAGTTTAGGACATATCTATAATGTACGGAAGCGTAATGCCTTCACTTGAGAAAAAATAATTCTGCTGAATTAACGAGATACAGTTTTCATGTAAAAAAACGCTCCTTTTTTTAAATTGGTCTTCGTTAGTCGACGTCACACTCGCTATAGCCGCAGTGTATTGTGGGTCGAATCGCCATTTTGGATGTATACAACGCAAGAGTGAGCATTTGCGTTCAGCATTATTTTTTGTAAGATGGGACACTATCTGAAAGGCTGTCACACTAATTCACATGGTAGAAATGGCAAAAAGGTGGACTACAACATGAGATTTTTTCGGTTTCCCACTTGGAAAAGAGGATATGGACACCAGTTAGAGGAGGTAACAAAGAGGCGTTGGGTGGCCTGGGTCGCAGCAATGAGACGGAAGGAGATCACTTTCAACACGATATCTCCCTTCATGCGTGTTTGCTCTCGGTATTTTCACAAAGGCAACTAAGATGTTTTTTTTTGAGTAATATTATTGAATATGCATTTTTTTTGTCTTCTAAAGTTGGTATTTTCACATTGGTTAATCTACACAAGCAAGCTAGCCTCACTACGGAGGGCAGCAGAAATAGATTAATATGCTTGTGTTAAAGTGGTGTTACAGAGTGAATGCTTTTTAAAGATAAGTAAACAGGAAAACTGTAATGACACGTGTATCAGTGCATGTATATGTATATTCGCGTGCATGGATTATAAGCTGCAATGCTGGATAAGGTTGTCACTGTGTGCTGTGCCCTGTAAAACCAATGCTCAACTATGGTTTATGTACAGAAACATTTGCAAGTACGGTTTCTAACGTTTTACATGATGTCTGGAAGGATCTGTATAAACTCGTTGTATACCGAGCCTGTGTCCTGCTTGCCGCTTATATTTTATTTTAAACATTACCAATAAAGTTATGTCCAATGACATTACTGTGGTGTTCTTGACTCTTTTTCCATTCTTAATCACCTAAATGGCTGGTGTGTTTTGGTAATGAAAATTTTGGTAATGAAAATCAGTAACTTATTACTGATAAAGTTCCATAAAACGTTACATTTTTGTAGAGAAAAAAAACACTGAAAATGAAACATTAAGTTAACCAAATGTGTTTACATTCGCGACACACTCAAAATGGCGAATGGGGGCGTGTCAGACGGTGCAGACACAGATACAGTTTTCATTACATGGTCTGATTGTCTCTTGAGTCACCACATGACCAGCCTGAATGCATTTCAGATGCATCATCTTGTATCCGTGAAGCATGCCATACTGGTCCAACTGACCCTGGAGAAACACTGCAATGTTCTGCAGATCAGAATGAACTTTCCCTCTGAACAACCGCAAAACCTGCGCAAAGTCGACAAACTAATAACAATGCCATCTATGTTACTTAAAGCTGCCAGTATTTCCCAGTGTTTCTAACCCAGACCAAAATAAAACTGGATTAATCTAAGCTGTGATATTGTTGCAGTGAAATTGAGCTCCAAAGTAGGCGAAATTCGAGTTCTAGTGAGTTCGAGAACCGAGGTACCACTGCATATATATATTACATGAAAACAGTATCTCAATTCAGAAAAACATCGTATTTTTTTTTACATGAAAACCGTATCTCGTTAATTCAGAAAAACAGAGTTTTTATTTTACATGAAAACTTTATCTCAGAAATTCCGAGATAATTATGTCATTAATTCAGAAAAACAGCAGAATTATTTTTTCTCAAGTGAACGCATTACGCTTCCGTAATAGTGTAATATGTAAGATTTTCTAATACAGTCTCGGTACCTTTGCTTCTCTTTAACTTGCAACATTAATTTTAAATACTTTTTTTATATAAATAAAATTAATTTCATCAGATATCTGTGTTATCCTTCCTCAATTTTAGGTTCTTGGAGTACAAGGCTGGCCAAAAGAAAGATGACACACAGCCAACTATAGCTTCCTTTACCCAGAAAGGGCAGGTCTACAGCGAACATTCTCAGAGACAACAAGCCATCAGTGAAGCTATTGTCCAAGATTTAGTAATTGGGTGTTGTCTGCCTCTGTCAATTGTGGAAAATTTACATTTTAAACACTTTCTTGAGATTTTAGACAGTAAGTACACACCAATCTCCAGAAGAACAATTTCTGAGAAACAGATCCCAGCATTAGTGAGGAAGGTCAAGGAGAAAGTTTTAGAGAAGCTGGCGACACAGACATATGTCTCACTAACGACTGATATCTGGTCTGATCGCAGACTACGCTCTTTCCTTGGAGTGACTGCCCATATGTGCTGCAAATCAAAGGCTGCCTATGCACTTGAATCCTACTTGCTGGACTGCAGGCATTTTACAGGTAGACATACTGGTGAGAAAATTGCTTCTGCCTTTGAGGAGATCACAGAGGAATATGGAATCCGTCACAAGATAAACTATATCATTACAGACAATGCTTCAAATATGAAATGTGCTTTTAAAGTTCACATGCCACAACAGCAGTCTGATGACAGTGCGAGTGAGGAAGAGAGTCTAGATGATGAGAACTTGTGGGAGGACATGAATTCAGTGGAAGACAAAGAATTAACTTGGTCATCAGGTGAACGTCTTTCCTGCTTTGCTCATTCTCTACAGTTAGTTGTAAATGATGGCTTGAAGGAGGTTAAGGTCATCTCACGCGCCATTGCCAAAACATCACGGTTTACAACTCTGTTACATAGCAGTTCACAATTAAGAGACAAGTTTGAGGCTGCATTTGGCACTACTAAGACTATTCCAGCAGCAAGCAACACCCGCTGGAACAGCACTTTCAAACAAGTACAGGCACTCACAGCTCTGGATCACAGAGCCCTAAATGAAATGTGCAGCAAGGACTATGAGAATGTAGTCTTTAGTGCTCGTGAGTGGAACCAGCTAAAAGAACTGACTTCAATTCTTGCACCATTCTCAGAGGCAACAGACCTTACAGAAGCAGAGAAATCAGTTACCATAAGCATGGTGGTTCCGACTGTCCTGGACTTAAATACACACCTCCTTAAGATGGAGGGGACCCAAATGCAGTGCCGACCATTAGTCAAGGCCCTCCATCAGTCCCTGGTGAAAAGATTTTCTGGAATCTTCACAAAAACAAACATGACCAAAGATAGTGGAAAAGAGGAACCGTTTAACCACAATGTGTACTTTTTGGCTACCATTCTGGATCCACAGTTTGGATTAAGTTGGGTAGATCTGGATGTTACCAGTGGGGGAAATGCAGCATCTGTGAAGAAGTTCAGAGATGATCTGAAGAAGACACTGATAGGTATCTTTAAATTCTTTTAAAAGATCATTTGTGAACTACCAATCTTCTTTTTTTAAAAAAAAAATAGTGTATGTTAATAACAGGGTAAATGTTTAATTCATAGGATTTTTTATATCACCTGTTTATTTTGCCACAAATATGTTATGCTCTTGGTATAATGTACCTGCGACTGTTTTAATATTTAACTTGCAAATGTACGTATTATAGACAAACAGTTGTTTTACAATAACACCTCAGCCCTAAATAACATAATAGATCATAGAACATCATCTTATTAAAGCTTCCATGTACATAACCTATATTTCTTCCTACAGGGTTTCCGCGCGGTAGTAAAAGGTAGTAAATTCAACTGCATAAACCCTGTCCTAAAACTGTACTGGACCAAATATTCAGTAACATCAGTGTTCATTATTCTTCCAATTTGCCTTATAAAGGTCCTAAAATAATAAATAACAAAAATAAAGTAATTTTCTGGCACATTCAAGCAATCTATCCATTTCATTCTAACTCAGTTTCTGCATTTGTGTATTTTTCAGACACTTTGATCTCAGAGGTGGAGAACATGATGGAGAGTGAGGGAAATGCAACTAATTCAGGGTCTATTGTGAATCCTCATGGTGATTCACCACCAGTTAAATGGCCTCGTCTTCTGTCTCGCTACAAGGCCTACAAGATGTGCAGCTCAGATCATGATACAAGTATTATGACAGAGATCAACAAATACTTTGATGCCGTCCATGACTGGGATGCTGGCGATGCACTTGACTTCTGGGCCAAAAACCATGTTAGATTTCCACAGCTTCACAATTTGGCAATGAAGGTGCTGTCAGTCCCTGCCTCCTCAGCACCAGTGGAGAGGGTTTTTAGTAGAGGGGGCATTATAATGAGACCCCATCGCGCACGTTTAGGTCCAAGAATGTTACAATCCCTCATGTTTCTGAAATGCAACCACACTCTACTGTGATTTTTCATTTATGTGGTGTTTCAGGCCATGTTGTGTGGTGTTTAGCAGTTACCCCCTCATCTTTGGGGTCAGTTTGGTCTTAAAGAGTGTTCTGCCACAGTGGTTTGTTGAGGATTAATAAATGATGTTATAATTTTAGGTAACTGCTTCCAGTGAAGCAATTTTGTAATTTTATGAATGAAACTCCTGCATTTGTTGCTTTAAAAACAAAATTGTATGGTCTTTAGAAGTTTTTTTCACTTTCACATTCTTTGTTCTGTTTTCTGATTATTGAAATGTAAGAGAATAGTCGAGAGAAGTAATGTATAAACATATTTAATGTTGCATAGTGTATGTTGTTTGCTTCGTTCAGCTCTTTTTGAGGGGTGCTTAGGCTTTGCATGTTCCACTTATTTGTCATGTGGTGTAAAACATGCATTGGTCCGGTCTCGACTCGGTCTCGCCCAGCCCTGGTCTCGGTCTCGACTCGGTCTCGCCCAGCCCTGGTCTCGGTCTCGACTCGGTCTCGGCCAGCCCTGGTCTCGGTCTCGACTCGGTCTCGGCCCTTCAGAGTCTTGGTCTTGTCTCGGTCTCGACACCCTCTGGTCTTGGTCAGGTCTTGGTCTCGGATAAGGTGGTCTTGACTACAACACTAGATTGTGCCCCATCCTGAGTTGTTCCCTTAGGCTTCTGTGACCCTGAATAGTATAATCAGTTATGGCTGGATGTTATTCTTTCAATGAAAACAATGTGTTATACGCATTTCCATTTTCTAACTGAGTGATGTGGAAGAGTTAAGCACAGCTCAGATGATAGCCAAAGACCTCCAGAGATTGTCATGAACTTTACATGTACATATCATGGCCTATGTTGGGATCATGAATCATGAAAATAACCACTTTATTACTTAAAAAGCTTCATATGTTGTAAGTTACAAACAAAGCATTTTTTCTCCTTTATGTCCCTAATAATATGCTTTTGTGCTAGATATATTAGATCCCATTCTCTTCTAGTTAAAGTTCTTTATCTGAAATTACAAGAATTTGTATTTGCATCCTTACCTGTTTTTGTATTGCGGTGTTTGAAGGTTCTGTTACTGACTTTCTGAGGAAGTTTCTGTGACAGCTACACAAAACAGTGACTGGATGTATAACAAATATTTTGATCAACAGGTTGACAGCTGGTGTAGAATGACTTTACGGCAGCTGTCAGACAAAGAACAAAGCAGAGAAATAAATGATAAATCACTCCTCACATATTAAAAACAATACCCACTGACTGTAATTACTGCTAGCTGAGCTACTATGTATCTCTGTTTGAATGAAGCACTAATGGAGAACAGAGTAATAGACTCATCGGTTTCACCTTAGAATTGAATAGTGATACTTTATTGAGCCCCATGGGGAAACTGTCTTTTCAGTTACCCCATCTTCCTTTCCATGCGACACAGACACATATACAGGTAAGAGTGAGCCTAGGGGGGGGTCACGTCAGCCTGTGTTTTTTTTGTAATATGCAGAGTTGGTAACATCAGTCCTCATGGCATAAAGGATAGTGACTCACCGACTTTCACACGTAATTGATGGATCAGAGGCAGACGAATCAGCAAGGACTTCCTTCCGCCTCAGCAATAACCGATCATTGGATTTCGCCGGAAATGCCCACCTCTGGAGATGGGTGAGTTCCGTAGGGATTGACTTTCATGTATAATAGATAAAACAGTAGAAGGATGAAACAAAGGACAATGAACAGATGGGCACTTGGATTTGTGACAAGTATACGTGTTCGTTTAAGTGTCCCGCACCCGACTGAGGCCTGCCACAAAGATAAGGTGTTCTTAGCGTGTGAAGGAGAGAGGTACCGTACAAAACATGTAAAAGTAGTGCAGCAACACATTGTTAAAAATATACAATTAAAATTAACATTACATGATCTACAAAACAAGCAATCCATCAGAAATGTTTCAAAATGAACATATGAATGGCTAGTTCAGACAGTTTCTACTAACAGATTCCAAATCTGTAGCTTAATATTTTTGTCCATGTGCCAAGCGTTTAAATAAAATGAAATGAGATCATATGTGCTCTTGTAACACCTATTGTTGTGAATTTCTTCCACTGTAAAAGACATATTGAGAAAAGTGTTATACTGTGAGATAACTGATAATCCATAGGCTTCATAGTAATTCTGGAAAATCATTAATAACAAAGGAAAATGTCATCATGATTGTATTCTTGAGCAGTTCCTCCGAAATCGTCTGAAGGTCTAGATGAACACCACAGCAAGTCCTATATCTGCCGTTCATAGTGGAGTGTGAGGCTGTTCCCGCCAAAACTACATTATGTCATGGGTTGCCAAAATGTTCCTCCAACCATTCAGGAACCTGAAAAGAAAAGAAAATGAAACACAAAGAAATACAGTGTCACGTCCCGATCGTGCCGTTCCTCCTGTGTGCCACAGCCCTTCGTTAACCTCATGTGGAATCCCCGTGTTACCAGCTGTTCCTAGTCTTGTCTAATTGAGATCGTGTATTTAAGTGCTTCCCTGTTAGTCTTTCCCCAGTTCTGTCATTAACGTCTGACGTCATTACATGTTTTTGCCCCGTGTTCCTTGCTTTTCACTCAATAAATCCCTCATTCCCCGATTCTCCATTTCATTCTCCTACTTCCCTGTTTCGTGCGCTCCCTGTGGTCTGACATACAGGCCAGGGAAAATAGTTCATAAAGTCACATTTCTAGCAAATGATAATCTTGTTCCAAGCCCTATTGATGTAAGAGAGGTGTGACGTAATGGAACATCAGGGACATGATATCCCAAAATGCCTCTTCACCCATTCCTGGGCCCTCAAAATCTAAAGATCTGGTTCTGAGTTCAGGGCTCCCCTCTTCATCCCACCATCAACTGATCTCTTCTGGAGCTTGTGCTAATTCACAGTGACTAACATGGAAGTTTGCCTTCTACCATAACAGCAGCATTTGTGACTAGAAGGACCTGTGGTATGTGAAATTTGGAGTTTAGCACTGTTTTCCATCCAAGACCGTTTTTATTCTTGGTCAGCTCCAAATTGCATCTCTTTGAAGTCATGGGGACAAATCTCACTATTGTTTTACATGCCGCTAGATGAATCTCCCCTCCTATTGCGGCTTCCTTTGCTGCCACATTTGCAAGAGCATTTCCTTGTGCGTTTTCAGTGACAATTTTTTTGTGTGTGTGGTTTGACTTTCAATATGGCGACTTCCTTGGCGACTATAAGGCAGCCAACGGTTCCTTCGCCAACTCTCTATTTTCATGGGCATTCCAACAGCTGCCAGGAAGTTACACTGCTTCCAGATTTGGCCAAAGTCATGAGCGATGCCCCAACGGTACCAGCTGTCTCCCAGAGCACTGGCCATTTTGTCAGCTGCTAGCTTGCATGCTTCAGTGGTGGCTTCCTGAATTCTGCCTGTTGGGAAACGTCAAGGGCCAACGAACCTTGAGCCAGAATTTCACAGTCTGTTGTGACATTCCATCCAGTTTTCCTTACTCCACCCACCACCATTGATGAGCCATCAGCATACAGAATGAGGTCAGGATTCTGCTGCGTTATTTCTTTGACATGCTGATCCCACTCCATCATCCAGAATGTCATCTGCAGCATTGATGACATTGTCAATGTACTGAATGATAATTGATGTCAATGGCTGAGCAACAGAGGACATCGGTTGAGTCCACAAGGCCTGATAATAGACTGACAGGCTGTTGTGAAGGCATTGGGGCAACCTCATTCATTGGTATTGCTGTCCCTCCACAGCAAAAGGTAGCTAGTTCTGGATATCTTCGGCTAATGGCACAGACCAAAATCCATTTCCCATGTCCATTTCCCAGGGCACTGAAGATGGTGGAAGGATCAAACACAAGCAGTGTGTAGTCTTCAAATATAGTCACCATGAACCCTTGACTTTCTTCACTGGCCACACTGACCTGTTCGGTGGATGTGTTTACTTCAGAATTCCTCTTGCTTTTAGCGGTTGGATGATTATCTTAATACCAACAATGGCAGTGAGGGGACATTGTTTAATACATGGGGGCTGCCATCATCCCAAAGTTACTGGTTCCATGTCCAGCAAGCCACCGTCATGCTTGGTTCCTCGACCAGATGGGGAGGTTGCTGAGGTCTCACTTTCTCATCGCTCCGAGATTCCACGTAACCTTTCGGTTGTCAAAAGCGACGACGACTTTGCGTACAGCAGGACATATAGACCCAACACACACATCGGGCCTCCTGCCTACATTTATTTCCAGAATTCAGCATGTCCAGTCATCATGGTGAGTGGTTTGGTACATCTCAGAATTAGAGCTTCTCCTGCAGGTCCTCGGGCTCTTCTTTTGTTATGATCAAATTCTAGGGATAAGCCTTTGGCCATTATTTTTTTGCGTGATCATGAATTTGGCTCCTGCGTCCAACAGAATGTCAAATTCATGAACATGGTTCATTAGCACATTTACATATAGGGTGTCTGATCATTGTTCCATAGACGCTTGCAGGGTCAGGGGGGAGGGAGTTCTACTTTGCTGACTGTGCATTCACAGAGGAAAGGCGCATTCTCCTTTGCTCAGCACTCTGCTGAAAGAACTGACTGTCGGTATCATTGTGTGGGAAACAACTGTCAACTGTAGCTGTCGGGTTAGTATGTTTGCTAGCGATAGAAGCTTTGCAGTCTTCAGCCTAATGTCCCATGACGCCACAAATGTGACACTCACTCTTCTGCACAGTCTTATATTGTTGGTGCTGTTTCTGGTTACCATGGAATCATGGTATCCTGCACAGCTTCAATTCCATATCAAGCTCAAGTCTGACAAGATAAACTGCTATTCTGGTGCATGTTGCACCTTCTCCTTCCTAATCTACATGTGTGGCTTTATAGAGCCGTCTCGATTTAGGGTCAACATTATTAACGGAGACAGTCTTTAGAGGTCTGTAGTTGCTTCTACGAACTTGTTCTACTGTTTTTAGACCTGGAAGCCCAGCATGTCGAACTCAAATATCTTGAAAGTCGTCATAAAAATCCATAACAGCCAATTCCTTGCTTCTGCAAACATGATGTAATTGGAGACCAGTTAGATTTGGAATGACAGAGTGAAGTAATGTATCCCAGCCACCCTGCAAATACTGCCGATTTATGGTAATATTGTACAGTCAGTTTTAAGTTATGGTACAGAAGGGTCTAATCAACACTTCACTGTTACAGGAAAAGTTGATAGTGAATCTGATGATAAAAATGAATCATGATACTGTGAAGTTAACAGTTTGTAGTTCACAGTAGAACCCTGTTCATAGCTTAACTGTAAACTGGTGAACTTAAGAGTCAGAAAGTTTACAGTTCGACTGTACATTTCACAGTAGAACTATGAAAAGTGTGCCAATTTACTATAAAAACTCATGGTCAAACTATGAAATAATTCATGGTCGAACTGTCTACCAAGTTTATGTTGTGTTTTTTTTTTTTTTTATCTTTTTATCAGGAACTGTATTATGTTTTGTATGAATGTTAAGAAGCTTTACCGGAGTTTCATGATCTGAATCATCGGTGTCTGTGTGTTTGTCTTCGTCTTGGTAGCCTGGCGTTTCTCACGTGGCGTTATTTCAATGTCACCGCTTCAGGTCGCCTAACTCTCTCACAGGGTACAGAGACCACATAGGCACGGTCTTGGTGATGTCACTGGTGATGTCACTGGTGATGTCACTGGTGACAGTGCTGACAGTCACTGCCTGCTTCAGATTCATTTGCTCCGGGTTTGTCCTCCTGAGCAGATCCACTCTCTCTAACCTGCTTTAGCTCTTTATTTGCCTACTTCTTCCAGGGTCCTTTTGCCCTGTCAACAAGAAGATTACTGGTCTTGACTTTGTCAACTGAGAGCCCAAGAACATCTAATGTCATTTAACAGCCAAATACCATCTTTGTCACTTTTAATTGTGAATTTAGTCCGAACAGCACTGATTGTTTTATCTAAGCCAAAGTGATGGTCTTTGTTTAGATTCAATTCATGAGATTCCATGCTATCTGTCACAGGAGTCGGTTAGGCTTTGCTCTCTTCACCCTTGTGTCAGTCATGCTTGTGAAACCATAAATCTGCGTAGAAATTCAATTTCAACCTTCACTGAATTTTAGTCACCTGGAATACACAAAAACACACACAAGAGTGTGGAGTTACTTACAGTGGCAACCAGGAACTTCGGAAATGGGGGGATTGGGGGGGGGGGGGGGATGGGTGGAACACGTCCTCCCCCAGTACTGACAGATTCTTACCCCCTCTTTCTTCCCAAAAAATGAACAAGAACAGATATCGATTTAGGTCTGAGCGATATTGGAAGAAATCGAATTACAATATTTTGGTGATAACCGTTCACAACGGCTCCTTTTGCTATTTAACGTGTTTCTGTCATGATACAGATGCAACAGATAGAACTAATTATTTTTTTAATTAAGAGTACATTCTTTATCCTTTACAGTGAATCTGTGAGTAACCAAGGCCAATTCGCTGTGTATGCAGAGTGCGAGGATGAAACGTATAGCTAATGAAGACTGTAGTCCTATATCACACAAACTCATTTTATTAAATAGATCAGTTATTTATTTTTGTTATTTTTTTGGTAAAACTGCCCCCTAAACATTGTTAGTCTTATTTTAAAGGATGAAATCTTTATTATTTTAAAAGTATATTAAAATCACATACACAATGTAACTATTGTGCCCATTGTGATGTCACAGTGGCGTTTTTAATTATATATTGGTAAGAATATACTGTATGATTCAAAATGTAGGACTTCCCACACCTGGGATTGGAACCAGCAACCTCCTGATGATGGCTATAGAGGCCTAACCCATGGACCCCAATCTTCTACAGGAACAGGGGCTGCCAACAGGTTAGGCTTGTGAGCCAAATTGGAGCCCGATCTCTGGGGCACAGGGTGGATACAGCCCCAGTTTATTCAAAGAATCTTAATCAACTTGGGTTCCCGACAGTGTATCTCTAAAGATTCCCTCGGCGTGCCGGACGGTGTGGGGGAAGCACGCCCGATTTGAGCGGCCGCGACAGCTGGCGGTAATACCGCGATTTGTATGCACACATGATTTTACGAATTATACAATGGGTGAGCAAGTGTCTGCATGCTTATTGGCAAATAAAAGCCCTCTCCCTGCGTCTGGCTCTTCAGCCTCTGCACCGGCAGGCTTAACCACCCAGTGCCCAGTACCCAGCGCCCAGTGCCCAGCGCCCAGTGCCCAGTACCCAGCGCCCTGTGCCCAGTGCCCAGCGTATGTCAGGCACCAAACACACTCTGCCTGCTTCCACATCCACCAACTTCAAATTCTCATATGTATCTCAAGTCACATTTTTATTCATGTTATCACTAAAAATACAAAAAAAGGGGACACTTTTGCACCACAGCCCCTTTAACAGTGACCAGGCTGTATATTTTCAGAAAAAAAGGTCATATTCCAATATTGACCTGGGATAATTCTTCAAATATAACTCTGTAGCGGTCAATGCAAAAACCTGTCGAGTAGACAACTGCATGTCGCATTGAGAATATATTATAGAACATATTATATTTGAAGAATACAGTATATTAGATTTCCCTGACAATACTTTGGATGAAGGACAAGGCCTTTAGCTTTTGTAATTGTGGGGTCTGACGTCTCCTCTCTTCCCTGTCTGGCTGCTTTCTGTGCCCCAGTAAAAGTGCATCTAGGCCAGGCTGCGAGCTGGAAACAGGGGAAACCGTCTGCAGGGCACTTTGGAAGGAGTGACTGATTGGCTGAGTATACCACTGAAATGGATCTACCTGTGTCATACCACTGAAATGGCACTGCCTGGCTCACCACTGAAATGGCACTACCTGTGTCATACCACTGAAATGGCACTACCTGTGTCATACCACTGAAAGGGCGCTACCTGGCTCACCACTGAAATGGATCTACCTGTGTCATACCACTGAAATGGCACTGCCTGGCTCACCACTGAAATGGCACTACCTGTGTCATACCACTGAAATGGCACTACCTGTGTCATACCACTGAAAGGGCGCTACCTGGCTCACCACTGAAATGGCACTACCTGTGTCATACCACTGAAATGGATCTACAGTACCTGGCTCATACCACTGAAATGGATCTACCTGTGTCATACCACTGAGATGGATCTACCTGTGTCATACCACTGAAAGGGATCTACCTGGCTCATACCACTGAAATGGATCTACCTGGCTCATACCACTGAAATGGATCTACCTGGCTCATATTTCACCACTGAAATGGATCTACCTGTGTCATACCACTGAAATGGCACTACCTGGCTCACCACTGAAATGGATCTACCTGTGTCATACCACTGAAAGGGCGCTACCTGGCTCACCACTGAAATGGATCTACCTGTGTCATACCACTGAAAGGGCGCTACCTGGCTCACCACTGAAATGGATCTACCTGTGTCATACCACTGAAAGGGCGCTACCTGGCTCACCACTGAAATGGATCTACCTGTGTCATACCACTGAAAGGGCGCTACCTGGCTCACCACTGAAATGGATCTACCTGTGTCATACCACTGAAAGGGTGCTACCTGGCTCACCACTGAAATGGATCTACCTGTGTCATACCACTGAAATGGATCTACCTGTGTCATACCACTGAAAGGGCGCTACCTGGCTCACCACTGAAATGGATCTACCTGTGTCATACCACTGAAAGGGCGCTACCTGGCTCACCACTGAAATGGATCTACCTGTGTCATACCACTGAAAGGGCGTTACCTGGCTCACCACTGAAATGGATCTACCTGTGTCATACCACTGAGATGGATCTACCTGTGTCATACCACTGAAAGGGATCTACCTGGCTCATACCACTGAAATGGCACTACCTGGCTCATACCACTGAAATGGATCTACCTGGCTCATACCACTGAAAGGGCGCTACCTGGGTCATACCACTGAAATGGATCTACCTGTGTCATACCACTGAAAGGGCTCAACCTGGCTCATACTGTACCACTGAAATGGATCTACCTGTGTCATACCATTGAAAGGGCGCTACCTGGGTCATACCACTGAAATGGATCTACCTGTGTCATACCACTGAAAGGGCTCTACCTGGCTCATACTGTACCACTGAAATGGATCTACCTGTGTCATACCATTGAAAGGGCTCTACCTGGCTCATACCACTGAAATGGATCTACCTGGCTCATACCACTGAAATGGATCTACCTGGCTCATACCACTGAAATCGCTCCATCTGGGTCATACCACTGAAATGGCCCTACCTGGGTCAGGGTGACCAAAAGCTATTAGAACTATTCATTGTGCATTTAGTGGGGAAGACAGTTGTACCTGCACTGCTGAGTTACAGTATGAAATACTAAAGACAGACTTATTTTTGTTCAATTGTAATACAGACACATCATCCAAAGTGAGACTTCAGTTAAATTCTTCTGTAATTTCTCAAGATAACAGCTTAAAATCATTTTAATAATTTAATTTTTTTTTTTTACAATATTTTATGTAAAATGTAGAGGGACAATAAAGGCTAATACTCTGTCTTCCAGTAAATGATTATTTTTGAAAGTAATGCATTTTTTCTAGACTATATTAAATGGTTTTACTGGAGGTTTTCCAGAAATGGCTGTGGCGATGTAATAACCGACTGCAGCTTCATGGTAGCTTCTCAGTCAGTAATCTGGCTTGTTGTGAAAACGCTGCGGTCTGGGCAGTTTGCCACGAGGTCATAACTCAGAGCTTTTCCCTAAAGAATCTGACAGGTGAGGCAGGGGACAGGCTAAGTCAGTGGGACATTCGGCTGAAATAGACCCTTGACTCGAGGCCACAAGTGGATCGCTCATAAACCAGCATCGGGCTGTAAGCCAGTTTGACATCTACATTCAGCTCATGTGCCAATGAACAAAGCAGTCAAGCAGTCGCTAGCCATGGGTTCGATTAATCATAGCTGGAACAAAAGGTTTTTTTTTTTTTCCATTCTTAGCGAACAGTCTGCATGCATATAAAGTCCCCGAAAAGCAGTTTTGCCAAAAACACCTCAGGTCGATGTGTTGCATAGTATGAGAGAAAAGTTTGAGAAAGTCTTACATCAACTAAAAAAAAAAAAAGATGGAATGATTGGATAGAGGGAGTTCAAGGATCAGAATACTCATGCAATCATCATAGTATAATGCCGGTGAGATGGCTCAGAGTAGCAGAGGTCATTTGCATATCCCAGCATGCTTGCAAGCCGTGTAAGTAATCCCGATACAGTATGTATTTGTCATTGTAAGTACTTGTATGTTCCTAATTGTCATGTGTGCCCTTGCCGTGTAATATGGAATCCCTGTCTGTCTTTAACTATTGTAAACATTACCCACCATGTGTGTGTGTGTTATTAACTGGCCTCAGACCTCTCTACTCCCCCAATCTGCCTTGTCAGTTGTGGTTGCTGATTATGTGCTGTCCTTTTAAAGGCTGTTATTAAAGAGCACATTCTCTTTCAAACCAGTGTTATCTCTCTCGTTCCCGTGGGCTGTGATGCCTGGGTCTGTTGGTTATTACAATATTTTTGTTTTTTAATAAACACCATCATGTCAAAATCCAGTAATAATTAAGTCCACCCATGTGACACTGATAACCGGCATCGCTGTTTATTAAATCAAGTCAAGTCAAGTGGGGCTTTATTGTCACAACAACCATAGTCAGGACAAGGCATATGGTGATGTGAAACGACGTTTTCTGGAACGAGGTGCTACATATATTCATAAAGTGCATGGATAGAAAGGACAAGTGTGGGGAGGAAAGACAACACATTAATATCGACACACAATGTGAAAGTACACAATGATGGAATGTTAAGAATGGACAATTATGGAAGATATGAAGGCATCAAAGATGAACAATGATTAATGGTAACAGTGCACTAAATGGTGCGAATGGTAAATGGCACAGCCGTTGTAACCTCAGCACCTTATCCTACATGTATGTTTTAGTATATTGAATGTATATTGTCAGAGTTGGGTAATTCAGGTCCAGAGAGTAAAAGTCCAGACCGGGATTTTGTCTCAACCAACCAGTTGAGTACTATGTGACTGTGACTCTTTATACTCAACTGGTTGGTTGAAACAAAATCTTGGTCTGGATTTTCACTCTCTGGACCTGAATTACCCAACTCTGTATATTGTACCTTATTATTCACTATTCTGTTATTTGCTATTTATTGTTCTTGATCATGTTGTGTTGTTTAAGTCTAAATGAAGGTACACAAGCAAGCAATCCATTGCAGTTATACTCGCACAAATGACAATAAAGGTTTTGAACCTTCACAACTTGAAATATATATTTTTTTAATAGAATGTTTAGTTAAAGGTGCTTTCCTTCCCTTTTGACTTCACACGGGATGTCGGGACGGGACTGTTTCACTAGGCATTTTATATTTTCACTTTTCCTGATGTCTGTTTTCATTTAGTGCTTTTGCTGAAATAAACGAGGGCTGGAAAAACAAAGGCGATCCCCGGCCCTATCTGTCAGTTCAATTACTCTCGACACACACCAGCGAGCATCGTCTTTATCAGGGAAAAACATAAAGAAAAGAAGAAGCTTTTCATCTCTGTCGTATAACACTTCTGAAGGCAAGCGGACATGACAAATGTAATTAAAACATACAACTTAAATGAGAAAGAGCCTTGATTCGAATCCAACAACACTGTTACCATTTTGATTCTGGTGTTTATCAGGGATACAGCTGGAAGCAATATAGGACTGTAACACTCAGTAAAGGAAATGTGCAGCATCAGACAAAGGTCTCCTCCATAAATAAAATATGATGTTTATTTGGTAATAAAATCAGACATTTTTGACACAAAAGTTGGGAAATGGGTCCCTGCTTCAGCATGATTTACTTGAAAAAAATGACTTAAATTACTCCGGCCTAAAAAAGAGATACTGACTCTGTGGTAAAGCCTCTGCAAATCACCTGTGTATCATTCCATCGTTTGTTCACGAAACATGGCAAACTGTCACAGTGTTTGTCAATCTGCTCCTTGGGAACCCCCAGCATATTTTTCCTCCTTACCAAGTTCCTTGCCAGGGGAGGGAGCAAAAATATATAGTGTCTGGGGATCCCAGAGGAGCGGATTAAGAACACAGATGATTCTTGTCATGGAGATACGTGACAAGTTGATGATCCCTTCATTAAATGAACCGTGAAATATGCTGAAATATTGTACTAATAGATAATCATGTGAAAAATTATAGCTTTTCTTACTGAATTTGATCGAGAATATGTACAACAGCTATTTTTTTTCAGTAAATTTCCCTTTTGTATTCCTAGTTGTCTAGTAGTCAATCCTGCTGATGTTGTATTGAGTGTTTGGCTGTTGATAAATTGCAATTATAAGGCCACTGCAAGCTTTGCAGTACTCTAAAATGCAACATCGTCATTTAGTAGATGACCGTGGAAAATCGATTTAATTTTCATCTGGAATGAGTCAGATGCTGTTGCAAATCAAATTTATTTATTTTTTTGAGTTGTTTGTGCTGTGGCATGCTTTAAAACATCACTCATACATCTGCACGTCACCTTTACTGTAATTATGTATGAAAATATGGTGTCCTACTCCTCAGTGTCGTCGTTAATTTGAATTACAGAACAGGTCAGTTTCGAAAGCGGAGCCTTAACAGATTCCTTAGGATAAACGCATTACGAAAAATCACCCTGATTTCCCAAGTGCAACGGAAACACTAATGCACATGCTGCAGTGCAATCCATTCACCTTTGGGCAGCTTCTCTCAGTCTTAGCGGCCTGATCTGCAGATATTTCTACCTCAGCAGAGAGGGATGATCCATCTGTAAATATGATCTCCTCCCCCTCATCTTCTGCAAGAGTCTCAGCCTGTGCTTCTCACCCCTGCTGCTTCGTACTCGACGTCGACCGACTCCGCTGCGTATGGGAGGTCCAATTCAGGCGGGGTGTCACTTTGAGCCCCCCTCCCGGGCACGGCTGTGCCTCGATACCTTCCCCATGGGAACCAAAAACAAGGAATGGAGGCAGGATGTGCACTAGCTGCAGGCCAGCAGCCACTGCAAGTGACCTTGAGTTTGTGCTAAGTCTGCAAACAAAGCTCATACTGCATTACAGCCATTCCAGAGCATGCAGCAGTGGCCCCAATACCTCATTTCCTGACAGCCCCTCCCACAGTCACATGACAGATCACATGGTCATATGACATCACCAAACAAAACACAAGTAGATTGTTTCCGCATATGCCCATATTTTCCTAGCTTTGATTTATGAAGAAATGCACAAATAAGTGAGTCCAAGTGACGTCATGTTTACTGTTTATTATTAATGGTATTACGCAGCTGTGGGGTGAAAAGATATGGTGAGGACAGAGATACAGGACGGCAGGATTAAAGAGAAGCACGTCACCATTGGAAAAATGTCAGTCACCAAATAAGGTAACAGCCCCTTCATCACGGCAAAGTGAAAAACCTCAGTAATTATGCTGAAGCACCATAGAAACGATTCATACCTACAGGCCACATTCTGTCACTGGTACATGAATCTATGTAACAGCATGGTGAAAACTGACAATTCTTCTTTTCCGTCGGACAAGAATTATCAACACTGGGATTCCAGCAGCGAACTACTGGGATGATTTACCATCTCATGAAGGCAGAGTGATGAGTAACTGGCACATGCTGAGGACGCAGACGGAAGATTCTCCTCTGCAGGCACAGCAAACAGAGTCAGCTGGATAGATGCTTGTTTGCACTATAAATTGCTCATATGGGTATAAATAAATAGGTTTAAAGTACATAAAGCAACATTAGGCAGCAGCCTTATAAAGATCGCAGGTCGTAATGCGTGATAAACACATCAGCAAGAGCCTTTGAACTAATTTTCTCTTTTACTATTTAGCTCATTACTTTGAAGACTAGTCACTGTTTCCATGGGACATTTGGTTATGGTTGGCATTGAGGTTTGGGTGAGGGTAATGGCTAGTTAGGGTCAACTTAAGTTAAGGGTTAGAACTAGGGTTAGGGTAGGGTCAGATGCCCTTAAGTTAGGGGTTAGGTGTTAGGGTTAGGGTTAAGGTGAGGATAGCCTTAAGTTAATGGTTAGGGCTATGGTTAGGGCTGGCTTTACAGTTATAGTTAGCATTAAGCATCGGATTGGCATTACGGTTAGACCTTGGGTTTGGCATTTGGCCTATAGCTAGGATTAGGGTTAGGATTGGGATTAATGTTATCACCAGAGGTAGGGCTGGAGTTGGCATTGGGGTTTCTGCTAGGGTAAAAGTTTGGTTACCTTTCGGACTAGGTTTGGGGTTAGCTTCAGTTTTAGGATTGGGGTTAGGAGTAAGTTTATTTTGGACACAGAGATGTAGATAACTGTTGGCAGTTTGCTGCTTTGTGTCTATGCAAATTCCAATGAGAACCAAGAGGACTTCATGTGAGGAAATACCCACTAAAATGTATTAGCACGATGGCTGGCCTGACAGTGAAAATGTATGCATGAAATCCCAAAGAACTGTCACATCCAACACATCCAACAAGTGAAGTGGTCCAATTCAACATATGGATGATTTACTATGTAACACTGCACATTCAGTTGCATATAAATAAAATTCTTACACCATGTGTTTGTTGGGGGACAGGCGTCAAAATGACAAAAAAAAAAAAATCTTTTTTTTTTTAATTTAAAAATTCGATTTAATCCCGCCCAGTTTATTTATTGATGTGCATAATTCAGAAATCTCACCTACATTCCTATCTTTCTTTTCACCACATGGGGCCGGGAACTATTACTATGCAGGATTAAACGCAGAAGTGAATGAGTTCGGAGTGACAGGCACATCGCAACGCTATCTTAAAATGACTGTTTCATGCTTGTATGCGTTTCCCGTTGTCCGTAGGAAATGGGACTTTTCTCGTCCGTCGGTTCTCGTTGGCTTCGCTTGCTGGAGCCGGTCGTTTTGGTGGCACCTGCTGGTCACTTCGTGCAACGCATCGAATATACCACGATTAAAAAGTCAGTAGTGCAGCAGCTTATGTTTTGCGTGGCACTGTTTCGCCGTAAGTAAATAAATAAATAGATAGATTGACGATGAGTGGGTTTACATAATTGATGCAAGCGTGGGACAATAACCTCTTTTACTTAGGCATTGAGCAGAACTGCCGTTTTTACTCGTTATTTTTTATTGTTTTTTTTTTATTTGATTATAGCGGCATTTTACAGACGGGACTGAATGTTTTTTACATCACTGTTTTGGCTCTGTTGATGAAATATTAATGCACCTCATGTTTACGAAGCACCTATTAGGCCTACATCTGACTTGCATTTAGCACACTATTTTAAAAGCATACGAACTATTATTTTTGAATGCATATCTTCAAAAATTTAGAGGACAGCGGCAACAGCTTGCTTCGTAATTGTCTCCTCCTTGTGCCCTGTGCTTCCTGAAATAAGCTCTTGCTTCACCACAACCCGATAATGAATAAGTGCTTATGGAAGACGGGTGGATGAGTAGAGAAACAGATGTATGGATGGTGTATGTTATCATATTTTTTATGTACTTGAACCCCAGAAGAATTGGTAGTGGGTCCTCTCATAGATATTTATTTCTTTATACATTTATATATTGGACACTTATCCAAAGGCATTGGCAGTCCTGGTCAGAAAATGAACCTTCATGAGGGGGGGTGGTGTTTCAAATTTTATTAAACAAGGTCATTTGAGGCCCCTTTTTAGCAGAGGTCCCTGGTCTTCAGCCCAGGTGAACCTGTGCATTGAAGTTTCCCTGTCTACACATATCCCTTCCTTGTCAAGATACCATGTCAGTATAAGAACCGTGAATGTGCCTGGAAAACAGAGGGAAGTCAGTCGGAAGTGTGGTGATCATTGCTGCGTGTTCCCTGCCGTGGAGCCCGTATATCTGCAGCCTGGTAATCACAGAAAACTGGGGGAACAGATTTCATGGGTAGGTCATGCTGTTTGTCCAAACTGCCTGGACTATTTAGTCTTTGTGCAGAATCCTGAGCTGGAGCTGAACTTTATAAAGATTTTTTATATGAACCTCCCATTGGAATTGATTTGTAAAATGTGTTGATTGGTGTATTTGCACTTTAAAGAGGCGAGGAGTCGGAACATTGTCGCCCATTGTGACGGCGCGTCGTCATGCGGTGTGAAGACTGTAATAAACTAAACGTGTGTGTGTGTGTGTGTGTGAGAGAGAGAGAGAGAGATACGTTTTGGTGTTTAACCAGTTTAACCAAATTTGACATGACTGAAATCAATTCAAAGGCAATTGGTTCTTCTCAAATACTCCTACAGTTGAACTGCGCTCTGCTCATTTACCTGTCAATCAAATAAACGGACCAATGGAAGCTTTCTGATATTATCCACTGATATTACGTACACACCCATTCCTTGAGATGCGATCTTCACTTTTAGCTTCAGACGTCTTTCGGGATTAGAGTGAACACTGTTCTTGTTGAATAAATGTCATAATCAGTCACTAGTCCTGACCTCCACAGCAGAGGATTGTGACATGTCTTAGATATCACAATAAATTGGATCCAGTAACCTCTTGGCACACTCAGTATGGTGCCAATCCACATGGTACTCAGTTAGTGATTGTTGCGATCTGTTGCCACAGCTAAGAGCACTTTACAGAAGTACAAATCGTGAAAAATTGTTATGATTCATTAATGATCAACAAATATAAAACCAGTATTTAACTTGCATTATTCATTGCTTGTTCCTTCAGTAGTTTACAAAGGTTTACAGAATTAACAGATATAGTAAAAAAAACTGCTTGATAAAACATGTGTCATGATTCATTAATGATCAATTAACATGAGATCAGTATGTAACTAAGACTTAGTTTGTGGTTAATTATAAGTAATAGCATAATACTATATTATTTATGCCCACATCAAGTAAAGCATTACTATTGCGACCTGTTGACACAGCAAACTGATATTCTGCTGCAAGACACATGCAGCCTGCGCAGGCTTTCCGACTGCGTGACACACTCATGCATGCTGCATGTCATATGGATTACAGTGGCGAGGGCTATACAGGACCTGCAAAATGAATGTGCTTCGTCAGTCGCGTTCTGATCTCTGGCAGACATTGCCTGCCTCAGAGGCTAATTTACGAAGCTAAGCACTCTGCAATCAAAGTCGTATTTTACAAGGCGGGGGAAGCATCTACTCAATGATTCTCAGTGTTGCCCACATCCTGCGAAACAACTTATCCGGCGATTTCTGAGAAAACACTCCCCATCTATTCTCATGGGATGAAATACTTTCTATTTCTTAACATAACCTAATAGGAATATTACCAAAGCAATTTCGCTCGGGTCAATCATCTTTGCCAAATGCTACTACGCTGCTTGATAAAATCCATCAGATTGACCGAGAGTATCCCTTGTACAATAGTGCCTCCATTTTCTTATCCAGTACGTAGTTGTGGGGAACTTAAAGCCAACCCTGCAAATCACAGAGTATGATACTTTGGACATCCCGGATGGGATGCCAGTTTAGCACAAAGCACACACATACTCATAAACTGCAGGCAATTTCAACATGATGCCATGCCATACCCCAGGGCTCAGGGTTCGAGTCTCTGCCCCAGCTCCACACATACGGTGTTTGCATGTTCTCCCAGTGTCAACATGGGGCTTTCTTTAGGTACTTTGGCTTCCCCCCAGAATACAAAAACATATGGTAACTCTTTACATCAACTTCACCTTCATAATGCTTTTATATTGCATTCATAAAACGTTCAGTGCACCTTCATAATGTATTCGTTACGTATTCATAAAACATTCATAAGCATCATGCATGTATATCTTAACATCCTAACATTCCTTAACAGTTGTAATATACATTAATAACAAACATTATAATTGTATAATCATGTAATGTTTGTTATTAATGTATATTAAAGCTGTTAAGGGATGTTAGGATGTTACTTGCATGCTTCTTATGAATGTTCTATGAATGCATAATGAATGCATTATGAAGGTGCACTTAATGAAACGCCTTACCAAACATACTGAGGTTAATCTGAGTTGCCAAATTCCCCCCTGAGAGGTGGGTGTGTGTGTCTTGTGAGGGGATGGCACTCAGTCCTGGGTTATTCCTTCCTTGCACCCATAGCTTCCAGGACAGACTCATGAGCCTCAGTAGTGATATTTGTATCACACGCAGCCATGCAATGCACAGGCCTCTCTGGAGAGTCGTGCGAGTCTCGCACCGTCCCAGGGAGCCACATCCTCCAGCTATCATCCAATTTGTAAACATGGCCTCTTCGTGTTCTGGACTATGGGAGGTTAATGTTTATTCTGACTACATTTACCAAGATTCCTTAGTTTTTATAATCTCATTATCTCCACCTTAGTGATTTATTCTTACAGTATGGGGTGACTGAAGAGACTTCACTGTGTGGTGGAGCAGGGACTACATGTTTTTCAAGATCCACTCAACTTGATCATTGAAATGGATAAAAAGTAGTATTTTTTTATATAAATAATAATCTGTGTGTGGTCCGGTGAGGCGGGAAATGGCATAGCTTATCAGATAGACCGTGCTGTACATAAATGGTCAATGAAAATATTAGGTGGAAAACCAGAGGTAGACATATTGTGGCAGAAGATAGAACTAATTATATGTAAACTCAGATATGGGGTTTCATCATCGGGTGGGGGTGAGTTTACGAACTCTCTCACTCCCAGTAGGTTTGACACTTTGGACTGGACCAGTACAACACCACGGTGGAGTTACAATAACCCCTCGTTAGTGTCGTGGTGCCGTTAAATTTTTCTTGCTCATTATGATTGTTGCTCTCCAGTCCAAGTTACAGCCAATCAACAAGGGGTGCAGACTAACAAACTACAAATACTCTCACTATTGTAATTAAGTAGATTTTCGTTTGTAATTGCTGTACATTTTCTCTTACTTCAGTACTTATGAAGTGCCTTAACTACTTTTATTCTGCCATTTACCATAAAAATGGCCACATTACTCAACCTAGTGATTTTACTAGTTGACGTCTTCCCATTCCTTGGACTCCCTCAACAGCGATTGAACCATTCACCTTCCGTGGCCAATCATATCAAAGCGCGCTTAAAGGCACGTTCTCGCAGCAGCCCAATTAAATTAAATGTTACCGGATACTAATACAGACCCTCTGTGGGTCACGATATTTTGCATTGTATGACGCTGATCTGAAGGCCACACGAAGTTCTTCACGCTGTGCACCTCAGCATGCGTTGTCCCCGCTCTGTGATTTTACGTGGCCTGCCACTTCGTGGCTGAGTTGCTGTTGTTCCCAATTGCTTCCACTTTGTTATAATACCAGTAACGGTTGACCGTGGAATATTTAGTAGCGAGGAAATTTCACGAAAGGACTGCATAGGTGGCATCCTATCACGGTGCCACGCTTGAATTCACTGAGCTCCTGAGAGCAACCCATCCTTTCTCAAATGTTTGAAGAAGCAGTCTGCATGCCTAGTGCTTGATTTTATACACCTGTGGCTATGGAAGTGATTGGAACACCTGAATTCAGTGATTTGGAGGGATGTCCCAATACTTCTGGCAATATAGTGTATCTCCATTCAAGCATTCACTCTCTAATTTGAAGAAACCTGCAGAGGTAAGTTTTTGTATCTTACGATTTTGTGACATTATTTCGATCTGGCTAGCTAGCTACAGTACGAACGTTACACACCCAGCAAAGCTCCCAGTGTTTCCAGTGCTGCTGTATGTGAAATGTTCGCTTTGCTTAAAAAGTAGCTGAATGTTTTTGGCTCATAGAATGAAGTTTCTGAAAGGTCAGCATTCAGGTAAATGTGTTAACATGTCAGATCTTTTTGTACCTGAGAGTAAAACCCATTTTAAGTTTGTTTACTTGTTGGTGAAAATTTCCTGTTTTCTCTGTATGTATGTACTGTAATACTATATGTGCCTCTGGCCAATGCTGTAAAGTTTAAGTCTTGAGTTTATTTTGAAGAATCTAAGTACATAAAATACTGAAGCAATTTGATTAGTCGCCGTTTTATTTATTAAATTTTATACTTGAAGGGCCTTCGTATTGCGATGTCAGTCAAAATTAAAAACTGTAACATGATTTTTTTTCATTCTTTCTGAAAGAAGGAAGGTTAATTATGATTCACGAGCTACATTTGTATATTACAATGTTGTTGGGGGAAGACAATTCAAAAATACTCACTACTTAGTAATTTTAAACAAGCTGCTTAACTCTTACTTCAGTAGTTACTAGGAGAGGTACTAAGACTCTTGACAGAGTTAATTTTCTTTAAGCAGCAGTACTTTTACTTGAGTTGGTTTTCAGTACTCTTTCAGTACTCTTTCAGTACTCTTTCAGTACTCTTTCCACCCTTTCAGTCAATTGATATAAAATCAAGTCAGCTTTGAAAAGCCCGTTCGCTAAAGGGCAGAATTACTGAGGTCATTCATTTTAGGTTCTCCTGCAGCCACTTTCATCCTAAGCTTCTGTCTATTAAATTAACTAAGTTATTCATGCATAGCTAGACAAGCTCTTTACCTTTCTGAAAGCCACAGTTGTTGAGCTCAAACTGTGATTTGAACCAGTAACCATTAGAAATGCATCCCCTTGACTAGTTCACTCCTCAAACTAATAGACACACAACAGATTAGCTGAAAGAAGCAGTATTGAGGCCGTAATGTAGTTTGGACAGGATATATGTGGGTAAATTTGTGATTTAACTACTGTATATAAGGAGGAGACTGTTCTATAGATGTATTATTGCCACAACTAGTTGTTAACTTTATTAATACAAATAAGAAACTTGTTACAAATAATAGGCTATTAATGGTGACTTTTCATTGCATATAAAAAAGGACAAATCATGCAAACACGACTTATAAACTTTTCTGAATAATATTTCAAAACCACTCAGTATATTAAGTTTTTATACATTCCCTTTCCTTTACTCTCATTTTCTGTCTTTCTTCATGCGAATATATGAAATAAAAAAGATATATTCCGATTTCCGACAGTCCCCTGTGCTGTCACACCCCTTAATCCTCCTGTACTGTTACGTTATAATTGCGCCAAAATTACTCCTAACCATAAACATTATTCAGTCACGAACCTAGAGAGATATTATAACTACTTCGCACATTTGGAAATGGCAAGAAAGATACATAGATATTGTCTTTCGTCGCCTTATCTAGTACTGACAATCTCCGATTTATGGACCGCTTGTCCTTACGACCACCATAAAGCCTATAAAATTAAATGTTTGGGTTAAATACAGTGGTTTGTAATAACGAACAAAGGCAAATGCTACTTTGTGATGCTTTTGAAGACATTGCATGGCTTCAGCGGTTCATCGGCTCGACGCACAGTGCGGTACCATATGTAGTTAATTTATTATTACTGTATATGTACTGTATTTTTTTTCCGACTTACAAATTCGATGTACAGAGAGACTTGGGGAACAGATCTCCTTCGTAATCTGGGGACCGCCTATACATCGTTAAATGTGAAACATTTACAACGGCGTGTCTGCTGACACATGACATGAATGCTGAAATATTGCTCTTGCTAGCTGTCATAGAAACCCTCAGCTTTTATTACTCATGTGGGGCTGGTGACTTTCTTGAAACGAGTGTCCCACACCGAGGGAGATTACTGATAATCACTCAGGCTTGTTGAAGCCTTCGCGGGCTGAATCTGCCTTACGTGAGAGATGATGAGATTGCACTGCAGTGATTTGTGAACGGGAAGTGTTTGTGCTGCAGCGGCAGTGGTGGGAAAAAAAATCTAAATTTATTACTTTCAAATGAATGTGTCATCACGAGCCAAACTCAGAAAATGTCTCAGAAAGCAAATATACAGTCACTGTCTTAAAGATAATCCATCTGTCTTCATACTGTCTCTGCTGGTGACTAACGGCTGGTTAACATAATGATTTCATTCAGCAATAATATAAATAGTATATAATGCGCTGTATGAAATGTTCCCTCGCATGTCGTCATAAAAAAAGTTTTACCACTAAATTTGGAATTTGGGTTGAGACTTTTTCTGTGATCAGAAGGTCACTGGTTTGAATCTCAGGGCGGGCAGACTGATGCTGCTGTTTGGCCCCTGAGTGAGGCCCTTAAACCCCCCAGCTCTAGGGGGCGGTGCGTGCTGCTGTAGGTGAAGAGAATTTCCCCATGAGGATGAATAAAATCTCCCTATTCTATTCCGGTTGATATTGAATCTATTGTTCAATATCAGGAAGCATTTTATTTAATTTTAGGCTCTCAGTTTTGTCACTCTAATGGTGGCATTTATCTTAATTATTCAACCGTTGGGCCTTTAATGGAGAATTTTGCTTATTGAGTACATCACACATTATGAGGTTGCAGGATATAGGGTTACATATTTACAGGTTTTGTTTAGGGTTCTGTCAGGATCAGTACCCTGCCTGGCCAGTAGGTGTCACTGGCCACTCCTTTCCTAGTGTTTGAGTCCTTTGTGATTATGACCCTCACCTGTGTCTGTTCCCAGACCTAGTGTTTGGTTGATTGTAATTGGCCCACACCTGTCCCTCGTCTTACCCTTGTTATCTGGGTATAAACATGTCCCTGTCCTTGTTCCTCAGCTGGTCATTGTGTGTTTGTAGCTGTTGTTGCCCCATGTTTACTGCTGGTCTACATGATTATTCCTGTTTTGCTCCCTGCCTTAGTTTTTGTTTTTGCCTGCTTTGATTTTGACCCGTCGTCGTCCTTTTTGTTCCTTCTGTTCTTTGAGTTAATAAAGTGTCTCGTCTTTGGGGTCCACAATGTGGATCATTTGTCCTTTGTCATGTCCTGCCATAGCAGGATACAGGGTTACACATTTAGACTGGGTTTGAGTAACTCTGCATTCCCATGGCAACTGATCACAAGCTATGTGCCAACACCAGTTAACAAAGCCCAACTGGCCCTGATTAGACTAATTACCTTGTTATGGATAAATAGAGCCAGCTGGATGGATTAGCAGAGGGTGCGTAAAAGGGAGGGTGGACAAGGCAAATGCTCTGTTTATGAATCGTGCTGGCATGAGGGTTTTGAAAGGCTGGCCTGATTATTTGAGCTTGTATGCATTTTAATTACATTTTCTTTGCTGTTTTGTGTCCTGCCAATTTTAAGGGATTCTTTTTTTAAAAATCTAGGCCATGTTATCTGTGCCATTGTTCCGGCTGTCTGGCACATTTGCTCTGAGTCTTTGTCCTTATCATACTTCTTTGTATGTACAACACTCACATCAGACAACAATTATAAACCCTAAAAGCGATACAAAGCTGTATATTTGTTTTTGCACAAAGATGGTACTTCAATATATTGCAGGTGTAGTTCAGGGGTGAACAGCTGTGTTCAAATGGCATCTTGCATTTTAAATAAAGCTTATCAGGTGACGAATGCGAGAGGCGTGTCTGAATAATGGATTTTTTTCTACAGAAAGTGAAACAAATATGGCAAATCTCAGCATGTACAGTATCGCTGCTCCTGATTTGACACACTACTCAACCCCATTTTTCAGTTTTCTATAGTGCATTATGGTATGTAATTGTGTGCATGTGTGCACCCTGCAATGGACAGACATCCCTTCCGTGCTGCACCCCTGCTTGTACCCTGCCCTCCCCAGGACACGCCCCCAAATCCCGACAAGGTTATAAGAAGTTATACGATGAATTTATTTATTTCATTTGATATTATTGTTGTTGTTAATATTATTCTACAATCACGTCATATATTTTATGGCATCATACAATAGCATTAAATCCCATCAGAAAAATTACCACGCATATATAAATTTCAGTGCCTGGTTTTTAGTTCCTGATCAATGTAATAGTGATCTTGAACAGTTGTTAACACTTGTGAAGGCCAGCCAGAGATCGGGGGTGGGGGCCCAGGCAGATGAACCGTAACCTGCATTCCTCCTCTCGCTGATGGGGGACTTGACCCCCATTTCTCTGGTGTTAACTGTTCTGCGGCCGGCGTTTCCCTGGTGACCCCTGTGCCACTCCATAATAAGGCGGCCTGGACTAATATCAGAGCACGAGTACAATACAGAAGGAATTCTTACATTGTTTCCTTTGTAAGGACTTGCACTCATGCAGATAGCACTTGTGTGAATAGAAGCTGCCAAAAACGTAAATTAATACTACCAGAGCTTGATAGTTCAGGTCCAGAAAGCAATAATCCAGACCAAAATTTTGTTCCAACCACCCAGTTGAGCATAAACAGTCAGACTACTCAACTGGGTGGTTGGAACAAAATCTTGGCCTGGATTTTTACTTTCTGGACCTGAACTGTCCACCTCTGAATATTATATAACTGCCACTTTTATTCTTGTCGGAAGAGGTCTGGTGCTCTAAGGCAGCACAGGACATAAGGCTGAGTATCACCCTGTATCAGGTCCTGATCCATCAATCGCAGTGTGTGTGCATTTATATAATACATGGGTGTAATGGGGTTTCCATGATCTCCCTGAAGCTGGAATACGGCCAAAACATTTTTATCCCAATATCTACAGTATGTATATGTATCCAATTTTGCAAGTTGTCGCTTTCACCTCTTACCTCACTATGGCATCATAGCCCAGTGGGCAGCTTTCCCTGCATATGGTCCCGGGAGACGCCTGAATGGCAGCCTCGTGCAACTTGTTCCTTCACAGCCTTGAATTGGCTAAAGCGCATAGGAAAAGGTATAAATTTCTGACGTTGAGAAACCAAGGCCGCGGACCATTCATATGAAAATGAGAGCCCCAGGACCCGAGCAGGCCGCCCCTAGATAATTGGATGCTTCCATCACAATAATTTCCCTCTTTCTTGCTGTCAAACGTTGCGCCTTCAGCTGCAAAACATTTCAATGGAAGTCAAGGTTCCTGTAATCGATGTGCTCACACTAGATTTGGCTGGGAGTGGTTTGGTCTGATGGTAAAGAACCGCCAGTGGTTACTGACTCGAAATACACAACTCTGTTTAGTTTGAAACCGAATGCCCTGATCCCGCTCAACCGGTGTTACCTAGCTAGTTGTACATAATGAAAATTGGTGAGCATGTGAGGTAAATCTTGTACAAGCACATTCTGTTTGTTAGTACATGTACATGCGTGTTTTAGACTGTTAACCTCTTATTTTTGGACCCTTTGTTTTTCTTCTTCTCCTTTTTTGCCAGGCCGCCACTGAACATAAGAAATTGCTCTGAACGCCTTGTCTAGGGGGCGATGCAGTGGTTAGCACCGTTGTCTCCCACCTCAGGGACCAGGGATTGGATCTCTGCCGTAGCTCCTTGTGTGTGGAGTTGGCATGTTCTCCCGTGTCGTCGAGGGGTTGATCCAGAATAGAAGTGGTTATGGAAAAATGGATGGATTTGCCTAGGGGGATGCTCCACAAAGCAGGATATCTCAGGTAGCTGGGTTAAGTTGAGCTAGAATTCACGGTCATCCAATAAGAGTTTAGGTAAGGAGCACTCTTATTGGACAATCATGACTTCTAACTTGAGAAATCCTGCTTCGTAGAATACCCCCCAAGTTTAATAACCTCCTGGGATAAGGACCAGGTCACTGTGACCCTGTGTTGGCAGGTGGTAACAAAACCTGGGTGTGCAAAGGGGAAACGAACAATATCTGCAAACGGGAGCATTGTGGGGCTGGAGAACTGGCCTCGTATTTTTTTATACAGTACACCATGCAATTCAGGTGTGAATAAAATATGTGTGATGTTGCTGGCTGTTAAAGTAATAGAACCTTCTATATCAAGTTGTTTTTATTTTCGTCTTAAACTTCTGACACCTTTCACAAAACATTTTTAACAGTTGTCCCTGAGGTGCGGTTGTTTGGCAAGTTCTTAAGATAAATTTGAGTCTTTTCTCAATCTCGGTATGGGAACTTAACACCACTGCTACTTGCTAAGTGCTACCGTTGGCCATCAGGTTTGCCAGTTAAATTTGGTCTGTCTGGTTTCAACTCTAATTTCTTCCTGTAAACAAAACAACAAAATAGAAAGAAAAAGTGACATATGTTGCTATGATTTCAATTCACGGTTTCTTTTTTACTACTTCAGCATTGCCAGTAAATTTTGTTACGTATGGCCGTGCACGTACGTAAAACATCACTTACAGACCCTGTGTCTGTTTTTGTGAGATCTTCCCTGCGTTTCTAGTTTCTCTGCCCTGATAATTCATATTAGTCAGCTGTTAAAAAACACAAAACAACAACAAGCTCCTCATTCCCTATTTGCATCAATACGCTAATATTTTTTAAATGATCACGAGGAGGCTATTTAGAACAAGGCGCCACGCTGTTTAATACAAACACTGCATTACGTTCTGGAACAGAATGACCCTCCGTGTCGGGGGGCTGCTGCCTTTTGTCCTTGATTTATGAGTCACCTGACCGATAAATCTCCTTATTCCCCCTTCTATGACGCCAGTGACCGATTTATTACCCGTGCTGTTAGCATCGCTAGCACTTGTTTCACACTGTGCTCCTTTTTGTTGCCTCCTGAAACCGCGCTCTGCTGTTTCAGCCAGTGCATTCGTCTGCCTCTTGGCAGTGTAACGTGGATTTTGGCAGGTCATCCATACCTGGCATAGTGGAAGCTCAGCCAGCCCAGACTTAGCCACAATAAGCACTGTGCGGATTAAAAAAAAAATAAAATAAAAAATCCTGCCCTGCAGTGGATGCTGACCTGGGGAGGGGGTAACTGGATCGTTTAGTTTCAGGTTTGTGTCTGTGGGGCAAACCTACTTTTTAAAATGCTTTACAGTGTACAGAAAATAAACCCCGTGTCTATTATGCAAAGCATGAGATATATATTTTTAATGTCTTCAAGAATCTATTTGCTCATCTGTATATTAAGAAATTATCAGCGTAATACATTTATGTCTTTTTAAATTATTTATTTTTTTGTTCTGGGACTGGTGCCAGTAATCGGAATTTTTAAATGTGTCTCCAGGAGGGAATAAGCAGGTGGAACCAAAACCAAGCTGCTGTTTCACCTGCGGTCTTTCCCATAATTCCGTGCACCTGCGCAGGGGATGCATTTCACAGCTTGAATACTAACGCCGGGACCGTAGGGGAAACCGCGTCCTTCATCTTTCCCTCTTTTGAGACGGTCTTCGGCAGCTGCGGGGCTTCACAGCCGCCGTTGGCGAACAATGAACCGCTCGCCGCGTCCCCGTCTGTCCGTTTCCCGGGGCTAATGGCTGTCGGCCGTTAGTCGGTGCCGAAGAGCAGGTCAGCCAGACCTTGTGGCCAGACGCTAACTGACAGCAATCGAGATTGTTGTTGAAGACGCCCACGCTTCGATGGCTGTATGGCAGTCAGACAAATGTGCCATCTAGCTGACGACGCCAGACGCTTCCCAACAAGTCTCTGTGGCTCGATTAGCGAATATCTGGGTTAGTGCATTGCATTTCAACACAACACCAGATTGTGAAACTGTGTGTGTGGGCGGGGGACAGATATACATTACATTGTGGGGACCATTCCTTCGGTCTCTACGAGAGGAATAAAATTTTATAAAAATCTGTGACTGCAATCAAAAAACTGAAAATGTCAAAAGTGTTGTATTTTGTTACTTATGGTTATAGGGCAGGGCTGGGTAGGGGTTAAGGTTGTCATTGTTGGGATTTGGGTTATGCCCATAGAAATGAATGGACGGTCCCCACAAAAATATGAGTACAGGTCTGTATGTGTGTGTACGTGTGTTTAATAATGTAACATTCAAGAGTTTGGACACACCAACCCATATAATGTAGAGAACAGTTAAAAAAAAAAAAACATTTCAGAATCATTAAAAATACATCAAAACTATAAAATTAATGGATTTATTCACAGACCAAAAAAGTATTAAACTAAAAAAATATATTTGACAGCAGGGGGTGGGGTTCAAATCCCATGGTTGGTAGAATGATCCAACTGTGGGTCCCAGAGCAAGGCCCTTAACCCCAATTGCCCCAGGCACTGGCTGACCCTGCTGTCTCCTCTATGTCAGGTTCATGAGATGGCCTCCTGGGATGCTGTTCCAGCCTTCCTGAAGGAGGTCCCACATATGCTGAGCACTCATTGGCTGCTTTTTTTTTGCCCTTCACTGTCTGGTCAAACTCCAAAACCATTTCTACTGTGTTTGGGTCAGGTGACTGGGTCATGTGACGTGACACTCCAGTCTCCTTGGCAAGTAGTGTCCAAGCTTTGGACTGGTACCGTGTGTGTATGTTCGCATATATACGTATATATGTAGCCAGATATGCATTTATTCACCAGCTTATATTTAGTAACTGAAACCAGAATAATCGTACAATAATTTAAATGTTGCATGTTAATGAATTGTTAATATTTATGGGCTGTGCAAATGCACCTTGCTTTAGGTTTGAATATCGTAAGTAGAACTTTAATATTATAGAAATTGGATTTTCAGTTTTACGTTCAGCTTTTAGTCTGTAGTTTTGTCTAAATGTCATAGGTGTATATTGTAAATAACGTCCATTTTCTGATCCCGTAAACATTTCATTTCTCCAGTGTCTGATCTCAGGATTTGCAGCTGTCTCTGACAGTGTTCTGTATGTGTGTTTTAATTAGGACACAAACGCATCTTCATCCTGCTGATATTTTAGCAGCCAGTGCTCAGTACTTTGATACATAATGAGTAACATTTCAGGAAAATGCCATTGTGTGTTTTTTTATATATTTTTATTAACCCTTGGGATTTGCTAAAGTTTTTCCTGGCTTATGTCTGGATATTTCAGCAGCAGGCCTAGCCTGTCTTAGCATGCAACTTTCGCATCATTTGCATTGTGCATTTAATGGGTGTCCATATTTATATTGCATTGTAGACAGTTCTATAATTCCCTTGCTTGCCCCTTTCTGCTGTTGTGTAAACTAACATAAATACAAGCTTGTTAAATGCCTTAATTAATGCTCGAAGAACTGCCCTGGTACTTTGGTATGTTTGCAAAATAATAAAATGCAATTGTAATCTCCGTCATGAAAAATGTAATTATCTAGCCTGTTTTAAAAGCTGTTTGATAATGGCAGTGCAAGTACATCTCCAAATACAAATTCCTGAATTCACATAATAAAGAATATTCCACTATGAGAACATAGGTGGCGCTCTTGTGCAACAAATGGCTGACGCATGGCTTGCGAACTGACTTGCGGGAATGAAATCAGGGCAGATGCTGTGCAGACCTTGTCCCACAGTGAGGTCACACTTGACAGACTTGGGGAATCAAACCGGAAATTATATTCTCCAAAGTGGAAAGGCTGTTCCGATGAACACTGCTTGCAGTTATTGGTGAGAGTGACTCACACAGAAATACATGGTAGCTGCTGATGAATCTGAAACTGCAATGAGTTTCACATGACATGTCTCAAGCTCAATGCAGAAAAATCTAGAACTCTATTTGTTTTGATGCACAGTTAAAAAAAAAAAAAAAGCAGAACTGTTTGGTATTCAGATTTAGTGTTTGTTGCAAATGGATGTCATTTGTTATGGTATTGCATGCATTAATTTGTTGCTTTGTTAGACATTAATCTCTTCTGTTATAGAAACACTCCTTAATTTGAATCAACATTAAAGCACAAAGTCTAAAGAATTTGGCACAGGTTGTACCTGTCACTGCATGCGTAACTTCCATTCATTTTCCATACCCGCTTGTCCTTTAAGAGTCACGGGGTCCAAACCCTCTTCTGGAAGAGGCAGGGAGTAACCCATGATGGGGTGCCAACCCAACACAGCGCTCCCCCAGCATTCAAACTTGCAAACAATTCAACTTAGTGTGTTTTAGGGCTGTAAGGAAGCTGGAGAGCTAAGAGGAAACTCCGCAGCGACACGGGGAGAACATGCAAGTTCCACACGTGGTGGTAGGAAACTTCTGTGTTGGCCAGCTTACAGAAAATCCAGTTTAATAATCAACATCATGTTGAGTATTGCATTCCTTTTAGTAAGTGACACACAGATAAATTCAAATGTAATCCAGTCAGTAAACAAATAAACCAAGTGTAATGCTGTAATATTCAAAATAAAGCTCCAGCGAGTTTCATTTGTAGACGCTCTGAAGAACAGAACTGTGGTTAATCAGCAATTCAGCGCACGGTAGATAAGTTAGGGAATAGGGAACAGTGCCTGTAAGCTGGTTACAGTGGTTGTCTCCCAGTCGGAAGGGTCTTGGAGACTGCAGCTGATTGTAACAAGAACCTGTGGTATTATGCTGCGTTCCATTTGGACTCGGAAGTTGGACATTTTGAGTTCCTAGTGGGAAGTTTCAACTGGAACCCCCCCTGAAGTGAGAATTCTGGCTCAGAAGGTCAGAGGAACCTCTGCAACCCCAACCGCAGAATTCAAGATGGCTGCGCCCTTTACCGACAGAAGTTAAAGCCGTAGTTATACACTGTCTATTAGCACTTATTTGTGTTTCATTAAATTGGTCATACACTCAGTAATGTCCAACCGCTATCTGGGGACTTGTTGCTATAATGTTTGTATGTGTAAAATACTGCGTAATGTGTTGTCGCTAGCTACTGTTGCTAACAATGAATAACAATGCTGGCTAGAACTGGGGCCTGTTTCAGAAAGCAGGATTTCTTGCTTAGCTGGATAACTTGTCGGCTTTAAGGTTGTCTGGGCTGAATGTAAATGAAAATTTAAGCCGGCAAGTTTTCCAGCTAATCAAGAAATTCATCTTTTTGTAGATACAGCCTTTGCAACTGAGAGAGACTGAGTGAGTTCTGGCCGTGTTGTAGCACAGTGATGGGTAGCTCAGATTAATTGTCAGGGGGAAATACTGTTTTAATGGTGCTAGCCAGCAGTAAAATGTGTTTTGGTTACCGGATTTTGACAGGTCTGACCGATCAGCAGGCCTTCTGTTTGCTGGCTTTGTGTTATTTAAACGGCCGAATCGCACAAGTCAGGAAGACGGGGGGATATTTATACTGTATGGCTGAAGTGGATGAATTTTTCAAAGTGCAGGAAACGGAAACCCAGCTAATTAACACAACATTGTCACGTTTTGTTTACCCCATGACTGAAGATAACTGTATGTATTATACAAGTGCAGAAGCTAAAAAAAAATGCAAAATTATTTCATCCATCTGTCTATCTCTCCTTCCGATAATCGTTTAACCTGGTCATAGTTGCTGGGGGGGTCGGGTCTTGTCTTTATTCAAAATTTATAAACGGTATTTTATATAATAAAGACAATTTTATACATTTTCTCAACAATCATTTATCAGAAATTGGACAAGTTTTTTTTTCTCCCATTTTAATAGTAATAATAATCGATCCTCTATTGTCCCCTTGGGGAAATTCTTTTTACGCCTCCCTCAACTTGCCCTTTGCAGAGTAAGTTGTCCGTGAAGGGCAGCCACCCATAGCAGCGCCCAGGGAGCTGGGGGTTAAGGGCCTTGCTCAAGGACTCGCAGAAGAATGTCCTGGTTCACAATTATTCAAACCCCAAACTATTCATATAAAATCAAACTAATTCAAATCCATATTGCGATTATTTATTTATGCTGGCATTCACTAGAAGGTTTGGGCCTCCATTGATTTTATTTTAGTGTCTCAGGGCTGTAGAAATAAGATCGTATAGTCAGCTTGTAGCTGCTGGAAGGTGGGGAACCTCACTAAGGCCAGCAGTCAAAGGCATAGAAATCTCTGCATTTCAGACGAACAACAAGAAAGCCATATAAAACTAAACGATTGTCATTCCACTGGTCAATTACAAGGAAATGTAATAAACTGCCGGGAAGTGGACAGGAGTCGTTCTTTACCCCTATGCACTTTGAGGCAGATGGTTTGTCGGTTGGAAATCTTCAAAACAAGCTGGTTTCTTGGAGAGAAGTTCACACAACCACCATTCACAGTCACCTCTGTGAAACTGGCCTTAAAGGCATGTCTCTTAATGAAAAGCGGTGCCCTGAAATAGCGAAACTATGCTGTCTTACGCAACTGAGTTATAGCTGAATCAGCTTTCTGCACTTGAGACTAGGGCTGGGCAATGTGGCCAAAATAAACGTGTGTTTACAAGCCAGTCAAGTTGGAAAGTATGTAGCAACCTTAGTTGGCCCATTTAGAAATAGATCAATACATTTTTTATTTCAAGATCTAGTCAATAAGTTGAGATCCACTGAGACTGATAATTGACAAAGAAGTGAGATGTACAGGCAGCGTTATGCTGGCTGAAATCGCTTTGTTTCACAGTTTGTTGTGGTACTGTTGCTGATTCCGAACATGCAGGTGTTATGTGATAAGTGCTTCCTGGTTTGTTCTATGGTTATAATACCAGTGTTAAGTATTGCCCTTGTACCTGGGCACTTAGGCTAGTCAACTCCGCATGTATGTTTGAGTCACGCTGGGTGACTCTGTTTCGTTTGTGTGATGGGTGTGGCAACGCTTTGCAGCAGTACATACCCCCCCCCCCCCCCCCCGATCTGACCCGGCCTGATTTGATCTGGTACTTTGGGGCAGGACTTGCAAACATGTTCATTGTCGTTCAGTCATGCAAATAGCCTGCCTCTGAAAAAAGTTATGTACTCAAAAACCAACGATAAATGGAGAGACCCAAACTTTAATTGCAATCTAGTCGGAAGAGCCAGAAGAAGATTTGGATGGCATGACAGAAATTTTTTTAAAGTATTTGCTATAATATGCTCAAGCTACACGATATTGGGGGGGAAAAATGAATATTTCTATCTCATTTTGTTGGATAATTATAAATAATTATAAAGCAGAAACAGAATTCAAAGTAAATTTCTCACAAGCACATCTTTGAGTGATTTAAACAGCGAGGATGAAAATGATTATGATTGGCTCAGTGCGTATGCAGAGCTCATGCAAAAGCAGTGGAGGTACATTTTAAACTGACTTTTTAAAAGCATGATAGTAGGTAATCTTGAAAAGGAATAATCATTGAAATTGCAGTACTTGCTAAGTTTTGTTTTCTATGACAAAGTAGAAATGTTTTAGTGAAACTTAAAACCAGATGCGCTATAATGTCCAGACGGTATGAAAGTATGAGAGGCTGATTTCAACCCAGCTGACCTTGCAATGTGAAAATTGCTTGTGCATAACATCCGAAGTTGGTATTAATATCAGACATTGTGCAGTTCTTTAAGACACTGCAGTCATTTTTCGAATTTAGTGCAAAATACCCTGCCTCACGTTGTGATGTCATTCAGCAGCAGTATCAGTTTCTATGCCAGCGAAAAACCAGCACATTGAAGTACTGTATGTTTGGTACTTTTTTGAAGTTCGAAAGGTCCTCTGCCAAATTTGTAGAAAGCAAGCTCTGTTTTTCAACAGCTGGTAGAGTCTTGCTGTCCCTCTGAGCTACAGACCCAGAGAACTGTAATTAGTTTTTTAAATCTTTTGTGTTACCTCATCAAATAACTGATAAAATCACACACACAAGTGGCTGTAAAAGCCACATAGCTGCAGACTCTGGAGATAATACAACAACAAAGTTCCAATCTATAGGTGCTTTGCAGCTTACCGGAAAGCCAACTTAATTAAATAATTCTGGAAGGGCCATCTCCTTATTTTTAACTTGGTTATCTTTCTCACCGGCAGAAATAATGGTTCCCACTGCGACTTCGAGTTGGAAATATATTGGTACCTGATCTGTTCCATTATCTTGCTCCACTTCTGCCAGTTGCTATCGGTGTTCATGCTCTGATACCTTTCAGGGTCCTAAGAGGTTTGCAAAATATCAATTCCTGTACCTGGGCATCCCATTAGTTTTTGGCCGCCTCACTGGTACGGTCCCTCTGTTACATACGGAGAGGAATTGCCCCGTTTATGCATCCGGTTGGACTCATGTTTCACTGTCCTGGCAGTCCAATTATGTTATAATGCTGCATAACAGATGCATAGACACATAAATCACTTCTGAGTTGGCATTAGAACATCACTTCTAGGTCCTCAATAGCAGGCCTGCATCTACCTACAGTTCACCTTGTGACTTTGAACAATATGAATAGTATTAATGCTTAGCTACTGTACATGTCTTCGTTTTGGCTACCGTAAGTGCAGCTGTAATCCCTGTTTTTCTTTCTGTTATTTTGAAGGTACTTTTTTTTGTTGGCTGTCATCGCAAAGTGTTTTTGAGACTCGTCTCTTGTGGAAATTAGAATTGGTTGTTGCTGTGAAACTCACTATGGATCTGAATATATTTTGCCTTTTTAACCCTGAATGTGCAAGACGGTACCCAAAGTGCGGATTGATGGGAACCGATACCTAATTCCCTGTGGAGCTTGTAGAATGTTTATGCAGAAGACTTTCGATGAAAATAAAAATAAAGAGCAATTTTCCTGTATAGGTTGGTCCTCTACTTTATATATTGATATATATAGCCTAATTCACACAAACTATACAAGATGGAGATTTCAGGTCCAGAAAGTACAAATCCAAACCGAGATTTTGTTTCAACCAACCAGTTGAGTATAAAGAGTCACAGTCACAGAGTGCTCAACTAGATGGTTGGAACAAAATCTTGGTCTGGATTTGTACTCTCTGGACCTAAAATCTCCACTTCTGCAAACTATACGCACACAGTCTGTCACCCATTCCGTATACAACTGCTGTGATCTTCCTCACCGGTTCAGTTTAAATCTGGAAACGATCAGATTGTGGATTTACACACTTGGAAACATTCTGTTCTTTTTTGTTTCTGAATTCTTACGATAAAATGGGAAGAATAGTGGTATGATTATGGAGACAGATATGTAACTATCATAATAATTAGATTGCATCCGATGAGAAAGTGGGCATCCAGTAATCTATTTCTCATAATTACTCATCCAGTGCAGGATGACCGACAGCCAGGAGCTTATTGCAGGAAACACGGGGCCTGGGGAGGGGGGACACTGTCACAAAACTGGTTTCTAAAATGGCGTCATTTTAACAGTGACCCATAAAAAGGTACAAATTCAAAGGAATTAAGTGAAAATTGTCAAGTCCAAAAAATATCCCAGAAAACATTGTATGTTTTAGAGGAGAACTTAACCTTAATTCCACTAGTGAAATATCTAGCTATATGAAAAGATGGTGTTATAAGCCTGTTTGGGTGAGTTTATTCTCCCAAGCAATATAATAATATTTTATCCAAGGACAATGATATATTTTTGAAGATTATGCATTGATTAAATGCATTGATTTCAACCTGGAGCTATGCTTTTGGGTAGAACCCTAACCTTGGGGAATTCCCACTCCTGGTGTGTTCCTTTATCATGCTCTCTGTGTGTGATGTTTGCACTGAACATGAATTAGTATTAGACTGTATGTGTGTGATAACTTGCACCCGCTTTTTCAGAGTGTTGAACCTTGATGATGCTCAATGCGATAGGTATGGAAAGCACATAGACAGTCGGATGGACTCTAATCCGAGTCGTGCAAAGCCAAAAGAGTACTGGAAATAGTACTAACATGACAGAGCATGAGTAAACATGCACGTTCCTTAAAGCATTAGCCAGGTTTGAACTTTAATATATTTCAGAGCAATTCTTACTTTCCACAAGTATTTTTTTTAATTATCAAGGATCTTTATGCAAATAAAGAATTCTGAAGAGAGTGGTAGTGTTTTGTAGTCTTTGCCAGTAGGTCTGATTCAACAGGGAATTTATTCTAGATATCCGAGTTGTTACTGGATGAAATTATATTGCAACAAATATTATAGGGTGTAACTTTAGAGAAGACCTTGTATTTTACATGGAATCACGCCACATTGTCTTACCATGTGTCCTATTTTAGGCTGGATTAATGTAATACTCTGCCTGATCTTTTATTGTTTTATTTAAATATTTTCTTTCGGAGATGGTTTTTAAATTCCTTTTTAAAAGTGTGTAGGTGTATGAGAAGTTGTAGTGTTTTCCACAAGTAGATCTCCTTTAACAATTTAATAATTTACTTGCTTCTTTACACTCTGGTTTATTTTGGTATTTCAATAGTTTATATAATTTCCCTTTGAAATAATTCATGCTAGAGGATAATTCATGCTGTAAAAGGATATGGTATTATTTTCTTTTTTAATTCTGTAGATTACATTCTTGGCTTGTCAGAGCAGTGGTCATTTTAGTCAAACTGATGATAATTACACAAATTCATTAAGGGTGAAAAAATTGCATTCCTTCAATGAAAAGGGCCATTTCAAAGTTACATTCTGTACAAGGTTATAGCCTGTGAATTATCGTGAGTTTTGAGGCCAAGATCCATTAACGTATAAAAATACAAAGCGTTTCGGATATACTTACGTTATTATAGGTGAGACCCAACTTGTGAGTAAAAGCATTCAGAACTTAGAAAAGCGAAAGTCATTTTTCCCTTACGTCCATAAATCAGCATCCCAGAAACATTTTATTCATTATTCTCCGCAGCATCAAAACAATCTTTCCTCACACTTTCCTCACACCTTGTTCATTATTTACCACTTTCCGAACGCTCATATCAGGATCGGGAGCCATTTTGGCTGCTTGCCGTGGGGTAATATATTTGAATTGAGGGATATATAAGTGGTAAAACCTACTTTATCCCTTGACATCTGTCAGGCCCCCTGCGGGGATTCATCATATTGGAATCAGGTAATGGAAAAGCCACGCATCTATCTCGTGAGTCATTTCTCGTAGGTTCCCACTGCCGACAACAGCAGATCCATTCGTCGTCTTCGAATAAGTGTGATGAACCACCCGCGTCTTACGAATCTGAAGAGGGTGCATGAATATCGAAGGGGAAGACCTTCTGCTGATCAGGATTGCCCTGGGTTTGTGAAAGTTGGACATTGTGTTAGAAGGTCTCCAGTCAGCTGCTCACTGTAACCAGTACTGACAGTGATCAACATGGATTTCATAAACCTTCTCCCCCTTTCCCAGTAAATAACGGTTCCCCAGTTCCCATCCTGGAAGGCCAGAATCCAACACACTTTGCTGATTTCCCTGCTAAAACACATTTTAATCAGCCAGTTTACCAGGTTTAGTAGGTCTGTCTTAAGTGTAGCTACTTCCCTGTCTAGCTAAAGACCAGGCTCGTAGAAAACTTTTGCACATCTTTAGCTTCTAATGTGTTGTGTGGATATAGGCACAGGAAAACCAAGGTGAATGTATTACACTGTAGGACTTCTACACCATGGACAGCACACTGCACTCTGCACACTGCACTCTGCACACTGCACGCTGCAGTGCCCCAGCTGCAGTATAGCCTAGATTATATTCAGAACCTTTTAAAACACCATTCCAGTTTTTTGTTTTTAAGATTTTTAATCACCACCGGTCTCTGAAATTAAACTATTATTGTTATTACTGCTCTTATTAATCATGAGGGGATTCGGTGCCAATATCTTGCCAGGAAAACAGAGGTTACTGAGAATTCATGTTCAGCCTAAAATATATCACCATTAATCATAGGCAGTTGCACAGGGGAGAAGGACGATACATTCTGCTGACTAGATACACGTTACAACTGCCCTACTTTCCTCTGCTTTTTATTTTATGAATAGACTATAATTGCTCTTTAAAGAGAACCTTTTCAGTATTCAAATCATTTCAACAGAGAACAACTGATGCACGAATAATTTCTTAGTCGGTGATGTGATCTGAAAAATGCAATGGGTATTCTACACGTGCTTTGCATCAGCGCAGGATGGGAGATAAACTATATTCTGCATCTCAAAACACTAAACATTAAAATTAAGAAGCGTTTCCTTTCCCCTAACCGGCAGCTGTGCCCTGGCTGTCCGAGACGTCAAGCACTCAGTTCGCATTTAATCAGATGGGCAGTAATCTCATTTGTGAGATGTCAATATGATGTGTGACGCGGTGGCAAACTCGCGGACAGCCACAGGTCATCACGATTGGCTGAGTTTGCATTAAAATGTATCCTTGAAAGCTCAGGGTGGCCCACGAGGGGTTAGGAGAACATCTCATCTCTCTTTGACAACACTTGTTGTGCCCTCCTGCTTTTTTTTTTTTTTTTTTTGGTGTTATTTATAGAATGCCTGCAGGATGGGGAACACGTAGGCACACAGTCCTACACATCCTTTCTTACGCTTTAGGGATCGCCGGAACCAAGAGATGTGAAAAATGCATTCATGCATAAAACACCAAAAATTTAAATGCATGCAAAATATTTTATTTACTAGTACCTTGGACCGATTCTCAATTAAATTCCAGTCCTGAGGACTGAGGTGACATCCGTCACTCAGAACATCTGTGCATCTCTTCAACCTTCGTTGTCAGCATGACATTACGTGGGCCGTTTCTCAAGGGGCAAATCATGTTTGTAGACAAATGAATAGACAATTAATCTTAATTAATGCTCCTAGCACTGAGGAAAATTCCTCAGGATGGCATGGGGAAGAATGGAGGCACTATTGACTTTCACTGTGAAAAGGTTATGCTTTTTCCTTTATTTTTTTAATGTAATTTACTTTTTAAAAATTCCTAATGCAGATGTATAATTCCAAGGTAAACGCTACCCTTCAGCACCTCTCCATAATGGTATTTTTTTAATTAATCAATATTACTGACCGTCACTGTGATCTTATTGTATATAAGTACACTTATATTGCCACATTACCTATTCTTCGCTCGATCCTTTTTTCAGTAACTGCCAAGACGGGGTCAGATTTAAACTGGAGCCTTGAGTCAGCATATTATAACACAGTAAGAGTGAACTTTAAATGGCTTTCGGCGCTTCAATTTTTCGTTTTTTGTTTTAGCGATAACCAATTAATGAGTTTGAGCAGAATAACACGTTTTTTGTGCATTATCGGTGTTGCACGTCTTGTCCAACAACGCCCCGGGGAATTAAGCTGGGCCATATCTGTATAACACTTACTCCTATACATAAATAACGGTGGGTAATAAGCAGGGGGAACTGGGAAAGAAAGAAGTGAGAGGAGATTTATAAAGCTATACCAAGAGACGGTTTGTTTTCAGTGATGCAGCTAAATTACTATTTTTCTTGCTTAATTGGCCAAATGCATTTTTTCATTTTTATGGAATTGCACCAGATTGTTGGTCTTTCCCCTGCTGGGACGTCATAAACGGGAAAGACAAACAAACACAGTGGGGAGGGGGCGCCTTCAACAGCTGACAAATGACTGAAGAGATTTTATGAGATTTTAGGTGATTACCGTCTAGGACTGGCTGGTTTTCAGTGGTTGTGTTACTGTGTGGCTCCATTAAAATGGGAGGGGGGGGGGGGGTGATTGGTTAAAATTGACTGAAATATTCATCATCCACCCATGACCATTTATCTAGTACATGGTTACTGGGAGTCTGGAGCCTGTGCTGGGAAACACTGGGCACGGAGTATTCTGGACAGAATATAAAATGTCAGGAGAAATGCAGCCCTCCGATACACTATAGTATGTGGTATGTGACCACCAGCTTGTCTAACATCTCTTTACAAAAGCAAAGGTACTAATATTAAGTTGGTCCGTTCATTGCTGCTTTAATAGTCTCTACTTTTCTGTCAAAGCTTTCCATTAAAGTCTGGGAACTTGCTGGTTTTGCTGCCGTTCAGGTGGGTCACTGATGTTGGGTGACCAGGTCCCTGTCTGTGAGTTTTGTCACTTCACAACTGAACTTGCTCCCTGATGTTTTGACCTTGACAATCACTTCGCTCGCGGTTGACCGGGGCAGCTCTAGCAGGGCAGAAATGTGGAGAACTGACTTGTTGGAAAGATGGCGCCCTGTGATGGTGCCAAGTGGAGAGTCCCTAACCTCCCCTGTACAACAACCACCAATTCTGCCGATATTGTTTGTTGCAGGAGATTGTGTGACTGTGCGCTTAATTATACACCTGTGTCTGCAATCGGTGTGTATTAAATAGGAAATTCTTCCAGTTAATTGGGCGGTCTGCATTCTTTTGGCCGTATTGTGTCCATATAATATTAACAGGAGTTGGTCTGCTTGAGTGCACTGTGGATGTCTAGAACATGTGGGACTAGAGAGAGCGTCAGACGTACACCACTGAACTGAGAGCAGTTGAAAGTTATAATCCCAGGGGCCAGTTTAAGTACTGCAAACTTCTGTCGAGCTTGTGTTCTGCCACGGTGGTTCAAGAAGATGCTAGAATGTCATCTTCTACACGGATAGTCTGTCAAGGTAAATATTGGAAAGGAACATCTTGTTGCTCTCGGCCTCCCAAGATCACTTGAGACTCCATGGCTCAATTGAAGATGGGTGGCTATAAAGTATCACCGTAATAGTGGCCTATGTTCTGTTAGTGATGCTGAACTTTTTTGGGAGCAATTCCCGCACTCAGCCAACCACCACCCCCCCGCCCCCGACTTCAATAAGCAAACACAATTCCTCCCTTAAGGTCTAAGCTTGTTTAATCTCCATACAGATAAACCCGGCAGCGTAATATTATTGCAGGAAGGTTGTTTATGGATTTTCATGTTCTCCACAGGCCCTCAGATTGTCCAGGGAACACTGACTTCCTGTACCCACAGATTCATTAGCAACACTGAATTTATATTTTCAAGAAAGAAAGATTGATTGTTTTACTGCAGAAAATTTTTAAGAAAAAAATATAATTTCAAGTAGAGAATGTAAAATGGAACGAGGAACCCTGACCAGGATATGGGGATAGAAGATGGATGGATGGATGGATGGATGAACTTCATTACAAATGAATAACAGTGTATCCATTATATTAAGCTGTCATAAATAAATGATTTTATAAAACAATCTTGTATCAATTATAAAAACCATAAACACCAAATATAATTTTTTCTAGTGATAAAGATAAGGGAAAATGGTTGCATGCTTCTGATAAAGAAATTTGAAAGATACATTGTCTAAATACACTCGTAATCCATAGCATTATAATAGATCATAATTGCCAGATTTGTCAAAAGTACAGTACCAGTATACATGTACATTACTCCTCAAATTGAACGAAACGTCAGTAGTGGCTTCAAAGATGAAATTCTGTATCCTTTCTCGCTCTCTTCATTTAATTTTTAAAATGCAACTTTTTATTCAGAAAAGGAGCCCACTTAAATAAAGTCTGCTTCAAGTCACATTTTAAAGATTTGTCCCCTTCAGGCTAAACTATTTTCCATTTATCTTTAAGACCATGAAGTTATTCCAGAGTGTGTTCAGGGCTACGTTGTCAGATAAGGTGTGACCATTCGAATCCTGATCGTGTCTCAGGATAATGCAGATCTCACATCAGGAGCATATGCGACACTGATCATTTCTTACGTAATTCTTGTCGAGCTGCAGATGATGCAAGCTGACAAACGCATTAGGATGAAAAGCCGAAAGAGACACAGCAGTGTGTATTCAGCCCGTTGACTGTCTCTCACATGGACTAGAACATTCATTTGCAGTCAAGTACAGGAATAGGATGCATCTGCTGCAGACATAGCTGTAATTCAGAACTGGCACAAACTACCAGCGATTTAGTGTATATATGGAACAAATATCTACATTATAAAAGGTAATGTACAAAAAAATAGTTATTGATTTTCTTTTTTTGGTGCTGTTTGGTGCTGTTTACTCAAGTCTTTCTCAATTTAATAAAACCGTCGGCCGGAACATTTATATTAAAACCGGATGTTCATTTTTCTCTTACAAGGAATTTAATGTTTCATCAAGCCACCATGGTGGATGATCTAAAGGAATACTTGGATTCATACATATTCATTTGCTTATTGGGATGCACACAGAACGAGATCCCTGGCAAACCGCGTATGCCTACGGATTTATGGATTAACAAGGAAAACAGATTTTTAATAAGATAAAACATCATTGAACCCCCCTCCCCCACATTTTGTGACACAACAGTATTACAAATATAACTCCCAGCATAACAATCAGCCCTCGCAAGAAATAAATAATATAACAAACTAAGTGTTTGGTGAAGGTGGTACAAGGGAGGAATGAACCTGGTGTTTGCTAGTAGTGGAACAGCAGAGCGATGAGCTAAAGTGAGTTGGCCTAGTTTTGGCCGACCTAAGTAAGGATGGGGACTGGAGCAGAGGAGCTTCAGAAGCTTCAGAAGCTCAGGGCCACGAATCTTGGGGAGTTGAGCCAGAGACCGAAGGAGCTCTTTATCGATACCAGCTCTCTGTTCCTGTTAGGAGAGCTTTCTTCCTCCCACTGTCTACCAGTCCCCATCACCTCGATATTACCCTTCCCCCAGTAAATAGCAGAGATGGTAATGGACTGCTAAAACATACGTACCAATTTCTTTACACACCAAGGGACATCTCCTTAATGAAAAAAGCCTAGTCTGTACTTTCTTACAGACTGCCTCTGTGTTGCCATGCTACTCTGACTTATTGTTGACGTTGCATCGTGTTATTCTTGCGTTCTCGAACGGGAATAGTTGGTAGTGGGTTCCTTCTCTGCCTGAAGTCCACCTTTAACTTTGAGATACCACCTACATTTGGCGCCAACCTACCGTAAATCTGACAAGTTATCCAGCTAAGCAAGAAATCCTGCTTTGTGAAACTGGCCCCAGACATTTACCAGACATGTCAGGAAATGAATATGATCGACAGATTTCTGTAATTAAATGTCCAATTCATATTTGTTCATGTAGCACATATCCTATGCTTGTTTACACTTGGTATTACACTTTCAGCAAGCATAAAGCAAGTGATTTACGTGATTTCACCTATTTCACGACACTCATCCTGTCAACGCTCCCAGTTTTTGACACGCCCACTAACCATGTGACACGGCCGCCAACCCTTTGACACGCCCACTAACCGTGTGACACGCCCGCCAACCCTTTGACACGCCCGCCAACACTTCTACACGCCCGCGAACCATTTGACACGCCCACTACTCCATCCTGCGGAGACTTGCGCCTTGAATCGTCAGCGAACTGCTGATAGTGACACGATCAACAGTCGTCCGTGAAGTCTGCGGTGTAAGGAGTAAATGGTACGAGTGACAGTACTGTCCCTTGTGGTGCCCTTTCTTGGTCTGCACCACGACAGATATGCGGTTACTGAAGCGCGCGAACTGTGGCCAGCTGGTGAGGTAATCTGTGATCCAGGCACCAAGGGCGCTAAATAATTCTAACATACATTTTTGTTGGCTTGCACCAACCCTGATCTGACATTTGTCACATTCAAACCACCTGCTTGATGGAAGGAAAGGATGACAGACTGGTGTTAAGCATGAAATACAGTGCAGTTTCTAAGCTGTCGTTTTAAATGTGCGTACATATTAAACATAGATGACGTTCCTTACCCAGCACAACAAGATGACAAGATGCTACGGTCGCTTCTCAGAAAAGATGGAGGAGCATCCATCTTCGAAGCAATTACCCAGTCCAGCTCATGGGTTCAACATTTTTTATATGATAATTAATACATAACTTATGTTTATTACATAATGCATGCATTTATATTTCATTCTAATAGCATAAACACTTGTGTGATTACTGTGATAGACAGCTTGATGAAACATAATTTCAGCTATAAGCATTAGAGCAAAAAAAAAAAAACCCATAATGATTAAATTATTATTATTATTTCTTTTTTGCGGGGGGGTCAGTCGACCAGTGGGTAGCAGTAGTGTCCCATGTGTCGAGGTTTATATGGGTTCGAATGGGTGCATGACTGTTGCGTTTTCTTCCTGCACCGCATGCGTTTTCTCCAGGTAGCCTACATTCATGCGTTTCTTAACGACAGGGATATGTTCTGAGAAATGCGTCGTTAGGCAATTTCGCCGTTGTGCGGACACCAAAAAGTGTATACTATGCATGAAACGCCATATTGTTTATAGGAAATTTTATTTTGTAAGTAGGCTACACTCTACAAAGTGCAGTTAGTAAATAGCTAAACCTGTAACATTTATTATTATCATTGTTATTATTAAGTATTATGTGCTGTACGTAATCGTATGTGTTATACTTTTATACGACTGGCAGCGCAGCAGATTTGTTTACACCAGCATCGCCGCAAACACGCGCGTGATGCGCTGCGGTATGACGTTATGATGTTACTAGGCGATAGGAATTTTTCAGCTTCATTATCTTATGGGACCGCCATCGTGGTCTGTCATTGACTGAAACATCGTTATGCGGCGCATATCCGTACTCAAATTTCCTCTGATGGTCCAAAGGCACGATCATGCACTGGATAAGAAGATGAATGGACTTAGTGAAACAATGCCATTTATCATTTAGGATAGAGTCGCTGACTACCAGAACATTAATATGACAGGGAGCTGTTCGAAAGGCCAGGTACCCTGTTGACGTACTTAAGTGGATTTCTGGAAATAATATTCTGAGACCCCAGTAACATTTATTTCCATGTGCTTGCCCTGGATGATAAGCAAGCTTTATTATGCAAATATGTTTCTTCTAAACAAACATTCTTATTAAGCTGAGCATTATCTTGTTTTGTTAGCATGATAAATGGCAGCTTGAATTCTTATATGTTAGCTTTGCTTCTCTGCTGGTAGTTCCACTGAATTCAGACCTGGCACATATGAAGTCAGTAATACTGGATATTGAAATGACTCTTTATTCACACAAGGACATTGGAATCCTTCTTTTCACACTTCCCATTTTGCTGTCCTTTGAGGTATATACAGTGGAAAGTGAGTATATGTTCAGGCTGTTTATCTGTCTTTGATGTGGAGGTGGGGCGTTTAAGGGTCTTTGCTCAAGGGCTTAATAGACCTGTGACTATTGCACCAAGGCTGGGACTCAAACCAGCAACCTTCCGATAACAAAGACATATGCTTAACCAGCTGGGTCACACACCACCCCGATAGTTGTGAATAATAATTGTGAATAATTCATTGCACCCAAGTCATTTCTGCATCCAATTTGTGATACAGTGCACCACTGTTTTAATTTCTTTCACATGTGTTGTACATATATGTTGATAGTGTGGATATACAAATAAGTTATTAGTAAGTAATTACATGAAGTTTATTACATAAAAACGTATGAGTAACAATGCATAATTAGAGGAATTGGCTTTGTGAAAATCATTAATGGGACATGGATTACCTTGTGAATGGATTTGCCCTGCCGTTTCTAATCTTGTTTTAGCACTGAGTGAAAATGTGTAATGCATTTCTACCAAATTAAAGGAATAATTCAAATTTAATCACTAGGGTCAAACTGACATTTCGACTGCTAGTTTACTAACAATAAGTGCCATTAATCGAAAGAGTGGTGTTTACGCTTTTAACAGAGGTACCTTCTCATTCAAACTGAAAAACAAGCCACATGCAGAATTATAATCAGCTTGAACCCCCCCAGTTCGGTGCTAGGCTGGCCAAGTTGAACCATACATAAGATGGAATATAGATTTTGTGGACATTATTTTGAGCTGGGGTGTCAAACTCCAGTCCTGGGGGGGGGGGAGCCCTCCACATTTTTGGGTTTCCCCTCATTTAACACACCTGATGTATGCCCTTGATCCTCCTCATGCTAATTACCACACAGGTCTTGAGCTGAATCATTTGTGGTGGAACAGGGACAGAGCTAAGCTACACAGGGCTCCGGCCCCCCAGGACTGGAGTTTGACACCCCTTTTTTAGAGGGAATATAATAATTGCTAGGTTGTCAATCTGAGGAGGCCATTTAACGCACCTACAGTATAGTGGGAAACGTAGAAAGAGATGATTGAGATGATTGGAGGTGTCCGATGACACCAAAGTGGGTATTTCTCAGTTTCATTCATTTCCATTCCCACTTGTTCCGGGGGTCCGGAGCCTATCTTGGAAGCATTGGGCCCAAAGCAGGTAATAACCCGGGACGGGGCGTGTTTGTTGGCTTTTAATGCCAAAGAAATAATGTTTGGTTTAACATGCAGGTTTCTTTTCCTTCTGCACACATTTACTTTAACTTTGAAAACTATAAATTCATTAACTTTCAAAACTACGATTTAGTAGCAAACGCATAACCTCAAGCTGCGTTCCATTTACCTCGGAGGTTGGAAGTCAGAGCTGGGAATGACGTCACACACAAGTTAACTGTGTTCGAGTGCAATAAGTTGGAAAGTCATTTGGCAGTGCGAGGGGCCTGTTTCAACCAGCAGGATTTCTTGCTTAGCTGGATAACTTTTCGCTTTTAAGGTACTCCACTTTAAATGGCCTTTATCTTCTTTCACTTACATTAATCTATTTTCCCAGCTGTATATACAGATTATTGTGATTTTTCTGGTGTGGTCAGGTTTACAGTGCCCATGCTTAATTAAATGCAACTTCCTGCAGGGCTGCAAAAATATGTTGGTCCTGATATAGAAGAAAGCTTTTAGTAATTAGCCACACAAGGAACTGTGAGTGCAATGCGCAATTCTTTGAAATGTGCTGCCATCCAGGACTCTTCTGTACTTTCTCTGTAACAGTAGGTAGATACACTCCACTGTGCCTTGCCTGTTCCATTACCTCCAGGGCTATAGATGCGAATTAGCAGCGAGTGATTCACTGAAAGCAGAAAAACAAGGAGCGAAACACAAATTAGCCTGAAGAGGCCTGCCAAGAAACTGCAGGTCAAACACCAGGAGAGCAATCAGTCTGCTACAATCAGTCTGCTACAATCAGTCTGCTACAGCGCTTCAGAGGGAAAGGCAAGATTTGAAGGGATTTGCAGACCTACAGAGAATGCAGACACAAGGAAGAAGCTTACTTCTGTGTCCTCTTGGCCCCTTTAATAGGGTCCAATTTTGGGAGGTTGCTACTCCGGATGGTCTGGGAAGTTAGAGATACTGTCCTTCAGCAGACGGGAAAGTCTACTCCCATCTGTCACTGAAACACTTTTTTTTTTTTTTTTTCCAAAGAAGCCAGCAGTGATGTGAATGAAATGAATCATTTGCCATTTGTACAAGTAATAAATCAATCCTTTATTCGGAATTGTTCTCATTGCCTGCCCCAGCTTTCTCTGCGTTGTTTAGGGGTCACAGTACAGGGTCAGCCAGCGTGCGGCGCCCCTGGAGTTTGGGGGTTAAGGGCTTTGCTTACGGGTCCACAGACATGTGACTGCCAAGGCCTGAACCGGCAACCTTCTAATCACAGGCAAAAATATTTAGCCCGCCGAGCGACTCGCCCCCCTCTCACTGGACAGGTACCTCAGCATGCTTATGTTTGCATATACCATGCTCCTATACCATATACCATATTGCTGTCTGCGGAGACATGCACCCGCATACAGCTCGCAGGGAAGCAGGTAGCACAGGTAGAGCTGGTATGCAGTGCCCTTGGGGCTGGGGGATTAGGGCTGTGGTCACGAGCCCAACAGCAGCATCAGTCTGCCGGCCTCGGTATTGGACCGATGACATTCCGAGTCCGAACCCCCTGAGTATTCATCCATCAGCATAGCTGGGTAATTCAAGTCCAGAGAGAAGAAGTCCAGACCAAGGTTTTATTTCAACCATCCAGTTGTGTATAACGGTTCACACTGACAGAGTACTCAAGTGGTTGGTTGAAACAAAATCTCGGTCTGGACTTTTACTCTCTGGGCCTAAACTTTCTACCTCTGGTCCTCAGACTGCTTATTTTGGTCTGGGGCAGGGGGCATGATGGGGGGGATGCAGGGGATTGGGTACAATCTGGCTGAGATGCCAGTGTAAACAAACTTTTGCAATCTGGATTGATATCTTTATCTTGTAACAACTGTAGTATATTTCGTTAGGATGCCATCAAAGCTTGCAGCCCTACAATCTGATAACAAAACGAAAAATTGAGCTCCTTTAAGTGATTCGCCGCTCAGCGTAACCCGTTGGAGATTTACTCCAGCATGTCGGAATTTCTATCCCCTTGATGCGGAGACGTTAACACAAGGCTATAAGATATAAACTGAATTAATTTAAGTTAGAAAGTTCTGAGCTGGACTGCATTCACCTATACTCAAGTTCTGAGCTCATGGTACGTATTTAGCTAATTTCCTATTCTGTATGTATAACATTGATTAAGTAGTAAAATTATCCATTAAACAGAATAATTTATTAATTCAATAGTTAATCAAAGTGAAGCTAAACCAGTCCCTTATTATGTGACTTTGTACAAAGTCTGATCAGTCTGCAAACAGCTATAATAGATGTTAGATGTTTCATCCTAACTCAAATGGAATATATGTACAGGTATCATCATTTATTTCTGTGATTAACCCTTTTTAAGCAGAAACATCTACTAACAAAAACTATAGCTTTCGAAAGCTGTAACATCAAACATTAATGAGTGTGCAGCTTTTGTGCCTCTATAAAGTCTGGAAAATACAGTGGACCTGATCTCTTACTGTAGATTTTTATTATTATTATTATTATTTTTGTACTCCTTTTGGGCAAGTCCTGGACGGTCTTTAAATGTTCATCAGTTGTTCCTGTGGACACGAGAAGACCGCGGAGGATGAGGAGGGATAGGTGTGGCCTGCAAGCACAGATTCTCACGCATGAGTCTGCTTTAGTTGCTGTGCTATATATAGCCCTTGGTTACACTGCGGCTTGGCTGGGCCGTGCGCGAGGCTCCGGCTTACTGCTAGGCTGGGTCATGACCCATCACATCCTGAAGGGCATGGTTCTGACAGGCTCACAACTCCACCCCCACCCGCAACACCAACACCATCCGTCATCACAATACCGAAGGCAGGCGACTCCAGAAATCAGACCGCTTTAATGAACAAGGAAGCAGTAATTCTTTCATTGTTCTCTGCATATATAGTTTAAACAATAGGTGGGTTTAGGAGATAGTCAAGATAATCTTAACTATAAACCAGCACAAATAGAAAAAACAAGCTAATACAGTGTAAACTGTTTGCTTTTGAACCTCGTAAAATCCATGTGTGTTTTTTTTGACGGATCTTTTTCAAACTTTTCAGAGGCATTTTATGGGTGTGGAACTAGAATTGGTTACATTTTGAGATGGATTGACCCAAAACTGAAGCAGTTAGCAAAAAAGGGGCAGTTTTGACATTTGATTCTGTTAAGACAATAACTCAAAAAGCTTTTGATGGATCTTTTTCAAACTTTGCAGGGGCATTGCGTGGCTGCTGAACTGTAAACAATTAAATTGAGACCGATCACCCCAAAATTTAGTCAGTGCCACTTAGTGGCAGCAGCAGAAGGGTGAAAGCAGACATTTGACCTTGTGAATGTGATAAGTCGAAAAGTATTTGATGGATCATATTACTGCTTCACCACATTAAATGGATGAAGATCTACACATTGCCCCAAAAGTGAAGCAGCAGTGCTTTGTGGTAGGAAAAGAAGGAAACTGCAGCCGTCAAAGACACTTGGTCTTGTGGACACAGTAACTCTGAAAGTATTGCAGGCACATTTTAGGGGTGACGAACTGGAAGCGATCAAATTTTGAGACAAAACTGAAGCACTGCTGCATAGTGATAGCAGAAAAAGCATAGTTCACTTTTGACACCATTAGCATGATAATACAAAGTATTTGACTAATCTTTTTCAACCTTTACAGACATGTTGCAAGGTTGAAGATCTGGACCATTCAAGAAATTGTACTTCACATTCACATAGGGCTGCGGCAATTAGTTGACGCATCGATATTTTAAATTGACGCATCATTTTTCTTATTTTAATTAAATTACCCGTATGATGTATTTAATATTACTTTTAATATCACTATGTAATTATGGGAGTAGTTCAAATTATCACAAAACGAAAAGGTGATTTTACGTTGTGCAAAGTGCAATGGCGTACCACGGTGGTATTAGGGGTATGCATGAGCTTTTAATCTGCAGAAAGTACCACCACATCACCATAAATTTACCTTGTTTAACCACAATATCTCCTCTGTTAAAAGATGTTGTGGCTGCTAATCTGTGCCTTCCTTCATTGCGACATCAGTGCTTATCGCCTGCGTTGCATGCGGCGTGTTCCGCTAACCAAATTTATTAAGCATGAGGATACGCCAAATGTATACAAATTACTAACTTTTGGGCATCATAATACACATCTAATCAATATTTTTAGGCATACTGCTAATCTGCTTATTGAATTGTGGGCAAAAATAATGTTTGCTGAAAAAGCAGCGTACGTTATCTAAAGCCCTACAATGGCATACAGTTTGTTGTCAAAATAAAGTTAAATGGTCAAATTGATTTTCTGGAGGAAAATTGTTTAGATTAATCGACCAATTGATAAAATAGTCGATAGATTAATCCACAGGAAAATGGTCGTTAGTGACAGCCCTATTTTCACATTTCCAGGTGAGTCACAAATACGATGCTGTTGTAATTTAGTTTAAAAAATGATTTGTGGACAAAAGACTAGCTGTTTGTCTTCATAGACTCGAACAAAACTTTTTGTTTCTTGGGCCAGCAAAAATAGCCCCACTGGCCAGCTTTTGCTCAGGTCTGCTCTGGGTCATTAAGCTTTGTGATCTTAGCAAATGCAGGTCAGTTACACAAGTAAATGTGGCAAACACTGCAGCTGATATGGTGACTTTACTACAAATCGATCCACCTCTAACATGCAAGTTGACAAAGATGTAGCCTAATTAATCGCGAACTCTATCACCAGGTTCTAAGTATGTCATTGATATTGCTGTAGTAGTGATTATGATATTGATCCTTCTGTTATGTTCTTTAACCTCTATAATCTGCATTGCACTCTATGGCCCAGCCACCTAACTGAGGTATATTAGCCTATCAGTACGCAGTACAGGGTAAAGTTAGCCACGCCTTTTGTCACTGGTGCACCAATCAGAATCCGTGTTCTCTTTTTAGCTCCTTGTTAGCCTATAATCACATACTCCAGCAGCCTGCCTATTACTTAGGTTTCCCCGAAATATCTTTGCATTTGACGTTCCTGGTTTTTCACGTTTTATATTTCAGGCAGGACCTGCGCTTGCCTTTATCCACACATCAGTCGTATACTCTGATAAACCTTGAGTTTTTACCATGCAGTAAAAGTAAGTTCTTTGAACTTAACAAATGAATTACATTAATGATGAATGATATTGCCAGGGCTGTGAATCACATTCTCACACTTTTCAATATTCATCTGCCTTTATTATTCTTTTATATGTCTTTTTTTATATCAGTTTCATTGCCTTTCCACTATGTCTCTTAGCCCTTTGGGGTACTTTACATTCAAGCCTTTGTTTCCTATGCTGTCGTGAACGTAGCTGCGGAGACCCACTTGGGTTCTGCAGGTCTTACCAGCCCAGCCATATAAGTATTGCTGCTCTAGTTAATGCTGGGTGAAATTTCTCAAGCAAAGCTTTTAACGAACCTCTGTTATTCGCCCATAATGTAGCACTACCTGTTATGCTTTTCTGACATAATCAATTCGCATCAATTCATCCGTAATTTATAATATCATTAAACTTGTTAGTTTGCTGCGCCAGATCTTCCTGGTGAATGTCTAATACTTTTATTCCGTTGTGAATTAAGGCAGCTCAGTCTTTCCAGAAAATGGTGTAGGTTTGTCTGAGTCAATGTTTCCTGCACAGATATTTTTTATTAAACTTATACACTACAGGCAGACATTCTGCGACTGCATGTGTACGATTAGCAAGTTATTGATGAATCACACAGGATGACATTTAATAGCGTATCCTCTAAGAATATTTCAAAACAACATCCAGCAAATTCGACACAAACAGAATGTGCTACTTAAGTCTGGCCATATAGACTGAGTGTTTGGGTTTAGAATGACCCCCCCCCCCCCCCCCCCCCGACACTGTTGACATATTACAATGGAAGACAACAGCCCAGGCACGGTGCTCCAGGGGGAGTGAGAGCCAATTTGGACGTTGGAAAGTAAGGGGGAACTCTGCTAAATCCTCTCCATTTTCAATTCTTTGAAGCCTTTTCACAAAATACTATCTTACGATATTTAATTCTGTATCTAAGCCCTTGTTTCACCTGTTTGTTTCACTCTGGACATGTTTCTCTTCCTGAAAAGAGGCTCATATCCTCTAGCTACCTCACACTGTTACCTAATCTTCTCTTTCATTATTTTCCTGACACATGGCAGATCTGTTAATGCCAGGTCGTGCCTTCTTTTATCTCTTTCTCCCCATTTTCACCCTGATCAAGATCCATTGCCATTCAGCATGCGTACCTGTCCGTTATACACCAACACCCTCTTGTTAGTTAAATGGCGTGTTTATCTTCCGTCAGATCTCTGAATTGGCCTAATGCAGTCATTCATAACTCCTCAGGGGTGGATGCATCAGGCTGAATACATTCTATTCTCTGACGATCAATCCAGCGCTCGCATCTGGGACCTCATGCTTATGTTATTATTTACTCTCTATCTTGAATGGGATCAGACTCATCAGTATGTGATGAGTCAGTGTTGATGGCTTTGCCAGTGGTGGACAGAGGCTGTGTCTAGTAGCAAATGGTAACGGGCAGCTTCTCCGAAAGAGTGCGACGCAGCTTGCAGCTGCAAGATAGCCTCCATTAGATGAGTCATGCACTACTTCCGAGGTGCATCTCCAAAGCTCAACCAGACGCGCGAAACCCTTACAGTCACATCCCTGCTTTTACAGCGTGGGCTGCTCATTTTGCAAGCACCCACATACTAGTTCTGATTCTGGGAATCGGCTAATAGATTTCCTGTTCCCTGGCCTCGCCACCTCAGAGGGACATGCACTAATAGTCTGGTCACAGTCTGCTGTTTCTTCTGAAGCCCTGTCTTGCCTGGATTGATTCCCCCGGACTTGGATGATGGGCAGACCTGCACTCCCGCAATCGATCAAAGTCCAGCTTTCCCAGGCAGAGCTCCCAGATACCTTGAGCTGTGATTGGACATGAACTCTCGCGATCTCATTCTAATGGACACTATCAATAATGAATGCTTGCTGCGCAGGGGGGGCTGTAAATTGACCCTTTGGCTCATGTTCACCGTGAGACCCGGCCCTGCGCTTGACGTTCTCTCTGCCACTCAGATCTTTCCTTTCTCCCCCAACACCCTCACCTTGAATAAGCATTATTAGGTCACGTATGTATGTATATATAACTTTAAGGAAACGGGTTGGCCGATTTGCTGGTGTAGCAGTGCTCACAGATTCCCCTGAGAATTTCCCAGCCACGTTGCACTAGATGTGTCGAAATTTATGATGTATTAGATACAATAAAAGCAAATGAGGAAATGGAATGACCATAGAAAGCAAGATACAAAAGAACATATCAATACGGACGACAATTAAAACTCACAATGTGAAGGGACAGGCATTTACTGTGACTGCTCTTATCTGTGGAATAGCTCTGGGGAAAGTGAAGACTATTATATAGAATGGATTCATATTCTTAATTGCAGCCTTTGGATTCACAGTTTGTTGCTCATGTAAATTGATGCAATATAAATGAATGACAGGTGAGTCAAACTATGGATATGCTACCTGGGGGGAATCCTATTTAAAAAAAGAGCCATAAATGTTCTTGGCTTGATGTTCCACTAATGGCAATCTTTTAAAAAAATTATGCATTGAACCTTATCAGTATCCCATAATTACACCGGAATTTCTGTACCTCACAGTTTTGAAGTTCAATTACTGTGCCACTGACGTGGCTCAACAGCAGAGGTCAAAACAGAGGTCGCTTGGAAGATGAATTTTGCAAAAGAGATTATTACCTAGTCAACACTGTTTACCTAGGGAGGATTACGCATGACCTTATGATAATACTGACAAGTTTGATAGCGAGGTTCCAGTTTGGACAGTTGTGAGTGTTAGATAGCAAACTGTTGACGCATTCACGATTTATTATGGAGGAATACGGCTGCGTAATATACAAACTTTAATAAATCCTCTTTGGGTCACTCTTTTGGGATCGCCGATAAAACCCTATAAACTGAAATGACAAAGTCAAATAATAAACAAAACCAAACGCGTGGCACAGGGGAAAATGAGACACTTTTCAGCTGTGGACAGAACTTAACCACTCATGATTGAAGTGATAGAAGCATGGGAGATGTTTCATGCTCCATGCGGTTACCATTTCAGCAGTTGTCCCTGGCAACTGTTGACTAGCTAAAGTCCCTACCTATTTTGTAAGCAATTTATGAACATTTCTTTTTACTGTTTAGTTACAGAATATTATTTGATTTTACAAATATCAGCCTCATTCCACATAAATATGGAAATGGTGGTTATAAATTTGTACTGTTAGCAGTTATCTTAAAAATGTTTTATATTTTAATCTTCAACTAAGCATAAAAATGCTTACGCCCAAGTAAGTCAGCGGCTATATTTACATTAGCAGCCACATCTGGATGTCAGTGAGACGGGAGATAGTAGGGGGATTTAAAAACGCAGGTCATTTACCACATAAACAGAATCAAGCTTCAATAGTATATAGCAGCGGTCACTAACTGGTGAACCTGGAACCAAAACACAATGTAATCTGGACCCAGCAATTGTCACGCTCCCCTATTGACAAATTATTATTGTGGGACCCCCACCCCATAGCATTTTCTCTGTGGATGCATTTTGGCTTTGTGTTGCATTTGAAATTTTGCCCTCGGGGAAAAATACTTGGGGACCCTTGGTATACAGAACAAACCCTGATAGATGTCTGTCCCCGATTTCCACACTTACAGTAGTAGGCGTGGTGCGCTTCTACTTACGCAAAAATATTCTGGGGGCAGAATGAAAAATGCTTCTAAAATGCAGCCTCAGCACCAAGCTTTCATTGTCTCTTGGGATATAAGAATGCAGGCCGCAAACTGCATTAGCGTATCCTCTAAGAATATTTCAGAGATCTTCTATTAACTTCCATAACTAGGTGTTACTTTTTGGTTCTTTGTTGCAGTAATTACAGTTTCCTAAATACAGCATTTTCTGTAGATGGATAGATCGATGGATGGATAGACAGACAGTCAGACAGACTATATTAATCCCTGCAGCCAGATATATTTAAATTAAATCACGTTTAAACAACTGAAACAATAAAAATACTGAGGCAAAATAATGCAAGTAGACAAAAAAATGCAAAAATCCAGTTGGAATATACAAGAATCTGAGATAAATAAACAAACAAATAAATTAATAAATATCTGTGCGGTAACGGGTCACAATTACTCCTTCAGTGGGTAAATACCAACCGGCTCAGCATAAACAGCCACAGTCACAGAGTACTCAACATGCTGGCTGAAACAAAATCTTGGTCTGGATTTGTACTCTCTGGACCTGACATTTCCACCTCTGGATGGATGCATGGATGGTAATAATCGCATTAAAAATACACACCAATGAAATATGTACTGTTAGGAGTGAACTGGTCCGCATGCTTGATTTAGTCTGTCCTTTAATCAGCTGGAGGTGATTTATAACCTTTTAAAACCATTTTTTTGTGCTCTAGCCAAAGCTTTTATCCAAGGTGTTTTGCAGCTTTTCTACAGCATCCCAGTATAACGCTGCTTCCTGCTCCTACCCTCTTCCGTCTCCTCTTTTAATTAGGACTGTGCGTTATGACAATATTTATCGTACGATGAAAAAAAAACTCATGCCCTGCTCGTCCGATCCTCCTGTGTGCCACGCCCCCTCATTAACCTCGTGTGGAATCCCTGTGTTACGACAAAAACACCTATCGTTTCATATTATGCTCTATCGTTTATTTCGTGGTGTCGCAAAATACACTGTTTACAGCGATACTTCATCATTTGGATGAAGATTTGCAATGTTACACTCCACCACGCAGGATATGGCACCTGTATAGTGTTTATTGGGATTGATTATTTGTACCCCACAGAAGACAATCCACAAATATATACCATGATCCACAAATATTTAACTATCCACAAACGTGTATTTTAAAATTTGTGTTGTGTAAAATATCCACAAAAATACGGAGTGATTTGTACATGTGAAAAGGGTTTTGCACATGTTTGGATCACTTCATGTCTATTTGTGGATCGCATTACATTTGTGACCTTGTTCTTTTTTATTTGCAAATTTCTGCCAAATTGGTACCGCAGCTGATCTGTAGAAAAAAATCATAAATATGAGGTGCAGCTATGATATATATCATTATCGGGGTATGAGAGAACTTGTATCAGGATATGAAATTTTGGTGATATCGCACAGCCCTAATTTAATGATTGGCCATCTTTGTGCTTGGGGGCGGGGTCTGGTCAGGCATCCGTGCCTGTGATTGGAAGATCACCCGTCAAATTCCATGGTCAGCAGAATTGTCACATTGCCATTGGCCTCTTAACCCCAGAAAATGCTCCAAGGGCACGAGATAAATGGCTTGACCCTCTGCGCCGACACCAATTTTCACACTCAGCTTTATATGTACGTGTCTCATAGGAGGAACAGATGGGATAAGTGAAGGCTCAAGAATTCCCATGTACTGTAGCTGCAAATGGCAGATTTAAGCATTATTACATTTTTTTGTTACTTTTGTTAAATGTTTTTGCTTACAAAACATTTGTATTTTTAATCAAAGGCCCAGTCGTATCGTTCGGTAGCTAAATGGTTAAGAGATTTATGAAGTTTAGAGTCACCTATGATAAATGAAATCTTTATCATTGAATATGCCTTTCTGAGGGCTTTGGAAGCATGCGATAAAGTACCATCCTATAATGGTGAAAAATGGGCAGTTTTCCCAGACAGCCGGGTTAATAAACTGACCGACATTAAACCAGGCAGCATGAATGTTCCAATGACCTCCTCTCTCACTGACACACATAACTGCTCTGGAAGTCTCTATGTTCACAAATGGCAAAGACCCCTGGAATATCTACGAGAAACCTGAAGTGGTACAAGCAGTCTAACTGCATTCTCACTGCTTTAGATGGCAACACCAGCACAAATCCCACCCCCCCCCCCCCCCTTCCTCGATGCTGTCGTCATGCCAACAATTAGAGTGTGCCGCTGTAATCTGGATCCTGGATGTTTAAGGCAGCGCTTCTCAGCCAAAGCCATAGGCTTCGTGCCTGAGAAGAATCAGGTGTTTGGCTGGTGGAACGGAATTAAATTATGGTGGGTTGGGGGGGGGGGGGGGTGAGGACTGGATCGAGAACCGGTGATTTAAGGACTGGACCACAGCGGGGACAGCGCAGCGTAATTCACGGTGACGGGAATGTTAACCCTAAATCCTGCAGCCTGCTCACCCCCCTGGTGTTTTGTGGCAGAATGATGCATCGCCCCTGTGAGTTTGGCCCCTTTGGGGGGAATTTGGCGCTAGATGGCATTAATTATATTTAATGGGCCAGTGAAGCAACACAGGTGGAATTTGCCCTACACTGTTATATACTGTAGAAAGATGTGATAAACAATACTGAACTTAACATTAATAATAGTAAGAAGTAGAATAGTAATAATGACAGTATTGGCACAGTGGTTTCTTGAGTTGGGGGTTCCATACCAGCTGTATGTATGTATGTGTGTGAACTATATATGAATATGTATTAATAATGCATTATAATGGTCGGTATAAGAATTAATAAAGCATTACAGCATCTTCTATTGACAGTCATAAAGCATTATAGTGTTGTTATAATACTTCATAAGCTCCAGTGAAGCTCTCATCTATAATGCACTATTAATACCATCATAATGAATTATAATGGTACTGTATCTATATATACTGCATTATAGATGAGAACTTCATTTGAGCTTATGAAGTATTATAATCAACATTAAAATGCCTAATGACTGTATGCTTTATTAATTCTTATAACAACCATTATAATGCATTATGAATGTATCTATACTGCATTATAGATGAGAGCTTCACGTTGAATTTTATTTCCTGTGCTCCTTCTCCTAAATGTTGCTGATAATCTCCTCCCCCCATCTTTTACCACTTCCTAGTTCCCTTTATTGGCCACATTCATAAATCTGGTAAGGCAGCCAATTGGAGCCCAGTCTGTGGAATAGGACTGCTTGAGAGACTGTAACCACGGTAACTGCAAATGTATCCACCCATATATCACCAACAGATGCGGCTGACGTATCCAAGTCAGGAGTGGAACCAAGACAGGTTGCAATTCGGCAAAAGTTTCTTTTAAAATAACAAATATTTAGTGGAAATTTATGAAGCAGGAACTATGTGAATAGAAAGGTGCATTGTTGTTTTGTTAGTAGATGGTGGTCAGGTGGCTGTGCAGGCATGCTGAGCATTAGAGAGCCGTTTTCACGTTTGCCTTGTGTCCATCCTCCAGCGCTTCCCAGCCTGATTGACGATAGCGCTGACGCCGAGCTGGCTGTGTCCGCCAGGTCTTTGGGAGGCGCGTTTTATAAAGTGCTCTTTCGTTATGAAAATGGCCACTTGGTGGAATCCCTGTGCTCATTTCACCCCTCGGTCTGCAAGCAGAAAGCTGACTCATTTATATTATAAATGTATTATTATGATGGAAAAAAATTCATACCAAAATCCTGTTACATTCCTCTACAAATGGATTTAGCTGTGTGTGTGTGTGCGTGCAATGCATATAAATAGGTGCTTCCAACATCTTGTGTCACTATGACTGTGTTATTGTTTTTTAGGATATAAGGCAAACTGAAGCCGTAACTATTTCCAAATCCCCGCTGTACCAAAGCGCTGCACAGACTCTAATGAGGTCTAGATTTGCGCATGCTCTGTGGCTCAGGATTCCTCAGGATAACGCCGTTCATCGCATTCATTATACCTCCCGCTCCCTTGCATGACCTGCGCTACCGGGGGCGGAAGGGAATCGGTTTGATTTCCGCGGCTGCGACTGCGGAGCGAAGGCACAGACCTCATCAGGCAAATTGTTAGGTTTGATTAGTGTATCTGTCCCAAGGTGCGCGTGTACAGCAACTCTGTTACCCGCTCGCCTTTTCCGGGTACCGTAGTATACCTGCGATTCAAAGCATAATATTGCCCCATGGAGATTTGCGACATTATCGTCTGCAGCGCCATTATATTAATGTGTTTAGCTAATGCTTTTGCCCATAAATAGAAATGAGCATTTTTGAGGTTCAGTCCAGGTTAAATACATTTTTTAAACTCTGTAGGGGTTCCCCATAGGATTCGATCCCGCAGTGTTCGGTTTATGAGGCTGCCTTAAAATGCTGTATTACCGGCTGTCCCAAAAGGCGCATATTCTCAAAATGCGCTGGCAGCCGTCCACAAGCAGGTTCACTGGACTCATAAAATGCCGAAAGATAAACCGTAAGTGTCCCAGTGGGCTCGCAAATTCAGGATTTCGTTAACGGCAAACGGTAACTATCTAGAGCCATCCCAATCTCTTATTCCCTTATGTTAGTCCATCCATTTCCAAGTTGTCTTGTCAAGTTGATGCCTGCCTTACACCTAATCATTCGTGTTTTGTTTTTAAAGCAAGTTTTGTAAAGTTACGCAGTTCGCGCATACAAATATTACAGGTTTTATTAATGAAAGTGACTTGCACAATGGGACGTGTGGGATTTTGGGTGGGCGTGTGTGTTTTTTCGTTGTTCTATCGCTGTATCTCAAGCTTAGCCAGCTAAAAGCAGCAAGACACGTCCACCCTCTGCGATTCACATCTCCAAGGTTGCCGGGTCGATTCTTCTCTGTGAGGCATTTTCCAAGATGCAAAGCAATTCAGGGAACGTTGTTTGGACAGCATGTTTTGTACGCATAAGTAATACAAAGTGCTTTAATATATTTTTAAGCAATGCATTAAAATCTCATGTGAAGAAAAGTGCACTTCAAAGGTGTTTAGAAATACTGCAAGTAATAGAAAAAACATAAATTACAGAATATTTAAAAGGGCTTTACCTGAGCAGCTAATTAAAGCCAAGAGAACAGCTGGGTTTCTAATTTGGACTTGACTGCAGCTGTGCCACATTTAAGATCTTTGGGGAGTTTTGTCCAGTTCTTCTGAAGGCCTGGATGAGTTTCTTAACAAGATTATCGTCTAGTTTCTGTGCTTTATTTTAATCCTGTACTCTAGTATAAAAGGAGATGAAAATAGTTATAGAAAAAAGGCAGTGTTCACTGTGTTCTCCCCTTTTTATTCAAAATGAATAAGCATGATGTAAAATAAATCCCCTGGCATGTACCACAACAGGGGGACTGTCAGCCATATCTCAGGTGGATTCAGGTGGGTACTTTGTAGGGTTCATGCATCATGAGACTATGATAAAGCAGTCATAGAACATTCATATCAAAGACGTTATGGTGTGATAGGATGTTAAGGTATACTTAGATGCTACTTATGAGGCACACAGAATGGTCTATGAATGCATTATGAAGGGGCACTGAATGGTCTATGAATGCATTATGAAGGGGCACTGAATGTTCTATGAATGTATTATGAAGGGGCACTGAATGTTCTATGAATGCATTATGAAGGGGCACTGAATGGTCTATGAATGCATTATGAAGGGGCACTGAATGGTCTATGAATGCATTATGAAGGGGCACAGAATGGTCTATGAATGCTTTATGAAGGGGCACAGAATGGTCTATGAATGCTTTATGAAGGTGTAACTAATCTAAAGCATTACCCATTATTATTATTATTATTATTATTATTATTATTATTATTATTATTATTATTATAGATGCCAAGATTAGCACACATGGAAGCTGGGGATGTTTAATCGATATGGGAGAGGGGGATCTGGTACAGGCTTTTCTACATCAACATGCCACCCAAGGCAGCAGGTAGTGGGATGATAATCTGCAGGGTCTTTTTTCTGTCGTCCATTAGAGGCTCATGCTGTCACATTCCTCAGGAAGGCGCTTTACCCCAGCAGCCTGGCAGCCACAGTACACAATATTATAATAATTCAAGTCAGATGTCCAAATTTTGAAGCACGAGTGCCATTCTTTCACTTTTAAGATTCTGTATGTTTTATTCAGGGTTAGATTGAACTTGAGATTGAATTTCCAATACACCATAGTGGACGAGATGCTTAAGACGCAATTAGTGTTGCGGGAAGGCCTGGCCAGTCAAGGGAGACATGGAATTTCCTGCGGTTTTGTTTGCATATTTCGTTTTGGCAGGAAGGGCCGGGGTGCATACACAAGCGAGGTCCTAGCTTGTCAAAGTCGGAACAAAACTAGCCGAAACCAGACCAATAAAGAGAAATGCTCTTGCGCAAGGGAGGGAACAAATGAAAAGAAATAAATATGATCAGCTGACCTATGGTTTCAAGAAGGATGGCTCTCCATCCCTCAGTGGTTTCTGTATAATGATAAACACAGAGCATTGTGGGGTGGGGTGGGGTGGGGTGGGGGGGGGCTGACAGGGGAGATGCCACGTTTATCAATGCGGGGAACTGCCACCACAACGGCATTTTATTTGTACGATGATATATGGACGTCGCTGCTAGTGTGATAGCGGTAGCTATTCAATGCATACTGAGCAAGGCATGACATCTACGGAGTCAGGGTCTTCCAGGGGCACGTCACCGTCGTTTGTAATTTCCACTTGAAGTCGTGAATCTTCGGACCAGCATTCAGGATAATTTGGTAGGAGTAATGATGCGAGGAAGGTCAATGTATGAAAATGGCAGAAGGACTTTGCAATCTTTGCGTCTGCTTGAAATAGAGCTTTACGGGGCTGGGGCTACGGGCCTATTACGTGGTAGAGATATTGGTTCTGTCTAAATTTGGAATGCAAAGTAGGATATAATTGTAATGGAACCAGGATTGTATGTTTCTCACATGAATCTTATTGAACGTGACTGCTGTTGAGTGTCGGCTATGTTATCGTATGAGGCTGAATTTAGAATTTGAAAACCAGAATAAATAACTTCAGGTACGCGCTTAGATTTACATTTATTTATCAATGTACAGGTGTTGAAGTCGAAAGCCTGTCCTTGGTTTGTTTTTCTCCCCTTGTGTCTTCCAGTTATTTTTGATATCCCAGAAGGGTGCTGGACACCACACTCCGTAAAGCTGTGTGTGTGTGTGTGTGTGTTCGTTCTTCAGTACACAGCTTTACTGCTGAACAAGCAGGGGAATTAGCAAAGATGCCGTCTTTCAGGATTTATTTTTGAAGAAATGCCTTTCACAGAAATATATGGAATTGAATAGAAATGTAATTTGCTTGCGTGTTGCGCCGGTGGTTTCAGCATCACCCTAGCAGGGACCCGTCTCAGTCGCAGCTACTGATGGCTGACGCATGAAATCCTGCGGGGATGGATTCATCAGGAACACAGCTTTCGACTTGCAGGAATCTCAATGGCCGTGGTGTGGCAGAAAGGCGTGGGAAGACCCCAGTGAGTGTGTTTACCGGGAACCACGCCATTTCTATGCAAAGTGGGTCGATTGCAGCTGTCCTGACACAAATCCGCAGGTTAGCTGCAGGTATTACTTAGGTGGGAGTGAAGCTTTTCCGGGCACCAGGTCCTGTGTTGATCCCCTGATCTCCCCTCAGGCAGATGTGGTGTTAAAAATATGTGGCTGAATCCATCAATCTGTAACCACTTGCCCTATTTAGGGTCAGTGGAGTTCCAGAACCTATGGGCACAAGGTAGGGATCAATCAAGGATGGGGCACCTACCCATCGCAGGGCACAGTCACACACCAATGGGCAATTTGGTAACTCCAATTAAGCTTGGCATGCTTTTGGATCATGGGGGGGGGGTTCCCAGAGGAAACCCCATGACAACATGGGGAGAACATGCTAACTCCACAGACATGGAACCATGGCCGAGATTGAAACCCTGGTGCCAGAGGTGTTAGGTGACTGTGCTAACCACCGCACCACCACAGTGCCTGAATCCTCACCCCATAAAAGCACCATCCCTCTGACCTGTGTCACTCCTGCACGCTTGCAGCCGATGCAATGTGTTATGAATCATTGGTCACTATTAAAAACCGCTTCACTCACATCAGATGATAATCGACATCTGCGTCCAAAATGTGTTGCCCAAATCCTCTATAATACATGTCTGACAAACACAAAAATTGCTATCATTTTTTTTGCAGAAAACATTTCTACACAGAACATAAATCGACCCTTGTATAGCACTGATCTGATTTAGCCATGCAGGAGAACAGCTTTTAGTGAGCACAAGGCAGCAATGACCGGGATGTTTACAAAGCTTGGTACACACAAAATTATGCCATGGCATGTGGATATTTTTTTATTTTTTTTTTATCTTAGAAACTGTCCTTTGATAAATAAAGTGCAGAAAGGTCATGACTGACTCAGGTGTGCATTGTGTTCCAGGTCGTGCTCCAGGGATCGCATGCGAGATTCAGTGGGATGTAGTTTTTAAAGATTTATTAGAACCTTTGCTGCAGCCTCTAAGATTTTTTGCACAGGAACGTTTTTATGTCAGAAACTGTTCTGGTCATTGAAGAATGAAAGGAAGAAGAAAAGGAAGGGCAATGTCAAATAGGAGGGGCAATGTTGAGTTGGAGGGGCAATCTCAAATACGAGGGGCAATGTCGAATAGAAGGGGCGATGTTGAAAAGGAAGAGCAATGTCGAATAGGAGGGATTTATAACAAGGGGCCTGTTATCTGATACCCTAACTCTACCCCTCGTGATAAGCCCCTTCTCTCCACATTGCCCCTCCCACTTGATGATACCCCTCCCACTCGACACTTGGCTCCCGGCTACAGCGATATATACTCGGACTGCAGCCCCATCATGTAAGCGGCGTGAATACACTGTCAGAAAAAGGGCACAGCCCTGGTACACCAATAGTACGAAAATGTTCCTCAGAGTCAATTTCTGTACTTTTAAAGGTACATTTACCTACAGCTTGGGTATAGAACATTGAGGGAACAGCCCTAGTGACAAGTACATGTAAGTTATTTTTATACCAGTGTAAGAACTCTGTAGCTCTTCCTGTTAGCTGCGAGGAAGTCATTCCCTCTCTTTAGCAACCTGTAGAAAATATTGTATCCTTACCTGGGCCAAACTTAGGAGCCCACCAGGCTCTGAAAAATGTGAGAACTGCCTCCTCACAGGTGCCACTTTTATGCTTGAAAAGACCCCTTTTAAAAAACCAACATGTGCCGTTTGTTCTCATTTCCAACTGGCATGTGAATGGAACTGCCGCAGGGCTTGGAATTGCCACGCTTCGAATGTAATAATGGCAGGAAAGGAGTTTCGCATCTTCATAAAGTTTTGAGAGTCGCGCTGCAAAAAAGAAAAGACTCGACTTTGCTTACTGGTTAAGAGTTACGAAGCCCGCAGAACATGGCAAGGCCGACGGACCACATAGCTCATTTACCCGCATGAAAGTGGCTGGGAACGTAGCTGAGCTCTGACACGGCGTCCATGTCCACGCCAGCGTCCGCCCGCACTCACCTCCGTCGCTCGTTTGACAACAGGCTGCGTTAAACACAGACAGCAGAGGAGCCCAGTATCCATTCAGGCAACTAAGAGGAGTCTTGTATTGCTTGTTGGAATGAATGACTGCAAGGGAGGATGTTTCTGTTTGATTAAAAAAAATGCCTCGGGTTGGGGGGGGGGGCAGCTGCCCTTTGCTTCTATCAAAATATTTTTCTGCAACAGCTATCCCACAGAGAAAAGACTTGCAAAGTAAAAACGTACTGACAGATTGTAGTGGAAGTGAATGCACACATACATATTTAACAGCCCAGCTGAACACACAAATGCAGTGACTTGACCTCTCGTGTGCTGCCTTTAGAGGAGGCTGGATGGTTTACAGTGCAGCCGCTGGCCTGTGAGACTGAAGGCTGAAATCCTGCCTCTGTGCTGTGCCTGTGAAGGCTGTGTCTGTGAAGGCTGTGCCTGTGAAGGCTGTGGCTGTGTCTGAGACCTGGTCCCTCCTACAATCCAAAGCCGTGCTGTTACTGATCGCGGTCTCTGGATTGGCTGTAGTATCTGAGAATGTTAGTGGTATCTATGCTGTGCGAGAAAAGAGGCTGCAAGACACATGGTTTGTGTTAATAGAGTTTAATTCATAATTAAGGTGAGGATTATCGGTGACATTTTACTTGAGCACAAATAATATAGTATTATGTATGAATATAGTACTTATGTATTAATTACCCACAAACTAAGTCTTAGTTACATACTGATCTCGTGTTTGTTCATTATTTATAAATCATGACATCTTTTATCCCACTCAGTATTTAATTTACTGTACAGTATCTGTTAATTCTGCAAATCTCTGTGAATTACTGAAGGAACCAATAAGGAACTACTGAAGGAACAAGACAGGAATAACACAAATGAAATACTGATCTCATGTTTGTTCATCATTAATAAATTGTGACGCATCTTTTACCTCAAGCGGTTACAGTATTTGTTCATGATCTGTAATTCAGTAGTAACTGAGTTGCTACTAAGTATTTGTATCTCAAGTGAAGTGTCACCAGATTTATCCAGTTCTTGTTCAGTGACATTAGATTCCGGATATTAAACTACAGGCAAAACTCAAGCATTTTTCTACGTACTGTAGCTATTTTACTCCCAATTACTTTAAGCTTCAACCCTGATGAGTTAATAATATGTTTTGTTTTTGACAGATAATTATGGCCTTCTGTCTTGCCAGTTACATGGCAGGATGTGCTGTCAATATGTACTTTGTGCGTCTGAAATACAAATTCCATTTGTAGTGAGAAATCAACGCAAATTTACATTTATTTGTTTGCCTGACGCTTTTATCCAAATTGCCATACAGGAAAATCAGGATCGATTGGGGTTAAAGGGCCCAACGGTGAACTCATTCCACTGATCATTTGCACTACTAAAACTGTAAACATATATAAATGTTAACAAACTACAACAATCAGATATCTGAAACCTCTCAAAAGATCTGAACAACACTAGAGTCGGCATAACACAATCGCAACACAGACCCAAGACCCAAGGCAGCATAAGGAGGTTTTTACGTCGACGACACCTTTATACATTTCTCTGTTTGACATTTTCCTCCAGTGACCAGCAGTTGTTCTGTAACTTCCCTCCTTCCACACTTGAAGTGCATTTATGTGGCGCTCCTTCGTTCATATTATAATTCGTAGCCTGTTCAGTATGGTTAATGCGCCATATTCACTTGTTCAGCTTTCCAAGTTGTCGGTGATCGGCTGATGTGCATGGTCTACAGTAGGTGGACTTGTTTGGGGATGATGAGGTTCACTTCAGACAGATTAGCTTTTTCTTACACATTGATTCCTGTCTGCTTGAGGACTTAGCAATTAGTTATCCTTCTATACTGGGATTTTCAATGCACGGTTAATATTAAATTATCATTTTTCCTATTTTTATCGTGGGTATTTTAATGGGTAGCTTATACACTTTTTTCTACTTTTGCCAGTAATAACTTGGATGCCTTGTTGCCCTTTTTACCTTTTTACCTTGAAGTGGAACCAGAATATGTCCCCATATGACGGAGTTTCTCGGATTAGACAGCCAGTGATTCCCTAATTGCCCACTGGGGGCCGCTTTTGCATTTTCCCGCTAAAACATGACATTCATTTAACCTCTGCTGCTTCCCTCAGTGGGACATCATAGCATTTTCTTAGCTAAGCATTTGCATGACTTTATAGTATTTTCTTCGTCATTACTGGGTTTACGAAATGAGTAATTGCTTGGATATCATGATAAATTAGCCAGATAGGATATTAAAATGCAATAATCGATATGCTTTGTTTATAACCTATGTATAATATATATGCAATTGAAATGGTGGCAGCATCTTTAAAAGCCAGGAATTGCTGATTTCTTTTGTTGCTTTCGGTCGAATTCATCAACACTGTATAAACATCTTAATTCATAAAAAAAGATAGGATACTGTTGTCTTCAAGGCATAATATTTCGGTGTGTAACATGCAATCAGCTGAACGCTGACAATGACATATTACTGCTGCAAAAAAAAACTGAAAATTAATTGGAAACCTTACTCTATGTTGTTGCCTGGTCGCATACTGTGTTGTGAAGAGCAGAGGGGGAGGTTTGTTAGAAAGGGTGCAGTTTAATCTATGGATCTGATTCTAATGACAATGAGTGCAAACTCATTTCCCTTTAGGGGTCTTGAACTGCTTGCCGTCCCCATACAGTAGTGCCTTAGCAATAAGAAAAATGAATGAGCAGCTAACCCTGTTGACAGGTAGAAAGGACTGTACATCCCTTGCAACTTCCACTCCAGGCTGTCAGAGAGTAGGTTCCTCTTCTTGCGTGAGCTGTTTGTAGGGCACATACAGGTATGGTGTTGTACGTCTGAAATGCTGAAAGGTGAAGCTGCGTCACTTGAAATTTCACCTAGACTTCAGACTCTAGGGCTGAGTAGCTGCGGTTTTCTTTCAAAATTCCATTCCTCCTAACTTTCTGAAATGCAAGCTTCCCCGGTTATCTAAAGGAATAAATTAATGTGAAATAAAAGAGCGACGTGTTCTGTATGCATGAGCTGCATGACTGACCGAAGTAGGAAAACCTATTGCTACATCCTAGACATGCATTCACAATTAGAGTCTTTTTTTTTTTTACAGATTAATCTTCATTCATTTGTAGCATAACAACCTCCACGAAAGATTAATTACTTGTAAAATTGTTTGAACGTTTACAACACAGTGATCATAAACCTCCCTTGGAAAACTTTTTCAAAAATTTGTCAAAAACTCCGTTGGTGCTTTCAGTGACAAAGCTGAATGAAGAAAGATATATCTGGTTTAAGCCTCAGTAATCGCCATCCTTCAACTTCTGCACTTATTATCATTTTTTGCTTCCATGGTTTAAATGAGATGTTTTTATGGGTTTGCAAACTCAGATTCCTTATGTTCATGTTTTGTATTCTCTGTTATTCTGTTAATCAATCATCATAGAAGAGCCATTCGTAATGCATGGTTGTTAAGGTTCAATTTAGGTTGCATAAATTAATCGATTGCAATATAATTGCATAACCTTCAATAGATAATTTAGATAAATCGCATCACTGTCATGTTTTTTTTTTTGACTGCAGATCAGGGTTGGGTGAGTATATACAGTTTTTAGTCCTGTAACTGGAAAAAAAGAAGTTACTGATCCATTAGCGGTGACTTAAAACTGTCATCTATAATGTACCATAGATACTTTCATAATGCATTATAATGGCCAGTATAAGAATTAATAAATCATTACAGCATCTTCAATTGACAGTCATTAGGCATTATAGTGTTGATTGTAATACTTCATAAGCGCCAATAAAGCTCTCATCTATAATGCACTATGGATACTGTCATTATGCATTATAATGGTTGGTATAAGCATTAAGGATGCTTTGTACTATATTATGAAGGTATCCATAGTGCATTATATATGACAGCTTTCGAAAGCATTCGTAATGCATGATGAACATTGCTATAATGTGTTATACCTCTTCACAAATATTTATAGCCAATTTCTAATGCGTTATGAATGCATTATAATATGTAATGAATATGTTCATATATTGTTATAGAAATGCCTATGTTTTCACACCTGGGTCTAAACTTATTTGGCCCTGCAGTAACATACAGGGGGAGTTTAAGATGGAGGAGTTGGTAACCGTCATTCATAAGTGGCTCGTTCCACATTAGAGGCTTTGTTAATGATACCGTGAGCCTCCAATGGCCAGCACCCAGGAAAGTCTTAAATATGAGAATCAGAAGTTTTTTTTAATTCTCAAAAATAGCAAGTTTACAATCTGTGCATGGAACAACACTTAAAGGTCTACTCCTGGATTTAAGATATGTAATCCCCTTTAGGTATTCTTAAATGCAATTAAGAATTGTAATTAATTACAGTTAATTATTCTCAATTCCCTGTGTAGTGTGACCTTTCAGTGCTATCCTACACTACCAATAGTGTTGTGCTACAAGTATGTTTGTATGTATGATTTTATATGTTAGCAAAGAGGTGATCACCAAAAAAATAGCAGGTTGCTAAACTTTTTGTTATGGAACTTTCACAACACAACAGATGTTTCTAATAGCCAAGTCACCTATGAAACTATAATAGCCTGAGAATTGTAGCAGAAATAAACATTCTTCTTATAGAATTTCTTCTGGTAATAGTCACTGGTGTGGTGCAGAAAAGTTATATCAGACACTCCGTAGGGTTACGATGGGGTTACATTCTGACAAACCTATCGTAAGGCAAAAAATGCATTTTAATACAATACATCTAACCAATCAAGCATCATAGCCTAGCCTGGCCTACCTTAAACATGCTTAGAACTAACTTACGTTAGCCTGCAGTTGGGCAAAGCATTAACACAAAGTCTCTTTTATAATAAAGTGTTGAATATGTCATGTAATTTATTGAATAATCACACCCATCGTAAAGTTGAAATATTGTAACTCCTGGGAAACATCTGTAATCACTTGCGGTAAGAGGTTAGCAGGCCGCACTAAATCCGTGTCTCTTTCCCGTGGAGATGCACAAGCCGAAGTGACATAGGCAGTGGCCACTATTTTGACGTTATGAGCGAGAACATGCAGATTGATCTAAAGCAAACATCGTTATAACAGGACACAGTTGCGGTTCACTTGACCGATTGTCGTATCGAAGCCGGCTGTTTGACTTGGAGGGTCTTGTCTCCTTTCTCTGGCATGTCATCACCAGGGAGTAACACCTTTAGTGAGTCACAGCAGATGCTTTGTCAAAATAAGGCAGAAGAGTCACAGATAGCCACCGGTCCCCTTTAATCACCTCCGGAGGGACATTCTGACATTATTCATTGCACTGATGTGTTAAGGTCGATTCCGGAACTCGCACTAACATTTAGGAGGACTTGGAGGCTAGAGCAGTTTGGATTAACGTTTTTTAGAAGAGGTATGTCAGTAAAATCCTAAAGAGTTAGCAGCCTTTCCTCGCCTCATTCCCTTGTTTTCATGTGGGTAAGATTTCCTTGCAGAGAAGCACATAAATCAAGGCTGAAACACATGAACGCAACTCATAATCCCGCTACGCTGTGTACCCATCTCAGCGAAAGACATTTCAGCTATTAACTGCCATATCAAAGCATATTTGCATTGCACAACCCAACTAACAACTCATTTAACGCATACAGTCGCCTATCCACAAGCATGCGCAATACAGAGATACACGATATATCAGTTAACAACATATGGGTCTCGACCAATGTTCATTAAAAGTAAAAATTGTCGATATTGTTGATATACTCATACTCAGCAGCAGAAGTAAACACATGACTACTAAAATAATGGAGATGATTCCATTGGGCGATCAGCCATTTTCCATAGCAGGGGATGATAGATTTTGTTGGCTCATTGACAGCCTACAAGTCAGCGTGGCTTCTCTCTCTCTGCGTTTCGTGATGCAGCTGCTGCATACATTTATGAGATCTTAAGAACTAACATCTCCGACAAAAGTTTCACTACAGATCTGTGGAGCTCTGAGGTTAGCTGATTTATTGGTACTGGTAATATTAGACAAAAGTATACTGGGTTATTGCTAGGGATGCACCGATACCGCTTTTTTTTTCCAGACCAAGTACGAGTACTGATGCTCACTTTCTGGTACTCACTGATACCGATACCCCTACCAATTAGTGCTGTGTGATGACATGAGTAGGTATCAGACCTGATATCAGACCAATCATTACTAGCCAAAATTTCCACATTGGTGCACCACTAGGTCAGTGGCAATTTCAGATGAATACCCTCCTGTTACTAAATTCGATGTGACTACTCGTTTATTGCTAATCGAACTCTTCCCATATTACGTACATCACAATGAAATCCAGCGGTGTGAAAATGGGAATGTTAAATGACTCTGTGTTGGTTTACAAACTCCATTTCAGCTTTCAGCAGCTGTTGATTGCTTTGATTCTGAGGTCCTGCCTCTTTGAGACCTGGGGACTGAAAAAAACAATCGATCGCAATGGGTCGAAATCAACATCCCATTATGTTCTGTCTTTTGCCAAAGGGACTGGATTAGCGATGGGTCTGTGTTTATTTCCCTGGGAGAAAAAACCCACACAATAAGCCGTATAAACAGTACAAAGTAACGCTTTGTTCACATTTCCCCTCATCAGTTTTGCCATCATTATTTTATTGACTTATGTAGTTTAATAATAATAATAATAATAAATTATTGTTGATCTTTGTTGCTGATCTTGATTCTGTTCTTGTTGTTACATTATTGTTATTGTTAATAATCCTACCCTTCGATTGACTTAAGTTACATCTACTGTATATAGCGCCTTTCATAAACCCAAGGTCACTTTAAAAGGTGGACAAAAAAACTAAAAAAAATCACAACACGTGCACATCTACAGTAAGTGGTTTAGGAAGAGAATTGTTTTTTTATTTTTTAACCCTAACCCATCGCAGGGCACACTCACACACCATTCACTCACACTCACACACCATTCACTCACACTCATACACCATTCACTCACACTCACACACCATTCACTCATACATATACACCACTGGGCAATTTGGTAACTCCAATTAACCTCAGCATGTTTTTGGACTGTGAGGGGAACCTCGAGTACCTGGAGGAAACCCCACGACGACACGGACAGGTCATGGAAACTGGTCATGGAGGCACGGTGGACGGTCGAACCCTGGTCCCAGAGGTTTGAGGTGACAGTGCTAACCACCGCACCATCATGCCGGGATTTGCGTTATGCCCATAGAAATTAGTGGAGAGTCCCCATAAAGATATGGATACGTGTGTGTGTGTGTGTGTGTGTGTGTGTGTGTGTGGTCTCAAAGGACAGCCAGGTGAGATATGTGAAAAGAAGCACCTCATGTCCTCGTCTTTGCACAGGTCAGGTCAGGTTGGGGAGTATGTGCTGATGCAGCGTGTTGCCGTAGCAAGACTATGGCGAAACTCCGGTGCCACATTCTGGAAATGACCATCCATCTGCCGCAGCCAGGTGTTACGTGGGCGTCCCCTCGGCCTGGTCCAGCCGCTCGGGACCTCAGCAGTGAGGATCCTGTGAGCCGGATCACCGTCAGGGAAACGCGCCACATGGCCGTAACTGACGCTCCCTCACAATGCAGGTGATGTGCTTCATGCGGGACTGAGCCTCCTTATACAGGCCAATGAAGAAGTCACACGACAGGGTGAGGATGGGAGACCTGAAGTGGGGTTTATTTGGGGGGGGAAGGAATGAGACATGAAAACAAACGGGAACAACAAAACAAGCGGCTGTGGATGAAACGAACAAGGAGAAAACGATGTAGAAAACCCCGGGGGGGTCACTGAGGACTGCCTGAGGAATCTGACCCTCACTGAGTACAAAATAAACAGTGTCCTTATGCTGAGGAGCACAGTTTTACTCTTATACTTACAGCAAAAACCCTTTGATTTTGTCTCACTTGTTTATTATGTATCACAGTACGCCGACCTTTGAGATTCACATTTCATGTTTGCATTTTGTTCTTAAATATGTCTTTTATCTCTTCTTGGCAGCCTGCTTAAGACAGCAGCACGGGGATATACGTATATATTTATATACATATATTTACAATACAATTCAGTGTGTCAACGCAAGTCAGTGTCACAACATAACTTTATTTGCGCCCTAGTTATTACATTTATCCTGTGACATCTCTTATCAGTGTGTGAGCGAGACTTGTTGAACGATGATATGAAATAATAATAACTTAAAAAATCCTTTTAAAATTCACTAAATCAGAATGAATCGCTATACGCATTTCCATCAGTCTTGTTCACAGGAGCGGATAACAATGTCCTTATTGAATGACTGGAATTGTAGCAGCACAGAGAAGCTCCTTGAGAATGAGCCTCTCTGCCATCGGCTAGCGATGCCTGGGCCGGAATGATCAGACAGGAATCGCTGGGCAGCCCGGCCAATCAGAGCCCTGTGACGGGCAACGGCGATGCCCCAGTGCGGTGGAGATGCAGACTGGTTATATAAGGCACTTTCAGCGCCTTCTGTGCCCCCTGGCACAGCCCTGCGCCACAGGCCCGTCATTCCGTCATTAACCTTGACCCACGGGCCGGTGGCGAGCCGGCTGAAGCAGACGCTAAGCTCTCACTGCATTTTCCAGGGCATCTCAGCATGTACTGGGCCGTCGACATCATGCAGGACAAACCCGGTGTTCGGACAAAAGGGCGTAATTAAAAAAAAAAAAAGTCCCAAAAAATGTTCTTGCAAATGTGATAACAACAACAACAACAAATGTGTTTTTGTATAGCGCGTTTTCACAACATCACGTCGTCTCAAAGCGCTTTACAGCATCCCCGCCCAAAGCCTCCCCAGTGAGTAAGCCATAGGCGACAGTGGCAAGGAAAAACTCCCTAGAAGGAAGAAACCTTGGGAGGGACCAGACTCAAAGGGGGAGCCCGTCCTCCAGGGGGCAGCAGAGGAAGCCCTGACCCAAACCAGACCCAAAGGGGAGCCCGTCCTCCAGGGGGCAGCAGGGAGAGTGGCTAAGTTAGCGATGGCTAAGTGGCAGGTCACACAGTCTAAGTCATAAAATATGAGTCACAACCGGGGAGCAGGGAGGTGATGACAAGCTGGTGTTGGAGGACGACACAGGCAGAAGGCAGCACACCCCAGGAGGGGTAGGGGGAAAAAAATATGCAATTAGTCAAAGTAGGGGAGACAATAGGCAGTGCTAACAGTTACGTGAGTGCGGTATGTAAGCCCCAGCAGATATGGCTATGGCAGCATAAGTAGGAGGAAGAGGCAGGTGGGATCGCAGGCATGGGGAGACCCTGAAATGTCAGCACTCCAATCCCACAAGGGGGTGTGAAGCTAGAGTGACAGACTGACAGTTCAGTTCATCCAAAGCCAATGGCACCGATCCCCACCCAGCTCTACACCTCACACTATAGGTCTAACTGGGAGTGAGCAGTTAGCTAGAGCTAGAACTAGAGTCCCTATAGGCTAGACTGAATAAGTGTGTTTTTAGTCTAGACTTGAATGTTGAAAGTGAGCCTGAAACCCGCACATCCGGTGGAAGACCGTTCCACAGCTGAGGAGCTCTATAGGAGAAAGCTCTGCAGCCTGCCGTAGCTCTTTCTACCCTAGGTACTAACAGATATCCCGCGCCTTGAGAACGAAGCAAGTGCAGGGGGTTGTATGAGGTCAGCAGATCACTAAGGTATTCTGGTGCAAGGCCATTCAGTGCTTTATAACTCAATAGCAGTATTTTATAGTCAATCCGTGACTTAACTGGAAGTCAATGAGGGGAGGATAAGACCGGTGTAATGCGATCAAATTTTTTAGTGTTTGTGAGAACTCTGGCTGCTGCATTCTGTACCAGCTGAAGTTTATGTAAGGATCCAGACGGGCAACCAGACAGGAGGGCATTACAGTAGTCCAGTCTGGAAGTTACAAAGGCATGCATTAATTTTTCTGCATCATGAAGGGGAGAGCATCTTACGAAGCTTGGCTATGTTCTGTAGATGACAAAACGTAGTTCTAGTAATGCTTCTTATGTGAGCATCAAAACATAGATCTGCATCAACTAGAAGACCAAGATTTCTAACCACCGTGTTAGGTTGTGTAGGAAGGCCACCAATGTTGAGGTGGTGAAACTTATTTTTCTGCAGCCTTGGGACCAATTACCAGTACTTCTGTCTTTTCTGTGTTTAACATAAGGAAATTTTTTGCCATCCAGCACCGGATATCTAATACAGTCTACTAATCGAGAGAGCAATGACGCTTCATCAGGCTTAACATATAGTATATATATATATGTTATATAATGTGTATCATCTGCATAACAATGAAACCTAACACCATGATTTCTAATAACGTTACCAAGAGGCAGCATATATAAAATGATCAGTAGGGGGCCCAGTACTGATCCCTGTGGGACACCAAATTTAACTTTGGTGGCATTGGAGGATACATTGTTCACATGGGCATACTGATAGCGATCAGTTAAATAGGAGCGGAACCAAGAGAGAGCTGTCCCATTAATGCCAACTACACCTTCTAACCGGTCCAAGAGGATATTATGGTCCACAGTATCGAATGCTGCAGTTAAATCTAGTAATACTAACAGCGATATACAGCCACGGTCAGAAGCCATAAGTAAATCATTCATTACTTTGACTGAAGCTGTTTCTGTGTTGTGGTTTGGTCTAAAGCCAGACTGATATAATTCATTAGTATTCTTTTTCTGTAGGAAAGAAGACAACTGACGAACTACAACCTTTTCCATGATCTTTGAAATGAACGGAAGATTTGAGATAGGTCTATAATTTCCTAAAACACTAGCTTCAAGATTTGGTTTCTTTAGGACGGGTCTAATAGCAGCCATTTTAAAAGGTTTGGAACATATCCAAGCCTAAGAGACGAGTTTAACACATTTAACAGGGTAGTGCTAATCAGCCGTGCAGTTTCCTTCAGGAATTTTGTAGGCTAGCAGAGGATTTACAGGAGGAAACTATGCTCAGAAGTTCTGACTTTTACAGGAAGAAAAGATTCATACAATGTTCTTTGTTCCTTTCTTTCATAATCAGCATATCTACTCTTATTTTACATTGTCATCAAACAAAAAAAAAGATCTTAGCGTAATAGAATCTCACAATGCAATTACAAAAAGGGTGAGTTTTGTGGATCAGCTGGTATCAGTGTACAGCTCACTGCTTCAGCCTGGAGATGATGATTCCTGCACTGTGCTCCTCTCTTGTTTAGATTCAGCTTTTAGCTGCATGTTCCTGAATTGCCTTTGCTGTGTGCCTGTGTGTGTCCTGGGCTGGCATCCTTGTCCGGCTGTGCCCTCACTGCAACCCAGCACTGCATAAGCAGTTATGGAGGATTGATGGACCCCGAAACTGCAGGTCACTGGATGCATGTATCACTAAACAGATGCATCACCCACGCAAACAGGATTTCTCCCTCAATGTCACTATGAACATTTGGTGTTTACCTTGCACTTCATTGCGTTTTTATACAGTCGACCTTTCTGCATCGTAGTTCTGCCCATCACAGTTTTGATGCATCAGGGAGTCTGCATGAGAAGCTAAATGGAATCCGCAGATAACACGAAAAGTTTTGTGACTCAGAAATGCGTAAAATATACGTATGATGCTGTTTTGGAGGACGCCAAACGTGTTTATGGCAGCTTCTCGTGTGATATCTGCCATTGATCTCGCAGTGATCTTTGTATCTTGCGTTTCTCATTTCTTTTCCCTTCACTCACCAAGGGGACCCGAAAAATGTTACGTGTTTTTTTTTTTCCCAGATCAAGGGAGCCTGCACCCCTAACCCCCACCATGTGGAAGGGTCAACTGTACTATTGTTTGTTAGCTCTGTTAAAATGCACCGTAAATAAACTGGGTGATGCTGATTTTGCACGCAGTTGTCCATGTTTTTAACTCTTAGGTCTCCTTAATGCAATGTTTCCCAACCCAGTCCTCGGGGAACCCCGGACAGTCCACATTTTTGCTTCCTCTCTGCTCCTGTACCAGGTATTCGGTGTTCCTGATTGGCTGGGAGCTGGGAGGGAGCAAAAATGTGGACTGTCCGAGGTTCCCCAAGGACTGGGTTGGGAAAATCTGCATTAATGAACCAGTGGCAGTTCAGAATTACGGCATGGAGGTTACATTCTGACTGCTAGCCGAGACAAATGCTGATGGAGGTCCGCTAAACCGGACATCAAGAAGAGAAAGGTGTCAAAGTAATGTGGAGGTTTAGATCTGAGGATTTCTGCAGCCGGACATCTACATTAGGGATGTTCTAGTTAAAGGCGGCCTTTGAAATGTATTATTAAAATGTAATACGGCCCAACGGAAACATTAATTTAATTTGGTTGCAGTGTATTTCACAGGATTCTGTAGCGTAAATTACAAACGACTAACTCATTGGTGAAATATTAAATAGCAATATTAAATTCTGTTATTTAAATTGATTGCACCATGTCTAATAATTAATCTTACAATAAACAAATACAAATGTATATTAATATTGAACTAGTTTGTGAATGCACTGAAATTTAAACTATTTAAAGTAGTTCTACTGTAGAGCTTGTAGTTTACACATAAAATATGACAAATAATTTCTAAAATCTTTGGCAAAAGGCAAATTCCCTTTAAACATGTCCTCATATTGCTGCAGGAAGGCACCATTATCTGGCAGGTATAGATCACAAACACCCACTAAAATAGCAACGCTGGATTCACTTTCATAAGATGAGTCTTTATTGCTCCAGCTTTAGGACAGAGTGGAATTTTAAGCCGGGTATTATATTCACAAAATCACAGATTAACCTTCCACCTATGTTGGCAGTTACTGCAGGCTGTATAAAAATAGAAGATCCAGCCTACCAGGCATTTTGAAACTGCACATTTATGCTTGATAGTCACCCATTTCAGATTTCCAATCCACAGCTGTCCATATTTCATCCGTCTCACACATACTGGATTTTAGAGAGAGAAAATATGATAGACATTTTTTTTCCCCCCCAGAATGAAGTTGAGGGTTCTTTAGCATCTGTCACTGTGCCATCGACATACCACAAAGCACAATAAGCTCAAAGCGAAAGAAAAATTACGATTAACACTTTCGTATCGATGCCTTAAAACCTCCGATGATGCTTTAATGCCAGAAGACCCACAGGCAGACACACGTCCTTAACAGTAGATAAAAATTTACAATTTAAGACCAGCCGTCGGCATTGCTATTCCCGTAGTGCATCTCTAGGTTCCACTGAGCAGCTTCCAAATTAATCTTTTTTACACGCTCTGCTTGGTGCATTTACATGTACATGTGGCAAATGATTATTTATTTCTTTTCACTTTTCACATTCTAGAGCAAGGGAGGCCAATCTCATCTGCAAAGGGCCGGTGCGTACGCAGCTGTTTGGGATAACCTTTAGGTCAACTGTACAAATCCAGCTGTGAGGACTCTTCAGCCAATTAGTCCTCTAATTAGCAATCTAATAAGGGAGTTTCAGTGAAAACCCGGATAGAAACTGGCCCTTTCTGGATAAGATTGCTCAGCCCTGTTCTACAAACATCCATCCACCTACTGGGAGCATGGCCAGTTAATCCCACTGCTGCCAATTAAACATTTTCGGGGTGGCGTGTGACACAGTGGGTTAGGGCCCCTATGCCCAGCGACCCGAAAGCCGCTGGTTCGAATCGCAGGGCTGACAGCTTGGGGGCGCCGCTGAGTCCTTCAGCAAGGCCCTTAACTGTGGCTTCAGGTGTGGTTCGCTGGCTCATCCTGTGCTGGGACACCCAAGCTGCCTCTCACCTATATGTGTGTCTCATGGAGAGCAAAGCGGGGTAGGAGGTACAAAGAACGTTCCTATGGAGATGCATAAGGTATCCCTATTCAATCTACCCATCCATTTCCCAGCTGCATATGCAGTTTATGGTCATGGGGATTCTCAGAAAAACTCACGCCGGACCCACTTGCATTATAGACTTTTTGTAAATCTCCAGTCGTTCTTCTACTCGTACTGAGCTACATGTCCTTGGCCAAGCATCTTTCACAACCAGTCACAGGTGTCAGACATTGCTGCTGGAACCAGAAATAGATTTTTTTCTTCTTCTACTACAGATACATAATTTCATGCTTAATGTCATTTCATGAATGAATTGAACTTTTAGGAGCAATGCCAGGCCCTTTATGAGCATCAGGCATGATGAATCACCTTGAGCTTTAACCAAATTACATTTTTCATTAGGACATCATTGTACCCCACCGAAAACAGCTGAGCTAATCAAGTACCTGAAAGGGACTATAAGACACTAGTGCAGTGCTTCCCAACCCGGTCCTCAGGAACTCCCAGCCAATCTGTGTCTTTCTCCCTCCCAGATCCCTGCCAGACAGTCCACATTTTTGCTCCTCCCCAGCTCCCTGCCAGACAGTCCACATTTTTGCTCCCTCCCAGACAGTCCACGTTTTTGCTCCCTCCCAGACAGTCCACGTTTTTGCTCCCTCCCAGACAGTCCACGTTTTTGCTCCCTCCCAGCCAGACAGTCCACGTTTTTGCTCCCTCCCAGCTCCCAGCCAGACAGTCCACGTTTTTGCTCCCTCCCAGCTCCCTGCCAGACAGTCCACATTTTTGCTCCCTCCCAGCTCCCTGCCAGACAGTCCACGTTTTTGCTCCCTCCCAGCTCCCTGCCAGACAGTCCACGTTTTTGCTCCCTCCGCAAAAATGCAAAAAATATGGACTGTCTCAGGGTCCCTGAGACCTGGATCTGGAAACACTGCACTAGATGATGAAGTTTTTGCATGGGTACATCTTAGAAAAGAAACACTTTACTGGTTCCCATGGGGAAATGTGTTTTTAATTGCCTATCCCCCTCCCTGAGACACAGAGACAGACAGGTGAGAGCAAGCTTGGGGGGGTCAGCCAGCGTCCACCGCCCCTAGAGCAATTGGAGGGGGGGGGGTGGGTCGAGGGCCTTGAGCATCATCAGTCTGTCAGTCGAACTGACAACCTTCTGGTCACGAGCGTGAAGTCCTAACTCACTAAGCCACAAGACACTTCCCAAAAACACTACTGTTACTGAACAATACTAACAATAGAACATTAAGAACATTACGTTTGTGTGGCATTGGACCTGCAGAAGGCTGGTAAACTGGCCAGGAAAGAAAAGAGCAGGAACCGAAGACATTCACGGAGCCATTTATACATATCAGTTTGCTAGTACGGCACAACCAGAATCACTCGCTTATAGATATACCCACATTCCCTTTCATCTGTTATTCTGCTTTTATGATATATATCCCATTCAGCCTTCTGGTTCCGTCTTGGATCTACAGTGAATATTCAAAAACAAAAAAAAAAACAACCGCCACCGAAGCTGTATTCCTTACAGATGGAAAAAGTGCACAGATCAGCTTCATTTAACAAAAATGTAGAAATTAATACAAAACCAGAACGAAAAGCCACTGAAACATTTTGAAGAAATTGACCTAGTACTTGACAATATACAAAAAAACTAGACTATACAATCAACTTACGATCATACAGCACTTACAGACAAAAACATTAGAAACCAGCTTTTGCATATGTCCATGTTAAATAGATCTTTTGGTTGATGTATTATGAAAACAACGTCATTAGAATTATGTTTATCTACTTGATTGATTTGTTCTATACGTATATTTCATATATTCATCCAGTACATGAATTTTTCGAGACAGTTATTTGGGATAAAGTGCCTTTAAAACATTCTGCGGGACTTGCACCACATCGGATTTAAGGTCTTTAGTAAACGTCAGTTTGCAGGTACTGTTGAGGTGTATCTGTGGTTATACATCCCTCTTCACGTCTGCTTTTAAAGTTGAGAATGGCAAGATTCTGAAACGAGAAGAGCTTCCATCCCCTGTCACATCATGTGTTGCCCGTTTGAAGTCACAGGGTTAATCTTTTCTAAAGAAACATCAGTCTCGCTGTCCAAGTTGGCCGAAAGGGCAGGGGAGACCTTCATCAGAGCTTTGACCCCAACATCACCCTCCACATCACTCAGCTCCTCATCCTGTGTGAGGATGGTGTGTGGGATGGTGTACGGCATATTCCCTTCCAGAGGGAGACGGCCCTTAGCTTGGGAATGGGACGACGGAGGCGGAGCGCCATTGTTGTTCAGGCTGAGGACCTCTATGGAATTGGTACTGGAACAATGACCGTGGCAGCCTAACAGGATAGAGAAGGCCTTTCGGAAATCTATATTGAAGGCATATATAATCGGATTGAGAGATGAGTTTGCCCAGCCGAACCAAACGAAGACATCAAAGGTCGTGGAGCTGACGCAGGGGAAATTCATCCTCTGGTTCATCAGGCGCGGCTCGCAAAACGGAACCATGCAATTTAGGATGAAGAAAGGCAGCCAGCAGCAGACAAACACCCCCATTATGACCGAGAGCGTTTTTAAAACCTTTGTTTCGCGCTTGAATGACATTTTGAATGAGCTCTCCGTTTCTGTTCCAGGGTTCCGCTCCATGCCGGTATGCCGGTGCATGGCGCTCTCTGCCGCTCGCTCCAGAGCCGATATCCGCCTGATCTGTTTCTGAGCGATCCGGTAGATCCGAGTGTACGTGACTATCATTATAGCGACGGGTATGTAGAAGCTAATGAGCGAGGATGAGATGGCGTACGTCCGATTGAGGCTGGAGTCACAGTTATCCGGAAACGTCTCCCCGTAGGTTCCGTTGGGCTCGGGGTAGCCAGTGGTTCGAACCTTGTGCCAGTTAAGCTGGACAGGGATGAAGGAGATGAGGATCGACAAGGTCCAGGCGACACTGATCATGACAAAAGCCACCCTGGGCGTCATCTTCCTCTCGTAGCGGAATGGACTTGATATGGCCCAGTACCTGTCCACGCTGATGACGCACAGGTTCAAGATGGAGGCGGTGGAGCACATGATGTCGAACGCCACCCAGACGTCACAGAATGAGCCAAAGGGCCAGAAGCCGACAATCTCCGTGGCGGCCTTCCACGGCATGACCAGGATCGCCACTAGCAGGTCCGAGATCGCCAGAGAGATCACGAAGAAGTTGGTGACCTTCGACCGCAGGTGACGGAACTTGGTCACAGCCGCGCAGACCAGCGTATTTCCCAGGAGGGTGGTGAAGATGAGGAGGAAGAGGAAGCAGCCGGTTAACACACGCGTGGAAGCGTCCCTCTCCGATAAGCCACCGTCTGCTACTGCGGAGATGTTCGTATCCATCTTTTCAGCCTTTCGTTGCAGAAATCACCTCATCATTAAACTGGAACAAATTGAGCAGAACTTCCCAGAGAATGGAAAAGTAGCAGAAATGCTGCGGACAAGTTGATCTGGAAACTCAAGCCTCCTCTTCATCATAGCGACCTGGATGGCATGAAGATTCTGCTTCATCAGTAATTCTAATACATTATTTTTAAAAAATTAAAAAAAACTATTCAGGCCTAATGCTTTTCAAGGACACTCCATATACTGTACACGTCATAAGGGTTTCAATTACAAAGTGTGTGATAAACATTAAATCATTCCCCCCCCCCCCCCACTTTTTGTTATCCAGTCCGAACTATGAGCCAGCCTTCAGCGACCATGCTCGTAAAAAAAAAAAAAAAAAAGTTAATCAAACTAATGCATGGCTAATTATAGCTTTAGAATCATACATCCTAGTGATGGTACTTATGCTGCATCGGTGTGATTTGCCGGGTGTTAAGTTGTGTTTCTGTAATTACCTCCCGGGTCTTGGAGCAGCCCTGGTCACACCGCAGGATGCGGGCACGTCGCGTACACTTTCTAGGTCACTGACGTGAATTCAGCCGCCGTTGTCAGTCTTAATTGCACATTGCCCCTTTTGAGCGTCGGAGTAAATGCAGGCGCATTTTACTGGAGCGATGTGGGATCCCGTGACGTCCTTATACGCTGGTTTCTATATCAGTGTTGCAAGAAATACCACAAAATATGACATAAACGTGGTGAAAGAGATCAGTCCGCAGGATATGTCCGATAACTGCCATGTAAAGCAGGCATTCGACCGATTAAGTTTGTTATTGTTGTTGCTATTATTATTATTGTTGTTGTTGTTGTTATTTTCTATCAGTTCCTCCAGGCAGCTGATTGAAAAAACGTCCATTACTGGTCTTTAGTTGTCAAAAATGAAGGGCGCAAACCAGTTCGCCCAGTGAAAAACAAGTTGCTGATAAAGTCCTTCTAAACCTTTTCTTCATTTTGACAAAAACCTGAGCAGGGATCGGCTTCGAGATTCGTGCAATTCCCGCTGACACCTGCTAGTTTATTCGGGAGGAGAATCTGAAATTAAAGTTTTGCAAACATGCAAAATGAAGGTGAACGTTTTATTTTTTAAACTAATACATTAAAGCATTAAGACTATCGTTTGGCTCATCTCGAGAGAGAGTAAAGGAAATCTATTTACCTGTATGCAACAAGATCCTTTGCACCAGTTTTCCGTGTCGTCAGGTGGTAAATGAATGCTTTCCTCCAACCTGAAGTAGAGAAATTTACCGGGCACGCCGTTAAAGCCTGATCGCTGACCTTTCCCAAGTCTTTCATTGATCCACGCATCTTTTTCCAAGTCATTGCAGACCGCTGCCACGCACACGTCTCCTTCCTCCCCGTATAAACGGAAAGCCTCACTCTCATATGTCTGGAGAAATTCACGTTTTTAGGATTCGCTCCACTTCAATTCGTTTACACTTCCAGAGAAAGTGTTTAAAAAGCATGTTCCATTTCTTATTCTTTTTTCATCCTTTGCTGTAATTTAGGAAAATGTGTGGGAATGACCCACTTCTTTTCTTCTGGCACATATTAGATGTTCAACTATATATCAGACCTATGATATTTTTACGTAATTTCATGGAGTAAATGCCTTTGCTTGAGCGCCTCTTTGAGGCCCCCTAGTGGTAGCAAATGAATATTTCTGTGTATATTATGGCTTTATTGCGCTGAAATGTGGACACAATGTAGCTTATGGATTTTGTGTAGGCATGAAAAATACCACTTAAATCAGTTAACCTAGAGAACCAGTTCCTGTTATTGTAGCTAATGACTGGCACAACTCTAAACACATTAAAGACTGTTGTTTTTAAAACAGTGCTTGTTGTAGTTTACTGCCTATAATGGTCTAGCCCAGGGGTGGCCAATCTTATCCGCAAAGGGCCGGTGTGTATGCAGGTTTTTGGGATAACCTGTAGGTCAGCTGTTCAAACCCCAGTGTGAGGACGCTTCAGCCAATCAGTCCTCTAATTAGTAATCTAATTAGGGAGTTGCAGCGAAAACCCACACATACCGCGGCCCTTTGCGGATAAGATTGGCCACCCCTGGTTACATTACTACCTGGTGACATTACTGATGTTTGCTGGCTTATGTTTATGAAACTTTTATCCAAAGTTCCTTACAGTTAGAGGAGAGTTGTAAGTTATGTGTGAACCAGGGGGACACAAACCTACGCCACTTGCAGTGTTAGCACAGTGTTCTACTTGTTGAGCTACAGGAGCACCTCTTGGTACCTATGTCTTACCACGGTAATGTGGAGACCATGCAGGAGAGGGGTGGGCGCTACCCATTACCCATTTACTTGGTTTCTCTGTCGCTTACAACAATGGACAGAATACGGCCCCAGGAAATCTTAACTATAGTACGTAAGATATTCTTAAGTATCTGATTTCCCTGATTGTCTTTACAGAGTCTGTGATAGATGATGGCGCAATCGCAGGACATCCAGTGTTCACTGAAGTTAATTTTATAAGAATATACCAGAAAGTAGCGAAGGCCAAACCAAGCTTCATGAACCATTTGCAATATTTTTTGGCCCCACTAGATGGTGCTCTCATCAAAAAACGGACTCAAAGCATGCCCCCAAAATAAACCAAGAGCGCCATGTAGTGGACTCAAAAAAATACACCAAACGGTCCACGAAGCTTCATTCAGCCATCACTGCTAGAACTGCACATGGACACAGCCTACAAACATAAAGGGTTAGCAGAGTACCAAGTATTTGCACTCCCTCCTCTTCTCTAAACATGACGCTCTTATTGCAGAGACGTGTGAATTTATGGATTCCAGATATACACTATTCCTCGCAGAGACACTTTGGGCTGAGCATGTGAGAAAGGTCATAAATCAAAGTCTGGTTTTTCCCGTCCTCAAATAAAATCCCATGCTCTTTTTTTTTTTGCTCCTGAAATGTAGGCACGGAATCTGTGATTATATAAAGCTGTCCGATTTGTTTATTAATAATTCAGCCGGCGGAAGTGGGCCAGTGTGTCTGGGTAAGAATTTAATGTAGTGTGACATAAGAATAAGAGACTGAAAGAGTAATGTATTTCCAAAAAGACTCGTCCCTGATGTGCAGGACGGGGGTCGGAGGGGGGAATCTTTCTAGAAATTATTTAAGTTTGTAAATAGAGCGGAGAATAAAATCAATATTTTAATATTATTTTTATTTTACATAAATGTACATCACAGCTAACCACTTTTAATAAAGCCCAATAGAGCCTCATAATATTTGTTTATTATTAACATTTACCAACTTTCTGACTATTTATTCAGCACAGGATTGCAGGGAAAGGCACAGGGCACAGATCTCCTTGGACGGCTGGCCAGTGTAAAGGTAGGTCTCACACATAAACACACTGTGTGCTATTAGGAGACGCTAATTAGACTGGTGGCGTGTCTCTGGACTGCGGGATTCCTCAAATCAGCTTCCTGATTCCGTCAGACAAACACGAGTGCTATTGTATGTAACGCATAAATGTGTCTGTATTTCTTTGATACGTTCTGGGCACAGTTTTCCATTTGCGATGTCTTGAGGGTTAAATAAAACTGTAATAGTTAATGCGGCATCTAAAAAATACATCCCTTTTCTGTATCAGTGGGTGGGACTACAGCTCTGTAATTTTCACATATTCATTGAGGATTTGCGCCTGGTGAGATAATTCTAATGTATTTCCTGCCCGTGGCGCAGAAATCATCTTCATCATGGTCTCCGGAGAAGCATCATATGTGGCAGTTTCAGCAAGGTTGTTGGATGCCAGAAAGATTCCCAACCCATAGAGTCGCCTCACAACACCTGTACTGAAAATGAAAGCGTTTCTGATATATATTCGGTGATATTTGCCAGTCTCTGATGATGCGTTTCCTGTGTCCTTCCAGACTGAAGGTGTAACTGATGTGCTTTGCCTAGATGTCTGCCTTAGGTTGCTTATGCCCATAGCTAGAATTCCTTTTCTAGTTCTCCCTGTTTATTTTTTTTTCCTTTGAGCCCTTTTTAAATGAAACACTGCCTTTAAGAACACACTGATTTTCTCAGTCCACGGCTGCCTCTCTGACTGACAATCTTTTGGAATCCAGTGCGAGATTAACATTTTATTTATTTAAAGTGACATATATTTGTTTTCGAGCAGTTGGGGGATAAGGGCCTCGCTTAAGGGCCCAATGGTGAAATCATTTTTCCATTCCTGGGATTCGAACCAGTAACCTTCTGATGACCGATGTAGTGCCGTGCCCCATTTACACCTTTTTTTGCCATTAATGATTGTTTATAATCATCCAAACCCTCCAGTGAACTGGAAACAGATCCTGTACCGACACACACAACCCAGTCTAAATGATTTCTCTGTAAAACCACAAGGAGGTGCTATGCATCTGATCTAATATTTAGTATAAAAGCAAAATGTCAAAGTTGTGAATGGAATGCAGTATATCTGATAATGGCCAGTTAAAATTAGGCAGGAGTTAAATCATTATGTTGTCTTACCACTTTGAAGTAAAACAAAACAAACTTTAAAATGTGATCAAAAAGATTTTTTAAAATATGGAAATTGTACATATTGTGTGGTTAAGTAGTAAGTATGCTTGATTTTTTTTATTTAAACGTACCATGTAAATGAAGCTTTAAAAATGCATCAAAATGGCCTATCACTACGGGTTATGGCCTATCACTACGGGTTATGGCCTATCACTACGGGTAATCCATACATACATACATTTTCTGTAACTGCTTGTCCTATTCAGGGTTGCAGGGACTTCGGAGTCTGTGGGCCCAAGGCAGGGACCCCCCCCCCCCCCCACGATGGGGCACCAACACATCGCAAGGTACACAGACACACAGACAGACACACACACACACACACACACCTACGGGGAATTTGGTAACTCCATTTAACCTCAGTATTTTTTTGGACTATGGGGGGGGGGGAACCAGAGTACCCCCAGAGGAAATCCCACGATGACACACTACACAGACTTCTAATTGGTTAGTGCAAGTTTCAACCTGGTTGGCTCTGGGTAAATGGGCGCTTGGGCTATCAATGCTGTTATTTTAGTATTCTGTACAGCCCACAGGATTTCCTGCTGATGGGGCTCACTGTCTCGCTATATGACAGGGCGCTAAGCTAATCCACCGTCTAGTTTCCGTACTGCATGACTAGCATTTCCCATGTCATTGACATCTTCTGTTTAGCTACATTGTTGCACATCTTGCCAAAACCTCTTAGCGATACTCAATACTGTGTAAAAAAAAAAATCCATTTCCTTCATAAAATATCTATCAATACTTTTACAGAACTACACAAATCTTCCCATGGCATTGATCATATATGGTTGGGATTCAAACCCTTGCCATCCACGCGGAAATACAGGTGTCCTCCAGAGAACTGTCAGAGGGATCGTTTTACTAAATCCTAAATTGCTGTTCAGGGGAATATGGCTCAGTTGAGATTTTGGTGTGAATGACAGACCTAAGGCATTATAGATTTTTTTCCCCGGTCTTTTCCATGTTGTTACCAGCGGAGTAAGGGGTCACTTGAAAAACGCAAAACCATTTTGCGAGTAGCTGAATGTACTGTAATGAGTATGATATCAGGCACATATCACAGGCCTTCACAGTACTCTGCTCTGCATAGATCTATGTAAAATATCCATGTATGTTCAGGTTATGATATACACAAACATTCTATCTCTCTCTATCTCTCTCTGATATACATATACAGAGAGAGAGAGAAAGAGAGACACACAGACATAAAATGCACATACTGTACAGTTCTGTGCAAAAGTCTTAGGTAGTCAAAGAAAATGATGTTTAAATCATCTTCATGTTTGTTGTGAAACTATTACATCTGTAAAAGTATGTCAACTTAGTCATTTCAAAGCCTCCCGTTTTATCTACAGCAGCCATCCAATACATCAATGTATTTTTCTGACTCAGCCACTTGCATACCATGTTTGGCTAATTAACAGCTTTTTACCCAATTAAATTAAATAATTAGGTGAGCTCACGGTGAAATTTAGCAATTAATTAAGGAGAGAATTGGTTTGGGAGCAGAAATGGTGTTCATCTAGCCGCCCAGAAGGAAGTAGGTAAATTTTGGGAGAACAGGAGACATTCTTGTTAGTTTTTATTGTTACTCTTAATTTGCATATTGTCTGATGTTAAGTAATGTTTTTATTCTGAGCAAATGTGTACTTATCTAAATACATGGCTTTAAACCGTGACTTTTGTACAGTACTGTGTATATATGAGTGCATTTTATAAAAATCCACGTCAATTAACATCTGACTTCTATGAATGTAAAAGTAATATGCAAATAGTTCATCGATAGACAGTTTGGTTTACACTGCCCTCTAATGTTCACATACAAACATGACGCAGTGTAATCTACCAATAGGAAAGTTTTACTCTGGCCAGTGAGAGTTACGCCGCAAGTATGCTGAGGAACAAATCTGAAGGGGGTTTCATGATGTCCACTGTCTGATTTACTTTTGAATACGTCTGAATCTTCCTCCTCTTGTTTTTTGTCATCGTCTGCTTACCCGACTGTATCTTTTTCTTGCCGTGTGATACATGTTGAGATTTGGCTAATGCTGCTGATGACAGTGAATGAGGAATATTGTGTGCTCATCTAAGAAGCACATGTTTGCCGTTAAACACACAGATATACACTGTATGGATGAAGTACTGGAACATGCCCCATCATTGAATTCAGGTGTTTCATTCAGACCCAGTGCCACAGGTGTATAGAATCAAGCACCAAGTCATTCACTCAGGTTTACAAACGTTTGTGAGAGAATGGGTCATTCTGAAGAGGTCAGTGAATTCAAGCGTGGTTCTGTCACAGTATGTCACCTTGGCAGTAACTCTGTGAAATTTATTCCCTGCTAGATATTTCATGATCAACTGTAAGTGGTATGATTGCAAAGTGGAAGCGTTAAGGAACAACAGAAACTCTGGCATAAAGTGACAGACCAAAAGTAACAGATGGGGGTCTCTGAGTGCTGAGTCGCATAGTGTGTAAAGGTCACCAACGCGCTGTTGACTCGGTAACTGCAGAGTTTCAATCTTCCTCTGGCATTAACTCCAGAACAAACACTGTATGCATCAGAAGCTTCGGGAAATGGGCTTCATGGCTGAGCAGCTGCATGCAAGCCTCACGTCACCAAACTCAATGCCAAGCGTTGGATGAAGCTGTGTAAAGCACGGCACCACTGGACTCTGCAGCAGTGGGAATGGGTTCTGCGCAGTGACGAATCACGCTTCTCTGCTGGCAGCCTGATGGATGAGTTTGGGTTTGACAGATGCCAGGAGTTATGCCAGGATGCCATTGTTATAGCTGCAATGGGGGACCAACTCCATATTGATGGCTATGGACTTAGAATGTGACGTCATAAATGTTCCTGTAGGTGTAATGACCAGGTGTCCCAATACTTTTGTCCATATAGTGTAATGCAAACATTTATTAACGAAGTTTTATCAATATCTGTTACATTCATTGTTTGGTAATTGTTCAATTCACAAGAGTTTAATTTCTATATGCATCCGTAAATGGTAAAAATAATTACATTAGTGCATCAAAGGAGCTCTTGTAGTATTGAAACTCGCCTTGGCACCCACAGGAAAGTTCCTTTGCAAGTATTCTGTAGCAACAACAGTTTGTTAGAATTAAAGTTTCACCAAACCGGCTCAAAGAGGTGGAACAGAATGATTCTGCAATTCCAGCATAAATCACTTTATTCAACTCATTTTTAAATTTCCATCCGTATTATATAAATAGCCAAATATTAAAATAAATAAATAAATATGTTGATAAATAAACATGCAAATTCACAAGAATTCACAAAAATGTGAAAAACCACCAATGTGGCTGTTATCCTCCTGTATGTATTATACAGGGAATATTTCAGATATGTAAAGAATTGGTCCTATAAAACATTCAAATACAGGGAGGTATTTTGCGCTGAAGTGCCTCGATTACAATGCTCCGGTATCTTATCATGTGTGCGCCGAACTTGTATGTTTGCAGGTTCGACACACTTCATTCCCATGTTGGACAAACTTCAAGTAGGAATTTATGATCGAAGTCTTGTTTTTTTCTATGTAACCGGATGCTACATTTCGGAAGAAGCAACCAGCTTTCACCTAGCAATGAAAAGACAAAAAGCACATTGTGAGTTAAACTTATATGTATGCCAGCAAAATGATCAAATGTACAGTATTACCTATGACATATATATATTTTATTCTTTTTCTGGACTGCAGGGATAGACTGTCCTCAGAGCAACTGGCAAAAGGACCCGCGCTCAGGGGTCCGATGGTGAAATCACACTGCCGACACCACGATTTGAACCAGTGACCATCTGGTTCATCATAGGCACAGGGGTCTGACCCACTGAGCCGTATTTTGGCATATATACAAAGGGGTGTCCTTAGGACAGCCTACATCCAAACTTGAAGCAGACCGTGGGGCTTTACATGAGGGGTGTGCAGATTATCGTCTTTAAGCTCATAAGTGATGGAAACCTTTAGCTAGAAATACCCAAGAAAATTCAGGAGTTTAAAGATTTACATTGAGCATAGAACAGTGCTTGTGCAATGTGCCTAACAAGGCAAATATAAAATAAGCAAATGAGGAAAAACTAGGTTTAGACTGAAGGAAAGGTAACAACTGCTAAATGCAAAATACCCAAAAGGTTTTGGCTGCGTGCTTCACATCTAGCTAATCAACATGTCTGGCACTCACCAAGTTTGTGCTGTGCTCCAGTTGCTCTATATTCCGCAGCAGCTTTGAGCGAATTTCACGTATCGTCTTGCAAACTGATTCCTGTGCAGCAGGGTTGCAGGTCACGCTGTTCACCATGGTCTTTAGCTCTTGGGAAAAGTTTCCCATGCAATGGCACTGTAATACAATGCGCAGTTTTAAATAAAAGGTAATAAAAAAATAGATTAAAAAAAAAACAATACAAATAAATGCTAGTCTTAAAAAATTAATATTGAAACTACACAAATAGTAGCAGAAGTGCTACAAAAGAAAAATATATAATAATGGCTGTTTATCACAAAACATACTTACTGTATTCTTTAACATTGACCTTCTCGGCAAGGAAAGTTGCGTTGTATTCTATAGGGGAGAGACATAAACAAGTCAGAAATAAAGTTCAGCTATACAGTACTTACTTCTGGTATTGATATAGTCTAGTGTTTCTCATTCTTAAGCACATTGCTGCAGCCTGAATTTACACTCAGTCTCAGTTCTGCATTTTGATCATCCGATTCCACACGACGTCGACGAGACACTTCATGCTTTCACTCCAATGGCGTCTTGTCGTAGAGCAAAAGAATGTAAAAAGAGATTACTTACAAAGCTGAAATGGCCCTGGTGATGTTCAAGCTGTTGAAGATGTTTTGTTAATTCCACAAGTAGGCCACATCCATTGGCCAAAAGTACGACGACACAGAGGATGAAAATGTTTTTCATCATGTTTGGTTTTAGAGATCTCTCAGCTGATAAAGAAGCACATTTTATAGTGCCTGCATAGGAAGTTTGGGTGGCAACTGAGAAAACCTCCATGACAAAGAGAATGCGTAATTGCACATAAATAGCATGAATTGGGGTATATGCACTCCCACTCAGGAACTTTCTTAGCTGGGTTTCTTTCGCAAGCCAAACCCTTCAGGTAGATCAAGTGATATCTCCAAATTTCCCAGAAATTCAGGGGCCCCTGAATAGGAAAAACAATAAAGCACATGTCCAGGAAATGTTGTGCATCTGCTTGGTAAATTCTACTGTGACCCCCCCCCCAGAATTTTTAATTACACCTCTGATCATGGGATGGATGGATGGATAGATGAGATCTCTCCAGTGAGCCCTCTGCAGGCTCGGGTGAGGGGCTGCTGTTTCAGACCCCCCTTTCCTGCCAGCTGCTGCTATGCTTTTTCCACAGTTGCTCCAGTGCTTTTGGTCCAGCTCAGTAACATGAAGGCCGAGACTCTTAAAAGGTCACCGAGGGGCCCTTTTAAGGAACTAGGGGCGCCTAGAACAATCTATGATAAGCTCTTTAATTTTCTCTATATTGAGAATAAGATCACTGTTCCCTCCTTAGCAGGTTTTGTCGTTTACCAGTGTCCAGGGGCGTTGCTAGAGATTTTGGGGCCCCCAATCCAGTTATGTTCCAAATTTTTTAGGCCCCCTGTCACTCGGGGGCCCTTGGAATCATCCTAAGTGAAGTGCCAGGGGCCATGAAATCATCCACTGATCTGTTTGTATATATATATATACACACACACACACACACACACACACACACACACACACACACACATTTATTCATTACCCCTGGACCATTCTTTTTTGGGGGTGGAGGGTAGTTAAGAGCCTTGCATAAGGACCCAGTGGAGGTGAAATCATGGGCACAAGCACAGAGTCTTAACCTGCTGTGCCAACGCACCAGCTCCATGAACATCTAGATCTATTTGTTAATAAAATACTCAGCTTTCTTTTCACAGGGCCACTTTGTACTCAGCTCACCAACAGCAACCAGCCATTATGACATTTCAAAGTAAACTTTATCGTCAACTATATATTTCCAAAGAAAGGACCCACACACCAACCAGACCATGCCTGTACTTTTGTTGTGATTATACTTGCGATTTGCACATTTATGGACAGTATGAGCGATAATTAACACTGGATGTTATGTTTTCAAGTTAGCAAATAGTTCACAGCACCTAAAGTCTACCACATAGACTCAATACTTTGGAAATCGGTGAGACAGCAAAAGTGTTCAATTTTTCCTGATATTACTAGTACTGATGCAAGATAGTTACTATTAGAACTGGTGCAATTGCAGCTGGCTTTCATCTGCATGTCAATAAAGACGTGGGCATTAATTCAGTTGTGTGCAGTGTACAACAATGCATATCTGTATATAATTAGCATATACTGTAATTCAAATACGAGTTGATATTGCCATTAAAAACATAAGGACCACTAAATTATGTTCAAACTGAAGTATGCTCATTCATTTGCATTATTGGTTTTTACTTAATTTCCAGAGCTGTTAAAGTTAATGGATTCAAAGGAGTTCAATCCAACAATTAATTTTTTACTACAAATATAGTAATAACAGTCCTGGCTTTTCATGCAGTCTGACTTTTTGCTTCTCTTGCTAATAACACGTGTCGCCATGTCTCCTGTGCACTGAGAACGACTCGCGAGCTGATCGTAATAGATAAGGATAACTGCCTCGAGCCGCTTTTTTTCGCGCGTGGCCGTGGGGCTTCTTGCAACGGATGTGACGTCACCGATATGCGGAAGCGCGAGCGGGTCTGCAGCCTACAGTAATGTGAGTCGTTGCTTTACATGCCGTCAGTATTTTCAGCGCTGAAAGAGTCGCCGTCTGCTCTCTCGTACTGTATCCGCATAATCCTGTGTATGTATATTTACATAGATGGCTATCAGCAGTGACGCGACGTGAATAAAGAGCGGACTGCTAGTGTAGCTAATTAGCTAAGTCGCTAGCTAAGTTTGGAAACTTCCCTTTCAATGGCTTTCTTGGTTCACGGTGCACTGCACGGTTCAGCTTTAAATTAACACAAACTGCCTGACTACTTAATCCAGATTCCCTTTGCCATGTGTGATAGTGTGTTTGAAAATGCCTTATAGTCATGCAAATTTCGTTTTTCGTCCATGAAGTTGCCCAGAGAAATCCGCAGAAAGAAATAGCCAAACAGTCCCAAGATGTCTAAAATTGAGAAGATGAGCATCCTGGGTGTAAGGAGTTTTGGCGTGGAGGATAAGGACAAACAAGTAATATCATTCTTTACACCTCTGACTGTGTTGGTGGGACCCAACGGTGCCGGAAAAACGGTAAGATGTGGGTAAAATCCCCAGTATGAGGCTGTAATATAACCAGTTACTTTTCACTACCAATTTTAATACATGCGATATATACGCACATGCATACTCATCATTCCTAGATAAGCCTGTAACTACTCCCTTGATCATTTTGTGGTTTTGTTAAAAAAAAAAAAAAAGAATCTCCATATAGCCTGTGGTTCAAAGAGTGTCTTGCATCCTGTGAACTGCATTTTCTATGTACATTCAAGTTGTTCCTAGAAAAATATGATGTTCATGTTTTTTCTGACAGGCTTGTGTTTTTACTCAGAAATGTATAAATAAAATTCAACTTTGCATGGCCCCACTACCCAACTCTGATGAAACATCTGGTGCCTTTTAATGTGATTTTTATGTATCATCACTCTTTTTTTTGTATGTTATGAATGCCAGACCATCATTGAGTGTTTGAAATACATAACATCGGGAGACTTCCCCCCCGGCAGCAAAGGAAATACTTTTGTCCATGATCCAAAGGTAAGAACTCAGCAGTGTGTTAAGTTGATTCGTACTGATTACTTAAAACACACATTGGTTAATTTCTTCAAATTTTTTTTTCTTTCATATTGTCACACAGACTGTTATATGGGCTGTGTGTGGCTCGCTGGGTTTGTCATCAGAAGGTCACTGGTTCAAATCCCAGAGTTAGCAAAATGATGTCACTGTTGGGCCGTTGTGCAGGGGCCTTTAACTCCAGTGGCCCCCGGGACTGACAGACACTGCTTTCATGCTGCTTTGGATACTAATATTAAATATATTTGGCCCTAAAATGTGTGTGTGTGTTTTTTCCTACAGGATGCTCACGAAACGGACGTACGGGCCCAGATCCGCCTGCAGTTACGGGACGTCAACGGCGAGCCACTGGCCGTACAGAGGTCCATGCAGTGCACCCAGAAGGGCAAGAAGACCGAGTTCAAAACACTGGAAGGTGTCATAACGAGGTTCAAGTACGTTAAAATCCCTCTGCTGTGTCTCTCTGCATCGAGGCAAAACTTATCTACTGATTTATGTATGCTGAAGTTTGCAGATGCTCCTGTATCACACCACTTACATTTAATCCTCTTTTGTATACCTTTGATCTCATGTTTATTCTCTGTCTGCATTATGATGTCATTATAAATAAATTCTAATTCCGATTTAGATCTTGTACAACTTGGATTGTTTTCCTGACTGATTTTCTGCAGGTTCTCTGGACCCGTTTCCAAGAAAGTAGTTGGTCTGGAGTTCTGACTGTGACCTTTTTGTGATATTATTTATAGCTTATTTGCCAGTGGTCACCTTGCACTTGCCCAGTCTTCAGGTGGCATACACGTCACCGCATGTCATTTTCGTAATGGCCTCGGTAAACGAAAAGCGTCTCCACGATAGTGACCCGCGAGTGTGCCCTCTGCGCCGAGTCCTCATGCATCGTGATCCGTTCGTACTTCCAGGCACGGGGAGAAGGTCAGCCTCAGCTCAAAGTGCGCCGAAATTGACCGCGAGATGATCACGGCGCTGGGGGTTTCCAAAGCGGTCCTCAACAACGTAATCTTCTGCCATCAAGAGGAATCCAACTGGCCACTGAGTGAGGGGAAAGCCCTCAAACAGAAGTTCGATGAGATATTTTCCGCTACGAGGTACTGTGGTGGAGTATGGGGGCTGTTTGGAAGATAAGGGTGTCTGTGGTATTTATTTTGGCATGTCTGTGATCAGCCTTTAGAGACACTTCCGTTCTTCATCTAACCGCTTTACCTTGGGCCGAGTGGTGAGGGGTCCTGGTCCCTATCCCTCTTTGCAGGATTCCCGTGCTGGAACGCGGAAAGAGCTTCCTGCAATTCAGTATATTTGCACGCTTCACAAGTTGTCTGAAGGCTGGTTTTGTAGATAGTATCAGTGTTTTCGTTTGAGGTTTTACTTCATGTTTCCTTTCTCTGCTTTTGTGTTTCTGCCAAATAAGCTATTTTAGCTACTGGCATCCTTCCATCTGTTTGTAAACTGGTCCACGATCATTTGACCACGGACAGCTTTGCATCAGTTCTTTGTCTAGGATATGTGTGGTGTGTCGTCTTCAGATACCTTACAAATAAACCATGTGATGGTGGCCTGGTGGAATTAGGGTTGTGCTTGGATTTTTCCAAAGTTAGGATGGATGCATCTGTTTAGTCCTCTGCGCAGGGTTCCCCAATTCTGGTCCTGGGGGGGGGGGCACACCATTTGCAGATTTCCCTGTTTAAACATGCATAATAAACCTGGTAATTAGCTAAGTAACATGTGTTTCGAGCAAAAGTCTGGAGGATGTTGGATTCTGGGCCTCCAGGACTGGAATTGGGGACCGGTGTGATTGTGTACGTGGTTGGACTGTAGTTCTGTCCAGGGCGTCCCCTACGTTCCATGGAGATATGTAAAATATGTATGTATATTATTTTTGCAGTAATATACTGTTTGGGAAACTCCTGATGAGGATGCATTGATTCTGTGTCACGTGACCGTCAGGTACATTAAAGTGTTGGAGACCCTGCGGCAGCTGAGGCTGAAACAGGCCAACTGCGTCAAGTCCTGCCAGCTGGAGCTGAAGTACCTGAAGCAGAACAAGGAGAAAGCCCAGGAGATACGGGACGCGCTCACCAGCAAGGAGTCGCAGCTGGCTGCCTCAAAGGAGAGTGTGCGGCGCATCGAGAGCCAGATCGAGCCTCTGGAGGCGAGTCCCTGCCGGCGCTGAGTCAGCCCTCACCTACGCACACCGCCTCTCGGGAGGGGGAAGCAGCGGCACATTGTACTTTGCGTGAATTCCGTCGCCCGAGCGGGTTGCACTGTTGTCTGACGCCTCCATGATTGTGGGTTCTAGCCCCCCCCCCCCCTGGCTCAGCGTGTGTGAGGTTCTGTGCATTCCCCCATGTGTGTAGGTGAGATTGTCTCCTGAGGGCCCGAAATTCCTCTAATGGGGTGCATAGTTTGTTGTTGTGTGTATAGAAATCTAAAATGAATTTAGAACGTTTTATGTATTTTGCATATTTTAATTGTGTTTTATTTTACAGCCTCTCCCCAGGTGGCAATGGTGTTACGTTCTGATAAAACAAAAATATCGTAAGGCGAAAATGCATTTTAATACAGTGCACCTAACCTAACAAACGTCGTGTCCTAGCCTACCTTAAACATGCATTTACAAGCTTACGTTGGCCTGCAGTTGGGCGAAATCATTAGCGCGAAGCCGATTTTATAACGAAGTGTTGAATGTCTCATGTAATTTGTCGAATAATGTGCTGAAAGTGAAAAACATTTTCCCATCGTAAAGTCAAAATATCGTAACACGGACCATCGTAATCCAGGGAGCGTCTGTCTGTATTTTGAGGGGGGATATCACTTGTAAAAGACCTTTTGGAGGGGGGTGCTGTTTATTGCCTGCGTTTACAGAGGTTGTGGATTTGAAACGACTGTGAGCTCAGTTCAGTTGTGTGTGTTGTGTGTGATTGGCCGGATTCATGTTCAGTTGTGCGTGTTGCGTGTGATTGGCCGGATTCATGTTCAGTTGTGCGTGTTGCGTGTGATTGGTTGGATTCATGTTCTAGCTGCCATCCAATGCTTCACTTTCCGGCCCAGACTGAAATCCTCTTCTGTAGGGATCCCCCACATTTTGGCCTCTGGTTTACGTCGAACGAAAATGTCGCGGATGAGTAACACGGCTGGGATGGAGGGAGTGGGCGCTGGTTAGTGATGGATTGATTAGCAATATTGAGAGTAATTGCTTGCGTTTTTTTCCCCCAGATGTAAACACAACGTGCAAATGTGACGGGTCATAAATAATTGAAAATAGATATTTTCGGAATTTATCCAACCCCACCGCAAACTGGAAAACTGGTCTCAGACCAGTACCGCCACTCTACCGGATAAGTGCTTATCGAAAATGAACGGTTGACTTCTAATTGAAGAGCCATGAATTGGGAATGGCAGGAATGCAATTATGAATAATTTGGTTTTTATCGTAAATGTCTGTAATATGCAGGCTGCAAACTGTGTTTGTCCTTTTTTTTTTTTTTTTGGTTGTTTAGAATCGGCTGATGGACATTGATACTAATCTGGGCAAAGTGATGAAGCTGGACAACGACATCAAGGCCCTGGAGAGCCGAAAGAAGCAGATGGAGGAGGACAATCGGGAGCTGGAGGAGAAGATGGAGCAGGTACATTCCATCGCGGCGCGATCGGCGACGCGGGATTACCCAGGGATTTCAATGGGAATTAGGCCAGCGGGCCGTTTCTGGCCAAACACAGGACCGCGGTAACGCCGTAAATGGTCACAGAAGGATGAGCGTAGCCTGAATGCTGTGACCTTCTCACAGAGGGGATGTCGGTTATAACTCTGAAGTTGCAACTTTACTCACTTCAGTCCTGGGAAAGAATGCGGGTTTACACCTGGAATCTTTGGTGATAGAAAAGGACAAATGGCAGAATGGCAGGCCGCCAGGCCGCAGAGAGTGGCCACTGCGGGGGCAGGCGTGAGATCCTGCGTCTGAGGTGTGAATGGTCAGTGATGACATCTCAAGGGTTTTTTTTTTTGTTCTTTTTTTAAGTTGGGTGCATTCGCGTTCATGTTTCGGTCACATATCTGACGTGTCACCATAGATATGCTGTGATAGCATGCAGTACGTAGGCTAAGTGTGAATTGGGGATTTCTCGTGACAGATCAAGCGTTGAATTTTGAGTTGGTTTTCCACTCAGAGCAATCATTAGCAAAGAGCTATAATTTGTTTCCCTAGAAAGCTGGTACTGTTACAAAAAAAAAAAGAGTGGCATATTGAAAAAGTTGTAAGAGATATCTTAGCAGCTGTTTGTGTTTGTCATCTTTTAAGTGATTCAGTGTGGTGCCACTCTGGTAAAAAATGACTCAACGCAGTGATACTACCATGACTGGTGTGGCCCAGAGGTGTGTGTGTGGGGATTAGGTTTATATTACATTGTGGGGAGCAAATGGGACCATTTTTCAGGTCAACCACAAAGATCTGTGAATACAATCAAAAAAGTAAAAATGCCAGAAGTCTCTTATTTTGTTTGGTTACTAATGGTTAGGGATGGGTAGGGGTTAAGGTTGTCATGTTGGGATTAGAGTTTTCCCCATAGAAATTAATGGAGAGTCCCCACAAGGATATAATTACAAACCTGTGTGTGTGTGTGTGTGTGTGTACACATACACTGTAACCTTCCATTGGATAACTGTATATGGATTTTTATAGAACTTCTACGAATCTTATCTGGGGTCTGATCAATTTAATCATTATTGTCTGTTCTGTGAATATGATCTTTATGAGCAGACGTGAAGTGTATGTTTGGGATTGTATGTATGGTGCCGAGGGGTTTTCCACAAAGGAGATTTTCCTTGACGCCTGGATAACAGAAGCCAAATGTGAAAACTGTCCAATAGGAGGAGAGGTAAGTGATATTCCTATTGGACAATCCTTACATTTGGCTTAAGTTATCCGGCTAATGAAGAAATCCTGCTTTGTGGAACAACCCTCAGGCCTTTGTGAAGCTGACGGCTGTTGATGATCGTGATGTTTTTTTTTTTTTTTTTCCCCGCTTAGGTGTTTCAGGGTACGGATGAGCAGCTGCAGGAAATGTACCAGAACCACCAGAAGACCGTGCGGGAGAAGGAGAAGCAGCTTGCGGAGCGCCAGCGTGAGGTGGAGCGGGTCGGCCGGGAGTGCCAGCAGCTGAACCGCCAGAAGTCCGAGCTCCTGGTAGAGCAAGGTGTGTCCTGCCCATCTCTGCTCCGGAAGCCTGCTCAGAAATCCCCGGGATCACAGCGACACGGAGTGCTGGAAGTGCTGGCGCGTGCTTATTCTGGCTGACGCCCGACGTCGCCGTTATTTTCACGGCAGGGCGTCTGCAGCTGCAGGCGGACCGCCAGGCCCAGAGCGTGAAGAGCCGCGACGCCCAGGTGAAAGCGCTGGCGTCCCTCTTGGAGATGGATGGTTACGACAGGACCCCTTTCAACGAGAGGCAGCTGCAGAGCTTCCACCGGCAAGTGAAGGAGAGACAGGACAAGGAGAACGAGGCCATCGACCAAGACATGGTGAGTCCGCATTCGATATTCATCTTATTGCTGTCATTGCTGATTAGGTTTGGTATTTGTACTGAGGTGTCCAGATGCTTTTTGTCTCTGCAAGGCCACCATAGACTTGTGGACTTAACGTGCCGGTTCCTTAAAGTGAAGTTTCACCACGTTTTCGTCCTTTTGAGTAGCAGTTGGCATCGATTATGTCCGGCAGTCTTACATCTTGTCGTTCCATTTATGATCGGGACGAAGATCTGTTTTCGGTAAAGGTTGGTCAGTGAGGGGAAAAATCAAAAAGAAGGAAAATGAAATATTAACATTAACAGCAATAATATTATTAACAATAACAGCAATAAAATGATGATAAATAAAATGCATACACCTTACATACACATAGTTATGTGACGTATATCAAATAAATTAGCAAATGATTACATGGCAACGCAGCACAAATAACCACAGTCCCTGTCTTGATCTTTGGATATCCGTCTTACAAGCTCTTTCTTTTCTGCCTCTCTAGCGAGAACTGCAAGAGAAGGAGGCATCAAAACAAAACAGCATTGACGAGATTCGGGACAAGAAGACCGGATTGGAGCGCACCATCGAGCTGAAGACCGACATGCTGAACAAGAAGCAGCAGGAACTGAGGAACATCAAAGGGGACCTTCACAAGCTGGAGGGCTCTTCGTCGCGCCTGCAGGAGCTGGAGCAGGAGCTGGCCAAAGCGGTGAGGCCCGACGACCACGTCAGGGAACTTTCCAGAACCCTCGTCGCCTTCCGTTTCTTTTTTTTTCCTTCTTGTCGGAACTGAAACGCCCGTGTCTCTGCGTGTCACGTGTCGAAGGAGCGAGACCTGGAGAACGCTACGCGGGGCTCGAACGTCGACGCGCTGAAGGAGGAGGTGCTGGCCCTCCAGAAGGAGAAGGGGGAGCTGGACAAAGCTCAGCGCAAGCTGGACCAGGAGATGGAGATACTGAACACTCACACCACGACTCGCACGCAGATGGAGATGCTCAAAAAGGACAAGGTCGGGGGTCACCATTATCCTCTCCCTGGACGTTCCAGTACAAATGCGTTCTACTAATGCATTTCTAATCCGTTGATTATTTCTAGATGGATAAAGAAGAACAAGTGAGGAAAATTAAGTCCCGGCACAATGAGGACTTGGTCTCCCTGCTGGGATACTTTCCCAACAAAAGACAGCTGGAGGATTGGATCCATTCCAAGAACAAAGACATTCGCTCCACGCGGGAAAAGCTCATCAAGCTGAAGTAAACATAATCGCCACGTAAAAACAGCGAGCTCTGATCTTTGTTTCTGTGGAAGCCTGTTTGGAGTCTTTGTACTGTACTGTCTCAGGTAGAATCCACAGCATCACTGGTTTGCCTGTGCTTTCAGCAAAGACCTGGCCTCCAGCGAGCAGAACAAGACCCACAGCGCGGGGCTGATCAAGCAGAAGGAGCAGCAGCTGTCCAGCTACGAGGAGCGGCTCTTCAACGTGTGCGGCAGCCAGGACTTCGAGAGCGACCTCAGCAAGCTGCAGGATGAGCTGGAGAAGAGCTCCAAGCAGAGAGGTAACATCCTTCTCGCAGGACGAGGCGAAGCAGAGGGCAGAACCATAGCTGGGCTGGTAAATTTCTGACTGTAGCCCACGTTAACCGATTCTGTCAGACTTATTCATGTGAAACGTAGATGCTGGCAGAAAGACAGTGATGTATTTCCCAGTTTGACTCATCACCTCCTCTCCCAATCTAATCCCAACTCCACCTACATCAACCTCTACAATCTCTAGACCTCCCTGTACACTCCCCACCCCAGCGACGGTGGACCGGTCCCAAAACCCATCTGGGGAATACAGTGAACTTTTAATTTATCTCTGATGTGAGAAGTTATTACACCCGACTGCAAGAATTAGTGTAAATACATATTAGCTGATATTTAATATTGAATTCTTAAGTATTGAATTTTGTTTACAGCGGTCTTCATTTATTTTCTTGTCCCTTTCACGGGACTAAATAAATACTGTGACGCCGTAAATTGCTATCAAATAAAGAGTGGAGCGTTTTACGTGACAAAAGATTCCGTAAATACTTTTTCTAAGACTTAAAAGCCATTCCTATTTTTCCTTTATATTCTTCATAGTTTTGTCAGTGTAGCTGTGAAGTGTGAATTTTACTCGCAGAATCCTGGGGATACCCCTGAAATTGAGATTTCGTTCATCTCGCTCATTTGACTTCCCCCTTTGGGTCTGATTCCTCCCAAGGTTTCTTCCTTCTAGGGAGTTTTTCCCTTGTCACTGTCACCTCTGGCTTGCTCACTGGTGGCCTTGGGCAGGGGTAATGTAAAGCGCTTTGAGACAATGTCGCGTGAAGAGGCGCTACGCAAATAAAATCGAGTTGAACTGAATAAGACGCATGTATGAGTGCTGACTGCTGGCCCTCGAGCGGCGTGTTTCTGCCGTGCGCGTGACGCCTTCTCGGTGGCCCAGCCATGCTGGCAGGTGCCACGGCCGTCTACACGCAGTTCATCAGCCAGCTGACGGAGGAGGAGGCGGAGCCCTGCTGCCCCGTGTGCCAGCGCACCTTCCCGTCGGAGGCCGAGCTGCAGGACGTCATCGGCGACCTGCAGTCCAAGCTACGACTGGTGCCCGACAAGCTGAAGAACACGGAGCAGGACCTGCGGAGGAAGGAGAGGAAGCGCGACGAGATGATGGGCCTCAAGCCCATTCGGTCAGTAGGGGGCGCCACTCGCATCAGTGGGTGGGTGGGGGGGGAGACTGGCATCATAAATATCTCCCGTCCGGGGTTTTAAATAACCAGCCCTTATGCCCAACCGTAACCAGGAAATACCCACAGTGGGCTTTCTGACTCAAACAGGATGGCCTTTAATTCACTGGCTCACACTTGGTTATACTGGTAACTCTGTAATATAAATAACATCTACTATTCATCACTTTCTCATTTGCGCTATGACCACCGAGAATGACATTTCATGAATGAATAGAAAATGCCGTCTAGAAATGTCTTTTCATCCCTTTTGTTTTTTTTTAAACCCCAAACCTAAATATTGCATCCTAAGTGCATATCATAGAGACTGCCTATCCACTGACCTTAGTAGTTACTGACTTCTGTATATAGTGGGTCTTGCTCTCCATGAGATGTACATGAAAGCAAGCTCAGCGCAAAGGGGAAGGGCAGCCGCCTTGCAGTGCGCAGTGCACTGGGGGGGGGGTTTAAGGGGCCTCAGGTGTGCCCAGTCCGGGGGCTCAAACAGGCAGCCCCCTGAGCCACACACACATATATTATTATGTTTTGATTAAATGCAGTGGCACTGCATTAAGAGCCAGACTCCATTTTACATTTACAGTATTTAGCAGACGCTCGTATCCAGAGCGACTTCCATTTTCTAAATTCAGGGACAGTCCCCCTGGAGCCAGTTGGGGTTAAGGGTCTTGCTCAAGGACACAGTGATGGTGGTGCCAGAGGTGGGCCTCGAACCCGCGATCTTTTGGTAGCAAGCGTCCTAACCGCTAGACCACCAACGCCCGGTCCGCGTGCCGCTGCAGGCAGTCTCTGTCCGAGCTGCAGGAGCGGGACCTGCCGGAGCTGCGCAACAAGCTGCAAGGCATCAACCGCAGCATCGAGAAGCTGAAGAACGACACGGAGGAGCAGGAGACCCTCCTGTCCGCGCTGATGACCGAGGAGGAGACGGCCAAGGCCTGCCTGCAGGACATCGCGCTCATGGACAGATACCAGGTCAGGAGGCTGCTTTGCTGCTCGGGGGCTCGATGCTAATGCTAATGAAGCGGAAACTGCTGATTAGAGGTAGCTTTTGGGTGGGATCCTTTAGACCTGCTGGGGTTGAGTCTTGTCGATGTTTGCGCACAGCTGGACCTGAAGGAGGTGGAGCGGAAGATCGCCCAGCATGCCGCCAAGCTCCTGGGCGTCGACCTCAACCGCACCATCCAGCAGGTCAACCAGGAGAAGCAGGAGACGCAGCACCGCCTGGACACCAGTACGTCCACGGATACCGTGCACTACCCAATCAGAAATCAGACGGGAGCAACTGAAACTTTGATTGGCCGATCTGGTGTAGTTGGGGTGTCCAGATAATCCACATCATCCTGGACACCTTGAGCTGCTTCAGGTTTTACAAACTACCTTAAACCCCAAAGGCTCCTGTGTTAAATAGTTCAGCTCTTCTTGTGCTTTGATTGGTTAGTTTCCTTGATTGAAAGACGCATCCAGCTGTTTCACATTAACATTAGTGACACATGCATGATTATAGGAGACTGACCAATCAGCACGCAGAAGTGCTTCAGTGAAGTCCAGGTCCGTTTAATTGAAATGGTAGTTTACTAACCCTGGCCTGGTTTGAAGTATCCTCCCTGACAGGGATTATTTGGTCAGCCTGCAGTGGACCTCCTCTGTGTGTGATGACCTCCTCTGTGTGGATGATGCTTGACATTAAAGCCACGGGGTCTTTTAAAGATCCTCTTTTCCCCATCTAAGTATCTAGCAAAATCGAGCTGAAGAGGAAACTGATCCAGGACCAGCAAGACCAGATCCAGGCCTTGAAGAGCAGCGTGAATGAGGCCAAGTCTGAAATGCTGCTCATCTCCAGCAACATGCAGCAACAGCAGCAGCTGGAGAACCAGTGCGTGGAGTTCACCACGGAGATCCAGACACTCCACCGGGACATCCGGGTACGCGCAGTCCCCCCTCCCCCCCCCCCAGAGCCCGAATCAGCCGGCACTGCTGCATTTACAACAGGCATGAACATTCAAATAGAGGTGCTTTGTATTTTGTATCCAAAATACAACATACAGATTCAAACTGTACTACACTGTTGCAGAAGCTTTTTAAAATTAGCACTGGGAAATTTCTTGGAATTTAAGCAAGGTTTCTTCCTTCTAGGGAGTTTTTCCCTGCCATTGTCGCCTCTGGCTTGCTCACTGGGGGCTTTGGGGCGAGGGTAACGTAGAGCGCTTCGAGACAATGTCATGTGGAAATGCGCCACACGAATAAAATCGAGTTGAGAGTTGAGTTGAAATTGCTGAGACGGCTGCTTGTGTGGGATGATAATTTTCACAACCACAAGATGACTGAGCTAAAGTGAAGAGAAATGGAAACTACAGAAATGTGTAACTGGCACATCCACACAAGCAGTGAGACTCCTAAACCACAGCACATAACTGGGCAACACAATGGACAACTACACACACAACTTAATTTCTTCCATCTGTAAATTATAAAAACATCTGTACCTCATGGCACATCTGCACCTTACCTTGTCTGCACCTATGGCACTTTATTTATTACATGGTAAATGCATATTTACTTCTGTATATAGATGTACATAAATTCATTTTTCCTCTTTTTACACTTATCCTCTGTTAGTACTTATATACTCATCCTACGTCTAGCACAGTCGGAGTTCAGCCAGGAAAACACATTTCACTGTATGTTGTACCAGCTATAACTACATGTGACAAATAAAGAATCTTGAATCTTGAATCTTGAATCTTGACCAGTAGAATATCCTTTTTATAGCTGGAATCACCTAAACTTAACTGGAGTCCTCGGGCTTCCAAATCTGCCCGGAGTGTGTCTGCTCTTCATCTGTGCCAGAGTATTTTTCCCATTCCGTTTATCGCACTTCCGACTCGCATTAATCCCCCTTGTCATGGGTACTGAGGAAACCTCGCTGGCTTCCGTGGCCCCGTCAGAATGCGTCACGTGGCCTGGAGATTTGAGTGCCTGGTCTTATCCCCGTGTGCCTTTCAGGACGCCAAAGAACAGGTGCAGCCCCTGGCAACGACTCTGGAGAAGCTGCAGCAGGAGAAGCAGGACCTGATTGAGCGCAGGAAGAAGATGATGCAAGAGGGGCAGGAGAAGGTGAACGGCTTCATAGCGTGATGCGGCTTAGACTCGCGTGGCTGCTATTCCTCCTTTGACTGTCCATGAAATGAAATGATGAAATGAGTAGAGATACATTGAAATGCTGCTTTTTGCATATCCCATCATGCACTCCTTCGAGCCACATACACACACAGCTCTGGGGAAAAAAATTGAGACCACTGTATATTTTAAATGATTTCCAATTTTAAATCCTGCTTTAATCCTGGTTCTGCTGGCAGAATGCAACACTGAACAGCAGGTTGCTTCCAGGTTCAACATTTCTAAGACAGCAGGACACAAGAACAAGGTGAAGCAGGAGACACTGGGATCGACCAGAGACTGTTACAAAGGGAGGAAGTGACGTTCTAATGCCAGAGATGGCAGTCAACTTATCTGACAGTTTCTCATGAATCGGAGGATGACATCAAGTGACCTTCAAAGGGAATGGGAAACATTAAGTGCAGGTGTGAAGTACACTGCTAGGACAGTTCGTATCAGGCTCCTAGAAGCAGGACTGAAGTTCCTTAAAGCAAGGAAGACGCCCTTCAGTAATGAGAAACAGGGAAGAACCAGGCTGCAGTTTGCAAAAAAAATATATGTATATTTTTCACAGACATACACCCATAAATTGAGAAATGAGTGAAGTAAAACATTTTGCTGTGATCTCTTAATTTTTTCCAGAGCTGTTTATACATATCCAAGAGCAAAGTTTGGGATCTGAGCACAGAGTCAGCTATTCATCGAGCGGCCGCCGCAGTATTTTGGGGGTTTAGGGCTCAGCGGAGATGTGACTATATTCAGTTATTCGGTGTCAGCTGAGGGCCGATTTGGTTGCAATATTTTGACAGTCCCTGCAGCATTGAATAATTTCTCCGTTGTGGTTGATGGTGTTTTTTTCCATTTCTTTCTTTTCTCAGACATAATTGTATTTTGCTTTTACCTCCCTGCAGATAAATGGCATCAAAGAGAAAGTAAAGAACATCACCCTTCACGAGAAGGAGATTCAGAGCTACATCAGGGATGGGAAAGATGAGTACAAGGAGGTAACTAATGCCTGAAGCGTTGGCCTTTCGCGTTGACAGTGATCGTGGGCCATCAGGTTACGTCGCGTTTTCCGTCTTCAGCAAAAAGAAGCAGAGCTGCAGGAGATCACCACCCAGCTCCATGAGGCCGAGAAGCAACGCGAGAAGATCAATAAGGACATCGGGAACATCAGGCAGGACATCGACACGCAGAAGGTGGCCTCGTGTCTTCATGCCGACTCGCCGCGGATTTCACCGGCACTTCAGCCCGCGGCACGGACGCGGATCGTGCCGTCCGCTGCACCCAGTGACGAGTGTTTCCATTGGTGTGTTCCCTTTTCATCCTCTTCTGCGGTAGGTCCAGGAACGCTGGCTCCAGGACAACCTGACATTGAGGAAGCGCATGGAGGAGCTGCTGGAGGTTTCCGAGAAACGCGCGGCACTCGTGAAGGAAATGGGAGACATGAAAGTCCTTCAGCTGCGGAAGTAAGCGACACTTCCAGCCACCACTGAAGAGGCCTTGTTTTAATTATAGTTAATTCTTTTTCTGTGGCCTTGATTAGACACGTCACATACTTTCATTACTGCTGAGTAATACTTCTTGGCTTGGGTCTGTTGAGAAAACAATCGCTAAAAATTGATTTTGTTGACTTTCCTATCTCCTATTTATAGATTTATGTAGATTGTTGTCAGTGAGACGTACATCAGTGTCAACTAATCAAACTAATACTATAACTAGACAGAGGAGAATGGCTGTATTGCCTCTAGTAGAGCAGGGCTATTCAAGTCATGGTCCTCGAGGTCTCAGCCCTGCTGATTTTCCACCCTTCCTTTACCTGTGAGCCACGTGTGATGTCTCTCTGGCCAGTCAGAATTGGTATTTATTAAGCTGCCAGGGAGGACTGAAAACAAGGCCTGCATTTGGAATCGGGGGCCAGATCTGATGAGCCCCCGGACCTGTAGTAAAACAGTCGCAGTCGTTACGAGGTCTTGGTTCGGCGCCGTCATGGTGTCTCGGCTCGGTGCGGCAGGGAGCGCAGGGAGGTGGAGCAGCGGCTGGAGGACCTGAAGAAGAACCGCAGCGTGGCGGTGGGGCGCCAGAAGGGCTTCGAGGAGGAGATCCTGCACTTCCGCAAGGAGCTGCGTGAGGATCAGTACGGGCAGGCCGAGGAACGCTTCCGGGACAAAATGATCGTCATGCGAACCACGGAGCTGGCCAACAAAGACCTGGACATCTACTACAAGGCCCTCGACCAGTAGGATGTCTCTTTTTTTAAATTTATTTCCTCCTACCTGTTGAGGGGGAGGGGGGAGTTTGTAAATAAATTTATATACAGATAAAGCATAAATCTATTTAGCAGATGCTAAATAAATTTTGAGACAGTCCAAGGAGCGATTGGGGATTAAGGCTCTCACTCAAGAGGCAAACAGAGTGTAGTCACTGCCAGCCTTGGGATTTGAACCAGCGGCCTTCTGGTCGCAGCCACACCGTAGCAGCAGTGCTCCGGCTTGTGTGTATCGGATGGACTCCCCTTTGTGCCTTTCAGATGGTTTCCCGTTTAAGTGGAATGTGTTTTCGTTTGTTGAGTCCGTGTGAGGTGCTCATGAACGGTCACCCTCTTGTCTCCCAGAACCATAATGAAGTTCCACAGCATGAAGATGGAGGAGATCAATAAAATCATCCGAGACCTCTGGCGCAGCACTTACCGCGGACAAGGTCTGTACGGGTCATGCGTTGGTCATCATCCATCATTATAATATTCTAAAGTCATCCCCTTCCATATCAGAGTTTCAGGGCTCAAAGCTAATTTACTGCTGGTGCCTCCCCACCTTAGATATTGAGTACATAGAGATCCGCTCTGATGTGGATGAGAACGCCTCAGCCGCTGTAAAGAGGAGGACCTACAATTACCGTGTGGTGATGGTGAAGGGTGATACCGCACTGGACATGAGGGGGCGCTGCAGTGCCGGGCAGAAGGTATGGGCCGCTTTCTCTTCTGTTCGCATCTGTTCCGAAGTTTCCACTGTTCCTAGATACCGTGGTGTTTAATTTGAGCACATTGCAAGAACACGGAGAACAACTGGTCTAGGTAATGAGCAATACCCCGTTATGTTTCCAAGATGATGAGAAAAGCCGGAATGTTCCATGTCATGCTTCGTGGTTTTCTGAGTAATGCGGGTCATCCTGTCACTGCATCTCCAGGTGCTGGCTTCCCTGATCATCCGCCTCGCCTTAGCAGAGACGTTCTGCCTAAACTGTGGCATCCTGGCTCTAGATGAGCCAACAACCAACCTCGACCGTGAGAACATCGAGTCCCTCGCTCATGCCCTTGTAGAGTAAGTACCCCAAAAAAATCTCCCAGCAACACCTATGCGAGTGTGTACGGAATATCTCTTTCCACATTGACTCTAATATACATTCAACACATGCTTTGTTTAGCCAGAAATGATACTCAAAAGCAGAGTTTCCCGATTCCGGTCCTGGAGGGTCAGTCTGTAACACAGTTTGCAGATTTCCCTGCTCAAACACACCTTATTCAACTCACTAGCCAATTGCCAGGTTTAGCTTGGGCAGGGAAATCTGCAAACCGTGTCACAGACTGACCCTCCAGGACCGGAATCGGGGAACTCTGCTCCAAAGTAAGCATTCTGGTTTGAGAACCCTTCCACTCAACTCCCTCCGCCAATTTTCAACCTTCCAGGATTATCAAGAGCCGATCCCGGCAGAGGAATTTCCAGCTGCTCATCATCACCCACGACGAAGACTTTGTGGAGCTTCTAGGCCGCTCCAACTACGTGGAGCATTTCTACAGGATCAAGAAGAACATCGACCAGTGCTCTGAGATCTCAAGGTGCAGTGTCTCTTCGTTGAGCTCCGACTTGCACTGAGGAAACTGTGCAAAGCCTATTAATGCCAAAGAGGAACGGGCTGTAGGGCCTGGGCTAGCTGGAGAAAACGTATTGGGTGTTATCGGTGTCTGAAGTTGTGGTTTTCCACATTGACTTAAGCAGCAGAGGAGGATGTTCCATGAAGCAGGATTTCTCAGTTAGCTCAGTTAATTTAAGATAGAAGTCAAGTTTAGGTAAGAAGCGGTCTGATTGGACAACCATGACTCCTATCTTAAGCTGAGAAATCCTGCTTCCTGGAAAGTCCTCCTCTTCTGCTTAAGTCAATGTTTAAACGTACAAGACATCTGTAGAATCAGACTGACACTTCTGTGGTTTGTGGGCCATGATACTTCCCAATTAAACATTTAGTAGGAAATCTGTTAATCTGATTTTTTTTTTCTTGACAAGTTAGTGGTTAGCACTCACAAATTACGAATCCGATTTCAGCAAGATCATTTGTAGAATTCTCGCCCACCTCCCTTCATCTTTTTGGGCTGACACTCAAATGTATATTAACTCTTCAAAATGTTCAAAAGGCCGTCAACCAAGAAGTAGACTTACCTTCGCTGTAGTGAAATAAGTAGCACCGAAGAAGTCAGACACCACACACTTTTAACGTATGACAATTTAATAAATTAGGGCGCATGCAAGAGCCACAGAAACGAAACAATATTCACAGATGAGCAACGTTAAGACCAGACCATCAGTAGGTGGGATTTAGCGCTGCTAGGTTGGCATTCAGTTGTAAGTTCTACAGCAGCAGTAAATCTGTCCATTGGCTTTTTAATCGGGTGCTTCGGTCTATTGTCGTGTTTGAGCAGCACTAACATTAAATCAAACGCTTCTTTGACACTAACCGAAGTACAGCTGCTTTATACTTGGACAGTAAGAGCCATATCTGCAGAGGCTGGGTAAAATCATAGCATCTATTGCCATTACTTTGTGCACATTGTAGAAGTATATAAGTGTAACATTGTCAGGACTTTGCTGGAAACAGGTATACATGACTGATACATGTAGGATTATGTTCTGTAAACTTAACGCTCGAAGACTTCAGGTGATATTCCAAATGGAACAGCGACATATTGCATTGCGTGTTAATATTGTACAAAGATTAGCCGGAAAAAGCTTTGCATCTTCGGTAGCAAATCGAGTTGTCAGCAAGTGTTTTGGGTTCACTGCAGGAGAGACTCGATCACGGACTCTGGTCTGGAAGACCGTTTCCTGAAATTAAATTTTATCAGTTAGTTGGACTTATTTCATACCGTGAAAGAACTCGGACATGTACAGCAGAGGACATACACACCTCCTACTGGACTTGGGCTTGGACCTTGCACTCTTTGAGGTTCTGGGCCTGTCGAGCCTCAGTAGGGACTGCTTCATGCTCTCCTCTGTGTAGGCCAAGTAGACATGGGACAGATCCACTTCGAATGGCTGCAGGGGATAACATGGACCTTCAGCTATGAATAGATTACCCTGGTTGAACAGTGGGGTGAATTTTCAAAGATGTCTGAACGTGGTGAATCGATAATTCTTATAATAATGAAACTATCCCAAGTCGAAAAATGTTAAAGGCCCTCGACTAGTAGGGTATTTCAAAAAATTTCTTCCTTCCCTGTTGGGGCGGGGTGGGTTCTGTAAACAGGTCTCAAGTAGGTAGGGAGCACATCAGATGCCTTTTCTAGATTTGTCGAATATACACTTTGGTTAGCAGTTAGCTATAAGCAGCAGCTGTCTGCTCCTGTGTCTGAATCGCACCCTTTCCACATACATTCACGGCTGTGTTCACTCAGGTGTGGAAGTGACACACCGGTGAAAGACAGACATGTAGAACTTACATCTTTTTCTTTCTTGTCCGGAACGGGAGTCTGTTTCCTCATGTTATTTCCTGTATACGCCACACATTTCTAAAGAAAAGCAGGTTCGGTCAGAAAAGATCTAAGCACTAAATATGGAAAATCTCCTGTTGATCTAAAAAAAACAATATTCTACGCTCTACTAATACTGATACTGTCAAAATGATTCATTGTCAGGACACACTTAAATTTCTTGGGAAATTCCATTAAAACACGGAGTATTCTACAAACCAATTGCCATTCTCCAATGTCTTCATTCCAGTGCACGTAGTTCTCGATCATGTCCTGTAAAGATACAACTGTCAGGAAATCTGAAGTCGTTTTCCTTCGTTTACAGCAGGGTTCTTCAAATCTGGACCTCGATTCCAAATCCAGGCCGTGTTTTCAGTTCTCCCAGGTAGTTAGTTTAATAATTACTGATTCTGATTGGTCAGAGGCTTCACACCTGGCTCACAGGTAAAGGAAGGCTGGAAAACCAGCAGGGCTCGGACCTCGAGGACCATGATTTGAATAACCCTAGTTTACAACATCACTTTTTTTTTTTAATTTACATGTCGTGTACTATATGTTCAATAGAGACTACATTTAAGACAGCTGTTCCAGATCACTGCCTGTGAAGACCCCCAACAGCGACGCTCACTTGATATTCTTGGGGGATGAAGCTATCGATGATGAGCATCTGTAGCCTCAGCTCGCGGCTCAGCTGCCGGATGTTCTCCAAAAGACCCTCGATCTCCCGGTGGTGCTCTTGCTGCAGGTCCGCCATCTAATGGGCCGGCATCCGAGGAGAGTCCAGACCGCCACCGTAGGGTTCAGGAAATGTACCATCACAGAAGTGCTAACCATTCTTCACAATACAGCAGAAGTCCAGGTTGCCTGTCTCAAACACCGGACAACCCCCTAGTATCAAATAGCATGAAATTACGGGTATTTCGTGTACAGTGCCGTGACTGATGAGTCAGCAGTTAGGGTGGGGACTAAGGAACTTAATACCAGCAAAGTCAACAGTCATCAAAAGGCTTTGACAAAGTATTCATATGGAAAGTCATAATATAGTAGACCCTGTATCCGCAGGTGATGCATCCCAAGATATCCCATCCTCAGAAGCCATAAATAATGTGATTATGTACTTGCACATAGTAACATCGCCAACATTATACTACTAATAAAGCCCACTGAACAGTGCTGTACTCATGAAAGGGATCGTGACATTTTAGCCTAATGCTCATGAAATCGATAGAGCAATGAAAAAATATGTAGCAAGCGATGGTGCAATGAAGATCACGCTTTTTATACCTCATAGGAGGAACAACGAAGTTGTGTGTTTCACTTTTCGTTTTTTCACACCATGTGTGAACTAGGGGTAACAAACCGACGGGGCATTGGGGCCAGTGGGTTTCTGCAGCTGTGATCAGAAGGTCGCCGGTTCAAGCCCCAGCAGACGCATTCTGGCTGTCATTCCCAAAGCTAACTTGTAATTATGTTTCCTTCAGACCATAGTAAACTCCAGATAACTGAAACCTCAACGGACAGGGGTGTAGCAAGTGGCTCAGCGGGCTAAGTCTCTGTGCCCATGATCAGAGAGTCACTGGTTCAAGCCCCAGCAGAACAGCTTAATGCCCATGGGGCTCCCCTCCCCCAGCTGAAGCCCAAACCATGGTACCATGCCTGTGATCAGGTCGTCGCCTGTCAGGCCTCAGCAGATAGCCATATGTCAAGGGGCTCTACACTTTGGCTGTCATTGTTGGGCATGCAAGTGGCTCAGCGGGCTAAGTCTCCATGCCTGTGATCGTAAGGTTACTGGTTCAAGCCCCAGCCCCGGCAGAACAGCCAGATGAACCATGTAATCAGTGGTAAGAGAAATTATATTTATATTAGCTACTAACAATTGTATACAAATAAAGGATTTTTTTAAAAAGGGTTTAAAACTTGAGATTACGGTATAATACTACTTGGTAACACAAATACACAAATGAATCTGCATCCATCTCAGGTTCTTATACCTCAGATTTGGCCGCCATCAGCATGGTCCACACCTTCTTCAGCTTCTTGGTTTTTCCTTGAGCCTCTTCTTGCAAACTGGTGTATTTTTCCTCTATATCAAGGCGCTCTTGCTGATGGGCCGAGATAGGAGATAAATTATAAGAGGAGCGGCCGTGACAGACGTAAGGTGGGCCTGTGCCCAGGCTCGCTCCCTACAGCCTCCTCACCTCCTTCTCCTCCAGCTCCTTGCGCAGCTGCTCGGCCCGCCTGCGCCGCGCCTCCAGCTCCCTGTTGGACTCCTCCAGCAGCTTCTCTTGCTCCTCGGCCTTGGCCAGCAGGTCCACGCCTCCCACGATCACCTTCTTCTCCAAACCCGACAGCTTCTCCAATAGCATCTGGTGCTCTTGCCTAAAAACAGCAACGGTGGATATATTTATGGGGGCAAATGAATTTATAATCTGCATTGTCAAGGGAGAAGCATCCGGAAGGTGGATCTTACTGGGCCTTCAGTAAGTCCTTCTCTCTCTTTTCCAACTCTGCACGGGCTTTGTTCCTCTCTTCTTCTTCCATGTCCAGTTTGGCCTCCAAGGCCTTCCTCTCTTCTTCAATTTTTGCCTGCATCTCGACCATTTTGTCAGGCGAGACCTTCTTCCTGCCTGAAATAAACATGCCTCGTTTTGCTCTGTGAAAATACAATACGGGGCATTTTTATGACAAAAATACCGGCACCGTTACTCATATTACCAGGTAACGCTGGTATTTTTCTGACATCATGCTGCCACGTCACCCGCAAGGTGTATCAACAAAGACGAGACTGTCTGAACTGAAACTACCAGAACAAGCATTTTCACATGGCACACTTTAGGAAATGTTAAGAAATGACTCAAAACCTCGTTCTTGAGAATTTTTCTTTTACATCCATATGTACACACAAAAAAAAGCATTTAAATAGGGGCTAACAGCGACTAAACAAAAGCCTTTTCCTGTTTCGAGTTTGGTGCAAATTCCAATATTCTATCCACGTTGCAGAAGAGTGTCATTCTCAAGCCGACCTGTTAGCTCTTGCATAAAGGCAAGAGACTGATACATCAGAGGCTGCATTTTGCGTCGGAGGATAAAGACGATGTGGCAGGTTAAGGCAGGGTGGTGGTCACAAAGCGCAGCACAACACAGGATGTAGAAGGTGAAGCAGCTGAGGAGGCACTTAAGGTGGTATTCTATCATTAACGACGTTTAAATGACATTGGTGATATTTAAGGAAACCCAAAAAAGGACACTTATCTGATTTGAGTCAGCATACTGCAAGCTAGAAGATACTTTCAGATGTGGGTTCGATTACCACAGCATCCTTTTCCTATCTACATTTTATTATTGAGAAAGTAGTGGTTTCCAGTATTTTTTTATTTTATTTTTTTTTAAAAGATAGAATATCGCATGAGACGCATGCAGAGGGAGCGGGACAAGCGGAAATCGCATGCATCTCGCTTGGGCGCTGTGCGTCAGATGACTTGATAATTAAAAGAAGGAAAAAAACCCAGCAGCCAAAATCAGGAGGGCAGCCTTGGCCTGAGAGGAGAGACATGAGTGCATACATGACGCCCAAAGCGGGGGGGTCGAGGAGAATCATAAAACAAAAAGGGGGGGGGGCAGGAGTTGGCTGACCAGACAGCTATTCCCACTCACTAGTCTGGGACCTTCCCACAGAGCTCTGAACAAAACAGGTGGAGTCTGAGTTACTGCTGACACTGCCTGCAGAGAGAGAGAGAATCAGGCGCTGGTGCACCCATCCATCCATCCATCCATCCATCCATCCAGCCAGAGAGGGGGGGGGGGTCGCAGTCACACGGCACGCTGACACGCTCACAGGGCAGCGGCCAGATACCAGGGAAAACCCTTTCAGCAACTTTATTCTTCCAAAAAGAGAATCGTCTCAAAATCTGACCTTATTTTCCAGTGAATTACCAGTTAAGGAAACAGGTGATGGAGAAAGAGAAAGTGGGGGGGGGGGGGGGGGAATGTGATTTTAGCACTATACATATTTCTCATCCAGTTAAACATAACCAGCTTCCACAAAGCAGTCCTGGATGAAGCTTTTATCATTTTTAACATTTTTTTTATTATTATTTAACATATAAAATTTTAATTTAGCTATTGCTTTTATGCAAAACAACATGTAGTTGTATAGCTGGATATCAGTGGCTTTTTTAAATGAGGACCTTCGCCGTAACCTTGATACCTCAGGCCCGTGTCCACAGGTTCGTAAAGAGCCGTACGACTTGCTCGTTCGCCGCTTTTCACAAAAGCCTCTGCTAAATAAATAAATGAAAATTAACGTAAATGCCACTCTGCCTGCAAGCCTGCTATACATAATTCACATTTTACAACGTTCCTAAATGAAGGCATTCAAGAGCGAAGACGCTGGGCTGAAGATTAATAGCCCATGTCAGTTATAGCTTTAAAGATGAATGCCGAGGCGTGTTAACGGGCTAATGTGGTAAATAAAAGGATTATTATTATAGCTACTTGTACCCTGCCTCCTCCTATTTCAAACCAATAAAATAAAGTTAATATAAATACAACCCCTACGGTCAGCTGTGGTCCTGTCCAGAGTCAGACTGAGAAGCACATTGAACGGGCAGGTACCATACGCTGTTCCAGGCTCTCGGGGGGGGTGGGGGGTGGGGGGGGGGTGGTGCTCGTACCTCGCCGTTTTCGGCTCTTCTCTCCTCCCTCTTCTTCATCATCGTCATCCATCTCCTCAGACCCACTGCCCTCGGATCCTGAAATTTCCTCCCCTAAACATCAACATAAACACACGGAGTCAGCTGTCGATCCGTGACAACGCATTCTCTGTAAGGGAAACGCTTTCGGAATGTAGGGAATGCATTGCATTACACATCAAATGCATCTGAAATGGCACTAGTGACACTAATCTCCCATTTACTGTGTCTCGGGGGAAATATTTCATAGCCCATTTACATTTTAGTCCATTTACAATTACCCTCTTCTGACATTTACATCTTCCAACTTAACCCACGCTATAGCGATGCATGCAAAATGTTACACGTTCGACATGTTGACAAGCTAGCAAACAGCCAAATTATTTGCTGGGGTTTAGTGATACTGCTGAATTGCAAAAGCAACCAGGAATGGTGTGACTAAGGTTTAGGGCTGTAATGCAATTTAATCTTTCACACAATCACCAAACACGGCATGCAAATTCAGCCAGCGGGTAGCAGGAACAGCATACGGTTTCCTTTCTACGCACATTTCATACCAAACTTTCCGTTTTTGATTATGAAGGCATGAGTAACAGAACATATTCTGGAAATTTTCATTAAAAGCGAGTTCACGTCCTCCGAAGGAATAAACGCATCAGACGACGGCTTCCAGATACGCAGAGCAGAAAATGCGCCGACGCAAAATTGCTTTATGCATGCACATATGCACGTATGCGCATACGGTTCTGCACCGGCGGTCATCTTCATTATCGTCCTCCTGGCGTCTTTCCCGGCAGGCTGCATATACATCACGGCTTTTTAATTATTCAGGCTAAGTCAAGAGATCATAAAGTGACATCATGTAACGTGATCGGTTTCTACGGCAGATGAGAGATTATGGAGCCGTCGGGACGGCAGTCACTGATTGGCCGAGCATGAAAGTGATAATCTCCAAGAGCCAGGCCTCAGATAACAGCCCAGAACAATCCCAACCTGGATTCCCCTTACAGACATCATTATACACATTCGAGCTAAATATAGCAAATGTAACACATCTCTTCCTATACATCTAACAGACTGAAAGATAGTAGAAGATATCACACCCCGAGCCTCATATATGTAAGGCAAGCATATATCATACGTAGCTGCAGATGTGAAGAACAGCCTGATGCTCTGTTCGGAATGCATTAGTCCTCTTAAAGCAGTTACTGCACATTTGGCTTATATATCTGTACCTAAAGATATTATCTTCACGCTTAGGAGTCAAAAAATGCATTTAGTAGCAGAACGACGTTCTTCTGCCAAGGATTAAACATTTCCATTTAGTTGCCATTAATTTTAAATCGCGTCCGGTGTCTGGAATTTTAAGTATCGCACGTTAGAATTAAAAGAGTTATAATCGCGTATTGACTTGTATTGTGAATCGCCTGACCGGCGATTCTAGAAGATTAATCAGCACCTTCCTGAACAATAAGGGTTGAGAGTTCAGTAGGGCAATCGTATAATAATGCCGCTTTCCCACTGCCACCAAGAACCATGCCCCACGACGAACTGACGGATTTCCACGGTAAAGTTTGTGAGCCGCACCAAGTTGTACCCAGCTGACATGACGCTGCTTACTATCAGGGTGGAAAGCACAACCAAAATAAGATGGTTGCGTCACCAGTATCTGATTGGTCGAAATGCACAGAGATACCAGTGATCTACATAGATATGCATGGATTATCTGAAAGAAAAACAGCATATTCCATTTATCATTCATTATCAGTAGTATCTCATATGTATGGAAGCATTCCCAATAACTTGGAACTTGAAAATTTCCAATCACCTACTTAAAAAAATATTATAAAGCAGAATGGAATTTACGCATTTTTAATTTTTACGTAAACCAATGCTAATTCCGCTAACGTTTGATGCCAACATAAGATGCCCATTTCTCACAGATGTGCCGGAAAATTAAGAAATTTGCTCATAGCAAATCAAGAGCATTAAATAAGTGTCTCTTCGGTTTTATGCCACTGCCGCTCTCCAAAACCGGCAAGGCCTTTAAACAGGCCGAACCTTAAGCAGTGGAAAACCAAAACGAACTGGAAAGGCACTGTAACCAGTCTCTCTTTGCGGTACGGTTCCGGTTCGGCTCAGTTCCTGTATGCCAGTGGAAAAGCACCAGAAGTCATTAATTGATATTAATTAATAGACTGGAAGCAAAAATTCCCACGTAAGATGTAGTGGACCAGTAAGCTTGTAGTGGACCAGTAAGCAGGTACCTTCCTCGAGTTTCTTCCTCAGCTCTTCGATCTCCTTCTGGAACTCTCGCAGCAGAGCGTCCTTGGGGTCTTCGTTAATCCTGGCCTTGTTCTTGATGTTTTTGGCCCGGTTGGCGTAGCGCAGCGTGCTGATGGTCTCGTCGTAATTGTAGTCCGCCGGCCCAATGTTTGCGCACTGCCGTGAAAATGACACCGTTGCACCGTCGTTAACGGACATTATGTCAACTACAATGGCAAGAAAAAAAAATGAGCGAATCTCACCATGGGTTAATTTATGGTAGGTATAATAAATTGATAAAATTGGGATAATAAAATTAAGTTAATCAGAAAACCAAGCATTTACACTGACACATGAAGCGGGTTATGAGGGGAAAAAAGGAAACGTCAAAGTAAAGGAAAACTCTGTTTCATCCATTCATCCCTAAGGCCAACATCCGTCGATCAGTCCATCCATACATTCATCCATCGTAGGGTCACAGTAAACCCGGGAACTATATCAGGAGGCATAAAATGGGGGCAGTGGTTCAGTAAGGAGGTGTATAATGTCTCTGGTATCTGCGGGTACCATCATGGTTTTGGAGTTCCCCCCCAGCGAGTCCTGAAGCAGGCGGGTCAGCTTGGAGTTCCTGTACGGCACGTGTGTGCTCTTGCCGTCCACCAGCGCCGAGATCACGTTGCCCAGGGTAGACAGGGACAGGTTGATCTTGGTGGCCTCCTTCAGTCGCTGGCCCGTGGCCCCCGTCTTTCCCTGCCTCTCGGAGCCCTGGGAACAAAGGCAGCGGATCTCTGTAGCCACCAACAGCTCTGCCCTCCCCTCCGGGCAGGCGGCGACATTATGAGCACTGATACTCCATGCCAGCGTTTCCCAATCCGGTTCTTGGGGACCATCACACGGTCTACATTTCTGGGAGCTGCGAGGGAGCAAAAATATGGACTGACTTTGGGTCCCCGCGGACCGGATTGGCAAATTCTACTCTATACAAAAAAAAAAACCGATTAAGCAATGTTGCATGTACATTATTGCCCACTTATACAAAATAATAATAATAATAATAATAATAATAATAATAATATGTAATGTATAGGTATATATAAACACGCACATCGCAGATAACTGTGATGCGCTGGGGAAAAATCCGCGATATAGCGGGGGCGCGAGAACTGAACCGCGATATAGCGGGGGATCACTGTATATGTCTTTCATATGCAATATGACCAAACAGATTGTGATTTCATCATGGCGTAGGACCCATAGATCCAACACCTGAAGACCACAATAAAGACATTTTGACTCTCGACAGACTAGTAAAGGTTAAAATCTCACGCGCCTCCTGGATTGGACATCAACAGCGGTGGAACATCATCGCGTCGATATGTATTATTTTTAGCTGTTTATATAATAAATGGTCGCAGCTTGGAACCCGTCCCAGGAAGCACAGGGCGTAGAGAAAGGTGAGCCCTAGGATGACAGCCGGTCAAGGTGAAACACCAGCAATGGCCGAGTTGGTGTCATCAGTCTGCCTAACGGAGCGCTTCCGGAGTGGAAGTGGAGGCGACGGCTTTCTGCGGACTCACAGCCAGGTCCACCAGGTGCAGCTTGCCCATGCGGACATGCTGGTCACCATCCAAGCCCTTCTCACTGCACTCGATGGTGATGGTGAAGATGGCGTGGGAGCGGGAGCTGTGTTCGTTCATGTTCGTCGCGCCCACCGACCCTGGAGGAAGAGAAAATGAGCAACGTGTAAGTAGGAGATTAGGGAGGGTTCCTGCCTCGATGGATCATGGGGCAGTCATATTTTATTTAAACTTTTTATTTAATTTTATCTATTGATAAAGATGAGCAGCTAAAGTTTAGACAGACAAACAGATAGAGTGGCATTACAACAGGTACTGTACATATCAAAATATGTAGATGTAATACACTAGTGGCCAAAACTGGGGAATTGCGTCCAGTTCTCAGAGATTGCAGAACTGTATTCCAGTTACTTCATCGTCCAGTGTATGATATTTGTAAACAATCTTTGATTGTTTCTAAACATTACTGCCAATATTTGCATAGAATTTCTTAAAGTGTGAAGCCAAAAGTGTTAAGTGTTTCCACAATTTTGGCGAAAGTGCACATTGTAATACTGGCATAGGCTCATGACATAACAGACATTAAATAACGGTAGCCATTTTACAGATCCAATATAAATGAGTATTCTGCATATTACACTAAACAGGTTGAAGCTGAAAATTCAACAGTTGCTCAAGCACTCTGTTCAGCATTAGCAGCCAATAAATGAATTTTCCTTAAGGAGGAGGTTTCAATGGGCAGTCTGTGTCTGTAAGACAGTACTGGCTGAGGAGTGCTTACGGTTTTTGTGGCCCAAAGTCATTATCCGATCCATATCGTCCGCATTGTTGACCACATAGCCCGAGAGGTCCTTAATGTAAACCCCCACATCAGGTCGCTCTTTTACCTGGTTTTACCAAACACAAAGAACATGTACAGAGGTCACACAATGACTCTGATTGAGCAAACACCTCAAGAGCTGAATAGTAACGAATTTTATCGTACATTTGTTTTTGCCAAGTTTGCTGCACGCTAAAGCAGGTAAGGCTTTCCATACTCCGAGCTGACCATTTCCTGTCGTCATCGACAGACAATGATTAAGTATTCTAGAACATTCTAAGCTACAACTGGTCATCACGTGATCTATTCTTCTGTAATATAGTGTTTCAGTCCATGTTTTTGATCGGAGGGAGCCAAAATGTGGACCGACTATGGGTCCCCAAGGACTGGGTTGGAAAACACTGATGTAATACCATCTACACAAGATACAAAGTATTTCTTGACAGCAATTTGTTAGCTCCCAAGCCAAATCCATTGTTACCATTCTGTGCATTCAAGCCACTTTAACAGTTCGTAATTCTTACAGTTATATCTTCAAGAGCATACAAGCCCACTGCACTCACCTCCAGCCGCTGGTTTTGATCCTTGCCCAGCAAGTCCCGTACTTCTTCATTGTAGATCTCCAGATATGAGACACGAACCAAGAACCTGATAACACATCATATTTTTCACTATCTGCCCACTTTCATACGTAATCTACCTTATAATTCAAACAACCCAGTGACAGACAGGAATAAATACTGCACTGGCTGCTGAACTCTAACAAAAACTCTTTTTGGTAACACTTTACTGAAAGCATTCGTATAACTGCATTATAGATACCTTCATAATGCATTATAATGCATTCATAAAGTATTACAAACATGGCTGTATTTATAAAAATGCATAACAGACTGCAGCCATGTTTATTATGCATTATGAATGCTCTATGAAGCTCTCATCTATAATGCACTAGAGATACTTTCATAATGAATTATAATGGTCAGTATAATGCGCGGTGAAGGTTTTTAAAGTGCATTATTGATGACAGCATTCATAATGCATAATAAACATGACTATAATGTGTTATGCCTTTTTATAAATAGTAATAGCCACTTTTATAATACTTTATGAATGCATTATAATGCATTATGAAGGTATCTATCATGTGACTGCTTTAAGTAAAGTGTTACTGTATTTTTCTCCTACATTGGGTTGCTGACTTGATGCTTTGATGTGAAGCATCTAAAAACTTAAAACTTTCTGTAACTGGGTATCTTACTGGTTGTCCAAAAGTACTACAGCGGGAATACTCTGGGGTGCTGAACTAGCGACCTTCTGGTTAAAAGTTTATGTCCTTAAACACACAGCTACCAAACACAGTAGTGAAAGTTTAATTCTAACATGGTGGCAGAACATTTCACCTGTAGGCCCACTCAGACACATCATACTGTACCTTGTGTCACCTTCTGCCTTTGCAATGTGGCCAAAGATATGAGCAAACGAGTTTGGTATGATCCCCCTCAATTCCGGAACTGCCCTGACCCCCTCCATAGTGAAGGTCTTCCCTGTTCCCGTTTGACCATAAGCGAATATCGTCCCTAAAGAAAAAAGCAGCATAGATTTAGACCAAACCCGACAGCCACGTTTTCACTTTCATGTTCATGTTATAGCAGAAAAGACCTTCAGGTCATGCATGTTAAAATAAGACAGAACTTTATTGATCCCTGTAGAGGGGAGTTTCTTTGTCCAGCAATACAATACAGAATGATGTAAGCAGAAAATAATACAACAATGGATGATGTCATCAGATAATAATACAGCATAGGATAATGTATTTCTACTTAAGTAATCTTTTGTTGTGCTTCTTTTCTGTGCTCCGATATGACGTTTGTTTAATTAATCCTCTGTAACTTATTTTATTGTCTTTATTTTTTTAAAACTACGCAAGGGCAGACAACTAGATCACTCACCATTGTATCCTTCCAGGACGGATTCGATGATGGGTCGAGCCGTCAGATTGTAAACATCTAGCTGTTTGCTGTCCGGCCCGAAGACCGTGTCGAAGGTGAAGGTCTTGGGGGGCTCGCCGGGGGCGTCCAGCTTGCTGACCGTTATAGTTCCGCGCATCTCGTCCACGATGACCGCCTGCTTGCACCCCGTGTTCTTCTCCTTGTGGTTCAGGGGCCGGCATCTTACCACCACCTTGACGTTGTCGTTGATCTCCGACTTTTCGGGTCTGTCCAGCGTACTGCTCTGTGAAAACAAGAATGTTGGCTGTTCTTCAGTGGACGTGAGATTTAAAAGTGACTTAATATTTACGTTTAATCTCCTGCAATTTGTCTTATCTGTAAACCATAAAATTCTTGGTTAGATTCATCGTTGTACACGTAATACATTCGCTGTTATTTAGGGAAACGGGTTTCCCAAGGACAAATATGAAAATGATCCACCTATCTGTTGCTGCCGAAATAGCAATCTGTACAGTGTGCACCTTACGGCCAAGACAATAAGCCTACCAGCAACACACAAAATCAGCACGATCAAAGATACATGGGATTATACAAATAAAACAGCTCTATATGTGCGTTAATGCAATGATTAAAGACCGATTTGATCCGTGCATTGCAAGTTAAATAAAATACTATGGTAATATTTTACCGACCGCTGCCTAGGGAGCTAACAATTAAGATCTGCATAACACTACGCATTACCTTACAAAATATCCATGCAAAGGTTTGCTACCTTGTGCTTAGACTCTCATCTTTACTGTATAAATTGATATATACCATTGCATATAATGTAAATAAATCGCTTAATTTCCTGACAATAAGTACCAACCAGATCGTCAAAAACAAACGGCAACATCGGCTAGCCAGCTAGCTAATTATCACTCCATAAATGCAAAAGTAACAACACAAAGCTACAGCGCCGATATTACTCAATTAGTTGATTAGCTATTATTCGGGAAATAATATTAACAGCAAAATAAAACCTTACCGGCATTTTCTGAAAGCAGCTTTTGACGATGTCAGAACCTTCAACGCAATGTGGCTAACTAGCTGATTGTGCTAACCGCGCAGCTAGACATCCGCCAGCTTAACAACGCAATCCTCGGCTTTTACAGAAACTATTTTAGCAGATTATGAGGATGGAAAATGAGGATATTGCCATTTAAATAGAAGCGCATCTCCTTTCCGGAGCGGAGTCAGTCGCGCGGACGCTTCTCGGCCGCACGAGACGCGCAGGTCACGCCCCACTTCCGTCCGCAGACGCAGATGCAGCCCAGGATCTGGACCACTTCCCTATGGATAGATACTCCACGAAAGATTAAAAAAACAAAAAACAATGGAAACACTAAAATATAAAGATCTGGATTGTCTTCACACTCCAACACTGCACCGTTTCTCTCTCATTTCCTCAGATGTGTACTTCATGAAGGCACTCCGAACATTTTTTATGTGTTTCCAAAATAGAATTGGCAAAGATATACAAATATGACATAAATTAAATATTTTACTTATCAAGGTGGGCATGGTCTCACATTGAGGATACAAATAATCTGCACATAAAGATCTTGTTTCTGTGAAAGCCTTATGGATACATAGAATAGTCAGCCTGAATGATCACTGGTATTAATTCTATTGGACTAACGAAATGCCTGTTTCGTGGCATCTCTTAAGGTGGTGTCCAGGTGAATGCTGAGGTGCTGTTAAGTCTGTGTTCCTATTTGACAGCTCCAAAATAAACAGAGTGTAAACTGCACCTTGCTCCAACAGAGCGGGTAACATATTAGCCGCCTGTTTGTGTGATTCTCCAGCTGCTCTTTGGGTCCATAGACCATCTGAGCATCTTACCATCATCAGGTGCTGCTAATGGCCTTTACAGTACTACAGTACGTAAAATCTACCCTGCTAACATAACGAGATGTTTAAAAGTCTTAAATATTAATGCCAGAAATTTTTGTAAAGATGTTTCCAGATTTGTGAGTAACAAATTATTCCATGATTTTGTTCTGTACCCCCCCCCCAAAAAAAAAAAAACATACTGAGGTAAACTGGAGTTACCAAATTTCTCATAGGTATGAATGGTGTGTGTGTGCCCTGTGATGGGTTGGTGCCCCATCCTGGGTTGTTCCCTGCCTTGTGCCCTGTGATGGGTTGGTGCCCCATCCTGGGTTGTTCCCTGCTTTATGCCCTGTGATGGGTTGGCGCCCCATCATGGGTTGTACCCTGCCTTGTGCCCATAGGTTCTGGACCACCCCTCCCCCCCAACCCTGAATAGGACAAGCGGTTACAGAAAATGGATGGATGGATAAATAAATTTGCAAACCTATCATTTTCTTTTTTTCACAGTCCACAAAATATTTTCAGAAGGTTATTATTGCCGTCATTCATTTCTGTGACATTATCTTTTGCCTTACAACTGACGGTGACTGAATTGTGTGTGATACGTGTAATAGAGAACAGAGATGATTCAAGTGACAAATTGGAAGTTCATTATGTAAAAATTAACATTTTTGCGTGGCATTAGCAGCAAAGAAATTTTTTAAAAGTTATTTAAAATAAAAAAAATACATACATATATATATATATATATATATATATATATATATATATATATATAGCTGTACACTGTATGGCCATAACAAGGCAATTTCCTTAAAATCATTTCAGTTACTTTTGCCAGAAACCACACCACAGTGATGAGTTGCTGGGCAAAGGTGAGCTTCAGGTTAATGCTGAAGCGGCAGCCTTTTTAATGATAGCAGGACAGCATGACAAAATGCCGAGAGCTACGGACTGCCCCCGTACTGGTTACAGTCACGCCGTTTGTTGCTGGCTCTCAATGAATAATTAAAGGTGTCTCAGCTTTGCCGTTCTTCCCGTAACTCCCAGTGACTTCCGATGCTTGACCGCCTATCCTGTCCGAAAAGGAAGAAGGAGGTGGCAAACTGGCCACACTGTGATCCACACATGACACCCAATCCCCGTTCAGCTGGGAAGTAACAAACATCTCAAGCAAAGTTTGCTATGTAAACACCTGTAGGGATTCTTACTTCCAAACCAGTTCAGGAATTCATGCAAAATCCAGCCCTGGTTGTATGTTATATAAACTAGTTTGAATTAACTAGCATGAGATCTAGGGTACCACCATGAAGCTGACCAGGATGGGTGTTTGGAAGATGGATGGATGTAAAGGTGATGTATCAAAGTTCAAATCACAAGTCCAACATGTGATCCAAGCCCATTTTACATTCTTAGAATTTGTATTTACGTTCTATTTATTTAACCAAAGCTCCTGTCCAAAGTGACGTACATACAGTATGAGAAGGCGAGGTCAACCAGTCCCTGGAGCAACTGGGGGATTAGAGCCTTGCTCAATAGTAAAATTATTTGGCAGACCTATGTGATTTGAACTGACAACCTTCTGATGACAAGCATAGGATTCTGACCCACTGAGCCACACTCTGTCCCCAAACATAGTTTGTTGCCTGTTAAAGGTTCCAACAAGATCTTCCCTAAGCCAACTACCTATAATATGTTACACAAACCGCATTATATAAGGATTGTAGTTCATGTGCTGAAGTATGCATTTCACCAGTTGCATGTGAAAAAGTAATATCTTCAGTCAGGTATGAATAATTGATCTGTTCTCACTGTCCACATGGTCTCTCCCTGCGCTAAACTTCATCTCGACTTACCTAGAAGCAAGTGTTTTACAACATCAATATGGGTATCATATGTAAGGGATAATGTACAGGCAGCCGGTAGTTATCGCAGAAATAAGCCCCGACAGTGTGATCAGGACCCGACGCGAAGCGGAGGGTCTTGTATCACACTGAAGGGGCTTATTTCGCGATAACTACCGGCTGCCTGTACATTATCCCGCTTATTACACGGCTACTTGCCACATAAGGAAAAAACTGGACATGAATATAAATTTGAAACATTTTATTGGCATATTTGTTTTAAATTAACATTTTTAAACGATAATCTTTGTTGGCGCGGACTGATTTTAAACATACAAGTAGTACCGGCTATGCGTTATTACTTTGGAGCGGTCATTATTTGAAAAGAACGAACCTGCAAATGTCTCAACTGACCAATCAGAATCAAGCATTCCAGAGAGCCGTGTAATAAGTATCAATAACTCACGCTGGTCTTTCTCCTCGGAAAGACTTCACTCATACTGTCCTTACCATTGTGTGATCTCCACTGTCTTACCTCTTCCGTACTGTCCGGAAGGAAGTACAGTAGGATGCGAAAGATATTTAAAATTGCCCTGTTCGACGTACCATTATTACTGGTCATTGCACTGTATTTTAACCAAAACCAGTCTAACTCCAAACTCCTGGTAAACTGTCTGCTCCAGACCACACATTAAAGTTTTCATCGGTCATTAATCATTGAATTAAAACCTTTTATAAGGTGAACTTTTGTTTGCAACAAACTTCACGCAAAACCTATAACATTATAATATATGCATATAAAAATATCTACTGTACTATTGTTTGATGAGAGAATAGAATTCAGCTCTCAGAGTGTGGGTGTTTTGTTCTGCATTTTAAAAGGAAATACAGAAAAACTCTGGAGTTGTATATGCGTAAAATGCATGTAGGTTATACGTTATCTACCAGGGAAATTGCCAGACCGTGTATTACTATAAGAGAGGGGATCATGGTTATAAATGTTTCAGTTTTTCCACCAGATGCAAACATAAGACAAAAAATTCCTGCGTTAAAATGAAATATCCAGGGCTGATGGCTAATAGAAGTGTGGATTAGTGTTTCTATGAGATTGCACTAGATTCAGGTACATTCTGTGAATGTCACCGTCTCCTTAAATGATTATAATTTGATATGCCATATTATTAAACAACCTTCCACAAAACTGAAGGGGTTTGCATCAACAGTGCAATTAATGGAAATATAGTGCATGAAGTTCAAAGTGAAATTTATTAAGCAACGCTGAAAATGCACACATTGACTAAAATGAAGACTAATTACATAACATTCTTCGCATTCTTTAGAATGGCTTCCCATTCAAGTAAACAAATCGCAACTGTTAAATCATCTCTGTTGCACATTTCAGTAAAACAGTTAAAGTATTTCAGTTGTTGCGTTTATAAAGTTAAACCATTTCATATTATGTTATATAACTTTATATATAGTTTAAACAGTTTTCTATATTTCTTTGGTATTAGCTTTCAGTCGAGTTATGAACAGAAAAGATGCATTTAGTTCATTCTGATGCAATAAATCTGTATGCGATACACATATAAAAGTAGCTTCACTTCAACGACCTTCCTTAAAGTGACGAGTAGTTTGTTAGTGCATGATACATTTTTTAAATTATTCACTTAAATAAATGTATGTCCATAACCTGAGGGAAACAATACAGACAAAATATAATTCAACCAAAATCCATTCTAATAAAAGAGTTCTTCGAAAGCTTTAATTGCAAATCCTCGATACATCTACAGCTGTTTTGTTAAAATTTAATGGCCCGCTGAATATTTCATTCTTTTTTGTTTCTGCCTTTGGTTACAAAACCAAACACGAACCACATTCTTTTTCAAATCCAGCTTCTCCGCGATCGCCGCGATTTTTTCCGAAGAAGGCCGAGGCTGGATTGCGAAATACGCTTCCAAGGAGCGCTTTTCCGGCGCGGCTATCGAGGTGCGTTTTCGTTTCCGCTCGTTGCAATTAAAAAGTTCTGGTTTGCTGTTCTTCTCCCGGTATGCTGTCTCGGCCTCCTCCAGCCACGCTTGGAGGACTGGCTTCAGGGCGATCATGTTATTGTGACTGAGCGTTAAAGACTCGAACCTGCATATTGTGCTCTGGCTAAGCGACCCGACTCCGGGTATCTTCAGGTTTGCAAGGGCCGAGCCGACGTCTGCCTGGGTGACCCCCAGCTTTATCCTCCTCTGCTTAAACCTTTCGGCAAACGATTCTAGTTCACGGGGATCGGATTGCACATCGCTAAAGCTCGGCATCCCACCGTGCGCTGACAGGGAGTGTGGGTGTCCCATGCTCTGGTGTAGGTGACCCATGGCTTGGAGATGATGCTGATGGACTTGTGATGACATCACAGTATGGTCCTGGGCCCCCATCCCGTTGACAGCTAGGGTCGAGGAGATGTGGTCCAGAAGATCCCCTTCCAAACTTTGATGGAGGTGGTGATGTGTTGAGGTCAGTGTGGATGGATGGGATATCGGTACCGTGGAGGGTGTGGATGTACAGGGCATTCGGCTCATGGTGTGGTAGGTCACGTCTGGCTTGAACGGATGGTTCTTGCCGTGGGATACTATGTCAACGGCCGCCAGCGCTTCGGGCCGGTTTAGCAGACTCTCATCGAAGCCTCCAAATAAATTGCCCTGCAGCTGCAAGCAGGAAAACATTGGAATTACTGGGAAATCCTATCCGTTTAAGATATTTAAAGCCTAAAAAGCATTATATTCACATGGAAGACAGTATCGGTTGACTTTTCAATGTCCCGCGGGGAGTTTACCCCCTTTAAAAGCGAGTTTACTTTTGGTAATGTGTATATTTATCAAATACATACATACCTGTGGAGTCGAAAGACACACCCTACGCATGGCTTCCGAATTCGAGTGAATGGCAGAGTACTTGGGCTCCTGTAGCGCCGGGTGCATGGAGAAATGCTGCTTGCCGTTCATAGTGATCATTTTGGTGTCAGACACCTTGCAGGTATACGTGGCCCTGACGCAGCCTTGATCTGCTCCCTGGCTTGCCGCTGACGATGTGAGCTATTTCCAATGACAGCGTCACACTGGATGCGTTTCCCTCTACCGGCCCCTGTGCTCATTTTTCAACCTGTACAAGGGGAGTAGGATAGTCAGCTCTGCGCAAGCGCACAACCCAACGCCTAAGAGAAAAAAGTTAGGGAAACTCGAGAGATGAACTAGAACACTGCAACATCTCATAATACTTTTAGTGCTTTTGTATGTATATTTTAAATTACATGAATACATTAAATAAGTCATCCAATTGTATAATTCATGTGTAGCTCATTAAACCTGCAATATAATTTTGATTTATGTTCTACCTATATAGATCTTGTAGTGCATAAATTATAACGAAATAATAATAAATAATAAAACAAAACATCATCAGTAGTATGAGTAGTAGTAATTTATCCCTTTATTAATGACGGTGAGTATTCACTATTATCAATGACTTTTACATGCAACAAATATATGATATATGATCATATATTACATGCAACGATAATAAGATTAAATCATTATTCAGTGTGGACCTTCAGTATGAACGAGTGCGATCATCGGCGATGTCATGAGTCAGTAAAATTGTACTCAGAAACTTGAAACGCACAAAAGATGACACCAGTAGCCTTTAACAGTAACCAGTAACATTACAGTAAAACTGGGAGAAATGTTGCCGATTTCGTCATGCCTATTAGAAGAGCTATAAGATGTTGGAATATACCATCATGAACTTTAATGACCACAAACATAAAACGTGTAATAATGGTAAATGATGGAAGAGAAGCGAATTAGGCAAATTAAACAAAAGTATCAAAAATGGAAAAGGACGGAAAACCGCGCAGAATACGGACATCAAATCAAACATCTGAACGTGAGCGTTAGTCACAGGAGCGAACATCGGCATCCAGCCGCACATCCATGTACTCCGATTATTCATGAAACATTCAGAGCAAATCATTTATATTTTAGGGAGTCTAAATAGTGGCATGAAAGTTTGATCGAAAGTCGAAGTATATTTAACGGGAGCTCTTGGTAGGAAGTAATTAATGAATAAATAAATATTAAACTTGCGACTAAATAATTTAATATAACTGTCAATTCAGCTAGCAGAATAAAAATAGCAAACGTGATTTTTGCTCGTTTGCCTATACTTACACAAATGATTAGTTAAACGTGAGTATTAATCTCTACGAGAAAATTACAATGTCGGCCTACGCTCTGTAGAGTAGGCCTATGCATAAATGTAAAAACAAAAAAGAATTTAAATACACGCATATTATTTACATAATTGCTAATATAATCGACTAAAATAGTAACTCATTTTAGGGTATAAGTTAAAATTAAGACATTGTTGGACGTAGAAGTGTGGTAACAGGACAAACTGGGGCATAGGTAAGATCGAATCTCTGGTTAATTAAGCTAATAAAATATGTATGGCAGCCTATTGGACAGTCATACTGGCCTTGCACCTAATATGTGACAAAAGAAAGGACTTCTCTTATAGAAGGATGCCATAATACGCTCCGCCAGGATCTGTCTGTGTTCTGCCCAAACGCACATCTTAATTGCCAGTCTCCTTAAATGATCGACTACAGTAACGAAATGCACTCTAAGACAATCGATTAAGGAATACATTACAACTCATTCAACAGGAGAAGTTTTTAAAAATTCACATAAAATATTCTTCATTTAGGCCTAACTACTTAAATCATGACGTAGTTTAACCAGCTATACGAAGTAAACGCGCGTCGAGGAAATAGTTTGAATCCATTTGCAACTCACCAGATGCCTGACAGTGAAAGCTGCAATAAAAATGTTAGTAAAAAAGATAGCAAGAAACGGTTATTTTCAGTGCCATGGGTGCATAGATACAGTGTCGTTTTTTTAAAGTCCATTTTTTCGATGTGCCTTCTGCCTGACTGTGCTCAGGAACTCAGCTTATCCTGATCGAGTTCTCATATAGTGGAAATGATTTTATGGCTACTTGAAAGGCAACAGCAGGTCAGAGAACCTCATTTTTTATTTTATTTATTTATTTTTTTACGAGCTGCGTCCAAAAGATGAAGCGTCAGTTAAGGATTTGAACCAGCTTGCAAAACAGCTTAAACATATGCAAGCAGATACATTAACTTGCGGAGAAAGATCAGGAAACTGAATAGCATGACCGAGAGCTATAGATTAATCTATAAAATTTTAGAAGCAAGGTCGATGTTCAAAACAAGAATTTACTATATAATGGACTATACCATTAGCTGGGAAATATTTTTCTTTAAAAGGGGATGAAAATGAGTGAAAGGAAAAAAAAGGAGAGACACAGACACACACTGAATTATTGTGATAATACCAAGTGGAACACATGCTGAAGATTATTGATTTAATTTCTAATTTTACGAATGATCGCGATTAAAGTTTGCAAGCTACGAAGTCATTTTAAAAATCAAACGATTTTTAAGATTTCATGTGTACTCTGCTGTTGCGATGTCGGTTTGCAGAAAAGAGAGTCGAAGGTGGAATTTCGCAAAGCTACCATCGTCCAGTCAGTGTTTGACGAGATGACTGAGGCTACAGGTCAAACATCTAGAGCACATTTCAACTCTAAAAGGCTCCCGACTTCACTTAAGCACCTGCGCAGGCAGATTCTGTGCTCTAGAAGACAGATACGCCAGTGACAGGTTTGTTCCATCTGATCCAAGTCAGTTCTCTGGTTCCCCAGACAGTGAATAATTCAGCAGGTATGTGGTAGGCATCCCTTACCTTGTTCTGTTCCCTTATTAATCAGATGGATTAGGCTGCTGACTGTGTCCAAGCAGAAAATGCTTCGTGTGGAGGGTTCAGCTGTGCAGAAAACCAGAATTCATTGTGATAAGTCACTTCTGTGTGCATGCATAAACTTGTTTGGGTCTTAGTTACTCGTGAATTAAAACAACGAATTGGAATTGGAATTGAAACATGATTATAATCGTCATTTTAACAGTGAAAAGGATAGGATTTGAAAGCCAAACACAGCAAATGAAACCAGATTATTTTGAAGCAGTTTCAGTACCACCTCAATTAAATACGCAGCCCTAGATAATAAAGAACAATTCATAATAAAAACGCGTTTGACAGCTGTTGAGGTAATTCTTACCTTTATGGATATGAACGCTCTCAGATTTCACCTTCAATTACTATCTGTGAAACGTATAAAGTCACACCTTTCAGAATTTACCAGAAAAGACAATAACGAACTGAACTATGCCTTACACTTGAAGGGTGTCAGGACAAAGCTTTGTTAGAGGCAAAACGTAAAAGGCATTAAAACCTCTGAAGATCACACAAGTACATATAATTTTTTAGGTATTTAACAAATTAGCCCTATGCCCAGAGCGCAAAAGCTGAAATAAAAAAAACTGTCCAGATTGTGTTAGAAAAAAGACTAGTTAACCATTAAATCACAGTTTAAGTGCAAGTTTTAATGAAGTTGTCATGCAATAAATCAAACATTAATAATCAGGCATCAGACAAACCAATACAACAGAATGCTTTCACTGGGATGGAAAAATTGACACCTGATAACTTAATAGGCACTTTTTTTTTGCTTGCTTAAAACACAAGCCTTTTAAATTCTAACACAAAGATTGGCAGAATGCAGTAAAAGAGTAAATTGATAAATCTGGCTACAAAAAAAAAATTGCTGTAATAAAACACAATGGTCTGCTGAAGAAAAAACTGAAATTATGCCAGGTACAGAATTTGTAGGAAACGCCAGTGAATACCTACTGATTATTTAAACACCTAAGAAGCAGTGTCATTAATATGGATTCTAGTCCAGTAGTCCTCTACAGCCAAATAAATAAATCATAAACAGAAGAAAAATATTACATACATATACATGAAATACAGGGCTACAGAAAACAAAATTTTTCCCAAGATGCACCACTTGACAAGCACACAAACTTATGGCACACACTTAACACCCAAGATCTGATGTGCAGTGCCACCTTAACATTTATAAAAAATATGAATTTAAAAAAGTCCTTATACACGGTTTTTGACCGCCCTCTTCCCAGCTCCACTGCAATTCTGTCATCTTCAAACGAAACCAGCATATATGCAGGAATCTAGTTTCTGTGACCCATTCGATCCCGGGAAGACGCGCTGGGCCTCCTTCTCAGGTACGAGTTCTCATTTCCTATCGAAGGTCATGTGTCTGTTAACGTAGCGCAAACCTTCAGCTGCAACCAGACACACTGGTGGCAAGAGATTAAATCAGCCACACAGGTTTCAAGAACGGGGGGGTGGGACACAAACTTCCATTTTAAGAAAAGAAAAGTGTTCAAAAATCACAAAAAGTGATAAAATGCCCTTTTCACAAATAAAGTAATATTATTGGTATTTCCCCCCCCCCCCTTCATCTTCTCCACGAACGGCTCTCATATTCATCCTCTTCGTCTTCATCCCCCTCTTCCTCCGCAAGCAGGGGAGATTTATGGGGCTTCTGCGGGAATGACAAAATAAAATTCTCCTTAACCTCAGATAAACTCTGTCAGCTCGGGACAGAGAGACAAATTTACAAACACTGCTGCAGCTTAATTGTGGCACCTTCTGACAGCGTAATCTGAACAACCAACACAGAGAGGACAAATGACCAATCAGAACAGCTAGCATGGAGCTATAAGCAGGGGCAGATAAATTTATCTGGGGACCTGAGCTGACATGAACATGGACATTCAGGTGCTGCAATTTTTCTGAGGTGGGGTTGACCCTGATATTTGCCTGAGCCCTAGGCCATAGTCTATGCATTAATCCATCCCAATCAACAGGTCACCAAAATGCTCTCTGAAACTGTATTAGTACCGGTGATCAGATGGTGTTTGGTTCAAATCCCACGGTGAGCAGAGTGATGTCACCATCGGGCCCCTGATCAAGGTGCTTAACTGGCAATCGCTCCTGGGACTCGCTGACCACGCTCTCTCAATTGTTACTCGATTTGGATAAAAAGCGTCCAGTAAATAATTAAACGTAAATAAGGAGATGCCAAGGTGCAACAGCTCACCTCCTCCTGTGAGGACTTCACCTCCCCCTGTGAGGACTCCTTCTCCTCCTCCGCACCGGGCACAGATGCAGCTTTGGGTCTGTACCACGCGATTTGCAGCAGCCGGTCTTTGAACTGTGAGCCTTGGTTCGCCGCCTGATTTCAAAGCTCTGTTTTTCTCGTGCCATTCCAGACCACATCCGCTCTCATAATGCCTGTTCTAAAAGCTACTCAGATAACCACCATCAAACATAAAATTAGTTATAAATACCGTGTTAACAATACTGGCCGGTTTTGTCTACATTTCCTTATAACAGGGGATGATATAATTCAGAGCATATTCACTGCTGTTAAAAATAAGGAATATGAGGGGGGTGGGGGAATGCAGGTTCTAAAGCACATTCAATAATAATTCTAGAATTTCAGAAATGAAAAGCAGTCTGGAATTTGTAGCACATACTTTCTCTGCTTCAGCCCTGGTCCTGAATGTCACCACAATGCCGGGTGGCTCCTGTTCCTGAAGTTCCACGATCTCCCCAAATCTCTAAAGACAAAAATAAAATAAAATTGCATTTCGGCTTTGAGACATCCGTTAAAAAAAGTTCAACTCAGCAGCTTGCTAAAGCAGGAGGCCAAGTTCACTTTATTGTATAACCATTTACTCGTCACAATTCTGGGTGAACCAAACTACGGATTACCCATGCAGACAGAGACCCGGAACAGAAAAGAACAATATACTTAATTCATCCCTGTGGAAAAACTGTTTTTGCTTCCACCTGTCCCATCTTGCTCTCCATGAGACAGACAGACATTTACACTTCAGCCCCAGCTTGGGGGGGTTGCAGTGCAGGGTCAGCCAACATCACAGCACCCCTTGCAGTGACTGGGCTTTGCAAAGTCACATGATAGGGAATCACACCGAAGGTGATAGTGCTCTGCTGGATGGACAGTTGGAGAATGAGAGTGAGAAAGAGTGAGAATGAGAGCGGATCTACCGCAAAGTGAGCCATTAGGTCGGCCTTCTCCTCCCCGGTCACCCCCAGGACTGCAAGTGCTCGCGGCCGATGATCTACCACCATACGGTTCAGGCCTCCGCGCCCCCAGAGGGCTGCCGCTCTCCTGTGTGCTTTGGGGATCAGTCCTAAACGGGAGACCTTTTGTGTGGGAAAAGCATGGCTGTCAGGGCGAAGCTCAAACTGTATACAGTGATCCCCCGCTATATCGCGGTTCCGCTATCGTGCCCCCGCTATATTACGTTTTTTCCCCTATGCGTCACGGTTCTCTGCGTATCGCACACCTTGCTTGTGGTCCGACTGTTTTCGTTTTGTTTTAAGCCCAACGATGGCTCCAAGCGTCCGGCATCTTGTAAGCCTTCTGGCAGTAGTGAGCCTAAGCGCCAGAGGAAGACCTTGACCATTCAGGAGAAGGTAAAACTCCTGGATATGCGTCGGGAAGGAAAGCGTTACGCGGACGTTACTCGCCATTATGGCTTGAGCGAATGGATGGTACGATATATTCTATTCACCCTTCTTGATGTAAGAGCCACCGTATCACTTTCCTTTAATCAAACAGGAAAGAGGGGGGCAGCTCCTGGGAATAAAGCCGTCGTTAAAATGGAATCACACACATATACATTACATATTATTATTATTATTATTATTATTATTATTATTATTATTATTATTTTACTCATATCCATAGCCCGACATCCACATATTTGTTATTTTAATAAGTTTACATATGTTTAAAGCGTGTGAGAGGGGTATTTTAAGGCTTAAAACTATAAAAAAAAAAATGGTTATTTATATTGTCTTTCTATATCGGGGATTTTCACCTATCGTTGATGGGCCTGGAACGTAACTTCCGCGATAGGTGGGGGATCACTGTATAATGTTTTACAGGTCACATCTAAGGTGTCATTCACGGTTAACGTAGCTGGCAGTGTACACAAAACAATCACATAAACATAACCGAGCCCACGGCGGCCATGATGGTTTGGGGTGCCACCTGTTGCCTTCGACAATGTCAGCTTCTAACGGAAAGCAGTTAGTGATGGACACTAACTTCATGAACAAATCGGCTGTATTTTCTGACCGCACCAGATGGTGCCCTTGGTTTGCTTTTGGGCATGCTCCGTGCTCTTTTTTTTTTTTTTTTTTTTAACAGAGAGCACCATCTAGTGGGGTCAAACAAATACAGCAACCGGTTCATGACGCGTCATTTTGTCCATCTCTAAAAGCAGAAATCAAAGTACCTGCACAACTGCGGTGGCCCGCAGAAATAAAGATTTAAACGCCAGATACCCGAGTCAGCTTGGCGGAGTCTCACATAGCAGCACAGCTAATATTACAGATTAGAAATTACAATTAACACCATAAATATGCCAAATACTTCCTTTCCACTTTCAAGTTTTACAAAGTTTAATCTTCTGGGCTGCTCTCACCTCCACCTGCAGCTGGTTCAGTTTCTGCTGGAGGTCCGTGGTGTCCTCCCCGGACGCCAGCTTCTTATGGAAGTCCAGCTCAGCATCAAGCAGCTCCTTCTGTGTCTGACCGGAAACCATAGTGATTCAGTACCTCCTGGGCAAATAAACGCTTAAACAAGAGAATGTGTCTTTCTTCCTTTGCAAAATCAGCGAAAATTAACATAATAAGTGACACTTTGGGGGGTTTGTGTTGGTCTATGCCAGGGGTGGGCAATCTTACACACCGGCCCTTTGCGGATAAGACTGCTCACTCCTGGTCTATGCTTAGTAGTGATGACCAAATTGAGCTTCATGAACCATTTGCTGTATTTTTTGACCCCACTAGATGGTGCCCTTGGTTTACTTCGCGACATGCTTTCAGTGCTTTTTTGAACGGAGTGCGCTATCTTGTGGGTTCCGAAAATACAGCATTGCTAATGGTTCAGATGTGCTTGATGTGTCAGGGAGCGAAAACAGATGGCTGTGTGGAGACCAATGATGACACCCGTGCAGGAGAATGGGAACCCAAACTAGCAAGTCTCACATCCATTTTGGACTTGGACTCAACAGCTCGGAACGCAACTCTGGGCGCTGGCTTCATCTCTTCCTTCAGCTTAGAGATCTTCTCCGTTAGCTCCTTCAGCATCTTCATGATACCGGCCCGTTCTTCCAGTTCCACCCCCTTCAACTTTTCCAGCTTGTTTAGCAAAGCCTGCAAAGGAATCACTTTCACGCCGTACATACATACAGGCGGGACGTCGAGATGGAATTGGAGCGTGGACCAGAGCAGGAACTGCCTACCCACCTTCTGACATTGTATCTGCATCTCCAGCATTTCCTGCTTCCTTTTCATCACATCCTGCTGCAGTTTTAGCACCTCCTGGGGACCAAAGTGACAAGTTCCGTTATTCTCGTCAACAGGATTGTGTCCTAATTATGACACAACCTACAAAAACATTTAGGTTTTATTTAGCAGAGGCCTTTAACTAAAGTGACATACAAACCAGCAAAACTGCACATAAACACGCAGTGATTAATCATAAAATCGATATTTTTCCCCCATCCATAGCTGTCAAGAAGTCAACTGTGCGTAAGTGCAGCTAGGCTGAGCCGTACCAAGGGATGAGTGTAAGCAGTATCGGAGGTACGAGACAAAAACCTTCCAAACAAAGCAAGCGCCAAATGAGACATATATTCAAATCCATAAAGTGTAACACTAAGCGCATTCAGGGAGCAGAGCAGTGTGGGCCACGCCAGTGTTTCCCAACCCAGTCCTTGGGCCCCCTTAGACATGTTTTTGCTCCCACCCAGCTCCCTGCCAGACAGTCCACATTTTTGCTCCCTACTGAGAGCTGAGTGGGAGCAAAAACATGGGACTTTCTGGGGGTCCCTGAGGACTGGGTTAGGAAACCCTGGGGGAGGCCAGCAGAGGTGTTCCTGGAACACTAACAGGAGCATGACTTTTTGAACAAATGGATCTTTGCATTGAAACTGCAGGGCTAGACATAAGGATTTAGGAGGGCACAGCCACTTTGGCCTTGGCTATTCATATTTTTTCTAGGGCACAAGGCCATTAAGCCTGGGCACAAGGCCAAAATCTGGACACCTCGGGCCTTGTGGAGGAATTTTATTTCCATAAAGGATGCATTTTTTTATTTTCAAAAAAGCAGAAACTTTGCAAAAAGGAATTGGGTCAATACTGAGTCACTAATTACCAATTACTGTAATTACCAAGTTTAGACAACCTACGCAATACGACCTTCGATTTGAGACAGAATATCTATATTTATAGATATATATATAGCTTTATTTCAAAAAACAAAATCCAACAATAAAGGAGCCGTCAATATTTTTGTATTTGTTTGCTCAGAACACCCGTATTCTTTTAGTGTACATGACAATTGACTTGACGTTCGTTTTTTGCACACTGCACGCTACCAGTCCTATATCCTCCCAGCAGAGCTTGGTACTTCTCTGAGTCAAATCTGCTCTGCCTCGGCAAATGTTTTTTTACAACACCATCTGACACTTACCTGAACAAAGTAGATAATTTGCAACATTTTGCGGCAGTAGCCGCGAGTTCAGCTTGCTTTCTTTTACGTTCTCGATCTTTGCGAGGCATGGTGACAGCATAAGCAGCAGACGACAACTACACGATGATTACCGAAGAGGACACCTATCTGTTATTCGGAAACCGTCGGATGGCTTTTCCAATCAAAAACGTAACCCCCGATGATGCACCATTGTCATTGCTGTGGCTCCATAGTAGGCTGGACGATACATACCGTACCAGCCAATCATGCGACGAACATGTACATGATCGTATTAGTCCAGAATTCATTGCGGTTCATTCAGTAGTTGGGAATTACGAGATGTGCGGGTCGACCTCGTTTCTCGTATCGAAGGTTGGGTTCGGGTTCAGTACAGATGCATCGATTGTTGACGAGGTAAAGTGGACCGTGTCGTGCGCAAGTCTTTTGTGTAATGAACGTTACTTTCGGTAAAAAGGGGGCATACGACCAGACAAACATTAAAGGCAGGCCAATCTTGGCCTTAAGGTACTTCAATTTTGAGGAGGCGTGCGGCCAATTTTGAAAGGCACGACGGCCATTGGCCGCGGTGCCGCGGCTTATGTCTAGCCCTGAAACTGTGGTGCTGAAAAAACACTTACTAAATCTTTCTCATTCTAAATAAACTGACCGCTTCACTGCTAGAGTCTTGCTGTTCATTAGGGCATGCACTGACATTCGGTGAATCGTCTGCAAGCCAGAGCCCTAATCCCACCTGCTTCTTCTTAACAGCCTCTGGAGCATCGAGACCTTTGGCCGTCTTCCCGAACGACTTTGCCGTCCCCTTGATGACCAGGCGGCTGGAGGGCGCCACCTGGGTGTTCGTGGGGACCTAAAGTGGCACAAACCAGCAGCATTCATAGTCATAGGCTAATATAGACCAGTGTTTCCCAACCCGGTTCTTGGGCCCCCTTAGACAGTCCACATTTTTGCTCCCTACTGAGAGCTGTGAGGGAGCAAAAACATGGGACTGTCTGCGGGTCCCTGAGGACCAGATTAGGAAACCCTGACAGACACAGTAGTGAATGTTGCCACATTTTAAACATCAAACTGAATGATCGATAAACTTCTAATCAATTCCAGTCTATGTGACAGTTCAGTTTCAGGTAGATGAGAGTCAGGAGGCTTTTTACAACCTAACAGCTGAACTGCGAAACATTAGTTAATAAATTACTACTACAGGTGGGATAGTAAACCTGGGTCCGCCTCATCTACAGCACCCTGGGTCTCTTCTCCCAGGGGGTGCAAGGTGCGAGAAGCCAAGCAGTCATTCACCCAGAAAAATACATGTATAACTAAACTGCAATACATTATTAAACGTGGATATGACTGACAAGCCACATTTTCAAATATAAACTTCACAAAAAAAGTTATTCAACTTAATGTTCAAATAGTATTTTCGTCACACCAGTAGGGGGTGCAATTGCACCTCATACACCTTCAGTAAAATCACCTGTGTGTGACTGTATGCGTGCATTTGCCCTGGCATCTACACACACTCATCACCTTGCTAATGTTGGCTGGTTTCTGGCCCAGCGGCTTGCTGGGACCCCGTGCCTCCTGCCCCGGCTGCTCCGGCTGCCCTGGCTGCCCTGGCTGCCATAGCTGCTTCCTGTTGTCATGGTGCCAGTATACCTTGATGAAGCGGTTGTTGAGCACCGCCTCTGTGCTGGAGATAGCTCGCCGGGCCTCCGCGTTGGTCGCGTACTGGATGAGTGCCCCCTCCACATCACTACCCAACTTGACCTGTGGGGGGCAGGCCGGGGCTCGTCAGACAGTCTCACGGGCCACCAACTATCCATCCATTTTCTGAAACCGCTTGTTTTATTCATGGTCACTGGGGGTCTGGAGCCTACGGGCACAAGGCAGGGCCCACCGACGATTAAAAAAACAAAAACTTAGTTTAAAATAGAAAAACGAGAATTTTTATATAAAATTTAAAATCTGAATTTTGATACTACAAGCAAAAATGTATTTAACCTAAATATTCTAAAATCCTGTGTTTTTCCACGACGTTCGATTTGTGCACTCTCATTTGTTTGTGATATTCGTACTCTCTTTGCACTTTGCGTGTTATGCACTAGACGCATGTCCGAATGTTCTCTATGCATTTACGGCTGCATGCACAAGAATTTCCCCTTGCGATGAGTGTCTTAATCTTAACTACCATCTTAAAGACCCCCACTCCCCCCCACCCCCCCTGCAACACACACAAACAAACCTGAATACTGGTAACGGTACCAAACTTGCTGAAGTGCCCGTTTAGTTTCGTGATGTTGTTCAAATCCCTGGGGATCTTGCGAACCTCCAGTTTAGTGTCGCCATAGTCACCCCTCTTTTGAACGTTTGCCTTGCGCTGATAGCTGTAGTTTTGTCTAGGGGGGGAAAAAGAAAAAAAAACCATGTAGCAACATTAGGCACCATGAAATCGAACAAAAAAAAATAAATAAAAAATCGTTTGTCATAAACACAAATGTATTACAACAATTCAGGGACACTTGAACCTTTATTAAAATTCTAACATGACAGGAAAAAAAAAGCTTTTTCAATAACTGTTTAGTTCTTCGTCAGCGAATTGGAAGTTTATACTCAGTTTAAGCCAAAAAAAAATTAAAAATTCATATTTATTACAAATATTTTAACAAAAAGGTTAATTTCCAGACAGAAAACTGCAAACTATCTGGACTATTATACACAACAAAAATAATAGTCAAATAAAAACACTATTTCAATGTAATCCTGCAGGTAGCTAGTAGATACTCTGCATTAAGTAAGGCCTCCTCTGCAACTACCTGTTTGCACAAGGATTGGTGCATGGGGCCCCATCATTGGCCCCTGGGTGCCTCTTCCTGCACTCATGTTCACCACCGTACCTTACAGTGTTGCTGGGTATTGCTGACACAAACGGATCCGTCTGGATCACGATGTTGGCACCTAGAGGACGGACACTGTTCATTATAATGCCGTTTGACAGCAGCAGAGCCCCCAAAAATGACATGATACCAACATCGTACTAAAAATGGCTGTAGGGGGGTGTGGAACATCACTGGAGGAACATATGGCAAAGCGTGTCTGCCTAGGATCTATGCCGGGAAAACCAGCCTATTCCGAGGTGTTCTCCAAGAAAGAATAGATACGAATAATTTCCAAGGAAGACTGGACTGCATTTCGTTATTATTGGGAAGAGTTCAGAATTCGCATTTCCAACAAAATACTTGATATCAGATCACTGAGGACAGATACAGCATGCGTGTAAACACAGGATCACCGTTTTAGACTGATGTCAGTTCCTCAAAGTTTTGATTCATGAAATGGTTTGATTAATGAAACAAGTTACACCAAAAGTGCATAAACTAACAAAAATGCAAAGCTGAAGAACGCCGAGACCTCGAGTGTTGTGCACATCCACATCTCCAGAGGTCAGTCCAATGAGGTTTGGTCTCAGAGTCTGGATGCGGGGGATGAACTGGCAATTCTGGGGTGCCGGTGTGGTGCTTGGAACCCCAGGGTTGTACCCGTCTGGGTTGTACTTATCTGTCGGAAGATGGCAGTCTGTATTGATTCAGTCGAATACAAAGTCACGTGCAGAATGAAGTGGTGTTCTAGCGCAGGTCAAAGAAAAACGACAGCACAATGCTGAGATGATTAAAACAAAACAAAAAAAAAAAAAACACAGAACAAGCATAAACCTACTAGCCACTGGGAAGATGCCAGGAGGTTGTGGCTGAAAGTGAGAGTGGGCAGGCATCCTGGCACAAGGTGGGGCCGCGTGGGCATGGGGGGGTGGCACGATGGGCGGGGGTGGCACGATGGGCGGGGGTGGCAGGGGTGGGAGAGGAATCGTTCTCGGCAAGGTGACATCACCCGCCATCGAGGGATCAATGCCGTGGTTGAAGGGACACAGGTCACCACGCACACAGACTCCCCGTTCTAGAAAGGAGATGGATTCAAGACACCAAATGGCAACAAGGCACAACTGATGTGATGTTCAGCCTTATGCTGAGATAGCGGCACATGAGTGACAATCATATCAAACCATCTTTGATGATCTGACTCCAGTAGCTAAATATGGCACAAATCATGAACAAATTCGATTTAAAAAAAAAAAAAAAAAAACACACACAGGTGAAACGCAAGCCGCCAGCAGTGGGTGCTCACCATCATAGTCGTGACAGCAGTGGGTGCTCACCGTCATAGTCGTGACAGCAGTGGGTGCTCACCGTCATAGTCGTGACAGCAGTGGGTGCTCACCATCATAGTCGTGACAGCAGTGGGTGCTCACCGTCATAGTCGTGACAGCAGTGGGTGCTCACCGTCATAGTCGTGACAGCAGTGGGTGCTCACCATCATAGTCGTGACAGCAGTGGGTGCTCACCGTCATAGTCGTGACAGCAGTGGGTGCTCACCGTCATAGTCGTGACAGCAGTGGGTGCTCACCGTCATAGTCGTGACAGCAGTGGGTGCTCACCGTCATAGTCGTGACAGCAGTGGGTGCTCACCGTCATAGTCGTGACAGCAGTGGGTGCTCACCGTCATAGTCGTGACAGCAGTGGGTGCTCACCGTCATAGTCGTGACAGCAGTGGGTGCTCACCGTCATAGTCGTGACAGCAGTGCTCGAGTGCCATGCTCCTGATGAACGGGGTTCCCTCTCCGCGACCAGAGCAGTAATGGGAGCAGCTCTCAGTGGTGCTGTCCGGCAAGTGAATGGGTACTAGAGTAGCAGAGCCGGGGATGGAGTCCCTCTCGGAGGAGCGCTGGGCCAGGGCACCGCAGTACAGGGCAGCGGGGGCAAGAGCAGGTCTGGAGCTCTCTGCTGCTTTCTTCTCCGCATCCTGCTTGCACCTATACTCTGATTCACACACACCAGCCATGTTTTTCAAAAGGACTCATGGCCAAACATAAAAAAAAAACTACATATACCACAACCCCCTGGGGCTTTACATCAGTTACATTATTGCACGTAGCTAGTGATGGACAAAACCACGCTTCATGAACCATTTGCTATATTTTATGACCCCACTAGATGGTGTGCTTTGTTCAAAAAAAGGGCACAAAGCATGCCCCAAAGCAAACCAAGAGCACCATCTAGTGGCGTTAAAGAATTCAGTAAATGGTTTATGAGGTGACATTTTGTCCATCACTAAACATTTCAGCTGGAACTGTACTGCCTTAATGTCAACATCTCAAGTTCTATAAATATAAAACCAAAAATGATTAAAGTTCAGTGGCTCACCTCTGTTCCACGTCCTTTCCCTGTCCTGGCTCCTGCTGCGGCTACGGCCATGGCTGCTGCCCGCACGCTGGTCACGGCGCTCCCTGTACGAGTCAGCACTCCTCCCGTGGCGCACCACGTCCCTGCTCCGGCGGCCCTCCAGCCTCCGGATGCTGTGAGCCCTGCGCAGGCAGGGAATCTCTCGTTTCCCCAACCCGGTCCTTGGAGACCCAGAGGTGGCCCATGTTTTTGCTCCCTCCCAGCTTCCTGCCAGACAGTCCACCTTTTTGCCTACTGGTCCCCGAGTAACGGGTCGGGAAACGCTAGTGCTGGCCAATGGAAGCTTCATGAACCATTTGCTGTATTTTTGACTGTACTAGATGGTGCGCTTGGATTACTATTAAGCATGCTTTGAGTCCATTTTTGAACAGAGAGCGCCATCTAGTGGGGTCAGGAAACGGTTCATGAAGCTTCCTTTGGCCATCATTACGAAACACTAGTCTTGTGCCCATTACAGCTTTTATCCTTCACACACCCTTCCACAGTAACACACATTCATTTGACCTGCTATTCTGACGATCAATTTATTATGTTAAAAAACGGGATGTGTAATAGATATCCATCATAGCATATCCATCCATCCCCATAAGAGCTGTGGTGATGACTTGCCTAGAGTTGACACATTGAGAATTCATTATGCCATTAATTATCAGTTAAATCGAGTGTCCACATTATGCAGGCAGCTAGTTCTATATACGGTGAACTATAGTAATTGTAAACGTTTCTCTAACCTAAAGCACAAAACACAATGTAAAAACAAATAATGCATAAACAGTAACAAAAGACATTACAGGCAGTCCCCAGGTTAAGAACGTCCAACTTCCGGACGACTCCTACTTACAAAACGAACTGCCATAAAGCCTATTATATTAAAAATTTGGGTAAAATACAATGGTCCGTAATAACAAACACATGCATTACTTCGTTCAGAAAAACCATGTTCAGATCAAGATACAGTACAGTATGTATTTAATTACTTTTATTATTGGTCCATATTTATCATCATCATTATGTCTAGGTACTGTATTATATTTCCAAATTACCTACACATTCGGCTTAAAAGATAACCTTAGGGAACGAACATCGTTTGTAATCTGGGTACTTCCTGTATCTACAAAGTTAATAATAACCTAAATAAAGGTGCTTTATAAGCAGGCGGGGGGGGGGGGGGGAGGTGCCTGAGCACCTGCAAAATGAAAGTCCCACCCCCCCCCACCCACCAACCAGATGGTCCAAGGGCTCTCTTTAGAAAATCATGCAAAAATCGAGCACATGCATGTCACAGGTGTTTTATACTGGCTTTTGTAAAAACATCTGGAACTGCCTCTAATTAATAAGCAGTGGAGGGGAGAAACGAAGTGGACAAAGAATGGGACTCGCCTTGATTCGCTTAAATCCAGCCTGGCTCGCAAAGGACTCCGCCTGCTCCTGTCATCTCCATCATCCTCAGCAACTGCAGTCTGAGAACAGAAGGAAGAAGAGTTAAAACTGGATGGAAGAGAATCACTGCGAGGTCACGCTCATCTTCTTTGCTCTCAGCTATGAGGAATAAGTGCCATACCTCTTTTTTGTCCTCAAAATTTTCCACGGCAAATTTACCCTCCACTTTGGAAGTTCCCTTTGTGTCTTTATCCAGACCTTCCAAATAGACTTTGGTGATTAGACACCGAAAGAGCTTTTCCACAAACCCTGTGGTCTCTGAAAAGGGAATAAAACTGAATAATAGAGTTCAGCTATTTAAATAGCCTCAAAAAAGGGAATTAAATAGGAATACTGAGAGTGCCAGGGTGACTGCTTTGTCACCTTTCTCCAGAAAGACATCCAACTGATTAGCACAAAGGACTTTCAGGTCTATTTCTGGTTTGTCTTTTTTAACCAAAGCAACCACATAGTTGGCCAGGGCAATAGGATCCGCATCACATCTGTAAAAGTGTTTAAGAAAAACAAAACACAACAACAGTCAGCATTTCAAGCAAGAATGCATTGCTCTGTTGTCAATTTGATAGGAATGTTTGACAGGGTAAAAACCCAGAGACCTGAATTAAACATCCCGAGTAATAGGCAAAAGATCCTTAAAACATTAAGAGACAGTTCCCAGATTTACAAGTTGTCTTTATGTCTGCGGTTTTAAAATACCCAAAGTTTGGACGGCTGATGAATTACTTCATGCAAACGTGTTCAAGTAATCTGCCGCTCTTTATCGTGTAAAATTTTAACCCCTATAAAACAAGCCGAGGAAGCCCTTCCTAAAGTGAATGAATGTTAGTGATACTGAGAGCAGTTTATGGATCTTAACAAAACAAACGTATATGAGGCACACAAACACGTTACCTGATATGAAGCGGCCTTCTTCACAAAGCATCAATCGCGCAATTCCTTACTTAAATGCCAGGAAATTCCATAAGGAGGCAGCGTCGCTGCTTGACACATAGTAACATGCACCAACAGCGGTTTGCTTTATCTCTGATGCCAGAGCTAGCGAAACTATTACTACAAATCAGTACTCACATTGGCTCCAGAAGTTTGGCCATCCACGACTTCAGAGCTTCCACATCGTCTATGATCATCCTAGAGACTTTTCCTCCACTGATTAACAGCTGTACACATGGTATTATGATGTACTATCATGGCCAGTGCTGAGCGTCGCTTCGGCCCATGTGCCACAAACTGCTTTACGTCCAAACAACTCGCGCAGCAGCACGAGCCATATTAAAAGCCAATCAGCGCACCCGTCCAAGGAGGCTGCGAGGAAAACGACCAATCGGGGAGCGCAAATGGAACGCGAGCGAAAAACGGATGGCTAATTAGCATAATACAGATGATTATGTATATTATGCTCTACTAAGGGAGACTATGTTTTTCGATTAACTTTAGATCAACCAGTAATAATGGGCAATAGTAGGTGCAGAAAATTAACCCAATGACAAGGAACTCACGTGTTGCAGCGCAACAATCAGCAAGTGTGACTTGGATTAAATGACTCGTTAGTTGTCGTTGCGTTGTTTGAATCCAGCTTGGCTATGTGCATAGAATTTATTGTACAAGTGCACTCCGCCCTGTAACATTAACAATAAATACTGTTTAATTTCTATGCTATATTGTTGTATATTTAAGTTCCGTTATAATTAAAAAATGTACATAAAATGCTTACATGTAACGTATAGGACGGACATAATAAATTGTGGCATTGAATGGAATTGCATGGAATTTCAGTCGTGAACAATTACATTGAAAATAACAAGTGGAAAATAACGTTGGTCTTAATTTGGAGACGTTAAATGAACGCTGGTATACATTTTTTGGTATATTTGGTTTTCTACGTGTCATGACCATTACTTTACAGCAGGTGTCAGTGCTGGGACGAAGTCAGTGTTTTAACAGGTGTATTTTAAAAAACCCAGCAAAGCGATCAAACCCAGTTGTCACTATGGCCCAAGACCCCACTCTAGCCTCCCAAGCAGAGCCGAAGTCATAAATTCATTTCGAGGGCGTCGTTTTACTACGTAGCTACTCCCAAGAGCAAGGTCAAATGTTACGACGTGTGGATACCAGATTCTGCGAGCAGTTAATTATAAGCAGACCGTAACGATAAAGCAAGTGTTTTAGTAAATAAAAATTAAAACTTGTGTGCGGATGTATATCCTGCGGTGAATTGGTACCTGCCTTTATTGTTCTCTATGCTGCTTTTCGCCCACAACCCCGACCGTGACAAATGTTCAGAAGCCCCAGTGACGGATGGATGGACTGACGGGCTTTCAGGGCCTGCTGTACCTCTCTCAAACACTAAGCGGCAGCAAGACGTCACTTCATCGAATGATTTATGTTTTCCCACTAAGCGTAAATGTCGCGGTGTCCTTTCAGTAATGCTCTGAATACAATATCCCTGTTATTAAGATCTTGACCCAGGAATATAGTTGGATTGTTTGAATTACCCTAGGAATATAACCTATAATACGGGAGCTACTGATGTGTCGGTATCGGTGGCAATGAAACTACAAAAAGTCGGCTGTTTTCCCGGCGGAAATATAGTATGGGACTAAAAAATATGAAAATATCACACGATAATAGAGGTGTTTCGCAAGACATTTAACATTAATGTTAAAATACACTTTTGACATATTTTTTTACTCTACACGTATATTCAGGTAATAAATCTGACGCTTCTGGCAGGACGTGCCTGGGGTATTGTCTTTCTGTGAGTCAGAAGGCCCTGGGGATTTGGTTTCTCTCTTTTTGTACCTTTCTCCTACTTGTATTACAGCCATCTGCACTCTCATCCTAAAATAAAATCCCTGCCTCTTCCTCCCATATCTATGTAACGTGGCTCTGTCCTACCCAAAGAACGGTCTACACGGCTACGTATGCCTGGTGCCTTGTCTACAGAGGATGTCTTTGTGGGCTCCACACATTCAGGGATGTAGGTTTGAGGCCACCTCTGGCTCTGTGTGTTTACAAATTCTTTTTGTGTTCACATTTAGTGCATTTTCCTGAGCCATACCGCGGTACACCAGGACTGTTCTTACAGCAACCCTACGTTTAATAAGAAGCTGTGAAAAAATTGCCCAGAACATTACATTTTTCTGTCTAATATTTACGGTCCCATGTATACACTCGAGCAGCGGAGTCTCCGGATGGAAAACATACACACTGGCAATAAATCTTTTATTTTCCCCACTAGCTTGATTACATTGGTACTGAGTCCGTGACAGAAAAATATGATGAAGTAAAGGAGAATTGTCGCACAGGGAAATTCATGGTGTTTTTCAGATCGAAGGTAATCATCAACAAAGCCTTTATCAGAGTCGTCAGCCTGTTTCAAAGGCCGGTCTCACGTTTGACGTGAGATTCTCTGCTTTTAGTGGTGAGGAAACAAGACTTTCAGCTGCATCTGATGTGCTTGTTCCTCCCGCTAGCTTATATTCTTTGTCCAATTGATTTCTTTCAATAGTCTCCTCTAGAGTTTGTCAAAAATCTAATGGAACGGATGTTGGTCATGTTCATGTCGGAGTATAATGTCGTGGCAAAGTGATAAAACAAACTGGATGTAAGGCACAAACAGGCCTGATTTCTGCTGTGACATGACATGAAGATGGAGTGTGTATTTTTTCACTTCACACCTACAGTATATCTTATTGAAATAGTGTTTTTGAAATTGGAGAGTTGGTGTAAGAGTTTTGGGTGGGTGGGAGTTTCATGTGTGGAGCAGTGGCGTTACCAGGTAAAAATTGTCGAGGTGGGGGCGGTTAAGCCTTAATCATTCCTTTTCTGGATCTTTCTGGATTATTTTGTTTTGGGGTGGGGGGTATGTTCAAACAACTCGTGTAGCAGCACGATTAACCATCCACTAGCCAGTGTCCCCCCCCACCCCCCAAAGATTGACATTTAGGAAGAAGACACAAAGGACTTTCTGAGGAGCTGAAGATAGGCAGTCCTCACACTGTCAGAGGAGAGTCTTTCAGATACTGAATGTCAACTTTCGAGTATTACCAGCAAGAGAAGTGTCCCCCCCCTCCCCCAGTTTGCTTTTGCTGCCTGAACTGCTCCTCCCCCCACCAGGGCCTACCCTTCACGATGTGCATCTCCTGCAAAGTACCCCCCGAAAAATACTCCACGCATAGAATGCGACGTGCCAGGAACTGAAGTTGCGACTTCTCGATTCGAAAACGCGATCTCAGCTTGAGCACCGTCGCATCAGTAAAGACCTAGAGGAAGAACAGGAGCAAGGGCTGGTTGTTTGTCTAGGAGCTGATGGGAAGCTATAAGGCAGAGCCAACAAGAGACGTGGTAGCCAGTCCACATGTCTCCCCGCAGGCTATTGTCAACATAAAGGTGTTTACTATTAATCTCTGTCTCTTTCTTCAGTTTGAATACGCTGCTGCTGTTTTGCTCAGAGCTGAGATGTTCCTTCTGCTGCTAAAGGCTAGGTCTACAAAATATTCGCAGCTACATCCATAATGCAAAATGACAGGTGTCATTTTTTTGAAGAACTAAGAGCGGAGTCAGGCGTTGATTACATTCAAGGCCTGACTGCTACTTGTCATTACTTCAGTTCCCCAGAAAAAGCCGTGCGTTTTATTTGCACCGAGCACGCTGAAAGAGGAAATGGCGAATGACAGACAACCACAGGCGTACGTGAGATCAAGCAGGCGCCCCTCACAGGCTAAACACAGGAGCCCGAGAGCGTGCAAAAAGCTCAGTGAGCGAGGCGCTGCCGTGGATACGGGCGAGCTCTGCTCCCCGCGGCGCTTTGCTGCCGACGGAAGGGGGGTCGGCGGCTTATGGGAGCCTGTTTGTGGGTTTGCAGTTTATTTAAAAACGCCGACGTGCAGGCAGACAGTGCAGAACAGACGCACAGGAGCAGCCAGTGCGGCGCTGCTGTAGATCAGCCCGTGGAGAATTTAAGATGGAGGAGGCGTCGCTGTTAATGTTATTAACGTTTTTCCGTTATTGTCGTTAAGGTGGGTCACCGGGTACCACTGTGGCCTCACACTCTCAGGGTTGGCAGTATGATTCATGCCGGTTTTCTCCAGATACTCGTTTTATTGGCATGGTTTTTGATTTTTTCCTCCGGTCGCCTGAAAGCATACCGCTCAGACGAATTGCTGTATCGTGCATGTCTGTCCATAGCGTGTGAGACTCTGCCTGCGATGGCCTGGCATCCCGTCCTATTGCCCGACCCCTCCTCCCCCCCGCCCTGTGCATCCTGGGACATCCACCGCGAATTCCATCATTCTTCTGAACCCATTATCCCAGGTATCTTACAAGTTGTGCGTGACAGTAAAGTTACGGCGATGTCATGCAGACATGGCAACACGTGACAATAGTATCGCTGTCATGGCGACCGAGGCGATGGGTCCTGAATGGTTAGGTTTGTGAGAAGAAATGCAGGATGGGACCAGGGATGTATATAGGGGGTGGGGTCACTGGCCTCAGCTGAAAGCTGATTGGCCCCTAGAGTACTCCCATCCCTGTCAGTCACAGATTCAAAACATATCATTGGCTAACGTAAAAGTTGGCCCCACTGTATGAATTATGGCCTTGCTTATGCTCTCTACCTTAAAAAATCCTGGAATCGCCCCTGGATGGGACCCCACAAGGGCAGCTGGGAGGTTCCTCCCTTCCAGGGCTGTGAGAGAGGGAGCCAACCAGGGCGTAATAGCAGATACAGAGACCCAAGCTCCCCCCCCCCCCATGGCGGATGAGCACGTTATCTGCAGCAGCCAGCACCGGTTACTTCACTATCTGTGCAAGCACGTCCCCCACCCCCCCGTCCCAAGCCTCTGTTGCCTTTGAAGACTCACTCTTCCTCTTCAAAGCCCACGGACAAAGAACATGCTGGACGCGGAAGATTCTGCGACTGAAAGGGCGTAAGTTTTTTTTTTTGTATCGGGAAACGAGTTTATTTGTCAAATAGAATAAATCATAAAGGATACTTGGCTCAGAAATGGTCATTTCGACCGCAGGCCTTTACTTACATATTCAGTCGAACATATTTGGAATACTAAATGTATGATTCAAGAATTTTTCACGTAGCTACCAGAAAATTAATTTCAATTAATTAATTATGCTGGAGTAAGGCATAGATTTTATACGCTATACATTATGTGTCACGCATGACCTTAGGTTTAATATTGTATAATATATCCTCTCCCTGTTTAGACACCAAGTTCCATTTCAATGACCAGGTTGTTAAGCGAAACGGTCGCCAAGGGAAAATCACAGTAACCTAGGCATGGTTACGGCTTCATGCCAGCCTTTCGAACTTAGTTTCCTTCATCCTTCAGGAAGTGAACATGTTTAACAACATTTTATACATTGTGCTTCAAAGATCTCTCTCACTCCGACGTGCATCATTCTCAGGCATGCAAGATTTGGTCGTAAATGTGTGCATTAGTAACAAAATGAATTTTTTTTTTGCCGTCATATTTGCAAATAGTTGCTAACTGAGGGAACTGCTGTCTGAGCTAATTGACATTTTTACTAGTCCTGAAGGACAGCTCGCAGCCTATGCTGCGGCCGAAGACTTAACACCTCCTCAGACCGGAATGGACCAAATGGCCCCCGACGGCTGGTTGGGACACCCCGTGATTGAACAGCCCGGCCTTGGCGTTACCACGACTACGGTCACTACCATAACACAGACAGGGGGAGGATGGAGTACGGGCCTCTTCAATGTGTGCGGGGACACGACTACGTGTAAGCGACTTCGATCCCTGGCTGACCGGTCGTACACGAAGGCTCAGCACGAATCCCGACTCGCGTTTCATCTACAAAAATATATTGTTATATTATCTTCTTTGCATTAATACTCTTTCGTATCTGACTGTAGGGCTTCAAATCTTGAATGGCACCAAATATTTTCAGTAGAAAACCTCATGTTACCATTATTATTGCGCCACTGTACTACTGTAATGCTAATCTAAAGCTACTTATAGCTACTTATGGGGGAGGTTATTTTTGTGTTTTTTGTGCACTTCTTAAAGGGGCAGTTCACCCCAAAAGTGAAAATATGTTTTAGAGGGGCTTGTAGTGTTATCTGTCCATGTAAGTTGTTCTGCTGGGAGTTTCCTAGTTTTGTAGATATCGGCCGTAGAAATGTCGGTCTTCTCTCAAATATAACGGGACTCAATGGCATTCTTTCTGTGGTGATTAAAGCAGCCAAACAAAAATATATATTTGAAAAATTCCACAGCCATATCTCTTACCAGAAATCATGACCCGGTTACTGAATATAATCCACAGACTTTGTAGTAAGCAGTTTAATGTAGGAACTATTGTCCTTTACACACCAATCGTATCACTGCGCAGAAGATACCGCCAGGGCGCTAATGCTAAAGCTCCTCTAAAACGTATCTTTTTTTCAGTTTTGGGGTGCAGTGGCCCTTTAAATCGCAGTGCCCTGTGATTCAACCACCGCTGCTTTTTTAAGGCCTCCTCGGCGCTGTCATTCCCTGCTGCCTGGACCTGAGTCTCGCCCATCAGTACGGGGAATGTTTGTGCCTTCCGCTGCTGCCTGGCTCCACGCTCGCCATGCGCGTGGGCATCAGGGAGAGGTTCAAAATACGGGTAAAGCGGGCGCCGTGGGACAGGAAGCGCCGGCGGTGCCGCTCAGCACGAAATAGGACTTACCGAATGAAAAAAGAGGGAGCGTTTTGACTATTGCGCCGGTCACAGTGTGTGGCTCAGTGGGTCGGGACGCTCTGGCTGTGATGGGAAGGTCACTAGTGCAAATCCCAGTGCAAGCAGAGTGATTTCAGCATTGGGCCCTTGAGTAACACCCCCCCACCCCCTAACTGCTCCAGGGACTGTCTTTCTCAAAAAAGTATGTATACTCAGCAAAAAAAGAAACGTCCCTTTTTCAGGACTGTGTATTTCAACAATAATGTTGTAAAAATACAAATAACTTTACAGATCTTCATTGTAAAGGGTCTAAACAATGTTTTCCATGCATGTTCAATTAACCATAATCAATTAATTAACATGCACATCCGAATATCACACCTACGTGACAGGTACAGGATGGCCACAACAACTGCCCGAGTCACACCAGGAACACACAAGCCCTCAGTCCAGCCTCTCTCAGCCTATTGCGGACAGTCTGAGCACTGATGGAGGGATTGTGTGTTCCTGGTGTGACTCGGGCAGTTGTTGTGGCCATCCTGTACCTGTCACGCAGGTGTGGTATTCGGATGTACCGATCCTGTGCAGGTGTTGTTACACGTGGTCTTCCACTGCGAGGATGATCAGCTGTCCTTCCTGTCTCCCTGTAGCGCTGTCTTAGGTGTCTCACAGTGCGGACATGGCAATTTATTGCCCTAGCCACATCAGCAGTCCTCATGCCTCCCTGCAACATGCCTAATGCACGTTCACGCAGATGAGCAGGGACCCTGGGCATCTTTCTTTGGGTGTTTTTCACAGTTGGTAGACAAGTCTCTTTAGTGTCCTGTGTTTTTAGAACTGTGACCTTAAATGCCTACTTTCTGTAAGCTGTTAAGGTCTTAACGACCAATCCACAGGTGCATGTTCATTAATTGATTATGGTTAATTGAACATGCATGGAAAACATTGTTTAAACCTTTTACAATGAAGATCTGTAAAGTTATTTGGATTTTTACAACATTATTGTTGAAATACACAGTCCTGAAAAAGGAACGTTTCTTTTTTTGCTGAGTATATATTGGATAAAGCATCTAATAGAATAATAATAATAATAATAATAATAATGAAAAATTCTCACACAGGTGCTGTAGATATTCTAACATAGAGCAGATTCCTCTTGTGTTTCTTGACAAGCATTCTTTAATTAATGCTGCCTTTGACGTGACCCTGTGTAATAGACTGTGGGTGAATCACTGGGACAGGTGTTATGGAAACAGATGACAGGACATGGTAGCTGGATGGCGGCCATCTTGGTGCTCCCTTGGTTGTTTATCGGCAATGTCCGTATTTCCCTGCATCCTCAGGGCAGTGTGTGTGAGGACTGGCTCACTGTCTACTGCTGCTACCCGCTGGCCGTCTGCCAGATGATCCGAGAGGTGAAAAGGAGACTGAGAAGCCAGATGTACCAGGTGTCCACCACACTGCAAAGCTCCTGAAGACCTGACTGTGTGACTCAGGGGACCTTGGGTATCTGTCCTGTAGCCATGGATGCTAATCTGATGCCTTTGGAACAATACTGCCACTGTGCCTTTTCAAAAAAAAAGCTTAAAACAAAATCTGAGCTCTGCATTGCAATATCGCTAAGCTTCCTTTTTCCTGTCAATGGTGAGATCATTAAAAAGCTTTTGTCTACTTTTCCAGAAAAGTTTTCTTTTCAACCCAGTCCTTGGGGACCCCCAGACAGTCCACATTTTTGCTCCCTCCCAGCTCCCAGTGCACCAATACCAGGTGTTCTGTGTTCTTGATTGGCTGGGAGCTGGGAGGGAGCAAAAATGTGGGCCGTCTGGGGGTCCCTGAGCACTGGGTTGAGAAAATGTTCTAGACAATATCAAGAATGCAATGGAACTATGAGGACATCCACTCCCATTTTAAAAACTGCAGCTGTTTACTGAAGACTTTTTTGGCGAAAGGTAAACCCCGTACTGGCATCTATCACTGGCCGGAGCTGGCAGTTACTCAGGCAGCCTTGAGACCAGAGTCCTGCAGTTCAAACCCAATAACTTGCCCATCCTAGTCAAATTCTGACCATAATTGTGTCCATAAATACAAACACTGTCAAACCGTCGGCTTTGTAAATCACTCTGAACCCTCAAGTGAGCATCATTTTATGTTACAGTATGCAGGTATATGTAAAACTGTGAACACATTCGGAGGTCACCATAGGTCACCATTAACAAAAGACTGGACCATATGGTATGTCAGTGTGGTATAAAATAATTTTTTTTTTGGCAGTTGTGTAATGCTATCCGTGGGGAATTCTGTGCGAGCAGACCGGGGTTCCTGCACCCTTCTGGGGATGGGAGATACGGCAATATTTGAATGCTTTTTAATTAGCTGTCGATTTATATCTGAAGCACCTGGTGGGGAGACATACGTCCAAATAATTACCTTAGCAATTACCGATTAAGCAGTAAATTAAAGCAAACAACGACATAGTGAAATGGATACAAGGACCGAGGCCACTGACACGATGATGTCATCCAGTAGGATGCCAGTGACATTGTGATGAATCTTTTCTTTCGTGGGGGTTCGTTCTCAGGGGTCTAATAGTAGCTATGCTCAGATACATCCCATTTTTCATTAGATCTGCTGTGCATTTGCGAAGACTCAAAAGCACGACAGAAATTTCGAATGGAAGACACTTTCGTACGTTGTGCATTTCCATTCGGTCTCACCATATATGTTTACACTTTCACACATATTTCACACGTTCAATCTGACCATACACACTCAATGGTCACAATCGCGATTATTTCTGTCAATGTTGAGATCACGATTATTTAACACGATTACTCATTGACTTTGTAAATATAGTGCAGTTATTCAACTTTTTGGAATTTATTGTCTTTTTAAGGGTGGATTTTAACTCTAAATTTAATTAAACGGAGAAACAAATAAAATGGGGTTAGAAAGGTGTGCACTAGATTTATAACACAAGACAAAACAGGAACATCATTGAGAAACGAATTGCGGCACTACAATCAATTAATCTGGGTTATTTTGTTTTGATAATCGTTGGAAGCTGCAATTGGAATTTAAATTAAAATTAAATTAATTGCCCAGCCCTACTACCTACTAATGCAAACAGCCAATCATTCTCCTGCAACCACCAATCATGCGACTGCATCTGAATATAACAGAACAGGAAGGTCAGGAGGTTCATTTACTGTATGTCTTAGCATTAGAATGGCTAAGATCTACGCTATTTTATACCCGGACGTTATCGCGGGTGCCTCCTGGGATGTCCGTGCGCTACGCCGTCTAGGGTTTACAGAGAATGGGGCGAGAGACAAAAACATCCAATCAGCGATATTTCTGCTGCTGAAAAACACGACGTCAGTGGGAGAGGTCAGAGGAGAATGGCCAGAGTTAAGGCTAACAGAAAGGACACCAGCTAGGTACAGCAGTGGTGTGCAGAAGGGCACCTCCAACCACAACCCATCAATGCACTTAGTGGTTTTGAAGACCTGAAGACAGAAGGGGTCCCCATTAGATGGTAATACATAGGAGTACCTAATAAAGTGATGCCGATTTAATACCCGTTCCCACTATTGTACATAGGCTATTGAATTATTCGGAGCACATACATACACATGAAGCACTGCACACATCAATTCATACACATTCAGATTGGATACGAACATTGTGTATCTTTCGACACACTGGTTTCTCAGACGGGATATGTCTGTATGGGTTTCCGAAAAAGTAGCTCAAATTAAAAACAAAAATAAACGTACTTCTCAAAAATAGAGCCGACGACCGCAGGAGGTAACGGCTCCACGGCGCCGGGGAAAAAATGCACGCGCTCATCTCCGCAGCTGACACAGTGCAGTGACTGCGCTCTCCGCAGTGGCTGGAATGATGACAAAGCTCTTTGCAGGCTGGTCGACGGGAAACCTTAATGATTTATTACCTCACGCGTTAGCTTACCCTCGCCTCTGTTCCTACTCGCATTAGCGCAGCGGAGTAGCTTAGTAAGCCTCTGAAGTATCAAGGGTATCACGGTACGTAGAATCCAGGATTTGAACTCGCGACCTTTAGGGCATGAGTCTGACTGCTTAATCACAGCACCATCTGCTCCCACTGATGTGGGCGGGGGGGGTCATCTCCTTTCTCTGTATTGATGCCATGTTACTAATGTTGTCTCCTGGGGCCACAAACTTATGGCCCCGATCCCTGCGTCTCTTCATCAAAGCCAGATATCCTATGCTTGGGAATCCCGCTGTGCATACTGTCTGAATAATAAAAATTAAGCAGCAAATGGCTGGTTGGCCCTTTCCCCAAGCGTTTTATATTATTTACAGACTGTCTAGTGGAAGGGGAGTATCTGCTAGACTGGAACCAGAATTGTGCGATCAAGACTTACAGGAAAAAAAGTCTTCAAAGTTACAAACGTTCCGTAAAACCGATGAAAAGAATCTGCAATCAAATGCGTTTCACTGTCAGAGTTAAGCGTATTGAGCGGCTGGTATGAGACGGGAGTGAAGGGCAGTGTCTGTTGTCATTGTGTCTGACGTCCAGTGCCCTGGATCATCGCCCACTCACTGTCATTTTAAATAATCTCATCTCAGACATTACATGTGCTGTTTATGTATTTTGACAGCCTGTCACCAGCAGAGGGCAGCGTAGCCCCAGAAAACGAGCACCCCAAGGCATCACACCGCGGGGGCTAATTCGGTTTGGGGTTGAAGAAACACAGACGTTTGCATGAATACATCAGATGGACAACTCCCATTCCGTAATATTACATTATAAGTATTACATTATAAAGGGACTGAATTAATACGAAGAATTTCATAGATAATTTTATAACCTAATCGAAGTCATACGCAATACTGAATTGCACAATATATTTTTGTTATTGTAGTTTTCTTCTCAAATAAAATTACTATTGAATCATTTTCTACATAACTGGAAAACGGTTAAGATTGTCCATTTCATTCCAAATATCAAAAAGGGTCCTGCTGTTAAATTAAATATAATTTCTAGCTCGGACCAGCCATTATATCTTGCCAACAACAGTCTTAGCTAAAAGCTTTAATTATCATCTGAGGATTATGGTCTGTGATTTCTTCCCAAGAAATAAGGAACCTGAGGCTCTCATCAAAACACTACAGCTGCACTGTGTTTGACATTTAAACAGGTCAGTAGGTTTAAGGAGTTAAATGCTGATCTGTACCTGTGTAAATCCTGTCAATCAAAACCTCGTAGCGCTGACTCCTTTGCCTTATGTTATAGAATCTGGGCACCTGTGAGTTTAATTCCCTAAAAAAATTTTGGGGTCCCACTCAAAAACTGACTTACTAGTGTAGTGACAGCTTTTGGTCAATAGGGGGCGCCCGAACCCTTGGGGCCCCGCGCCAACGCGTGGTTTGAGTGGTGGTAAAAATAATAATAATAATAATAATAATAATAATCGATACTTTATTAATCCCCTTCGGGAAACTGTTTTTACGCCTCCGTCAACTTGCTCTTTGTGGAGTAAGTTGTCCTTGAAGGGCAGCCACCCGTAGCAGCGCCTAGGGAGCTGGGGGTTAAGGGCCTTGCTCAAGGACCCGCAGACATGCTTAGGCTGGGTTTGATTACAGGTACACAGGCTCACAGTAAACACAGAGTGGCTCACTGTAATCATTTCAGCATCATATATCATAACAGATTGCGCGCTAATTTAACCACCTCCCTTTTCTGAAACGCATTAAGAAGTTAATTAAAACCAACATGTAAAAGTAAGGCCCCGTTAATTTTGCATCCTAAAGCATCTCAGGCCCCCACGATCAATTTCAAACGCTTCAGTATCACGCTGCAACAAAACTTTTATATTTATATAATTCGTTAAATATAACGGCGCTGGCCCTTGATTATCGGGATATTATAGTCCGGCATCGAGCTAAGGGGTCGACCTGCCCAGCTGAGCAGAGCTGAAAGATGGGCTGGAATGCTTAAATGATGAATGATGAAGCGTTAATCATGCTAAACACTAAGTGCTCAGGGGCAGGTCACACGGGCTGAAGTCAGACGCCGGTGCTCTGATGACAAAACCGCGAGACAGGACGTTTTTAAATCCCAGGTCCCCTGAACCCCAGAGAATAATATGAAAACGTGGGGGTACCAATAAGCCTTTCAGTTTTTTCATTCAGCGGAAAAGATATGAAGGCTCGTATTTACTCATCCAGTTTTTCTTCAGCCACCGAAGACAAATCTGACAGTATCACCCCCGGGATGGAGGGTCGGAGACGACAACAGTCATTAAAGAGAGTGTCAGGATTTATTTGTGTGTGTGTGTGTGTGTGTGTGTGTGTGTGTGTGTGGAGGGGGGGTGGTAATAGGATGGGAAGGAGGCCGGGGAATCACAGGGGCTGAAAGTGGGACGGTGGTCTTCAAGATGAAGAGGCAGAAAGGTGGTTTTCTCACAATCGACCGAATCATTAAAACTTTATCAAGATGAAGTGCAGCTTATAGGGAGCTCAGAGACCGAGCTGGATGGAGATGGATGCACTTTCAGTCATTTATATAAAGTTCACTGTACACATATTCTTTCGCAGGATATATACCGTGTCCTAGAAATTCTCACTCTATTAACGGTAAACTTCCCGATACCTAATACAGTGTCATCCCTATTAATTTTGTGGGTCAATTATAATGGGAGAATCTTATCTTATATCACTGCATCCACAAATGAAAAATGACTCTGGTATGGAACAAGTATTACAAAGAAATCGTCCATTACGCTCAAGCGTAAGTAAATAAGGCTTTTGACGGAGCAGAGCCCATCTGTGTCGGGCGGCTGCATAGCTGGGGCGTCGGGGATTCACAAGCAGCCAGATCTGTACCGCTGCCCACCTTCCTCTCTGGTTGGGTGAGCGGAGCTGGACGCGGTGCAAATCCCGTTTACCGGAGTGACGCTCCAGCATTTCATATTTCATAAAGTACGTCGTGCCTCATTACAGAGCAAACTTTTCACCCTGCTAAGTAATTAGTAGGCTACATTAGAGCGTTTTACACGCTGCATTAGGTTTTACCTTGGGAAAATGAGCAAAAACAAAAAAAAAAATCAGAACTCTGCGGCACTTATAGCTACACCACATAAAACTGCACCCCTCCGTTGACTTGCAGTAACAACTTAATCCAATTAGTGACCCGGAGATCTTCCTGCGCGCGTTTCTCGCGGCCGCGCTTCGCTTGGCTCTTCCGTGCCCGAGCACCTGGTGCGCGTCCGCTCCCGCAGGAAGGGAAGCGGGGAGCGCACTCCGCTCGTTAGCGGGTGCGCGCCCGGCGCTCTTCAAAGACGCGCGTGCACTGCGCGCCGGGAGGCGTCGCGGCTTCCCCTATCTCGGGCGCGGCGAAGACCTCGGTGGTCTGTTGAATTATGCAGGGCGCGTAGCCGGGGCCGGGGACGCCGCAGAAGCCGACTTTACCCCCCTCCCTCTGCGTCTTCTTCACCGAGGCCATGGAAATAGAGTCTGAGGAGGCACTGATGAAATGCACCGTCTTGCGGGCGTAACACGTTGCGAATCGGGGGGCTTGGCAGACGCGCGCGTCCACGGGCGATTTACACAAGGCGCGTTCTGAAATAAAGCCTTTCCGGAATGGAAATGTAGCACTTTGAAATCTGAAGAAGCAACTTTTTTAAATACTCTCCTCCTTTAACCAGTACACCACCTGCCGTCCTGTTGGTTCTAGAGGTATCATCCCCCCCAACCGGTTCCTGGCACTGCCCCCCACTGGAGAAAGGAACATCTGCGGAGCCTCGCTGTGCGACCATACGCTGGCTGAATGCTGCGTGATACAGTTTAACGGCCCTCTGTGCACATTACCCAGACATCACAGGCCATATACAGCTCAGTCGAAACTGAAACGTTATTGGACGCGGCCCATTGCCAACGAGTCATAAAACCACGAAGCTGTAAAAGCGCATAATGTCTTTCAAAGGCTTCTTATATATTGAGATTAGCATCGCTCAAGGCAATACGTTTAAAATATTTCTTTACATTACTTATTACAGACAAAGAAACATATTTGATGAAAATGTGCTGTATTAAAAAATCTCGTGGGCAGGGCAGTGGCTAAGTGGCTTGCACTGCTAAGTCACACCTCCAGGGGGTGCTGTTTTGAATCTCCCTCTGTGTGTTGCCTGTTTATGTCCTTGTGGGAGTAGGGGGGGGGGGGGGCATGCAGTTAGGGTAGCTGGCTTGTGGGCATATGGGGGCTGTGCAGAGACTTCTCGAGGGGCAGCTGCTCGACTGTGGGTCATGTGGGTAAGATTTTGTGTTGATCGGTAACATGTGCAGAAATTGAGGGGGGGAGGGGCAGTTTAATTGTGGTCGAAATGGAGAGGCACTCTCAATCTTTTGGGTAAAAGCGGCGGTTGGCCCCCCATCCCTGAGCGTATGTGTCCTGTGATAGGCTGGCATCCCTCTCAGTCCCTCTAGCCTTATGGTATACCCCCCCCCCCCTTCGGCACTGTCTAGGATAGCTGCTTATTCAGTACAGGGTTCTGGGAGCACAGGACAGGAGACTAGGGGCTCTCTGCCCCTCTGCCACTGGGCTCACAGTCACAGACTAAGGAGGTTCAAACCCCCCCAGCCCTAGAGATTTGAGGCCCCCTCAGCCAGTACGCCACCACACAGCCTGCACTGCACAGCCCTGTTCATCATAATGATTAATATACGTTTTACTACGTGCCGCTGTAAGACCACGTGACTTAGACCATTAGCTGTTAGCGTTAGCCTCCACCATTACTTATTTCCAGGAAAGCTAACAAAGTGATTTTTTCGAACGCTAACTCAGTACCTGCTTTCTTTTAAGAATCTGTCCACCGAGGGATTAAACTTCGCAGAGAATCTTCAGCCGATTATCTTCACCTTGATCCCATGTTCCCTGTTCATTCATCTTATCGTTGCGGGATAGCTTAAGTCATGACAAGGGCAGAATATATAAACTGGAATGTATCTGACTGTCATGAAATGACTCGTAGTATGTTCTCAGAAATTCTAGTCACAGATGATGCTCAGTGGCTTGCACTGGTGTCCCACACCACAAGAGTATGGGGTACTAACCCCATTCGGGGGGGTGTTCCACGAAGTAGGATTTCTCAGTTAGCTGGGTTAACTTAAGCTAGAAGTCATGATCGTCCAATAAGAGGTAAGGAGCATTCCTATTGGACAACCATTAATTCTAGCTTAAGTTAACCCAGCTAACTGAGAAATCCTGTTTTGTGGAAACACCCCCAGATGTGCATTTGCACAAGTCTCCTTGTGTTGGAGATCCTCACGCAGTCCATGTAATTGAGTGACTAGGGCATGTATTTTCAGCTTGGAACAGACTAACATCCTGCCCATGACGTGTCATTTCCTGCCCTTCCTAGGATTGACTCCAGGTTCCAGCTGTCAGCCATGGCAGTGAGCAGAAAGTCTCTGCCTCGCTGTCTGGCTTCCATTTTGTTTTTTTAGCAGACACTTTTATCTAAAGTGAGATGCACGTTTTTTTTTTTTTTGAGAAAGCAGGGTCAGTCTCTGTAGCAATTAGGGGCAAGAACCTTGCTCAGGGGCACAAAAGCAGAAACACTCTGCTGCCTGTGGGATTTGAAGCAACAACCTCCTGACCACAGGTCCTGCATCCCACTCCACTGAGTCACACGCTGCCCCCCCCCCCCCCCCCCCCCCCGTTTTGCCCAAATGCAGAAGTGATCAGTGATGCATCCTGAGATTTCACAGGAACTTGATTCTAATGAGTAACACTGACTTGTGACTTATCCTCACAACCTGACGGCACGAGCAAATGGTCTTGGACATCTTGTTGATTGGATATGCTGTCGGCGATCACGTGACGCTCCGTATCACGTCCGATTGGCCCGTGGACGGTGGCGATTTCGGCGCCTCTCCTCGGCTTCCACGCCCTGTTGTGGGAGCAAGTAGCGTTGCAGTTCCTCTCGTTAAAGTCCAGCCTGGAAAACGGACTATGAGAGTCAGAGAAAACACAGACCAAGTTCCATGCTTTTCTGGAAAAGGAATCCTTCTTAATGCAAACGAAGACGGCCATTTTTACTGAGTGTGGTATTGTGGGGTCTTTCCTTAATTTGAATGTGATTGGTCTTGATACATATCTAATCAAATGACCCCATCACCTGTACCACACCCCTGACCCATGAATAGTAACTGATGCCACTCGTGGGTCTTTGCAGCTTTGCAGTCTTTGCAGACTGGTTTTTCTTCCCATTGGATGGTGCCAGTTAGTGATTAACAGCACATGTAAATCTCACCCATAGTTGGTGCTGAAGCCTCATTTATTTCGTTGCAAGCTGAGGGCAATCAGATTAATTACACTGACTCAGAGAAGTCCATTGCTTTCTGGATGTCTTCGGCTTCTTTTAAAGAGCGACAGTTGGGCGTAAGTAATTGTTTTTAAATTTAGCTGGAAACAAATTAGACCAAGTGAGGACGTTCTGGCGCAGCGAGGCGAAGCGTCAGATTAAGATAGTAGAGCTAACTGTCCCTGGAACAAGGAGCAGAATAATCAGGCCGGAGTAAACTTCATGGTGCACAAACGAGAATTAATAACGAATGAATGGAGGCGTCGCTTTTTAACGTTTAGCCTGATGGTTGCGTTATAGTGATAAATGTCGTCAATGAGCACCACAGAGGAGACCTAGCAACCAGCCATGGAAACAGTGGAACCTGGTGAAATTCCATTCCGAGGCACCTGGAGCAGTCCGCGTTCTTCAGCAAGCGCAGACCCCGGATGTTTTCCCGAAGAACCGGCGCTAACCTACTTTTAGCATCCCTGAACGATGACGCGTGCCCGGGGAGTTCTGATGTCGGGGAAAACACTACGGCAGGGTGGGTGTTACTTGGCAGGCATGGTGAAGGAGTAGATGTCCCCTTGAGAGAAAATACTTTAGGTGGAATCTCTCTGGGTGTGTGTGTGTGTGTGGGGGGGGGGGGGGGGATGGGGGGGTGACATTATTTTGCAGCTAAAAAAAACAATCCGCAGTGTGGTCCTATTTGTCCAGTGGGAACTCAGCATATTCCCTCACCCTAGCACTGAAAAACATATAAAGCTGTGTATAAATCTTACATTACATGTCTGTGTTTAATGTTACGTAACCCTGTTTTTATTTTCAGTGAATGTAAAGCACTTAGCTTCCAGTTAACTGGTTTGCACCAGACCTCTGCACTGAAATTGCGGCCCTCGTACCTGTCTGTGAGTGGGGGCGGGGAGGGCAGTATCCTAACCTCATAACTCATTTTTTCCATACATACTGTTGCACAGAATATAACAGTCAGAAAACCGGCAAAAAAAACCCATCAGAAATAGTTAACTAGAGCAGCAACAGCAGTGACAAATAAGCAGGTCAGAGGCCAATGTCAGGAGTGAAAAATTCCAAAAGTTAGCGAAGTTATGATATGCTGAAGTAGGGCAGGTTGGGGCAGAGTTAAGAACGTATACTCATAATCTGAAGATTGCTGGTTCACGTCCCAAGTGGGGGCCCTGCTCTAATACCCTTGAGCGAAGCACTTAACCTGAATTATTCCAGCAAAATATGCAGGTAAAAAGGCTTATTTGAAAACATGAGCTCAGCATCTAGATACACGGATGCCCTTGTTGTTTAGGAACGTGTGTTTTCTTAGTGTGGGCTGTGATGCCGACGGAAGGTAGAAAATTGCAGAACCACGGACAGCAGCCCAGACTCGACCATGGGCCCAGTGCAACTCCACACCCCTTGCTCACTCCCGGTCACTCTCGTGCTCAATTCAAGCCCCTGGCAGCCAAGACCAGCCCCCCCTCACTACCCCCCCTCTTTCCTGCTGGCTTAGAATGTCCGAATGTCTCCTGCTGACAAAAACAAAAACAAAAACAAAACACATCAAGACTGTCCCTCCTCTCTAGTGCCAGGACTCTCAAATTCTGAAAAAATATTCTCACGCGTGAACAAACAAACAAACAAACAAACAATTTTTTTTAATTGCTTGCAAACATCACTTTTTCCCTCACACTTTTATGCTGTTTCACACTCTCAGAAGCTCTGCCCATCACCCAATGGGAAGGCTGCCCTCAGATAATTGACATGTCACTCTTGGCCTTAAGACCCGCCTTCCTTTGGCTGCAATCTCTCTGATTGGTTGACAAATCCCCTCTAAATACATCCTAGTCTTTGACCTTGAACCTGCCCCAAGGAGAGCTCTATTAGCTTCAGAGGGAAAATTGTCCATCCTTTTGTTGATCTGTTTATCTGTCTATCATTTTCTTATCTGTCTGTCTTCCATGGACTTCAGGGACAAGGTAGTTAGAATGAAACACTTTGGGATTAGCAGACACCCGTGGCAGGACACTGGTTCAATGCACTAATTCATTAAAAAAAAAAACCAGTTTAATCAGTTATGGTTTGCGTTATGGTTATTATGCAATTACCAGGGTGATAATCTTGTGCAGACCACCCAAGTCTAAAAGTTATTTAGAGTCACCAACGAACCTGATCTACATGGAGGAGAAAGTGTGTCTGAGTGTGAGTTTCTGAAGGAAATGCCGACCCACAGAGAATGCAATCTATATCCTTATTTCACGAACAAGCACTCCTCGGGTTACGATGGTCCGTGTTACGATATTTCGACTTTACTATGGGTAAATGTTTTTCGCTTTCAGTACTTTCTTCGGTAAATCACATGAGATATTCAACGCTTTATTATAAAATAGGGTTTGCGTTAATGATTTTGCCCAACTGCTTGAGGTTGGCTAACCTAGGCTATGATGTTTGCTAGCTTAGGTGTATTTCACCTTACGTTAGTTTTGTCGGAATGTAATCCCATCGTAACCTGAGGAGAGGCTGCATTAGGTTTTAAAAAGTTCTATATAAAAAAGATTTCTGTAAATATTGTAATGCTCCCTTTACTAAGTCATTCCTTGCATCAAACCTATTCTGATTGGTTGCTGTGAATAATATACTGAGAAAAGATTGTATAAGAATAGAGGACGTCGAGCAGTAAAATGTTATTTGAGCGACGGGGTCTGGCTGCAGTACTGCGAAGCTAAAAGTGGATCTGACTGAGCTGAAGAAGAAAAAAATACTTAAAAGGACTGTGCGGTCGATCCTTTATGCATCGGCAATTAGGCCTTCTGTTAGTCCGACGAGAGCTGACCTTCAGAGCCGGTCAGACTTTGAATGCTTCTGCGGAACGTGGGCAAAAACGCAGCTTTCTGTGGAAGTTTTCCCTCGTGTTCCGTGTATGTTGAGCCACTTTTTAAGGCCGTTGCAATTTAAGGGAAAGGTGTGCATTTCGCATTTGCCCCCTGAATGATTATTTAATGAGAGGCTATCGTTTCCCCGCTGCTGTGCTGTATCCGATCCAGGGCTGAATTATTCAGGGGGTGTAGACAGGGGTGGGCAGGCTTGACGTCGATTACCTGCCTCAGGTGAGCTCCGCTGAGCCCCACTCCAAGTTTGCGTCCCTCCGCCGGACCTCAGGGCAGCCTCCTCGCCAACGCCGGTGACATGGAGGATACGCAGAGGAAGCTTAGCCAGAGGTATGATGGCAAGCCACGGAAAGTGCGCTTCAAGATCGCGTCCTCGTACAGCGGGCGGGTGCTGAAGCACGTCTACGAGGACGGCCAGGAGCTGGACAGCCCCGAGGAGAAGTACCCGCGCAGCTTCATGCATGGCAAGGTGCCCCAGCATCTGGAGGCGGAGCAGCTCTCCAGCTTCCAGGAGTCCCCGGAGGCGCGGATGGGCATGTCCCCCGGGCTCACTGCCCAGAGGATAAACGTCTACAGAGGCATGACTAGCTACAGACTCGCTACCTGCGGCGGCTCGCCACCAGTGGATTCCAGAGTGAGTACTGGCTCAGGTTCTCTTGGAGCTGGCCAACAGTAAGGAGGCAAAATCTCCAAGGACTCTTAGCGTTTTCCCCACGGATTTCGTCTCACTGCTCTGTTCTGCGCGTATATTGAGAATCAGATTCGGAAGCTTCATCGTCACATGTTCGGTGGGAGACAGTGAAATTCTTATTTTATGGTTACATGGTAGGGAAATGGGGGCAGGACAGACAGCAGGGCAATATAATAGAGACAGCAGTGCAATACAGGACAAAGAGCAGTGCAATATAGGACAGACAGCAGTGTAATATGGGACAGAGAGCAGTGCATTCCAGGACAAACAGCAGTGCAATACATGACAGATAACTGTGCAATACAGGACAGACAGCAGTGCAATATGGGACAGAGAGCAGTGCATTCCAGGACAAACAGCAGTGCAATACAGGACAGACAGCAGTGCAATATGGGACAGAGAGCAGTGCATTCCAGGACAAACAGCAGTGCAATACGGGACAGACAGCAGTGCAATATGGGACAGAGAGCAGTGCATTCCAGGACAAACAGCAGTGCAATACAGAACAGACAGCAGTGCATTCCAGGACAGAGAGCAGTGCATTACAGGACAGAGAGCAGTGCATTCCAGGACAGAGAGCAGTGCATTCCAGGACAGAGAGCAGTGCAATACAGGACAGACAGCAGTGCATTCCAGGACAGAGAGCAGTGCATTACAGGACAGAGAGCAGTGCAATACATTTCAAAGTGTTGTGCTATAAGGGATGAAGAGCAGTAAAGTACAGGACAAACGTCAGTGCAATACAGGACAGAGAGCAGTGCATTGCAGGACAGACAGCAGTGTAATACAGGACAGACAGCAGTGCAATTTAGGAGTGAGTCACAAAAAAAGTAATATATATGTGCATTATGGTAAATGAATTACAGTATAGAAGAAGAAATAAGGATAAAGTGCAGGTTCACACACACAGGGAATTAGATTCAGGTTATGAAAGACCCTCGTACATACTGTACAGTAGATACACAGTTAAGACAAAATATGACAATGGGCTGGTACAATGATAAACACGATGTGTATGTGTGGTTGATAAATGTATAGAAGTGCAGGAGTACAGGTCAGTGTAAGAAACGTTGCCGTAAATACAGTACAATATGTACAATATGACTAAAACAATGTAATAATTATAATGAGTTATTACCAACAATGAGATGTTGCTTGTCATGGGGATGAGGATTGTTAAGGAAGAAAATTAGTTAAGCGGGTCAACAGAATAGAACGTTAGAATGTTTGCACAATATTAGCGGTACAACATCCAAGTAACCCACACGTCATCTCTGGTAGGATATTTCCTCGGACGACGAAATTAACATTATCACCTTCATCTGAATTCCAATTTGCATAATAAGCTCAACCATATCATATTAATTTAGCCAGTGCTAAAAGGCCGTCAGTGATTAACGATATGCAGATGTATGTGATTTGAGGTTCTGCCGCCGTGCTGAGCGGGATCCTGTGTGGACGGGGTGGTTGGGTAACGTTAAGAATGTGTTCTGTTGACCTTAGCATGTTTGGGCCGTGTCTTCCAGTCGTCCGTGCTGGACTTTGGGAAGATTATCATCTACACCAGTAATCTACGAATCATCAGGTCCCCTCAGAGGAGGACAGAACTGATGAAGACCTCTGTCCAGAGACAGGACGGAGAGGGAGAGGATCCACATGGGCGAGGAAGAGGAGGAAAGCATTACCACGGGTCACTGTGCTCTCACTGGGAGGACGAAGATGGCCTTGAAACCGCAGACAAGGTAACACCAGCACAGACAGACAGAAACAGATGGGCAGACAGACAGAAATACAGACAAATAGACAGACAGATAGGCAGGCAAACAGATAGACTGACATAGACAGACCATTTCAGGCCATGCACAGTACATTTACACCAATACTGTCCATTTGTATTAATAACACTAAAAACTGCACATATAACACTTGATGACATGGCAACAGAAGCAGTCAGTGTGTATTAGCATATATAATAAAAAGTTGTATTTCAGTTCTTAGAAAAGAGGTTCCACACATTACATTAAATACACTGCAAAGGCAAATTTTATAAAGTGTGTATGAATAGTTATTTGTTTTTGCATCATCTGTTGTGTATTGTGTGTGTTGGAGTGCTTGAATAATCGATTTATCATGCATGACAGCGGCTGTTTGTGATTAAATATCTGTCGCTGTATCTTTGTGATGTTTTAGGAAAGTTTTGCGGTACTGTTTGTTTTTCCCCCTTTGGTGCTTTTTTTCCAGTGCAAACACAAGCAGTCTTTGTTGGTGTAGTTCATTTATCAAGATGAGACTGTTGGTGTCAGTTTGCACAAGGGACACCGGTCCCTCTAGTGGTCAGTGGGGGAACTGCGTGTGGTTGACTTGCTTGCAGGAGGAGGCCGCGTGTCCGCAGTGCGGGGGCTCGGGCTGCACTCCCTGCTCCCTGTGCCATGGAAGCAAGCTGTCCATGCTCGCCAACCGCTTCAACGAGTCCATCCGAGCCCTGCGATGCCCGGCGTGCTACCCGGACGGCCTGCAGCGCTGCCAGTCATGCTCGGGCCAGCATGGCGGAGAGCCCTGAGGGCGGGACTTCCTGCTGGGAGTCTGTGTGAACATAAGCGGACGAAGCAGACACAAAACCCTCAATGTGAAAACAATGACGGGCTAAGCAGCCAGTGCATGTGTACAGGCGGCCATTGGCTTCCGAAAATGGCCGACCATCAGTTGATAAATGCGGAGACGCATCTTCAGCTTTATAATCATAATACTCAAGAGCTCTGTAATGGGTGCAGGTGTGTATACCGGGGCGGGGCTACAGGGATACTGGAAAGCTGATTGGCCCATAGATTGCGACCTCCCCTGTCACTCACAGATTCAAAACATATCATTGGCTAACGATAAGGTTGGCCCCCCTGTATGAATTATGACCCCTATTATGCCCCCCCCCTGCCTTAAAAAGATCCTTGACTTGCCCCTGTAAGGATGTATCCAACTGCATTATTACATACCTGGATATTACTCAAGAAGTAGCACCTCTGTTTATGTAGCTGGTTTGCAGCCCAAGCTTGTACATTTATCACGTTTGAGGAATAACTAGTCACTGTCAAACTGTTGTGTGCAACACATGTACGGCCTCATCTTTGCATAGTATCATAGCAATAAACCACACTTTTTAAGGCTTTAGGTTACCACTGTCTTTACACAAGATGCATTTTACCACGGTGTTGCACTTGCAATTGAATAAATAAATATGTAATTCGCCTACAATAATGTTTATTCCTTAGCTTCGAAATCCAAGTTTTAACATTAAGTGGTGTTAACATGGTGGTGTTCGAAAGGGTCATTATCTTTGACCTTCATCAAATAAAACCAAACTGCTAGCTATAAATCCCACAATGCTTTAGTCACTGAAAATTAGCAATGCAACTTAAACAAAAGGCTGAGTGGAATTGTACGTGATGAATTGCTTCCCTTACTTTGTGTATAGAACATCTGCATGTTCTCCTTGCCTTGCATGTCTTTCCGTGGGTTACCTCCAGATAATTCAGTTTCCTCCTACAGGAAGCTTGATGTCTCTAAATTGTTCTTCATGTACGTGTGTGTTTATATTACATTGTGGGAACCAAAATGTTCCCCACCATGTAATGAAGACCTGGTATTTTGACGTTAGGGGGGACTGTTTTTCAGGTCCCCACAAAGATCCGTGGATGCAATCAAAAAACTAAAAATGCCAAAAGTCTTGTATTTTGTTTGGTTACTTATGGTTAAGGATAGGGCTGCGTAGGGGTTAAGGTCATCATGTTGGGATAAGAGTGTTCCCCATAGAAATTAATGGAGAGTCCCCACAAAACTATACTTACGAACCTCTGTGTGTGTGTGTGTGTGTGTGTGTGTGAGAGAGAGAGAGAGAGAGAGAGAGAGAAAGAGAGAGGTTCATCCTACTCCCCAACCTTGGGGATTGTGGGACAGGGTTCAGGTTCACCAAGCAGCTAACTTTATGTAAAGCAGAATTACATCCTTTATGTTGGCCTGAGAGGCAGTGGTTACCTTAAAGCATAAAGAAGACACTGTTAAAGCAATAAAACAAGTCGGTGTAATCCTGCACAAGAACATTTGTCAGCTGCGGAAACCACATCGCCGATCATTAAAATGCCTGTCAGAGAATTACTCCAAAGTCTTATCATGAAACAATTCTAACCTCACGAAAGCCCTTAATGTCACCACAATACCCGTTCCGATTTAAAAAGAGGCAGATTAAGTTTTGAGTCTGTTAGTAATCCTCGGGAATGTAAATGAGGCGGTCTCTTGTCACTGCGCGGAAACAGCACTTCTGCTCTGTAACCAGTACAGGCGGCCCCCAGGTACGAGATACGCACCCTAAGTCTGTCTTTAAGTCGATTTTGTAGGTAAGTCGGAAACATAATGCAGTACATAATGATAATAATACATTAATGATAAAAGTACTATAATCCGAAAAACCGCTGAAGCAGTGCATTATTATGCACTATTGTATTTAACCCAAATTTTAATATCGTTATATATACTATACGATACTATAGTATCGTTTTTATGTTAGTTCGTTCGTAAGTATACGAGTTGTCCGTAAGCTAAGCATTGCCTTGGTGAACTCAGTGCTATTAACGACAAGAAATAAGTAAAACAGCGAAAAACATTGGAGGTAAGAGACGTGACGACCCACAGAGGGAATACTTTAAAACTTACTTCTCCAAGAAAGTGATGCATTTTACGGCAGAATACAGAGGACCCTCCATGTGAGTAAGTAAACCATACAGTATTTATAATCTACATCTCTCTCAGAGGTGGATTAAATAATTCACTTGTCAATAAATAAGCGGACAAGGAGACCACGGCGCCGAAGGCAGTTTCTAAATACGGAACGGCAAGGTCACGGTAGGTGCGGCCGTGCGGGAGTCTGCGTGATGAATCCGCGGCCAGTCCGTGCCGAGCAGCGCTGCGCAGTTTGGAAATTTGGCAGCGGAGGTCACAGAGTATGCAATTCATTTTTGCTCACATTTGATGCTTTTTTTGCATTCCAAACTGGGAGGGGGGGGTTACCTCCAGGTCACACCCTGTTGCTCCTCCAGTGGCATCTTCAAGCACGAGCGGACAAACGCGTCGGCCTCGGGGTATCTGCTGTTTGGACATGCAGGGCAAAGCCGCCCGGCCCTAGTGGTGTGTCCCATACTGTAATATTATTTAATTTATTAAGACTTCCTTTTCTGCAGTATAAATTTAGTTACCTGAGACATTAACCAGGATAAAGATGGATGGATAGATGGATGGATGGATGGAGCAATGGCGTTGTGCAAACCAAATCTGTGGGTAAGCACCAAAATCCAGAAACGGGCCCCTCTGCTGCCAGCGATTCATACGACACGCAAAGGCATCAGTTCTATAAGTAGTAATCTTTGTATTTATGTGATGTTTCCGTAACAACGGTGTGAGGGGCGTGGCTTCAGCTGATCGCGAAGAGGACCTTAATTAGCCGGTGATGATTCATCAGGCGCCATGCGAGTTGCCTGATTTTCTGTTCCAGGCCTCCGCCGGCTGTGTCGTGGCCTTAAACGCTGTCATCTTCGCTAGCCGATAAAATGCGTCAGGAAACGCCCCCCCCCCCCCCCTCAAAGTGATGAATGAATGATCGGTCTGTCTTCACACTTAAAATTTGTTAAATGTGCATTTTCGGCATGCTGTCGTGAGACCAGTGATAGGCATTATAAAAAGCATTTGTTTATAAATTATTTAGATATCCATGCATCTCCAAACCACTTATCATGATCTGGGTCCGGCAGGGGCACACCCTGGACTGGATGCCAGTCCATGGCGGAGCACACAGAATCACCCACCAAGGCAGATTAAGAGACACCAATTAGCCTAACCACATGCCTTCAGGCCATGAGAGGAAAACAGAGTGCCTGGAGGACGCCTGTGGGACTGTGGAAAAAAACAGTGCTTTACAGAGACGGCGCAAAATAAATATACACACAGAGGATGGATGGGATTTGCAGCCCACAAAGGTGTGAGGAAACAGAACCACCCACTGCGATTGCCGCTTAACAGATGCATTTCGAGTAATATATCTGCAGATCTGCACCCAGTCGGTGACGTGGGCTTCTGCCTATGGCGTCATCTTCTGAAGGGGGTACCCACATAGCAAGCCAATTCCACATTGTCCCAGATAGGGGGCGCCGGCGATGCAGCTGGCCTGGGGTTCGATCCACATGAGCTGCAGTCAGTGATAATTTCACTGGATTATGAATTACAGTTAGGGGCGTCAGAAGCATTTTGCATGTGTGTGTGTGTGTGTGTGTGTGTGTGTGTGTGTGTGTGTGTGTGTGTGTGTGTGTGTGTGTGTGTGTGTGTGTGTGTGTGTGTGTGTGTGTGTGTGTGGGTGGGGGGGGGGCACACTGGCATAAAACTAATATTTTATATTAAATGTAGGGGGGTCCAAACAAATAATAATGAAATGTGAGGGGGACACGTCCCCCTCAGGTTTAATGGCAGCGACACCCATGATCACAGTGTAATGCAACCTGTTTGTTTATTTATTTTTTTTGTGGGGGGAGGGACTGTCTGTAGCACAACACGAAGAGGAAAACAAAAACAGGACTGATGTTTGGGGCCCAGAAAAATGGAGATTGCAGGTCCTGGGATCCTGCAACATTAAACGGCAGGTACATCCCCAGGCAAACAGATGTTTGACGTGAAGATTAGGATTAATATAAACCGACTCTGTCTATCTGGGTCTCGGCTCAGGGGCTCAGGGGGCTAAGCCTCTGTGCGTGAGATCAGAAGGTTGTTGGCTTGAGCCCAGCCGCAGCCGAACAGTGACGTCTGATGCCCCTTGCGCTGGGCCTCTAACCCCCAGCTGCAGGTGGCTGCCCTTGGCTCACCTACACATGTGTCATGGAGAGCCGGAGGGGGGGGGGGCACGAGAGAACTTCCCCACAGGGATCAATGAAGTATCAGTGTTATTACCTGGTAACTAGTTACCATTGTGTGGTCCAGTCCACGTTTTTGCTCCCTCCCAGCTCCCAGCCAATCAGGATCACCGAATGCCTGCTACAGGTGCGCTGGGAGCTGAGAGGAAGCAAAAATGTGGACCGTCTGGGGTTCGCCGAGGACTGGGTTAAGAACCACTGGTTTAGACCAACTGTGAAAGCTGATCAGGTTTTTACGTTTTTTTGTCTGTGACTAAGAACCTCAGTGGGCGGCATTGAGGTCCGGCACCTCTGACGTTTTGGGTTGGATTTGAAGAGTTTGAATCTTCTCCCCACAGCCTGATAACATGCATTCAGGTGAACTGGTGTCTCTAAATGGTTCCAGATATCTCAGAGTGATTCAAGGCTTTCTATTTGTCTTTTGTACATCAGTATGTACCATACATAGGACAAATGGCTACAGAGAAAGAGTGGATGGATGGATAGATGGATGGATGGATTGATACATACCATAAATAGGACAAATGGCTACAGAAAAAGGATGGATGGATGGATGGATAAGATAAAAGTGAGCACTGATGCACCGGTTGCCACTGCTTCATGCTCTGCTCTTCCTGGGATTTGACCCCACCCCGCCCCGTCCCGCCCCGCCCCGCAACCCAGGATAAGCACATATGGAATATAGACGGATGGATGACAGCAACATGACTTTCTGAAATGGCGTCCTAGAGCTGCTTGAACGTAACGCGAGTCCTTAAGCGCCTGGATGTCCTTATCGTGGCGCTGTAAAGCCATAAGGCAGTTAATGATTGTTTTTATCTGGGGGCTAATTAATCGCATAGGCAATTAGTACGCAGACATCAGATTAAACCCCAGGACTGGCACTTGAAATAAGAGACACTGTGTGCTGAGAACATTGGAGAAATGCGCTTGAGAGGAGAATCCTCTGGAAAATTCAATTAATTTCATCTCAGACAACAAAAGAATTGTTATGAGAACTGGGAATGGGTTGGATTCCATAAGAAGAAAAATATGAGCAAAATATTAGATTTATTGTAGCTGGTATGTGGTACTATCACTGGGTTTTGTTTAGACAACAAAATAAATACGTTTATTCCACTTTTATTAAAAAACAAATTGTGCTGTGCTCTGTTCAGTTTTTTATTATTGTGATTATTTTGGACGCCAAAGTTATCGTGCAGCATGAGGGTTCGAAGTGTTGTCATAACAACCCAAACTTGACCGACGTGATGCCATGACAAGTAAGCCATTCATTCTCAGGCCTTTCTGTCAATATGCTCCATTTGTTTTGATAGTCATTCCATAGATCTGGGTCTGTAGATCTGGGTCATGGTTAAAGACCTTTAAGTTTATGTTGCAGGCATTATAATTGAAAGCTAAGGATTAGCCAATGAAAAAACATCTTAGATTCGGGGGTGTGTTCATTGTTCAAAAGTCACTTTGGGGTTTCCCCACACTCTGAGTGTAGTGACTGTCTGTGGCCAACAGGGGGCTCCCAAACACCGGGGCCCCCCACGCAAATGCGTGGTTTGAATGGGAGTTGACACTGCAGCTGTTTAGATTCCTAGCAGGAGCACAGTTTGGACGAAGACCGTAGCAGGGCTGTTGCTGGAACGATAAATGGAAGTTACCACAGCTGGTTAAAGAGCTGCACATCTTCCCAGGTTTCATTTCTGGTAGGTTACCGTAATCCACAGATCAAATGCGCCCACATCAATCAGAGCCTTTCTCTCCCGTTCTGTCCAAGCCGCTTACAAATCAGTTCATCGCATACAAAAGTATGCTTTTCTTTGCACTTCTGTGATGTGACACCAACGCATTTTTCATTGGCGAGGGGGGGGAGGGGGTTCATTTTTATCCCGAAGCTTACACAGTATGTTTATTTTCTAATCTGCGAGGGATTCATTAAATCTTAATGTATGCTAAATAACCTCCCGTATAAAATGTGAAATGCAAAAGTGGAGTCAGTCATTGGAGATTCTAGAATCTCTTTGCTTTGTTGTCCAGGGGGGGTTGGGTAGCCAGTTGCCCTTGGACCCATCCTCCACCCCACCAAGGTTTTTTCTCTCCCAATTCCTGGTCCCTCTCCTCCGTTGTCATCATTCTTTCTTTAATTTCTCTGTCTTTCATTTCCCCTGCTTTTGTATTGTTCTCTCTTTGTATTGTAATGTATCACAACACACCCATGTAAAGCGCCTTGGGGCGACTGTTGTGAAAGGCGCTATATAAAAATAAATTGAATTGAAATTGAATTGTTATCGCTTCCGAAAGTGCATAAAGGTATTAGCACGCAAAAAATAAACATTTCTTGGAATTTACCAATGCACATGAACAAAAATGATACACTGGAAGTAAAACAATGTATAAATGATATATATACATCTATATATGATATACAAATTATTCTCTGTGATATATGAATATATATTGCAAGGGCTATTCTTGCATTTTTTTAAAAGGTGGGACATAAGAGGGGCCATAATTGAAACAGAGGGGGCAACCTTATCAGTAGCCAATAACGTGATTTGAATTTGATGAGTGACAGTGGAGGCGGGCCAATCAGCTTCCAGCTGGTTTCATTGCCCTTATGACTCCCATCCAACGTGTGCCCTGGCCAGTGCCCAGTTCCTTGAAATGGGCCCCAGGCTAAGAGTGACCCTACTCTGGATAAGATGTTGTGGTATTTATTAGATTTTCTTGGAAGCATCCAGCAGCCATGCATCATTTTGCTCTCAAATCAGCCTACGGCGTACTACAGTAATGTACAGACAAATCAAACAGACGTCAGGTACGGTTTTTATTTTATTGTTACTGCAGCACATCCTCAGATCTCCAGACACAGTCGACAAACCGGCTTTGCCAAAACGGGGGGGGGTGGTCGGTTATCCTGCGTAGCAGTGAGTGTCAGCCTACGAGGCACAGTGGGTGTTTCGAGGCAGGAAATTTATCTCTGGAGGGGGGGGGAGAGAACAAGCTACTAAAGAGCTATGCTATGAAAGCACAGTGACTAACAGTCTTTTTGCACACACTGCTATTTTCCACATCTGCATGTCACTCAACGATTACTAAAAATACACTAAATTTTCTTTGCTAATAAATAAATTTACAGTATGTTCACCATTTCAGTACCTTTATTAGCAAGAAAATGTCGTATCTTTGATTCATCAAAGTAACCTCCTCTAGCAGTTATAACAGCAGAGAAAATTCGAGCCGTTCTTCCTACAAGGGACATTAAATACTGCTCTGTTTCGTGGGATGAAACAGGAAACTAGTGTATTTAAAGTTAAAGGACGGCCTGGAATCTGCCATCACCACACAACCAGTTAATAGGGTGTCAGACATGCACTGTTACATACTCTTTCCATGTTATAAAACAAACCTATTTTATTTGACATATATTTCCATTTATAGTTGTTCACTGAACTTTCCAGTGCTTAACAAGTATAAAAAAATCTGTGGTTTATGAAATAAGTGGTGAAAACCTGGGGTGAGCAAGAACCTTTAACTGTAGTGCATGTTTGTTCCCCCTGTGCTTCTGCAAATAGTGGACATACACATTTACTCCTCCTTTACCACATGGATCACATCTCCTATATTTGGCAGGCACTTTTGTCCAAAGTGATGTGCAAGTGAGGCGAATAGCACATCACAGACGTGGCTGTCAAGGAGGCGACTGGGCATAAGCGCGGCTATGCTGAGCTTCCAGTTAATGCCCAGGTAAGCGTTACTGGAGCAAGAGCTGCGCAGCATCTTCTGAACAAAGCAGGTACCTAATTAGATAACTGAAATGCAGGAAGTGCAACATTAGAAACACTGAAGGGAGCACGGAGTGGTGTAGGGTAACAGAGGGGTTCCTGGAGCAGATGGGTTTTGTTGAAAATAGCGGGTCTGAATCATTGCATTCCAAAAGAGAATAAAGGATATGACATACAGGGGTATAGAGAGCAAAATCTTGATCTGAACTTGAGGTTTCGGTTAATGTCGGCCAGACGCATCAATATAAGCCTGAAGCTGGAGCCTTCATGGCAGGCAAGGAGATTTGGGGGTCAGAGATTTGGATTAGCTCACGCTGTGTCGTGTCAACTGTCTGTGACCAGGAGGACTGAAAAAGATGACAAACTGACTCGCGCGCCGTCTGAATCAGACCGCCGGACCCCGCCGATGGCTTCCTGGCGACGTTCTGGCTGGTCGCATCCTCGGTGAGTCAGCCTCAAAGTTGGGTGCTTGGAGACCCGGGAGATTTGAGCAACTTCCAAATTTCAAAATTTATGGATTTAGGCATGTAACTTTAACAAAAAAGAGTCTGCATCACCTGTGTCATTAAGAGCTTGGTGAACCCCGACCATGAAGGACTCCGACCCACTAATGATTGTCCGTCATGCTGGATAGTCAACATCTGCCAGTGCACCGCTCTGCACCTGGAAAAGCTGGTCCTGTAGATAGTCTCTGGGACCCGCCGGGGACTGGATCATCGTGGTATGTGGACTCTCGCTGTTACCGTGACGACTGGAGGGAACAACGTCTAATTAAAAAAAAATGTATGTAATGCTGAACCTGCAACCAAATCCATAAAATGCAATAAATGAAGGAAGCTGTTCAGCTGCTCATTTTGTTATGTTATATTACATGGATTCTAGAATGAATGGGTGCGGCGAGGAAAACTCATCGACATGGATGGGACGTGCATGCGTGTGAAAATGGTGAACCTTCAGCTGCCAGAGAGTGCAAACGCGTTTGTTCCACTGCAGTTGTATACAAAAAGTTTTTGTCTCGAGCAAAAGATGCAGCTTCTAAACAAAATCCTTGGATACTGGGAGGTATGATAAAACGGCATTTACTGAGCTGTGGGGTTTCTGATTGCATGTGTGTCTGTGCGGTCAACCTGCAAAAGTGGACAAAGGTCTTTTAACTGTTACATAATATAAATCTATTGTGCATTTGCTCCATTCTGGCAGTTATATAACATTTAAAAATTGATTTTTGGCTGTTTCATTACATTTGCACCCCTTACACTACACTAAATAGTGCCATTTAATACATGTTGCATTAAGGGCTGAATAGTTGTAAAAGTGAACAGTTGGTTAGTCATATTTCAGATTTTAATTTGGATATCTAACAGGCATGAAATTTGACATTTTGATTATGGCTGTGTGTACTGTGTAGCGTGGTATTTTGGCTGGAAAAAGATTGGTTGTTGGCTTTTTAGGCTGTTCAGAAGCACTGGGGCAAAAAAAGAATGATATAACAGTATATTTAGCAAATAAGTATGCAGTTTTGGAAATGAAAACAAATCTCTGCAGAAGGATGAATCGTTAATGGCTTTGGTGACTTGTAATCCATCTTCTAAACGCTTATCTTAGTCGGGGGTCACGGAGAGTTTGAATAGCTGCTGTAGTTGCGGATTCTTCTCTCCCGTGAGGCCACATCAAAATCTGATGGGCTCTAAATCAAGGATGGAGAGTGGGTCAAGACGAGGCATTGTGGGAAAACTGGCACAGCACAGCCTGTGTTAATATTTCAACCGGCAAACCAGACTATGAAGGCCCACCGTTCCAGAAGATCAGGTTCACCAAACCATCGTGGCCTACATGGTTCTCGTGGAGAAGCTTGAGGAATCTAGTCATATCTAGTCCAGCAGGTGGCTGGTCTGAGAGAAGTTTGTTTAGCTTTTCTTTCCCCTATGACACGATTTTCGTGCGGTTACCGTGACTCCAGTCAGCCGCGGTGAGTAAAGTGTAGTATAGTTTCAGCAGGTGATGGACATTTTCAAGTGGAACCCAGTGGTCAGAGCTTTCAGCCAAGCCTGTCCTCTGTGGGAGACATGAGGAATGGAACCGCCAGGGAAGACATACTGGACTTCAGCAACAGTGCCTAAATAATTTATTGCGAGCCATCAAACGGCTCCTGGTTCTTGGGTCAGAGTTGAACCTCTGTTCACCGGTTAAGTAAGTGTTCAAGAAGGATGTTGAAAAGCCGAACCTACAAAAGGAAACTCACTTGATCACAGCAATCTGTTCAATATCATAAGATAAGATAAGATAAGATAAGATAAGATAAGATAAGTTAAGCTTTATTGATCCTGCAAAGTGAAGTTTTGGTGTTACAGCAGCAGTTATAGACAGGATCAGGCAATACACACAACATAAGCACAATGTGAAAGGACATAAGTATATGTATATAAACACTATGCTTTATACAAACAACTAAATGGAAGCCAGAGTCTAAGACCTGGGGTTGTGCTGTATAAAGAGACGAGCGGCAGAATGAGTAAACGGGACTTGGGGTTAGGTGGTTCAGCGAGGACACAGGGCACATAATAATAATTAGTATAATAAATAATAATAATAATAATAATAATAACAGTGCTATTAACAGTGGCAAGCCATTCAGGTCCAGTGAGTAAAAGTCTGGACCAAGATTTAGTTTCAACCGACCAGTTGAGTATAAAGAGTCAGTCACAGAGCAACTAGCTGGATGAAATAAAACCTTGGTCGGGATTTTTATTCTCTAGACCTGAACTGCCCATTTCTAGCTATTAATAATAATAATAATAGATATAGATCTCACACTCTGGAGTTAAACTGCCCACGTGGGCGATAACACTTTCACTCTGCTTGTCCCTGATTTACAGCCACCAGGGACGAGGAGCCACACCATGTTCTGAAGGCCCGAGTCGGAGGGTGATGAGGAAATGCTGACAGTCCAGACTCAAATCTATCAAGAGGATCAGCGGGGCCCTTTGGCAAGGCGGGGCCCCTCTGGCAAGGCGGGCCCCTCTAGGGGTCCAGGTCGTCCTCCACAAGGCGACAACCAGCTCTGCCTCCCCAGGCAGGAACTACAACTGAGAATCTGACAGTATTATTCTCAGATGTGCAGCAAGTGACTGAGACCAGCACAAAGACCTCAGTACCCTGGGAGGGTCATGTAGGACGTCACCAGGATGGTGAAGCGATGACATAATGGGGGAGGAGATCTTTTCCGGGAGTATCTGTGTATGGTTATCTGTGCTTTTCATGTTTGTGAGGTTCTTCAGCTAATTTGGGGTCTTTGTGGCGTCCATTCAAAAGGCCCTATAGCTGTTGGCGGTTTTGTTTTGTTCAACCGCAAATGTGCTGAGTCTCTGTCCCACCTTGTCGACTGCCTTGTATTGTGTGTGTGTGTGTGTGGAGGGGGGGGGGGGGGCTGTGTATGACGAGCTGAGCCTTGGAATCTTCAGTTGGCCTTGGTATCAATCTGAGGTGCATCTCAATGAGCCAGCGGCAGCTGAAGCTGGCAGCTACCTGTGGGCCACAGTTTGACCCTTCCAGGTAGCAGGACCCTCTTGGTTTCTGTCGTCTCCAGCATGCTAGAGTCTGACAAACTGTTTCCTGAGTTAGTTACTGTATCCCTCGGTGCCCTGGGGGTCTCACTGCAGCCCCGACTCCTCTCTGGGCCAGACAGTCAGCTCATTCAGCGATTCTCCTTCTCATCATCCTCCTCATAGGACGACGACACGTCAGGTCAGCTGAACCTCTACAGCATGACAGAGGCCTCTGGCTGACAGAGGTCCGGTCCTGGCAGCGCTGAGTATTCCTGTTCTCAACTCTGGCTGTCACGATGTTTTCTGTGTTTTATTTTTTTAAACATCTCTCAGGTTGAAAAAAAGAAAACAAAAAAAAGCAGTAATTCCTTATTCAGATTCGCTGCAAGTAATTTGAGTGAATTTAATTAATATCCAGCATTGTATTCCAGTGAATGCCACTGATATTTTGATCGCTTTACATCAGATAAAGATTTAAATTAGCCGAGGATTCGGGAGGAACGGCGAAGTAAATTAACGGGATTAAGTGATTATCCAACAGGTGGAAAGAGAAGCTACCAGACAGCCAGGGAGGTTTTAGTCACGCCAGAAATCATTTTTAAAAATTCAAAGATAAAGAGGCTGTGAAACGGTGCAGGAATGGGTTAAAGGTGCAGAGTCAGCATTTCAGCTACACATATAGGCTTTTTTCAAATAAAATCAGATACATGCCAATGATATGAGTCAACACTATTCTTTCCAGAAATTGCAGCTTCTTGCTGCTGCTGGTTGCGATCCGACAGTCATCATTACGTTGTAAAGCTTGGTTGATTTCAGTTCTAAGTTGCGGCAGGTGGGAGCGCAGAGTCACACAGGCTGCAGAGGTGACGGAGAAGCCCCCGTAGAGGTCAGGATCAGGGGGGGTTGGTCAATGATGGGACCTGGAAAGGAGGAGACCGTGAGCAGAGCTGGACAGAGGATGGCGGCTGTCAGACGCCTCAATTCAACACTGACTGCAGAATAGAATAGACACTATTTTCATGCTTGTGAAGGGGAACTGTTTCTTCTTAAGACAGCCAGACACATTCAGGCAGTTCCCAGATTAAGAAGGTCCAACTCACAGACAAACTGTACTTACAAACAAACTGTCATAAAGCTGATTATATTAAAAATTTGGCTTCAGTACAATGGCTTGGATAACAAACGCACGCACTACTTTGTGACGCTTGTGAAAACACTGTGTGGCTTCAGCACTCCGTCGGCTTGAGGTGCAGTACTATACTGTACTGTACTGCATATACTGTACTGTATGTACTGTACTTCACTGTATGTACTGTACATACTGTACTGCATATACTGTACTTCACTGTATATACTGTACTGTATATACTGTACTTTACTGCATGTACTGTACATACTGTACTGCATATATTGTACTTCACTGTATATACTGTACTGTATATACTGTATGTACTGTACTGTACAATTACTGTATGTAGTTTCTTTCATTATTACTGTATAGTTCTTTTTATGTGCTGTGTTTTTATTTTTCCAAATTATCTACAAATTTGACTTGGGAACAGACCCCATTTGTAGCCTGAGGTCTGCCTGTGTACAGGTGAGACCAAGCTTGGGGGTTATAGCACTGGGTCAGCCAGCATGCAGTGGCCTGGGACCAGTTGGAGGGGTTTCAGGGTCTTACTCGGGGGCCCAACGGTGATGTATGCACTGGGATTCGAACCAGTGACCTGATCAGGGGCACTATCGTGAGTGTGTGAGAGAGTGATAGAGAGAGAGATACAGAAAGAGTGACAGGGAGAGGGAAAGAGAAGGAGAGAGCGAGAGAGCAAAAAAGGCTGTGTGGAAACAGATCAGGGGCCGGTTAATTCAGGCTTATTTAGGTGCCCCATTCGAGAGAGAGAGAGAGAGAGAGAGGGAGAGAGAGAGAGAGAGAGAGAGAGAGAGGGAGAGAGAGAGACCAGGAAAGGCTGTGGGGAGACAGATCAGGAACCATTTAATTCAGGCTTATTTAGGTGCCCCATTCGAGAAAGAGAGAGAGAGAGAGAGGGAGAGAGAGATAGAGAGGGGGAGGGAGAGAGAGAGACCAGGAAAGGCTGTGGGGAGACAGATCAGGGGCCGGTTAGATTGAAATTCTGACTCAGGCCTGAGCTGAGGCAGTTCCTGGCACTCCCTGTCCTGCCAGAGCTGGGCCTTTTCATCTTCCCTAGACCACCGGGAAAGTGGAGCCAGCCGGGCTGATTACAGCTCTCCAGGCAGGAGGGATTGGAGGCTCGGCCCGGAGCGCGTGATCCTCGCCCCGCAATATGGGTGCTGATGGCATGACAGGTGGCACCGTCCAGGGTGCTGGAGCAGAACTGTGGCCACCTGCCAATCAGCTGGGGCGGCCGTGGACAGCGGGTCCCATCAGTGTCAGGAAAAGCGTCGGCTTATTATGTATTAAAGCTTATTTGGTTTCTGAAATGTATGCAACAACAAAAAAAACAACAGATCCCCCATTTACGCCCAAGACAAAAATTTCTGCCTGTTCAGAGATTATCCTGCACAGAACATAAGAAAATGGAGGAAATATTAAGATTTAATAGATGCGTAATAAAATATAAATCATAAAAAGTCCAGGTAGAATTGCTGCATGGTACACATTTCCCATGAAAATCAACAGTTACTGTCCAGTGAGCAGCATCAATCCCGTCACCGAATGGCTTCTGTGTCGGGGCGGACTGCCGGCCAAGAGCGGCCTGGGAATTCGCTATCAAGCGGCCCCCAGTCTGATATTTTGCCACTGAGGGGGTGTGGGGAGGGGGGGGTAGTCCCTTTGGTGTGTTTTGCCAGCGACTGGATCTCATTAGACCATCCCACGGGGAATGTTCCCAAACTTCCCGACGGCCAGTCTGCGCCTGAACTGAGTCATATCGATAAAATACCTTAATCAAGCTAGAGAAGACAAGGAAATACTTTGGGGTAAAACGTTTGCTTATTTGGTGTATATATATAATATATGTGTGTGTGTGTGTGTATAGATAAATATATATATATATATATATACATGCACTTTTCTGTTTTTAGTGTTTAAGGGACACGTTAGTTACTCTGCTTTATAGTTATATCCGCAGTTTTGACGTCTATGGGCATTTTAAAATCCCACTTGTGTACCTCATAATTTCAATCTAACCCTAAAAATAAGCCGGCAGCAGTTGTTACGTTCATTACAAATCACTCTAATCCACACCGAAGCCTTGCTTTCTAGTATCTAAGAGATTTGTATATCGAGGTTGACATTTTGTATTTTTTAACAAACTCCTTTCCAGCTGTATCGGAAATGGGCTAAAAACAATGGATTGCCTTGAATTGTGCACAGACCTCCAATGAGGCTTTTCAGGTTAATCTATTTGCACACACTGTATCTATATATTGATCTGCATTCATATCTCAAATTATTTTTCCCTTTTGTTAATCTTCCATCCAGTCATCCATTCATTTTTCGCTTGTCCAGTATAGGGTCCCCCGTTCTGCTTAATCAGCCTATAATAAATCATTTTTTCCACACAATGAGATACAGGGTAGATGATATTAATCAAAATGCTCAACAGAATTTTGCAGTATTTTTTTTTAAGAGTGCTCCATTGCAGCTGGCATCCCATCCAGGGTGTCCCCCATCCCAAGGCCCTATGATGGACTGGCATCTTGTCCTGTGTCCCCCATCCCTGTGCCCTATGATGGACTGGCATCTTGTCCTGTGTCCCCCATCCCTGTGCCCTATGATGGACTGGCATCTTGTCCTCAGCGTCCCCCAGCCTTGTGCCCTATGATGGACTGGCATCTTGTGCTCAGTCCCCCAGCCTTGTGCCCTATGATGGACTGGCATCTTGTCCTCAGCGTCCCCCATCCCTGTGCCCTATGATGGACTGGCATCTTGTCCTGTGTCCCCCAGCCTTGTGCCCTATGATGGACTGGCATCTTGTCCTCAGCGTCCCCCATCCAGTGCCCTGTGTTGCCTGAGAGAGGTTCCAGCCCCCCCTGCGATCCAGTAACAGATAATCAGTTAGAGGACGGATGGATGGATGGATGAATTAAATGAATCATCAGTAACTTTGCAGCTTTACCATACAATTTAAAAACATCCTATTTTGTTTTTCATATAATGTTTAGAGCTCATCAAAGCCATTTCACTGTATGATTGCATGGCTCAGTTTCGGTTCACTTGAATCACAGTCCAGGGCATCTACCTAAGCTCTTTACTTTTTATCCAGATAAAATTACGTTTTTAAACAATTCCTTCTCACAGATCTTGAATCTGGGATGTACAAGTTTAAATTCAGGCGTGCCCAGGGCTGTAATTTTTGGTAAAGTCTGGGCTTTGTAATTCCATATGATTAATTTGGATAATTCAGAACTCCTTTTATTTAGACTTTGTAATGAAACAAAATTATATTGTTTATGGTCTTTTCTCTAAAGGGCTTATCCTTGACTGTTTTCTAAAAAGCTTCAGGTATAGAACTCCAGTTATGTAACTCCAGTTATGCAACTCCAGCTATGGAACTCCAGTTATGGAACGCCATTTATGGAACTCCAGTCATGGAACACCATTTATGGAACTCCAGTTATGCAACTCCAGCTATGGAACTCCAGTCATGGAACGCCATTTATGGAACTCCAGTTATGCAACTCCAGCTATGGAACTCCAGTCATGGAACACCATTTATGGAACTCCAGCTATGGAACTCCAGTCATGGAACACCATTTATGGAACTCCAGTTATGGAACTCCAGATACAGAATTCTCGTTACGAAACTCAAGATATGAAAGTCCAGATACGGAACTCCTTATATGAAACTCCAGATACAGAACTCCTGTTACAAACACCAGCGAGAAACACAACCACTGTACAGGCCTTAGATTGCTCTAATAGGTTTTTGATAAATTGCATCTGAGACATATGACTGTTTTAATTTATGTCTTGTCCTCATCCGAAGTCAGAGTGATCATTTTATGTTTAACTGGATTTCGGAAGTCCGCTTTTTTAGCAGAGTACCACCCGCTGAAGAGGGAGCTAGATATTCATTTTTTCCTGGGATGTTAGCTGGAGACAGGGCTGAGCTTATTCCCATTTGCTCGACTCATTTATATTCCTTACCAGCTGTACTTTGTGAACCAAGCTGGCTTGATTATCCATTCTGTGGTTTGGAAAACAATACACAATGCAACCAGGCTATCAGTGGAAAACAAAGAATGTTGTTTGGCATCCGATAGTTTTTTTTTTTTAAGCCTTGGGAAGCAGCCTTTGCTTTTTAGACTGCTAAATAATTCTGGACTGCTCCTGCTCGACGCACGTAGCCAGGTATGCTAATGTTAGATTGTTTGAAAATATTTAGTTATGCTCCAGTTGCCAAAGTATTGCTAAAGGTCGAACTGGGAAATGATAAAGCTGTCTAACTGGAAGGATCTCTGACACGCGGCGAAATAACAGGGAATATTTGTCCAGCCCGGAACGCTGAACTTTATGTTAGCCACAGGCAACTTCACTGTTAACAGAACGAGCCCATGTAGCGAGACGAATGCCACACATAGGGTAAAGTTACTACGCAAAGGCTATCCGAACCAATTAAAAACAAATGGGTAGCAGAAGCTCAGCTCTCGATTCCTTTGGAGTGTGCGACTGCGCAATGAGTCACGATGCGTAAGCGATCTGCCGCTTCCATTTCAGCTGCATCGGATCTGGATCCAGGAATATCATCCGCATATAGACAGCACTGATTGCCGTTAAACTCTGCCCAGATCGGAAGGTTCTGAGACTAATGCATTCAGCTCCGATAGAGGGAACACATTAGCATTTTTTTCCCAAGCAATTTGCTGCGCAGCACAAAAACACTGCCCTACAGTGGGCTTAAATCCACGGCCCACAGTGGCAAAAGCAAATCAAATATGCCACGGGCTGCCAGTTACGCGCTGCACTGGGTATTGTGTGCGGGCGAGATCAGCTGCGTCTCTATCTCACATTACGGGCGTTAATTAGAAGCCTTCCCACAGCGCTGATGGGATATTTATGCCCTCCAAAAACGGCAAACAAACATCAGCAATTAGCTTTATGTCGACTGAATCGGCGGCAAGCACTAAGGGCATGTCATTTGTTTAAATATTATGAAGACATGAAATTATTGTTTTTTTAATCTGGTCTCATGTTTGCCTTATGTTTTCCTGAAAAACAACAAATCAAATGCATGTTTTTTTTTTGTTGGACACTCTGAAGGCTGAAGAGATGCAGGGAATAGACAGAGCTCACCTGATTTGCCAAACTGCAGGATTTGCAAATATTTTTACTTTCTGGACCTGAACTGTGCACCTCTGCCTACTGGCGGTTCACCAGAGGTTTGGGAAGCCAAAATTAAGCAGAACAGTGAGCAGTGAACAGTGAACAGTGAACAGTGCCCTCCCTTTCTTCACTTCACTTTGACGTATTGGGGATTTTTTGGTATCACGCCAGACACAGAGGCCATCGGCAGATTACATGAAGCTTTATTGGCCATTTGCACAAGTATAGGTACATCGGAATGGGTTCTTTCTACGGATCCCGTAATGCTCTCCTTTTAAAGCAGGGGTCTCAAACTCCAGTCCTGGGGGGCCGGAGCCCTACACAGTTTTTGGTTCACTCTCATCTAACACACCTGATTCAACTCCTTGTGCTAATTACCACACAGCTCTTGAGCTGAATCATTTGTGGTGGAACAGGGAAAGAACTAAGCTACACGGGGCTCCGGCCCCCCAGGACTGGAGTTTGAGACCCCTGTCTTAAAGACGCGCACATGCAAATTGAGGTGAGTGTGAAGTTTGGGGTCCGATCATAGGGCTGACAGTCCAGCAGCTTCTGGAGCATTTCTGACGGACATGTGGCTACCTTGCTAAGGATGGGATTCGAACTAACAACCTTCCGATGCCAGACACAGAAATCAAGCAACACAAACAATAAAAATGATACATAACATGTAATGTGTCACTCTTCTTTGCCCTCCCCCCTCCCCACCCCCCCTCAATCCTGTCTGAAGCACCCACAGATGGAGCACCAGAACACAAGCGCAGCGGCACAGAAATAAGTTGTCTGTTTGCAAATAAGTTCTAGGAAGCGCTAATGATCCATCTTGGTTCCATGACGTGCCTCAGCAGCTCGCCTCATGCCTAGAGAGCTTTTTCTTTTTGACCTGCATCCATTACATTTCTGGTAGCAGATGCACACACTCATTGCCCGGGAGTAATTTAATATACGTTCTGGGCCAGGAACTCTTAGGCTTGATCATTAACATGCTACGCTTCCAAAGAGTAGAGCTAGCGCTCGCCCAGTGACATCCCGCGCGGATCTGTATGTCACATGTGCCATCGTGTGTCCTACATTCCACAGTCGCGCCAGACTGAACGTTCAGCAAACGGGGGGGGGGGGGGGGGCGGATTCTTCTGAGGCAAAATTGAATTTCCCCTTCTGGGACTGAAAGAATGGTCCCCACGATGTCAAAATAGCAGGTGTTTATCACATTGTGGGGGCATTTGGTCCCCACGATGCAATATATAGAAAAACAGGCACACATACACACACATTTATACACACGCAAATATATAAGTATATATATAAATTAGACAGAGAGAGAGAGTGAGAGAGACAGATTTTTTTAACCTATTACTTCAGTTGATTATAATGGAAATCGGACATCATTTGCCTGATCCTAAATTGCTATGCCTACCCTCAGCCTTCACAAATGGGTACCAAAAAATCAGTTTATGTACTGTAATTGCCCCCAGGTGTTTTCAGGAATGATTAAAAGCCACCCCCCCCCCTCCCAGCCACCCCCCCCACCCCCACACTCTATTCCTCCATGACTGAAATGAATAGACTGTGTTCTGCAGTGACGTTCCAGCAGACCCTCTTTGATCATCTCTGGGGGAAGGCAGGACCCGGACCTCCGCGAGGACCACAATGAACACGGCACCCGACGCCCGATTAGCACTGATCTTCCGCGGATCCAGAGCAGCCTGCGTCTCATGCATTAATGCATGCGCCCCGGCAACCATCGCCAGCCGAGGAAGTCAATAACATTTGCCAGATAATTATAATTTAGCCCCCCCCCCCCCCACCACCACCATCGCTAACAGTGGAGCAGGAGTGTCAGATTTTCGCATCGCGGCATCTAGAATATTAACGAAGACGTGCAATCAGTTCATACACCATTTTTGCACAGATCACAGATAATAGGCATTTTTCACCCGGCTGCTATATTGGAGATGTGAGGTGTGAGGTGTGAGGACATATTTTGCCTCAGAAGCTAGGTAATAATTAGGCAGTTGTATCGATATTTGGCCAAGGTGAGCAGCCCCTGTTTTGTAGGCCTTCGCTGGCCCTCTGGTGCAGGGGTGGCCGATCTTATCCGCAAAGGGCTGGTGCATATGCATGTTTTCGGGACGACCTTTAGGTCACCTGTACAAATCCTGCTGTGAGGACTCTTCAGCCAATCAGTCCTCTAATTAGTAATATAATTAGGGAGTTGCAGCGAAAACCCACATACCCAAAGGCCCTTTCTGGATAAGATTGCTCACCCCTGCTATAGCGTCTTCATTTCCTCTAGCAACTACAGGAGGCGGGACCAACCAATCAGATGTCTTGGGACAGCCTCCTGTACAATCTGATTGGCTGTCTCTCAGAACCAATCGTTGCTCACCCCTGCTATAGCGTCTTCATTTCCTCTAGCAACTACAGGAGGCGGGACCAACCAATCAGATGTCTTGGGACAGCCTCCTGTACAATCTGATTGGCTGTCTCTCAGAACCAATCGTTTTTTTGTTCTTCCCTCAGAACATTTTTGCGTAAGTAAAACTCCCACGAAGCCTAAAGAAACATGAGATTGGGGACGTAGGTGGGATTATAAATCCCTCATCCCTGGAGGTGAGCGACATCCACACTGGACAAAGTCCCCCCTCCATCCTGCCGCTCTCTCCGAAGGCTGCTGAGATATTTTCATCTCAGGATGACGTGGTGGATTACCAACCCCTCCTACCTCCATGGTTACGTGCTGAACTTCTGCCCCTGCTCTGTGTGCCCAGACTTTCCACGTCCCGTTGGCAGGAATCTCCTGCCTACACCCCGAAGGATCGTGATTTATGTGGATTGCCGTGCTGGGATATGGGGATTTTGGACATTGTGAGTATGTGTCCTACAGCACACTGGAATCTCCTCCCAGGCAGGTTCACAGTGACCCAGTGCAGCAGAAATGGATATTTTTTTTAGAATAAAATATGCATTACACTCACTTTTCATTTACATTGAGGCATGTTGTTGTGGTCACTGCATGAAACAAAATCGATGGGCTAAAAGATACTAATATATCATTGTCTTTTCAGGGTAATTACATGTTTTATGTGTAATTACAGTTCACGATATTCTGAACAGATTCTGTGTGTCTGACAGCACAGAGCTCCAGCCAAACAAAGCGAGAACGTGTCAGAGCGTTCCGGAGCCTTGAGATGCGATTCTGCGGCTCCTTTGCCCCGCTGTGGTTCCTCGGCCGGAAAAAAAAACGATCCCGTCATGGGGGGAAACTTCCTTGAGCGTCATTATTTAATATTTTGACACCAGGTGTTTGATGGCAGGGTCACGGCTAATGAAATTTGTCAGTGGCGGCAGGCATGTGGAGATGGTTGTTTATGTAAATGCCGTCCGCTGACAGCATTTATCAAGACGTGGCGGGATACGCCACAGCTTTGGGTCACGGAGTACGGATCACGGAAAAGTTGGTGGTATCAGATCATTACGCCGTCAAGAAATACAAAAATACACAGTGCTAATAATCGCCCTTGCTACTACATAGCTTTGGGAGTTAATACTAAGCCATAATATGATAATAATTATTGGTGGTGACAGGCTATCAGTCATTTTCCCGGTTATTATAGCAGGTTTTTTTGGAATTACTCTTTGCAGCACTAGGCCTGATTGACGGCTGAGCTTAAATGTAAAATGTGTTTTGACAATCTGACCGCCAATAGAGGACTTTTTGCCCGACACCCGGAAAGCGATGAGGTCCTGCATGACGAGGGTGAGGAGAACGTCTCTCTCATCCGTCTCGGCGGAGACCCTGTTTATTGACGGGTACTTGTGCATCCCGTTCTGCAAACGCCCTGGGTGTCCTCTGTCCGCCAAGGTGCTCCTGATTTTGAGCAGTTCTCCGTAAATTTATGAACAGAACCTTTTGTTTTGACTGTCCTCTGCCTCTGTCCCACCTTTTTGGCAGTAACTGCTCACCCATAATCCTTTGAGCAAGCAAACAGCATCTCATTCGCCGCCACAATCGAACAGCGTAATACACAGTTAGAGACACACAACGATGTATCAAATTAGGTATATCTCACAGAAAAGCTTCTGTCAAAACTGCATATACTGACAGAGAGGCAGATTAGTATTCAGAGACAATGTATGGAGCACTCAGGTTCAATTAAAGTGGAATGTTCAATTGTTGCAAGCCAAATTATGCACTTCTACTGTGAAGACAATTGGCACATACAGGGGCTATTTGTCTTCATTCCTCAGTCAAAACAATATTTTTCTGTGGCAAATTAGATGCAATAAAATTAAGGCCCCTTCAAAACTAATCCAGACCTCCGGGCAACGCAGTGAATGTGTCAACTTCCTCAAGATGAAACTAAAATAGAATGTCAAATATTGGCATGCCAAATATTACGAGTGATAAGTATCCTGCGACTGAATACATTCCGCCTTGAGAGAAAGTATCGTGCAAGTCATTGTTTGATGAGATCAAACAGAACGCATCCTAATCTCTTTATGTAGCTTAATACACTGGGTGCATTTCCTGCGGTATGATAACTTCATTGGTGGGAACAGAGGCTTCCATTGCCCAGCTGTAGCTATAGCGCAAACAAACACATCGTTTCTTACTCAAGCTAATTTTCTGTTCGCACAGCGGTGTTTCCAGGCCTTGCTGTTCGGATCATGTGCAGGTTATTGTAATCAAAGCGGTTTCCATGGCGCCTGGAGACGGTGTTAGAAGCTCCTGCTTGGGTTTGAATTTACCTTGCAGGGGGTGACCTATGTGAGGGAGAGACGGCTTATGAGAGGAAGTGCAGGGTTTCCTGGAATCATCGGCAGGGGCAGCCGGCAGTGTAGCGGCTCAGGAATGAGACCTGTGAGTGTTATTTCAAGCCCCCATGGGTTTCTGTGGTTAAAGAATACTAAACCTTAATGGGTAGACAGCAAAAACATACTAAGTTATGCATGTGTGCAATCAGTGTGGTACCAAACATGTACAGATGTGTAAACATGCACAACTGTGTGGGTCAGTCTGATACAGTACCTTTACAGATATATACATATGCACAGCTGTGTGAACCTGTCTGATACAGTACCTGTACAGATGTGTAAACATGTACAGCTGTGTGGATCAGTCTGATACAGCACTTGTACAGATGTGTAAACATGCACAGCTGTGTGGATCAGTCTGATACAGCACTTATACAGATGTGTAAACATGCACAGCTGTGTGGATCAGTCTGATACAGTACTTGTACAGATGTGTAAACATGCACAGCTGTGTGGATCAGTCTGATACAGCACTTGTACAGATGTGTAAACATGCACAGCTGTGTGGATCAGCCTGATACAGTACTTGTACAGATGTGTAAACATGCACAGCTGTGTGGATCAGTCTGATATAGTACTTGTACAGATGTGTAAACATACACAGCTGTGTGAACCTGTCTGATACAGTACCTGTACAGATGTGTAAACATACACAGCTGTGTGGATCAGTCTGATACAGCACTTGTACAGATGTGTAAACATGCACAGCTGTGTGGATCAGTCTGATACAGCACTTGTACAGATGTGTAAACATGCACAGCTGTGTGGATCAGTCTGATACAGCACTTGTACAGATGTGTAAACATGCACAGCTGTGTGGATCAGTCTGATTCGACACTTGTTCATGTGTATAAAGATGTACAGCCGTGTGAATCTACACAGCTATGTCTGGATCAGTACAGACAGTACTGTGCAAAGGTTTTAGGCAGTAAAAAAAATAATGTTTAAATAATCTTCATGGTGGTATGAAACTATGCTCTTATATCTGTGAAAGTGTGTCAGTCTAACCATTTCAAAACCTCTGCTAATGACCCCCCAGGATCTGCAGCAACACTCCAATACACTCCTGCATTTCTTGACTTTACCCATTAGCACACCTTGTCCGGCTGATCAATACTTTATTGAGTTATTTTTTTAAGTTAAGTAGTTAATTGAGCTGGTAGTGAAATTTAACAAAGACACAGAACGGCTGAGGTGCCCCTGAGGAGAGGTTTGGGAACTGGAGCGCTGTTCATCTAGCCGTCCAACAAGATATCAATGACTTTTTGGAGAAAAAAAGAAATTCCTGTTCATTTTTGTTACTGTGAATTTGCATTAGTTCTGATTTTTAACTATGTTATTTTTCTGAGCAAATATACACTTACTGCCCAGATAATGAGCCTTAAACATTTTCTTTGACTGCCTAAGACTTTTGCTCAGAACTGTATCAATCTGTGAAAAAATTTATATCTGATGCAGTATCCAGTACATCCCTGTAAATCTGTATGGACCAGTACATCCCTGTAAATCTGTATGGACCAGTACATCCCTGTAAATCTGTATGAACCAGTACATCCCTGTAAAACTGTATGGACCAGTACACCCCTGTAAATCTGTATGGACCAGTACATCCCTGTAAATCTGTATGAACCAGTACATCCCTGTAAATCTGTATGGACCAGTACATTCCTGTAAATCTGTATGGACCAGTACACCCATGTAAATCTGTATGAACCAGTACATCCCTGTAAATTTGTATGGACCAGTACATCCCTGTAAATCTGTATGAACCAGTACATCCCTGTAAATCTGTATGGACCAGTACATCCCTGTAAATCTGTATGAACCAGTACATCCCTGTAAAACTGTATGGACCAGTACACCCCTGTAAATCTGTATGGACCAGTACATCCCTGTAAATCTGTATGAACCAGTACATCCCTGTAAATCTGTATGGACCAGTACATTCCTGTAAATCTGTATGGACCAGTACACCCATGTAAATCTGTATGAACCAGTACATCCCTGTAAACCTGTATGGACCAGTACATCCCTGTAAATCTGTATGGACCAGTACATCCCTGTAAATCTGTATGAACCAGTACACCCCTGTAAATCTGTATGGACCAGTACACCCCTGTAAATCTGTATGGACCAGTACATCCCTGTAAATCTGTATGGAACAGTACACCCCTGTAAATCTCTATGGACCAGTACATCCCTGTAAATCTGTATGGACCAGTACATCCCTGTAAATCTGTATAGAACAGTACATCCCTGTAAATCTGTATGAACCAGTACACCCCTGTAAATTTGTATGGACCAGTACACCCCTGTAAATCTGTATGGACCAGTACACCCCTGTAAATCTGTATGGACCAGTACATCCCTGTAAATCTGTATGGACCAGTACACCCCTGTAAATCTCTATGGACCAGTACATCCCTGTAAATCTGTATAGAACAGTACATCCCTGTAAATCTGTATAGAACAGTACATCCCTGTAAATTTGTATGGACCAGTACATCCCTGTAAATCTGTATAGAACAGTACATCCCTGTAAATCTGTATAGACCAGTACACCCCTGTAAATCTGTATGGACCAGTACTTCCCTGTAAATCTGTATGGACCAGTACACCCCTGTAAATCTGTCTAGTAAATGGTAAACTAAGGCCAAGCCGAACACTGAATGTACATGAGCTCGCGTTCGCGGTTATTTTTAGCAGCGCACCCCAAAGGCGGGGGCATTGACTGACAATGAGGAGTCATTGTTCTCAGGTAATTGGCCTTTCGGATGTGAATGCTGAGAGGCCTCACGGCTCTCTGGGTTACAAAGGGAGCCCCCCCCCTGCTTCCCTGGGCTGTCCGCTGCTCATTCAGATAAACCCAAGTCATCAGCCTGAAGCACTTTACACCAAACCTAACATCACCATGAAGCACTTTGCACATAGACAGCCACATATACATATGTGCAGTTCTTAGCACAATAAAGTTTACTGACTCTATGATAATACTACTACTACTGCTGCTGATAATAATAATAATAATAATAATAATAATAATAATAATAATAATAATAGTGTGATAGTGTTGCTGGAAGATGGTATCACTATTGTTGTTGTTATTATTGATTATAATCATGTTCCAATAAACAAAAGAACATGATACTGTGAAGAATTAAATACATTTAAGTATCTGTGGCTAATTTGTACGCTTAATTAAAACCCATTTAGTAATTGCTGGACTGTGGTGAAAAAGTTTTTTTGGCTGTGTTTTTAATAAAAAATAAGTCAAACTGGCTGAATTTAAATTCAGTTAAAAACCAAACATATATTAATAAAGCCTTTTACTGTTAAAATGGTATTTCTCTAAAATGCGCTGTTACTAAAGCAATAGTGATACTTAATAATGAATCTTTTAAATTTTTATAATTATACAGCGACAGCGGAAAATGATGATAATCATATCCAGTACCCCTCACAATTATGCTAATCTATGTTCCATCCATTTGCAGGCACTATTTGATAGAATTACCTAAGTACGGATTTTAAATCTCGCACCAACAACCTTCTGCAAACCACCTACACTATGTGCAAAGATCAGAGCCGGAAAGAACTGCAACAAGCTCTCGTACTTTGCCAATACGCGGCTTTCTAAATTATGCACATTCATCTGGAAGGATTATTACTGTAGGAAAACGGAAAGATAAATATGCTTAGTTTCTGAACACCATCAAAGGCCATTGCAAGACTTCTGCTTATCAAAGGCATGCATTGATTTGTATGTTTTTATGTAAATGGTTGAGAGAGGAAGTGATTGATGTGACGCACACCTGATAGGAAATGAATGAACATCCCGACAAGACATTGCTGAAAGCAAGACGGCGGAGGCCAGTAGGGGGCGATGTTGAGGGTTTTAAACCAGGAAACAGCAGTTCCTCTACATTCATTAGTCATGTTCTAAGCGGACTGCCTCCGACACTCCTTCTGATGAATGGACTGTAACTCAATCTCTTCCTGGAAATGTCAGTAATTTCCCCAAAGTGCACAGATAGATGCTAATCCCAGAATAGCCACCAAGTGATTCGGGGAGTGGACAAGCAGCGGGGGTGTTATGACCATTATGTCGTGTCCCACAGAAAAAGCCTCTAGGAGGTTTACGGGGAAGATCTGAGGGCTTATTCACCACAAGCACTTCAGTTAGTTTTCATCTCAGCTTTGTGTTCAATTCAGACTTGAAAATTAGCCCTAAAGCAGTGTAGTGCCAAATTAAAACAATGCTGTCACACATTTGGACAGGAAAATGACAGTTCACTATGGTTAATGTTTGTATCTCGATGCAGATCATTGATTCTATGTTTCCTTATTACAAACACTTTTGGACAAAATGTTAATTTTTTATATCTAGTTGTTACAGAATTATGCAAATTGCTTATTTTAAGGTTTTAGGAGCTGACACTTCCAACCGATCTTAAGGTAGGCAGAAAAGTTCCATTTATTGAATTTGTCATCATTTGCATATGTGGGTGTGGAAGGGGGATTGCTACTTACACCACATGACAGGGTTTACACCACATGACAGGGGTTTATGGTACTGATTAGCTTCAAGTGTCCCTTGTCAACCACATTGTGCATCATTTTCGTGGTCTGTTTCGCTTCAACCCCAGTAAATTGGACCCCACCGGACACCAGACTCAGGAGCAGCAGACACATATTTCTGCTGTTTTTGCTGCCTTCTCTGTGCTGTGTTGATCCCTGCCCAGTCTACATGACTGCTAAACAAGAAAGAAAAAATGTTTGCATGACGATGCTTCAGCCTGCACTTCGTGAGACACCAAAGGCCAACAAATGATCTGAAATTTTGCACTGAAATGAAATGAAATTAAATGAAACAAAATGAAATGAGATGGAATGAAATAGTATTGTACTGGAAAGTAAGGCTGGACAGGAGGAAGAAAATCCTCAGGCATGACTTCACTAAGCCGAGGTTTGGAAAGATTTCTTTTTGATTTCATTCATGGTTTTTTTTTTAATACAATGTGCTTTTGGGATGTTTAATTTGAACCGTACACCATTGTGTCTTCCTGACCAAGCTGCGCGAATGTCTGTGGTGTTTGCCCACAAAGCCGTATCGCTGTTCTGTGACAGCATTAGAGGGCCGCAGTGTGCGTTGCGCTAGGTTCTGTTCCTCAGGCAAATCCTGCAAATCTCTTAATCCGAATCCGGAAATGGGCTTACCGGCCCCGGCGGCTCGCTTGTGAAGCTGTGATAACTATGATTCCGGGCCTAAACAAATGAAACTGTCTGCAAGCATATGATGTCGTTGGGTTTGTTATGGTACCTTTGAATGGACGTTGTGGTGGCTTCATGGGTGTTGCTGTTGCCTCACACATCCAGTGTTCGGGGGTTTAAGTCCTGCCTCTGGTTCCCTTGGGTCCTGTAGTTCTGTAGTAGGTCTTAGTCTATCGTCTGTAACATCCATAGGTGTTTCCCTAATCTGCCAGGGAGTACCTGACCCTGTTCTGAGTAGGGAGCTGGAAAATTGATGAAGATTGAAAGCTGTGATTTCTTAAATGACGTGATAGTTATCACAAAAAATGTGACAGTATGATAGGGCAAAGGTGTAGATTTGGGTATGGGCAGGGCTATTCAAATCACGGTCTGAACCCTTCTGATCTTACAGTCGTCCTTTACCTGTGAGGCAGGTGTGAAGCCTCTGACCAATCAGAATCAGTAAGTATTAAACTAGCTACCTGGGAGAATCGAAAACAAGGCCTGGATTCGGAATCGAGGTCCGGATTTGAATAGCCCTGGATTAGGAAGTATGTGGCAGATTTGGTCCCTACCGATGTTGAAACCAAACCTACGCCCTAGTGATAGGGCGTGGAGGGCTGGATGGCGTAAGCGTATATTTTTCTTTATTTCAGTACATTAAATTTATTTTCCAGCATGGCTTGCTAAACGTGCCGGCGGAATCTGCATTTCCGCTGCACTTGGGCCACTTAGGATTGCGGTGAGACTGATGCTGATCTTTTGCGGCGACGGTCTAATTAAATGCGCATGATTCTGGTTCATTTCTCTGCATTTTTAAAGGACAGCTCTGAATCACAGATCTGCCCACGCGGCGTGTCTTTCTACTGCGCGAACATGCGAATGCATGGAAGCGGGAGGAGCAGCACTTGGGATGGATTCCAGCCCACATTCCTGCAGCTGAGCACTAAAAATTAATACATTTTATAGAGAAAGCATACAGAGAGTATAAGCAATGCATTTATGATGTAACATGCCCAGCAGCAACACTGAAACTTCTACTAGAGCAGTACAAAAGTCATTTCGAGCCTCTCCCCCACCCCCCCACATCCCTACTGTAGTTAGGGGTGCAGATGGTCGGGGGTGGGCATGTTGCCCCCAGTTATATAGAGACCCTGATCCCCTTTACTTTTGATGGGGAAAAAATAACAAAACTTTGATAAGGAGCATCCCTAAACAGGGTTGGATACCATAACTGTAACATTGTATCAATGTCAGCTTCTACTTATACGTAGAAGGCAAATCAGGGATAACAATTTTTGTATTATTTATTGATCGTTATCTAAGTCTAGCTGTAGCTATTGTGAATGCTGAAAAGAATGCAGTATACATTGTGGAAACATGCTGATGGTGTTTTTTTTTAGAATAAAAATCAATATGGACAACTGTTCTGTTTACTAAGTTATTGTCTCCCTCTGTGCACCTGAGAGTCTCACACTGACTTTGATATTCCCTGTTGCTTGTACCCTTATCCTTTTTGACTTCCTGCCTGTTCTGGGACGTGTTTAAAAACTCCACCAATTTCATCCCAAGTCTTTTCTGTATTTTTATCCTTTTTTTTTGCCATGAGCCGTGTCCAACCGCGATCCAAAGGCAGGCAATGCACCCCCTATTTCTGGCGTGTCAGCTTTCTTTTACGCAGTGCCACAGCGGCGCACCGTCGCTGATTGTATCTCTGCACGCTTGCAGTGCCAGTGATGAGATTCAGTGCCAGTGAAAAGATTGCTTACGGCACTTTTCCACTGCCACAAAGGACTGAGCCATACCCAAGCTGGTATGGTCCTGGTTACTATCATGACCAAACCGAGCAGGTTACATCACTGCAATCTGATTGGTTGAAATGCATGGCGGTGCAGGTCTTCTGTGCATGGATTATCTGAAGGAAAAAAGGGGATATTCTATATATTATTCATTATCAGTAGTATCACACATGTATCAGAGCATTCCAGATAACTCAGAACTTGAAAATTCTCAACCTCCTACTTAAAGTACTGTAGAGCAGCTGAACAGGATCGATTCGTAATGCAGATGCTAGTGGACATGCTAGCGGAAATTAGCACATAGTAAATCACGATGTATACTGTACCATGTGAACAGTAAATAAGCATCTCTTCGGTTTTACGTCCCTGTCGCTCTCCAAAACCTGGCAACGCATTTACCGAGCCGACCCTTCTGCAGTGGAAAACCAAAGCGAGCCAGAACCGAACCGGAACCAAGCTTTTTGGGAGTCCGGAGTCTGGCCAAGGAAATACACCTGTGGAAAGTCTCATGGTTTACATACGTGATTTAAGGCATGCACAGCCCCCCTCCCCCCACTACTGGTCAACAACTTATACCATCGCCAACAGCCAGTTCATTCCGGTTGAAGTCCAACCAGGGAGTTTAAGGAGAACCCAGCTTTTTTCGATGGCTCACCAAGGTTGTTTTTTCTTTTAATCACCCATTTCAAAGTTCACTCCACCTAGGTTGACATGCATGACAATACCTTTATCATCTAACTAAACCCTGAGGAAACTTCTTTTCTAAAGGGGGGAGGGGCTTCTTGCCACTCCAAGAGAAGAAATCAGAGGTGGATATTTCAGGTACAGAGAGTAAAAATCCAGGCCAAGATTTTGTTTCAACCAATCAGTTGAGTATTCTGCAACTGTGACTCTGCATGCTAAGCTGGTTGGTTGAAACAAAATCTTGGCCTGGATTTCTACTTTCTGGACCTCAAATGTCCATCTCTGGAAGAAAGTACTCTTCCCTTTAGAGAAATTTAAATCTAAATCATACTGTTTACCTGTGACAAATATCCTCACCTTTATGTGGTGCAAAAGCCTAAATATGCATGAAAATTGTCAACAACGACGCCTCCCAAGATAGCATAACGCGGAGCGTTTACTGCTAATCCACAGCGGGACAGAGATATTACCGCGGATATTAGCAGAAATTATACCTGAAACACCGCAATTACTGAGGAAGCTGGAGCCTAGTTTGTTATTAAACTCCCCACTTCCCGAGATGGATCTGGGTTTTGTGGTACAGCTATGCTTTTCTGCTAATGATGGATAATTCAGGACCAGAAAGTAAAAGTCCTGACCAGGATTTTGTTTCAACCAACCACTTCAGTTGTCTGTGACTGTAACCCTTTATGTGCAACTAGCTGGTTGAAACAAAATCTCGGTCTGGATTTTTACTCTCTGGACCTGAACTACTCACCCCTATGAATGAATCGAGGGATTCTGGGCTCTGGGGTGCAGCTTTAACACTTTGCGGATGCAACATGACAAAATCCAGCAGGAGGAAAACCAAGAAGTGGGACTAGGGCTGGTCAGCTTAGCGGTACACCGCTGGCTTCTGTTGCCGGGCTGCTCGGCGGCTGATAAGGGACAGAGCAGTCTCACCTTCATCCCTTACACCAGCCGAGTGGCGTGCTTAAGCTACCCGCCGCTACGGGTTAGTGGGAAATCCGCCCGATTCGATTTCGATTTCCAGCTTATCACGATTCATACACTATTCATGGATGTTCAGCGAAGTCGGCGAAATACATTTGAACAACTTTGAACTTTTCAGCCACAAACATTTGTAAAACAATGAGATCCCATTAGTCGGCACGTACACCCTGCGTTTACTCTAATAGGTGGCATTTGTACCATCGCTTATGTCCAAAACACTCTGGGGGATCTTGAGTGTCCGCAGAAAAGGTAACATCAATCATCGGCGGAGGTGGGGAGATCACAGACCCCAGATCAGTTTGGTGGGTACTGAGACTTTATGATAAAGCTTGCTGGTCCAGGAGAAATGCTGAATAACTCAGGAAGACACCGTGGGAGTGACAAAAACATAGCAGAGATGCAGAGACCAGAGAGACACGTAACTAACCTGGCGGGACTCAGTTTGTACTATACCTTTGAGGGTACAATTACTTGTCACTGGGGCTGTACCTTCAATGGCCCTGCCAACTGTAGCCTAGCTGTAGATAAATGTACCTTTCAATGCACATTAATGTACCATTGGGGGTACATTAATGTTATTTGTACCTTGGGGAACAAAACTATACCAGGGTTGTACCCTTTGTTTCTGACAATGCAGGCTGCCATAATATTTTTGTTACAGTCAGACATTCTAAAAAATATACAGTAAAATAAAATACAGAGCCAAAGGCAACTGTATATCGAATATATCTGACTGACTGTAAAAACGTGTTTTCCACAACCAAAAACTTCTATTGAACTCTTCACACTTCTCAAAACTTTTTGCCTTTTGCTGACTGGGGATTTAACAGATGGGGGATCTGTAGGGGATTTCAAGGAACAAGAAGTTCAGCTCCGGGTTCTGCAGAAGCCCCCGTTTAAAGACCCGAAGCAGCACTGTAACAGAAGACCAGCCCACAGTGGTGTCACCAGAGACCAGAGATGGATACTTCAGATCCAGAGGGTAAAACTCCAGACCAAGACTTTGATTCAACCAACCAGTTGAGTATAAAGAGTCACAGTCACAGAGTTCTCAACTGGTTGGTTGAAACAAAATCTTAGCCTGGATTTTTACTTTCTGGAACTGAACTATCAACCTCTGATTTGGAGTCACACTAAAAATAAGCAGAATTAATATGCAAATATAAAATACAAAAATCTGTAATATTGTGTTTTTCTGTGAATCTTTTAAGACTGTGCACATGTTACATGGCTGAGATAAATACTGTGAACTCATTAGTCATTTTACCTCAACAAGTCCATCCTAAAATCCATTGTTTAAAAGATGACATATGCTGTGGAATTAATTAGTACCATCTAAGTGTGATTAAAAAAACCCAGGCCAGCAATATTACCCTTTGAAGTGTTAAATTTGTTAATGAGTTTGTTGTTATTTTATTTTTTCTGTGCTTTCAGCAGTTTTTTTTTTTAACTGCATGGTTCATTAGGCGTGAGATGTTTTTTTTTTCCAATACACATTTCAAATTATTTTCCAGTGCAGGGCTGAAATGCTATGAATTCTTTTTTTATTTTATCTGGCCGTGAGCAATTGAGAGAGCAGATTATATGTGATTTGTTAAACATCCAATAGCAGTATTGATTAAATCAGCTCAGTCAGGGACATAACTGCATCATATGCGCTATGCAAAGTTACGTAGAACAAAGACTGCAGTTTTGTCATTTGATTTTAATAAAGCATCGAAAACATAAATACAAAATAGGCCCAGACTCCGGAACTGTGATCATAGTTCTGCTTCACCTCTGTCTTATACAATAAATCATCCACAAGAGGGAGGTTTGAGTTTGACAAATAGCTTCCTGTTTTTATCGTTTCCTTTTTAATGGGGCCTGTCTACGGCCTTCAAGGAGAGGATCTGATCACTTTTTACTTAAATTAATGTTATTGTGTCACTATAGACTGCCCCTCAATAACAGGTTATGACAGGGCTATGATGATGTCAGAAAGGCATTCAAATGAGTCGTTCAGCTATTTTTTTGCTGATGACCTGACATTGGTCAGGTGCTTGTATGGACAAGAGAAAATTTCAAGATTTTCGGAGCGTTAGGCGAAATACTCAAAGGCTTCCGCTGAGCCGTGTGAAATTTAATATCATGTTAAGCATAAATGCGACACGTAGGAGACCTTCAGGTCCCTCAGCTACCAATTAGCATTCGGTAACAGAAGCTGCCTTCTTGCCTTGACGGTAGCTTAACGTGAATGCTGAGCGACGGCGTTAAATAGGCCTAACCTTGTGCAGCATTCATTATTATTTTATTTCAAGATTACTTGACAATCACAAGAAGCAGCACGCAACCATGAACGAATCGTTTCGATCCGCCACATTTCACGGTGTTGCCGCATTCATGCCAATTTATATTTGGCAAAATGGGTTTATTAATGCCGAATTATTGATTGCTGCTTTGTCAGTGATTTTGCGCAACAAACATAATTTCAGCATTTTTCTTTTTTTATCACGCTTTGTCAAGAACATCTATAACAATTATGATTTTTCATCCTTTGTATATTTTTCAAAGCCCATATTTTGGTTATTATCCTCTTGACTCAAGACTACTTCAACTGATTTTTTTGAATGTGAGAAAATAACTCAATAAACATAATTTGCTACAATTTGTGCCTATTGATTGCCTAACACATGGCAATTTTCTGGACATTAAATTGCATTTCATTTGAAATATTGAAGAATATTGTATGATGCTTTATCATACCTATTACCTATTACCAGTTCTGTATGGTAATGATTTTGTTATAATGAGAGAATTCAGGAAAATTAAAGCCATTGAAAATGTCCATCCAGAAGCTGAGGCAACTCACGCTAATGTGCGGAAGAGCGCAGAATCTCATTCGTTCAGTGTGTTTCCCAGCAGATGGCTGAAAGGTGAACGTTAATGAGCTGCACATAATCACTCACCATCATTCTGCTGTCGCCAAACCTGTTTTGAATGGCTGGGCCAGAGTCAACAGACACAAGTTGGGAGGATAGCGTCAGCGCGACCACCGCAGCAGGCATGGCACCAGATAGCATGTTCTTCCTCCGAGACCTCAATCACGCTTCACAGAACCTGCCTAAAACTATCCAAAATGGAGACAATAACGTCCAATCTTTAAAAACTATATTTAAATTGGATTTTTAAAATATTCAGTTTCACACATAGTTAAAAGCCAATGAAGATGTGATCTACGCCATCTGTCATGGATTGTTTCTGCCTTGAATGTTCTAGGCCTTGAAGAAACTCTCCTTTCGGTGATGCATGCATTTCGGTGTTATGAGCTCCCAGATTTGCAAAACTTCACTTTTCAGCCTCCACTCCAGACGCCAAGTACAGATACATAATGCTTCTGCAGGCTTAAGTCTGATGAGTAACTCTGGGAGAAAAACTGTTGAGCTTAATACATTTGTGATCTTATACTATCTGTTTTATTTGTAGCACAATAGTAGTGAGTCTGACTCCTGATGAGACGGTTATGTGTTTGAATCATGTTGGTCGTCTTTGATTTTATTTATGTGTGCAGTCTTCGCACGTTGCTGTGTTTTGCACTATATGTTTGTATCCGTGCCCTTTATGTTCCTTGCTCTTCTAGGCACAAGAATTTCTGCCTGGAATCAATAAAGTGTATTTTACCTTATTCTGGAAATCATATGTAGTCTACAGAAAGAAGCTCAAACTTTGAACTTGAAGATGCTCAAAACGTAAAACCCTCTGGTGGCCCGACTTGGTTTCTCTCCTAAAAACATAAAAATGTGCTTTGCAAAAAATAACAAAAGAAATAAACACATGATAAGGGTCTCAGAAATACATTGCTATTCCAAAGGCAGCTGCCAGTGTTCGTCAGCTATAAAAGAGGTCAGACAATCAGCACTTTGATACGTGAGTTTCCTGAGGAGCATGAGGGAGCATTCGGACCTTGACAGGAGGGCAAATATCTGGTGCCCAGATTGCAGGTCACGAAAATCCGCAAAATGACTCAACATGCTAAAGGGAGGACTGTCAAAGACGAAGACACTGAGCTCAGACAAATTTCACCGGTAAAGAGTCGAAGGTCACCAACAAGGACAGCTGGACAATGAATGGGACGACCATAAAAGGGTACCACCAAGGCATTAAAAAAATATCCCAAAAAACTCAGTCTCAACAAAAACCGTACCTTGCTAATTTTGTCTGAGCTGCCATTCAGAAACTGCTTGTATCCAAAGCCAATACACAAAGAAGCATAACCTAGTGTACGGAACAAAAATCTGGATCCCTAAGCAATGGAAAAAATATCACATTCTGTCAAATTATCTTTCACCCATTTTTGCTACATGCAAATGGATTTATGTTTGGCGAATGTGTAAGACCACCTTCAACCCAAAGGCTCCTTTGCCAGCTCTTAAACAATGTGGGAGATTCATAATGGCATGGGAATCCACATGGAAGTCATTAGACTAGATGATTGCTCTGCGTAGCTGAATAACAGCCATGGAATATGCAGCCATTTTAGAGAAACAGGTGCATCCAGTGGTGCCGACATACACTTGCAATGCTCTCATAGTCTGAGATGGTTTCACTGCTATACACTGTTAAAGAAATTCAAGAGAAGTTGTAGGAATACCAGGATATACGCTGCGTTACATTTATTTTGCAGATCGGAAGTCGGACCTGGGAATGACGTCACACCCGAGTTAACCGCATTCCGGCACAAGAAGTCGGAAAGCCATTTAGCAATACCAGGGACTTGATTTAAGGTGTCCCAGTTTAAATGGCCTTTATCTTCATTCACTTACATTTTGCCCAGACTACCTTAAATCCCACAAGTTATCCCGCTAAGCAAGAAATCTTGCTTTTTGAGACAGGCCCCAGTTCTAGCCAGGTTCATTATTAGCCATTGTTAGCAATACCAATTGGTAACAACACGTTATGCAGTTTTTTGCACATAAAAACAATGTAGCAACAAGTCAACAGATAGCGGTTGGACCGTACTGTGTGAATGACCGATTTAATGAAACAATAAATAATAGAGCATAAGTAATACTAACATAGAACTATAGCTTTCACTTCTGTTGAAAAAAGGTGCAGCCATCTTGCATTGTGAGGTAGGGGTTGCAGAGGTCCCTCGACTTTCCGAGTCGGAGCTCCAACTTCCCAGGGTGTTGCAGTTGAAATTTCTGACTAGGAACATAAAAATTCCCATTTCCAAGCTCCAAGGGAATGCAGCAATAGTGCAGTACCTTCCATGGCCTCTCCAATCACCAGTGGCCTGTACTACGAAGCGGGATTACTGGCTTATCGGGGTAACTTGTTGGATTTAAGGTAGCCTGGGCAAAATGTAAGTGAACGAATATGAAGTCCATTTAAACTGTGGTACCTTAAATCCGACAAGATACTCCGATAAGCCAGTAACCCCGCTTCGTAGTACAGGCCACTGGTCTCAACAAAGTGCAAAATAGATTTTCGCCGTCTTCATCCCTGAATGAGCTGGAGGCTTTACTTCTTGGAGAATCTTCCACATGGTCCAGGATCTCGTTATGTATTAATGCATTACTAGAGTGTTTCTCAACCCAGTCCTCAAGGCCACCCAGACAGTCCACATTTTTGCTCCCTCCCAGCCCATGACACGCCTCTCCCAGGTTTTCGGTGTTCTTGATTGGCTGACTGGTTCCGGTTGCGCTGGGGAACTGAGAAGGAGCGAAAACATGGACTATCTGGGATCTCCAAGGACTGGGTTGAGCAACGCATTAATTAATAACATGTTTGAATAACACATAAGCATCTTGATTTTGCTCAGTTCCTAATAACACTAATGACAGAAAGAGATTTTGTTTAAATAAACACTTTTATTTTTCATCTGCAATCGTACATTCCGATATTTTTATGTGTATACGTAAAGACCTCCTACTGCACAGAGACATTCTTTCCAATGAGAGTACACGTCTTTACAGAACCAGACGAAATTCATACTTTGTGTATATGAGTTTTTGTGAATGAACTTTTAATGTCATTTTCATTCCCTCTAAATAATCCATTTTACAGAGGTGTGTCCCTCCCCCTTCATATTCCTATAAGTACAAGAGAGTGATCTGGTGCTTTTGCAAAGTTGAACATACATATTTATGGCTCAAATGTAACATGGTCTCCATTTTCATATGGAAATACTGTATAGTTGGAGCAGGCTATGTACAACCTTTGTGGGAGAGAAGAAAACAGTAAATATAATGTATAACACTGGACATCAAGTATTGCGTACGTTTAAAATTTGAAAGTGACCCAGTATGATTTTGATGAAGAAAACTTTAGCTAGCATGAAGTGGATCTGGTAACTTCTGTAACGTAACACTTTATTCCATCCATTGATGAAATCAACACTAAAAGAGTTAAATCATTACTGCTATATTAATTAGAAGAGTTTTTTTCAACCTACTTGGGAATTCAAATCATTTACTGTCAGCAACAGACAAGGTGAAGTTATTTGCATATGATAAAAATACAAACGTAATGCATAATAAAACAAATAGCTACTGTGTTCCAGTAATGCGGATCGCAACCAGTATCGCAACCGGAGCACAGAAATACAAGGAAAAATAAACTTTTGGTATTTCTGATTTTAAATTTGTTTCTTTTTTTATACTTTCATTCGGCATTCTACATAAAAACTTGATTTATGTTAAAATACATTGCTGTCTGACATATGACGTAAAAACACGTTTAATATATGTCATGTTGTTGTTTTTTCGCAGCCATTTACCCTGCTTTTGCCAAAACTGCCACTTTTCCCATATGATATATTTAGCTCCTTATTTCCTAAAGCATAATATGTGGCATATGAATTTCACGATTTGCTGTTTACCGCTACCGGAATCACAGATGGGAAATAAAGAGATTGAAGTTGCCGGCATATGCTACATGTAAACATGTGCTACGCGTATAGATTGATGATGCGGAAAAGTCGACGCGCTGTTTCCACCCCGAATGTGAACTACTACGTTTTACAGTGCAAGCAGGAAGTAAGGTATGACAGCAGAGTATGTACAAAATCAGTGACGTCTCATCCTGCTTTAATCGTTTTTCCTTGTTCTCCATCAAATGGGGGAACAGTGTAAGCAACATTCAGTTCATTCGTTTCATTTAGTTATTATTCCACCGGTGCCACTTACAATATTCTTTCTCTTAGTGCTGGCAGGAATGCAGTACTAAGAAGTTACCAGGAGGAAAAAAGAGATGAGAAGATGAATGAGACTATTCGGTAATGTCAAAGAGATGTGGAGAACGCTAGAAAATAATTTGTTTGCGGGCCTGTAGCTCGTGGGAGTTTTACTTACGCGAAAAATGTTCTGAGGGCAGAAGGAAAAATGATTGGTTCAGAGAGAACCAATCAGATTGTAGATGAGGTGGGTCCAAGCAACTGGAGGAGGCGGGAGCAGCCAATCAGATGTCTTGGCCCTGCCTCCTCTAGTTGATTCAACCCACCTCCTCTACAATTTGATTGGTTATTTTTGTAAACTAATCATTTTGCATGCTGCCCTACGAACAATTTTGTGTAAGTAAAACTACCAAGAGCTTGTCGATGCGCACATAGTTACTGAAGCGCTTGACTTCAATGATTTTAATTTATTCAGCAGGCGCTTTTGTCCAAAGGGACGTACAAGTGAGGATCAAAGAGCAGGGTCAGGCAGTGTCCCTAGAGGAGCTAAGGGTAAGGGCCTTGCTCAAGGGCCAAAGGTGATATGCTTACTCTCCCAGCAGTGGGATTAGAATCCACAACCCTCTGGGCAAGTCCAGAGATCCCGAACCTGCTGAGCTACACACTGCCTCTGAAAAATTATTTAATAAAAAAATAAATCCAATATCGTTATCCATTTTCGGTATGTTTTTGGTTTATATTTGCAGAAATTCGAATCAAACTGCCATATGGCATGTGCCTTTCTAACAGCTAAAACACATCACGTAGCTTTAAGATAACAAAACACTGCTGTGGTAGTATGTCATTTTAAAAGAAAAACTGCTTTTAAAAACCAGTATCCATCTTCAGAGCAGAATATCTGCCTAGGAAGTGATATAGCAGTGACTGTAAACATAGCTAATATTTTTAGAATTTAGAAGGTCAGGGAAAAAAAAAAACATTGATCCTATAAGATGCTGATTTCATTTTGACCACTTTTATGTGAATATTTATGGAGTTAAAAGAGTGCCAAAAGATTCTGTGTTTATAAGTTACAAACCATACCGACAAAAGTTGTGCTTAATTGTATGACATATTATGATCTTGAATGACAAATATGTATTGTTTTTGTCCGTGTGCTTTTCCGGCACAAGTATTCTTGTTACAAAACCTGTTTTACAAAACTGGAATGACGGTAAACCAAATGATAGCTAGTACGAAGAAAATTGTCATTTTATTTATGGAGAGGATTTCTACTTTTAAAGGTCACATTCCTAATGTTCCCCAAACTTTAGTGGGATGAAATACTGCTGTAGAAAAAAAATTATATATATATATACATACACACACACACACACACACACAGACGTTCCTAGCAGTCATCATGGACACTTTTCAAAATCTAGGCAAACTGAACTGTATTACTTTCTCAGAAATACATTCTTGTTGGTTTTTTGTTCTTGCAAAAGGCTTCGTCATTAGCTTGCCAAAAGTCAGAGATATAACCATCGAAATACAAGAAAAGAGAACTTCGTAAATAAAACTGTGAGTAGAGAAGCACTGGTGTAAGATATAAAACCGCAGAATCGCGAGGCTGAAACACTTCCAAAACATTTTGCTTTCGCTGTCACCTGAAATAATTTGGCATTACTTGCAAAAAAGTTCTGTGAAAATTACACTACGGGAGTTTGAAAAAAGTTCTTCAAATCTTTTGTACTGATAAAGCAGGTTTTGTTCTCGTTAGAAGTCACGCATATTAAAATGGGTACAAACCTTTTAATATAAATATTGTGCCATATGCCTATGAATTTAATTAATTTAGATTACATTACATCTGTGAAATCTTTGGCACTCGTTTCATTCCATAAATAGGCACCTATACCGTTGTTTTATAACTTTGTTACGCATGCTTCATATTATATTATAAAACATTATAAAATAGGTTTTGTAACCATAATAAGCAGCTCACATCAGTGCATACTTTGTCATACAGACACAAAATGCGCCTTAATGAATATGGATTGTAAATTACAAACACGAAGTCTTCTGGCACTTATATAACTTCATAAACAGCTATCTATACCGTATGACTATAAATGTGGCAGTATTTAAATAAGGAGGCAAACAGGCAATATGAATTTCGCAGTAGAAACCAGTACCAAACAAAATGACTTTGTCAACACACATACATATACTGTGGCTTTTACTCATACTCAAAATTACACGATAATACCGACCTCAGGAACTGTACTTTGATCTTGAATCCTATACCCTGTGAGTGTCATTTCAAGATGAACAAAATGTAGTTTTTTCGAATTGAACATTCGATAATCCCCATTTAACATACACCTTAAATGAAGGGAATGTGAGTCAGTAACATACATACGCATGGTTAAATCTGCAAGTGTTTTCCCACTTTCTGTTCTAAGCATTTCCACTTCCTGTTTTAAGCGTCTCCGCTTCCTGTTCTAAGCATTTCCACTTCCTGTCTGAGGCGTTTCCACTTCCTGTTTCTCCTGTCTGTCTGTCAGCATCCAGCAGGGGCGCCGTGGACACACCTCAGAGGCGGTACTTCCGCAGCAGGTCCGACTGCCACATGGTCTTCCGCTCGGGGAAGCGCTCCGGGATCTTGATCTTGTGGAAGTCCTGGATGCATTTCTCCAGCTCCTGCTCGACGGTCAGACGCTCCTTGGCCGGCCTCCTGCGGCTGCCATTGGCCTCACGGGAGCTGGAGGTGAGGGTGCGAAGCAGATCACTCTTCCGGCAGCGTTCGGACTGCTGGGTAGGTGGGCCTTGCCCCCTCTTAGTGGGCCTATCCAAGGTCTGTATGTGAGATTGACGACTCACTGGCCCACACACCACCGTGCCCTGGGGCGAGCTGGCTTCTGATTGGCTCCCAGAGCTGGAACTGGAGAGGTCATTGTCGGAGGTGCCGCTTTCCCCCTCACCGTCCTCCTTGTGGTCCTTACAGCAGCAGTCGTAGTTAGATGAAGACCACCTAGAAGGTCCCCCTAGGGCAGAATTTAAACACAAAGACCACCAAAAAAAAAAAAAACAGTCAATAGCTGCATGATGTGACGAAATCAATTATTACCTACAGGAGAAACAAAGCATTGGGAATTCACAGGCCCTTGCTCCGAGCAGGTAATTAAATGTGTGAAATGTCAAATAATTTGATTTACTGCCCAATTTGCATTTCAATATCCAGTGCGGCGAGTTTGAAACAAAGCTAGGCATCAAGGACCAACTGTTTTAGAAGTGCCTGAGTGTTTCTCGAAGGCTGAAGAAAGTAAATTCAAAACTTAAAAGTGTATTTATCTTTCAGAATCAGTCCTTAAATGAAATGTCTTGCCTTTATATTTTTAAAAGACTGACGCTGAAAAATAATCTTGCTGAAAAATAAAACTTCAGAACAGCCACCACTCAAACCCAACAGGTATGAAATTGGCACTTATTAAATACATATTTTCAAAATGATTCCACCTTCTGTGCATGGCCCTGCAGAACATTCTAATACTACTAGTTACTAATAGTACTACTTTACTAAGAGCGATACACATACAAGCTACATTACTGTTAACATTTAACTTTATTTTTATGCTTTACTATGAAATTCATTTCACGGAATATGGTATTCGGTATTTTTTTTAGCAGTTGTTAGAAGCTTTTCTAGCCCCTGGTTTTGTAAAGCAAATTCTTGGAGTACAACCTCTATCGCGCGGCATGGGGTTCGTCAAAACGCCATCCGGTGACGCCGTGCGGCACTCAGCGGCTCCACGTGGATTCCGCGTCTTTCGTAACGGAGGTGGCTCCACCGATGCAGCCAGCTGAAGCTGAACGCCGTAAACCACCGTAAGCTGCTAATTTATCAAACCAAATCCTAACTATCACTGACCTTTAGCTCGCTCTGCATCAAGGCAGGACTTCAGGCCATCGATTGTCCCTGTATAAGTGTACTTCTAGCAAATATATCCAGAAAGGTCCTCTGCTAACACCCACACCTTCTGAATAGGCTGTTATTTCGTAAAGAATCATTTGTCTATCATTACTCCTGGAGACAGGATTGACGTACAGTCCCCTGGTTAAGAACGTCCGGCTTACGGACGACTCGTATTTACGAACGCACTGCCATAAAGCCTATTATATAAAAAAAAAAATACAATTGTTCGTAATAACGAACACACGCACTACTTAGTGATGCTCGTGAAAATGTGTGGCTACGGCAGTTTGCTGGCTTGACGTACAGTACAGTACCACGTGTCGCGTTATTATTGCTGTTTAATAATAATAATAATAATAATAATATTTATTATTATTATGTACTGTATTATTCTTTTTTCGACTTAACTACAAATTCGACTTAAAGACAGACTTAGGGAACAGAACTTGTTTGTAATCTGGGTCCGGCTGTATAAACGTCACCGTGTTGGGTCTTTGTGTTTGAATACAGCCTTCGGTGCGGAATTGATGGAGCTTGAAGGTCTTCCTTGTGTCTGCACAGGTGTCCTCTGTGTGGTCTGGCTTCCGCTCACAGTCTAAGTAATGTGCGGCTTAAAGGGCGGCTGTTTCTGAAATGTGTGACTGCGTGTGCTTTACGACGGGGCAGCATCGCGTCCTGAGTGCCACCAGGCTTGTCCCCTTGCGCTACAGGTTCTCCGCAACCATGTGCAGGTTCAAAGGTTATGCATCATGGATGGAAGCCTTACAACGTTAGCTAAAATGTTTCAGGTTATTTTACTCTAATTATCGAATCTTTATAAATATATATTAAGAAGTTTTTTGGGAGGGGGAATGAATAAGTAAACAAACAATCCAGCAAACAAACAATTAACCAGATTCATTTATATATAATTGAACAACAGATGTACTGTTTGACTAGCAGATATAAATGGAACCTGTTCAGTCCATTTCTGCTTAAATCTGCAGGTGTGTTTGTTTGTTTTTTTGGTGGAACACTGTCCTACCCTGACATTTTGATGCCAGCTAATTCATTCAGCATTCAGCTGGGGGTTGGTAGGTTGGGGGTTGTCAGGTTGCGGTGACAGATGGGTGGAAATTGTATGCAGTGTGTCGGCTGTGTGCCTAGGTTGTGTGTCGTAGACGATCTGGCAACTTCGGTAATGTCAGACAAACATACAAAGCTACTGGACCCGTTGACGACGATTATTCGTAATGAAGTTTGAGGGCCATGCAAATTATGGGAGTTTCCCAGAAGAGATTAAAAAGGAGAGGCGCCGGGAGGATGCCTTGGAACGTGTGGTCACAGATCATTGTCTGTTGGATCTGCACGCAGGCTACTGCTCTGCATGGTCTTTCTGAGTATCCGGGGCCACCAGGCCTGACAGGTCCCCAGGGAAGGAGGTGTCATCCAGGCATTTCGAAGTCCCCTGACTAGATGGGACAGGTCACCGAAAGGTTAAATGAGGCCGGCTGGGTTCTGGGGTGTGTGGCTGGGCACGCATCACAGAGGAGCTCCTGTTTAATGGCGGTCATCATGCCTCACAGTCAGGGCTCTGCGTTACTCCCACTGTTCCGGAATTCATCCCGCGCTAATTTCCATAATTCACTCTGTCTTAGCGAGAATGATTATGGCGTCTATTCATAAGAGCATGAAAGTGCTTTCAGGCTAACAGGATCCGAAGCAGCTTCCTCCTGAGCATTCCCATGTGCCCCCCCCCCCATCGCTTCACATCACCCCGCAGTCCATGCCTTCCTCTAACTTACTCATTGACCTCTGTGCATGTGGCGCACGTGTTTCCGTAAGTACTCATCCACTTCATCCCACTCCCCGGCAACAGGAATGTTGCCGACTTTATGTGGACCTAGAGGTGATTATTGCCGGATTGATCTCAGCCATGAAGCCGCACAATGTGCTTAGGACATTCTGAACAGGTTTTTTTTGTCTCAGCTTTGTACTCCTAGATTTTTCCAGGGGTGCAGGGGCTGCAATTGCACCCCCTACTGGTCAGATAGAAATACTACATGAACATATTAAGTCAGGGGTGGTTTTTCACTGAATTCCCTAATTACATTACTAAATAGAGGACTGATTGGCTGAAGAGTCCTCACACCTGGGTTTGAACAGCTGACCTATAGGTTATCCCAAACGCTTGCAATCAAACTGGCCCTTGACAGATAGGATTGTCAACCCCTCTATTAAGTTATGCCCCAAGTTCGAGGGTCACAGTAAAGGGGCAGCTGCCCAGGGAGCTGGGGCTTAAGGAACTTGCTTAAGGGCCCACAGACGTGACTGTTCTACCAAAGCCGGGGCTCGAACCAGCAACCTTCTGATCCCAGGCACAGAGCCTTAGCCCGCTAATGAAATTAAATTACAGTGTAAAGTTACATTTGAAAATGCGGCTTGTGTTAATCATATCAATGTGTAATAATAATTAACAGTAAATGTATTTACTGGTTTTTAATTCGTAGCTCAGTTTGCCATAGACTGTAATGAATGTCTAGTTTGGCTCTCTCACCCCCTGGTAGAAAAGCCCACAGTCGTCTATGACTCCCAGGCTGACTCACAGCTACAAAAAAACAAGAAAAGCTTCTCCCATCTCCGGGCCGACATTGTATCTCAGAAATGGAGCATTTATGCCGTAAGTAATCATAAATAAATTATTAAAATGATTTCCTTCTGTATTTTTTGCAGGCCTCCTGGCGAAACACCTAAGTCGGTATATAGCATATATCATTTTGCCTCTGAAGTCAGCAGACTGGCAAATCATTTGATGCATGTGTTGAATTTAAGACCTTATAACTTTGAATGACCTTTTCGAGCCCAACTAACTATTAGACAAATTACAAAGCTGAAAGTGGATGGATAAATAGCCAATATGTTTAATAAAACCCTGTTTTATATATTTTGGAAGTCTACCGGCGTTATTAACTCCCTGCGGCCACAAGCGCCCCAGCTAGCTAACTATATAGTTCTGCGGTAAGTTCTCGCAGTTCTTACTTTATGATCCTAATTGGCATTTTCAGCTCAAATATATTATTCATACAGTTTGGTGTAATAAAGCTCATGAAGGTAATATCTGAAGCTGACTTGCTCGAAATCTCCTTGGAATTCCGTATTCCCTGTGAAACATGGTGCGCGGGTCTGGCAGCACGATTTGCAGAGAATCCGTGAGCGAGAACAAGAGACTGAGAGGGATTAAAGTTCATCCCGGGGCAGGAATCACTTTTCAAAGGCACCAGTAATCCAGTGAGATACATATTGAGTATCCCCGTCCTGAATTTCCATTGTACAACAACAGGTGGTTGGCAGGTGGGTCAAGTGGACGAGGAAGAACATCTTCGGTAAAGTAGATTATATTAAAAATTCGGGTAAAATTCAATGGCCGATAATAACGAACGCACGCAACATTGCGCGGCATCAGCAGTTCATCGGTCGTATATAGTTACTTTTATTATTACTGTATAATCTTTATTATCATGTACTTTTTATAATTCCGACATACCTACAGATTCGACTTAAGCACAGGCCGTAGGGAATGGAACCTGTAAAATCACAACTTCCTGTTCTGTACTCGAGGATCTTGGAAAAAGAATTAGCAGCAGGTGTTGTGAGAGTAGGAGGGGGAAAAACGGGAATCTGCACTGAAATAAAACAAGGGTCACAAAGCTTTTGCTTAATGAACCAATTAGCTACCCAAAGACAGGGCAGTTTTCTCTAAACGAGGGCAACTGCTTGTTAGGCCTATCACCAGAGATATATATCATATATTGCTAAAATAATTCAGTTATAGCTTTCCATCAGATTATACAGCCCACGTATCACATCTCTGATGTCCCGCTATTGCCTAAAATTCAACAGAGCAACTTACCCAGTGAGACACGCTGGCATGATCATTTATATTAATCCTCTGCCCTCACCACATGCCTAACAGGGTTCGCTGCGCAGTGACTGCGGTCCCCCGCTTTGATTAGTTGCAATAAAGAATGCGATATAAAATACTGGCTTTGATTAGCCCTACCGTGCAAATGGGTATGAAACGCTGACAAACAGAGCTATAGCATTTCAGCTTTAAAACGCACGCCAACATTTTCAGCTTTCTGTGCCGAGGGCTAAACCACGCCTGCGATCTCATCTGTAATCTGCGCCGCTGACATTCAATGAGAGCTGTCACAGAGCCCCGGCAAAGGGCAGCTGATTTAACTTATCTAACAGAATGCACCTCTACCCATCAAAAAAAGCACTGACATTAAACCAGAACCGTGCGCACCGTATATTTTGATCCTGATCACGCTGACCTGGAAACGGACAAAACACACGGTGCAATTTAGATGTGCATTTATAATCGCTGCCATTTCAGCACTACCCCGTTAAATACTGTAATTGTGTAGCAAATTAAAACCACAGCAGGGCACGCGGTGACCCTCGGGGCAATACGACCCATGTCGCATCCATCTCAAGCAGCCTTTCGATCTAAGACAGTATTTGGACCGCTGATTATACGGGAAGTGAACGATGCTGCAAATATTTAGCGGATTTGGGACACTTACCACAGAAACATAGCTTCAATATATGAATATGCCCGTGTAGTTTTGTTTTAATTAATAATGATGAGAGAAGTGGGGAACTAGCTTCTCCCATTTCTGCCTTTTTGACAGCCATTATTTGATGTAAACAGTGAGCCAGAGTTTCAGTTAGGACCTGCATATCACAGTGATTTGATTTATGAATGTTGAAAGGATTCTGGGATACATGCCCAAACGTATATGGGCATCACTACTATTAAAAAGAGGAACTGGTAAGTTAAGCTACACCCACACATTGGCAACAGAATGGGTGGTTTTACAGACGAGGGTGACTTTCAGCTTGGTACCATCATAGCTAGTTTGCCAAATTTCTGCCCTACTAGCGCTGCCCCAAGTGAAGCGATCGTGGGAACGTCTGGGACCAGGTTCAGCTGCAAAGTGATCGGCCGCCCAGACTCACAGGACCTGGAACCCAACATCCATACCCAACCTGAAGGGCGCAGATCCCACCAGCATCTAATGGAAAGCCTTCCCAGAAGATCAGAGGCTATAACAGCAACAATGGACCGATTAACTTCATATTAATTACCCGTACTATTCCAGCTGGCGTCCACAATCTTATAGTGTAGCTAAAAGCACAGACTAACGAGCTAAGAACAGCCATAGTAAAATTCTGTGTCGTTTCAAAAATATGGAATTTCTGGAAGACACCCAGAGGAGTAACTGCTCATCAAAACACTATAAAAACACTGCAGGTTTCTACATTTTTTGCGCTAGTAAAGGTGGTAAATGGAAGTCACATTCAGATCCCCAAAGATTAATGAAATCAAGACAGAGAGCCAATTACACTTAAAATGATAGAACTGAAACAGTGGGTGCAGGTGGAGGTTAGTTCAAACTGAGCCCGTTGTCCCTGCTTTTAAAGGCGTCCTCAAAGTGATTTACAGATACACAGCGTGGTCGTGATAAGAGCGGCGAGGTGAAACTCTGGAATGTTAAATCCATTTCTGTAAAAAGTCTGACGGTCCGTCAGAGCCGCTCCTTTGAACTGACGCGGCTTGAAAAGCTGCCCCTGGAGTCTGTGTTTTTTGGGAGCTCCAACGTTTCTGGGGAGCGGCTGTGCTTCTAAAATCACAAGCTTTTCGCGCAGCACAAAACTGCGTTTACACAGTCGGTTCTGCCGCATCCACCTCGAGGTGGCAGATTCATACAAAGAGAGCTGATTGGTGGAATGACATATAAAACTAATTTATTGGTCCAAGACTAGTCTTTCTAGACATAAATATACGAGTCCTTTTGTAATCCTCAGCGCAGGATGGTGACAATGCATCCGAAAACTACGGAGACTCATTCTCAGCAGTTATGGCTCCCTTCAGTGCCGTAGAGGACGTTTCAGAAAATGTCGCATTTCCGGGAACCCACCTTATCGGCCAGGGAGGAAGTATGGGCAGCATGCGGCCGCATGTTTATGGGAGAACCCGGTTCTTGTGACGTCTCACGAGAGCTCTGGATGTCATACAGGTCAGAATGCTCTAGAAAACCGTCGTTTTACCTCACTGAAATCAATCAGTATCTCCCCTCTGTGTCGTGTCTTTGGTCTTTGGTTTTTCACATTACATTTACGTCTTCCGTTGACTGTTTGTTGTTCGTGTGTATACTATTGCCATAGATTTCATCATTTCCTTTTGCTTGGTGTGAGAGAGAGGCGAAAAGTCCCATAACACAACAAGAGAGGTTATTAAATAATGCAATAAAAATGCTTAGTTTTATTTAAGAGTTTCTTAATGAGAATAATACACAAGTTCTATGATGGATTCTCTTCCATTTCCATTATTTTCCCATTATTTCCAAATTTAAATGTACACTATTGTAATTGCATGTGTTAGTGATTGAAATTTTGAGTACTTGTCAAAAGGCAGTTTTACTCAACAGTCCAAGTTAAAAATTCAGAATGCAATAATTTGTATTCTTCAAATAAGTTCAGTCATCCCTCATTCATTGTTTATTTGTGAATTTTTTTGTTAATGACTGCCAGATCTTTTTTTTAATTTACAAATTGCGTATTGTTATAAAGCATAATAACAATAATAATTATCATCATCTTCATCATAATCATCATCATCATCTTGTACACTGGCTACACCGACATTGATAAAAATGAATGCTAATCTCTGGGCTGAAGACTAAATTCAATTTATTTTTATATAGCGCCTTTCACAACACAGTCACGCCAAGGTGCTTGACATGGGTGTTTGGTAATACATTACTACATCGTTTACACGGAATAATACACGGAACAGAGAACGGGGGAAGGCAGAAAGAAAGAATTAAAGAAGGAAAGCCAGATGACAACAGAGCAGTGGAGATGAATTTCCAAGAAGCATCTAACCCTTCAGGTCTTAAACCCCTAATTCAGGTCTCACCCAGTCAACTGAGTCAGCCTCACCCATTGCCATGTTTTTCAGTATAACCCCCCCCCATTTTTCCTGCAGTCTCTCTCTCTCCTCCTCTCTGTTTGTTTACAAAGTCCCCCTTGCGCAGTATCAATATTTTATTTTATTTCGCCACATGTGGTTTTCATATTGAGCTCCTGAATCTTAGTTTCATGGCATCTCGTAAGCCAACACGTCCCGCACCCTTATAAACGCACAGAGGCCTGTTTCCATTGCTCTCCCCAATGACACAGAAGGACAAGTAATATTTTCATAAAGATGGAGCCCCCTGCCAGAAAAACAGAAAACGCTATGTAGGACGATGTCGGCTGCGAATAGCGGGGCTGCCTCCTATGGATATGTACACTGCCCCCTGCTGTACGGGAGGATCATTGCATCACTTAATAATAATAGTGCTCCTGGCAGTAATCAGAAAGACAACTTAATGATGCTTGACAGGAAACAGCTGCTCCACCTTGCTGCCACCTAAACCTATGTCTCACCCCCCCATGCCTGCTTGACTGATAGCCCCCCACTGCCCCAGCTCTCTGCGTTTTTCTTCCTTGCTCACCGCCGCTGCTACACCGCGGTATCGCTAATGTGAAGTTCAGCTACCATTTTCCCAGTGTTTCCCAAGTTGCGACGCCTCAGAAGAAGACTGCCATCCTAAATAAGGACGGGTTTCTTTTCCTGTACGGCACCGTGAACTTTTCAGAAAGTCTGGGCTGCGCATCGTGGCTAAAATTAGTCCCCCCCCCGTCCATTTTAGCCCATCTTTTACCATCCTGCCTCAATGGAACTATGAAAAGCCTGGGCTCATATTTGCGGCGATCTGTGGCTTTGTTTTCCATCCCTTTGCCTGCAAACAGCACGAACGCGAAAGGTTACCGTTTCCCTGGATACTCCATGTGTTTTGAAACACTGCTTTGGCTCGGGGGGTATTCCATGAAGCGAGATTTCTCAGATAGCTGGGTTGACTTAAGCTAGAAGTCATGATTGTCCAATCGGAATGCTCCTTACATAAACTCTGATTGGATGATCATGACTGTCCAAAAGGAATGCCTCTTACATAAACTCTGATTGGACGACCATTACTTCTAGCCAGGGGCATCTGAGGGGCATGGATACCCTGACAGATTCGACGGGTAGGGGGGTAGGACTTTACATGGGCCCTTAAATACATAAAAATGTTTTATGTAAGTTGTGGGGGGAGGGGGGGTCAAGGTGACATTTTGTCAGGGGGCTATTATCCTGCTTCTAACTTAAGTTAACCCAGCTAACTGAGAAATCCTGCTTGGTAGAATACCCCCCCCCCCCACAACAATGTGAGGTTAACATCTGCTGTGCATATTGAGGGCCTTTGCCGCAGGGCGGGGCATGAACATCCAGTCAGTCATCAATCTGCCCCGACTCCACAGTCAGTGGTACAGGGATCATATCAGCATCGTCCTTCTCACACATTCATGCATCGTGGTTTCAGATTGTTTCACCGGAGGAGTATGAAAACATACAATAATCAAGGGGTAACAAGGTATCATGGGCAATAACAGGCATGTGTGGGGCTGGGGGGTCTGGGGGTGTCTCAGTGCCTTTTCTGGTAATGCAAAATTTACATATTTTCACGCAAAATTTACCAAGGTGGACTCCCCCCCCCCCTACCCCCACCAAAATTTGCCGGTCCACAACCCCCTTTCCCCCCTTACCGCACCTGCTCCTTGAAAAGGCTGTGCACATCACAACACAAGTTTAATGTAACTTAAAATAATTATGGAAATAATGTGAATTTATCAAAATATTATGACGGTGATTCATGGGATGGTGCAGTTGGGTTTTGGGCAGTACCGGCACCTGGTACTGAGTAACAAGAAGAGTACCAGCACCTGGGACTGAGTAACAAGGAGAGTACCGGCACCTGGTACTGAGTGACGAGGGGTGTACCAGCACCTGGTACTGAATATAGAGGGGAGTACCGGCACCTGGTATTGAATAATCAGGGGAGTACCGGCACCTGGTACTGAATAACGAGGGGAGTACCGGCACCTGGTACTGAATATAGAGGGGAGTACCGGCACCTGGTACTGAATATAGAGGGGAGTACCGGCACCTGGTACTGAATATAGAGGGGAGTACCGACACCTGATATTGAATAATGAGGGGAGTACCGGCACCTGGTACTGAGTAACAAGAAGAGTACCAGCACCTGGGACTGAGTAACAAGGAGAGTACCGGCACCTGGTACTGAGTGACGAGGGGTGTACCAGCACCTGGTACTGAATATAGAGGGGAGTACCGGCACCTGGTATTGAATAATCAGGGGAGTACCGGCACCTGGTACTGAATAACGAGGGGAGTACCGGCACCTGGTACTGAATATAGAGGGGAGTACCGGCACCTGGTACTGAATATAGAGGGGAGTACCGGCACCTGGTACTGAATATAGAGGGGAGTACCGACACCTGATATTGAATAATGAGGGGAGTACCGGCACCTGGTACTGAGTAACAAGAAGAGTACCAGCACCTGGGACTGAGTAACAAGGAGAGTACCGGCACCTGGTACTGAGTGACGAGGGGTGTACCAGCACCTGGTACTGAATATAGAGGGGAGTACCGGCACCTGGTATTGAATAATCAGGGGAGTACCGGCACCTGGTACTGAATAACGAGGGGAGTACCGACACCTGATATTGAATAATGAGGGGAGTACCGGCACCTGGTACTGAATAATCAGGGGAGTACCGGCACCTGGTACTGAATAATCAGGGGAGTACCGGCACCTGGTACTGAATATAGAGGGGAGTACCGACACCTGATATTGAATAATGAGGGGAGTACCGGCACCTGGTACTGAATATAGAGGGGAGTACCGGCACCTGGTATTGAATAATCAGGGGAGTACCGGCACCTGGTATTGAATAATCAGGGGAGTACCGGCACCTGGTATTGAATAATCAGGGGAGTACCGGCACCTGGTATTGAATAATGAGGGGAGTTACCGGCACCTGTTTGTTCCCCCTTGAAGCACTGGCCATAACATGCATTTGTTCCCTTGCCAGATAATCCTGCAATGATGGTGATGCCATATAGGTCCTTATGTAAGCTGTTTCTGAGGTATCTCCTCCAACTCCCGCCCATCATTCATTTCAACAGCTCTCCAGCTGGGGCTCACGGCTGAGGCAGTGACCATCCATAACTCCAAGCCCCGGACTCTCGGGGACAGAGGAGGGCAGATCAAACACAACGATAGCACTTCATCTCCTGACTCCACTCACGTTGTCAGCACTCACGTTTTGCGATTCCTATTCGCTAATTGTCTCCCCAAACGTAATTGCTGTTGCATTCTAATTAAATCCTTTCCATCTTCCCAAAAATAATTATCCAGCAGTGTAAAGGCTACAAACTCATGTCACCTGACTCTTTTTTTTTTTTTTTCAAACCTCCCGACCTCTCAGCGTGACGGGCATAATAAAGACGGCCTGCAACGGGGTCCTTCAAACGGCGCATGTTTTTGTCGTTTGGCCTGGTGCATTTCGTGGCATTTCCATTAGCAACTTGGCAGCTGGCTTTTTTACAGGCATCTGCAATATCGCAGCGGAGGCTGTAGCCAGGGAGGCCCCTGGAAGTTCTGGAAAAACTCAATTTATTTAATGTCAGTGGAGACCAGGGTCAACCTGCCGCCACACAAGTAATTGACACAGCAGTGTGCGTGTCACACCTCCATCACCTACCTGATTCTGCCTATTTGCAAAGGGAACCAATCAGAGGTCTGACACTTTGCACATCTGCTAATGGGGGAATTGTGTGCTACATGGGATTTTTCTATACTTTACCCCCCCCGCCCCCAACATTCAGCAGTCCCCTAGGGCTGTAGGTACTGGGCTCTGTCTTCTTCATCACACACAGAAGTGACTATGCTTGAACAAAGCCACCTAACACCACCAGCCAATCACAAAGTCTGGCCGACTAAATTCCAGCCAATCAACGATTTTTCTTCTAGCCAGGCTATTTAAGGTGGAGTTGTTTTTCCCATCGATTCAATCACAGTCAGGCAAGCGTAAGCTCAGCAAACAGCAAGGCAAGCAACGTGATGCTTCACCGCGTATATCCTTTGCTAAAATATCTTGCAAAAATCAAACAAACAAAAAAAAATAAAACATCTCAACACCCTAACTCCCAACCTCTCCTGAGAATCCAAAAATTCTTCTTGCATCACACAGCTGGGGCTGAGCCTGTCTCGGTACATCCAGCCCGAAGACAGCTTTGACTCATCTAGTTGAGGGAATGAGTCAAGTATGAGTCCAGGGTAGATCTGATTCTGCTGGCGAGGTTTGCAGAGCACTACTGATAGTAACTATCCTTCAATCGGAAGCCCAAGTAAAGCATCGAGCATCACCTACTATCCGGTTCCTCCTGTGTAGCATCTGCTTGATGTAAAACTGACAACATCCATTGGCCTTTTCATTTTACTGGCTCAGGGGTCACCATCAATGTCGGAATAAGAAAAAAGAAATCTTTTCATTCAATGGGATGTGTAAATAGGCATATATATGTCGAGGTTTATAGGTTGGTGGGTGTGGCCTTGTGTTACGACTAATTTGTATGCAAGTCAGTCCCCCAAGCAGATGTTACTAAAGCATAACAAATAAGCAAAATGTCCAGGATGGTACCGATTAGTCTCCATATCGCTCAAGAAATATTAATAGGAATTAACTCATAGTCATGAGACAGCGGGCTGGAATGTGTGTCAAGGGGCACTGGATATTTTAAAAGGATCCAAGACGAAGAACAATGCAGAACAATATTTATTTTGCATTATAAAGCCCTGAAGAAAATGCACACAAATTACTTGACGTTAATACCTTTTAAAAAAAAAAAATGAAGAAACCAGTTGGCTGTGATTCATGGCTCACCTACTGCGCGTAATCTGAAGGAGATGGAGCGGAGGTCTTACACAAGGATGGATTTAAGCTTAGGCGTGTTTAATTTAAAAATGAATCGCTGAGTTATTTATAAAACACGCATTCTTGTTATGACAATAGAAGCTGCGCTAATTTCTGTTTTGACATTAAGACAGAATTCCTCCCTCTTTCTCCAATTTGCATGTCATTAACTCTATTTTTTTTTCCACTAAGAGGCAAAAGGCTTATAACACATGTGTAGAGGGGGATGATTATCGATAGTATCAACGATGGCGGGGACCAAACACAGAACGGCAGAGGGGTCGGCACACTGAAAAAGAAGAAGCATTAATCTATTCCTTTGGCAAAAAAAAAAAAGTGCTTGTGAGAGGATTTTGGAAGCTGCATGCAGATTGAATTGCCTGCAGCTGTGGAGCGTGGGGTTGTGGGTGATGTGAAGTCTGCTTTTTCAGAAGTGCTTTTTTAAAAGCGGGGAGGTCTAGGAGACTGGACGCGTTGGCGTGGGAGGGGGTCGTCTCTCCTGAATGCAGACCAATGGCCGCGTCAAGAGCGAGGAAGGCATCGATAGGGACAGGGCCGGCCCAGGGTGACGGGGCAGAGGTGGTCGTGGATCAAAGTGAACCCACGGGAGGTGGGTTCATTATATGCCCGCTGGGAACAGCCAGTCTGCGATCACCCCCCCCCCCCCCCCATTGCATTTGAAGTCAACGGCTTCTCCATAATCGGCTAATCCACCAGGGCCGGGAGCAGAGACCGGTGAATCCGTCTTGGTGAAGGGGCTCAGATTCCCCGCAGCAAGTGGGATTTGGGGCTCAGTCTACCGTTTTTCAGAACAATTACGGAATTTACCGGGCGCCTCTCCCAGGACGGTGAACTTTTTCCGGGGCCACTTTGAGCCGACGATTCTGCGGCTCTTAGAACGTGGCTTCACCGTGACTCGCTCTCGAGGGGCAGAGTGCGATACGGAAGTGAGGTTGTTAGAGGCTCGAGTGGAGAGACTGAGCATCGGAGTGTGATCCATCCAGACGGGATCATAAACCGCAGACAGATCTGCCCTGAAACACGTCCCTAACCTTGTTCAGCTTGGGTGCCAATCCTTCAAAAGGTTCTTCAAATGTGTAGCACAATCATATGCTCTATTCACACCTACTGTTCTGCTTTGGGTACTGGCAAATTGATAAGCGAGGGCATCATTGCTTTGCATTAGGTATAAATAAAGGGAAAAAAAATATTTTTTTTTCTCATACAGAAGTCTTGGCTGATCTGTTTCCCCTTGATAAGTGATGCACATTAAACTTTTTAGAAAGTAATAGTCCACATTTTATGCCTGTCAAGGCAATAGCAAGCGATTTCATGTTTAATCCATTTGCTAAACGAGAAATGATGACTTCCGATTCTCCTGGCTCTTTTACACACTGGAACCAATTCTGGTTAAGCAGTGCGCATTGCTCGAGGCTACAAGAACGGGACCTCGGCTGGTGCGTGCGTCGACAGTTGGCAGTTAGTCAATGGCGCATGTCACCGACCTCAACCGCATGCCTTCGCTAAGCGCATTATTTGCGTTATTTTTGACAGGGACACCACTGCACATGTACCTATTCTTTTAGATGCGTTTCTGCCGAATGGACAAATTTATTTCTGCAGAGTCTGGCAAGCAGAAATTCTCTCCGGAGGAGAGGCAAGAGTACATCTTCGAGGAAGCCAAAATCAGGCAGAGTGTCGAAGAACTGGGCCAATGTGGGGACATTTATTCCTCTAAGCTGGTATTTGCTGTGATGAAATTTGTGGGTGTAACTTTATCTTCATTATCTTGTTTCCTAACAATTTTAATTTATTTACCTTGCAGGGTTTTGAGGTGTTACACATTACAGGCGATTTCTCAGCTGGAGAGAGAGAGACGGAGAGAGAGAGGGAGAGAGATAGAGAGGGAGAGAGTGTGTGTGTGGATGTGTGTCTGTATGTGTGTGTGTGTCCAGGTATACCTTACCTTGTGGGGACCAAAAAAATTTTTTTTTACCTTATAGGGACCAGTTTCCTGGGAAAACTCTATTTTATAAAAATTGGTGACTGCAATGAAAAAACTAAAAATGCAAAAGCTCTCGTGTTTTGCTTGGTTACTTATGGTCATGGTTAGGGCTGAAGGGGTTAAGATTGTCATTGTTTAGCGTTAGCATTTTTCCCATAGAAATGAATTAGCGTTCATATGTATATGTATACCCTACATGTGTGTGTGTGTGTGTGTGCGTGTGGGTGTGTGTGTGTGTGTGTGGGGGGGGGGGGGGGTGTGTGTATGTATGTGTGTGTGGGTGTGTGCCCACAGATGCAAAGCATGCCTTACAATAAAACCACCCACAAAATGTGATTCTTTCCCAATAAAAGCACCACTGCTTTAAATTTAAAGGCCAATCTAATTATGTAATTTGAAAAACAGCTAACGCAGCATTACAGCAGTCCGGTGAATCTTTTTGGTGATCTTCTGCTATGTTCACAGGCATGCTGCGGGAGGTTTGGGTAATAAATCTGACCAATGAATCAGCCCAGCGCCTTTTATCGCAGTCGCAGTCATCTGTTTACAGCAGATAACAATTCACTATGTGATCTAGAGACTAAGAATGGCATTCCAAGATGGCCCCGGGGTCTGGATTTTAGGGTAAACAGTCATCGGAGGAACAGGAGAAGGTCTTACAGGGATATATCTATCAACTGAGTATCAACTGATGGAGTATCAGAGCCAAGGATATGCGGAGGGGCTCGTTCTAACCCCCCCAGATTAGTGCACCTTCAAAAAGGGTCTCGCTTGACTCGTTCTTCACACCTCTACACGCTCGGAGTGCGTCAGACACTCCAGTGCGTCAGGCTCTTCCTAAAAATGGAAAACGGTACTGAGTGGAGACGCGGGGCTTGGAGACCCATGATGGGGGGGATTAAGCAGGGCACACCAGCGGGAGATGACAGGCATAATCCTACCAGCTGTGATGTTCAAAGCCTCATTCCTCCCATCATTAGGGAATCGGGCTGGGAATCTGGCAGCGGATGCATGACGCGTACGGGAAACGTGTCTTAGGTCGTAAATGACAGATCTGCTTAAGGCAGTGGTTCCCAACCCGGTCCTCAGGGATCCACAGACAGTCCATGTTTTTGCTCCCTCCCAGCTCCCTGCTAGACAGTCCACATTTTTGCTACCAGGGAGCTGGGAGGAAACAAAAGTGAACCGTCTGCCGGTCCCCGAGGACTGGATTGGGAAACACTGGCTTAAGCTTGTCAGTATTGCCCCTCCCACAGCTTCTCCTCATTTTAATTCTGATTGGGGAGGGCGGGTGCCTTCAGGGAGTCTCTGTGAGGGGCATCCATGTGAATGAAGCATGAATGTGGCCAGGTCTTGTGCTCCCCCCCCCCCCCAGAGCGTAATTTGTAAGCTCTGCAGTGCCAGGGTTTATAAAGACCACAATGACGTCAGTTTTTCTGGTTCATTTCCGCTCTGCTTGAGTTCTGATGGCTTTGGTGATTCCAGTGACCAAACAGTGTGTTTCTCTGCATGTGTGCGGAGTCATTTTCTGCTTTCAAATCCAAAGTCAGACACACTAATTTAAACGAATATACAGCACTGTGCAAGTCTTAGGCAGTTAAAGGTAATGTTTAAAGCTGTTTCTCTGGGTAGTGGGGTAAATGTACTCAGAACAAAAAAACAATTTAATATTAGAACATTTGAAAATAAAGAGTAACATTAAAAACTAAGTTCTCCAAAAATTCACTGATATCTAGTTGGACGGCTAGATGAACACAGCTTCAGTTCCCAAACCTCTCGTCAGGGGCACCTCAGCCATTCCATGTGCTTGTTATGTTTCACATCCAGCTCAAATTAATTCATTAATGCAATTAATTTAAAGAAGTCAAATACACGGGTGTATTGTACGGCTACTGTAAATGCTGGGGTGACTTTAGGAGAGGTTTGGCTAAGCTGACACACTTTGATAGACATAATGTCATAGTTTTACACCGACATAAAGATCATTGATCATTGTCTTTGACTGCCTAAGACTTTCGCACGATACTGTATGTCAAAAAATACTACAACACGATCAATTTCATAATTATACACGCAGGCTGCTTTAAGCGAGAGGTTCCAGAGCTGGGCTCCAGCACAAATGAAGCACCGTACTCCCCCAGCCAAGCTGAGCTAACTCTCCTTTGCAAACAGTGCTTCGTGTTACCAGAATAATCTCAGGCATCTTTCTAGACGGCCGCCTCGCGGAGGAAAACAACACCAGCTGCAATCTGGTTTTTGTGTTTTCCAAATACAGGGCCGTTATATAGCAATGAGGAAGACTACAGTTTTTTTGGTTTTTTTTTAATGTGACAGCACATCCTCAGAGGAACATTAGTCCATCTCCACACTGCAGTTCTCGTGTCTGAGCCCCGTATCGGTGTGATTAAAGTAAAACAGCTACTCTGTCGTCACCAGTTCTGCTGTGCATCCAGGTCGGAGGCTCATTCGAGGAATATTCCGGCAATTATCTCCACATTTGCTTTGTTGTTCCCATTCAGCTTGTGGCAGGTGCTTCTTAACGTTTTAGATGTTGACGTAAGTGCCCTAATACATCCTCGTTCTGAGCCGTTGCCCCAGGGAAGCGAGGATCAGCCACAGCGGCTCGAAAGCATCCCGCATACGGCGACTCTTCTGTAGAGTCCTGAGGCTCGACATCGCTGTGCTCCCATAAAACGCAGCTAATGATCCCGGGTGCTCATTCATCAAAACGTTCCAGTTTATCTTCCGCTAATTGCATATTCATAATAATGGAAATTATAAGCTGAAGCGCACAGACCTGCGTGAGGCAGAAATACAACTTCAACGGAAAACTGAGCGTTTTCTTGAATTTAGCACAAAACTGGTTCCTTTCGGTAAAGTCTGACACTTCAGCCTGTTTTCCTCCTCTCCTAGACCCTTATTAAAGAACCGGGGTGTGTTATCGAGATATATCTCACAGCATGATGTGTGTTTTATTATTAATGTACCCTGTTCACCCTGAAATAGTAGATTGATGCATATAGGGACAACCTCAAATAATCTTTGGGAACCAGGCACAATTTTCCTGAATGGATCCCACAAGGAGTGGTCGATCCGTTTGGTGTAATGTTTCACTCCATCCACTTCCTGCCAATCTGCAATCCACAGACATACTCCATCCATGTTTTATTAACCGGAAAGGTTACCGGGTGTCGCCCAGCCGAATTTCCAAACTAGATCATTTCTGGAACATCAGTGCACCTCTGAAAACGGTGTCTTCCCAGAACATCAATCTGTCCTACCCTCTAAAGTCACATTTTATTGTTTATTGGAATTATGGTGGACAATAGCCTAAAGTATTCATGCTGTATATTAATAATGTAGGTGGTGGGACTTAGGAATTGCTCAGGCTGTTTGCTAAAGCAATTCAGGCACGTGTATTATAGTTTTGATCAGCAGTGACTCACCGTTATATTTTAATATGTCGTTATTATTTTCAATTTAGTCACCTCGAATTCACTCTGAGTTTAGGAGCCGAAATCACAAGAAGCATTTAAACTTTATTAGATGACAAAGCTATTGGGAGTCTACTGGGATTCTATTGGGAGCACTGGGAATCTTGCGCACAGCTCTGCCTCTACAGTAACTTGTTTTGATCTATGGGGGGGGGGGGGGGGGCGGGGTTTACGAACGACAAGCCTGTGTCCACATCTACAAAGTGGATTTGGGTCTGTCAGTATGAGTCGAAATGACAGGAGCGACGTGATGAAAGGAGATGAATATCAGCTACCATTCCTTCGTTGTCCTGGCCTGGGGGGGGGGCGTTGGTAGGTCACGTTAGAAGAAGGGACCTCATCAAATGAACAGGACTCTGAAATGTACGGTCCGACAGGCGAACGGAGATGCTACTCTTGCACCAATTCACCAATATTATTATTAATAATAATCATTATAATAGGTACCTCTTTACAATAAGGCTCCCTATCGCCACTTATAACTAATAACTCATTAGTAGAAATGAACAGTTATAAGTTGTTTATAATTGTTTATGAAGGAATTACTAAATGTTGCAACCTAATTAATAACCTGATTGTGAACCCCTTATAAGGCTTGTTTGTGGACATCGCATGTTCTCCTCGTGTTCACATCCACCTCCCCTTTGATCTGGCGGACACGCGGGCCCTCGGACAGCCTAACCTCCAGTTCCCGCTGCCTCCCTACCGCCTCCGGCTTCTCTGGCCGTGGCCTCAGCTCCTCTGCCACCCTGAATTGGATAAATGGTGCTGGATGGCAAAATAACATTGGCAGCTTGTTTCAGAATTACTGCGAATAGTTTCCATGGCGACTTCCATTTAGAAGTTTTTGAAGACTGTATTATCTAAAGTGTTTGTGCTGACAGAGTCGGGAGAATGCATAATTTGATTGGTGCTTGCTGGCACTGAATTCATTGCCTAGATTTACAGTGACCCATTTCAAAATACAGTCAGCCTTCAGGGACACGATTGGCTTGTTCACCGAGTACCGAGACCGCAGTATGTGCTGGGAAACTTCTGACACTGAACTCAACATGATATAAGGTCCATTCAACCCGTAATCTCCCAGTGAAAACTGTACGGCTTGTCGGCAGGGCCGATGTGTGGCTCAGGGAGCTTGACGTCTGTTCCTGTGACTGGAAGGTCACTGTTTTGAGTCTTGGCAGAAGGGTCACATGTCCGCTGGGCCCTTGCGGGTGCCACTAACCCCCTGAAATGCTCCCGGAATGTCAGAGCTGACCTACCCTTGTGCCTCAACCTTCACTCTCAACTGTAGGTACAGTACTGTGCAAAAGTCTGAGGCAGACAAAGGAACTGTTTACTGCCATTTCCCCGGGTAGTAAGTGTATATTTGCTCAGAACAAAAACACTACTTAACATTAGAGCATGTGCAGATTAAGAATAACACAATAAAACTAATAAGAATTTCTCCTGTTCTTCCAAACGTCACTAATTCCCTTCTGGATGGCTGGAAGAACATCGCTTCGGTCTCCAAACCTCTCCTCAGGGGCACCTCAGCCATTCCATGTCTTTGTTAAATATCCCCGGCAGCTCACTTGATTAATTAATTGAATTAGTTAAAAAAAAAAAAAAAAAAAAAGCCAGTGAGGTTTCTGTTAGGTGTTTGCTGGTGGTCAAGTCAAAGAAATACATCGATGTATAAGGTGGCTGTTGCAACTGCTGGAGTGGTTTTAGCCAAATGGTGGAATTTAATATTTGCACTGGGAGGGGCAAAAAAGCCAGCATCCTGCTTACCTTATGTGTCAATGCAAGTATCTGAGTCACAGACCCCCCCTGACCCCACAAACTCCACCCATGATTTTAGCAGAGGTTTTGAAATGACTAAGCTGACATAATACCATAGTTTTACACCAACGTGAGGATCATTTACGCATCATTTTCTTTGACTGCCTAAGACTTTTGCAAGGTACTGTATGTGTGTGTGTGTCTGTCTCAAAGCAGAGCATGATGGGAGAAGAGCATGATGGGAGAAGAGCATGATGGGATACGTGATAAGAAGCTTTCCAATGCACTTATGCAAATGGAACATAATGCATCGCTCCACTTCCTGTTAGATAAGCTTAATGTTTCAGTTCCACCACATGAAATTAAAATAGGCTTAGATGTTAGAAACAAAGGGAAGGACTGGGAGTACTGGGAGGTTCACGCGGGAAATGTGCGATTTCTGCAGACTCAGGTAGATCGGATAGCCCGAGTTACGTAATCTGTCCTCCGCGACCTAGAATCTGGCGCCAGCGTAATGCAATTCGCGATCGGGCCTGAGCAAGACGTGGTGGTCGGCCCCGGTTATCTCAGCCGGTTAGCGTGTTCGGACCGCCTGCGGGAGCCATAAGATGGCGAGCATTTGGCGGCCGGCAGCGCGAGATGTGCCCTTCCTCCAGCTGGCGCTGTGCGACTCGCAGGGTGAGAAAAGAAAGAGAGCTGGCGGGGGTGCGAATGGAAAGAGTGCGTGCCATCTGCCCCCCGCTTCTTGGAACGTCATGATTGGGGGGAGGGGGGTGCTGGCGAAGGGAAAGCCATGTCTGATCCAGGATTGGAAAATGATTAAATTGGAAGAAAATGGATGAACAGAAAATAGTCTTTGAATAGAGAGAAGAATGCAGTAAATCTCGAGGCTAATACGTACTGAGGGTATTATCTGTCCCTTGTGCTCACTGGTGTTTACCGGATTTTCTTCCGCTGGATTTCCTTGGAGTGCGAGAGCCGCGGGGAAGTGGGCCGCCCAGTCAGGCACGATGAGGCCGATGTTCCCTCAAGCGCAGAGAGGCCGACGTACCGTTGATCGCAGTCAGATAGGCTCCCTGTGAGCTACAATGAGGTGAGCACAATCCCTCTCACAGCTAACGCCAAGCAATAAATGATCGTGTGACACTAAACACAGATGTAGACTGCGGGGAAGGTTGCCACAAACATAGTCAGGTGATTAGAAGCGGAAGCAAAACTTTATCGACCAAACATTGTACCAGCCGAAGCAAGATGAAAGCTGTACAAAACAATGTAAAGTTGAAAGCTACCAACCACAGATTAACTTTTAAGGGGAGACTCAGATGTTGCTATATTAACGAACTATTCCATTTTTCGCTCTAATTCTGCTGGGGACCTAGGCTTGACTAGGATAGATAATGGATTAATCGAGCCCTAGGTAAACAAACAAAAGGAAGTCAAACAATAACAATCTACAAAAGACTAATGGGCATATAAATGAACAGATGCATAAATAAACAAACCAACAAACAAATAAACAGATATCTCTTCTGGATAACAGTGGATGGTGTTTTTTTCTAGTGTAAACGTAGGCATCGCAAACGCTTGAATTTGTGGGTTTACGTGAATGATAACCCTTCTCTACAAGGACACCCAGAAACCATTTTATTCTGACAGACCATCATCCCTCTTCCATTTCTACAGCAACTGCTACATCCATGTTAAATACGGTAAACATAACTTTGTATTTCAACCTTGTCAAAAATGAATTCAGTTTATTAAAAGTGGATTTAGTCAAATTCACAAGATGCTTTTAAGTACGGGCACACAAGAATTTTTTTTCATATATTCCATCTTTTTCTCCAGCACAGTGTAACCCATTTATCAAGCCCCCCCCCCTGGAGCTGATTCTGGCATTAAGGTCCCAACCAGGCCATACAAACCAGCAACTTTCCGGAAATGGCCTTAGATTCGAAGCTACACACTGCCTCGCTGTTTTCTACAGTGGTGGCATTTAAATTCTGACATTTTAACACAAATTAATTAATCACCACAGCATACACATCATAAGAGCTAAGTATGATGGAGTTAATAAAATTGTAGTATAAAAGCCCTTTCAAAATAGTAATCAAAAAACATGAAAGTTCACATAATTAATGGGTAATTATTCGCAAACTGTCCCTCTTGCTCTGATTTTCTTGCGTCCCTCCTGCCACCGTTCCCTGTCATCATCTAGAAGCTTCTCGTGTCGCTGCTGTGTTGATTAGTCTCAGCTGAGACACTCAAGGCTCCGCGTCTCGCCAGAAGTGCCACTCGATTGGCTGACCGTCACCCCTCCCCCATCCCCAAGCCTGACCCATCAGCGAATGAGCCGCACCGCATCCTTAGCCAATCCGCAACAAGTGGGCGACTCAGCTGCCCGGCTGATGCTCATCTCAGCTTCTGTCATAACCTCCCTTCCAGTACTGACATATTGCCCCTTCCCGCCTCCTTTCATTGACTCTTCACCCCCCTCAAGGAGGTTTCACAGCATTAAGACACTGACTGCCAAATTCAAGAACAGCCTCTTTCCCAAACCCATCTGAATTTACAGCATCCACATTTATTGTAGCAGTCATATCTACAGCACCTGCCCTTTATAGCACTGATGTGGCACTTTATCAGTCATTGACGGCAAATTGTCTAGCTTGGCACTCTTGCACTGCACTGTCTTGTATTGTTTTGCACTGTTTTGTATTATTTTGGTACAGTCCAGTATTGTTTTGCACTGTTTTGTATTATTTTGGTACGGTCCAGTATTGTTTTGCACTGTTTTGTATTATTTTGGTACGGTCCAGTATTGTTTTGCACTACACTGTCATGCATTGTTTTGCACTGTCTTGTATTCTTTTGGCACGGTCCAGTATTTTTTTGCACTGATTTGCATTGTTTTTCACTGTCCTGTATTGTTTTGCACTGTCTTGTATTGTTTTGCACTGTTTTGTATTATTTTGGTACGGTCCAGTATTGTTTTGCACTGTTTAGTATTATTTTGCACTGGCTTGTATTCTTTTGGCACGGTCCAGTATTTTTTTGCACTGATTTGCATTGTTTTTCACTGTCCTGTATTGTTTTGCACTGTCTTGTATTGTTTTGCACTGTTTTGTATTATTTTGGTACGGTCCAGTATTGTTTTGCACTGTTTAGTATTATTTTGCACTGGCTTGTATTCTTTTGGCACGGTCCAGTATTTTTTTGCACTGATTTGCATTGTTTTTCACTGTCCTGTATTGTTTTGCACTGTTTTGTATTGTTTTGCACTGTTTTGTATTGTTCTGGCACTGTCCTGTATTGTTTTGGCACTGTCCTGCGTTGATTTGCACCGTCTTGTATTGTTTTTGTCTTTAGACTTTCTTAACAAAGTGAAGCTGAATGATCAAGCACTCCAAAGCACTGGAATCCCAGTTGAAACCCCTTATCATATTTGACACCTTCGCACCGGTGCACTAGACGGCCAACATGGCGGCAGCATCACAGGTCCAAGACTTCCACAAGGCTTCGTACCTCCAGACTCATGAAGGTCTGTCTTATTTCTTACAGACGTAACTCACATCTGCTCCCTTTGAGCTGTTATACCACCTCAGTTTCATTTAATTATTTTAATCACCTTACTGCCTGGAGTTTTACCTCAATGTGCTACCATAGTTACTATCACTGACTATATTAATTAAAGATATGGATCACAAGTTAGCACATTTATTTATGTCCTTATGCAAGGCTTTATACCAACATACTGGAGTGTAATGTCTAGTATCCCATTACAAAACTGCACAAACCTCACAACAATGAATGTCTATGCATTTGGGTCAGTGATCTTTATCTGTAGTTTGCTTTCTATTGTACGCACAGGCTTGTAAGCTATTGTATTCACGAGCTCGTGAGCTGTTTTGCACAAAAGAAATAAATGAATTTAAATGCAACAATCACTTCATACTTGCATGTCGCGAGCGATAAAAGCTTTAAGCAGAACGGCTGGCCGTGCATTCAGACGGCAGGAATAAAACATTGTAAAGCTTTGATTTTCTAGCACTTAATTCCTGCCGTATGTGCTATATAAATAAAATATTCCATAAAAGAAAACGCTATGTAAACGCTCATCCACTACAGTGCAAATTTAAATATATTAGAACGTCGATGCATACACTATGCAAATCTGTGGAATTAAAGCAGAATCTCGCCGGTACAATTCTGAATTAATCAACAGCAGGTACGTTAAGAGCACAAGGTAATCCATCTGGAAATCTCAGGTGTCTCCGCTCTGCTCAGCAGATCAGGTTCTTATAAAACGCACCACGGTTTCCCGTGAAATACAGGTAATTGTGTACAGCAGCATTCCAGCATCGTTATTAAAATATGGAGAGTAAGGCGCTATATTTCAATTCCTATAAGCAGCTCACATTGTAGCCACAGACCATTGTCATCGGCACTGGGCAGTTCAAAGGCTTCCTGTTTCCAGAATGGCCTAAATTCCAGTCTCACAACAAAAGTAGCCCAGCCTTCCCCATTTTGATGTAAAAATGCATATGAAATTAATGTACTGTCAAACACGTAAGTCCTACATTTATGTACAATCCATATTAAATCTATGAGTCATTAATCATATATGTCCATAATTCATGTTACAGATCCAGCCGCTTAAAATTTCCCCACTTTCCATGACAGGTCCTTGACAGGACCTTGACTGGCTCTTGGCTGGTCCTTGACTGTAATGAGATCCCCCACGATGATGTAATGAAAAAGGGGGCCGGCATGATCCACCCCTCAACTCTCTGTGTGTAAAGTACTTGCAATGATCTATCCATCCACCAGGGAGAGCAGTAATCTGAAGTGACTTACCTGAAATCAGGTAAGATACCTGAATCAGGTATTGTAACTACACTGCAAAAAATGAAAATCTAAGCAAGTACAATTTTCCTATATTTAAACAAAATTCCAATTTCATTAATAAACTTACTACACTGCAATAAATGGCCTGTGAAATTTAGAAATAGTTTCTGTTGTGAGGCAAAGATGGCCTAAAACTGTCAAAATGTGTTTTTAGTCAGTTTATTGATGAAATTAGAATTTTATTTTACTTCCCTCTTTGGAGATGAGGCGGTCCCAAGATATGTCCAATACAATAATTACAGGTCTAAACAAAGTATTAAGACTGATATTGTCAAGCAATGAGAGGTATATGAAAATTAATCAGATTTGAAGCCCATTAAGCTTGTTTGGCACAAGATGAAAGATTTCATCCGCAAGGAGGCCAAGCCAGGTACAAAGCAGCAGCATGTCCAAGAGTTATTTTGGGAGAAGAGAGTGACCGAAGATGTTTGTGACAGACTAATTACAGGTCTAAACAAAGTAATAAGGTTTACTGTGGAGAATAAAGGTGTGTTCTTTCTTTCTGTCTGGCTAACAGCCGGATAGGCTGCTGGTGGCTGCGCATCCACTGGGGGGGGGGGGGGGGGTGATGTGTGAATGTGTCATTAACTTCTCTGCTTGGCCACAATGAAACAATGAGACAGATGAGACAGATGTTTGAAGCGGTCAAGGTGAGGTTATTTTTTTAACATAAGAAACACTGCTTTCAGATCATAAGAACATAAGAACTATACAAACGAGAGGAGGCCATTCGGCCCATCAAGCTCGCTTAGGGAGAACTTAACTAATAGCTCAGAGTTGTTAAAATCTTATCTAGCTCTGATTTAAAGGAACTCAAGGATTCAGCTTGCACTATGTTATCAGGAAGACTATTCCATATTCTGACTATCAAGCCAGTCGGTTAAATAAACACTACTAAACAGTCATTACACACTACCAGTCAAAATTGTTGTTGGCATGTAAATTAGAAACCAGAAGACTATAGTGGAAAAAAAGTATGATCGTCTACCAAAAACATTTATACACTGTATAGTCATGACTGACATGCTGAGGCTGGGTTTGAACCAGTGATCCAGGGAACACAAGCACACAGGCTTAGCCCACTGAGCCACACAGGGACCCTGGAAGTGCATGAAAGTTCACCATAGCAAATACCCTGAGCAAGGAACTGCCCACAAGCACAAGAAAAGTGGTGGGGCTGGGGGCTGGGGGGTCAACTGAATGTGTGAAAGTCATTAACATCTCTTTTGACTGGTAGTATGTGTGTGTTTGTGTGTGGGTTTGCATAGATCACATTTGAGGACCAAATTGCCCCCAAAGTGTAGTAAAACCTGAAATTTTCCTACTTTTGGGGACATTTTTTGAGGTCCCTATTTGGATAAACACTTTTAAAGCCTCTGGTCACAAATTTTTCTGAACACATACAAATCGAATTTCAATGAAAAAGTTGGCCAAAATTTCACATCTGTTCACGACTATACGCTCGGGTGGTGAACAAAAGCACTGGCAAAGTCTTGCATTTCTGAAAAGTTTCAATACGCAGAAAAAGGCTAGTCACATTAGAGCGCTATTTCGTGAAGTCTGGTCCACCATCTAAACGGCTAAACACACCAGAAGCCCCTGAAATAGAAGAAATCACAAGACAGAAAACACTTTAACATCTCTCCATCACAGAGCCGGACTCGTCATCAAAACTGTAAGCTCCTCTAAACCCAGCTTATTGTACCTTGATACCTTGTACGTTGCTTTGGATAAGTCTGCTAAATGCTTTAAATGTAAATATAAATATTGTACAGTGTAAAGCCATGTAGCAGAAATGACTTGGGGTCAGTAATCCAGGAGACATGGAGGTGTACAGTAAATATCCATTGTCTTCCCAACATCAGTCACTGAATGGTATTAAAAAAGCACTGGAGAGTTCAAAGCATACAATTCTCACAGTCTATCAGCACCACCAACATTCAGATGTAAATGAGCTTCAGATGTAAATGCACGCTGGCCGACCAGATCACCCCCCCTGGAAAGAAAATATCCCTATTCCCTTTTATTGTCCTTGGTGATTTTAACAGAGTGAATCTACACCAGGAACTTCCTAAACACAGACAGCATATCGACTGCCCCACCAGGGACAACATCACACTGGACCACTGTTACACCATTTTAAAAGATGCCTATCGCTCTGTCCCCCGGGCAGCTTTAGGACATTCTGATCACTGTATGGTCCATCTTATTCCAATTTACAGGCAACAGCTTAAACGTGCCAAGCCTGTAGTCAAAACTGTGAAGAAGTGGACCAATGCAGCAAAGCAGGAACTGCAAGACTGTTTTGACTGCACTAATTGGACTGTCTTTGAAGCTGCATCTGATAATCTGGATGAGCTGACAGACACTGTGACATCATACATCAGTTTTTGTGAAGATGTGTGTGTCCCGACCAAGACCTTCTGCACATACAACAACAATAAACCATGGTTCACTCCCAAACTGCAACATCTTCACCAGGCCAAGGAGGATGCCTACAGAAGTGGTGACAGGGCCCTGTACAGGCAGGCCAGGAACACGCTGACCAGGGAGATCAAAGTGGCAAAAAGAAGCTACTCTGAGAAGCTGAAAGAACGGTTCTCAGCCAATGACCCTGCATCAGTGTGGAGAGGCCTGCGAGATATCACCAGCAACAGACGACCCCTACCCCCCGCTGAAGCAAACAAAGACCTGGCAGACGAGCTGAACAACTTCTACTGCAGGTTTGAGATAAACAGATTCACACCCCCCATCCACCCCACTCCAGAGACAATAACCCTCATCACACCTCTCACCCCCCTATCCTCCCCCCTGGAACTCAGAATACACGAAGCGGAAGTGAGCCGGCTGTTCCAGAAACAGAAAACCAAGAAGGCCCCGGGACCAAACGGTGTATCCCCCTCCTGCCTCAAAACCTGTGCTGATCAGCTGGCTCCCATCTTCACCCGCATCTTCAATAGATTTCTGGAGTTGTGTGTAGTTCCCTCCTGCTTCAAACGCTCCACCATTATCACGGTCCCCAAAAAACCCACCATTACAGGACTGAATGACTACAGACCTGTCGCCTTGACGTCTGTGGTCATGAAATCCTTTGAACGCCTGGTTTTAGCCCATCTAAAGGACATTACAGGACACCAGCTGTACCCCCTGCAGTTTGCCTATCGGGCAAACAGGTCGGTGGATGATGCAGTGAATATGGGGCTGCATTATATCCTGCAACATCTGGACCGTCCAGGAACTTATGCCAGGATCCTGTTTGTGGACTTTAGTTCGGCTAAACGAGCATAGATTTTAACGAGCAGTTAAAATCATTTCAGATCCGTCACATCCTGGACACAATCTTCTCCAGCTACCCCCCTCTGGCAGACGCTACAGATCTGTTTACAAAAACTGTTTACACTATACCTCGCACCTTAAAATTGCACAGTGTTACTCACCTGTGTATATTTATAATTTTTCACATTTGTATTGTATGTGTGTTGTATTGTACTGTATTTGTACAGTATTTCTTGTATAGGGTATTTTGTTTTTAAAGTGTCACTTATTGTAGAGCTGGGTGATATGGCCTAAAAATAAAATCTCCGATTTCCGATTTCAATCGATTCTCCCCTCCCCTACACAAAATCAAACTACTTTATTTAGCTTTTTTTACTTTAGACCACACCTTTAGGGGCAGTGTGTGGCTCAGTGGGCTAAGCTGTGTGCTTGTAATCAGAAGGTCACTGGTTCAAGCCTAGCCTCAGCATGTCTGCAGCTCCTTGAGCAAGGCCCCAACAGGTGGCCTTCACAGACAACTTATTCTTCAAAGATCAAGTTGAGGGAGGCATAAACACAATTTCCCCACGGGGATCAATAAAGTGTCAGTTATTATTGTGAACACTTTTAGAAAGGTTTCTCTATAGCTTATTTTAAAACTGGCAACAACACAATACACCCTCAAACTTATAAATAAAAGTAATAAGTAATATTGTAATAATAATAGAAAAAAAACACATAATTTTATCATGTCAGCTTAGTATTAAGTAAATACTTTATGCCATTGGGTTTGACATATTATATTACAATTCCATATTAAAGAAGTAGCAACACCTTTCTTTGGGCATGTGCCATCTTTTCCCCTGTCATTGCCATGTTGTTAGTGAATCTGCTACAGTGTTAATTTACCCATGAGGAATGGTGCATCGCATTAGTTCCGCATTTGGCGCTTGTGTGTAAAAAAAGTAATAAAATCGATTTCATGAAAACACATCGTCCTGAACTGTAAATTCGAATTAATCAATTAAATTGATTTATCGCCCAGCTCTAACTTATTGTTTGTGTATGAGAGAGTATCAAACTGTGGGAAACTAATTCCTTGTGTGCCCCAGCACACTTGGCGAATAAAAGCTGATTCTGATTCTGATTCTGATTGCTGCAGCAGGTGAGGATCATGAACTCCCAATCACCTACAAATTCTTTAATCAATCAACAGTTACAGTATCAACAATCAATGGCTGGACAGTTGATACAGGGACAATGATCACAACACACGTCAGAACAGCCTTCCCAAAGCCAACAAACTGAACCCTATTGAAAATTTGTGGACTATGCTTAAAATAAAGCACTTTAAAACAAATCAATATACTGTAGGACCAAAGTGCTGTACAAAGGATAAATAAGAATAGACAATAAACAAACCAATAAAGCATATTAAAATAAAATAAAATAAGTAAATAAAATAAATTAAAAAGAAAAATGAGCTTTTTTAAGTCATAGCAAAGACCATTCAATCATTTAACCCTGTAAAAAGAAAAGTAAAGTTTTTGTAAAGACAGCGCCATCTAATGGTATCACCCTGCAAGTGAATGAATGGGCGGGTTTATAGTCAAATATAGGCCCACCCCTAGAAGAAGGGGGGCTCTAGCTTCCGGCTGGTATTTGGAAGGAACTTGGCTGGGATTTGGCTGCCAGCCAGACTGGAGGGGAAATTTTAAGTGGCTGGATCTGTACATATTACATTTAATTATATTATATTATATTAAACTAATATTTTGAGAAACGTATAAGTTGTACACGTTTTCTTGTCCCCATATGCTCTGAACAGGAGTCAGCCCTATTATAGTGACGGCAGGTGTTTCGGTCACAATTTGTAGCCTCCAGTTTCCAGCTGAGTCTCTCGGGGGGGGCTGCTCTCGTTGACGCCTTTTTCTTCACAGCATGGCATTGAGGCGTCGTGAACATGTAAAAAAAATTAAATAAACAACACAGGGGTCCTAATTATCTTACTTTGATGTTCACCTCCCCTCTGCCTAGCGCTGGGGAGCCTGTCGCGCTCAAAACGATACCAGGTGCATGACGGTTTCTTACAGGAACAACAAACACGCCACTTAGCGCCTACTGCTAATGGCTAGCGCTGGCGTTTAGCGTCATCACTGTGCTTTTCTTTGGGTTCGCGGTTCAAAAACAGTTTTCAAAACGAATGCATATGCGAGTTAAAAACAAACAAACAAACAAAAACGCTTCAGGCATTAGTTTTGTTCACGGACGTCATAACACTCCCATAGTGCATCAGTGCATTTCACGTTGGTGATGGGAGACGCGAACTGTGAGGACGGCCACCAGTAACGGAGACCCAGATGTGCAGCGAATGTATGAATGCGTTCGTCCATGACAGAAACAACAGCCCGTGCTATCTGATGTCTCCATATCTGCATGCGAGATACCAGAAGGAAATCTGAACCGGAGATCCATTATCACCGCGATCAGAAGGCTGTAGCTTATTCGCACTCACAAAGGCCTGTCAGTCACAACACCACACAAAGCCCTGAACTGCAAAACCTGAACTGGAAGTGCAGAAATTAGAGGCAGAACATGATTGCTGTACTTAGCAACGCTGTTCCAGTCCCAGAGACAATCGTTCAATTCAGATGTCAAGGGGCCCAACCAGATATTAATAAATGTTATTGTTCTCCATCTATTGTTGTCCTGTCATTTGATGTCCTTCATGCACATGTGAATTGGGAATTCCGTCACCTGACTGACTTTTTGAGAAGTGGCACTCTTTGTTCACCGTATCAGACGCTTCCCCAGGCCAAAACCAGACAGATGGGTTGGGAGGGAGGGGTCTGTCGACCGTGGCTGTGGAGTGTGCAATCTCCCAGTCCACCCACTCCCCAGCAGGATGCTGGTGATGAGCTGCGGCACAAATCCAGGGGGGGAGACATCACCCAGAGAATTCAAAGCGTTATTAAGTTACCAACTGGAGCATCTATCATCTTGAGTGTCATACACAAATAAGATGACCACCTCAAATCAAAGACTGCTGTACTTAACATATTAATATGCCCCACGGCATCTTTAGTTCTGTACCAGTAGATACCAGTGCAAAATCCCCATTATATAATGCTCCCCCAGTATATAATGCTCCTTTACGCTATTCCGTATATAAGCACAGGCCAGTAATAAGACAAACAGCCGATACATCTTACGTTTCTTCGGATTATTTACTTTGTCTGTTCTGTGCTCAGCGGATGGATCTCTAACCCAGCAGATAAGCTTTGGAAATCCATGTTTGCTTTAGGCCCGGTACTGACACAGGGCGAAGACTAACTGGAACAGGATATTTCTGCATGATTCACGATTTGGGGGCTTTTCTTCGCCTCTGGAGGACAGACGAGGGGGGCCGTGATCATGCGGTTGACTGAGCGCTTGGGTACGGTCAACATTCAGGGCTCCTGAGACGTCTACTTCTGAACAACGTACATAAAATACAGCCTTATCCAGTTTGCCTTAATCTACTCTCAAATCACATGACATTTAAAATGAATATTCATCCTCCAGATCCCCTGTATGTTCAGGAACAACCCAGAGGAATCCACCACTTTGGAGAACTGGTCAGAAAGTAGGGCTACTTGTGTGAATTAAAACACAAATACCAAGTATAAAAAACATGGTGTTAATTAGAGCGTTTTGTCATATCTCATATTAAACCCTTTTTCAATGCGTAAAAGAGACTGCAGCTCAAGAGTCGGCAAATACAAAAAACACATCAGTGGAATTCATAATACGGTCTGAAATGAGAGTTAAGCTACAAATAAGATTAGAGTAAGACAAGAACAACAGGGAAAAAAAATACCCTGGAAATGAGCTGTCTGAAGCGTTGAATAAAAATACGAAAAGTTAACTTGCTATTGAATCACCAGTCCCACGCAGGGTATATATAACCTAAGATTTGCACATCTAATCATTAGTTATGAATTACATATTTTATGCACCGGCTGCTCCCTTTTATAAATACTCTGGCAGTAGTTATCATTTTAATTTTGTTTCGTTCCCTGCTATGGTTGGGCTAAGAATAGCGATCATAATTCAGTATTCATTGCACAAGGTATAAATAGACTTAAAATACCACGGGCTGCAGTGGTACAATACTTCTGTAGTGTCTTAGAAAGGAGGAGTAGAATCGTCTTCCGCCCGAGCAGTTCTGCTTGCAGGTTTGCATTTTATTGATCTCCTGAATGGCAGCAGGAAGAGCTAGTGTCCTTCAGGGTGTATTAACATGACAAACGCATCACCGAACAGCCGCCCCTCCTTGATCCTTCGCAGTCAACTCAGAGGGAAACTCTCACGCTGTTTTACTTAAACACTCAGTGCTGCCGTGTTACATTGTTCTGGAAAAAAAAAGGTGAATGCAAATTGTAGGGGGTGGGGTGGGGGGATGTGGAAACAATCTGGAGCATTTAATTAATTTGCCAATTTGTTCTGCTAATTTAACATTTTCAGTATAATGTGGGAATTTACATAGCTAATTTCCTCTGAACAATCCCCGACGCGTACTGTCATCGCCTACCTAGCTGATAATGTGTACCATCGGGTACATGCCAATGTAAGTCTTTCAGTCTCAAAAATTACTATTAATATTAGGAAAATTTGTGGTAAATGCTCTACTGCCTCATCAGTGTTGTTGCATCAACTACCGAAAAGCCATTTCCTCAACATTCCTCTCAAAGTAACAAAGAAATTCCCTGCGCTCCTCAAAGGAATGTTGAACTAAATTGCACTAAATGACCAAAACGAAAATGTAGGCCTCGCCCGTTATTCGCACTGCGCCTGCAGGTTGTGTGTTCGAGATCCCACGCGACGCATGCTTAAATCCTCCATCTTTTTGTGTTAGCAGCTGATTGCTTGGCTCTGCTGTCACCGCACTCCTCAGCTTCGAACCGCAGGAGTGCAAAGCTGGAAGATTAAGCGGCATCCAGAAGTGCCGGGCGGTTCTGATTGGTGGCGGGTTTGAATGCGGGGACAGATGTTGAGGTTCTGCAGTGCTCCGTTCTACGCCCGTAACATTCGCCTTCCCAGCATTCTCTGGAAATAGCCGGCAAAGACCGGCCGTTGCATGTAATTCACACGCACAACAGGACAGGTTGTTACAGACCGGTGCCGACCGGTCACAGCCGGTCGCTCTGGGGCGAGGAGCGAAAAAAAGGGGCTCGTTTGAGAATTTTCACCCATTTACAGCCACCTGCCAAAATCACGACAATCTGATGACAGGCCAAGATGCCTTGAACTCGTTGCACCGGCCAAAATAGAAGAGCAAACGCCTGTATTGCACGTTTCCAGCCAAGCATGCTAGATGAGCGTTAAGCAGAAGGCTCATATATATGTGACATTTCTGTGTTAAATATGGGCCACCCTGCCAGAATGTTTTTCAGCATTTTACATCAATGCTGTTCTACAGCTCTAGAAAAAAAATGACGGCCCATATATATTAAACAAATCTGCATTTTTTAATATCCTGGTTTGATCCTGGTTCTGCTGGCAGGAGGCTACGCTGCGAGACAGGCTGCTTCCAGGCTCAAAGTTTCTAAGACACAAGGTGAAGCAGGAGACACTGGGAACGACCAGGAACCAGCCAGGTAAAAGGGAGGAAGCGGCATTCTAATGCCAGAGATGACCGTCAACTTATCCGACAGTTTCTCATGAATCGTAGGATGACATCAGGTGACCTTCAAAAGGAATGGTGCAGGTGTGAAGTGCACTGCTAGGTCAGTGTGTATCAGGCTCCTAGAAGCAGGACCAAAGTCCCATAAAGCAAAGAAGAAGCCCTTCATTAATGAGGAAAAAAATAATAACATATATGTATGTATTATTCACAGACACACATCATTTAATAGAGAAATGGGTGAAACATTAAATTGTGCTGCGGTCTCTTAATTAATTCCAGAGCTGTATTTTGATGCAGGAAAAACTGCAACCAAAGTACAATCCATGCTATGTCTTCTATCTAGCATTTTTTTTTGGGGGGGGGGGGGGGGGGCTCTTGTTGCCTAACACCAGGGTTAAGCATTGGATGTGACTGACACCCCCAGACTCTGTGTGTCTGTAGTTCGCATGTGGCTAATTGAATTTGGCATTCATATAGTTTGTCTGTAGCGTGTGAGTGTGCCGATACGGTGAGACTGACCAATCAGCACGCAGCAAGAACTCAGTGCTCAAGTGAAATCCGGGTCCGTTTAATTGAAATGGTAATTTACAATTCCTGTCCAAGCTCGGAGTGTCCTCCCTGCCCTGGGCTAGTGGGTAAGGGTGATGCATGCGCGTTTAGCTTGCGACACAGCGGCACGCAATCTGAGCGCGTCACACTTCTTTAATTAGATTAATGTGATTTGTATTGTCGCACCTCATCTTACAAACGCGCACAGAACCATGTCAATCTAAACGCGGTTCGTTTGATGTATTAATAATACTAAAACTGGTGCCGTTTTGATGAAGATCTTCTTGACAATACTCTCCTGATGAGCTGGGATATGGTTAAGAGAGCAGGTACATTAGCGCGGCGATAGACACATTTGTCCGCCGCAAACATTCTGGAAAAGCACCATCAAGAAGCAGACGAAGCCGCAGTCAGATGACTAGCCGTAGGCCATTAAAAATGCCTTTATCCTGAAAGAATACAATTATGCTTTGTAAAGGGATGTATAATGTTTCACTGTTCGAGGAAACCATCTGAGCATTTTCCAAATAAAACACCAAGGTTCCATCCGCCCCATCACCAATTATTAAATCTGATAGGATGGGTAAAATTTTTCAGCTGGCAAACTAGTTCTCTGTCCACTGTAATATGAATACATCTGTCTATATGCAGTGCTGCGTGCAAAGGCGTAACTTCGGCTGGAACATGGGGGGGGGGTTGAGGTCTCCACCCATTACGGGGGAAACATGATTATTGGGGGGGTTGTATTAGCTGGTTTTCATTTATTGGGGGTGCTACAACCCCCCATCCCCCCCATAATTTACGCCCATGCATGCTGCGTGCCTTAGAATGTTCAAGATCATTTAGGACGCATTCGCTCAGCTGTCACTCACATCCAAGGTAAACTTTAACCAAAACAGTTTAACTGTAATCGTTCCCTTTCTCGTCTTACAACATTGTTGCATTTCATACACGTTTTACAAGAAATTATCTCCATTTCGTGGGTTTAAATGTGATTTTAAAAGTACCCCTCCAATTCACTGATAATATACAGTCAGAGCCCAAAGACAATAGTATGGGGAGCTGCTGGATGTCCTCCTGTTTAATTGTGATGTTCTCTGGTGCCAGCGAGATGCTGCGTTCTACTTCCTCCACACTGGCATAGCCGTTAGCCCAGCTGGTGCTATTTCGTCTTGTGGGCGAAGGCAATGGGAAGGAGGGTCGGACCAAATTCACGGGAGGAGGGCGTGGACAGCGGGGAACCGGAGAGGATCCAGACCACGAGAGGAGGACGATCTTATCCGCCGACCCACGTGTGCCCCGCGTCACATTTAGCATTTTAAAATCCGGTTATATGTGATCTATTGAAATGATTCTACTGGATTATAAATCTGCTGAAGGGCTTTCAGACATCAGCTTCCAAGCTAAACCTTACTGCTTTCTGGTTATCTCGAAGTTGAGAGTTGGCTAGGATAGAAACTAGAAGTTGAATAAAGAGCTAAATCTATCTTCATTTTATTATGAATTGCTTAAAACCTCCCCGCCGTGATTCAGTGCACATGTGCGTGAAATCTCGCCTCGGAGATCACCTGTCATCATTCATTCCGTCCATGCAGCAAACGCTTTATGGATTCCTGTGCTCGGCGCCGTAGCCTTTGTACCCCCGGGGATGCTGCTGTGAGGGAGGCGAGGAGCAGCTACGCCGCTTTTCCAGAAATTCGTAACGGGTCTTAAACATAACCTGCCCAAGGCAATTAAGGTGACACAGGCCGGGACATGACAGCACAAGAGTAGAACACAGTGTGTCTGCGGTACGAAGAGAAACAGCACGGCAAAACTTTTACTGTTATTACATTGCACGGCGCCTTGCTTCTATAGATAGACGAGAAATATCTTGAGGCGATTATATATTCTGTTTGTCTCCTGCGAACTGCTCTTTGGTCCATCAACAGAGAAATCAATGTAATCAACTACATTTAGAAGAGAATCTTAGTCAGACGCTGTCAAATTCTGCACAAGCGAGACATACAGGCAGGTTATATACAACATATCAACATGATATATCGCCACATCTTCATCTGAAGTCATTGGGCTGTTTAATCGAGGTTTTATTTACTTGTGTTACCAGGTATATACCTGGTAATATGTTAGCTAAATAAATAGACGGAAGTTGTCGATAAAAACAGACAGGCCTACTGGTAATCAAATCCTTCTATGCAGTAATATAATATTATGTTTTAGATATTGGCTGTGCTTAATGGCATATTAACTCAACCTGTGTTTGGACTTTAAAGACTTAACCAAAACTAAAAGGTGTGTAGGCCTATAGATCCAGATTAACTAGGCCTACTGTTGATCACCTTTACTTAGATAAAGGGGCATATTTTGCATACACTTTGAGTCGTCCAATTAAACTCCCATATTCCTGTTTTTTTTTTTTTTAGATGAAGTATGTGTTGTGTATGCGATCTATAAAAGATTTCCTCTAGAGGAAAGGGGGAAATGTGAGGTGTTTTGATGCAATATGCAGCGGGGTATTTTTAGAATAACCGCAGAAGTCATCATCCAAATACCGCACGTTGTGGGAGGACATCTTGGAGATACAGCTAACTTTGACAGTCCCTCTGAGGTCTGTGTTATTCGTAACGGAGTCGGCACGGAGTAAGTGGGAACAGACTGAATAAACATGAAGATGGTGCCGCCCCCTCCGGTACCAAGACGACGGCGCACGAGGATTCAAAGCCTCTTTTACCTTCCCTAATCAGGAAGTGAGTGGAGCATCCCAACGCTGCGTTATGAAGATTTGTGCGATAGAATAATAAAACAATGACAATCAAAGCTAACGCTCTGATCATTCAGGAGCTGGTGTGTTTGTACCCGAGAAACAAGCTGCAAATGTTACAAAATATGTCATGTAATCTTTACATGAAGGATTCAGAACGTGCACATAATTTGAGACACACAAATCAATTGTGCCTTCTAGTGGTGATTCCAAAAAAAGTCGTTTATTAACCTGCATGCTTTCAGATGGCTTTTAAATTATATGATTATTTTTTATTTAAAACAACTGCCTTTTAAACACAGAAACCTTCTTTGCTAAGGAAATTCAAATGAGCATGGAATTTTGCATAGGTAAGGAGCAAAAAAAAATCCCGAACTCTTTACTTACGATAGAAGACATATTCTGTGTAACTGGACCAGATCTTGTCCTCTGTGTATTGATTGACAAACGATGCAGTAACCGAGGAGTTACAGGCGACCATCTGGAATCCACACTCGGACAGCATGTCAAATGCTCTCTCTAGGTGTTTGAACTTAAGGTAAAACCTGGATGTATATCTGTCCGGGGTCCTGTCCGGATCTCGGCTTTCATTCAAGGTTTCCCCGAAGACTTCTTTGGCTAAAGCGATTCTGCCGGAGATCATAATCCTGGGCACTCTTCTGAATTTCGCGTCCCGCTGGCTCTCCCGGTTCAGGGTGCAGGAGCCCCGGTACCCCACCGTGATGAACCCGTACCTGCGGTCGCTCACGCCTAAAGACGGCGGACACATTTTTTGGTCGCTGCCTTGGGAGATGTCATCGATGTCGCTGTGGAAATAGTCATCCGGACTTTGCTTGAAGTACTCTGGGGTGAGGATTTTAACCAGCTCCGGAAGCTGATAATATTCTGCTTCGCGCTTTAGTCTTCCTCTCTCTGGAAAGTGGTCGGGAAGGACGATCTGCTTATCTCTTAGATAATCCAATACGTACCGAAACAGAAAGCCATCTCTGTCGATAAAGTAGCGTCCTTTGGGATCTCTGGCTAGATCCTTTAAATTGTCTTTTTTGGGAGAGAATATCTTACCAAGCAGCGAATTGGGCGCGCTTATTAGGGTGGCGTGGCGGGTGTAGTAGACCTGTCCTCCGACGTTTAGCTCCACGACGTCGGGGAAAGAAGTGGGGGTAGACCCCTGATCCTTGTTTTGCGGCTGGGATCTGCTGTTACCGCTCAGGGCCATTATTTCAGTCATGCATGCGAATGCCTGCAAAGCTAAAGTCGCGAAGAATGCTGGCTGTGCGGCCAAAAAAGTAAATGTGGGTATTTAATTACTGGGCGATTTTCATAAAAAAAAAAAAAAATCACCGAATATCATACCAGAATTTAAACATCTAATCCGAAAGTCAGAATTATATTCAACCAGAGATATAGGCTATATTTTAAAGCTATACTGTTGTACAAAATGGTTATATTTTCTCTTACCAGTCAGCTATATTAAGAGTTAAATATAGATTGGTAAACCCCATTTGGTCAATATACTGTAAAGAACAGTTTATACAAAAATCTAGGTTACTTCAAAATATGCAGAAGCGTATAAAGCCTTTGAACCGGTCGCCCTGCCTCTTCTGCCCGTCGATGGTAGTAGGGAGGGATGCTTGGCCAATTTCTCCTCTGTAATATTACCCTAAATAGCATGACACGGTAATTCGTGCATTATCACGCCCAAGATTTATTAAACACGGTCAACACTGTTGGCCACTTGGAAAACAAATCTCACCCTAGTCTTAAAAAAAGCACTGGATATTACATTATTCCTGCAAAAGTTCACAGCAACTTGAGTAATCCGTGGAGTATAGCCGAGCGGCTTTGTCACCAGTAGTTCATGTCAACTTCTCCGGTTAAAGAAAAATACACGATGACCCGTCCGAGATAACTTGAGAGATAAAACACCAACTCGGGTCTCTGGACCGATGCCGGACACTTCATCTGTCCCTGCTGGAGTTGATTTGCTTCGTGTCTCCACGATCAGCTTTTATTTCCAGCGCAGCGGTTAAACGGCTTTATAAAGGCAATGCTGTGAGTGGGTTTGGCCGGAGCCTGCAGGGGATCCTTCCGATGTCTTGCGAGCAGCGCTGGCAGCACAGTAAAAACGTCTCTGCTGATGTTGTTTCAGCGGTGCAGGGATAAACCATCACGGGGAATAAAGTCTTACATCATCTTAAAGGAAAACACCATCTGCAATTTCCTACGCTCTCTTCGTCCATCGCAGTTCATCATTTGAACTTTTTCCACAATGACAATATTTAACTAGAATAGATGTTGAAAGAGCATTGTTAATTCGACATATTTCAAATTCCGACCATGTTTGTCAGTATCATACACCGAATGACTGACACTGACTCCTCTCACCGAGTCAGGCGCGTCCTGGTTTCAGGACCACGGACAGAGACTGGCTATTTCGAAATATCTGCTTTTGTCAATGATGTGAAGCCTGTCAAACTGCCAGCTGTTTTTCGGTTTGCAACCCACTGAAAGGTTACGTGGCTTTATCCTTTTTAGCGAAAAACTGATTTTATTTAACGATTTATTTGTCTTCTCCTTGGTTCTATAACGATAATTTTGCGGTCCCATGTATTTTTGGTTGATGTTCTTCTCTTCGTCTATTTTAATAGAATATGAACATCGTCGTCTGGGGAACAAATATGATAAATTATATAGCTAACAGTCAAAATCCTGAAGAGGTGATATCCATCCGTCCATCATCCGTCCGTGTTTTCAGTACAGGGCCACGGGAGTGATCTGGAGTCTGTCACAGTCAACAGGGCAGGGGATGCACCCTGGACAGGGGGAAGGGATTTCACCCCCAAATCTGGAGGTGTGAGTCGAGATGGGTGTAGTCTTCAGTTACTTATAGGGCGGCTTCCTGCGCTATTTTACAGCTGCATTGTAAAGATGACATACCGAAAAGACGTGGAAGAGAATAGGACTTTGTTCTTTTCATCTAACGAAATGAATCTCTAGAACTAAGAAAATTAAAAATATCTAAGGTGTCCAATGTGTCGAATTTCCTATTGTGAGAAAAAGTGATGTATAGCAATCACATATTTACATATTTAATAGGTTTATGTATATGAAAGATGATACATTTGGTTTCCTTTAATTAAAAGTGATTGGGTAGTATAACGGTCAGAGTTTATCTCTGCTAGAAAACATGTAATGTATTCACAAATATTCAAAGGTGCATCATGTTGAGTTACTTTCAAACAATAGCTGTATAAAAACCACATACACTGTAGCGCCAAAAGTCACGCATAACCCACACTTATCATTGCCACAGCCTTACGATCTCCACCAACAAACAATGGCTGCAGAATGGGTGGTCATACAGAGGAGGTTAGTGACCTTTAACCTGGCACAATCATCGAATGCCATCTTTCTAATAAATCAGTTTGCCAAATTTCTCCCCTGATAGAGCTGCCCTGGTCAACCTGAAGTGACGTGACTGTGAAGTGGAACCATCTGAGAGCAAGTTCACCTGCAAAGTTGGGGCCACACAAGCTCACAGAGAGGGACCTGATCACCCAACATCGATACCCAACCTGAATGGCAGCAGATCCCACCAGCGATGTCCAACATCTAATGGAAAGCCTTCCCAGAAGATCAGAGGCTATTATAGCAGCTAAGGGTGGACCTACTTTCATGTTAAACCCCATTGTTTTGGGATTGAAATGTTAGACAAGCTGCACTCTCAGGAAAAGGGTAAAAATTTGTACCTTTGCTTTGCACTGGGGCTGTACCCTCAAGGGTCTGCAAATTGTACCCTTAGCTGTAGGTACTTGTACATTTTAGGGAACATTTCTGTGCCATTGATGGTATATTAATGCTGTTTGTACCTCTGGGATTTTTCCATTTCTGTACCATAAAAGGTACAATCACAAGGATACAGCCCCAGTGGCAAGCAAAGGCTTTTTTCTGACACTGTAGAGTCCGCAAACTTTGGCCGTACAGTGTAGGATTGCTGGCGCGACAGTGTTTCAGTGCCTTATAGCTGATCACGGCAGAAAGTAGGACCAGTAACCAGTTATATGTCTCATTCAGGAGCACTTATTGTCAGTCTCGAACGGCAATGCATACTTGTCTGCTACTTAATCGCAAGCCGTTTGTCATCTGAAGAGAAGCCGTCCGCCGTGTCAGTTCGACGCTGCGATGCTCATTTCAGCCCCTCGAGTCTGATTCAAAGATAATGAAAAAGTCAGGATTCTCCGAAGCTTAAGTCATTCTCCCGCGTTCATCTTCAGAGACTCTGAAAGCCCTTGCGCAGACATTTGTAAGTAGGCCACTGCTGTAATCATAAATACATGCATGATGATTTTTTTTCCCCCCTATACACTTTTTTTTAAAGCAATACAGCCAGTCAGTTGTCTTTTCATTATGGCAGGATTTATTGCAGGGGGGGGGGGGGGGGGAATTGACTTGAACTAATTGCCCACATGCTTGCTTTAGGAAATGGCGTCACGGATCTGTGCATTGCGTTCACGATGACACGCTTTTTTGCTCCTCATTCTTTCTTTCTTCACTCGTTCAGGATGGCCACATCTCAGCCGGTTTTCATCAGCACGTCTACAAAGCAGCGTTCCAGAAAAGCACATCGCAGGCCTCTCTATGAGGTGGATGTGAAAATACTCTGGGCCGGTCTCCTCTGAGATCTTCTGTTTTAGTTAAACTGAACACACTGCAATGCTTCACCAAGGATTGTCAGGACCCCGCTTTAGAAATAATTACCCTTCTTACAAAGTCATAGCCCTGGGGACGTAGGGGAATAGTTCAAAGGGCTCCCCAGAACCTCAGAGTTGGGATTGGGTTTTAATCTTTTATCAGCAGGGGTAGTGAGCTCCATTTTGTCCCAATGCACACCGCCCGGGCTGATCTCAGCCTCCGCTGAAGCCAGGCAGATAGTTTTCAAATCTGATGATTATCGGGGAGCGTGTATTGGAAGAAATTTGGTAAATCAGGTGTTTGTTCGTACTTGTTTAGCCATTGTCACACCGGATGAATATGTCTCTGTCTCCTTTCAGATTTTGTTGCTTTGTCAATAACAATGTTTTCACAGTTTTTCGGGGATTTAGAATATAGTTGGACTGAGAAACCAACTGAGGCTTATTTGGGTAAAATCTAACTACGGTACAGCATCCATATTCATTCAGTTAAATGGCTGCATCGCCTGTTCCATTCAACCTTTCGTCTGATAACTAAATTAAATTATTCCACAAGCTTCAAAATCCGGTGCTACGTATCTCCTGGACAAGCCTCATGTGGTCTATGCTCAATTAGTCAGAGGTAACTTTGATAATCAGGGATTTATTTATCTGTAATGTGCCCACTGTACTGCAGAAAAATATGAAAAAGGAGCATATACTATGGTATATTTGGTCATAATGATTCCAGTAGACTAGCAGTTAAAAAAGAAATGTTAACAGCAGCTGCGTGGAAACTGAACAGCTGCATTGAGTTATGTTCTTCTTATTACTGGTCTAAAGCTGCTCTACAGCTTTTGGACAGAGATACATTTTGCCTGCTAAAGTAGGTCTCCTTCTCTCCTGGGACACACATGGGGGCTGTTTTAACATAGAGCCCAATGCACATTAAGGGCTTGGCAGACAGTCCTGGATATGAACTAAGTGACACAGGCAGACTGGTAAAGACCTCACAGTGCTTATCCTCCTATCAACGGCTTTCTGGAAGCGACCGCTGGCCCATTATCCGGAGGCTTTGATTATGCGCTGAATGAGGGTCCTGACCCGGTGCGTTTGCTGAATCGAAAGCTGAAACAGAGACCAAAAATACAAGCTAAAAGCTATTGTGGTATACCTTATGGTATTACCATTTTGTTGCTTTGCATTTTTTATATATATAGAATGTATATTCAGCATATATACCATATATTTTGAAAATGATATATATACACACATACATACAATACATGTGTGTGAGTATAATATGTATATGTATATCACAATATAACCCGTATATTTCGATATGGTGCGCATAATTTTTTTAATATAAAGATCTGTGGATCAAAAAATAATCAAAAAACGAAAAATCCCAAAATGCACAAAGTCTTGTATTTCGTTTGGTTACTTACGGTTAAGGTTAGGGCTGGGTTAGGGTTAGGGTTGTCATTGCTGGGATTAGAGTTTTGCCCATAGAGATGAATGGAGAGTCCCTCCAAAGACATGATTTAAAATGTGTGTGTGTGTCTGCGTGTGTATGTTTGTGTGTTCGTGTGTTTGTGTGGGTGTATATGTGTCTGTGTGCGTGTGTGAGAGTGTGTGTGTGTGTGTGTGAGAGAGAGAGAGTGTGTGTTTCTGTTGTGTGTCTTGCATTTTTCACATTTTTACCACAAGCACATAGTCATCAGTACAGGGTCGATCAGCTATGCTGTGCTATGTTTCATAAAGGTTTTACTTTAATTATTTAATTAACCTTCATTTAAAATTCTGCTTGAAAAGGCTGAGCTTCTCCACAGCACCAGAAAAAAAAACAATCCAGAAATAATCAGTCACTGATGTTGCCTTCTGCTTAGATGCTGGGACTTACTGGAAAACCTCAGGTTGCATTCAAGGACACCCAAGTCCTTTAGTGGTATAGAGCAGCTATTCTTGGCAAAAAAGGCCGATGTGCAGGCCAGAACCTTTTAGCATGTGACACATACATGGGATATCAGCTTGCCAGGTCAGTTGGTGCTTGATGCTGTTTGCCAAAGCAGAACGGTGTACAGTGTGGAGATGATTTTTCCAGACAGTATTTAATTACAGTACTGCAAGATTTTGGTTTTGCAGCTGAAATGCAGTGCATTTGTTTCTTGAATATGCTCCAATAATTCCCAATGTGACAGATCCTCTTCGTTTTATAGACATGCTATATATGCCATCCCTTTGCATTACTGAATTTAACACTGACTGTGTCGATTTTGCACATTATTTTAACAAAGTGTTGCTAAGCAGCATAATTTGCCAGAAGAGCAAGCCTAGCAAATTTTGGCACTGTCATTCTCTCTTTCGTTGCTTAAAGCTGTTTCGATGTTCTTTTTGCAACATAAGCTTGCTGTAGGAGGGAAGTGGCTATGATGCCAGGAACTCAACAGCACTCAAACTTAAAGGCTTCATCTAATAAACTACAAACATAGGAATGGACCTTAAAAGGCAAAATAGAAAACTACCAACACATCAACAACTTAGCGAACTTTGTCCTCGGTACTTGACACCTCGGAGACCCGGAGTGGAAAAAACCTCTTCCGTCATGGATCTACTCCATAGATCTACAAAAAACGTCGGTTAATCTTCCAAGCAACAAATATTTCACCTATCGACAGAAAAAAATAAAGCTACGAGGAAAAAATGCAAATTTTAGGTACTTGCGATCCCTGTACAGCACACACTGCAGTATTTCAGTCGCTAGAGAAGGGAGACGCTGCCAGAACTCCAGTTTGGAGATGTGTACATACTGCCAGTCCTGCCACATCGCAACTAATGCTTTCCTGAAAAACGGCACATTTACTAAAATCGCATACTAAAACACATATATCCAATGGGAAAAATAAGGTTAGGGGAATTCAACTCCAAAACTTAGTACACCTGACAAAATGAATTAAATAATAGTGATACCAGTGGCCAATAATGTAATTATATGCATTTTAAATAAGAAATAATAAGAATAATAAATTAATAAATTATGGGTCTTGTGAATCTCATGAGAAACCACTATAGTAAAACGGGTCAAACTCGCTAACTTGTCGCATGCCGAGTCTGGAGTAGTAATAGCCAAAACCACACATCATAAACCATCCATTTTATTTCCTGACCCCACTATATGGTGCTCTAGGTTTACTTTGGGGCATGCCTTGAGCCGATTTTTTGCACAGAGATCGCCATCTAGTGGAGTCAGGAAATACAGCAAATGGTTCATCAAGCGTCATCATAAGTCGGGTGGATAATGAGCCACAGTCACCATGCTACTGGACATGCACACAGCACAAATCCAATGGATTTATATAATAATCTGTCAAATATTATTAGATTGTTAAAATCTAAGATTTTGATTTGTGCAATGCATGGATGTAGCTTACAAAAAGTTTGATTCATTTAGATTTGAAAACTGATTCAATGAAAAGAGCTGGTTCAAAAGAAATTTTTGTTCAAGAAATATTTCTAAGGCCATCTTGCATTGTAATTCGCATAGTGCTTTTCTCTCCGACTAAGAATTGGTCATATCCAAGTGCCATTCGGCGTTGTATTGGACTTAGGTACACTCACAGATAAAAGGCTAAAAAAATTGGACCTTTGCTTGTCATTGGGCTATACCCTCATCCCCAAGGTGAAAGCAACATTAATGTACCAAGAATGGTACAGAAATGTTCCTCCGAGTCCATTTCTGTACCTTAAAAGGTACAGTTACCTACAGCAAAGGGTACAATTGGCAGATCCTTGAGGGTACAGCCCCAGTGACAAGCGAAGGTACAAAGTTTTACCTTATTTTCTGTGTGTTCAGTCACATTAGAACAGATTTGCGCTGTGATTCCAATGTTGTGGCAGGACTGACTGTATATACCTTATAGAGAATCCATCCCCTTACGCTTCCGCCTGGATGAAAACTTATAAAAGTAAAGACAGCTATTCATGTTCAACACATGTATTCATAATTAATTAATTAATTAGTTAGACAGTTAACTTGTTAACTTATTATTCATTATATGCATTAATGAATATCTTATTGCTTGCCTCTCTGTATTTCTGCATTGCGAAATTCGATGGATATCCGATATACTTTTCTCTATTATGCTGATGCAGGTGTTAAGTTTAACCTATGAGTTTTGCATCTTCCATGCTTATTCAACTGGTCCCAGTTCCTGTTGTGCAGTGGGAAAGCGAGGCACGAAAGTACAGAGGGGCTACTAAAGTTCCCGGTCGACACCGCCCAAGGAACTCCGAGCCACAAACGAGGTTCCTGTGGGGTGTCGCATAAACGGGATTTCTCAGTTAGCTGGGTTAACTTAGGCTAGAAACATGGTTCCAATTACGAGCGAGCTAATGGGAGCTCCGCTGCCCAGAAAAGGACATGCGCTTCCTTAAAATCTCAATAGGGGGAGCTCTAATAAAATCATCTGCTTTTGTGTTACAGGTTATATTTCACCTTCTGTATGTTACGGTTCAAGAAATTTAAAATATAGTATAAATGTCAATGTTATGTGTTTTTTAATTCAATTTCTTGCCTGATTCTTATGTTGTTGTTACTGTGCCTATATGAAATGGATTGTTACTGACGTTATTAACTGCAATAGTAATAGTAGAATCTTTTTGCAGTAACTCTTTTACTTATATGTATGCGCGTGCATGTGACTTGGGAATTCGTGGTACACTACAGGAAATAGCCCGCCCCCGAAAGGCATTGTGTAATTCGGACCCTGGGTAGAAATCATGATCGTCCAATAAGAGTTTAGGCAAGGAGCCTTCCCATTGGACAATCATGACTTCTAGCTTAAGTTAACCCATCTAACTGAGAAATCCTGCTTCGTGGAACACCCCCTGAACTTCGACGTCAAAGCGCCCTTTAATGGTTGTGCCATTCTTTCGTTCCCTCTCCAGGGACGGAGGCACGTCAAACAGCAGGAATCCACAATCTCCTCCTCCCTGGGTTTTCATTCTAGGGTGGGATTAGGTCATAGCACGTTTGTCTCCTGACGGTTAGTGCATCCAACTATGCAGAATTTTGGATAAAGGAACGTGGTAAAGAAAATAAGAGGCGGGCAGCGGAGTAAAAGCCTTGTTTTGCCCTCCGGGTGAGCGGTCCTATAAGGATGTGACGTCACGTGAAAACATGAATGAATTGCCCAGGCAAATCTTCCTAGCAAAACACAACCCCCTACTTTCATCATGCTTACCATGAATTCACAAGACTTCTTTCATTAGATTGTAGCCGAATAATTTAAATTTATTTAAACATAGCTTTGCATAAATAACCAAGTAGCCTACCTTTCCGCCTCTTGCCAATACTAATTAGATTAATTATGTTCATATCGGTGAGATATATAATAAAATATAAGGATGTCATGTGTATGTGTCTTGCTGTCATGTTTTGTGGCACGTATTTTGAAAACGAATCACAACTGACGATCCGCTGTGATTTTGATTCCGTACCAAATAAAGTCAGAAAAGGAAGCATTTTTAAATCTGAAACGTTCAGCATTGCATTTTGTTGAAGGAATCACTATTGCACGAAGACAGAAGGTGAAGGATTGGTTAATGCACGACTGTGCGTTGCGGCTTCTTAAACAGCCGGCTCTGGTTGCATCAGGAGCGCCGATCCGTCCCGATGCTTCAGTTATTTCTCCTAAAGACGGACGCCGCGGTGCGGGTCACTTGTCAGCATTCACATCTACAGCCGAATAAACGTGGGAAAAAGCTGCCACACGCTCAGGCGCCCAGGTCTTGTTTTTCTGACAGTTTTGCCTCCTTCAACATTCAATTAAGAGTCGAAGAGAGTCGAAACAGTACGAAAAGATGCGCTCCGCTACCTCACACTGTTTACCCTTGTTTGAAATTATATTTCCCATTTTAAACGGCAAAACGTTTTAAATATACCCCGTTAATACTGAATGTGTGACTAAAATTTAATTAATTTCACAGAGAAAAAGAACGAAAGACGGTACATTAAAAGGCTGTGTAATCCTCTCATGTACTACAGCAACGGGAAAGAATTAACCATACATTTGAGCATGGTAATTACCACAGCATAGCAATTCAGTGACCTAGATTCACTGTATTCTCTGACAGATTTCACTTTTCTCTCATTAGGCAGATAATCGTAAGCAGCTAGAAGTTATAAAATGAATGCTTGTTAAATTGCTTGGACACAAAATTAGCATCATCCTAGGATGCAAACATAAAAAAAACAACAACGCGGAAATTCATTCAAAAAATCACATTTGTGCGGAATTTTATACGCATTTCCCTTTAATTTTATATGGAGAAAAGAATTTTACAGCATCAGCTGTCCCACGGAGTCATATTCAGAGCCACCTGAGATGTAATGGGGGCGATTGCATAACATTTGAATGTTTCCTAAAGGATTCTGGGAAATTCAAATGAAGACAAGAACATATTTCCTCCGAAACCCTTTTATCCAAGCTGACAATGTCTACATATTGCTTGCCTACTAAAGGTTTAAGTCAACTACCATTTGGGGTACCATTGTCCTAAGAGATCAAATGCAGCAGTGGAATAAAGTTTAGAAACTATAGAATGAAACAAAGTGACTTGTGGCTCAGTGGGTTTGGACGCTGCACTTGTAAACAGAAGGTTCTGGTCCAAAATGGGCTGAATGACTTGACCACTGGGTCCTTAAGCAAGGCTCCTCCCAGGCTCCCCCGTACCAGTACTCATAGCACTGCTTAGTGACATTTCTGGGACTAGGGTTCGAGTCTCTGATCTAGCACCATGTGCGTGTTCTCCCTGTGCTGCCGTGGGTTTTTCTCTGGGTACTCCAGCAAGTCCAAAAACACACTGAGGTTAGCTGGAGTTGCCAAAATGCTTTTGTGGCTGAATGGTGTGTGACTGTGCCCTGCGATGGGTTGGCACGCCATCCTGGGTTGTTCCCTGCCTTGTGCCTATAGCCTCCAGGATAGGCTCTGGACCCCCCCCCCCCTGCAACCATGAATACGACAAGCGGGTACAGGAAATGGATGGATGGATGGATGGATGGATGGATGGATGGATATATGAACAATTACTACAGGCAGCAGCAAGTGGTGCTCATACCTACAGCAAATAAGTAAATTTAATCGGGCCCTTGTTTATTCCTACCCCTGTTACTTGCATAGTAACATAAGATTCGCTGGGTCACACATTAAAAGAAAACCGCGATGCCACACGTGCCGCCCAGTCCCTAGAAAGTTCGCACCTCCTTCGCAAGTCAAGAAGAAGTACGCATCTCTGACACAAAGCCATGTAACGGCGCTGCTAATTCCTCACAGCCACACACTCACTGCAAAACACATTTATGGGCATCTCTGAATGTGACTGTTCAGGATACGGTGGCAAGGGACCAAAGCGCATTCGCTTGGCAAGGCAAATGAAGAGAGTGTTTTTATTTTTTTGCATTCCTTATTACTTTAAATCTCTTTGCTGCATCTTCCTACCTGCTACCTTCAAGAAGAATCACACTAGACTCTACGCTGTACTTAAAAGTCTTTATGTCCTGATATGTTTTATTGAACTTTTCCTTTGCCAATGAAGAGTCATTAGCTTAGCATGGCTTATTTCAATGCAGACGTTTTTCCTTTCGAAAGCCAGTCCTATGGAACGTAGTTGTCCCACGAGTTCTCTATCACACACTCTTATTGCTTTGGTCTATAGACGCCAATTGATCTGATACACTCTGACAAAAGGAAGCATTGTTACTTGCTACAGCTCCCAGAGATTCGCCTTTGCCGGCGTCATAATACACCACGGTAAAAGATAGCCCTTATAAGTGGCCTGCCTTTCCATCTGACCTTAGGGGATTGAGTCCCAATTGGTTATTTTTTTCCACAGGAACCTAAAACCTGCATAAAAGTCAACTCCAAACTGAGGATTCAGCAGATGAGTCAAATTTAGCTCCTGCAAATTTTGTCATTGCCTGCGGTTCATTTATTACACGATGACCAATCTAAAAAAAAAAATTGGACAGGTATTAAATTATGACCAAAATGGGACTTACAGGACACGGACTGGCATTCCATCCACGGTGTCCCCTGCCGTGTCCCCTATGCATTCTGGGATAGCTGCCAGACACCCCATAACCCTGCACTGAATAAGCTGGTTGAAGATGGATGGATGGTGAGCTGGCATAGAAAAAAAAAAACAAGTATGATTTTTTTTTTTTATGGAATCTGCAGTGATTATATCCTTTAAAAAGATGAAGTCTAACATTTAAAGCTGGGCTTAGTTTGGAAAGGAGCTTGCAAAAATCATTTCTCACATTAATATGTATCTTAAGCCATAAACAAATTTTAAAATATCTTAAATATCTACAGGCTATCTCTAATCTACCTACCAGTTTTTATCTAACTGCAATGATGTTTACTTTGTTTAAATGATGTTGACTTATTTTAAATGTATAACATATGATGATGATTTAATTGCCGTTTGTTTTACTTAATAGCTTATAAACTGCTCATTTTCTGGAAGTACTTTTAGCTGTGAACTTTGATCAGCAACCTCGACCAAGCGATTATAAATGACAGCCTTCTGCCTTCTTCAGGGCGAAGTTCCTCAGGATAACATGGTTTTGTATGAAGGAACCATAGAGAATTCATAAGGGTCATGGATGAACCTATTATCGTGAAGCAGATCAAGAGTCAATGTAACATCTGACACAAGAATCGAACTGAATTGAATTTTCTGCAGCTACCATTCTAAATTACATTTTTCATGCAATGCAATACTAAATTTCAACTCAAGGGGACGCCATGTTTATTGCTGCAACAGTAGCATGACCCATGTGACCCGGAAAAGGTACTTTTCATTTCTCAATTGAAGCGCATTACTAGGGATTACAGAAGTAGTAGCATTGGTGGTACTTTAGATGATGTTCAGTTGTAGTACAGACAAAAAAACATGTAAAATCGGTCCGTAAAACTACAGGTATTTGAATTTTGTCGGTGTAGAGTTAACTTCACACATTCAGCAGTGACGGCTGTGTTATAGCTGGAGACCAATCCAGTGCGGGGAACGAGGTTTTGGTTAAATCGGGATTCAGATTCTGTATATATGTATATATGTACAAGGAAATAAATCTCGTTCACAGGATTTGCTGTGAAATTTCCATTACATTTATAAATTCTGTCACATAACAAATTTCAGCTACATATAAATCTAGTCGTTTAATGAATGTAAATGAAATAATAATTTGCAGTATGATAATCCTGACTGGAGTGTGCAGTAGGGCGCGAATCAATTTCTTTCGATGCGCTAAAACTAATAAAACGTGTAATTCCCAGACTGTCTTGAATTAAACTCGAGGATTATAGCCTCTTAGATGCATTTAATGTGTTGAAGCACTTTGCTAGTCAATGATCTTGAAAATGCCGTTAGATTTCCTGCGCTTTCGTTCTTCAGGCTAATATGAAAATGATAATGGGGAGAAATTAACTCATGTCTTTCATAGCGTTATACCGACGCTCTGTGTCTTGTAAATTTTGCGTGTCTTCTGCAGCCGCAGCGCAGAAACACCATTTAAGCGTATTTCATTTAGGCTATTTTCTTCCAGATATAGGAAAGTCCCGGGTGACTGAAGACAGAAAACTCAAGCACCACGTTGAAGCATATTTATTCAACCAAAAATAGTTGGTGTTGCTTGTTTACTTGAGCACCGATGCATTGAGCTGAATTGTCTGGATGTATTGGATTGTTTTTTGTATGTGTGTAAGCCATTTGGATTAAAAAAAAGCAAAGAAATAAAGTAATCCTGTTTGTTATAAATGAATACGAAAAGGTATAGCTCGATCCACATTCTTTTCTTGTATTGAAACCGAAGAAATCAAAAAGATATATGAAACTGCATTAGCACTATGAAAAAATGTTAAGTATTATAAGAATTTTACCTCTATTCTTGCATGTGTATATACGGAATGTTTGCATAATTTGTTTTTATTGTTTTTTTGTTTTTTTTTACCGTAACCGCAAGTGATAATTTTATTGCACTATACATATATCACAGTAAATCGTTAAAACTTGGTGTCTCAGTTACACGCCTTGGTGTCCTTCCATGACACTCCAGCAGCTACACAGTAAAGGTCATTCTGCCACCGCAATGCCCTTGCGGAGGGCGCCCCCTGCTGCCAGGTTAGGTTAGTCGCATGGGGGTCATCGCGCCACGTGCAGAGCAGAAACACGCGAGCTTTGCGAAATCCTAAACGAGTCGTTTTAATTTAATGACGTATACCGTATGGCTTTATGGAAATCTGGGCAGAGTCAGTTACCAGGTGCGGCATGCATTATTTAAAGTTATTATACGTAGCTATTAAAATTAAATGTTTTCTCCTTAAACTTATACGACCGCCATCATTTTGTGAAAACAAAACCGAATACCTTAAGCATTTTACCTTAAAACGAAAAAAGACATACGTGAATAAATGTGAATACTCGATTTGTCATTTTAATATTTCAGCCCCTTCAGTGCAGTCTGCCGTGATCAGTCATGAGTATTTCCTGAAAGGTCTGTCATAATTGTTCCTTGGCAGAGCCGGGACTGCACTTTGGTGGTAATGGGGGGGGGGGACGGTGCTGCACCCCACCGAGGCAGCAGATGGCAGCCTGACAAGCGAGACTGACCTGGCCGGAGCACTGGGTCCCCGCGTGACCTTCAGAGCCACCCCACTGATGGCCAGCGCTGTACTGATAACCGCACCTATTGAAAGCGATCCAAAGAGGAAGCAGATAGTCCGTTTGAATAAAATGGTGACGTTTGCGCAGGATGGTTTGTGGTTCTGTGGGTCCGGCTACACTTCCTGTGATCAGGAGGTTGTTGGTTCAAATCCCACGGTTGGCAGAGTGGTTTTGCAGTTGCTCTAGGGACCGTGTGACCCTGCTTTCTCAGATGTACATCACTTTGGATAAAAGCGTGTGCTAAATAAATGTATTTTGGCTGTTACTTTAGCTTAAATCAAAGGGTAGGAGATGTAAGAGATGGAATGGAACAAAGTGGCAGAGCTGCTCTTTGTTTCGCATTTTGCTTTGTCGTGCCTGTACTCCTTTTTATCTTAATGCGAGACTTCCTGCGTTCATCTCCCTGCGCTCCTCTTACTGTTACTGCCGGCTTCCCCCCGCTCTCTGCTTCCGCAGCATGCACCAGAGCCTCTCGCGGTTCCCTGATGGGTAGGGCGCCGCCCGGCTGCACGCCTCCCGCTGAAACCCGTGACCGTGACTGCGTGCGGCCACCACGCTGGCAGATCCCGCGCCTCGAACCACCCCACCCCCCCGATCCTCCCGTCTGCCTCTGCTGTGCGGCCATCCCCCCGTAACAAACGCCCGGGGCTGTGAATGTTGTCATTTAGCCGTAAGACAGCAGGCTGTCTAGTTAAACCGCACCTGTCACAGAAAAACAGACAGACAGGCGGGCTGGCTGCCTTTCAGAGAAAGCGGCTTTGATCTGAAATGTCACAGTTGCACTGATACAACACTGGTGGTACTAGCTTAGCAAAAATGGTTTTTAGACAGTTTTAATTACTGACCATTGGTTAGTTAACAAATCAGTCTGCGTCAATATAATACTAAAGTAAATAGACTGAAGTAGAGCAAATATAATACCGAAGGTATATCTTTCAAAAAACAATAATGTAAATGGAAGAAAACACAGTATGAATGAGCGTTTCCTGCTCCACAGAGACCTTGTATTTACTCATAATAAGGATGCCTTGTTTGCCATTTGCACGAGTACAGTGGAATGATTCTTTTTACGTATCCCATCATGCACCTCTTTGAGACCTCCAAGCATACACGATATATACAACTGAGATCAAAGCTTGTTGTCCAAGCACGGGATCAGGCAATTTATCTTGGATCCCTGGAGGGGGCACTTCAGGGCCTTATTCAAGCCAACTAAAATATGACTAAGGACAGGATTCAAACCAGCGACCTTTTGATCACAGGCCTTGTGAGCCACACCCTGCCCTCCTTATACAGGGAACACTTTCCTCTGTTTACCCTGATATGTTTTCTGACCAGAATGCCATTGGCGTGCAGGCAGCGAAAACAAAAAAAAAGATACTTAAATGATGCCTTTTTGGAGGCCTCATTTCCACCCCCCCACCCCAGTACCTCCCCACTATGGATTCTGAGCCCCCAGAGTCCTGGTGGGGCTTTTGATACCTCTCCTACGTTGTGCATAGGGCCGGCCTAGCTAACGTCGTAGGGTGCCGGTGGGACAGTTCCATTCCGCTTCCTGGTGTCTCATTCTGTCGGTACGGTGGGTTCAGCACGACTACGAGAAGAACCAAGCTTAGCACACTGTCTCTAGAATCTTGGTGCCCTCCACGGAAACCTTCCCATTCTCCACTTTCTGGGTCTCCACATCGTCCTGGATACTTTTTAGCTGTAATTATTCTTCATGATTTTTCTTCGTTGAAGATGAGTCAGTGTCGACTTTGGAAAACTTATCTGTAAGCGGAGCTACCTGGGAAAGTGGTGTATTTTTGACACAGACCCATAGGGAAGTAGGGGCTGATTCAGTAAACTGTTGATGTGGGAGGATGAGAGATACCTGTCTATCTGTTCAGTCTATTTTAAGCTCTGACTCATGCACAATGATATGAAATCATTTTGCTATCTGGAATCCAGGAACATTTTAACTCAATGTGCACCTTTATTCTGTCTCTTTTTGGTAGATGTTCTATTTTATTTGCTCCTTTACGAGCTCAGTGGTGATCTGCAGCCTGTGCTTATCAAGATGTAACCCATGCGGTGACGGTCATGTGACACAGTTGTTACGTCATCGCCGGTCCAAAGCATTTGTGTGCTGGTGACTCGTGTCAATAGGGCATTCATATTATTCTGATAAATTCTTTCGGGCTTTAAATGCTGTTTTTAATTTTTCTTGTTTCTAATTTCTTGATATTCTAAAGACGTTCTCCTGGTAACCTGACATCCTATGTTGCCTATATAATAATAATAATAATAATAATAATAATAATAATAACAATAATAAGAATAAGAAGACGAATAACGTTGACGATGATGATGACACTAACATTATAAGTTTAAAGTACATTAAGACAATGTTTTTTATAAAATATTTGACTATTGACTATTTTACAAAAGTAATACGAAGGTCTTTTTCTGTTATTAATATTTAGAGGCTTTCAGGGTCTTTGTGCCTTATAGCTTCCGCAGGGATTTGCAGCCACAAGACTGGCAGAGAGGACGCCGTTTTCATTTTGTCATTAACGTTTCCGTGTCATTGCTGGTGTCCATTTACTAGTGTGAATTCGAGCTCATTGAGACGTCTGAGTGCCGCGCGCTGGAAGCTGGCTGTGAAGACACCTTCAGGAAGAACCCGCTGGATCTTTTTCCTCTTCGATGGGAGATTTTTTTTTTTATCCCAAAGCATCACGGCAAAATCCTGTGCAAGCAGTTAGAGATAGAGAACAACAATAAGCATTTTAGTGGACCCACACAATTAATGTTCGCAGAGATCCGGTTTAATCCCTGTTATTCACGGTTACATCGCGATGCAGCAGTCATATTATAATGAATGTAATTACTTTTACGTAATATGTAATATGACCACTACCAGTAAACAACAATGTTTCATTTATATAGTTCAGTTTAACACAGTTTAGTTGTTCGATGATGACCAATTTGGTAATAAATTATCCGCCCTTTAGGGGGCAGTGTTGAGTCGAGTACGACCTGTCTACTCGAGCCGACAGATATTGGTAAACTTACTGTTTGATATCACCTTTAAATAATATAAAAATTTATCAGGAATGCGGCGCTATAATATCTATTAATTACTTTCTGGCACGGAAAACAGATTACCTCTATTTAAAACTCAACTGTTTTTTTCATTTGGTTAGGCGGTTACCTGTACAGTTTAAATAGCACTCATCATTTGGTATTCCCAGTAAACCCAGTGACTTGGTAAGAGACCACGGGAGAAATAATATTGTCTGTTCTTGACAGCTCGGGAGATCACAGACATCATAAAGATTTGCATCATTAGCTAATTTTCTACGTATACAGTAGGACATATCCAGTTGTGCCGTCACTGCCTTCTCTTATTTCGGACATTTATGTTTGAACTCTGACAAGCATTTTTAAGGGCACGCCAGGATGTAACAGTTTCTTGGTTAATTTGCAGATATAAATAGCATTACTTGAGTGTTTTTTCTGTGGTACTTCTTATTACACCGCTTTACAAGGCTGTCAGGTCCTGTATGGTGGTCTTTCGGTTGCATAAGACCGCAAGACGTGAGAACTGATTTTTCTGTCTGCTGCATGTTCTCCCCCCAAGGCCCTGGCTGTGGTACTCAGCCCCCCCGGAGCAGTCTTGGTGGGGGGTGTGCACACACACCCACGATCCTGCCTAGTTGCTGTGTCTCCCTTTTTTCGATGCTCTCATTGCATGGTAGCGCGATACCTTAGTGATTCCGCCTCTGCGGCCGCCCCGGTGTCCCGCCGGTCGGAAACCCAGAGTTTCACCGAGAATACAGGGTGGAGGTGGTGGGGGGGGGGGGGGGTTAGAGTTCAAAGCAAAAGAAAAAAAAAAAACACGATTTCTTGTTCAAAGCGCGAATGGCGCTCTATATAGAATGCCTTTCCTCTATTGGTGTGACCGACTTTCTTCCACTGTGGGATTTCCATTGTAGGGAGGTTATCAGGGAGCGACGCTCATTTGCATAACGCGTACTGTCTGCCGCTAACAGTGTATGGGGTATTTCACTGTTTGCATGGTGACTCACCGCAAATCAGCATCCCGGTCTGGGGCCGCCAGGTTTGGGTGCCGTCTCCATTTGCCTTTAAGACCTTTACTGTTGCTGTGTTGTTTGTGTGGGGAAGGTAAATTTGTAGACGGAAATGTGTGAACATACGGGGGATAAACAAAGCTGGCGGTACAGTCATATTTACAAACATGTATTCCTGCTGTAGTAGCTGGTGCTATTAGCACGTGCTAATGGCGCCTGGTGCTGGTTTTGCACGCTGACGTTCACGCTATGCCCCGATAATTGAGGGGAGAGCTGTCATTCTTGGGATATCTGCAAATTTTCTATCCCGTTGTTGTCATTGAGCTAAATTTCTATCCCGTTGTTGTCATTCATCACCGTGTTACACTACGTAAAATTCAACCAGTGGAGGGATGCAGAGGCGAGTCTTGTTGACAGTGGTGTTCAGGTGCCCGCGTTCTTAATGTTGACAGTGGTGTTCAGGTGCCCGCGTTCTTAATGTTGACAGTGGTGTTCAGGTGCCCGCGTTATTAATGTTGTCAGTGGTGTTCAGGTGCCCGCGTTATTAATGTTGACAGTGGTGTTCAAGTGCCCGCGTTCTTAATGTTGACAGTGGTGTTCAGGTGCCCGCGTTCTTAATGTTGACAGTGGTGTTCAGGTGCCCGCGTTATTAATGTTGACAGTGGTGTTCAGGTGCCCGCGTTCTTAATGTTGACAGTGGTGTTCAGGTGCCCGCGTTATTAATGTTGTCAGTGGTGTTCAGGTGCCCGCGTTCTTAATGTTGACAGTGGTGTTCAGGTGCCCGCGTTATTAATGTTGTCAGTGGTGTTCAGGTGCCCGCGTTCTTAATGTTGACAGTGGTGTTCAGGTGCCCGCGTTCTTAATGTTGACAGTGGTGTTCAGGTGCCCGCTTTCTTAATGTTGACAGTGGTGTTCAGGTGCCCGCGTTCTTAATGTTGACAGTGGTGTTCAGGTGCCCGCGTTCTTAATGTTGACAGTGGTGTTCAGGTGCCCGCGTTCTTAATGTTGTCCACCTGAGATGACAGTTGGTTTTCTTCATATTGTCTTCTGCTGTTCCTCTAGTGTTTCCTGTTCCTCAGCTTCAGTGCTCTGTGACTCGTTTCAGACCCCTGGGATGGGAAACACCTGCTTTTAGGGACAGCTGGGTCAATTTATGCTTGCTGTGACATGTGAAACTTTAGCTAAACTTTAGCTAGTTTTTGCCATTATAAGAGGTATTCCAGGTTTGAACCTGTTTCCAAGCAGACCAACCCCTGCTGTCACCTTGGTGGGAATGCAGCCATGTCCATCGATGACTGGTACAAGTGTGTGATATTTTTGACGATGCATCACAGCGACTTTCATCTCTAATATACCGTAATGAGTTCTGCGGGGGAGCTAATTGTGCAGTGGCTTTGCATGCCGTATCGGACAACTTGTACAGCCAACATTCTATTAGCATTTTGCTTATTTTGCTGATAATTGACTGCCAGGAGACTAATGAATCGGTAACGTCTGGGGCCCCTTGGGAAGCTTTCGGAGAATACAAACCCCGGACTATCAAAGCAAATGGGCTTCACTTTGGGAGGAGTGGCATTGCTTGGCAGTTTTATGCTAATTTATGGAGATCGTGAGCATCTTTCCAAACTGACTCCAAGGCAATGATTGAGAGGCATATGAAAAGATGGACAGGCGCAAGGTTTGCACATTGCCCTTCAGTGGCCCACTGCTATAACCTGGGAAGTGGGGATTTGACCTAATTTGCTGGGTTTGTCGCCCCCTGCTGGTTGCTGTAGTGCTGCTCAGCATGTCGTACTGTGGTTTTCTCCTGTGCTCATGTGTTGATATCACTGAGCATGACCTTGAAGGAGAGTCACACCTCCCCCAGACATCACACAGAAAGTAGCGCTTTATAAGATACAGCGGCAGAGCGATAAGAGAGAACAAAAAAAACTTTATAGGGGCCTTCACAGCTGGTTTAACAACATGCTCCAAGAATTAATCAACAGGAAAACAAGAGTAGCAGACTAACCCAAAAGGAGATATAGTCCGGGGGGGAATCCTAGTGTTTCTGGAATGCTTGTGGATGCCCATTGTAGTGTGCTGGACAGGTACCACCCCGCTTTATTATGTCTTTGGTTGAATCCAAAGTTGCCACTATAGTAAGACTCATTTCATGGCCCAACTGCGAGACCCGTCGCTCGAAGGCCTTGGGAAAGATGACCGGTTTTCCAGCTCCCCACTACTTCCCTAAAAAGGCACTACTCAGATGCAGAGATGGAACGTTCAGGTTCAGAGCATACAAATCCAGACCAAGATTTTGTTTCAACCAACCATTTCAGTTCTCTGTGACTGTGACTCTTTATACTCAACTGGTTGGTTGAACCAAAATCTTGGTCTGGATTTGTAACTTTCTGAACTTGACCTTTCCACACCTGCTCAGATGAGTAGACATACCTTCATTAAGGTCCAGAAGGCTTCTGGACATAAGGAAATTCTCGCAGTTGGAAACATCAGCACTCAGCTCCACACCTCCGCCGTTCTGTCCAATCACTAATCTTCTGTGTTACTGTGGTGCGATGGAGGGTTCTGGAATTCTTGCTCTACTTGGCTACTTCACCAAGCGAGGCATTGGCCACTTCCACACTCAAAAGGAAGTGACATCATCATTTTCTCCAGGGTGACCTGGCTTACTGTGGATGGAACATCACTATTAAGGTTTCCTTTTTGCTAATTAATAATAATTTAATGTAGATAATTTCTGGGGGGGGGGCATTGTATTTCTGCAGTTCCCAATGTGACCTCTAAGTGCAGACTCACACGGCTCGTTATCTATTCAAACAGCAACAAAAAGGTATGTTTTGAATGTTCCTGGGCTGAAAATCCCCGTTTGCTCTAATACTCAACTCTAATTTGAGCCTAAGGTAAAGAAGGTCAACTATGTAAGCGATGACGTTACCCTCCCCAGCTCGTCTGAAAGCCCCAACACTTTCTTCCTTGTAATCCGCACCGAGCCTTAATGTAATGTAATGAAAAGTCTGCCAGACAGGGAATTTTAATTAGGACAGCGCTCGAATCCTACATTATATTCCGGTGGCCAGTTCTGCCGTGCTGCTTTCCGTAATCCTCCCTTCATCTGGCCCATTAGCCTGCTGTAAGGGGACGGGATGATTTTCAAGAAGTCTTTGGCAACCCGCTCACAGCATTCCGTCAGTCTGAATATGACATTGTTTCGTTCTACTCTATTTTTTACATCAATATATGCCTGGAATGTTTAAGGCTGTCACATTGAATGCCATCTCCATGTATATTTGACAGTTTAGTGGTTTTTAGTTGCCAGTGCTTATAATTATGTTTCAAAGACATGTTGATTTTTGCATTTAGATATAGATCTGTTTTCGATACGTGCTTGGCAATGGGTGTGCCTTGTAATAAGTCTGGCAAGAACAAGGAAATTGCCTTTGAATGAATTCTTTCAGAACTTGTTTGAGCTGCCACATGACATATCCTCATAACCTTTCATTGTCTTTATAGATAACACCATCTACAGTCTTCAGTGACTGAGATGTGGGTTATTGTGTGCTACCAATAATGGGCTGAATTTACATTTAAGGATGTTTACATGCCCGCTACCCAGACCAGGTTAAGCAGTTGATGTATGGATGGATGGATGGATGTTTATGTATTGGGCTCTGCATGGCCTCCTCTTTCTCCGTCTCCCAGCACTGCATTTATTTGCACCACTTTGATCTCTCTCCCAGCCTTCTGCAGAAATCCGCCATTGGTTTACTTTGCACACTGCTTGCAGTTTAGGACATAATCAGTGTGACAGATTTTTTTTCTTCAGGAACCATCCACACCTGGGGACCTTTTTCAGCCTCGCCAGGTCTCCCAGGGTACAAACTCGAATCCTTGGCCAACTTTTACCTTTGGGCTCTAGCTTTGCCTGCATTCTTGTGCATGGGGAAGTGGTTGGACCATCATGTCAGGGAAGACGACGAATGTGAAATGAAACAACGCTTTATTCGCCATTTACCCAAGCATCATTGCAGGCACACTGCAGTCCTTTAGTTTTCACATCTTGCTCTTTGAGACATTCACATATATGTATGTAAGAACAAAGCTGGGGGTCAGGTCATGTATCCGGGGCCCCTGGAACTAAGGGCCAGGCTGGGGGTCAGGTCATGTATCCGGGGCCCCTGGAACTAAGGGCCAGGCTAGGGGGTCAGGTCATGTATCCGGGGCCCCTGGAACTAAGGGCCAGGCTAGGGGGTCAGGTCATGTATCCGGGGCCCCTGGAACTAAGGGCCAGGCTCCAGTGCCCATTGGACACGTGACCATTCTGCCAATGCCAGGGTTCGACCTGGCAAACTTCCAATCACAGTCACTAATCCACTGAGCTACACTGGCACTTAAAACTTGCCTCACAGACATTCAGGTTATTTGAAAAGTGATCCGTTATACAATCAGTGAAAGAAGAGCAGGAAGGTGCAGGGTATTAAATATTACCGCCGTGTGATAGTGTGATAGGATGTGTAGATGCCTGCACGGTTCTTTGAAACCAGAAAAGTACGTGATCCTCTTTCTTACACTGGTACAAAGCATGCGTGTATTTATAACATACTGATTAGCATTAAATTGTTGTGTTATGCATTTAAAGCACAATTAATTAAAAACTGTTTAAACCATTGAATGCAGCCATTTCTACAACTAGAGCTGAAGGTCATTTCTTTCACAGCATATGGTTAGTGCTGGGAAGCTGTGAATTAAAAAGAAAAAAGTCATTAAAGAGCTAAAAATGAAGAAACTGCGTTGAACATCCTAGTGAAATGCACTGATTGATGTTGCATTTGGTCATGATTACGTGACTTAAATACATATTTAACTGTTGAACGAGACTCACTTAGTGTCAGATTCACTAGATTCACTTAGTATCCTTTTGCTTTTCATGGGCGATGACTAAATAAAGAAGAACCAAAGGCCCTGGTGTAGTTAACTCTATCCATCCATTTTCTGTACCCGTTTGTCCTATTCGGGGTCATTGGGGGAACGGAGCCTATGGGCACAAAGCAGGGAACAACCCAGGATGGGGCACCAACCCATCACAGGGCACAAAGCAGGGAACAACCCAGGATGGGGCACCAACCCATCACAGGGCATAAAGCAGGGAACAACCCAGGATGGGGCACCAACCCATCACAGGGCACAAAGCAGGGAACAACCCAGGATGGGGCACCAACCCATCACAGGGCACAAAGCAGGGAACAACCCAGGATGGGGCACCAACCCATCACAGGGCACACTTACACATGCACACCTATGAGCAATTTGGTAACTCCAGTTAACCTCAGTATGTTTCTGAACTGTGGGGGGGGGGGCGAAGTACCTGGAGGGAGCCTCATGATGGGACAACTCCACACACATGGAACCAGAGCAGAGACTTGAACCCTCATCCCAGAGGTGCAAGGCAATAGTGCCAAGCACTGCACCACTCCATGCATCATACAGTAAAAATATGATACATTAAAAAAACAGTGTTGGAGATTGTATTTCAAATCAGTATAATCCTTTCATCAGCCTCCTCCTCTCCTTATCCAGTCACGATGAGCCAGAACACCCCCATCAGGAAGATTTCACTACATCCGGGATCACAGAACCTGAAAAGCGGGAATGCAATATGAAATGAAGAAGCACATAGCAACAAACTTAGAGGTTCAAAACAGCAACTATCAGGGCAAAACTTCATTAAGCGCAAGCAGTCAAATGAGTTCATGAACTGAGTGGCTCCATGGCTGTCATGGATGCTGGGATCGTGACCCCTCACTAATTTAAGAAGCACCCTGTATGGTTTTTATACAATATTTTTTAATACTTTTTAATACGTTTTTTTGCACGTTTTTTTTTTTTTTTTTTTTATACTTTTTTGCTATAATTGTACGTTTTTTGTTGTATGATTTTTTTTTTTTGTTGTGGACATTGGGGGTTGACGATTTGTTTCGTAATGGATCCCTTACAAACAGCCAGCGGTTTCCGCGCCTCGATTCCGGCTCACGTGGGTGAGAATACGATGACTGGTGGCGTAGATAAACAACCCCTGTGCTTCTTACCAACCCTTCAATGGAAATTACAGAGGGTGAAATGGAGGCTCGCCGTCTTGCCGAAATGCCACGTCGGTGTTGGGAGCCCGTGGGGTGCAGAGAGGGACGAGGAGAGATGGGGGTTCATGCCCAGCTATCAGGAGGATGTAGGTGGTGATACAGCATCATGTGCCCAACCCTTGTGTCCCAATTACACTCGAGAAGGTGGGCAGTCAGATTAGTCAGACTTACTGTTATGATTTTAATGTCAACAGTGCCCTTTTCTACCTCTGCATTACTGAATTGTGGAGTTACTGGGGGTTTTTTTTAGATGGCCTTGCCTGAGTTTAAGAATTTCGGTATTTATTGTGATTTTCTGATTTTCTTCATATCTCCTCGGCTCCGCGCAGGTGGTATCCACTTTGTGAGAGCTTGTCTGCCAACAAGCCCAGGGAGGACAACGTTTTCTTGCCAACCTTGACTCAACCTACCTCCTACAATATCTCCTACAAAATCTATGCATTGCAGTTGTGCTGTGAGATTAATATCATCTCTGTATCCTGACAAAAAAAACAACAGTGGCTGAAAGAGCTTTCTAAGCCATATGTACTGCAGGCATGGATGGAGAGCCTTTATGTGCCTTATACTATATATTGTAGGCATGGATAAATTTGCATCCTTTAGTTAGAAATCATCATTGGAAGACCTCGTGGTAACTGTCATGTCTGGACATGAAGGAATGATAATCCACTAGGCAGCTTTAGACAGCACGACAACAAGCGGGTTGTATTATAAAAAGAGACCAAAAAGATGAGGGACTACTAGGGGTCAAACAAAGGCAGGTAAATAACTGAGACTAATAAAGACTAGAACTGACAAGGGCCAGAATTTGACACAAGCGAGAACTGCCTTCCCAGTCACACACTCAACAGCTATCAAACACTGACACCTACAATGACCGATATACACACAAACACACACACACACACAAGTAATGAGGGGGCAGGGAACAGGTGCAAGTCAATGACAACCAAACAATTACAAGGAACAGGTGAGGGTCATTAATGATCACTAAAGACTGAAACACTAGGAACGGGATGGCCAGCAACACCTGCTGGCCAAACAAGGAAGCGACAGACAGGGCAGGACAGGGACCGATCCTGACGGTAACATTTATTCAAAAGATCTGAATGCTCTTCATATATAGAGCATTCTATCTAGAGATGGAGTGCTCTCCAGTGGAACGCAGGCTCTAACAACAGACAAAAAAGGCATAAAATCAACGATCTAAGTCCCATTTTCCTAACCAGTTAACGCAGTCTGACATACTGTATGTTCTATTACTCTTGAGCAGCTGCAGAAATTCACGCAGTACTTGTACCGCCGAGGATGTAACGAGAATAGACACGGACCGCTTTGTTTTGGTAGGTGCAACATATCCTGGACAATTAATGGCTTCTGTTGCAGTTGCTTCCTTCCTGGGGACTGATGCATGATTCACTCTTCAAACATCACATGGTAAACAAGGGACTGTTTACAGCTGGCATTGTTAGAGACTGGCCTGAGATCTGATCATTTCATATCCAACTCTTAATAATGTTACATCCTGACACACACTCTGCTGTTCTTTAACGCCAGCACCCCCTAATTCCACCAAATAATTAATCGCCTCTCAGAGGCCGTGTTTTAATGATGTGGATTCAATGCGCCGTCTAACCTCATTTGGCGCTCGCGTTAGTATTTGGGGAGACTGCGGCCGACTTCTCGTAGCGAGTAGTCGGCGAGTTCGCTCGTTAAATGAGGGAAAATTGTTGATTTGAATACCGTGCTGACCCAGCTGTGCCAATTGGAAGATTAATACAAACACGGTAGTCAATGCATCTTAATTTGTAATTAAACCGACTTCATTTAATATTCCCCGATATCCACATCAAATTGCTTCAACAAATAAACAAGTGCCCAGAAAGAGAGCCGGTTATGAGTTCTTTTGCAATAGTAAACTCTTACTTTTGGTCTCAGTGAAAACTAAATATAGAATTTGTTGTAATGGAGATCCCTAGGTCGTTCCTATTCACCTACGATGAATGTCAGAGACATAACCATCGAATCAATTCTTGTTCTTCTGGATCTGAAGATCAAGTCATACCTGCTGTGCTTCAAAGTCCTTTCCATTGACACTCATCCTGAGGTCTTTGCAAACCGAAATGATGGTTGCCGGCAGACACACCCTTGTCCCACACTGATGGGTAACTTTGTGATTCTTAGCCTAAGAATATAAAAAAAAAAAAAAACAGACTTACACGCTGATCGATAAAAGCCAAAACTCTGGAATGTTAAAGAGGTACGATCCGCCACTTGGCGCATAGCTGTCTGCCACGCCTGGATTACTGTTTCATGCTGCAGCTCATGGTGTCGACCCGGGGCATGTAAGGATACGTCCCTCACCGCTGAAGCCTGGCTGATAAAGCGGGCCTTTCAGGCCCAATTGCATATCTGGCCTCAATTGATGTGTCGGCTTCAACCTCCTTCCAACCTCATATTAATCATGAGCTGCTTATTAAATTATTAATATGACAGAAGACTGATTTGGTTGCATAGCAATTAGCTTGATTGTGGATGTGGTCAAAGCTAATGAGTTAGCTGGAAAAAGGTAGCGTAGCATCTCTGTGCAATATATAGTGAAGTGCCCCTCCTTGACAGATACAAGTTTAGCACTGCTGGGAAGAGGAATTGAAAGATATGAATAAATTCTTCCAGCCCTGCAGTGCTGTGTGATAATAGTGCGTGCAGTGCTGCAGTGGATTTTATCTTTACCTTTTAGCTTTACTACACAAACTATTAATACCAGTGACCGGAAGGTTGCCGGTTTGAATCCCATCCTCAGCAGAACAGTCACATTTCCCTTGGGCCCTTCAGCAAGGCCCTTAAACCCCCCCCCCCCCCCCCCGAAATGGTCCAGGGGTGCCAGGACGATGTGATTAGACCACAAGCATTGCAGTGACCTGTATGTTTGCATATGTATCGAAGGAGAGCATGATGGGATACGTGAAAGCAAACGTACTCAATGTCCTGATATTTGTGCAAATGGCAAATTAAGCATGACTCCGTTTAAGATTTCTCTGGCAGGGGCATAAAAAGGATGCATGAATCCTTAAAAGTTATAGCACACCGGCTACCTGAACTGGTTATTCTAGCAAGGTAAAGTAAGCTACTGTAATAATTAATTTTTAATGTTCCTGCACAATGTGCTTGGTTTTAAGAACAAGGTATTCTCCCTCCTGTGTCTGGGAGCGGTCGTTACTTCAGATCCCCGTCACCCACATGTGAACTCCGATGGTCCATGACAGCTGACGTGTGACATCGTATTGAAAGCCGCATTAACCATTTATCCAACCGAATACCCATCCATCCATCCATCCATCCATCTTCTTCAACCGCTCATCCAGGACACAGTCACAGTGAGCTGGGAGCCTGGAGCACGGGGCAGGGGACGCCCTGGATGGGATCCCAGTCCATCACGGGGGAACGCACTCGCGACGGGAGATTCAGAGCTTGCCAGTTTACCAAGCCGCAAACTGCTGGAGTACGGCAAGAGACGGGAGTGCCCTGAAGGAAAATAGATCACAGAGACAGATGGAGGTGCCGGTGGAAACGGAACCTCCCAACACTGAGGTGTGAGGCTACAGTGCTAAAGGGACCTTGTCATTTTCAATAACTCCCTTATTAGCCTCTTGCTAACGCTTCATGCTACAATGCTAACTGGCTACGAGTCATTCGTTGGAAGCTTAGCATAGCTGCACTTGTGCCTAGTTGACTCCTTGACAGCTGTGTGCTTGTAATGTACTATCTGCCTGGTACGTACGTCGCTTTGGACACAACATTCCATCAATTAATATATGTAAATGTCAATAAATAACTGACTGTGGAAATTAGCTTGCGACCCAAGGCACAAAGTATACACACGGGCTTTTTTGTTTTTTACATTCATCTTATCCTTATGTTCTGGGAAATGTGGAAATGCTCTGATGCCATAGTCCTTCAAGTCATGTCCTGTTTGTGTTTTGAGTTAACTGGGCCAGATGCAAATCTTTTGATTTTGCTAATTGTCTGCGCAGTCCTGGGCATTTCTGTTACGAATCTACAGCTTTGAGACCTTTTGAAAAACAGTAACATTGTGCGATGTTAATTTACATCGATGGGCCAAAGGGGGACCGTTTTACGGGACATGCCAAAATGGGAGTCAGTCCATAGTTATGGTAGATTTTAATAAAAAAAAAACTAAACTGAACTAATATAAAATGTTTGTCTCAAAGCCAAAGCCTTTACACCTCTGTAATACTGGTGACATTGTATGACATTGATTCATACTGATTGACCAAAGGGGAAATTTTTACAGGACACATCAAAATGGTAAAGTTTTAGGCCCATAGTTAATGTTAAGCTTTTAGTCATAGTTTTGTTTTTTTGTTTTTGACCTTTTAACTGTATTATCTCTCGGTTAGTGTAATCTTCATCTGTTCTCAGAAACCAGGCTAGCCTTCTCACTGGTGTACTCCATTGAACTCCACCACTATGTAATATATTTACCCATAATTCCTTGGTGCCATGAACTGGGAAAGTGAGCAGTGCCACGTTTACACCATACAAGAAATACTGGACGTTTCCATGGTAGAAACATACCGTGAAATAAACTTTAGAGAAGACCCCTGTTTAGCATAGTATGAGTGTGCAACAAATGTCTGGCTACTTGAATCCACATCTGCCTCTAAGTGATTTATAAGTAAGTAAGTAAGTAAGATTTATTTGATTTTCACCAGCCTGGTTGACTCTCTCACACATCTATTTCTGGTTATTGTTTTTCTGAAATAGCTCAAACTTCTGCCTTGTGCAGCCAGGCTCTTGGTGCCATGCTAGCAGACTATTCATAGCAACACGCTGCAAAAAAATTCACACTGGAAAGGTCATCCCAGTATTTATATCTGTCTGCCGGGGAGAGAAGCGGTTCAGATGCTGCTTGTTTTTTTCATATTTGAGCCCAATTGAAATCCTTTCCTGCTAATAAATTGGTCTTCCTCTAGAATATATAAATTAATGCAAGCATCACCTGATTTTGTCTTCTTTTCCACAAAGCCATTACTGGCAATTCTTTAATTGGGAAAATATGTCAGCAGTTCACCCTCTCAGTGGATAGCATCTAGTATTGTGGGCTCAGTTCCTGCCCTGGACTGCGTGTGTATGGAGTTTGCATGTTCAAACGTGATCAAACGTGCTCTACCAATGTTTACATGTTTTTCCCCCAACGATCCAATAGTATGTGGTTTAGATGAACCGGTCCCGTGAATGTTTGTGCCGTGCTCTTTGACAGGATAGGTATTCTACCTCATGCACTGTGCATCCTGGGATAGACTCCAGACTCTCTGTAACCCAACACTGGATAAACAGATACGGAAAACGGACGGATGAACAGATGGAGTGATATAAATTATTTGGTCGAATACTATCTGGCGCTGCAATATCTCAGAACTGTAATTGTCAGGCAGCACAGACAGAGACGTGCAGCGAGATGCAGGGAGAAGTTGCTTGCCAAAAGAAGCATAATTGCTTAATGGAGTCTTCCGTTCGCCACCGAGGGTAAACAAGGGCCATTGAACACTGAAGTAATACATCATTTCTCTGACAGCTGTGTGGCAGCCACGCAAATAACTCGTCCCCATCCGATGCCATCCGCGGTAACTCCGCTGCATCTCCTGCAGCAACATCTTCATCCGACACAGAATAATAAACAGACGATAAACAACAAAGGCAGAAATGCACTTGGATAGAGACTGGTTATGGGCCAAGGACCCCAGACTGCACTAAGGAGAGGCTCATGGGAGTTTTACTTACACAAAAACATTCTGAGGGCAGAACAAAAAAAATGATGGTTCATAGAGATAACCAATCAGATTGTAGAGTCGGGACCAACCAATGAGATGTCTTGGTCCCGCCTCCTTTACAATCTGATTGGTTATCTCTCTGAACCAATCTTTTTTTTTTTTTGTTCTGCCCGCAGAACATTTTTGAGCAAGTAAAACTCCCATGAGCTATTGAGAGTGCCAAGGAAAACACACTCTTTCAGTACACAGTTCTGTGAGACTAGTTTCTGAATTATTGAGCACTTACATACATCCTTTGTGACTATGCTCCCATTAGCAGGATGGGCAGCTGGAAGATGGCTGGATGGATGTTGCCATGCTGACAGAAATATATGGCTTGATCTATTGTCTTTGCAGTTTTGAGTCTCATGCTGAATAACAGACAATGCAGGATCTCACTGGCCCTAATCAGCTCAGTAAATCTTAAAAAACCTTGCTCAAGGGCCCGACAGTGACCACGGGATTCAAACCGATAGCCTTCCGGTCACGTGGCCATCCACTGAGCCACACAAACTAACTGTGACGGAGTTTGGCCTTTTTTGATGCTGCAGGAGGAATCCATCTGACCCTAACCTCAAGCATGGTAGAAGATTCATATAAAAATACATCTGGTCAAATTTGCTTAGTATCAGACGTGGGGCAGATGCCATATTACTAGTTGATGCAGATGCCAGATAATGACTAGTTTTCCAGAGGCTAAAGAGACACATTAAATATGTATGAGTGTAACAAATGTGATCTTTGAAGTGTCAGGCTAAAAAAACAGCAGTAACAGCGCTAACGGATCTAGGGATTGTTGCCGCGCCAACCCATTCTGAGATAAGCAATGCGCTGTGGTGCATGGTGGCCGGCTGCTGGAAAATCCCACCGAACAACAATTAGCTGTCCTTTGCCTGACGTCACATTCTACAGGAAATGCTACAAAGCAGATTTTTGACAAAATCTCCAAACACCGGTCGTTGATTTTTTTTAAAAGACTTCATTGGTTACCACACATGTACGCAGTGCCAGTCAACCCATTGAGTTAGGGGTTCCCAATCATTTTATGTCTGGGGACCAGTTCACGTCTTACAAAAATTTCACGGAAGGTTGGGGTGGTGGTGCGGGGGGGGGGGGGTTATGTAACTTTAATTGTCTCCATTTTTTTTCCAGATGCAAACAAAACATACGAGGGGGGCTCTTATCACTACCTAGGTGCTTCCATATATCTATCCAATAATGGGTACTCTATAGAAATGCCTATTTCACTTTTTACTGTATTACCATAGATATATAACCACCGTCACATGACTGAAGCCGTCGCGGTGGATCATGTGATACGAGAAACCCTGTAAAACTGGCTGCAGCATGACCGCCAAACCGAGAACGACATCAACTCAAGGTCAGCAACAGCCTCTTGGAGTGTTACTGATTTATTGCTGAAGTCACGCTTTTTCTCCACATGTTTTTGTCTCCATTTTGCCTGAATTAAATTACGAGATGGACATAAAATTACCAAGTGAGGCGTAAATTAACAGAAAGCATCAGGCTCCAAATCAATTTTCTACTGAAACAGCTAATACAATGGTGACTTTCAGGACTTAAGGAGACCCTATTCCAAAAGACTGGCTTGTATGTCATTTTAATTTTATCACTTCATATCAGTTTAGTCATGGTGGCTTGAAGGACATAACTGGCACAAGCACTGAAATGGAAAACAAAAGTGTATATTCCTTGTTCATGTCCTTAAACTAGTTTCATCTGTAGTGAAAAGTCTGGACAATCATACCTTTAAGCCGACAGATCTCTCCAAAGAAAATACAGAATAATACTCCTTTCTTTACTCCGCCCTCCGTGAAGGACATTCCTCTTACTACATTCCTTGGATTTTCCTAATTTTTCCATGACCCGTAGATGGCGCTCTCAGTGCGGCGTCCATTACCAGAACTCAAGGTTGGGGTCACTTAAGGTGACGAGGGGAAGTGCCAAGCCGCCCGATGCAAAGCAGGTTCTGCTGCCCTTTGGGATATCGGCGTAAATCTGGGTTCACGCCTTAGCTTCTTGGATTGACAGGAATGAGATGGCATCATCACCTGGGGCCAGGTCAGTCTCGAGCAGATGAAGATCCTCAGTCTCTCCCTGGAGCATTCTTCTGCTGTAGGCTACTTCAGAATTAGGCTACCTCCCTCCACCTCACATTCCAGGACTTTTTAACAGCAGTGAGAGATGCAGAACAGAGCCAATTTTACTTTAAAGATTTCCTGAATTAGATTCCATTAGTCGTTTCCAGGTCATGATTATTCATTGTAGTGAATTTATTTATTTGTCATTTATGCAACTTACGTCGTAACAAGATTATCGATATTACTGTTTTTGTTGGACATGTACTATTTTAAGTCCAAGTTATTTTTTTATTTTTTTTGCATGCATTTCCCTGTGTTTGTAAGCCACTGCATGAAATACACAGGAAACCCATTACAGCATAAATATACAGCGCAAATTACATAAACAGAAAAGTCCATTTATGCAAAACAGTAAATCATCTAACATATGATATACATTTATTGAACTGTTTGCACCAGTAGTAAACTTGGGACGGTCTGTATAATTTGTGCGCTCTCAAAATTGCAGTTTGATAATCACAGTTTATATATATAAACATATATATATAAATATAAATATAAATATAAATATATATATTTCTAAATTCCCTCCAAAATGTTATTCAAGTACAGTGTAATCAATAAATATCTACTCCATTAAAGTAGCAATGGAATCTCTGAATGAGGCAATGAGAGAGCAAAAAATAGGCATTAATTTTTGCGTGTTTTATCCTGCTGAGGTAACCTACCACAGCTCAAAACATCGCAAATGAAACAAATATATTAAAACAATCAGCTGGGAGTATTTTTTAGTACTAGGACCCTGGCACGGTCAGAGTGAGCCGCACTCATAAAGAATACTTTCTCCGTGAGTCACCATCGCTGGGGAGGGTTAGGGCTGTTGTCTCCCGCTTGTTGATTGCAGTTCAGAGTGGCTGGAGTTCAGTTAGGTCTCTCTACCTTTTTTCCCCTGATGTCTAATTACACCCAAACTGCCGGCCGCGTCTGAGATTGCAAACACTGCTTTCAAAGGCAGCTATAGATTCCTTTGTAAGAGAGTATCAACTTAAGTATTTTTTTCTACAATTCCGCCTGCAATAGTGAGATATCTCCTTGGGTTTGTTTTTTTTTTTCTGTACAGGGATTGTAGCTTCTCTCCCATAGCACGTATTTCGAAATTGTTCTCCTGTTGTACAGCCAACCGCCTCCCTAGTTCCAAGAGTAACTCCCCCATATCTGCATTCGTATCACCAGCGGACAGCAGGAACTATTCGATGCACTTTCCATGCCGTGTCCTGCATCTGTGTCCTGCTCTAGCCAGTGACCATATTACCCGCAGTTCAGACCAGGTAATCCATCCAAGGTCCTGACTCCCTCAGGTCATAAAAGATCCTTGGGCGTCCATCAAAAGAGTAGGGGTGGTACCCTGATGTCCTGGCTAAATTTGTCCACTGGGAGCCAATCAAATCTGGCCCCCTAATCATCCCCTGTATCTAACTGGTGAATTCTCTCCTGCCCCTTCACCACCTTAGCTACTGTGTGGTAAGTGTACTGGTGCAGAATGGCTGCCTCTTTCGCATCATCCAGGTGGGGGCTACAAAATTGGTTCTGTAGAGCACTATGGGTGTCTTGAAAAGTGCTATATACATGTAACATTAATCTATTCATCCTCTGAATGCATTTGTCCATCTGAGTGGGCATGATTAACCTGGGTGTCAACTGGGCAATCAAAAGCTAGCTTCTGTAGCCCAGGTATGCAGTAAAGGCAGCCTCAGTTCTAGAGGCCATGATGAAGGACCTCCAAAGATTCCGTAACCTAGGCGATGATGAGAAAGTCCTAATGAACAGGATGGTACCCTGAGAGCTGTTAGCCTGGATGCATTGGGGACACCATGATGTATTACGGCACTGCGGCAGTCAACTTGACCACACAGTAGATGCCCCCTGTGGGGACGGGAGGAGGGGGGGGGGGGGGGCACATGGCCAAAGGACACGAGTGAGCTGACTCGGCTCATTTCCAGTGCGGCTGCGAGGACTACGTCACCTCCAAAGCTTTGAACCTGACGCGTTAGTTTTGTGAGCCCATGAAGCCTTGGATGAGTAAGGAGACATATCAGCGTTTCGTACTTTATTCCACTCAAACCTGTTAAAGGAAGTGGATGAGGATGAGGGGTCTTAGTATGCACCTCATTCACTGCATCTTATAACGCAATATCAGCACGGAAGAGCAAATAGGATGAAGTCTCCGTGGGACAACAAAATTATTTGATAGCAGATGTGTGATCGAGGAGTAAAACACACAATGTTCTGTGTTCTGCTGGGCAGTGATTGCCACACCTTTAAAACATGTCATGTAGAAGTAATGGTCAGCTTATTAAAAACAGATGCTAAGCATTAAACACACAGAATCACAGACACAAACTGCCGATGCAAATTTTTGCCTGTGTGCCAAATGAAGTTGAATTTAGCCTCTGTTTCTACTTGGTGGGGGACTACGACGAGAAAAAAATTGGCACATTTTTTAATATCCATAGTAAGGTGTCTTTTTCACCCAAGATTATTTAATATAGTTTGGTGTGTATAGTGCATTTTCACGACGTTAAAGCCCCCTCAGAGTGAGCCAGAGGCGACGATGGCAAGGAAAAACTCCCATGGTCCGGGGGCTGGCAGAGGAAGTCCGATTAACAAAATGAACTACATCTTAATTTATACAGTCCCAACGTTTACATTTGAGTGTGAAGTCGAAGGGCTGGCAGGTGACGGTGCTGCTCCCAGTGACAGGATGATCGGCGGCGGAGCAGCAGGGCAGGCAGGAGAGACGTCACCTCCTTTGGTCATGACAGACCTGATTATTAAAGGAATAGCAATTACATAACACTGTGTAAAAATCAATAGGGTGCTAATCTTCAAGCTATAGCTCATAACATGGGCTTACAGGATTTATCATGAGAAATCTTACAATATATAAAGACACACATGATATATGTACACGTATATATATATATATGTGTGTGTATGTGCATCTGTGTATTGCAAGGTCGTACAATACAATACACATATATGAGCAGTACATAGTATATATATATATATATATATATATACGCATGCATGTGTATGATTATATACTGTAATACTTCTCACGATTACACACACACATATATATATGCCAGTTCATTTGAAATATTGAGCACCAATTACAGAAACATTTGCTCTTTAATGCATTAAAAAATATGCTGCAACTGATTTGACAATGAACTGAAAATAATTTCTCATATATATACAGTCTCTGTAGTATTTCCACTTGAATATTACAGTGTTAATCAGCATATTCTCTAACCAAAGACAGTGTTATTATGGTTATGGAGCATATTTTAATATATGCCGTACATTCACAACACTGTGTAAAATGCCAGCAGAAGTCCCACTCATTTGCCTGCTCAGACACTGCCATTGCGGCCCCCTCTTTCAGAAAAGAAAAGAAAAAAACACGGAAACCTTGGAATTTGGGGGCATGGCACTCCTACGATTTAATGTGGCAGAAATACTTCAGCTTGTGTCTTATTGCACTAAAAATGATACTTTTATAGTTCCTTTGACAGCATATATTCCCAAAGACCATTTCCACCTTTCTGTATGACCAGTCGGCATCCTTGTTACTGTTCCATGCAGCAAGCCAGAGCGAAAAGCAACGTATTGCGTTTTTTTTTTTTTTTTTTTTTACACAAAAAAAGGTTGAGCTTCTCGTCGAGCTGATCCGTCAGGTGTCGGCTTGTTCTGCGGCTATGAAAAAAAAAGCAGAAGTGTGGGCTGAGCTGACGACACAGCCCGTGTGTTGCCCCGGGCAACAAGGAAATGACACTATTAAGACTGAATGACTCTTTTTAGGGCTTATGAAAGGATGGAATGAGCTGAAACAAATGCATAGGACAGGAATGTCTTTTTTCCCCCCCCAAAAAAATAGAATGCATCCTTGATGACATATATTAGGTATCCAAGTTAGATGCTAACATTATGGCTCTAATTATATTTGTTTATAAGCAGCACACTATTCACAAATGGTGAGGGCATCTCTGTTGTAAAAGGTGTTATATAAAAATAAACTTAATTGAATACTGCTTACGTTTATTTATCAGAAATTACTGTCAGGTGATGTGTACCATGCAAGGTGAGCCCAGTGAAGCTTTCTGTCATGAATATATCAGTTAAGGTAGTGGCCATCCAATCATATTACCTTAATTTGCCTCACTAAAAGGAAAGATTGATGATGTTTTTCATTTAGCAAAGTAGCACCCCGTATCGAGGGCCCGAAAAGCTTGTCGCCCAAAGCAGAATGTTCTGTCTGGTATGCTTTTTTTTTTTCTTTTTAGCCCTCTGGGATGCAGTCACACTCCTGTTTCTCTCCAGTCGCTCTCGTTCTTAAGCAGACACCCACATGACCGCGGTAGAGCCGTTGTGGCCTAATGAGCACGTTTGCATGGAAGTCAACGTCCTCCTCGTCTCCGCTCCCCTTGAGATGTCGCTTCGCGCGCCGCCGCCGCCTCGACCCATTACCACTGTGGCACAATCCCTGCATACGACTTCCCTGCTTTCTCCGTTATTTAGTATTTGTATGTACAATTCATATTCCAACATGCAGCCATTATGGTATGGTTTAGCTAAGGTCATTTCCTTGGGTATTTACCAGTTTAATCTATCGATCGTTCCATAACTCCTTATCCAATAATGGGTTGACATGATCCAGAGGCCTTGCTGACAGCCTTGCATCAGGGACAATGATTGGTTCAGAGAGCTAGCCAATCAGATCATGGAGGAGGTGGGTCCGAGCAACTAGAGGAGGCATGACTAAGACATCTGATTGGTTGGTCACGCCTCCTCTAGATGCTTGGGCCCACTTTCTCTCCAATCTGATTGGCTATCTCCCTGAACCAATCATTTTTCCTTCCGCCCTCAGAACATTTTTGTGTAAATAAAACTCCCATGAGCTTCCTGCTCGTGGAGCGGAAGCTAAAACCGTGGGTCCTTTTAAATAAGAGCTAGATAAGATTTTAACAACTTTAAGCTATTGAGCCCAAATGAGCTTGATGGGCCAAAATGGTCATCTCTCGTAAATTTCTTATCTTCTAACACCAGCCCACCTCTTTCAGTTTTCCATAAATTGGATTATTCGGTCCACACCAGCTGTTCTGGTCGTGTCTTGCAAACAGTGGTTCGTTTCGCTTCAAATCCATAAGTCTGTGGTCTTCAGGCTACTCCCAATATAATCCCCTGAATTCTTGCCTGTTCAATTGGGATTCAACTACTCAATCAAATATAAAGCTCCCCGCTTACATCACCTGACAGGAGAATCTGGGCGTAAATCTCACTTACATCTTTAACATGATTAAATGACAGGGAGAGAGTGAAACTATGAATCATAAAGAAATTCTCACCGGCCTGTCATGGAAATACTGGTTGAGAATTTCACCCTTAACCACTGCATTTGTGTGTTTTGGAAAATTACTAATGGCATAGCCGACGGTGTTTAAGCAGTCAGTAACTTCCATAGCTTGCAGTGGTCCGGCTGTCCCTTCCCACAGGATATAGAACAGTTGCCTTTTACTTGTCAATCTCAGGCCTCCAAAGAGCAGGATTGACCAGCTTTACAAAGTATCTTCCTGTCAAAGGAGGATAGCTGGGACTTCAGTTGACCTGAGGAAGGGACAGCAAAGCAATCTCACTAGACCGGTGTGAACTAATAACAAACATCTTTGAGCCTTGGCAAACAAAATACGTAATCGATTTACTTGTTTACTAGATGCAAAGAAAAATTACTGTATAGCCTATTTTTTTTAGCAACGCGACACAAATAATGCAACGTCAGCGAGTTTGTCTTCGTGCATTTAGGATGAAAAAATATGCTCAGTAGCAATTAACATTATTATTATTATTATTATTAATAATAATAATAATAATAATGACTTCAGTGGCACACTGAATGATTGCATGCCTAACTTAACCTTCCCATACCAGCGCGCAGGAATTAGCGAAGCACCCTTTGGCAAGCAGGGCATCGCCGTTTGAAGGTGATTTTTGTTTTTTACTTTCATAATTGTAAATGTAAACCTTTGAAGAAACACGGCAGCAGGCAGACGGCGTGCTGTAAATGTGCAGAGGCGCGGGGACGCGGGGGGCTCTGTTTATTTACAGCGCTGTCGGCTGTAGTGCGTCACTCAGGTCCTCGCGCTCTCTCTCTCTCTCGCTCACCCACTCTCTCTCTCTTTTCCTTCTTCGCAGTCCGTGTAAAAACTTTTCTCCCCTTAATTTTCATAACGACCGCAGCAGTCCGCCGATTCATCTCCGCTGGGTGATTTCACCGCCCCCCCGTCTCGGTGGTCCGGCACGTTTGTTAAAGTTTATTTTTCCGTCTCTCCTGATGGTCGTTTATTACGTACATTAATTTATATCGAACTCCTCGTCGCGAGACCGGAGCCGCGTCTTCTGCAGCTTTCGTTTCGAAGCGGACCGACTTTGCCCCGCGCGACCGACGGCCAGGCTCGCGCAGGCAGAGGCGCCAAACCCGCTGCTCCTCTTCGGCTCGCCGTTACCGACAGCTCCGGTAACGCGGAAGATGATCGGTGTAACCGAGCTAACTAGCCAGTTAATACGCAGCTTAAGTGCCGCTCGCTGCGCCACAGACCTCCCGTGTGTTTTGTTGCTCCAAGTCGATAAGTTTTGTTTGTCGTAATGGGGCGTGTGCCGTGCGGTAAACAGCCGAAGCGGCTATGCTAGCAGGCTGCGCGGCTAACTCCTCTCTCGGATCCCCGCTTTAAGCCCGGTCTGCTCGCCGGGAACCCGGGCTATTCGTTGAGGTTGTTTTAGCCAGCAAACGGCGACTTCTCACGTATTTATTTTGGCGACTAATCAGCAAAGTTGGCGTGGTTGGTGCCACTGTTTTGCGTACATGACAGCTGCAGTCGCTGTCCTTTAGCCTGTGTTACTAGCGCGATCACTGGTGATACTTGCACTTTTATTTTTATTTTTTATGAAATAAACATCGGCGTCTGAAATTGCTGGTGAGCTGGACACTGACAGTTTTCTCCTTTTCTCCCGTCGATTTGACCTGCAGACCGACCGTATGCCGCTGACTCTGGGGTTGTGTTACGGGTGACGGTCACGGACTGACTCTGGAAATGACCCAGCTTTTCCCTCTTTAAATAGGTACGTCTCGCCGTCCACTTTATTTCATTTTAAATAAAACACATACACAATATTAGGCTATTTCCTGAGTATTGGTTTAGAACTTTACTCTTGACGTCGTGCCAGCTGGAATTTCCATATTTGTTTGAAACACCCACAACGTCTTTTAAAATATTAATATTTGGGGAAACAACACTTTAATAACTAGTTGAAGGGTACACCACAGGCCAAGAGATTTCTTTATATAAGAAAAATAAAACTGCCAATGAAGAAGTTAGTCGTCCGACCTGCCACGAAAGCGGACATTTGGGTAACCTAGTTTGCGAGGAGTTGGTCGGCTTAATCTCTGGCAAGTCGGCTTGTTTTTTTCGTCTATCAGTCCTGGAAAAAAAAGAGCGCAAGTCTGTGCTACGTTTCACGGAAAAAACACGCCGTGTCCAGTTCCTGGGGAGTTAATTTTAATGACCCCCATGTCCTTCCTTTAACTGCGACCCGAATGGCGTAATAAAGCGCCTGATGTGAAAATTACAAACGTGCCGAAGTTGCAGGCGTGCATGTCGGGTTTTGTAGTAGCTGATCGCAGCCAACAGGTTGCACCACCGGCGTCTAATACGTCGCTTTTTTGCCCAGAAGGCGGATGAGCTGGTTAAAAATCACTAATGTAACTTAATCCTTCATTTTGTGCAGGTGTGAGGAATTAACACGGGGGCTCTGTGAAGTAGATTACCCCCCTTCGTAATTTGATGTATATCTACTTGACGCTCTGTGGTGTGTAAGGTTGCAGAAGATTGTGTTAATGTAAGGTATTTTTTTACAATTAAAAAAGTTTAAAGTTGGAGTCACCGAGCTTATAAATGATGTAGGTAGATTCTCACCTTCACCGCACTGGCAACTCATCTAAAAAACTACGAGGACAGTAATGCCTATGGCTGTTGTTAATGTGTGGACATAAGTATGTAGATATTTAGCATTAAATTGGTAATAAAGATATTTTAGAGGAACACTCAGTGGTGTCAGTGTTGCTGCTTTTTTTAATTTCTTGTTGTCTTCTTATTTGTGATTCATCCATTCTTCATGAATTAATCACGGTTGATGCATAGGCGAAGGGCTTTATAGAGACGGTTCAGGTGCACAAACATGGATCCTGGTATTGGGTTTGCATAGTTTATCTTACCGATCAGAGTTTCTCTTGCGGGCTTTCCTTTCTGTTTGTGTTAAGTGCGCAAGTTATGTGGCGTGTTCAGAATTGCCTCTGGAGTTTTTCTGCATGAGAGGAGCTGTCTAATTCCTAACTTTTAGTACACAAAGAGTAGGAGGCGGTACCAACAAAATATGAGTGGCTGAAAAGGTTTTGTCTGCCACCGACGTTGAATTACATTATAAAACTTTAGAGCTGTTTTGAGTCCAGAAGCTCATGGCTGCATGTGTATTGTAATACACAGAAAGGGCAGGGAGTTTGAAATGCAGCCTGTGATTGACCTTGTAACATCAGAATTGGGAAATAACTTTCATTAATAAATAAATGTTCTTGGTAAACCCAGAATACAGCCTTATGGGTGCATGGGTGTTGTGAATGTCTTGTGTTATATTCTAGATTATTAAAGAATGAACAATCTAAGCAATTTATATGAAGTCATTTCCAACTGATATTTTTAGTCTACAAACTTATTTGTTGTATTGCAGCTTGGGGAATAATCAGCATACAGAAATGTCCTTTTAAAAACTAAAACCAACATTTTAAAAATAAATATTTTAAACACATTGTCTGCAGAATAGTTAAGTTGTTGAAGTAAAAAGTCTTGGTTTAAATGATAATGAAAATGGCCAACTTCAGGCCAAGAGTATTATTAAAGGTTCATTTTGATCCCTTACTCTAAAACCTGCTGCTGGCAAGTGTCATACTACTATGGCAGCTTCTGAATACAAAATATTTTCATTCTCTCTAGCTCAGGGGTCTCCAACTCCGGTCCTGGAGAGCTACTATCCAGTCGGTTTTCAATCCTACCTGGCTTCTGATGAGCCACACCTGTTCTCAGATAAATAACAGGAACAGCTGTGGCTCATCAGAAGCCAGGTAGGATAGAAAACCTACTGGATGGTAGCTCTCCAGGACCGGAGTTGGAGACCCCTGCTCTAGCTTATTCTTAGCACACATAATACTACCCTAAATATCAATTCTCAAAAATGAAGAAAGTTATTTTTCACAATTTTACATTGTTAAAATATATTGCTCGACTTTAAATTGATTATGCCAGGAACCAGCTTGTTAAAGGTGAGCTATCTTTTGATCTTTTTCTTGCTTGAAAACAATTCCGAATAAATGCCACATACTCTGTAATCTCCTCTCTTTGGTGTACATCAGGGACAGGAAATGGACAAAGGTGGACTCGAACACAGCAATAACTGGAATGAGAGTTTGAATTTGGATCAAGGGGAAACTGGAGCCCAAGCGTCCTTGCAGGATAAAGCACATGGCACTATGTCTGCTGCTTCAGCCCAGAGTCAAAACTACCTGCCCCTGAAGATGAACACAGACTTAACCTGCTCTTCTATGCCCATGGACTCGTCTGTCACTGGAATGGATCCCATCTCCTTCTCTCTGAAAACTGAGGATTACTTAATGCTGGATAAGCCCAGGTTGGATGTGCCGCAGAATTCATTCATTCAGGAGGGAAAGGACCCTGATGTGTGCCATGGGCTCTTTGGTGAGAACACGATGGACATCCTGCAAGATTTTGATTTACCAGGCTCTCTATCAGAGCTGAATGACTTCTACGTGGCAGACGACGCCGCTCTGCTGTCCTCCCTCGGTGTGGAAGACTCTCTTTTGGGGGATGTTGGCGCACAGAAGGAAGCCAAGACCAGCAGCCATGGGTGCGGCACAAGCATGAACGGGGAACCACACCCAGATCCAGGGGTTTCCACGCTCACCGTCAAAACAGAGAGTGACGGCTGCCTTATCCTGAGCACCCCCGGGGTGATCAAGCAGGAGGCCGACGCCGAGAGTTTCTGTCAGGTGGCCGGGTCAGAAGTTCTTGGCTCATTCGGCTCCCTCCTTTCCGCGAGCGTCGCCGGTGCCACGGCTGCACCGTCCCACGGCTTTGCCACTGGCATGCCAAGCACAGTTAGCTTGCAGCAGCCGGACCAGAAGCCTGTCTTTAACCTGTATCCCCCTCTGGCTGCCATTGGCAATGGCTGGAACCGGGACATCGTCGAGGGCCGGGGTGGCAGCGAGGCCGGTTCTGCAGCGACGGCTTTCCACATGGGCAGTGTCAGGTAAGGGAACAAGAAGGAGTTCGGTGTTCAGTATGTTCATCGGCACATGTATAATAGTGTTGTGTTATGCTGTATCTAATGTAGTGGTCATGGGTGTTTAAACTGTGCTGTAGTGTTGGGGCTGTAACTGTCATGCAGTGTGGGTTATTACAGTGTAGCTGATATAACAACCTTTGGCAAATTTTTACTTGTATATGTGTGTGTATGTGTGTGTGTATATATATATATATATATATATATATATATATATCTCAAAACAGAGAGTTTTCGAAAATTCGACCTCGTGAAATTTCTCATAAAAACCGGGATGTCAGTCTATATATATAGTCAAACCTCGGATTGCGAGTAACTTGGTTTGCAAGTGTTTTGCAAGATGAGCAAAATTTTAAAATAAATTTTAACTTGATAAACGAGCGAGGTCTTGCAATATGAGTATTACATATATGCTTTGTCTTCCTAGCGTCACGTAATCGCAACTTAGCAATAGTTCTTCTCTCTCTCTCTCGCTGTGGGATTGTGGGTAATCGTTTCCCATGCTTGGTCTCTGTTGGCATGTCTCACTCGTATAGTCAAAATTTAGTAGAAAAGCACCACCTGAATAAGGCCGTAGCAGTGCGAGCGATGAATCTGTTTAACGACAAATTGAACCGCAAAATCGAAAAGGAGGCAAAAGCGGCTGTCGTTGGATAGGTTCCTTGTTAAAGTCGCACAAAAAGAAAAAGATTCCAGTGAGCTAACAGATAGCAGTGATTCCGTTAGTTATAGTGAAAGTCGTCCTACAAAATAACCCTCCTCTTCTCCTCTCTCTCGTCTCCCTCACACCATCCATGATTCTTTTCAAAGATAAAGTGCAGGTTAATTCATCTTATGTATTTTTGCTTTATATTTTTTATTAATCATTTTTATATGAATTTTTTTGGGTTGTGGAACAAATCATTTCCATTATTTCTATTGGTTTCACGGTATACAACAGAACTTTTTTATTTTTAGAGTATGACTGGGCGTTTACCACCTTTTACAGGATTTTACTGGACAGATTTTTGTTTTACATTTTTGCATTGTTCCCACATTAACTATATTATTTTATTATTAGCCAGTGTGCCTATCTGCTACCTTAATGATAACATAAGGCTAACATGTTTGTTGGCTAACTGCTTATAGATAAACGGCTAATGTTAAGGTATGTGCTGGCCAAGTTAACATTTTTGATAAGTGTTTAATAGTTCAGTGTTGCTGGAACGCGACCTCGTGAAATTTCTCGTAAAGACCGGGATGTAAGTCTTTAAGATGCTTTGCCAAGTTTGATGTGCTACTTGACTTCGTCGTCACAACTTTGTTGCACTGTTTGCATAGAGGCTTATCGACATCCTTAGCCTTTCCATACTCATCTGCAAAATACTTCCAAAAGGCACTTTTGTGTGTTTTTTTTTTTTTTACTAAAGCAGCTTGCGAAGTGCCTTCAACTGCAGCATATGCCATACTCGGCCAACTCGGTATGTGTGTGTTAACCAGGGTGAATTCGTTCAGCGGTTATTGAGAGGAGGGGAGGGGCTGCGCGAGTGTGTGCGTGTGCATGTGTGCTGTGTGAAGTGTGGCAAATGAGGTGAAAACGCACTGGTGGTATCAATAATGGTGAAAATGAGTATCTAATCAGATACTAATTTTTAATATCGATTAGTATCTGAGAATCGATTTTGACAACCTCAGTGTCTCATTATTTTCATCTCCAGCGTCAGCTATATCTTCTGTTTCTGAATTTTCGCGGTACATTTTTAGCGGTGTAACAGTAAAAAAGGTCGCCCTTTAAACAGTTTAGAGCTGCGCCACTTTCCGAACATTGTGTAGGGTATTTAAACCGATATTGCGGTATAAGAAAAATTCAGATTAAAACAATATTGCCTCAAAAATGTAAAATGTATTGGTATGAACCGGTATACCGCCCAACACACACACACACATACACACACACACACACACACACACACACACACACACACACACACATATATATATATATATGAAACTTATAATGTTACTTTTCCCCTTGTAATTTTAGTGGTTATTCTAAACCTCGTGCTGAAGTGGATGGAGTATGCACTCAATAAATTATTTAATAATTTAATATGAAATATCAATATAGCTGCAGATATTTCAAGTCTAGGCTAAACTTTTAACATAAGCTTTGAATGGGAAATTAGCCTAATTATGTTGTATAGTATTTGACTGATTAAGTACATTTATTTATTGTAAATAATGTAAGTGTTCGGTGGCAGCTTGTACATGTATATCCTATCTGCCTGTTTTTCTTGGTCAGTTTCACACACGGCAGTTGTAATTTCCACTTAGAGTTAATGCTTAAAATTGTTTCCCAAGTCTTCTCAGCCTGGTTGCATTGGCTACATCAGGAAGAAATTGGGTCCTTGTAGCTAATCATCTCAGAATGGTTTCAGTTCACTGATTGAATTTTCCACTGATATTCAAAAACCTTGTAAATTATAGAGGGAATGTATGCTTTTTATAAAACTGTAGTGTTGCAAAATACTCTTTGGCTTTCGTACCATTTTCAAGAGAACTTAAAAGCAATGTTGTTTGTCATGAAGTAGGGCGAAGTGTCCTAATTGTATATTTCAAGATATTTCTTTGACATCTGTATGAATGGGTGCTCTTATTCAGCAGTACTACATTGCTCTCAGATCCTCGAAAACATCCACTAAATGAGCTTAGCAGAATTGTCGAGTTTGTCTCCTGGATGTAGGTGTAGTAGCTGCCAAAATCTGTATGCTCTGGTATATTGACTTGCAGTGTTACTTGTTTTATACCTGTAAAGATACACAGAATTGTGGTCTAACTTCATTACTCAATTTACTGCTTGTGGTTCTGCTACCAGAATCAAAGAGGCCTCTGAAGGTACCCTTCATGTAAAAGGATAATGGAATTACCCAGCTAAATACACTTTAATTTTCATAAATGTCATGTTTCACTAAGCAAACTAAACTAAACTAGTCAGTAAGAGAACTGATGCTGCAAATCTGGAATGCTCCGTTGCACTGGTGACCAGTTGTGCTATATGAGAGTGTCCCAGCACACAATAGAATATTTAATAACAATAATCTTGAAAGGAAAAGCGTAATGCTTGCGGCTTGCAGGTGTTAATGGTTTGCTAATCGGGCCAGTTAGCAGCTGATATTTACTTGCAAGATATAGGTAATGTTACCTTTCCTTTTCAAATAGTCACTTGAATTATTGAAAAACCTGCAGCTATAGGTCATGCAATATTCACTGTCACAGAAGCATGCACTGCTTTCCATGTCAGTGCTGCTTTCAAATGTAGACAGGGCAGAGAAATTATTTGAACTTTTTGTTTTGGTTGCCGTGTGGAGGCAGAACTAACTGTTCCATTATATTAATCATTCTAACGCACCATGACCTGGATGGTCAGACATCACTGTGGCCTGTAGATAAGATTCCACGTGTATGATTAGAGAGCATTTTTGATTTTATTCCCATATTCAAAATTAGAAATTTAAATAAGATGATATTTTTGACAAACCTCAAATTTGCACGTCTTAGTGAATGAACTAGTAAATGAATTGGTGCAATTTGGCATATTTGTGTATTTTAGAACTGCATGTCCAGTACAGGGTCGCACTGAACCTGCAGCCTCTCCTGGGACACCATGGATGGGTTACTGATTCGTCGCATTGTGCCTTTTTAATGTTTAATCTATTCCATTTTACCTCAGCTACCAATGAATGCATTGTTACTAATGAGACACACCTGAGCCTGTCTGGCTCAAAGGGCTGCAGCTACATACCAGTGAATGTAGCATGCCCGCCACAGTTAAATTTAGCCACAGAGCAGATGACTTAATCCAAAGTGACCTATCTTTTTTCATATTCATATTCATAGTATTATTATTATTCTTAATTACTATTTATTATTATTATTATTATTATGATAAAAATCATTATTATTATTATTATTATTATAACGTCATACATTTGGAGTTGTTTAAGCATCTTGCTTAGGTGTTTAATAGTATGGCTCCACCCAGGATCTTGGTGGACTAATCAGATTCCTGATGCCAATGGGGAAACACTGGTTTAAAGCACACTTCAGTAAAGCTGAGCTCTTTAGGTGAGTCAAAGGGGTAATTGCACTACTGATTTATTTCAGTTGACAGTGTTAGTAATAGAGATGGGCCGATCCACATTTTTTTCAGTTCAGATGCGATCCTGCCGCCGATACAGAACCAGATTCCGATTCAGGAGCTCTTTCTACTTTTATTTATAACCTTATCTGCTGTTTTCACACTTCCCCTGCTACGAAGGGTATGCACATGACATCACTGCAGGTGGAAGCCACTGCGCTCACACCCACTGAGTGGCAAAAAAACTGAGTGGCACCGTTTGCGTTCGGCTTGAATGCTGCAAACACACATCTAAAATAGGATCCTGTTTTTATTAGTCTGATTTACTAGCCAAATGCCAGATAAGGTTACTCACCGTCCAAATGACTTCAAAACAATTGAGAATGTGGAGTGAAGGCCAGCATGATGCATGGCCCTCGAAGGCTACTGTGCCATGGTACTGTTTTCAAGGTGTCAGGCTTTAACCGGACACTTTTTAAGACATACCTCAATTGTCAGGCAGAGTTTATAGAAAGAAACTGGGAACAGATGGGGAAACGCAAGATATTGTTCTTCTGCTGTCCACACATGGCTTCCATTGTGGTGCCTTTTGGATTTTGGCAGCGAGGCCGTGAATGTGCTTGTTTGTTTGTGTACAGCTTGTCTGGTGAAGATGACTTTAGATAAGAGTTTGAGGCCCATGCAAAGTATTATGCTGACAACTTTTCTGGCTTTTCAAATATCCTTCTGATCATGTTTAGCTATGATTTCTTTTCCCCCAATTTCACCTCATGTAGATTTATCTACCTGATTTAGAATTATTAAAAGGGTACTTGGCGTGTGGACTTTTTAACCTTGAACTCCCCTGGCCAATGAGTATAAATCCATATTTAATGAGTCAATATTGGACAAATCCTTCATGGTGATGTTTCAAAATTTTCTGCTAGCATCAGCACATCTGAATGCTGTAAAGCTATTTTATACATCTGGATTCAGTCTTGTTTTATATATCTGTAGTTACATTCTGTTCTCCAGAGCCAATACCTGTTGTTCTTGGGGAATAATTAAAATGTTTTGCTGCTTTTTTTTTCTCTCTCACTCATTGTTTAAGATTAAATTGAGGTGGAGAATATGCTGCCTTAACAAGCAAGAACACACATCTACAGGCTAAGAAATGGAGCTGAATTCAAACATGCTGTGTGTTTCACCTGCCTGATGTTTAATCTGTAAGATCATCACCAACCGGACGTCCACTGACAATTAGACTGTTAAATTGCTAAAAATAGATATTCTCAATGGCTTTACATACTGTTCCGCAGTAACTGTTTTAATTACATGATGAATGCATGAAAATGTGAGCTATAATGATTAAAAAAAAAAATCATTGCCTGGTTATTTTGGTTGTTCTTGACAACTTTAATTCTACCATTATGTAAAAAAAACTAACCTTTGTTGAAAACGCTGAAGTGAAATGCAGTAACCTTAGAAGATGGTGTAACTTGTGGCTGAGTGGCCATATTTGTTTTGTTCTGAGTTCCAGTTCTGCATAATTCTTCCAATTCTGCAACCTCATGAATCTTGTGAATCGCAGAGCTTTTTTAAAAATTTATTTTTAATAATTGTTTTGTTTTTGCCTATTAAGTTCATGCAGCATTTTTTTGGCTCACACTTCTGAGGAAGGAGAGCTGCCCAGCTGTGTGTGTGTGTGTGTGTGTGTTTGTGTTGTAAATATAGACAGACTGTCATATGTTTGTCCCATACTGTGAGATGCACTCTGTGGACTGGTGACTAGACCTAACAGACTTCTTGGCAGCGATAATGGTTTCCTTTGACAATATAAAGCTCCTCTAGAATCAGTAAATTTTATTTTGCTACGTAGCCTGTTTTTCAGGTTCTGTATTTTAAACTTAGAACGGCTAAATAATATTTTCTCCTCCAAAGATGAGTAGAACCACATTTAAATGGAGTTTATTTTTTTATTAAACTCCATGCTGGCTGTCTTCTCCCCGCTTTCTGTATGCCTTTCTGGCTCACAGCGCATTGTATTGGCACCTCAGGGAATAACCCCTCTATTGGTGCCAGCATTTCAGACCAGCTTTTAAGCGATTCATTAAATCGAGCCTAATTATGAACTTGGCTGGCCCCAAACTTAGCATGAGGACTGAAGTTTACCTGCTGTTCTGCTTAATGTAGTGTTAGTCTTACCACTAGCACTATTCGATAAACTCATTCATTCAGCACGATACAGTGTTTAGGACTGAGCGTGTAGCTGGGAAGATAATGTCAAAATTAGCATTAAAGGTGAAGGGTGTCATTGTATAAAGGCTATGTTGCAAGTTTAAAGCAGGTTAATGTGTGACCGATATGTTCCTCCACAAGTCCTTGTATAACTTGTTTCAGAGACTAGGCCATGATAGACCTTGAAACTGAAAAAACATACATTTATCATGAACCAATTTAATCACTGAACTGTATATTAAATTTTTGTCTCTCTGAGTTGACTGCAGAACCAGCTTCAGAAGTCTGATATATTACCAGCTTCTACAGCATTAATTATAATTCTATGTTTTTTTTCTGCAAACAGCAGAATTGATTCTGTCTTTTTCAGCCATGTCATTATTCTCCCCATAGTAGCTGTGTAGTTATTTAGGGAAATAAAGCAGTTTCTGTACTGGGGGACTTTATCTTTTATCCGAATTATCTGATTTATAGCACTAGTTTGTATATAAATTTGTAGTATTAATATTTCCATATGAATTGCAAAAGGCATGCTTGGAAGCTCCAGCATTAATCATTATAAAAATAAACGCTCAGAGATAATGCGTGGCCAGAATGCGCTCAGTGCTGCAGATTGGGTGACTCGTTTTCCTGGCAGCACAGCACTGCCTCCCTCCCCCCCCCCCCCCCCCTCACCCATCCCTCAATCGCCTTTTGACAAAGCTGGCGTGAGCACTTCACTGTAAGCGGGCCGGTAGCCAGCTGGAGCAGTGCACCAGCCCCCACCTCCAAGGTTACAGAATTCTTTCCCTTTGCTCTGCAGTTTGCATTTTGTATTGCTTTGCTCTTATTTGGGTTATGCTTAATCTCAAAGCTAAAGTGTTTGCATGCATATGTGTGATTGGCCGCACCTTAATACAACCCAAGATGACTTCCAAATGTCAAAAAAAATTTGAACTTCTTAATATTTGAACTCGTTGCTGCTTCTTACCTTGGCTTTGAGGCCGCTATTAGAGGTGAAGTTGGGTGGTGTGATGAAGAATTTTCAGATTTATTATACTCTGCAAAACTGACAGCATCTGAAAAAAATACTGCCAAGCTGTTTGTGAGGAAAGAGCTTGCGAAAGTGGAAACTGGTAACTGAATGAAAACTGACTCGACTAGCATTCTGACCCCAAGATTTGTTCTCAACTGTATATGTCTGAAATGAGAGTAAGATGGGAAAACTAAAGAATTCTAATGTACATGAAATGATACTTGTGCAAATGGCAAATAAACTGTCATTTCATCTGTGTTCTTTTTTACTTAACTGAAACTGTGAAGCTAGTGCTTGTACATCAATGATTGCTGTAATATGTTTTTATTTGTGATTCAAGGAATTTAGGGCTCCTTGTCCTTGCAGCGATCCTGCATTAGTCTTCATTCAACTAACTTCACATAAACCTAATTTCTTTTTGATGTGATGACTGCTAATACAATATGCTTCAACAATGTTTTCCTCCATATACATGTGTTTTCTACAAATCTTGTGTTTAACCAGGAAAGGTCAACAGCAGTTAATAGTCCTGGAGAGGACAAACAGGACAAACGTGTTATTTCTTGAATTCTCTTCCTGCTCCATCTGTACCTTCCTGTCTAGGACTGCTTGGTGTTGGTGGTGCCAATCAATGCCATAATACGCACCTCTTAAATTACGGCCCAGCTGTTTCTGTGGTGGTAGTGACGCTCGAGGATGGACCTTCTCCATTGACTTCCATGCTAGGGTTATTCTCGGAGTTACTCTGGAGTCTGTTGCTATGATGAGCCACCTCCATTTTTTTGATGTCATATGGCTTCCTTTCAGAATTACTACAAGTTAATTGCTAAAGCAGTTTATGAACTGATTTTGTCACAGGTATTTCATATCACTGATTCTTTTTCTGCATTTACCTTTGTTACTGGTTATTTTTTTCCTGTGGCAGTTGAGTAACCAACTATGGTAACTTTTTTTTCCAGTACTTTTTGTTAAGATAATATCTTACCTCAAATTTTTCTACAAGCTGTACACATTACAAGCTCAGTTATGATATCCTGTGTTCAGTGACTCCCTTTTTAACAGCCTTATCTTTGGACCTAACGTATCACTGAACTTTGATTCAGCTATCGTTGGACCTCAGCTATGCTAATGCAGCAGTGCTGGGAGGCTTTGTATAGTTGCCAGTACTTTCTAACCCTTGCTGTTCATAAACCTGAAAGAGAAATTTTTAATGAAAGCAAGCTTGTTCGGCCCTTAATGCAGAATTGCAGTGTTTGTGATGCTGTAGCAGGTATTTGGCTCGGCCTGCCGTTATCCGTTTCACTGGGCTGTGACCGTTGGTTTCTGCCTGCTCTTAGCACATGTGCTTCTGTGGCGGCTGGCTGGGTAGCACTTCTGATCTGTGTTCCACAAAAAAAAGAAAAGAAAAGTAAAACAAACCCGTGTCTCATCCAGCAACACATGGGGATTCATGTTATTAGGAGATAAAAAATAAAAAAAAATGTTTCCATTTATACTATGCAGCTTCAATATTAATTTGACCATAGAAATAGTAATAGTATAGAAATAGAATTAGTATATCTTTTAAATTGCTTGTTCTTTTGAGTCCTGGTCTTCAGTGACAATGGAATTGATGACGCACAGTGTAATTTGCAACAAACTAAAAGATGAATATTTCTTTATGGCAGCAAAGCATCTTCAGGCTTTCATTGGTTTTAAATAATTATCTTGATTGTAGATAAAATTAGGAGTGTTGTGTTTGAGTAGCTGTGTTAAAATATTTTTTAATAGTAGAAGCTTAGTAAGTTCTTGAAACATACTGTTTTTTAAATTTGTTCTTTGGTGTCTTATTTGGTGATTTTCTCTCAAGCAAAACTTAAACTGTCCTCCTTTTTGCATCGTTATGTCATGTCCTGAGAAGTGACAGCTCTTTCTAAACGTCTGGTGGGGGATGAGATAGAGTTGTGAAATGACGAATGCGAAGACTGTAGTTGGCTGCACTTCAGTTGAAAGGTTAGATATTTCACGCTCAGCAACTGAGTTTATTACCTCTCAGAACCAATGGAAATAATATTCCAGAAACGAAGAAGGCCATCTGAACAACAGATCTACAGTTTCACTTTGGAACTGAGTTTCTGTTTAAAAACGGCTGGATTGTGTACTCTTTAACTCCCCCAAAAAAGAACATCTTAATGATACTTGAGTTTGATTTTGGTGTCAGAATCATTTTGTAAGAGGTTTAGTGAAACAGACACAGCTGTTTGCAGCTGTATCACACTGTTGCATGAGCTGGGGGTGGTGTTTGGCTCTGTGGGTTAGGGTGCTATTCCTGTGATCAGAAGGTTGCTGGTTCAAATCCTAGGCTCAGCATAGTGATGTCACTATTGGGCCTTTGAGCAAGGCCCTTAACCCGCAGTTGCTCCAGGGACAGTCTGACCTTGTTTGGTCAATTGTACGTCACTTTGGATAAAAGCATCTGATGTTAAAAACAAAGAAAGAAAGAAATGTCGAATAAATTTTGCCATTTGTAGTTTTATATTATAGAGTGAGTTGGCTGTAGGACTATTTTGAGGCTGCTGTGTCCCTATCACACACACTGCCGAGGTGAGCAAAGGTGCTCGCTGCTCTCGTACAGAATGTTACACGGTCATCTCATCTGCTCAGATTGTGGTAGAAACAACCTGAGCCCTGAGGCACAGTGTGCAAGGAATCGTGGGATTGCGTGTCATAGAGAGGACAGACCAGAATGCCTGGTATCTACTACTTATTTAGAGGAGTTTTGCAGATTAAAGGGGCTTTTTAGGCTTTTATTGAATTGTGTGCTGCTAACTTCAAACGAAGCCTTTTGCTTGCATTCGTTGCATCGTGACCATGGGAGGCTTGAAGTGGTACAAGCACTGAATCCATTAGTCAAAATATGTGTAGGGGGTTGAAAATGGAGAGATGGCATTCAGACAACACTGACACACAGCCAGGAGACAAGATGTCATACAGACAAACATTTATTACAGGAACAATCTGAGCTGGTGTAGGATTGGATAAAACGCTCTGAATCAGTGAAATATGTTGATTTGGTTTTGTACAGTAGATGGAATCATTCACAGTGTCAAATTTAATTGCCCTTTATGGCTTTTAAAATGTGCAGTTGTGGTCCTGAATACTCTTTATCTGTTAGGTTATCCTGCAGGAATTTTATTTCCACTTGTTGCAAATCACTGGCTTTTATCTAAGGAAAACAAGGCATGTGCAGTATTCACTGTTTCTAGAAGAGGAGGGATTTCTTGTCTGATTAAAAGAACAAGACCACCTTCTGGAACTTGAACCGACAACCTTTTAAGTTATCCATCTACCTACACACTACACAGACTGGTACTTTACTCTCCACTGTTTTTATGCCTCAAGGAAAGGATGAAAGGACTTAAAATAAATATAAATTTAAGTAACAGGCGCTTTTGTCCAAAGTGACATACAAGTAAGGTTAAATAGAACATTACAAACAAGACTGTCAATGAGGCGACTGGGTATAAGTGCAGGTAAGCATTACTGGAGCAAGAACTACACAGAATCTTCAAAACAAACCAAGAACCTCATTTAAATTATCTTTAATTGTTTTTCTTTTTCTCACCATTTACGCCTGCAGGGGAAAAATTCAAAAGATCAGTTTTTTTTTTTGTACAATTCATTCTTCTGGGAAATCATCTTTGCAGGGCAGATATCTCCATCCTTAATGCTGCATTTCATCTGTTTACACCTGGCTGTTGTTACAGCTTTTAAGCAGTAGCCTCTCACTGTCATATCAGTCTTGACTAATTATATATCTGTTTGGTTTTGAAAACCCCACTGATTTTAATTCCTTGCTTCCAGTGACTTTGCACAAATCAAACTGCTAACCCAAATTTTATATCAGCCTGTATTAAATTACAGTAAATTAGTGGCTTTCCTACATTTTGGCAGTTTGGTCTGTAATGGTAATGACAACTGTATTATGTATCATCTCTTTGACTAATGTTGTTTTTTAATATATAAAGCCTGCTGGTATTAAACTTAAAGCTTCATTGAAATTTATATTTCTTTGTGGAACCTTTTCCTGCTTTGCACTCATGTCCTCAGATGCTCTCCGAATCTGACTGGATAAACCACCTTTCAAATAAATAATACTTTCAGGCTCAGCACTGTTTAGAGAGAGACTCTCATAAGCCAGTGGCTTGACAGTACTTTGTTACACTGTGCTTCTGAAGGGGTAGTTATGGTTTAAAAAGAACCATGTTATTTATTTTAGGTTAGCGTGGAGATAGTTGCTCTGCGTTGTTTCCATAACAGATGTGCAGACCTTTGTGTATGTCCCAGCCTTCATTGTGGTTAAGAACCTGTTTCACTTCACAGCTTGAATGTGGACATGATACTAAACACTACAGTGACTCTTGTTATGATAATAGATTCTGACTCAGGGCTTTTTTAGTGGGATTCTCCAGCTCCTCTTTGTGATCTGAACCTCATTACAACCCTTTTCTTTTACAGCCACAGGTGCGAGGCTTGGTCATATAGCAGAAGTTTCGCCAAAGTGCTTAGTGTGGTTCTATTGTGTGAAGTAGCTGAAGAGGTTGAAGGTTTTGAGACAATATTGGTGGGGCCTCTTATGTACAGTCAGACCCATTCAGAGCCACGTTGCGTGTTGCTGGTGGTGACTTCAGTGAATCTGTTTATCGTCAACTCCCAAATGCATAATTTACTTTGCGATGCCCTGGGTGTTAACTGCTACCATGAAAGTTCAACTTATTATTGTTTACTTATCTATTGTTAGTATTTATCTACTATATTTATTCTACCCTGCTGTGCTACTGCCGTCATGCACTTTGTACTATGTACATAAAACCCCTATGTCCAGCTCCCTTTTTTTGCACTGTCCTTTATTTTGTACTTTATTGTGAAAACCCTCCCCCATGATTGTTTCATGTCACACAGTCATCCTGGGGGAGGATGCTATTTTGTGCCACTGTATACCTGTATTTGGATGGTATGACAATAAAGCGCACTTTACTTGACAATGAAAACTGGCAGTTCGAGTGGTGACGTTACTGTAAGCCTGTAAGCTAACCAGTGACTGAATGTTGTCTAACTGGCTTTCCAAAGCCCATGGGATTAATGAACTGCAATGGGTGGCCAGTGACGGTAGCGTGTGGAGTATATCGCCTTTGTCATGGTTAAAATAGTCACACTGCCCTACATAGCAGAATGGGGCCTCGCATCGACAAATATAGAAATGCCGTTCGGTGTTTCTGCAATCAAAATCTTCCCTCTTATTCAAGGTTAAAATGAAAATGACCTATATTCACCTTGCATATTTGAATAATGCAATGGCCTGCTTAAGAGACGTGTGCTAGACCGCGTGTCTCTGGAATGGTTTTGCATATGATTTAGTCATTTCCTTCATTCTCTTTTGATCATTGTATTTGAATGCTTCATGAAAACGTTTTGTCCTTGGCCCTGTGGCAGTGTGCCAACCCTAAACTTGTCCAGTAATTTCTTAACAATCTCCCACCATTTTAGAAATCCGTCTGTAGCTGAGAGCCGTTGTACTACATCATGATCCAATGTTTTCAGCAAAGGAACTTTGGAAGTTTAGCAAAATCTGCATCTCAAAAAACATGAAATGAGGCCAAGTAGAATAACTGATATGGTTTTATAGAATTTGATCCCGTTGACCTTAGAAACAAATGGGTGGTTTGATGTCCGATTTAACTGCAGCTATAAATAACTGGCAAAGGTACCAACATGAATCACAGCTACCTTTGTACAACCATTTCCAAAAAGTTGGGACATTGTGTAAAATGTAAATAAAAACAGAATGCAATGATTTACAAATGATATACACCCATATTTAATTGAAAATGGAACAAAGACATGTCAGATGTTGAAAGTGACAAATGTTATTGTTTCATGACATGTATGTTCAATTTGAAGCTAGCCATATGTTTCAGAAAAGTTGGGATGGGGCATGTTTACCACTGTGTTGTCCCCTCTTCTTTTAACAGTACGCTGTAAGTGTTTGGGAATTGAGGGAACCAGTAACTCGAGTTCTGAAATTGAACTGTCCCATTCTTGCTTGATGTAGGATTTCAACTGCTCAACAGTTCGGGGTCTCTCTTGTATTTTTCAAACATTTTCAGTGGGTAATAGTTCTGGACTGCAGGCAGGCCAATCTAGCACCTGGACTCTTCTACTAGAGAGCCATGCTGTTGTAATACGTGCAGATTGTGAGAGAGTAGTTTGTCTTTGTCTTGCTGAAATACACAAGGTCTTCTTCTGAAAAAGGCGTTCTCTGAATGGTTGCATATGTTGCTCCAAAACCTGCATGTATTGATCAGCATTAATGGTTCCTTCCCAGATGTGCAAGGTACCCAAGCCATGGGTACTAGTGCACCATCATACCATCACAGATGCTGACTTTTGAACTGCTAAACTGGATGGTCCCTCTCCTCTAGCCTAGAGAACGTGGTGTCCATGTTTTCCAAAAATAATTTGAAATTTTCGTTTAGGGCTGCCTCGATTTAGTCAACATAATCGATGGTGTCAACGCTTAAAATGTGTTTACATCAATATTTTAAATCACCGCATATTTTGTAAAATTATTTTATTGAAGTGACCTTTTTGATTTCTTCAGTATCACTACGTAATTATAGGAGTAGTTCAAATTATCACAGAACAAAGTTTGTACACTTGTGCAAGGTTTCAGTGGCATAACACCACAGCACCAGCACTATGCATGAGCACCTGAAGAGAAAACTCACAGGTGCTATTCTAGACCACCAGAATAGGCAAAACCACCCTAAGTGTTGTCTATTCATGTTTATTAAATTACCATTAGTATGGAGAGCTTTTTCATTTCTTATGTCCTTCCAGCTGCTAAATGCCCTCATTATTAAAGCCATGATCTTGTCTGCCTGCTTCCTTTGAATTTCCATTGAATAAGTGTTTGAGAAAATGTTTAGGCTAGAATCTGGGCTTATTCTATGTTGATTAGCAGTGCCAGTGTTGGGCTTGTTTGGACCAGTGATCATGTAAACTGAAACAGAAAGGAAAATGGTCACTAAATAAAAAAATAATAATAATTCATGAACTGAAATGAAAATGAAAACTATATGTACAAAAAAAGTGTTGGACTTTAAACTGTAAAAAGTATCACCACACCACCAACGTCTTTTTACTGTGTTTAACCACAATATCTCGAGCTGTCCCTTTCTTCACTGTGACATCAGTGCTTATCTCTTCCATGATATAACATAACAGTTGCAAGAATATGCCAAATTTATACAGATGACTAACTTTTGTGCATTACAATACACCTCTCATTAATATGCTAAACTTACTACTATTCTGCTTATCGAATTGTGGGCATACTGTAAGTAACATCAGTATAGTACTGGAAAGCCAGTGTCCATTATCTAAAGCCCTGCAATGACAGGTTTTATTTATTTATTTATGCGTTTGTTTTTAAATCTAATACTGTTTACTGTTGTCACAATAAAAATGAAATTAATCTATAAAAAACAGCAGTCATTAGTGGCAGCCCTACTTTGATTCTTCAGACCACAGGACAGTTTTCCATTTTGCCACAGTCCATCTAAAATGAGCTCAGTCCCAGAGAAGTCGGCGGCGTTTCTGGTTCATGTTTAGATATGGTTTCTCTGCATTTGTGGATGCAGCGATGAACTGTTCACAAACGGTGGTTTTCGGAAGTTTTCCTGAGCCCATGCAGTATTTTTCCCACTGCAGAATCGTGCTGTTTTTAACGCAGTGCCACCTGAGAACCCAAAGAGCACAGGTATCGTAGATGATGAAATTCCCAAATTCTTTGCGATATTATGCTGAGGAACATTATTTTTAGATTGTTGCACTATTTGTCCACACAGCCTTTCACAGAGTGCTGAACCTCTCCCCATCTTCATTGCCTCTCTGGGAGGCTCTTTTTATACTCAATCATCTTACTGACCTGTCGCCAATTAATCTAATTAGTTGTGAGATATTCATCCAGGTGTTTTCTTTTAGCATTGCACAACTTTTCCAGTCTTTTGTTGCCGCAGTCTAAACTTTTTTTAAAATGTGTTGCTGGCATCAAATTCAAAATCAGCATATAATTGTCACAAAACATCTTCCTGGTTTCAGCATTTTGATATATTGTCAGTTAAATATGGTTTACATGATTTGCAAATCATTGTATTCTGTTTTTATTTGCATTTTACACGGCCTCCCAATTTTTTTGGAAACGGGGTTGTAAAACAGTTATTTCCTCATAATGTTTTCGCAGTTTCTCATGCAGACCGTAAAACGTGCTTGGATTCTTTCACAAAGTTTAATATTATTATTTATTGTCGTGTCTTTTTGTTAGTTACCTGCTACCTGAAGGCATTTCACTGGGTAGATATGCTTTGTATAACTGTGCATGTGATAAATCAAACTTGAAAGTAAAACATTAACATCTGTGTCCAGGACATACTGAGCTCTGTGGCTTCGGGGACTCCATAACACTTAAAATGGACTTCCCCAAGATTAAGCGTCATCTTCCCCATCTTTGCATTTTTCTGTGGCCATGTGGTTCTTAATATAACAATGTCGTAGCTGGTTAACTACATATTTTTTTATTTGTTTGTTTATTTGGTGTCTGTGTGTGCCCTCCCCAAATTGCGGCAAATATTGTAAATTTTTTGGATACACCAAATACCAGGACTAATGTACTTGTGCATTTTTTTTTTAATGGAAAATGCATTTCACCACATTGTGTAATGCTTGGCCGCTCGCCCTTCGCAACGTTTAGCGCTGATGTTTGTTTCCTATTCCTGCAAATAATTTTATTCCCTGCTTTTCAAATTCTACAAAACCATATCAGTCGTTCTACTTGGCCTCATTTCATGTTTTTGAGATTCAGATTTTGCTGAACTTCCAACTTTTACTTTTAAATGTTTAATTTGGAAAGAGAATAAAATGGTTATTAAATGCTTAGAAGTGTCACCTGTGTCACAATATTCTTGCATGTAAGTCTGTGTGTCATCTGCAGTTGGAAGATGTTTTGTTTTGTTTATTTTAAAGAAATATATATATTTTTAATAATAATAAACAAAAACAGAGACAGGAAGAAGTCCAAACTGTGCAGTGGGTGAGCTGTCCCTGCCATAGTCATCCTTAAATGTTAGCCTGCCTTTTTAGCCTCCCGCTGAGGCCGGCGACAGGGGCTGGGTCGTGCTGCTTTTGGGCCTTGCTCTACTCCCCATCGCATGTCCTTCAGTAAACCGTGGCGCTGATCCAAGAATTTGTAAATTACAGCCCTTTCCGTTCAGGCATGTAATTGTTGCTAAGGTTTTTCAATTCTCTGGTCTCCTAGACAGTCAGTGCGTAAGATATGTGGGGTCTGTGTCTATTGCTGTATTACTCTTACTCTTCTGCACTCCTGTTTCAATTCACCGTCTCACGCTTCACACTCCCAGTACTGGAGTGGAGAAATGCATGGTGAAACATTTAATTTTGAGAACAAGTCAAAGGAAAGCATTTGTTTATTTTTCGAAATGTTTTTAAGGTCATTGGCACACATTTAAGTATAGGCCTGTGTTAGGTTGCTAATAGTATGAAGTGAAATATTCCGTTTTTTATCATGCTGCTTCGTTCATAGTGCATTTGGTGTAAATCGTGCAGAGCTAGAGAATCTAGACCGTCACTTTTAGCGTGATACTTTGTCAATAGCTTCACGTTCTGTTGCAGTGAGGTGGCTATGATTATGTGTGGAAACAGCTTGAGTATAAAGTAGCTTTATTGCTCTGTGCAGTTACCAGCTTGGTTAGCTAATGTTGGGAGTTTACTTTTTGCATGAATAAAATAATCAGGCGTATAAATAATTTTTTATTTTTATTTTTAAAAGAATGTGATCAGTTCATTTTGTGGGTTTGCTTAGTTCGTACAGTGACCTCAGTTAAATTTATAACCCTAAATTTTTTAAAACTCTTTCCTCGGCTTGGTAACTAGTCAGAGATAATGTATCAATAATTATAACTTTTAATGTAGCACGTTTTAATGGCGGTATGTGAGAGCAGATATGCTACATTAATAGTAATCAGATAACAGAAATGGGGCAATTAACTAATGTCCTGATGTACCTGTTGTTTGTCTATTAACATTTAAGCGTCAGAAACACGCATACTTAATCTGGAAGTAAGTCACGTTAATGGCTCTCTTAAATCCATGAATGTGTGACCACAGGTCATGTTGCTATATCTGTCTCTGTTATGCTTCATCTTATGTTGTCTGATAATTACAGATATGTGTAATTATGTGTATGTACTAGGCAATTATCTGGGTTGAAATACAGGTTATTTCCCTGGGAATTTTGGCCAGATTTAATATTTACAGCAGAATAATCTTTCTGGAGGTCTTTTGAAGAACACTATTCCCCAGAACAGTTTGAGATGGCGTCATAAACTTTAACCTAAATATTTCTGAACGTAACACAGTTTAATTTCTCCTGTTACACGGCTGTACTAAGGTTTTGAAAAGAAGCGTGATTTGGCATAAGATAAATATCATTGAGCTTCACGGCATTTTCGTCAGTCGGTTTTCAGCAGTGTGAGTGTCAGATGAGATCCCAGTATGGAGTCCCCCTTGAGCTTGAAACCAGTTCATCAGAGGATCTGCACACACTTTCGGGATGGGTTAGAGTTGATTTGATGGCCTTTGGATTGCGGGAGGAAGTCAGAGTATTTGAAGATAACCCACACATACCCTGGGGAGACATTTATTCAGGCTGGGCTTGGACCCAACCCTATTCCTCTGAGGCCGTGACACCACAATGGTCAGCCCTTAACCACTGCGCTGCCACTCGCAGAACATATTGATAAAATGATCTGCTAGATAAGTGCGATGAACAGAGCTGAATGAATTGCAAAATATATATATGATTCAGTATCATGGGGGTACCAGTAATTTCATCCAATGAGATGGAAAGTTAATTCATTTTATTGATAGTTTGCTGCCAAACTGGATAACTGCTGAAATAAAGCCATTATGTAACATAGCTGAATACACTTTTGAGTAGTGTTCTTTATAAAATAGTTTTAGGCTGATACATTAAGAAAAAAAATATTGTTCTGGCTATCAAAATGACATCAGAATCAAGTTTTACGTATTGAACGTTAAGACATAAGCTGATTTACTGGCTGCAGAAATATTTCATATACCTCGTACTACAAAGTATTGTATTTTTAAAGCATTGTTTTATGCCAAGAGAGTGCATTGCTTTTACTGTGTTACAGTATATTATAGTGCGTTTTATAGAGGGCAGCTTTTTGGCTGCTTCCCATGCTGAAGTAATCATTACAATGCCCTTCGTTCTGCAGAGTCAATGTGGATCATATGAGGATTCATTTCATAGGATGAGAAAAATGGTCCTGATCAGCTAACCATTCTCCGTCGAAAAAGTGTTTGTAGTCAATTACATCTATATCTGGCTCCATGCTATCAGCCATTGGCTTTTCTCTTCTTTAGCTTATCAGTCGTTCATCGTGACAAGATCTCTTTGGTGACTGTTGTCTTCTTAACTTCCCACCTCTATGTCCCTTCCGTGGCCCCCTCTTCTTTTGGCATCCGCTGACCGGAAAGCTGCTTAGCATGACCAACAGTCCACACGTTCCTTTTCCGAGCTTTTGAAGTAGCATGGTTCTTGTAAGAACTATTTTTTTTTATTGTTAAAATTGTTTTTTTTTTGCTAGGCACCTGACCACCCTTTGTTGATATCAAATAACTACACAGAAATGAGCTTTACCCAAGAATCTGTCACACTGATAGTTCTCGTGGAATGGGTGTAGAGAGAAGAGCTGTCGTTCTGGCCTTGCTTCTGCAGTTTTTTCTTAATATACCAGTAGTGTGGGCATTTTGAAGCTTCACCAGCATGCACTGGCTTGACCGGCATGCCTTTACATGCCTAGACTGTAATCGCCCACCACTGGCTGTTAATCCAAGGGCAGTTTCCTAACTGAGTTTCCCCGCGTGACAGACAGGCCCTGACACAGATGTGTGCCACGCAAACCACGGCCGCGATTGCAGCTTTTTTGGCAAAGCGATTTCTCAGCTTTACGACTTCCTCCCCAGCTGCTCTGCAGAAACTCACTTTTTTTTTGTGTGTGTGTGTGTTGTCCTGAATAGTTGCTGTTTTCCCAGTGGAATGGAATAGAGTGCGTTCGCTCAGAGAAATGTTTTGTACATCTCGGGAAGCCTTAGGATCCAGACGAAAGACATGGCATCCTATAGGAATCCCAGGTACATGGTGGTCAAGAGTCAACACTGACTGAATAGCACCGAATAACAAAAATAAAGATAAAAGTTTTTAAAATGTGACCAGGGAATGTGGAAACTTTCCTAGATGTCAGAGATGTCAAGGATACTGACCGTGAGGAAGTGGCCTCCTTTGGTTATTACTATTACAACTTAGTTTTTAATGCCTGTGTAACATGCTGGTATAAATTTTGCAAATGAATATGAAAACAACTTTAAATTGATCTGTTCTTAGATGGTAGTAAAACAATATTTACAGTGCTTACTGTAACATGTATTAGATGTTAATTTGTTGCTTTGAGAAGTGACTGACTGTCACTGGGAATGTCGAATTAGGTCTTTCACAAATAGACGTCATAAAAACGTGGTGGTGAATAGATTCATGAAACGGGTGACAGGGAAAGGCACCTGAGAGCAGACGCACAGCCAGAGCCATTTAAGCCACTCCAGCGATAGCAATGCTGAGTCTCCTGAGGCTTCCCTGTCTTCATGTTGCTTCCTGAGGAAGATCATTAGTGTGGGTGCTGCACAGTTTGGATACAAAGCAGAGTGCTATTCAGCCGCTGTTATGTCATGTGACATTGTCATGTGACTATAGTAGCTGTTCATGCTGCTTCTAATTTAAAAAATTTGTTGTGGGAGTAATGTTGTCTGATATTTTCCCACCTGTAAGTGTTTCTCCTTTTTGCCTTCTCTCGTTTCTTTTATTCCCTCGCTGCTTTTCTTTCTTGGCCACCGACTGTGCTTGCGGTTCTGCCCCTATCGACGCTACAGCATGATTAACTTTCTCAGCGAAGAGGAGGTTACCTTGGCAGCTGGGGAAAAGGAAGTGGTTTGGGAATTAGCTAGACTGGCAAGCTGGATTTGCTTCAAGATCCGAGGTGTTCCATTCTGTTGTTAAAAAGAAAATGCACACGCAATGTAATAAAACGCTTTGTTTTGAACTGGGATGTAATTATTTGAAGGGAGACATAGATATACTTTAATTATGTCAGGTAAACTTTCTGAGAGAGCCAGACTCCCACTGAGGATTTGTCCACAGAGAGCAAATTTCTACAAAAACAATATCCTTCGCTGCACTATTGTGTAGGTGAGCCTGCGAGTCAGAGCTGTGAAAGTCACTTCTCACAACTCGGGTAACCAAGTCACTTCCTACTGAGACATTTCAAGCCACAGATTTGCAAGCCTCGTGACTAATGGTATTTTACATTCAATCTGTTGCATTAAACAGAAAAGGCTGCATAGTTTTGGTGGGTCGTTGACTGGAAGAGTTGTTGGGTTGGCAAATAATGCTGGCTGAGGGGTTTGTTTAAAAAAAATAAAATAAAAATTATGACCTATATGGGCCTATATTGAATTTTTACATTATATCGATATATTTTCAAAATGAGATATAGGCAGACAAAATGCCTTTTATATTGATATGATATTTTCTGTTAAAATTAGCGCTTTACTAGAATTCCAGAATTCACAGCCGGTTCATTTCATTTTGAAACATTGTATATAATATTGTAATTTGCAACATTTATTTAATTTTTTTTAAGATGTATGTTTATTTGAGTGCCTGCGACTTGAACTTGATCCGGCCTCAGCCTGATAGTTAGTCAAGGGAGACGAGGGGAGAATGAATGAGGAAATGTTTAGGCAGGTCCAGTACAAGCCTTTGGTTGCTCCAGTGACGTCTCCATGTGAGAACGAGCAAGTTCGTCCTGGGTATAAAGGGCATTGCAAAACAGCAAAATAATAATCGATGTATTTTATGTATGGATAGCTCTCTCCAGCGTGCTTGCTTGCATCACGAGTTTGAAAACAAGGGCTGCTTTCTCAATGCACCCCCCCCCCCCCATGTCCACCAAAGGACAGAAGGGGAGAGAGGAAGGGAAAAAAAAGGCAAGCTAAAGCCCCACATCTGTGTGTCTGGCGGATAGATGCATCAGAGAGTCCCGTGATTTGGTCGACACCCTTCGTGTTGTATGTTTTTGCAGTGACCTGAAGCAGTGGCGGGTTGTGGTAATATAAAGACCATTTATCAATTTCAAACTCCAACACAGCATTAATCTGTATGACATCTGTATATTCATCACTCAGTGTTTTTTGAATAATTTTTTAATATCTGTTACACTTCGGAGTATCTATGGTGGAATGCTAGCATTTTGTGTTTATGCTTGTCAGCATTAAATTCCCCCATAAGAAGTGTCCTTACGCAGTTCTGTCTTTGAAGCTAGCTTTACGGATAACTCAACCCACCACAAGTAACGACTTTTCAACCAGACCGTTATTTGCATCAGGGTCTGGTAATGAATGAATAAATAGATGAAGATGCTGTTTCCGTGGCTGGTGCCGACAGTGTGTAGGTGGTGTGATCGCCGTACCAGTTCCTAGCACATGGGCTGAAAGTGTGGGCTGCAGAAGGGAGAGTACAAGGCTTTGGAAGGCAAACACCGCCCAGTTGGTATTTCCCGTATTCCAGGAGCGCTTCTTTTAGCCTTCTGCTCTACAGATATTTGCTGAAGCTTCATACTGAGAATCTCCCTGCAGTCAGTTTTGTAGAAAAGCAAATAAACATTTAAATCTGCTGGTTTCACTCCATCACGTTAATTTTTTTCCTGTATTTAGTAGACTCTTTAACCATGTCTAAAGAAACATATAGGAGAGAAAGCAGGGGACAGTGGGCAGGGTTAGACGGTAATATCCCTAATCTAGGCTTGGGGTTTGAACCCACAACCCTCTGGACTGAGGCACAGACCTCTACCCCCACCTCGCTGGGTGCTTTCAGTGTAAAAGGGCAGACTTCACAAGGAAAGCTTATCAATATTATTGGTAAAACATTGCAAGAGGATAAAAAAGGATGATTTAGGATTTAAATATTATTTTTTTAATGTTCTTCCCAACCTACTAGATTCTTCATTATAATAATGTTTTTTTGGCAAAAGACTGATGAAGACAGTTTATCACTTCACAAAAATTTGATGATGTTGAACTTTCCAGAATTTGTATTGCTTGGTTTAAAGAAGGCTTTGACTTTTCAATCTGGATTTCTTTTGCTGTGGTTTGAATTGGTACCATCTGTGGTTAAAATGCTTGTGTTGTGTTGACTGCAGCATGATGGCTATCTGCTACCTTTTCTGATAAGTTTGATAAACTTGAGTTGATCTTTGTTACTCTGCTACAGTTCATATACCATGTGTATGTCTGTAAGGCTAATAAAAATGGGGGAGTCGCCGGACACATTTTTGATTGCTGTCTTAATCGTTTTCATGTAGTTCTTCAGGAAGACCTGAAGCCGGCAATTCAGCACCAGTCACCCCCGCAAAGGCCAGTGGTTCCACCCACAAAACCTGCTTGGTATGTTCTGATGAAGCCTCGGGATGCCACTATGGTGTCTTGACATGTGGCAGCTGCAAGGTTTTCTTCAAAAGAGCTGTTGAAGGTGAGTGTAATCTTGAAATGTTTGCTGATGATTTCCCACTGTGACCATATATAAGTAACACATCAACAGAGTAACAGTGTGTTCTTCCTCAATGCGAATCACAAGTAACCACTAATCTTGACATCGATTGACATTTAATTGCAGATTAACATTTGTTTCGTAATCATTTGCACCTGTTTAAAATTTAACTGTAATCAGAAATGGCGGGAACCAAGCTTTTTTCCATTCGCTTGCGAGGTTTTCAGTGGATCTGATTTATAAGCTAATTCAACAAACAATTGCCAAATAATTTATCATTGTGCTTTAATTAGAATGCCTGTATTCAAAATGTGAAAAGACGTTTTCTACAGTGTTTTGCTTTTAATTATCGATGACCGTAAAAGCTGGTATTTTAAATTTGCAAATACTTTGTTTTGCGGTATATAGACAAAATGTATTGTTGGATTTTTCTTTTCGCATTTTTGTATCAGTCCATCCATATGGTCCCACAAGCATAAATTTAGTGTGATGGATTTTGTCATATGTAATTTGTCATGGAAGATTGGTAATCATGATCGCTCTTTTGGTGGTGCGGTCAAGTGGTCTTTCTTGGTGCAGTGCCATCTACAGGCAGAAATGTTATAGTACTTTTGTTGTAAAGCTTTCAGGCAGTGAAACAGGGAATCATGGCATTAAAAAATGGAGACTTCACAGGCTGAATCCCCTTGACCTATAAGCCCTTAGATTTTTAATAGGATGTAGCTGAGTTATGGTTGATAGCAGGGATGCCCGCTGCTTTTGGGGGGCTTAGAGTCATGTCAGTGAGGTCAGCGTAGTGGGGAGGGTGGGGGCATATCCTCTGACTGTTGTTTGAAACTGAAGGCCCATTGAATGGGGGTCAGATGAAGTGTGACTGATCCATCAATTTCTCAGTCAGTTTAATTTTAAGAGCATTACATTCATTCATTTCACGAGCTACATTGTTTCAACTTATTTTGAACTGTAATGAAATTTACCATCAAATTTATTTTCTCAGTGTAAACAGTGATAATTTAAATGTGACTTTTTTTAAACCGTCACCTGCAAACGCCAAACTGTATATGTTGGGGGTAAACTAGCATGCACTGCAAACTAATCGTTTGGCTGAACCATCACACATAGCCAGTGCCACTAATGACCTGTATATTAGGCTGTTGTTCGTTTCTAAAAATAGCTAAGGATGCCGGCCTGATTTTAACGTGGCATGAAACTATGTTGAATTTACCGTATTGGTCGGCGATGGCTGATATCTGATGGGCTTCCGCCAAGCAGCCTTGGAGAGGAGGAAAAAAAAAAGACCTTGAGATTTGTCAGTTTTTCTGTTTGTGTTAAACCTATGCCTATTTAAATAATGCTATTCTGACAGTTTGCAAAGAAAGCAAATGATTGCAAATTACACGAGCTGATACCGAAGATATGTATTGAGTAATGTGTCGATAATTAAAAGGCTATTTTCATTTTAAAGCTCTATAAAAGCTGTTAAACTGAGCAATGTTAGCACTAAAATATTATATGTCATTCTTGTTTTTCTTCCTCATCCTCCGGGTGTTCTCGCTTTGATGAAGGATGGAGAGCACGACAAAACACTGATGGTAAATATTTTACTATAATATACCTTTATTAGATAATTCTACAGATTGATTTGTGCATCGCAGTTATTATTCACATGAACTAATGAAACTGATAACGCAGCCTTCGCTGTGGTTTATAACTCTTTGCACAAAAGTACATGCTAATGTTCTGTTTATTGACCGTGTATTTTGGTGTTCGTTTTTTGTGTGTTGGAGCTAGATCAAATGCTGGTGTATACAGAATTATGCTCTAACCAGGCAGTCAGATTAACATATGAACCAATGATTTGTGTGCAAAAGGACACCCTTCAAAGTTGGATCTAATCATTGAGTCAGTACAGAAAGTAGAAATCTTAGAGAATTGCTCCCTAAAAATCTGCAGGACTATTTTATCTGAAATCAGCTGCTGGGTTCTGCAAAGTGCTGGCTGTTCGATCACCAGAAATGATGGATTTTAATCATAAAAATACTTGGTTAGGTGTAGTTGAGCACACTGGTATCCATAGCGATATCTTTTCGGGTTCTGCTCTCGTTTGTTCGTTTGTTCGTAAGCACAGTTAGCGCATGATGTCCACGCACTCCAGCTCCCGAACAAAGGCAGATGTGGTCCGTCTTGAGCCGTACATTAAAAGCGCCGGGATAACATGCTGCTTCAGCTTGGGTGTTCAGCCTGATTTTGACCCTCCCTGACCGAAGACAGATGCACTTTCTGTAGCTAATCCTAATAAGCATCGCACAGATAGCTGCAGGCCTGCTTTGGTAAAAGCATTCGTTCGATTTTGGCATGAGTAAAACTGATAACCCTGGTAGTTATATAGGGTGGCCGCTGTTGCCTCTCATCACCATGGCCAGAGAAAGTGATTGGAAGAAGAATGGATGGATGGATGGGTGAATGATAACTGAGAAATGACTGGCTGAGGAATGATAGTTAGAGAAATGTCCTAAATCCTAAAACACTAAAAAGGTTCACATCTTGCCTTTCCTGTCTTTGAATCATTCACTGAAGTTTTCCTCACTTTTTGGGTGGTTCTGGGTCTCTGGCTGTTCGCTCCTTCCCTGGCTTGACTGAGCGATTGTGCATGTGCCCTCTGTAAGGTATATGGGGCTATCCTTCATCCTGGGATTGCTCAGGCTGGCTAGGCGTAAAATATCGAGCCTTCACGGTCTGTTCAAATTAGCCAGCTGTGCATAGTTCCAAGATCCTGGCTCTCAGGTAATCACAGTTGCATGCTGCAGTTGGTTTTTTTAAAACAATAATTTGTTTTTGTAATATGCGTTACAGCAGCTGAAGCGTTAATTATATGACAGATAACGTACTAGATGACGGCAGTATGTGATCTTGTCATTTCCTCCTGTTGAACTTTATGGCTGTGAAACAAATATGAGTCTAAAGGATAATTCATATTGTGGTGCTATAAAGGGAACTAGATATCTGTTGTAATATATTGGGGGGGGGCAGTTTTGTGCAGTTTTAAAGGCTTATTGCTTTTATGTATCATTCTGCATGAACATAAACCTGCTTTGAATACTCTGGTCCGTTTAACGTCTTTGATTGGATTATTTTTGTACACATGCAGTAACCAGGAACGCAGCGAAACGAAACATCACCGTGGTTAAACGTTAAGTGTGGCCAAAGCATGTTATAATGTTACAGAGATGTCAACCAGCCTGTTTTGTTACTCTGGAGCCACATCACTGGTTGTTTACTTAATTGCACCCTAAATGATCCTCTGGTCGGAAATAGAAAATGTGGCGGAAATGTGTGTCCCTCCCTGCTGGAGGACAGAGCGTGTGCCGCGCTCGTGACAATAAGGCGCTGAGAGGGAGCTCTTTGGGGAGCATTCGCAGGTATCGATCGCTGCCTGTCGAGGTTCTGTACCTGCAAGGAGCCGGCACTGTACCCCACGGTCACTGCAGAAAGACATGCAGTGGCGGAAGGATGCAGAAGTTGCTGGAGAATTAGTGTCCCCCGGGAGCCTTCGATTATCAGGCAGTGGCAGGTGCCAAGGGTATAATTGTGAGAGGGTCCTGGCTACTATTTTGACACACTCTCTGCCTGGAAGCTGTTTCTTTTATATGTTCTTTTTGTGTTCTGGGAATGGTGGGATTGTTAGTCACGGTGAAGGTATTCGCTCAGATTCGATTCCAGAAGCGGTGATGCGTAGGGTGGTTTTCGCCGCTCTGGGGGAGTGAGCTGGGACCAGTGGGAGAGTGGTTTGTCTGGAACTGGCAGTTACTTCATGGAGGGGTTTATGTACCAAATGGCGGCAGTGAGTGTATTTCTTAAAGTGTATTCCAGTGAGTGTTTTTCTTAAGGTGTATTACAGTGAGTGTTTTTCTTAAGGTGTATTCCAGTGATTCCTTTGTTTTCATGAACTGAACTTAAAAATCTGAATTTACAAATCTGAATTTACAAATCTGAATTTACAAATCTGAATTTACAAATCTGAATTAAGACTGAATTAATCTGAATTAGATTGGTGCTGGTGTATTGTTCGCAGCCGTTTTCACTCTGTTCACTTTTTTTTCACGTTTGTTATCGGCGGTCATCACTTCTCGCGTGAACATGAGCGTTGCATGACTCACATTCACCTGCCTCTGTGCCAGGAGAAATATGTTTACTTTGAATGAGCTCTCTGACCTTGGACTCGAGAGTTTTCCTTTTCACCCTTTACTGTGAAGATGAGAACAATGGTATGAGGTGTCAGGACCCCCCCCCCCCCCCCCTGCGGGAGAGCCCCCCTCCCTGAGCCATGATATCTCTGCCTGCTTCTTCCCAGGGCAACACAATTATCTGTGCGCGGGGAGGAACGACTGCATCATCGACAAGATCCGCAGGAAGAACTGTCCGGCGTGCCGCTTCCGGAAATGTCTGCAGGCCGGCATGAACCTAGAAGGTAAACCCATCATCCTCTCCCTGCAGGGCCTCCTCCTGTCCACGTTCATGCTCATGCTCTTCGTTTTTATCTATATTCTGTGTATTTTTATATAGCTCCTTTCACAAGACAGTCACCCCAAGGCATTTAACTGGAGTGTGTGGCAGTACATTATTAGGTCATAGATACGAGATGGTGAATGATGGGAGGGAATTCCAGAAGATGATGGAGAGGAACCAAAAATTTCATATGGAGATCAAAGGCTGACTGGCTGTGTCCCCCCCCCCCCCCCCCCCCCAGTTGTCCAGTTGGTCCGTGCAGCATTTGTCGTCATTGACCGTTTAAATCTGACCCCCATTTGGTCGTTAGCGAAACAACAGTAAAGGTATAATATATTATGTCATTACATCATCTGTCTAGCAGAGGTAACTACAGTCACTACAGGAAGCCATTCTGGATTGGCCATCGAGTCTTACGGTGGCTTGTACAGGCCCTTGAATAAATCTGTAAAATAATTAACAGACATGGTTGATGGTAAGCGGCAAGAATCTATGCCTTTGATCGGAACATCGAGCCCCAGCCTTGAAAAAACAGTAACATGTCATTGGCCCTACAGCAAGGCCCTTAACCCCGAGCTCCAGAGCCCCCACATGTGTTGGCTGATGCTTTGTTGTGACCCCCAAGAATTCCAAGGAACCTGTAGTCGCACTTGTGCAAATGGCAGATAGATAAACAATAAATCCTTTATCATTTATTGTTACACGTGATGTCTGTGGGTTCATCTTGTGCCTGGGAGGAGAGACGGAGAGATGGTATCTAGCATCCCACACCCATATCTCTCTCCCAGTAACTTCTGCACGCTCTGAGGTCTTCAGTCCTGGCTCCCCGTCCTCGCTGAGGAAAACGCCAGCTCAACAGAGCATGTCAGGCGAGCGGGGGAGCCGGCTGAAGGCCTGGGCGCTCAAGGCAGAGCGGGGAGGTGCAAGTTCCGCTTCGTCCATCACGTTAGCTCAGAGGCACCCCCGTGTTTCTGGGACAGTGGCGTTGAGTCCGGAATGACCTGCCTTCTATTACACCGGAGAGTGACAGGGAAGTGACAGGCTGCTGAAGAAGTGCGAATGTTTCTGTGAGTTGGCAGATCTGCTGTATGTTAGGCCCTCAGAGCAGCATGAGCTCCGGGAGGGAATCTGGTTTTATTCAGTTGTGTTGTAATGATTCTTGATGCGTTACAGTGATTATGTCTGAATTTTTCAGGGTTAGCGTTATGGTTATGGTTCAGATCCCATGGAAGGAGGAAGAGTCATATCTCTGCTGGTCCCTTGACCCAGCTCTCTGATCCCCACTTACATGGTGCTTTTGGATAAAAGCGTTTTGCTAAATAACGGAAATGTCTGCTGCTCCCTTCTCGTGTCCGTAGAAATGCACGGTGGCCGTTGATGGTGAAGAGGCTGAAAGACGGATGTCTTCCTGCTCGCCGATGCTCAGGGCAAAAAAAAACGTAGAGAACTGATTAGCGGATAATTTTCAAAATCAATCTCACCACCATTTTGGAATCGGGACCCAAGAGTGTTTTTAGGTTTATCCTGTCCAATCACTGGGACAATTTAATGTAGCTGCACATGTGAAGGTTAATAGGTTTAACTGACAGGTGTTCATAATTTGTGCCTGCTCAGTAAAATTGACCTAATGTGCTGCTGTGTGATTAGTACCAGCCAAAAGCTTTTCGAATTCTATTAGCACAGACTAGAGAGAACAGAAAAACACTCAATCAATAAAGACGAATCAACATTGAACTCAACCAGGAAGACTAAGTTGCCATAGAAACCTGTCTGGAAGAGGGGGAAAAAATGAAAGCAAGGAGACTGTGGTGTTTACATCTTGTCCTTGCTGTATTGCAGATAGAAAAACGTGATGCTTTTACGATTTTTTACGCTTTTGACTTGCAACCAGATGTATTTTATAGAATACATTTTAATGCTTAAAAGGATACCAAACTTTTAACAGTCAAAAGACGAGCCAATCAAGCAATATCACATTCAATCAGAATCATTTCTGTCACGCATGACATGGATTAGCATTGAATAGATGTACTATTGCATCTAAAATCAAATTTTCCCGCATGGTTTTGACAATGGAAACTGCTTTTATCACCCATTAAAGATCTTGTGACTCGAGTCTTGGCCCTTAAGATGGATTCGGCAGCGGGATAAACGCCTGGGCCTTAATTTTCCGTTTCCGGCTGGTGTCGTGCCTTTTCAGATTCTCCTGACAGCCAGGCCTCATAGTGAAAGTGGGAACCTGTTTAAGCCCCCACCCCCCGCGCTGAGGAGGGGAGCTCGAGCTGAATGAAAACTAGCAAATCTCTAGCGGCTGGCAGTCAGCATCTTGCAGCTGCCTGACACACCTGTAGGCGGTGAGATGCCTTGTTGGCCCATGTAATCACACCTGCGTGAGAATGCGGGAATAAACCAGAGCTGCCTCATTATGGACCAAAGAGCCCTGTGTGTTAGAGGGGTATGTTTATGGTCTAGGGTCGTAATAAGCACTAAAACCCACCACCTCTGCATGCATTTATGAGCTTGCAAAGTGTTTATGGGTCTTTGAGGCTGTGGAATGCAGTAAATGTCGTGAATTAGGTCTGAGCAGGATTTTTTTTAAGTGGGACTAGACGAGCATCGAGCACAGTCATGGTACTAGCGGTTGAGTCTTTCGCTGGCTTGTGGCAGCTGTGGAACGAGCCCGTTTTGGAAAATGTCTTGTTAAATCTGTGGATTCATTGTCTATGTAGATACAAGACACTTTTTGTGCATTTGTGCTGTTGTATGAATATGTTAAGTGCTTTGGGGCAACTGTGTTGGGAATTGTGCTTTTTAAAAACTGAACCGAACAAAGACACATCTGTAGAGCATTAATCTTTACGTCACTCTGAGCCGCGCCAAAAATGTAACTCTCCCATCTCAGCGAGGAAGACCAAGAAGCTGATCAGACTCAAAGGGCAGCGCCCCCCAGTGGAGGCCGCCCCGCCGGTGCCGGAAGAATGGACTCAGGCCCTGGTGCCCAAGTCCATGCCTCAGTTGGCTCCCACCATGCTGTCCCTGCTGCGGGCCATCGAACCCGAGACCATCTACTCCGGCTACGACAGCACCATCCCCGACACGTCCACACGGCTGATGACCACCCTCAACCGGCTGGGCGGCCGGCAGGTGGTCTCGGCCGTCAAGTGGGCCAAAGCCCTTCCAGGTGAGTGCGGCCTCCGCTGCCTCCGGGCCAGAGAGATCAGCCGTGAAGGTCCTGAGCAGAAAGGCAGAGACGGACATAGCTGAACGGAGCAGTTTGGGGGGGACCGAGGGCCCCACTTCTCGCAGCAGGACACCGATACAGTGGGAGCTTTTAAACAGTTGAAAGCCAACCGGTGATGATGATTCAAGGGCGTTTGGCGCTTCTTCACAGCTGTACGTCTACAACAAACCGAAATCATTAAAAGGGGCTGACAGAAAAATTGCTGTCACAGTTGGCTGCAACACCTGCTCACCAGTGGCGCCCCCCCATGCAGAGCCCTAGTGCATGTCTTTGGACTGCCGCTGCTTTTTGTCAGTTTTTGTGATGCTATTTGTTTTAGACAGGGATGCACATAACTGGTACGCAAGTGTGCATTCGCACGTATCACTTTTAAAGGTGAATGTGTGCTTGCATACCAGTTACGTGCATGCCTGGTTATAAACTTTGGATTTCATGCCGTATAAATGTATTCAGGCTGTTCCACTGCCGTCTGCTTTTATCAGTCCGCAAAATGAGCGTGTATTTTTTAAATGTAAACTCCGATGGACTTTTCTGGAAGAATCTGGATTTCCGTTTCTGCATCTTTGTGAATTAACTTGAAAAGGAAAAATCTTTCCAGTAAAAACTGTATCGACTGTATATGACAATTTAGACCCCACAACCAGGGGCGTAGATAGAAATTCTGGGCACCCTGACAAATTATCACCTTGGGACCCCCCCCCAGTTATTTTAAAATTTTATTCAAGGGCCCGTGTAAGTGTTGGGCCCCCTGAATCTGCCTGGGTATCCATGCCCCTCTGCAGCCCAACCCACAGCTTACTGCTGATACGGGCCTGCAGGTTATGGTGCTTAGTGTTCGCTTGCTGACGGCTGCACAGGATGTCAGTCTCCGTCTTCAGTCGGGTTTCACGCTCTCACTCATGCCCACTGCTCCCAGGCTTTCGGAACCTCCACCTGGACGACCAGATGACCCTGCTGCAGTACTCCTGGCTGTTCCTCATGTCCTTCGGCCTAGGATGGAGGTCCTATGAGCAGGCCAATGGCAGCATGCTCTGCTTTGCGCCCGACCTCGTCATCAGCCAGTGAGTCGCAGCGCCGTAGGCTTCCGACTCGTCCCAAGCCTGACATCCCTTCCTGGGCTGTTTTCAGTTAATGTAAAATGTTAAAATCTGTGCTCTACAATGGTAGCTGTAATGAATACAGTGTTACTGATTTATTGTGTGTGTTATGGAGGCTGGTCTGCAGCAGGCGGCAGGTTAATGAGTAAAATGTAAATGTCTTTACAGCTGATAGTTCGGCGCGCTGTATTTGTGTCGGCTCTTTCTCTTACCTCTCCTCAGGGAACGCATGAAGCTTCCTTACATGACGGACCAGTGTGAGCAGATGCTTAAGATCTCCAACGAGTTTGTGCGCCTTCAGGTGTCCTATGACGAGTACCTGTGCATGAAGGTTCTTCTCCTGCTCAGCACAGGTGAGCCCACACGCGGCGATACGAGCATGTCGTGTTCAGCAGGAACGAATCCTGGGCAGATAATGGGAAGAGATGGGCAGAAGGGCCTGGAGCCTATACTAGGCGGCATGGGGCATACCCTGGGCAGAAGGGCCTGGATCCTATCCTAGGCGGCATGGGGCATACCCTGGGCAGAAGGGCCTGGAACCTATCCTAGGCGCGTTGGGGCATACCCTGGGCAGAAGGGCCTGGAACCTATCCTAGGCGGCATGGGGCACACCTGGCCAGAAGGGCCTGGAACCTATCCTAGGCGGCATGGGGCACACCTGGGCAGAAGGGCCTGGATCCTATCCTAGGCGACATGGGGCACACCTGGGCAGAAGGGCCTGGAACCTATCCTAGGCGGCATGGGGCACACCTGGCCAGAAGGGCCTTGAACCTATCCTAGGTGACATGGGGCACACCTGGGCAGAAGGGCCTGGAGCCTATCCTAAGCGGCATGGGGCACACCCTGGCCAGGATGCCAGTCTAACTGCATATCTGTAGACCAGGGGAGGAAGCACTGGTGACATGTGAAGAGCTTCAGAGCGGGCGTGGGATTCGAACCCACAACCCTGAAGGTGTGAGGTGACTGTTACCCACTGAGCCATGCAGTGCCACTCATATTCAGGATTAATTCAGATGGATGGTATGACTCACAGGGGAGCGTTCAAGGGCGACGCTCTCTACATCCCTCCACATTCTGCTTTTGCTGGTATAAAACTTTATTTATCTGCTACTGAAACGGGAAGAGAAACCACAGGAAAGTGTAGTGTAGCGAAAAGTGGTATCTGCTCATTCTGCTGCGGATGGCAGCCTCATGCCTTTATTAGTGGTGTGGAGGCGTAACGCTTAGGGAAGCGTGCGTGTGATCAAAAGGTTGCTGATTCAAATCCCAAACCACTGAGGTACCCTGAGCAATGGGTTAAATGAAGAAGAATTGTAGAAGGCACTGTATGCTGTGGTGTGTCGACAGTCACTTTTTTTAATGCTTAAGTAATAGTATTCGGTTCTACATATAGTGGTTAGGGTGCTTTTACTGGAAGTTAAGTAGGAGTGTTTAGTAAATCTTTTACTATTTGATGTTAAGACTATAGGAATATATAGATGAGCCTGGCTTCAGTTTTCAGCCACTGTGTCTTGTTGTCTGACACTTAACGCTGAACTAATCCTGGCATCTGGGGGGGGGGGCTGCCATTTAACGCATAGGAGTACAGCGCCGTTATTCAGCTTGCTTCACTACAATCATTTTTAGTTTGAGCGCCAGAGTGCCAGAGCTGGTATCCAAGTGCAACACACTTCAAACAAAGCTGAAGGGATAAAAATTCTTCCTGGAATGTATTAACATAACCTGTGGTTTTTGCTTTGGTTGCTGCGGTAAATCTTTTCAGAAAGGAAGGTGTGTCTGTGTGCATTTGGGGATTTGGAGGCGTGGAGGTCGGAAGCACTACAGTACATTTACCACATAGCACAGCTTCGGCAAACCTGGCAACCGTCAAAGGATCATCAGGATGTGATTTTTTTTATAGGATTTCTAACTATTTATTGGAAAGCTTAGCAACTTAGTCATTTATCTGGTGAGGTAAACTGTCTGCTGCTCTCGCTCTGGTTTTGTAATTTTTAACCCACTCCCCAAAAACAAACCAACCAACCCAGTGTAATTATTACAAAAGTAATTAAAGCACAAGTAAAGCAACACTGCACTTTTGTTTTGTACGCGATTGAGTTCCTTTGGTATACTCTGACGTTTGTAAGTGCTGTGCTGCAGTGCCGTGGAGTATTTAAACAAGCATCTCCAGCTGTGTGTTAATGGTACGTGAGCTTGGAGTATTTGTAATGCATAGCTTACCGACGTTTCCCTCTCTTTTTAATGCACAGTACCGAAGGATGGACTGAAAAGCCAGGCCGTGTTCGACGAGATCCGAATGTCCTACATCAAGGAGCTCGGTAAGGCCATCGTTAAACGCGAGGAGAGCTCCACCCAGAACTGGCAGAGGTTCTACCAGCTCACCAAGCTTTTGGACTCCATGCAGGAGGTGAGCTTCAGCGATCCATGATTCGCTGTTACCGTCTTCCCATTCAGTACACCCAGCATCCATTATTACACAAGCACTATCGATCCAATGTTGTACTGGATAGCCTTTGGTGACCAGGTGCTCGTCGGCTCCGTGATACATAAGTAACTCTAGGAGTCTGAATGGCAGCTCTGTGCCTTCTTGCAGATGGTGGGAGGGCTGCTCAACTTCTGCTTCTACACCTTTGTGAACAAGTCCCTCAGCGTGGAGTTCCCCGAGATGCTGGCCGAGATTATCAGCAATCAACTGCCCAAGTTCAAAGCCGGCAGCGTGAAGCCGCTACTCTTCCACAAGCAGTGAGGGGCCCGGGGGGGGTGGAGCTGTGGCAAAGGCGCTCACGCGAGTTCAGGACGGGGAAAACGTGTCCGTAAACAACACACACAACTTCATTTTATTATTTTATTTTTTTTGCTTGCCAGTTTCTTGCACATAAACATAGAGGTTAATTAAAAATCCAATTTTACTTTAATCAAAGAGAGGAATGTTGTATATTGTTCAAAAGCTGATGTGCATGCAGACCACCGAGATGTTTACAGACCTATATGAGAAAAGGGGAATGTGCCTTTTTTTTTTCTAAAATGTAGACAACAAAGCTTTTTTTTCCACTGTCTCTCCTCTGGAAGTATTTTTCCTACATGGTTGAACTTCATACCTTCTGTGGTTTTTTATATTGCACTGGCAGTTTCTTACTACTTAAATTTACCATCTTTGTTTCCCCACAGTGGGAAGCTCAGTGAATTTTATGAATGGTGCACAAGAGACTTCTGGGTAAATGCTGTACAGGGCCTGTAGGAAGGATCCCCCCCCCCACCCTGACAATTTGATGGGTTTAAATGTTTTTGCGCTTTTGGATTGAAGCAGATTTTTCAGTGGTGGATGGTGTGTGTGGAAAACGAGAGAGAAAGTACTTAATTGGAAGAGTGAATTGATGTAGCTTGGTTAGATAAGATAGTTTCTTTTTCACAGGCTTGGTAGAGATACCTGTGGCTGTGCAGGGCCAGCTGTGAGTCGTGCCGATGGTCTACACGAGCTGCTGCTTTTCCAGATTGTGCGGTACTTGCCTGTTTTCCCTGCCTGCTGGTTGAATGGGTGTGGATGGTGACATTGCGGTTTCTTGGTCGCCGTACGCCGTTCTTGTGTTTTTTAAGCTGCTTCAGTGTCACATTTGGCTTCTGGTATGTTTCCATTGCAGATCATCGGATCATTTTTAACTAAAACGGGCCTTTTGATCTCCTGGTAACAATAATAGTTCCAAATCAGCCATAATCACCACCGTGATTCCCAGTAAGGGATGGTGTTGACTGGTTTATGGGCTCCATGATACTGGCCTTCCGAAAATCACAAAATTTGTGATTTTTTAATTCACTGACAGAAAAAACATACTCCCATTTTCTTTAAAGTAGTTTTTGTTATGAAACGACTTTGAGGTTGACTATGTAACAGGAGGGGGGAAAAAAAAACATTTAAATGCACCAAATGCACCCAGTTGTAAAACTATAAAATGTGAAAGAGGGCTGTGAATATTTTCTAAAGGCACTAAACGTATAAATGTTATTAAAATGCACCCCCGTCCATGTCTGATCCTGTCTGTTTCATTTTACGAGTCGAGGTACGGAAGTGGTGGGTCAGGTTGTATGTAATCTAATTATCCCAGTTAGCCACACGTTCTGATCATTTCCCAGTCTTGCTGCCTCTGATTTTCTGGCTGTGATACATTATGTGTTATTGGTGAAGTGCAGTGCTGGTTTAGCACAGGAATTAAAGCGTTGAGTATAACTTGGGAGGAGAGGTGGACTTGCAGATTAACGTAACAGACAGTGAAGAGGGCGACGTGGGAGGTCTGGAATGCCCTGACCTTGTCAGATCTGCTAATAATGTACATATCCATGATTCTGAGTGTGTGCACGTTTGTGTCTGCGTGCTTTGGGGAGGGGGGGGGCGGATGACAATCAGTGTGGGGGTGCTGCAGCTCGACGTGCAGCTTTAAGCTAATGCACTTATTCGCAGAGTGTGAGTTGAGTGGATGTTTCTCTGCCCCTAGTGTGAGGTGAAGCCTTGTGCATTTGGACTTCACATCATAAGTAAGGAAATGTCTTTTTTGTAATGGAAAGTGATTTTTTTTTTTGGGGGGGGGGGGGTATTTTTTGTGCCATACTGTTTTGTTACTACTATATAAAATGTAGATAAATGGCTGAATATAAATTATTTTTTAAAAGAAGGTAAAATGGTGTATAATCGGAGCCCTTGAGTTTGCGACTGGAATAAATATTTAGTAAGGCGACCTTCATCAATGAACTGATCATTACCCCCGGTTAACTTGATAATAACTTGTAGTTAAATACTACATACATAGCCGGCCTTCAGCCACCCTGTGCTAATCAGGAAACGTGGGTGGCTCAGTGGCACTAACCAGGGTACCCAGCCGACAGTAGAGGCTCCCTCTCCCGCCCAGTTTTATCCCAGTGGGACCACATGGTTAAATACAGGGAAACTAACCATGTCTGGTGGAGATCACTGTGTAAAAGATATGCTTTTTTGGGAAATTGGGATTTTTTTTTCCGTGACGCTGGAATGTACCCAGCAAGCACGCAGAAAATGGAAGCAGTATTTCTGCCCCGGTCGCTCCGACGCTTTAACTAACTTCTGCTTCACTACGCAGTTCTTCTGTTCTTGCACCTGTGTGGTTACTTTCACATACAGTGTCAGGGTGTGTTTGTCCAGCAGGAAGATGCTTAGTGGGGCAAAGACCAACAATGAACTGATGATATGCTAATAGTAGGACTGGAATTTAAAAAAAAAAAAAAAAAAAACTACATAGGCATTTTTTCTCATTTTGGGAAAAAACACACTGTCAATTTTAACATATTGTGAAATGTTCTTAGTGGTGGGAGTGTTGGTTTTAGTCCAGTTTATTGAATCTTGGATGTTCTGCCATTCTGAAAAGATTATTCTTTGCAAAAAATGATTTTAAACAAACAAAACTGACTTGTAAATTATTGTAAATACTCAAGCCTAACGAAAACTTTTTGGGTGTTCAAGTTGTACAAACACAAATTGGGGGAGGGTATTTTTTTTTTCTTTTTGGTTTTTTTTCTTTTAAAGTACAATAGTGACCAAAGCGGAAAATGGAAGTATTCATGAGCAGCTGTTTATAGGAGAACCTACAAACAAAAGTACTTATTTTTTGAAGTATATTTTTGTAATGGGTTTAGGCTTTGGTCCCTTGTAAGGTACTGTGAAGATTAAGCAGTCTGTTCTAAAATGCATAAAACTGTTTGTGAAAGTAATCTACACGCTACAGCCTGGGCATTTGCACTATTAAAAAAGTATATTTTGTATATGATACATGCAAATATTATATATCTTTTAAAATTAAGGGCAGATCATATATGGCTTTCATTAAAGTCTATTTTGTTTGTATTTCAGTTATTTTAATGTAATGCAATGTAAAGGATATACAATTGTCTGTTTTAAAAATAGTTTTCTATTACGTATCTCACCCCTTCTGAAGTCTGTTGATCTTTCACTTATTTGATTCAATGTTGGGTTCATTGTGTCTGGTACTCTCTGGAAACTTCTGCAGTCCTCAGCTAGGTAGGGCAATCGTTGTTAGTGATAGCAAATGGTTAGCTTAATAATTGTCAGTTTAAGAATTTTAAGCAAAGATCATTCTTTTAATAAACTCACTTTTATATTTCACAGTGTACCTGGCTTTGATACAGTCCTGATGGTGAGGTCATTTTATGATCCAAGGTCTCTTAACTAGACATTGTGATATTGTGAGGCTCACAGTATCTCGGTACAGAAGTGACAGCCCTCCATTCTGATAGCCAACTACAGTGTGATGTCAGGTTGGTACTAGTGAGAAATAACTCTCTCCCAAAGGCTCCTTGGAGGTATGTAACACAAACAATGGAAAAGATTTTTTTAAACCTTTCTCAAATGTCCATCGCTTTGGAAAAAAGCACCTACTCCATAAATAAGTGTGAACAGAAAGCTAGATGAGTGGGGGGGGGGGGGGGGGGGGGGGGGGGGGGGGGGTGAATGAAACAGTCATTTACAAAAAAGCTGAACCTTCCAGCTTTGAGCCATTTATTACACAAACCTGTAAACTGTTCATTCTATGTTAAGACTTCATATCTTTCAAGGTGAGGAAGACGAAGGGGATGGATTTTAGATGGATACCATAAAAATATAATTTAAACTTAAAAATAGAATTTCAGCTGTCATTTTTCTTTTACATCAATACACACACAGCATACATCCATTTTGAGATTGCAACATAGAATATTAATTCAGTGCATTATAAATGAAGACCATCTATCAAATCAGTCCAGCTCCACATAAAAAAAAGATTTGCTTCATTTCTATAGATGTAATATACCTTCACTGAACGGGATTCTCTGGCTGGGCGAATCATTGCCCATCCTGGGCTGCCCAAGCCTCGATTTGTCAAGGTAAAAAATATTTAAAAACTTAACAAGCTAATAGAATATTCCAGAAACTCAAGTGCTGCCAGTAAGGTCTTGGTTTTCCATGAGGGATCAGCTTATTTTAGCATCACCTCCCTGCAAGGGCTGTAGAGCCCATATCCTTCTCTACCCTGGGGAGGGGAGCTGCTTCCTATGGTAAGTACCATCCTACAGATAAAGGGTTGGGGTGCATATAGAAACCTTGAGCTTCAAGCTGCCGAACTTTTGTTTAAAAAAAAAAAAAAAAAAAAAGACAGACCTTAACATCCTCCAGTTTCTCCCCAAGCAGACAAGTAATCCAGCTGATACATGGTGAAGAGTCTGAGCTGTACAACAGGGGTGAGGTTCTCCTCTCAAATAGTACAGCACTCACACCTGCACTCACAGAAATGCATAGCAGCCCTTCCTGGGGGCTATCAGAATCTTCTCACAAGTAGACCACAGGGACCCTCTAAAGCACGCACCCTGCTAGAAGAACTCCACATAGTTCTCCGGGATCAACCCGGTTCTCCCGTCGAAGGTGCCCTCGAGCCAGCCGGGTTCCCTGGAAGGATGGACTGTAGAAGATGGAGAGAGAAAGCAGTCAGACAGACCAGAGTCCTTCACCTCTCACCTTCCTCACCGCAGCTTTCGTTGTTCCAGCATCTACCAAAAACAGGAAACCGGCAAGTTGATGCGCATGATCAAAAGAACATGCAGTCGTCTAGCCCACAGAACCATCTAAGTTCCATTTCCGCACCTCCTAGAAGAGTTGTGACCCTCAATCTGGAAAATGAATGAATGAGGCTATAAACAAGTGAAGTGTGGTTTTGAAAGCTTAGCGGTACATACATACTGCTAGTTGCACTCACCTGCTTCAAAGACTCCCAGTTGAAAGGCTGCTTTTTTTTTTTTATTGAGCTAAATAAATAAAAAAAAATTAACTGAATGCTGGGCTACCTTGCAGCTGGGGCATTCGCTGAGCAGAGAATGGCAGGTCGGTAAAGTATTCGCTCTTACGTAACGTTTCCAGCCAGCCCCCACAATTGTCTGATTTAGCATCAGACTCAGAACTCCGGCGAATAAAACTGCTGTCACATTGAATGGTGAATTTTGGAAGAGCGATCATCTCAGGAAAACTATTAAAGGGGGGGGGGGATACATCCCAGGCTACATTTACTGTGCCCTTATGGAGTGCAGAAACCAGAACAGAAAAAATGAGCAAATGTATTTTTGGGTCCAGCTCGGTTCCCAATCCTAAAGTCCAAAAGAGCAGTGATTCCTTGCTTGGTTTTTTGCTTTGACCTTACCGTCTTCAAAGATGGCCCCGGCCGTGAAGGACAGCTCAGACTGGTGCTCGGCCTTGCAGGCGTACAGCGCCCGAGCTTTCTGGAGGCGGGGGCTGCACATGAACACAAGCAACAAAACCCAGCTTACAGTGCTGCAGCACCAATCGCCCCCCCCCCCCCTGCTGTGCGAGACAGCGGTACAGCCCTCCTTCACTTACAGGATGTCTATAAGCGGTGTTGTGCAGCTGCAGGGGGGGGAAAACGAGCAACTGGCGGTTTTTTCTTACGCTTCCCGTTAACATTACCTGTTTAAACTAGTTCACTGATCTGAGCCCTCAGCAAGGGCCACAACACTAGTTCAAGGCAGAATGCTCAGGCATGCAAATAAATCTCTCTATACACGTATGGAAGGAAATGGCGCAGTGATGAAACAGGAGCGAGCGCCCACAAGGCATGCTGGGTGAAAGGCTGAGTCGGCAGCGCCACAGACCTGACCGGGGAGGAGTCGTCGGGAATAGAGGGAGCCGGCTGGGGGCTAGAGGGGGCAGAGAACATCGGCCAGGAAGGGGAGCACTGCGGCGAGGGACTAGGGGAGGTGGGGCTGAGGGGCAGAAACAGAAACAGCAGGTGAGGACGGCGAGGGCTGGGGCTGCGTGCTGGCTGGATGACATCATCCTGATACTGCAGAAAGGGAAGGGCTTTTTCACCCCCCCCCCCGTTATGAAACACCTAGTTAATCCCAGCATAGGCCTCGCACTCAGCTGAACTGGGCACCCGGAACAAATCCGGAAGACCTATGCAACCCGGTGCAAAGGGTCAAGCCCAGCTAGCAAAGTCAGGCCTGTCTGTCTGTCTGCTCCTGCCAACTGTGTGGAGCTCACTCCCTCAAATTGGGGGAGGGGGCTCTGTCCTCCGCCCCAAAGGAGAACTGCAGCTTTCTCTCAAAGCATGTTTATGAGCTTATTTTTAAAAAATAAAAAAACACACTAATACTTGGGATTGATGCACAACGCAGATGAGATCCTCTGCCTATGGCTGAGTGCCAACTGCTCATCACAAAGATTAAACTACTTGGGTTGGGGGAGGCGGGGGGCGGGGGGAGATTAATGAATCCATACCTTGTTGGGATACTGGGACAGTCCTTGTGGGTCAGCCTATAATGGACAAAAGGGAAACAAGCCAGTTTATACCAGTTTTAATTTAGTGATTACGGGTGACTGCAACAAACCTGACAATCCACGGTATATATATGACGCAGAGATAAGCAAAGTGCTCACAGAGGTCACAAAGTCTCCGCTTTGCATAGATATTGGATAATATTGACACGTCAAGCCTCTGCTGGAGGTGAACGTTCCCTATCTGCTGAGTGAAGCGTGGACGTCGATGGCGTCTTCTCACTGTCCTCAGAGCCATGGAGGGTGGGGGGAGGCGTGGGGGGGCTGTGTGAGCCCCCCCCCTCCTGCACCGATGTAAATGAATTAGACCAGAGGGACGATATTCTAAATGTCATTAAAAGTCGCTCGGACGGTTTTTACGCAAAGATCGCTTAGAAGAGCGGCACGTCATTCTGAAAGCCCTCGTAGGGCCAGAGCAAGGATCAGGAGACGCCAGGACGGTCCCTTCACCGCAATTCCAGCTCCTACATCTAATAAAAGTCCAGTTTCTTTATTATACCAGTGACGCGAAGCCCTGACACACAGCCAGGACACGATGGAGATCCTGTGCCCTGCCACACCGATGCCAGCGGGACGGTTAGCCTGCTAGCGTGAGTCAGCCATGTCCGTCTATAAATACCAACGGACCCCAGCGCCTGTCAGCGAAGGCGACACTGAAAATGAGATTCACATCCAAAACACGTCCGCAAAATGCATGCCTCAAAACAAACAGATACAAAATATAATAAATAAAATGACATCAGGCTAGCATGGCTGAGAGTGTGTGTGGGAAAGTGCACTGACAGCTACTTAACAGGGCTCATTCATAGCAGTATGTCAAGAAATCCACTTCTCGCTTATGAAGAACAATTTTCTGATAATTAGACAGTGAGGCACTTAATATCCACTGTGCTGTTGCCACCTGAGGACAGAAGGACAGTCTCCGCAACAGCCTTCTGCTGATGATCCCTGTATAACCAAATTATTCAGGGAAGTTTCTTACAGATTCTCCTCAGGATAGAAGATCCGCCGGATGCCAAAAAGCCCCGTTTGAAGTGAGGACGGTCGTCTTCATTTGGACGTTGACAGCATCTGTACCTGTGGAGTCCTGTTAGACTCCCATGGGCCTTCTGAAACCCATCCTAAAAGAATCATGACTCCATTCACCTCCTTACATCCAAGCTGGGCTGCCCTTTCCAGCTCACCGAAGCAGAACAATCGGAGCGAGCTTTCATCGCCTGCTTAAGTTACTGCAGTACTGGACTCACCGCAGCGTCTGTCAGGTCTTAAATAACAGCTCCTACAGCAGTTTAGGGGTTAACACCAGCCTTCATCCGCCATACTTCCTGTCCCGTTATTTTTGTGTACGTTTCATGTTTAATTGCCCCACTCCATCTTGGAGTCCGTTTTAATAAAACCGCAGCAGCTCTGCAGATCTGCATTCTCAGCACTCGAAACTCCATTCTGTACTTTGGAAATATCAGATTCATAAATGCCAGTGTCAAAGACAAAACCGCAAGAGCTGTGAAATTCAATTCCAATTCAATTCAATTCCAATTCAACTGGATTCAATTTCCAATTTTCCAATCCCCACCCTCATATACTTAATGACTGCAATCATAAATTACTTAATTACGTTCAAAATTCTCATGTTTGGGTTCATGTTAGAATGCATCTGGAAAAACAGTTGAATATTTGGGTGGGGAATACAGCACTGACTATTTTTAGAATAAGTAAAACCAGCGTACAAGCGGCACCCTGGAAATGAGTCTAATATCATAAATCCTGAGTTTAAAAAACAAGTCTCTTCACCTTTTTCCAGTTTAAATACACTTTATGCTTCTATGTTGTACTTATTTTTGAAAATTACCACAGCCAAAATAGTCAAGGGTTTAAAAAAAAAAAAAAAAAAATCTTTTGAGAAGAAAAATCAATAGGCCGTCTACAGCAGTACCGTGCAGCTGCTGAATAGGCCTCGAGACTGTATAAATAATTCTGGACAGCAGCGTTAGAGCACAATGCTGCTGCATGAGATCAGAGAGCTCGGGAAGGTAGGCCTGCATCCCCGCTGCTGTGAGCAGACACCAGAACGACCTACGCCCCCTGCTTCTCGGCCCTCTGCCAGGCAAACACACGCCCCGCCTCACGGCCAATCAGCTGCGTCACGTAACCTGGGGGGAAATGGACCTGCTGGAGGTTAGCGGGGCTCTGTGGAGGATAGAGGAGGCCTACCCTCCATCTACTGTCAGGTCTCCCATCCGGGAGCTCACAGCAAAAGCATCCGGCTACGGTGGAGAGACACGTTTGTATCACACCTACAGATGGGGGCTCACAAACACACTGGGGGCGGCCTCAGGGATTCCCGTGAAAATACCACAGTAGCTAAACACGATACGCTAGCAGCTTCACTCTCTCCCATCCAAGCTCACTTATATGCTACCGTATGTACAACGCAATATTTTACTATACCAGTGTTTCTCAGTCCAGCCCTCAGGGAACACCCCCCCAGCGAAGAGAATCCATGTTTTTGCTCTCACTCAGCTCCCTTTCATACAGTCCACATTTTTACTCCCTACCAGGAGCTGGGAGGGAGCAAAAACATGGATTATCTGCGGGGCCCTGAGGAGCAGATTGAGAAATGCTGTATAAGACCGTACACATAATGGAGTATAACTGTTTACTGCTGCACATGCTGAAATGCCAAAAGGTGACGTCACTGTGACCCAGATGGTTCATTATTCAGATATTTATATCTCTTAAAAAAAATTCACAAAATATGTAAATATAGCTGCCCCAGGCATAAACCTCAGAGTCACACCCAGCTGAGAACTAAATAAAACAATATAAACGGGTGAGAGATAAATTAAAATAGAATCCAACAAGAATAGGGCCTGACCTCCAGACCTTAGCTATGCTGGGTCCTGACAAACATGCGCCGGATGCGTCAAGCTGCATTATTTACATGCATTACATGCATAACGTGAGCGGAGTGGCTCTGTGGGTAGCTCTCCACTGTCACGCAAGTTTCTACCCCGCATGCAGTCAGGGGAATCTGTGAGCTGAACTTCCTCAAAGTGTTTGACTGCCTGTGTCATGTGACAGACTGGTAACCCGGCCTGGTGACTCCCCTGCACCATACTGACAGACGCGCTCCTTGCCCTCCTGCAGCCTTGCTCAAGCATTTGCGAGATGGATGTATAATATACAAAGCTTAGCTTTCTACATGCTCCATAAGCACAAAGTTGTAAAGGAGGGATCATCTACACGTGTATACGCCCTATTAACAGGCCTTTACCTAGAGCCTGAGCCAACAGATCAGCTTGACACTAAATCCTTAACTGGCCTCCTCAGTGTACAGCTGTCTGTATAGCGATTATGCGATTGGTGGACATCAGGAAACACAGCCACCTGCTATGCCTCAACGGGGGGGACGGCCAATGAGGACCGGTCACTGGCAGGGGGTGTGCATCATCCTCTCCTTGCTCAATTTGCTCAATTCTCCCCCAGGGAGGTGTAGCTCTAACATATCCATCTAAAAAAAAAAGACTACGAAAAGTGTCATGCCTTCAATGTCACTGCGCGTCACTGTCTTCGGTTGTCGTCTCCTTCCCAAAATGCCTCTTGGCATAAACGCCTATGACTGAGGCAGAGCTGGGGACTCAAGACCTGATGCCGTCATTAAATTACAACCGGTAAGGGCCTGGCACCTCTACCAACCCAAGTATTAGTGTTTCGTGGCTAAATTAAAAACATCACTCCTGTTTCCTCAAAGTGCCGACGCAGTGAAAAGCCTCTTCCTGGAGACCAAACTACAGTTCAGTATACAGTATGAAGTAAAAGGCTTAGTTTATTTACCACACAAAGTCCACTCTTCGACTCTGTGAGACTGTGTTTCACGTGTTTTGCCAAGCAGAACTTGCGATCAGATACCTTCCCGATCCGTGGCTTAATCAGAGGAACCAAAACATGCGTCTGTCACTAAAACGCAGTTTTTCATTTGATGGTTTGCGAATAAATGCACAAATTGGGAATGGACGTACATCTCTTTTTTAGCCCTAAAAGCAGAGCTAAATCCTTTGGGTTAACATGCAAAAGGTCCAGCTTGATCACCATCAGTGATGCCATTTGTATTTGTAAGTCTGAAGCTGCAGCATGCTGGTATGGTGGCAGTAGGTACACGAGTTTGATAAGACAAATCACGATTACCTACAGTATGCGCCACAAGCGAAATCTCACACGACCACACTAGCACTCCTTGGGGTGAACTGACTAAGCTGGGCTCACCTCCGTGCTTCTCTCACAGCTCACAGGTGAAGGATCTTCTAAAGCGTCATCGTGCTACACCAGTGACTCTGTGTGGTTTCTCGTCTCACGTCAGCAGCAGGATTATTCTGGTTTAGGCTCCGTTCACACGGTACCAGCTCAGGCACCCATACTTTGTCCAGCTTAACCAGAGAACCCACAAGCTCAGCAGGTGCCCTACTTATATCTCACAGCCCTCATCTGTGTTTCCTTCCCTTCGTCAGTAGAGGTTACATCCGCCTTATTAAATGTCTACTGTATGAATTGTTTATGGCTAACAAAACTAGAGGCACTTAATCGGCCTTAAAGAGCTTTTGGGGTGACTTTGTGTAGCTCTTTACTCATCATGTACTCATCATGTACTTGTACAGTTTATTAGTGAGCATCACAATCTGAAGCAACGTGTAAATATTACAGACAAGGCTTAGCATGTCCCAAACGCTAGACCTCAACAGTCTTCCACAAAGACCACGGCCGTTTTGTTTTTCAAACTGGACAACTTTCACTACAGTTTCATCCTCTCAGTTGTTAAATCCCAAAACCCCAAAGTCTTCCATTCTCCCATCCCCATGGATCCATTTGCTGATTGGAAATATAACCAATTCCAACTGACAGACAATTCAAGAAAGGCGCTATGGCAACGAGTCCCCTTGGATATGACGTTTTGTTACATGCCACCTCCAGGTTAAAGGTCAATGGTCAAACCTCTTGGCTGCCCTGCTGCTAACAGAACAATGAATCTATGATCTCCAGCTGGTGGCAGGTTAGCACCAAGGAGGAAAACATCAAAAGCGACGATGGAGAATGACGATCCTCCCAAAGCGTGCTTTGACCTGCCGCCGAATTAACATTCTCCATCTGTTTATGAGTCAGGGGGAATGAAACATTTCAATTACAGCTCTCTGAACGCAGCATCTGGGGCCTGATTCACAAAGGGTGCTTCTCCGTAGCGTCTTCTCTGGGTTTTACTCAGAGGCTTTGCCGCTTGTTCATCGGTAAATGACAGGCGAGACCGTCCAACAGGAAGCATCGACTGAGAGTCAGCGACGCTTGATTGAAAAATGTGTAGGTTTCGGATGCCCGTTAGGGAGAGAACCAGCAAAAACATCAACATTAACACTAATCGTTAATCTGCTGGTAAAACTACAGAGATTTATTTACACCACACAGAGGAAGTCTGAGGAAACTGATGGACACCATCAATTCTGGTTAAAACATTTAAACACTGATATTAAACTTTTATATTCATTACACCAACAGAGTTATTGAGTCTAATAAAAATAAGAGATTAAAGAAGACTGGAATGAATGTGGGTGATTCATTTTGCTACAAGGCAACACAGTTCCCTATTGTATTTCTCTCCATTGTGCGTTAGACGGACTGGCATGAGGAAAGCCCTGCGTGAAAACCACCCAGTGATACTGGCCATTTCACGTCCATCCAACTCTAACTGAGACAAATGACACATTTTAAACAATGAACATCGGGGCTTAAAAATCCATTAGCAATCCTACCTTGTGTCACAGTAATAGGATGTCACTACTGTGATGAAGACCCTCTGATGTCTTTTAACAAAAGCAGAACTCTAAAAACAGTGCGGTTAGGGAACATAGAGCCATACTCACAGGGAGTTGGGTCGACGTATCTTCTCCACTGTCGCGCCCTCAGGGTGCTGATTTCCGGACTCAAGACTGTTGCTTTGGATCCGGCCACGGATGCTGTTGGAGTGCTCTGGGGGCTGGGTGACGCTGGAGTCATTGGGGACGTCCTGAGCGGAACTTTTCCTCACCACTAGGGTGGGGATGCACAAAGGCCGAAAAGCAACTTAATATGGCAGCTTACAACAGTATACTATACTATACAATATACAACACACAGAGTAAGACATTACTAAAATTAAATACAATAAAAGTATATTGCACATTATCATAGAGTACCGTACTCTCAATGTTTTAGCCTTCTAATTCTCAAGAAACAATAGAGCTATGAAAAATATGTATCAAGGGAAGACAAAGAAATAAAAATCACGCTTATTTTACATTTTTTACAATGTATACACTGAATAGGTGGCAGTAAATGCAATCATGGGTATGAAACAAGGCGAGATGAATCATGTACTGGATGCAACTGGTCTGGTGGATTTCACCATTTAACAGCTTGTACTCGCTTGGCATGCAGTTTGAAACTTATGAACTGTTTATTCCTGGAATTTCCAAATGTTTTTCAACCACGGTAAACCATGGGTAAGTGTACCTATGTTTAAATAACCAGATCCTACTGTAACCTCATCCCAAAGTACAGCTGAAGAGCTCCTCTGTGGATTCAAACTGGCTTTGATCACTAGCAGCTATGAAACGCTTTTTTGAATATTCTTGGTGCTGTGAGACCCACATAAAGCAGAGCTTGCTTCTCGTCAGTCTATTGAAGCTTTTACTCCAACCGTGAGTCGGTAAACGGCAGCAGCGGATGAGACCCCCCCCCCTTACTTTTTTCGGGGGGCTGAGACGTGTGGAAGAATGTGAGCGGCCTCTCGCTGCAGGACGGGGCCTTGCTCTCGGAGCTTTTCCTGCGCGCGGTGTTGGCTTGAAGCTGGCCCGGTCCTTGTACGGGCGGCTCGCTGAAGATCTACAGATGCGGAAAAGTCAGACAGCAGGCTGAATTTTCGACCGCAAGGGTGCAATTCTCCTTTGGCGGCCGTGACTGGTCGAGTCGTCGGAAACTAAAAAAAAAACTCCCAGAATGCAACTTGAATGAATCTGTAGCTACAGGCGGTCTGTTCTTGTGCATGAATCAACAAGCAGCCACCTTGGAAAAAAATAAAAGTTAAGCTAATAATGTTATTAACGTAGGATTTTTTTCTTTAATATAAGTACGGAGGTAGTGCTCTTAGTCTCACCACAGGCTAACGCTCACAGACCAAGTGCACTAAAAGGGGCTAAATCAGAAAAGGCACAGAGGCTTTTATCCCAGAAACCCACCGGTCACTCCTGCAAGCCGCGGCACCTGAGGTTAGCGGCGCGCGCTAACGGCTTTATATCTCAACACTGGGCCACCCAGCTGATGTTCTTACGCTATATCTCCACATAGCTGGATATTTCCTTTTCACAACTGGTCCCAGATACCGTAGCCTGGGATCCGGTAACATCCCGGAGTCTTTAATCACTACTAGTAGCCCTTGTGAGATCTTTGGCGTGGCCAGTAGTGCAATTTGCATACTGTGAGGAGAGGGGGGGGTGGCACGCCTCCAAGTGGCAGGTGCTAGGAGTTACGATGAAATTTTGAAGGGTGCATCGTGGCGGGGGTGTGTGGGAGGGGCACACGGAGGGCTGGATTATCACCTCTCCATCATGGGGGTCCTGAATTTGCACACTGGACTACGAGGACAGTAAAGCAGTCTGTCTGGAAAAGAACAAAAGAAACCGCCAGACTGCAGGAACCACTACAGCCACGTAACAAGGGACATTTATTTGATATGTTTGCATATAAAAAACATGCATTTTGTCAGAATTGCACAGTATAATGTGCAGTATAATTGCATCAGCGAGCAGCGTGAAGTAGCGTGAATTTTAGATGTATTTAGCTGTATTATTATTGTTTATTCAAATTCAATACTTCCATTCATATTGATAGTCTTCTATATATATACATAATCCATGTAATTCCATATAATGGAAAGGATGCCGCTTCTCCTGCCGAAATGCCATCATGTCCAATCACCAAAAGTGTTTTATCAATAATGACCAAATCAGCAGGTTACTTTTGAACTGTAATAGGCTGCAGATTACTAATTACCCTGTAGAAGTGTAATAAGTAATGTAGCTATTCTGACTACTTGATAAAATAATTTAACTGATTACATTTGACTACTTTTCTAACAAATGTTTTAAACTGCATAATGAAGCTGAAAAGTCCCAGTGGCTTTGCTGGAAATACGGCAAAAGGTGGCAGCTCTGCATGGCGAACGAATAGTAACAAATGTTATATTTTACATTCTATTTTTTCTCAGTAACTGTATCGGGTTACAATTACATTTATTTTGTAATTTAATTACATAATGCTGATGTAACTTGTTACAGCCCGATACTGGTCACCAGGCATATAACACTTCCTCCAGACACCCCCCCCCCCCCACCCCCTGCCATTATATATCAGGAAGAGACACATCTATTGCCGCCACATTCTATCCATTTGCACTTTTAACTGCATTCATACGTTGCATCAATTTTTTTTCCATTTATAACGATTTCCTTAAAATCAGGATGTTATGGTTCTGGGTACTTTTTAAATTTGTTTACTTGTCTGCACTGTTTGTACGGTACTTGCACTTTGTTTTCTTCTGCACTGTACGTTTGTCTGTCTGCACTACACGTACCTCGCTGCTGCATGAACCAGAATATCAATAAAGTCCATCTCATTTTACTGCGTCCAGTGTATCGCAGTTAGACTTGCACGGCCTAATTTGTATGTTTTTACCATGAATCCTGAAATAAATGCAACCGTCGAGTGCAGCCTGCATACTGGCACGTACGTTACTTAAAGAGCAGCGTTCGGGAATGTTGTTTACTTGAGAGTGCATGCTGTTCCATCTAAAAAGGGGAATCCCACACTGCACGCTTGCAGTGCGATGGACTGATACACGGACTGCGAGAGCAGAATCTGCAAAACAGAGTCGGCTGGCAGTAAAACTGCTGCACCCTTAACCACAACACCTAGTACACTTCTGCCGTTATTCTAATCATCTAGCAAAAAAAAATAATAATAATCATAAACTAAAGCCAGGTAGCAACATCAAGCAAGGAAAAAATCGATTACAGCACTGAAATAAATACAACTTGCTACAGTCAAATAATGCACATCCGGCAATTTTATTAAACACCCAGTAGAATGAGGGTTAAATACCCAGTAGAATAAGGGCATCAGTGTTTCCTGAGACTCCAAAAAATTGCAGGAGCGATAGATGTATAGTTTGATTATTCTAGGCAAGTAAATGCAGGACAGTTCCACAGTTCCCCGCTCCGATGGTAAAGTACCACGTCTCCAGGCTGCAGTGATTAAGTGTTTATTCTTAGGCTGACGCCGAGTTTCCCCCATCGCTGCCTGTGTGGGTTTTCATGCTTCCATGCTGGGAAGCGGGTCGGTGCGGCACTGCAGGGCCCCTTATATAAGCCTCACACGTGAGCCGCAGCATGCTAATGCCTCTGGAAGCACACGGACAGGCCGGCCGCAGCTACACCTGCCTGGGCCGCACGCCAGGCTGCAGCCGGCCCCGCTAATTAAGCGCTGGGCCCAGAGCCCGGTCGCCGTGGCAACCGGCCTAAGCTGCGCGGTCTTTAAGTCTCGAGAGGGGCGGGGGGCCACCAGCGACACAGCTACAGACGAGGGGGTGTGACAGGTGCTCATCCAGTCTCCCCCTTCCCCCCCCCCCCGCACTGCACCTGGGTGACCCCGCTGCCTAATGCCCGACAGCCATTACATGCCTCGGACAGAATCCCCATAATGCCCTGCTGCTGCAATGCCCTGGTACCGAATCCGTGAGGTAAACAGAGGAGGAGTCAGAGCAAGCAGACGCCCGTCACAGGCCTCTCTCCAAACTGGCTTTCCCAGAATGCCAGTGGCATCTGAATCCCTCATGCTTTTCACACCGTGCGCCGTGATCCATGACGAATGATCCTTTATTTACCGGTTTGAAACAGAGAACTGCTTCAGAGAGTCTGGACCTGAAATGGAACTGTACTGCCTCTGGATGGGGGCCATCGTCGGCCGGCCAGCTCCACCCACCCTGTCGTGGTTCTCGATGAGGATCTCCACGACGATGTTCTGGAACTTCAGGTCCATGATGGCCGCCACCGTCTCCTCTTGAGGCCGCAGCAGCGTGGGCCCAAACACCACGCCCAGGTTGGCCACGGTCATGAGGTTGTGCTCATGGTGGAGGGCTACGCTGCGGGGCAGAGAGCATTAGCCGTTAGTGCTTTTCCTGCGGGGGGGGGGCCTGCTCTCCTGCTCGCTGGCAACACACGGGATCAGCGAAGCAGCTTCAAAACAGAAACACCCTTGGCCAAATTCCAACGCCAACGCTGACCGCGCAACGGAAAACGGGCCTTTATGCCCGCGGGGAGAGAAGGGAGTCATGAATCATGCATTCTGTCTTCCGCCACCGACCAGGACGCGGCGGGTCTCCCGAGGCTTTTGGCAAAGCTTACTGGCATGTCCACAAACACTTGGGAAAGCAGGACCCAGAGATCGCCCTAGACTGCACACACAAAAAAAAAAAAAAAAACACGCTGAAAATGAAACCCCGTCCTCCAAAATGCCACATCCTGGCCTCTAATTAAACTGGTAATTGGGATGTGGTTTGCAGTCTGACTTCCGTGTTTCACATTACACGCCCGTTACATGCGTGCTGCACAACACACATCAGCACCACACACACGGGGACACATTAAAACTGGAAGGTTATGGAAAAAAACAGAATCAGACCGGCCTGCATGTGCTGTAAATGCGATGCCAACGATAAGGGAGTTTAACGGGCTTTGCACATGCGACATAAGCAGCCCTATTTTGATATTGCGATGACAGGAAGGGGCTAGAAAAATTAATGATAAAATCTGTTTACTTTTGGTTGCGTGGGTAAAGCACACGTCGCCGCCCCCTGTTGACGGTGCTGTTAATTACAGCCCCGATCCTCCGACATCATGGTCGGCGGAGCCGTGCACTGGGACGAACGGGAAACCGCCACGGGCCGACCTACTTAGCCAAGTGCTTCATGAGCAGCTCCAGCATCTGCCTGTTCTTCTCCGGCAGGTGATGCACCATGCTCTGGATCTCCAAGATGCGCGACTCAGGATTGTCCAGCTCTGCCAGGGGAAAATAACCAGCAGTCAGCTCCGTTTCTAACTTTAGGAAGGGAGTTGGTCCAGTTCGGCTCCCCAGCCTGTCCAAATTCATCACGAAGTATAAATTATTGAGGAAACTACGCCAGGGAGTCAATAACCTCCCTGTTTAACCCTGGCTTGAGGCTCCATTTTGCTCTACTCAGATTTACTGGTGCAATAGTTCAGTGAGACGTCTTGCAGATTCATTTCCCGATAAAGCTTATGTGCATCGCGGGTCATTTAATAAATCGCTTAGCTTTCTGGACAAATGGCTGCCGGCTCACAAACGAAAAGCGAACATGGCGAACAGTAGAGATTCAGTGGGGGAAACACCCCCCCCCCCCATCTGTTTACCCAGCAACGGCGGCTATATTAACATCCTCGCCAGTGCAGCGAGTGGACTGGGCCGGGGTTGGGACACGTTTGCCCTCGCTCACCAAGAAACTTGGATTAGGGGCGAATCTCGGCCACAGTCGAGCACAGAGACGCGTGAGGGACACGCTACCATTTCATGGGACCCGCTTGCGTGTGAGATAATGACACAGGTTGTCCGGCAGCCTTTGCACGGACGCAGGGTTCCACGGAGCCCAGGCACCTGCAGCGGACGTCGGCCATTTCCCATCCTCATACCTGCTACCAAGGATCAGTGTGCAGCGCCGTGAACTCACACCTCTAGGATTCTGGGATTGCAATTGCAACTGTAATCCAAGTTGCAACTGACTCTTGCCCCCAGTTTGTTTGACCCCCCCCCCCCCCCCCCCCATCCCCGCCAATGTTCATCTGGGTTTCCTTCCCCAGCCCAAAAGCACATGGTAGTATGTTCTGTCCCCCACATGTGGAAACTCAGTTTTATAGAAATGTGGCTGCAATCAAAAAAAATGCCAAAAGTCTTGTATTTTGTTTGGTTACTTATGGTTAAGGTTAGGGCTGGGTTAGGGTTCTCATTGTTGGGATTAGGGTTATGCCCATAGAAATGAATGGAGGGTGACAAACGTACGTGTGTGTGTGTGTGTCTGTCCTTCAATGGATCGACATCCCATAATTCCTGGGACAGGATGCAGGTTCACCGCAACCCTGTACCTAGAAAATAATTATCAAAGATGGATGGACATCCTCCACAGAAACTGTTAATTCTGGTAAAGTCGACTGCTGTACTGCACACGTTTCAGTCTGTGCTGCCCGGACGGCCCACGTGATCATCTCACACGCAAGCGAGTCCCATCAAGTGGTTTGGGGATCCGTCACAAGGCCGGTTCTGGGCTGAGGCACTGGGGTGGAATGTCAGCGCTCATTTGGATGGAATGAAAGAGAGCGGGATGAATGCAATTAAAGGAGAACATTTCAAAGAGAAACACTCACTGGCAGCTTTGATGAAGTTCCTCTGGAACTGGTAAGTCATGAGAGGAGCAGGCAGCATTCTGAAAAGGCGCAGAGCGTCAGCGCAGTCAAATCGAGGTACTTTCTTCTGCATAACACTCTACGGGCCGCTGCTGTGACCCCTGTGACCTCGCTCGGCCCAAGAGCCCCGCCGCAGCATGACGATTCAGCCTTTGGTGAGGACGGGGTTCAATTGATTCAATCGAATTAGCAAATTCATTGAAGGGTGCTTGAATGGGCTTAATTCCCGGCAAAACGTGTCCCTCAGTGAACCAGCAGGTGGCGCCCTCGTCTCTTGTGGGTTGCGTGCAATGCGGCCGCTGAAGATCCTACCTGAGATAATGCTTCAGAGAACTGGTGATGGTCTTTATCTCCCACTCTGGGGTGTCCAGTTCCACATCCGCACAGGTCTTAGGGTCTGCGGGGCACAGAGGTGGGCAGAGGAAGTGAATCAAACGCAAATGATCGATGCCTGGCAGGGCGGGTCGCCTGCAAAGGTACGTGACGATAGCTAATAGGGTTCGGGTGCTACGCCTGTGATCAGCAGGTCGCCGGTTCAAATCCTAGGTTTGGCAGAGTAATTTTATCTGTGGGTCCTTGATCAAAGCCTTTAACTCCCAAACTGCTTCAGGGACTGTCTGCCCCAGCTTTCTCAGTTGTACATTGCTTTGGATAAGAGCGTCTGTTAAATAAATACTGCAATAGTAATTTAAGTTGAGGTGTGTTTTAAAAGCCCCTCAAGTTTAACCTCTGAGGATGAGAACATGGGTGGGGGGAGGGGTCTAGTGTAGCTGGAGCTTCAGCCAAGAAATATCTGTCCCTGTCCCTCAGAATTCGGTTCCTATTAAACGGAAGCGGATGCGATCGGATTCGCCTCGTCTGCCTTTTCTTTTCCTGACGCGTCCTGGCATCCGCTGGGTCACGGATTCAGATTCCAGTCACACATGAGACTTATGATTAACCGAAGGGGGGGGCAGGTTGCTGTCACCGAGCCCAAGGTGCAGTCCTGACGTATGCTGTGGGACACAATTGTAAGGATGAAACAGCAGGACGAGACAGGTAGGGGCTCACATCCTCATGGGCCTGCAGCGGCGGGGGAAATTTACGGCGGGGGAAATTTATGCCCCCCACCCCCGCCCCCGGTGGTTTGGTTTCAGCACTATCGCTGGCCGTAATCTGCCAGTTCATTCGCTACAGTGCAATGTGCCATTTATCAGGAACAAAGTGATCAGTGTTTGTGCCAGGAGATTCGGGGGGGGGGGGGGGAGGCTGAACCTGCAGGGAATTATGGACCTTCTGGAGCCTCATCTAATCTACCCGCCGAGGACCAGGACAGGATAGCAGGACGGTATTGACATGCAGTTCCTATGGCTGCCCTACTGTCCAGGCACGGACGTGAATAACGAAAGGATCACGCGACGAATGAAGGAACCTGCAATCTTGCTAGAGACACCGACCTGCCTGAGATTAAGCTGCTGCACGAACAGCGACAGGACCCCCCCTGTAGAGGGCGCCACACACATGAGCAAGCTCTGAGAATAAGAGTTTGAGAGGTGGACCATGCACCCAGACTGCCAGGAAGCGCCTGATGCCGAAACAGGATTGGGGTTACTGCGGCGCGCCTCTCATCACATCCTGGAAGGTGGGCATAAATCCTCAGGCTCCACAGACGGGGATGAGGGGTATTTACTACCTGTGCCAGCCTGGAAGCTATTTCTGTGTGGCTGTTACAGGAGGATGTGATGCTGATTACACCGGGACAGAAGGCTCGTTCTGGACGGAGGAGAAGCTAAGGGAATGAGGACAATAGTAAACAGAAATACGGGCACAAAGTGTGCAACTCGCTTTTGTCTTCTAACTTTGTTGGCCCCAAAAGTAGCCCTGTTACGTAGGGTCACCCGAGACACGTTGACCTTAACTCTCCTGCTCAACATGGTTCGGTGGTCATGCTTGCTCTTACCCATGGCTAGGCTCAGCAGCTTCTGCACTCTGGAGTTGACCCCCACGATCCTGTACAGGCCCTGCTCATCAATTCCTGTAGAGCGGCAAGGAGAAGGGCTTCATCTCGAAGGTGTCTGTGCCACAGTAGGAGGTTCGACGCATGTATAAAAGAAGGAGGCAAGCAGACACTGGTCCTATTTACCTCTGGTCTCCACAGCATGGATGAACTTCTTGATGACACTGAATCCTGTGTGGTCCAGCTGGGGCACTAGAAGAGAATCGAAATCAAGCCAACGCTCATGAAGATACGACCAGGAGCTCCACACGCAGTCAGAGCGTCCCCTATGCAGCCAATAAAAGCTACAAACTTCCGGACGCCATTTTAAACTAAGGGTTCTTACCAGATTTTGAAGTGCTTATCTGCTTCATAAATCTGCCGGTGCTGAATCAGCGAATGCTCTTACTAACGCACACAGCGACTAATAGTGTCCTACATACTCACTTAAGGTCAATGCAGTCAAAAAAAACCCAGTTCAAGGTCAGGTCAAGAGGGTTTTCATCTCAACTACTCTAAGAATGACACCGTACTAAGGAAAAATAAATAAATTAAACACAGTGCAGATTAAATCAACACTCATAAAAATAATTCATAATCTTAAACTTAACAAAAAAAAATAAGGCTGTATCTTAATTTTAAAAATAGGTTCTACCTGGTCCTGCCCCCAGGCAAAACAAAATCCCCAACATCAAACCACAAGCACAACATGAATTATGAACACACACAAAACGAACACACACGAAACGAACACACACAAAACGAACACACACAAAACGAACACACACAAAACAAACACACACAAAACGAACACACACAAAACAAACAAACACACACAAAACGAACACACACAAAACAAACAGAAACACACACAAAACAAACAAACACAAAACGAACACACTGATAATGATAAAACTCACCAAGCTCACCCAGCTTCACATCATCACTTACGGCACTTTTAAACGTCTAATAACACGCAAGGCATAAAATAAGGTACTTCAAAAAGTGACTTACTGCTATCACTCTGGTTGTCCTTGTTCGAATTATAAACCTATTAAAGACAGGGGCGGGGGGGGGGGGGCGACAATATGAGTTTCGTTTCCCAGCTGGTTTACATCTCGTTGATTCATGGTGCACATGAATATCATGACATCTTGAGTAAATCATTCGTTTCGTCAGTGTCGAACAACCCACAGATATTAAGGAAATATGTCCACTTATTTGGAAAGCATGTATGCTCAGTATGTGGGGTCTTTTAAGTCCCAGTTGTGTACATGTGCATGGATTTCACACAATTTCGCTGCCCCCCAGGCCCGAGGTACGAGATTCACATACACTGGTAACCCCTACCTCACAGAGCGATCTGTATTTCCCAGTAAAAACCTCCTGATCTACATAAGCCTGGGGGGGTGGTCCAATTTTATACCCCCTACACGTATGCGCTGAGGGCTACTCCTTAAGAACCGTCACACTTCGAGATTAACATACACCCAAAGCAATTCCTGTTTCAGAATTAATCACTCTGCCAAGAACGCCAACATTTCGGGTAGAGCTGCGGAGTCATAATTACAGTTACGTTTCTATGTCTTTTAAATTATTCCTGCTGGAAGCAAAAGAGCAAATTTCACTTTGAAGCCAAAAATTAAACAATTTCTTTCAATCAAGCTGCAGTCAAACAGGAGCAGCGCTCAGGCTCTAGCTACACGGTATTACATGACTGGAGACTGAACACATGTCCGGTACACAGAAACATACCAGCCGAGAATCATCACACAGTTAAATGCCTGTAAATGCTAAAAACTCCACATGTCTTTAATTAGAACTTTCATTTCTGAAAACATTTTTGGGACGAATTACAAGGGGGCCACTGAGCTTCGAGAGCAGGAAGGTCTCTTCTCCAGGTAGAGGGAGTGTGGACAGTCCACTGGGGGGGGGGGGGGGGGGGGTGCAGTGTTTCTCCTTAAGGCCACCTACCGGCTCCAGTCCATCCATGGCCTCCATCCACAGCTTCCGGTCATCCTCAGACAAAGCCTGCATGGTGATCACTCCCGGCCTGTAGGACAGCACGTGTTAACAGATGTGTAATAATCCGTATTGGATCGGAATTGGCACCAGTCCAGACCTATTAGACAGATCGGGTATCGACCTTATGTGCCCAATCCATGTCCGATACTTATTTAGTTTTTGCCAGACTGTAAAAAGATAATACCTATTTCTTGTTAAATCGATTTGAACAATTAGTTGCACAACAGCTTTTTCCCATTTTCGATGTTTTTTAGAAGCATTCAAGCTGAACGCTATGCTGCCACTCAGTTTTTAATTTTGCTACTCAGTGGCTGAGTGCAGCGATTTCTGCCTGCTGTGACGTCATGTGCAAACCCTTTGCAGAAGAAGGAGCGTAAGAACATCAGATAAGAGGGCGATGATCTGGAAATATTTTACGCTTTTAACGACAAACAGTAGCACAGCGATATGCAATCTTTGTAAAAGTTACATTTTGAGAGGTGGGAGTAGCGTTTAGTGGAAAATCTTACAAAACAAAGCGCACGCGATTGTGCGAGACAACGCAAGTGTCATGAAAAAAAGCAATGGATGATTTGGGAGTTACCAGCTTGGGCTGTCTTGCACACTCGCTACATCTTGTGATATATGAGGGGCTGCTATTATGATGAAGTCTAAGTGACGATGTTGCCAGTGGGAGAAACACTGTGGGGCATTTTAAGCATTCGCCTCTTGCGAATCCTCGCTTGGAAGATAATTAAATTGAAGTGCAAATGCCTCAAAGACACTTAAAAAAACATTATGTATGTTTCTAGTAGCCTAATTAAACATTTTTTGGCATACATTTTTGTTTTCCATTTGTATTTACTAGTTTAAAAATATCACATATAAAGTATAAATATTCTCTCAAATATTCTCTCATATATATATATATACACACACATATATACATACATACACACACACACACACATATACATCAACGGTACTGACATCTAACTTGCTCTCACTAAAGGCAATCTGGCACTGAATTCAGCATAGCTCTGCCCCTCCTTGCAAGGCATTATGGGAACACAAAGTCCACTTTTTTTCCCCCAAATATCCCAATGGGCAGCAGCATTCATCATTCATACATCATTCATACATTCATTTGTAACATCTGCCAAATATTTTTTGTGTTATTGCTGATTTTTTAGCTTTGTCGCTTTTGTTCCGCGTGGATTAGAAATCACTAACAGCATTAAAAAGATGTTGGAAAACTCCAGAACCAATACAGAAATGGCAACCTACGTGTGAGTGGGTGCACAGGTACCCAGAGCTGTGTGCCAGCCAACCAGAAAGAGGAGGAGCACAGATTCGTGCTGAGAGTCCTACAAACGGACATTATAAAACCCCGCCGATATTTCAGTGACTCTCAATTGCTATTGTACAGGGCAGCTATCGGCAAATATACATGCGTTACTCACACAAGCACACAACGTGATGAATTCCGAGAGGAGCGGTTCCACATTGTTATAAATTAGTGTTTCTTTTGATTATCTCCTATGTAAAATAATTCATCTTTCATCCACGCAGGTTATGTGTTAGAGCCCAGCACCTCCCAGAGCTCTGGTGCGATTTGCCAGGCCTGTTTAACCACGTGACACCAGTCAGCCACGCCTTTCTAGCCCTTGGGCCTGTGGGAGTTCCCCACATGCCAGAGTGGCGCCCGGCTCGTGATGTTTCTGCGCCGGGACTAGGCGGTGCTTGTTGCCAGGTTCCATTCTAGCGGAGAGATTATTAATTATACAGGCCTGTGTACTCTGCTTCGGGCTCGCGGCGCATTACGACAGACGTCGATGACTCCTCATACAGTTACCACATCAAATAAGCCATATTACTGAGTCACTATGGGCAAAAAAGGGATATTCATCCGACAAACACATTGATGCGTCTATGGCCCGCTGGCAGATGCCACGCGTCACGTCAATGTGTGAAAGCCGGTTCTTCTGGATGCTGAACAGAGCCACAGGACACAGGGATTGGGGGGTGGATCTTCACTCGGTGACCTCAAGATGAGACAGACAGGCGACCAGAGTCATACTTAAAATGACCAGATGCTTTATGACCTGAATGAGCGTAGCGTGAGTCTGCCTGAGCTAAACCACCACCCCCTCCCTGCTAACATGCAGAAGACCTACTTTATACAGTGCGTTACGGGGATGTAGAAGGTCAAGCAGCTTGCCCCCCCCCCCCCCCACTGGAAACATCCACATCCTGGCTGTGTTTCCATCTCTATCTCAGATCAGCCTATTCAAGCCTGATTTGTAGGAATAATACCAGTATTAATGATGATGGTGCTTTAGCGCGCACATGCAAAGTGCTGCTGGAAGGACACCCTCGGCTCAAGGGCCTCCTTCCGGGGATGTGGAAGCACAGACCCCATGAATTAATGAGGAGGGCTGAGAGAGGCGGTCTTCTCGGTGACAGCGAGACTGGGCACGAGCAGCCAGGCTGAGAGGGGCTCCCGGGGCGAGAGAGGAGGCGGCCTTGGCGGAGGGACGGCCAATCAGGCAACCCATCTGGGATTTCTCACTCGATTCCCACTCCCCCGCAAAACCTCTCCATTATATGCAACTTCCAGGCAGCCAATGCCAACCAGCAGAAGGGGGCTGACTCATCTCTCACTTCACCTGTCTACTGCAGACTTGACATTGAAAAGGACTGTCCAGTGCTGTTCAGGGTATCCTTGCCCAGTGCTGTTCAGGGTATCCTTGCCCAGTGCTGTTCAGGGTATCCTTGCCCAGTGCTGTTCAGGGTATCCTTGCCCAGTGCTGTTCAGGGTATCCTTGCCCAGTGCTGTTCAGGGTATCCTTGCCCAGTGCTGTTCAGGGTATCCTTGCCCAGCATCTGCATTACATACAGTTGCTCCTTCTCGACAGGCAGCCAGGCTACCTGGCTGCCTCAAGATCGCCATCTTGTGGCCACTGCTTAAAAATGTTCCCCCCACTCACCGGTCGGCGGCCTCCAGGTCAAAGCAGAACCTCTTCTCGATGGATTCCGTCTTCCTCCGTGTGCAGCACTTCAGAATGAAACTGTCCTCCTCTCCCTGGATTAAAAATAAAATAAGCAAGTCTTCCACTGACTTTCATCTGTAAGACTATACAGCATGGATCTGCTGGCATGACTGCAGTAAATTTCCACAGAAGATTAATGCACATATAATAGAGGCCGGGCAGTAGTACTACAGCCTAGAGGAGCGCTTCCAAATTCAGTGGTTCTGAAACGCTGTACAAAACTTCACCACCAGGGTGCGTCACTGAGTCCTGGGGGACGGCAGAAAGAGCTCCCTCACACCTAATGATGTAATCTGATTTTACAGCATCTCCGTCACCACTAGCGACAAGATCCTGGTATTCTGGGGACTCAGGCTGAGGCAGAGAAGCTCATAAAAGTCACACGATGGGGCAGCAGGAGGACCCGGGGGTGGGGGAAGGAGGTGTGTGGGGAATGCACCTCCCGCATACTGGGAGGCCCGGCGGACCAATGAACATAGAGAGGGACACAGGGTAGGGAGCAGTCGTGGGAGTAGTGATGGAGAGTTAGCTCTACCACTAAACCATGCAAGGTGACGCCACGACAAGTCAGAGGCTGAATTAAGGCTGAATTAGAGGATCACAGCGAGGCCAGAAAAGTCCACCAGCTTACCACTCTGCCCCCGGTCTTCTGGTCATACAGCACCATGCTGACTCGCTTCGGCTCCCGGTGGTAAGTGCAATAGTATTTGACCCACGTGGACACGAAGGAACCTGCGGGAGAAATGGGTAGATAGGTCATGCCATCCACCACGCCGCACACCATGCCCCACCTCTGATGTGGACAGCAGGGATGGAATGGCACGAGAATTTAATACCACGGTAATCGTGACCAAAATGATCACGGTAACCAGTATTATCGTGGAGTGTTAAAATGTGCTGAAAATGTACTGATACACAAACTGAAATTATTTCATCAAGTTTTATATTGACAACCACAAATAAATTTGGCAGCACCGTATACTTTTTGTTTGCATAAACAAAACAAAAACACAGGCAATATCTTATGTAAACATATGAAAACATTAAAAATCTCCAATCAAACCCATGTTGGATGCTCTGCCTGCACACCTTCGTCTGAAAGTCAGTCGCTAACTTCGGTTGATGCTGGACAGTATTTAATGCGAGTTTTTCAAAGTGTAATAATTCACAGTTTTACAATTAAAATTTGAAACGGTAATACTAACTGCTGGGAATTTTCCCGTGGTTTAGAGCGATACCAGTAACCATTTCACCCCTAGTGGACAGCAAACAAAACTCAAATCAAGCATCTCAACATATGATCCTCATAATGATGCTACAACCTACTCCTCACGAGCTAAAAAAAAAAGAGACATGTTTGAAAACGGACCTTGAAGCTGGGTTAGCACCAGTCACAGGGACTGATGAGCAGGCTGTGTGACCCCCGAAGTCCACAAGCTGTCACTTACGCTTCTCTAGCATGAACAGGTAGCCCTCCATAGTTTGGGGTCGCACGCTCTTGTGCTCATGTGGGCTTTCCTTCATCTTCTTCATTAGGCTCTCCACCTCCGCCCGTGTGCTTTCAAAGCGATCCCTCGTCTGAACGTGAACACACAGACATCATCATCATCATCACCTGATGAACTGAGGTAGGTACTCATCCCATTATAAGACGACGGCGTACATGATGAACTCCGCAAGAGAACAATCTCACCCTGACTTCCATCACAGTAAATCATCTTCCCGCCTCGACAGAAAAGTACGCGCCGAAGAGCATCAAAGCAAAATGTTTCAAAGTTTTCCAGGAAGCGCTTACATTTTGAATGCTAATGGTCAGGTTTGTCTTGAAGTGGCTGAAATCTTTGGCCAAGTCGTACCCATGATGGTAGTAGGTGAACAGCCCTTGAAGGAAAGCCAGCAACTGCAAGGAGAGAGCGAAAAAAACAAAGGCACAATAACACGACAGACACTCCGATCGATTTAAATCGGCCAATTTTTTGTCTTAATTACTTGATCAGCAACCTTTAATTCGACTGGTCTCAAATACCGATGTTGTGGATGACGTACAATTAGGGACGCTCCAATTCATTGGCCACCGATTATCATCTGCTGATATTCATTCTAAATAGTTTGATTGGAGCTCTCTATAAAGGCCAATCAGATGACATTGCATATAGCAATTATGTCTTTTTCAGACAAAATGTAGAACTGCCAGACCAGCGAAGTCATTTGAGAGAGCTGCTTTTGTTTGTCTCACACAAAGCGATTCTTATATCCAGATAAAACCCACCTGACACAAACTACATTCATTAACATTTATATATGAACAGATAAACAGTATTTCTGGAGTAAGAAAATGATGCAAGAGAAATGTAACAAATCCACACAAAATTATCTATTCAGAGCATCTAACTGGTGATGAGTGAATTCATATTCAAAATAATCAAAGTGCATAACCGTGACAAAATATACATTGTTTTTATTCATGTTTTTCTGATATTTGACATTGATTTAATCAACTTAATTACAGGACAGGATCATGAGATCTACAAAAAGAGTCTGTCTCAGGAAAGGTGTTGCTGGTGTAAATTTAAAGTATTTCACATAAACGCATGCATAAAATCTGTACATTAACTCAGGAAAGTCATTACTGAACATGCAAAAATGAAGGACTGCATCTAACAGGCATTAATGGGTCGATCAGCGCCTACCGGTTCGACAAACTCGAACATCTTGCGCTCCTGCACCTCCTGCACCTTGAAGACGTACTCCAGGGAGACCTCGTAGAAATGCTGCCGTACCTGGTCCACCTGCGTGTCGGCCTGCGGGGCAAAGGACAGTGCCTTCAGTCCCGGGGACCTCACGGCAGGAGAGCTGGCCACGTTAAAGGCCGCTGTTGTCCTGACGCAAAGCTGAGACAGGGGAAGAAAATGGCCTGAACACAGGAAAGCTTTTATTAAATTAATCCAGGGGTCTCCAACTCCGGTCCTGGAGAGCTACCATCCAGTAGGTTTTCTATCCTACCTGGCTTCTGATGAGCCACACTAGTTCTCAGGTAAATACCAGGAGCAGGTGTGGTTCATCAGAAGCCAGGTAGGATAGAAAACCTACTGGATAGTAGCTCTCCAGGACCGGAATTGGAGACCCCCCCGAATTAATCAATTGTAAGTTATATCAAGATTCATACCTGTACAATTTACTTGCATTCTGTGGTCTCCATTTGCACTGAAATATCATCTCAGCACGATATTTAGCCCATTGACAAGATTCACCTGATTGTAAGGGCCACGGAAAAACCTGTCGCCTTTGAAGCATAGCCCTGACATGCTCAACATTCATAGCCATCGGGGATTCCCCACCAGAATCACAGCAATAAACCAGCCTGCTGCACAGTATGTGGTTACAGTCGCAATTAATAACCAAGGTGAGAAGGAACACGATTTACAATCAAGACTGTTAACTAAATTCAAATTAATGCATTTTTCCTTAAGGTGTGACGGAGCCCCCCCATGATAAAAACACACACCTGTGCAGTAGACCTTGCTACTGTGAAAGCCATATGGCATCAAAACCTGCCAGGTCTATGCCCTAGACAGGAGTGAAGCGGGTATTTTTAAAGTTAGATCTCAAAATCTCTGCATTGCTGCTCAAGATCACAGACTTGAATCCTTGTTATGTGGTACTGGCCAAGGATACTTAAAGGGTACACAGGAAGACACTGGTTCACCTCAAGTAACTGGGTCTCCTTCTTCTTTGAAGACAAGCTCAGGTGCTTCTCTAAGGTCCCACAGTACTTCTCAGTCTCCTTGTCATATTTCTTCTTGGCCTCCTGTGACAGGTGTGAGAGAGAGAGATGTCTTCTGGTCAACGGTCAGCACCCAAACACTGCAGCTCCCAACTTGGGGCGCTGCACACAGGTCAGCCCAAGAGTCTCTGAAGGCATCTCCTGCTATAGCTGGATGTCAGTGTGACTCTGCGCGAGAATCGAGCTTTGGGGATCAGTCCAGATCCACCAACCCACCCCAAAATATAAAAGGCACAGCACAGCCAGATCTCAGTCAGCTGCTAAAATTTCCATCCATCCGTTTTCTGTAACCGCTTGTCCTATTCAGGGGGGTAGAGGGGTCTAGAGCCTATGAGCACAAGGCAGGGAACAACCCATGATGGGGCACCAACCCATCGCAGGGCACATTCACACACCATTTACTCACATATGTACACCTATGGGCAATTCGGTAACTCCAATTAACCTCAGCATGTTTTATTTTTTTGGGGGGGAAACTGGAGTACCCGGAGGAAACCCCATGATGACACAGGGAGAACATCCATACACAACACATACAACCCTAGTAGAGACTTGAACCCAGATCCCAGAGGTGTGAGGCAACAATGCTAACCACTGCACCACCTCCTGGTAAAATTTTGAAACTCATATTCAGAGGTGGACATTTCAGGTCCAGAAAGTAAAAATGCAGACCACATTTTTGTTTCAAGCAACCAGTTGAGTACTCTGTGTCAGTGACTCCTTATACTTAACTGGTGGGTTGAAACAAAAACTTGGTCTGGATTTGTACTTTCTGGTCCTGAAATGTCCGCCTCTGCACATATTACTAAGATTTAAAAATATACTGTACTACTCAAAGCCTCACATACTAATTTTATTATCATTACATCATGTTCTTTCTAAATACTAAGTGTCACAGTTTCAGAGCTATGGAACGAGCTGATTATCCAAAAGGGATTAGCACAATATCTATTCAATGCCAGCTTGTCAAAGGCAGAAGTTAGTGAAATTCTGCCGTGAATTTTCCCACTGAACAGAGTGACAGTAGTCAAAGGTTTATATAAGAAACTTTGTCAAATCAAAGCTTTCCAAAAAACGCCACCATGAACACGCTGATTCTGGGAAAGACCACTCATATTTAGCTAGTCCAGCATGGCAAATACCAATCAAACTGATTAGACACTGCTAGAGCAATTAATACACCACTGTGTTTCAGTTCGTGACACCACTTCCGCTTTCAAAAAGCAACAAAGCTCGACTGCTCTCAAAGATCTTAAACTTTGACTAAATTAAGGTGCAATACACTTGCCAGCCAGAGGGTGGCACCACAACATCATAGAGCACAGGCGTTATAAACTGCAGGGTCTTGAACTGTAGCATCATGCTTTAATAAAAAAAAAAAGATGTTTGTACTTTTAAAAAATAAACTGGAAGACAAATATTAAGCAAAATAATACTAGATGTCCTTTAAAGTTCTCTGGTAATCAGATGAGTACATAGGTACCAGTATTAGATGATATACTTCATGTTTTCTGGACAAAATTGCCATGCCACTGAATGATAGATGGGAGGGGGGTTACCTTGGCAGCCCCAATCTGCTCTTTCCGGAACTTCTCCAGTGGAGTGATCAGAACCTCGCTGGCATTTTCGACCTGAAGAAGACAGAAGCCGTCACACAGACTCCTCCACCCCCGCGTGCAGATCTACAGTGACACAAAGTTCTAAAGCACTGACTCGTGCACGTCTGTGTGCACTTTCACTCTGTCTGCATGATGCACTGATTATCTGTGCTGACCTGAAAGCCGCTTTGGTGAAATGAACCCAGTGACAAGTGACTGAAAACATTCCTCCTTCCGCATCCACCATCAGCCAGGAGCACGTGGAACTACTCACCATCCTTGACCTCTCGTCCTCCATGTTCTTGAGGACAGCTGCGAATTCCTGGAGCGACTTTGCTGAGTGTCACAGAGGGAACAATTACGCCACTTGGCAAGCCTGTGAATACCACGTCTCAAAGCGTCGACTCTGGGCAGCCATAAAACCTCCCACACAAATTATTATTCAACTTATTTTTCCATTTGCCAAAGGGCTGCTGTACCAGAAATGGGAGATAACAGGCTTATCATTGTGGGTTTATAACTACAATAAAATGAAGAGCCTTTTGCACTTCAAATGCCAGCTCGATGTCTTCCCATCACAAACCAACAAGCAACAAATATAAGAAGGAAATCATAACTGGATGAAGCAGGAACCTCAAAGCGATTTAAGAACAAAATAGATTTCAAAATCAAGGTGTCCTCCTGACTATAATATCTAGCACAGCACTAACAGGATGTGGCTTTCACCAAAGGTCCATATTTCAGGTTCCATGTGATGTTCATCACGTGGTCCCTATGGTTTAGTTACTATTAATCTGACAAGCATCTTGCAGGTCAACTTGGAGCCAATGCACCAGGGCTGAAGCGCTACCAACTCTTTATGCAAGGAAGACCGCCATTTTTGTCGGGTTTCTTGTGGAAGAATGTGGCTCAAAACGCTGCAAAATGGCATAGCATGGCGGGGCTCTGGGGGACACTATGCCACTCGGACCAAACAGGGCACTGCCAGTGACCCAGTTGCTCACCGATGCACATCTCGTCGTCCGTCTCGGCATCCCCAATGCACTGGAACTTGTACTCATTCAGGGACTGTGCAAACTTTCTCTTCGCAGCGGACAGATCTGTGCAATACATAAAAAAAACAAGAACCATGAGCATTTAGGCCCAAACGGTGGACGCTTGTATGGCTATTATTCACTCCCCAGATGTCTCTCTGGGTTTTGAGTCTGAGGGAAAAGAAGTCCAGTGCTTAAGTTTTAAAATGCTCAAAATGTGCAAAGGTTTCAAAAAAACAACTCGATTATCCACCCGAACATTTGTCACAGTAACACACCTTGAATTTCACACCCAGAACGTACGGGTCATGCGGATTATAAGCAGCACACTGCTAAAATGCGTCATGAAATAAATACAGAAAATACAAAAAAAGAAAAAACAGAAAAATATCAGTCAATGGATGGTAGTCCACTACACAGTCTGGTCTGTATGTGAAACATGCTGGAATTAATGTAGCTTAACACCGCAATAAACCAGCAACTCCAGCAAGTCACGGTCAATTAATCTCTCCGCTCCATATACACAGTGAAATAAGTCCTTTAGAGCTTGTTAAAAATATAATGCTATAAAGCATCAATAACACTTGTGCAGCTTGTTATGCATTTACAGAGAAACTGCGTCTTATTTCTCTTGCCTTGGGGACTCTTTCAGTGGGGGTTAACCTCAGGGGGAGAGTTCGACACCGACATCAGGAACCGAATGTGCAGCCCAGTACACGACAGACACTGGCGCTAAGGAACACGCTAGGTAACGCTGGCTCAGGCTGTGCAAATGCATGACAAGATTATAATGGAACCTGCGGTTAACAGTGAAACCCAGAACCAAGGTCAGTATCTGCCTTGATCATAATATCAGCCACTTAGTGGCTCATGAGACAAGGAACTGCTACCCAGACTGTCCACTGAACATGCAAACTGGGCAAAAAAGAAGAGCTGGACAAGGTGGCTATCCTGCTACCCTCAAACAAAGCAATTTGATCTGAGCTGTTCCAGTGACAAACATCCATTTAAAGGAGAATGTGAATGGTTTAGAACAGGTCTGGATAAAACTGCACGACCAGCAAATAAAATCACAACTTTTGGGTAGATCTGACTGCATGGTTCAACTTCAGCACAACTGAGAAGGGAAGGTTGGTCACATCCAGTTCTCTTTTCCCGGAGATGCTTTCCTAATCCTTTCTCCGGTCCTGCTTATCACACACGGGGAACCTCCTGGAGCAGGAGGCCCTGTCAGCTCCCCTCACCTGGGTGATCACTGAATGTGGAAGACGGCCTACAAAACATCCGGATCGCGCAGCTCCTTCCGAACGGCCGGCCTACGGAATCCTCAAAAACAGGACGTACCATTGCTGTATTCCTGTCCCAGTACAGGAAAACAGCCCCGGCTGCCAGCACACAGATTGCAAAGGTGCTATAAATCACTTCTTTAACTACACTACAGTCACAAAGGACATGAGGCTTTACCCACTTCCTCTCATACTCCTGTTGGGCAAGAAAACACGATTTTGGACTGAGAGGACACCCATGCGCAGGCACCTGCAGGAGTTTCTGGGAAAATAATGCACAGATGACCGCTATAGGCTCCTTCAGTGTGTATGTGCGCGGACGTTTTGCATGCAAGATTTCCAGCATGGGGACCAACACAATCGGCTTAGTGTCGGCTGGCCTCCCCCTCGATCCAAGCGGGCCATCCCCGCCCCTGGTCTTTCCTGCTCGGTCCGCTGCACTTCCCGGGCTGGAAGGCTCCCAGCGCCACATAGGCACACAAAGGGGATCTTTAATGACGGGGGGGGCGGAATACGTCCGTGTCGCACAAAGCACCTCGCTTTACATCGGAGCCGCAAGACGTCCGCGGACATAAAGCGTCATTTACAGCACTGTGTGCTTAAAAGGCCTTTTCAAAACCGGAGTATTACGACACGGTCCCTCACCGACACGCAATGCGGCGGACAGAAGAACGCAATATGAACCAAGCTCCTGGGAAGGAGATCACAATAAAAAAACAATGTTACAAAAATTTTACCAAACACGTACTTTACTGTCAGAGCCGAACGCTTTCTCTTAAAATAAAAACAGCTTCGTTTTACATAGCCAGTCTTTTGTATTCCAAGTGACAGCAAATACGGCTTTAAATACGCAACAAAAGTGTATAAATAGTTAATCAATACAGTGGTACCTCGGTTCTCGAACTCATTAGAACTCGGATTTCTTTAAAGTCAAACGAACCAGTTTGACCTAGAACTCGATCTGAATATCAGAAGTCGAACCGTGAACGCTGACCTAATATAAATTGTACGCGCCAGGAAATGAGTCATGCTACAATGCAATTCTTACTTGAATGCCTTTTTCACAGAGTGGACGATTAACCAAATAAAGCAGCGCAACATTACAGTAACTAACAATAAATAAACCACTAACTTATGTGTACTATTAGAGCATTTATGTCATTTATTTAAACTTTATTTTACCAGGTAAATTAACTGAAAACCAGTTCTCACTGCTTCACGTGATATTCGAAAGAAATAGCAGATTACGCATTGGAACTGCCTGGGATACAAACGTCATGCATGTAACTAAACTCTTCAGCCAATAAGGGCAAAGGTGTGTCGTCACGGAGGCGGTTCCAGTTTATGCAGCCGGGTGAGAGGTCGCAATGCATCTAACCGTAATGCATTGCATCAGGATCAGAATGCGTTGCTTTAAGCCAGCGCTGTAAGCCAGCGCTGTAAGCAAGTGGAACGCACCCAATGACCGGACTGGGGAAACAAACTGAAACGCGGACTTAATACAGAGGACTAATGACAACAACCAGAAACAGCTGATCACATGGGGATCCCACACGAGGTTAATGAGGGGGCGTGGCACACGGAAGGAGCGGACGATCGGGGCAAGACAGGGGTAATGTTGGGATAAGATCTTTATCGTTTTGGAAGCCATTAAGAAAAAAAATGCTCTTCTTGTTTTATCCTGTTAATTTTGTGTTTAAATGCTAAAAAAAAAACATATTTAGGTGTAATTTTAGGGGGCCGGGGACCAATTAATTGGTTTTCCATTATTTCTTATGGGAAAAATTCGATCAGAACTCGAACTTTTTAGGATTCGATCCGGAGTCCAGAACGGATTAAGTTCGAAAACCGAGGTACCACTGTATTGTGGTTAAAGGCACCCCCGCATATTTAAAATACATGTGGACACAATAGGGACCACAAAAAGGTTACCATGAATTACACCACGCTCGCCAGTCGACCCAGGACCGAAGATACAGTTTTCCGTAACCTCGTTCGGGCCAAATAAAAAGAACCACGGTCCCGGTAAACGAACAAAGGTTAAGTGAGGGGCGATTGTTTAAGTTTTTTTTACTTCTGAACCAGAAGAGGCAAGATAGTGACGCAGCTAAACGGGACATTAGAGGCTCGGCGATGCGGCCCAGCGCGCAAGGCAGAGCCGCCAGACAGCCGTCCGCAAAAAACGGCGCGCTTCCTGCCACCGCGCGCAAACAGGACGTCGGCCCAGCAGCGGACCAGAGCTAAACAAACCAAAACTGAAAGAGAACGACCAAGAAGTTGCGAGAAAGGTCATTATTCACCTCATTTAATTAAAGTGACACGGGGAACCTGCAGGTTAAAATAACAGCAGCAATATTATATATATATATTCATGCATAATTTCACATTATGCGCTGATAGCAGGCAGGCTGATTAAACTTGTGCTGCACTTTTTAAAATTATTATGAGTACCATGCAAGAGCTATATTTACCTCAGCTCATGAGCACTTCTCACCACAACCAGGAAATCCCCAAACTTCGAACTGTGTTGCAGTCTCTACCCACACTTCTTATAAAGTAGATGTTTGCTGTGCAGGATTGCCATCTCTCACGCACCTGGGGTGACACTCATGGTTTCAGACTCATGCAAGAAACCAAATCTATATTGCTCTATTATAAGCCTAAAATGACCTACATCAAAACCTTACAGGATATTTACAAAGTAATAAAACTGTTACATACATGCAAAAGTGTCTTGAACTTGTCTTGTCTTGAATCGAAAATCTCATGTCAGCCATCTGACCAGAATTGACAATCCTGGATGTGTTTGATCAAAATCTAGATTTAGGCGCTACTGAAGCTGAACACTTCCTCAAGAGATTTTGAGTGTCCACAGCTCGTGATCTTTGAAAGATAAGTCCGGCATGAACCACAGAACAGGTGCCCGGTGAAAGGAGCAAGATAAATGTCCTTAACACAGGTGCATGAATGTGGCATTAATAAACATTCGGCTTGTCAGGTGACATCTTTGGTATTAACAAATTTAGCGGGTAACTGATACATTATGGCATATATGAAAACAAGCTTTTTAAATAGATGTAACAGGTCAAAAATATGTGTATACATCTAATAATGGTAAATATAGGGTCCCAGGGCTAAAAGTTTCTTGTAGACAGGAATGGGGAAAACAGACCACAGATGACCTGCAGTAACCCCACCATTCTTCGAGTTGCCAGAAAGCCAGTAACGAGGCTCAGCTGTCCCCAATGGTGGGACAACACAAAGCACCCCTCATGCTCCTCAAGCATGGCCTGTGATTACCTCTACGGGTAAGCGTCGCTGCTTTCTGCTCTACGGCGGGGCCCTTGGCCCCGGCACCGCTGCGGAAAGTGGAGGTCAGAGGAGGAGGATGTGAACAGTGATGTGAACAGTGATGTGAGCTGAGCCATAAGAGGTGGAGGTCAGAGGAGGAGGATGTGAACAGTGATGTGAGCTGAGCCATAAGAGGTGGAGGTCAGAGGAGGAGGATGTGAACAGTGATGTGAACAGTGATGTGAGCTGAGCCATAAGAGGTGGAGGTCAGAGGAGGAGGATGTGAACAGTGATGTGAGCTGAGCCATAAGAGGTGGAGGTCAGAGGAGGAGGATGTGAACAGTGATGTGAGCTGAGCCATAAGAGTGGAAGACCACAGACAAGAAGCAGAAGGGGAGTGAGCGATACGATGGATTCAGAGCAGGGCCTGTCAACTGGGGAGGACAGACGACTGGGTTTAGGAGTACAGATGGAACAACTATGTTCCAAGAAGGGTAACAAGTACCCAGCTGCACATCAGAAGGGAAGCACTGTCAGCACCCTCAGGTCTCCACATTTACGTTGCACTGCGTGGATTCCAGTTCTCCCGAGGCACGTAATTCACAATCGTTGCCTCGTCTGTCTGCATGTTCAACACAGAGACAAGGCCGTCGCAGACAATACTCGGGGAATGGGAGAGAGCGCAAGGCGCAACGTGCACCAGAAACTGCTCCCTTTGTTGCCGCGGACAGCTGCCTTTCATCACATCTGCATGTGTCAGCGTGGAGCCTGGGAGCAGGGTGGGGCCGGGGGGGGGGGTTTGGTTCAAGCTCTGAATAAGGGGCAAGGGGTCCCGGCCACGCCTGTAAACGCTGCAAGCCCGGCCTGCTACTTCCAGCTCCCACCTCAGTGCCTGGACACTAGGGGAAACGCCCCCCCGCCCCCACTCCCCAGTCCAAAATGCAGAGAGAGCGTAGAAAAGCAACACGCCGCAACTACGGGCCATTTTTAACTCCCCCCCCCCCTCGGAACTGGAGCCCCGTCAAAGGCGGAAAGTTCTGGAAGCCGAGAGCACAGATTTTAACAATGACGGGCTGAGACCACAAAAAACAAAGGGTGCGTCCCACAAAGGCCCTTGTTAAAGTGTGCGCATTAACACACACACACAGCACAGCATTTGGAAACACTCGGTGGGGCGGGGGCGGGGGGAGGGGTGAAGCGCAGGATGTTTCATCCTACAGTGACAAAATAAAGTAAAACCAGCTGACTGGCTGGGAGGAAAACAAAGAACAGCCAGGCTGAACGCAAGGACCCTCCCTCGCTCCCTCACCTCTTCTCCATCTCCCTTGGTTCTCCTCTTTGCATCTCATCACATGACACCTGGCTACACTGATCATGTGACCCCACTCTGTAAGGTGCAGGTAGGCGTTGGAGGCCCAAGACTCAACACTGCAGACTTAAAGCTCAAACAGTCTCCTTGCATAGATATTTCTGACATCCATGTAGCATTCATGAGGCATCGACCAACCCCTAACTAGACGAGCGGTAGCTTGAATGTCTATATAAACAGGCCACAGAACTAACTGCCTAAGAATGTCAAACCACACTAGCTTTCTCAAGCCTAATTGCTTCTTACTTGATTTGTTGGAGTGACAAGTAATTAGTACTGTACCTGTTTGTTTTTTCATTAAGTCAGAGTGCATGTGTCTCTGGGTGAAAGGTTGATTTTGCTCAGTACTATTGCGCAGTCTTTTGCGCGCAACATTCCCCCCCCCCAGTTTACACTGGTTAAATTTTGTAATCGTGTGTCATCAGAGGAAGTGGGGGGGGGCAGCTTCCTGACAGTGCTGAGGAAGAGAGTGATGTGCTGCAACACTGTCATGAACAAAAAAAGAACAATCGCTTGCAAAAGGGTGGCATCGAAGAACATGTACTCCAAGAAGGTGAACAGGCCGCAGGGCAGAATCCACACGGATCGTTCCACCCTCCCTGTCGCTGCTCCCGGCCAGAGAACAGGAAGTCTTGCGTCCGTAAATATCTTCTACAATCCAGATCCTGCGCGCCCGTAGACCTTGACTTGACCTCTGTTCCATCTCCCACTTCTCAGCTATAAGCACTAATTATTCCTGAAAGGCATAAAACGGCCTCGCAGCAGGAGTTCGCAAAGTGTTTTCCGCATACAGAGGAGTCGGTGATCCAGGGAGATCTTGGTACCGAAGCACAGGAACATTCTGGAGCGTGGAGGCGATGACCTTGGAGAAAAGCCCATTTATAGGGACTTTAGCCCAAGCTAATATTGCAAGATCGTAAATCGTTATTTCAACTGGTAAAACCAGAGTATACAGGTCCCGGTTATGCACAATTAATAAGCTCGTGTGTATTAATTAGTAGTGACATAACCGAATAACCTTGAGCTAAATGCTTGGTATGCACTAGATACTTCCTGGTCTGACTGGCTAATCAACGTTCTTGCTTTCCAGTATGATCTCAAACTCTCTCATATGCACACAGGCAGGAGAAGGCATGACTGCAACACCCTGACAGCTATTAAGCCATGAAACCTCTTCTTTATAGAGAGCATGGAATGACATCGTTGACAGCCCACGCAGGGGCACGGGATCCCCGAAGGGGGCGCCATTTTGATAAGCCTCACATGGTCCTTTTCATTTCACTGGAAATGCAGTGGGGCCTAAAAGTGGCAGCGACGTGAATCTGTCAGGATGACGCATCGCAGAATCAGCTCACACCGCCAATCCAGATGTTCGCCGGGACCAGAAACAGCTTCTCCGAAAAGCTGTCCTCAATTAAAAAAAAAAAAAATATAAAGAAAACAGCTTTGTTCTCTAGAGCTTCTCCCACCGGCTGCTCAGTGCGTAACTGGGAGAGAGCTACCCAACGCTCAGGAATGAGGAGCATCAGAGTGCCTTTGGCTTTCTGTGCGGCGTGGAATTAAGCCGAGGTGAAAACCAAAGGGGCTGCGACATGTTAGACGCCATTAATCGCGGCGGATCACGATGCGGTGAGGTGCGAGAAAGTGGTAATTAATGGTGAGCAGAGATACTTGGGCAACGTGCTGCAAAAAGCCATCCTGCTAAAACCGGCCTAAAAGCTACCTTACAGCCATGGCTGCTGTAGGGCCGTGGAGACCCTGGCAGATTCAGGGGGCACAGGACTTTACTGGGGTTGGCGCCCCATCCTGGGTTGTGCCTTGCCTTTGTGCCCGTAGCCTCCGGGATACGTTCCGGATGTCCCGCGGTTCTGAATGGGACAAGCAGTTGGATGGATGGATGGATGATGCCTCACAGTGACCCAGTATTGGGAAAATGGTTATGAATAGTAGATGCATGATGTAAGGAGGCAGTTTGAGCTTTTAGTCTGGAGTGTTGAGGCTTGGGCCCCAAATGCCTCCGCTGGAGGTCACATGATCAGTGTAGCCAGTTTCCCTACCTTCCACCCATAGGCCCCCGGCAGCCCTTAACAGGATAACTGGTTACAGAAAGTGGATGGATGGATGAATTTTATTGCCCGATGCCAATAAATGTATTTTGTTAGGAGGCCCAGAATTGTTCTACGCCCTGTTCCCTCAGCAGTCAGAATTTAAGGAACGTCACATTGGGGAAGACGGCCAACATTCGCTCAGGGGGAAACTCCACATCACTCCACATCACCTTTTTCCTTGTGACATGTGGAGGGAGATGGATAAATTGGCGAGGAAAAGCAGGATGGAGGGAGAAGTGAGGAGCAGTGAGGAGCGAGACAGAGATACCGCAAACGTAACCGTACACATGGCAATCATAGTATGTAAAAGCAATGGATGTCGAACAAATTGCCTCAATTTTGGGGTTTAGTTTAGTGATAACAATCCACTGTTAGGGGTCAGACCGACACAATGCACCAAACTAGATTCCTGCTCCGATCAGCCAGGTACAGCCCTCAGCAGCGCCTCTCTGAGGACGGTGATCACACTGCAGACTATTCTGAACTCCACTCCAACCCCCCCAACCCCCCACCAGCAAAGTAACATATGACATGACAGTTACAAGTTAACATCAAGGTAGCGTGCATCTGTGTTTGGGTCATGTATAGATTACACTGCGGAGACCAAATGTCCCCACATTGTGATAAAAACCTGTTCTTATCTTGACATTGTGGGTACATTTTTTTTTTTTTTCTAAATCTGTGACTGCAATGAAAAGAAACTAAAAATGCATTTTGTTTGGTTTGGTTAAGGTTAGGGCTGGGTAGGTGTTACAGTCGTCATTATTATGATTAGGGTTTTGCCCATAGAAATGAATGGAGAGTCCCCATAAAGATATAGAAACCTATATCTGTGTGTGTGTGTGTGTGTGTGCTGTTCTTATTATTCTGAGGGCTGATGTAAGCGTGAAAACACCTCATTACACACACGGTGGAGTATTCTCGTGTGTGATCCATGGCACGTTTCGGCGTGCAGTGAGCATGTGCGCATGTTTGTGACACTGCCCGAAAGCCACCAGGTCACCCATCTTATCTGGGGCTGACAGAGCAGACGGTGATGGGCGGCCGCAGGGGCTCCGAGCCTCTGATAACGGGTCCTGGAGTATTCCAGCGGTTAGGAGAAACCCCCACCCCCCCGGAGAGAGGCCGCCTGCGCAGGTTAGGCACTGTACATCATATTTACATAACAAAAGAGGAGCAAAGCAGCATGCATCTCCCTCCAAAATGACATATGCCCTGGACAGCCATAGCAAGACCCTGCAAAAGCTGAGCCAGGCTATTAAAAGCCAGACCAAGAAAGCACGACAGGAACAGCCTCCATGCTCTCACACGGCTCACTCAGCTCTGCTCTGTGGTCACCGGGGGGGGGGGGGGGGGGGGGCTCGCCACCTCCTCCCCCCTCTTCTTCCTCCTTCCCACCAACCCCCTAAATTCGGCCCCTCCAGCCAGCCACACGCTGCAGCTTTGGCAGGGGCCTTGTCAGTGACACGCCGTGGCCTGATCGCTGGCATCAGACAGACGCATCGGGAGGGGGGGGGGGGCGGACAGGAGCTGGGAGAGGAGGGGCGTTTACTGCAGAGGGCGGCGAAAGACGAAAAGGCCACCATGCTCGTAAAGGGAAAACAGACACAGAAAAACAGAAAAAACAAACCAAACTAGGCCTGAGGGTCTGGGCACACTTACTGGTGGGAGAGGGGGGGGGCAGGTGGACAGTGTGACTCACTCTCCTGACTCCGCTCATTTTTTCTCCTGCTATTCACATTCACACACGGTCACTTAAAAATATTAAGAATACAAGTTATTTTAGTAGACACTTTTATCCAAAGTGACAAACGACTGAGAAGGCGGGGTCAGACAGTAATTAGGGGCAGAGGGCATTGCACAAGGGCCAAATGGGGAAATCATTCTGCGGATGCTGGGAATTGAACCAGCGACCTTCCGAGCACAGGCTTACAGGTCTGACCCGCTGAGCCATACACCGCCACTCAAGTTAGCCCAAAACCCGTGAACACAGAGGATGACGGAATGGTTAAACTATGCGCCGAAAACCACGTGTGATGAGATCTTTTTTTAAACGTGCCGTGTGGTCATCCTAGAATAAGGTGCAAGAAGTAGAAAAAACATTCAGCGTCGCCACTTCTGCAGACCTAATGGACGTGCAAGAGAAGGCGAGACCCTGAAAACATCTAAGCTGGCTTCTGCTAACCGCCAGCCGTTCGTCGCGTTGCTAAAATGCAACGCCAGGGTGTGATGCCGGGGGGTACATGCCGCTTGCAGGGTACATAATCTCGAACCGCCCGCCCCAAGCGCCTTCAATGTCACACAAAGCCATAACCCCTGTCACCTGCCAAATCAAGTTATTTTGTCAGACATAACGGTCACATGCACAGACTGAACGGCATCCTCTAAAAGACATTGTTGTCAAAAGGGAGGCTACATGACACTTTTCAGCTAATGGAGATGCTCTAAAAAGCAAAATCAGAAATCGCACAACAAAGGCTGTTATTTAAAACGACGGAGGGGCCCCAAGGTTCCTGGGCCGACACAACGAGGGGTTGCGGGGGCCGGATGAGGCAGACCGGGATTCTTTTCGGAACATGGTCACGGAAAACCGTTGCAGAAGAGCAAAACGAGACGGTAGGGAGAGCGGCCTGGCCAAGCAAGCGGCAGGAAAGATACCACCCCCCCACGCTGATGACCGAGCGTCCGGAACCGGCCCGATTTCTCGGGGGCTGGGGGGGACCCCCATCTGTCGCATCCGGTTTATGGCGGGGCTGATCCGGTGACAGCTGGGACCACCGCCGTCCCAGAGGGTGGGGGGGGGGGGGCTGACCAGAGCAGGGCGGCCATCCAGACGAAAATGGGGGGGGGGAGGGCAGAAAATAAATAAATAAATACAACAAAGCGGTGCATGGACACCCTGCTGCAAGCCGATGAAATTAAAGGGACAGCGCAGAATCCAGAAAACTCACAGGCAGGACTGAAACATCACAGGAGCCTGTAAATGGTATGAAATATGTTTATGACACAGCCTCAGGCCGCTTGTGTGTCAGTCTAGACCAGGCTGACAAGGCCGTGAACGTCCCTCTCCACTAGGGCGGGCATGCGCCCCCCCCCCCCCATCAGGTGAGATGGGATCAGGTGAGGCGTGCAGGGTGGATGAGATCCAGACTCAGGCATGAGATGCGAGGTTCCAGGGGCAGAAAAGGAGAAACATCCCTTCACCGAGACAGCGCCCCCTAGTTTCCACTCGGCGAAATCATGCAAAACGGCTGCAGACCCTAGGATTTGGCGGTATTACATTAATACAGTTTACCACAGGTTTTTGGTTATACCGTGGTATTCTGAAATATTTGGACCACCTCATGCTCGGAGGATTTCAAAAAACCTGAATAGTGTTGCTTTTGAAAATACCGCCAAAACACTATTCACTACGACATAATGTCCACGCAGTATATAACGGTATGACAAATCCGATACCACCCAAGTCTAGCGGAGCCGCTGACGACTGCAAAGTAATGTTTAAGCTCCCGATCCATTCTGTGTAGCAGTCCCAGAAGCATACTGGACACCAGCAGGACCCTGGCAATTAAGGCATTTGACTGGTTTCCAGTACGCCCTGTTTCTGTGGAAAAAAACAAATGGCAACAAGGTGTAAAAACATGGATTTGGGTCGACTGTGACATTACCTAGCAGGACAGATGGGTGCGGCTGAGAGGCCTATGACAGCCGTCAGTGGAAAATGTAACTATTAATTTTCTATGTGATACATAGTTTCATTCATCCACCCATCTATTCATCCATCTGTCCAACTTCACGACAGTTTATTTATGACTTTGGACTGTGGAATAAAAGCCACGCGACGCAGGGAAAACATGCAAACTGCACACACAGGGAGCGGAAGTCAGGTTTGTGAGAAGTGCCTCGTTTGTTTGGGCTGTCTTTAGCTGCCGCTAAAGCCTCCACACGACAAGAACACGCCGTTTTAATCTCCCAGATCTCGAAAGATAACACATGACGAGCAGCAGGAGAGCCTGGGACGAATGCCATGGTGTATGTTATTCCAGCATTCAGCCTGGGGAGCTTTCAGGAACCGAATAGCCTTGTACTCGAGCACAAATAAAAGGAGGAGATATTCACACAATCGTGGACACCGTGCTTGCATTCTGATTCGTCAAAGAAGCCCCACCCCCTTCCTTAATTGGAGGAACAAGCAGAAAAATGGGAGATTACATGTGAAAAAAATGTTTTTTTTGTTTCCCGTGGTAGATTTAGGTGTTTTTGTTCCTTCAAAGGGGCAATTCCCAAACCAAACCACACAACACACCTGCTCTTGTTCGAAGAACAAAAGAAAGTACAAAATGCAGAAAACAAGCATTTGGCCACCAACTGCCAGTAACACAAAAAATATATGAATTTAGATGCATTCACCTCTAAGCCCCATATTTGGTAACTGTGGAGCCTTGTCATCCCTTAAAAATCAACCATTGACTGGCATCCTGTGCAGAACATGCACCTGCCTCATGCAGTCTCTGATAGGTTCCTTGGTTCCCCCACAACACCATACTAGATGGATGTCTTAGGCACAGAGAAACCCTCAATTTTACAAGAAATCAGTCAAAAGAAACCCCCTTAAGGTCTATGCCTGTCTATGATGGCATTCTCTGTGTGACTATTACTGAGAGGCAGGGTCTATTTTTAAAATGAAGGGAGGTTTTTCTCCATGGGTGGGGCTGAGACTGAAGGAATAAATAAGACAAAGAATGGGAACGGAGCCACAAGCCGCCTCCTACAAGAGTCCCAAGGCAGATGTGAAGTCATGCAGCCAGTCGGGCAGCCTCTCCTCCCTCTGCATTGCCTCTATACATGCACCTTTATTTATGCAGCACATGCTCTTATCCAAAGCGAGGGACGGATGAGAAAGCAGAGGCAGCCGCTCCCTGGAGCGATTCAGGTTATGGGTGTCATTCAAGAGCCCAATGGTGAGTTCACTTTGTCGTCCACGGGATTTGAACCAGCAACCTCATGGGGCTTTGGGAAGGGATAATGTGAAGCGGTTTGAGACAATGAAATGCTGTGAAAATGCACTATACTAACAGAATAGAATAGAATTGAGCCGAACCAAACCAGCAACCTTCCAATCACAGGCACAGACTCATACACCGCACCAACAGATGACTATATTTTAGGAGATACTCAGGTTAAGTACATCACTCAAGGGTACAACAGCACGATCTCTCATGCGATTTGAATATTGCTCACTTGACTGGTTTTGCTGCAGAGACATTTCCCCCCCTGACCATCACTGTGAGACTCCTCTACTGGCCTGTATGCATCCTCTTAAGAAGCAGAAATTCATTTCTGGCCACAGCAGAGGGCATCGTATTTTTGCTCATATCTGACACAAGCCGCCCTATTAAGTCCTGCTGTTCCTTAAAGAGGACACTTCAGGCTTTGAGGAGACGCCAGATGTGCGACGGTGTGCACTGGCTCACCAGGCAAAAGCTGAAGGAGAGATAAAGGTAGAGAAACAATTAGCAATGCTATTGCTAAAAACCAATGAGAAGAAAAGGCTCAGAACATATTAAATGCTCAATAAACACATAACCATAGATAAAAATAGAATTATAAAATTGGCTTTACATAGAATGCAGATACAGAAGTGAAAGACCCATCTTTCAAAAGATCTGCGTCCTGCCTGAGTCACAGGTTCCTCTTTTTGGAGTCATTGGACCAGAGTCCAGGGACGATGAAGTGAATACGGCCCCAGTCCTGCAGCTGAACTGGCACGGATTAAACTTTGAATAATTCCATATTTCACACCACCTCGTAGCCTGCATCTTCCTAGCCTTGACCTTTGTCACTGCTGGAGCCACGCCCACTCCGTAGATTCAGGATCCAAGAGTTTCTTATCAGGCGCGCAGTAAGTCAGTCACATGCACAATTTTAATCTTCCCAACGAAACCTCACTGTAACTGCAACTTATCATGCGGGAGAATTGCGGATAGATTTAGGGTTACACAAGGATCAAACGACAGCCTTTAATCAAAAGGCAGCAAAACTGCGCGCGTGTGTGTGTGTGTGTGTGGGGGGGGGGGTAATTTACACCTCACTAAAGTTAAAGAGGAACAAGCGTCAAAAATTAAAAAAAAAAAAAACCGAAATCCCACAAAGTGCACAAAGACATATTGATAAAAGGGGAACGTGAAGGTAGTTATTAAGTAGCGACACGGTAACAGTTCAAAATGTATATATATATATATATATATATATATATATATATATATATATATATATATATATATATATATCATTTGTCGTGCATTTGGAGAGAAAAAAAACAGGTAATGCTGTCCCGAGACATTGCAATTAAACTCATGTACAGGGGTACTTTCAGGGCTACTTTCTGATACTCATTGTACAAATGGCAATAGTGTCCTGGATGCTCCATCATCGAGTGAAGTTGGTTTTGCTGCCATTTGTCAGCTTGCCGCGAAGGCAGGGATGGGGACTCTACTGCCTCAGGTTCCCTCGGTCCTCATTCCAGTGCTTCACACCGTCCTTTATAATGCTTTGCTCCCGCTGCAAACAAACTCTGCATTTGTCTTTATAAAGGGAACGTGTTTCACGCAAAGGGGCGGGTCTATCGTTGCTATGTCGCCGATTCTCGGCACTTCTTATTCTGGAGGATCAGATGGTCAGACACTTGTGACAACAGAATGATAAAGGCTTTTCTTTTATGCTATAAGGAATGTCCGCAAGACCGTGCACAGTTAATCATTCTGTCTACTTCTTGATCAGCACATTTTCTGTCAGTCAGCATTGATCATAGTTCATCCCCGGTTGGTCATAAAGACCGCAGGGACTAGCAGAATCTGTCACGAACGGTCCACCATTCTGGTTTATCAACATCGAGTGACAAGTGGACAGAAACGCGATAACGCCGATCGGGAAGCACCTTAAAGTCATCGATGAGTCAAAGATGCATGGGAAATACCAAGGCATACGATTATGAGTCACCAGTGACAACAGGAGACATACACTGATTTACTAGCGGATTGATGGCTTCTGTGTGTTTAGACGATTTGCCGACTAAGATGTGTCATCTTACACATGAGCACTGCTGTATAACAATCAACATAACCGGACAATTACAAGAATCTAACGCCGCTGGCGTGTCACTAAAAAGAATAGGAGCATAAACGTCTTACTTTTAAGTGCCTGGATGAGCGCCTTGCCATCTTTGATCAGCTCCTTGATGAACTTGTTCGTCTTCTCCAGCTCCAGTTCATGCGATTTCAACCTCTCCCTGAACTGCGGACTGTCCAGATAGCAGTCACTGAACTCCAGTGCGGGTAAACCCATGTTTCTCCCCCCGGCAGCAATCAGCACGGCAAGTGTGCCAATAAATATCTAATTTCCAAAAAAGCCACGCGCGATCCTTAAAAAATAAAGCAAATGGAAAATATGCACATGCACCTAACCCTTGACTTACTATCAGGCAAATATCGCGGGGCGACGATATGCAGCAAATCGGAGACAATTAATCTCGTTTCCAATTAACTGCATGCCATTTTAAGTGCTGCCAATTTCCGTTTATCACGAAAGATGCACGTTGAAACCACGCAGTACGGGTGACACTGGCATGATGAAAGGAGCAGCGGAATGTGAAAAACAGCGAAGCCTCGATGAGTATTGATTCCACCCACAGTCCATATAGCGCCTGTGCCAACCTACCGTGACACAGACAGCGCGGTGACTGACAGGACGGTTGACCAATGGCGTTGCGGGATCCTGCAACTGACTTGGGGAACCTGTCGCGTCGTGTCGTCGCTTCGCCCCGCCCTCTATTGTTGCAGGAAGAGAGCAGAGCACGAATAGTTCGGTTGGTCAATAATGGTGACATAAGTGCAGGGCGGGCAATGTGAATTCTCATTGCTCTTTTGTGCATCTCACTTTGCATTGGTGTTGCATCTGCTCTAGCTTTCCCTTTCACACACAGCGACTCCATGCGGATCAGCTCTAATATTATGCAGTAGTGCTCATTTTCCATTCTTTAAAAACGGATGCAATAAATATGGCTATTATACAATTTAGTCTACAATGCAGCTTATTTGCACTGCAGATTAGCATGCGCGTGCACCTGGTTGACGAACTGGAACTCGAATTGCACACTGCAGGTAAATAAAACGTAATCCAGTACAGACAAACGATAAAGGTATGTAATTATATATAGATCCCGTGTATCTTCCTGCTTACTTGATTTCTGTGCTGTCACGTTAGTATACGTGGTACATATGTCCCCAGGCGACCTCAGCGAAGACATCTACACTACGATCTACAAACAATGCGGATATTACACATATCTAAGGAGCAAGTATCACATCCATCACATTTATCCTGTAAATAAAACCAGCTCTGCCAAGGTAACTTGATATGAAAAGCTAGATCTTGCGATCTCACGCACACAAGACAGCATCAAACATAGGTTTCATGTTTATTTCCAGACCTACTTCATCACATCGCGTCGTATTCATCATGGAGTTTACTTATTAAAAATAAACACTGTTTCATAGTATTATGCGTGGTTATTTTAAACCGCTAATTACAACAACCTTTCAATTCCTATCGCACCTACTGCGTTTGATGGCAAAACAAGGCAGTTTCTCGCCTTCGTGTGGCGCACGCCGCCATCTGCTGACAAATACGGCCCTTTGTACACGGCGCTGATCCAGGTGTTGCGGAGCCTGTGGCCGCTGATACAGTAAGTATGGTGTATTTGTTATGTGACTAGTCATCACAAATACACCAGCGTGAACTAAATAACACTTAATTGTTCTTACGTACTGGAGTCTTAGAAATTTTGATCTCGAAAGCAGCCTGCCGCTCACTGTAGCATTATGCCAGCAGGACCAGGATCAAGCCAGGATTTAACAATGCAGATAAGACATGTCAGCACCATTATAAGACTGATTATAAGATCATTAAATTGTGATATATGTAAAATACACGTGTCTTTCTAAAAGATCAAGAATAATAAAGCGTTTACTTCGGTTGTTGAAACTGAATGGTTTGTGGTGCGTTTTATGGATGTTTTTAATCGTAAACACTACCGGAATTCACTTTAATGGACAGGTACGTCTGCATGCACGTACTAGGAATGTGCTTTAGCACTATTGGTCACACATCAACAGACAACATAAGTACATAAGTTAATAATAATAATAAAATAAAAAACACACACACACACACACACACATCCCTCCCCCCTTTGCAGCTATAACAGCTGCCACTCTTCTGGAATTGTCCAAAATGTCTTTGCTTATCCCTCCTCCATCAGATTTTAGAGTTACCACAGTGCAGTCAGGCAGGTAACGTTCTCCTGGTATCCGCCAAACCCAGACTCATCCATCAGACTGCCAGACAGAGAACCATGATTCATCACTCCACAGAACACATTCCCACTGCCGCAGAGTCCAGTCATGGTGTGCTTTACACCACTCCATCCAACACTTGGCATTGAGCTCGGTGATGTGAGGTTTGCAAGCAAGCTGCTTGACCATGAAACTCCTGATGCACACAGTGTTTGTTCTGGCGTTAATGCCAGAGGAAGTTTGAAACTCTGCAGTTACCGAGTCAACAGCGCCTTGGTGACCTTTACACACTATGCGCCTCAGCACTGAGAGACTCCCATCTGTTACTTTACCTGGTCTGTCACTTCATGGCTGAGTTTCTGTTGTTCCTAAACGCTTCCACTTTGCAATCATACCACTTACAGTTGACAATGGAATATCTAGCAGGGACGAAAGTTCACAAACTGACTTATCGCAAGGCTAGCCTCCTATGACAGTATCATGTTTGAATTAACTGACCTCTTCAGAATGACCCGTTCTTTCACAAATGTTTGTAAACCTGAGTGCATGACTAAGTGCTTGATTTTATACATCTGTGACACTGGGTTTGAATGAAACACATGAATTTAACGAGTGCTTATTTCTGAAAAAAACAATGCCAGAAATCAACTTTAGGGGGAGACATTCAAACAAATCACGGAACTGCCGAATGGAAACATCCCACGCAAAATTGAGACGAACTTAAATTAAAATAGCAGCTAAACACACATAAGCTTGTAAATAAAGTAAAACGTAGTGTGAGCTGGGATAAGGAATTAATTTAAATGGACCTTTGATAGAGGCGTAGCTGTTTACAGAAAGACCGATAACGCGTCGCAGTGCGTTCCCAGCGTAATTCTGATTTTGACGTCGCCTGGTCTCTGCATCACCTCTGCTAGAAGATTTGTCGCGTGATTTATTGTTTTATTATTTTCAGAGCTATGGCGCCACGTTTCTGACAGACACCGACTACAATAACATGCAATTCCTTTGTGCCACATAACGATCTCTTTATTGCACGGATTGATGAGCAAATATTTATGTGCACACAAGTGCATAAAAACAGGTAAAACAAATCATTGCTGCAAATCGGGGAAAACGGGGCTACAATGTGAGTAAAAGGCACAAGTTAAAAAGAATTTACAAGTAACCGACTTACAAATAACTTATAAATTAATTATTCCAGTCACCCATCATCCAACTGGCTATCCTGGCAGGGGGTAAATGTATTATTGATTATTAATCTTAAAACATCACAGCATAATCTTAATGTCCCCTTTCATGAAAACCATGTACACACATATTTTGAAATTGCATTTGCCAAAAAAAACCAAAACAATTATTTTAAATCCTGTTACTTCTATGATAAGGCCTTAGCCCTTCAATCATTTAGGAGAGGAATATTTTTTTTTTCGGAAACAAAAAAAAACCTTTTGTACGGTAATATAGCTTAGTTAAATCATGTAGATTACATGTTACCAAAATATTTTCGTTAGTGTTGGGTACGTTTGAGTAGTGGAATATAGGATTGTATGAGTAGGATTTGGAGCCTGGAGAGGTTTACTGTAAAAGCAAATAGATATGAGGTTGATGACGTCTGTTTTTATACTGTTCGAATATACGTGTGAATGACTGAATGCACTTATTATATGAACTATAGATACACAAAGCCCATCAGGAAGATTTTGTGGGAAATATTAGAAACTTACATAAAAGAGTGCAGTATGGTTTTAATAACTGACCACTTCCATGGCGTCTGTCGTAATGTTTTATGGACGTTGCATCCCATTCCCAGATTGTAAGAAATGGCACTGAAAATCCAATGAGGAATGTAAGGGTGTCCCCATTGTTCTGTAACAGTGTGCAAACACTTTTATTAGTTTCAAACATTCTGCGCCGCCAGCTTCAATCCGTCATGTCATTGCATTTCACACCACATCGCAGATGTTTTGTAAGCTTTTCCACCCGATGATCCGTTCCTGAGAATGATGGAAGCCTCACGTAAGTTCCCTGGGTATCTAGATTTCATAAGGAGTCTGAATTTGGTGACCCTCGGGTTTTTAATCAGTAGTTTACATCTTGTGATTTCATTCTCACGGGTTGGTGTTAAAGGCAAGATTTAATAAAGGCGTTACGGTTTAGACAATATGACTTAGATAAAACGGTCCATGTTAGGTGAGCTGTTCAAACCCAGGTGTGAGGACTCTTCAGCCAATCAGTCCTCTAATTGGTCATCTAATTAGGGAGTTGCTGCAAAAACCCGCAAAAACCCGCATAAACAGCGGCCCTTTCTGGATAAGATTGCCTCTACAGCAGTGTTTGCCAATCCGGTCCTTGGGGACCCACAGCCAGTCCACGTTTTTGCTGCCTCCCAGGAGGCAGCAAAAACGTGGACCGTCTTTGGGTCCCCAAGGACCTTGTTATTTTGCCTGGTCACCCTGAAAGACAATGTGATTTTCTGTCTTTGATCGGCCAGTGCCAACCAAAACTCTTCAGGCACTGCAACTTCCAGTTGATTTCCAGCAAAACAACGTGGAGTCTGGCTTTGTGTGAGGAGCTGCCTCTGTTCCTTGGGTTGGGTTTTCAGAACCGAGGAAGCCTTCCCAAGGCCTTCCGGACGTGGCGGCAGGCCTGCTCTCATACTTTCTAATGCTAATGGCTGTTGTCCCGTCTTTTGTTAAAAAGACACACAGCAGAGGCCAGAGCCCGTCGTAGCTTAAGTCCTTGGCTCTGTTTCAAGATAGGCCTGCACGCACAGCTATCACGTGCTGTGCTTTTTGACTTTGAGATTTTATTCGTTTTTCTATCTATCTATTCGTTTTTTTTTGTCTATGTACAGATTGATAACTTCTGACAATTCTGATTCATTAAATAAAGTTGGCATGTTGATTAAACATTGCATTACCGCCTAATTCATGTCATCCTGGACACTTTAAGGTACTTCAGGTTTGACAAACTACCTTAGAACTGAAATTTATAGTTCCATTCTTATTATGCTTTGACTGGTTTGTTTCCTTGAATGAAAGACTCATCCAGCTGTTTCACATTAACATTAGTGACACATGCATGATTATAGGAGACTGACCAATCAGCACGCAGCAAGAACTCAGTGCTTCAGTAAAATCCAGGTATTTTTGATTGAAATGGTAGTTTACAAATCCTGTCCTGGCTCAAAATATCTTTCCTGACATGAATTAGGTGGTAATCCTAATTAAACAGCAGAATTTTTGATCACACATAGCATACAACTGTTTTTTCTTTGACATTAAGTACTTTGTTTAAGCTACGGTCTGTAGTGTCAGGACAGACTGAGCACTCCACATTATGTTTATATGTACGACCATATATTAACAACTTGTAATTCATCCATCTCCTAGCTACCTATCTTCTTTCCTTCGCCAGTTCAGCGGACCACAAGGCTTTGCACTGCGGGTCGAATGACGGGGAGAACATGCAGACTCCACATAGACAACGTGGCCACTGGATTCAAACACTGCATTGCAGCAATGAATTGATTTCTGTTCATAAGTATTTTCAGTAAAGTCATGCGTGGCTTAACGACGTTTCTATCAACAATGGACCGCATATAAGACAGTGTTCCCCTAAGATTATAATGGAGTTGAAAAACTCCTATAGCTTAATGACGTCGTAGCGGCTGTGACGTCATAGGGCAAATTACTCACGTGTTTCTGGTGATATTGGTGTAAACAAATCTACTGCCATGCCAGTTGTATAAAAGTATAGCACATACAATTATGTAAAGCACATAATACTTGATAACGATAATAAACAACTATGTTACTGCTTTATGTATTTATTGTTTATCAGGTGAATCCGCTTGTAAGAAAACATAAAGGCTTTTGGCCACGAGGTGGCAGCATTACCCCGCAAACGAAATTCCAGCATCGAAGTTACTCCACATGCTGAAACGAATTTAATAGTTTGCAGACAGCTATCGTGGAGGAGATAAACATTATTTATTAAAATTGCATCAAAAATCTGTCTCTTGTAATAATCGAGTCACAACCTATGTGCAACTCGAACTGAATCTTTCGAGAGTCGTTAAAGAATTTTGCTGTTCTAAGCTCATTAAGCAGTGCGCACTAATTTGAAGCGATTCACTGGAAAGTCCTACAGCATTTACGTGCCATGTGATCAAACCTGCCTACCAATCAAGTAGGCCATTCCTTGGCCCATCAAGAGTAGTTTAGTCACTAGGTTGTGCTTAGAATCAGCTTTCTTTGTCAGGTACTTTGTAATGAGATACCAGCACCCAGAGTAAATACATTTGAATTTATGGATTTGAATATAGGGTGGCCTGGTGGCTTTTATGTCCAGGGTTGTGGGTTCCAATCCCACAGTCCAATGATATGCAGATAGAGTCACTAGCATGTCTAGTTTGTGTTTTATGTGGCCTACAATCAACTGACAACCTCCCCAGGGTGCCCCCAGTCTGATGCTCTGTGCTGCCTCGGATGGGCTCCAAAGCCCTCTGCAGCCCTATTCAGGCTGAGTGGTTAGAAAATGGGTTTTAATACCGAGAATAAAAATATGTCAACCATGTCCAATACCTGCAAAAAGGAGACGGAGGAGAAACTCGGAACATCAAACTACATTCGGCGACACTTTCAAGTTCAGCATGAAGAGTAACAGCTAGCTATCTGTGCAGTGCTTTGGCAATATTCGCTGCATGTTGTTAGCGCAAAATGGTTGAATGTGTGATTACAGCAAGCAGGAATGAGGAATCCATGTTAGAGCTTATGTAAATTACACAGCCGTTCGGTTCCTTTATAGCGAACCACTAATTGGATTTTCAACCGAAGGCTCAGATTTATTTTTCTCATTTGGACGACGTGCGTAAAGTTTCATCTGGTTTTCAGTTTCCCAGCGCTGCTGCGTCCAGGGGCGCGCTGGTTCCTGCCAAACTGAGCGTTTTCGCACTTCCACCACAACAGGAAAAACACGCCTGAAAGCCCAGTCACATTTCTGGCTCCTGATTGGCTCCCGTCTGCCTGGTTTTTGCAAGCCTCCGCTGTCGCAAGCGCCAGCACACGCGTTTCAAACTCTGGATCCTGAAGTCTAGACTATAAAAAAACGTTTCCCGTAAGACGATAAATTAAACAATGAAGCATCAAACGTTAACACAGATGGAATCATTTCACCCGGGAGAACTCCTCGCGCTCTGGGATTTATGAGTGTCTCAAAAGGTGCTTGTGCCTCTGTCACCTGATAAGAACCATCTCCACTCACTAAGCAAGCCGGAATGGCTGTAATTTTTCAGCGAATGGCATATAAATTCCATGTCTCCCTACAAATCTTCTCAGGTCGTGCACATGGTCACAGTCCTAATGCGGAGGACCTTGTACAATGTGGTACAGTACCGGCGTGACCCATTGGACGGACATTAAACCGGATCATCGACAGGCCCGAAAATGATTTCTGCTTACAGCCCCTGGAATTTCGCTCCTAACCAAGATCCACAGGGGGCACAGCAGAAGCCGGAAGGGAGCCATTTGCTTATAAACTGCAACGAGAAAACAGCATCCTTTGGGCCCCCAGTGAAATAACAGCTGACCCCCCCCCCCACACACACACACACACACACACAGCCATAAAACACTCTGACAGACCTCTGTCAGGGTGGAAGACAAATCTGCTGTAAATTGAACAAACACCTACCCCCCCCCCCCCCCCTTGCTCATCTTCCTTCCTGTCCACCCGATTCCCCACCCTGCCGAGAAGATCTTTACCCTCTTCCCAGGGCCCCCCACTGATTTCCCCCCCCCCAGCCTTATTACCAAAACAAAAGGGGCAGTTTGGGGGTTGACAGCATTTTGAGTGATTTACCTTCTCCCGCCACTCAAGACGGAGGGAGAGACGTGGCTGGATTTTTTTGGAGGTTCCTCGTTAAAGAAGCTGAGGATAAAAACGTTAGCTATTAATGTCGCTATTCTCAGCATTAAAACCGACGAGGGTGTTTTGGCTTTTTTTAAATTTTTTTTAAAATTATTTGCAGAGCTGGTGGTTTTGCAGTGCTCTGACACGCATCGAGGGTGTGTGCATTGACCCCCCCGCATCCCGCTGGCCGCGCCGGTCACCTTGTCATCGCTGTCGTGGAATTCGGACCTGTAACATTTCGGGCGCGACGCTGATCCTTAACCGACAGACCAGCTGCTTATCCTAAGCTCCCCTCGCCTTAAAAAGTGAGAGGTGAGCAGTGGGCGAGGCGCATATGCTGCTCGGGCTGCAGACAGACAGGATCACCCGGAATACGGCCGCAGTACAAACCTCAACTGGTTTTTTAGGACGGAATGTACATCTGCTTTCAATACATCCAAATGTTACACCGATGACCAAGAACAATGCAGTTTTATATTATAATTAGAGTGTCTTAGTGGCTTGCGCTATAGCCTCACACCTCCAGGGTGGGGCGGGGGGGGGGGGGGGGGGGTCAATCCCACTCCCACTGCATTTGTGTGGGACTCGCATGAGCTGCCTGCATTTGTGAGAAATTCCTCCGGCTACTTTGTTTTCCTGCCACAGTCCAAAAAACACAGAACTAGGTGAACCGGTGCCTCTAAATAGTGAGCGATTGTGAGTGTGTGCGTGTGCCGTGCGAGGCACTGACATCCTGTGTGGGGTGGTTCCCCTGCTCTATACTTCCTGGGAAAGGCTCCAGACTCACCACAGCCCTGTAATGCATAAGTGGTTATGGAACATGGATGAATAGATGTTATAATTACATGCACGAGATGCGACATTCATTATTTATATTACAATATCCTCAGTCAACGGGCTGTTGTTTAAACTTGAGTGCAGTTTCGGGAAGTCGATCAGGGCACGTTCTGAACAGTGGACTGGAAGGTTCCGGTCTTGGTGTCCCAGCACCGTGCGGTTCTAAGTTCTGGAACTTCCGTAGGGTTCAGTTGGCCCAGCTAAAAACAGAAAAAAACAAAAACAAAAATGGCTGCAGCTAACCCCAAAAGCAGAGGTTTTATGGCGTGGGGAGCTCAGTCCTTAACAGACAAACACTGGGGTGGGGGGGGGGGGGGTTAAGAATAGTCCGTGAGCCCAAAAAGGAACACTCGACTGACGCTGAAAAGCGAGTTGGGAATTAAACTGGGTCAGTTTATCCTCGGTCTGAGCATGCTCCCTAGGACAGGCTTGGGATTCCGACATCAGAGGTCAAAGTTCACGTGTACTACCGCACCAATCAGGACAAGGACGTCGACAGTGGGGTATGGGGCCCTCCGTAACGCAATAATAAGAATTTATCCGGCAAGATGGGGGGGGGGATGGGTAGTGAAACTGATCTTGCTGCTTTATTCTGTGATTTTAAGATTATTTAAAAAAGGTGGAGAAAATATACAAAAAATGTGATGTTAGGTAACAGAGCAACATAGAGCTATACAGTGTCAGCTTGTGCTGGGATTCTACAGCTGGAAAATGATTCTGAGGAAGGTAGAGGGAGCCCAAGAGAATATGGGGGAGAGTGTGAGCTGTCACCGTTATCCCGGGCGCCTCCATGCCGCCTCACATCTTCTGACAGGTCTATCCGTCTCCTCATCTTCTAACCATTGACTCTTGTCAGGCTTGTTGGGGGTCTGGAGCCTGTCCAGGCAGTGCATGGCTCAAGGCTGGGGTGCATCCTGGATGGGATTCCAGTCCATCTGCTGTTAGGATGCACTGTGTGGCTGAAAAAAAGTTGCACACTTCAGTATTTCGTTGGAGCGCCTTTAGCTACACATAGGGGTCAACGTTCATCAATGCATGGTTTCCACGTGCTTATGCAACATCTCAACATTTTTTTTTTCCATCCAGATTTGCATTCATTTCTGTATCGATGTATCAGCCTGTGAAGTCTTCTTCAGCGCACCTCAAAGACCTTCAATGGGGGTTAAGGTCAAGGCTCTGTGGAGGCCAACTCATGTGTGAAAATGACTCCTCATGCTCCCTGAAGCACTCTCTGACAATTCGAGCCCGATGAGTCTTGGCATCATCGTGCTGGAATATGCCCGTGCCGTTAGGGAAGGAAAAATCCATTGATGGGATAACCTGGCCATTCAGGAGATTCAGGTGCTCAGCTGACTTCACTTTATTGCTGCATAACATTGCTGAGCTGTAATAATGAACCAATCATTGGCTTCTAAGTACTTTCTGATTTAAATTCAAACAGTGACTTTTTTTTTTTTTGGCCAGGCAGCGTAAATTGAATAACAGGTGGACATGACAAGGGTTACATCATTCACATAGTTTCACTGGCATGTAATGAGCAGAAAAGCAATTCTTTTTAAAGGGAGAATTTTAAATGATCCTTCTGGCATTTGTTATTCATTGTTATCGTTACCTAGTCGCTATTTGACACCTATTTCTGGGCTTTTATGCCACTTCCCCTGTTTGTAATGGAAACAGCAGGACATGCACGCGCTCCTTATCCGCCACGCCACCTGCTGGCTTACAGGTGCACTGCACATATAGACTTGCATAGATCCTGCTCAGGACCTGAGAGATATCTCTGCTTCGTGGGACCCTGTTTTCAGACATCCTGGTTACATATATCACCGACGGCGACGGTAATGTCAGCGGGGGGGGGGGGGGGTCAAAGCAGAGGGCTTGGGAAACAGCAGACACACAAAGTCCCCGGTGATGTCATGCGATGTCATAGCGCCTGTTGATGGGCAAACCACAACAGCAGCATTACAAGGGGACAATCGTGCTCATTTTAGCGAGAGTCCCCACCATGCCTCTTTCCATACATAAAGACAGACTTCAGATCACAAGTTACTATTTTCTAAATCTTGGTTTTCAGATAAATCAGTATCATTGATATCAATCTGTGAAATCAAAGAGCTGCGTCCGTACCCTCAGGAATCAGCTTCAGACCCCCCATCACCCCGAATAAGACAAGAAAATCGATGGATGGATGGAATCAAACAGATTTGGAAACATTTTGAATATATTTTTAGCTTCTAAATATTTTACTGCTTTGAGATGAAAAAGTTTTGAACAGTAATAATAGAGAGAACCAAACTGGATATGCAAAAAGACTATTTTCCTATGGAGGTGTATAAAGTATCTCTATTCTATTCTATTCTATTCTATTGTAATAAATAATAGTAATAATCAATTGAAAATACTTTTAAAAAAGGTCTATTTCAGGATTTGCTAGCTGGAGGTGAAGGGCCTGGACTTTTGGTCAAACTACAGTTCCAGATGGGAAACTCCTGTTTTACCGTTAATGCAGTAACCAACCAAAGCGATGGAGTGGAAAATCCAGGTGGCTTGTGTGGAAAATGGTCAACAGCGAGAGTCGCTTTAGGCCGAGAACTCCATCACGTACCTTAATTAAAAAAAAGAAAAAGAAAAAAAGAACGTTACGTCACGTAACGCAAACGAACGAGGAAATGACCAAAACGCGGCGGGCATTTGCCAATTCTGGGAAGCGGGGCGGCCTTCCGCCGCTCACTCACGGTCTTTTCCCCTTCCCCTCATTCCCACTGTATGCATTCCTGGCCAAAATAGACCCGGATCAGGACACGCTGCAGAGCAAACAAACAGTCCTATTTAGGGCTGGTGTCTCGCATTCCGAACAGAGGCATCTCCCTTTGAAATATCATCCCCGCCTTTTCGCAGCACATCCTCTCTCCCATGACTGAGCGGCTGAGTTCCTACCATTATTTCCTCCCGCCCCCTCGCCAAGAATGTCCAAAGGACCCTGTCCTTTGACGTCGCCCATTGTCCTGGCCAGAGGGGGTGCGGCTGTTTTGTGAAAAGCTTCCTGTGCGCTGAATGTTCAATGAGCCTTTCCTGTTTGACGAGTTCGGCTCACCCCCAGATCCTGCTGGCCGAATTATTGCTTCCAGATTCAGTGTCCTGCCGTAATGGGTTTATTACTCGTACACCTGACAGTTCAGAGCGCAGTTCCCAGGAGGCGGGAACGCCAGCAAGTCCCCACATCTGACTTATGGGACTGTGCACATTCTATTTCTGAGCATCTATTAGAATGGACTGTGATTGGCAGTGAGAAAGCAAATGGCCACAAATACATATGCTGAGGAATCACACACATTGCGATTCATTGTAACTTGTTACAATGATAATAAAGCATTCTATTCTATTCTATTCTATTCTATTATATTATATTATATTATATTATATTATATTATATTATATTATATTATATTATATTATATTATATTATATTATATTATACAGTGATGTACTGCTGTAGTTAATGAAATACCTGCGTTGTCAATGGATCCAAAGCACGCAGACAGGCTGCCCCAGAACGTCACAGTTTGGGGAGCAAAGAGAATCAGACGACCTCAGTACTAATTTCATGACGCCATTCATCTGGTGGAAGCTTTTACTCTGAGTGTTCAGCGAATCTTAATTGTGCTTCATTGTAAAGTAAGTGTTTTAGAGTGCAAAGAAAGGCATTGGACATTGACTAGATGATCAAGAATTTATATATAATCAGTCTCCAGTTTAATGTCAGCGTCTTCGTTAATGGAACCCGACTGGCCCGAGTGGATTTATTGCATTATTAATGTAAAATAGGTCAGCTGGGCAGATTTTGCGGTAAAGGGACAAATCAGGAATTTGATTTGATTCGCTTTCGAGCGCGTCTGTTTTATGTCATTTACTTTTAGTAACCCCATCTTTAAGGAATATAGATCCAGTTTTGTGTCTTGTATGTTTTAACAGAAATGTTGATATTCTTCAACTGTGGTGCGCATATATAGTAGAAATATACCTCACAATCTGTACAATATCAGGGCTATTCCACTTAAGGTTAACTTTGGTGAGTATAAGCTAGGAATTTTGTGGATTCGGTTATAGAAGCTATTTAAGAAATATTTTTGATCTCTAATATATATGATCATTTAAATGTCTTTGTGAAGAATTGTGGGGGATTCGGGGATTTGCTTTTCCACCCTCCTTTCAAAGCCTCTCCAAAATCAATAAAGAATCAACCAGTTCAAAATTCAAGAGGATTGTCCTCCTTGAAGATATACTTGGAATGCGGAGCAGTGCATTCTGGGAATGGGATGTAGATCTGTATCTCGGTGAACCCGTGTTGGGAAAAACTCGCATCTGTGGCAGGATGTTTAAGTAATGTATTTAGTCCTTCTTGTCTGAGGTTATTTCCAGATTGGGACTTTTTTCCGAGTGGGAACAATGGCTCTAGTGCATGGGAAGTTAGCTAGTTCTTGAGAAATACCATAAATAGCCCAGTCTAAACACAAGAGGAGAATCTGAAGATCTTGAGATGGGCGGGCCTTTGTCTTTCCCTGTATGGAAAGATCACCTCATATCATCTGTCACTTTCCCCGTAAAAACAATGGCAGATGTCTCCTCGATGGACATTATCTGGACTGAATTTAGTAGTGAGTTGACCTGGGCTGGGTCGCTCTCTCAGGATGAAGTGCACAGGGACAAGTGACAGGGAAGCTTGTGTTTCTGTGTGACATAATATGTATGATGTATATACTGGGAGTGTCTTTTAGGGCATCGTCGCTCAACCCAGTGCTCAGAGACCCCCAAAGAGTCCACGTTTTTGCTCCATTCCAGCTCCCAGTTAATCAAGACTGAATTCCTGGTACAAGTGCATTGGGAGCTGGGAAGGAGCAAAAATGTGGACTGTCTGCAAAAATGTGGACTGTTTGGGGTCCCCGGGGACTGGGTTGAGACAGGGACGGATAAATTAACAGGCTTGCCTAGGCTGCAGCCTAGGGGCCAGAGTGATCAGCGAGCTCTATTGGTCATTTATATCTATTTCTTAAAATAATTTTTGATGATAATTTTTTTTATTGGTTGCCTGCTTGTTTGCAAGTTGCTGATTGGTTAAAACTGAATGTGGAGACCAATTCTAAATGTATCTATTTTTTGGCGCGCTTTGTACGCTTATGCCGTTGTGTATTTTCTGGTATGCATGTGCGTGGTCTGTTTCCTACATAAAATGGATTTTATGAGCCTGATCAATGAGTTTTATGCCAGGAAAACATTCTAATGGTAAGAACATGTTTTACATTCTTTTGGAATTTGCCCCTCTGTTATCTATGGTCTGTGCTATCTATGATGCACATTGTGGATGCAGGAGACACACACTGGATCAGAGTGTAATGATTTAAGGCTACAACTATTGAGATGATTTTATTCAATCAGGCCTCTCTTTCCCTCTTTCTGGTTGCTGAATATGACTGATGCGAATGTGTAAAGATGCCAGTTTGTCGTTCTTCCGGTGTTACTGTTCTCGTTTGAAACAGAGTCACATCCTTTTTGACTTTGTAGAAATGATTTTATAGTTACCAATGTTTAATAGTTTTGTAGTTAGTTCTTGTATTGTTCTGAGGGCGGGGGGGGGGGGAGAATAGCAGCCTATGGTGCCCCAGAATGTCATAATCCGCTAATGGGTCGAGAAACACTGTGTAAGGTAGTAATGTTGTGCTCACAATGCTTTGCGGACTGCACGCGCTTGGCTGTGCAGAGATATGCCTTGGTCTGTGTGGCCCACAGGCCGGAACGTGGAGAACAAGTTGTATTCTGGAGATTCAGGTGGAGAAGTTATGCTCTGCAGAGTTCTTTTCCCCTCCCCCAGCATCGATGTTGCCGGTCTGGCCGCGTGCTGAACATCCTGGATGGGACAGCTGGCTCCAGGAGAGAACTTTCCAGAGCGTGCTCAGTGCCACTGTCAGCCTTAGAGCGGCCATGAGGTCTGGGCTGTGTTACGGGTTTATATAACACCGGCGGGGTCTGTCCGCACGGCACAGACCGGCTGTTATGTAACGCACCGGTTCCGCGTCGGGGAGGGGGCTTGTCAGAGGACAGTCAGCGGCATGCGACACCCAGACGGTGAGTGGACCTTCTCCATAACTTGGTGTTTTGTATCTTGGCTGATGGTTTGGAGGGCTTTTTCAGTAGAACGTCGCGGCATGTTCTGAGGAAGAACCTTCTCAACGTGGGTCACGGAAACTATCCGGTGAAAAGACGGATGGAGGCGTCAGGCGTGAGCGTCAACTAGAGCTGGGAGAAGGTTCATGTTGGGCCAAGACGTCTAGGGCAAAGTGAGAGGGTTCAGTAGTGAATATGAGGTACAAATGGTGGTCTGACTACACCAATGTTCTGGTAGTTTATAGAGACCCACGCCTGGTACCATCAACCATGCAGCGGCACCGGTTCCCACTACTCAGACCACGTATGTGCATTGGGCCCCTGAGGTCCCCCTGCTGGTCACAAACAGTTACTACACCGGCAAGGACAGGAGGCCCCAAAGTCATTTTTGAGAGTTGCCCCAGAAACAACAAACCCCCACTTTAATACCTCTGCACTCTTCTGCTTCCAGATTCTGGTCTTCCCTTCAACGCAGGAAGTGCCGTCTAGTTAAACACGAGTGCGTCAGTTATTAATATCCTTTCTGACCACTTCCCCGGACTGATCTTATCAGCCTCAAAGTGCTGTCACACGCACTTAAAGTCCACCTGAAATATCAGTGCGGTGGCTGACTAACAGCTATTCATAGCGAGGCAGCAGTGGCGTGCACAGACATTTTGGGGGGCAAGTGCTCCAGGGGGAAAAAAGGGCACTTTTTGCATATGTGGAAAACCTTTTCTTTTTATAATAAAAAAAACGCACAGGTTAAATGCAATTTGACTTTTATTTCAAAACATTCTCTAAAAATAGACCAAAATGTATGAGAACGAATAAGACTGACTGTGGTCATTACAAGAACAGGGCAGAATGGTCGTTTTCACAGGCAATTGGGAACTGCCTATTTTTCCTTTAGCAAATTAATGTGTTAATGTTGCCAATATGTTACACCAAAAAAAATTAACATGTCTAACCAGTGCTTCTCAAAACTTTTAACATGCACCCCCAACACCGTACCCTTCAAACTACCAATAACAACGTCACTGTTCTGTCACAATCAGGTCACAACACAGTGCGTAAATGTCTGCGAGCATCGCTGAGTCAGTAACAACCAGTTAGGCTAAAGACTGCATCTTTAGACAGTTGGACGGTGTTCTAACTTTCTCACAGGAGACACCTACTAAAGACAGTCAAAGACATTAATTTCAATCTTACCAAAGTAGGACAGTAGTTGACGTTAGTTATGGAAAGGCTAATCCACAAAAACGGAGAAACGTCCATAATTCTATTATTCATAATCATGTCAAGGTTTTAGGTTTTTCTGCAGTTCCATCTCTAAAAAGTGTGATGTCTTCCCGTCACTGACTTCAGTTTGAAAACTTTGTATTTATTCACAGGTTTCCGTGAGATCATCCTAAAATTTGTAACGAAAAATGGGCTCAAAAGAGCCCTCTGCCTAACGGCATGTAGCCTATAGCATAACGTGATATTTTCAATAGTGTATGCAAAAAGGTCGGAATTGATGGAGAGTGGGGTTGCCTAAATGGTTTAGGTTTTTTAAATGTGTCGTTTTTTTGTTTATCCATATGGATGGATGGAGGGGGCAAGCTGGCAAAGTTTGTCATGTGCAGTTTCTGACAGGCTACTTCACAACAAAACAATTGCAGGTTGGTCTTAGAGGGCAAACAGAATAATTTCACTCGATTCATGGGTTACCTGACTGGTTGGGAAGGGAAAGAGCTGCCGTGTTGTCCGCCGTGGCTCCCAGTCGCTATAGTTAGCCTACTATGCCTACTCCAAGTAGTCCTATGTCATGCCGCTGCTACACGCCTCACAACAAATGAACTGCAAGCGTGTTCACGTGACACGGTGACAGTGAAAAAGCGACAGGGTTCGGGTGTCTTTGAAGAAGGGGCACAAATCAAGCCATTATTTTCACACCTTTTTAAATCGCGCAGCTTTAAAAAAAAAAAAAATCACGTCTTTCAAAAGGGCACTTTTTTGGACTGAGGGCAAAAGGGCAAGTGCTTCAGCACCACCTCGTCTCTATCTGTGCACGCCAGTGCGAGGCAGAGTGACTGTGGAGGCGCCGTTTGGTGATGTTTTGTTTCCGGTGGTTGCGATGAATCAAACCGACACCGAGAATTGTTTACCATCTTGCGTTTCTGTCCCTCCAAAGCATCTGACACACTATCATGTGTGGTCACATGACATTTAAAGGCCACCCACGAATGTTCTCTCAGACTATTTGCTAATATACATCAGACATTATCGTCGTATGACTGATTGATCGACCTAGTATATAAATCATACCGTGCAGTATAGATGTTGCTTTTTGGAGCACAGCAGAACAGTCTTTTTTCAAAGAAAAATTAAGAAATGATTCTCTGTTTACCATTTGCATACATACAGGGACGTTGGATTGTTTTATTTACACGTATCCCATCATGCACTCCTTTGAAACGCACACATACAATTGAGAGCGAAGCTTGGGGCCCATGCATAGATTAGACCATTTACCTAGCATTCCTGGAGCTAAAGGGTAAGCGAAGCTTAGGGCCCAGTGGAGATGTGACTATCCAGCCAAGGCTGGGATTCAAACTGGCAACCTTCTGATATCAGGTACAGAGACTTAACCCATTGACCCGTCCATTGCATTAAAGGTGCATGTTTTTTTGTGTTTGTGTCTGTGGGTTTTCATCTGGACGTTGGGGGATATGATATGTGGTCCCGTCTGGATGATGCACCGGCCGACGTGACAGCTGCCGACAGACCGGGACAGAGAATGAAACGACACGGGCGAACGCCCTGGAAAGGGAGACGAGACGGTAAGACTGCAGGTCGTTTCAGCATCGCGAGCGGCGATCCCCGTCCGTACCGGTGCTGCTCAGCGGCGAGCTACGAACCTCCCAGAGACTGTTTTTTTTTTGGCACCTTCTCGTATGACACAGGGCTGTGAGACCAGCTGAACCAGACGTCTGCCGTCCTCAAACCCCTCATGAGTCGGCGTCCTCTTTACAGACACTGCGGATGTTACCGGAGGACACTTCATGCCACCCAACCTTAGCCTCAGCTGACACTTATTTCTCAAAAAGAGCAACAGGCGCAGTGGTTTGTCTTACGATATATATATATATTGCTTTAGAAATAACCAGTAGTTTTAAGAAAATCATTCATTTCAATTAGGATCAAATTGAAACCAAAATTATAGTTCTAAAAAGTTCATTGAGTTAAAAAGTTCATAAACAGTCTCATTAGGTGCTTTTTAATTAGTAACACCTTTGCAACGACATAAAACACCAAACATTTATGTTTAGTATCCCTTCGGGGGCCAGTGACTACAACTGCAATTAATAATAAAATGGCAAGAGAAGAACTGAATGAGTCAAAAATTCATGACATTTAATAAAAAGGAAATGTCTGTGCGGAAGTAATGCGTAGGTATGCTAAACGCTGCTTGTCAATGGACTTTTGTTAAGAAACCAATAAATCCGCAACATTTTTACAACATTTATCAAGCATTCCAAGACTTTCTGTGAGCACTGTATTTACAGTAACTATTGTAAGGCGCTTTGGATTAAAGTATCAGATAAAGTCATCTTCTATTCAAGCAGCACAGAGTCAAAGACATCATGATGCATTGGCCACAACAGTCATTAGTTTCCAATTACATCGGGTAGTGTGTGGCTCAGCATATTAAGATGCTGTACTCATGACCAGAACATTACTAGTTCAAATCCCAGGGTCAGCAGAGTAATTTCACTATTGGGCCCTTGAGCAAAGACTCTGACCCCTGATTGGTCCACGGAGTGTCTGACCTTGCTTTCTCAAAAAATAAATATAAATTACACATCAGAGGATGGTGCTTCAAATGTGCTGATGTCACAGTCAACTGGCCTCATTTGTTAGGGGGGAATAGGGTGGGATTTATTTTCTGAACACTTTGGGGTGGGGGGGTAAGCCACCCGGGCGTGCAACAATGCAGGAGGAGCGAGATGGCTTCAGCCTCCCCATACATGTGTGAAGAATTACCCCTTGCATCCACCCGAAGACCAGAATTATATGCCCCCTCCTCCCACTAGGGTTTGGAAGCTAAGCCAGAGCAAAGCCCCCCCCCCACCCCCCCACCAGCTGGACCAGACCCTGTCCAAATGGGCACCAGCTTTGTCCATGCACCCTGATCTGCTTTTTACCCTGTGCAGTGTGTACTGTGTGCATTTTCACAACAGCTCGTGCAAGGATGTGGTTACCATTGAAACAGGTTTAAAACATTTAGGCTTAAAAACTGGGTCCTCAAAATCAGTGAGACAAAGTCGTCCCTCTTTCTGTTTGCACTGCAAGCAAAATGTCAATGTTTCTCCATTCAACCGAGAAACCAATTAGAGTCTTCTGGGTCATCCTTTGGAGAAGGGCAGCCGGGCCTAGCTGTGCAGAACCAGGCCGTGCAGAACCAGTCATGTAGAACCCGGCCATGCAGACTCCAGCCATACAGAACTGGACCATGCAGAACCCAGCCGTGCAGAACCAGGCCAAGCAGAACCAGGCTGTGCAGAACTGGGCCATGCAGAACAGTTTCATGCATAACTGGGCCATGCAGAAACCAACCGTGCAGAACCCAGTCATGCAGAACCCGGCTGCGGGATTCATTCTGCAGCTGACTGCGGCGATGCCAGCTGTTCCTCGAGTGGGTCCCGCGTCAGCGTGGGGGGGGATCCAGGAGGGCGAACACACGGGCTGTAAATGCACCTCACGACTGCACTTGAATGGAAGCGCCCATCCAACCGTAGCAGCACTTCACAACAGCTTCCTGCCCTGTGCACAAGTCCAGAGGGTGGGGGGGGGGGGGGAGGACTGAAAGGCAGGTCCGACCAAACCAGCATCAGCCCGTCAAGCTCTTCCACACGCTGGGAACGGATCCCGCTTCCGGCTAGGTCTCCTTTGGGACCCTCCCCTTGGGGACATGATCAGGGTACTGAACTCCGGGTTTTCATTATGGTGCAGAATTCCCAGCAATCCTTTTTTCCGGATAAGAACAACAAGCTCACTGGAGGCGGATTTCCCCGCCCATATGGGCCTGGAGCTGCTCTCCACGCCTGGGTCTCTACCAGGGAAGGGGGCCTCAGTGTTTCCTAAAGGCTTTAAGTGTCTATTGCACTCATATATTTTCTCTTAATGCCTCCCGTTAGCCCAGATTTTCCGGCAGAAATGGGGAAAGAAGTAGCTGTGAGCAATTTACAAGCTTCTGGAGGCGGAAAGTTCAGGTGCCGAAAGTACAAATCCAGACCAAGATTTTGTTTCAACCAACCAGTTGAGTTACTCTGTGACTGTGACTCTTTATACTGAACTGGTTGGTTGAAACAAAATCTTGGTCTGGATTTCTACTTTCGGCACCTGAACTTTCCGCCTCTGCTCAGGAAAAGGGAAGAAAAGGCGACGACCCACATGACTAGATAGCAGAGCAAAAGAGCTGATCGGGCAGGACAGGATATCTGATTCGCCCCATCAGTAAAAGTCAAAAAGTGAAGAAGAACTGGGATAGGAGGTAAATATTTTAAAAGCAGGATAAAAGGTAAAAACACAAGCATCATGTCACTTTCCCAGCCTCAGTCGTGTTTGGGATCAGTACCATTGACATATAGATAGGAGATAAAAACAGATTCGTCGGTCCATTCTAATTATTCAAACAGAGGAGTGTGTGTGAGCCCTGATGCATGGTATCTGCATAAGGGTCCGTCAATCTTCGACATCTTGAAGTCTGACCTCGGGGCAGCAGTCTTCCGCATGTTTGCGAGCTTCAGTTTTTTTCAGCCTAATTGATTTTTTCCGGATCTTGGGACAACGCAGCAAATCATTGGGCCGTAACGTTTTCTGTTTATTTTTTTTATTCCCCCCCCCCCCCCCACCACTCACTTAAAGAAAATCGGTTCAGTCTGGCTTTCGCAGGAGGAAGATCCCGGCCCCTTGAAAAGCGGTTATGACTTAATGAGAATTCCACTCTCCGCAGGAAGGAAGGACTCAGGACTCGTATCCCCGGGGCGATTCGGACGAACGTTAACCGCGATCTCTTTCGCACACGTGCGTGCGGACGGGACGGGAGCCGGGCCCGGACCCCACGGCGCGCACCGGGTCCCGGCTGCAGTCCCGGACGCCCTTGGGAGAGGAGCGAGAATCATCTAGAAGCTGGACAAGAGCTGATGCCGGCCGAGTTTCAGTTCTGTTTGGTATCGGACGTCACGGCACAAACGGGCAGGCAAACAGGTCCCGTAAAAAAGCCCGATCCAGTACTCCATCGCCATTTGGGCTTCTCCCTTTTATTGTTCCTGTCATTTCCTGATAGCCGCAATCCACTGTCCCGGCTCCAAGCAGACAGCTGGGATTGATTTCTGTTGTGTTGTTCTACTAGAGCTATACTGAACCTGCTGACTCCCTTGTGACTGCCTGCCCTTCCATACTCCAAGCCCCCCCCCCCCCCCCCCCCACGGCCTGGCCCCCACCGTGCCGATGAGCAGTCGAGCTCTTTGCTCTCCGACGTGAAGGAGATCGGGCCCCCAGAGGTCTAGCCTCTGAGGAAGGAAGGAATTCTCCCCCCCCCCCCCAAAATATTATTTATGTCTGGATGACCTTCTTGAGACAAATGGTTGCCATATGGGGATGGGGGGGAGGACGTGTGTCTTTTGATTCCTTTGCATATCGATTTTTTCATTCGGGTCATCTCTAAGCATGCCCTCCAAGCACATTAACCTCATCTTTTCAAAACTGCTTCCCATTAAGAAGACAGGTGACCCGCTTGCAATCGGGGGTGGTGTGGGGGGGGGGGGTTGATTTATGCATGGTGTCCTTGTTTGAAGGCCGTCTGTATAGCTTCAGCTGGTCCCGTAAGCCATTTGGACCTTTCGTATTTGGGGCACTGCAGCTGTTTCTCTACAGCAGCCCCCCCCCCCCCCCACATCGTGCTCGTGGACATCGCAAGAAATGCGTGCAGAGACCTGGGTTGGGCCGGGGAGAGAACTGCAGGTGCAGCCGTGCGTCACTGACCCGCGGTGGCCGGAATTCCCCTCCCCCCCCACTTCCAGGCCTGACCCAACCCTGACCTGACGTCCCCTGTCTCATCCCACCAGCGCATGCAGGTTTTTAAATTGCATCCTGTCCTAGCCCATGAGGAACTGATTTATGCTGCGTGTGTGTGTGTATGTGTGTATGTGTGTGTGCTCGGGCTGCCAGATGCTAATGAGCTTACAAAGGGTCGGGGCTCCTCTGCAAGTGCACACGGGCCTTGGACGGAAACGCCGTTGCATGACTGGCTGTTGGATGCTTAGCAGAAGTTGTGATGACTGCGGATATTTGCGATGCAAGAGCAGTACAGTAATGGAAAGCTGCAAACTAGTTACGAATTACTGTCAGATGCTTGGAACTATTGTGAAATGGATAGGAACTACTGTGAGATGCTAGGAACTAGTGTGAGATGTTAGGAACTACTGCAAGATAGCTAGGAACTATTGTGAGATATCTAGGAACTGCTTTGAGATATCTAGGAACTACTATGAGATAGCTAGGAACAACTGCAAGATAGCTAGGAACTACTGTGAGATATCTACAAACTATGGTGAGATAGCTAGGAACTATTGTGAGATATCTAGGAACTGCTATGAGATATCTAGGAACTACTGTGAGGTAGCTAGGAACTACTGCAAGATAGATAGGAACTACTGTGAGATATCTTCAAACTATCGTGAGATAGCTAGGAACTACTGTGAGCTATCTAGGATCTACTGTAACATAGCTAGGAGCTACTGTGAGGTAGCTAGAAACTGGGAACTAGCCACAATGAGTTAGCTTGGGACTGAGAAATAGCTGGAAATAGGCTACTTAGTCTGGAAGGAGTACATTAGCGTTTGCTCACAGACGAGACCACCTCATCAAGCGAAGACGCACAACCATGTGACCATGTGATACCGTCGGTCTGTAGCAGGCCGGGTCATAAGCAATAACCGATCTGAATTATGGGCTCCGAGGTTGAAGGGGGAGCATGAGGGATGCCGACAGAGGGAGCGGTGATACAACGTGCTGGAGAAGGAGCGACAAAAAAAGCAGTTCATTCTACATGCCCTTCAAAGCCATTCCTCTCTGTAGAGAAACGCCTCTTAAGTCCCATCCCCGAGGGAACAGATGGGGCAAGTAATTCTCCACCACCACCCCCACTCCCATCCCCCGGGCTGCCCCCCCCCCCCGAAATCTCCCTTCCTTCCTTCCTCCGTCTCTCCCCTAATAGCTCCCTTGTTCCTGCTGGACAAAACTAGCCCTTTGTGGCCGCTCTCGGAGCACCATTAAAAACAGGAATAGGGAAATTGTAAACAGGAGGCATTTGGTTTACAGGCCAAGGCATACACCCGGCCTCAGTGGTCTGCTTCATGGTAAGCAGAGAAGCAGACCCTTGTTGCTAAAGGGATTAAGAGCTGAGGGATTTTCTGAGGCTCTGCAGGGGCACCCAGCCAGCCCGGAGTGGGGGGCTTTGTAAAGAGATACCTGCATTACATACCTACAGGCGGAAATGGCCTCGTAGCATTTATGCAATCGGGGTAACGGGATACCGTGTCACTGCGGCATGAAGAAACCCAGCGACACAGAGAGCCAGGACTCGGCCACGGCTCGTTTGGCTGTTTTAAACGGCCAATCGGGGAGCCGACAAGGGGCGCGTGCATTTTCCCCAAGGTGATTTGGTTACTGCGGCTGTAATTCCTGGCGCTGAGGGTAATCGGAATAATCTGCTGTGTCGTACGATGTGTGGGGGGGGGGAGCAGATTTGTAATCATGGTAATATTTAATATTAGTAATTATGGAAAGGGATGTTTTTAACAGAAAAGCTTAGCAGATTCAAAAAAATTACTGAGCAAACAATCTCAGAATTACGGTAATTATATTATCACATAAAGGGCATGAATGTAAAACACACATAGCAATGAAAAAATCAACATCACCTTCACAACGGAATGAAAATGTATTCCTTGGACGATGTGGCCCTTTTCAAGTATGGGATCTCGATATATCCGAATCATCACCAGGAATTGTCCGCGGAATGACATAAACATCGAGGTGTCACGGCTTCTCCATCTGGCCAGGGAACGTGGAAATCTGGGGGAAGATCACGAAATGGTGAAGATGGTGAAGACGTATCAAGAGGAACCACCTATCCGTGAAAACAGGAAGAGCGGCGATTTGGTCGCCAAGATTCCTCTTCATTCTGAGGATTATACAGGTGCCTCACTAGACTTATGGAAAATGGACTACGCTTGTACTGGGTGGGGGGGTTGATTTTAATGAAAATGAATGAGAGCTAATTAATGTATATTTATTTTGAGGGGCTAAAGGACATTTTAGGTAGCAACCGCCCCTCCAAAGCCAATCCAGCAACACTTCTGGGTTTATGGTTCTGGGGTGTATTTTAGGAATAGAATTGAACAGGACCTTTATACCATACATAAAACACATGTTTCCCAAGACAAGTCATTTAATTGCTGTACTGGCCTCATAGCACCATACCAGCTTCTGAGTGAGAGCCGAACTCCTTGATTTCAAAAACACCATCGTCTGTATGCAGTCGGCCCAGAGCGACTTTTGCGCTGTTGCCGTGTTACAGTACGTGAGAAACGTTAACGGGAGTTTCCGCAGGCAGGCGACGTGCTCGTCTGGGAGCTCCACAGCAGAGGCGCGCGGACGCGGCTTTTCATGAGCGCTATCAAATCGCTCTTTGACTGCTTTTTCCTCCCGTTTCATCTCGCCTTTTCTCCCCCCCCCCTCTGTAGGACTGAACTTTCCATCCTCTCGACGGCTTTGAACTCCGCAATGGCTCTTTGAAGGGAAGTCGTAAAGAGCCCTTTTATTCATCCCCCACGTCTCGAACGGGCCGTCGCTCGGCGCGTGCCAGCCCAGACTGGCGCGACGTCCCTCATGCGTCCCCAAAAGCAGGCCACTCCTTGTGACAGCATCGTTACGGAGACCTTCTTCTCAGACGATTAACAATCTCCCCCCACTCAGAATCACCATCAGCATCATCTTACCAGTAGTCCTTCTATCCTCTATGGTGCGACAAATAAATCACTTGATTTCTACAGGAGGGGAGGGAGAAAGAAAAAAAATCAGCCATTGGAATTCCAAGAATGCTAGACACGCTGCAGATAGCTGCAGAAGCCCAGCTATGCAACTGGAAACCTGAAGTGGTATTTATCGGCCATCTACATCTCTGTCGCGGCGCTCGGTTCCCCCACCAAATGCCTCCTTCCCATAATACTGAGCGGCGCACCCAGAAAAGCTGTCCTCACGGGTGCCTGAACAGGGCTGCATTTCTAGCATGTTTCTCTTCTGACCTGTTTCCTGGACTTTAAACATCCATGATGTACGACTTTCATCCAGCATGGGCTCCTGCCGTAGGCATTTCCAGGTCCTATTTATGGGGGCTTCAGCACTGTATTTTCACTGTATTTTTTGCCCCCCCCCCCGAAAAAAATTATTGTTCTAATTTCATTTTGTGATTTACAGAAAGGAGCATGAAAATCACCAAATCGGCACATTTACTGAGGGCCACTGGGGGTTAAATCCTACAATCGCTCCTGGTTCCTGCTATTTTATTTAAAGCAGATACCAGGCAGAGCTGGAAAAGAAGGTAACAGGTCAGAAAATCACCCGTTCAAGCCTGTCACATGACCCAGGGACCTTGAGCGAGTCCCCCATCTCTAGGGGCCCCACACGTAATTTTTATTATCACAAACCATACATCTGTGTCTAAATTGATTTTTTATCATTTCTGTTTATATTTCCCACTCAGAAAGTAATTAAGGCAATGGTTAAAATTATATATTCACTTGCTTTAACTTTTTAGCTACCTGCTAGGACCTGAAAGACAGCGGCCATTGATCAGGGAGACTTTCATTTCTGTTAGTAATATAATACCCTTCTGGTGCATTTTGCGGTCTGGCATGACTGGGGAGGAAGTCGCACCGGGCCCATTCACATCCACCCCGGAGAAGTGAGGACAAAATCAGCCTGATGGGAACAGGCACGCCTTCAGACGGCCCAGGTCCTGTAAGGAGAAAGGAGTGTCACAGGTTGATAAAGACTTTGTAGTTTTGGCATGCAGGGGGGGGGGGGGGTGCTTTTTGATGGGACACAAAGACAGCAGCCGCTGCGTGTTTTTTCAGGTGAACAAACTCACGGGCTTCCTGCTGGCTCTGCTCATTACCCCGGATCAAAGGTCTCGCGTCTTTGCGGCTCTGTCTCAACGGGTCACGTGACACTGAGCACTGGGTGCGGTAAGGCGTCCCAGCCACACACAGACCGATTCATCTCCCTTATCTGCTGTTGTAAACCTCCGTCGCACAGAAAGATGATCGGTGCCCAAAGCGGGCCGCCATGTCTGCACTGACCGGGCCAAAGCCCGTGACCGATTGCTGAATATCCTGGCAATGAGGTTAAAACCTAAGTTCATCATTATAGACGGTTTATCGCAGAAATAATTAATATGTCCTTAATATAACCATTCAAGGCAACAGCCATGATGGAGTCTGTTTGTTATTATATTAATATTTCTTAAAAAATAAAGAAGTTTCCATCCATCCATAAATCCATCCATCCGTCGTGGTAAACCATCTGAGGAGGCACAGTGCAGAAGACCAGCAACGCTCTAGATGGGATACCAGTCACAGACTCACACACAGGCAATTTAGAGACACTAGTTGACCTAAATTCTATGTTTCTTGACCGAGAGCGGAAATTATAATCCGCCCACGGATTCCAAGATAACAAGATGCTGATGCGCGGCTGGTTTGCGCAGGAAATGCGGCCCGTTTGCCACAAGAATGGGAAGTAACTGCGTTCGGCTGCGCGGTGTGCGTTCGGTGGCCTCGACCGCTTCGCTCCGTGTGTAATTTCGGCCGCGTAATTGTAGAGCAGCTTTGGATCGGTACCAGCCGGCCCGGCGACACAGGATAGGAGGTGGGCAAAGCTATCCCATATCCAGTGGGTGGAACCGGTCCGGGGAAGATAAACATAAACCCAGCTGCGCTCCCAGGCTGCCGACCCAGTCCAGACAGTCACGGGGAGAACACGGCGCTTCCAGAAACCGGGCCATTTGTACCACAGAGAAAGCGTATGATCGCACTCCCCTCACCTGCAGAGCCGGATGAACTATTCCCTCATTGATCTGGCTTGTTTTTTTGCACGTGATAAGTGTGCAGGGTCTTGCCCCTCTCTGGGACCCCTGGGGGGGGGGGGGGGGGGCATGCAGGAGGGGGCTGGATCGTCAGACACCTGCGCCGGAGTCCGTGGAGACAGAACACCCCACGGCCTTTTCCGCGTGGGGTCAAAGTTCACCCGGGGTCCCTCCTCCTCCTCCTCAAGAGGGGTCGGGGGGGGTCACGCTCTCTCCAGAGTCTCGACTTTCCCGCTTCCTTGTGGGAGCTGATCCGGAAATGTCCATCAAGGGGGTGGCCGCCTCCAGTATTCCCCAAGAGCCCCCCATCACGGAAACATGTGGCATCCCGTAAGAGGGGACTCTATACACACATGCTAATATCCAGGTCCTGCCTTTTAAACTGCATAATAAATACAGTCATGTGTTGTACGGAAGCCAAAGCATAATTTTAAATGAAAAACAACATGAAAATGTCAAGAAAATGAAATCTGATATCAAGCTGGAAAAAAGGCACCACTAGTTACAGTATACAGTTTAACCTGTAATTTGTTAAGAGATAAAATCTGTTTTCAAACCGGGCCTGAAATATATATTAAGGAAAGAGGTTTTTACGAAAGGAAATTCAACGTTTCTAAACATAGCTGATTAAACATTGATCTACAGGAGTATTTGAATTGGAAATAATCGCTCCCAGTGTTTGCTTTGGCTAATTACTCCTGGAGGGAGAGAATGAATATGTTTTCAGAAAGTGGAAGAGATACAATGAAATAACTGTGTGATTGTTTAACTTAAGGACCATAATACTCAGGAATGAAAATGGCCCAACTTCACTCACTTCCTGATAATCAATATTAAATTACTGTCGGCTTCTGGAAGTTCTTATTCTGTTATCTTATTCTTTTCTGGATTTAAGAAAACAATCTGCAACAGTCTCCTTTTACATGAACCTCAAATGAAGGGTAAAACCTTTATTATCAATTTCCTATTACCCAGCCCACATCTAGGAACATTAAAAAAAAAAGATTCTCTGACCACCGGGTTGGATACACCAGTGAAATACATTGAGCAGATCTGCATTTTTATGTCAAATCACACGTTTCCCCTCAGCACGAATCTGGCCCATATGTGGCACAGGTTACGGTGCACGTAGAGAGTTCCTGGCTATACACAGAAACACACACTTTTCCTTCACCTTTCCTCACCGCTGACTCCCCTCCCAGCTCAGAAAGCACACAAACACACCTTCTGACAAACTTTAAACCCCCCTCCCCTCTTTCTACACAACCAGGAAGTCAATATTTGAAGAGTTGGAGCTACTCTGCTCCCTGTTATAGATGCTTTTTTAAAAAAAAAAAACAAAAAAAAAACGGAGATTTCTGACCCTCGCCTTCTTATCAGTGTCCTGTTGCTGTATATTGCTGTTCAAAGTTTACCCCCAATAACACGCGACTGCCAAACCTCCAAACCTGTACTTTCACCGGCATGGCTTTCAGACTTAAAATAATACAGTTCAGCTCATCCATCGCGCCGCAGCACGGATGCGCAAAGGTGGGTATGGAGATGACGGCTGGTGTGTGGCGACCGACCCCCCCGTCACCGCTGTGAAAAGTCGGGTTAGAAAAGCCCCCCAGGGGAGCCAGAAATATCATCGGGACTGTAAAACCAAACAGATATAGCTGAAGCTGCTTCGCTCATCTTGCGTGATGCTTCCTGCCACGTGAGCCCGTGTTTTGCCAAGTGCTAATCCCATTTCCAGGTTCCAAGCCATGCAAAAACCTCGATAATGTACTTTGCACAGGAAGAACACTTTTTCTTATCAGGTCATCGAAATTTTGATACTGATTTAAGATTCCTGCATATCTCCATGCATCCATCTTATCCAGTTCAGGATCACAGACAAATTAGATTTAGCCCTTTATAACCGCATGAATCGTTAGCATCGCGGTTTTTAGATTATTAATCGCTTCATTTAGGCCCCGGAAAAAGATGTTTGTATAGATATATGGGTCTCATATGTTCAAAATCATATGAAATAAACTTTTTTTTGGCAGGACGTGTAGGCCTATGTATTACAGATAGCCTATCAATATTGCGAAAAGGAAAAAATGTGTATTCTATCGAACCGAATTTGGAAATAAATTAATACAAAGCCTTTTTAATAACAAAGAGAATTATGCCACTTGCATAGGCCTATCAGGTGAATAATTTTCTATATGAAATCAGGTATAAAGCGTTTAGATTTTTTTTTTACTTAAAAGCTCTGTATTCACACGGCGCAGAGATAAATAGCGAAGCCTGTTCTTTAAAGCGAGCTGTACAGGTTTATCACGTTGTCGACGCTAAAGGCTAAGGAAGTTCACTGCTTATGTCACCTTCTTATGTTTATTTCTACTCAGGAAAACGTTTTAAAATAAGCATGCGGCTGCCTTCATATAACGACGGCTAACCTTTGACAGACGGTCGGGCTGGGAGCAGCAAATGGGGGGAGGGCAGGTATTCGGAAGGTAAAAGGGAAATTTACAGTCATTTCCTCTCGTGGTTTTGTTACAGATCGTTACGACATCCTGTCCTTTTGTACGGCTAAACTCTGCCTTTTTTCTGCCGCGCTATAAATGAGATTTAAGGTCAGAGGCGGATAAAAGCCAGTTTTATTAAATAGACCCGATGCATGGCCAGGTATGTGCAAATACAATGTCTAGCATAAAAAGAAAGCCAGCTCACACGCGCATGCGGGGGCTTTTCATACTGTCATTTCATGGACTGAATATGAAAGAGAAGTATGAAAACCCTGGAATGACATAAGGTGTACTGTGTCTGTGAAATGCAACGTTTGATATATGGAACATAATTAAAAATGCATCAGTGTTTTACCTGCATATTGTGTGTCTTATGCGATTAAACAATACAGCAGAAGTATTTTCCATTCGTGGAAATGGCACCAGTTACGCAATCGCGTGCCCAAAAGATGAAAGGTAATCGATAATTGCGGCGTTTTTGCTGTCGTGGTGAGACACCCAGCGCCGCTTTGCCCGTCGCCCTTATGTAACAGAAACTCAACTCTGCACTGCGTCTTTCCCACATTTCTGTCTGCTCTGCATAACGCGTCGCAAGCGAACATAACACGCATGCATCTATAAGCAGCGATTTAATCAACTTATTGTACACTATTATATGTGATATATCACATCTAACGTAACTGTATTTTAAATATAATACATATAAGCATATATACACAGATTTATAATAAAGGCAGGACGCGAATGTGTTCCTTTTGTCAAAAAGGACAATAGGTATTCGAAAAAAAAAAAAATATAATCGTTTAGCAACAATGACATGTAACAATGAAACGTAACAATGACACAAAAGAACGCCCGTGTGTTTTTCTCCTGAAGTTCTGGTTAAAACGTATTTTTATTGCAGGTTTTTATACTGTGTATAAGAACGCTAACATGGCATTACATACCCGAAAATTAGCACAGAAGCCCAGGCCAAACGGCCCCACTCGGGATAAATGAATGAGTGAATACATAAATAAATAAATAAATAAATAAATAGCGTGGCGTGAAGTACATTGCCGCCCCTTTCATGTAATCCTCTCTGACATCGCCCCAGTGACAGAAAGCTCCCAGTTCCTCCATTCACGGGATCCGGGTATCATGCTTGCGCAATGCAATTAGGCGTCCTCCCATTCATAAAGTGCAGCCCCCGCACTTGCGCGCTAAAGCAGCTATGCCCTCCCATTCACAAAAAAAGAGAAGAGAGGGAAAGAGAAAAAAACTGTCAGAGCATCTGCGCAGTACGTCTCTCACCCTCCCATTCATAAAAAAGCCATTTTCCCAAGCAGTTGCAACATCGCATCAAAACGCCTGTGTTCTGACTGCAGTGCAGCTCGCGGGTTTGCGTTTGGCTTTAAGTGGAAATGTAATCTGGAATATACTGGCAACCGTACACATAAGATAAGGACATGGGCTGTTTTTCAGTACAAGTAAGTGGTTTCCCTTGTAAATAGACAATTAGAGATTTGCAGTATTACGCTTAACTGGGATTAATCATATTTATTCAACAAAATGCTATCCTAAATGTTTATTTCATGTATAAGAGCGTGTATACATTTAACTGTCCAAAGCCAGTGTTTTTTCCAGCCTGCTGTTCCTGTCCTCGCACATTTTTTTGATCCGAATTTATCCATAGATTGTACCGTAACGAGGTTGTCTGAGTGAACTGAATAAATACGGCTGAATAAAGCAGTGACATTTCTACACTGGGGTGCCGTTTCGGATGGTACAGCTTGTACATTTCACTAGTGAAATTACTGAAGGCACGAGGAAGATTATATTATATTCAGAATTCGCTAGATAAACCGATGTGCTTGTATTTATTGAAGACAGCCTCTGCAGCGTTTGCATTGGTTTTCTGATTTCCAAGGGTCAAGTGGCGTTTTCCCGGCTGTATGAATACTTCAGGTTTTACATACGCGATGTAATATATACGATTTTCCTTAATTCAGTGGGTTCGATTGAAACGCACCTAGCACGCTGAGCTGCCGTCGTCGGCGATTCGTACAGTCATGAGCGGACATAATAAATTATTTTTTTAAATGCTCATGAACTCGTAACAGTGTGACTAATAAGAGATCTGATCCAGTAATCCTTTAATCTGAAAACGTGCGCAGTTGAATCGTACCCGATGAAAGTAACGTAGCCTGTACCATGGCTGATGAAATACGTGCAGTATGTCACTTTGCTTTAGTCTTTACCTCGTATATATTTAGCTTATATGTTCTTGCATAGTGTTTAAACAGTCTTTTACGGAGAATTTAATATTCAACGGGAGTGCAAATACTTTTGAAGTCTACTCGGGGCCAAATACTGACTATATACAGTATAGATATGCGTGCTGTGAAGTCAAGATGAAAAATGCATTGGGAAGGAAATATTCCACCTGAAAAATGACAATTTAATGTAGGATATATACTACAGCACGTCTGTGTGTACGATATAAAACAAAATGTAGAAGTCTTACGTTTTTGTTATTTTTATAAGTATGCAATCAATTATTTATGGGATAAATCAATCCCACAGTTAAGGAAGTGTTAATTTTTCTACTTCTGGTTAAAGCCTGAGCTCAGATTTGATTTTAGAACTACATATACATTTTTAAATGTGATATATTGTTAATTTTTGAAAGTATTATGTAGCCTAGAATGGCTACACTGGCTTTGTTTGGCATGTAACTTGGAATGAAATAGCTTAGAATGTGATTTTTGTTTTGACGTGTGATGCCTCTTAGGCTAAGAGCTTCTGCCAGATGAATAAACGTAGCTGTAATATGTAACTATGCATTTAGTGCTGTACACAACAGTATCACTCGCAGACACGCTTTCTGCTGCTTTGTCCCGGATGGCATATGTAGTAGTGTTTGGAGTTACAGCGCTGAGCGTGACCGCGTGTGTTATTTATCCGCAGAACCGCTAGATGTGAACCCCCCCACCCCCCCCACCCCCCGGTGCCTGAAGGACAAAGGCGTACCAATGGAGTCTAGACTCTCCCACCACATTCCAGGGGTCTCCGCCTCCATCATGGTGCAGCCCTTCCTGGACGCTCACGTCCCCTACGGGCGGATGCCGCCGTCTCTGGTCGTCTTCCCCATCGACCAGATGAAGTCCTCCCACGTGGAGAACGACTACATCGATAGCCCCGCCGTGGTGCTGCAGCCTCCGGCCAGCCAGAAGGCCACCAGGGGGCTCCACGAAGCCCCCGTCGGGGGCTCCCAGCTCGCCAGGAGTCAGTCGCAGGACGTCACGCACCCCTGGATCAATGTCGGCGGCCGGCCCAGCTCTATCAGCAGCAGCAGTAGCGCGTCCTCGGACCAGCGGCTACTGGACCACAGTGCGCCCAACCCCGTGTTGGAGGCAAGCCCGGGCATGCTCAGGACCCCTGGCATCCAGCCCAATGCAGTCTGCTCCAAGCCCGTGGACTCAAAGGGCCTGTCAGTCCCGCCAGAAGGGCGGCGACACTTGCTACTGTGCGAGTCGTGCGGTAAGTGCCGGTGCACAGAGTGCACACTTCCCCGGACGCTGCCGTCCTGCTGGGTTTGCAACCAGGAGTGCCTCTGCTCGGCGCAGAGCCTGGTAGACTGTGCCACCTGCATGTGCCTCGTCAAGGGCGTCTTCTACCACTGCACCGACGACGAGGACGAGGAAGGCTCCTGCGCCGAGCGGCCCTGCTCCTGCAGCCCCTCGAACTGCTGCGGCCGCTGGTCCTTCATGGGCTGCGTCTCACTGGTGCTGCCCTGCCTGCTCTGTTATCTGCCGGCCCTGGGCTGCATCAAGATGTCCCAGAGGTGCTACGACGGGGCCCGGCGTCCTGGGTGCCGCTGCAAGGCCAACCAGGTCCGAAAGGCTGGGGAGGGGAAGGCTGGGGTGCTGGGGATACAGGCTTCTTGATACCCCCCCCCCCACGCCACGAATCAGGCACATCTGTGGTCACCCCCTAAGGACCCGAGAGGAACTGTGCTGTGCTGGTGGACTTTCAAAAAAACATGGTACTTACAAAGGGTTAATTTGCGATCGCCTCGTTACCGTGGCAACGTGCCACACCTCGCAGATGGACTGGTGGAAGGCAGAGGTGGATTTTGGCACAAGTTGAGTGTTGGGTGTCTTTTTTTTGTGTCTTCAAAGCTGTCTGACGTTCAACACCTCGACCCCCGCTGCAGACCCGTCCCCCCCCCCCCCCTCCCGACTCCCCCATCGGTCTCCCACACTCCAGCGAAACAAAATGTTATTTCTTAAAAATAAGTCTTTGACACTTCTATTCAATGTTGAGCAATAGATTTCCATTAGCTAAAAATAGATTGGTGACTTTTTGTGTGAATGATGAAATGGAAATCCGTTCTGCTTTGTTGATTGGCACCGGCCAAAGTGATGTAGAGGAAGAACACAACTCACTGATTGGCTGGCCCCGCCCACTTTCCCCTTACAGCCGCCTACTCTGCGGCTAGAGTCATCATCAAAAAACATACATCAGCAAAGAACCAAATTGTGTTCAAACATTTTTAATTACCCATCAAACTGACCCATTTACAATCTCGACCAAGAACCAGGAGAAGGGAGGGTTGCAAGGTTTTGAAAGGCTAGAATATTTTAGACAATAAGAAAATTTGTCTTAAATTAAAGTATCCGTCTTTAAAGCTCGTCTAGTTTGCTCCCTGTTACAGGCAGTGAGTCATAAAAAAGCTCTTTAGCATAAAAAGTTCTTTAGTTTGAATTTGTCGTAAAATTTGATTGTTTAGTCATAGTTGTGAGTTTAATTCAGAGAAGTTCTCTTCCTGTGTTCAGGGTGTAATCCCCCCCCCCCCCCCAGTGGGGCAAATTTACCCCTCTGTGAGTGGTGGAGGCCTGCTCAGATAGAGGGACTGTTTTCCCAGACAACTAGCCAATATTTCGAGCCTCATTTAAAGGAAAGGGTGTGTTTTAAAGGGGTTTTGAACCCGACGTCTTGCACACCCAATAACAAGCTATGTAGAGCTAATCACAAGTAGAGGCGTAGTGTTATTAAGTAGAGAGGTGAGGCATGGGCTACGTTATCACGCTCCATCCTCCATGTTCGCTATATGCCATCTCCACCGAGCGTAATCTAATGTGCTGCTACTCAGCTGTGTCCCTGTTATGAAGAGGCATATTTTATTGTAAATATCAATCCTTTCTTCCAGAAGGTTTTTTTTTCAGTGAATTGTAAATGCTACAGCTTTAGCCAAAGGATTGTAATACGTCAGTCTTTTTTTCTGAGGTTTCTCCGAGGGATCTTTTTATTTTCGTGCACTTGACAATTCGGTCGGATGGCAAATGCTCTTAAAGGTACAGTGTCCTTTTTTTTTTTTTTCGCCCGGTGGAGTACCGGCAAAGAGATACTGTGTTTCCGTATCTCCCCCCCTCCCCTAAGGGGGCTCCCGAGTTATGCTGACGTTTCTACTAGTGTACCATGCACAGAGTGAAAGACGTGCAATTATGCCGGAGGATGGGGAGGCGGAGTGGGAGCTCTGGTCTTTGTCTTGAATGTACGAGGCAATATTCTTTTCAAGTAGCTCTTTGCAATTCAACCATAGGGTGGATGCCAAAGCCGTGAGAATGAGGCCCGACTACCTAGCGAGAAATAGAAGTGTCAACTCGTCGCCATCTCTTAGCGTAAGAAGAAAATATCTATGCAGGTGTGCGTTTGTGTACAGTTTCGAGGGCCCTGTGTTCTTAACCTGTCAGCAGTAGTGAAAACGTACTGTAAAATTGCATGGTACACTATAATTACAGTACAGAAATATTTTTGGCGAGGTTGAGAGCCGGACAGGGGAGGGGAAGAGAAAGCAGACTAGTCTATCACAAATAGTACTTGCTTTAGAGAAGTGCGCTGGGCAATAAAAATACCTCTTTGTGTGTGTTGTTCATGCCTCATTACCTCGAGAGAGGCAAGACTAATTCCTGCTTCCTCTGCACCTCTGAAACCATAGATTTGCTGCACAAACACAAGTTTAGACCAACTATATATATATATATATATATATATATATATATATATATATATATATATATATATATATATATATATATATATATATTCAGTGCCACGCATTTTTCCACAGTAGTCTAACAGATACCGCCAGCTTGACTGACAGCGTACAGCTGCGTCGTGCAGATCCGTCTCAGCCGGGTACTATGGAGCCTCTGACCAGTTTCTCTCCCCCACCATTTCCATGGCTCTCCTTCTTCCTCCCCGCGGGGGGGGGGGGGGGGGAAACACCCGTAGCCGCGAATCCCGTCTCCCGGTCCACGTCCACTTTCCGTTCCCGTCACTGAGATACCGTTCGGCTTTCCGTTCACGCGCTCCTGCCCCGCTCGCGATGCTGTGACTGATCATCCTCGTGGTACCTCGGAGCTCATCAGATTTCTCTCGATATTTGCTCAAAAATGTATGCCCTTCTGAACTGCTTGTACCATCGTTTCACATTTCTCGCCTTTGCGGATTAAATGTAAAAAAAAAAGCTATATGCTTTTTTGTTTCAACACATATGAAAGCTTCCATTTATAGATATATTTATTTTGAAGTTGTATTTTATATAGTATTTATTTTAGATGGCTACTTTTGTCGTTTTGTGAAGAAAAGTTTAAAAGCTTATGTCAAAAGGAATGTACCTTGAAAATTAGAAATATATATTGTTAAATATGAAGGTTGATGTGTCGGTCTCTTATTTTATTAACGTAAGGTACCCGCACACACACACACAGAAATATTAGCTTTTTTTTTCGAAAAGTTTACAGCAGATTGTGGTATTAATTAACATTCGTATACGAAAAACTACGAACAAAGGATACACCAGCTTGTTTGGGACACTCTTGCGTGCAGTGCCAATTAACTTATTAGACGACATAGGCGGCCGCCTAGGGCGTCATCTTCTGTGGGGGCGCTGATCTAGCAAGCCAAGTCTCAGATGGGGGGCACCAGCAGAGCAGCTTGCCTAGGCCACCACGTGAGTTTACTGACTAAACCGTGTCTGCACGGTATCTGTGACAAGGCACATATATCAAAGAAGTTGCATATCCATAGTACATATATCGCTTATTATTATTAATAACAATTATTATTATTATTATTATTATTAATATAATTCTTATTATCATTGTTAATAGTAATAATAATAATACCAATCTACACCTGCCCATTTCTGAGATCTGCCACTTGGCCATAGTCCATCCTTCTTATCTCAGCAGGTCTTGACAAAGTGGATGCTGTCAGCTTATATCTCTGTCATCTTAAGTGCAGCTGCTGAGTAACGAATGGGACCCTGGTGCCCTGACGGTACATGGGAATCGCTCCGTAATTACTGGCCACAGTGCCGTAGGATGTGTACCATGTGACAGGGTTAGGTGAGGTCTTTAGGGTAAATGTACTGGAGGGTCATAGTGAAGCTGAAGCCGACCCCAGCGAGCACAGGGCACAAGGAAGTGGATGGATGGATGGATGGATGGGTTGATTCATTGATGATGGATGGATGGATAGATTTATGGATAGTTGGATGGATAGTTTTATTGATAGATGGATTTATTGATGGATGATGGATTTATGGATAGAGGGACGGAGTTATGGATGAATGGATGGATCTTGCGGCTCTTGCAGCCGAAACATTCCCCATCTTCACTCAGCAGGCTTTCCGTTTCTTCACTTGAAAGTGGAACGTTTGCTGGTTTTCAAAATTACACATAATTATGTTTCTCCTGCCATCTCATCTTCGGCTGACTGCTGTTATCTTCGCATAAACCTCTGGTGAACCGCATTCCTTCCACACCAGCCAGAGGGCTTGACCTGAGTTTTTTTTTTTTAGAGGGAAAAAACACAGAGATAAAACTTGCATAATAATTTTGAAATTTCCTGCCTTGAAATTTCTCAGAAGCCGCGGAACCTCCGGTTCTCCGTAACTGGATCGTCCTCCACCCAATCAAAGCGGAACATCAGCTATCGGCCCGTCTTAAGGGAGGGGGGGGGGGTGGCCTTGAATCAAATAAGCTCAATTCTGTCCAGAAATAAAACAACATGACACCGGGGGCTGCATCCAAAATCATAACTTCCCCCTCCCCAGGAAGGAAGAGAGAGGAAATGTATGAATGTGAGACAGAGAACAGGGAGAGTGGGTGTGTAGGACTGAATTGTTTTATGTCACACTTAAGAACATTCCAGCAACAGAAAAAAATCCCCCTCCCATTTCCCAACACGAACCCACCTGCCCTTCACCCCCCCCCCAACCCCCCCCACAGGCGAGACAGAGCTTTGTATCCATCTGTACCCGCACACCAGGAGTTGAGTGAGCCGGTGAGCTCATTTCCTTCCCAGGTGAGTGGGGGGGGGGACTTCCACGGTTGCCTGGGGCGCCGGGCCAGCCCGCTGGCACAGGTGAGGTCTGGGGAGATTTCGTCTGATCACCGGCCCATCTCTCAGCGCCCCCCCCCCCGGCTCCCTTATCCCTGAAGCCGCTTCCGGTCCCTCTGGTTCCTGCGAGACGCTGTGCAAGAACCAGCAGCTCAGCAAAGCCCAACCGCATGGCCTGGATCTGTGTCAAAATCCACCAGTCCGGTTGGAGGTCAGCTCATATGGGGCAGATGGCAGGAAAAGACAAGCTGAAAGGGGGGCTGGGGGGTCAGGGGGGCAGGGTCTGGGAGCCCATGAAAGCATATCATACTGACTCCCCAACCCAGACCAATTCAATTATGTTCCATATTTTTGCAGGCCTCTATCATCCTAACCTTCCTCACTTTGCAGAACCCCTGGGGGGGGGGGGGGGGGTCTGTTCACAGTGTACTCCGTGGCATCAGACATATCACTAGCCCCCCTAAGATGTTCTTTAGTCCCCCCCCCCCCAAAAAAAATAAGTATACAATAGTTAGTTGTAATGGTGTGTTCTTCTAAATTTTCATTATGCTTAACATGACAATCTGACCCTTAACTTCCAAAATGATCACTGCAGACCATACAGTTACCTTGGCATGGTACGTGAACATGGACATTTCTCTTTTCATTTACTCCAATATGAAGACAGGACACAGAACACGAAGACAGAACATGGTCAGTGCTGTGAGATTCCCAGAATGACATGTTGGAATCAATAGTCCCTCTGTCAGTTCAAAGTTCTTCAAAGTTCAAAGCTCTCTGTTGCCAAAGTAGGACTGATATTTGGAAGGGAGATCCACAGAAGGCCCTACACCGTAGACAGCTTTTCCACTAGACAAAACACATAAAGTTTGGAGGCCATCGATTTCTGGTGGTGGTCCATCATCCAGTCAGGCTGTGGTGGAAGTAGTTGTCCGGAAGGAAAATGGAAATGGGTGCGGAAATCTAGGCATCTTCAGGATAGCTGATGAGGAACACAGAGCTGAGGGGAGGGGGGGGAGATAGGAGGGGTACGTGTGCAAACATACACAGAACATCCACATCTCCATGGAAGCCTTGACCCATGTGATGAGCATCAGAGCTAAGGAAGCTAGTGAAATGCTCTGCAGACTGAGGAGATGATGAAAGGACCAGTCATAGAGGTATCAGATTAAGATAAGAAGGTGTGACCGGCAGATAGCTGAGGAGATCCCGAAGTTCGAGATGGAGAAAGAAGAATCTAGCAGATGGAAGTGTGTTGGAACGTCAGGGTGAGGCATACGGCTAGGAGAACTCAACATAGGAGAGCTCAACAAAGGTCAAAGGTCAGGGGCCTGTTCGCTTTATGAGCTGTAGAGAAATGTGAGGCGTGAAATGGAAGAAACAGAGAAGGAGGATCAAGCTTGGTGACACTGTGGTTTGGATTCCGTCAAGAGAAGCTCTGGAATGCCAGTCCTTGGTAAATCCTAATAACCCTTTGGTCTGAATTCTGACGCATTGTGTCCCGAATTAACTGAAATGGTATCCAACCAGTACTACAAGTTAACCCATAGCCGCTATCCGTAGGTGTTATATATATATATATATATATATATATATATATATATATATATATATATATATATATATATATATATATATATATATATATATATATGACAGCAGCATCAGAACCTCAATCGAGAAATATCGAGAATCTAGGGAATTGTTCACGACTCATGAATGAATCAACGTTACATTTATATAGGACTTTTTGAGAAACCCAAAGCGCTTTAGGGAACCAATGGTGGCCCATCGCATGTGAAGAGAGGGGTTAAGGGCTTGTGCACAGGCTACCAGGGGGGCTAACGGGCCTGGGGGGTCACGTCGGAGAAGGCTGATTAACAGTGCCAAAGGCCACCGTCTGGCGGGGGGGGGGGGGGGGGTGCCTGGCATAGCAGCCTGGATTGACCCCACCCTGGTTCCTCCTGCTCCCTCGGGGCAATTTCCTGGAGGGCAAAACAAGGAAGAACAAACAGCATACGCTGGGAGCAGACTCAGGTGGGGGTGGGTGTAAATAGGCCATATAAACACTCTGACTCAGGTGACTGCATGTGCGTTATGTATTTCCAACACGCTGGACTTCCTCTCTGACATCCCACAGTTTGACACCCACGTCCATGTGAGTCTAAGGCGACGAATCTGATTGGTAGACTTCTGGGTGTGTGGATGTTTTTTATTACCCAATTTCTTTTTATTACTTTAAAATTATTATTCTGTACCTTTACTGGCATGATTATTTGTCTTTTCTGCCTATTAAAATGTACAGCTGGATATTTTTAACTGAACATGTTGGGGTAGTTATCGGTCTGTTTTCTTCTCAGGATAATTCAGCAAATGCGTGGATGCGGTTTGGAATCGCAGACCAGTCCTACAGCTTAATAGCCACCATGTCCATGTTGTCAATCTCTTGTCACCGGGACCACATCACATCTCACCCATAGGGGGCGCTGACAGCGGTGGCGAAATCCTTATTCAGTCACATGACCCGAGATACAGGCCATGCTCGGTGGAGCCCGATGGGACGAAACCCCTCCCTGTGTTGGCCAGCCTAGGCGCACACAGAAAAGCAACAAAACCAAAAAAAATGTCCCCAGAAGTAGATGTTATTTTCAGACACAAAACTTTATTTTTTTTTTTACATTTAGTCCGAGTGGCACTTGGTGATTACGTCACATTCCTTCACATAAACGAGAGTGGAAGCTGTATGGCCACAAACACTGTTACACAAAATTCTGGCACGCTTCTTGAAGTTCCGTGGATATGTGTGAGTACTAAAATTAAATACTGCTGCAGTTCTACTAAAATATAGGCTATGGTTATTGCTAGGTCACTCTATCCAGGGGTGCTGTTTGAGATTTTGGGCCCCAATGAAAGCATATCATATGGGCCCCCCAAACCCAAACCAGTCCAATTATGTCCAAATTTATTTAGGGCCTCTGTCAGTCAGGGGGCCCTGGGATCTTCCTAACTTTCATGCCCTTATGGCAGCCCTGCCTCGATCTTCCCACTACAAATCAAACATTTAAACACAAAGCCATTTACACCATCCTTTGTTGCCAGAATGCATTAAAAACAAATAGGAGACTATATTAAGAAACAAAACAGTTTTAGCAGCTTATTTTGTTAGAGTTACATGAAAATAATTCCTCTGTAATTTTTGTCATCCTTTTCCACAAACTGAATAATTTCTTGAGGCTGGATTTGTGGCACGGAGAGCTAAAGCATGACATTTGCGGGAAGAGGGCTTTAATTAGCTATAGACGGTTTTTCCGAAGGTTTTTCCAGCCGGGCTTGGGCTCGGAGCTCAGTGCGTAACGTGGCTGCGCCCGCGATTCGGCGGCGGGTTCCTTGGGCCCGACTCAGGCCCAGACGAGGCCCTCCGTCGTACGGCTAGCGGGCTTGACCACATCTGCTGCAATACTTACCCCACAAGCTCACCCCCACCCCCCCCCCCCCCCCAGAGATGGAGAGAAAGAAGAGAGGGAGGAGGAAGAATGCCGGGACGAAGAAGCAAGCAAAACTGGCTGCTGGATTGTTGGTGAGGTCGGTGGGGGGGTGATTGTGTGTGTTGGGGGGGGGGGGGTTATTTGGTGCTGGTTTGAAGACGTGCAGCCCAGCCTAGGAGTAAAGGCACAACGTCGAAGAGCGATGTCATCGCCCGACCCATTGAACCTCTCCGAACGGCCCCTTCATGATGCACAAGACGGTTGCATTCAAGGGCTCTGTATTCCCCTGGGGGGGCGGGGGGGCCTGCTCTTCCCATGGCACTGGACCAGGCGGCGACCCCCAAACAAAGGCCTACTGTCTCTCCTCAGCTGTGCCAACCTTCCTTATCTTCCTTTATAAGCTCCTCGTATCAAAGGTTGCGCCACTGCCAGTTAGCTTCCTGCGCTATCGCTGCGGGTCAGTCAGAAAGCAGCGAGCTGTGAAATGCTCCGTGCCAAACCTCTGGACTTTTTATTAACTGGGGTCCTTCTTGCTGAGGATCCTCTCATGCTTCCAAAACCGAGAGCTCCATCCCCTCAGTCTTTGCTTGCAATTTACAATCACAACATAAATTTAAGTCTTTTCTGAGTATGATTATACCTAATGAAATGCCGTATGTACAGGGTAAGCAGGTGCAAAGTGGTCTTAGATATAGGATGTTTCTCAATACCAAGAGCACAAAGATCGTATTTGTGGTCTTAGCAAGACCAGTCTTGCTAACTTGCCTTCCAAGAAAGAACTTGGGGCGCAATGAATCATTGGATTGGTCTCGTTCAGAGAGGATGCATTTGACGTATGCTTGATATTTGGGGCGCGGCAAGAACGACATATTTACTGTCCTCTGTATTTCTTGTTCTTGAGTACTGAAGGTGGTCTTCGGCAATGGAAGATGAGGCAAAACAGGCACATGAGAATGCAAGTACGGTTAAGTGTGCATATTGAGAAACACCTATAGACTTGTAACTTTGAGGTCCTGAAACGTGCTCTGCTATAGCTGCCTTCTGGTACTCTACTTGAATTGCTCTCCTACTACAAAACAATCTTAGAAAAATTGTAAATCACTTTGGAAAAAATGGCCCGTTAAGCAACTAAAAGTTATTTATAACCGTGGCTTGTGTTTTTCGTCAAATTTCTTGTCCTCTTACCCACTAAAATTGACGGGCCTGCCTACAGCCTTACGAGGTGTCAAAATCGGCCGGAGATCGTTTGCAGTCCTTCCGGAAGCTACTGCCCAGTAATTTCCCATTGCGCTGCAATTGAGCTCAAAATGCAATCATGGTTAAAACAAACATTTTCGAAAACATTTCAAAGCTAAGATCTGATGCCTGTTTTTTTTTTTTAATCAGTGTTGTTCAGTGCACAGTGCTGCCCTGTATTACAATCTAACTGTGGCAGAAGGAAAGCAGCAAAAAGTAAAAAGGACACCTATCTAGTAGAATAATACACTATGTATACACTATGTATAGTGAAATAGTTTCGTTTAGCGCTTTTCCACTGCCACCAAGATCTAAGCCGTACCCATACTGACATGGAACAGTAAATAAGCATCTCTGTGGTTTTACGTCACTGTTGCTCTCCAAACCCGGCAACACCTTTACTGAGCCGACCCTTCCGCGGGTGGAAACCCGAAGTGAGCTGGAACCGCACTGTAACTAAAGACTCTTCATGGTACAGCTCAGGTACGGCTCGGTTCCAGTATGTCAGTGGAAAAGCGTCAGTTATGCTCACTGGAAGGGCACCTATCTGGGATATTTTTCTCCCCATCACAGGGGCACTCCTTCATGTTTGCTCACTCGGAAGGGCACCTCAGAGGGCACTTCATCATGTTTGCTCACTCGGAAGGGCACCTCAGAGGGCACTCCTTCATGTTTGCTCACTCGGACGGGCACCTCAGAGGGCACTTCATCATGTTTGCTCACTTGGACGGGCACCTTAGAGGGCACTTCATCATGTTTGCTCACTTGCAAGGGCACTTCAGAGGGCACTTCATCATGTTTGCTCACTTGCAAGGGCACTTCAGAGGGCACTTCATCATGTTTGCTCACCCAGAAGGGCACTTCAGAGGGCACTTCATCATGTTTGCTCACTTGCAAGGGCACTACAGAGGGCACTTCATCATGTTTGCTCACTCGGAAGGGCACTTCAGAGGGCACTTCATCATGTTTGCTCACCCAGAAGGGCACTTCAGAGGGCACTTCATCATGTTTGCTCACTCGGAAGGGCACTTCAGAGGGCACTTCATCATGTTTGCTCACTTGCAAGGGCACTTCAGAGGGCACTTCATCATGTTTGCTCACTTGCAAGGGCACTTCAGAGGGCACTTCATCATGTTTGCTCACTCGGAAGGGCACTTCATCATGTTTGCTCACTCGGAAGGGCACTTCAGAGGGCACTTCATCATGTTTGCTCACCCAGAAGGGCACCTCAAATGGCACTTTATGAATGTTTTTTTTTCAATGATGGGGGCACAGGGGGGCAGTTGCCTCACCAGAAACATTCAGGCAATATAATCTATAATATCAGTATCGATGTGACATGCGGAACCATGAGAGGGTCCCTGCAATGACCATGAAGCACCAGGCCTAGTAATGTAGGGTCACACCGCAGAGATATATTTGTCTTACAAACATGCCATGCAAAGACCCCGATGTCTGCAGAAAAACAGATTCCCCCTTCTCTCTTCCAGCCCCCCCTCCCAGTCTCATGGAGGAAGAGAAGGTCTCCACTGGCACTAGGGAGGGAAAGCAGAGGCCGTGCAGCCATGGTGGAGAGGACGTCCTAGTGATCCACCTCCTTAAGTCTCTTAGGCACTCTTAGGTCTGATTTGCACTACGGGGTTTCCCACCGGCTTCTCCTACAGGCCAATGGCATGTGGCTCAGTGGGTAAGGATGTTTTGCCTATAATCAGAAGGTTGCTTGTTCAAATCCCCTGCTTTACAGAGTGATTTCACTGTTAGACCATTGAGTAAAGACTCTCAATTGCTCCTGCAACTGACTGATCAATCCATCCATCTACTGTAACCACTTCCCCTATTCATGGTTGCAGGTGTTCAGAGCCTATGTTGGAGGCTGGGCTGCAGGAGCAAGGCAGGGAACAACCCAGGATGTGGGGGGGGGGAAGCAGGGTACCCAGAGGAAACCCCACAATGACACAGGGAGAACATGCAAACTCCACCCACATGGAACCCTGGAGGTGACTTGATCCCTGGTCCCAGAGGTGTGAGGCAACTGTGCCACTGTGCTACTGACTGATCCAGCCTTCAGATTTGTATGTTACTTTGAATAAAAGCACCAGATAAATAAATGCATTCCACCGAAGAATGAGTAAAACCTATTGAAACTCAAGCCATCGTCCTGCACTTTCATCCCTCCATTTCCTGGTGTCTTTCCCTGTTCTCCTCACAGTTTATGTCCCACCAAACCATGTGGTTAGAAACTCGAGGGATACATCCCGTCTAGCCATGCGTGGCTCTGAACTCCTTTCTGAGACTCCCGTGCATCTGGTAACAGCTCCAGGATCCAAAGTCACCACGGAATGAAAACGACGTTTTGAATATTCGGGACATTCTAGAAGCCAAGGCTCACAATGACAGGTTAATGAAGATAGAGTAGGTATATCCCCCCAATTTCATGAATGAACAATCCAGAAAATGAATCCAGGAATAAAATAAACCACATAATAATAATAAAAAAACCACAGGCCGAAAGGGGATTCTGTTTACCTTTCACAGAGATATTTTTTTATTATTTAAATTAGCTTAAACTATCAGGAGACAAAGATAACCGCTTCCTGTCTTTAGTTAGAAAGAAAAGGGCGGAGAGGCAGAGAGAATGTCTTTAATGAAGCTCCTCATATGAAAAGCCAGTGCCGGGTGATTACACCCACCTCTACCGCTCTCTGTGCCCCAGGTAAATACAGAGTGTTACCTGCTTGTGGCAGGAAGTCTCCGTATCCCGGAGACAATAACAGAAAGCCACTGGTGCCAGGGAGCATTTGGGAAGAGCGGGTTTCGCCCCGTGCCAAGCAGACAAGGAGTCGGAACGGCGAGTGACAAACAGCAAGCCATGTTACCAAGAAGGTATTCGCTGTTAAAGAGTTACACGTTTGACTGCGATTTTACTACAAGGCCGCATCGGGATTGTATTACAGCCATCTAGAAAAATCTCTCTCCCTCCCACACTGTATAGAAGTGTGTTGAGAACAAGCACACTGTTTTGTATGTTTAATTTTAATCTCCAGGGGAGATTGTAGGATTTGACCCTTGGGGAGGGACTCAGGCCACAGTCTGAAGAAACAATCTGAAGAAAGAGGGAATCTCTTCTGCCGCCCCCCCCCCTTAACCGTCAATGCTCTATCCAGTTTCAGTGTTTACTGTTGCCATTTCTGAGGCAGAACGCGAGCAATGCTTTTCAGTTGCCTTTCTGTAACATTCTCTGAGATCCGGTTGGTCGGATCCGGCCAACAGACAAGGACGGGTGGGCTGGCCAGTCATCCCACAGCCTTCGAGGGCCATGGGTTCGAGCTCTGGGGTTTTTTGCATGCCTGCCTTAACCGACTTTGCATGTGCTCCCCGTGATCGAGTGTGTTTCCTCCCGCAATCATGCCATGTGCTGTGCATGCAAATGGAATTTACCATACGGGTGTGTGTGCGTATGTGTGTGTTTTTGTAATCATTACATTGTGGGCTCAAGATCTCTCCACAATGTGATAATAAAAACTGTACCTATATACATTTTTTGGTCCCTACAAGGATAAACTCAGTGTTCTAAAAATCTGTCACTGCAATCAAAAAAACTCAAAATGCCAAAAGTCTTGTATTTTTTTTGGTTACTTATGGTTAAGGTTAGGGCTGGGTAGGGGTTAAGGCTATCATAGTTGGGATTAGGGTTATGCCCGTGAAGATATGAATATAAACCCGTGTGTGTGTGTGTGTGTGTGTGTGTGGCATTGCCTTCCGGACCTACACGCCACATTTCCTGGGACAGGCCCAGCTGGGTGAGCATTCCAGGGAAATGGATACACAGACAGAGCGAGTGTATTTGGTTACTCCATCCAGACAAAGCGAATGTAACACTAGCCATGGTCACCGTACTGTGCATAGCTAGTATTCTTTAAATAATTTTAATGCTCTGTCACGAACACGGCAGTGACCCTGAGGCCTGGTGCAGTAGCAGAACGAGAATCTGCATCTTTGGACACTTTGGATTCAGGAGAACTTTAGCAGGTAGGTCTTAAAGTGACACACCACTGCTGGTCTTCATCACTTCACAACAGAGTGACTTGGGCATTTTTTTTTTACATGCTAGTTCTGAATATCACAGATATATAATAGTACAAAACAGTATAGGTATTGTAAAGGGAGTGCATGTTTGATGTATGTTTGAGGAAACATTTTTATGTTTCATACAAAACACTGTCGATTTAGAGTCCTCAGGGGAATATGGGGGCTGCCCCTCTGGCTTCTCCATCATGAGGGACCTTAGAGGCAGTGTGATATCTTTCTCACGCGCCTGTCAAACTTCACCATGTGTTCCGAGGTCCGGGAGGACACCGTTTCTTGTCCCCCCAACCCCCCCCCCCCCGCCCCCTCCCCACCACATTAGCTGTTTCTCTCATACTATGACGGGGGAGGCAGTGAAATATATCAGGCAAGAACCCGGACGAATGTGATGGTCCGTTTGTGGAACAGCAAGCCTGGGGAACGCATTTCCTGATCCACCTTCCCTGCTCTTTATCCTCAAGTAGAACCAGTGGGGAAACGTTTACAGTAGTAGGACCAAAGTCCACTCAAAGCTGAGTCATAATAAAAATACTCTTCACACCACTTAATGTACCTGGACGACTTAGACCAAGTTACCAAGACCTACCTAATCCATATAAATAATGCCAGTTACTTCGGTCATCTCTAACAACCCAGCTTTGTGGAAATGCAGCATCTGGCTAGAGCTGAAAATGATATATTATCAGTGGCTGGTTTTCTTGGTGAGATATCGACAGGTTTGTGTGCACGCTGTGGGCCTTTTCCGTCCTCATGAGAGATGGGTCAATGGCGTCCTTCGCTTCCAGGTGGTGAAAACGACTCTCGGCACACAGCTACCTCTCAGCTTCCACCCGGTCGGCCGCTTACATCGCCGCCGCCTCTCCTTCCTGCTCGGGGCTGGAGGCTGGACCTTCCATAGCGGGAGGAAAACACACCTGCCAGAACTCAGCGGCACAAAGGCACCTGTGTCCATCCGCACGATGCCTGCAGCCCTCGGCCCCCCCCCCCGCACTGGCAGCCACGAGTCTGTCGCTCGGTACACAGCTGGCGTGTCAACCAATAACAGTTAACGCCGAGTCCGCCTCCGTGATAAAATCCCACGAAGCGCATATCTGCGCAACCTTCCTTTCATGACATGGAAAATTGATCCGCCTTTTTTTTTGTCAAATCAAACCCGTAATATTTTTTTGGCCACGAAGTCGAACATCTGGGGAAGAAAGTGGGGGAGCGGCACTGGAATGTGGGAGCCCTCAGAGGATAATTAAGGCAATCAGACGTCCATTTTACGCCTTGCAATCCCGGCCTATTAGCTCCCGTCAAATTAGAGTGGGTGTGTGGCCCTTTAAAATACGTCCCGGCCCCTCCGGAAAGGCGTGTCTCCGCTTCGGGATGCGTCCCTGGCATTCCGAGCCAGGTGGTCAGGCTCCGCCGGCGCGGAGAATGTTGGGACAATGTGGCAGTTCACTCCCTCCCCGGTGCCATGGCGACCGCTGGTACCGGCAGCCAGCCCTCTCGACACCCTCGTGTTTTATTCGATTCCCCTTATATCAATTTCAATTTGCCGTGCGTACCCTGACACTCCAAGCTATGGCAGTTCCTAATAATGCGTGAAGGAATTTCCACTTTGTGCCCCCCCCCCACCCCAGAGCTGTCTCCTCCCTCTCTACACTACCATTGTTTAACCCCGTTTGCTTTTGTCTCTCTTTTCACTCACTCGCTCTGTCCCTCTCCTTCCTGTCCCAACCTGCTGGCCCGGAAGACAGTCCCGCTTGAAGGATCCCGGAATCCTGAGAATACAGGCATGTGCCCAACCCCCCCGTCCCCCATTCCCACTGATCCAGTGACTCGGGCCCAGAAAAGCCCAAGAGGGGCTGAAGTAGAGCTCAGACACGTGGCCTGGTCAAATATTTAAACAGGATACTGTTTTTTTAAACTGGCAAAAGCTAAGCTAAGAGGTCACAGGTTAACAAGATCAAAATAAAAAGCACATTCAGCTGTGCCGGAATATGCAGAGACACATAGGACACCTTGAGGTGGCAGGGAGCTTTCGACTTGACCTAGAACACAGGCAGAACCACGTTGGCCCAGGACTTGAGCTCTACCAGTATTGTGCCAGCAAGGGAAACAAGTTCCTTGCATGCTGGTGGAAGGGCTATGAATGAGGGGAGGCCTTCCTTCATGCAGCTTACCAGCAGACCGCTCTGCACTGCCACGATGACATTAGGCTACGACAAGTCAATATTACTTTTGCTGCCCGGTGCAGGAGGCTCATTGTGTTTAAAAGGTGTTTTCCATACAAACGGACCAAACTTGGGAGTGGGGATTGTGGGTCTCCTGCAAGATGCTGCGGCCGTGGGACACGTCATCCAGAAGAAACTAAACCCAGATGTGAAGCAGGAAGAGAGGAAGCTGCCCCTGTATGAAAACATCCCTGATCTGATTCAAATGGAGAGTAAACAGAGCTCAGGGTAGCTATTAGAACATAGGAACATAAGGAATTTACAAACGAGAGGAGGCCATTCGGCCCATCAAGCTCGTTTGGGGAGAACTTAACTAATAGCTCAGAGTTGTTAAAATCTTATCTAGCTCTGATTTAAAGGAACCCAGGGTTTTAGCTTCCGCTACACTAGCAGGAAGACTATTCCACACTCTAACTACACGCTGTGTAAAGATGTGCTTCCTCAAATTTGTTTTAAAATGTTCTCCCGCTAATTTCCACTTATGGCCACGAGTTCTAGTATTTAAACTAATATTGAAATAGCCATTTGGCTGAACAGCATCCAGACCCGTTAGAATCTTATACACCTGGATCATATCCCCCTTAGTCTCCTTTGCTCAAGGCTAAACAGATTCAGCTCAGCTAACCTCTCCTCATAAGACATTCCTCTAAGACCAGGAATCATTCCCGTAGCCCTTTGTTGCACCTTTTCTAAGGCAGCAATGTCCTTCTTAAGGTATGGTGACCAAACCTGCACACAATATTCTAGGTGGGGTCTTACCAAGGAATTATATAATCGTAGCATCACCGGCCTTGACTTAAACTCCACACACCTAGAGATGTAACCCAACATCCTATTGGCCTTTTTATTGCTTCCCCACACTGGCGAGAGTGGGACATGGGAGCATCAACATACACACCGAGATCTTTCTTATAATCAGATACAGCTATTCCTACATTTTTGCACATTACACTGTCTGGACCGGTTTGTCATTGAGGACGAAACACTCCCTCACTGGTTGTCAGTCTCTGAAGACTGAATGAGCAGGATGCCAGTTTTTCAGCCCTTACTAGCATGTTGCTTCACGTGGCACGAGTGCAAGATTTGCGCATGTCTGTTCTTCCTATTTGTGCATGTCTGTTCGGTCTGCATGGCGCCCCTGTGCAAATACACTCGGCCCCCACTAGCTAAGTGGAGGTGCTGTCATTACAGATATCATCATTTCACAACATTTCGTATCTGGAAGCGACTAACGTTGGAACCAGAAGTTTTTATGCAGCAAAAAGTCTTGGATGGCTTAAACAAGCTCATGGGAGTTTTACTTACAGAAAAATTGTAGAGAAGGTGGGTCCAAACAACTAGAGGAGGTGGGAACAAAACATCTGATTGGTTGGTCCCGCTTCTTGTAGTTGCTGGGACCCACCTTCTCTACAATCTGATTGGCTATCTCCCAGAACCAATCATCTTTCATTCTGCCCTCAGAACATTTTTGTTTAAGCAAAACCCCCATGAGCACGTTTAAGCCATTACGAACTTCTGGTTCGTAAGTCAGTGGCTTCCAGACTTCCACAAGCCTTAAATATTCATCTTCCACCCATTTAACAGGTACATGGGGGTCTGGAGCCATCTCCAGCCAGGACAGAAGGGGAAAAACTGGGGGCCACCAGTCTGTCACAAGACACAGATAGGGCAGTTTAGAGATCCCAGAAAGCCAAAGTGCATGTTTTTTTGGGCTATGGGAGGAAACCCAAGTTACCCAAAGGAAAACCACATGGCACGGACAGAACATGCAAGCTCCATCCAGAAAATCACACGAGAACAGAGATGGTGACCTCAAACCATGAAGGTATGAGACAGACGTGGCGCCCCCCCATACCGTTACCTCAGGCCGGAAAGGATCAGACCCACATACTGAAGGATTAACAGACAGTGACCCTAAACCGTAAACACAGACGGAGTGCTCTGTGTCTCCAGCAGGAACATTTGCTCACTCGAACGTGCACGGTCACACTTCCGCCCTCTTCCCCGTCACACGCACACACACAAGCCTTGGCACAGCCGCGCGTGTGCTCAGTCAGCCGGTAGCATCGTCTGGGGCCGGGAGTGCCCCCCATCCCCTCCCTAGTACAATCACCCCCCCCCCCCCCACCCCCCAGCCACAGAAACTCCATCTTCGGCTGGCTGCTCTCAGAATCAAAGGAACCAGACGAGAGAGTTTGTTTTGATGTATATGCTGCTACTTGCCCTGAAAAAGGGCGACGTGTGTGTGTGTGTGTGTGTGTGTGTGTGTGTTTTTTTCTTTCCTCACCCCGGATAGAAGCAGGAAGGTGCGAGTTAGTGCCGCAGGACTTGAGACGGAGATTCTGGCACCTGGACCGGACTCTGAGAGCCTAGGTAATCCGGAAGGTGTGAGAATATGACCTTCATTCCCGAAGCAGCTTGTCATTAACGAGTCCTTAACCAGTCAGAAAGGATCCGGGGACGGCTTGAAAATGGCGGTTACTGACCAGGCGTTGTAACTATTGATTTCTGTGGTATCGTTTTGTTGTATGACTCAGTTCACTGTGGTTCATATATAATTCATGTTAAGTAAAGTTGTATGGTTTACGTCTATTTTTGATCTGATAATGGCTTAGAAATAGGGAGCTAAGCTATGTTTATTGTATGCTTTGTGGTAGGGGTCGTGAGTGGTTTTCTGTTACTTTTGAGGTGGGGGGCCAACCTTGACCCCCCTCCCCCGCCAATTTGTTTGTGTTGTTCTCAGATTGAACATCCTTCTGTGCCGGGGACACCACCAGCTCCACACGAGACATCGTCATTCCTGGGGGGTCTCCAGTTAGTGAGATCGCAGCCAGACCCCCCACCTCTGTGCCCTTTCTCAGGGGTAGCGGTCTGTTCATAGTGGGTGATCCAGGAATTGTGGGGGGGGGGGGGGTCTTTCCCAAGGTTGAGTCATGCTGAGAGACGTGTGGTGAGGTCATGTTTTAGGATGAGAGTAAGTTTGGCTTTGTTTATCTATGTGTATTTTGGAAGGGGGGGGGGGGTGGGGTTGGCCGGGTGGATGCAGTGAGTGAAAGGCAACGTGCTGTCAGACACACACCACAACTAGAAAAAGGTCAAACTGACTCCCAGCAGATACGAGTAACCAGTTTAAACCAGTCTGAATGCCCGCAAACACACAGTGCGAGCCCTACACCTCATCACCAAGGCACCACGTCGAGATTACTATTATAAATGTAATCTTTAACTGATAGCACAGAACTCTTTTCACGGTGTCCAGGGTGCCAGGGCAATCTTCAGGAATCAGGATTACGGCCCATTAAGTTAATTCTGGGAAGTATGTACTCACCAGAAATGTTTGAGAACTGGTAATTACAGGCAGAGTTATCCAGAGCGGCCTGTATCAGGAAGTAACCCATTACACATGACACACACACACACACACACACATGACACACACACACACACACACACACACACACACACACACACACTGGGGCGCGTGTTCCAGCTACTCAAAGCCAGGAGATATTTCACACTCGGCTAAGATTAATGAAAAACCTCACCCTAAACAAGTTAGATTAGAGCACATGTGCTGGGGGAACGAAAAACAGCCACATCAACACAGAAAAGTAGACAGGCAGAGATTCTGCACTACAGATTCAAGAGATTATGGTCAGTAAACAGTTAGTTCTACTATGCAATGGAAACCTGACTCTGCATATCAGTCCGGCCTGCATTTAATGTTTAATTCGTGATCACTGGTGGTTTATATCTTTTTTGGGTTTTCTTTTTTTAAAACGGTGCTCGCGTGCATCAGCGAGACCTCACGCCTGAATCGCTAACTTTTCTCCAAAGCTAAATCCCAGAGGGAGGAGCGAAACGCGAAGCGACAGAGAAAGGAGACACTGACAGCAGCGGGTGGGGGCTGGAGGAGAGCAAAGGAGCCGTCTGTGGCGGGGAGTGCTTTTTTGTTTTGTTTTTTTTTAACCAGGGAAAATGCTGGACTGTAAAAGACAGTGATTGTGTTTATTTGCGGGCTGTGTGTGGGACACAGGAAGTCCGCAGGGCCTGCGGTTCGCTGTGTGTCATGGGGGGGGGAGGAAGCTGTTAGCGGTCTCTGTCCTCCATTACCAGTAGGATAGGGCTCGGGTGGCGCCAGCCCAGTGCCACTGCACATGTTTTTAAAACTTGCTCCAAACTGGCAGTGCCGTGGCTCTTAACCCCTCGCCACCCAGTGGCCGCTGAGTCGCTCCCTCGCTTCCGAGCCGGGCCCGCTCTCCGCCGTGAAACGCCCCAGTTATAAAGTCACAAACCTATCCTTAGTTTTCTCCCGGCCCGAGGTTTTCCCTCAGTTTCCTTTAGTAATTTGTCATTTGACCACATCCAGCATGGTTTCTGTTGGTGTCTTTGGCTCGCTGGAGCATGCTTTTTCTGGAACGTTCTACCCCAACTCCCCCCCACCCCACCCCCAAACCTCCCTAGAGCCAAGACTCTCTTGTATGATTTTTTTTCACTGACAGCTTCCAAAACACATGACTGTCATCCCTGACAATGATGGGGCAAGTTTTGGACCTGGGCATAGATTCCAGATCGGCAAGAAAAGTCCGAAAGGGAGATGAATATGGTTATATTTAGCAATCCCCCCCCCCAGCCCCATCCCCACAAATTTCACCGTCTCTGTTATTCAGTCTGAAATAAATGTGACCATTGACCAAGCCAGTTATTGTGTGATTAGGGAGCCAGTTCTCTCAAACACAGAAAATAGGCCAGGCTTCGCCTATTGAAACTCGTTAATATGCTGCAAATAAAAGAGGCTCGGACTGAATAGTTTCCAAACGAGGTCAAAATGGATCCGCAGGTCCCGTCGCACGTGTAACAAAGGGTGTGCAAAGAAATGGCCAGCCAGAGTTGACGTTAAACGACGCACGCACCTCCGGCAGGCCAAGGCTCTGCAGATTGTTAACACCTACACACGCCCGAGCTGAGGAGTGCAAAAAACACAGCAGGCCTCATAGGCCGTGTGATGCAGGAGACTTTGAAACTTTCCTGCACAAGTTGCTACCTTGTGGGCAACAAAATAGTAAAAACTGAAGACTAACCAGGAAAGACTAAGATCGTATTTTTGAAGAACGCATTTGGAAAATACACAATTAAGTTGTCCAGAGCTCAGTTAGAACCCCTGATCAGAACCCCGGCTCCACAAATTCCGGGGTTACCTGGCAACCATTGTAACCAAAAGGGCAGGTTGCTGTGTGAAGCGCAGAGAGAGTGCGGATGTTTCAGGGAAGGGGGTAAAGTCAGGGAACAGGCCCATCTACACAATCGTAACTCATTCTGCTGAAGATAAAGCAAGATGGCTACGTGTAAGAATTGGAACCTTTACTCCGGTCACCTGGCCATTTATCATCACAATAAAACCATCATCCTAATAAAATAAAACTAGTAAAACCAGTCTAGTAAAATGCTTGATTGTCTAGCTAGAAGACTTAACTGGCAAACCATTAAGCTATAAGCATTAAACGATAATCATAAGAATCCATAAACTTTGTGCAATTTGTAAAATGGCAGGTGTAGTGCAAAGGCTGAAATATGTCGGTATTTACATATGTGCTATGGGTCTGTTCAGAAGAACCAGCTCATTCACCCTTGAGACAAACAGAGTAGCAAGAGAAGCATGCGCGAGTTTTAGCAATTTTACACACTGATACATGTGGATTCACTGGACGTCGGAGGATGCTGCCTTTCATGACGACGGCGCCTCCTCTCCTTTCCGGTATCAATTTCAGTTCCTTTACTGCTACGCCACCTGCTGGCAAAAAACCCAAATGACACGTTCATTTGGCAAACGCTCAAATCAAGAAGACACTGCAACCCGTAGCTGTAAGCCATTCTTGTGTTGACTGCATTTCTCTTGGTTTATTCTGCAGGCTTCACCACCTTCAGGACCAAACGCACGCAAAGTTCTTGGTGCCGACGTCTCCTGGGTTGCTCAGCTCTTTTTCCTCAAACATTGCTCATTAACCCCACTTGTAATTAAGGAGCACAACTGTTTGGGCTTCTAACAAGGCTCCAGTCACATTTTAGTCCTGTCTCTGTTATGTGGTATGTCTCAAAAGATGCATCTCCCAACTGCTTATCCCGGAGAGTCCCACAAGTTATTCTGAACATGTATAATAAATATAGTGCCGATCATTGCTGCAGTCTGGAATTGGACACCCAAGGATCTCTTTGTTCAGAAACGTCTTTGAAGCATTCTTCTGTTCTCCAGTTGATGTTTTGTAGCCAATGGCTGTGACGCGCGTACGGAGATAGGACGGCCTCGTGGGCTGCACGGGAATGTGAAGTGGCACATTTGCAAGGGAAGGGGAGACGACTCGAGCCCTGCAGCGGGCGGACCCACTGCCGGTTAACGGTTCCAATCCAAATGCTTGGCAGCCTTCATTATGGCCAGCGGTTTGGTGAATGAAACCTTTGGACGGACACTTTGGATCCCTAACATGAATAGCACGGCCAAACACTGAGCTTTCACGGTATAAACAAAACATGGGGCTTGTAAAGAAGCTACCAGGCTTGAGTTAAGCCACTGTTTCCCTCGACCTGGCGTGGAGACAGCAATGAGTCTTAGTTTATTAAGTCTGCCCGAATGCGGAAGTCCGGGCTGCAGCGTTCGGGGGGTGAGTGAGACCGCTGGGACTGGCAGTTCTAGAACGGGTGGCCGCACGACTGAGAGGCCAGCTGGCAGAGCTGTCGGTCAGTGCGTCGGAAAATCGATCACGCGACACGGTCGGTTTTTCAGAAAAAAAAGGAGACAAGACAAGCAGAAAGGAAAATAAAGTCCGCAGTCGGCTGTTATGACCTTGAGAGAGGTACTCACTCTGCAATTCTCCAGTAATAATAATATCCGGCTGGATAAATGGTAATAGCGAGAAGTTGTAAGCTATGTAATTTTTACCGGGCATTAAACAGTATCTACCCAGCCCTTAGGTGGAGAATCAATTTCCTTCTCCTTTCCTGCAAGTAGTTCTTTCATACTCTTTAGGGCACTGGAAGCTAATGTATGGATGTAATTTATATTAATCCTATACACAGGTCTTGTTACGTGATAATAAAGATCTCAGATTGGCAAGTGGCCAGGTCATATGTTTCATAATTTAAAAAAATTCTGGCCGTTAAGGCAATGTTTGAATACGATCCTTCTTTCACATGCTGTGAGCACAGTCCAAGGTTTGGTTAAAGTGCACTTCCTGTAGGACAGAGTAAAAAAACACCCATATTGGCATTACATTATTATACTATATTGAAGGAATACATGATTATGCTTACATCCTCTACTCTACATGAAAAAAGACTCTGATTTATCCCCCAAGAAACAAAAGATCAGACTTCATGGAGGAGGTGAACAAATTCTGATATTCTTTCACAGGGATTGTTTAGCTCTCCATGCCAAAAATGGGCGACACTTTATACGTTTGTTTTGTTTAATATGGCGGCGGAAGGATAAGAGTATCTGGCACAAGACCCAACCTTACGCAACAGGACAGCTAGACTTCCTCTCTCTCTCTCTCTCTCTCTCTCTCCCTTTCTCGCTCTCACAGATACACAGACACACTCACACATAAAAGTAAAAAGGCAGATCGACACATTCACTAACACATAAAATGCCAGCTAGGTTCTGAAAGCTATCCTAAGCAGAAACACAAATCCAACGTGTGTGGCCTGCATGTGCATGGAAAGACGTGCAAATACATAAAAGAACAGAGACACATATTTTTAAGACTGGAGCTAGGTCATCTGCAGAAGGAGTGAATGTAACATCTTCACTACGTAGAAGGTCTGTTGTTATATTCAGCTGGTCCCTGGTGAGAGTCGTCCTACTGTCCCAGCGGTGATGGAACAGGCCCACTAAGATTTATGGATCAAGATCACGGACATCTGAGGAAGTCAGTAATGCAAGGGAGGAAAGGGGACATAAAGAGCAGCAGAAAGTGATACGGATGCGGGGGAGTGTGGATAACAAAACCATTTTTGTGTGGCTCAGTGGGTTAGGACACTGCCTGCAATCAGAAGGTTGTTGGTTTAAATCCCAGAATCAGCAGACTGATGTCATCGTTGGTCCCTTAAGCAAGGCCCTTAAGCCCCAATTGCCCCAGGCACCGTCTGACCATGCTTTCACAAAGTGCATTGCTTTGGATAAAAGTGACTGCTCTGTAAATGGATATGGCTTCTATACATTCTTACCCCTAGAGGTAAGAATGCACAGTTCATTTTACTCTCAAAAATAAGTTTTACCTAGAAAACAGGACCACACGTACCATTCCAGATCAGCTGACCCAGGATAAGAATTCATTCCAATGGATGCATCTTCTCATATAGGTTATTCACATATCTATCTCCCATAACCATTTATCCAGTACAGGGTGACTGAATGAAGTCTATCATGTCCTCCTAAATATGTCTCATAGTTACATTTTATCAGGATTGGCTGCACGGAAGTGAAAATCGCAATGCGGCACATCCACAATACAATATTATTCTTTGTATTAATGGATTAGCAGATATAAGTACACCGGATCCCCACTGAGCCGGAAGGGTCTGACCTGAGGCCTGTTGAAGGATCCTAGCCATTTTTTTATCTAAGAAGCGAAGGAGCCCTTTCCTCATTTTTTTTAACATGCCCTTGACATGTGACCCTGTAGACTGGATGTTTAGTTGAGGCCATACACAACACCGGGGGTACCTCTTGGCACTGTTCCAGGGCCCGTCGCAAATTCTGGCTCCACAGATCCTGCCACTGAACAAAGAGGAAGAGGAAAACACAGAAGGGGAAGTTCACGCCACGTTCTTATAACACTGTGGAGAACACTGTAAGACTATAGCTATTTATAAAAGTGGTAACCCTCTCACTGAAATTAATAAATATGGGCAATTGAGGATATCCTGTTATTTCACAGTGAAGACCGGGAGAGTTATTTAGTGGTCTTATTGGTTAGACATCAGGCTATAAATACCACCAGCTTAGGCCAGTAGCCACATTGGGATGAAATACTTTTGTTTGTGGAAAATCTCTCAAAGGAAAAGGAAAACAGTCTTGCTGTAATGGGGGGGGGTGAATATCTTTTTTTTTTACTGCTGAAATCGAAAGTACTGGTTGCCTTTATAAAATTGCTAAGTATTGCGTCTCAGTCAGGAGTTGCAACACTGTTTACTGCGCAGAAGGTTCGTACATTCATAAAACTCGTTTATTGTCAGGATTATTAAACTAAATTGCTGGACTTGAAATGGATTTTAGTTCTGCTTATTGCCTACCTTAAATTTAAATCATATATTATTAATGAGTGCTTAAAATCAGGTGCATTGCTAGACATCAGAGATTTAGCCTACAGAGATAATCTGTCTGAGGGTTCACCTGCCCCACCCCCTCCATTCTGCCCCGCCCCCTCCATTTTGCCCCGCCCCCTCCATTCTGAAGTCACGGTGATCATGGCCCTACAAAAGTTCCGGGAAACGCAGCCATGGACTTGGACTGCCGTCACGTATGGAATTCTCAAGCTGGGAGTGCGGTTGTTAAAACATCCAAGCTAACACAAATCATCCAGGGCTCATTCGCATGCATTCGGGGCTTCAGAGGAAAGTGCATCCGTTCCCCGATGGGATGAGAGAAACCTCGGGCCCCTACCCCTCCCTCCGGATAGAGCCGGGAGTCCGTGTGAGATCCATTGTCCCATGCCTTCAGGGGCCCGACTGGAGCCGCGGCGACTCGCCGGTTCTTTGTTTGCGATTCTTAAGGACAGGGAACCGCCAGAAGGGATCAAGGGCCCCCCCCACCGGACCTGTCCTGCCATTAAATTTACAACCTCCTTTTATTTACAGAGAGAGACATAGCAGTTCTGCATGGGGAGGACAGGAAGTTAATGAGGCCCAGGTTGGTTACACCCTCCCGCCCCGACGGGGGCGACCCCCCCCCATCCCCCGTCCTCGTTCCTGTCTCCAGGAACAGGAGACACCTGTTTATTTCTTCCGAAGTGTTTTGTTCGGTCAGAGACACTATTTATTTTGATACGTAAACAGGACCTGAGATCTGTTTGGCAGCAAAGCGCAGGGGGGGGGGTTCAATGCTCTCGGAATGTGCCGTTATGTTCTCAGAAAAAATGGGGGGGGGGGGGATGGGTGTGGTGAAGAACTGGATACAAATTTTCAGTTAGAGTTCAGGACTGGAAAAATGTCATATGCGCCCACTGGATGTAAACACACACGTATGTATAATCAGTGTTTAATGAATGAACGTAATATACGCTTGTTAAGGACGTGGGTGGCAGCAACAGTAACTTAATCCTTCCTGAGTTGGTGTTACGGTTAAGGTTTATAATTTAAAGCTTCAAAAGATTGTTTCACATGCTGGTAAAGAGAAAAAGTGTTTTGTTGCCATCCATCCATCCATCCATCCATGCATTTTCTAACCTCTTTTCCAATATGATGCCTATCCCCAGACAGAGGAAATTGTCAGTCCATCCCAAAGCACGCATCAAACATCCATGCTCTTTGGGCGATTAAGAGATACCAGTTCATCAGACTGCATGTCTCCGGGCTGTGGGCAGAAGGCAGACCTGTTTCGGGTGCAACGCGATTAGTGCGGAGTGTATTTACTGTGTCTTTCTGGCAGGAATGCTTCACCCTCGCGTGACGCTATTTATGTGACTGCCTCCACTCATGTGACAGATAAAAAACATTCACTAAAGCAAACATGGGAGGAGATTTGCTTGATAACAATGCTCTTGTGTTTCCGCTCTGTTTTCCCTCCGAAAGCACGTTGCAATTCTCCCATGGCGAGTCTGTTTGCGTCATTTTGCGCCCTGTCGCTTTTACGGGGGGCAGAATCGAGCAAGCTGGTGTCTGAACCCTGTTTTTTACGCATTGTCGCACATTTCTGCCATTGGTCTGACATCTGGGCTTCCACAGTCAACTTTGTTTTCAAAGAAAATGGTGATCAGATTCATTTAGACATGTATGTTTACTTAATAGACACTTTTACCCAAAGCAACACACAATTGAGAAAGCGGGTCAGACAGCCCTAAGAGCTACTGAGGATTTAAGGCTTCGATCAAAAGCCCAACTGTGAAATCGCTCTGCTGACCCAGGGATTCAAACCGACGACCTTCTGATCACGAGCACAGCGTCCTGGAGCGCAAAGGATCGGCCTGCGGCCCCCAGCGGGGGTCGCATTTACCCGCATTTTGCCGACTCTGATTTTTCCGTTTACACCTGTCTTGATGAAACAGCTGGTTTAGGCCTTTGAACGTGGCCTCTCCCAACTTCACTAATGTCACTCCCAACACCTGAGCCACACCCCCCCCCCGCGCCCCCGCCAACAACACCTGGGGCACGCCGGAGGAGGAGGCCCAGTGAGGAAGCCCCCAGGCTCCTCACAGATGGTTTCCAAATTACACCCTGCGTGCCCTTCCTGCAGCTTCAGTCGCATTTCCTGCACGCCTGGCCCACGGACGACACGGCTGACAGATGAGGAGTCGGACGGTGGGGGGGGGGGGACATTTAGGGGGCACAGCAGCCAGGTTTCGGCAGGAGGAACGTCCTCATATTTGCTGTGATCTTACGGTTTTGTGTCTCGGCGGTTTGCCGGTCTGTTGATGCGCGGCTGGTTTCCCGCTAACCCGCATGCCGCCGGCCCCGCTCCTCGCAGCGCGGGGTGGAATGCGCTGCCGTGTCCCGCGATCTTCAAGCGATAAGCGACATCCTCCGGCGTCTTAGGTCAAGTTTGGCGAAGTGCAGGTGAGCGAAATACTTGCGTGCAAAGTCCCATACAGCAGCGACAAAATAAAACAGCAAAACAAATAAAGCAAATAGCTGTAGCTGGTTCTATACCCGATTTAGAGGTACTTCTGTAACTTGCTTTTTGTCCCCCCCCGGAAAAATAATTTAGGGATCTGTCCTGTATTTTTGTATACATTTTGTAACACCCCGGCTCAGCAAACTTTATTGTAGGGTGACCACCATCCCTGCTTGGATAATTTAATTGTGGGGGGGGGCATCCTGTATCTCTTCAGGGAGCTGAGCCCCCGCCAATGGTCCAATCCTAGAATCACCCCAGATACAGGCCCTGTGATGGATTGGTGTCCCGTCCTGGGTTATTCCACAGGACAGGCTGCAGAGCCCTGCGACCCTGAATAGGACAAGCCAGAATAGAAGATGGATGGATGGATGGATAGATGGATGGATGGGGGATGTATAGAAAAATAAATCTATGTAAATTAGAGACTAATAAAAATAATAAACAGAAAGACATGAAAATTAGAAGGAAAGGCTATTTGAAAGTGATGTGTACGGATCTGGTGGATTTGGGAACCAATGAAGCAGCAAAACGTCACATTAACAGGCTTATTTTCACATCGCTGGCCCTGGCAGCTCGCAGCTCGCAGTTACCTTCGGAGACAGTTCATCATTCTCTTCTCTTTTTCCTAACCCTGCTTTGGTCACCTGCAACTACTGGATCAAGGCAGGGAATAACCCAGGATAGAGCACCAACCCATGGCAGGGTTAACTCAGCATTCATACGTACAAATAAATCACCTTAACAGGTGTTTGGACTGTAGGGGGGAGGGACCAGAGAACCCAGAGGAAACCCCTCGATGACATGGGAGGAACATGCACATTCCACACTCATGGTCAAGACTCGAACCCAGGTCCCAGAGGCAACCGTGCTAACTACAGTACACTGTAGAACACTGCATTTCTATTCTGTTATGATTTTATATGCTTTATCGTGTTTTTCTTGTAATTTACGTTAGAGGTTAGTATTTCTGAGAGGCAATATGGCCGACGTCTCTGTATAGAGGAGTGCTACATGGACACGCTCGCCTTGTCCATCACAAGGCTTGGCAGATAACGGAGCTGACCATCCAAATTCCTCAGAGCCACGGGTTAGATAACGGCTCCCCAGTCCCGGCCCTAGAGGGCCGGTCTGTAACACAGTTTGAGGATTTCCCTGCTCAAACAAACCTTATTCAGCTCACCAGCCAATTGCCAGGTTCAGTAGGGGTGTCTGAGCAGGGAAATCTGCAAACCGTGTCACGGACCGGCCCTCCAGGACCGGAATCAGGGAACCCAGATTTAGCCCAACGATTCAAGGTGACAGCACTGCGAGCATCTCAGGAAAGAGTTACGGAGCAGAATCAGGGGAGGCTGTGAGTCATGGTTTGGTCCGCGGACACCAGGCAGCCACACGGTGGGATTCCTCAGAGACGCTGAAATGTAGCCTGGTCACATGACTGCTTAAAAGTCCACACCCTGAAAAGACTGCCTTCTTCAATGCATTGAGACGGCCGAACAACTTTCTAGTTGTTACATTTGTAACAAGACTGACTGCATACACAGAACTCTGAGTAATCGATGCATATTAACTATGTCATTTTGGCATTATTCTCCCGCTATACAGGAATATATCATAGATGTGCAGCCACCTCCCACCAGTGACAAAAAATACCTTTTGTGACAGGGGATACTCCGAGCCTGGTGAGCCAATCAGCTCGTCCTCTACGTCTGCCTAAGCGGTCTGAGTCATCACTAACTCCGCATCCCAGCATGCTTCGGTATCCGGGGGACCCCCCCCCTCCCCAGCCACCTCCTTCATCTCTCCATCTCCTTCCTCCACCCCCCCCCTCCCCCCGCACCCCCTTATCCAATCCTAGCTAAACATTTACCAGTCCACAGCCACAAATAACTGCAAAAGCAATAAGCGAAGCTTTCCGGTAATTACACCCCAAGTGACTGATCTGCAGACTGGGGGAGTCACTATGCTTATAGTCCCCCCCCCAAGCCCCCCCCCCCCCCCCCAAAGGATCAACCACAGGAGCGTTAGGGTTTGGTGTCTATTGTATTTATATCCACATATATTATCCGTAATAAAATCTATTTTTTACGAAGCAGAACGCTAATGTTGGCGATCAGATGTAGTACTGATGGCTGGAGATGTATGACACACATGGACAGAGTTCAGAAAGAGCAGCGATGCTCTATGGTGGGGGAGGGGGGCCCTCATTCAGCCTGTCATCCAGCTGGAGGGGGGGGGGGGAACGCGTTATGACGCTGGTGAGGAGAGAGAGCGGCTGGCTTTCCTCAGAGCGGACCCCCCCCCCCCACACCCCCACCTGACAGGATGAGTCAGAATCTCACTGCGGAACCGCGCCGTGACGTGCGAAGTCTCCGTTCTGCCGGGCCGCCGAGGCTGCAGAGGCTCGCGCGGATACGCGACCGGCGACAGGAAGTCAGGCTGTCCGCCCCCACCGCCGCATCCGATGCCATCGCGCATCAGACAGTGCAGGAGCCACCATAAAACTACGCAGCTGAGCCGGCCATGACAGAGTCTCTGAAGCACATCAGAGGATGACTAACCAGCTACCCCCCACCCCCCGGCGAGCAGGTACAGCATCTTAACGGGATTAACGGGTATAATCAGGGTGGTGGAGGAGACCGAACACACACACACACACACACACATTTTACTCTTATCCTGGTGAGGACTGTCCATTCATTTATATCCAACAATAACAACCTTAACCCCTACCCAGCCCTAACCAAACAAACACAAGCCTTTTGGCATTTTTAGTTCATTGATTGCAGTTACAGACTTTTCTAAAACTGAATTTCCCCTTGTGGGGACTGAAAAAATGGTCCCTATAATGTCAAAATGACAGCTTATTCTCAAGTCCCCACAATGTAATGTATAGCTAGGCCACATACAAGCACACATGCAGACTCACATGCACGCACACACGGGCTGGCAGTAAGGAGGGAGAGCAGGTGAATGAAAGGGGCCCAGGGGACCTCAGGCTGTGATGACCTCACCTTCTCACACGTCCCTCACACTTAGGGGACCTGGGTGCCACAATTGCAGGAGCCTTTAACGAGTCTGGACAACTTTAATTTCCCCGAACATAAGCCCAACGGATGGATGGGTGACCATTTTCATTGGTTCGTGGTGTGCGGTTGAAAAAAATTCTGAAATTTTTCCTTTCTTCAGACTTTTGTTTTTTTTAACGATGCATGCTATTATTACTGCGCAATTTTCTGTGAAATAAAATTTGGTTCAAAATTTTTTTTAATTTGGGTTGCGACTTAATGACCGAGGAAAACGCAGGTCTCGATGAGACCGACTGCCCACGGGTATGTTTTCCGAAAGTTCCAGTAAGCAGCTTAGTTGGAAGAGTTTAGTTGCATGGCTCCAACTACGCAAGTCACTCGCGTTATTCGCTTTTGGGAAACACACCCCTATATGACACTGGCTTCCCAAGGTTCCAGTGAACTTGGTCATGTGATCTCACCAGGCCTCCTGGGGCAGAGTGTTCAGGAAAACAGCCAGGGTAACTCAATCAGGCATCTCTGGACGCCCCTTAGAGCAGACAGTAAAGACCAAGAGACATGAACAAGCATGACTATGGAAGTGACATTTATTACCCATGTTGCTTTATTTACAGTCATACATACAAAGCATAAAAACTTTTAAAGTTCGGTACTACGATGTTGAGTAAGGAAACTTGTACAAAGACACGAGACAGGTCCAATTCATCAACGTTGACGAGATGTGGTCGAACGCCGCCTCTCGTTAGCCTGTCGCACTGGCGTGGTTTATTATCGTTAAGGAATCGTAGGAGCACGCAGGCACGCTGAGAGCACACCTTCAGCCTCTCGTATTAAAATTACTTACGAAGTAAAGCCTCATAAAGAGTCCAGAAGGTAGAGAAATCACCACAGCTCTACATACGTCTCTGAGCTGTCTTGGGTCGGTGCTTTCCAGCCAAGACAGGGAAAGGATTCGTTTTTTTGCAGGGTGCAGTATGCAGGGGCACTGTGGACGGTTACTTGTTCCCCTAGAGACCCTCCCAAAACCCACCCTGATTATAGAGTTTTTCAATGTAAGTCAAGAAAATGTAACTTTTTTGAAAGAAATGATTTAGTCAAAAAAAAAAAAAAAAAAACGCCGTTTTGGTTTTCTACAAATGCCAAATATCATCCTCTCAGCTTATAAAGATTCTCCGATCTCTCTCAACTTTTCTGTGAATTAGAGCTGGCGTGAACCCTTCAAATCAAATACAGTTTTTCAAAACACAGAAGAAAAACAACACTGCCCCCTACTGGCTAAAAAGGACATGTGCATGCTACTCCTCAACTATGAACAGATGATATATTGTATAAGGCATTATTCATACATCACAGACTTGATTGCAAATAGCACTTAACATTAGCCACTAATGACCGAATGGTTACAGAATCGTAAGCATCCACTAGTAAAATTGTACATTTATAAACATAAAAAGTAACGTCTCATTCATGAAGAGAAGAGTGTTAATCGAATCAGTATTTCTTCCTCTTCTTCTGTGGCTTGTTTTTCCCCGACTTCCTCGCAGGTGTGCAGTAGATTTCGACCCATAAGGTTTGTTTTTTTTCCCTTTATTTTCTCTTTGCATCCGGGACTCTTGCTGCAGGAAGTGAATTTGTTTCATTCCAAGAGCACAGCTGCAATAAAAAGAACAGATTATTAATGTAGCGGTGCCACGTTTTGGGAAAACCGCCGTATCGCTTAAGAATGCAAATCACTTCCTATGGGGTCGTACAGAGGCTATTTAGAGTTACTACGAAGGCCTGCTGGGCAATCAGGATTTCCAACGTACAGATAGCGCTCTGTGTTCCCATTACATCACTCCTCTTTGTTTAACATTCAGCAGGGACTTACATGCAGTTACACACATATGCATTACATGTGTGTGTATGTATTTATATGGATTTAGTTGCATAGCAACAGCATGTTTATTTCCTCCAGTGAATTAGACAGGAGGCCTAAGTTTCTTGGGTAAGGGATTACCAAGACCACTGCGTACAATAATCGGACCAAAATTACATCCGTCTAGGGGTTCTGCTGTCTGTGTTTTCCATGTTTCTATATGAAAAGGTAGCATATCTGAAACTGCAGATAAGAAAACAGCCCTAAAGTGCCGTCTGTTAAACAATTTTCCTCCAGGATGATAAAAGTATTTTGAATCGGAATCTAGTAATGTCAAAGATTCACAGAGATCACAGTTTTATAAGATCATCTTAAATAAATACGTATAATTATTATTTTTTTAATGTACATGCAAGTCACATAAGGTGGGAGCAGGTGCCCAGATGGTCAGACTGAGCAATTAATCACATTTTTAATTTCAATTACAATTTTGGCCCCAAAGATTATCAAAATAAAATAAGAGATATGAAATGATTGTGCCGCATGTCATTTCGCGGATATGCTCCCGTTTTGTCTCGTGTTATCCTGTGCACCCCACTCCAACTCCTTTTTGTTTCTCAGTTTAAATTACAAAGTTCAAGGGCATCCACTGTTAGAGAGACAAATTAAAAATATTAAATATGCTTGATATTTCCAAAGTCAATGAATAATCGTGTTGAATAATCATGATCAATATTCACCAAAATAATCGCTATTATGATTTTTTGCCATCGAGCAGCCCTACTGGATAGCTGGACTGTAATCTGTCTCGCTCCTATGTAGGTCAGCCCTGAAAGATCACATGACCAGCTCAGCCAGTGAGTCATGCTGCGTGTGCAGGGGGGGCACAGATCGGCCGTGGCAACTCACCTTCAGTAGATAAAGAGGACTCGGGTCCGGGGCAGTGTGGAAAACGAGTCGGCCATTTTGCGGACCTTGGCATAATTGATGAAGCCCCTGAGGAAGAGCAGGAATCCTGGAGAAGGAAAGACGGAAGAGCGGGTCAGACGCAGATGGGAATCGACTTGGCGGCCCGCGGAATACCAGACCAGTCAGATCTCAGTCAACTGGAAGAATCACTGTAACAAGTTAATAGGAATAAAGATGGAAGAAAAAGCATCAAAAACACATATTACAACCACCATGAATGTAAGAACTAGATACTCACCCAATACCAGAAACACCCACCACAGCCAATACTGCCCATCAAAGTATCCAGGGAAATAAGTGGAAAACTGGATAAACACAGAAGAGTCAACATATTGTTACTAATTCTGGTAACATATTCTTAAGGAAATTGAAAGGATACTGAAGGCAGGACTGGAGATGGACCCACCTGCTCTCCTTACACAATAGAAACACATTCTGTCTAACATACTGACCTTTATGGGTAGAAAGAACGTCTTATTGCAATGGATAAGTGATAAACATCTTTGATTAAGAATTGGCACAGAGTGATCACGGAACACTGGCCACTAGAATATTTGACCCGTACACTACTTTCCTAATCAGAACAGTTCTGTGGGATCTAGGAGTCTTAGCTTTCTAATATTGGTCAGGATCATTCTGCAGTTATGTTAAGGGGATTTCTGTGGATAGAGGTTCTATGTACAAGCTTAAGGTTGACGGTTATGGAGTATTTCAAGAAGCTATCTAGCTGTATGACACTTTTATATGTATTCTAAACAATATCACCTGTGATGAGTCCTCTTATTTCATATAACGTTGCGTATTTATGGGCTATGTAGTTGGTCGTTTTTGTATTTTTATTGCAAAATTCTAATAAATAAATATATTTTAAAAAGCAATTGCTGCTGCAATTAATAGGTGTAGTAGTAGTAATAATAATAATAATAATAAGAAAAATTTATGCGGACATTTAGGAAAATGCACACGCAGGAGTGCAACTCACACACGCTGCTACTTAAGGCCCATAAATCGCCGACCCCAGAACGCCGAGCCCCCGACGAGCGAGTCTTACGCGGACAATGAGGATCCATTTGATGAGTGACAGGCCAAACCCAGAGATGGCTCCGTAGCGGCCGGCCGCAGAGGTGGTCAGGCAGAAGGACAGGAAAAAGCCAATCCAGTTGAACAGAAACGCCACTGGGAAAGAGAGCAGACGGTCATAGTGAAAGGTCTTCAAGGACTTCCCAGAGAGAATCTGAAAACGACGCCCAGAGCCAACAGTTCTCTGGCGAGTACCACCGTCAGGAAGACTGACGGGGAAGACGGAGTACACTTACTGAAGAAAGTCAGCACGAAGATGCCGTCGTTGCCGATCCGCAACTGGTCAGCATCCTCAAAGTCGTCCCTGGCCACAAAGTCGTCATCCTGTGGACAGAGTCACCGTAAGGTTCCTACTTACTATGGCTTTAATTACATAAACATTGTTCATACGTTGCAGCAATCCAAGACAGAGGAATGCAAACCTAAAAATGCTGCTATACAGACATAGCATGAACGCTAAAAAGGACAGCCTACTTATTTAAGGGTCATGGTAAATAAAGAGTATTTAAATGGATCTGTAGCATAAATCGGGGGTCTGCATTTAAATACTACCGTACGCACACTGTTACTGTACCTCTATGGAACCATGTGTTAGATCATCAAAAGTGTCCAGCCGTTCCCTGTGCTGTTCCTAAGCATTGCGTGGCATAGACACAAACCAGTAAAATAGCACATCCTTCAAAAGAACTCTGGTCCAGTTTTGCAGAACGACATGCCAGCTATCTACTAACGCTAAGCATTCCCTCAAATGTGGTTGAATTACGGTAGAGTCCAACATTGATGGGCGACAGGTAGGACCACGGAGTAGAACTCACTCTTCCGGCGACCAGGGGGATGGTGGCCTCGGCCTTGGCTCTCTCCGCCTCGTCGTAGGATGGCAGTGATGTTGCCACGTTGTATGACGGCGGCTTGGGGAAACTGCCCTCTTCCTTGTAATCGAAGTAAGCTGAAGAATATGGGACACTAATGCTAAACCATCTCCTTGAACAGCACAGCACTGGCGCCTTGTTTAGCTATCAGCTGACCCATTACCTAAATCTGATACAGCCTGAGGCCTATCTATAGTATTACTAATGTTTCTGCGCTTAATGTGTTATCAAATGATATTACTAACAATGGCTAACAATTAACTGGGCTAGAATTCATGGATTTCATGATTGGTTGGATTATTTGTCGGATTAAAGGTAGTTTGGGCTAATTGTGAGTGAACAAAGCTAAAGGCCATTTAAACTAAGGGACCTTAAATCCGACAAGTTGTTCGGCTCTGTGGCAAATGGAAAGCATCCGACTCGTGTTTCCCCGAGTTTTTAGCGGATGTGACGTAATATCGGCAACCAAAACTCGGATCCGAAGGCAAATGGAACTCACAGACATGAGAAAAGGGCCTTGACCTCCACGGAGAGACAAAAAAATGTCACCTTCCACTCTACCAAGCTAGCATAAAGTTCCAAAAGAAATCGTAATTATATACATGCTTTGCTGGCAAAAAGAAAAAGTTTTCTGAACTGATACAGTGTTTCCCCCAGGTTTACAGTTTGGGGGGGGGGGGGGGGGGGTTAGACGGACACCGACAGGATTCATGGTGTTCATATGTTTCTTTTAATGAAAGCAGTGGCGATTCGACCCATAATACACTGCGGTTATAGCGAGTGTGACGTCAGCTAACAAAGTCAGATTGTGGATTTTTGTCTTGACCTGCAAATACATTAACTGCTAGGCTTTAAAAGTGATAGCTGGTAGCTTAAAATAGTGATAGTTTAAAGCAGAAAATCCCACTGTGAAACGTATTTATTACCCTGCTTTTCGGGTGGGTGGTTGACGCGACATATGTCCCGACGCGCGCTCTCCGTCCGCTGCTGGGAGTGTGCTCACCTGTGTGCGTGCGTGTCTGTGCGCACGCATCGGGGCGGAATTCCGCCATGCGCGATACAGAGAGCAGAGGAGAATTGTTAACGCGTGACCGTGTAGAGACAAAAATGACAAGCTGTTGTGTAAATAAGATAAATAACATAAAGCTATTTAGTTTGTTTAATAAAAGGACAATATACAGACCTGTTCTATAGGAAAGGTAATCTTACATGACGTCTGTTGTGATCTGGCGCTATATAGAAAAGAAAATTAAATTAACTTGACCTTCAAGGGGGGTCTGGAGGTGCCGTTGGGGGGGTGGGGCGCCCCCCTAATTTAATGGTAGGGGAAACACTGTGATACGACATCGTCCATGGGGTCACCAACCGATGGAAAATTCTGAATATACAAGAACTGAAAACGTGATTATTGCTGAATTGACAAATCAGTGGTAACACTTAGAAACTCAAGCATCACGTGCCGCTGCTGACCAAGTGAGACGTGACCTTGAACGGTAGATTTGGGAACTAAGTCACAGGGTCTTATGATAATGTAAAAATCCTGAGTATCTTTACTATTCCCCAACATTACACTGGCACCCAGCTACCACTTCACCATATAAGCAGAAAAACTGCATGTCACTGCATATTTGTATACTACAACTAAACTCGATTTAATTTTTTTTGCTTCTCCAAAAAGTCCTATTTATAGGTTGGGGGGTGGGGGAAAAAAGTCACAGGATTTGGAAAGTCTTCTTCAGCAGGTATATGTAGCATTTTGCTGCCCGTGCTCTTTCTCGTTTGCTTGCACAGATAGATCATTGTACATGCGCTGCCTTGCAGTGAGTAACACAGTAACAGACACCGAATGTGGTCAGCAAATTTCGACAGTTTTCACTTTCGGAGATGTGCAAGTTAGATTTCAGAAATTAAGCATAGATTAAGGATAGATCCTCAGTGAATCTGATGAGACCTAAAAATCCAAGCAGTATAGGTTTTACACAACAGTCAGTTGTCAGGAAGTTTTATTAGAAAAAACTGAACAAACAAAAGAAAAAGAAAAAAAAAAAAGAGACATGGCGCCCCCTAAAGGCTTATGATACATCTACAGGAAGCTACGCCTCTGTGCCTGTGATCCGAAGGTCGCCAATCTGAGTCACATGTCCATGGGCTCCTTGAGCAAGGCCCTTAATACCCAACTCCCTGAGCTGCCCCTTCGATGTGACCCCCGAAGCTTCTCATGACGAGCAAAATGGGGCAAAAATAAAGGTATTGTCCTCACAGGGATCAATAAAGCGCCACTATTCTGTTAACACCAACACTACAAGACAACACATAAAAACAAACACACAGTAAGTAGCACAAAGGCGGCAAAAAAAACGGGCAATAATAAACATGCTATACTACTTCACAGCTAGCTGGAGCGTAAAAGGGTGTAAAAGGGCGTAAAAGGGTGTGCGACGCAAGTACAGCCCTACCAGCATTGTCTGCTGCGATACTGCTGTATGGGGGGGGGGCGTCAACAGCCACCTGAGAAGCCTCCCTTGGCTCCTCCTCGTTAGGCAGCTGTAGGCAGAGACACAGATAAGACAGGACTTTCCCCACTGATAAGGAAAGAATGACAAATTCTTGCAAAGACTGACTCGAAGTGTTTGGAGAATCACCCAGGAACAAATATGACAAGAAAAGACACTCTCGACAAGAGTGACCTTCTAAAAGCCATAAAAAACATCTGGGATAAACAAAGAACGAAACGATAGTGAGGACCGAACTCTCGTTTTTGATGGAAACCAACTGGCAGTTTCAGTTTTAGTTTCACTGATCACGCTGATGGATGCACACACACGACGCAGATTTTCTGCCAAAAAAAAAAAACACATTCATACACTAAAACTCCACAACCTACTGAGCACAAGTGAATGAATTAACAGGTTCTAAAGAGGCATCCCTTCTACAAACCTAATACACTCAATCCGTAATCCAGTTTGCTTCTACACAACTAGATACCTGTCAAACTTGGAACAGCCCAATAACATTAATCAAGGTAGTTACACTTTAAAGATTGCATGTCCCACACGTCGTTGCCAATAGATATCCAAACCAATATGAAACAGCAAGTCTAAGCAGCAGGTACCGCATGAATTTAGCATATATATATATATATATATATATATATATATATATATATAAACAAACAAACAAACTAACCGCTTGTACTGTGAACTTCCTAATTCCCAGAAACCTTAACCCGCAACTTCAAGTTCTTTAAATGATTTACATTTTAGCAACTTAAAATGCTACCCCCCCCCCCCCACACACACACACACACACACACACACACACACACACACACACACACACCCCTTATTTGATTATGCACCCCAACAGACATGCCTGGATGCAGGTGTACAAAGCCAGCTATTCCTCCTAACTGTAACATTTCTAATCCCAATTCTCAGCAGGCTACCATCTTAAAGGATAGCAGTCACTTCACTGAAACCCCTCAGCACATTTTTGCCTGTACACTTGGTTAAAATGGCCTCAAAAACAAACAAACAAAAAAAAAGACAGAAAGCAAGCGATTTCATTAAATGCACATTAGTCAATACAACGTCCAGTCACACAACTAAGACAAGATAAATAAACATGGCTACACCCCTCACCTTAATCAGGATCTCTAATAGAGAGCCGGTGTTCCGGGCAATTTGGTTTCCCTATGTTTCAGGAAATAATGTTTCCCCTAATATTAAACCAAAGAGGTATGTGAAATGTCTGAAAATCACTCAGGTACATTATTATATGTGAATACTGTATTGTTATTAGTACCGAGGCCCAGAGTTGCTGTATACCTTTTTTAACGGGGGGGAACCAAATATCCTGGATGTCAGGAAATAGTTTCTCCTAATATTTGGGCAAATATGTATGTGAGATGTCTGAAAATCAGTCAGGTACATTATTACATGTGAATACAGTAGATCGTCACGCATAATATAGTCTTATATAAGCAATACTATACCGTTTTCATCAAGAAATATCTCTATCCAGCGAATTAAATACTTTCATTTATTATCTGTAAAAACAAAAAATATCGAAAAGGCATGTGATGTTTTAAAATATATGGCTTGTTTACCTCAAGAGCTTCTTAAAAAGACATGAAAACAACAGCGAAACTGTGTACAAATCAGTGCGCGACAGGGGAAACATAGGGAAACTGAATTGCCCGGAACACCGGATTCCCGGTGATTCATTTCTGCATCTTAGCAAACTCGAGCAACTAATACTGATTATTCATGCCATTACGTGCTCAGGTTGGCTTAAAATGAATGCCCTAATTGTACAGCAGTAATATGCTGTGTATATCTTGGAAGCTAACATTCCATAAATAGTTTAGTATACATTAAACGAGCTCCGTGATACAATCTCACTGGTCATCTCTGCTGAACCCATTAAAAAATCTGATATCGGACAAGGGCGTTACGACAGCTACTTGGAGTCAACTGCCCTCGCAGGCCTATTAAAAGTGCATAGATAATGGCTACTCGGATGAATCTTGAATCGCAAGAGGAACCAAATACGGGACAGTTTTTGGTTACAGCCTGGTACCAATAACGCTAAAATCATAGAAAATAAAACGCAAGTCATATAAAAACTCCAGTGGTATTGTCATGATTACACACCCAGGTTCAGTCCTAATACAAATCGCTACTGACTCGCTAGAAGCTATAAAAATCTCATGTAAAACTGCCGACGACTGAAATCATGGTAAAAGCCTAGCCTGAACGCGTTTCTTTACTCCCTTAAGATAGCTAAAAGGACCGCTGCGAAGCAAAACAATGCGGCCTACAAGCAAAACATCATCCCCGGCCTTGCCTAGCGCAGGCGGGCCCGTCTGCCGAATGACAGGACGGCCGACGCACCCACGGTGTCCAGCGCCTTTTAAAATTCTACTCACCTGCTGGTACCTACTGCTTTGTTCAGCCATTATGAAGCGATACGTTGAAAGCCGAGCCCAGGTCAAAAACTAAAAGGTGGACAATACCTTCCCCGTCAAGAAATGTAAAAAAAATTTTTTTTACTATCCGTGGGACGCCACAAGCCCGCTTCCCCTCCGCTGCTCTCAGGCGAATTCCTGCTAATGGAGACGGTGAAAACAAAACCCAACACTACTGTCCCCTATAGGCAGCCGCATGTTTTAAAATAAAAATAAAAATTTTGAGGCCTACATATATTTCAGCAAAACGTTTACAGTTTTCCTTTCTCAGCTCATATATTTTAATATATGCTAAATTGTCAACATAGATGATTTTCTCTTTTGCTTTAGTAGTCGAAATGGACGATAATAATTTTGGAAATATAAAATCTCACCCGTGTCACTGAACCGGCTAAAATTTAAGTGCATTAATTAAAACATGCCAAAGGTAGGGCAGCAAAGGTATGAACTAATAAAAAAAATAGCAAAGCAATTTTGAGACAGGAGTGACATCGTGTCACACGCCCTTTATTTGTACCTAATAATAAAACTATTCTGGATGCCTTGCACAACTTGGAATACCTCAAATTAAGCAAAATATTATTTGATGGTTGCACAAAATGAAAAAACAAAAACATGTGATTATGGAGTCGGGTACGTCCAAACTATCACAGACAGGTCAAACAGTGATTATGTATCATGTTCAGCCCACACGTTCTTCCACGGGACTATGTTGTTCCAAACATATTCTGCCACTGATGACAACCCAGGGTCCTTCTTCATGGTGTTAGCGTGCGTCACAGATCCTAGTGGCTTTTATTTGTTTAGGATTTAGACTGATAAAGCTTTGTATGCTAATACTGCTCATAAGGCTATGATCCATTTCTACATTTTTGTTAACTTGGTGATTCGACATTCCTGAATTGCCCGTAATGTGCCATTATCCTTGGCACCCGGCGATGGACTGGCATTCCTCTTCCTCCTACCCGGTGCTTCTTGGGACTGGTTCTAAGATCACTGTGACCTTGAATTGGATTAGCAGTTTGACGATGTAACATCTCTTTTCTCAGCAAACATGCTAACATGCTGTCATTTTCCAGTCTCATTGTTTACTATTGCTGATGCCTTTCCTGTCATTCTGTACCAACAGCTGAATGTGGATAAAGTGTTCTGGCGCTACAGTAAAACAAGCATTGTTTCACACAACTAATAATTTAAGATTATCTTCTCCGTTACAGCAAGATGATTTAATATTTAGTCCAAAAGCTTGCAAGGTTTTCAGTAATCAGCAGTGACATGCAGGTGACTTAAGATATTCTAGTGAAGTTTAATGTAAAACTATTTTGTCACATTATAAATACAAAAAAAATACGAAAATTGAGTCACTGCATTAAACACAAAGTATATTTATTTCAATTGGCACCTTTTACAGAGTTCCTCTGCTTTGTTGGGATCCCTTTCTTAAGGGAGCAGTCCGGTTTACATATGATAACACCCGGTGCCGTTGGATGGCTGATTCAAAACCCAGGGCCCTGGTCTGTAAATAGCTGCTGGTTTGACAGTGACTGTGTGGGATCCACGATGCAGGATGAGCCACGACATCCAGTCTCAGTACCATGCAGATATACAACCATTACCTGGTTTACTGATGTCTTCCTTGCTTGATCTGTAGTATTTGCTTGTATTACTCTTAGCAGAAACCTAATTTAATAAAACGTCCCCGTCCCCCCCACCACCTTGATGCCCCCTTCCCTTGCTTAGTCTCCATGCTAGACTTACTTGACAGCTGGAGAACACCTCCACCCCCCCTCCCCCAACCAAAAAAAAAAAAACAACTGCTCTGATCACTCTGAGTAGTCACATGTGGTGAGGCGTGTCAGAGGGGCATGGATATCCTGACAGATTCGGGGGGGGGGGTTGCAGCCCTGGAATACGTAACATTATATGTAAAATATGGGCAGGGCGGGCTCAAGGTGTCATTTTGTCAGGGGGCAGAATTTCTAGGTACTCCCCTGAATGTGGTCAGGGCCTAAGATGAGTCTGTGGCAAGCCGGCCAAGGATAGTGAGGCATGTGTGTTTGTGTTCACGCTGAGGTTCTCTCAGGCCAAGGCAGAATTAACCTGAGCCTGGGATACCAATCCCATGCACGTGTAAGAGTACATACAGGAAGGGTCAAACTAATAACAAAGAGAGAGGTACCTGCTCAGGAGATACTCACTGGGTGTGCAGTCAGCCTGTCCACATCCCACTCACTTTGCCGAATAATTACACTCCAAATGCACTCACCTTCACAACGTGACCACTTAAAGGACACAGCTACAATAAAATCCTACATTAATGCAACAATCCTCCACATTCCCGGGTTCCATGTCTCCGATTCGGTGTATTTTTATCACCATCCCTATTGCTAATGTTTACATATTAGCTACTTGGGCATTTCGAACACAGCCACACTTGTTGAAATACCCAGCACGTTAGCGCAATACCCCTTTTTTCCCCACATCTGTTTAGCCTCAGTTCAATGTTCAGCGCCTACAGTAAGGTTCCCCTAGCAACAGAAAGATAACGAAACGCTTAAATATCTTTTGAGAAGCAGAACAGGACTGCAAAGCAGCTGTGGACAGAGACTATTCTTGTGCAAACTGAACACATCTGTATTTTCATACATAAAAATGTCATAATCATCAGTATAATCGTCCCCTGTTTTACTATAATAGATGTTCTTCTAAAATAATCATTTAGTAGAAACTAAAAAAGTAATATAGATGTTTTTTAATCATCTCAATATTGAATATAACATAACAAGCATCCTAAAGTGCAAGGAGAATAAGGAAACTCTGGAGCCAGTATCTTGACTGCTAATCTTCTTCATCGCTCCATACATCGCCTTCATCATTCATATTGACTCCTTGGAACAGCCTAGAAACAAACATCTTTTTTATACCACATGCGAAACATCCACCATGATTGGATATCAGACTGGAGGCTCACATTTTACTGCACCAAGACACTCGGTTAAACGAAAACAAAACGTCACGCTAATCAAAATGATTTCCGTTCCTTAATTTCCTGGTTTTCAATGGCCAACTCAAGGAAACTGACTCACCGGTTGTAGCACGGAGATGCCGTATTATTGAAATGACTGTACGGATTGCCGTGGGTGAGCAGGCTGAGGCACAGCCAGCAGAAGTACTGCTTACAGGAGGTGCAGGTCATCTTGTTACAGCCATCTATCTTCTGCAAAAAGACAGCACGCACTCAGCTCCACCTCCAAACCCCAGACCCAGCCCCAAAGCTTAGTCCCGCCTCCAAACCCCAGACCCAGCCCCAAAGCTTAGTCCCACCTCCAAACCCCAGACACAGCCCCAAAGCTTAGTCCCGCCTCCAAACCCCAGACCCAGCCCCAAAGCTTAGTCCCGCCTCCAAACCCCAGACCCAGCCCCAAAGCTTAGTCCTGCCTCCAAACCCCAGACCCAGCCCCAAAGCTTAGTCCTGCCTCCAAACCTCATATCCAGCCCCAAAGCTTAGTCCCGCCTCCAAAACTCAGCCTCGCATCCTGGAACCTCAAGTACTGGCCAAAGTGCCACATGAGCAGCCCCCCCACCTGTATGTTGGTACCACAGCGGGGGCAGCCCTTGCAATTCTGATCCAGCCACTCTCTGCTGAAGGACTCTTCGATGGCCCTCTGGATCACCATCTTCCCATAACGCTGCTCCAGGAACCTCTTCCCCTCGGCACTGGCGGACAGGTAGTCTTCCCTCAGGCTCTGAAGCTCCTCTGCAGAACATGCCGAACATTCGAAGGTAGGAAGCATCGCCAAGAACCCTGCTGTAGGACAGTGATGACACACCAGTTTCTCTAGAGTGGTTGCATTGGAATTCTTAGGGGTCTCTTTAGATTTCCTGTGATGTTTAATCATACGTATATATGTGTGTGCACCCTGTGATAGACTGGTGCCCCCTGCTGGGTGTTTCCTGCCTTGCACCCTATGCTTCCCGACTCACCGTGGCCCTCTGCTGGCTAAGCATTGAATGGCAGATGGACAGGCATATGGTTGGACGGTCGAAGGGTCTCTGCGTACCTGCCGTGGTCTGACACTCGGACACCCCGTGGTAGGCCCTTTTACAGAGCACGCAAAAAGCAAACTGACAGGAAGGGCAGATCCCCATGGTAGCGTTGGGCTCCGTCATCACGGCCGAGTGGCACATCTTGCGCGGACAGTAGACCACGTCCGCCATGAGATCCAGGCTGGACTGGAGCAGGAGACGGTCGTAGCGGGCAAAGAGCTCCTCCCCGACCAGAAGCTTCACCTGCAACAGTCCATTCACAGGACGTTCACATTTTATTTCTGCAGACGTTTTTTTTTTCCCCGAAGCGATGAGGAATTCAGAAAGCGACCAGTTTTAAGGACGACGTTATAATCATTCGTTAATGGATTTCATACTTCTGGAATCCATGCAGTATAAGCTTGATGCCCAGGTGCTGATGATCGTGCCGTAATTTTGGCTGCGTCAAGGTCTAGAAGCAAATGTGGGTTAAGGGCCTTGCTTAAGGGCCTAACGGGGAAATCACTCTACCAACCTTGGAATTCAAACTGACAACCTTCCAATCACCGCCACAGCATCCTGAGCCACCGAGTCAATGCCACCCCCAGTAAGTGAAATGTGTTAATTCATACAAGTTAACAGTGAATCTATCCCCCTTTCTGGAAAGAGAAGAGCACACCTGCGAGGGTGTGGCCACAGAGCTGCACTCGGGTTCGGGGCAGTTAAGGCACTGGACATTGCCGTCCCGGATCTGGATCTGAAAGTACTGGCCAAGGCAGGCCCGGCAGTACACGTGAGCGCACTCCTTGAAGTTGAGGCAGCCGGAGCCCAGCTTCTCGGCGAAGCAGATGCCACAGCTGTACACCCTGCCGTCGAAGACCCTCTGCCGCTGTGCCTCATCAAAGTCCAGCAGCCGTGTCAGGATGTCTTCGCGCGGGTCCACGTCCACCACGGCCCGCGGGTCCGGCAGGTCCTTCCCGGTGCCCTTCTCGGCGTCCGCCTCGCCCTTCGTCCGCTCCGGGGGGGCCCTGGCAGGGCTGCTGATCTCCAGCGGGGACTCGATGGACAGAAAGCTGAGCAGGTCCTCTTTGAGGAACTGGATCCAGGAGAAGAGGACCACGGTGCCCCGACTGTCCTCCCACAACTCGTCCAGGCGCCGGCACACCGCTGTCAGCTTGGTGGCACGGAAGGGGGTTATTTTAGTGCAAAGATAAGTTTATGCAGGACTCTTCCACGACAAAGAGGAAAAAAAAACATATTCCATCTACTTACTTTCCTCTCCTTTACCGTTAAACAGGATGTCATTAAAATTTAAGGGATTTGCGAAACATGAACTTGAGAGGTTGTTTTGCGTTCATTCATATGAAATAGCTGATTCATGGAATCTCAACTGACTCCCAGTAAGAAAAAAAAAACATATTCCTGTTACACTGTGTTGATTTGGGAATTCTGTGATTTATATTATAAGTGGGATTTCATGTATTCCGCAGCACTTTCCTTCAGCAAATTTTATCGTTAGGAATAGCGCGACTTTTGAGAATACATTTAAAATACGCTACACCACAGTATAATGTCTGAATGGTATAACTGTATGTTTCCAACCTGACCTACCTGTGCCCTTGACAGCCATTTGGAGCTCAGGGTAAAGGCAGGCGCAGAGGTTGATGGGTAATCCAGGGGAAGTTCAAAGTTCAGGACCAGAGGAGGTAGAAAAGACACAGCATATTCTGTTTGTTTTCCCCCTGGTGATAAGCAAGGACATGGTTTCCTATAAAAACAGGCACTGCACACCATGTCTGAATTCATCCAAAGCTTCAGGCAATGAGTGAACCCTTTCAAAAGTACAGGAATCATACCTGCCCTCACCTTTCAAGTATATTTTGAAATCCTTAGCGAGCTCCAGGCAGAGCTGGATCTCGCCCCCCTGAGTGGACTCTGATCTCCGGAATTCTTCCTCATTGTAGATGCTCGCTAGGGCCAGCAACTCATCCTCCTGTGCTTCCTGATCCTCAGACATTTACATCTCTACAACCACCAGAACATGCGAACGATGAACGGACGAACGGTAACGTCTGTGAGCAGAGCCGTTCTATCCTACGGGCAGCATAAGCGGCCGCCCAGGGCGCCGACTTCCAATCCAATTTCAATTTGCCTCGGGCATAAGCGCCGGCGATAATGCTAGCTTAGGGCGCCACACCATCTAACGCCGGCCAGCAGCTGTTTTTCTTTTGTGACATTTAGCAATTTATCTGTTGCCACGCCCACGCAGTACTGCGTTGTCCCGGGAACCTGCATTAAGGTTTCCAAAACATATCAACTATCACTGGCGACATGTTCAGTCAATGGCCGATACGCTCCTGGGTTATTAAAATGATTATTACAGAAGGGCTAAAGTCATTGAATTAGCTCCCCAGTAAATATTTAAAACGAAGTCTACAGACAAAAGACTTTGCTCTTACCTAACTAGTTAACAAATTAACACAGCACAGCTTTCTAGCTGAATTCTATCATAGCCACATCTTCTATCATAGCACAGGAAGGCCCGATCCAGTATGAAATGTAAAAAGCATAGGGATGAATATAACATCTATAACATCACCAAAAGTACTGCTTCTGACATAAAACAAATGTTTAATTACAGAGGTATTGCATTACCTTGCGAGTTCGCACCGACAGGAAGATCAGACTACGCAATCCACCGGAAGTGGTGTTGGAGAAAAGGAGCGGCGCCCTCTGCAGGTCGGAGTTCAATCCTTCTAAATTAGCGCCCTCCCCCCCTTTGCCCGGTCCCGTGGCTGTAAGTCACATCATATAACCACAAGATGGCATTGTCTAAAACGAATTTTAGTTGACAAAACAGCCAATAATCACCCTGTATGAATGCCATATTTAAAGGTTAATGTAAACTGGTTCTACTTCACAAGTGCACGAAATATCCAATGATTGTTTTCTGGAGGTCAATTAGGCCCCGTTGCAGATATGCAAGGGCAGTAAGTTACTGGTCACTGGGCTTAATTAGTGATCATAACAGGTGCCCTGAGTACGTACGAAATAGTAACTTGAATATTTTATGGTCTCTCTAGATATGATTGCTAAATGGCAGCTTAAAAGTAAAACTGAGTTTGTCTTTGGTCTGCTGTGCTGGTCTGCTTGTATTTGTTAGGGTGGTAATACGGACTCCGTAGCGCACGTGAAAACCGTAAAAGATTCATGCCGGAAGAGATTGTATATTTGATGGGCCGGATTGAGCAGGATTACTAGCCGCCCAGGCTATAGCAAACATAAGAATCATATTTCATGGCGCTCCCCAATACAATTACGGCTCATTCTGGATAACTCTTTCATTCGACTTCTTATGAGCAATATATCTTCTTAGATGGATTGACCCAGCTGTAAATACCTGGCTCTTGTTCAGCGAAATACCCAAAATTTTACGCAGCTGTCCCACTCCACATTTTTTTTTTTTTAATCCTAATAAGCGTTACCATTTTTGTTCTTTTTGCGCAAAATGGCTGCCACGTTTCACACAGGGAGGTGCTTAAGTGGCACTCTACAAACAAATATTTATGTTTATAAATGCAAAAAGTATACATTATATTCATTATTATTTGTGACGATAGCTTGACCTATAACCATGCAGTCTATACTATTTCTATATATAGTCATGTGTGTTTTACCTGCATCTATATGTATTTCTGTGTATATTTACTTTGATTAAACTTCAGGCTAAACACATTTAGAACATGCTGCAGAAGACTGAAGATGACGTAGGAGCAGACATAACATGACACCTGTCTTATCCCCCATTTAAGTGATATGGGATGAAATGGTAGAGAAATCAAGGCTTATCCTCCTTAGGCATCGGAATTAACAACAGAAAAAAACCCTCTAATCTTTGCTATGAAATTAAGGCTGTTTTACAACATTACATAGCCCATGCTTTTCATTTAATAATTTCCCTTCAGTGATTTCCAGTATTTCTTTTGTATCTAGCACTCATAGTGCTCGAATTTGTAATAAAACTCACTCCGGGTGTTGCAATTTTTTGCCCAGCAGTTTTAAAACTGACACAAAATACACACACTATTATTTAACTTGAATAACTTTTTTGGACCCAAGGTGTAGCGCCACAGACCACACACACACACAACCATGTGAAAAATAAGTACTAAATGCTGGTCATCTTGGTGTGGAAGGTGCAGTTTAAAGCATGCAGTTCCCAGCTTACCTTAAAACTCTACTCCAGTGCCTTTTCCAGAGGTGGAAAGTGCAGTGTATTGTCCCAAAAAGCCCTTAAGATACATGCACATGTACACACACACACACACACACACACACACACACACACAATAGAAATGCACCTCCACAGAACACAATTCACCACAATAGTACATAATGTGATCCGCGGTAAGTAGAAACATCACTAATGTATTCTCAATGAAAGGCTACCCACAGACACAGCTCCACTGGGAAAGGACTCATTATACAAATGGAGTATTTTATTATTCATGTCACACAATCAAACAAGCACATCAGGTTGTACTCTGCGGTTGTACTTAAAACTCCAATCACTGCAAAGAAACAACCATCTACACATGTGGATAAAAGTGTGTCGCTTTAATAGGCAACAATCCATTCGCTGCTTTCCTGCGTTAAATAGCCTACATACTCTGTCAGAGTGCAGTAAAGATAGAAAGACCCACCAAGTAAGTGAACAGGGTTAGTGCCGCTAGATCATTAATAGGTGACTTGTAGCAATGGCAGAGTCAAACTGCACTATGCCCCTACAGCAGTGTTCCCCCATTCCAGTCCTCGGGGATCCGTAGACAGTCCACATTTTTGCTCCCTCCCAGCTCCAACTTAGGTGGCAAGAATGGACTATATGGCAGGGAGCTGGGAGGGAGCAAAAATATGGACTGTCTAGGGGTCCCTGGGGACCCGGCTGGAAAACACTGCTCTATAACAACTCGGAACGCCACTGACCATGTCCTCCTGATTTAAGTGTTCGAGTGGATTCTTTATTAAAACTTGAATTCTGAATAATGTTCCAAAAATAATAATCCTGCTCTTTCAAAATTATCATGCTCGTCATCTTCAGTGCTTAAAAATAATAATAATAAAAAAAAAAAACACTTGACTGAAAGGCAGAGAACAATTTTTATATATTTGTTCTGCAAATACAACAGAAATACCAGTCGTGTCTTGGGAGAGGGAAACGCTGTAATAAACAATCTTTCAAGAAAGACAACCGGGAACATTATTTCCATCCACACAACACATTTGGGGAAAAAAAAGACCCCCCCCCCCCGAGTATATTTTACTCTTTACATTTAGGGCTGACATTCTTAGTGGAAATGAAGTAAGTGAGCTACAGACAGGTTCCTAAGACCGAGATGTGCCATTGACACAGCGAGCAATTTTTATTTTTTTAATTCTTACCTAGGACCTTACCCTCACAACAGGTCGAACGATACGCGTTCAGTTCATTCAATCAGGTGTCAAAGGCAGACCGAGCACTTTTTGGGACATGTCAAACAGCCTGTAATGGTCAGAGGGCGATCATCTTAACACGTCAGCGTACAGGAGAGGGTCCGCAAGCCCGAGCAGCGGTTAGTCGATATCCATCTCGGGCAGCTTGCCGTCTGTGGAGCCGGCGGCGGGCTGGCCGGCGCTCTCCGTCGTGCCCGTCTCGGGGCTAGTGGCGTCGGCCTCCCCCTGAGGCTTGTCCTGTCCGTTCACCGGCCCGTTCTGCTCCGGCGCCTTCTCCTCTTTGGGCGGCTCCACTTTGGGCTTGGGTTTTGTTACGACGGGGTTGCAGGTGGAAACTAGCTCCTGTTGGTGGGAGGGAGCACATGGTCACAGACGAGGAGGCTTCACCATGTCTACAATAAGCCCTTTGTTAGCAAAAAAAGCCGCCATTAAAGGGCTGTGAACAGGCAGTCCCCGGGTTAAGAAAGTCTGACTTACGGACAATTCGTACTTACGAACTTACTTACGAACGAACTGCCATAAAGCCTATTACATTAAAAATCTGGTTAAACGCAATAGTTCGTAATAATGGACACACACGCTACTTTGTAACATTCGTGAAAACATTGCTCTGCTTCAACGGTTTGTTCTCTCGAGGTACAGTACAGTCCTTTATACAGTTACTTAATTACTGTATCATTGTTAAGAACTGTACAATTTTTCCGACTTATCTACAGTTTCAACTTAAAGACCAACTAAGAAAATGGATATTGTTCGTAACATGGGGACTGCCTGTATTGGCAAGTATCTGACGATACCATAATGTATAATGATACAGGGGTTACGATTCAATATACTGTGATATTGTAAGCAAGGTCATATACCGCAATTTTTTTTTTTTTTTTTTTTTTTTTAAATCTAATTTTTGGAAATCAGTCATCGTATGAAGAAAACACCACCATATGTATAAAATCTGAGCAAAGGGCTTGACTGACATCTATTTCCTTAGTACCCTCTTTATTTGTGGAAGCCAAAATGAGCCAGGTTAAGAATCTAGAAGACAAAGTCAAATCTCAACAACTGCCGACCATTTAAAGTTGTTTGGCTTGTAAGTTAACTCCGTTATGTTGTCAAACCATCATGAGTCTTCAATGAGTTGTTAGGAATGAAGGCAAGTTTACTTTAACCCGAGCCGAGGCTACATTCATGGTGAGAAAACAGGCCGAACAATTAAAGAATAAAATTGCTTTAATTAAAAAAAAATATATAATAAAATATGATCCTTATGGCTTGACTTTACTAAAAACCTGTCAGGAAAACGGTAAATATGCCAAAGGCACTTAAAAGGAGGACAAAAAAACAAAACGTGTTTAATAGTCAAAGGACTGTTACATGCAGGACATGCAGGTAGTTTCACCTGTCAGTAAAAACATGCAGGTCGGCCCGGTATGCCCAATACGACCTTGTATAAATGACCTGGTCCCACCGGTTCTCAAAACTGACTGTTGCACCATTTGTAACAGAGGTAATTTCACAGAGTTTGTTATTTATGAAGTGTCCCCTTTCTCGACGAGCACGATACCTTTGTTTTTGCCTGGATATCCTTGTACTTTATTACAGGGTCGACCATCAGGGACTGTTTGTTCTGCTCGTTCATTTTGTTATTCATCCAGATCATGGCCTCGTTCACCAACTTGTCGACTTTACCGACTTCCTCCTCGTCCAGGTGGTCGTACTGCTCATCCTGCTGAACGACAGCTCAGTCAAACGGCTGTAGACCTCAGGAACACCAAATTTTAAAAGAAGACAAAAGGCTATTCACACGTCACCTTAGTTTTGAAAGCTTCCACGAATTTCATGTATTGCTGGATTTGTTTCCCGAGCTCCTCAAAGGCTTTTGGTCTCTCCTCGGATTCCAAGAACCTCTCTTGGATTGGCTGGCCAAGTTTCTGCACAAAGGGCATTTTCTTGCTCAATTTCAGTGACACTCAACGGTATTTCCCCATAACTGCTGAGCAGGTCAACGTTGCTCGACTGACCGGTATGAAGATGACTCGGTTCTCCCTACTAATAAAGCTACACAGCCATACCTCTGGCCGACCCATAGGAACTTCCCGAACTTAGCCGAGGTACCATCACATGGAAACCACATTGAAAAGCAACAGGACTTTGAGACTATACCTTCAGTTCACCTAGTTTATCAATGTACACTTGTTTCTGCTGGTCCTCCCCGTCTTCATATAGCCAGTTCTCCGTATCCTCGAGCTTTAAGGATAATGCATCCCGTTCCTGCATTGGATCAGATCAGCAGCACACACAGCGTTGCGTGAAGGCGTGAGACACAGACTGCCGATGTGCTACCTTAAGTCATCAATGGAGCAGGACCTCTTACCTCCTCGCTGACAAACTTCTCCAGTGCTCCATGGAGCTTGTCCCTCATCTCGTACACATACTCCTCCACGCAGTTCTTCGCGTCGTTCCTCTCCTTCTCCAGCTTGTCCTGCATTATCATTTTGCCCTGCAGACAGATAAAAAAGCACACTATTTTTAAGCCTCCCTTGACTTACTCATCGCAGTTTTGCGAAGAATGAAATCGCGTTCCAAGTGATAAAAACAGTAACGCTTCAACAATACTTATGCAACCAAAATTTACAAAAGCCCAATGCATTACCTTAACACGTCTACATTTTGGGTAATTTCAAGCAGAGGTGGAAAGTTCAGGTTCAGAAAGTACAAATCCAGACTGAAGTTTTGTTTCAACCGACCACTTCAGTGTAAAGAGTCACAGTCACAGGAGTAGTCAACTAGTTGGCTGAAACAAAATCTAGGTCTGGATTTCTACTTTCTGGACCTGAACATTCCACCTCTGATTTCAAGTGAGCACACATCCCACTACTACTGACAAACCAAGAAATATATATGGACGAGTTAAAGTATACACTTGCATTACCTCGTTCTCCACAAAGAGATTGAGCATGTCGTTTGCAAGCTGCCACTGAAGACTGTTCTCAATGGGAAGATCAACCGTCTTTGTTTTAACTTTGGGTTTCTTTGCCTGCGGAGGCTGATCATTCTTCTTTTCCTGTTTGCTGTCTTCAGAGGAAGTCTGATTAAAAAAAAAAAAAAACCAACACACACACACAATCAGAATAATCGACTTATGCCCTATGCTGCTCCAACACTGGGATAAGCCAACAGGCCAATGGATGGATGGATGGATCAAGTCATAATCCACTACTGATCCAATTTTACACAACCAAAGGATTAATAAAGATCAAATAAACACACATCAAGGTTTCCATCATATTCCAAGGGGCATACAGGCAGCCCCCAGGTTAAATGAGATCCATTCCCCAAGTCTGTCTTGAAGTCGAGTTTGTAGGTAAGCCAGAACAAGGACATATGGTTACATTTAGCGTCAGTCAAATGTTTGTCTTTGTATATAGAGTATATTTTATCTTTCTATGGACATAAAACTTTTAAACACTTCCAAATGCACTAAAACATCTAAAACCTAGTGCAGTACATAATACAGTACTGTAAAAGTACTATATCTCACGCCTATTGCGACAAGTCTAACATTTGTAAATGCTGACAGGTGCGTTGTGTGCATGATGTTAATTTAGCAAAGTGTTCTGTTCAATACTTCATGGAATCCTGCCAATAAGCTGCTGAAGCCATGCAATGTTTTCATGAGCGTCACAAAGTAGTGCGCGCGTTCATTATTACAAACCACTGGATTTAACCCACTGGATTTAACCCAAACAGTCTGTAAGTAGGAGTAGTCTTTTTCTTTAACCCTGCATTTACATTACAGAACGGTTCCCCAGGCGTCAAACGAGGCTTAGATTAATGTAACGAATCTTAATAAGCCAAAACTGCACAAAAGTTTAGAAACAAACTAGATGATTCCTAAACCTCCATTTCCTCTGATTCGGACTTTTTCTCTGTGTTTTCTTTCTGCCCGTCGCCTTCAGCTTTGTGTTCGTCTTGGTCAACTTGCATCTTGTTCTAAAGAAAGGGGTAGATTGTTTCATAAGAGATGCTCATGGCAAACAGGGTCCAAACACTTCATTTCGGACTCCCAGATGAGTAACACATTTTCCAAAATGTCTCCTTGACTGCTCATCTAGAGTAGTGTACATAAACCTCACAAAAGGCCACAATGAGACATGATTTTCTTGAGCAACACTTCCATAACCGACTTCCTGAATCACTGGCCTATTCTATTTTTATGCCGGACAGCAAAATTTCACGAGAGCTGTGCTATTGTGCGCTTTAAGGAAGCATCGAAAAAATGTCCGAACCTCGTCTTCTTTTGCAGCCTGCTCCGTCTCCATGGGCTCCTCTACCTCAGCCGACTTCTGGACCTCTACCAGGGAGGCGCTGGACACGCTGAAGACCCCGTGGATGTTGACCCGAACCTTCACCTTCACCTTGGAGCTCTCGCCGGAAGCCTGCGGCACCACTTTCTGGATCATAAACTGACCTACGCATCATGGAGGAGAAAAAAAAATAATAATTCGATTACCCCCCCTTAGTCAGAGACGTGACAAGAGCGATAGCAGCTTACTCTTCCATACCAAATGGTTGTGACGGACGACAGAAAGAGTTTAAAAGTTGCTCCAGCGCCCTAATCACAAATCCTCGTACCACAACGGCCTGGTACAGTTTCAGGACCTGATTTCCATTACACCCTGGCTGTCATTACTTGCCATCACATCTGACCAGCTGAGAAGATGCGCCCTGAAACTGAATGATCTGAACATTCTTGCCAAGATCTGCCCTGGGGCCCAGTTAGGCAACACCTAAATCAAACTTAAGGGCTTCAATCAGGGAACAACTAAGAAACTGTCATTTCTGCATAAGACCATCACAGCCACATAAGGTGAGAACACCTTCCAGCCTCCATTCAGTCCACCACACCACTGATGAGCAAACAGACAAGCACTTAAACACACACGGGAATACAAGTAGGCCTTTCCGTACCTATGGTGGGATCTGGGTAGGGGAGCTCCTTCGGGGAGCTGTAGTAGGCCTCCAAAGTGAAGGGCTCCTTGCGGTAAAACGTCAGCACTTTGGAGAACGGTGCCGCGTGGTTCTTCGGGAACACCTCACAATCACTGAAAGAGGCACAGGTCAAAAAATGGGCATCTACGGATTCAGCAGGAAGGACGTACTGGTGGAGGAGAGATCATAGCAGGCCAGCACGGTCATACATTCTTTCCTCAGCCCTCTCCTCTCCTCTTATGCTCCCTCTGCCTGCATACGTTCCTCTCCTCGCTTCCTCTCCTCTCCCTATCTAAGCTCAATCTTCCGTCCCTAATCCATGTTCCCTCTCCGCCGATAGAGGTAAACGCTTAATATTATGAATTTAAAAAGGCTAGTTATTTTTCTGTTATTTTTAGTGGTTAGACTGGAAAAGAGTGAGGAGAGAGATGCGTCGTCACCTGTTCTGTTTACCATCTCCTTGGAAAATACTTTTCCAAATTTTATTAGAGCCTTATAAGAGTGACAGCTAAATAATGTAATACAGTCTATTACTGGCCTAAACCAACTGAATAATGTGGGACAGGGGACGGAGATCGTGCTTAGATTAGATGACTGATCAGTTGGACTGGTGGTGGGCCACCGTGGAGAGACATTGCCAGCAGAAACAACGGTCGTACCTCAAGCCTTCCTCTGCTGCAGAGTTCCACTTCAGGGAAATAGAGTAAGGAACCACATCTGTGATGGAGAACTCGCGCACTTTGAATGCAGGGGACAGGATGGCACACTGGAGAATAAAATAAACCTTCTAAAAACCCAATCTGATTAACCAGCTATGCATCATAGTAAAATATGGCTCCCAGACTAATCAAAAATATGAACTTTTACCCAATAAACTTCAAGAAAGCTATTTCTTCAGGAACCGGCAAGTAGGACCTGGGTGCAGACCCCTTAAGGGTACGGTTTAAAGCAAAGACCCACCTGAAGGGCGCAGCCTCTGGTCACAGCCTCGTCCGCATTCAGGGTGGTGCTCAGCTCTTTCCCGAAGAACTTGCTGACCCTCTCTTTGACAGCGGGGGTCCTTGAGGCTCCGCCCACAATCTCGACCGCATAAATGTCTTCCTTCTTCAGCTCTGATGAATCCAGAAAGACAGATCAATACCCGCTACATCTGCCAAGTATTTGTCCTACTCAAGGAACATTAAAACGTCGATGAGACACACTAGGAACCACCGGATACTTACTCGCTTGCTCCAAGATGCTCCGCAGGGGAGCCTCAAATCTGGACAAAATATCCGCACACATATCCTCAAACTGGCCTCTGTTGAAACAAAGCAGTGGGTTAACAGCCGAAAGGTACCATACTTTCGAAACAGAGATTCCGATACCGTGCAATATTAAAAATTTCACGTTATGCAACCTTAACGCAATCTGCTTACCTATTAAGAACCCCAGAGACGTCTATGTCATTCATGAAGCACTCGATGTTGAGAGGCAGGTCGGAGGAATTGGCACTCATCAGTTTTTTGAGCTTCTCACACTCCTGGTAAAGCCGGACCAACGCCCTCGGCTTGGACTTAACATCAAGCTTATACTTCTTAGCAAACTGTTCACAGAAGTGATTCACCAGCATCTCGTCGAAGTCCTTCCCACCCAACTGCGGGTCAAACGCCGTAGCGAGCACCTGGAACACACAAACGAGGCATCCTGGGACACTTGCCGCGATGAAGCGCTATTCTCCGGCAACACCACGGACGAGCCACGAACCGGCCTACCTTGAGCTTTCCCTTGTTGAACGCGCATGCCGACACTTGGTACCCGGAGTGGCCGAGGTCCACGAACACCACTGTCCTCGGCTTTTCTTCCGGAGCAGGAAGATCCTGCTTATAAATCCCATAAGCCAGGGCCACTGTGGGAGAAATGCAGAAACTTCCACATAAACGCCATGACTAAGGACAGCCTTTCATCTCCTCAAGCAGACCAGGGGAGTATTCCACCAAGCAGGATTTCGCACTTAGCTGGGTTTAACTTAGCTATAACTCATGATTGTCCAATAAGAGCTTAGGTAAGGAGCATTTCTATTGGACAATCATGACTTTAATCCAAGTTAAACCCAACTAAACGAGAAATCCTGCTTCGTGATACACCCCCCCCCACAGGCCCAGATTCCAAAGGACTGTGGGGATAAAGACTCTGTTCCGCTTTAATGTGACAATTCACCCCAAAATCAAAAAGAAAAAACTTTTTTTCAGAAAGCCTGTACTGCTAGGTATTCATCTAGATCCAGCACTGACAACATGACTGGATATAAACATCAATGGCCTGCTCGCTGGCTGAGCTCTAATTTTGGTCTGTGTACTCTGGTTTAAGTAAATACAGTTGAGCGAGACAGTTCTCGTTGTCTAACTCGTAGTCCGACATTGATAACTGATACTGCTCACCTACCACCACTGAGCCAGCTTAAGTTAGAGCTCAGCCAAGGACGACAACATTGATGTGTCACGTTGTCACGGGCGATACGGTTGCAGTGAGAAGTTTGGCATAAAGAAAATAGTTCCTGCATGAAACTGCTCACAACGAGGTCTGAATTTTCTTGAGTACCCGGGTCATGATTTCTCGTAAGAGACGCTGCTGTTGAATTTTACTAACGTACGTTTTTGCCACGGAAAGAACGTCATTCAGCCCCAATATATTCCAGAGAAGGCAGACATTTCTACGATATCTGCAAAACTAAGCAACCACACCACAACAATCTAGGTGGATAAATAGAACTACAAGTTATCTGAAAAACATTTTATTTTTTTATATATTTTGGGGTGAACCGTCCCTTTAAATCCACCACGGCATCAGGTCTGGTTACCTGCTGTGGTCTCATTCATAAGTCGTAGGCAGTTGAGTCCAGCGATCTGTGCAGCATCCACCACGGATCTCCGTTCTGCATCGGTGTAGAAGCACGGAACCTGGGCACGGGGCACAGTGACACATCGGTTTTGACGCCCCTGACCTATCGTGCAACATGGCACTAGTGTCCAGTCCCCAAATACCTTAAGATTCATCACTAGCGAGTTTATGTCCCAGAGCTTTAATTTACTACAGGGGTACCCCAGATGAAGGTTAAAAATATAGTACAAAATGTCAGTACACATAATACCCATATTTTTAAAAACAAGATTAAAAGTTACTGGAATCATAAACCACACAATAATGACAAAGGAGGGCTATTCACTTCTCTTAACCAAAAAACTGATGTTAAAAACCAGTAATCCAGTGTTTCCCAACCCAGTCCTCGGGGAACCCCGGACTGTCCACGTTTTTGCTCCCTCTCAGCTCCCAGCCAATCAGGCACACCGAATACTTGGTACAGGTGCGTTGGGAGCTGAGAGGAAGCAAAAACATGGACTGGCCAGTGTTCCCCGAGGATTGGGTTGGGAAACACTGCACTAATCCATTACTCGAGCTAGAAAACACTGATAATGAATAAAACACTATCAAAACCTACAGAAATGACACAGTCAGCCACAGGCTTCTTCAGTGCGCTCTCAGCCGTCTCCTTCAGTTTGGTCAGCAACATGGCGCTGACTTGCTCAATACTGAAAACTTTCTCCTCCTCCATGTACATAACCTTCAGAGCAGAACAAGTCAGGTCATTTACGCTCTCGTTTTGCACGTCGTGCACAATATGAACAAAAATAAAAAAAAAATAAAAAATACAAAAGCAAAACAAATTAAGGCACTGCCACTGCAGTGCTTAAATTTGTGCGGATTCAATCCAAGTGTTTTAACCAATTACCTTAATGCCGGTTGTCCCCGTCGGCATCTGGACAAGATCGTAGACAAGGCTTGATTTGCAGGACTGTATGTACGGATCAGAATACGCCCTGCCATGGAATTTCTTGAAACCTTGGACCGTGTTCTTATAATGTGTGACAATCTGGCGAGTGAAGAGGAAAATACATACATTTTAGAGGTTATATACTAAAATGACGTACATGAAACGGAGATCCTGCAGACTACTTTTAATCAAGGCAAGTTATGAACCCGGCTGATGTTCATGCTGGTTTTTAAATCTACTTAAGCAATTAAACCTTTTATTTCATAATTATCGATAATCATTCTTGTAATTTAACTGAAATTGGTGTCCTGCTGTGTTCAAATTGAACCCGCTGACAAACAGCTAGGAAGCCTGCATACAGTAGATACAGGCCTATGAGGTACTAGAATCAGGGACCCCTTTTGCTTGCTTAGATTAGTGTTTCTCTATCCGGTCCGCGGGGACCCACAGATTGCATGGAAGGGAGCTGGGATGGAACAAAAATGAGGACCGTCTGTAAATCCCTGAGGACTGGATTAGGAAACACTGCCGTACAGGACTGTATTATGACAGATTACTACCAGCAGAAGATATCAGGAAACTATGAGGGTACCTGGCTTTTGGCAGCAGCTCCTATAGAGCGATTCCGGGATCCAAAGGACACACATGACCTGATAAAGATTTAAGAATAAATGTGAATTATTGGTTTCTATTAAAAAAAAAAAAAAAAAAAAAAAAAAAAACTTTAAAACACTGACAGTAAAAGGTTTGCAACCTGGTATATGCAGCAAATGCGCAAATCAGTACAATTCACATAAGGGCATGCAAAATTCCATTTACAACATATCGAACGTGAACCCTGGCTGCAATCATTTCAGTGTAGACAGCAATAGTAGCTTATAGTTTTCCAACTACTTCATAGAAGCCATTTATCCATAATTTAAAAATCTGAAAAAAATGACAGTTGAAAGACAAGATTACTGCAATTTTTATTCTCTCAAAGATTTGTAAGTGGTATCTGGTCAATAAGCTGCAGTCACATTTATTAGAAATTTCGCACACTGAAACATTATTAAAGCAAAAGCTATTCTTTGCTTCGGGTCCATTTTTCCCATTCAGTCGCGTGCGATCATTATTGCAATATAGTTAGTGATGAATTACAATTCGTAGAAAATGTGAATCTCCCTTGAATTTCGTTGAATGTAGTATGTAGAATCCCGCCGCCCCCGCGAGCCGTGAATGTCAGCAAAGCCAATAAAATGACTGATCTATTGCTCAGCATGCTAACAGGAGACGTGAATGACGAGACCACTATACGCTATCCATCCATCATAGCGGTGGCCAGGGGTACGAGCCCGTGTGCGCACGGCCTGGGGGGTACCCCCTGAATCTGGGGGGCCCGTTCAGAGTGCGGCTCTTCCGGTGCACGTTGCTAGAACATTCCATCTGCGGGCCGCCGCGCGGCACGCCGCTCTGACGTCACCGCCCGTCACTCTGACAACTAGCTCTCCGGCTAACTGCATCACTGTACAATAATAAGCAGCCGTCTAATCGGCAAAAAAAAACACACACCCGCACACAAGTTAGATGGCCCCTCCAATCCATTTTTTACTTTGGACCAGAGAGCACTATTTAACGGCCGCGTCTCGACGTGCGGCGGATTGTCGCAAAGTAATGTCGGCTCATACCGACTCTGTAGTCCGTCCACATGTGCTCGTCGTAAGATATTGTTTACCGGACTAATAAACCCGCGAAATATCACTTCATAATAGCCACTAATGTTACATGTTACAAAGACAAATCCGACTGCTGAAAAATCCGAAAGTCAAAATGACACCGAGGAGACGATTTCTTTGTACTTACGGTGTGGACCGGTCGCTGTACTCGTTTGCAATGGTTTCTATTCCCCCGGCTCGGGCTACAGCAACATAGCAGCTCTGAAATCCGACATCAAATCCTACCACTGACATCTTCCACTGTGGATTGTCTCGATGGAGAAGAAAATATCGTTCTGTGATATAAAATGACGAAGGACTGAGTGTATAAATTAAGGAAACCCCAACGAGATATATAAATAAAAAAAATGTTTCAAATCATCATCCACTCGGCTTTCTGCCTGGTATGGAAGTGTGAACCGGCTAGAAATGAGCGAGCTAACCAGCACGGCTGCACAATGTAAAACCCCCGCTCTCGCGAGATCTCATCTGTTCTAGATTGCTCTCGACTTTTCCACAGCCGTTTAAAGGGCGTGTGACTAATCTGAAGGCTTTGCTGGGCACACCGTGCCTCTTGGAGTTTGAGTATTCATAATATGTGATATTTTTAACACATTACACTATAAAGTATATATATATATATCACATTTGGAATAACATGTTACATTAAAAGGCCAGCACTTAAGAATGAGACAAATCGGCTATTGTGCGGAACGTGGCGTGGTTTAATTTTTAATAGGCCTTTTTACTATTCTGCATGTAGTTTGGTTCTAGCAACAATTTCTGTAGTATAAACTACAAGACAAGCAGCGAAGTACAGCTGGATATAACTTACGGGAAATAAGGAAGTCTATATGCTAGCCTATGCATTCTTTTGCGCGGAGTAATGTGCGTTCGTGCTGTGACGCAACGCCAATAGGGGCGTGTCTCGTGCTGCGATGGGCAGTGGGCAAGGTGCACATTGAACAGTCTACAACTAGTAGTTGTGCATTATCTTATTTTTACGGAAGCGCGTAAATTAGTGTCATGGCACACACATGAAGTCTCAACAAACCATGCATGCCCAACCAACACGAGCAGTCAATTGTTACAAAGCATCACATTAACAACTTTTTGAAAGGTGGTAATTTTGAAAAATCTTACATTTGGCTTTAGCACGATTGCATAAATTTGGTCGCGGCAGTCCGTAAATCGTCCTTCGGCCAAATGTCCCACATTACAGGACAACATTGGCGTAAAAACACAATTTTATGGGTGTGTATGTTGTGGTGGGTGTTAGGCAAGCACGCCAGCAGCAATCCTTTGGAAATTTCCGCAGAGCTGACGTCAGCTAGGGGAAAGTGCGCTAACAGGAGAAATGCGCACGTATGCCAAATACACACGGGTATTACAAATGTGTGTTATCCATTCTGTTAAAATGCCGCGTTAATACAATACATCCAAGAACTACCAAATTGTCTTTTCTCAGATGAACTAATCTTAATGCCAAATTTGGCATAACTCCAAAAACGCTCCAAGCAATTTTTATATAGCTGTCATTAATTATTTGTAATGGTACAACTGTTTAATGATTTTTTTTTTGCTTTGTTTTTTTTCTTAAGTATTGGGTTCAACTCTTCAAACACTACAGAAATACCATTACACAGTTGTCCTATACTTTTTATTTTTGCATTATAAAAATAAAAACAAGAGCGTTCTTCAAAAAACACGTACCCAAAACTGGTGAGGATTACTATACAAAAGAGATAACTTTATGATTTTACCTAATCCGGATTCAATATGCATGAAGAAAAAACTCCACTATGACACTGTTTAAAGCATATTTTTCATATCCAGTTTACGAAGGGCAAGAGGTATCGTGAAACATATTTGTTAAGGTCATGTCAAGCCAGGGGCCCAGGAAAATGGGACTGCCTATACACAGATTTTCATTCCACCAAATGAAGCCACAATGTAATTTAATATCTTTCATTACCAAGGATTATCTCTGATGTCCACAGATCTGAACAATCTGTACATAGAACTGTCCACAAAGACAAATTCTGGATGCTGAACCTGCTATCTTAACATAACTTAATTAAGAGGGTTTGCCACATCATAATTGCCTCTACAATGTTATACTTAAAAGACAATTTCAGTTCTCAGTATCGATGACTTGTTGCAATGTAAAATGTACAAATCTTTCTTTTTCCGGTAACACTAAAAGTCCATACAATATTTTACATATTATCTTTCAGAAAAGATCCATATCTTTCAGAGAAGATTCATGCAAATGTTTTGACTATTCAACTGAATGATTATGTGTGACTTAATATTTAGACCTGAAATCCAAAGTTTGCATGGACAATAAGAGAAAGCCTGCATTGTGATTGAATTTTTAAAGATTACAACTTGCATCCCTATGATATTTTAACAGAAAACTGAATTTTTGCCCACATAACACCAATATCCTACAAGGCCTTCCTACATGTTTTTTATGGGGAGAGTGGTAGGTCTTGGTCCTGGTGTAGTGTCACGGAAAGCCTGAAATTCTACTCCTAGATCACAATGCAGCCCATTCCTCCTACTTCTTCTTCTTCCTCTTCTTGGGTGGGCTTTCGTCGGAACTACTGCTGCTGGAGGATGATTCTGAGTCAGAGCTGGAGCTGCTGGAAGAGGAAGAGCTGGTGCTGTCCTCACTATCACTGCTGCTGTCGCTGCTGCTGTCCGACGAGGAGCTGGAGTTGCTGCTGTCAGAGTCATCGCCGGAGGAGCTGCCAGAGTCCCCGCTGCTGGAGCCGCTCGACTCCTTTGACCTGAAATAAGCAGAGCGTGTACATCACACTGCATTCAACCACATGGAACCATGCAGGAAGGAAATTTATAGCAAGGCAGGGGCTGGTCATTACCTTTTCTTTTTCACCTTCTCATTTGAGCCTTCTGTTCCTGGTCTATAAATAGAAAGTGTTACTGAACTTTAAACAAATCAAACACACAAAATCTGAATACACAAAACAGCAAATGTGTCTTCTATAAAATATCTATCCTTCATATAATATAGCATATTTGTCCATGTTTGTAGTATAGTTAATGGAAACACAAAGAAGTAACACTTCAAAAAAGTTAACATGTTTTCAAATAGACACGTGACCAGGGGTCATAATATGGTATTTCTGTCACTTAAAATGAGTGCACACCTTCAGAAAAATAGACTAATCTGTTGACACATCTGTCGTTCCTTAAGCAATAGTGGATAAACACTTACCCTGCCGTGATGGGAAGCATTTTCTCGCTCTCTTTCAGTTTCTTCTTCATCTCTGTAGTCCTTGTAGGTCTATGGAGGTACTTCCTTTTCCCAGTACATTCGTATGTCCAGTGGCCGAATTCCAAGCACTTTTGACATCGAACATGTTGTTTGTTTGCCTCCCTATTGAAAAAGAACAATCATTATATTGTTGCTAGTTAAATCTGAAGATAAACATTTAATCAGCGCACAGTTTTTCGTGAAAAATCTAACATAGCATATTATCCTGGTAGCAAGTGGGCGAATAAGTTAGAAGACCGAAACCAAGCTACGTTCACAACTATTCATCCCACGAATTGATGACGTTCCTATTTACAGTTATATACAGACACACATCGCAAATGCATGCATTTGGTTTTCAAATTAAGATATAAAGGAAAGAGCTGAATAATTTTTTTACGGTAAAATACGAATAATCGCCAAAACCTACGCCTGTCTCCGCGCGATGATCCTATGCATGGGCGTCGCCATGTTGAATTTCCGGCGTCTCGAGAAGCGCGTCGCGCGGTGAATGACGCGCTTGTAAGCGCGCGCATCCTTGGACCCTCACAACGTTGCCGGTGTAGATTAATTCAGTCATACGAAAACGTAAAAAATTAAGCTAATAACGTGTCTTTTATGTATATTTTCACGAATGTAAAATGACAGGAAAATTAGACAGCGTGACACAATTAAGTTGTTTATGTGAGAAAACAGAAAGGCAACAATGAGGTGACCAATTTTTCCTCAAAGTGAAGTTGACAGATTTTTTTTACCTGTCACGATGAGTAAAACCAAAAACAGAATACTTAAATATTTAAAAATGGGCATGTCGTTATATTTGACACATATCTAAATGAATGATATAAAAATATGTTTATTCGATAACAGTTTCTCAAAAGGGGTAAATTTCTATCCGAGATTTCCAGACCGTGGCGTGGGTACTAGTGTTAAGAAAACGGACCCTTCAGATTATGCATTTCACTCTTGTTAATTTTAAATTTAATGTATTTCACAATTGTGGTGGAATTTTACATACACTTTAAATATTTACATGTACAAAATCCCAAGATCATGCTTTACCAAAATCAAGAATCGCTTATTGAGAGAATGAGAAACAAATGTAAAATTACACTAATTAAATTACTTCTGTAATGAGTCAGTTCGGACTAACTGGGCATTGTACTTTTTTCCATTTTTGTAAGTATATTTAAGGTTACTCCTGTTACAGCTCAATTCGTGCCAGCGGCCTGCCACGATTTGGGAATATGGAAAAACATTATTTCCTTTTATTTTGCCTATGCAAAAAAGTTCTGCCCACTTTAAATTTAAATTGTTGGGGGAAAATACTTTGGCCTGAATTGAGACGTTCATCATTACTTAAAAAAACATGCCATGCAGTTTCAAAAACTGCAGTTAAACGTACGCTAATAGCTTGTCAGGGATTAAATGGAAAAATAAAATGTAATAATAACCTAAACCAAAGCACAAGGAATTCCTTGTTTACAGTATGGGTTTAACCCGGAACTCACTAGTACGCCTAATCTGCAAATTCTTAGCTTGCGGCACTCTTTGCTCATACAATTGTAATATTGTTTCTCTAGTTTCTGGCAATTAATCCATTTCACGACTGCGAAGCATTCTGTAAAATAAGCCCCCCACTCTCCATCTTAGTGCAAAACCACAGGTCGTTTTCTTAACTGACACATGTGTCTGTTTTTAAATCTTTCTAAATGGCTGTCTCTTCTTACCCATGTTGCCATTTTAGTCACTTTGTTCCAATGGTTACTAACTAATGCCTTGTCATTCTAAGCCACCCTAATGCAACGCTTTGCAAGGAATAAAAACCTGAGACGCACCATCGTTAGCTCAGCAGAGAAAGGGATGGAGGAGCGCCACTAAATACTCAAAACATAAATAAAACCGGCATTTACGGGCTGCCTCGCCGCCTGGCCACACGCCGCGCGTCCCCGTTCCAGCGCCGCGCGACGACGCCGTTCCGTTCTAACCTGCGCCAGCGAGCCATTTTCGCCTGGCCGGCGTCACCGTCACATGACGCGGTTTAGGAGTCGAGGTCGGTGCGCCTGGCTGGTGTCCCCCGCTTAGGATGTGCTTAACGATCAGCCCCCTCGATCCGAGAGAAGATGGATGGATGGATGGGTGGAAAGGAAAAAAAACGGATTGAGAAAGATGTAGACGACACTTTTCATGCCGGCGACGGAGTCTGCAGTAGCCAGGGGAAGAGTCGGGTTTTACGCATTTTATTTGGAAAATAGGCCCGTTTATCTAATTAATCGTCGCGGCCCGCGGGTAAATTTTTTTCAAAAAACGTGTTTTTATAAGCTGAAAAGTGCAAAAAAGACAAAGGAGAAAGGCTTTCCTTTAGCTAGCTAGAGATGTTCCGGGCCTAAAAGAAGACCGCAGAGGTAAGCGGATTAACTTTCTGATGTAGACACTACCATTTTAGTGAGCTGCCATTACAATGACGATTTGGGGATTTCAGATTAGATTTAAATGTATAAAATAGCATTAAAATGGTTGGCTTCCTGTGCCTAGTGGGTAGCTTATTCCCGTTACTGGATAAAGCAATAACCACTAACTATCCACTTTAGAGGCAGGCGTTAAGTGAATCGTTAGTTTGGTTCCAGCATATGCTTAACACTTTGCTGGTGTTTTACTGGGTGGAAATACTGACAGTAAATTGCAGATTGTGCAATAGAATAAACATGGCGATTCACTGAGAATGAGTCAAATTGTCATGTTTATTGGTTGTAAATAGTCCATGATTAGGGTTGGGGAGCGGTGGGGGTTCAACATACGCCTATACTTAATACTAATATTGTGAGTTTGAAGTGGACGTTTCATTGTTTTATTGATGCTGTGGATTTAACGTTGCAAAAACGCAGTGAAACTTTGTTATAAAGAAACTTCACTTCCCTGAAAGATAGGCTTGACCTGATATCCAGGAAGCCACTCAAGTGTGATACGTATGAGCTCTGCTAACCGATTACCAACAATGGCTTTGTGTAATTCTGTATAATAATATGATTGTCGTATGGAAATTTAATGTTACCTCGAACTGCCAAGTACCTTGAAATTTGAAGTTAGTACTGTATGAGTTTTGTCTTATTAGTGACGTCAATGCTTTGTTCGCGTCGCTGCTGCTGGATTATATAAAAACTCGATTAAAAGGCTTTACGTAAAAATGAGGCGAAACGGTGTATATTGGCCTTGAATACTGATGTTAGATAAGTATAGAAAAGGTGTTTGGAGCTTAAATCTAACGCATGAACAATTTGCCTGTTGTTTACAATTAACTTACTGTTTCAGATGACCTGGATTTGGCGCAATGCAATATATTGTGCGTCAGTGACATAAAATAACACCGCATTAAAAACAACCCGAATTATTTTTGATTCTTGTATTATTTACTTGGTTTTGATTCCTAGTGTAATTACTGGTAGTATGTGGATTCGTTTCCATCAATGTGTAAATCATTGCATTCATATTTGCTCTTCACCTTAGTACAATGGTTTAAGTTGTCTGAGTCTTCTTGATGGGTTGATTCAGGAAGTTCATGAAATTTTGCTATAAAACATCAGTGCGAAAAGTAATATGAACCCAAAATCTCAGAAAAGGTTTAAGGTGCATTAATATTTGTATAGTCATTCTATTATTGAGAACATTCTTCTTTTTGCCTAATGTGTTTTTCATATTTTAAATGTAGGAAGCTGGCAGTAATTTAATAAGGCTGTGAAGTCTTAACTCCCTGTAGGGAGAAGTATGTTAATTTTATTTGCCTCTAAATTGGGAGGTAACTGTAGTTGTAACAATAAACCTCCCTGGTTTGTAACCTGGTCGACTTGAAAGTTGTGCTGGTCTTATTTCAGATACACAAAAGGAACATCACATTTGGAAAACAGTAATGTGCTCTGAAATCCACGATGCTGTGTTATTGAAGGGGATTATGGGACAAATGATACCTGACACTCAAGGGATTACTTTCAGTGGGTTTCAGTGGATTCTCTGGCCGGGAGAGAGTTTCTCTGTGTATTTCGGCTGCCTTCTTGCTTATATTTTCGTCTGCTTGTTTTCTCTGTGGGTTTACTTCTGTTTCTGTTTTAGCTTATCAGAGGCCAGGCCCTATGATGCAGAAAATGGAGTAGCTTTCGTTTTGCAGAAAAGTCTTCTGTGTGATGAATAGCTGTTAGATACTTTCAACTGTGGAATATTTTTATTTAAAATTAAAAGCTTTATGGCAAATACATGCAGTAGACTCTGGTAAAAGCGAAGCCTAGAATTAAGCGAATAAGTAACTTATCTTGGCTTTCACCAACAAAAGGTGCAGAGGTGTGTGAGGTGAGAAAAGGCATGAAACATTGATACACATTTCAAAACTGAAGATTTATCTGGGTTTTTTTTTTGGCAAGATTATGCCCATATCTGTTTCCGTAGGCAAAGCAGCTGACGAATGAGATTTGGCATCTTCTAAATGTCTATCCATTCCCCCCCCCCTCTCCTCCTTGTAAAAAGCAACCTTGGGTTTGTGTAAAACACTATATAAATGTCATCTATTATTTCGTCCACCCTAGACTACTGTAATGGAGGATCCATTATGGGATGGATCAGCATCTGCCTGGTCACTGCAGCAATAACGGGTGTCCATTATAGTTGGCTTATCGTGCACCTCGACAGCCGTTAGATTCCCCAGCATGCAAAGCAGGCTCCCCCTCACCCTGTAAATTGAATGCTGGCTGTCATTATATCCCCATGGGAAACTGCAACCGTGCGGGTACTGAGCAACTGCTGTGGCCGTGTTTGTGCTTTGGAGCCTGGCCAGTCATACAAAGTACAAGCGGAGCAGGCATCTTGTGTGTCAAACATTACCTGCGTTAGCAGGATAATGTCACGGGCATTAATGGCAGGGCAGTTTCTGTCCCCATTAAGGCTCTCTGCTAAAAATAAACCACTACCTCTCCAATGAAGGAACCAACTGATGTGGGAAGTAGCATTGGACAGGTAGTCCCACAAGTCCCTTGAATTGTAGGAGACTCTGAGAACTTTATAGGGCTATAGTTTACTCTGGTATTGCTGCTTGGTCTGAGGCTAGCGATGTCTAGAAGTAGTGGTTGAGGTGAGATGTGTCTCACCAGAGAAACTGTGCGATACAATGCTTGCCCATAATGCTTTATCAGGAGTTTAAGGCAGACATTTGGGCCTTGCTCTCGCTTGTCATTAAGTGAGAGTATTAACTAGTGCCATTAAGTGAGAGTATTAACTAGTGCCATTAAGTGAGAGTATTAACTAGTGCCATTAAGTGAGAGTATTAACTAGTGCCATTAAGTGAGAGTATTAACTAGTGCCATTAGGTGAGAGTATTAACTAGTGCCATTATGTGAGAGTATTAACTAGTGCCATTAAGTGAGAGTATTAACTAGTGCAGGGGTTTTTGTGGCAGCTGAAAGCATCTGCTCCACAGGATCATCTCTATGGACGGTAGGGCTGTAACCCTGCAGTTGATCACTAGATACTGGAGAGTATCAGAGTATACCACTAATACTGAAGTTTCAATTCTGCAAAGGAAGTGAGTATTTGAATAATTTGTTGTTAAAGTGACAGTATCATAAGTTCTTTATTTTAGGAAGACAGTGACTGCTTCTCCAGTTTCTGCTGAATTGGACCATAGGGTCTCATTATCAAGATGTCGCATTTTGCAAACGAATGCAGTTTCTGAGGATAATATGAACATGGATTCTCTAATTGACGAGGTGTTGGCAGGTATTGGTGCCACCAGAGTGTGTTTGGCCTGCATCTCTTCACTCGATCCTGATGAGACAACACGATGGAATGTAACTGCACATGAACTGAGCTTAGGTTGCTCTAAGTAGAACGGCTCAAGTCCACACATTCAGGCCATGATCATTCCACTGTCTGTCCCTTTGCTTCAAGAAAGCTGCCTGCAGTGAGGAAACTGAATGCTTGGCATTCGGGGAGCAAGGGGGGTGCATCTCATCCTGCTCAGTGTCTCACCTTGAATCAATTATAGACGCTCCCCGGGTTACGGTGGTCTGTGTTACGATATTTCAACTTTACGATGGGTAAATATTTTTCACTTTCAGTGCATTGTTCAATAAATTACATGACAGATTTAACAGTTTATTATAAAATAGGCTTTGTGTTAATGATGTTGCGCTCCTGTAGGCTAATGTAAGTGTTCCAAGCATGTTTAAGGTCGGCTAGGCTATGATGTTAGGTTAGGTGTACTGTATTAAAATGCATTTTCACCTTGCGATAGGTTTATTGGGACGTAACCCTATCATAACCTGGGGAGAGGCTGTAATTTGTGAAAATTAAATTAGCAGTCATGTACGAACAGAATAATAATTGGTGTTAATTTATGATAAGGCGACTGGAGCTTGTGAGCGACATGCATGTTCACTTGTCACGTAGGTTTGGGATTGCTCCTCACCTTATTGGGGGTGGGCTGGTTTTGTTGCTATTTTAGCACTGATGTCTAGGAGATTTGTAAGTGTTCCAAATACAGCCTGCCCACCTGTTTAGTGAGATCTGTAGTTGTGGAAGTTTAGGTAAAAGGAACAATGTTTGACTCGCTATGAACATCATCATGAGGAGCCTTCAGTTGGTATGTGCCCCCTCACCTTCCTTTTTTTTTTTTTTATAAAACATTTTTTTTTTTACTTCTCTTCTTTTACTGTTATATGCCGCATTTAAGGTTGGATGCACAGACCCCCTGACTCTGTGTCTCCAAAGTGCACTTTTAAAAGACATCCGTTAAGGGGAAGTGGCATTTCAGCTTAGTTGCGTGTAAAACGTGATGCAATAAGTCCATCAGAGAGACGAAAGTGATTGTAAAAGATAACAAATGCAGTAAATATGCTGGCTTCCTGGCGCTCTCGAGCCGGCCCATCTGTAGCGAGGCGCTGCTCCCTGCAGTCCAGGACTTCAAACCCTTTATGCGGGAATAAAAGGTACGTGGCTGGTTGCAGTGCTCAGCATTTAACCTGCGCTCATTAAATGTTTAGCTCAGTCCTCATAAGGCATTTTTTTCTTTACCTTATCACGCAGTAGAACACTGTGAACTTTACAGTAAATGGTAGCAATTCGTACTGTTACATCAGATTTTAGTATATACCTTAAAGGTAGTGTGAGATGCCGCCTGTTGTCTCTCGATGTTAGTTACCGCTCCACCTCTCGTGAAATTGCTGTTAGGCGTGATTCATGTTCTCCTTGGAATCGAGAGAAGTGATGCCATTGGCTGTAGGATCTCAGGCCGTGGCCTCCGTGGAAACGTCATCTGGATGAATAAGTTTGGTAGAATATGTGGAAGATTAAATATTAGATGCAAGTCAGGGGTCTAATGAGGCTCATTCAACAAAGGCACTAATTAGCTGACTTGCATGTGCAGCACAATGGATGTGATGATTACAGAATGTCATGTGCTGTTCCAAACTCGTGTGTGTGTGTGTGTGTGTGGAGGGGGGTGTTCTTCCTGTGACCCGTGGGTTTCCCCTGGGTGCTCCGGTCACCCATGCCACAAGGACCTACAGACTAACCTGTGTCTGTCAGTGGTGTAGGCCCCATGATGGCACGCTACTTCATCTAGGGAGTAACCCAGCCTTGTGTCTGGGTCCTGCCAAGGGCTTCAGGATAAGCGCTCGAACCATGGACGAATAGATGTACAATATGTATCAGCTGTTCAAAACTTAAATTACTAAAATAAATGAATAATAATGTTAATAAGCATAAAGGGTGACATGGAGGCTGAAATTAAACCATCGTAATACAGAGGAGCAGATTCCTCCTTAAACAGCAGCTTTCCCTTTAAATAAGTTTCTCATGGTGTGAGTGTACTGGTGAGGGAGGAAGGGTGGGAGTTTCTGGTTGGGTAGGCTGTCTTCTGAGCAGTGACATCACATGGAGGAGCGGCTCAGCGGGATAAAATAACATCTCCTTTTATGGAACAACATGGACTGTTCTATTACAGCAGAGGGGTCAGCATTTATGAGAGTTCTTTGGCAGCACTGTGTTACTACTGAAATGTAAAAATAAAGTATGTTAGAAGGTAATCACAGCTTTGTACAGGGCTGCTGGGGTCTGGTGTATCCATTTTTCTTTTTTCTTTTTTTGCATATTTAACTATTTAATAGGTTCTGCTCCTGTACCTTTCTTGTGGAGTAGACCGTTTCAGTAATGAATTTTCTTGAAGTCATAAATGAACAATAACTCCTCTGTTTTCTGGAAGGGTAATGTGGACTCAATGGACATTTTTCATTCTGTTTTTATGCTGTATTTCATATGTTTCCGAGGCTGTTTAGCCACTTGCTCAGCTGACACAGCCCTGCCCCAATCCACCTTTAAGTCAGCTCCCAATCTAACCTTTTGTCCCTTTTCACAACACCCCTGCGAGCCCTGGCCAGTTGGTCTCTCCTGTTACCGAGCTGTAACCTCCCTTCCCTAAGTCAGTTTTATCTGAACGCTCAGAAAATGTTGATTTTTCTAAAAAGACCGTCTTGTGGACATTTTGGAATGGGAAGCAACACTTTGTGTTTGTGAAACTACACTGTGCAAAACCTTTGGCATTTCGTAGTGTGATGCTTTCCTGCTTAGAGAAATGGCCTCTCAGATAGGGTAAGCCAGAAATGTTTTTTGAGTTTTTTTTTTTTTTATAATTTTATTTATTTATTTTTCTAGACCACAATGTTACCGGAAAGTGTCTTGTGTACAGGTTGTTCCCAGCCATTGTGGACTATGAGCACATTTGTGTCTACTTATCGTAAACTAAAAAGTTAGGCAAATGTTACTGCTTGTTTTGTAAGCATTAAGGTGCATTATTTTCTGTATATTTATAGCAATTTTTTGTGTTAAGTTTGTTACGTGCAGGCTGTGTTTTTTCTTATTTGGCTCAGGTGGCATTTTCAGGTATTGGATGTTACTGTATAACCATCCACAAAGCGTGTTTCTCCATTTTGTGGTTTTCTTGAACATTCAAGTATAACACATGAAGCATTTTGAGATAGCATGTAACAGCTGCTTGAATTCGATTGATGGCCTCGCTGTGTGTCACAACTTGTATGCTTATCTTGTTTGATCTTGACATGAGGCATTTCAGTGATAGGGAGATGTAAATATTTTCTTAATATATTTGTTTTGATACCCTTTGGTGTTTAATAAATAGTTGCATATCTGCTACACTTCTAAAGGATTTTATTAGGTTGCTGGGGGAATGAGATAAAAGAGAGGGTAGGCTCAAAAAGCAGCAATTTTGAGTCTTCATGAGGTTTGTTTAATTGATTTTGTTTATGATTCCTGTCATATGTATGAATTGGGTTTTGGCATCTGGTCCGTTTTGCTGTAAAAATCACCCCAGCCGTGGTTTGTTTATGCTTTTGGCGTCCTGATATCAATCAGTCCGGGTCCCTTGTGGCCCTGTTTTGGTCTCGGCGCAAGAACAAATCCTCAGTTCGCCGCAGTGGCCGATTCGTAATGGAAGTATGTCAAGGATACGTTTTATTAAGTTGCGTTAAATTGAGGTTATGGCTGTAGCTAAACGTGCTGGAAATTCTCGTGCATTTTACCTCCCTCTAATCATGTCGTCACCCCCTTCTCAGCCCTAATTATTTGGTGGCTGTAATGAGAGATGTCATGACTGGGCAAAATGCTGGACCACAGGTCCACAAGTTGTAAGCTCATTGTCTTGAAGGTTTACCTTTTTTAAATCCTTTAATTGCTTCAAAATGAGTTAGTATGATAAGTCAGACAACAGCAGACTGTTAAGCACCTAAGCTACTGTATGTAAACTCTGTGTTTAAGCTTGTTGTAGCTTCATTGGTGCTGCTGGGATGTAAAGTGCTCACAGAAAGTGGTGGGACACTTACTTAATTCAGTAAAAATATTGCGAATGTATTGGTTTTATATCAAAGTCATTGCTTAATTCATTTATTTACAAACATATATCATATTGCAACAACCAGTAATTTTAAGTAAACCATTTGTTTGAATTAGTAATAAATTGAAACCCAAAGTTATAAAAGAGCTGTTCTGAGTTAAAAAGTTCATTGACAAGCAGTCTCATTGGGTGCTTTTTAATTAGTAGCATGTTTGCAATATAACACAAAACAAACACCAAACATTTGTGTTTATCTCTCTGGCAGCCAGTGACTGCAATTGCAAATAACAGCAAAGTGGCAGGAACAGAACTGAATGAGTCAGTCAAAAAAAACTGACACTTAAGAAAATATCTTTGCAGAAGGTATTTGCAGATTTGTTAAACATTGCCTGTCAGGGGACTGTTATGAAACCAATACATTTGCAACATTTTTACAGAATTAAGCATCGCAAGACTTTCTGTGAGCGCTGTGTTCATTTCTCTGTACAGCTACCTCCACTGTCAGTGTGTTAAGTAGCAGAGACTGAGTGTGCGCCGTGCTTAAAGCAACCTTACATTTGCCTTTAAATCCCAGCACTGTGTTTGAAGTGCGCTCACCTTGGTCTTTTCTCGCCGACTTATCTGTCCACGAGGAACCCACAAGTCAGGATTCCATACGAAGTCATGTCATTCTGTTTTTTTTTTTTTTTTATGCGGCGCAAGACATCAGAAAGGTAAACAACTGCAAAATGGATGGTCACCAATTCATGGTAGTTAATTTTTTTTTTTTGTTTAATCTAGTGTTCAAGAAGTGGTGTGGTCACAAGGTAGGAGAAACTGGTACAACAGTAGATGTTCCTAGGAGCGGCAGCTAATGTGTACCCTGAAGCAAGGTGCTCACCTGAAGTCACCTCTCAGTGGCCTTATTTGTATTTCAAGAAATACTAGAAAAGGTTTTTTTTAGAAGTGAGGACTATTTAACTTTATACCACTGAAAGAACTCTGACATTTTAAATGGCGGGGGTGGTGGTGGGGGGGGGGGGTTTAACGCAGTGCTGGAAGTCGGATGACTACGGCCATGTTCTTGACTGCGAATCCGAAACCAGGAGCCACTCCCTAACCCTAATCCACCACTGAGTTCAGGCTTATGCTCTTCTACACCTGCCTCTCGTCAGGCGCAAGCTTCAGGCAGAGGGACGACTCCCATAACCCCAGCACTTGTTCCGAAGCGTGAAAATCTCAAGTGGGACAGCAATTCTGCGAAGAAATCGAATCTGAAATACGATGCGACAGAAGATTCGTTACAAAAAGCTTGTCTTCGTTTGTATATGTAGGGGTTGAGGGATGGATGGATATCTGTCGGAGTGATAATTGTATAAATATGTGATTCAACTTGTAATGGTTGGCTATAAGTTTATAAATTATGCCCCACATTTATTAAGTTAATGGATTTTTATTTAATGGTCTTATATAGTCAGTCCACCTTTTCTGGAGTTTCTCATCAGCGCTCAGTTTTAATGGACTGTCTTTTTATACACTTTTATGGATTGCGTGCCCATATTTAACATTGAATTGTACAAGCATACTGCGTGCTGCATGTACTTCTCATGGTTTAAATCTCTGATAGTCGTTTTTTTTTCTGTGTAAACAAGTGACTGACTCTCTTGCATCATCACGAGGGTCACTAATGTGGTGGGGTCAGTTCAGTTTGGCCCTGGTTTTATCCAGATGCTTGAAGCACGTCACAGGTTTGAGCGGTTATCAGCCGTTGTTTCCAGAAGATGTTTGCACAGTTTAGTCCCTTGGGCTGTGTATGTTGATTCAAAATCAGTACTGTGGGGGCAGGGTAAAGCCCAGTGTAGTTAAGCCGGGGGGCATAATCTTAGAACATGCTAAACCTTATGGTGACAAGCAGTTTTCAGGTATTATGTTTAATTTGTCACATGAGCTCTAGGGCTCCCTCTGCTGTCTGTGGAAGTATCAACATTCTTTGAAATAGCTGATTATGCATAACTTGTGCCATTCCTCCCTTGATTACACATTGAGAATCCCAGAATTTGCAGTAGTGGTAGCATTGTTCTGATTGTGTGTAATGCTTTATCTGGATAACGCTGGTGTTATAATACAGTGGTATAATGCATTTTCTATGCATCTGTGTTGAGCGGAGGGTATGGGACCCCCGCAGGTCTTGTCCTGGCTCCGAATGTCTTACCAGTCTGGTTTGATGGAATGAGTCATTTGTTGTATCGGCTAATTTGGAGCCATGTAGACAGCCTTGCAAAGCACATTTAAAGATGATGATGATAGTGTCTCATTTTTTAATATCAAAGAGTCATTGTTTCCAGTTTTTTTTTTTTTCCCCCTTTGGCCGGCGTTTAACTTGAGAGATCATTTCACAGAGGGGGTGGGGATTTGAATTAACTTCCCAGGAGGCATTGGGTGAATATTGGCAATACATCATGAGTGTTTCCAAGCCAATTTGAGGCAGAGATACATCTGCTCTCTTTGCATTTCCATTAACTTATTTTTTAAAGCACTTCCCTTTTTTTTTTTCTAAGAACACTAAATGATAAAGTGAGTTGAGAAATTCAAGTTTGAGAACGTGCATATCTGCAGCCGTCCTGATGTTAGGCAAACTGCAGTGTATGTATGAATTCCCGTGGTTGTGATGCATTAAACCATGAAGAAAGCTAAAATCAATTAAACCTGAGAGGAAGTAATAGAAAAAGATTCTCCAGTCATATGTAGTTAATGCATAGTTCATTAAATGACACGCTTTTAGTTAACGGTCTTTTATATTCAGGCTTTGTTTTCTGGGGCAGTATTGGTGCAGTTTGAGAGGCAGCGCATAGGACCTGGGGTTTCTGTTTTTTATTTCTCACTCACCAAAGTCCCACTTTTGTGGGCCTTTATAAATGATCTTATCATTTTTGTTGCCTTTGTAGTGTTTGCTGTAGAGCTGCTAGTTTTCCCAATTTCTCCACACTTAGTGATGTGTGTCTCTGTTGTTAGCAACATGAACCGTGAAGACCGGAATGTGCTCCGTATGAAAGAAAGCGAAAGGCGAAATCAAGAAATCCAGCCGGGAGGAGAGGCCTTCCCAACCAGCTCTCCTCTCTTTCCAGAACCTTATAAAGTTGTAAGTTTTGTTTTTCCATTTGTATAATTTTTTCTTATCTCCTGGTTTTGGTTTTAGATTTAGTGTTCAATTCTTGCATCATTCTGGGTTACTGATACCCTCACGCCTCATGCGCATTTGCATTCGACAGTTTCGGTGGCGGTTGAGGTAAGTGCACCTTTGGGATCGGTGTAAGAAGCTCAGGTCGCTTCAGATAGGAGAAGGTTGCGTACGGCCTTCTACAGGTTGAGCTGGAACAACACAAAGATTAAACCTTTTTACTAATTATGTCCCAGATTGGTACTTTAAAAAGCTTGAGAGATTTCTTCTGAATCCCAAAGTGCGTTCCTTCACTCCCTAGAAGTGTTCGGCAAGTGCCTAGCTTTTGAACATCTCGCCTTAGATTGGTGCCCCCCCCCCCCCCGGCTCTTGAAGCACACACCCATCTGCTTGATAAAATTACTAAGAACAGTCAGGCCGGTGGCCTCACCCTCCATTAAATGTAATTCCGAAGAGAATTTAGTTGTCATCGAGAAGCCTCAATAGGAATGAGTCTTGACAGGTCGAGTGCGTTCCGTCCTAGCCCAGACAGCCAGTGCTGGGAATTAGGCTGCTTTTGGGGACAGATACTAAGTGTGTAAGGGTCAAATTAAGATTCACAGCTGCAGGGTGGTCGGAAAGCAGCCGTGGAAAATTTAAGCCACTCAAGCGAAAACAAAAATCCGCAATAAACAGCAGTGATTGAATCTCGAGTTTTGTGATGGTTAATGCCTTCCAGTGTGCATTTTGTGGGGTGGGGTGGGGTTGGGGGGGGGGGGGGAGCAGCACATTGTTTCGAATTCCCGGGAAATAAGCGATACTACACATGAGCTCATGTTCATACGGGTTCATGTGGGTTCATACGTAGAGAAAAAAAAAAAAGCTTGGTCACGGTTTTTAACTGGAGCTTTGCTAGGGTTCAAGGGCTGATCTAACTCAAGCAGGTCTTAGTGTTTTAACTGATATTTTAACTAGTTTTATTATTCTCCTGAATGCATTTTTATTCATTCCTGAAAATTAAGTCCTTTGCGGACAGTTTATTGTGCATGGTGTCTACTGAGAATGGTGAATGCTTTAAAAAGCCTTGCTAACATGCTTTTAAAGAAGGAAGGCCAGCGTGTGCAATTCAGAGCTGTCCATAGCCCCGCTGATCCACATCTTCTGTTTGTTTGTGTTTGTGCGGCTTGATGTGACGATTGAGGGAATGTTTTTGTGCTGGATTTTCCTGAGCCACTGACTCTTCAGGGAGACATTGCCTCAACAACTGGGGCTTTCGACTAGGACCGAGCACTGTGTACATTGTAGTTTAAGTACCATTTAACGAGTGTAACTCTTGGCAGCGCACCGGATTTCAAAGCCGTGTTTTTTTTTTTTCCCTTTTCAATCGCCATTTTTTTCACCTGATGCCTTGCAGCTGGTTTTGCTGTTTGGTTATACAGGTTTTGTGAAGGAAATGGGCAGCAGTGCCCTGATTGACGTTACAGGCAATTAACCACGCCAGGTTTAATTAACCACGCCAGTTGCCTGGGAGAGATTCTGTCCATATTGTGCTTATTCCTTGGTGCTGTGTTTACGCTGGCTATTCTCTGGGGACGCCACGAGAACCGGCCTGTACAGCACAAAAATAGCATTAAAGACCGAGTTGTATTGCGCACAGGTGAGGTTGTACCTTTACCTATTATTTCTTGGCCTCTCTGGTTAATCGTTGGCTATCCTTTTTTGCACCATCTCTCCCTTTCTGCAGTCAAGCAAAGAGGACAAGCTCTCCAGCCGCATTCAGAGCATGCTCGGGAACTACGACGAGATGAAAGAGGGTGGAGAACCGCCACGCCAAAAGCTCAGCGTTGTGCCCAAGCCCCCCGGGGGGGCGCCCTCGTCCGAGGAGCCCGGCGCGCCGCCCTTCGGGGATCTTCCGCTGCAGCGCTCGGGAGGGGGCGGCCCAAGTAGCAAATGGACCCCCGTGGGCCCCGCCCCCAGCACCTCGTCGCAGTCGCAGAAGCGGTCCAGCTCCCAGGCCGGCCACAGCGGCGGTCCTCGGCTCGCCGGCAGCGGCGGGACCCAGCGGCACGAGCGCGACCATGGTAGTAGCAAGCGGTCCAGCAAGCACAGCTCGGAGCACCCGAGGTCACGTGCATCCAGCCCGACCAAGGGCTCCGGGCACTCGCGGGCGCACGCGGCCGAGCACCACGGCAAGGAGTGCTACCGCTCCAAGTCGCCGCGTGAGCACGACGCCAACTGGGACTCTCCGTCGCGCGTGCACACCTTCTCCGGTGGGAGCCAGCACACCGGCCAGTCCTTCCCTCCTTCGCTCATATCCAAGCCCAGCTCCATGCCCCAGAAGCCCACCGCCTACGTGCGGCCCATGGACGGCCAGGAGACCCAGGAGCCAAAGACGGAGGCTTACGGCGGCCAGTCGCGCAGCAGCGGTGGTGCCGCCGGGGAGGTGAAATGTAGTAGCAAGGCCTCCCTCTCCAAGCTGAAGATTCCCTCGCAACCGCTGGAGGTAAATCTCGTCCGCGGTGAAAGTGGTGATGTCAATGCATCACTCTTTCATTCTGAATGGTATTACACAGTATTGGGATGACGTGTAGCTCAGCGGGTTAAGACCCCGGGCCTGTGATCGGAAGGTCGCTGGTTTAAAATCCAGGGTCGGCACTGTGATGTTGCCCTCCCCAGGGATTACCCTGCTTTCTCGGTTGTACATCGTTTTGGATGAAATAGTGTAGTGTATACAATTTTCTTTTTTTTTTTGTTTTCAGGCATCCATGTCAGGAGATCCTAACTGTGTAGATGAAATCTTAAAGGTAAGACGGCTGCAGTAAGAGTGGTTCATTTGAATTTACAAGTCCGTTCTTTAATTTGTGAATTTGTGTCTTAACTGGGTTGTGAAACACATTTCGGATGTAATGTTTTGTGCACTGGGCAGTTTTTTTTTTTTTTTTTTGGAGATTGCTTCCAGATTAGAATAAATCCATAACAGAGTTGAGAGTTTTGAATGCTGGTCTCCTTGGATTAATGTTCTGCCCCCCCTTTCCTGCGCAGGAAATGACTCAGTCATGGCCGCCCCCACTGACTGCCATTCACACCCCCTGTAAAACGGAGCCTTCCAAGTTTCCATTCCCCTCCAAGGTCAGCGGGAGAGGCCAGAGCTTGGCTAAGACAGGGTTCAGAACTGCACCTCCGTATGAATAATAATTTTTTAAAACTGTACGATTAAAATGCGTGTTTTTAAAATATAGCCCTCCCCTTATAGGATGCCCAGCACCCAGCGAGTTTCCCCAGTGGAGGACACAGTAACAGTAGGTTTACCATTTAAGGACTGTCATTTGCATGAGTTAACCTAATTGTGTGTTTTTTTTTATTATTAATATTTAAACCCCCTCCCACCATATTTTTTCATCTCCCTAAAATTCTTTGAAGTAGTTTTGAGAACAGCTACTTCGGAATATTGAAAAGGACAAACTACAGTCCTACTTAAGCAAACCTTCCGCCTAGGAAGTCTTTTTTAGTCTGTGCTTAGTCTCTGTCTCTCCCCCCCCCCCCCCCCCCTTATTATTTTCAGAGAGGTACAATTTAACAAAGACATCCTCAGTGACCGGCCACCAGCCCAAAGCGTGTGATGGGGACCAAACCAAGTAAGGGTCCACCTCTCTCTGACGTCAGAGAGACTAAACATCAGAGACATAAATTTGTGTCTTCTCTCGCACACCTTGTAAATAAAATCCGTATTTGGTATGTAATGTTCATACAGTTACTAGGAGTGTGTAAGCCATTTCTTTTTTTGTTACACAGCTCGCTGATAGAGGATTTGAAACTGAGCAGTGATGAGGAGAGTGATACAGAACAGAATTCTGCCAAGAATCCTTCAGAAAATGCACCTGCCAGGTATTAGCTTGGCGTTAGCATAGAACGACCATCGCCGTCCTCTTTCGGGAAGTACACCTGCCAGGTACTAGCATGGCGTTAGCATAGAACGACCGTCGTCGTTCTCTTTCGGGAAGTATACCTGCCAGGTATTAGCATGGTTAGCATAGAACGACCATCGCCGTCCTCTTTCGGGGAAGTACACCTGCCAGGTATTAGCATGGCGTTAGCATAGAACGACCATCGCCGTCCTCTTTCGGGAAGTACACCTGCCAGGTACTAGCATGGCGTTAGCATAGAACGACCATCGCCGTCCTCTGTCGGGAAGTACACCTGCCAGGTATTAGCTTGGCGTTAGCATAGAACGACCATCGCCGTCCTCTGTCTGGAAGTACACCTGCCAGGTAGTAGCATGGCGTTAGCATAGCGACCATCACCGTCCTCTGTCGGGAAGTACACCTGCCAGGTACTAGCATGGCGTTAGCATAGAACGACCATCACCGTCCTCTGTCGGGAAGTACACCTGCCAGGTACTAGCATGGCGTTAGCATAGAACGACCATCGCCGTCCTCTTTCGGGGAAGTACACCTGCCAGGTATTAGCATGGCGTTAGCATAGAACGACCATCGCCGTCCTCTTTCGGGAAGTACACCTGCCAGGTACTAGCATGGCGTTAGCATAGAACGACCATCGCCGTCCTCTGTCGGGAAGTACACCTGCCAGGTATTAGCTTGGCGTTAGCATAGAACGACCATCGCCGTCCTCTGTCAGGAAGTACACCTGCCAGGTAGTAGCATGGCGTTAGCATAGCGACCATCACCGTCCTCTGTCGGGAAGTACACCTGCCAGGTACTAGCATGGCGTTAGCATAGAACGACCATCGCCGTCCTCTTTCGGGAAGTACACCTGCCAGGTATTAGTATGGCGTTAGCATAACGACCATCACCGTCCTCTGTCGGGAAGTACACCTGCCAGGTACTAGCATGGCGTTAGCATAGAACGACCATCGCCGTCCTCTGTCGGGAAGTATACCTGCCAGGTACTAGCATGGCGTTAGCATAGAACGACCATCGCCGTCCTCTGTCGGGAAGTACACCTGCCAGGTATTAGCTTGGCGTTAGCATAGAACGACCATCGCCGTCCTCTGTCAGGAAGTACACCTGCCAGGTACTAGCATGGCGTTAGCATAGAACTACCATCGCCGTCCTCTTTCGGGAAGTACACCTGCCAGGTATTAGCATGGCGTTAGCATAGAACGACCATCGCCGTCCTCTTTCGGGAAGTACACCTGCCAGGTATTAGCATGGCGTTAGCATAGAACGACCATCGCCGTCCTCTTTCGGGAAGTACACCTGCCAGGTATTAGCATGGCGTTAGCATAGAACGACCATCGCCGTCCTCTTTCGGGAAGTACACCTGCCAGGTATTAGCATGGCGTTAGCATAGAACGACCATCGCCGTCCTCTTTCGGGAAGTACACCTGCCAGGTATTAGCATGGCGTTAGCATAGAACGACCATCGCCGTCCTCTTTCGGGAAGTACACCTGCCAGGTATTAGCATGGATGGTTCAACATTAGTGGCCGATTTATGTGTCAGCTCTGGCTGGTTGGTTGGGAGGTACCACGGTGGCACAAGCTTACCTGCCTGCCACTTCTGTCACCTCTCAGCAACCACGGCGAGGCATCCAGCAGCCCCAGCGGCTCGGAGAGCAGCTCCGGCTCCGACAGCGAGAGCGAAAGCAGCTCCAGCGACAGCGAGGCCACCGAACCTCCCCGCGCTGCATCCCCCGAGGTGGCTTTCCATGCCCGTTAATACAGTCTTGTTTGTAGTAAACATTTACCAGATCAGATTTCCTCCCCAGTACCCACCGAAAGTGGGTGGGGGAACTCCTAGTTTGCCTTGTACATTCCCTGATCTATTATGCATGGTTGTTTGCCATTATTTCCCATCGATCCATTTTAGCTTCTACTCATTGTATGCTCCGTGTTTGTTTTAACATGCTTTTTGTGGCGTTATCTGCTTCTATTGAAACTTTTACGTGAAACTTTTATTTTGTTGCCCATCTTAACCAGGACTCCCTGGAAGAAGAGATATTGTATCTCAGTGGGACCTTTTTGGTTAAACGAAGGATAGATAACGACAGCAAGTTCCATGTTGGGGATTAAATAACAAAGGGTCCCAGGATAGTAATTAATGAACTGCTATGTGGCTGGCGAATCGAAAGCACAACACGTAGAATCTGCACTTAATTGCTAACAGTAATCCATCTGTTGCTTTTTTTTTTTTTTTATTCAGCCTGAGCAACCAACCGCTAATAAGTGGCAGCTGGACAACTGGCTTCACAAGAAGCTGTCGCCACCATCCCCGGTGGACAGCAACGTACCCACGAAGTATAAGAAAGAGGGTCGAGAGCCGAGTTCTAGCAGGGGCTACGGTAGCCAGGGTGGGACCAAAGAGCCAGGGACTGCAGCCCCGAACAGGGACCTCCGAGCGGCTGCGAAGGTCTCCGATGTCTCTCGTGGCCGGCAGAAGTCCCCCGCGCAGAGTGACGGCGGTGCCGCCCAGCGAAGGACTGTGGGCAAGAAGCAGCCCAAGAAGTCTGAGAAGCTCCCAGGGGTGGAGGAGTCCAGGGGTGTGAAGGTAGAGAGTGAACCTACCCCAGATATCCCTCCCCACCGGGCCAAGGCGGCCACCAAGGGCTCCCGCAAACCGAGCATCAGGAAGGAGACCAAGATCTCGCCCAGGCAGACCGCCGACAAGCGGAAGTGTAAAACCCCCATCAAGACGCCCATCAAGTCCGAGAAGTTTGTGGATACGGACTCGTCGTCTTCAGAGGCAGAGGAGAACGACAGCATTCCCTCCTTGTCGCAGACTCCAAAGTACTCCCAGGAGAGCATCCAGACTCCAGTGTGCATATTCTCTCCCATGGAAGAGAAGGAGTTGCTCTCCCCGCTCAGTGACCCAGATGACCGCTTCCCTGTCAGACAGGTGCTCATGGTGAAGATTGACCTCAGTTTACTCTCCCGGATACCAGGCAGGCCCTATATGGAGCTCGACCAGTCCAAGTGGGACAAAGATGGCACCGAGAGGGACAGCAAGGACATCCAGAAGCAATTGCCCGAGAAGACTGCCAGCAAAGGCAAAAGGAAACACAAGGTTTGTGTTCTGGCTTTTCACTGGTTTCTCGTTTGTTTCAAAATCCTTTTTCCTCATTGCAATAGTCTGAAAACAGTCATTCCAAAAACCGTTATTAGTCAGTTGAAGCTGAGCATTTTGCAGTGATAAACATCCTTTGTCCAGTCATTGTGCATTTGAATCAAATCATCATAGTTATGTTGTGATAACACATTCGTGTTCAATCTAGAGTGAGGATGACGTCAAAAGTGACAGCAAGAGGCCTAGGTTGGAAGACAAGAGCTCTTCCCACCACAAAAGCAGCAAGGAGTAAGTTTAGTGCCCCCCCCCCCCCCCCCCATGGTCCCACAAATCCAGCAGAAGATCAGCCGTGAAGTACACTGATGGAGTCACATGACCTGTTTACTTTCTGTGAAAACGCAGGGCATCAAAAAGGGGGTCGGACAAGGAGAAGGAGCCAGTTCCCTCGCCGGTGATCGCGGGTCCCCAGAAGACCCCCAAAGGAGAGCACCAGAGCCGCAAGCGAACAGCAAGCCAGTCCTCAACCTCCGTACACGGCAGTGCCAAGGCTGGGGGCTCCTCTTCCAAGCACAAGAAGAGCGAAGAGAAACAGCCAAGGAGCAGCAAGGAAGTTAAGGTACCCCTCCGGCTCCCCACGACCTTTTTATTTAGAGATGGTTCCCGTAACTGGTGGCTTACAGTCTCAGTCCTCAAAGACCAAAACTGTGAAGGTTTTAGAGAATGGAGCTTTGCACTTGAAAGACCAATTGAGTTAAATGTCTATATTCTGTTAATTTAACTATCCAATTAATTAGCTCAGTTAAGGGCTATGGTTGAATAAAACCCAGCAGAGGAGTTGTGTAGCCTTGTGTTTAATAGAATCTTTCATTGTTTTCGATTTTGAGGCCCTTTAAACTGGGCAGTGTGGTGCTTATAATATGGCGTCACACCTCCAGGGTTGTGGGTTCCATTCCCGCCCTCATCTTTGTGGAATTTGCGCATGTTTCCTCCTGGTTCTCCAGTCCGCGCCTGTGATTGGCTCCAGGCTCACTCAGACCCCATCCTGGATAAACCGTTACCGAAGATGGATGTATATGTTTACACTGAAAACGTTTGCTTTCTAAGATATTCTTCTGAAATCACCTCTTTTGTGCTGCTGTGATCTTTTCAGGAAAAAGCCTCAAAGACCTCTGAAGGCCAGATGGCGAATCAGATCCTCTCCTCTGAAAGTACAAAGTCTCAAAGACCAAAACTCGCATTCGAAGACAGGTAAATAATTCACACTGAATGCAGGGCTGGTTTTATCAGGTCGACCAGCCCAGAGGGGGTAACAGGTGGGCGGAGGTCTGCCTACACCTGGCTTGTGGGGATTCCCAAGCTGTTTTGTGCTTTGTTGACAGTTACTGAACTTTATAAGAGCGATCTGTAATTCCATATGGGGCCGGCTGATAACGCAGTCTATTCCCGCGCCGCGTTTCAGGATGTATTCTGCCGATTACTACTTACAAGAAGCCAAGAAGCTGAAGCACAATGCAGATGCTCTGGTAAGATACTAGTGAGCGCGATGAGCAACATTACCAAGATCTCCTCTGTTATGGGTGAAACCAAATTAAACTATCAGATGAGATGTCCGATAGTCTTTTGTATATATGACTTTTCAACCTGTTGGAATTAGCTTTTTTTTGACAGTAGGGGTAGGTACTGCTCAATCTCCAGAGTCTTTTTGATTTATGGTGTGCGAAAAGTAGGGCCGCACGATATCACATCGCGACTATATGTCGCACGAGCAATAATCACCAGGACTTCAGAGGATGGCCGTAAACATTTGTCCAGACGCTGACTTTTTGGTATTACGTGGACATTTACTTACACCCATAATTTGGTAAGTGGATTAGTCGTACACCTAAAATATTAATGAGAGGCGAATTGTGATGCCCAGAAAGTTAGTAATCCGTATAAATATGGTGTATCCTTATGTTTAATTAATAATGCTGACTTTAAACTGCACAAAATACCACATCACCTTGTTTATAAAAATAAACATAACCTTGTTTATCCACAATATCTCCTCTTTCAAAAGATGTTGTGGCTGCTGATCTGTCCCTTTCTTCACCACAACGTGCTTATCGCTTCCATGATGCACCAAGACGGTAGCCTGTGGCCTGTTCTACTAACTGAATTTGATAAACATAAGGATGTGCCAACATTTTTACAGGTTACTAACTCTTGCTCAACACAATACGGCTCTCGATAATATTTTTGGCGTACTTCTGATATGCTTACATATTGTGGGCTTAAGTAAACGTCTGTATAGTGCTGTAATGGTCCATCATCTAAAGCCCTGGTGATGATTGTGAATGAGGCATATAATCGCGATTTGCGTCGCAATGTGATATTGTGCAGCCCGAGTGAACCGGGTTTACATTGTTTTGTGTTCGATCATTTCTGCATGATAGTCATGTGAAGGTTGAATGTATGGCTCCTTTTGTGTGCCTTTAGGGAAGTGGTCCAGTTGTTTGCCGCACAGCTTCCTATTAATGATGGAAACTGTAATCTATAGAGACGAGCCGGCTTGTTGCTGTCATGACACGTTGCTCTGCCCCCTCCCCCACTCCCCCCACGGCAGATGGACAGGTTCGAGAAGGCGGTGTATTACCTGGATGCCGTGGTGTCATTCATCGAGTGCGGCAATGCGCTGGAGAGAAGTGCTCAAGAGGCCAAGTCCCCCTTCCCCATGTACGCGGAGACCGTAGAGCTCATCAAGTAAGCATCTCTGCTTTTCATTTGCATTTCTGACATGTGCGGCGGAGTAAGGGTGGGTGGGGGACGAGCTTGGTATTTCTCCTGTTGCGTGTATTGGATGCTGGTACTTCATCAACCTGCAAAACTTCTCTGCGGTCCCCCCTCGACTGGGCTACGGACCCTTAGTTGAAATCCCGTGCTTTAGGGACCGGTCGAGGTGTTAATGACCTATGTGATCTGGCAGGGGGCGTGTCTGAAGTGCACTCCGCGCGCAGTGCGACTCAAACACGACGGGACGGTTTCTGTTCTTCCAGGTACACTATGAAGTTAAAGAGCTACATGGCCCCAGATGCCACTTCAACAGATAAGAGGCTAGCAGTGCTCTGGTAGGTGCCGTACCTCTTCGGCATGTCGGCTCCTCCAGCGTGCGGCATTTGTGGACGTCCCCTAACGCACCTGTCTATCCCCATCCAGTCTGCGGTGCCAGTCTCTCCTTTACTTGCGTCTTTTCAAGCTGAGGAAGGAAAGTGCGCTGAAATACTCTAAAACTCTCACCGAACACTTGAAGGTAGGTTCATCTGAGTCGAGCGACAGACACATTTTCTGACTGTAAATACAAGTGTAAATATAATCACTGATCGGTGTTTATTGAGAAACGTAATTCCGGTCGCTTTTTCGTCTCTTCTGTCAACAGAATTCCATAAACAATACTCAAGCCCCATCTCCTGGAATGGGAAGGTAGGGCTATAGCCTTAAAATGGTAAATAAAATGTAAACGGTTGGATATTTTGTAATGGGATGTATGGTATGGCGGCCTCTCAAATAGTCTGTTTCTCGATTTATCTGTATGGTCTTAAACGGATCAAACTGTAGGTTAACAACAACAACAAATTGTTGTAGATTAAGGGCAGAGTGTTTCTGAAGCCAGGTTGTTCTGAGGGCAGAACGAAAAATGATTTATTCAGGGAGAATACCTATCAGATTGTAGAGGAGGTGGGTCCAAGCAACTGGAGGAGGCGGGCCCAAGACATCTGATTGGTTGGTCCCACCTTCTCTAGTTGCTTGGACCCACCTCTACAATCTGATTGGTTATCATTGGAACCAGTTTTTTTTTTTGTTCTGCCCTTAGAACATTTTTTTGCAAATAAAACTCCTATGAGCTCTCTTAAGTGTTATACCGTTCCTCATGAGAGACCGCTGGTCAGCCTCATCGGCTAATGGGTCATCTCTCCCCCCCCCCCATGCAGCAAAGCGGCGGGCATGCCCTCCCCCGTCTCCCCCAAGCTGTCCCCAGGGACAGCCGGTTATTCCTCTGGAAGCTCCAGCGCCAACAGCAGCTCCTCAGTCACCATCCCCCAGCGCATCCATCAGATGGCTGCCAGTTACGTGCAGGTCACCTCCAACTTCCTGTACGCCATCGAGGTGTGGGACCAAGCAGACCAAGTGGGCAAAGAGCAGAAAGGTACGGACCCCTCTCGTCATGCGCTGCACTGCATGCATATTTATATACTTTAAAGTAACTTGAACGCATACACCTGTTAAGTCAGTATTTATTTATATCCTCATGAGACCCAAGGAAAAAAAGTGTCCTTCAATTTTAGGTTATTTGTCTTTGGGGGAAATGACATCTTACAATTTAGATTTTTTTCAAATGTATTTTTAATTTCACAGCATGTCCTCTTTAGTGTACAACAGGATTAAATATGTTTCCTTACATCAGTGAAAAGATAGATGCCAAAACAAAATGTCCACTGCAATGGACATAAATGAATGGGTGGGGTCTCAGGAGGATATAGCACATTTACAAGCAGCCCCAACAGACCACAGTGCTGTACAATGACCAAGACAATGACCCCTCTAATAGAAAAGGGAAAAGACATAACATGGCACCATAAACAGATCTGATGCAGGAACAAAAAAAGTAAATGCATAAACATAAATTGTATATAAGTAATAATAATAAACACATAAAATGTATTCTGGAGTTGGATTTGAGCTGCCATGATCTAGAACAGGGTTATTCAACTCGAGGTCCGAGCACTGCTGGTTTTCCAGCCTTCCTTTACCTGTCAGTCAGGTGTGAAGCCTCTGACCAATCAGAATCAGTCATTATTAAACAACTACCTGGGAGAACTGAAAACACGGCCTGGATTTGGAATCGAGGTCCAGAGTTGAAGAACCCTGATCTAGAACAATGTTTCCCAGCTCGGTCCTCAGGGACCCCCAGACAATCCCTCCCATGTTCCTGCCAGACACCTACATTTTTGTATGCTTTCTCACCAGTTTTCTGCTTTATTCAGTGAACACCTTCATTAAAGGTTTATTTTTTAACATGGATTATGGTTCACAGACGATTCTGAACCAGCTAGAGTTGACATGTGGCACCACTGTTGTGTGCTGTCTTTCCCAGAATTCTTTGCTGAGCTGGACAAGGTGATGACGCCCCTGATCTTCAACACCAGCACCATGACAGAGCTAGTACGCTACGCGCGGCAGGGTCTGCACTGGCTTCGGCTGGACGCCAAGCTCGCCCCCTAGTGGCCGGCCCCCTGCACCACACCCACACACCTCAACATGGGCTCGTCTGCCTCAAATACACCCATAGCACTGTGCTCAATCCTTTATGAGTTTTCCAAAAAACCAGAACCAGAAAGTACTATACATCTGTAAAAATGACAACATCCTCGTATTGGTGGTTCTGCATCTACAAAGATTATCTGAGAATTTCTAAGTGTGCACTGTACATACTGAGGGATGTTTTGGGTCTTTTTATTGTTTTTAAGCCATCTGTGTTTGTAAGAATGAATGAATGAAGCCACTGCTTTCTTTTTCACTAAAGCGCTCTGAAAGAATCTGTTTGCTATACGAAGAGCAAATGCTATTTATCTTGGGTTTTTTTCTACCGTTGTCTTTAAACTGGTGTACCTCCTTTTTAACCAAAGGTGCTTTTTTAAAAACTAAGATCAGTTCTTTCTTTTTTTTTATATCATTGTTTTTTGTGCCTTGTATTTGATACACAAGAAAGTTCCACCGCAGTTCTGTACTATTTTTCTATATATGCGAGTAGCACAAATGACCGCGCATGCAAACGGAGCGGCGATGACTTGCCGGAGGTCGCGGGTCTCCGCGGCTGCTGGAGCATCAGGTGGCACACGGGTGACGGACCAGCAGCGGCTCCCCGCTGAGGTTCGCCGTAGAAGCAGAATTACCTGAGCGACTGGTCTTCCGGGCAGATGGCAGCCGTGTGAGAGCGCCCCCGTGTGGGGAGAGGAGATACCTGCACACAATTTACCTGCCTGAATCTCCAAGATCATTGTACCTCACAGGGACACTAAAAACTGGAGCCACGTACACCCACCTACTGTATTTATTTTTTGCAAAAAAAAAAAACCTGCTAAACGCTGCGAGGCTCTCTGCCTCTTTAGTGCTCGCTAAAACAGGACATTTTACCTTTAAAAAAAAAAAAAACAAAAAACTAAAAACAAAAAACTTTATTTTGAGTCTGTGGCCTTGCAATATGATTTTATCAGTAGGATTTTCTTCTTTTATAAAAGCTGCACCTGAGAATATTTTATTGTATCTTTTTTCCCCCCCAGATTAGTCTGGGAAGAGAGTCGTAAGACCAGCCATTTTAAAGAAGAAATATGAGATTTTACCTAGCATATATGAAATGCTTGTGTTTTTTTTTTTTTTTATCACTGTTCAGAGTGCAGGGCTAGTTTTTCTTCCAGGTACAAATTAAATACCCCTATAAAAGTATTTCTATTATGATCAATTGCCTTGTTCTAGATCAGCTGTAATTTCACTTCAAGAAATGAAGACTTAACAGGGTTGATATAAGTGCTGTGACTAAATTTGTATATTAAAATTTAATATTTAAATTTGGGTGTATTAATGGTCTCCTGCAGTGGCTTAATAAAATACATTTTGCATATAATTTATATTATAATGAAAGTGCGAGAAGATTCCTTTCAAAGGCGTCTACAGAACCTGTACAGGTTTTAAGATAAAGAAGTTTATTAAAGATAGAAACAGTTTTTAAATTATCCTCTAAGTCACTTTTTGTTTTGCTCAAAGATGTGATCAAGTGCATGTTGGTTTTCTGGTTGAAGATGCTCCGTTAGACGAATAGAAACAGACGTGGAGGTCTGTGATTTGCATCCAGAAGGCTGATGCAGACTATGAAGAGAAGTGGGGTTCGTTAGGAAAAAATGAAATGGTTTCACAACAAGTATGATGACAGAAAGGCTGTATACATTATGTATGTGTGTGTACTGAGTGGACCACTGTGTTGGAAATGTATCATTTTGCACTACAGTTTTAACATTGACTCCCTACTTATTTTTTGGGAAAACTGTTAACTGTTCTTACACTAGTAAGAGCATCAGAACAAAAATCTATGCAGTTTTATTTTCCGATTAACTTTAATTACAGGATTAGAAATCATAACTAAGAAAAATGGGGGTGGGGGGGGGGTTTACAGGTTTGGACACAAGGATGAATTTCCAAAATGGCGTTTGACTCCTCTCTAGTCTTTATATGTCAGACCAAAATTTAGCTGGCCCTAGTCAGAATTGGCCCTATAGGGCACTGGGTCTGCTCGCTTGGTTCTCATGCTGTTTGTTTATGCGGTGTGATGACCGGTCAATGAATCAATTTGCAGTTAAAACTGGACATTGCATTTGTGATCTGATCATTCTGTCTGTGAATAACAGTATTCTTCAGGACTGGTTAAAATACTGTAACCATCTAAAATTGTACATTGAAACCTCTCTCTTTCTAGTACTTTATTGTCTTAGCTTTCAGATTATTTATTAATATACAAATGCAAGGATCCTTCATTATTGTCACTATGGCCAAAAGCAGGAAGGTAATTGAATATTTAATTATATTTAATAAGCTTTGACACGTTTATGTACTGTTATTATTTTCCTGCTTTGTAATAGTAACAATGTTAAATTAGTACTATTTGTATAGCCTTTGTTGATAGTTCTTGACCTAGATTTAATTAAAGTTTGTTAAAGAAATCATCAATCAAAGTCTGATGTACCACCTAAAAAACACTTGCATGTTTTTAATTTAATTACACTTCTGTAAAAATGTATATTAATATGTTTTGTCTCTGCATGCCTTGTTATTTTGTTGCCGTTGTGTTTATAAATTCCAATTGTAAATATTGCTGGTGAAACGACAATGTAACCCCATATTTCAGGCTCCACCCCCATAATGGGCTATTTTAGTCTTAGAAGTCTGTATATATCAACACATTAGAAATTAATGTGTTTCCAGCACATTTTTGCGGTGTTTGTACAAGCCTCTGTGCTGTCTGTCACCTTTTATCCCTGATGTACCTTGAACTGTAAATGTCCTATTTTGTATATATGGTACAGAGTTAACTCTCTATTCAGTGCATACAATGAAGGCTGGAAGAATATAGACTTTTCGTAACTGTTATTAACAGCTGCGGAGAAGAATCGCTCCACAGAGTCTATCTGGGATATAATGTAGAAAAGTTCAATATCGCTAAAATTAAATCAGAAGGTCATGTTAACTAGACGGTGTTATTTCAATGTTTTAAATAGAACTAGGTGGTTTGATACATTGTGCTCTTTGTCAGTTTATGCTTTTCAAATTTAAAGATATATATGATGGAGGCAATATTATGAAATAAAGGTACTTTAGAGTCCATTTTTAGTTTTCCAGTCTTGGAATAACATGTAATTTACATATTCTTGTTAAGTGAGTATTAACTTGTAATCAAGGGGTTTCTGAGTCTCTTAAATATTGGTATTTTGTTGTATTGAGAATAAACTCTATGGTAAAGTTTTACATTGCTTGTGTCATCTTTTGGTACATTTTTTTCTACTGCATTGTGTCAAATAATGGTATGTAAAAGGTTTCTGCATATGGTTGAGTTTCTCAGGTTTTTTGTCTTAGCTACAGCAACAGACATATAATCAAAATGGATATTTCCCCACTGTACTGCATTACTGCTAACCAGCAACATTGCCAGTGCGTTGTGGAGCGCATTCAGGAACTCAACGTCTATGCGCAGTTGTCTAGTTTTCCCCTACTGGTAGGAATTTAGAATTGCAGCCCTTGTGTTAGTTTTCTGGCATATTAAAAAAAAAAAAGTGCCAATCTGCCGGATATGGGGTTAAATAATTTCGGATTTTAAAAAAGCCTTGCAAAATGCAAGCGCTTACGTTACAGAAATACAGATTTCGTGAGCAATGATACTGATACAACCAGTTTTTTTGCGGGTTTATTTAGTTTTAACCTGTGTAATCGTTTTTTTTAGTAACGATCCCAAATTAGCACAAGATGATAATATGGTATGATGGGTGGGTCATGTACACACCTATGTGTGCTACTGCTAATTTTAGTTATTGAACTATTGTGATAGACACGTGAACGAAAATGAACATGAACGCCAGACATTCCAAACATGACCGTTTCAGCTGGACATTACTCTTTAGTTCCTCATGTAGTCTGCTGGGTCAAACAGGTTTAGTGAGCTACAGGCCAACGTAAGAGAAACAAGGTGTGCAGCTCAAACTATGACCTATATACGTTTAGTATTTCTATCTCCCCAAACAGAATAATGATGAACTGCCTTTGATTTATTCATGAATTGGAGATGAACGAAACTTTAACGTGCTCGTTTATTATTGTAAGCTATGCTAGTCACACAAGGAGGATATATGATTATCACAATGATACAAGTGAGCACTCTAATTTGGAATTGTAATTACACACATTTACAAAGGAAATTCGGGTTATGGGTTCCCAACCATCCACGGACCGGTTTACGTTGTATAAAAATTTCACAGATCGGTAAAACATCCATGCCGCTTATCCAGAACATGGAAGCTGGAACCGATCCCGAGCAACATAGGTAACTAAACTATAATCAGAATTTAGGAAGTGCCCGGGACTCGAAACTGGATTTTCTGTGGAGCAGAAATACCTGACTTAGGGACCGTCGGACAGTTTCTCGCCGTCGATCAGAAAATAAAAAAGCAAGCGCACGTAACGTGCATTATTATTTTTGTTTTATTGAAAATAAAATCTATTATGAGAGTGTATCAAACATTATATGATATTGAATATGATGATATTGTAATGCTCGGCGTGTTTATTTGGCAAAGCCGCCTCCATTGGCTCAGCTTTACTCCTCCTCCTCAGAAAGGCTCCCTTTCCTTTCAGCCCATTGTGAAACCTACTGAGGGCGCAGGTATATGGAAGCGGCGGACAAGCTGTTTTCTGGGAGCATTAAGCGGAGGAAAAGTTTCAGTCAGTTTTGCTGCCGGTGGAAGGACAGGTCTCCCCCAGGAGGAGACTTTTCGGACGCCACAGGAAAGCCTTGGGGAGCTTTTCGGGGGGGATCGCCAGGTATGTGTCCACGCTGACCGGCAGGTGCTTTTGGTATCGCTCCCCTTTTCGGCAACGTGGGTTGGTTTCGATCTCAGCGGTTCAACAAGAGTTAGGGCTGGTGATGCAGTGCTACAAAATGTATCCAGCCGCCCAACAAGAAAGCAACTTTTTGTTGGGGGTGATCTCCGCCTTATTTTATAATCACCATTTTTATTATAGTTTTTAAATAAGAAACACTGCCGATATAGGTAGTGATCTTTGATGTGTTCGTATAATGGACACGACTGGTTAACATAACGTTGTGCGTATTGATGTGCTATGCAGTTTGATACGGGCATTAAAATATGTAGGTAAAACTTCTAGGCCTGGCAGGTTGTAATCCCGTATTTTGGACGTTTTCGGTATTGTTGTCAGAGCTGCGGAGTATAGTAGGCCTACAACGAAAGCACGGTAAGCACGCCGAAGATGGCTTTGCATGGGATGCCCTAGACAGATTCTGACACTTTTATTGTCTGCTCTCATCCAGTGGTTCAAAGTGCTTTACGCTTCTTTATTTGCAGATATGTTTCAACTCCACTTGCACGAGTTAAACGCTATTAACATTTAGAAATTGCTCTCCCTGTGTAATGTACAAAGTTTTGTTGGGAGATAAAATCTAAAAATATCTGGGGGTAAAGAGTAAGGTAGTTGGTGCATTTCTCATCTCCTGTGACCAAATTTTACGAGAATGAAGTCGTGGCAAATTTTGACTAAATAATGCACAATTCCCCTTTCAGCCTGATGACTTTTATATGTTTAATTTAAAGTGGGAACAAAAAAAATGGCAGCATTGTCCGGAGCCGTTTGGCGGAAACTAGACACTGGGGTTTTGTCCTGAGGCTGTAACCGAATCGGCCACGCCGCGTGAACACTGTCCCTCTGTGTCTCCCCTGGCACACGGGAGAAACACGGTGGTTTTGCAGCGGGTCAAGGTCTCCTCCACACTCCGAGTACCAGCCTGTTAACTGCGGTAAATGGGTCCGCACGCCATCCGGTCGCAATGGGCACGATGTCCGGCTCCGTTCACGGCACATATAAGCCGTATGTGAAGCGGTGCTTTAGCCTGAAAATGCAGTGATGCTGTACGCAGGGTTGCCAACTTTTGGTCAGCTGGCTGGAGTGAGATTTTCTATTCGAGACAAGTCTGCACACGCATGTGAAAGTTTTATTGCCTTGTAAACTGCCTGTAGGGTTTGGACCTTCACAACGCTTTTGATGTAGCTGATTTTAGGTTTGTCCTGCTTCTACCACACCATACCTGGGATTGTACTCATACCAGAACACAGCCTACCTTTCGCTTTATTCACTCAGACCACACCTGGGCCTTTAATTGCTCTGCCCTCCCAGCTATGAGGATCACCGACAGGAAATGTGGGGCTACTTTTCCCCTAAGGCTGCAGAACTTAGAGTTCTGATCATAATTCTCGCTTGGTGGCCAATTTATGCCTCTATACTTCGGCCCGGATGAATAATTAATTTCTGTGTCCCCTCATCGCGTTTCGCCCGGCTCCTGTATTTTGTGCTCCGAGCTGTCAGTGAAAGTTTCCCCGAGTCTCTCCTCTGCCGGAGTCTCGGGTATAGCCGGCTAGCAAACATCCATTTTTTTTTTCTTGGAATCTCTATACGTAAAATATGATAAATGGGTAAATACCATGGCCATTTGGCGTGCGGTTTTAATTGTTGAACATTTCTGTTTAGACACTGGGCTTGGTTTTGCCTTGGCGTGTCTGATCTGGTAATGTTGGTTTAGTGACATTTTTTGCGAGCTGTGTTATGATTTTGTAGGTTGACATCCTTCACAGCGCCGCTTCTAGTTGAGAGGCAAACATGAACTCTCACCATGCATATCGTGTTTAGCTGATTTTTTTTTTTCTAGCGTGATGACGGATATTTCCATCAGTAGAACTTTGGCACTGTTTATTATCAGGATTGTAAATGTGAGGGGTGACTTATGATGTAAATATACTAAAGCTATTCATTGTTTGCATCGCAAAACAGCCCCCAATGAGGATTATTAAAAGCATTCAGCTGTCATATTGTTCTTTTGCATAAAAACGGTTTATTCTTCTGTTAATAGTGTCATGGACCAAACAGGAGATTTGATATCTTTTGAGCCAATCGCCCTGTATCCGTTTGCTGTACCCGCATCCTTGTGCTGTGTACGACTCGGCCCACAGTAGGAAATGTTTGGCTTTGTTTTAAATCTGCCTGCAATCGGATCTCTTCCGCACTCCTTCTAGTTTAGGAGCACCGAGTTACCATTTCTTTGTTTGTCTGAGTTTATTATTAAACCGTGTTCATTGCAGCCTATTTCTCTACAGGGAGTCATAGCCCTTCCATCTCGGGGGGGGGGGGGGGGGGGGCAAGCTGTATACAGCAACACCTGTGCACGGCTTGAAATGTGCTACATAGCTGGACCCTGGTCGTCCCATTGCGGCCTGGTTCCTTTCTGCTCCCTGATGTGATTATGGGACCCTGTGGTGGGGGTGGGGATAACCCCATTAATTCTGGTTTCTGTGAGTTTTGAGGTTTCTCACGTGGTTGCTTGTCTCTTCAAACCTGGGTAATCCGCTGAGCCGCACATCACGCGTGCAAACCTGCCCCGAGACTGCAGTTGGCGGTTCCTCGGTTGGGGTCAGAATCCCATCACGTGCGTTCTGGCTACCCAGCGCCCCCGAGTGGCCGGGCCCCCGGTCTCTATGCACAGTCAGCGTGACTAACAGCAGTACTTGTGGAATTAACTGGGAGTAATGCTATGATTGGTCTGTTAAAGACTGTATCATAGGTATCTTAATTGAACGAATAATTCTATGCTCATATTGCAGAGGTGATTGTAGGATTTTTTTTTAATTTTTTTTTTTTTTAGATGAGGGCACAAGAGGGGCCATCATTCATATAGAGGGGGCAACCTTATCATTGGCCAATAATATCTTTTGAATGAGTGACTGACAGGGGAGTGGGAACTCCAGGGGCCAATCGGCTTTCAGCTGAGTCCAGTACCCCTGTAGTCCCGCCCCTGTTGTATTGGCTACTGCTTCAATAGGTTCAGTGTGTTGCATGTAGCTGTAAACGATTGCTCTGTATGTCCCGTTCAGCATGCTTTCCGTCCCATGTGTCTGGGTGGTGGCCCCAGGTGGATTCCGTCCTTTGTAAGCCTGACATTGTGGATGCGGCTTACAAATGATGACATCATGGGTGCGGCGTTCAGTCTGCCAGCTCGGGTCGGCATGGAGACCCGACTCATCGATGGATGTTGGCTTTGACCTTGGCCACAGTTAACACCTTGCGTTTAGTAAGAAGGCCCACTCTTTCTGTCTCTATAAGGTCAGCATGCCCGGGGGGGGGGGAAGGGGGCGGCCGAGCAGCCATTTGAGTTTTTGGTTCTTCTCTTCTTTCTTTCTTTGTCTTTTCCTTTCCCTGTTTTTGTGTTTTTTTTTTTTTTTTTTTTTTGTATTATGTGTAAATGATGTAGTACATTAACACACACCCATGTCGAGCGCCTTAGGGCGACACCGCTGTGAAAGGCGCTATATAAAAATAAACCGAATTGAATACTATTTGGAAACTGGTGGAGGATGCACTAGAAAGTGTCACTAGGAAGTGCATTCTATTGGGTTTTAATTTCTTGGAATCCTTCCTGGCCTTTTGGGTTATTTTTGGGAGGAACATGTAGTGGTTAAGGACTTTGGCTCAGTGTGCAAAGTGCTGTTGGTTCCAGTCTCAGAAGGAGCTGCACTACACTGTACCTGGATCTTGCTAATAATACCTCAAGCGCTCATTACCTACTTTGTATGAAAAGCATCAGCGGAGTGACTCAGCCGCCGGAGGCTTTTATTTTTGTCCGTACCCGTGTCCGCCTGGCTTCCGCAGCAGCCGTGAGGCGCTCTGGCTCCTGCGGAATGCCCCGTCGCATGACGGCGGAGGGTAAAGTTTCACGGGCCGTAATGAAGAGGTGTCTGTGACGGACTGCCACCAATCAGGACTCCGGCGGGTCGCACTGGGATCCGCGCCCTTATTAAACCTCATAACAGTGGTATTTACGGAGTATCGACGCGAAGAGCCAAGAGTTATCAACACGTTATGATTAACCCCACCCTCCCCAACCTCGCACGATATAGGATCGGCAGAAGTTACATCTCTTCTGCTCGTAGATCAACCAAACATTTCAACAAATCTGCTCATTGCGCTTTTCTGTCTCACATTATGGCTTCTGTTCCGGTCTCAGTGCTCATATTTTTTCATAACTGGGAAAACAGAGAGGGATTTTCTCCTTTCTTCTCTCCTTTCGCAGCCATTATATTCTTTCTGTGTTGCTCTAATTCCATATCTCAGAGTATGGAGGGGAGTTTTACTTTGACAGTGCTGCAGACTAAGGTCGACTGCGTCTTTGCAGTACGAGTTCATTCGCGGTGTCACCCCCTGATTTAGGTCCCTTTTGAAAATTCATTTCAGTGGGTGTCCTTTTGTAACCGGCTGAAGTGAGACCCCCAGTCTGCCCACAATAGGCAGCGGTTCTAAGCGTGAGTGATCGTCATAATAATAGTAGTCACTGGGGGTTAAAACGGCCATTGTGTTATGGTAAAATCAAGGGGGGGGGGGGGCAACTGACAGAAAATTATAGCCCTAAATGAAATGCCTGGTTTGGAGCTTTTGAGAGAATTAATGCTTGGGGAGTGTGAGAAGAGACCGTGTGAGTGTTTGTTAGCGTTTAACCAATTAGAAGGCCCTCAGTGAATAGAATGGCTTGGCTACCTCTTGCAGGGAGGGGTAAACTTTGCAAGGCAAATCCAATCAAAATACGCAAATATATCCACGTTTGCATGTCTGTTTCTGTGTCAGGAAACTTTTTTTTTTCCTGCGTCAGAACTGTTTGATTTTAATTTAAGCATAATTTTAAATGTCTTATTTATTCAAAGAGAATATCCCCCGACAGAGTAACGTTTCTCAAAATCGTTTGATTTGTGCCTTAACCCCTAAAGTCACCTTTCACCTGCACTTCACCGACGCAGTTCGACGCACGACGAAATATCGTAGCAGGACGTGTGCACCCTTCTCGTGTTCGCGGCTTTCGGGGAGGGGGGGAAAATAATGTTTTCCTTGTTCTGGCGGATTCCGTTCTTTTTTTAAAACGCACGTCTCTCCTTTTTCTTAATGCACCGATCGCACCTCTGCGGTGCAATCCGACACGTTGGCGGCACCGCGCGCGCATGTTGCCGATCGGCCGTGACGCGCTTCCCAGAAGCGGAGGGTGTTTCTCCCGCTTCACAGATGCTCTTCCCGCTGTGGCGTCTCTGTATGTTTAATAACACGCGTTCAAGCTAAGGTGGGACTAGCAAGCATGCCGGTCTATAAATCACACAAACGCTACGGCCGTGACATTGCTTCCTTATTGGTATGGGTGACGTAATCTGCAGTTATGATGTGGAGGTATGTTAGGAGCAGAATTTGGTTTTCATGCCAGCCTTTACAGCATGTGTTGGATGAGTAAGGAATGCAAATTCCCAAAACTTAATTAGTCCTTTTTGTTGTTGTTGAGGTAAGATCGCCAATGACCTAAAGTCAGGCTTCCTCGTCCTGTGTTGTAGTGCTGGGAACCAAATTAAGCTCAATCCTCATGTAATCCAAGGAGGAACTTCTGCCGAATGACTAAAACTCTCCAAGTCCAGAGAAATTTCCTTGGAAGCACATCACTTGGACTGAAATGTGCTCGTAAAACGATCTTGAGGTTGTTGTGAGTTTAAAACTATTCTCCCCGCTGTTGTCATTTGGCCGCAATAAAAGTAAGCCGACACTGACACAGGTTACCAATTTTCACTGCAGGAGGATAAATTTTTAATCTTCTGGCCTGTGGATTATTAACGTAATCGAGGAAGAAACCAGAGTCTCTACATTTCCTATTGACTTGTTGCCTAGCTGTTTTTGTTGACGATGGACGCATTTAGTAGACGTGAAACTCCACGCAAAGGTTGCCCGTTTCATTCATGCATTTAATTTATTTGGTCACGGACGGGTGCTTGTCTGGCAAAGCACGGTTCCTGTGTACATTTCTATTTTCGTCCCTATGTTGCTTTTTATAAAGCCTCGATTATGCTGATTCTCTCACCGTAAACCGTCAGTGTTATTAAGACTTTGTGACATTTGTTTTCATTCCAGGTGCTGACATTTGGGCTTCCGTTCTGTCTTCGGGAGTCGCAATACCAACCCAAGGCCCAACCTTGTAGTGTCTCCCCATTGGTTCTGTAAAACGCTTCGGGTGTCTGGAAAAGTTCTGTGTCAATGTAACATTCATTCATTCAAGACGTTTATGTATATTTTACATAGTAGGGTTTGCCAGGAATAGCTTTGTAAATATACGTGGCCACATCTCCAGTGTTTGTATGTATATTAACTACATGTTGTGACGTTTCTCATTTTTTTTTTATCTCAAATGAATCCATAAGAACAATGAACTCAATGCATCTTATTTTGTCATCTTCACACTTGGGTCATACACTGAAGTGAATAGTGCAAATGAAAAGTTTTAAACAGAATACAAATATCGAGACATATAAGTGTCACAAATCAAGACATCAAGAGAGAGTTTGTGCAGGTCCTTTTTGAGCAGCTGTTGGCTGTGTTTAAATCTCTATAATCCTTTCCTGCTGCACTCTGCCTTGTTTGGACATTGCTGCTCTTTTTCTTCTGTTATTTTCACTAGCTTTGATGTGGAATAAGATTAGTGTCTGGGGCTAATTTCTCCTGACTTGAGCCTTCTGTCCCAGATAACTGACAGTGCAATAAGGTTATCTTGGACCGTTTGGAATTTTGACTCTGGAACTGTTAATCCTGATCTTGGATTTTCTCTCTTCCAAACAGTTCAGTGATATGTTTTTGTTTTTTTTTAATAGCAGATGTGAAGCGTGACACTGCGTGAACGTGGCTTAAAAAGGTGACGCTGATTCATTAACCGCTTAATTATGCTTTTTCTCGTTTTGGCACTTTAGAGAACGTGAAGGTGGTGTCGGCTGTCACGCGTGCAGCAGAGTGTGGTGGGGGGTCGTCGTCGGTGCGTGACTGGGGAGGGGGGAGGGGAGCTGTGGTCCGAGCTGAGGAGCCGAGGCATGCGTGGTGGATTTGGGGAGGGGGGGGACGTCACCTGAGACCCAGAAGCATTGACACCTGAGTGGCCCCAGTGCAAAAGATACCCCGAATACCAGGCCTGTGACACCGTGTGCCCTGCTGGATTATGGGTAAAGTGACTCTGTGTCACCTACCAATGAGAAACTTTCCACCTGGACTCTGTAGGTAAAGCAGTTAAAGAGCCAACTGGTATCCTGACAAGTCTCAGGGTAAACGAAGCGGAACATCCTGGAAAATAAAATATCACGGTGCAGCTGGGAAGCTGATGGGGGGGGGGGGGATAGATGAGAAAAGGCTGGACTTTAGGGATTAATGAGGAGGTCTGTAGGAATGTGGGGGGCGGAGATTCCACTTGTAGGATTTGGAAATGGCAGCAGTCAAGGTTATCCGGTCTAAGGACAGAAGGGTAATCAAGTAGAGAGCTTCGAGAGACTAAACAAGGGCCGTCTGCTTCATCTCAAGATGTTCTGCAGGCCATCTCCATGCGTCTGCATGTGTGTGACTAGTCGCGGACGCGGATATGCGTGTTTATTTTTAGCCAACGTCCAGCTTAATTTGAAACTCCTACATGATTCACTGCATTAAATGCAATAAGTATTATAACCAGTCATCCTGCCTCTGTGCCTCAAGCGTATTTACTGCAGAAAAGTGAACATTTTATGGCCTGAGCTAATATTTGGTTTCTAATCTCCAAGCACAGATAAGTGTGCTGGCAGGCTGTGATGTAATACAGTCTGTTCCAGGCCTGTTTGCTTTAGCCCAAGAGAGCCCGTACCTTGCATTCCTCCCCGTCTATAATCACCAGGATGGAGAGACGGGTTCGGCCGACACAATGAGCTCACATCGCTGCAAGGAAATGATGTCAGTCGCCGTGGAAACGGCCGGGGCGCCCCAAGCGGCGCATTATCCGTCGTTAGGCCCTAGTCGAGGCAACCAGCCGTTCGGGGGGCCCCATGCTGAAAGCGGGTGTAAATAACCGCCTTCATTCCCTTGTGGTTTCCCAGTGCCGGCTCAGCTTTTTAAAGAGCCCCCCCCCCCCCCTCGCTTATCTTCACGCCTTTTTGAGAGATCGTCATCGTAAATCTGAGAAGAGTCCTAGGTAAGCGTTCCGGCTGCCCACCTGACCTTGATGTCGTGCCGCTTGATGATTCTCAGCAGATTTCTCCGTGCGATGGAGACGATACCCCAGGTCTTAAACCTGATTTGGAAGCCTGGTTAGGTTTGGAGTCTGATTATATACAAGGTTTTGTTTTGTTTTGTTTGCTGGAAGGTGCTTGGACTTCACACACCCACCTGTTGCGCTGCACCCCTCCCTTTTAAGAAATGATATCGTCGTCGTGTCTCCTCTGGAGATTTTCGCGGGTGTGGTGTCTCACTGTTTGGCCTAGTTGGCTTGTTTCTTTCTTTTTTTTTTTTTTTCTCCCTTCTTTCATTCCTTGCAGTCGTTCTGAATAACATTTAATGCATCTTAAGGCAGTGCCTCCATTCCTGGCCATCTGACCTGAGGGTGACCGCGGTGGAAAGGGCCTGACCGCCTCCCGCTCACCTGAGCCGACCTCGCCGCCGAGCGCTAGCTCGTCTGTCGCCCCCGTTGCTAAGCAAACGCCGGCAGACGGCAAGCAGACGCGCCCCCCCCTTCCCCTGTGTTTGATGTGCTCTACTCTGTCATACCAGTTCTGGGCGGCACCTCAATTTGACACCCAGGTCAGATCTACTGCAGGAAACTGAATATGATGCGACTGCAAAAAAAAATAAAATAAAATGGACAAAGATCAGCTACACAGGAACGGAAATAAGGCTGCAAATTTAGGGGCTGGGCATCGAGTGAAGGCTTAGGAGCGTGTTCCTTATTAGTTATGCCATACTGGATCCTGCCCAAGCAGAAGATACATTTCTAATAAACTACCAGGGAGATTAACACACGGCCGGTTTTCAGTGGAAGGAATGAATGAGTTTTGTGTTTAGTTAACAATTGCAGGAAGTGGTTGTTCCTGGCAGCAAGCTCCCCCTTGGAGAGCAGGAGAACAGCACCCGTCTCATTGGCTCAGAGCATGACCATGCACCCGTCTCATTGGCTCCGAGCATGACCATGCACCCGTCTCATTGGCTCCGAGCATGACCATGCACCCGTCTGCGTTTGTGTGGTCCGAAGCAGGGGTGGGCAAAACCGCAAAAATGTCATACAACATTTTAATTTTTCAGGTAGGATCATGATTATGATTTTATCGAGGTTCTTTTTTGATGTTGGTTTTTAAGACTATTTTGCAAGTTACTGAACCAAACTAATTCCCTCATTTAAAAAAAAAAAAAAAAAAAAAGATATATATATACCTAAAAGGATAACGTACTCTGCATGGTCTCTCAGGCAGTGTTGAGCATTTCGGGTCCAAATGCTGCACATCCAGACCAGGATTTTGTTTCAACCAAGCAATTGAGTACTCTGACTTGTTCTTCTCAACTGGTTGGTAGAAACAAAATCCTGGTCTGGATTTGTACTTTCTGGCCCTGAAATGCACAACACTGGTCTCGGGTGTTTTCTTTTGAGGTGGTTTACAATGGTTCATCGTGCTTCTATCCAACGTGTGAAACGTATTTTTTGTAAATTTTTACAAATTACTGCTGTTTGCACTGTCAGTTTTGGGGGGAAAAAGGAGAGGGGGGGGGATTTCAGGACGTTAGCTACTGTTCGCTATTACCGGCTTATCGGTGTGTGGAAGCGGATTTGGCTGACAAAACGGCATTAGTCGTGTTTTTACGGTTTTCAGTTGGTTAGTTTTAAGTGTCTAATCCTAACACTTTTCTTGTATTCTTATCAGTTTAGCATTTACTGTAGAAGTTTGCTAGCCTTTTGATTATAGCCGTTTCAATCAAAATATATATTAAACCAATTCATACATCGTTTATGACTGAATCTATAGCACTGAAATATTTGAGTGATGATTTAATCTGCCTGTGATTATAAGTCACCACTGAATAAGTCCCCCCCCCCTGCTGAAATTTCCTTCAGCTGTTAAATGTGCAGCCCCCATTTGACTAAATATGGTATGAAGCACAGCTGGATGTACACATCGGGTGGAGTTGTTCCACCTTGAGGCGAGGAAGATTGTTTGATCGACATGTCTGCCACGGCTGCACTGAAAAGGTTAATTTTTTACCCGGCGCTGAGTTGCCAGATGACTAACCGCTAACCTGGAGTATTTTATAATGCTGTGTAATGTGTTTCGGTCACACCAGACCAAGTTAAACATTGCCCTGCGCAAATTCCACCTTTCAGTGCGTGTGCAGCAGGCCAGCCTCCGCTTGTGTCCTATGCTGCAGAGCGGATGGACTGTTCCAAACGAGAGTCCGGTAGCGGTAGCTTCCGCCTTTCGTAGCCTGGAGTCTTGGAGATGTGGAGCAGGTAACCATGGAGTAATATATCTGATTTTTCACCCACTTTTCAATGTTTTCCTTTTTTTTTTGTCCCTTCCCCAGAAGCAAAGGGCATTTCTGACAGCGTTTCAGTGCAAGCTGATCTGGCTCCTGAGGAATGTGGGACTGATACCAGAGTCCACATTCCATACAGCACCAGCAAACACAAACACATCCTTCCTTTATTTGATTAAAGGCACACATGACCTCTTACCCCCCCCCTCCCCCCCTGTCCCTTCTACATTGGCCAGAAGGGTCGCTAAGTCCCAAACGCTGCCCCTCACATGTGAATCTGCTCTGGGACCAGTCGAGCTTCAGTCTTGTGTTTTTCAAATGGTACTTTTGGGTCGTGTTTAGTGTGGGGTCTCGCACGCCTCCGTCACCTCGACTTCGTCTATAATGGTGATTAATTAGGTGGCATTTAGCTGCCAGTCCGGTCTGGCTGAATTGTGAAGGGGCTGCTGTTTAACCCTCAAGGAGTCTTTATGAATGGGATTGCAAAGTAGCCTTTATACTTTCCTGTTTTTCCGTTTCACTATGATGGTACCTCGCATTTTCCGTCAAACCAATCCAAACTGTTGTCTATAAACATTTCTTTGAAGAATCCAGGTTCTGGTAGGATGATCAGTGCATTTTACGGTGTTATTTGTCCGTTTAGTTGAATTAATATAGGGTCATTCTATTAGTTCACTGTCATGGTTTTTATGTAACATTTTTTCCCCCCTTGGTTCTGGAATGACCCGGACACTGACCCAGAAGGTGCCCACAGTTCAGCCTGTTCACATGCTGATTGGATGCACTGTTTGGAGAAGATCCAGGACTGTCTGACATGTGAAATTTTAGCTAAACAAAAAAAAAAAAGAGGGTTTCTTTCCATTGGTCGCAGACGGTAGTGAATAAAATCAATCAATGTGAATCAAATGTTCTGGGACAGTGTCAGTGTTACTGGTATGCTTTGGTAACTTTTAGTCTAGATTACTGGAAGTGTTGGTCCTGCTAGCAGAGGTGGAAAGTTCAGGTTCAGAAAGTAAAAATCCAAACCAAGTTGAGTATAAAGAGTCAGTTACAGAGTAACTCAACTGGTTGGTTGAAACAAAATCTTGGACTGGATTTGTACTTTCTGGACCTGAACTTCTGCCTGCTAGTCTCAGTATTTATTTTTGGTAAGGAAAAAATATTACAAATACAGCTTCAGGTTGTACCAATCGAATGTTTGGCTATTCACGTGCGAGAGTCGTTTTGTTTTATTTATTTATTGATAATGTAATTGTGAATCCCAACATCTCAGGAGCCAATGGGATTACTTGCTCCGATGACATCAGCAGGATTTTTAACGCATGCCAGGTCCCTAAGCAGTCGGAGTCTTGTGCTACAAAGAAATGAGGGTCGTTTTTGAGCTTGAGAAATGTTCCGAATTCCTGCCAGCCTTGTGATACAATCTCCTTACTGAGATTTTGAGCTCGGACACCTCCAGCTTTTTCGCACAATTGCATTCCGGCCTTTGCCCAAAGAAGCTGGCCTCTGATTGGGCGTCAAGGTGAGAGGGGGTCCGTTGCTGCACCGAGAGTATTCCGGTGCTCCTTTGGAGAACGCTGAGGCTGGAGAGGCAAAGTTAGACACTGATATGCTGGAGAGGAACGTCTGTAATGTTGGTGAAGATCTACTCTCTGTCTCGAGGGCTAAACACTACTGAACACAAGCAGGTTATATTTAAATGTTTATGATATCTGCAAACGTTTATTGTCCTTCAGTATGTGCATAATTCTATGCCGGGTCGCTTCTCCTCGCCCTGACGGGTCGATAAGCCCTCGGAGCACGAAATCCTGGGGCAGATTTCACACACGGGCGATTAGATGCTTCCAGAAAAGGGTCCCTGCACTTTGTGTGCGAGACGGTGACGGCGTGTCACATGTATATGTGGAGTGTGTGTTTTTGTTTTACTGTCATGCTCTGTATTTGACTTGGCAGAAACCATGTGATTGTGGTGGTGGTGGTGGTGATGATGATGAGGAAAAGGAAGGAAGAAGAGTAATAATAATTATGGGCCCAAGCACCAGTGGTTCTGGTTCCCAGTTGTATTTATCAGTTTTAATTGGTTAGCACTAATAATAGTGATTATGGTGATGATGATGATGACCTCACTGCAGGACTTCAAGGAGCATGGAGCATCTTCAGCGGCTAAGTCCTCCCCACCCCCCCAGCCCCACGCTGTCATCGCCATGTTCTTAATGGCTGACTTTTTTTTTTTTTCTGGGTGCTGGGGAAGCTGGTTGGGGTCCAGCAGAAGGGGGGGGGTGGTGGTATACTTCTGGGCCTTGAAAAGGGGGGCTCCTCCTGGGCCTTTGTTTGGCTGGGATGAGAGCAGATGCCCCCGCTTGCCTGGGGGTGGGGGGGGGGAGAGCGGCTACTCAGCCAGTCTTTCATTGAAGGGAGGCAGGAATGCAAGCGCCCCCCCCCCCCCCCCAAACTCTGTTTTTTTCAGGCTGCATTATCAGCAGAGAGAGATGCCTTCTCCCGCGTTGGTCGTACATCGGCGAGGTGGACGTCACTGGTGCACGGCGTTAGCATCTGGCTGGAGCTTCTCCCCTCTGCATGTTTCTGCAGCCAGCCAGCCTCCTCTCTCTCCCTTTCATCCACGTCAATGAAATCCCTCCTTTCTGCTGTCTTGGTTTGTTTTGTTTTGGATTAGTGTGAAGTCAAACGCCTGGTTTCCTGAACAGTTTAATTCATAAGAAGTTAAGGAGGAGACATCTCATATCTAGCTTATTTTATTTTTATTATCTTTTAAGATGGATATCAGGTAAGTGATGTATAACTGTTTTTCAGTATTTTTAAATTGTACTACAAGTCGTTTAACTTTTTTCCTTTTTTTTTTTTTGTGTCTCTTAATTTGCTTGAACTTCTCGGACTGAGAGGATTATTCTGGCTAAAACAAGTTAAACCAACATTTTTAAATGTTTTAAATGTCTTCGATTTTTTTTTATTTATTTTTTAAGCACTGCGATTTGTGTGCATTGTCTCTATTGTTGAATGGTGCTTGAATAAGATCCAGAGTGTGTCAGCGGGAAATGAGCAGAGAGAATTGACACAAACTCCCGTCCTGAAGGGACATCGCGGGGCTGGCCGTGCACCTGGTATCTGCGGGCACCTTGCGTCTGTTCCTGTGTGCTTCGCTCTCTGTGATGCCACAGTACAGAAACAGAGCGTAATATCACTACAGATATTACGCAAACTACAGCAATTGTGTGATACAGAAAGCGATGAGAATGTGACGGCCGTTGTCTTTCGTAGTCCTATTTTCCCCGAAAGTTAAATACATGGTGTTGTGATACTCTGTATGCCCCACACACTGATTGGAAAGAGCCCAGAAGTCTGTGTGATACTTCCCAGCGTAATTTCCATAATTTTGTTCATCCATGTCCTTTGTTTTGGAGCTGTTGATGCGTGGTTAGGAGTCATTCAGCATGCCGAAGGGGAGTCCGTAGGAGTCGTTAGTCGCCGCGATGATAGCGGTGCGTGTGTGGGTTCTTTTGCTCTAAGCGCGTTCCTTCACGGACATTCCCAGACCATCATTTCCACTCGAGTGCTTCTTGTTTGTTAGTAGTGGGTGTGGGGTTATGGCGTCGGGCTTGGTTGGGTTGGGGGGGGGGGCGGTCACAGGTCCCCATCAGCACACGGGACCTTCAGCATGTCGGCCCTGTTCATGGGTTAAATTGGCCCACTGAGCGAATGAGAGAGCATTAGTCCTCACGACACGAGAATGTCGCCTAAGCTGTGGGTAGAAAGTGAGCTGGTGGACACCCTAAGTAAAGGATCTTCATAAGATGATGTCCTTCAAAACTTATGTGGTTTTTAACAAACCAAGTTAAACTGGCATGGTAAGCGTTTAAAGATGAAGTGGAGTCTATCCATTGCTGCACATTATCTAGGGAAAGTTTGTAGCAGTTGAAGGAAAAAAAAACAAAAAGCTGTTCAGTTGACTGATAACCTATTGATGACCTGTCGTAAAAGATAACCATATTCTTAAATGTTAAACATGCTGGACTACTCCCAAGAATGTACCTCAGTTTGTTGATCGATATTTTGGTGATGCTTTAATGAATTAACACTGCAGAGAGCCACTGTAAAATAGGCCCTTCAAGTATAATTACTGATTGTAATAAGACATTCAGCTGGTCGATGGAATTTGCAGCGTATGTGGATCTTTTGGTAGAAACATTTAAAAAAAACATTAAAGCTGTGGTGTCAATGAGGATTTTATCTCATTCAAAAATCATTCCAGTTGAGGTTTTTCACTAATTTCAGTAATACCCAGAGCAGCACAATGAATCAGTATTATAAGCTGATATTTCGAATGTCCTCTCATTTGCAGTTTGTTTTGATGGTTGTACTTTCTTGTTCTGTATGTACCTATTTTCCGCAGAAACTGCAGCGGAATGGCGTGGTGACAGACCCGCTCTCCCACGTCCCCGTCTCCGCGCGGCAGACCGCGATGGACTCCTTCGACTTCCACTTTGAGGGCACCAGCAGCCTGGACGCGCAGCCGCTGAGCTGCCCAGGGAGCCGACTCTCGCCGGCCAAGTCCAACAGCAGCATCGACCAGTTCAGCCACCACCACGGGAAAGGGGACTCTGCGTACAGCTCCTTCTCCGGGGGCTCCAATGCCCCAGACTACACCTCCCCGTTCCTGCCAGACGACATCCACCACCAAAGCCTTCAGTACGCAGATCTGAAGTATGTCAAGGGTGTCTACAGTCCCAACATTCTCAACATCAACAGATCCGCAAGCGTGGATCAGCTTTTTGAGACCGTAGGGGGTGACTCGCAGGAGTGCTACTGCCACAGTCCCTGCCATGGTGCAGACTGCCACCGGGAACCACCTCCACCACCACCAGCTCGTCTAGACAGTTTCATAACCATCAAGAACTTGGAAAATTACAGAGAGAACTTGAGTTCTCATGGCCCTTGGGCTGAAAGATCACACCAGAGGTCTGAGACTGCTAATCCTGATGCTGTTCATCCCAGACAGAAGTTGGCCTATGGCCGAAGGAGCTCACGGTCTAACCTGGAATGTCCAGAAGGTCTGGAAGACTCGGATCAGACACCCAAACAAAAGCCTATTCAAAGTTCTTTAAACCAGCAGTCTTCGTCCTTTATTCAACCAGAATTCCTGAAACAGCAGGTCGTAGGTGCTGGTAACTGGTCTGAAAATCAAAGCAGGAGGTCACGTTCTGAGCAAAGGGCCAACCTCCCGGAGCAGTTGCAACCCGGGGATACCCAGCATGCAATGCAGAACCTGCCAAATGGCAACATCCAGCACAAAGGGAATTTCTACTTCGTAACCGGCGTGTGCAAATCCTCAGAGTCGAGTTGTAGAGATGCTCTTTCAGAGGGCGAGATCAGTCCTTCATCTACAGCAGACACACACAGGCTGGTGGAGATGGAAGATAGGTTACTCGGTCCTGTGGTTGACCACAATGTGCGACAAGGACGCGAGAACAGTCATGATGGCTTGCAGGACTCGGAAACCTGCCATAAGAGTCACGATGTGTACAACAGCATCAAAGACGAGGAATCTCAGAGCAAAGTCTCGTGTGCTCAGAGTAATATCTCAAACCAGGGTTTCTATGGTCTGGAGAGTTCGGAAGAAACAACCAGTGAGAGAAACTGTAGCTCCCAAAGACATCCCATCTTCTACTGTGGTCCAGAGGACGGTGGTCCCCGAATTTACAAAGATGACAAGGACACTGCTGCTGTACTGAACGCAGACCAGGGAGGCATCGATAAGAAAGCAGACCTTGCAGTAAGAGGGAAGAGACAGCCTTTGGGAGACTTAGCCAGTGATAAGATCAACAAGGAGACCACTCCTCTCTTGTACCATCTCACGGGTGAGAACAGGGGAGTGCTGATGCACAGGCCCAAGAGTGACACCAGTGGGAAGTGGAGGGAGTCCAGGCGGTATAGCGCCCCCCTCAGGCAGCAGAGTGTAGAGGAAGGGAGCACCTCCAGCAGAAGTGGTATCCTGCTGAACAACACATGCGGCGTAGACCAGCAAAACCAAGAGCATCTCTCCAGCCCAGTAGGAACCCTGGATGAATCCTTCAAGAAGTATTACAGGGAAAAGGTAAAGGATGCTCAGAAGAAGGTCTTAAGGGAAACATCATTCAAAAGGAGGGACTTGCAGCTCTCTTGGCCTCACAGGATCAAACCACGGCTCGATCTGAGGCCATCTTTCCTGAACTCTACCGTGTCCCTCCAGGGATCTCCGGTGACACCCGAAAGCCCCTCGCCCTGCTTCGAGCTGGAAACAGAGTTGCAAGGGAAAGAGAACAGGAACTGGGAAGAGGCAGAAGAGCAAGAAAAAGACGAGGCGAAGCTGTCTATTGTCCCTCAGCCTCAGGTAGCACGAATCGGGAGCAGGAGGAGGCTGACTTCTGAGCAAAAGAAACTCTGCTACTCCGAGCCGGAGAAGCTGAATCAAGTGGGGGCTGCACCCCTGCATCCCGTGTGCAACTCCTTGGGCAATGAGGAGGAAGGCCTGCTGTCCAGGGATGATGTCAGTGAGCAGGGGCTGGTGGCCTCCAGGAAGAAGCTGTTCGAGACCCGGGACCGTGCCTACTCTACCTCCGGCCGGCCCAAAAACACCCTGAAGCAGATCCAGCAGAAGGCCCTGGTGGCCTATATGGAGAGGAAGACCGGGCAGAAGACGGCTGAGCCCCAGCAGCCTGTACACTACCAGAGGCACTCGTCTGCAGGCCTCCCAGCTGTACTCGCCCTGAGGTCGCTTTCCGGGAATGTGGCGCCAAGACCGAAGCTCCTAAGGCCCCTTTCTGCAGGCCGCATACTGGATTCCAGTGGCCCCTTCCTGCCTTCGCAGTTCAGCTCTGTCCACAGTGATGTGCTGCCAAGTAAAGCCAACTGGAGGGAATGTACCAGCTCCGCAACCGGGAAGTCTGCCTCGGCTGAGACCCTATTGGATCAGCCCGAACAGGGAACCTTCTTCCAAACCCGCTCCACCTCCACCCCCTACAACCTTCAGGTGGGTCATGTCCTGGTAACTGCTGTGGTGTTCGGCTCGTGGGAGTTTTACTTCTGTTCTGAGGGCAGAAGAAAAAATGATTGGTTCAGAGAGAGGAATCAGTCAGATTGTAGAGGAAGGTGAGTCTAAACAACTAGAAGAGGTGGGACCAAGATATCTGATTGGCTGATCCCACCTCATCTAGTTACTTTAGCCCACCTCCTCTACAATCTGATTGATTCAGAGAGATAACCAATCACTTTTCCTTCTGTCCTTCTATAAATAAAACTCCCATGGGCTGACGTTCACTTGGGGTCTGCCATCTGAGTCTGGCTTGTGATTGGCTGGCAGTTGAACCAATAAGTTACATCATCTTAATGTGAGACTGAAGTTAATTTCACAGAAGACCCAATTCCTTCACGGCTAGTAATTTATTTAGGAAGCACATCCCTTAGACCCGTCTAAGCAGGACCTTCTATAAAATTTTAACAGCTCTAATTAAATAAACACGCAAACGATGAGTGGGTTTACATGTATTTTGCGTTCTCTCGTTTCGTGTTTCTATGCCGCCAGGTTGAAGATGACATCCACAAACCTCCAGTTTCCTCCACCCAGAATTCTTGGTAAGACGTTTCACCGGTGATGAATAAGAGGTGTAAATCCCGCCTCCGCCCTGTGTGTGTGAAGTTTTGCGTGTTCTCCCTGTGTGCTACCAGGTCTCTCTCTACTCCGGCTTCCTCCCACATTCTAAAGGCACGCAGTTAGGTCACACTGCCCATAGAATATGTTTGTGTGAGTGTGAGCATGAATGTGCCCCCACTCTAACTAGGATGCGCTGGTCATAGATGTATGAATGAGATCAGTGTTTTTCAAAACGGTCCTCGAGGACCCCAAGGCGGCCTACGTTTTTGCCCGTTCCCAGCTTCCAGATGTCGAAACTGCAGCTTAGCTTCCTTAGCTTCTGGGTCGTGCTGGTGACGTAAGTCGCCTTTACTCACGGAAGAAGGTTTTGTATGTTCAGTTGGATGTGGTGAACCATCTGCATTGTGTTTAGCGAAGATGCAGGATTTGTGGATGTGGCAGTTAATCAACATGATAATCGAGGGTGGGACCTACTCCTGAGCGTGTTGACGGCTAACGCGAGGCTAGCATGAGTCTTCATGCACATGTTTGCTGACGAGTCCCTCTCCCTGCTCGGCCAGTGCTCAGAGGAGACCGGATGGGTCAGTGCGGGCTCTTACAGAGCGGGCGGTCTCCGTGTCGGGGGACATCCCAGCTCGACCGGTGGCCCTCAGGGGAAAGTCCATGGAGGAGCTGGGAGCGGGCCGGATCGACACGGTACAGGCCCTAAGCAAGAGCTCTGAGCAGCTGGACCAGCTGGAGGACGGGCGGAACCCTCCGGGCCGAGAGCAGCGGCGGCTGTCCTTCTGGGACGCGACGAGGAAACTCCAGCTGGGGCCGCGTAGGACGCCCTTTGTGAGACAGGACACCGCCCCCGAACTGGGCAGCGAGGCAGGGGGCAGCGAGGCAGGGCTCCGGGGCCTCGGCGACGGCCCAGACAGGCCACAATGTGGGTCCCCCTCGTCGACGGGGCCCCCCTCTCCATCCGAGGCCAGTAGTGTCGTGGGCAACAGTGTCTTCTACGTCAGTGACGCTGAGACGCCGTTCCCCAGTAGCCAAGCCTCCCAGGAACGACGGACCAGCAGGACCGGTTCCGTATCGCCATCTAGTCCGACCGGTTCCAGGTATGTAGCAGTGACTGCTCGCGGCATGTGCCGCACACGTTCACACAGAAAGACTGGCATCACTGACATGCGATTTGTGCTCACAGCAGAATCGGCGCGGCCCCTCCCGTGCACGCCCTGTTACCGGGCCAGGATGATGTTCCGAGACCTGATCCCTCCCAGGAGGTGTTTCTGGGCCGCGGCGTCACCACCGATCCGAGTTCGTGGCTCGTCGCGCAGAACGAAGAGGTTATGGAAGAATCTCGCCACATCTCCGGTGAGACTGAATCCCCGAGCGCGTTGCCAGAACCGGCGACGCACGAGCCACCGGTGGCGACGACCTCCGAAGGTCCAGACCTGGAGGAAAATGAGGGAAAAGACGGTGATCTGCCTAAAGAGGAAACTGAGAAAGGAGGTGAGACTGAGAAAGGAGGTGAGACTCTGGTCGAGACCGGAGCTCCAGCCAAGCCACGGTGGCAGGTGTTGGTGGAGGAAGTTGTCGCGGAGGACCAATCACTGGCCCGTGTCCTGCTTCCGGTGACCAATCGCAAGACGGCAGTGATGCTGATGGAGGAGCTGTTGTCTGAGGACACACTGCTAATGGAGGAGCATTACAGACATAAACACACACAGCAACCTGGCGTCAGGTAACCTTATGCTTCTGTAAACACAAAAGGATACTGTATGTGTGATTACGCGTATTACATTTTATGTGAATTAAAGCCATGTTCCCTCTGGTTACAGAGAAAATACAAGACTCTGTGTTTAAAAAGATCAGATTGTGAATGTATGTGTATAGTAGGGTTTTCTTACTTCCTCGTTTGTTTTCAAGCTCTGAAATTTTAGAGCAGCAGAACATGATGCCACCAAGCAATGAGAACCCAGACCCCGATGGGCAGATGCAAGATGGCCACATAAATAAAGGAAGTGACATCACGGAAAAGAAGGTAAATCCAACACAGGCCCTACATGGGTGTCCCCAGATTTGCCTGTTGGGAATTTAGGGAAATGACTTCAAGGAAATTTAGTGAAGATTCCTGAAGAATCTTTGTAGACTGACCAAATAACTGCTCAGCATCAGCCCCGTGTTTAGCCATTTTTGGTTATATTTAAGTATATAACTTGCCTGACACCTGCAGGTTGTTGGTTTGAATTCCACTTACGCTCTGTGTTTGTGGAACTCTCTGGGGATTCTTCAACTGTCCTGCATGCAGTTAGGTGCCTAATTTGTGTGTGTTAAACATTAGGGATTGTAGAAATATCACAGAAACTCAGGCAACGCGTAAGTTAAAATCATTACTGAAAATCATTTGGATCATATATCAAATATATTTATTAGTGATACATAATATTCGTTAGTTTAAGTGCATAGTATAACTTTAATATAAAAATTGTTGGTTGGGTACTCTGCATATCTGTCTCGGTAAGCCTCGCTCATGTGGTAGCTGTCTTTGTGACCTTGGAATCTCGCGTTCTTCACAGTAAATCATAAATTTTTCAGTGACGTTCAAAACCTAGTGCTCCCAGTGCGTACTGTAGTAACTTCATAACCGGACATAATTTAGATGGTTTGCATATTATATAAAAAGGTCTAGATAGGAAATGACAGTAATTTGACATGCAATGTGTACAGTGCAGTACTGCTTGTTTAAAAATGTAATAAAAATATGTAATTATGTAATAAATAGACTTTTTAATGTTAATGTTCAGGCTAGCAGACTTATGGCTTGAGGTCAGGGGCAAATATTATTCACGCATTTTCACATCTTCCAACCCTAACCCTCCCGGATGTGAAGGGGGGGGGGGACGGGACTGTGTTTAGCTGTAATAGTGATTCATTGGACAGCAGCAGTAATACAGTCATTATATTAAGGGAAATTTGGTTGCATATGGCAACCTAGTAAGTAACACGGTGCTAATTATCAATATGAAACATATTTTGTTTTGTAAAAATGGAAACGAAGCAGAAACTCTGCGAACGCTGTGGTACGTCAGCAAAAGTAAAATTTATGCAAACAAACCGCAACCCAAACCACAGCACTGGAGTGAGAGTGATACTGCTGTTTCTGTTCGACGTTTTAGTGACGATCCCTAAACTGACACATTAGACACATGTCTGATACACTTTGCAAGGTAAATGAGTGTATGATGGGCGATCAGACCATAATCAGCTATATAGTGCATAGGATTTTCAGCACTTGACATATAGTGTGTACTAGAGAAGCAGTGTTGAATGGATGGATTGATTCTTACCGAATAAACATCGTTGAAAATTCGGAGTCCATCGTCCCCTGGACCACCATGATCACCGCTCAGGCTTGCTTTCGGGTAGCTATAGAGCGGTGTTTTCCAATCCGGTCCCACAGCTGGTCCACATTTTTGCTCCCTCCCAGCTTCCGGTAGCAGAAACGTGGATCGGCTGTGGGTGTCAGATGTGTATACCCCTGGTGTAGCACGCAGACAGTCGCATGCAGGCTAACTCGGTCTATGCTGCACCCGTCTGTCTCCCGGCCTCTCGTAACTCCAAGGCCTCCTTCCTCCCATTCAGAGGGTTTTGATGGAGTGCATCAAGGGGCGCCTGCAGCTGGTGGAGAAGCAGCGAGTGGCCCTGAAGGATGCGGTGGAGGCTAACGGCCTGCAGGGCGGCGCTGTCGACACCCTGGTGCAGCAGAGCTGCCCGCCAGCCGAGTACGAGCGCTACACGCTGTTCGTGGGGGACCTGGAGCGCGTAGTGAGCCTGCTGCTGTGCTTGTCGGTGCGTCTGGCTAGGGTGCGTAACGCGCTGAGCGCCGTTGGGGAGCAGGCCGACGCGGAGGAGAAGGTGAGTAACACGATATTTTTACTTTTTTTAAAATTTTTATATACACCCACAAATAAATTTTTTTGGTTGGATTCCTTCTAAAAATGATATGCATAAAATTTGTTTGCTTTTTAATTGGATTCGTTCTAAAAATGTTTCTTTCCCCTATAGTCCTGAAAATCATTTGGGGGGGGAAAAAAATCTGGAATTTTATTTTTTTTGGTTTATTTAAAAAAATTAAAAAATTAAAAAAAAACAAAATCTCAAAAAATCCTTGAGAGAGCAAATATTGCTACTGACTTTTTTTTCCCCAAATTACAGACTGTCCCCGATTTACAACCTGTTTGACTTTCATAAGAACTTGCACGTGCTTCAAAACAAAAAAGTAGATGCATGCATCCCAGCTTCACACACATTCTCATAGCTAAAAGTCACTGACATCTATTTTATTCCGACCATATGTCCATTTCGACGTGCGCCCTGTCTGAACGGAACCTGGTTACAAATTGGGGACAGGCCAAAATGATTATTAACCATCAGTCTTAGATTGTCTTCACTGCCCTCTGCTGGCAGAAAGTCATACCGCATCCTTGGGCTAGACTTGCAAGCAGTATATTCTTTTCTCTTGGTGCCATTAGGAGTTGTCCAGGACTTGCCTGGTGTGTGAAATGCTTTTAAACCGCTCTGATGCACATAATGAAAAGCCGTCCTGAAAGTAATTAAATTCTGTGTCCCCCTGTGTGTCAGCAATCACTGGACAACCGGCACCGTTTGCTGTGTAAACAGCAGGAGGATGCCAAAGACCTGAAGGATAACCTGGATCGGCGGGAGCGCGTGGTGTCCACCATCCTGGCCCGGGTCCTAACAGCCGGGCAGCTGCAGGACTATCGCTGCTTTGTACAGACCAAGGCTGCGCTGCTCATCCGGCAGAAGGACCTGGACGAAAAGCAGAGGCTGAGCGAGGAGCAGCTGGAGTCGCTGCTCAACAGCATCCCGTCCTGAAAGCCGTCCTGCTGGGCGCTCGCCTGTCCTCACAGCCATGGGGATTTGTGTTCAGGCCTCCCACCCCTAGATGGCGCCCCATCCTTCTGCTTCCGTGGAATGTCTGTGCCGGGTGTGTCAGCGGCGAATTTGTCTCCGGTTTAGAATTTACATTTTAAACTTTAACGCGTCTTTAATTCCGCTATAGTCACTTGTTACCAAGAGAAGAAAGTCATTTTAATAACCTGGAATTAATAAGCTTTAAAATAATCATGGCTTTGGGATTATTTGAAGAAGAAGAAAATCATGACATTTCATAATAGTTTTAAGGTGGAGCATTTTTATTGGTCATTTTGGCACTCGATGAAAACCAAAAAAAGATTAAAAAGCACTTTCACATGTACTTGCACAAAAATATATGGATTTTTGTTTCCAGAAGGTTGTTTTTTTTCCCCTCTCAAAATGTTTTGTGAAATATCAGGCCTTTTCTGTATCCAATGAAATATTATTTATTCAATGGTCTTGGAAAAATGAAACTGACTGTGATATTTTGTTGGATCAAAGAGATCTTTGCGATCTCCCCTCAGGGGCTGTATGGATTACATCATTTATCGCCGCTTCTGCTTAAAATAAACCAGCATATATTACTTAACAAGGAACTGAATGTTTCTAATTTTTGACTACTTTAATGACTAAGACCAAGCTTTCTTTTAATGTCTTTAAAATATTGGCTAGACTGCATGAGGAATCAACAGAAGGTGGCCTGACTCTTTAAACTTGTCTCTGCCTCTGAAAATTTGTATCTCTGTCCTGATGCACAGATGTAGTGATTTTTTAATATGGCTTTGGTGAAAATCTCATGTATGGTCAATAACCTAAAGAACATTTCATGACATGCAAGTAAATTATCCTTAGGAATTAGGACCTGCATACTCAAATACTATCCCTGGATCGTCACAAAAAGATGTGGGAACGTTTTAGTGTTGAATTCTGCTTTGTTGTTGGTATCACAAACTATGAATCATTTCATTTTTCTCCACTATACTGAAAAAATATTTATGAATTGCATTAGTATGTTTTAATGTACAGATTAATTTGAAATTAATATTTGCACTTCATTAATTGATTTAAGCATAAAATTGTCTTGCTTAAAAAAATAAATGTACATTCGCTTTCACTGTGGAGGCCGGTTTTGTTGTTGGTAATAACTTGTTTGTTTGCATAATTTTACTTTTGCTGATATGTACCATGGTGTTATCTGGGTTTCTGCTTTTGCTTCCCTTTTAACAAAACAAAACGTTTTGTATTAATTGTCAACACTGTGTTACTTATTAGGTTGCCATATGCAACCCAGTTACCCTTAATGTAGATTTTAAACTGTTGACCCTGACTGGACAAGTACTTTGCTCACTGACGGAGGGAATGTTGTCAAGGAGACGGCGGAAGGTCGTCGGACTAATAATAGCACTTTCCCCTTTGTGACATCATCCCATCTTATAACGGCGTGAAAAAACGTGGTCGTGTTTTGAACTTAGGCTCAGGTTGGCCTACGGAACGCTGTCTGAGTAGCGTAGAACAAACAGATCACTGAAAATGTTTGTGCCCATAAGGAATTCCGGTGTATATGAAATAAAGTGGTTTATTTTTCTTAATTATTAACTCTGTCTTCTGTGTCTCTCATTTCAAAGCTTGAGCTGTGTGTTTTACTTCTTGTTTCTGAAATGACGGATCTCCTCTTACCGGAATAAATGCTTGCTGTGTAGAAACAGGCGAGCTGTGTGCTCCTGTTTCCATGGCTAACACATTGAGTGAGGACGCCTTGGCGTTTAAATGGTCTCCTCGCTGGTTCATTGCACTCTTTGACTGGTGGTCCACAGGAGGATGTGGGAAAAGTGTCACAGAGTACGGCGCTGGATGTCAGAGGAGCCTGGGAATGAGTTAGTAAGCCAAAGGCAGCGCTGGGCCAAAATCAGTCTGAAGTTCAGTCTGAGTTGGATTCTTTAGCTGTGTTTAAGCTGGTTGCTTTCTAGGTGCCGTGGGTTGTGCTGTATTCCTTCAGAAGTGAATTACAGATACTCCCCAGGTTATGATGAGATTACATTCCGACAAACCTATCGTAAGGTGAAAATGCATTTAAATACAGTACACCTAACCTAGGAAACGCCATAGCCTAGCCTAGCCTAGCCTAGCCTACCTTAAACATGCTTAGCACACTTGCATTATCCTGCAGTTGGGCAACATCATTAACACAAAGCCGGTTTTATAATAAACTGATAAATATCTCATGCAAATTATTGAATAATGTGCTGAAAAATATTTACCCATCGTAAAGTGGAAATCGTAACCCGGTGAGCGTTTACTTTAAATGCTATTTCTACAAGGGCAGGAGAGACTTTCTACGTACATTTAGCCCGATCCTTTCTTAACAGATACATATACAGGTGAGAATGAGGCTCTGGGTCGCAGCCAATTGGCCCCCAGATTCCCCCCTCCCCTGTCACTCACCAGTTCAAAACATGCACTACATGCACAAAAGTACTGGGACACCTGGCCATTTCAACTTCAGGAAATTTTATGACATCACATTCTAAATCCACAGGTATCAATATGGAGTTGCCCCCCCCCCCCCCCCCCCCCCTTTGCAGCTATAACAGCTGCCACTCTTCTGGGGAGGCTTTCCACAAGATTCTGGAGTGTGTCTGTGGGAATTTTTGCCTGTTTATCCAGAAGAGCATTTGTGAGGTCAAGCACTGATGTTGGATATGAAGACCTGGCTCACAATCTCCCTTCTAATTCATCCCAAAGGTGTTCGATGGGGTTGAGGTCAGAGCTCTGTGTGGGCCAGTCAAGTTCTTCAACACCAAACTCAACCAACCATGTCTTTATGGACCTTGCTTTATGCACTGGGGCACAGTCATGCTGGAACAGAAAAGGACCTTCCCCAAACTGTTCCCACAAGGTTGGAAGCATAGAATTGTCCGACATGTCTGTGTATGCTTAAGCATTAAGGGTTCCTTTCACTGGAACTATGGGGCCTAGCGCAACCCCGGAAATACACCCCCATACCATTATCCCTCCTCCACCAAACTTTACAGTTGGCACAGTGCAGTCAGGCAGGTAACATTCTTCTGGCATCCACCAAACCCAAACTCATCCATCAGACTGCCAGACCAAGTAGCGTGATTCGTCACTCCACGGAACACGTTTCCACTGCTCCTGAGCCCAGTGGCAGTGTGCTTTACACAGCTCCATCCCATGCTTGGCCTTGCGCTTGGTCATATGAGGCTTGCATGCAGCTGCTCGGCCATGGAAGCCCATCCCATGAGGCTCCTGACATGCAGTTCTGTGCTGAGGTTAATGCCAGTGGAAGTTTGGGACTCTGCAGTTACTGAGTCACAGCGCTTTGGCGATTCTTAATCACTATGCGCCTCAGCACTGTTACTTTATGTGGTCTGACGCTTCATGGCTGAGTTTCTGTTGTTCCTAAACACTCCCACTTTCGCAATAATACCACTTACAGTTGACTGGTGAATATCTAGCGGGGAAGAAATCTCTGCTCGCAGACACGGAACCCGCTTAGCCACAGCAGAGGGAACGAGACGAGAGCATCCTGATGTTGGAGATCCTCCTCACTGTGCTGCAGTGCACTGTAAATCTGGAGGCTCCGTGTTCCAGTGCGTCAGGTCACACGGTACGGGGCCGTCTCTCCCCATCACTGGAGCCTCAGACAGCGAAGCCACCGCAGCAAATTTCACGCTCCGTCGAGCAGCCGCAAGCCCCTTCGCGGAAAGATGGTGAGATTTTCCCGTAGAACGTTTCCAAGATCTGTTACAAAAAAAGAGCAACGATGCAGCACTTTCCATTTTTTCTTTGTCTGCTACGTGTGACGGTTTCAATGCCAACCTGCATCCTCAATGTCCTGCTATGCAGTGTGATTGTCACAGAATCTCTGGCCAGCCCACACTGTTTTAATCTCACCTGATTCTGCCCTTTCGACATTTTTAAATAGCAATTTTATTTTATGAAAGAATGTGAGCGGAAGACTTGCTTCAGGTTGAACTATGACCAGAGTCTTGTGGGAGGGGCAAGGAGCTGTGGTTTTATTTGGGGACAGGGATTGTAATGAGTAAAACTAAAACCAGAGCGGCGGCGAGAAATGAAAACACAAATTCCACGAATAAATAGCATGTCTTTCCATCTCTTCCAACTGCTAATCCAGTGCAGGGTTCCCTGGATCCCGTCCGAGGCGACAGAGGGCCCAAGGCAGAGGAGCATCCTGCGTGGGATGCCAGGGCAGCAAAAGGCACACAAACACACATACAAAGGCCAATTTAGAGGCAGCGATTCCCAGCATGTCTCTGGACCGCAGTCGGCATCTAAAGTGCGAAAACAAAAGCCCACACATCACAGGGAGAACATGTCAAACTCCATGCACGCAGAGCGGGGGCCGGGATCTGAAAACTGCGGAACCTGAGGTGTGAAGCCACAATGCTACCAGTAGTTCAGCTCCAGGAAGTATAAATCCAGACCAAGATTTTGTTTCAACCAACCAGTTGAGTATAAAGAGTCACAGAGTACTCAGCTGATTGATTGAAACAAAATCCGGGTGTGGATTTTTAATCCCTGGATTAGAACTGTCAACCTCTGCTACATACAGAGCCATTCTGTCACTGCGGGAGATTTCAGGTTTCAGTTCAGTTTGAGTGCTTCACCTTCGCGTTTTCGTTGCCCTTTCCCTGGCACTCCGGAACAATGCACCTCAACTGCTCTCCCAAACACAAAAGCCGATCACCGAGGGGCTCTGCGGCCGACCGGGGATAAGGCCCCTTCTGGTTGGCACGGAGACCGGGCTCTGCTCTCTGAACGCCTGCATCCATACCAAGTAACCAATCGAGATTCATCTAGAACAAAAAAATCATCCGTGTGTCTAAGCAAAGCGTGATACACCTGATGGCTTTTAAAAATGTTCAGTTGAAGATGGAGGTGTTAGAAATATCTCCTAAAATGTAAAGTGTTAAGAGGAAGCAGCTCCCACAGTTGTAATTTTTAACCGAGACGTATATGGCTCCTTGGCAACCTCAGCGTCCGAGCCCTGATTGGTGGCGGAGGATTTGTTCCCTCTTTGCCCAGTTTGTAAGGCTTCAGGCCAAATCTGTCGTGTAGCTCTGGTGCTTTGCAGTACAAGACAAGCTTTGTGTCCTTCTGCCTGGCTTCCAAACTCTTAAGTAACGACAAATAAATAACAGTCACACTTTAGTCATTGTCTTGGGGCCCAGAGGGGCCGTCCAAGCTGAGCTGTCCCTCCTGCTGACTGCCACCCTCCTGAAGGATTGGCGGGTATGGGGGTGGGGAGGGGGGAGGGGAGGGAGTTTTAGTCAGGGTAGGGGCTTTCCTTCAGTGCGGTCAGATGAAACATCTTGGGAGAGGTAACATTAGCAGCTGTGAAACATAATCCCAGGGAAAGGCTAGGGGCTTTGGTTTGGGGTCACATGGGGGGGCGGGTCACATGACCCATCACATGATTTCAGGTCACATGGTTTGGGCCACCAAATGCCGAGGTTTTCAATGACTTCATTAGGTAGCTTGTCCACTCTGCAATTATTTATTTTTTTACTCAAAATGACAACAAACCAAAGTTAATGAGCCTTTTTTTGTCATTTTGCTTCAAGGATTCATCTCGTCTGCATTTGACAGCATCTATAATTCAATACCCCAGAAACCCTGACCAGAACCACAGGCCAGGAGACAGCCGGCTGGGTGGGCCTCTTTGGAAGAGTGGTGGTCAGCTAGATGTCCATAAAACGTATGATTCATGTCATAAGAAAGATGCATGAGTAAATTGGGGTGAATATACTTTATCAGACAAGTGATGTCAAGATCAAACTATTAATTAGAATCAACTGAATTCGATATCAAATACAATTTGAAATATCAAATAAAAAATATATATTTTAATACATTGGTCATTATTGTATCACATCCATGTTAAAATAAGTTGTACAAAAGGAAAATATCTATCATACGGTTACCCAAGCACCACATATCCATCCATCCATCTATCCAACACTGCTCATCCAGTGCACTATATGTCCAATACTGAAAATCCTATAAAGCTGATTATGGTCTGATCACCCATTATGCACTCATTTAGCTTTGAAAGTGTATCAAATGTGTGTCTAACGTATCAATTATGGGATCTTTGCTAAAACATGAGGTAGAAGCTGCAGTAAAGTCCTCTGGGAAACATGTAAAGGTCGTTGGAGCATTGTTTTGTCCGCCGGAGGTGTTGGTTATTTAAACACAGCAAAATTAATCGTGCTTCACCAAGTACGCAGTACTTCAGTAAATCTCTAGTTGGTACCTTTGTATGACATTACCTCAAAAAATTAAACGAGGTACAATTCAATGTAACTTTATAATTCAAACCTTCCAATTGCTAACAAACTCTCATTTACATATTACACAATATTATACAGCGTATAAATCTAGAAGGCAGGAAATTTTACTATGCAAATGGAATTTCTTTTCCGGAGAGCGAAATATGCATAAACCCAGCGTTATTCAAAGGATAATAAAAGAATAAAAAGGTAAAATAATCATAACCATAATTTCTTGCCCATTTCATACTTTGAAAAATACATTGTGGATTTTGTGGAAACATCCTCCAGATTTTAAAAATCATCTGTATAATTTTCTGCTTAAAATAACCTGGGAATTAATCATTGCTTGGGTCATCGCTCGCTGTGTGCAATTCTGGCCGTTTATGTCTTTTTTTATGCCCAGTGACATAAGGCTGCAATAATCTGCTGATTGTGTTAAACCCTGCAGCAAAGTCGAAATGGTAGTCAACCTCGCTGTGTCCCTGCGTCTTTCCTCGTCCGGGGTCCCCGGGCCCCTCAAGCAACTCTCTAACATCACGTGACACCCCTTTGTGCAGGTAGTGACACGCCTTCCTGCCATCGTTGTCCCTTATGTTCCTGTTAGCGCCGAAGCCCATCAGGAGAGTCACGACGGCCTCGTGATGGTGTATGGCGGCGATGTGCAGAGGCGTGTAGCCTCCGTAGGTTCTGCAGTTGACGTTGACTTCCCTACCGCCTCGTCTCGATATCTCCACGATTTTTGCGATCATTTCACAGTTGCCGCTCTTGGCGGCCCAGTGGAGCACCGTGAAGCCGGATGTGAAGTCCCTCTTCTCGGCCAGCTGTATGTCCTGCAGCAGTAGACCGTGTACTCTGGTCCAATGGCCAATGGCGGTCTTCACCAGCCATTCGTGTTCCGTGCTCTGCAGAGGGATGTTCCCTGAATATCTCAGCTCGGAATTGCGGATGCTACTCCTGAAACCTTTCATGACTTGTGATGAGTGTGTGTTTGACTCTTCTGGCTCTCTGTTATTCTCAGGAAGCTCACACATGTTCTGGTTAGTATCAACCTTCTTCAAACGCTCCTCCTCGGAGTTTGGCTTTGTAGTCATTGTGTCCATCCGCACTGGAGGCATTCTTAAAGGCAGCATGTAGGGTTTCTGGACTATAGGTCTCCTGACACCCCCTGGGAGATTGATCTCCTTGGTTTGTAAAGTCTCTATGGGGCCATGAATGATCTCTTCCTTGAAACTGCCTCTATCCTGTCTTCTCTGCAGATTCAGCCCTGTAGCTGACTGACTGTCATCATCGGTTAACTGATCACCCAAAATCCGGTTGCTACCAAAACCTGGAGTCTTTCTCCCTTCCCTTTCAGAGAGATCATCTTCTCTCTGCTCTCTGGCAGATTCTGCTGAGGATGAAGCCTTATGAGTGCTGGTTCTATCTTCTGGTTCACGCTTGTTCGAGACTGGAGTATGAGACTGCGTCAATAAATGTACATATTGTTTTCTAATAATGAAATATCGCTCTCCTTCGAATTGTTTAACGAATGCCACACAGTTCACGCACCTTTTAAACAGCTCTCTGTTCAGCTCCTTTTCCGCTGGATCATTACTATCCAGGAAGGGCCTGAAATGACTTAGGAGTTGCGTGTATTCTGCTGTGCCGCCTCGCTCCAGCAAAAAGGTCAAAAGAGTCTCTTCACTAACACTCATGGCTCTCAGCTGCTTTTTACTCTCCGAAGATGTGTGCCAGCGTCAGTTCATTTCAGCAGCTCTCAAACTTTTTCCACAATCCACCGCACTATACTGTTTTCCATGTGCAGCTTCCGGGGTGAAAGTCCATTGCTGGTATGATTATTTTGCACATACCCTAGAAGAGGGCAGTTCTGGAAAGCCCGACAGTTTCTGGTAGGTGTAGTCCAACGCTGGAACTTGCTAGTCCTGTACATTTAATGGGCGACACTTAGATCAGAGACTGATTAACACACAAAAGCATCGAGTGAGTTACCTTACTGTAAAGATTATTATCTAAACAATGCAGCGAAGACCCAGCATGTCGTTTGTTTCTCAAACATGTAGGAGCGTGACATAAGCCAATCAGTACTATTATACAGCTGCTATGTATACTAAATAATGTTTGCCTCTTCACTATTCTAGGTAATCAAATTACAAGTTAAATTTGCGGTTTTTTAAAGTATTGCATTTGGAAGGTTTTCATGATCAAATTAGGTTAAATTGAGAAAATTATTGTGTTCTAAAAATTCGTGTAAAATATATTTATTTTTACGTATTACTGTAATCAGTTATCTTACAGAAGTGCGTTACATAGAAACTTTTCGTGTGTAATACGCAACATATGTTGTATGTCTTGTATTCAAATGTATCGGCGCTACAAGCCTAAATATCAGTGTACAGTTGTTGGTCCATTAAATTAATTAATTGGGCATTGGATGCTAAGTAACATGCACGTGTAGAAAAAGGCTTCCATAACAAAGTGGATGAAAACAAAACGTACTAATCAGCCGTGACATGCAGCAAACGAAAGAGAAAAAAAACTGCAGCGACTGAGACTGGCACCTCTGGAAAAACTACAGATCCCAGGAGCGCTCGGGACGGCAGCCGCTCGCAAACTCTCATCTGGTAAATGAAGGTGCCTTTAGTTTGTTCTTCAATGCCTTATGCGCACTTTTACAATGTGTTTGTAGTGAACAAGTGCGGCGACTGAGTGTGAAGCCGCGCCGGATGCGCTGATACGAGGAGCCGCACCGTGCAGGCGGCGCTCATTCCTGCAGGCATTCCTGCGCCTAATGGGAGTTTCCAGGAAGCGGCCATATTGCGCGTCTGGCTGCGCTGCGTTTGGATCCGCTGCGTTTGCCTGCCCAGGGACCGAGGAAGCGGCGCCGTCTCTCCAGCACAGCTCGCTGTCGATAGACTCCCACGCCGGACGATGGCCGCCACGGACGTAGACGTGTTCTCGGTGAGTACCGGGGAGCCGCGGGGAGGCGGTTTCGGCGAGCAGCCTGCACGGTCCCGCCTGGTCGCTGGAAGTGCGGTGAGACGCGGCGCGGCTCGTCTGCTCTCGCTACGCTGGCCGCCGGTGGTACTGGAAACCAGTACAGAGCAATGATCCACCGTCTCTGTTTATACTGGGTGCGGGGACATGCCGGTCTTACATGGATCGGTGTTCGGAGTTTATAATGGAAGAATGAATGAATGAATGAATGAATAGACGGATGGATGTAAGTATGGGTGGATGTATGTATGTAGTTTTACTCGGTGACACGTCGTACTTGTGCCGTTGAAGTGGACGAACCTGTCACCGTTTGCTGGTTTAAAGCTGACATCACGAGAGATCCCCTACTTAAAACCCGCACTGGGGGTCACGCCGCGCGCCAGCGGGGTATAAACGTGCGAGGGTGTCGGTGCTCGCGCCGTGTCGCCACAACGCAGCCCCTGGACGGCGATCGGCTGATCTCCAGCTCGGAGGGATCCAGCGGAGTCGCCACGCCGTCCGGCACTACCAAAGTATGCAGCGTGCAAAGAATGCGCTTTATCTCACTCGAGTCATAACATTTTTTAAAAACAAGTTTTACACATTACAGTCTGATGAGTCCTTTCCAGTGCCCGGATTTTCTATTTTTGCAGAACTGGGAGGGATCGTGAATAGAGATTTGGAAACCAGTTTGATTGCTGGTATGTCGTGCATCCTACAGGACAGTGCCTTTGTTAGATGGCTGAGGTGTGAGTTTAATTTATTACCCAGTAAGGGGCGCTTCCGACGCCGGAGGGGTGCAGCAGCCTGCCGCTTATGCTAGGTGGCCGGGGTACTGGCAGAGATGATTGCATGTGCAGGACTTTATGGGTTTTTCTGCTGACTTGTCGGGGGAGAGTAAGCAGATTTTTTCTCTCTCTCCCGAGAAAAGTCGGATGTCTGGAGTTTAGTATTTGAAATTAAGCGTGAAGGGGATGGAAAACTTAGCTTGGCATTTAGAAAAGATCACGTGAAGGGGACTTACTCGGAATAAATGACAAATCCACATGTCTTGTGTTCGCAAAAGCGATGGGGGCCATTGTGTGAGGGTCTGTACCCCCGCCTAGGGTCACTGCTGATCCTACAATAAGCCTCCCGCCGTGTACCTGATTCTGCAGTTTGTTACATAGCTATATATAGTAGAAAGTAGTAACTTGTATGGTAATTACGTCGTGGTGCAGCTTTATCGTAATTTCAGTCCTAGGTATAAACTAGGTTATGCGTGCTCATGTAATGGTGGATCCGGCCGTATAATAGGACAAACTCTGCATTTTATTCAGTGATACCGCTTGCGGTTTTCTTTTCTCATACGCATCAATTTTATGAAAAGTCATTATTGTTCCATTTCTTGGCCAGTTGTTCTGTTTTTTTTTTTAACCATTTAAAAATATAAAATAGAATAAATGTTTAACACACTTCGACAAGCTAGAACAGCCAGCGGATGATCGGATTTAATTTTTAAAGCGATTATCTTGCGGTTATGCACTGGCGTTGTTTCTCCGTGTACCGGAGCACCCGCATATTTCTGAGTGTTTTAAGTGGCATACAGGTGGATACATTCAACAGAACCTTCAAAACAAGCAGTAGAATTATTATGCATAAACTGTTATATCACTGGTGCATCCTTTTGACCAGGTATTACACTATTTATTATGCAGTTGGTTTTGTGTATCTCACATTTACACATTTCTGTACTCTGGGCCTGGATGGGTAGAATACATATCACATACATATACATATTTAGCACACGTGTGTGTATATATAGAGAATGTCACTGGGCCAGTGTCATTTCCTGAATTTACTGTGTATGTATAGTGTTTTCAGCAGCGACGTATATACAAGCGTGGAAGCTTTGGGACGGATCTCCTGTGTTCTATCCTGCCTTATTTTTGTGAGAAACGGCCCCTTGACACGTGAAGAGCCAGGAAGATTAAAACTTGGTGAAATGTTGAGTCTTGCTCGACGGCTGAAAATGTCAAGCTTTTAAAAAGTATTGAGGCAGGGTTATGTACTCTGTAGGTATGGAGTCTGTCTGAGGTGTCTAGATCTTCCTGAAAGCTGTGTTGATGCCCAGTGATTATGGTCTCATCCACGTAGTTTGTTGAGGGCACCATAAGGTGTTGAGTCGTTCAGTGGCTTCGGTCTTGTTTGCTTCTGTATGTTCAGATGCGTTCATGGGTTTGTTAGGGCGAACGTATGATTAGCGCATGTTCACAGCCATTCGTACATCTACAGCGGCGATTTATTTAACTTAGCGATTATGGGTCTGGAAGCTCATCTAGATAAAACATGAAGTTTATCATTCAGTGTTCCACTTCTTAAGCAGGAGGCGAGATGATTAGCAGTGTTTCAGTCCCACGTGCCTCTGCTGTAGGCATAGGGGTGTGTAAAACATTTACGCTTTTACATTTACAGCACGAAGAGAAGCGGAACCTCACTTTGGGCGGCCATGTTGGTTTCGACAGTCTTCCTGATCAGCTGGTCAGTAAGTCTGTGACACAAGGCTTCTGCTTCAACATCCTTTGCGTAGGTGAGTAATGGTCCCCCCCCCCTCCCCCCAGAAAAAAATCATTAACATCAGAAAGTGAGATAGATCTGGATAGGGATGCGTTTGAGGCCTCCAGTTACATCAAATGCATCAAGCTATGGTTTATGTGTTTGTGGTTTGTATGTAGTCATGAACCTGGTGCAATATTAGCTTCCTCTGTCTACCCTTGAAGCCTGCTTTTCCCTTTGAATTGATTTAACTGTGTATGACTTTTACACAGGCAGTGGATGAAGATCTGTCAACACAAATGTGGTCGCTGGGTTTTTTCTGGCAGCCATATTGTTTGTCCTGCAGTCTTTCTCTGTATTCAGCGCACAAACATTGAGGCACATTTCTTTCGTTATTTTTCAACGAACAGCCCTTGTCCTCAGGGCGAGAGAGATACGTGCCAGACGGGTCCATTGGCCTGATCAGCAGCTGCATTTTCCCATCTTTTGTTACATAGGGGAGACTGGCATTGGTAAATCAACGCTCATGAACACGCTCTTCAACACGACGTTCGAGAACGAAGAGGCCAGCCACTACCAGGACGGCGTGTACCTGCGACCCAGAACGTATGACCTGCAGGAGAGCAATGTGCACCTGAAGCTCACCATCGTGGACACGGTCGGCTTTGGAGACCAGATCAACAAGGAGGAGAGGTCGGTGCAGGCCTTTAGCTACACGGAAGCGTGGGAGATGTGGCAATGCGATGGCCGCATTGCCGTCGTGGCGTTTTAAGATCCCGTTAGTTGTTGAGGGGTGTAGGATCGACGGAACTTCCCGATGGAGCGCGAGTTTGAGTGGAGATGGGGGTGGAGATGTTGGGGCAGGTGACAGCGACTTCCAAAGATGTGAGAGAACTTTGAATGTCTAGGGTTGGGTGGGAGAGGAGGAAATTCCTGGTCTGAACTGCAGCTGTGGAAATGAGCGTTTGCGTGACCCCGGGAGGGAAAGGCTGGCGCGAACTTTCAGGGGAGGGGTCAGTCTGCAGCCTGTTTGGGGAAAGTGCCTCTGGAGGCCATGAGGGGAGGAATTTAGAAAACGAATATCCCGAGAAAACCATGGCAGCTGTGTGAAAGATCCTTATTTATTTAGACATTATTGAGGAGGGTCATCTGTAGATCTAACACTAAATACTGATGTGCTTTAATTGGGATCTTAAAGACACAGAACACTCACACATCCACCCAAAGGAGTACATGGAAGACCGTGACATTTCTAGTATTATATTTATATATCTATGTGTTGATTTACATAGGCAGGACAACCTCAGGTTTTCATCTAAGGGTTTGCATTTGTTAACAGGAATTCTGAAGTATAAATACTGGAGTATAAAATGATTAAAACAATGAAGGTGTACATGCACCATATGCATAATAAATAATAATTTTAGTAATTGAAACCTTTTAAATGAAGAATTATTTTGCATGTTTATTGTGTCTTGGTCAAAAGGGGTCCTGTGTCTTCATTAATGAATATAAATAAACTTGATTTAATTAAATTAAAATATCTAAGATTTGGTCTTTATCCCACAATAAACACTAATTCTGTATAGTATTGCTTCTAAGCTCTGTATGTATCCAGATGATGTCTCATCTCTGGGAAACAAGGCTACTTAATATCTACGGTATGCATTAGCTCTTACGATTTACTCAACGCCACGTTATTTTAAAGTGCGCGGCTGTGTGTTTGCGTTGTCTGCAGCTACAAGCCCATCGTGGATTACATCGACACGCAGTTCGAGAACTACCTCCAAGAGGAGCTGAAGATCAAGCGATCGCTCTATAACTACCACGACACCAGAATCCACATCTGCTTGTACTTCATCGCTCCCACGGGCCACTCGCTGAAATCCCTTGATCTGGTTACCATGAAGAAACTGGACAGCAAGGTAGAGGCGCCGGAGTCGCTTTTAAAAACCCCGCGCTTAACGCTCCGCTTTTCCTAGAAATGAGTCGCTTCGGTGTTCGTAAGAGAGATCCAGTTGACGAAGAGAAACACCCATAGCTGCGCTTGGGAAGGCCCAACAAATCAAAATTCCATTCATTCCTTCATTTCTCCTGCATTGGTGTCAGTTTTCCCCGCAGATATACGTATGTTTATGCAGGGCGGACTTCTTGAAATTCCATTCTGTTTTTTTTTTTTTCTCCCCCTCCTTTGGTTCCTTTGCGCCGTGGATGAAAACACGAGCCCCAGAAAACTCCGCAGGGGCTCTTCGCTCGGTCTGCGGCTGGCTTTTCAGTCGCTCTCGGCTGGAGGCATCCGCTCCGCTGTGGCGTCAAGCCCGGGCTGCTTTCTCTCAGAGGCTTAGGGGGGGGGAAAAAAATAAAAGATCCGCTCCATACAACAGGAAACGTAAACAACTCTCGGTTGGCGTTATTTCCACGAAGAATGCCGCATGTCGGAATCTGCCCCCCTGTTACCATGGTAACTTGGGAAGATGTTATTTGCCAATTAAGAATCGGACGTAACTTTGTCTCGTCTTCAGTAAAGTCTAGGGTCTCTTGTTTGCTACATCACTTTGAACATGCAGGCTGGTTCTTGACGCAAAGGGGAACCACGTATGAAGAGATTTGTGGTGTTTTTATTCATGATTTGGGGTTAATTTCGGGACGGTGATAATGACGGTGCACGAATGAAAATCTGAGAGGCTCATGGGTTTCCGATCATGTTTATGGTCTATAGTTAAATATCCTATTTTTATGCTCTTTATCTCCTGCTCCTGTCTGGTCATGTTCAGTGAGCCTTTGACCTGCAGGGTGTGTGTCTCAGGTCTTGCTCGAGGGCCTGTCCCAGCCTTAAGATACACAGCACTTGTTGTTTTTGTTTGCTCGCTAACCCTAACTTAGCATGGCCGCACCACACAGCTGCGCTCCAGATAAGTCCTTTCGCCCTTCCCATGACCTCATAGCCTGTAATTGCAGACGGCGTCGGTGACATAACTCGGAAGGCATCAGGAAAACGTTGCCATAAATTTCTGTAGCCTCTACTTAGATTTGCCGTACCGTGCAGCGCTGTCAAATATGTTCCAGCTTTTTGATTCTTTTCCTAAAAACAGAGGCTGTATATTATGTTATAGCACAAATAGCCTCTGCTAGGCCCAGGCTGTGTTTTGAGCTGCCGGATCATCATGGATCTCTGCAATCATGAAAACACAGTTTCAGTTCAGCTGATTGGCTGGTGTGCGATGGGGCGGGGCTTGGCTGGTATGAATAGTGACTTTCGTATTGGGCCTTGTTCATTATGGTGGATCAAGGGGAACATTAGATGCTGTGTCGTTTCTCGCTGAAGAGATGGAGCGAGAGTGTTGAAGTGTCTCGATTTGTTGCCGATGACAAACGATGGAATATGAACTCAAACCTCACCCTTGATTCCACATGCTCTAGCTCCTGTCATTTTGCATTTTAAACCGGTCTTTTGCTCCTCTTTATTAATTTATCGTAAAATATCTGTGTTGTGTTAAATTTGTGCCGCCTCTACACAACCATAATTGCTATAATATCTGCGAACTCCTCTTGGGACATGTACTGGGGACATGGGCTACAGAGTAAAGTGTACGCCGGAATTGCTGGCTTTCCGCTGCAGGTGAACGTCATCCCAATCATCGCGAAGGCCGACACCATCTCAAAGAGCGAGCTGCACAAGTTCAAGATCAAGATCATGAGCGAGCTGGTCAGCAACGGTGTCCAAATCTACCAGTTTCCGACCGACGACGACACTGTCGCCGAGATTAATTCATCCATGAATGTAAGCTGCCCCCCCCCCCCCAGCTGTCGTCTTGAGACCGAACGCTTTTCTGAAAGAGCTGTCGATTGATCTTTCCGTTGGACCCCTGCACCCCACTGCTAAGCATCCTGTTCTGCGCTGGGGAGGGAGGCCTGGGAAATTATGTTAATAAATTCTGAGGCCACAGAACCGTGATACTTGCTGAAAAGCCGTCCAAAAAAGGAGACCCCCTCCCCCCCCCCCCCCCACCCCCCCCCCCCACTGGAATTCTCTGGATGTTTATGGGTCAAGCCGTGTGTGACTTCCGAACTTTGGTTTTCGCTCGGAGTCGCTTTCCCACTGTCCTTCATTTCCCCTGAGGGCAGAGACAGGAAGTGCTATCCATTTGGAGAAGATAGGGATTTATTGCGGGGGGTGGGGGGCGGTAAATCTGGGAGCAATAATGAAGTGTGTTTAATCGGGGAATGAATGCGTCTCACAACACCACCACAGGCTGAAATATTCGCCTTGTTGTCGCTACAGAGATGAAACTGTTTGTTTTGGTGTTAAAACCAACATGCTCTGAGTCCTGTGGCACTACTGACAGCTGCCTAAAGGGGGCGTTTGGGAGGACGTGGATCTTGCATGATGTTCTGATACAGTCTCCATGTCTCGCCTTAGGCTCTTCTGCCGTTCGCAGTGGTGGGCAGCATCGAGGAGGTGAAGGTTGGCAACAAAATGGTGAGAGCCAGGCAGTACCCATGGGGGGTGGTGCAGGGTAAGTACTCCTTGTCGACCTCTGTCTGTTTCCGTGGTGATTTTTTTTTGTTCCCCTAATTTCGGCCGTGACCCCTCTCTCGCGCTCTGCTGTGGTCTCTCCCTGCTCTTACCGCTGCTGTCATCATCCTGGCTGTCTGCCGCACTCTGGTCCCAAGGGAAGCCGTGTTTTCTAAACGGCACCTGTACCCTGTCTGCTTAAAACCCCTGTTTCATCTGGAGTCGCCGTAGGGTCTCGGCCAGTGCCTGATAGAACTCGGGGGCGGAGTCTGGCACAGCGGGTTCGGACGCCGTGCCAGTAATAGAAAGGTCGCCAGTTCAAATCCCAGCAGTAATGATCAGTAATGATTTCATCGTCGAGCCTCTGAGCAAGGCCCTTAACACCCAGTTGTTCCAGGGATGGATTGACCCTGCCTTCTCAAAATGCAGGTCTCTTTCGATTTTAATAGCACCCACTAAACAAATATAATGTAAATGTAAAAATGGAACAGTGACTTCAGCAGTGGGGCGAAGGAGTGTAGGTTGAATCTCTTTGCTGTCAGTCTCCTTTTCCTCCTTGCTCAGGTGGGGTCGCCTGTTATTGTTGCTGCTATTATTATTTTATGACTAAGGTGGTGCTTTTATAGAGCTGTTCAGACACCTTTTATATAAGAGTCACTTTCAGCTTTATATTTTGTCGACCAAAGTTTTGCTTGCTTTTTTTTTTTTCCTCTTTCTTTCTATGTCTTTGCTAATATGCTGCTGCGGCCTTGGTCTTGGAGCTGAAGCCTGCCGCTCGGCGTTATTCTGTACAGGCAGTACTGTAGACGGCCCAGCCTGTATCCGCTGGGGTAATTTGCATCCACAGATGTGTGGAAACCACTTCTGTTTTCCCTCCTGTTTCGTTTTAGCCGCGATCGATCGGCGGAGGGCCCGATCCGCGTCTGTAATTTGATGGACGTGCTTGTGCGTCGGGGGAAATCCGAGCCCGGCCGGTAATCCTTCTGGAATGTGCTCCTGCCCCGATCCTGCAGATTCCAGCTCGAACTCACCCAGAGCTCTGACTCGAGAGCCGCGCGTTATACAAACAGTCCTGCCAGCTTGGATGGACCATGGGAACCAGGCTGCTTGTGAAACCTGGTGATGTCACCCTCTCTAATTCGGTCCTCCTCATGCCCTGTGCTTGATCAGAGAGTACTGTGGGAAAGAAAAGTATGCACATATATATTTCCCTTATCAGCAGGTGAGGCCTCCTGCAGGTAGCCTTGCTTATTCTGTGCTCTCTATGGGTCTCTCTTCCCTTTGAAAAACATTATGGACCATGTATGGAGTTCCTGATGGGTCTGTGAGGCAGAGAGGACCAAAGATGCTTTTCAGGACTATCCCCATGTGTCTGTCATGTTGAGCATGGCTTGCTGAATCTGCGCAGTTGAGCTGCTGTGGACCTGTCCCCTGCTTTGCGTGATTTTTACCTACCTGGTCATCTGCCCGGCTACCTAATTTTGCTAGTGTCTATTCCTGTGGCGTAATGCCTGGGATGACGACTAGGGGACTTGTTTTGTGGCCTTCCCCTCTTCCACATGGAATGGCCCACAGTTCCTGCGTTCGGCTGTCAGGCACAGCACAGCAAACCACCTCTTGATTCCCAGCGGGGGAGGTTACACCACATGACTCTTACGCAACGGTGGCCGCTGCCTTTCCTGGAGGCATTCTGGGACCAAGCTGGTATTTTCGGTTTGCTGTGATTAAACATAGATCAAGGATTGTATCTTTTCCATTTCCTTGCATGCCTCTTGCATGTGTTTCAGTATATTATGCATGTCTGTCTTAGTGAATTATAAGAATCGTCGCTGGAAACATTTTCTTTATTTTTGGTTCCGTTTGGGCCTTGCGCAGTAAACTGAAATAGGTGTTAGGGTGTTGATGATTTTTTTCTAGTAGTACGTTGTGTCCTTTGTCTCTTCTTGCCAACCCCCAGTCTGCGGGGGTGGGCATTGTCACCCCATCGCACAGTCACCTGAATCAAAATTGTAGTTGATTGGCAAGTCCAGCATTGCAATGATCAGGAGCGTTTAATTGCAATTTAAGTGTTTTACCTGGCTAGCTAATTCTACACGGATGTAGCGGTTGTTTGTTTTGGTTAGTTGTTTGACAGTAAACCACTGCATTCATTCAGTGAATCAGTGGTGTTGTGAGGTTATAATTGTTATCGATGCTGGCACTTTGTACCTTTGCATAAGCGTTTTGTTGGTGCCTTATAGGTAGACAAAATAGTAGGTTATGTGTGCATCAGATACGTGCGCTAATACAGAATAAGCAAGATGCGGGTTTGCTCGCCTAAGTGTAAACATCAAACTCCGCCTACGGCTGGTTAATTTCCAGGAATAAACAGTATTGTTTTTTCAATTTCTTTTTACAATCTCTTCTTGGTCATTTGAGTTGAGTGGAGGAAGTCACAGGAGGAACTGTTCTTAGCTTTTGGTTGGACTTGGTGTGCAAACAGAAACTGCGTTCGCGGCTGCCATGCAAACGATTGGCATGCTTGAAACGATGGCCCCTCCCCTCTCCGCTCCTCCCACAGGTAGAGATTGCCGATCAAATTACAGCACACACAGGGAAAGGAAACTAAATTAAGCCTGAGAAAGTAAAAACAGGGAAACTAGAATAGATGCCCAAATGTATAAGATGTGAAATAAACCTCCATCCATCCAATTTCTGTAATCACTTGTCATATTCAGGGTGTGTGAGGGGGGGATCTGGAGTCCATGCGTGCAAGGCAGGGCACAATCCAGGATGGGGTGCCAACCCATCGCAGAGCACACTCACACGCCATTCACTCACACCTGCACACCTATGGGCAATTTGGTAACTCCAAATGACGTTCTTCCTCAGCATGATTTTGAACTGTGGAGGGAAACCGGAGTACCTGGAGGAAACCCCATGATGACACAGAACATGCAAACTCTACACACATGTCATGGTGGGGACTTGATCCCAGGTACCAGTGCTAACCACTGTGCCACTCCTATAAAGCTAAGAGGGGAAAAATGAGGAAATGCAAAATAAGAATTGGAAAAAGGAAATGATTTGGCTAAAGCACTCAGCAGATTTCACTGTGACACGCTCTTGATTTTAACCCCCCACCCGTGCTTTCTGACATATTGCTTATGGGTCACTTCCCTGGCACAATCAGCCCAGCGACTCTGGCCTGGGTTTTGCGTTGTTAGGCAGAGCTCTTCAAATAAGGCCCGTAGCACTTATTAGAGATTCTCGCTGATGCTCGATGCACATTCAGTGGTCAGCTTTGAATTATGATCCATTCCTGGGCTAGCGATATGCCGTACGATGGTTTCAACCAATGCCGGGCAATTGCCAGCATCCATGCGACCATGCTTCCAGTCTCCGTAGCGATTGCGAGCGTAAACATCTCATACTGTGTTTAACAACATGTTGTTATGGTAGGGGGCCCTCGCTGAACAGCCTGCGGGCTTCTACCCATATCAGGGTGCCTCTGCTGAGAAGTAACGAGGAAACCGTGGCGTCTGTTGCCCTCGGTAACACCTGGCCAGATGCTAATGGGTTGCCGGCAGTGACGTTTCTCCTCCTGTGTATATGTGTGCTCTGGCAGTGGAGAACGAGAGCCACTGTGACTTCGTGAAGCTGCGTGAGATGCTGCTGCGCGTGAACATGGAGGACCTGCGGGAGCAGACGCACGCCCGCCACTACGAGCTGTACCGCCGCTGCAAGCTGGAGGAGATGGGCTTCAAGGACACGGACCCCGACAGCCAGCCTTTCAGGTCTGCTGGGACCCCGGTCTGGGTTCGATCCACATCTCCTGGTGCTTTTGATTAAAGGCCAATTCGCTCCCCTACTGAGGGTATACAGAAGGTCCTCTACACATAGGTACTGCACCTCGGGAATTTATGAAGAGGGTTTCCAGCTGCTCAAGTCTATTCGGCCATATACATAGGATTTGTGACCCCTTACGTGAGGGAATCGTATAAAACCAAGGTTCGGAAACACCCACTTAGACCAAACGATGCCAGTAGCCATCAAAATGAAACCCACTGCGCAGCCGTAGTCAAGAGATGCAACTCTCAGCAACACCACCAACGTATTTGACACGTTCATCTCCCGTTTTCGCTTTACAGATATCGCAGTGTTGTCTGGCATTTCTTGCATGTGTAATGCGCAAACAAATGCTGTTTCGTTTCATTTGTTTGTTTTGAAATTATCATTGGGTGTGCTGGTCTGAGTAGAGAGGGCGTGTGACGGCCCACGTTTGCTGTCCGCAGCTTACAGGAGACGTACGAGGCCAAAAGGAAGGAGTTCCTAGGGGACCTTCAGCGCAAGGAGGAAGAGATGAGGCAGATGTTCGTCAATAAGGTGAAGGAAACAGAGGCAGAGCTGAAGGAGAAGGAGAGGGAGGTGAGAATGGGGCCGGTCTAACGGTGGGGGCAAGGTCACTTCGACGCCACATGAACCAGCCAATCAGATGCACAAACCATCACGAAGGCACGGATGTGATTGGTTCGACGTCGTGGGCCCGGTGGTCCGCTCCTGCTTTTTGCAGTTGCATGAAAAGTTCGAGCAGCTGAAGAGGATGCATCAGGAAGAGAAGAGGAAGGTGGAGGAAAAGAGGCGGGACCTCGAGGAGGAAATGAACGCCTTCAACAGGAAGAAGGTGGCCACTGAGACTCTGCAGGCCCAGTCTTTACAAGGATTACAGCAGTCGCTCAGGAAGGACAAAGACAGGAAGAAGTAAGTAAAGATATTTATCTGTTCCGTCTCTGTCATCCCCCCTCGCTGTCCTATCTGTGCCTTGCTCTCCATCTGCGCCGGGGACTTTTGCATCCTTCTTCCCTTCACTGTAATGAGAATGTTGCTCATACATTAAGAAAAGGACCAAGATTAGCGATGCACCATATTTTCTACGAAGTGTGCTAAATGTTCAGTTTAAAATCAGAACCACATGTAAGATATAACAGTGATTCCTCGCCTTTCCCCGCCATCAAATTCCCCTTGAGAACTAAACAATGGTTTGATTTTTTAGATGTGAATTCTGGGATCCTGTGCTGTGTCATGACCAAAGCTCTAGTGTTGGTCTCTATTCAAAATATTTTAACAGAGCACAAATTTTGACACACGACACAAAGTATATCTGAAAATATGTTGATAGAGATGTAACTATATATTACGTAAATGTCTTGATATGCCATGAACATTCTAGAAACCGCCCAGCCCCTGTGTTTCCATTACCTCCCACAGTCCAGGGACATGCTTTTTTACTGCATGCCGCTCTCATTTTACTGAAGGTTTAGAAATAATCGACGGGCCCTACCAATTAATTAGAAATACCTGATTTGATGCCCTGAAACAGAGTTCCCCAGTCTGGTCCTGGAGGGCTAGTCCGTGACATGGTTTGCAGATTTCCCTGCTCAGACACACCTACTAAACCTGGCAATTGGTTGGTGAGCTGAATAAGGTGTTTGAACAGGGAAATCCTCAAACTGTCTTACAGACTGGCTCTTCAGGACCGGACTGGGAAACCCTGCCCTAAAATATAAGCAAGTGTTTTTCAGCCAGTTTTCTGGAATACGTAGATCTGTGGTGCCATCTATAGGGAGTGTAGGGAAAAGGCATGACTTATCCATAAAAGATTATGCTTTGTAAAGTGTTTCACTTAATCTTCTCCATTCATTTTATCCTCCATGTATAAACTCTGACATCACTAATGTATAACGTTAATTCTTCTATGACTATTTTTCGAACAATTTTTGATTGAAAGTTCTAACTCCATCAGTGCTTTCGTTTCGTTCATTTATTTTTGTTATATTTTGTCATTTTTCTTTCTTTCAGTTAATTTATGGCCTCCACATCCCAGACTGGTCACGGATTTGACTTTCATCACTATAGCAACGTGAACATTTTTGTGTGTTTTTTATTTTTTGACATTCTTTCATGACACCATGTAAGTGGACCAAAGACGGTGATGGCAAGTATGAGGGACAGAGTGTGACTGGTGCATTGTGGGTACTGACGGGTGGGTAGAATTGCCACTTAAGATCAGTCATGTTTTCATTTACTTTGAACCTTTTTTTTTTTACGTCATGGAAACCTGTTTGTACGTGGCTCACGAACGCAAAATAGTGGACTACGGATTTTAGATTCTTGGTACTTCATCTTTTTGGCAACTTTCTCCTCAAAGACGTTTTGTGGACCGACGACGTACTATGCATAGTAAAAGACTAAATGTAGTGTCTGACAGGCTGCTTTTTTCAAAATGGGGCTAGACCAATCCTTAACACGAATTGTACATTCCTGCTAGTTACCTATCCATTAAACATTAACCAGGTGCTGGTTTTATATTAATCAAGGAGTATCAATGTATATATAAAGACCTATCTTTACTCTAGAAATAATTTTCTTACTTTTTCAGCACAAAGCATCAGTGTACAATGTTATATTTTAAGCAATGTTTATCACAGGGTGCATAAAACGGACACTTAACAGCACTAGTGCTACAGGCAGTGGCCGACGACAGCGGTCTAGTCGGCCGGTGGGCTTTCCGGGTATATAAACTGTAAAAGAGGAGCGATGAGTTGTACTCATTTTCATTGAAAATAAAGTTAAAACCTCACCTTTTGTAAGTGGTCGCAATGTGCCTGCTTTTAAGACTTTCTCTGCCCCAGGGATTGCGGAGTTTGCCGTGACAACGAGGCCTGTTTGGCCGAAATTCCAGTCTGGTCGTCTTTAAAGCACCCTCTTCCCACGTTCTGTGCCAATCGGAACCTCGGAGCTTGTCACGTGACTTGGGTGAATGAAACGGAATGTCTCGGGTCATGTGGTCGTTCCGCCGGCTTTTTTGCGGTCGCGCGGCCGTGGTATGTGAGCATGTGAGGCAGGACTGCCAGGGATGGGTGGTGGTTTGGTATGTGTCATACTGGTGCCGGGCCCTGGGGGAGAATGACGGCTATGCTCGATACTTTTAGGCGATATGAGGTGGTAAGTTGTGTTTGTTCTACGTGCAACTTGCAGTCTATAAGGTGATGCCGTACCTTTAATCCTGCGCTGGCCAGGTGCAAAGTGGTTTGTGTTTCTAGGTGAGTATGCATGGGCTACTATCCCAAATGTTGAATTTCTGTTTATAGTTTGGAGCATTTAACTAATGTCAGTCCATGGCTGGAATCTATTAACTAATTTGTAATTGACTTCAGGATGTTTTCTGGCATTTGAATTTGACTCCAGAATGTCCCAGGAAGTCGAAGAAAAGTGACAGGAAGTGGAATTAAAATTCCACAAACGAATTTCACTCTTCAAGGGTGGCGGAACCTTGACCAGTTGTCAATTCTACATTTCAAACTTGTAGTCAAAATGAATATCAAAACCATATCGATCACCACATATAAGATCTATAGCCCGTACAAACAAAATTCTATCAATTCTATAATTAAAAACTGTTAGCACAGTAGGCGGAAGTTCTGCTGCTGTAGAGGCCAATTTAATGTGCCATACCTTTTATCTATAGCACCATTTTATTCATTTCCCCAGTATACCAAATGGTTGGTTTCCTGTAACTGGTGTATGCATGTAATTTTTGTTTGATCGCACGACGCAAATGGAACAGTATCGCATTAAGCGTTTAATGTTTAGAGATAACCAGCATTTCAGCGTGAATCTGCTATTTGATTCGCTGCTTAAGCATAAACCTGATTGTATTGGACATAAACAATATGCGCATTCAAGTGCCGAAAATATCTGCAACATTTAGTGTCAAAAGGCAGCAGCAGAGCTGCCAGCTCTCGCGCATCCGGCGTGACTCTCACGCGAGGAATCTTACGGCAAGTCTAAATTATTCAATTATATACCTAATTAGCCACATCAGAAACACTGAGGTAGCTCGCAAGCCCTACGCATAATTTACAAGGTAATAAATCTCCCACGCGCATGTAAATGCGTGTGCATGTGTGCGCAGACTTGTATCGAGCTGAAATCTCACGCCAGCCAGCTGACCGAAGCTGGCAACCCTGCGGTTATGCTTCTGCTCAACCAAGCGGCTATAAATATGGTGGGAATAAAATGCGCGACCCTTATTGTCATATAAATACACGCATTCAAGCATTCAGCCGCGAAGTTAATCCTTTATAGCACTTTCTTTGACAGTGAGTTTTACATAATTTTTGCCGATGCCGCTCAACTAGAGGGAAAACCATTTATATTTGTGTAGGCAATGTGATGTATATGTGGTGCTGGTTTAGCGGAAGTTGGTGTCCGGTCTGCTTACGCCGCTGTCACGGAATGATTTATTTTCAGCCTGTTCTCCGTATAGTCTGCGAATTGCATACATCGCAATCCTACTTCTGATTTGATTGTTTAGACGTTGTATTGAATTAAAATAATGTGGAAATGCCATCATTTTTTTCCTCAGGGACTTTATTGTTTTAAAAGTACTTATTACTTTACAAAAATGCTAAAGTGCAGGAGATTTTTGGGGTTTGTCTGCATTAGGGAATTACTTGGCTTCTGTTACGCGAGTTCGATCTGGATTCCATTCAGCTTGTAGCTTAAGTTGTAGTTAAAAAGAATTAAAAGAAAAAAGGTTGAATCAAGTATCTGTCCAAAAGACGGCTTTGATTCAGCAAAACTGGCACATAGACACCATAAACTCACAAAATACAAAATCATAAGCACATTGGCCAACCCCTTAGGGTTTGGAGTGAGAGAAAATGCCCCATCGCAAATATTTCTTATTGAAATATAGTTTGCTGAATATGGGTTTGGACACATCTGTCCACTTTTTATAAAAAGTAACTTCACAGGCTATAATGACAGGTGAGTTTGGTTAATGAGTTGAGACCTTTGCAAACGTTAGCTGCCTTGTACTGAAACATTCACAAGTTCTTCGACTTATTACAGTATAAAAAGGAAGTACACTATCGTTATACAATAAAAGGACATGAAATATAGGTATTGCGTAATGCTCTACGGATGAGGCCATCCAGGAAAAACATGACCTCCCAAGCAAATCTGAACGGCGTAATTCCTACAAATGTCAACAACCGAATTATTTTGCTGACCACGTAACAACCAACGAAGATCATTTTAAAGGTAAAAGGTGCCACGTAAAAAATATTAACATGCGAAGAAGATAAAATTAAAGCTTTGTATAAAATAAAGCGACAGTATTGTGGTTAATAAATATTGCATGATAAAGACAGGAATCTCCTTTTTTTAAAAAAAAGCTTATGCGCAGATGCAGTATTTATGAGAGCAAAGTTCGTAATCTCATTATTTATCACTTCCAGTGTCTCTGCTCAGCTTAGCTGACGGGGGGCTGGAGAGGGGGACACGGCGTGTAGCTTCCTGGGGGGTCACCCCCGATGTCCGCCGGCACCACCCCCTGGTCGTACAGGCACCCGAACCCGTCGTAGTACTCGGCCGCGTCCTTCTCCTTCCTCTGAGCTTGGCTCCGCCTCCTGCGACCCGCGTGGCTCACTCGCCCCCAGGCGCCCCCTGGTGCCAACTCTGGGTGCCCACGGGCTACACTGCCACCGTCGAAAATGTACAGCGCGTTGGGCGGGAACGTCAGCTCCTGGCCCGAGAGGAGCTCGTCCGCCGTTTCCTTACAGCGGATCAGCTCCACACTTTCGACCTGGAGGGTTGGATACGTGGAAGAAAGTGGGGAAAAAAATAAGAACGGGGTGGGGGGAGTACACCGTTCCATTTTTCTCTTAAGCCACATCCTCATTAAGTTTTTTAGCAGGTGTTTAGAAAAATAATGTACATTTTGAGAAACAGTCAACCAGTCTCTGGAGCAATTGGGGATTAAGGGCCTTGCTCGGTGGGGTGGGGTGGGGTGGGGTGGGGTGGGGGGGCGACAGTGAAACTACGGAGTCGATTTCAGGATTTGAACCAACACCCTTCCGATCACAGACCGCATCCTAACCCACTGAGCAGGTTAAAAAGAAAGCGAGCATGCAGACGTACGGACTCCTTACACTGTAAGTAAAAGCTGTGCGTTCTCCGTAAGCAGACTGGCTATTCCGCATCGCGGTTCTGTAGCTTTCCGACGGCGCTGTACCACCTACCTGTGCTTTCTTCAGCAGGTCTGTAAAGACCGAGAACCAATCGGGTGCCGCTCTCTCCAGCTCCAAGGTGATGATCGCTAGGGCCAGCGTGGAGCCCTTGAACTGCGACAGTTGGTGGCAGGCCATGCAGTGTTGCACCTGTCTGATCCAGAGCGCCGTGTGGAAGAAGGGCTCTCTCTGATGGCGGCGCTGAGGTAGGCGCGGCTGTCCGGATGTCACCAGGGCGTGGAACTGCGGCCGTCGCCAAGGGAGACCAGAACACAGGGATCTGTCAGCTGACCGCCCCACCTCGATGACCCAGCATTCCCTCCTACTAGCGGTGGACTCTCCATTCCCCCCCCCCCCCTTTCCTGGCAGGGGTGTCTACCCTTCCTCGCTACCATGCGTGCGCCGTGCTTGTCCGTCCCGACGAACTAAAGGACCGTCCAACCTGTCACGTTGATCGCCGGTTCTGTCCGTGTTTCTGTATCTGCCAGTACCCGTTTCTGCCCCCAACCCGAGTGTCTTTTCTGTCAGAATTGTTTACTCCGGATTGAGAACTGTTTGTTTGTGCAATTTTTAGCAAATAAGCCATAGCTACAGGATTCGAGGATACGACCCCTACGATTATACAGTGAATTGTACATGTTGATGGAGTAGCAGAGTATTTACTGAGAATTTATTTTTAGCAAGATTTAATACACAATATTTAGGTCAGTATTGAACTGGGAAAGACAAATTACAAACTTTGCAAGTAAAATTTTAAAAGCAGCCAAGATCATCCAGGCTAACTTTAATATCTAAAACAGTTTCCCCTAGATCAGTAGTATTAGATTATATTTTATACATATTTTGTGCCCCAGAACAGACATTTTTTTTTAAAGAACAACTATGGTAGTCCTTTTCAAAAACTGGATTCAGTTCAATTTTTCATACAAATATATCACATCTACGGCCCTCTCTGGAGCATGTTGAATGGTTGTAGGGAAGGTAACAGTGGAAGGCAGAAATATCGCTCACAAATTGTTTGAATACGTCAACAGGTGGAATTGATAAAAGGTGAACTTCAGTTTTTACTTACTATTAAAAAGTTCAAACGATACCATTTAGAATTTTTAAATTCCTAAAGCTTTATTTTCTTATTTAGATGTTGCAGGCATCGAATACAGAGATTATTTTTTTTTCCTTTCTAAATAACTTTTTGTCCTCGTGCGGTTAGTCTTTGTAATTACAGGTCTCAATTGAAGGTGCCTTGGCCAATTCGAGTATTTCACAACTGCACAGAGTAAGAGCACAGAGCAGTAACTTGCGACGGACCATTTACAATTCGCGGTGCCATATTTTAATGCAGTGCATCCAACCAAGAACGTGTTTGTAGCTGTGCTCCCGAAGAAACACAAAGTGTTATACATTCCAGTGTACGTTTTTTGCTCTTTCGGTTCAAAGGGGGAAAACGGAGATGATCCCTTACGATATGAATGAAGTCGATCGCTGTTGCGGTGTTTAGGTCCCAGTGAAGCTTGTCCAGTATAATCCTCTCCATGCGAACAATCTCTGCTGTTGAAAAGTTGCATCCACTCTGATTCACGAAGTCCTTTACTGACGCAATCACCTGGTCCAACAGGCGAAAAAAAAAAAACACCCAATAAATACTGATTTTCTTAAATGAACATCTTGTACTGTTTTTTATAATCAGAAATGTGCTCATTTGGATTGAAGAAACGATTCTTGTTTATACTTTGAACTTAAAGTTAAGTGTCTAGAAATTGAAAATAACATACAAATCTTTTAAATGGTACTTTGAGACAAAAACCTACCTCATCTTCTTCGTTGATTTTTTCAGCAAGAATTAGTGATGTTATGGCAATACACCTAAGATATTTTTGCTGTGCCTGTAAAAAAGGAAAGATTTGTGAGGGTTAATTTGGAATTTAATTGTGAGGTTCTTAAGTAACCAAGCTAAATAAAGTCTCACCTTCACTGATGCCAAAAGTCTGTTGAAAATGCTCACCCCAAGGGCAAATGTTTCTGGGCAGAATTTAAACAGCTGGCTCAATTCGTCCATCCACAAAATGGCATCCTGGTGTTGGAAAGAGGATATGTCCGTGCCCTGCAACGCACAAACAAGCATGGAAATTAGCATGCAGGTTGCTTGCAAACATCTATATGCGAAACTATTTGTCTTCCGTTCATTCTTGACGGCAGAAGACAGAAACCTGAATGCGGTGGTTTTTAAAAACCGGCGCCTTCCACAGACGCCGCTCCCGGGCGAGCGCGTCTTCGAGCAACGCCGCCAGGCGGCGACACTCTGCACTTTCTGGGTACTTCATCGGTACCTTCGGGCAAGCCAGATTTTCCCGGGGTCACGGGCTCCTGCAGAGACACAAAATGTCGGTCACCCTCCACCCTGAAAACGTTATTTTAATAAACAAACCAGTAGATATGCTGATAAGATCAGCCTCGGGTCTCGTAGCATTTAAATAACATTGCATGCTAGGATGTATATCATTGCGTGTAGGCCTATATAAATACGGATATGGACTGTTACGAAAATGCTTTAATAGCCGTTAACACTTTCACACTATATAACGCATATGAGCGCTTTAAAAAGTTAACAGTGCTAAAGTTCTCTGTAAACAGGTCGTGTACATAGCTGTAAAATTGTTACTGTATCTAAAATTGCAGTCAAGCATGCAGCAATTAGATGATGTCTCCTCTACATTTCACGACTTTAGCCCATATATTGTAGCCACGGACTGCCCTAGCTTATCAGGGTTTTGTGCATCTGTTTGTCATGCCTGGGTCATCTGTCGTCAATGATCGCTATTCTTCCAACTAAAGTAAGTAAATCGGACCACCCCGATGCTGATGTCCCTCAAACATTTTGTAATAACGTCCCAGAAATCACTTGGAATGCTTAATAACGTCATCCACTACTTAATTATTTGAAATAACAGATTTAAAATTCAAAAAAACCTTAAATATATTGTGCTTTTACTGCATCGCGTACGGTAGTAGGGGGAGATTATGGTGAACTGCAACAACAAAGGGGAAATGTAACAAAACATCAGTATTACATATATGCCTTTACAATGCCCCAAGTATCATAATGCAGAAAAACAGTGGGAAAATTGTCATCGGTAAGATGAGTAACTATTTTTCGACGCTTATTAAATAGGTAGCTCAATTTTAGATTCCTAAACTTTTGAAATGTTTAAGCATATAAATACAGAACTTGGTGTTTGAATTAGAAGTTGCATGTATCTGTATACATAAACACTGAACCGATCCTGTATTTCCTACATATAGACCGCCTTCCGCAACAATGTTGCAAAGAGCCAGAAAGTAGCAGGTCTGCCAGACGCTGTGGGCTGGACAGCCCGTTAGCTACCAAAACACAAAGCCAAATGTTACTTTACTTTATTTTCCATGAGAGATCGGGCTTACCTCCGCGCACGAAAACAACAGAGACCCTCCCGCCCTGAGCGCCGCATTTAAGTTCAGATATTCATCCCTGCCATGGTGAAAAAAAGCGGGTCGCGTTTAAACTTTATAAAAAAAAGCAAATACTACTCAGTCGCTGTTTCAAGACTGCAGAAATGCAATACGGGCGCATCATAAATCCCGCCGAAATAGTCAAGTGTGCAGCAGTAAATCGAATCGAGGCCGAGAGACGAGCAAGCAAAACAGAGACGGGGGGCAGGATGTTACATTTGCACGGCATAATGATCCTGTTTGAACGGCTGCGGCTCCGCCTCCCGCGCCGCGTCGTCAGGGTGGCCGCTACGCCGGGTACGTGCGCCTCCGCCCCGCGCACAAAGCGCACCTACAATCAAGGGGAAATATTTCTGAAATAGTCCTCTCAGTGACTTCGCTATTTACAATTGTACATATTATAATCGTGTAGAGGATTAATACATAATTTTAATGTATAATTTAAATGTGAAGTATTTAGTTATTTAGTAATTATTCTTAATTTAGTAATTATCTATCTAATTTTATTTTTTTGTATTTATTGCTAAAATATTGCACAACTCTGTTTTTGATTTCGCTTGTTTTTTCCCCCGCTTTTTAGATCCAGTATCAGTTTTCAGCGCACAAATGTGCCAGTTGTTTTCTAGGGAACGGGTTGCATAACAGCCTGTATAAAAAAACGGTATTTTGGCATTTGGTTGAGCGGTTTGGTTTTCATTTGCTAGCTGGAGGGCTTGTTTCGCAGATTTCCTTTGTATTCGATGGCGCGCTCCCATAAAAGAGACAGAGGCAACTGGAACATTATCGTTTAAAAGCTGTAATTACCACACAGCAAGCAGCGTGTGGGATCCTGTCATTTCCTGACACTTCTGGCTGAAGACCTCATTGTGGTATTTTCATCAGATCTGTTGTCACGCCCATAATAGAAATATCGCTTAAAAAACCGGACGATCTGAATGTGTCACGTGGCATGTAGCATTGCGTCCCCCCCGGCGGTTGTACCTTGTGAGATGGCCAATTAAAATACCCAGATGCACAAATGGATAAGATCCACAACACGCTTCCGATTAGATAGCAAGCCAGACATACTTAACATGCGTCCAAACTAAATTTTTTTTAGCAATGTTTACAATTCCACCAAGAAATCAGCCATAAATGTATATACCTTACACATATTATTAGTAAATATATACGACAGTCCGGTTCAGATTCTCAGATGATTTGGTCGGGGCCGCGGTGCGTTGCGTTGCGTTGTGCATAGTTCTGCTATGCTTCCTTATTTACATGGCCTCCTGCAAGTCATTGCATGAAAAATATGCTGAAATATCACTGGTTCTGCCATAGCACATGAACTCTTCATTAGGAATTTGACATAAACACGAGACATGAGCTCATTACCAGTATGCTGGAGTGGGACCAGTGAAATGTGACTTTGTTAGTGAGGCTGGCTGTCACTGGTCAAAGAACAAGTCACTGGTTCTAAGAGGCGTCTAGCTTAGCGGGTTAGGAGATTGTGTCTGTAATCAGAAGGTTGTCGGTTTAAGTCCCTGGGTCAGTAGTTGGGTGTGGCGCTGGGTTTAAAAATTGTCCCTGGACTTTGGGATCCCCTGTGATGAATTTAACCGACGGTGGGGGTCCTCCACAATACACCCACATACCCACTGGTCCACCAGAAAAATGTCTGGTATGTCAAATGGCGGTATAGCCTTGCAGTTGGGGTATCCTAAGCAAGACCCTTAAACTCCCAATTGCTGGCTGACTCTGCTTTCTTGAACATATATGTCACTTTGGATAAAAGTGTCTACTAAATGTAAACAAAAAAAAGTACAGTTTCAGGAAGAACGGGACTTCAGCACAAGTTCTGGCAAAGGTCAATCAAATCGAGACATGAATGCGTCACAGTGTAAGATGGTGAAGGCATTTCCTTCCTAATTATCTGTGTTTGGAGGGAAAGATCTTTTAATATAATGAAGGTAAAGCTATACTTTATTAATTCCTCTACAGAGGGTTTATTCAAGGCAAAGTGGTTTAACTGATGGGTAAACCCTGGGCTTAATGGTTGGGGAAGCGCCCTTGTAATTGAAAGATTACAGGTTTGAATCCTCGACCGGTGAGGTACCCTGAGCAAGGTACCGCCCCCAAGCACTGCTCCCCGGGCGCTGAATTAGCTGTCCCCTGCTATGTCATGATGTCACATTTCATTGTTGTGCACTGTCTGCTGTGGTGAGTCAGCAATGGCCACTGATCACCTAATTCTAATATACACTACATAGAGAAAAGTACTGGGGCACCAGCCTGTCCCACATCTCACTCTGAATCAAGGGGTTTTAATGTGAAGCTGGTTAACCCTTAGCTGCTGTAATAACCTCTGATCTTCTGGGAAGGCTTTCCATTAGATGTTGGACATCGCTGGAGGGATCTGCTGCCATTCGAGTTGGGTATCGATGTTGGGTGATCAGGTTCCTCTCTGTGAGCTTGTGCAGCTGAACCTGCTCTCAGATGGTTCCACTTCACTTGCGGTTGACCAGGGCAGCTCTAGCAGGACAGACATTTGGAGAACCGACTTGTTGGAAAGATGGTGTCTAGTGAGTGTGTGGGGTTGACTAACCTCTTCTGTATGACCCCCCCATTCTGCCCCCATTGTTTGATGCTGGCTGAAGACCACATCTTTGCTCCCTCCTCACTGTTCTAAGGTGCCAGAATAGCACAGCAGGTCAGCTGTTCTCCACTTTATTTGTAGATGGGGTAGCTGAACCAACTGTGGTTGATGGATTTGCACAGGAGTGCATCGTTATTGGAGAAAGGCAGCTACAGCGCCTCACAGTGCATTTGTGAAATGCGATTACAGGAGAAAAAATCCATCTATGTTTACATACATAATCAAATACTTATTGCAATACTCAACAAGGCATTTTAAGTAGAACTGTCACCATTCGCTACCCACAACTAAAGAGCAGATTTCCAAAGTTCAACCAGTCCATGCGATATGTTATCGAGAATTTCTGCAAACTTTTGGAAATGTAATGAAACTTCTTCATTAGATCACATGATTGAGTGACATTTGGTTCCCAATACTGTAACGTGATCAGGAAGCCTGACTTCAGGTCACCTAAAACACGACCAAACCCGATCTGAGTGAGTTTTGGATGTTTGCTCTTCATTTAAGGGTCTTTTATGGACTAAACTAATCAAAGAAGGTTGAAAATAATGATTTTTCAGTGTGACTTGACAGACCCTGTTGTTTAGGTTCAGAGATCACCTGCAGCAGAATTGGTATCGGTGCCAAAGCTATTAGAATACAATAAGAAATCCTGCTGACTTTTGGAGACGTCAATTCCTTCCTGTATATCAGGGCTATTCAAATCACGGTCCCCGAGGTCCGAGCTCTGCTGGTTGTCCAGCCTTCCTTTATCTGTCAGTCAGGTGTGAAGCCTCTGACCAATCAGAATCAGTAATTATTAAACTAACTACCAGGGAGAACCGAAAACAAGGCCTGGATCTGGATAGGAAGCGTAATATATGATATAGACATGCACAGGAAATTAGTCTACAGAATCAGTCTGCGGCTTCACTGCTCTGCTTCCGGCTCCTCTGCCCTGCTTTCCTTTCTGAAAGTGTGTCACTGGAGTTCCTGACGTTAAAACCAACCGTCCGTACCCTCCCTCTTGTCACACTAACCGCAGCCGTGAGCACTCAGCCGTGAGCAAGCTCACCTGCACGAGGACCCTCTCGCTGCTGTGAGAGGCTTTCAAAGCTAATGTTTGTTAGCGGCTCTCTGCAGCCCTGCAGTTTGCTGCCCGCAGTCAGTGAGCTTCTCCCAACTGGGTGTAATAGATCTGTCCTGTCAAGGCTTCCTAGCAAAACAATGACCCGTACAAATCTGACAAGTCTTGTTTAAAAGAAGAACTTTTATTGGCCAGACGGCATGCCGTAATGAACCAATGAAATGGCGTCTGCTACAGCCGAATGAAATGAGAGTGCAAACATCCATCAAAGACTGTAGAGCAGGGCTATTCAAATCCGGACCTCGACTCCAAATCCAGGCCTTGTTTTCGGTTCTCCCAGGTAGCTATAGTTTAATAATTAGTGATTCTGATTGGTCAGAGGCTTCACACCTGATCACAGGTGAAGGAAGGCTGGGAATTCAGCAGGGCTCGGACCTTTAGGACCGTGATTTGAATAGTCCTGCTGTAGAGCCAGTTAAAGCTCCACCAGGCTGTGTTCTCCATCCATCCATCCATCCATCCTTCTCCTTTCTTACAGTTCTTACAGTTAAAACTGACTGGTAAACTCCTCACCCTTAACCATGCACTCTCTGCAGCTGGGTTGTGAATTTCCTTACAGGCAGATCTCAGTCAGTTCTGGTGGGGGGGCCGTTCCTCCGCTACACGGACTCTCAATATAGAAACTCCCCAGGGCTATGCGCTAAGACCACAGGGCTGCACCCTCTCCACCCACGACTGTATGGCCTCCCAGAACAAAACAAGAATCATTGAATTTGCTGATGATACGACAGTCATTGGACTGATTAATGGGGGTTTAGTGCAGTTGTGTCAACACTACAATCTCTCCCTAAATGCCAGCAAGACTAAGGAGATGATTGTGGATCCACGCAAGAGACGAGAACATCACACACCACTGCACATTGGGGAGATGGAGGTGGAGAGAGTGAAAGTCTTCAAATTCCTCGGCGGTTCCCTTAAGTGGGAACTTCACCTGTTCCCGCAGCACCGCTCAGCTGGTAAACAAGCCTCAGCTGCATCTGGACTTCCTGGGAAGGCTGAGGAAACTTGGCATGCCAGTCGGAATCCTCAAAAACTTCGACGGGGGTACGGCTGAGAGCATTCTCACCAAGCAGCATCACCGTCTGGTTTGGTAATTCAACCACAGAAGGGGCGGAAAGCTCTGGGACGAGCGGTGAGAACTGCTCAAACCACCATGGCTGCAGTTCTACCTTCACTGGAGGTCGTGTATCACACCAGGGTCACCAGAAGCATCAGCATCGTCATAGAGCAGGGTTTCTCAACCCGGTCCTCGGGGACCACCAGACGGTCCACGTTTTTGCTCTCTCCCAATTCCCTGCCAATTGGGAGAGAGCAAAAACGTGGACCGTCTGGTGGTCCCCGAGGACCAGGTTGAGAAACCTTGTCATAGAGGACAGCAGCCACCCCCCAGTCTAGGCCCCTACCTTCAGATAGACACAGAAAGGTGAAATGAAGGATCACCGCACTACGGAGCTTTTCCTCACAGGCCATCAGGCTTGTGAATGACTCGCACCCCCCTAAATACCCCAGTGTTGCTGACACAATCTACCTGTGACCAGTGAGTGCTGTAAGCACTCCTCCCCCCACCCCCAAATACACACAGGGGACAATACCACAGACTTTGCACAACCTATCTACCTCTACTTGAGGAATTCCTTTTTGCGTATTTATCATATTGATATATTTTATGTATATTTCTCTACTGCATTGTACGCTGATATTGTGTCTCATGTTTGATCTGTGCGCAGATAGAACATGTAAGAGTAATATTTCCATTGTGTTGTGTAACTGACTGTTTTACTGTGCATATGACAATGAACTTCTTGGTAGTGCTTTTTGATCTTCAGTGTCACATTGCAACCAATTCAAGATAAAGCAAAATGAGAACAGATACAGAGGGTGTGAAATCTTTAAGACTGTTAACTTGGAGAATCCTGGTGGTTTTGGACTCTAGTTTGGATTTTTTTGTTGACTGGGCTGAAAAATCATTGAGCGGCCTAATCTCATACAACTAATTTACTTTCATTAATTTCTGTAAGTGATTTTAAATATAAAACCCATATTGCTTATTCATTAAACCTTTTACTTAAGTAGCTGAATGAATTTATCACAGTGTATAGTTCTGCATTAAGGACTGGGGATTAGCTAAAAATACTGGGCCAGCTGACAGAGTCACCTCCTCTCTAGTAGATTTTGCCAACTGGGGTGGGGGGGGGGGGGGGGGCGCGGGGGGTCACTAGTAGATTTTGCTGGCAGAGCCCCCATAAAGTGCTGGGCCTCCTGAATTTACCAGTGTCTATGACCCTCTGTTACCCCTAATTAAGGATTAAAAACTCTCTCATCTGGCACAAAATATATGAAAGTTTTTTGAAATATCAATCTTGTCACCTATCGTGGGGCGAATTTCTATATCAGACAGGCAACATTTGTTCACACAAATGCTTGCGACCCAGACTGTTAAACTGTAACCATGTGAGGTTTTTGGCGATACTTTACTTGAGGGGTAATAAACCAGTTATTACTGAAGTACAAATCATGAACAAATATAGGAGGTACTTAAAATAAAAGTTGCACCATGATTCATTAATGATAAAATAACATGAGATCAGTATGTAACTCAGACTTAGTTTGAGGTTAATATATTCTTTGTGCTCCGTCAAGTAAAGTGTTATCAGGTATTTCACTAGTGACCGATGAGAAGGCAATCTAGATTGCATTCCTGTATTGCTTCTGATGCATGCTGGGATTAGTGAAATGCACAGGTCTCTGCACTGGTTTATTTTTTTTGTTTGCTATGATTTGAGCTGTATTATAGGTGCATTAGAGCAGAGACGGTCCACGTTTTTGCTCCCACCCAGACAGTCCACATTTTTGCTCCTGATAGGAGCTGGGTGGGAGCAAAAACATGGATTGTCTGTGGTTCCTCAAGGACTGGGTTGGGAAACGTTGCATTAGAGTACTTAATGAAGAACTCAGATGGAGCGCAGACCAGTGAGGCAGACAGCCCTTTTGGAAGCTGGCTCCGCCCCACCAGTGTGGATCATTCCAAGCCTCCCTTCCTGCTCCGATTTAAATGGGACTGACGTCATTTCACGTTTGCAGCATCCTGTCCATGAATCCATATTAAGTTCATGTAGGTTCGGGGGGCTGATCTCATCTGTCACCATCAGGATCTCATACCTCCTGTTTAAAGTGTTTGAAGAATACAGAGACATTTATTGCTTATTACCCACCTTAGTATGGTGGCCTGTTTGTACAAGGGATAAATCTATATTATCTATAAGTATTATCTATCTTGCAATGCATTTGAGACACGACATCAGTGACCATACCTGGGGATCCTCTCTACGTCCTCTGCGATGTCCGACATGGCTTTCCTGCTATGTGCGGACCTGTGATTCCATGGAGCCTGAGGGCCTCAGGGCTGCCAATATAAAAGGGGAAAGACATTCAGGGACCCAGACACTAGGGGGCGCTATGAGTGTGTGAGCATGGATAATGGTAGCCTTGGTTTGGGCAAACTCCAAACTCTTCCTACTAACCCTGACTCGAGCACTTGCCTACCATCTCTTCAAATATAGGCCTTTTCCTCTCATCTACCTTGTCCATCTGGTCCAGTCATGATTTGGCCTGGTCCACTGTACCCTACATCCTCCACTTGATCCCTGTCATCACTTCTCTGCTGGTCTTGGAGGCTTTGACGTCAGATGAGGCAGTAAATCACAGCCCCTCTCTTGCCAGAATGCTGGAGACACAGCTTGATGTTCCAGTAGTAAACAATCCGTGTCAGGCCATATGGGAGGTCCAACCACCTACAGGTATGAGGGAAAAGGCTGATCTTCATAAATGCTATTGGTGATATAAAGTTTGACCACAGACCAGTAAGGGACCAGAGGACTCAAGGCAGGACACCATGCTGGTCCAGGCTATCATCTTACCTGCCAGCCCTGGGGCAACCTTGAATCCAGTTCCCAGGTTCATCACTGGTTTCTACATGAGAGATGGAACCTGGACCCCTCTAATGGAGAACCAGAACTAACCCTAACCTCAGATTCCTAACTGTGATTTGGTACCTTGGGTACCAAACAGCAGGCTGTTGGAAAACAGTGAAACAGCAGGCTGTTGGAAAGTAAGAAATATGCTACTAAAGCATGCTAAACTGTGGTTTCTCATCATACGGGGGCGCTGATCTGTTATAAAAACACATTTTGATGCCTGAAAATGCCATACTTTTTCTAACCCTAACGCTAACCAAAGGTGGTTATAGACCCTATTTAGGGGCCCTTCCACCCCCTGAAAAATAATTATTCTAAGATTTATCCCATATTTCTTTATACATTCTATACCCCACGCTTGGCCATCTTTATTGTATGCACTGGTGAGGGGCTGTTGGACATCAGACTCAGTCACAGTCCCCAGCGAGGTAAAGACTAGAGTCTCCTGTGAGATAGAGGCTAGATTCCCCTCTGAGGTATGCACGCGAGTCCCATGTGAGGGAGGGGCAGGAGTACCCTGTAAGGGAGGGGTTAAAGTCCCCTACAGATACTTGGTGGTTAAAGTTCTGCGGTTCTGGTCACATTTTATATATTCATGTTTTTGTCCTAATTTTAATTTCTTGTGTCCTTATTTCAATTCCTTTCTTTTTCTTCTTTTAAAATGTTCGTAAAGCACTTTGTAAACCCTGTGGTTAACACAGTGCTATGTAAAGAACGAGTGGTTGATTGACTGTGGGATACGGAATGAGTAGACATTGGTGAGGTCCGACCGCAAGGCAGTCTGGTGTCCTCTGCCTGTTCCCAACACATCTGTTTGTTTACAGCAGATAAACAGCAGTGCCTCACTTTCAGGGACAGTGAATTCTACGCTCTCTGCCTTACAGTGAATTGAAAATGCTGCTGTGTGGAGTAAAGGAGAAAATGCAATGGAAAATGGGATCACAGATGTTTATGCCCCTCCAGTGCCTCAAATACAGTCCTTTAAATACTACTCTTTAAATGAATAACAGTTTTGTGCTAAGGCTAACTGGCATAGGTGGGTACGCTTTTCTCCAAACCAGTAAATATATTTACAATAAATTATAATTACACATTGATATCACTAATACATGCCACAGTTTTCAAATGTGACTTTACAATGTAATTCAATCTTATATGCAATGTGTTGAAATAGCATTTTCATCTGACCAGTAGGGGGTGCAACTGCACCTCTTGTGTCCTCGGTAGAATCGCCCGCGGCTCAGGGTATTGACAAATCTGTCAGCTGTTGCATGGATCCTCCAACCACTGATCCGAATGAGACGGGCACCAGTCCATCACTGGACGTGGATTTAGAGAAGCCGATTCGTTTAATCTCTGAACTGTGGGATGTAACCTACACGACACGGAGAGAATATTCAAGCACCGGAGCATAACCTTATCGTAAATATTGAAATACAAACTGTATCCCAACTGCAGTCCTTATACACAGACTGTCCCCGACTTATAATCTGTGCTCCTCACGAAAAAGTTATTTTTTTTTTAAGTTAATGTTGGTTAAAATGCATTTCTGGCAGCCGTACGCCCGGTAGCGCTACACCACCTAGTGCGGGACAGTGCTGTACTGTATATCAGCGTGACCATCCCAGCCTCACACGTATCTCCCAGCGTCCTTCTCACACGTAAAAGTTTGTGCGATTATCCTATCTATGTATAATAATCAATTATCCTATTCTGGCAAACGTCCGATTCGAATTATGGCCTGTCTGTTGAAACGGAATGCAGCCGAACTGACACTGAGTGTCTCTGTCGGGTCCTCAGCTAAAAACCACGCTTCTAACAAATCCTACCTACGATCTCAGAATTAAACTTAGCATGAATTGAACATTTATTTTTAATGGGAAACGCACCTGTTTTCCCATTTTTAAAGGTCCTAGCCGCATTGCGGGAGACCTTTTTAACCGTTTTCCTGGATTGTGCTCATTAAGCAGAATGTTGGTTTTCGTTTGTGTTAATGAACCTGTCGAAAGAAAGACCGAAATATTGCGTTTTTGGTACCGATTTTTTTTAGTAGTAATACTGTCAATCAACCACTGGGGGGAGCCAAATATCTGTTAATGAACTGCAATCCCTTTAAGAGCCGAATTCCGCAGCTCTGCTGCTCTCAACCTGAAATTGCTTTAATGTGTTGTAATTTCCTTCCCTTGCCTTTTACATTTGCAACAGAGCCATAAAGTGAAGGTTAGCATACTAACACAGCAAAACCACATAATACTGCATATGGAGATATCAATAATACGAGGCAATGAGCCATTAGCATCTCTCGGAAAGCTTGCAGTTGCATTTTCTTGGGATGGAAAAGAGGCGATAGACAAACATAGAGCCACTTAACGCGCGCCCTGGTACACGTATAAATTTAATATGGGAGATAATTTGATTGTTGTGTGGAATAATGTACTCATAAAATCACCGCTGTGTGTCCATCTGCTCGCTTAATGGTTTTTCTGGGAAAGTGAGCTTTTACCTTTAATTCCCTTAAGACAGTTGCACCAGCAGTCCTCTCTGAAGTGCCGCATTTACATTATAATATGGATGTTGATATTGTTCATTGTGTTCGGAGCACAGGAACAATGGGGAAATCAGGTGCGTTGAAGATCGTAAAAATGGTCAGCAAAAACGGTCCCCGTTGTCCCAATTGTTTTAAACGTGATATAGGAGACCTATAGAAAAACAAACACAAAATAAAGTATCAAAACAGAAAGGGGTTTCAAATATACACCTTAAGATGGGACAACTGAACTATGGAATTAGTTAAGTGAGAAAGTTCAGTTGTCCCATCTTAATGGTGTATATTTGAAGCCCCTTTCTGTTTTGATACTTTATTTTGTGTTTATATTATATTTCCCCATTGTTCCTGTACTCTGAACACAATGAACAATACCAACATCCATATTATAATGTAAATGCGGCACTTCAGAGAGGACTGCTGGTATATCCCCTGCCTTATGGATAGAAGGGTGATGACAGAGAAGAAACAGGCCTAATAATAAGAAAAATATATTGCCTGGGAAAGTCGCCCCAGTCCCCGCAACCACGTCCAGAAGAAGCAGTTGGAACATGGATGGATGGATTGCAGTAAATACTATTTATTTAATTTGCACGTTTTGAGGAACTAATTCCCTTTAAATGCACGTTTTTAAACACTATTATCTTGCCTGTCAGTACGGAGCATTAAAATGAACAGTGCGTGTCCAGTGCCGGCGGGAGGCGGAGGTGCCCCGTCTCTGCGGTGCGATGACGCTTCCCAGCGCGGAGCGGCAGTGATGTCGCGCGGAAGGCGCGCAGCGTGGGGAGCAGCGCGTGCGGAGTTCAGCTCCTCGGCTAATTTAGGAGGCGATGATAGAATGCATCTAGGCAGAGTTTATAAAATGGAAAATAACGGCTTTATGTTCGAGAGAAACATGTGGGAGACAATGGCTTATTCTAAATATTGCTTTCTAAGTGTGAGGGTTTGAATCAGAACATCCTTTTACATTGTCTAACTGTATAGGCATGGATAATTACGGTCTATAACCGTTGAAATATAGATAACATGGTGCTTATTCAGTACTGAAGGAGGTGACTCATATGTTCCGGTACAGCTGGTTGGTACTGGTTTCTTCTTTTAGCTATAAGCTTAATTTCCAAAGCTTATGTGTCATGTCTTTGAAGTTTGAAAGGCATCATTGATGGTCGCGGCCATTCTGGGTTGAAGGCACGATTTTGCAGTAATATGGGAAGAAATCCAGCGGGATTAGCCTTCTTTGAATAATGGGTATTCTTTGCTTCTTAACGTCTTGACGTTTAGTGCTATTTCCATAGGATAAGATTGCTTACGTGCAAGCAGACATTCCTGACATATAAATATATATAATGTGGTAGGCTGAAAACTGCTGTCATGCCATGGAATGGTGGGCTGTTTTTAACAGTGCCTTCCACGGTAAAGGCAGTGAAACTGCATTAAAAATTGAGCCCAACTCAGTTTATTTTAAATAGCAACATTCCCTATCTAGTTCTCTCAAACAGCTTAGCAAGGATTTGGCAACAAAATTACATGTACATTTAAAGAGATTAATAATAAAAATAGGAACAACATCACAGACAGACTAAAAAGGAGCTGACTTTAAACGTCATTGCGGAAAACGCTGAAAAACAAACGAGAAAAACACGTTAAGATCATTCACTGGAACAAGTCAATGGAAATATTAGATGAGCGTGTTTACTTTTAAATGGGACTGAATCAAGTCTTATAAATAATAACTGCTTTGATGTGTTTATCACCTCTTCATGTCTAAAGTTATGTTTTAAGTTGTCTCCCATTATGGATAAAAGGCATTGCCATAAATCTTTAATATATCAACTCTCTTTTCCCTCCAAAAAGAGGAGGAACTTGTGTAGGGGAAAACATAATCAGACAGTGTATTTATTTGATACGTCAACAGGAAATTGCTACAAGAGATGCCACCTGTGGAGAACAGTTATGTCACCTGTCCTTTCAGTCATGCCTGGGGATGTTTGAAGCTCGACTCCATCACGTGTACGGGTATCCGTCGACGTCCAGGTTGCGCTCTGGAAGCGAGGATGCAAGTCAATCTGGATGTATCTGATTATTATAGGGGAGAGGTCTACTATACTGTTACATAAGATACAATAATACACACGTTTAACTAAACCTCTTTTTGGTTTTTTTTCGTGCCGCGTGCCGCACATCTGCGAACGTCCACTATGTCTGCTGCAGGCTCGATAAATCGGGGTGTTAAACGTAAATACGATCGAACGTAAGTCGACGTTTGACTGTATATTGAATCCATCCATCCATCTAAAGGTGTAGATTTGAGTATGGACGGTAGGGTCACGTCTCTGCAAATATTGTGGGAGGAGCAGGTGTGTTTGGGAGGGGGGGGTTTGGAGCTGATTTGGTCCACACTAATGTTGGTACCAAACCTACGCCCATCCATCCATCCATCCATCCATCCATCCATCCAAGATAGGGTCATGGAATGCCTGGAGCCTGGATGTTGCTAGGCAGTGGCCACCCTGGATGGGATGATAGCCCACAATCAGGCTCGCATTTCCACACACCAATTCCGACACGCCAGATAGCTGCCTGTTTCTGGACAGGGGGAGGATCCTGGAGCCGTCCGAGGAAACATTTATAAACAGAGATGGGGTACTTACCCGGTGCTGGGAGTCGAACCCCATCCCTGAGGGTGTGAGGATGCACTGCTGATAAATGTAATATAAGGGACCATGAACAGCTTCAGTCCCATCTGGGGTCTTCTGAGCCCCCAGACTGACATCATGCCCTTTGCTGTGGGAATCTGCCAAGTAGCCAAAAGTTCAGCTTGCGTTCTGACTGGGGGCCCTGGTCGGTTCAGCACATGTCTGGGCCGGTCAGGGGTCTGTAGGACCGTCAGACGGCACCAGGAGGGAATGATTCTGTAAAGGACACACAGATATTTGCTTTCTGCTTTCCTTCCTATCCTAGAGAGATCGTCCCGTTACTGTATTTAGCGAGCGATCAGGATGCTGCCCTCATCATCATTTGATTCCATTGAACATAAAGGGGGGGGGGGGGGGCATGGTGGCTTCATACCTGTGGGACCAGGGTTCGAGTCTCCACCACAGAGTATGAATGGTCTGTGTGCCCGGCAATGGGTTGGCACCCCATCCTGGGTTTATCCCTGCTGAGATGGGCCCCGGATCGCCGTGATCCTTGCACATGTATGGAGAATGGATGGATGGGTGAATGGATAGATGGATGGATGGGTGAATGGATAGATGGATGGATGGGTGGACAGACATAAAGAGCCCCTGGCGGGAGAAGGTGCTCCTTAATGCCTAGACGGCTTCCCCCCACCCCGGCTTTGGGTATCTGTGGTGTGCTGTTCACCTAACCGTGTCTGAATGAACACTCTGCGGATGACATCAGCGTCGCTCACTGAGAGGCCCGAAAGCCCGGACGCTGGCAGGAATGTTTCCGGAATGTGGCCGGAATGCTGTCGACTCCTTGAATTATCTGGTGTAAACATGGATGTATTGCTGTTTGTTGGGTTGGAATTGTTTATATATTATCACTCATGTGTATTCTTATGAATGTATAGCTTGTTTTATATGGCAACTGTGTAAGTGCTTAACAGTAATTTTCTATCACGTGCAGCAGTCGAGCCCACCTCTGCTGTACGTTCTGTTGTTCCTATTTCCACTCCCACTTCCACATCCCATTCTATCCCACTCGAATTGTTGTTCACACCCACAATGTAACCTGATCACCTTAAAGTATAAATAAACCCTCTCGTGGTGCCACACCCTTGTAGCTACACTGCGGTGTGCACCCTTGCAAGTAAAACAGTGCGTGTCTCATACTCTGTGGGCCAGCAGCCGGGGGGGGGGGCTGATCACTCTCTCCGACACTGTTGCTTTTTTTTTTGGGGGGGGGGGGGGGGGTCCTTCATGCCTATTAATGCAGCTGTTGTTTTTTTTGCACAGGAAATTCGGGTTAGGTACTTTTCTTGAGGGTACAAGAATTCCAGATCGCTGCCCCTGTTTCTTCCACCCTGTGGTCAGCGGTCTTTTAATTACTGAGCCGTAATTGGTGGCTGTGAACCAATGAGGACATGCGGTCAGTCACTGGACTGACCCCTGTCCTGCGCGACCTTTCACCCGCTAATCTCGCCATGGCCGTGGCTGGGAGGAATGGGGACACCAGGTACAGGTTGGCCAGTCAGAACCAGAACCAGTAGGTTATGCCCTTTCGTATTATATTGGCCTTTTAAATTTAACCCCCTACTGCTTCAGACAGGAGACTGTAAAACGGGAAGAGCAGTGCGTACCACAGCATGGAGGAGCAGCTGTAATGGAAGGTTCCGGCCCTCCTGCGGTTTCCCTCTTCCGCGACAGCTGGGGGGGGAGGGGGACTTCCACAGGGATGCGATGCGGGGGGGGGGGGGGGGGGGGGGGGGGGGGGGGGGGGGGGCATTCAGTTTCTGGGGATCACTGCGGTGAGCTGTGAGGAGGGTCTGAGCTGCTTTTGGGGATGTTCTGATTTTGCTGAGCTTGAAGTGTCCTTGGGTCAAAAAGGGAGGGGCTTGCGTTTCACTTCTTTAACCAATCACAGCCTTCATCGTATGACATCACCACATTGCTCTGTTTTTTTTTTTCTTCTCATTTTCAAACTCAAGGCTTACAACCATCCTGTCATCTGCTTGGGGGCAGTGAGTGTCTCAGCAAGCTAAGCGGTGATGTCATGCGGTGAAGCCTGCGATTGGTTGAAGAAGTGTAACTCAAACCTCTCCTACGTTGACCCATGGACCTGTCGATCTCTGCAAAATCAGGATGTGGAAAGTTTCGGGGGCCGAGAGACAAATGGAAATTGTGAAAGAAGTGAAAGACTGGCGTCTGCAGCGGACTATCCTGCCCTCGTCGTGTGTCATACAGGTGTGACAACTGATTTTGGCCTAAAGCTTTCCTGACAACCCAGCGAATCTAGACTCTGTGGGCGTACATGGAAATTCTGGGGCTGATGACAAAATGTCACCTCGGGGGCCGCCTGCTTAATTTTGTACATGATTTTATGTATTCAGGGGCCCCTGTGAAGTGCTGGGCTCCCGGAGTCAGCCTGGGTATCCCTGCCCCTGTGACACCCCTGCCTGCAGTTTTTGCTGCAGCAAGCTGATCTTGACTTGGACTTGACTTGGACTTGAGGGCAAATGACTCGAGACTTGACTTAGACTGCAATGTTTTGACTTGAGACTCGGACTCGCCAAGGCGAGACTTATGCCCATCCCTGCTATCCACCTCCCATCCCCCACACGTTTTCTTTTCCTCGTTCTAGTCATCCTCCTGCGTGCCATTAATCCTCCCGTCCATCTCTGGAAGCTGAAAGAAGGCTGATCGATACTCACCCGGCAAGTAGAGCTCTTCTGAAATGACCCAGAGGAGCTGTTCTGCTCCATATTTTACTGCTGATTTTTATCTCACTCTCCACATGATGCCGGTGACTCTTTCTGTATCTTATTCTCTGAATCCCATCTCTGCCTCTGCCTTCCAGTAAGGTTGTGGGACCCCCCCCCCCCCCCCCCCACACCCGCCTGGAACAGCGCCCCCCTTCAGACAGAAGGCAAGTTTCAGTTATTAGCCCCCGCCGTTTTCCTGTGTCTCTATTAACATTCAGGTGTAATTAACTTTTCAGTATAATTTCTGACAGGTTTCGTGGTGTTTTTTAAACAGCCTAATTAGTCTAACTTAGGTCCAGTGAAGCAAATTAAAAATCAACTTTATGGAAAAATGTAGCCAGCATCCATATTTTAAAGACTCTATCTTTACAATGTTGGCACACTTAGCATATCCGCAAGCTAACATGTCAAGGAACGATATGAACTCAGATTTACTGATTTCTAAAACAAATTGAAGAGCAAATTTCCAAAGCTCACTCAAATCTGTTTTGTTGTGCTTGTGACAAGTCCTCCCATGACGTAAATGATCTTCCTCATCGGTATCAGGGACCAAAAACTCACTCAGTCCTCATGTAACCCAAGACGACATGAAGTTTTATTAAATTTGCCAAAACTCACTAAGTCCACAGAAATGGTACTTACTTACATGGTGGAATGAGTGAGTTTGGAAACTTCCTCTTCAGCTGGAGTCATGGTGCACCAGTTAACCCATCAGAGCATGATGCAACCCAGATCTGGCGTCCAAAAGTCCATCTGAAATCAGCTGATAAGGCTTGCTGGTTTCTGATGGAGCTTCTGCTAAAGTTAGATGTGTCTGCAGATTTAGCTTCCTCGGTGATGGGGCTCCATTTTCACGCCTCGCTTGACATGTGTTGGCGGCCGGCCTGAATCCATGCATTCGCTTGTTATAGCGTGCGGTGTCAGAGCTTCACCCTATATACTGTACAGCGGCCGCGCGCCCCTTCCCGCGTCGCCACCTTGTGGCGTGAAGCTGACAGCTTCCAGAGATGTCACCCCGCAGGAACTGAGCGGGTGTTAATAAACTGTGCGAGCCACGTCTACCGGTTTCGGACAGATATCTGAATGATGTTCTTAAACGATTACGCAGCTCTTCAGACAACATACAGCGAAGGCAGTGATCATATATAAAAGTCATAGTTGAAATAAGGACATCATAAGATATAATATTACGGCCAAGTGTACGTCTCCCTGACGGCTGATGGCGTCTCGAGTGTGATGATGATCTACGTCTCGCCGGGACCCGCAGGGAAACGGGAACATCTTCACCCGCATAATCAGCCTTGACGGCCCGGCGTTCAGCGCCCATCTCTCTCCGCTACATCCTAGTGTATCCAGACAGCTCCAGAGCGGCTATTGAGATTGAAAAGCGCCCGGGGAGCGTTTAGTAATGACGGAAAGCCTCTCCTTCCGTTCACATAATAGGAAAAAATTTAATTAAAAATAAAATCGCGACTTATGGGAAAAGAGTGACGCCAAGACTTAAGTGATAATTAATAAAACACAGAACCAATATTGGGCACCATTGTCTAGGCTACATTGTTTCATTTTTACATTGTAAGTTGTTCTCCGCCTTGCGCCCAGACCCCACGCGACCTTGAAAAGGACAAGCGATTACAGAAAAAGTATGGATGGATGGATGGATGGATGGATGGAAGCAGTTCTTTTTCAATTGACGATCACTGCGGTAGTAGTCAGCTTTTCATAATTTTGATTCATTTGCCGTAACAATTGTTTTGTGTATCTATTCAGTAAGCGGACACGGCCATCTAAAAATATACTTATCTGAAGCATATCCCATTTACGACACGTTTTATGCCTGAAATGCTTTGCAGCTATCTGATCAGCATCCATTTCTTTGCGCAGTTTATTTTACGTCATCGCTCAGTGGATGCATTCTTTTCGCATAATTTTTGGCTGAATGCCTGAATATATTTTCTTGTAATTGTGTTGTGATAATAATGGAAAAAAAAGAAAAAAAGAATAATGAAAATACAATGCAACGCTGTAGATATGTAAAAAACACGAATGTGCCCTCAAGAGATTAATGATATTTCAGGGCTGCAATTTCGAATTTTTGTCATTCCAAACAACGTCTGAGAGGTGATTTATTGTAAGGCTGGTTTAGAGTTTATTTGTGAGTAATTCACCTTTGGGGTCCAAGCTGAATTCAGAGATGAATATGATTCATTTAGTCTCCCGCAGATTTGACGTTTGGGACATTATAGGTGTCATTAATATTACAAAAGTATGACAGACTTGTAAGTTTCAACATTGGAATATCAATATGTTTTTTTTTATAAGTTATTGTACAGTTCATATCGTTCTTTGACATGTTAGCTTGCGGATATGCTATGTGTGCCAACATTGTAAAGATAGAGTCTTTAAAATATGGATGCTGACTACATTTTCCAAAGTAACACTGATTTTTAATTTTCTTCACTGGACCTACAGTTGAGCCACCTGTCGTTGCACAGAGCTGAAGAGGATTTCATGCAGAATTCGAAACGGCAGGTTAGATTGTGTATATGCAGTACTCTACCTTTGAATGTGTATATGCAGTACTCTACCTTTGAATGTGTATATACCGTACTCTACCTTTGAAATGTGTATATACCATACTCTACCTTTGAATGTGTATATACCGTACTCTACCTTTGAAATGTGTATATACCATACTCTACCTTTGAATGTGTATATACCGTACTCTACCTTTGAAATGTGTATATACCATACTCTACCTTTGAATGTGTATATACCGTACTCTACCTTTGAATGTGTATATACCGTATTCTACCTTTGAAATGTGTATATACCGTACTCTACCTTTGAATGTGTATATACCGTACTCTACCTTTGAAATGTGTATATACCGTACTCTACCTTTGAAATGTGTATATACCGTACTCTACCTTTGAATGTGTATATACCGTACTCTACCTTTGAATGTGAATATACCATACTCTCCCTTTGAATGTGTATATACCGTACTCTACCTTTGAAATGTGTATATACCGTACTCTACCTTTGAATGTGTATATACCGTACTCTACCTTTGAAATGTGTATATACCATACTCTACCTTTGAATGTGTATATACCGTACTCTACCTTTGAATGTGTATATACCGTACTCTACCTTTGAAATGTGTATATACCGTACACTACCTTTGAAATGTGTATATACCATACTCTCCCTTTGAATGTGTATATACCGTACTCTACCTTTGAAATGTGGAGGTTGTGCACCTTTTTCCAGCTTAAGGTTGATATTTAATTTACTTCTCTGGACCTGCAGTCCAACTTTCTGTCTTTGGGTGAGGATGAGGAGGATCTCATCCAGAACTTGGAATGCCAGGTTTATGTGTGCCGTGTGTTTTCCCAGCGTGGGCAGAGAGTGCAAGAAGAAGGAGTCCTTGATGATTTTGCAGGCAGTATCACTGGCAGCCATGAAAGAAATGTTCCCATTACTGGCGAGGCTTCCTATGAAATAAGCCCATGTGAAATCAGTGAACAGAGGGGAATGATTTGAAGTATTTGAAACCCCCCCCCCCCCCACCGGCCCTTAAGGAACCATTATCGGTCAGCTGTTTCTGATTCTTTCCTCCCGTGGAGAAAACTGCTCGTTAAACTTAAGATAGAGAGTCACAAACTGACAGAAAGGCTAGCAGTGCTGAACAAAAATACATGGGAAGAAAATGATATAACGGAGTGAAGTCGAGCTGCACGGTACTGAAATTCCCAATATGTCCTACAGTCCGTGAGTTATTTTTTTTTTTAGCTAAGATTTCTGACAACTTTCATTCTACTCACACTATGTGCACCGTGACGTGTCACATGACTAGCCCGGCCTTGCGGCAGCCGATTGACAACTATGAAAAGTTTTCTCTCCTTTATATATCCATTAGGTTTTACTCCTCTGGCATGGCTGACTGGATGAAAGCGATAGTTATTCACACGACAACCATGCCGGCTCCCCCAGGCAGACTGACTCGGGTCTTGCTCGCTGGGATCGAATGACAGTCGGGCACCTTTGAGGTCAGTGTGCGATGGGGTCACCATGTGAGGTCATTTCCATTGCAAATTTTAATCGGGCAGTCCGGGGAAAAAACAATCATGGCTAGTTGTGGCAAATGAGTCCCAAAAATGCTGCACCCCTGCACTCTTACCTACTCCGAAGGCCCCCACCTATCTATTTGGTGGCTATTACACCGGTTAGTTAACATCAGCAGAGATTACATTTCCCAAATAATAACTCCAGTGTAACAATTAATAGTTTTAGGGTATGTATTTTTGGTAGAATTGGTCCTTTCTGGGGTGTAGGAACCGGATAGGGGTAAGTATATCCCCAGTATTAAATTTGACTTTAGCCTCCCAAAAAAAAAACAGACTGTTACATTTAAAATATTAAGTTGACCCTTCAAATATGAAACACCCTCCTATACACCAAAGAAACAAGACAACATTACATCTTTCCATATGAATTTTGTGTGTATGTGTGCATTTCTGTTTAGTACTTGATATTTTATTCTTAAACTTTACTATCCGATAATATATTAATTTTCCTTTTTGTTTCATAATGGGTAGAAACCTATACCTTGTATATATTATTAGAGGCAGCACGCGTAACTATTTTTAAAATGAGGCTACTATTATTAATGAGTTTAACATCGGGGGGAAACCTGTGATCAGTACTGTATGCATGAAGCTTGACAGCGCTCTCCGTTCAGTGCGGAACGCGAGAATATCGCCGCTTCCATTTACCCAGCATTTCACACATCCGCGGCTCTTTTGTTTTCCACCCGACGACAGGAGAGTAGACGGCGGAAGGGCATGGAGACAATTAACCTCCGGTTACGGCGTCGTGCCCCGAGCGGGAGGGCTGGGCGCCGGGTGCTGCGGCGTTCTGGAGCATCTGGGGCAATCTGCCGGAACCGGGGACTTAAGTAAGCTGTGAAGGAGATGAATCACTCCGGAGGAGAGGCGCTACGACGTCACGGCCAAACCGGTGTTCTGCTCGGAAGATGGTGGGAATCGAGTCGCGTATACATTCATTTGAAACTAAGCCAGCAGCCCAGCATCAGTTTGTTTTAACCAGTTAGAAACAAGTTGAATGGATACATTTTGACTGGCGCAATACAGTTGGATTCATTTTGTGCTAACTGCATGTGGCCCATTAATAGACAGCCGCAGTGTTTACCATAATTCAAACCAAGCGTTTGTGTGGAGCCCTCAAGGCCTGGAGGCCCCCTGTTGGCCAGAGACAGTCATTACACTAGGAGCGCTGGGAGACAGTGGAACAGTGACTTTTTGAGGGGTTTCAGAAGCAAATAGGCTTATATGCATAAATATGGGCCACCTATAGCTAGTACTGGGTGAACTCACTTTTCTCTCCTGAGCTGCGTTTAGTTACGAATGCACTTTGATATCGTTTTTATGAACAGATGGGATTTATTTGCTGTTCCCAAAAAAATCATTTAACTTAATCATTTTGCATTCACTCATAAATAATTCTAAAATAAACAAGTTTTCAAAACATGCTGTTTCCTCCATTTCCTCTTTTCATATGAAAATCCCATAGTTTAAAGGCTACTGAAAGATGAAAGCCTAACTTGGTATAAAGTATTTTTTTCTCCTCTCATAATCCTGCTGTCCAAATATGAAACGATCTACAGCGTTTGATTTAAAAGGATTTCTCTATACTCCATGAGTAGCCTCAATTGTCAGATGTCTGATGCTTTAAATTGAATGCCCGACGGGTTTCACAGTGCCGGCACTGGACAGTGTTGGGATTAGGGTTCTGGACCACGGGGTGTTTGCGTTTATCGAAAATGAGCCGTGTAAACAGCGTACTAAATTGCCTCGGCTGTAATTGCTTTCTAATATGTTCTGTCATGCGTTGTTTAGCTTCCCGATCTTCTGTATGCGGAAATTTAGCCGGTCCTTAAAGTTCATTACCGTTTGCTCCTCTGCAAATTGCAAAAGTGTTTTTCTTTTTTTTTTTATTACTCACGTTTGAAAACTGGCAACCTAGATGTTAAGCATTTTGTTTCATAGTGTAGACCTGCCTGGAGATGCAGGGTTTAAAAAATACGGGTCATAATTAGTTTGGGGATTCATTTTAACTGACATCTGTGTTGTCGGTCACTGCATTGATTCCGACGTTCACGGCAGAGAAACGCCCTCTTTTGCCACACTGATGTAAAGACCTAACCTACAGACCTTGGAAATATAAAATATTCCCGCAGTACGTGCCAGAAGTGAACGTGTCAATGAGCGATTCTGCACAAATCTTTTAGTCAAACAGACTGAAAAGGAATTGATAGAGTGAAAAGAATCATGTTTTCCATCTCTAGCCGAGATCATTTCCAGCTGACTGGGGGAGCTGAGCTGTTTGTCATTGATATCTCTTGCAAAAAAGTCTTTTGGGATGAAAGCCTTGATACGATGAAATATTCTGCCCTGTCATATCAGAAAAACTTCAAAAAGATTCGATTTAAAATCCAACAATATGTCAAGTTATTATTTTCTATGCTCCTGTGATATTGACGGCTCCTTTGTCCTCCTGGGCTCTGGATATTTATTTGATTGAACTTTGAATCAGTAAATGTTGAATCAGAAGTGAGCTGGAGGAATCTGTTAGCCAGATGGCATAAGATGATATATCCCAACGGAGGGCTAACCTAAGATCACAGCTGATCGTGGGTAATGGAAGATAAACGGCAATCTGCTAGTTAGTTAATCCTTTTGTGCATGCTGTTCAAACTTGTCAACGGTTGATGTAAGGCTGTTCTAAGTAAATACACTGTATGGACAAAAGTATTGGGACACCTGGCCATTACACCTACAGGAACTTGTATGACATCACATTCTAAATCCACAGGCATCAATATGGAGTTGCCCCCTCCCTTTGCAGCTATAACAGCTGCCACTCTTCTGGGGAGGCTTTCCACAAGTTTCTGGAGTGTGTCTGTGGGTAATTTTTGCCCACTCATTCAGAAGAGTATTTGTGAGGTCAGGCACTGATGTTGGATGTGAAGGCCTGGCTCACAATCTCCGTTCCAGTTCATTCCAAAGGTGTTTGTTGAGGTTGAGGTCAGGACCAGTCAGGTTCTTTCACACACACCTGACCGTGTCTTTATGGACCTTGCTTTATGCACTGGGGCACAGTCATGCTGGAACAGAAAAGGACCTTCCCCAAACTGTTCCCACAAAGTTGGAAGCATAGAATTGTCCGACATGTCTGTGTATGCTTAAGCATTAAGGGTTCTATGGGGCCTAGCACAACCCCGGAAATACACCCCCATACCATTATCCCTCCTCCACCAAACTTTACAGTTGGCACAGTGCAGTCAGGCAGGTAACGTTCTTCTGGCATCTGCCAAACCCAAACTCATCCATCAGACTGCCAGACCAAGTAGCGTGATTCGTCACTCCACGGAACACGTTTCCACTGCTCCAGAGCCCAGTGCCAGCGTGCTTTACACAGCTCCATCCCATGCTTGGCCTTGCGCTTGGTCATATGAGGCTTGCATGCAGCTGCTCGACCATGGAAGCCCATCCCATGAGGCTCCTGACATGCAGTTCTGTGCTGAGGTTAATGCCAGTGGAAGTTTGGGACCATGCAGTTACTGAGTCACAGCGCTTTGGCGATTTTTAATCACCATGCGCCTCAGCACTGTTACTTTATGTGGTCTGACGCTTCATGGCTGAGTTCCTGTTGTTCCTAAACACTCCCACTTTTGCAATAATACCACATACAGTTGACTCTGGAATATGTAGCAGGGAAGAAATTTCACAAATGACATTGCATCCTGTGACAGTACCACACTTGAATTCAGTGAGCTCATCAGAATGACTCTTTCGTTCAGAAATGTCTGTAAACCTGACTGCATGGCTTGGTGCTTGATTTTATATACCTGTGGCACTGGGTCTGAATGAAACACCTGAAACATATATTTGACAAACATTTTGGCAAAAGGATCGCTTTGGTCTATGGCAGAGGTGCAGTGCTTTCTGGAAATTTGAGCTGACAAGAGTAACCAAGAAGAACTGGATGCAACACAGAGATATTTGGTAAAATACAGGGCGATCTCCTTATACATGTAGCACCATTAAATGAAAATCCCTGCACTGCACACTGGTTAAATCTATAAGAGGGCCGTGTGCCTGAAACAACTGCAAATATGCTACAAAATTAGGACATTAGTCATGATTTCCATTCTGCTGCGCTTTCCTTCCTATATTTTCGCCAACAGAAAAAAGCCATACAGCGATGAGGAAAGCATGCTTGGATTGTTAAGTGCAATATGAGCGCGGACCAGCGGGGATTGGGGGGTGGGGGGGTTAATCGTGCCCGGGCATGGTACCGGGCTCTAAGATGCTGGTGGCCAGTAGGTTTGTGGAGATGAATGACAAGTCTTACCTGTACGCCCTTGAGGGAGCGAACTAGGTCAGTACTGAATATGAAGGTTCTGGAGAGCATTAACCATGGAGTGCTGTCACTAAGATACCTATGAAGTGCTGCTATGAATTGTGCTTCAAAATTCATCATGAGTGTTTTTCATCTGTTTTCTCTTTTTGATTCCTGTTGTCAAAATGTGGACAGTTCCGTAACTTTTAATAGTTTTATTTCCCCCATGTATATTGATATTTTTAAAAGTTAAACTTCTCGAGACTTGTATGCGCGTCTAAGTGGTAGAAACCGTCTAAAAACTCTAGACGTGTTTCTCAATAGTTCATCCATGAAAGGGTTAACGGACCTTATTAGCTAACGAGAGTCCTGTAACTAAACAGATTTAAAAGCTTTAGGGAATGTGTGTGTGTGTGTATGTTTATCTTTATTGATACAACAATATGCAAATTTCCCTCATGAATATTTAGAATTTTATGTCTTGTGGAAGCATTAACTTGCCATGTGCTGTTTGACACTTTCTGTTATGATTCATATGCACATATAATCACCAAGAATCCAGACAAAGGAAACAAAGACTCATTATCACCTGCAGGCCCTCCATCTCCGCTTCTGTTTCAGGCTTTGTCAAAGCAGCGCACCGAATAATAAATGATTTTTCCGCCTCTCTGGCTTTTCAGAGTGCTGTTTTTTTTTCCCGTTGGGCTGGGAAATAAATGGTGAAATTCCACCCATCCATTCACTCCTAATAAATACTCACTAAGTCAGGCTGCGCAGACCTTCGCACGGGACGCCTAGGTGGTGAGGCGGAGTAGCCGCTAAACGCGATGCCGGTCGGCGTGGAACCGACTCATGGCTGTAAATGGACTGACCCACAGGACAATTTGCATGATTTATGCTCTTTTGTTGTGATGTGCAAGAGCGTGACCCTGTGCGGCTGCCCTCTGTGAAGTACACAAACATCAGATCATTTATTCAGCCAATGAAAAACGCTAGTGCCCATGTTCGCCGCCCTGATTCGTCGTTTTGCTTCTTTGTGATTGGCTGCAGGCATGGGTGACATTCCTGAATGGGTTCCTCATCTGATTCCAGCCAATCCTGGGAGGCTGATGTGCTTCCTGATTTACATACGCATGGTGACCGGCACTGGCAAAGGGACACGCCCACTTTGAATTTATAAATCTTTTTACGCGTTCACGTTCAGATAAACCTTTCGACTTGGTTAAATGCTCCGTCTGCCATTGGATAATTCTTCATGTAACTTGTGTCTTTTACGATGTATCTAAATTATTTCTGTCTTGCATTCTATTCTGGAGGATAAAGGGGATATTTTGCTGAGTCACCTTCCAAGTCCCTGAATTTATGTTACTTTGCAAGTGTCAGCTATTTCCTTGTTTTTGGCAGAGCAAGTTTATGTTAGGTCATTAGGCTAGGGTGACCAGATAATCCATGTCAAGGAGGAAATGAGCCAGAACAGAATTTGTAAACTACCATTTCAGTTAAAAGGACCCGGATTTCACTTAAGCACTGAGTTCTTGCTTTGTGCTGGTTGGTCAGTCTCCTATAATCAGAGGCAGAAAGTTCAGGTCCCGGCAGTATAAATCCAGACCAACATTTTGTTTCACCCACCCACATGAGTACTCTGTGAGTGTGACTCATAACGCTCAACTGGTTAATTGAAACAAAATCTTGGGCTGGACTTTCGGAACCTAAGCTTTACCACTACATGTGTCACTAACGTTAATGTGGAAACAAACCAGTCAAAGCACAAGAGGAACTGAGCTAATTAGCCAAACACAGGAGCCTTTGGGTTTTAAGGTAGTGTGTAAAACCTGAAGTAGCTCAAAGTCTCCTCCTGGACACGAACTGTCTTGCCACCCTACTAGGCGTGTTTAAGCGTCTGACCGAGTGTTGGGCTCATTCTGTCTTTCCCGCCTCATTTTTCATGGAGTATTAAGCAGCCATGAGACCATGTGTGTACCATGATGAGTGGGACCACTTTGGGCACAGACACCATTGAGACCAGTATGCCCAGAGTAAACCTAAGGCAATAAACCCGGGTAGCAGTATTTCCAAGAGGCCTTGCACGCATGGTTTGTGCCAAAGCTGGCACGTCTGAGAACGGGCCTGGATGAGTTGGGGAGGGTCTTCACTACGTACTTAGAGGGCCACAGTGGCACATGGCTTGGCTGGCCTTGGGTTATGAAGTCATCTCCTGGCATCCTTCTCTCGTCGGCGTCCCCCCGCGGCCACGGGCCTGACAGATGGCGAGGGTGAACAGCGTGTTTCCCCCCCCCCAACTTACGCCGTGCCTTTAAATTGAGCATGCCGGTCGGGTTATGCGCATTCATGTTCAGGGGTGCCTCTCTTGGCTCCGCCCCTCTCAGCAGCAATGTGGGAGAGTGGTGCGTTAGAATGCGGTCAAAGCAGGCGCCTGTTTTCTAATTCACCTGCGGAGCATCAGCAGATGCGTTCGACCCCCTCACCTCCCCCTGAGCCGGCGGTTTTCGCTCCCGCAGTGTGCTGCCAACCCTGACCTTTACGCCGCCGCTCCCCCTGACCACGGCATTACTGCTAACTCTGACCGACATTACTGCAGACCCTGACAGTTATATTACCCCTTAGCCTGACCGTTACCGTAATGCTAATGCTAACCGCTACGTTGCCCCTGACTATGAATGTTACAGCACCGCTAACTCCAACCGTTTACCGTGATCAAGCGTGCCCTTGAAAGACTTGCGTATTTATAATGCCGATTTGACATTTCTGCACCTCAGCAAGTTTCGGCAATAGAACAGCCTTAGAAGGAAGACCCTGTCGCAAGGGCTCTGCCTCGTACTGATTACATGAGAATGCTCCTTATTCATTATTTATGATTCCTTATAGCCTTGTACTTGGTAAAGCAATTGAAGAAACAGTGTTATTTGTGAATAAAGAATTATTTATGAGCAGTGACTGTTATTTTTAGAGTATGTGCTTCAACAAGATATCTTCAGATTTTCTTCTTCGTGGAATTTTCGGCTGAAATGCTTAGAATTCAAATGATGGCGCCCAAGGTGGTCGCCGATGATGTCTAATGGGTCGACCAGCACTCAGTACTTGAGGTTGGTGCTGCGTTAGTGTTTATGCGTGTGGCTCAGTGAGCCTCATGGTGCCACATCTCTCAGCTTCGTGGTGTGATTCCCGCCCCTGCCCCGTATGTGTAGCCCTGATAATTTCCCACAATGCACGGGGGCATGGTTGAGGTGTGCCACTTCCTTTCAGATCCCCATAGTGTGTCAGAATGTGCCCTGTCATGGTCTGGCCTGCTACCCAGGGTATGTTTTGTGCCTCCTGGGATAGGATCCAGGCTCACTGTGACTCATTATTGGATATGTCGTTATGGATGGATACATCAAATAATCAAATTAGTTTTTTTTTTAATCATCACTGATCTTAAAAGCAGGCCGCAAGGCAGGGCGAATGCTGACTAATTTGCGTGGTCTCTAATTACATCCCCCGGATAGCTCTTCTGAACAGAGGCCTAGCTTAGGATGACGGAGATCCCTGTGACTCTATCTGCATCCTCATGGTGTCAATGGCACGCTGAGGTCATGACCTTTGTTGGCACTATTAATTCCGGCAGGGAGATTGATAGACGCTTGGTCACTGGGAGCTGACTTGACAGTGAATGACCCCTGAGGTGCCGCAGTAAAACCAGGCATTTTATTTTTATTTACTGCTGTGACTAGACTTCCATGCGGTCGATAGTGATGTTTAAAACCCGCCATCTCATGCCTGCAGCTGCTGCTGGCTCTGGGGAGAAGGAAACAAGTTTGTTTTTTTTCCCCTTAATTTGATTGAGACCCAACAAAGCTCATCACAGGCCACAGCTGCTAAAACCGTCTGTTGCTAGGCTACGGCGTATCACTTATCTTCTCCGCTGTCATAACGCCGCTTTGTTTCGAAGTCTGCCTCCATAGATGCCCCGTCAAGTTCGCATCCGGGACGCTGATTGAATCACTTTAGGGAAGAACCATTACAAGAGTGAGTTGGGATTTTTTTCTGCGGGGGCTGTGGGTTTATTAATATACCGACAAAGTTGGCGAGTCTGTTTCGGGACGCCAAGCTAAGAGACAGGAACTAATTGTGCTGAGAGGCTGTGCTGAATGCCTGGTCCACGTTCCAGGTGTCGTTTCTTGCTGTGTTCTCCTCTGCTCTTGTCTGTTCCAGGCTTCCTTCCAGCTGCAAACACGATTACCCAACGTGTCGTTCTTCCCCCATCCAGCAATATTATGCTCACAGCTGAGGCCTTTCGCTAATTCAGCTGGCAGATTTTTCGGTCCAATTTTAGTTTCCCGTAGGCTGCTGTACTGCAGGATAGCTGTGTCCGAATTCAGGGGCTGCATCCTTCGAAGAACGCAGCCCGCAAAAGCTGTGACTTTGTAAACCGTGTCCTGGTCTGAAGGTCAAACGGAAAGCGTCGTGAAATGGGATGATCTGGCCATCACCAGCTGTGTCCGCCTTTACACTTGAGTCTCAAAACGCCGCTCCTATCACCTAGCTGGGACAAGCCCACTTTACCACTGTGCAATGCATCATGGGATATGTTAGGCTGCGAAGGATCCGTTGGGTGGATCTTTTACGACTCGGCAAATGAAGGATGCATTTCTAGGCCACATTTGAAGGAGCCGTTGAGATGGGACAGGCTTGTCGCACCGCTGTGACGCATTTGCCCTTTAGATAAAGCCCCTAAAGTCAGACACAGCCGATGCCTGATTACAAAGTATCAGTGGTTCTGGCATTTTTTTATGGTGGGTATGATTCATCTGGAGAGGCCAACCATATCATTAGCCAATGAAATATTTTGAATTGATGAGTGATGAGGGAGTGGGCCAATCACCTTTCACCTCCAGCCAGAGTCCCTGTGTGCGCCCCTGCTTCCATTCCTGGCTTTGACTCACCATGATGGGGATCCATCACCAGGGAGTCATTATAGACAAACACTTCCAACGATGAGTCATTGTCTGAGTCAGTGTTTGAATCCTCAGGTATTGAATGTAGTTCTGTTGGTCTTGGTGACAGACAAGGGTGCAGATTATGGAGGATGGACCCCCTCAGATTGGGGTCAACTGTCCTAAATGGGAGATTCCTGCAGGGCCTCGGAGCTGAACTGGGCTGACCGACTCACACCAGTCGCATTGGGCAGACCCAGACATTTGAGTGAGTGTCCTTCCATTTCTCATTTTCTAACCCCAGCTGGTGAAGCTTGGCAGGTGCCTGAGGAGTAGCTGCTCCATCCTTGCTAGTGTTAGCATGTCTGGGGGAGGGATGGGCAGCCAGCTGACCTTCGACCCCAGAAGTTTGTTTTCTCCCTACTTGGGAGTTTTTGGTTCCTCTCCTCCATTTTCTTTCTTTCTTTCTTTCTTTCTTTTTTCTTTCTTTCTTTCTTTCTTTCTTTCTTTCTTTCTTTCTTTCTTTCTATGTGGTGACCACACACAAGCTCCTTGGGGCAACACTGTTGTGAAAGGCGCTATATAAAAATAAAATGAATCCAGCTGATGCCCCTTCACACTAATGTGATCTCATTGTGCCGTGTGTAAACGTACTAGGAGATGAGGAGGTCCAGTCCTTCTGCATGGCGGCCTTTGTGTACGCCGGCTGTGTCACGCTGCCTTGTGTGACGACCACCCAGCGACTCGGAAGCCCGGTGACGGCGTCCAGATGGCGTCACTGAATCTGGCCCTCGATTCCGTTCGGCCCGCAATTAGGTCTGAATTGATGGCGGCTTTGGTGAGCAGCCGCCCTGGGGGCGGGGAGACCATGAGGCGTGCTTGTGCCCCAGCGTTCCTGGGGATGAATGTTCCCCACTCTGCTCCTAATTGGCAGAAGCCAGCTGCTGTCCCCCCTGGAAGCCGGTCTGAAGCGGTTGTGCCGTGCTCTGGGGTCACTGCGGGGCGATCGCTGCGCCGATAGCAATTAGCGACGTGTGCCTTGGCACCTTCCAGAGGAACGGACTCCACGAGAATGTCTGCATCTCCTTTCCAGCTATTCATTATAATTATCTGTGTTTGTTGCATTTTCGGGAGGCTCTGGGGATTAAGAGTGAGCAGATGAGATGGCGGAGGGCTTAGTCACAGGTTGGTAAGGTCTCACCACGAGTCAGTGATTGAGCAGCTTCTGCAGGGTGCGCTGTCGCCGGTTATTACATTACTGGCCAGCAGATGGCAGCAGTGCTGCATGCTCCTGGCTGGTGGTACGACCTCAGGGTTGCAGTGGGCAGGCACGGGCCCTGCGGCGCCTCCCGGCAAGCCACGGGAGCGGTACCGAAAGCTTACTGCATTCCTGGGGGCGACGGGAGCCCACGAGCCACGTTTTTGAACTGACATATCAGAAACCTGACTTTAAAAGGACTCTCTGATCCTCCTCCAATGAAATCTTGACAGCGATTCGATGAGGATCGTGTCTCTTCACCTTCTCCGTCTGATTCCCTCAATCTCGTAATGGCCTAAAAACCCGGACTGTCCGAGTACTTTGTCCTCCTTTTCGCAGCCGTGCTAATTAATGCGCCCAACCCACCTTAGGGAGTGGGTTACTTTGCAATTGAAATGCGGTCATATTTGCCATCGCGGGGGGGGGGGGGGGGGGTGGTTGTGGAAAATGCAGTGATCATATTTACCACTAGTGAAACTATGCATTTGCATAGGGCCCCTGAGGTTTGTGGGCCCCCTGTTGACCACAGTCAGTCACTACATTAAACATTAAATAAGCTACTTGCTGAAGCAGCATGTTCTGCTAACCAGATAGCCAGCTAGCTACTTGGTAGATATTTATTTGGTCTGTGAAACATCTAAGGGTGGATGAGGAGTGGGGGAACCGCCAACCCGCCCCTGGGTGCATGGAGGATATGAGATGATGATAGAAGGACAAGGGTGAGCTTGTAGGTTGATGGGAGTCGGTGGCCTCTGTGGAGAAGTTTCTGCAGAGCCAAAGATGTTTGGAGTGAAGTTGCTCCCTGGAGGAACCCGTGGACCTTGTATCACCTGCCCATCAGCTCCATTCCATTACAGGCCTTATAACATGTCCGGACCTGCACCGCCGCGAGATGGCCTCAGGGAAGACGGATGTAGATTGATGTCCCAGGTCAGCCGGCCGGGTTCTCTGCAATATCCCCCCCCCGCCCACCGCTTGGTATTGGGAGAGCGCCGGCTGTCATCTAGAGACGCCGTCTCTGAATATGACCGTTTTAATGCCTCACGTTATTAAAAATGAACGCGAGAGACCCGGAAATACTCATGAACATGTGACTGCCATTCAAACGGCTGCGTCTTATTACGAAACACAACATGGGAACACAGTCGTTTTCGAACAAAAAATAAGAATCCTACCAATTCGGTAGGTTATTGTTTTCAGCCGGCGTGTCTCGGAAGGCTTCTGATATTTAACAGGAATTAATGGGGATATGCGATAGAGATCCTGCACTTTCAGTAAATTTGATTGCATATTGCCAGGTCAGTTTGGTGCATTTCCAGTATAGTTTCAGGTTGCTAGGTGTTTTGGCAATTTTCGGGACATTTTTCTCAACCAACCTGTCGCCATGGTTTTCGGAGGGAAACGACAACTTGCAGAGCTTAAACGAATTTTAGGCTTGGCACACAGATGCGGAACCTGCTGGAGATTAGGGGACGCATGATAAGGCCCGACTTCCATTCTCGGGTCTTGTTAAGTCCGTCCACCAGGGGGCGATCTCGCCTTGGCTCGATGATGTACTGAGCTTCATCTACGCCCTGCCACCCCCCTTACTGGGAGGTGGAATGGATGGGCGGCAATGGCCTTGACTTTTTTTTTTATTCTTTAATTCTTTTTGCTGCCATCTCGACGTGGCGTGAGGTGTCGCGACTTTAAGAGGGGACTGCATCAGCTGGGAGGGGGGGGGTACATAACCAGTTATGATCACATAATAAACCAAAGAATCCTATTTCCCATCCTGGGAGGAGAGTGAGCGGGTTTTATCAGGAACTTCAAAGTCAGACGGAGATTACATGGCGGCTTGTGTGCGCCGGCTGAATGATCGGCGCCGTAATTGGCCAAGTTTAGTTCAGCAGCCTGAATCCCATCTGGTTTGATATTTGATTCAGGCTCATATGCGGCGCTTTAACAAGCACTAGAGAAAGGCAGGAAAGGTCACTGAGCCTTCAAAAAGTTTTTTTTTTTCCTCCTCTCCTTCCCTCTTTTCGAATACGAATCCCGGTTGTGCTGCTGCAAGCCACCGAACACGACCGCGGGCTGTACGAGACGTGACATTAACAATGGACTTTTTTTTTTCTTAAATAGGTGCCCGGGCTGTGGAAACCCACCGAGGAAGAAGTAGCACAAAGAGACAAGAATGTGGGGTTCTGGGGAATCGTACTGGGGGGGGGATCCTAGCAGGGGTGGGGCCACGGCGGCACAGGGGCAGCTGAAAGTTGATTGGCCCCTGGAGAGCCCACTCCCCTGTCACTCACTAATTCGGAACATGTCATTGGCTAATGATAAGGTTGGCCCCCCTGTATGAGTTATAGTCCCTCTTATGCCACTGCATCTCCATCTCGCTCCACCCACAAGTTCTTCTGTGGTTGGCTTTCGAGTGAGTTACATGAAGCGAGACACGCGTGGCTACGCCGGCCATTGGTTGCCCTGTGAGGTACGAAGGGTGCAGCTTGCTCTGGGCGTGCTGTAAGGAATATATAAATAAGGGAGGGGGTGGCCATGTTTATAACGCAAAAATAACAAAAGTCAGTGGAGAAGACTTTCTCGACTCGGCCGCGTCAAGCGTGCTAAGCTGCACACGGCTCGTGCTCGACTGTAATAATCTGAGAAGTTGTGTCCACACTCAGCATGCAGGTGCTCATGTTACCTTAGCAGTTCCTGTGGAGCTGCCGGAACATTCTGTCTTTGTATACTAGCAGCTTGTATGTATGAAAGCAAATTGCCGGATAACAGGAAGCAGGGATATATGAGTCCCACAGGGGGGGGGGAGGGTGATGAAAGATTTTTGGTTAATAATTATATATATTATAATTACAAGACATTTCGAAGAACCATCTTGGCGTATAGATGTCCTTGGTGGACAAAGAGCCATCTTGGTGTATAGATGTCCTTGGTGGACAAAGAACCATCTTGGCATGCAGATGTCCTTGGTGGACAAAGAGCCATCTTGGCGTGTAGATGTCCTTGGTGGACAAAGAGCCATCTTGGTGTATAGATGTCCTTGGTGGACAAAGAGCCATCTTGGTGTATAGATGCCCTTGGTGGACAAAGAGCCATCTTGGTGTATAGATGCCCTTGGTGGACAAAGAGCCATCTTGGTGTATAGATGTCCTTGGTGGACAAAGAACCATCTTGGTGTATAGATGTCCTTGGTGGACAAAGAACCATCTTGGTGTATAGATGCCCTTGGTGGATAAAGAGCCATCTTGGTGTATAGTTGCCCTTGGTGGACAAAGAACCATCTTAGTGTATAGATGCCCTTGGTGGACAAAGAGCCATCTTGGTGTATAGATGCCCTTGGTGGACAAAGAGCCATCTTGGTGTATAGATGTCCTTGGTGGACAAAGAACCATCTTGGTGTATAGATGCCCTTGGTGGATAAAGAGCCATCTTGGTGTATAGATGCCCTTGGTGGACCAAGAGCCATCTTGGCGTATAGATGTCCTTGGTGGACAAAGAGCCATCTTGGTGTATAGATGCCCTTGGTGGACAAAGAGCCATCTTGGTGTATAGATGCCCTTGGTGGACAAAGAGCCATCTTGGTGTATAGATGCCCTTGGTGGACAAAGAGCCATCTTGGTGTATAGATGCCCTTGGTGGACAAAGAGCCATCTTGGTGTATAGATGTCCTTGGTGGACAAAGAACCATCTTAGTGTATAGATGCCCTTGGTGGACAAAGAGCCATCTTGGTGTATAGATGCCCTTGGTGGATCAAGAGCCATCTTGGCGTATAGATGTCCTTGGTGGACAAAGAGCCATCTTGGCGTATAGATGCCCTTGGTGGACAAAGAGCCATCTTGGCGTATAGATGTCCTTGGTGGACAAAGAGCCATCTTGGCGTATAGATGTCCTTGGTGGACAAAGAGCCATCTTGGTGTATAGATGTCCTTGGTGGACAAAGAGCCATCTTGGCGTATAGATGTCCTTGGTGGACAAAGAGCCATCTTGGTGTATAGATGATTTTGTTGGACAAAGTGGGAGATGTTGGCCATTGTGTTTCTAGGCCTAAACCTTCCAGGTTCCGATTTCCACTCCCCTGCACGGTGGTCCTGCTGTGTGTAAACACTGAAATCAGCTCAGCAGGGGGAAACGCAGCAGAGAGGTGGGGTGAACAATCTGGGAAGCCGCCGACGTGTAAATCAAATCCGCCACAACGCTTCCGCTGCCAGACTCCCGGGATTTCTTACTCTTTCGTGAAAAGAACAGCTGCTCCAAACGGAAGCGTAAAAGGTGATTTAAATGCAGCCTCAATTTCAATTGTCAGTCCGATTGAAAGTAACTCGGAGAATAACACTGGAAAGTTTGAAAAACACTAGCCATCGAGCTTAACTTAAGAATGCATTGCTTTCTGAGTTTCCTAAGACCCATAAAGTTAACCGGACACGTCGTACAGATAAAGGTTCCCACGTGAAAGTCCCGTGTTTGTTAAGTAGGTTCGACTGAGGAGAAATTAATAGACTTTGAGGGCTTCTCCTGATCTCCTGAATGGAAGAAAGCTTTGAAATGTAAATGGGCTTTTGGGACCTCAGTCCCACCTACGCCCTCTGTGCTTAACATTCCTTCCCACACCTTGATCACACCGGGGTCATGTGCTGGCAGGCGTGAGACCTCATCACAGGATCGACAGTCACGGTGCGAGGTGAGGGGTTTTCCCGGGGGGTGTTGAGCTGTCCATCAGCACCACACGTCAGGGGCGAGGAGGCCGAGGCGGCGGAGGACCGGATGCGGAAGGTGGCGACTAAAGCTGACAGTGATAGCTTGTGTGTGTGTCTGTTTTTACCCAGCATTCTCTGAACCTAGATTCAGATGTGGCGGCTGCTGCTTGACGTCAAATCAATATAGCCTCTCGCAACCCTTCGCCTTCCTCTGATATTTAGCCTAGTTTTGTCGTTATTGACCCCCTCCCCTCAGAGAATCAGGAGCTACAAAAAAAAAAATCACATTGTTATCTACAGGAGTACCTATACTAAACCTCTGCTCTTGATGTCGGTCCATTTCTGCCTTTTCATCTTTCCTCCATCTGTGCTCCTGCTGCCACCCCCACCCCCTCCCATTCAAAAACCTGCCCAGCCCCCCTTACCCCCCTCCCAGCTATAACCTCCTGCAGCAGCAGGATGCTGTTCTGCTTGGTTCCCCGGTGGGGAGCCGGGGCGTGCAGCAGCAGACTCATACGAGACATGAATGTGTCGGACATGACAGGCCAAATGCTGTTACTGTAAAATGCGCGCTGATGCATATAAATGCTTTACTGTACATGCAATTATAAAGCATGCGTCAGGATTTCCTGACCCTGGTGGTCTATACACTGTGGATGACAGTTATACGGGGGGGGGGGGGGGGGGGGTCACATGACCTGTCAGCTCTGATAGTGGGCAGCTCATGTCTTGTCCCCGTGATGTCACCTCCAGGCCAAGATGAAGGACGAGATGACATGAAGCCTCTCTTCTCAGCTGGATCATCGTTTCACCCCAAGCTGGGAAGGAACTGGGGGTCAGAATGTCCTTTTATTGAATAGTTTGGCTTCCATCCCAGTCTCACCAGGAACAGAACAGTAGCTCCGTGAAACCAGTGATCCAAAACGGATGTGGCTTTAATTGGTTAATTCATTACAACTAATTGATATTAACTTGTTTGTATGTTATTCAAATGTCAAGTTTGCAAGTCCCTTATGGAACAAGGCATTTTTCAGGCATTGTAAGTAATTTTCTGCTTGTTTTGTATTTTATATATCTACACCATTGTGTTTATATGTTACGTGGCCCTAATATTATTCTGCTTATGGATTAATTGGACACAATAAGCAGGGCAGGCATCATTTGTGTTATATATTCCGGAAGAGTCCTAGGGAGAGGACAGGGAAGATAAAGGAGGTGTGTTCTGACGTGCTGCATTTACCCACGTTGCGCGGTATATTCCGTGGTCTGGTGGCTCACATGGTGTAGCGCAGCTCCTGGAGGGAGAGAGAGCTGGATGACGGACTGAATATGAAACACGGACCTGCGGTGATAGATTTGGCCGAAGGTCACCGCCAAGGTCACACGAGCTTCGACATCACCGCCACCTCGACGTCCATCTGCACCATCGTCGTCTGGAAACGGGCCAGTTGTTCTCTTGCTACCCACTAGAGGGTGTCGCTAGAGGGCTATAAAGGAACGCTAATTTGAATGGTGATGGTGGATGGGTTAGGATGCACTGTCTGTGATGGGAAGGTTGCTGGTTCGAATCCCAGGTTTGGCAGAGTGATGTCACTGCTGGGCCCCTCAGCGATGCCCTTAACCTGCAATCGCTCCAGGGATCGTTGTACCCTGTTTCTCAAAAAGCCGATGTTGCCTTTAAATTAATCAAAGTATCTGTTAGATTTAGAGTGTCCCTTTTCATTAAAATCAGACCGCCCTACTTGAGGGTTAGTTCGTGTTTGGGGTCTGCCCCCCTGGGCCACCCTTTTTCAGGTGGGGGTGGGCATTTCCACGCCCACGTGGCTCGGATCGTGCGCCTCCTGACCTGCCGGGGAGATGCTGAGCGGCTACGTTTTTTTTTGACAATGATAATGAGAGTTTCCTGGTGCTTGTGGGGCGGCTTCTGTCCGCGAGTCCGCAGCGGAGGCGTGGAGGACGAGACGCGCCGGCGGGAAGCATCTGCCCAGAGCGAGGAGCCCTGCTCGCTCATTCCTGCCTCTCTCTCTCTCGCCCCTGCACAGGTGCGGCTGCACGGGAGGTACGCAGTGAGCCGAGGTCACCTGACCTTCCTCCTGGGAGAGCCTCTAGCGAGAGCGTGCTACGCCCTAGCCGAGCACAGCTTGGAGGTGGTGGTGGGGGGCAGATGGGACGAGAGCCACACAGTATTACCTTGTCAGGAGGTTCAGTGGCACTGGGAATTCGCATCCGGCGTCACCGTCGTGGCGTCACGGCTGCTTGTGGGCAGTCCAGCCTCGCTCTCCCGCGTCCCTGTCGCGTCCGAGCCGATCCTGTGCTCTGTGGATCCCGGTCTGGCCCATGACAACGGAGCCGTCATCCGCGGCGATGGGGCTGAGCATCCATATGCAACTGGCATCTGGAGGATCATTAAAATGCTGAAGAATCACGAAGAAAAATCACCTGCGACCACCTGCGCTGTTCCCCGGATGTGTCAGGAAGCTGAATTTTTGGGGGGCCACATCTCAGGGATGTGATCTGGCCAAAACCGTGAAGGTTTACTGTAGCATGTGTAAGCGGGGGTTCGATCTCGTCAGCACCCCCCATCCTTCCTGCGGTTTGGTTCTTCTCCGGATCACTGCTGCCCCCGGCTCTCCCTCAGCCCCCCCCAAGCCCATCATCAGATTGCAAACCATATTGGCGCTGGATCTGGGGTGTCTGTGTTCAGCGGGGTGTTGAGTGACTGATCACAGGGAACAGGAGAGCAAACTCCTCCTCACCGCCCTTCAGAGACCTCTGACCTCATAAACCACAGTTTCTCAACTGGTGTGGGTCCCGACCGAAAAGTGGGTCACACGGCCATTTTCATTGTGTCACAGGGTGTGTAGTTAAAAAAATGCATTTTTTAAAATCTAATGTTGGGCTTTTTTGACAGTACATGCACACATTGTGATACTATTACGGTACTATTTACATTATATTTACTATTACGGTACTATTTACATTATATTTACTATTACGGTACTATTTACATTATATTTACTATTACGGTACTATTTACATTATATTTACTGTTACGGTACTATTTACATTATATTTACTATTACGGTACTATTTTTTTGGAAATAAATTTGATTCAAAATTTGGGTCGTAATCTAACAACTACATACAAATGTGAGTTCTGAGGCTATACTAGTTGAGAAGAGTTGTTATTAATAATCTCCTCAGGTGAAAACTATAGGACCTGGTTACCTGATACCTTGAGCAAGTACAAAGTCATTACTATAACCGTAATGACTGAGGCAACTACAAAGGCTATTAAATCACAATCGTCATGACATTAGTAATAACAATCTGCCAGCTGTGTCAACATTGGAATGAGTAGTTTGTACAATTACTGACAGTTAATTTTACATGGGTCTGCACAAATATGGTCCATTACCCATCATCTACTGGGTTCTAGACCAGAGGTGGATAGTTCAGGTCCAGAAAGTACAAATCCCAGCCAAGATTTTGTTTCGACGAACGAGTCACAGAGTGCTTAGCTCGTTGGTGGAAATAAGATCTTGATGCGGATTTTTACTTTCAGGACCTGAACTTTCCACCTCTGTTCTACACAATATTTTACAGAGTACTTGGCAGCATTTCGGGGCAGGGGGGGGCACCGTATATAAAAATATGGCATAATATCAGACTCAGCATGCCCTTAAATTGACTGCAGCATGTCCAATTTTCCTCCCCCATTGTCCCTGAGATGGATTCTCCCAGACTGCCCGCAGTGGTGGAGTCTTCATTAGGTTCAGTTACAGCAGTAACTCCACTGGAATCAGCCATCCTCACCTGAAAACTGCGTGCGGGGGGAAGGAAGGTAGCCTTCCATTTATCTTAGCCTTCCTGAGTATAAGCCTGCCACAATATATTACTGCCATAATCTTATTTGGCTATTTACCTCTGTCCTGTTTTTTGTTGGACAGAGTAATGAAATCTCGTTAAGGTCCTATTACCCCTCTCGTCTGGGGCTGAATTATCAGCGGCGAGGTGACATCGGCTCGTCACCCTGCCCGCGCTCGCATCGCCGGCGTACCAGTATGAAATAATTTATATTTTATGCACACATATCTTCGCGTTCACGGTTCGGGAAATTTGTACAGAGAGTGATGGTACCCTCCCCCGGAAGAAATGGTAGATGAGAGCGACACACTTCCTTTATACGAAAGTAAAGAAGGATAGTTTTTTTGTAACTGATGGAGGATTTCAAGAAGCAAAGATTAGTAATTACATAGTAATGAATGGTTATTGTAGTATTTATTAAATGGCTGGGACCTGATCCAAGACCTTATTTGTTTGCTAATAGGTTTTGATACATTGTTTTTATCTCTTTGAATGAAAGAAAATATTGCAGGTGCTCAGTGTGGAATCACAGTCAGCAGGAAATGAAGGCGCTTCATTATCTTTATTGTTAATTTAGTTAGAAACGTGTCGGTGTTATGGTTATGGTGGCCTTCTGTGTTTTCCAGTGTTCTCTGGATGGAAAGAATCATTTGCTTAGTATTGGCATCTGGTCCATTGTGACAGTTTACTCACGGGGACCCCCCTGGCTGGTAAAATGTACTCTGGTGGGAACCCCCTTCACCTTCACCCTAACCCCCCCCAATTCATGACTTTGTAAAAGTAGCTCTCACTGTAAAGTAAAGATGGTTGGAGACCACTGATCTAGAAGCACTGAACAAGAGGAGTTCAGTATTTTCTGAGAAAAAGCAGATCCAATCTGGAGATGAACAGTGAAAATTCACAAAAGGGTGTTACTGGTCAGTCTTATGGAGCTAATTTTGCATCGTTACCTGACTTAAGCCCAAAAACCCAACTGAACCAGTAAAACATGTCAAACAGTAGAAAAAATTGAATACAGTCTGAATATAAAAGCATGAAACAGTCTTATATTGAGTGATTGGCTTTGCTAGGCTGAGTAGAATGTTCTAGAATGTGGGCGATTTTAATGTGTTAATAAATGAATACGCAAAGCAACATTAACTTCAATACAGAATCTTATACTTTAATCTTTTACTGTCTGGGTGAGTCAATGTTGATACATAGAATCCAGAAGAATTTCAGCTTTGTATTCTGTTCCTGACAGTGAATTACTATATCATGGATTCAAACAGTGTACTTGCTTCTATTATCAGTTTGTCTGAGGCACCAATTGTTTCAAACAAGAAGTGGTAAACAAAATAATCCTGGGGCTGATTTGCATATACTGTCATCTACTGAAGTCAAACATCCCACTTCTGTTTTGCGACTGATTGGATTGTCATAGCAACAAGGTTTTTGTCTAGACGGAATCAGTCTAGACAAAACAACAGTACAACTTAACAGTACAGCAACTATCCTGAAAGAATACAAGATATGTTCTATAGTTACTCCATCAAGCATGTCCCGCCACATTAGACAGGAATATATGCATTGTCATTAAAACTTGGAAAACAAATGAAGCTATTTTTATAGACAAAAGCGTTTCATATGTGTTTTACTGTTTTGTGCTGATTGCACATTTTATTACTATTATTTCATAATTTGTTGTATTCTGGCTACAAATTCAGCCCAGATGTCTTTATTTCATCAGTCTGAAAAACAATGATTTTACAAAACAGTAGAATGAATTTCGCTTCCGATTTCTGGCCAATGATTTCCGTGTCTGTGATTCTCTGTGGTCGAATGTAAATTTTACATTTTAATCACCTGCAAAAGCAATTTTGCTTCCATGTCGATCTACTGAAGTGTGTGACACTTTATAATGAAACTCGAGAAAGCAGTATGAACGGCCTCCCAGCCTTCGGCTAGCTGCCCTCGGCTCGCTAGCAGAAAGGCCCCCCGATCACACGCTGCCTTCTGTATCAGATAATCCAGCTTAATTAAACCACCTTTGTAGTTCAGGTTAGCTCGTGGTATGGGGAGCATTTAGTGACTCTTGGGCTCAAAGCGTCTCCTTCACTACGCATGACGCCATCTCAAGTACCCTTCAAGGTGAGGTTCTCAAAAGTTCAAGCCTGAATCCAAACCCCCTCCCCCCCCCCCAAAATTGCCACCAAGCACATATACATTTACCGATGTCCACTTATTTAACAGACACTTCAAATCGAGGTACATTTTGGAAAGCAGAGTCAGCCAGTCGCTGGAGCGAATGGGGTTAAGGGTCTCGTTCAAGGGCCCAACGGTGAAATCACTCTGCCGACCCTGGGATTTGAACCGATGACCTACCGAAATCATTCTCATTCTCTGGACCTTTCCTGGGCAGTATTACTAATACAGTTTTTTTTAAGGGTTCGGCGTAATGAAATTCGAGGACTCCAGGGTGATGTCAGACAGCAGGTAGGAGACTAACTCGGGGGGGGGGGGGTTGGGTGGGCAATAATGTGGCAGTGTTATTGTGTTTTCTCGGCCTTATGTGGCCAGGCTGTAAATGCAATAAGTAGAGCAATGGGGAAAGTAAGAGAGTGAGGAAGACTGGAAACAGGTCGCGCCCCCCCCCCCCATTCGCTACAGACGGAATATGATTAGGATGTGGGCCAGACGTGACCGGACGGCCGGAGACGGGCCCTCCGCCGTGTCCCAGACGAGCGCCGTTTCCCCCGCCCCACCCGCTCCGTCGCCGGTGCGGCTCCTGATGTCAGAGATTAGCTCGGGAAGAGCAGACGTGCACGTAGGTCACTGTCCTGCCGGGTGGCTCCGTTCGCGATATGAAATATTTCTGGCCTTTTTTGAGCATTGGTCAGCATTTTCCATTTATAAACACTGTGTGGTTTTTATGAGAAAGGGTGATACGTGCAGCTCAGAGGGTAAGCTCGGAGTATCACCCCCCCGCATCACCCAGCTCCCCGAGGTCCCCCGTCGCCCGCCCCAGGTCAGGGACATGCGGTTTGGCTGCCCTCTGTCTGTGATCGCCTTCCCTCTGTTCCCTGTGCTTCCCGGGATGGGCTTGGGGCTCTCTGTGACCCTCGCAACAAACAGGCACTTCTGGAGCTAGATAATGCAGGATTGTCAGGGGCAGCTAATAGGAAAAAAGGTAATTAGTCGCCTAAATATGTTTATAGGAACTGTGTGGCCTATCAACATTGTAAAATGCTGACTCTTCAATCGCAAATTCCATTCTGTGTCTTTGGTAGATATTATAACAGCAAGAGGCCATTTTGGATGGAAATTCAGTCTGTCAGTTTAATTCTGACGCACCACCACTGAGGGCTGGTCTGTAGACTATAATACTCTCAAGTCTGTAAAAGTTGGGGAAGGCTCCTCATTCTTTTAGCGCTGACCAGCTAGCTCCAGGCTAGACATTACACTGGTCCTTGGAGGGCGAGGCAGATAATTGGCGTATAGGACATAGGACGACTCCCAGCTGCAAACGATGTATTGATTTAAAGTTCTGTTTGGCAGAGTGACTATTAACCCGTAAAGATTACACTTAGGGAGGTGTCAGAAAGGAAGGCAGCTATTTTATACATATGATTTGTGGTGCATCCAGGCTTTTGAAGGAAGTTCTGGAGTTCAGCCCTGTAAAAAAATGAAACTTTTAGTGGGAATGGCAGAGAATGTTCTGGGTCCCTACGTGCCGTAGGCAGGAGAGGCTCGACGCGGAAGCTGTACTAGGCTACGGCCGCCCAGCCGATCAGGGGCCTCTGGGAAAAATGGAATGGAAAAATTTTACCACTTGCATCTCTTCCCCTCCCCAGCCCGAGTCCCTCAAAGAAGGTAATCAGCCCCAGGCCATGTGGCTGACACACTGGTCTGGGCCGGTCTGCATTTGCATGGAGAACAAGCTGAAGACGAACACGACGGTGGGTGTCGGGTATCTCTCGGGCTCAGAATATCCTCCCCAACACGCATGACTCTGCCAGAGACGTCCTCGGAGGTGAAGTGCACCCGGGTCGTGTGAATTGGGCAACTGCCAAGTCGAGTCCCATCCATTATCCTGCAGCTCTTCTCCTTGGGGGGGGGGTTCCTTGCCAGATATTCTGGGCATAAAATCCCCTCTTACTTGACTGTTTCTCTTATCCGTGCATGAGGCCAGGAATGAGAAATCACCCTCGGTGGGAAGGCTCTCGCATGGCGAGTGGAGCGAAGCTGCACACTGGCATCCGGGGGCCGCCTTCCTCCGAACTGGAGCCCCCGCCATCATGCCCCAGGCCGCCCGGGACGGACTCTGGGCCTCCCAGCGACACCGTCCCATTGCACAGGCCATTCTCAAGCCTATTCAGGAGCTTCATAGCCACACTAATTTTTTTCTCAGCCGAGCTGAAAAATGTTACTATTTGTCGTGTGTTTTTGTACACATTTCGTCTGGGATCCCCTCCCCCCTACTTGGCAAATTTAATCATAGGAGACATAGGAGGTGGGGTGGAGGGGGTGTCCTGTATTCGGAATTTGATAGTGGCAACCAAGACCATAAGTTGAGCATTGTTGGGGGGGGTGGGGTGGGGATAAGTTCTCCACCCATTTAAGGGGGTCCAGGGGGTTGTATTGGCTGGTTTTGATTATTGGGAGGGGGGGGGGGTTACAATCGTAGATTTGCCCCTGGTCCAGAGTGAGACTGATCGATGGAGATTTAATTTGATGTGTCAAATTAAACACGCTTGTGCGTTCAATCAAGGCTCTGGAGCACGTTCCTCAAGTCGGTCACGTGACCTTGGTTGTTGTTACTGCCAGGTCCTGTCCGAACAGCCTGTTTACAATGATCACGGCTCCTTTTTGAAGTCCTAGGATTTTCTGGGAGTCTCATTGAAACTCTGCAGCCTTTGTACTCCATTCTGCAGAGCCGCTTTGATGTATGAGTGTATAAGAGGGAACCTGGGACGGTTTGATGGGAGACGTCCGTCCCGCATACAGCCGCACTCCATCAGTAAGCCGCCGGGACATACGTCCGCGCGGCTCTCGTCTCCGCGGAAGTGCACCCGTATAACTCACCTCCTTTCATGCTTCCGACGGCGCAGTCAGCCCCGGAGCTGCGTCTTGGAGGGGAGCTCACCTTCTTTTACAGCTGGCTTCCTGCCCAGCTGTTTTGTCGTATGCCGGCACCCCAACCGTCTGTTGAAAGTCCCCCCCCCCCCACCCACCCTGCAAACCCCAGCCTCCCCATCTCATCAGCTTTGTATCGACTGTTGTCCCCTTGGAGGGGTGGGGGGGGTGGAGAGCTTCATCGCCTTTGTTGTCTTGGAGCCAGAGCAGAGTGATTTTCTCACCTGTCTGACAGGGGCCCCCGGTTTCCGGGACGCCACTGGCCGAATCCGGAAGGTAAGATGGAAAGAAGGATAAGATTCCTCGATCCAAAGGATTTAGGTGGGAGACACGATGAATCTGGGGACAGAGCGGCGTTGGATTTTACTCTGTAGGTCCACCTTCAGCACACGCCTGCAGGTTGTGGGGTTCTATGCGGCTCGACACCAATCCCTTTTTGCCCACTAATGAGTCTATAGGGATAATGGAATTCATTGCTGCAAATTTATCTGCTGCTTGAGCTTTATTGAAATGAAATGACGCTTATTTGGACCAGTATGAGTACATGGGAACGTGCTTTATCTGCATATCGATAAAACGGCGGCGTGGTCCTGCCTCTCAGATGTCGTACGTCTCCACCGCCTTCCTGAGAATGACTCGTACTGTCGGCTGCAGACATCTTCAGTGGCCCTCGCTCATCATCCGTCAGGGTGGGTAAACGATCACAGATTCTGCTCACGGAGGTGTGCGATTGTTATTTGTATGAGTAGGAGGTGAGCTCCCTGGTGAGACACAGGGAAAAAATTGACCAATGATTGTTAGTTATGAATATGTATAGTGTTCATCTTCTGTTCATCTACTCCTTGTTTATCCAGTAGAGAGATAAAGTACAGTTGGAGTCCAGTGCTGGAGGCAGAGGACACCTTGGACAAGAGTCCATCCATCCATCCATCCATCCATCCATCCATCCATCCATCTATCTATCTATCTACAGTATCTATCTATCTATCTATCTGTCTGTCTGTCTGTCCGTCCGTCCGTCCGTCCGTCCGTCCATGTGGCAGGCTTACTGTAACCATTCCCAGAGGTTACACTTTCCCAAAATTTCCGCGGACAGGACATCTGTGCCCCGCTGTCACCACGGAGAAGCATCCAAAAGAACATCTCCACTCCGCAGAGGCTCGCTGCCACGCTGCGTTTCCCTTCATTCCTTCATTGCGTCACTCCGTCTTTGACGTAAGGGTCTTTTTTTTTTTTTACCATGGGGGCTCAAGCCACAGGAGAAGAAAGTATTTATACATCATAAGCAGAGCAGCCGCACAGAAAGGCAGATGTACGCGGCGATCTGCATCTGGACAAACACCAAACACTTCATCAGCAGTTAAACAGCAAAGATCCATCCTGGATTACGGCCCTGTCCCCCATTTACACTGCGGGGGTGTTTAGCCAGGGCAATTTGGGTTTGGGTGCTCGAATAGAACTAAAACAAGGAAGCGGACAGGAAGCTTCCAGAATGCTGCAACAGGAGCAGGGAAGGGTCCACCTTCATGAAACACTTGCACTTGTCTGGATGCTGTGTCTGTGATCAGAAGGTTGTTGGTTCGAATCCCAGGGTCAGCAGAGTGATTTCATCAGCCCTTAATCCCCAATTTCCCCAAGGACTGGCTGACAATACCTTCTCAATTATATGTGCCTTTAGATTAAAAACATCTAAACTAATCTATTCCCATACTTCATTCTTTGGGGGCGGGGTTATCCCAGAATACGGCAGGGCGGGGCGGGGCGGGGCGGGGGAGCACTCTGCATGTAACAGCCACTGCCTTTGGCCATTACAGTAATTACACAGACACACAAGAACCTGTCACTCAGCTATATTTGATCGTTGTGCTACAACTATCATTTTATGCAGCCTTCATAAAAATGAGGACGTAAGGACCGCAAAGAGCTGATACTAGCACTTTCTGTTTTGGCGTGAAAGCATTATTTTTCTGTGTCTGCTTAGTGGAGTAGTAGCGTAATGGTAACAGTAATTAAATCTCAACCGGAACTTCATGCCCGCTCAACTTTTACCAGGATGATTTATTTGTCCGTTGTCTTAACGGCTCCGCTAATTAATTATTGCGTGAAAACATGAGGTAGCCTTTTGAACTGCATGCAAATGTCGAGTGTTGGGGATGGATGTGTTTAGCAGGGAGGAGGCTGTCTGGGAGAGAAAGGGGATATGAGTTTTATCATCTGGATGTTCTTTTTGCTGGTGCTGGGTCACAGTGGGGCTGGTACTGGGAAACAGGACACCAGTTCATCACAGGGCTCATACACTGTTGGTAGTTTTAGGGATGCCAACTCACCTAAGCACATGTTGTTAGGCAGCAGGAGAAAACCTGGCGGGGGGGAGGCATTGAAACCCACAACCCTACTGGCGTAAGGCTGCAGTGTTACCTTCTGTATCATTCGGCCTCCCACAGTGTTGCTCGTCTTGCTTTTAAAAACATTTTGTTCGCAGTAAAATGTCAGGCCTACGTTTAATTAGGCACAGAATGTGGAAGTGGGAGATTTCATTCTCGTGCATCGGGACGAGACTGAATGTTTGAATATCGTTTTGCCGAATAACAACGCGTCATTCCGCATGTTCTAGGAAACGCGCTGCAGATATCGATGTTTTTCAAAGTTTTCAGAGAGCGGACAAAAAGTCCTCTGCTAGTTTTTGTTCCCCCGCAAGTAAAAAAAAAAAGCGAATGAATCTAAAGGTATAAAAGGTCAGGTGAGGTCAAGTGAAGCTCTCCGGTGGGGGCGCTTGGTGTGTTCCTGAACCCGAACTCGAATTTCCCTAGATGAACACCCCCACAGTGTAAATGGGGAATTCAGACAGATGAGCTTGCACTTTGCATTAAAGGAGTGGAGGTGCTTTCTGTTTGGAGGGGTGGTCATGTGTAAGAGGCTACCCAGGGACCCCTGGTGGTCTGGGCTTTGATTTGATTGGCCGACATAACAAGGAGAGAAGGCGTGGCATTTTCATTGGCCCCTTCCTCCAAACGCCGGCTCCCCCGGCCAATCATGATCCTTCATACCGAGGGATATTACGGCATGCTCTGCACCGTGTGCTTGCCTGTGCGTTTATGACTATTTTGAGAGCGTGAGCTGTGTTTATAGACTTTCTCTCCGGTCTTAATTATTCTTAATATAGAAATCTTAAATCCATCCCTTCAGAAAGGTTAGGCTAACCTTGGCTACCTCTAGGTATAAATCTGACTGATGGCATTAAGACTGGCTTAATTGTCTGTCCGCCGCAGCCTGTTTTATAGACGGTTCCTTTGTACATTCAGACGGGCCTTTTCATGTTAATTAATCCATGTCCACGCTGGACTTTTCATTTAGCAAATAATCCTGTTTTATTGCCTCCTTGCTCCACATGAAGAAACGCTCGCTGCGCGGCGCTTTGACAAGTTCATAGGAAACAAGCACCCTTTTGTTTTGTTTCAACTGTTAATTTTTGCTTTAATAATAAGTCGTTTTAAATGTCCCCCTTGTTCTCGGCTTCGCTTCAACTGGGGTGGCATCCAAAATATTTGAGCCAGTCGATTGAGATTCTTTTAATTAATTGGCCAGCAGGAAATGTCCAGCCCTTCAGCTGGAATCTGACCCTGGGCCCTCTCTCCTCTATCTTATTTGGCCTGTACTTTGGCCACACGGCCACACGCCCCCCCCCCTCCTTCCTGGGCAGATTGTGATTGGACCACGTAGACAGGAAAGACTGAAGATTGTCAATGGCCTCACATTCGTGAATGAGATGGATGGATCTTCAGGAATCCAGGTAGAGCCACTTGAAGAAGCAGTAAAGATATTAGTCAATAGCCATCCTACTGGGGGGGGGTTCCTCTGTTCATTTGACCCCCTCTTCCTTGAGGGAGTGTCTTGGAAGTTACCCTTCCCTGCTCCTGTTGCAGCATTCTGGAAGCTTCCTGTCCACTTCCTTGTTTTAGTTCTATTCGAGCACCCAAACCCAAATTGCCCTGGCTAAACACCCCCACAGTGTAAATGGGGGACAGGGCCGTAATCCAGGATGGATCTTTGCTGTTTAACTGCTGATGAAGTGTTTGGCGTTTGTCCAGATGCAGATCGCCGCGTACATCTGCCTTTCTGTGCGGCTGCTCTGCTTATGATGTATAAATACTTTCTTCTCCTGTGGCTTGAGCCCCCATGGTAAAAAAAAAAAAAGACCCTTACGTCAAAGACGGAGTGACGCAATGAAGGAATGAAGGGAAACGCAGCGTGGCAGCGAGCCTCTGCGGAGTGGAGATGTTCTTTTGGATGCTTCTCCGTGGTGACAGCGGGGCACAGATGTCCTGTCCGCGGAAATTTTGGGAAAGTGTAACCTCTGGGAATGGTTACAGTAAGCCTGCCACATGGACGGACGGACGGACGGACGGACAGATAGATAGATAGATAGATACTGTAGATAGATAGATAGATAGCTAGATAGATGGCAGTTTTCCCTGATTAGGGGGCTTTACACCTTTTTAAATGCAGCTGTAGTTGTGTAGCTGTAATTATGATCTTCCAGCTTTTAAGGTTACTGTGGTGCTGCTGTGGGGTCAGTGTCACCCCATGCTTTTCATCCGGGGGGGGGGGGTTCTCAGCAAGGAGGCAGAGGAGGGAGAGAGCACATGATCTATGGCCACTGCACATGCAGAGAGCTGAAGTGCTCGTGCACAGGCAGTAGTGCGAGGCGCACGGCCAGACTTGCGCACCAAATGACATTTACATTTATTACATTTGTGTAACGCCCAACACAGAAATGTTCTTTTAACGTTTTTTTAATGTCGTTGCTACATGGTCCTAGACAGAAATGGTCTTTTAGCATTTAAATGTAGCTTCCTTACATGATCCTAGACAGAAAAGTTCTGCCTTTACAGACTATATACAGGCTATATACAGACTATATACAGGCTATATACAGACTATATACAGACTATATACAGGCTATATACAGGCTATATACAGACTATATACAGACTGTATACAGGCTATATACAGACTATATACAGACTATATACAGGCTATATACAGACTATATACAGACTGTATATTAGACTGTAATTTGGCTTTTTGTTCAGTTTCAGCTCCTCTTTACTCTTATGGCTTGAATCTTACACTGTGACCCTGATTTTAGTGTTTTTCCCTAAAATGCTCCTGTCACAAACCGGACTGCATGGGGCAGTGCATTCTGGGTGATTATTGGCAATTTCATTTGCCCTATTTTCAGCTGTCAGTGCAGCTGGGTATCTTAGAGCCCTTGGGACAGCAGGAGTGGCGGCCCGTTCCGGTCGTGATCCTCTCTCTTTCTATCAGAATAGGGATGCAGATGTTTTCAGTTTGTGAAGTAGAGGGGATCTGGGAAGCAAAACGTGACAGAATGTCAGAGTTCCGCTTTGGTGTTGTTTGCTCACTTGGGGTAGTTGGGGGGGGGAGTGGGGGGGGGGCGATGTGGGTGGGAGACTGTGAACCTTTCATAATCACATTTGATGAGTAATGCTTCAACCAAGCCTGAGCTAGGACAGGAGGCTCGGAGATTAACTCGAAGCACGGCCGTGATGAGCGGGAGAAGCAGTACGGAACCGAACCCGACATCAAAGGGCGAGAGGAGCCCGTCGCTGCCCCCCAGCAGGGAGGGGGCGGGGGGAGCCGAGACGTCCCGTGACAGGCTGTCAGCTGCTCACCAAGAGGATGCTGATTGGACAGTGTGCCCATCGAGCCCGTCGGGACTTAATAACAAGACAGCGATAGTCGTCCATTTTAGACTGTCCCGGATTGTCTGGAGTAGGAGGGTGACAGGATCACGGTAGGCTCAGACAGGCGGTCCGGTCTTGGTAACAAGGGGTACCGTGCTGGCCTCAGTCGGCCCAGTCACGCGGTGCTCAGCGTGCAGTTAGAAGCTCATTATAAACGCTAACAGAGATGGTGAAGGATTCAAGATTCAAGGACCACCAATGGCTGCGTGCAACAGGAGCACTGGAATGTTTGGTTGTTCAGCCTCGCTCTGTTGTTAGAGTCTAAAGACAAAAATGCAGTGCAAATACAGTGCAAAACAATGCAGATGGTGTAAGATAATGCAAGATTGAACAAAACAATACAAAGCAGTGCAAAAGAGTGCAGGTATTGTAAAACAAGGGTGTCAAACTCAATCGCACAGGGGGCCAAAACTCAAAGCACACTTTAGATCGCAGACCAAACAGGATAAATATTTATTGAACAGACTAAAACTAAACGTTTTTTTTTTTTTAACATAAATATGAATTGAAACACACAGGATACAATATGATTCCAAAATAAATAAACTTAAAATAACTTATTTTGCTCTCCATAAAAATATCTCCTGTCAAAATGATACAAATTCAAAACATGAATATGCTGCAAAAAAACCTGAAAATATAAAGTGAAAAGTTAAAATAATAACAAATCAAAACATTCCATTTTCTTTGCTCTTATGCCATTCTGTCAGAGCTGGATGCTTGGCATCTTTTCTTGGCAACAAATTCTTTTATGTTTGGGGTTAGGTTCTGTGTTGTGGAGATTCTCTCTCAGCCACATTAGCTTCACAAATAAGACACATGGGTTTACCAGCAATGTCAGTAAACATATACTCAGCCTCCCACCGGTTTTGAAAGGCTGTTTTCAGAATCATCGTTCCTCTTGTCCATTGTTCGGGGCTAGCTTTGGCTTGAAATCACGGTTGTATACGTCAACAGACGCTTGATTGATCTGACGTAATTGACGCGGGAATGATCGCAGGTAGCCTATCGTTCGTGAGGCAGCTGTTGCGCTGCATTATGGGATTTGTAGTTTGTGTGTTATCGGCACTTCATATCGCCGGGCCATCAAAAAAAAGATATATAAAATGATATTGCGGGCCGGGTATAATTGTACGCCGGGCCGGATGTGGCCCGTGGGCCTTGAGTTTGACACATGGCGTAAAGCCAATACAAGACAATAGACCTGGATGATATGCAGTCAGTGGCTGACAAAGCTCAGTAGCAGTGCTATAAAGTGGAGATGGCATAGATATGACTGTTACCGGAAATGTGGATGCTGGAAAGGTAGATGGTTTTGGGAAAGAAGCTGTTTTTAATCTGGCAGTCAGTGTCCTGATGCTGTGAAACCTCCTACCAGACTGTAGAGGGGTGAAGAGTTTGTAGCTGGGGTGGATAGAGTCCGGAATTATAGACTGAACCTTGGGACGGTAGGTAAGGTACAACTGGTCAGTGGAGGGAATGTTCAGTCCCTGTGATCATCTGAGCACAACCCAAAGTACCTGCAACCTACCTTACAACAAAAGAGTCATATGACGTTGATCAAAAGACAGGCGTAGAGTGAGGACGTTTTGATTATGTTTTGCTGGTGTTCAGGTGCTAGGTCAAGGTTCCAGGCTCGTAACGGTAGGACCGCAAAGTTCTCGTTTCATCGCAGTGACATCGCAAGGAGTTCAGTGGCTCGTATGTGAAGGACGCGATGCGAGAGACAGGACAGGAGGCGTGTGGGGTTAGGGAGGAAGCCAGCCGTCCTCTGACTCAATGCCATCAGGGTCTGTGACAAACAGGGAGCCGTCTCAGTTAAACGGCCATGAAGGATCAGCAGGCTTTTCGAGGGTCTTGCAAGTGCCCGGCGGGGATTGGATGTCACCCACAAAAGACGAGCTGCAGGTTTGCCAGAACCTTCCACACGCCTAAAACGATCCATGGAAAAAAATTAACAAACCAAATGAAAATACCAGTAATCATAATGTTTCCCTATGTGTACATACCTATTTCACACTCTTACACATTTTCCTGATAACGAAAGCATTTAATTTAAAGCTGCCTACCATTTGCAGCGGTTCTACAAACATTCCTCATCCGGAATTTCGAACCTGAAAACCAGATCCGGGGGGGGGGGGGGGGGGGCGGTGTTCCAGGAAACAGGATTTCTCAGTTAACTTGGACTGGCAGACCGTGCTTTCTCGAAACAAACAAACAAACGAAAAACAAACAAATAAATAACATTAATAAATAAAGGTGTTGTGCTTTGGATAAAAGCATCTGCTACGTAAATTAAATTAATATTTATTCATAGTTAAAGTATGTTATAAATTTGTATGTTGTTTGTCAACGCATGGCTACAGTCCTTGTTCAAAGGCTAAAAGGTGGAAAAAAAAACCTTTGCTGAGCCAGAGACTTGAACTAACTGCCTTCTGGTCACAGGCAGAGCAGCTTAACTCCCCGAGCCACACCCTGGCCCTGATGATGTGCCTTACTTGTCTAACTTCTCTCTCGCCTCCCTAAGTGGGCAGACTGGACCCCAATGGCCGACCCGGGGCGGAGTCTAAAGCAGGCCCCGCCTCCTGCTGCTCCCAGGCCCCGCCCCCAGGCAGCTGCTGCACGGGGGCCGTGATCTCCCTCCGCCTGCGTCTTCCAGCACCAACACATTCATAACAATTTCATTTTTACATTCTGTACACACTGTTCCCTATGTGTCCTGCTTTGCCGCTTATTTGGAGCAATCGTTTATAAGGAAATCATTTTTATTGTTGTTCCCGATATTGCTGTTAAGGGGTTTTATTTTAATACCCTGAGGAAGGGAATTGTAAATCACCGTAAAGTGCTGTGTGACAATTCTCTTCATAAAAAACAAGAGATTATAAAAGTTGGCCTACTTTAGATACTAATATAAAATGTTTGGGTATATATGTAATTATTTATATACATAAAATGCATCAATGTAGTGTATAAAACATCTGGTGTGTCTGACGGATTCAGATTCGTTTGTTATGATGGATGATGTCATCGATCTCTTCCAAGGGCGCGTGTGACTCGGGAGGTTAACATGTTGTGCCTGTGATCAGAAGGTTGTTGGTTTGAATCCCATACTTAGTGGAATTGTAATTGGGCTTTGAGGTGGGATCTGAGTCCCTGAAATATGCCACAGCGATATCAGATTAATGCCTGATGTTCTCTCCCGTTGCTTCATTTTCTTTCTGTATTAATGATGTAATGATGTAATGTCACATTCCCTTGTCCAGCACGGTGGGCTGACTTAAATTCCTATGTCGGTCTTTTGTCTTGCACTGTCTTGTCCTTTGTTGCACTGCTTTTTATCCTATCGCCACTCCCTGCACCTGCCTGTCCCCACCTCTGTGACACAATAATTTAACTGCCTTCCTCATAACACACGTGACAATAAAAGCTCGAACCTTAAATATACGTGTGTATATCTCAAAGCAGAGCATGATGGGAGTCCTCCGAATTCCGGAGTCCTCGCACTACAATAATGTCACATAATTTCCTTGTATCCATGTCTGAGTGATCTTAGGGGTATTGCATGACTGGCAGAACAGGGCTTTGTGTTTACAATGTCGGGAATGACGCCATCACAAGCCGGTATCCGGACTATTACGAGATAAAGGATCCGATGACCGTAGACGGTGTTTATTGTTTATTCATAACAGACTCACCCCTACGCTTCCTGTTATTAAAATGACTGCACTTGTCTCCCACAGTGACCAGTTCACTGTGGGATGTTACCTACTCAATTAGATTTGACTGCAAAAATACTCGCTAAAGGGTTCAATTATGCTCAATAAAATCCCCCCTTTTATGAAGGGAGGCTCGTCTGGATGTTTTTTTAATCTTCAGCCTCATCTAAAAGTGATTTCATTTCTGCTCTGATATGCCAATGGGCCGTTATGGCGTGGAGTAAAATAATCCCTAATTTACCATAAAGGCATCAGATTTATGCCTTATTTTCATAAAAATGTTAAATCAGGAGTGCCCTTGTTGGGCTCTTTGATTATGCCGATTTGTCCGTGTTTAAAACACACAGCAGTCCCTCTTTGCCCTTCCAAGATAATGAGATTCAGAGCCTCTTTGTTTTCCGATAGAGGCGACCCACTCCTCAGAAGGTATTAAAACATTATTTCTGACAGATGGTTGACTTTTCTTTCTTCTAGAAGAGATCAAAGTAAAAGGCCTCTTCGATTAAATGCAATCATAGGTGACTTTCCGTTTGGAGTTAAAAACACACAGCAGTAGCTCAAGGCTCTTTCTGAATCTTCCTTTCAGGGTCCTAATTACGATTTTGCTGCGATTACTCTCTGCCGCTTGCTGCCCCTCGATTTTCAAACTGACCAAAGGGGGCATCGGGACTCCGAGACAGGCTTTTGTTTTGTTTGCGATGAATTAGGAGACGAGGCACATAAGCCTTTTAGGTTCTCTGTGGTGAAATCAATTTCGGAATAAGTCGGAGGCATTTTGCTCATGGGAGTTTTACGTACACTAAAATGTCCTGAGGGCAGAACAAAAAATGGTTGGTTCAGAAAGGTAACCAATCTGATTGTAGAGGAGGTGGGTCCAAGCAACTAGAGAGGCGGGACCAACCAATCAGATGTCTTGGTCCCGCCTCCAGTAGCTGATCACCAATCATTTTTTCTTCTGCCCTCAGAACATTTTTATATGCTAAACTCCCACAAGTAGAGATTCCACATTGACTTTCAATGACGACAGTAGAGTGTAGGTGTCGGCTCACTTATTTGATGCAGGGATGGCTGGTAAAGCTGAGTTTGTTTTCCAAAGGGGAGAAGCCTGGTGGGTCAGTGACTAGTGTCAGGTATGTCTAGGGTTGCAGGTTCGAATCGCAGCTTGGTTTCTGTTTGTGAAATTCACATGTTCCCCATGTGTTGTGTGGGTTCATCCGCGGTGGGTTTGTTTTTTCTGGGACCCCGATAAAAAAGTCCTCTTTGCCCACCCGACCTCCCCCCTTTGTCCTAGTGTAGTAACTGTTTGTGACCAACAGGGGGCCACGCAAATGTGTAATTCGAGTCATGATAAACACAGGTGCTGAGTTTCCGCTTCCAGTCCAAGGATGTGCATTTAGTTGAATTGGTGTCATTGAGTCGCCCTTAGTCTATAAGGCGGATGATGGACTGCCATGCTGTCCCTGTGCCGCAGACTCAGTCACCCTGTACTCCATAAGTGCTTTTGGTAGATGGATGGATAAACAAGGTTATCAATAACTTAAGACTCTGCCATTTTTCTTGCTGTTGTTTGACATTGGTCGGGCTTTACCTGTCTTGTTATAGAGGAAACAAAAATGAAGCAACAGACCATAATACTTTGCAAATTAGCCTTTACGAAGCATGGAAGCATCTTTGTCGCATGTAGAATGGGGACAGAATGCAGAGATTTAGCCAAAAGGGCTGCATTTTTTAGGGCTGTTCCTTCAGTGATGGATTTGGGTGCGGTTGACAGCTGTATTTATGAGGGTAATTAATTAAATTAATTGCTCTGTTTCTCTGTCCACTGTTTATTATTCCTGCTAGCAATGAGACGCCTCTGAATCATTCTGTCTGTATATCTCTGATGGGTCTTTGTTCCCAGCTTGATGAAGCTTGTCATTTCAAAACCAGATCCGGCATCTATAAAGAGTCGTTGGTTAACGAAACAGGCTTTAGTATTTATGCTGGAAACTTTTTTTTTTCGTTATTATGTTGTTAACATTCAGTATGAAACAAACAGCAGCTGTTTTATTGATCATTTGGAAGTCATTGCCGGTGTAATGTCCGGGAAAGCTACCATGATTGATTTGTAGTAATTGGATTTTTATCAGTCTTTACTTTGTCCCACAGCCTAAAAGACGTGTGAGTGGCAGTTATCTGTCAATATTCTGGAGCTATAGTGTGGCAAGAGCGCAGTTAGTACCCAGCGGACGCGCTAGCTATTCAGTAATTAAAACGAAAGTGAAAAAATATTGCTTGTTCGGTTAACGCTTGAAAGTGCCTTAGAGGACTTTGAGCGAGGAGAATTCCGGAGTGTGCAGTTCTGTGATTCGCTGGCTTCTTTCCGTATTGCAGAGACGTTCCGGTAAACTGCAAACTCCCGGCTGCCTTTGTCATCCTGCCAGGGATCAACGTGTCCAGCATTGCACGCGTCCGCAGACTCCCCATCGCTGAAAGCGTAATTGAATCCGCAGCCATCGGTAATGGATGGATAAGTACCCTTTAAAGGCTGAGTAGATGTTGTGTAATGGGTGTTTGGAAACAGTGATAGTTTATGTTATGTAATTTTTTTTTCTGGTATTTGTCTCACAAATTCTTTTCCCAGATTGATCTGAAATCTACCTCCTGTTTCATGTTTTATACATTGCATTAAAGCCTGATCACACTGGTAAAACTGATTTCCAGAGCAATTATTGTCCTTTGTTTATGATAAATGCTGAAAATTTTATATACATTTATTATATCCATCCATCCATCCATTTTCCCAGAACAGGATAATAGCAAGCCTGGATCTTATCCCAGTATACAGAGATATCAGAAGATATAAACTTGGCTGGGATGCCAGTCCATCACAGGGTACACACACTGACACACACTCACACATTATAGGGTCAGGGACCAATCCCACAACCGATTTGGTCCGTCTCAAACAGAGGGTTTATTATAAGACGTGGTTTGCTGACTGGAGAGAGAGAGAGAGACCATGTTTAGACACTCAATTAAGAACAACATTCCTGCTATTGTCTTTATCGTCTCAAATTAATTCATACTTGCAGAGTCATAATATTTATAGCTTGTGTCTATTCTTCTATTTGACACATAATTACAATGACATAAGTGGATGAAAGTGATCCCTTACTTGCCGATCGAGCGGATAAAAAACAGACAAACATCCGTTACGATCACCGTTCATTCTTTGTTTCCGAGCTACGTTTGTCCCATCTGTCCTTCTCTGACTTTCAGCTTCAAAGTCTTTGACTTTTCAGCTGTTGGGCTAGAAAGCACCTTAATTAAAACCTCCACGTTCCATCTGATGTCTCTTAAGAAAAAGTCAAGCCTGAATGTCTGTCTATGTAAAGCTTGGTCATTTTTTCTCATTTGTTGAGTAATCTATTCCCAAAGCGTGAATATGAATTCCCCATTGGCAGGAAGTAGAAAACCTAAGAAATTGGTGTGGGGGACACATCTGCTCGCCCCGCTCCTGCATTGATATCTCCTTGGTGACTGGAAGCCAAATACTATGTCAGACCTACAAGATTTCTTGATCAAGTTTTACAGCTTAACCAACTCCCAAGCTGAGTAAGTTTAATGTATTTGGGTGGCTTAGAGTTTAATGCGTCTGTGCAAGTTAGGTAATTGGTCAAATATCCTCTTTTGCAATTTATATTGAAAAATGAAGACAATATTTAAAAAAATAGATGTTGCGATATTAAAAAATTGTGTTTTTTTTCTTTAGCTAAGACCCTAATTCAACCACAAATTTTAGTATCATTATCGATGGACAGGATTCATAAAAAAATCTATAAAATTACAATTCATTTCTATTTAGCTGCTCCAAAGAATCTGATTAGTTGTATTAAGCTACGCAGAGGGGAAAAAAGGAATAAAACATTTTAAAAAATGAACTGAAAACTGCATTGTCAAGTCTGGTGAGTAAGATCCACCGCAGTTCATCGAGAAACACTATCTTTACTCCAGAGAACAAACACCTCTCAGCCAGTGAGTACTTCTCCGTACCTTATCAGTCGACTGTCTCACATGACTGCTCTGTGCTGAGCATTTAAAATTCTTCCCAAACTTAGAATCTGTCTAGCGGATTTCCCCGGCGGTGCATCTGGACGTTACAGTTCCGATGCATTACACGTGAAAATAATTTGATTTCTTCACCTGATTTGATTTAGGCTAGCAAATTATCCTTCACGCATCATTGGCTGTTTTCAAAATATTTGAATAGTATCGTTTTTTTGTAGCATTGGCTTGGTTGGCACTTGGGCAGGTAGCTGTCGAGATCATGCACCTCTGGTATGGGCTCCCCCCACAAGTCACCCCAGATTGGCAAGGCCACATCCCCTCTGTTATGATATCCATTCACAAGTCACCCCAGAGTTGCCAGGCCACGCCCCTCTGCTATGATATCCATTCACAAGTCACCCAAAAATTGCCAGGCCACGCCCCTATATTATACTGTCCATTCAAGAGTAACCCCAGTGTGGCAAGGCCACTCCCTTCTGTTATTCTCTCCATTCATTAGTCACCCCAGTGTGGAGGGGCCACACCCCCTATTTGCTCCCCACCTACAAGTCACCGCAGATTGACGTCCCCGTAGTTCAATCATGCACAGGTACGGCCAAATACCTTGTAGTTACTGGGCCGGCTCTTGCTTGGTAGGAAAGGTAACTCAGCTGTGATTTGTTAACATGCATTATGCAGGTGGTGAATTTAGGTGCTTTCATGAGCAAGATTTGAGCTTGGTCCTTTACACAGGATGCAAAACGGAGTAAAATGATTCTCACCCATGTTTGATCCCCCTTTCAGCAGCAAAAAGCTCAGCTCGCATTTTAGGCTGCTTTTCTGCAGAAGTGAATTCCAAGCAGTGAGTAAGAAACATATCGATCACACTGGTAAAAAGAGTACAAGCAGACTTCTCTCTTCAGATTTTCTGCATAATGTTTTGGGTTTTGGTCTTAAAACTTCAGACTAATTATTCATGAGGTCTGTATGCACGGCTCGGATGCTCAAGAATGCAAAGTACTGCTGTGTGCTACATATACAAACGTAATAATTGGATTTCATTACCCACAATGGAGGAAGCTGATTTATTGAGTACCGACATAGCAAATGAGGTTGCAAATGTAATAATTGTTCAATTACCCATGAAGAAACTCTTGTTTTTAACTCTCCCTGGTCCTTCATTAATCTGCAGGGAGTTATGGAGAACTGTTCATCATGCCATCATGGGTGTTTGGTTCTCAGTTGAGTTGTACGCGCTTCGTGTGAAAGCAGCTTAATCTGAAGCTGCTTTTATTGATGAACTGCGTCCACTAGCCTTCTGCCATTTATTTTTTGGCTGTGAAACATAATGCATAAAAAACGAACCAAAAACCCCTAAATCCATGAAATAAACTGCTCCATAAATTCACCGATTGTTCCCAGGATGCAATACTCCAGTAGGTTTAATAGCACTAGTGCTAATGTTGTATGCCTGCGAGAGTTATTTAATGGCTATTTAATTATTCAATGCCAAAGACTCTCTCTCGTGCCTCTAGTACTATATCTATATAAAAGCCTGGCTTAAATCAATGTAATGGGTCATTTCCAATATCTGCTTTTATAGCAACTTCATCATAATTTTGTAGATGCGAGCATGTGCTTCGTATCAATGGGAATTTCTTTTGTTTTCCGTGGAATTGATGGGTCTGCCGATATGATTTAAAACTTTTCGAGAAAGGACACTTCATTTTGCCGTGGAGTGGTTGGAAGCGTGTCATGAAAAACCGCCTTTGACCGCAAAATATTAATTGTCTCCTTCAATCCCGTCTGAACGATCGCATCGCTTCCTGTGAGCAGCAACACAGTAGTAAAATACTAAATATACTGCAGCGGCCGCTGTTTTTAAGAAGGCGGATTTTTATTTAACAAATGAAGCGACGCTGGGTAAGATCCTCTCTGAATGGCACTGCGGATTGTCTTCTAATAGTGTTATATAATGCAGCTGCACTGGATTAACTAAGGAGCACCTGTAGGGGGCAGTGTGGGTTCATAAGTAGCATGGGATGCTGTTGAACATCCCATCTTCTGAATCCTCGGCGTTTCAACAAGCCTTGTCACTATTTATATTTATTTAAAAAAGGTAGAAGATGAGAAATGTAATTCTAACAGCGAGAGGGGTAATTAAAAGGTGAAATAATCTGGGAAGTTCTCATGCTTAAAATGTAGATAGTGCTATTAGTACAGAGGAAATAAATATTTCTTTGGTATGAATAACATTCCGCGTTATGAATTCTAAATACGGCATGAGCAGCTAATCAAAATGCATTTTGTTTCCAGGTTTCCCACAGAGAGCCGAGGCCATTGATCAAACGGAGAACCTTTTCTCAATGTCACACGAGTCATTGATCCGAGCCCCCTGGTGTCTAATGCGTTAACAGATGCGTGTAAGTGAACGCCTGGCTGTCCTCCCTGCTTAGATGCCTCAGGTACGCTTCGAGGAAGTCGACCGCTGCGCGTCTTGCGTTGGCGCGCACGCCGGACCCTTTCGGACGTCGTTTCCTTAGCTTCTGGGACTACTGGTGAGCACGGTAGAGATTCAAAGGTCAACCAGGAGCCTGTAGCGGAGATAAGAATTCGTTTTGTCTGTTGGGTTGAGTAGGCTGTGAAGCTCTATCCTAACTCAAGGTGCCCCCAACCAGGGCATAGCACCAAATTTTGGGCCCTGTAATGTGCCCCCTCCTCCCTCTGGTTTCCTCCTTGCCCCCCCCCCCCCCCCCCACCTTTGGATTCACTGCATATGTTATTAACACGATGGATTTGTGCTACAGAGGATCAAACTACTTCTCCTTTTGCGGGGGATCTGGGGGCACGGAGCAAGCAGATAGTAGCATGTTGTTATTGATTTTTATAGTAACAGAAAGTATTCAAATTAGAAACCAAAATCAAATTATTTCCGAGGCTTTTGGAACCCTCCCTCCCCCATACAGCCGGGACCGACCATTACCCGCGTTCCGACGCTCCTGCTTACCGCAAAGCCGCCAGAGAGGGTCTCCAACCCTGACTCTCACTGAAGGAAGACATGTAGGTCTATGCAAACGACCTTCGCTTAGAACTCCCGCCGGAACTGGAACCGAACGTGCCGAGAGCACGAGGTTTCGGATTGTGCTGTCGTCGTGCGACAGTGAGCTGTTTGCTATGTTTATTCTCTGGATCATGCTTGGGGGGGGGGCATCGGTCAGGTGTCAGAGGCCGTACCCTCCCTGGTTGGTGTTCTGGCAGCTCAGAATTCTGTGGGCAAGGTCACTTGATTTGTTTTTTTCATTATTATTATTTTCACGTTATTTTTGCTGAGCGTAAATATCTCATGTTAGGCTGCAACCAGTGGCGAGAACTTCCAATAAAAACAGAAAAATCTAAGCTACTCTTCTAAGTCTTTAAGATTATAACCACATTCAGCAGAATGTTGCCAACACAGAGTAAACCTCCGACATAAAATATTGAAAGTTTGAGCGTTTTTCCCCCCCCTCTCTGTAGAAATGGACTCCTGTGCTTGTAATAAGACGTGATTTTTGTAAACCCCCCCCCCCCCCATTCTATGTTATTCCTTCAGTTCGGTAAATCTAATAAGTTCTGTCTCAAACAGCAAAAGGCACTTTCCCCATGTATTTAAAAAAACATGCTATACTGCACAATCGGGCCTGGGGCTTGAGGACGTTTTCATTCTACAGATAAATGTTAAATTTGCCTTGAAGAGGAGCCAAATTATCCTTGCGGAAAGAGCGGTGGATGTAATTGTTCGACAGTGGAACTTTCAGTGCTACGTGGGTCTCTCTTTGGAGCTCATTAATTTATAGCTGAAAAGATGCCCCGCACCCTACATGCCTTTTGAAGTGATTTACTATTATTTTTTTTATTAACTGATATTTTAAATGAGGATGAGCACCGTACCTCTGGATCCCCATCATTGTTCCGTATTTTTGTCTTTTTCGTTATCGATCCATTTTGAGAAAGTAGCGTTAGCATTAGCGAGCAAGTCCGTCTTTTTTTTTTAAATCATTTGTATCTCGACACATGTAGAGACTTATGCTTTAGATCAATAGAGTGACTTTGTTGGCGTCGGATACCAGCACAAATAAAACTGATAGATCAATTCAACATCTTGATGAGCTATGCACACAAACCATTCTGTTCTTCTATCGGAATCGTTCCAAACCAACTCGTCATTGCCGGTACCCGCAAGACCATGCGGCAAACTTTTACAGATCGTTAAAGTGCTCGGCTCCAGTCCGTCCCCCAAGAGAGACAGGGTGGGAGGGAGATTGTTCCTATCGCATCTGAGGCTCAGGATACAGACGGATCGCAATAATGCTCTGCGCTAGGGGGGTGCACGCAGAGGTCTTTGCCAAGAGCTTACATAAATTCTTAATTGAGTTTGCCAAATTTAACTTTTCCTACAAATGACTCGATAATTGTAATTTATGAGGCCCTGCACATGTTAATTCGGAACTGCATTATCTAAATGAATAGCTTAAAAAATAGCGCTATACAGTTCGAGATGACTAACAGGACGTCAACACTATTTGCGAGAAAGAGCATCACATTTTTAGTGTGTTGTTCCCCCCCCCCGCCCCGTTGCTGTGGTAGCCAGCCATTGGGATAAAAATGTACGCTTCCTGGCGTTTGGCTGCAAAAACCCATGTACTTGCCAATAATACCCAGCCCATGACAGTGGCAGAGAGAATCGCCTGTGATGTGGGGTTAGCCAATCACGTGCCTGGGGGTGCGAATGCAAAACTTTTCGTTGAAGCTACATGCTTAAAAATAGGAGGTGGGACCTGCGCTTCTGAAGGGACCCTGTAATAAGACGGGCAGTCTGCTTAAAGGCACGGGCAATCTGCTTAAAGGCACGGGCAGCCTGTTAAAAGGCACGGGCAATCTGCTTAAAGGCACGGGCAATCTGCTTAAAGGCACAGGCAGCCTGCTAAAAGGCACGGGCAATCTGCTTAAAGGCACGGGCAATCTGCTTAAAGGCACAGGCAGCCTGCTAAAAGGCACGGGCAATCTGCTTAAAGGCACGGGCAGTCTGCTTAAAGGCACGGGCAGCCTGCTTAAAGGCACGGGCAGCCTGCTTAAAGGCACGGGCAATCTGCTTAAAGGCACGGGCAGCCTGCTTAAAGGCACGGGCAGTCTGCTTAAATGCACGGGCAGTCTGCTTAAATGCACGGGCAGTCTGCTTAAAGGCACGGCGGGGAGAAAGAAAATGTGAGACTGCAGGACGATCCTCGCAGAAACTTTACTTCTTTCTTCCTTTTTTAGCTGAACGTGAGATCTAACTGCGGCCCCAGTAAAAGGGGTCTATCGATGCCCGTGTTATATAGTAATTTTTCCAAGTATGAACAAAGTATGTTTAAACCTTAAACCTAATCGAAATGGTGTAAGAAACTAAAAGTCTTAATCTCCCGTAGGCCTACATTACTGGCCCACGCTGCTCCGTTTTCTTTCCGCTAAGATTCTTTACATTTTCTTCTTAAATGTTAAACCTCTAGAGGCCCCCAAACCCCCCCCATCCCCTTAGGCGTATCCCTTGTATTGCTCGAACCAAGGTGGACGTGAATTCCCCTACTTGTCATTACAATCCTTCACTCCTAATCTGATTGGCCGCAGTGCCGCGGACAGCGGCGGTAAACACTCGGCAGCTGGGACGCGCCGTCAGGTCGTCCGCCGCAGCCGGAGGTCAGCCTCTGCCGTGACGTCCGGCACCTGTGCCCGGGTCCAGACGCTTCCAGCGGTGTCAGTCTGCAGGCTGGTCTCTGACTGCCTTCGCGGTTCCCTTCACCTCACCCACCAGGAACGAGCCCGTCTCTGGAAATGTCCTCCATTATCCTGTTTTTCCCCCCACCTGCAAGTTCCCAACCCGCATCTGTGTTGGCCTCTCCCCCGTTATCCTGGGGGGGGGGGGGGCTCTGGCTTGTAGGCCGAAGGCGATCGCACAGATCTACCCCGGCACAAGCCTGGGAGGGATGGAAAGGTGCCGTGTCTGACTTAACGCTGGTGATTTCTCCCAATTCCCATTTCGCGGCGTGAAGGATGACTGCCATTACTGTCTAACGGAAGACACCGGCCATCTTAAAATTTCATAATGATGGGTCTGACACCTCGGATGTTGTCGTTCACAACATCAGGTATCATTTCCTCCGGTGTGAAAAAACACATTAATCTGTCTCCTCAGGTTGAGTCCTCTTTACACGTGTAGAAAGTGACCAGCAGATGCTTACAAAATGGCTCTGCAGTACCTTTGAAACTGCGCCATCGTAAGCAGGAACCTTTTTGGAATGATTCGGAAGGCAGGAATTTGGCATCATGGCGTTAATAAAATAGTGATGGTTTTTTCATAGCTGTGGGGGGGGGGGGGAAGCTGTCTTTTCATAAATCCCATCTTGCTCTCCTTGAGACGCACGTACAGGTGAGATCCACACCCCGCCCCTCCAAAAGTCTATGACTCTGGTGGGACTCGAACCCACAACCTTTGAATGGCCCCACTCAAAGTCTAGAAGTCCAATGCGCTATCCATTGCGCCACAGAGCCCCCACCGTGTTGTAACCTCTGCCTGTTTTGTGTGGTTTGTGCCTTAGAGCCCCACCCCCCCAGATCATGGTCTCTGCCTCTCCTGTGTGGTTTGTGCCATAGACCCCCCCACACACCATGGCATGGTCATTGCATGTCCTGTGTGGTTTCCTGTAAGTACCCCCCCCCCACTGCCTGCACCCTCTGCTTCCTGATACTAACTGCAGGTTCACTATGTCCTATACTGGACAAGAAGTTATGGCAGATATATGTACAGACGCTGACCGGGTTTCATGGTCCGTGTTACGATATTCTGACTTTACGATCTGTATTCCAGTTCCGTTCTGTTTCTCACTTTCTGTACATTATTCAATAAATTACATGAGATATCCAACACTTTAATATGAAATAGGCTTTGTGTTAATGATTTTGCCCAACCGTAGGCTAATGCAAGTGTTCTACGCAGGTTTAAGGTCGGCTAGGCTAGGCTATGACGTTTGTTAGGTTAGACGTACTGTATTAAAATGCATTTTTGCCTCACAATAGGTTTATCAGAATGTAACTCCATAGTAAAGTGATCCTTCATTCATTCCCGTGGTGAAATTCTCTTTTTTGCGTTGCCCATCTTGTTCTCTGTAGGACTCGCTGACGCACATGCAGGTGAGAGCAAGCTTTGGGGGGGGGGTCACAGCTCAGGGTCGGTTAGCGTGCAGAGCCCCTGGAGCAATCGGGGGTTAAGGGCTTCTCAGATCTTTTCAGTGGAGAAGAAGCCCCACCAGCTCCCCAACTGTCGTCGGAGCTGTGAAGGATCTAAAGAGGGTAGAAACATCGGAGAAGAGTATTTTGTTTTTCTCCAGTCTGTCGCGCTATAGGAACCTTTTCCCAGCAATTATCTTATATTACATGTACAGCCTCTGCGACTGAATGCCGGTGAATGTTTCTTAAGCTCTTTTCCGAGTCGTCCTTATTGGCATAATTCGTGTTATAAAATGTTTTGACTAACAGCATGGTGATACGCCTTGATTGACTCTCTGTCTTCCTATACATTTGCCGACAGCTGTATCTCTTTTGAGGGTAGAAGCAATTTATCATTCTGGATGCCTGCATTGAGGAGTGAATAGGTGTAATGCATAGTCACAGACTCCTTACTTAGTTACTGTTGGGTTCAGTGGCAGTTCTAGGATGTTTTTTTAAAGGAGGAATATAAAAGGAGCTATAGTTCATACAGAGGGGCCGACCTTGTCAGTAGCCAATGATGTGTTTTGAGTCAGTGAGTGACAGGGAAGGGACAGCCAATCAGCTTTCAGCTGGGAGCCTGTGCCCTTGTGGCCCCACCCCTCTATAAGCCCCTGGTGGGGTCTTATCTCACTCCTTTACCCCGTCAAAGTTAAACTGATCAGAAAACACTTTGATTCTTTTCTGTTGGAAGTTCATGTTCTACAGCAGTATCTGCCTTTCCAGCACAGTGTGAAAGTGTAAACTCAGAGCTGGATCAGAACCTGGGGACGGGGGGGGGGGCAGGATGTGACAGTCCTACCTGCTGATCCTCCCTGCCAAGTGTCAGAGCGGCAGCCAGCCACTGGCTGAGACCCTGGACTTGTTGCTGGACGGCTTTGGTCCCGGCTGTTGTACCCTTAAGGGGAGCACGTGACGTGAATTGTTTCGGCAGAAATGTCGGTCTGTACGGGCTGCTGAAGTGTGATTTTTCCAGGATTTCTGATTAATGTGAGCAGCCTGCGGAGGGGAACCCAGGGGACATTCTGTGCTCCCATCTCAGACTCATTACTTATTTTTCTTTATTGGTAGGAGGGCAAAAACGGTATGCTGTCAAGAGTCATGCCTTTAAGTCGTATGGTTTCAGTCATACGGTTTAAGTCGTATGGTTTAAGTTGTAAAGTTTTCCTGTCGTTTTGCAGCATGGAGTTCACATTGATTGGTCTCACATTTTGGTATAGTTTGGATTTATTGTCTTAACTCATCATACAGTTTGATGGCATTTTTGTCGCACTTTATTCAGCTGGGTGTAAATACTGGGCACTGCATGCGGCTTTGATACAGTGGGGTGTTAATACCGGGCACTGCAGGTGGATTTGATGCAGCGGGGTGTAAATACCGGGCACTGCATGCGGCTGTGATACAGTGGGGTGTTAATACCGGGCACTGCAGGTGGATTTGATGCAGCGGGGTGTAAATACCGGGCACTGCACGCAGGTTTCATGTAGCCTACTTGCCTTACGTGATGTGCTGCATTGCAAATTCTGCTACCTCATCACCTTAAATGGAGGGAAATCTCAAGTTTTTATTTAAGGGATCAGTTCTGACCCCAACCTCATCTCTGCTATAAGCTCCAATATCTATGCTGGGCGCTCAACTCTGTTTTACAGCAGGGATGCCGTATGACCTAATATGTTCATATAAAATTTGATACATTACATATTTCTTTATCCCTGACTCTGTATGAGTGCTCTTTGCGAGACACTTCACCAGTAAAGAAAGCAACCTGTAACAAGCTTTTTCCATTCAGCTGTTTTTCTCTCTCTCTGGCACGCATAATGTCACAAAAACAATATTTTTCTTTCCTTTTTTCCCCCCGCTTAGTGCTCCTTGCTATAAACTGCTGACCTGTGAGAACTTTGACGCGGTGGGAAAGCAGAGTCGTGGATGGGATTTGTATGGATTTCCGTTCCCCTGCACGGTGCTGCAAGTCCGATAACCGCCGGCGATCGTTCTCTACATGACGACTTTGCCCACTGACGCCTGTCAGTTTCGAGCGAGACTTAGTCATGTGACCATATCAAATCCAAGCACATTGCTGATGGTATAAGGACACTGTTGTGATTTATAAATGTGTAATTAATATATACAGCTGGCACGAGACCAGTGACTGCATACAGTTAATCCAATGTGAGTGCATCCAATTAATTTCCTATAATGTAATTACATTGAAATGTAATTGCCGTATTGGGCCATGTAATTGCGACTCATGAAGCTGACTGCCACCTCAGCGGAGGTCGAGTTTTCCTCGGCAAACTGAAACACAGGGGTATGGTTTCAAAGAGGGGGCCGCAGTTATTTAAAAGCCTTCTGGTCGGCTGGTGACACTCGGCATGAAGAAGATGAGTTTCCTTCGCCTGAGTGAGTAATTTAAAGGAGAAGAGATAAGACCACGTAGTGGAACACAAATTTCATAACTCCAGGCGGCGGGCGGGGGGGGGGGGAGTGTGTGCTGGCATGCACGTGTCCGAGGACTTGGAGTGGGGGGGTCGAAATACTAATGTCAGTTATTCCCCAAGGGGAGAAGCCCCAGCAGGAGATGCAAGGAACGTGGACCTCGGGTGAAATGCAGCGTGTGCTTATGCGAGGCTAAACACGCTGCAAGCACTTCCTACAATGTGCTGCCATTTGCGCTACGGTACCTTTTGGACCTTAAGCGGCCCGCGTGCTGCGTCCGGGTTTAGATGGCCCCCGGTTTATATATCGGCCAGGCCAGCAAAATATGCCCACCCCCTTTCCTGAGTGACCCTCGCCACGCAACGCACTACAGATGCAATTATAGATACGGGCAAAGGCTTCTTAGCCTGACGCTGAATATGAGGAACATTTTAGTTTGTAGTATATAATTTCCAGATGTGTTCATTATTCAGGTGCCAGGGCCCTTAACTCTCGGCGGACGGTTGGATCTGTTCTCCTTTGTCATGTGATGCAGGTGAAGGCCTATTACCATACAAATACAGCCCCTCCCCAGGAAAATCCGGCCTGCCTATAACCATTGACCAGCCAGTCAGTAATTATGATGACTGGCCATTGTCAGGGATAAAATATTAGCTTTAGAAATAACTGTTTAATATTTCTTTCTGGAGGCTGCTGAGATCCAGTCCTGTCATTTTTCATGGGGAGCTCTCTCTCTCTCTTCTCTCTCTCACTCTCTCTTCTCTCTCTCTTCTCTCGCTCTCTCTCTCTCTCTCCCGAGCTCCTGCCAATGTGACCACCAGGCATTAGCCTAGCTGAATGTTATGCAGGATTTCAGCCATAATCTTGTCTCTCGCAGACGGCTCCCACCCACCCACCCACGTTGTGTTCATGGCCTTTTCGCAGAAGTCGTCGCCCCACTCCAGTCCCTTTTGAGACAAGGTCCTTTACCCTAAATTGTCCTTTAAAAAAAAAAAAAAAGCATAAATGGCTACAATTTGTCATCTTGCACAGAAGGCCTGCTAAGCAGTTAACGTCATAGTAGGCCTTAGCGGAGGTGAGATTACAAAATGCTCCCTTGTAAACTATGAATGGACGTTTCCTTCTCACATTGCTGACATGATGTGCAAAGTCAAGGGTGACTGAGTCTCTCCCGTGGCTCAGCAAAGCCATTTCCGCACGTTCCCTCCCATGAGGTTCCCACTGACCAGACCCCAGAAGACCCAGGATTAACAAGCGTGTCAGCAAGGTCAGAGTGAAGGAAGTTTCACATTGGCCTTTAAATGAGATGTCAGTCATTCGCTCACATTATCCCGCCTTGTCCCTGTTCTTTGTCTTCACGTCTATGGGGCAGCCGTTCTGAAAGATCCCCGCTCAGGAAAGAGCTGGGGAACGGCAGGGCTGACAGACTTCTGTGTGACGCGGCCAGTCCCGCGTTCAGCAGAAACGTCCACAAGGTTCATAACCCCCCCCGAAATGTTCCGGGGGCGCCGTGTAAATGACCTGACACTGTGCTCGGACCCAGGTTTTGCTCTCACCTTTATATACGTGTGCGTGTCTCAAAACTGCTGCTATTTTTAATTCATTTAGGCAAATGTTTTGCTTCCACTTAATACTTCACAAGACATTTTTTACTAAGGTTAAATTAGAGACTTTTTTTTTAGATTTTTATTAAACAAAACCCAGTGTACTGAACAATGCCTGGGGGGGCAGCCAGTTGACCTTGGACCCCTAGAGGATTTTTTTCTCCCTACTTGGGAGTTTTTGGTTTCTCTCCTCTGTTGTCATCTGACTTTCTTTCTTTCATTTCTTTGTCTTCCCTTCTTCCTGTTTTTTGAATGATTCTTGCGTGGGAATGTATAACAATACGCCCATGTAATGCGCCTTGGGGCGACTCTGTTGTGAAAGGCGCTATATAAAACTAGAATTGGATACTGGACCTTATTTAGGATCTTCTGTTAGGCAGCCTCCTGCACGTGTGAGTAAATGGTGTGTAAGTGTGTCCTGCGATGGGTTGGCGCCCCATCCTGGGTTGTTCCCTGCCTTGCACCCGTAGCCTCTGGGATAGACTCCGGACCCCCCGCCACCCCGAAAAGGATAAGAGATTACAGAAAATGGATGGATGCTAGGCAATCTCTTTCTGTCTGAAGTTTTTAACCTTCTCAGGTTAGATTTATTTATCGAGAAAGTATTAACCTTTATATATAACCTATATACAACCTTAATATATATCACATAATATAGGCCAATAGCTTTCACCATGAATACAGCTGTAGGTTCTTGCACGTCGTGAAAACTCAATCAACTAACTCAAAGACAGGATATGAGTAAACAAGCACTACGAAGCACCTTTGCACAAATATTCATACAGATGGGAAATAAAGGGTCGTCCTTTCATTTCCGTTCCATCCGCCTCTCGGTGCGTGGCAGAGGAACTTGAGCAAACTCCGCTCGCCGTGCGAGACGGTGGAGGGGTTCCGGCGTCGGGCGTGTGACCGTTCCTGAAAGATGGCGGCCCAGGCGTGAAAGGCAGCGACGGAAAAAGACAGAAAATCCCACGCGCTTTGCCTTGCCGAAGTGGTGACTTTATTTAGTCGGTCTAATCGTGTCCCCGGCAAGAGCAGAGAACGGGCAGAATTACAGCGATTGTCTGTTATATAATTAGCGCGTGCAGGAAGAAAGCGTAATTGCTGATATCTACTTTTGCTACACGATTAGCAGTAATTTGGGTGCGAGATAATTAGACTTAAGACGATAAATTAAGTTTCCTGTGTACAATGGAAGATTACAATCTGATTCCAGTGGGGGCAAAAAAAACATTTCCTTTATTAAGGACAGAGTTTGGGTGTGTACACAAGTAGTTAACAGATGGCTGCACCTGTCAATTAACGTCCTCATTATTTTATTTTGAATCCGATTCAGGATGCCGGTTTAGAAAACGGTAGCATAATAGTTCTTCTCAGAGTACTACTAAGAGACTTTGTTTTCAGAACGCTGTGATACATTTTAGCGCCGCTCGTACAGATTCACACATTTCTATGTCGGAAGGCTTTCGTTAAGAAGTGGTAAATTCTTTGCGTACTTTTGTACCACTTAGGCTGTTTTTGGGATGAATATTGAACCTCGGTCTTGGAGATCGTGAAAGGCGGGAAACATCCTTCCTCTGCTACTACTACTGATTATATAACGGACAGTCGCTGTAAACTACATTGGTTGAGGTCCAAATGCCACTGTGGCGCTAATCACAGCGCATTATATAGCACCAGTCAAATGTTTGGACACACCTGCTTTGAATGCACGTCTCCGTTTTATACATTTTACATATGTTATTCACCTTACTGTAAAAGGTGTCAAGGCAATGAGGTAATACAAATCAAATATTGCAAGAGAAGTACTCAACTTCTCAAAATTTTCAAAGATTTTACACTCTTCAAAATAGCCGCCTTTGGCATAGATGACAGCATTGATGACTCCTGGCATTTTTTCCCACCAGGTCACAGTGCACAGTCACGTCAGTTTTATTATCTTTTTCAAAAGGTGTGTCCAGACTTTTCACTGGTACTGTACATATCTATATAATGGCACATTTATCCATATGGTCATATGGTCATACCCTCCTGACACATCTGGTTCACCTGCATTGCTTTAGTTTAAATTAAAAAACAGCTAAGACTGGATCAACCTGCGAAAATGCTGCAAAGAGGAGACCAATTTCCCAGCACCCTAATGGGCCAGCCAATCAGCAGCTGCAGTGGTGAGTTCTCTGACCAATCCGCTGGTATATTATAGGCAAGTGGCCATGGACCCTTTGGCTTGGACTCTTGGGTTCTGCTTGTGGTATTAAGCGGGATTCGACCCAGTCTCCTGCTTGCGGGTCGGTGTAAGAGGAGTCCGCTCTGTGTGCCCTGGGTCGAATCGACTACTGAAGAATCGCGTGTAGAGAAACGCAGATCTGTAGCTGCCCACAGGACATTGGGCTTGTGAATCCTGTTCTGCCGAACAAAACCGAAATAGACGACCGCCCTCTGGGGGTGGAGTGGGTGAGGGTCACGTCTATAATTTACAGTGCCGAGGAAGACTGATGCAACGACCGTTATGGGAGCAGAGCGAGGCTTTGGTAGAGGGTTGTGAACGGCGGATAGTTCCGGAAGCGGGAAATGCAACGCTAACAGGTAGAGGCTGGAAGCCCCTTACAAGCAAGAAATATGCTGGGTGCTAAATAGGAAGGCGGGGGTTTAGCTAGGTGGTACAAATCACAAGTGTTACTATATAAGAATGAACCTATTCTGAGCGTAGCCGGTTTTGTCCGGTTTAATTCAGTACCACTATTTATCATAATCAACTGCAGTCTGATCCCTCCTCCAGCTTTTAATTACCTTGATCTAGCCTGCGTCTGTAGCAGCATGGGATGGTCGTCCAGGGTGGTCTTTGCGCTTCTGTCTTGGTGTCCGTCTGGTGAGACCTTCCAGCACCAAGCCTCCGCAGAGGCAGCTCATGATAATGGAGAATCTGCCGTGTGGAGCTGCTGAGAACCAGGTGCTGCCTTCCCGCGCCAGCAGGCCTCAGAGGGACGGGGGTGTGTGTGTGTGTGGGGGGGGGGGGTTGCGTTTAAGCGCCCCATTTCTAGCGATGGATGACGTGAACCCCAAATTTTCAGATGGCCAGGGATAGCTCATTAATATTCATAAAGGAAGTGCCGCAAAAGGCATTTCACTGGCCAATCAGGTAGCGCCTCCTTTATGAATACTAATGAACCCCTGGCATCCTACATCTCAGAAATCTGTTGCTGAGGCTGACGTGCTCACCGGCGCCCCCTTGCCTAGGCGTGCGGCAACAGTCACTTCGTGGCCGAAGACTCGCCGCGCAGCAGTAGGATGGAGTCACGTTTTTTGGGTGTTAAGGGCTTTCTGGCTGACAGAGCGCTCTGCTTTCTGCGGGGAAAAGGTCACGAAAGGGAAATAACATATTCTGCCTGGTGGCTGATCAGCGCGATGACTTCCTGATAACCCAGTCTGGCTGCGTTTGATGCCCTTTTTTAAAAACCATATCTGATGTTTTCGATGATTGTGGGTCGGTACCTTCCTCTGGGCAGACGTGCCTGTTGCCGTCTGCTAGATCAGTGTTTCTCAATCCGGTCCTTAGCGACCCGTTGACAGTGCAAATTTTTGCTCCCTCTCAGCTCCCAGTAAGGGGTGAAACTGTGGACCGTCTGGCCGGGAGCTGGGAGGGAGCAAAAATGTGGACTGTCTGTAGGTCCCCGAGGGCCAAGTTGGGAAACATCACATCGTGTGCTTTGAACCTTCTGGTCATGAGACTGCAGATATTTTCTTGTCATTAATATTCGTTGATAATTTTGACGGATGCGCCAGGAATCCGAATCTGATGGGAATTTCCGGATGCGCGTAACCTTTTTCTGCATTGTCAAGTTATCTCTCCGGTGGCTTGTCCACCTGTCCTTGGCACCCCCGTCATGTTAAACGCTGACTCTCTCAAAGGGGTAGAAGGAAAGATTAGGATTATTGAAGTGTCACCTCATCTCACCATTATCGCATCTCTCCTCATGATGATGTTGCAGAAGAATATGCCCAAAAACAAATCTGGGTTTCGTTTGAAGGGTAGCCATTATGTAGCATTGCTGAGAGGTTTATACTCTGTCAATAACCCCTTGTTATTCAGGTCGGAGACCAGTATTGCCCCAGATGAACTGGGTACAAAGACCAAGGGAGACTTTGGATTATGCAAACGGCTGAAATCCACACCAGTGTCCTCTAGATAAAGCAGCGTGCTCTAATCGTACATCGACTGCTAAATACCAGACTTCATTAGTAATCATTGTGAAAGCGAGTTCCCCTGAACAATTGTGATTAAAAGTTCTGCCATTTTCCTCAAATCATTTTATATTAATGAGGTTCAGGGTAACTTTGTGCGCTACTTCAGTTGGAGGTATTGCATTTATGAATCCATAGCAGGAAGTATTATTGTTAATGACCTGATACAGCAATTCACTCTTAAATATTAATGTTAGTCGCATTAATAATGACAATGATAAGTTCCAGCTTAATGTTTCTTTTATGTTCATAATCAGCATCCTCTCCATTTTGGCTCTCCAAACTATCTTATGTTAAAGGAATTGCCTTTAAAAATACATCTTCGTACTTCATTATTGGTCGATGGACAGAAAAAAAACATAAAGAATGCAAGACCAGTCAAAAGTTTGGACACACCTACTGAAAATCATTTGTTTTTGAACAAGATACCGGCCCCAAGCGCCCCTCCAGGTTATGTAAGCACTGTATTATCTTGTGAACAATGAAAGAGACAGAGTGCTGTGACAGATGACCTGCCCCCCCCCCACAATCCCCCCACCTGAACCCTATAGAGCTGGTTTGGGATTAGTTGGATCAAACAGTCAGAGTACGGCAGTGGACTTGTGCCCAGAACTTGTGGAAACTCCTTCAGGCCTGTAGGAGAAGCATCCCAGGTGGCTGCATCTGGAAGCTGGGTGAATGAATGCTGAGAGTCTGCAGCGCTGCCGTCGAAGTAAAAGGGGGCTGTTTTGAAGAGTGTAAAATTTGAGAAAATTGAGATGTTGAGCACTTCCCTTGGTCACTGCGATAGTTGATGTGTATTATTTCATTGCCTTGAGGTCTTTGACTATAATGTGCATAATTTAACTAAAAGATTAATACTTTAAAATGACTGGTTTTGAATTTAAATGTGATTTGATATGTATGCATAGTTTTATAAATGACACAGAATGTGATGCAGCAGCACGGCTCCCTCTTGGTTTATGCACTTCCCAGCTTCTCATCCTTAAGTACGGCAGGGTTGTTTGGCGGAATCCCATGATCCTCCGCTGTAATCTCGCAGTCGGGCCGTGTTGACGATCCGTGGGGCTCTCCTGGGTTTTGAATGACGCGTCAATGGCTGCGGGCCTATTGGCTGCTCTGAATGCGTGTGCACAGCCTCGCCAGTGAACCCCGGTGTCAAATAAACAGCCCGAACGCTGAAGTAACCGCAGATGAAACCATCGACCGTGCAGAACCTGCAGTCCCTTCCTCCCATCAAAATACAGGCTTTATTCCCAAATATACCTGTTGGGAGAATTTTAATATACAAAACACATGTCAGCATTTTGTGCGTTGAAGTATTTTGCCTGTGTGTGTGTGTGTGTGCACATCCATTTGCTGTGTTTATCCACGAGTCTGAGTGATGTGAAATAAGCAGCTTTCATTCCCGCTCCTAAATGCCCCATTTCGACAGTATCCGTGAGCTTCTGTTGGGTGGATGAGTTGGACTTTAGGCTGAAGGTCTCTCTGGAGTAGCAGGCGCTGTAGTGAAGCTTCTGGGCTCCAGCGCTTTGAGTATTTCGTCATTATTTATGCTTTTAAACGTATGTGTGGTTATACGGGGTCCTTATTTTTAACCTGCACATCCCGAAGATCACAGAATGGCTCCACGAGTCTCCTTGACAGCTGTACTCGTCATTTAGGGACAAGCTGTGTCCAAAGCTAGGTTCATATAAGTCAATGTTGGGTCCCCTGGGAGTAGGAGTAGGGATCTGACAGCAGGGGGGGGGGGGGGGCAGGTTCCCCTTGGTAAAATAGGCCAACCCCTTCGAGGGGGGAGTTCTCTGTAAATTGTTCAGAGTTTCACATCACCCTCTATTATCAAAAAAGGACCTCGGTAAAATTTGCCAGCCGGGGGGGGGGTCCCCTTGGTAAATCTTGCAGCGGATCCCCTACCGTGATGGGCTTAGGGGCGGGGGCGGGGGGGGGGAGGTTGACGCTACTTGCCATACCCATAGCATGAAATGCTGCTGTAATAAGATAAAACAGAAAGTGGGGGGGTGGCTAAAACTGGGGGCCTTGGGGCACAGCCTGTGTTGGCCCATGCCTAAGTCCAGCCTTGCATATCCTCCTGAGACCCCACCCATTCATTTATGTACATTATAGGGGGCATTTTGTTTTTGCATCTATCTTTTCACTGATGTAAGGAAACATATTTATTCCTGTTGTACACTAATGAGGACATGCTGTGAAATTAAATAAAAATAAATTTGAAAAAAATCTAAATTGTAAGATGTCTTATTTCCTCCAAAGACAAATAACCTAAAATTGAAGGACACTTTTTTCCTTGGGTCTCAGGAGGATATGAGATCAAGCAATACCCACAAAGATGGCATCGAGACTCTCCATGGATCACGGCTTCCTTCCTGGGTCTGGCACCTATTGGAGCTGATGATGACTTGGGACAAGACCCAACACCCCCGAGAGGTGGGGGGAGTGACGGCACAGGCCGCCCCGAAGATGCTCCGCTTGGTAAATGGGAACATAGTTGTGGACCTCCCCAGCTTGATCTCCCCAGCTTCATACACCCTTTGCTCCACAGAGGTGAGACATTTTAATATTTCTACCATCCACTGAGGTACGAATTTCATATTCATAGAGAGAAGGTGAACAAACGATGTAAGGGAATAACTCATGGCGGGTCTGTTGTTTTGACCCCTCCCTTGTGGTCACAACGGTTTCCTGCAGTCGGCATTAATGTCCGGGAGGAAAGGACACCGCAGAAACGCTAATGGGGTGTCACTCTGGGGACTGGAATGGGAGGCGTCTCGTCAGACACAGACGACGCCGCTAGATGCTGTATTCTCACCCCATCTAATGGGCCGCCTTCACTTGCTGAAAAGGTCACCCAATGAACAGGCACAGCAGCACTTAATAAATGCCTTCATAAGAAGCGCTGCTCGACGTGATATTTCTTTTACGAAGTTCTGAAGTCTTTCTGCCTCGCAGGCTGTCACATTAGAACTAAGAGTTTTATATAAATTTCGTACTTTTAGCTCTTTGTAGCATTTCCATCCTGTGGCCCCTCCTCCTACCCCCCCTTCCCAATGACTAGAAGAGTTTGCAAAAGTGATTAGAGGAGTCATTGTTTTCTAGTGAGAAGGTGGGGGCTGCCAATCGGACGCATTGCCAAGGCGCGCTATTCGTTGTCGCCAGGCAGGATTACCCGTCGTCCAAGAGAACGAGGAGCTCATTAAGAGACCGACTCCAAATTGGTCCCACGGCATGAATATCTCAGTCGGAGGATGAAACCGATCCTTAAACACAAGCTTCCTATTTACCGGCCTGCATCTACCCTTTGGGGAAAATCCTTTGCATTAAAAAAACGTTTTCTCAACTCTAGCGATTCCATAATAAACATTTTAGAAGATATAGCAGCCAAAATGGTGATTATTTATTGCAGTGCAGTACATTATACTGTGTTTTTTGAGTTGCCCCCTCTAGAGGCTGGTTATGGTACTTGGTGGGCGTGAGTCTGACCTCACTCCTCGCTGTTCCTTCACACAATCTCGCCGCAATTTAATTTTATCTCTGCAATCCTAATTTAAATCAGCCTTTTGAACTTCTGCGTGTTACATTTTTCACCAAGTAAAGTAAATAATGCTTTAGGCTTGGATGACATTGCCCTGTGCACATTGTTTTGTTTGGTGGGTTTTGTGTGCAAGACCAATGTTCAGCCACCGCAGCAGATACAAGTTCATTGAAAGAAGCAAGAAATCACCACTAGAGATGACTTGGACCATTTTGCCTTGGGTATAACCTAAACTCATTACAGCTGCCTTGGCTTAGTTGATGAGACGACTTCTCTCACAGGAATACGGGTTGTTTTTTTTCAGGTGTACATTGAGTTTGGGATCGTTGACAGTTTGCCTCAGTATCCTGAGAGAGATGCTTTCATCTCAGGGTAAAGTCAAGGCTCTGGGAAAGAACCTTCTGTTGAACATTTTTCAATTGATGTTTGACACTTGATAACTTCTGTTTTTCAAATCAAACTTAACAGGCTTCCAATGCACAGCTGTGCTTAGTGTTTCCTGCTCCGCTTGAGACATTCTTACTCCCATTACTTGGCTTTCCTCGTTTTCCCACACGATGCCCGGAATACAGTGGATATCCCTTCAATTTTCAAGTCGCTCGTTTAATTCCCGGAGTGCAAACTTGAGCAGAGATGCTAACGCGTTACATTTTACAGTTTACAGCAGGTTCCGCATTCGCTGGTGATTTCAACGGCCATGGCTTTCTGTAGCCTCATCTCAGCCTACACCCAGTGAGCTATGAAGGTAAAGGCTTCACATGGAGAAGATCGACTTCCCTCCAACTATATTATTCTCCCCTTGACCGCGAAGAGGATAGAAGACGTCGGATGTATAATTGTCTAACCGTGCTCTTGTTCCTTCTTGTGAACAGCGCTGTCATTTTGAAGACACAGTCTGGGCAAGATTGCCTGTGTCATTGAGATCTGCATGCCTTAAAGGTCACACGCTAACTATAGTGGAACTTTTAGTAACACGTAACTGTGAACAAATGTTTACAGTCTAGAAACAGTACAAATATAGGGTAAAGATTAACCTGCCGCAAATTTACCTGGAAGTTTTTGGCTCTTCCCCCCCCCCCCCCCACTCTGCCCTTGGTGATGACCTCCTAACTTCCAATGACCTTGACCAGGATAAGCAGATGGATGGATGGATGGATTGATATAGTGTGTAATTTTATGTTACCACATATATTGGGGAGAATATGCTTTGAAACATTACATAACATGATACATTGTATAACATGGAATGTTATATAACATTTAAGGTCGTCTTATCCCTGGGTTCAAGTTTAAGACCAGGAGTGTTGGAGCTATTGCCTTTGCATTGACATTAAATTTGCCTGCAATACCAACTCCTTTAAACTCCTTTTGCACAGCGTTTGCCTGTGAAACACTTAGCGACACTTTTTCTTGAAAGGTGCTCTATAGTTAAACTACTTACTGACTTACCGTTTCTATTAAAATCCTCCTTTAAGAAGCGTATGAACAGAAGGATTTATTCAGAGGTGTGATGTGTTTAGCTTATGTTGCTAAATTTGCTGGTTTGTGGCTCTTTCATGGTTCTCTGTTTGTCCATCTCTGTTATCTTCTGGAAAACGGCGGCCCGTTATCAGTACGGGGCCCTGCTCGGGGGGGGGGGGGGGGGGAGCAGCCCCCAATTAGCGGCGATCTTCTCATCGGCCTCATCCTGATGAATATTAAAGCAGGCATGAATAAGCAATGGCCGCCTTCACTTTCTGCAGCTTCATGCCAGCTTCTGTGCTGTCGACAGTCAAGGGAGGCACGAAAATATCTGCAGCATTCAACTCGGTCCCATCAGCATATCCGTATCCATGGCGACGGAATCTTGGAAGTACGAGTTTTACCCCCCCCCTCCACCCCCCCACCTCCTTCATCTTCTGGTAACCTAGAAACTTGTTTCACTTCTGTTCAGGATGAAACTTTAATGTAATTGTGATGAGCCGCGGCGACGTTTTTCGCCCAACTTCCTAGCGTCGCTATGGCGCCGGCGGAGCGCAAATTAAAGGCCGGGCCGTCGCTCTTCTGTACAAAACCGCTGGATTCCCTCAAAGCCGTCTGAAGCTCTCCTCTCGGATTTAATCACTGCTCCGCGCCGGAGTTTGATCTCGCTCGAGCCGCCCAAGATGTTTTCCGTTCGCCGTCCTCTGAAGCGGATCTGCGCGGCACCTCAAAGCCTCAAACTCGTCTTTCTGCATGAATTATGCATGCTTAATTGAATACAGAATGAAGAGAATTCCTGCCCTTTCTGCTTCTGTTGCATCATCACCTGTAGTCCAGGATCTCCCTTAATTCCAATTACAGGTAGAATCTTGATGAACTTTGGGGACTTTTGAAGGAATATCCCATCTTTTTCTGTCAGGCGTTTTGCCTGTAATCTCACAACACAGTTGCTGGCAAAGATACAGGCAATACAATGACTGTGTACAACTTTCAAAATTCCTTTATTTGCTTAGATCTATACTTATATTTCAGAAGTGATGTAATACAGATAGAACCTCTCTCTATGTATACGTGCATGTATTTCAGCAAGAAATAAACTCTGAAGTTTGAGTCTGACTTCAAAGGCAAATGGGCCCAAATGAAAGTGGCGATTTTTCTGCTTTCTGAGTTTGTTAGTCCTCCGAGATCCTGAGTTGGTCAAGGCTAACCTTGCTTAAGTTCTCACGATGAAAGCCCTGTGTACCTTGTGTCATTTCTCAAGGTACCGCAAGAGGAGGGAAACTTTAGGGAAGGTTTTTTTTCTCTTTTTTTTTTTAATGGCAATGCTTAAGCTTTGAGAACGAGAGGCTTGAGAGCTGAATGGAGAAGGCGGTGGGCTGGGAAAAGCTGATAAAAACCATTTGCGGGCCTGAAACTGAGCAGGGGGAAAGTGTCTGACGCGGCCCGCGAAGGGAACGCCGCTCTGCTGCCCAGGGGACGAGAAGAAAGCGGAATGAGACGTAACGTTTGCGGAAAGACCTGCCGCGTACAGATGAGTCCCAAGCTCAGGGAAGGGAGGGTGGGACGTGAGGATCCGTCTTCGTGAAAATCGACAGCAGCGGTCGAATGTTACCTGTATTAAACTAGTTAGCCTGTCATTTGTTCTCTTCGCATAAGCAACTGAAGCGTCAAAGCGAGACACTGGAATGGGATGAGATAGTGATTGTCAACATTAGACCTAACAGAGAAATGATTTGGTTCCGTTTGTTTTTATCAATTTAACTATATTAGCAATATATAATCCATCTGCTTTTATCACCTGCCTGCAGCTATATTTAGGGGGTCATTTCATTAGCTTGTATATCTAGAGTCTTCAAGTCAAATAACCTGAGGGCCACTCCAACACAAGGTCTTCCGCTCCAGCCCAATATGTATATAACTGGAGGAGTGCTAAATCCTCTGGGGGGGGGGATGATGGTAAAACTTGCCAAACTGGGGGGAATGGTGTGACACATTTTTAATTCACTCCAGGGGAGATTTATTGATCAGTGGCCCAGACACTGGTACTTTGAGACCCCCACTAATCTCTAATCGCACCCCTGCCCCTTTTACATATTCTTTGGCTGTATAATTTGTTGTTTTTCATAACGTTCAGCGTAACGTAATAAACTGCCACGTTAACGTTAAAGTGCCGAATGCCCTTCTCTGTGTGGTCGGTCTCCAGTGGCAGAAAGTGGAATGTAAGCGGACCCGGGTCGTCATTCCGTGGCTTTTCCAAGTTTTTCCTAATGTCGGAAAAAGGGGCGGGGGAGGTGTGAATGAGCGGGGGTGGCCAGGTGGGGCCCTGCACGTGGACCTCGGGCCTGACCGGGACCGCATCCCAGTTCAAACTGGGATGCCGGGACACCGCGACTTCAGCCACTCCCACCGCTAATGGGTTTTTAACACTTTTCTTTCCTCGTATCTCCACATAGCTTCAGGTTTTGGAGACTACAGAACTTTATTCTACTGTTGCTCCAGTTACTTATTTAATCATCCAGTGTATGATATTTGTAAACATCTTTTGATTGTTTATAAACATGACTGCCAATATTCATGTAGCAATGCCAAAAATGATATTTGTTTCCACAATTTTGGGCACTAGAAGTCTTTGTTGCAGTAGTAGCTGTTGTAGTAAGATAATGTTACGGAAACATCAGGAAAACTGGATACTTTGAATGTTTTTCATATCTTAAACGTAACATTTTTGCCAGATGTTAATAGAACGAAAAATTGTAAGCGGGGATCCTCTTTGTTTTTTGAGTAGGAAGCAGAGAAAGACCAGGCTCTCTTTGAAGTGAACCACAATCAGTATTCATTGCAGGTGAATGTGGGAAAAAAGACTGGATTTCGAAACCCGTAAGTTGAAAAAGGCTTGAACAAATGAGTAACATAAAACTTAGAACAGAATGCCTTTGTTGTCATTGCACAGGTAGATATTACAATAAAATTCAGTCTTTGCTGGTGCCATCCTGCTCTCCTATGAGAGACACATGACGGCGGAGGTCAAAGGGCAGGGTCGGCTGTTTTCCCGGTGCCCCTGGAGCGGTTTTTGCGGTCAAGGGCCTTGCTCAAGGGCACGTCAGTGACGTCATTACTCAGCCAGTAAATTCGAACCGGTGACCTTCCTGGTATGGGCATGCAAGGTTCCAGATCCATGCACTGCAAAAGCTTGTGTCAGAAGTCAGTCTAGCTTCTCTGTTCGTCGGTTAGGTTACACCTCAGCCCTGTCTGAGTGATTCTGAAAACATCAAACCATATCTCCTCAGTTTCTCCCGAGGTCAGTAAAGCGTAGCTGTAGTCAGAACGTGACAAACTGAACTTTCCCGTTGTCTTCCGGAAGCTTCTCTGCATCTGTGAGTTTTTTTTTTCTCCTGTGACCCACTTATGAGCAAGTTATCTGCAAATTGCCTTCGTCTCCATTAACACGGACGACCCCAAGATGGCTGTAATTTTACCAATCTTTCTTTTTTTTTGTTTTTTACCACACCGCTCTCAAATGCAGAGTTTCATCCAGCCTTTCGGTAGCTGGTCATTTGGATCTACTTTTGGGCCGAAATGGGAGGGGGGCAAGGATGGGGAGGGTAGGGGAATCGAAATTTGATCAGAAAAGCATGAAATCTGTGGTCTGTGGCTAAGCTACCAGAGACCTGGGGCCCCAGAAAGCCGGCATTTTGGCCTAATGGAGGTCCACGGTCAGTGCATGCGGGGATTTGACGGTCATTCCAACCGGGTCAGAACAGTGTAGCGACTCCAAATGAGGGACAGCTCAACTGGACTCGCCAATTGGGAGCAACCTGGGCAGAGATTCCTATTTTATGATGTGTACAAGTTTCCTGTGAAAAAAAGTTACATATTCATTCATTTTCTGTCTGTGAAGTATTTTGTCTGTTTTATACAATGATATGTGGTAGTTTTTGTCTCCTTCATTTAAGTGTATCACATCAACAGCATCGGCTGTGCAGTATCTATATGGATAATATGAATTTGTTAGAGAAACTATATGATTTATAAATTTTTACCATATTGATGTGTGATTTGTTGTTCTGGGTTTACTGTAGTTCTGTGGGGGGTGGACTTGGCGGTGGCTACATTTAATTTTTATGCTGAAATGATCATGTTTTGCCAGAAAATGCCAGAACATACGAGTCAGGGGTCAGCTGACTCTCACGTTTGTCACACCAGGCTTGAGGAGTACTAAGCGGTGAACGGCAGACTCGGAATGATGGGAGCAGCAGAGCCGGAGTCTCCGCCTGCTTTGTGGTCCATGTGTGAGTTTCTGATTTGTGTCTGGAAGCTCTAGATGGAGCTCTGGAAGGGGTCATGTTAGACCTCAACAGGTAGAGGACTAGTATCTTTTACCTACAGGAACAAAACCTATCTTGCATGCCGCCTGAGATTAGTTCCATTGCTCAGGTACTTCGCCGCCTCGCTGAGTCACTGCCTGCCTGATCCGTTCGAGTCGTCTCATGGAAACAGGGGCTTGTTTGTCATTGATGGATTTGAGTTGTCCTTCTGCGATTAGCATCGATGCTACCGGAGGCGCTGGGAGACCCAGGCGATCCTGTCATCTCGCTGATACCCCTGAAGTGACACCTCCACCCCTCCATTTTAACTGCTCCATCTCTGCACCCCCCCCTCCACTATTCACACAGTGATCTCGGGAAGCCGTTTCATTTTCGGCTCATCGGCGCCCCCGGTTCGGGATCACAGCGTGCCGCCTTCGAAAGCGTCACACGGATTCCCGCCGCGCCCCGTGCATGCCCTGCCCCGGTACGTACCGGCTCCTCCCTGTTCCCTACGTATACAAGGTGAAAATAATCCAGGGCCGGTGTTTCTGGTCATTCCTCCGACCCTCCCCAGCACATACCGGCATAATAAATATTTATTCTAGCCAATTTCCCTCACCCCCAGAGTGAGCCTTGACAGCTCTGGAAGTAGGGTTGGTAATGATGCACATTATCGTGCATCAGGGACGGAAATAAAAGCCTGAGAAGGGGGAGGCCGGGTAGCGAGAGAGAGAGAAAGTGAGCGGGAGCCGCAGCCGACTATAGATAGCACTGCGAGGATGGCGAGGAAGGGCGGGAGTGCAGCCGCAGCCGGCGCTGCAGTGTCATTTGCGTCGCTGTCATCGGACTCCGTTCCACATCCACCACTCCTGGCCGGCACCTGCCGACGCATGGATAGAATGCTGTGAAAACACTCCGCGCCAACTGCCGACCCAATTCCCAGTGGTCGTCCGGGCTTCTTGCTCATTAAGTGGCTTCGTGCTCACCAGTGACCTTCAGCTCAGACTTTAGAGGCGAGAGTCTTTTGCGCCTCGACTCCACGTTTCTGTGAAGTTGGAAGTAGGAGAAAAAATATGACATACAAAACAATAAATTAGCTAAAATGATCTCGGTAAAAGATGCCGATTTGCATTCGCGGGTTCAGCCGTGAGCTGCATATCGCAGATGAGTTGGCAAGTGTCCATGCAGGTAACGAGTTCCAGCGACACCTGTATTTGAAATTAATTATGACGTCAAAGACCTTCTTAGCTAATTACTATTAAGCTAACATGCTCAGACTTGAGCTAGTGCCAGAATTATGATGGCTTTCATTTGCGTCTTCTGGTAGCTCTCTGTCTCTACTTTCCTGGCCGGTGGGGGTGGGGGGGGTTTCTGCAGTATGTCATTACTAGATGATCAGATATTGAAGCGATATAATTTTAAATCGAGGCATTAATTAGTGCCACTAAGGTTTTGTGGTGCCATTCACATGCTCTTTGCAAGATGGCTTTGTTTAGCTAACGACTAAATGGTGGGATGGGTTTCGTTGATCGCCGAGACATTTGTTTCATGGCCTTATACAGTTTGCTTTTGGCATTAGCCAGTGAGGTGTCTACGTCCTGTAGCAATGTAAAGTGCAGTGACCCTTGGGATTTGAGCCACTGGATAAGGCAGAAGTCATGCACCACACCGTGCCGATGGGACGGTTTTGCCGAGACGGATATGTCAGAGGTCACCAGACACAGCTGAAAATGGAACCCAACCGGCAGTGGAGGTCTGTGTTACGAGGGAAGGCACTCGTGCCGATTCATGCTAATTAAGCACCCCCGCCTAATCGCTTGCTTCTGGGTCTTCGTGTTGCGTGCACTGCTTCCACGACAAGCCGGTACCGCGACGTCCGCCGTCGTCATGGAGACGCCCTTTGCTCTCCGGGCTCCCAGCTACAAGACAAAATGCACCAGTATAAGCGCTGTTTCAGCTGGACCTCCCACAAACATTTCTGGGGGGTGTACGGCGGAGTTTGCCGAAAGCGGGATCCCAGGGGATAGCCGACGCGGTCCATGCTGCCCGTCAACAGCTGGCGAAGAGGAAGCTGCCCAGCCAACGCGACCCAATTAGAACAGGTAGTCCTGAGTGGGGATTCTGCTGGCATCAGCGTGCCCGGTATCTCTCGTCTCCCGCACCGGGCCCCCCGAGGAAGCTCGTGGCTCTAATTATCGAGCTGTTGTGAGAGTGGCAGGCCCTCCAGTGCGGCAGGGTGGGGCAACACGTAGCAGTAATGAACGTTCCTGTTCGCCTCTTCCGGTAGCTTCTCTACTTTTCTAGGGGGGAGGGGGGGGATTCTGTTCCCGAGCGTGGGTTTTGGCCGCGAGATGTTTTCCAGACGGCCAGATGTTAAAATGAAGCTGTCTTTAATTAAGGTGTTAATCGCCCAGAGTAGCTCTAATGTTGTGCGGTGCCCCAACAAGCTCCTTGCCGGATTATTGATTTAATTTTACCGTGAGCCAATCATGTACAGCTTGTTGAATTAAATATGAAACTTCACCCGGGGAAAGAGAAACTTTGCTCACACACACACACACACACACACACACACAGAGACTAACAAGTGCATAAATTTGAATCCTCTCTAATAAACTAAATACATTATTGGCATAACTTCTGAGTTTATACGTATTTGGCAGTATATGTACGTAGTATGTTTGTTGTGCTACATTCTCACTGCTGTACGACCCAGAATCTCCATCCTGGGGTCAATAAAGTTCATTTTAATCTTTAATCTCAATTAAGTACGGTCTCTTCTTGTGGGATCTCATCGACGTGTGTCGTTCATGTACGAAGGAGAGTATTTTCCTCTATCGTTACTCGCTTGTGTAATACTTGTGGCTTGTGCCAGATTTTCTCTCCGAGCCTTATTATACTCCTGGAGATTTTGTTTTTCCCTCGAAGCTCCAGGAACCGGAAAATCAGCCATGTAAATGTTCTCAGATTTTCTTTTTTATACCGTGAAAGTGTCCCCTTTCGAGAGACCAGAAAGGGCCCAACTTTAATTAAGGTCGCACTTATCTTGAAAAAGGTGGTCCGAGTCATCCGCCTCTCACAAAGGCAATTAGTGAATTGGCATTAATAGGATTTGAGAGCTTTTCAGAATTCTGAAACTAAACTTGATTTTTATCTAATGCTTTCCTGGCATCTGGTTGAGGTAGGAGAGGCTGTTTCTGACATTAGTAACCTATTAGCTACTCCGCCGTTGAAGTGGAGAAGAGCAGGTTGTGCTGAGAGAGGGAACAGCTTCTGAAAGGTGGTGGTTATTGGATTAATGTGAGATTCCAGGACGTCAAGCACAGCCGGGTGACATCACAGGTGGTAAGGGCAGGAGCTATATGCCAGTGCGCAATCAGACACACACCTTCCTATTAATATCTTTGTGGGGACCATCCACTCATTTCTGTGAGCAAAAGCCTAATCCCAACAAAGACAACCTTACAGGAGGTAAGGTTGTCTTTGTTGGGATTAGGCTTTTGCTCACAGTAAGAGATTTTTATAAAACTGTTGCGAGGACCGAAAAGATGGTCCCGGCAATGTCGAAGTAGCAGGTTTTTATCACACTGTGGGGACATTTGGTTCCCACAATGCAAGATACACCCCCACCCCCCCCCCCTTCCCCCGTCATGCGCACACACACACTGTGTTCACAGGTTTTAGCATTCGCTCTTCCAGAACAGAGGAGATGACCCAAGTTACAGTGTCAGAGTTAGGGGGGGGCTAAAAGTACTTCCATTTGAATCGCTGTCGTGCCAGTAGCAGTGGAAAACAAAGGTGTAAGACACTGTACAGTGAAATTATTCCTGGGTTGTTTCTTCAAATAATATGTGTTGACAGTGGAGGGGTTGTCTGACTTTGGGGAAGAAAAGCAGTGCTGGCTGTGATCTGCGTTTCCCGTTGTGGGGAGGGGGGGGCGGCTAGGGCGGATGGGATAACAAAATCTGAACCGTAGCAGGAGGTGCCTGGCCCCACCCAGGTAGGGATCTACATATGGACAGCAATTAAACCCCCCCCCCCCCACAACGAGGCCGCAAAGTCTCTGCCAATGCAGCCAGCCAATCGGATCTCCTCTCAGGAGGACTTCCCATCGCTCCTGAGAAGCCGGTGGCAGCGGGGAGAACAGAAAACGACCTTGGGGTGTCATTCTGGGACGGCTTTACTCGTAAGATATCTCTTAAGTAAAGACTCAACCCCCAAACCCCCCCCCCCCCAAGCGCCAGATGGTTTCGTGTGGCGTCGTCACACGGGGAGGTGTTTGTGACAGTCTTTCAAAAGAAGAGGGGGAAAAGCACGAGAAAGGCACATAACATCGCAGGCAGCCTGATTCAGATCTCCCCCGATGACAGGCTGACGACTTAGGTAACCATGGCGACGGGGTCACCTGTCGCATCGCTTTCCTGGCTGACACTGAAAGATCTCTCATGATGCAAAAGAAGGATCCAAGGCCACTCACCGGCTCGGATCTCTCTGGCTAGCTGTCGCAGCGACGGCGAGGAGGCGTGTCTGTCATGTCGGAGCTGCAGCAAGACACGGGAAGGTGGGGGGGGTCAGATCTCCGGGCAGATGCTGGGCCTTGACTTGTGCGCAGTTGCCAAGTCATGGGTGGTGGATGTCATGTGACCCTGGAAGGGGGGGGGGGGGCAGCAGGTAGGAGGAATCAACATACGTCGGCACAGCGGATCATGCCGTCCTGGCTCTGACGGCCCTCCTGGAGTGGCTCTGTGTGAAGGCAGAGTCAATTTCCCATAATCCTCGGAGGGGCCAGCTCGTTAGTAACCCTTCCTGTAGATGGCCCCACCTCTGCTGCGTGGGTACAGATGGCATCCCATTTACTTTGACAAAACAACCATGAATTAGATCTCGCGCAGGCTGCAGGTGCTGCCTTCTATTAAATCAAATTTTCATACCGGCTCAGTAGGTATTGAAATGGAAATACTACTGTACGTGTCGCTCGCTGAGGTTAATGTGCTTTGCAGTGTGTGTTGCTGCTCTAAATAACACGATAGCGAGTTTCGAAGGGTGCCCTGTCGCCGCTCTCTGCTGTTCACTTTTTAATTTATGAGGTACCTTCCGGAAGGATTATTGCCCTTTATTTATCTTTCTGCCTGTCTTAAAAAGCCTGCCGTTCCTCAAGCAACTCGAAATGAGGCGTCTGAGGTCCACGGAAAAGCCCTTGTATGATCATGTATGGCAAATGATTAAACGGGATTACATTTTAGTGGATAAAGTGCGTTCATTCTACCGCAAAAGGGGATAGGTGATTTAATTTCGAGGAACCTGCAGATAATGAGGATTTGATGTATTTCTTATTGCTTGAGAGTCTGTCAAAATCAACCATTTTCTTCCCAATAAACTCTGTGCAGTGAGTTTGCATCCATTCCACGAAGTGTCCATTTATAACTATCGCCTTGAAGACGCTTTTGTCAAATCTCTAGGTTAAGTAAATTAAACTTTTGGACGTCCCCAAATGCGCGTCCCCATCTGGTGTGATATTTAGGGGACAGGGTTGATCCCAGTTCGGACCTGTGTAAGATTAAAGGATCAAAACGGGCCGTGCGGAAACCTTAGCAGTCCAAACTTGCTGGTGCATCAACATCTGATATGATTTGTCAGACACCGGCAAGTACATTTAAAAAAAAATAAAAAATCAGATTTACTCTGTGAGGATGATGTTGTCAAGCTGACAAGGCGATGGAGCTGAATGTTTCTTTGATGGGGAGGGGAGCTGATTCCTGACATTACGCTCTTGACACTCACCATGTAAAACATGCTCTAAGTCCCCCCGCCAGATAAATTTAGACAGGCTCTTGCGGGCAGCCCCTGTCACATTCGTGTGGCAGCGACAAGCTTAGAGAACCTGTCATGTGTGACCAGCTAGGAACACGACCCAAGACACACTTCTGTGTTTTCCCCAGGCAAATGTTTAATCTGCCCCCCTTCCCCCAATATAATCTCAATCCAAAAAAATGTAAGAAGAGTCCCGTCCCCCCCCCCAGTAACTGTTAATTACTCATTCAGATTACTGAATCATCGTTGCTACAAACATACTAATTATTATGCTTAAAAAGCACCCTACAGAATTCTGCTTCTTGTCCTGGAATTCACGAGTAAATGTGACCTATGTTCAAGATTCAATTCTTTATTGTCAATGTATGTGACAGCACAACAAGATTGAAAATAGCCAGTAGATACACTACATGGAGAAAAGTATTGGGACACCAGGCCATTACACCTACAGGAACTTGTATGACATCACATTCTAAATCCATAGGCATCAATATGGAGTTGCCCCCCCCTTTGCAGCTATAACAGCTGCCACTCTTCTGGGGAGGCTTTCCAGAAGATTCTGGAGTGTGTCTGTGGGAATTCAGAAGAGTATTTGTGAGGTCAGGCACTGATGTTGGACGTGAAGGCCTGGCCCACAATCTCCATTCTAGTTCATTCCAAAAGTGTCAACTAAAGGGTCTAGCCCAAGCCCTGAAAAACAACCCCAAGCCATCATTCCTCCTCCACCAAACTTTACACTTGGCACAATGCAGGCAGACAGGTAACGTTCTTCTGGCATCTGCCAAACCTTGAGAAATGTGATGAAAAGCATGTGGTATACCTACCCATACCCAGGTTGGTCGGAAAGGTCCCGTTTCTTATTTGAGAACACCTTAGTGGGTTTATGCAAGTTTCTAAAACCTCATTTCCTGTTTTTGTTTCCTGCTTGACCAATCAGGGCTCTCCGCTTGTGTTAGGGAGTCTTCAAATTGCAGACAAGGGTCCTCACACATGCCCAGTGACCACGTGCCCAGTGGCCACGTTACCTGCCCGTTGCAGGGTTGCCAATTCTCATGCATCTCGCATCACACGCTTTCAGACTCTCACACTCACGCAAGAAATCTTACGACAAATCTCCATCATTTCGTTATAAACTTAAAATTAGCTACATCAAAAGCATTGGGATAGTTTGCAAACCCTACAGACTATTTACAAGGTAAAAAACAAACTGTTACATACATGTAAATGCATGTGCATGTGTGTGCAGACTTGTCTCGAACTGAAAATCTCGCCCCAGTCAGCTGACCAAAGTTAGCATCCCTGCCATTGTCCGAACCGGACTTCCTCATGCTGCCCCATCGACTTGGCATTCATAGGAATTGAAGGTAATTGGCTTCCGTTAGCTCGATTTCCTTCACTCGCGGCAGAGTCGTCCCACAGTTCGAATAAACCTGTCCGCAGAGAGTCTTTTAACTGTGTGTCATTAAGTCTTCCGATCCTCTTCTTCCTAAATGGCTCTGGCTGGAGCCCTGCAAAATAATTGGCCTGGTGTGAAATCGCTGCGAGTACGACCTAATAAAGCCTTGCTTACCTTCCCCCGAGGGTGCCTCTTTCGGCCAATTTATGCTACCGCTCGCTCATAAACAAGTTAGCTTTGAATACGTAATACGCCTGATCAGGAGGATTGAGGCGGGGATCTTGTGGATGCCGTCAGGGCTGGACTGCGAGTGGGCAGGGAGTCTGGACATCTGAAAGCTGCATATGCAGAATAATTCACGAATGATTTTTTTTTTTGGAGGGAAAAAAAAAAACCATGCAGATATCCAATGAAAACCGAAGAACGTTATCTGAAAAGTAGACCTGTCTCCAGAATAACCTATACAGCATGTGGTGATGATGATTACGCTAATGATTATGTGGCAATTAGCAATAAGAATATAGAACTGAAAATGAGGGGAAATAAGGCTCAGTAACATGGTTCATATAACAGCTCTCCAGGGTGTGTAAGCGCAGGGAGCGACCTTGTGTTTGACAATGGTGCGTTACCTCAAATGCCTCAAAGCGTGATGCTATATCAGTGTGAATTAGTAAGTATCTTGGATGAGAGGGATGAAATATTAAATTTGAGTAGTGTGTGGGCGGGAGGATGATGTGGATGCACATTGTTCTGTGCCGTCCCTGCTGATTCAGTTGTTTATTTCTTGCCAGAATCCCTTAATCCCGCTTTCCTCCCACTGGTGCTTCCTGGCATGGGGCTGCAGCGGCGTCTGATTCCGCGTTTACGCGACGGCCTGAGTGCGCGGAAACCCGTGTTGTGAAAAGCGGGTCTCTGGATTATTCGATGAGGATCCATCCTGGGGTCTCACTTCTCGGAAGTTTGTTTTTTCCCCCCCCCCCAGTACTGGGATTTTATTACAGTCCAAAAACAGGCGAAGGTGAATCGGAGTTCTTGGATTGTCACTGCAATAGGATGGCACCCCATCCTGGGTTACTCCCTCCCTTGTGCTTGTAACTTCACTGATAGGCTCCGGACCCCTATAACCCTGTATGAGACAAGATGGAATGTAACGTAATCCAGACCAAGATTTTGTTTCAACCAACCAATTGAGTATGAAGTGACAGAGTACTCAACTGGTTGGTTGAAACAAAATCCTGGTCTGGAGTTTTACTTTCTGGGCCTGAACTATTCACCTCTGTTTGTTTGTAGTAGAAAAGGTGCTAAAATGCTGACACTACAAAAAACACCACACGATCCTGAACCCACGGACCGATATGGAGTGTGCAGTGTCCCGTGTGGCCTACAGGCCAATCAGAGTCAAGCCACTGCATCTGAATCCTACAGTGCACCAGAGCACCTTCTGGAGCCGGATTGCAGCCGGAGCATCCTGAGCGAGAGCAGAATCGATCGGGCAAAAAGTCGGAGTTAAACATGTCTTCCTCTGAGAAGTGGGACGTTTTTCGTGTAGCTCTCAAACGAGGATGTGCAGAAAACTTCCTTTATACAGCGGTATCTAAATCACATCTCTGCAGCTGTGCGCCGGCCCGCCTGTGGTCGGGACCTTTTGCTCGTCACACCCACCTTAAACACAGTCCCACCTGCTTCACATCAGATTAGTAAAGGGCAGGGGGGGGGGGGGGGGAACGCAGAAGACACCTTTGACGTTTATCGAAATGTCAGGAGCTTCCTAAGAGGAAAATATCATGCCACTGGCAAGCGATTTAAGGCGATAAAGTGTGGCTGTAGATTTCACTGCTGTGAGAGAGGTGGGGCTAATTGTGTTACACTTCAGGGGTGCTGGGGCAAGGGGGGGGGGGGGGGGTTTGGCTAACAGACCATGCATTTAATTATTTGTTACTGTTGCTGTCACCCCCAGCTGGAGCAGAGATGTAGGTGAGGAGAGTGACACTGTGATCTGGCGCTCAGACGCAGACATGTGAGCTGAGGAGGGACGTGATGATGGGTAAACTTGGGCATAGCGTCGGTACAGGTTATTGGGTGGGGTAGGTGTTTAGGTGGCACCCCCGCAGAAGATGGCATTTCGGGAAATCGCTCATGGTAGCCCTGGCAGGATCTGCCCCGGATCTGAAGGACACGTATGATAAAACAGAAATGGGCGGGGGGGGGGGGGTGACATGAGGGCCCAATCAGGACTCGGAACAAGAGGCACGAATGGATTCTGGGCATTAGACCCAATTTCTGCACCTGCCCATCCAGACCCATCAAGAGGCGAACGTTTTGTCTGAAAGTACCATCTACACCAACATAGGAAACCAAAAGGCAGGAAATCTCCCAGTTAGAAAGACCCTATTGACTTCCCTCGCAATGTTGGTCACCAATGAGCTGGATTTAATTTCCCTGTAATAGGCCATTTGTTTCACACTTAAAACTGGCCTCATTGCTCCGGTTAGATACTGGCCTAGCAACGCTTGCTCTTCCTGAATAAAATCAGCCTAGGAGTCTCATTTATTTAGTTGACATGCTGTTATATGGCAGTGTCCCTGTGAGGGAACCAGGTGACCTTGCAGAGTTTATAACGAGAGACATTTTATTTACTTTTTCGCTTTTGTTTGATCTTGCCTAACCTGCCCTTGCCTGGATTAATGATGTGGAAAATTGACGGACAGATGGATGATTTTTTTCTCTTCAAACTTCAAAAGGCTAGAGCAGTTCTCTTAAAATGCGGCCTCCCGGAGAATTCTGGGTGCTTCTACACCAGACCTGGACGCCTGTAAATAAAGGGGTGCAGGACCACATGGCAAACAACCGGAATTGCGAGTGACTATGTGAATGAGGCTGCAATCCCATAATGCATTTGGTTATTTGTCTATGCAAATTGGTGAGATCTAATTGGCTCAGGAGCACATAGCTACCTCAGTAGCACGAGGGCTATGGCACTTCCTGTGACAGCTTCCCCTAACCCTGAACCTGCTTGTGCATGCTTTTTGGTGTCTCTTTTTCCTTTTCGCGTGCTAATTCAGCGATTGATTATATCTAGTGTAGCTACATGCCACGGGACTAAGTGGACCAGCTCCGTGGACAGTTCTGGAAGGTCACGCAAACAGGCAGCTCAGGAGTGATGGGGAGATGCACTTTCCACGAGGTGCCATTCCGGTCTCGACAGAGATTCCCTTCATCAGTGGCATGGAAAATGGATCAATGGGCCTTAGGAAAGATGTATGTCCATCCATCTTCTAGCTCTCTCTCTCTCAGTCTCCCACAGAGACATGTGTCAGATAGAGCCTGCAATAGTGGCAAAGTTTCATATTGTTGACAATTTTTTCACCTTTTCAAAACAATAAATAAATGGCCGATTTAAGCTTAGGTTTCTGAATAATGGACAGACGGATGAATGAATCTTGATCTAGGTCACCCAAAGCTCTGCTATCCCAGCCATTCAGTGACTCAAAGGGCCTTTTGTTGTGTATGCAAGTTGAATCTGTGAGTTGAGATGAGCGTGAAATACGGGCAGCCTTTTCGCAATGTTTGCGTGGAACCAGCTCTTCGTTAAAAGTTTTTCAAATATAGACGCTTTCAATGGAAGCCGTGCAATGTGCCATTTCCAGGGATCTATCAGTCAGTCTTTCAGTGCTGATTAGCAGCTGCATTGTACGCTGAAGTGCTCCGGCAGGTATCTGAGTCACACGGGAACGCAGGATGAGCGCTCTGCCCTGTCACCGGGCACTCCAGACAAAACAAAGGCTGAGCGTCTGCAGCAGGTGTCAGTCGCACCACAGCAGGCCTTGTGCTTAGAAAGAAATCATTACTGCAGGCCTTGTGCTTACAGTAGGTAGAAATCATTACTGCAGGCCTTGTGCTTACAGTAGGTAGAAATCATTACTGCAGGCCTTGTGCTTAGGAAGAAATCATTACTGCAGGCCTTGTGCTTAGGAAGAAATCATTACTGCAGGCCTTGTGCTTAGGAAGAAATCATTACTGCAGGCCTTGTGCTTAGGAAGAAATCATTACTGCAGGCCTTGTGGTTCTTTTGCGTAGATACCTCCTTGGCTCTCAGCGGAGGTGGACGCACTTCTCTCCCTCTCCATCCCCTTATCTTCCCTGCTTTGCTCCTCTCGTCTCGTCCAGTCTACTGTCTTACTGTCTATATGGTCGGCTTGATGGCCTGCTTTTCGCTGGTACTTGTGACTAGTGACATGGTGCATTGCAACAGCAATAAAGGGTTTTCATCATCATCATCATCATCATCATCATCAATTATCACCATAGTGTTTGCCATCAGCCAGGGGGGACGATCACATTTTAACATGCTAACCAGCCCTTTTAGTTACTGACATGGGGGGGTCATATTTTTCTGGGCTTTACAAATCTTACAGCATCAGGACATGTATAACATGGGCTACAGATGTGTGTGTGTGTGTGTGTGTGTGGGGGGGGGGGGGGGGGGGAGATCAATATTTCAGATGTCTGTCTCCCAGTATTTGCTAGGCAATATAAGCAATTACAATGTTATATATATCACAGACATTATTATACTTCATTTGATAAAGATCAGTATCTCAGATTTCTGTATTTTAGTATTTATTAGGTGAAATACTGATTTCGTTATCTTTATTAGGCAACAAACTCTATATCAGGATATGTGTTTATGGTAAGAACTTGTATTAGACAATATAAGTTCTTGACTGACGGAAAGTATTCCACAAGCCCTTAATTCAAATTTTACGCAAGACGACGTTTTCATTCCCATACAATTTAAGACACCATTGACCATTAAATGCACGTCAGAAATATACTATTTATACCTACTAAAGAATATCAAGTAAATAAATGAATAGATAAAGCGTAAATTAACTTTTTGCGCTAGTGCTTCCATAAACTGCAGATTTTTTGCTTAAGTCCAGATTTACTTAAGACAGTTTTACGTAACTTGAGAGTTGCCTGCATAGAGAATTTCCCCCTGGGAAGAATAGAATTTATTTTATCTTATCTTTATATTCTGGGAAAAATCAATATTTCAGATTTCTGTCTTCCAATCCTTAATAGGCAATATAAACGAGGTTCACCAAGGAAATAAAGAAAAAAGCTGATTGTAGTTAATGGTTCTAATCGTGTGAAAGATGCTCTTGAGTAATAATTAATCGTACGGCAGAAAAACCCTGACAGGGTGATTACAGAAAATAATTTGGGGGTGATTTGAGACCCGATCATTTTAAATGAACCACAGACCCACGTTATTTCACTTAGCGGTTGTTTAATGTAATAAGTTAAGGATCCTTCGCTAATTCACCAAACGGCAGTGTGTGAACAGATCTCCTCAACCGGAAAATTAATAGGAGAGTCTGCTACACTCATAGATCATATGCTAAATGTATTATTTTCAGGGCAGGACTTTAAATATTTAAACCCTGAAAGTTCAGGCGGCCGTTTGACCCCTTTGGTTTACTTTAATTAATATAGCCCGGCCTTTTCTGCTTGAAATGGATATGGTGTGTATCGGCAGTGACAGGATTAGAAGGCCTGCCCTCCTCCTTGTGTTAAGGAGTTTGAGAGAAACAATATTGGTGAACAATATGGTGAATTCTAAAGGACGTTTATAACAAAATTAAATTTTTTATCATGGACATGGTATTTAAAAACAAAGCCTATAAAAATTTTCTCTATACAGACTTAGACAAGTGTTACCATGGAGACGTTTGTCCATGTAGGGCTGACCAATTACGAAAGGGTTGACGATTCCCGCTATTTACGATTGCAGTGCTAGTTGTTAACAGTTTGCGTGTGACGCTTTTGATTGCTTCTATTAAAATGTATAATTAATTGTCTTTAAAATGTGAGTTATTGGGTTCGTATGCAGTCAGCTCACAGTCTGCTAATGTTAAACTATCATGGTTGAGTTCTAGCATCATGGCCACCTGATAATGTCATGGACCGATCAGAAGATAGAGATTTCCCCCTGGTTCCACATGTTTCCATGTCTGTTTCTGAAATAAACAGACCACCGGTGTCTGATGTTGCGCCCCCCCCCCCCCCCCCTCCACCTTCAGGGGGAGATTTGCACAATATAAATCACATAAGGCTGCGAGGCACCACTGCAAATGCGATTTATCGCGGCCAAAGGAGAAGTGTCAGGCGTTCATCATCCAGGACAAACCTGTCAGCTTCCTGACACGGGCAGCGAATGAGAAAACAGGATGTCTACGCCACCTCCCTGCCAATCAGGTCGTTCGATAAGTTACTGCATCACCTCGTTAGTGACATCACGCCTCTGTAGCAATAATACTTAACACTTCGTACTTAATGATCCACTCGTCAAAAGCTTTGTTTAATTTTTTTTAGCAGTGCAGTGTTTAGCCTCGTGAAGGTGCCATATTTGTTCAGTCTGACAGAATTCAGATTTTTTTTGTCGTCTTCCTCTGGGGGTAAACAGAGACCAGCAGGCGAGGCTCATGAGGCACGTTCTCATGGGACATTATTAAAGCAGGCTGCAAGTTCTCTCCCCGACTCACAGAAATCTCCAGTAAATTAGTTCCCCACGTGCGAAGATGTACAGTAGCGACAGGCTAAGTGGATAAACAGGGATTACCCAGAGGCCCAGCGGCCTTTTTGACAGGAGCTCTGTGTGGGGGCCGGAGGCCGGGTGCCCGGCTTGTGCCGATTCCTCCAGGGGAAAGCGCCCCCCCCATGCTGTGACCTTATGTGTGTCTCAGATGTCAGAAGTAGGACACACCTCAGATTCCTTGCGGGTGAGGCTCAGCGCCTCCGTACATGTCAGCAATCCGCAGGCCAACGCAGTGCCATTCCTGACCGCTTAACAAATTTCCAAACACTTAAAACGAAATTATACCCAGCTAAATATAGCCGTATAGGCATTTTTGTGTGTAAAATGAACAGTTTTTCTGTGAGAAATTAACCATTTTTCTAGGAGTCTACGGTAGGGAGCATAAGAGTGGCCATAATTCATACAGTACCTTATTAGCCAATGATGTTTTTTGAACTGGTGAGTGACAAGGGAGAGGGAAGTCTGCGGACCAATCAGCTTTCAGCTGGGGCCAGTTCCCCTACGTCCCCTCCCCTATATATGCTCCAGTCCTCTGAGGTTTTTAACATTTAGCAGATAATTTGGACGCCAGGCATTGCTGTGGACCCCCCCCCCCCTTGTATTCATAAGTTGTGGTCATCTGCGAGCGACCAGGGAAAAGCAGAGTAAGAAGCCCCGCCCACTGGTCTGCAGGCCACTGCATCAGTACGCCCAGTTAAAAATGCTGAATAATCGAAACCTATGGATTACACTTAGATTTCACTGTTAAAAAAAACAAACTGTCATTTATACTGCAGTTCAGCAAATATTCTCTCCACATGCAAATTAAACACAACACAATTCCTAATTATTTACAACCAATTATGCTAACCCGATATCAAAGTACTTCCACTCGGCAAACTTACACTTTAACAAAGCGCTACAATCACCGACATAAGCTACACTAATTATCAGCACATTTCACCGGCAGCAACAGTAAACTTCATCGCAGAATGAATAGTTTCTCCTCTTACCGGCTGCCTCTCCAGTCTTTGAAGATGTCATCCACGGAAGCGGTAAAGGGTTTAGCAAAGTCTTCCATGGACTGTCTCAGCGCTGCACTTATTCTCTCACCTGTGGCTTCCAGTCTGCAGATCTGCAGTTGAATTCTTACTAGGAAAAACTCCCATTTCAGATATCTACAATCCAATTGTTAGTAGTCATAATTTTAATTTCAGATATCCGAAAGGATACCACCATTTTAGATATCCATAATGTAATTTTGAATATCTGAAATTAAATTTTGACTAGTAACAATTGGATTGTAGATATCTGAAATGGGTCTTTTTCCTAGTAAGAATTCAATTGCAGATATCCAGAATGAACATTCTGGATATCTGAAATATAATTGTGGATATCTGAAATTAAAAGCCCAATAGACATGAATGGCAAAAGTGATGTAATTTCTCCTAGGAAGAATGCCATTGTGGAATTCTGAAATGACAATTGTGGATAGGAAGAATGCCATTGTGGATATCTGAAATGCTCTTTTTGACTAGTAAGAATACAGTTTTGACTAGGAGAAAAGCTGTTGTGAATATCTGAAATGTAACTATGGATAGGAGTGTGACTTGATTAAATTTGTATGTGAGTGTGTGTGTGTATGTATATATGTGTGTGTGTGGTGATCTGTCTGTATTCTAAGGCATCATTCCTGCATCCAGTTGCGATCCAGTGATTGGCCCTCTTGCAGATACATCAAGTTTATCGATCACAGGGAAGCCAGCCGGTAAAGTCACAGCGCCGTGTGACTGCATTAGAGTAAATCATCTGGCTGCCTGTGATTCCCTTCGGCCAATAGGGTGTACACTCACTGTTCTCAGACAGTGTGAAGGTAATGGCATATAAGTCATCCAATTCAGACTGAAATAATGCGTTTAGACCACGGGTGTAATCTGTCACAGCAAGCACTGAGAGAGGGTTAACTACTCTATCCGTAGCAGGTGAATAGATGAGGCCCCCGATTTATGGCAGGACGGTAAGTTTCCCAAGAAGGACCCATAAAGTGAAATGACTGACACAGAATGCTTCTTCCCCCCCATACAGACCTGAATGATGTGCCGTGATGGTGTGGTAAATGTTTTAGAAGCGTGAAAGTATGTTGTAAACCTAAATAGCTATCTGGGGACACAGAGAGGCTCGTTGCTACGTGTGTTTCTGGATATGAACAATAAAGCATTTCTACTACATAAAAAAAAAAACAACAAACAAACTCCGGCACCGATACATCGTCAGCAAGGCCAGCCTCAATGTCAGGCTCAGCAAAACGTTGTTCTTAGTTAGAATATTCTAGATAATTCAAGGTTAGCTCAGCTGAAACTTTGAGGGGATAACAATGGCATTGTTTTATGCTTAAATCCCCCCACCCCGCCGACCGTGTCCCTTGTGCTGTACTAGTACACTGCACGCACTTTCTGAACTTACCCCCCCCCCCCCCCAACAAAGTAAAAGATGAATGTTTCATGTCCAGGGAATTACGTATCGACAGAGGAGGTAACGAGCTTGTTCTCTCACCGCCTTATTAGAGACAGTCGACAGACTGAGATCCTCCAAGGAAACCTTCTAATGCAATCTGGTCCCAGCAAAGCCTAAGAGTCCCGAAGAAAAAATCTCCAGGAAAAAAAGGTTTCTGTTAAATATATAATATTTTGATTCTAGTGCAAACATTGCATGTTCTCCCCGTATCTCGTGGCCTTCCACAGCTCCCTCCTGCAATTCAAGGACACGTGTCACGAATCTCTGAATCGCCCATAGTGTATGACTGTGTGTGTGGCCATGTATATATTATATACATGATAAAAGAAACTGTTTTTTTGACCTTGTGGAGACATTTTTTTCAGTCCCCAAAAGGGGAAACTCGATTTTATAAAAATCGGTGAATGCAATCAAAAGCTAAAATAGCTAAAAGTCTTGTATTTTGTTTGGTTACTTATGGTTAAGGTTGGGGTTGTGGTTAATGTTGTCATAGTTGGGATTAGGGTTATGCTCCTAGAAATGAATGGAGAATCCCCACAAAGATTTAGATAACTAATCTGTTTGTGTGGGTGAGTTATGTATATATTACAATTGTGCGGACTAAATGTCCCCACGATGCGATAAAAACCTGTTATATTTGACACTGGGGGACATTTTTTCAGGGGAATCTGAGTTTTGTAAAAATCTGTGACTGCAATCAAAAACCTAAAATAGCTAAAAGTCTTGTATTTTGTTTGGTTACTTATGGTTAAGGTTAGGCCTGGGTAGGGGTTAAGGTTGTCATGGTTACGGCCATAAAACTGAATGGATGGTTCTCACAAAGATTTAGATACATAATCTGTGTGTGTGTTTGTCTCTGTGCCGTGAGGGATTGGCATTCCATGCAGGTTATTTCACACCTTTGTGTCCTGTGTTTCCTGGGATGGGGTCCAGGACACGTGTGACCCCAACCAGGATAATCGGATGGATGGATGGATGGATGGTTAAAGAGATCAGGGGAACAGTCAGGTCAGGGTAAAACAAGGTCATATTTACCGGAATAGCCACATACAAACATACAGTTGATACAATACACAGACTGAGACACGTTCCAGAAATCCCCACAAATAACAAGGTTCATGCGAACGTCATATTTTGTTGAAATTTGCAGCAGCAGGATTTGTTTGTGCTGTGTTCATGTTTGCTTCAGCTACAAAATGATCTGAAACATCCTCTCCCAGCTCCGTCTGCCTCATTTACATTCTGCTCCAGGCTCAGAAAATATATCTTGAACACATGATTTGAACTTAGGAATTTGTTTGCACATTGTTTGTTTATTTCAAAAACTAAATTTGCAAAGTGCTGCATTTCTGGTTATTTTCACTTTGTTTGTTTGTTTTTAATGAATGACGAATTTAAGTCCGCAGGGTACACAAAGATGGTCGGTATTAACTGCTAGACAGAAGATCAGTATTCTACTAAGTGTAATGGTCAGCACTTCCCTGGGAGAGACTGTTAGTACTGTACTGGGAGAGATTGTCAGTACAGCACTGGGAGAGACCGACAGTACTGCACTGGGAGAGACCGTCAGTACAGCACTGGGAGAGACTGTCAGTACAGCACTGGGAGAGACCGACAGTACTGCACTGGGAGAGACCGACAATACTGCACTGGGAGAGACTGTCAGTACAGCACTGGGAGAGACCGACAATACTGCACTGGGAGAGACTGTCAGTACAGCACTGGGAGAGACCGACAATACTGCACTGGGGGAGACTGTCAGTACAGCACTGGGAGAGACTGTCAGTACTGCCTCATAGCTCCTGTCTCATCACTGTGTGTGTTTGCACCCTCTCCCAGTGTTGTGTGGGCAGAGGTGGGCAGTTCATGTCCAGAGAGTAAAAGTCCAGACCAAAGTTTTGTTTCAACCAACCAGCTGAATACACTATGACTGTGAGTCTTTATACTCAACTGGTTGGTTGAAACAAAATCTTGGTCTGGACTTTCACTGTCTGGATCCAGATTACCCACCTTGTGTGTGGGTCTTATCCGGGTTCTCTGATTTCCTTCCGCAGTCCAAAGATATGCAGTTAGGTTAAGTGCCATCTCTAAATTGTCCGTAGGTCAGCTTTGTTCGCAGTCATGGAGTGCCGCGGCCTTGCGCCCTGCGCCACCTCAGATAGGCTCCAGGCCCCTCTGTGCTCTCGACCAGGTTAAGTGGTTAGTAAATGGATGAGTTAACCATGATGATACCAAAGGATAACAGCGTTACGGGATAAAGCGCACAGACACAGCCCCTCTGCTTGTAGGAGGCTCTTCACTTGCAGATGCCCACTGATTGTCTCTCGTTCTTCATCTTATTTGTAGCCTGAAGTAAATTAAAGCAGAAGGTAGATGTGAAAGAGGCTCACCGGACAGGCGGACGAGTGTAACCTGACAGGCTGACATTTGCTTTGCTTACTAAGTGACAGGCTTGCCGGGGGAATCTGTCAGTCCGCAGGTTAACCTGCACCCTGGCGCAGATGCCTTATTGACAGTGAACATACATCCAGTTGATACCTTCCAGCAAGGCATTCTGGGTACCTGGCAGTGTGACATATTTCTCTGCATTGCACATTTTTTGCATTGTGTGGCTTTAATTAGCAAAATGTCTTTGGGGGGGGGGAAGGTCTACTAATGTTATACATCCATCATAGCTAATCCTGTACAAGGTCACAGGTTATGGTGGAGACAGGGGACAGCCAGAATGCGTGCAGGTCCAGTCCCCACACGAGCACACCAGGGACAATTTAGGGACAGTCACCTGACTGCATCTCTTTGGGTTGCGGGATGGGGCCTGAAGTACTCCCCAGGGGGAGATGACAAAATCCACACTCGCAGAGCAAGGGGCAGGAGTCGAACCAGCAACCATGGAGGTCTGAGTCTGCAGTCAGGGGCAGCTTTGTTTTTCCAGTTAAAAAGTCACTTTGATCTCCTAAACAAGGAGAGTGTTTATTTAAAATTAGGTGTAGTGACCGTTTCCGGCCAGTAGGGGGTCTCATGCAAATGCGGGGTTTGAGTGGTGGTAGATATCGCTGCTTTTCGCAGTGCTACGCACGGTGGACTCTGCACCTTTACTTAATTCGCCAATGTAAATTTGGGTCCTTTTAATGTGTTATTGACATTCAATATGGTGGTCAAAGCATGTTAAGGCCCCAAATTTGACCTTCAGTAAAATTGCACTAGTGTTACCGATCTTTCACCTGATGCCTTTGCTTGTGCTTGAAGTACAATCACATCCCGCTTAATTAAAAAGCAACATGGTTCATCTAAGTGTTAATGCAATATTGGCCGTGTCGCTAGCAGATTAATGTCAATGACTACTTGCCGTTAAATTAGTTATTTGTGTCAATAGTCAGTGTTCAGTGTTAATAGCTCTGGTGTTAATGGTGCAGCGCTCTCAAGGACAGTTAAGCATGGAGCGTTGGTCTTTAAAAGAGCATAAATTTGGACACGCGCCGTCATGGTAGCCCTAGCTAGCCGAAGGTAGGCACAGCATGCTTGCTCTTAAGGTCACATGATAACAATCTTGTTAAAACAGAATAAGAACAATAAACAGAATAATAGACCAGGGTAATGGATGAGTGGGTAGACCCCTGTTGGTGCTGATGGTCATGTGGGAGGGATGCCAACCTCTCCTCTCTGATGTCACAATGATGACACAGAATCCACAACTCTAAATCATCATCTTGGTGTCAGATTTTAAAGTCATTTTTCATGAAGACCCCCAAATGCGGGGAGAAATAAAGACCCCTGAATAATCTGAATAATTCCGATGTCCATCGGAGTACGATTGTTTTTGTCTGGTGCGAAGTGCCCCTTAGTAACGTGAGTGCTTCTGGGGAGCATCGGAGTGTGATTATTTGTGTCTGGTGCTGAGGAAGACCTCGGCGCTCATACCCAGCACTGTACCCCACTGGCTCTCAGCGATTGTTATTCTGATGGGAGATTTCCATTTGACCAGCTGCCTCCAGAATTCCTCTTCTGTGAAAGTCGCCTGAAGTCCAGTCAGAGGACCCTGTGAGGTGCAGGGCAGGTATCCAGACACCCCCCCCCCCCCCCGTCTATCATGTAAATGACAGAGTGGGCAATGCTTATCAGACTTTGTTGCAGTGAGATTCCGTCCAGTGAGTGCCTGTGCCTTCTTTACGGCTTACAGTTACCCGTTCTGACACTGAGCTGCATTTTCCCAGGTGTTTGGGAATGTAGGTGTAGCGAGCATACGCTGGCTCACGGGATATGTGTTTGGGAACGTGTTTGTGCAGATGATGTCATATGGGGGGGGGGGGGGGATGGGTGTATCTTGCCGCTTCAGAAGATGAAGCCTCATAATGTGCCACTGCTATGTGAACAATAGGTGGTTCTGATCCTCAAACCTCCACGTTTTTCTCAAGCCCACAGAAACAGCATTTATGTCTCGACACCCATAATACCCTCAAGGTATTGTTCGATCTCAGCAGGAACCCTGCTCTTGTACCCTTGAGTAGGGGACGCGAATCCAAATCACTGCAGGTTACATCATGGTGCCTCACAAAGAGGAACGTTTGAAGAGGTTAACCTATACAAAGGCACTATTGTCACTGCAATGTCACCAAGTGAGCGCATACAACTGTACCTAAGGGTGACCTTCTGTCCTCAGGCTTATGACTATCCTTGGTTGGTGACCTTGACGCCGATATAGGTTAAGCTATAAGGAACATACCTCCTGGAACATCCCCAGATTCTGAGTAGATTATCAGCTTTACTCCCCTAAAGAGAGTGAAGGATACTTTAGCATTTTTTCACACTTACAGTGTAGCCCAATAGTGCATCAAAGGAAACTTTCACGCTTCCTCAGATAATTGGGGCATGATTGTGACACAGAACCTGTGAATTCACTGTCAGGTTTTTACCTGCTCTCATTTACATACAGAGCAGAGGGGAACACTCACACCCGAGCTGTGCAACCAGGTTAGGTATGTAAATTACATTCAAATTCATTCAAAGGCATTTTCATTCTGTCCAGCTCGGTGCATTATTTTTTTTTATCTCTTTTTGTTGTGGACCAAAAGAAAATTGCACTTTTAATAAAAATGCCGATCGTGTATCGAGTAAATTACTTCACTCTGTATTAATGCATACAAAGTACATGTGGTATTTACAGACCGGCAACAACAACAACAATAATAATAATAATAATAACAAGTTTGTGTCAAAATGTTTGTGAAGTCGTACCAAAATTGCAACACCAAATGCAAATGTTATTTTAGCTAAAGGTAGGACAAAGTTTTACTAATATATGTGCAAAGTTGGTATATTTTACGTGTATTTGATTATATATAGACCTTTCTGCTTTACCGCATCCTTAGGCTGTTAAGTCTACGCAGCCTGACGATACAGCGTTAAAATCGGCTAAAGAACGACACGGTATGTTTCTGTGTCCTGCGTAAATCTGTCAGATTAAATTACAAGCTGCCGAGAAACAGACTGGATTGTTGTAGTAAAAGGTACTGCTTAAAATCTTTTTTAACGATAATTATGTTCTCCTGTTATTAAATTTCCTTCTTAAATGATCAGTAGCTAATTATTTCTAATACCCTTCAGTCATGTACTTTGTATAGCTGTTAACAGAAACTGAATGTTTTCCTTTTCATCCATCCATCCATCCATCAATCCATCCATCCATCCATCCATCCATCTTCATAACTGCTTATAGGATGGATGGGAGTACAAAAATGGGCACATCCTCATACACATGATTGCACAGAGTGGGCAATTTATAGTAAGAAATTCACCTAACCACCAAAATTAAAGTCAATAATATGTCAGAAGGGGACCCAATACACTAAAAAATGGGTTTAAGCTCCAGTGCCAGGTGGAGAAAACTCGGTAATATAGCTGTATAAATAAATAGAACTTGCACATTATTTTCGGTGCCAGTCACACGGTACCTCCTGCAATCTGGTTGTTATTCTCGGTGACATGGAGCAGCGCTGTTGAAGTAACTGAAGGCGCTGCCTTCCTCGCCGATCTTGTAAGGGAGAGAACTATTTATGGCTTATTGGATGTTCAGTAAGACACGGAAAAAAAATGACTATACTCAGGAAGGATGTGCATTGATTTGCACAAGTAATGAGTGTAATACCACCTACAGGACAAAATATGCTAATCGACAGTGAATGAGTTATTACATGGCCCGGAAACGTTTGGGCGATTGCCCTCCAGGGAAGAGAGCGCTGAGAGTCCTGTCAAGGAGGCTGTGGCAGTGAAGGGTGGCGCGTGGGCTGGTGTGTGCGCACCGGAGTGTCACCGCGGCTTTTGCCAGCCCGTGGCATGCCTGCACTCTTCAGCTGTGCCGTTGGGAAATTCCCCCGTGCTTTCTAATGGCATCCTACTAATTTGATTCCAGCTAACGAACTCCGAACGAGAAGGTCGCCGGCTGGTCGAGTCGTGACTCGCGGTGCAGTGATATGCCCCCCCCCCCCCCCCCCCCCTCAGATGGTGAGGACATTCTCCTACTTGCCTCTGCTGCATCGTTGATGTTGTCAAATTAACTTCTGAGCTCGTGCGCAGATCTTCTCCACGCCCCTACAGAAGCTACCTGCTCCACCTTGTGTCCGTCTCATTTCCCAGTTTCTGATGCCGGATTGGCTTCTGCTCCTCTTCCTCCCTGCGCTTCCAATCACATCTATGCTCTCGTCCCCAATTAAAATCCATGTCCCTTCCTTCCTTGCCTGTCTCATTTGATTCTGTTTGCCGCCCCATCCAGAGTAAGCGTCACACAAGACAAATCAGCAGGGGTGTATATTGGGATATGGACAATAGGGACGCGTTCCTGCAAATATCGTGGGAGGACTATGTGTGTTTAGGGGGATTTCGAAGCTAATTTTGTCTCTACCAAAGCTGAAACCAAACCTATGCCCTTGAAAATCTTCCTGTGAATAATGTCAACCTTTGAGTATTCGCAGTATATTTAGATACAGACAGACACGGCTTCTGCTGTTTGCTTTTATCACACAAGCCTGTTTGCTCAATGCACAAGTACTTAACCCTTTCATTGACGTTATTAATTTCGGTGGCAGATTTTCATGAAAATCGAACAAATCTTTCCCCATAGATCAGGCGGTCTGTCTCACTGTCCCTGTCTGGTCTATATTATATTTATAGGTCGCAACATTTATATACTGTTTGCTACTTTCTCATTTGCATTGTGGCCAATGAGAACAACATTTTTGGCTCAGCGTACGATTCCATGCATCATATATCTGAAGCTGACAATAAGTTGCTTTGACTTTGATTAAATGTCTAAAAAACTTGAAGTGATTTTGTGAATGAGGATCCGACCTTAAGATCTCTACCTCCATCGCTAATGCTGATGTCCCGTATTGGCATTACGGCCCTGCGAAAAGTCCTGGGCAGAGGTGGGTAGTTCAGGTCCAGAAAGTACAAATCCAGACTATGATTTTGTTCCAACCATCCAGTTGAATACTCTGTGACTGTGACTCTGACCAAACTCTACTGGTTGGCTGAAACAAAACCTTGGTCTGGATTTGTACTTTCTGGACCTGAACTTTCCACCTCTGGTACTGGGTGTGATTCTGTAGCAGGGTCTTAGCTAGAGATGGCTGCACGTTGTCGTCTCGTGAAAGCTTCTCCGTTCTGGAATAAACACCACAACGGCATATTCAGTTGAAGGGCATTGAACTGCCGTTCCGCATTTCGCTGAAAATGCTGGATTTCCTTGCCACCATCACCCACCCCCCCATCCAACCAGAGGTGGGGAAGGTAGAAGAGATCGAGCTGATCTTCTGTGACAGGCAGTCACAAGCTCCTTTCGAAACTCCTTTATTCAACTTTCCAACCCCCCGCTGCCCCCCACCGCTAGATTCTGGCTGCAGTCCTTGATATTTGGTTTCCAATCTGTCTTCGGAAGAACAGGGTGGGGTGGGCAGCGTTTTCCTGTCCTTCGATGGTAACGTCCCACGTAATGTTTTATCTGTTCAGCTCGACTTTGCTTTATGAGACGGACCGTGATTTGCCATGATCAACAAACTGCAATCTCTGCTTTCCTGTCAGTAGTTCAATGCTGCATTCTGTTCCACCCGGGAAGTCAGAAGTTCCAACCGGAATGCCCCCTGGAGTCGGAATCCCGAATCGGAATGCCCCCTGGAGTCGGAATTCCGAATCGGAATGCCCCCTGGAGTCGGAATTCCGAATCGGAATGCCCCTTGGAGTCGGAATTCCGAATCGGAAAATGGGAGGAAATTCTGCAAACCCAACCGCAGAATTCAAGATGGCTGCGCCCTTTATCAACAGAAGTTAAAGCCGTAGTTATATACGGTTTGCTAGCACTTATGTCTTATTTGAGTTTCATTAAATCGGTCATACGGCCAGTAGTGTCCAACCACTATCTGTCAACATGTTGCTGTGATGTTTGTATGTGTAAACTACACATACACCAGCCTTATTGCAGCATGTAAACAGGATGTAACATAAAAAAGACGAACTCAGAAGATTTTCATATAACAGGAGTTTAGCATGACTTTCCCTTTAAGAGATACGCCACAAGGTGATAAAGATGGGTTGCCAGGTATTTTAAGAAATTCACCATAAGCTGATGATGATGATAAATGGGTTGCCAGGGATTTTTAAATACTCACCAACACCATGGCTGGTCCCAGAAGCAATTCTGTTCTATTATTCCATCCATCCATTTTCTGTACCCACTAGTGCTACTCAGGCCCATGGGGGTCCAGAGCCTATGGGCACGAGATAGGGAACAACCCACCATTCACACCTATGGGCAATTTGGTAACTCCAATTCCCCTTAACATGTTTTTGGACTGTGGGGGGAAACTGGAGTACCCAGAGGAAACTTCACGACAGCACAGGGAGAACATGCAAACTTCATACACACGGAACCATGGCAGAGACTAGGACAGGGGTGGGCAATCTTATCTGCAAAGGGCCGGTGTGTATGCAGGTTTTTGGAATAACCTGTAGGTCAGCTGTTCAAACCCAGGTGTGAGGACTCTTCAGCCAATCAGTCCTATAATTAGCAATCTAATTAGGGAGTTGCAGTGAAAACCTGCATAGACAGCGGCCCTTTGTGGATAAGATTGCCCACCCCTGGACTAGAACCTAGGTCCCAAGATGTGAGGCCACAGTGCTAACCGCTAATCACTAAGCAACCCCATATTGCAATGACGTTTTTGCGTTTAATCAATCAAGTTTTCATATTCTTGCTTTGTACTCATTTTTGTTTTTGTAATGTGCTGTGTTTTGTTCCTCAGGGCAGCCGTACTTTTTGGCATGAGCCGACATGATCTGTAACTATGTCCTGTGTAAATTAATTTTAATAAATTAGAAGACTACTGATTACTGGGTGGTAATTATGAATAACTGTAGCAAGCAATGGGAGTGGCGTTGCCGTGAAATATTACAGGCATTAGAGATGCAGTGATCACCTTTTCACTGCATATTCAGCGATGTGTAACTGTTTGTGCCAGTGAAGCACCCATATCCTTTGAGACAGACCTTCGTAAGGCCTCTGTCCCCAACAAAAGGTCTCTGCTGAGGACAATATCACCAGTTTTCTTGCTGGATATCTCATACCAGAAATTCAGGTTAAGTACCACGCTCAAGGGTGCAATAACAGAAACCCTTCAGGATTAAGCTCCGTGACCTTAGCCGCTGTGCTACCTTGGGTGTGAATCTCTTAATCCTCTTTGTTACTCCTGTCCTGTCAGCAGATGTGGAAAGTTCAGGTTCAGAACATACAAATCCAGACCAAGGTTTTGTTTCAACCAACCAATGGAGTATAAAGAGTCACGTTCACAGAGTACTTAACTGGTTGGTTGAAACAAAACCTTTGTCTGGATTTGTACTTTCTGAACCTGGACTTTCCACATCTGCCTCTCAGGTGCTTGGAGAATCCCAGAGGAGTGACAGCAGTACTGAGGGACGAGATCTTGGGGAGACAGTCTGTCAGTCTTGTAGGAATAAGCTCTTTCAATTATGACAACCCTTTAATGGGAGATTGAAGGGTTTGCAGACCAGTGAATGTTGTAGTGAAACTGATGCACGTGGGAATTTAATTTGACTCTTTTTAAATGAGAAGACGGCTGGTTTTGTCCACATGCTCATCCAAAGTGAAGCATCACATATTTACCACTTCTTAAGATTTTGCTGAATAGTCAGTGGTAATGAGAGGGGGGGGGTCAACTGTAAAAATACCAGATCTAAATGTAAAAAAAGAATTTCAGATTTAAAAAGAATCTCTGAATGTCTTGCAGCAAAATGTTTCACTGCACAAAGAACAATTTCTTTATATATATTTTCTTTCTGTATATTACCTAAAGGTGGTTATGTAGCTTGATACCATGATATTAACCAGACAAAATACAAGGTATTTTTATTTTCACTGTAAAAAGTACGATGAATCAATTTGGATCACCCTCCAGAAGCCTCAGTAAAAACCATACAAGAGTAAAGAAAAACTTAAGAAAAAAATAAAGTCTAGCGATGTACAAATACAAGCATAAAAGAATCAGAGGAATATTGCAAATGAATTATTGCATTTGAAATGAATTATTGCACCTGAGAATCCAGTAATTGAGAGTTACTGCAGGATAATTATCATGATCGACTGTATTATACGGTATAACGGATTACATAGAACCCAATTGTGGTCCTAAGATCAATGTGATGCCAGAATTGTCATACAGTCAACATGGGTGATTGTACAGTATGATGGCTAGGAGCCAGAACCGTTTTATTCTGAGAGTGTAGTGCAGTACGGCCCACATGAATGGCCCATGTAACCAAGGCCATAATTGTAATATATATTGGTGAGGTCACGTCCCCCCCTCAATATTCAGACGTGTTCACAATGTCCCTCCTAATACATATTATAAATACGGTCTTGGTCCCGCTCAGTGTTGACTCGGTCTTGGTCTTCTAAGTAACCATCGAGATACACCGAAAAGATGACTTAGCTGTAATCTATAACCAATACATCACCCATTTTTGGCTTAATTCCTGAAAACAGTTTGATATCTTGCAAAGATTTTGTTTTTTTTTACTTTTATAGTATGAAAAAATGTTTTCAGTTTGATCCGAGACAACATGGCAATCAACACCAGATTTTACCAACAACACAGATGTATTTGAAGTATCTTTTACACTCATCTCAGGCCTCCGGGCGATGTGCAGGTGTGGCTCCAAAATAGAACAGATGTATCTTGATGAAAGGCAAGATGGAGAAGAAAAATGCTGCAGATTAAAAGGGGAGCAGGTCTTGGCCTTCTGGGCTGAGCGTTTGCAGGTTTCTGTGCGAAGCTTTGAAGATGTAATGATTCTGAGGCAGATGTCAGCAGACTTCCAGGCGGCATCAAAGGATCCGCTGCTCTCTCCTCATTGGCAGAACTAAAAGCAGGCAAATACCTTCAACGTAAAATCCCTAAATGCGCGTAGTTTCGTAAGTGCAACATAAATTGGCGTACCTCAGTGATTCTCATTCCAAACCTCAGCCTGCTTACCGTACATGTTTTTCTGCTGTTCCTCCACCTATGCACCTGATTTTACTATAATATGATGTCCTACTCTAAGTATACTCGTACTGGACAACAACATAATTTTGGACTGGCTGGGAATGGGGAGTTGGGGTTGAGGACTGGGTTGACTTGGCATGTCTTAATGCTTGTGAACTTGCATTTTGGGTGAAAGGATTCATGGTTATAGAACAGAATATGTTCACTGTCTGTTCACCGTCAAATCTCTGTACTGCTAGTATTTTTAACAAGACCCAAAAATCCAATCATAGTTGTATTGAATCGCTCCACTGAAAAAGCAGCTTTGTAAAATGATGAGAGACCCATTTCAGATTAAATCATCTTCCAAATAGATAAAGATAAATTTAAAATTCTCAAATATGGGAGTATATAGCTCAACACATACCACAGTCCCTTATGGGAAAGGATTTGTGGTGATGCCGCAGGTAATTTGTCAGTTAAATATACGTAGCAACCTGGTGGTTTTGTCGACAGGCTCCCTGGGGGCTGCGTGTAGGTTCGTAGCGGGACTGTGATGCATTCGGAGTGCCAGAGGAATTGTGGGTATATGCAGAAGGGGGTATGGTTGAGTCATATTGAGTACAACTGCAAAATACTGGCATCCACACCATGTCCTGCATCCTATACTTCCTTCACTAGCTGTGCGGTTTTTGAAAAGTGGTGAAGAGAAGGAAAATTAGAGTAGATGTATGACATGAAATCATAGGGTCTACCTTAGATGTCTGGTAACGCTTGACATTAACTGCACCTTCATAATGCCTTTATAATGCATTCACAGAACATTCAGTGCACCTTTAAAATATTCGTAGAATATTCAGTGTACCTTCATAATGCATTCATAGAACATTCAATGCACCTTCATAATGCATTCATAGAACATTCAATGCACCTTCATAATGCATTCATAGACCATTCACTGTACCTTCATAATGCACTCATAAACATTCTACAAATCCAGTGGTTGCTGAAACTACAAATACACTGGTTATTAATGTATAGTAAACCATTCACAATACTTTCAATGAACAAGATTTGACAGCTGTAATATACATTGATAACAAATATTATAATCTAATAATCATATAATGTTTGTTACTAATGTATATTAAGGCTGTTAAGGTATGTTAGGGTGTTAATGTGTACTTACATGCTGCTTATGAATGTTCTATGAATGCATTATAAAGGCGTAATGAAGATGCAGTTAATGTAAAGCATTTCTCAGCGTAGCCACAGTCCTAATGTTTTGTCTCTGGTGTTTTAATTTCTTTTTATTTCTATAGGGTAATTTCTTTGCAGAAGAGTATGATTGCATTTTTATATTGGAGGCGGTGTGAACTTCATGCTTCTGTAAAGAATTATTGAAAGTGTGCACACCTTATACGGTAGGATATGTTGTAATCTCTTGTACTTGGGTATAATTTGAACTGATTGGTTATGGAAACCCTTACCAAGGAGAGAATAATATGCCGGGTGCAGGCGAGTTTTTATTCATTTTAATAATAGCGGCCTCCCCCAAAAAATCACACTAAATTTAATTTACATTTAATTTATTTAGCAGACAGGTTTATCTGGAGCATATGAGTCAGAATCCGAGAGCCTTGATCAAGGGCCCAACAGTGACATCATTTTCAGCCAATGGATTCAAACCATATATCGTCCAATCACAGGCTTACAGCCACACACTGCTATTATTATATTAATTATGCACATTGTATTGTGTGCCATAACTAACGTCTGAACAACCGAAAATGAACGTGTCGGCACATCTTCAGACTAATATCAAATGATACAATCCAATGCGCTGTATGAGAAACAAGGTTCAAAGCAACAACTCCACGTTATAGGAGAAGATGGAAATAATTTATGCGTCCCAAGCAGAAATTGTTTTTGTAAAGTCGTAATTTTCAGTTTTCACTCTCGTCAGGACTTTCACAGGACGGCGACAGCAAATTTCCCGCGCTGAGTAGTTTTTGCAGGTGTAATCACTCTAGCTACTATAAATGTGGCTCAAATATTTTGTCTTGTCCTGGAGAGGCACCATTGAAATTCGTGGGATCAGAGGCGACTACGGCATGTGTGTTAAGGAGTCAGGAAGCCGTGTGGAATCTTGGGGGGGGGGGTGCCTTCATCGTGTGGGATGATACTTCGGGTATTCCATGATTTGATTAATGCCTTCTGAAGAAAAACAGAAGAACAGGCTCTCAACCAATAAATGATTGTGACTAACCCTTTATAAATGCCCTTGAGGTCGGGTGGAAGTACTTTGAAAGTATGCTTTGTAAAGCCTGCTTTCAAGAAGTAGCTATGAGCTGCGCAATGTACTGGCAGATTCCCTTTAAATACGCGAAATATTAATCTGCCGTGTGAAGATTTTGTCTTTAAAAATTACATTCAAGTGAACCATCGGTATGTTGGGAAATTTCATGGAAAATTATCAAAATCAATAAATGTCTTAAGGACCTTATATGGTAACAACCCATTGTGTAGTGATTAAGCACACCTTGAAAATAAATTAATAACAAGCATTAATAACATACTGTGTAGTAGATTAAGCTCATCTTAAAATGAACACATTTCTTTATGACATAAAAGAAAATTCAAATCAAATCACTTTATATTTCTCTTTAGTTTTGTCTACTCACTGATCTCTGACTTTACTGGCAATTTGAAGGTAAATGTTTACAGAATTGTACCCTTGCCAAATATATAATTTCCTTTCTTCTCACTGCAATTTAGCATCTCGGTCAAGGATGTAACTATTTATTTGCCCGCAGGTTTTGGTCCAAGATTAAACTCAATGATGTCGTCTCTCCAGCCGCCGTGACATCCGTGTTTCGGCGCATTCAGGTAAAACGAGCTCTGAAGGCTGAACATTTACAAGACAATCAAACGCCCTCCGATTGTTCGAGCGGGTTTCCGGTTTGTTTACTCCGACGCGGTGGAATCAGCACTCTGAACAGACACGTAATCCGAGGCGTCCTGGGGGACAGATTGGCAGGCCACCAGCAGGCTTTGATTGCGTCTTCGCCCTCCCGCGTATGAGCTGAAGAGATTTTCAGACCCTGACAGCCACTTCCCGTGGAGTCATGCCCGTCTTGTCAGGACCCCTCCTGGCCTGCGCTCTAATTTCAAGGAGAAGAAGATCAAGGGGTGTGAGACGTACGCAGGGATGAGGCAAAGGCACCAAAATGGAGACGTTCGAAAGGCGTACCCTGGCAAAAATAGTGACTGCCGCGTGATCATTACGGGACTGCAGAAAGGCTCTGGGGTGGATGAAATCCTGTGCTGTGGCTGTTCTTCTATCCTATAGGAAGTGGCCTTATTTATTGAAATCTGGTTGTTTAAATGAGGGATATATTTTGCTAGTATTCTTCATCAAAAAAAGGACCCCGAAAAATGGAGGCCTGTGTGGAAAAGGTGGTCCGCTACGATACCGCTGTGCAGGGGCGCCGAAAGGGGGAGGAAAGCTAGGACGATTCCAAGGGCCCCTGAGTGACAGGGGCCCTAAAAAATTAGGAAAATAACTGGATTGGTTTGGACTGGGGGGCCTAATATGATATGCTTTCATGGGGCCCAAAATCTCTAGCAACGCCCCTGCCGCTGTGCTCCGCTTCGCATCCCGCTGCCGTTTCCCGACGACCTTCAGCGCATCGACTCATTATCGCTTTAACGCGAGGTGTCACATTTGCTTTACGTTTTATTTTGCAACACAAAACACTTCAAATTTAAGAATACTCTGAAGTCAGCTCTTTACGGCTCACCCCTAATGCGTTGTGACAGAATTCAAATTAGTCTTCGAGGCCGAGTTATGTAACGGACTAGGAATGAAATGTCAACAAGATTTTATTGATGGAAGGGGGGGGAAAACGACGGTAAATCGAGGTGTGGCGAAAGTGTAATACGGCATTCGCTGAATTTGACACCGGTATTACGTTTTATTAACTGCAACGCAACTGAACTTTATCCCTCTCGAAATCCTCACTGTACCAAAGCAGCTTAACACACACACACACATATATATATATATATATATATATATACATTTTTTTTGATAAATCAATTTATATATGAGTAATTTCAGCAAAAACTTTGTGCTGTATTTCATTAAAAACATTCTAAATAATTTAAATTTATGACAAATATTTTATGACAAGTATAGCTATAAAAATAATGTGAAGCAGATAAAGGGTAGATTTTGTAACAACATCACGACTGTCAGTTATAAGCCATTTCCCACCCTTGCAGATCTCCTCTGTTAAAGAGTTCTCAGCCACACGGTGTGATGTGAATATTAAAATCCAGACAAAGGCCCTGCTGTAGAAAGCACCTGACGGAAACCTTCTGTACGGCATCTCGAGTCCTTTGGAGCCTGGAGCCAGTCCTAGGAAGTACAGGGCACGAGACGGGGGACACCCTGGACACGATGTCAGTCCATCACAGGGCACGAGACGGGGGACACCCTGGACACGATGTCAGTCCATCACAGGACACGAGACGGGGGACACCCTGGACACGATGTCAGTCCATCACAGGGCACGAGACGGGGGACACCCTGGACACGATGTCAGTCCATCACAGGACACGAGACGGGGGACACCCTGTCAGTCCATCACAGGACACGAGACGGGGGACACCCTGGACACGATGTCAGTCCATCACAGGGCACGAGACGGGGGACACCCTGGACACGATGTCAGTCCATCACAGGGCACGAGACGGGGGACACCCTGGACACGATGTCAGTCCATCACAGGGCACGAGACGGGGGACACCCTGGACACGATGTAGGTCCATCACAGGGCAAGAGACGGGGGACACCCTGGACACGATGTCAGTCCATCACAGGGCACGAGACGGGGGACACCCTGGACACGATGTCAGTCCATCACAGGGCACGAGACGGGGGACACCCTGGACACGATGTCAGTCCATCACAGGGCACGAGACGGGGGACACCCTGGACACGATGTCAGTGCATCACAGGGCACGAGACGGGGGACACCCTGGACATGATGTCAGTCCATCACAGGGCACGGTTAGGGCCCCCTCCTCAAGGGACCGCCAGAGCAATCCCACTGCCAAGGCTGGGATTTGAACCTGTGACCTTCTGATCACAGGCATCACAACTCATCGAGTTACACACCACCATCAAATAAATGATCAAGCTCCAGACGCGGCATGGTTAAGGAAGCGATGTCATGCCCCTGGGGATGAGCCCATGGTGCTGCCCCCTGTAGACCGTGGTTAAATAGTAACAGTGTATCAATATTTTAACGAAAAGAATTAATACACTATACCTGCTATAGAGCTATATTGTGTGTATGGATATTTTTTTGCAACTTATTACATAAATAAGCAGAACAGGTGCTGTTTCAATAATGCTTTTTTAATGTTGACCTTTGACCTTTTCGTTCAAATCATTATTCTCTTCAGTTTAAGGAAATCATTTTACGGCGCTGGTGCCTGAATGGAAATAATTACATTAATGACATACTTTGTGTTTATATCTAAAAGACCTTGCATTTCATGACTGTGTCTACTCAGGTTGCAAAAATACATATTTAAATATAGAATGCCACAATAAAAATGTTTAATTACATTTTTTAGCCTACACACCAGGTTAACGTTGATCTGTATATCACTTTATTCGTAGCAAACCATGAGTGTGTGAAATTAAAAAGCCTCTAAAGTGTATTGCATGAGAAGTCAAGGGCTAGCGGAATATCACTCGAGTTAAAAAAAAAAAAAGATTGTCTTTGGGGTTAAGAATGGAAAAAAGAATGATATCAAAACCTTAATTTTGAAGCTGCTCGCATCAGAGAACAGACTGTGACCTGACTTATGCTGCTGGGAAATAAAGCTACTGTTTCATCGGTTACTTATCCATGCCCATTGTACGTGCAAGGTCAAGGAGCGACGTCTAAGCTAATTTTTAATTAAAACAAATACATCTAGTTACAAAGTCATACAAATGTCAGACAATCAGGAATTTAAATATAATGGAGGCAAATGGATAGAAAGCTTGCCACAGAAAGTACTATGAAACCTAATTTCAGAACTAGAAGATCCTATTACAGATATATTGGCATATCGGAATAAAATGATTACTGTGTTGGGGCACTTTCTTAATAGGTGTTTAATTGTATGGATTAGACCTTTATAATTAACAAATGTTCCAGGGCAGTGTTTCCCAAACTGGTCCTCGAGAACCACATTTTTGCTTCCTCCCAGCTCAGGATACATAATACAAATCCAGACCATTATCTTCAAACAACCAGTTGAAAATACAGTGTCACAGTCACAGAGTACTCATGTGGTTGGTTGAAACACAATCTTGGCCTGGATTTGTATTTTCCACCCCTAGCGTTTCTCAAAGAGGTTAAGAAAATTATCCAAGGATCTGAGCAGTTTAAGCTTTGACTTGCCTGAATGAATCGCCACTCATGTTGAACCGGGAATTTCCCATATGGATCGAAGACTGGGGTGTGTAACGTTTACGGAAGACTGTGGCATTTTTACGTATAAGCTGGCAGAAAAGCTCCCCCACTGTTTACACTTAAAGTGACGGCAACACATGTTTTGGATGAGAAAATACATTTCAGTTCTCTTAGTTACTCTTTACCTTTGATATTGTTGGACATTGCACCCAGGGCTGGCGCCACCTATAGGCAGAATAGGCAATTGCCTAGGTCCCCCGAATTACCTATATTCAGAGGGGGATAGTTCAGGTCCAGAGAGTAAAAATCCAGACCAAGATTTTGTTTCAACCAGTTGAGTACTCTGTGACTGTGACTCTTTATACTGAACTGGTTGGCTGAAACAAAATCTTGGTCTGGACTTTTATTCTCTGGACCTGAATTACTAACTTCTCCCCCCCAAGTAGAGCTTGGCCGAGGGCCCCTGAAAAGGTAGGGCCAGCTTTAGTCATCATACTGTAGGCCTGCTATACACACCTTATGTACTGTGTGTGGGAACACACACTTACCCACATGATTATGTGCCTTAATATAGATCCACTTGCTCCGAGCTCTGTGTTTGAAAATGACTGTAGGGCAATTTGCTATACAACCAAAGTTCAGCTTTTTCCTAAATGCATTTATCTTTAAATGATTCAATTAAATACTAACAGTTTTTTAAATTCTCTCTGATAAGATTACAGTATAATTTCGTATTTTAACTTCTGTTCAGCCAGAACTAGTTATTTTAAGGATTTATCAGTGAAAATCACATTTGGAAAAAAGTCAGAAAGGCATGAAATTGAAAATAAGACATTAAATATACTGCTCCTTCTGTCATTTTGCTGAGATTACAGTTTGTTCTCCTCAAAATTAGACTAAACATTTATTTTAAAATGAAAAACACACATTTGTGTCACAGATTGACATATTATATATTTTAATTTAAATTTTTTATGACCTCCAATTGTTACTATTTTGGAAATAGAGTTAAACAACTGAAGGACTGCTCTCTATTAAATGTTCATTTAGTTATTTAGTCAAACTAATCTTATTGGATTAATGAATTTGACCAAAGAGTTGTGGTACTGTCCTGAAAGTAATCATCTCATGGCCGAGCCAAGGGTAACTCCCTGATCAGGAGATTTGTATTCTTAGCGATTAAACACCCTTCCACATTTGTGCAGATAAGAGCAGCGGCCCTAGCTAAATATAAAGCAAAATGCTAAAGGGCATATCCATTCGCTCCTCTGCCTTAGCAAACATATACGCTACCATGTGCAATACCACAGGCAGCATTGGATAGCTGAGATGTCTGACCTTCTCCCCCTCTTCATGACCCCAGAGTGGCGAGTCTATCACCTTTTAAGAACAGGGCTCACAGTAGTCATTTAGCACATAGCTATTACTGTCAAGCGTAAACAAATAATCTGTAACTCTACTTGTGGGGACATGAATAATGTAGTAATGCATGCTTACTTAATGCCTTAATTAACCAGTAAATAAGTACTGATCTCATGTTCATTCATTATTAATCAACCATGACAGTGTATGTATTTCATGGGGAAACCTATATTAGTTCATGATTTGTTCTTCAGTAGTAAATGAGTTAAACATTTTTTACCCCCTCAAGTGGTCTTACCATTATAAATTAATTAGTTAACTGTTAACTAATATAGTGCCTGTCATGATTGATTGATGATGAATGAACATGGGATCAATACTTAACAAACACAGAGTTACTGGTTAATTAATGCATTAAGTAAGCATGTGCTATATTATTCACGTCCCCTCAAGTAAAGTGTTCCCAAATAATAAATAAAACATTGCGTGCATTAACTCCTACATAAAGTCAGATCTGAGTGCACAAGTGCCAATAAAAACTTCCTGAGTAGAATTTTCAAATTAGACCCCATAAATGGATCAGAAGAAAAATTCAAGGACATGTGCAATGAAGGAGGTTCAGTTTCTGTCTTCGCCTGTCAAAACTGAATGGAGGCTCACATAGAACATTCAGCATAAGGATAAAAAAGGTCATGGTGTGGTTTGGTTATTCTAAGTATTAAGTATGTCTCCATTAGCAACAGTGGAACTAGCAAGTATTTCTAGGAGTGTGATATTGGGACATCTATGACACACACTGATCTTTTTGGCTTTCAGTAAAACCTGAATCAACAAAGGAGAAAAAATATGCAAAAAAAAAACTCTCTTGCAAATAAGTCTTGTTTCCATTGCACTTTGTGGAATATTCCTGAATAAATTAGTTTTAATGCAAAAGAAATTGGAGTAATAAATCTTACAAAAACAACTTAGTCAATAAATGTAATCAATTGTTAGCATCTAATGAACATAAAACCCCATTTGGATCGATTGGCTCCATGTCATTCTGCATCTATCTACATTTTTGATTCGTTTGGCATTTCCCTTCTGCTCTGCATTTCTGACTTTCCTCTTGTCACTTACCATTTAAATCATTTTATATCATACTCACATACTCACCGCCATCAACTGAAAACAACTGCACAGAAGCTACTGTATGTGTGTTTCGTAGTACTTTACATTAACTGCATCTTCATAATGCCTTCATAGAACATTCAGTGCATCTTCAGAATGCACTCATAGAACATTCAGTGCACCTTCATAATGCATTCGTAGAACATTCAGTGCACCTTCATAATGCATTCGTAGAACATGCAGTGCGTCTTCATAATATAGGGGTTCATTCATATTTTATAGGGGTTAAACAGATAATGGCTTCATTAATATGAATGCTTCGTGTCCTGCTAGAAAATTCGGTGTGGGTTGATGTCTCCTACTGTACTTTCCGGATTGGATTTGCATTAGAACCTCCACCTGTAGGCCACACTGACGGGCCGTGCCTGATGAATCAGCCGGCCTCTCTTCCCGTCACGGTGTCTCTGGGTGCAACGGCTGGCTCTGCCTTGTCTGATAACCACCTGCTACTTCCTGGTAAACATCATCCTCTCTCAGTTTTACGCCTCAGATTTATTTTTTTTTTTTGTTATTTAATGCTGCTCTCGTACTATATTTTCCTTACAGTTCATATCTTACCACCGTTCCTCGATATGTCTGTATATAAACGAATGATCTCTCTGATCATCTTAGATACGTGTTCTTGCCTTTCAAGATAAAGAATTTCATAGGCTGTAACTCCACTAAGTGTTAGTTTGCTATGCACGTGGGAGTGTAAAATAGCATTTTTACCATTTTCCCGTTTGCTCTGGCCAAACCTCCCCTTGAATAGTTTTTGCATTGCACCCTTTAACAGTCTGAACTCTCCTGACACTCGTCCTTCTTGATTTCCACAATGTACTAATGAACTATTGTCCTGTTCCAGAAACTTACAGGGCGATTTTCCTGGGTGATGCCGTACCTATGCCGGGTGGAAGAACGCCATACGTAACGGTAGCTGGTGGAAGGTGGAAAAACAGCAGGGCTGAGGAAACGCTGCATTCTTATTGTGATTCTTGCCCAGGTTTCGCCTCAGTGAGTAGAGCTCAGGTGGCCCAGTAGAGACCCATTAACCTGACAGGTATAAATGCAGCTAGCTGACTGGAAGCAAGCCTTTATCTCCCATCATCCGTAAATAATTTACGTTTGCTGATACTTCTTCACTATCTTCGTAATTCAGTCAGCTTCTGCAAGTTTCCGGGTTAGCGTGAATTTTATCGACATTAAATTATCGCCTTTCAGTTTACTACTTTTCATAGACAGCATAGTGCTGTTGCGCAAGTCTTAGGCAATCACAGAAAATGATGCTTAGACGATCCCCATGTTGGTGTTAAACTATGATGTCATATCTGTCAAAGTGTGTCAGCCTAGCCATTTCAAAACCTCTCCTAAACTCACCACCGTGTTTGCAACTGTCCAATACACTCATGTATTTTTTGGCTACCCCACCTTGTTTGGTTATTCAGTATCTCAATGAGTTATAAAGTCATCAAGGTCATTAATTAATTGAGATGGTGGAGAAATGTAACGGATTCATAGAATGGCTGAGGTGCACCTAAGGAGCCAACTATCCAACAAGATATCAGGAACCTTTTGGAGGACAGATGAAAGTCTGGTATTTTTTTATTTCTTACTATTAATTTACATATGTTATAATATTAAATTGTGTCTTTTTTTCTGTGCAGATCTACAATTACTACCAAGAGGTATAGCTTTAAACATTTTCCTTGGCTGCGTAAGACTTCTGCACAGTACTGTATGTGTCTCATTCCGTGGTAAAATTCTTGGGTTCCTGACTGCAGAGACAGCGCCCACTTTTGCTGATGCCAATCAGCCATGCAAACCTGCACTGGAGACGGATTCCTCTGGAATACAAATACGTGAGAGAGAGCATGCATGACTCACGCTGATATATCTGATCGGGTTCTTGGAACCGAGGACAGCCAGTGCTGGATCTTCACCCCAGGCAGGGGACAGCTGTCGATTGCCTCACGCTTGGCTGTTTGTTTGGGGTCTAATGTCACATGATTGGCGCATCTGCACCTCCATTAATCTCCAAAAGCCTCCAAAATATAAATGGTTCTGTGTAAAGTGGTGTTCTGACCCAGGGTGGCCCGTCGCTGGCAGTTACAGCTGGATCCTAATCATGTTTGACAGGAGGACACCTGGTTTTCTGGGGCTGGATTATAACGGATCATTGTGTCTTCATGCCAGTTTCTGCACAACATCCACGATGGTGAAAATGCCACTTTATTACATTTTTATCAGTTCTAAAAAAAAATCTTTTATCTAAGAAATTTATGAGGCAAAAATTTTCTTCATGGGGAACAGCTGGATAGTCAGAGGTTTTTGACTGATTAGTTCCATCAGTCTCTGGTTATTGAAACGTTATTTATGTGTGTGCTGCGTTTTGTCGCGGGTGCTGACCCCTATTGCCCGCACCTGAGTTTGTCCATTTTGTTTTTGCACTCATCTTCTGAAAGGACTTAATTCCTGCTGCTATCCGGCAATACAGCACCTCGCTCACTCCTCAGCCATAAAATGGTAATAAAGTCTGGGTGAGAAAAATTGTGATTCATATTTCACCAGTTGAGCAATTCAGGCATATATGATTTTAACTGCATGAGTAACGATGGTCGTACAGAATGTATCGAAGTAGAAAGTACTTCTTTGGTTCAGAAATGTAGCGAAGTGAATACTTAAAATACTCAAGTAGAGTACAAATCTGGAAAAAAACTAAAGTACAGTAACAAAATATTTGTACTTTGTTACTTTACACCTATCAAATCATTTTCTACACTGTCTGTCCAAATTTTTTTTTACACATTTAGCTTTGTTTATGGTGCACTTTCGTCAATGCATTGTTTCCACATGCTCATGCAACATCTCAGCATTTTTTATTCATCCAGATTTGCCTTAATATCTCGTCGAGATCTTGTATCGATGGTAGGTGAGTTGAACCACTCCATAAAGACGTCAGCACAGTTCAAAGACATTCAATGGGGTTAAGGTCAAAACTCTGTGGTGGCCAATTCATGTGTGAAAATGATTCCTCATGCTCCCTGAAGCACTCTTTGACAATTTGAGCCCGATGAATCTTGGCATCATCGTGCTGGAATATGCCCGTGCCGTTAGGGAAGGAAAAATCATTGATGGGATAACCTGGCCATTCAGGAGATTCAGGTGCTCAGCTGACTTCACTTTATTGCTGCATAACATTGCTGATGTGTAATAATGAACCAATCATTGGCTCTTAAGTACTTGTTGATTTAAATTCAAATGGTGAGATTTTTTTTGGCCAGGCAGCGTATGACCACTTGTATGCTTATATAGTCTTATGTCGAGTTACACCTGATCGAGTTACGTCTGATCGCATTTACGTCCGAAGTCAACAGTCAATAACACACACAGATCGAGACACACCTGAAAGCAGATGCAGGAACACTTTAGCGGGAGTTTTGCTTAGTGCAGGGTTCCCCAGTCTGGTCCTGGAGGGCCGGTCCGTAACACAGTTTGTAGATTTCCCTGCTCAAACACACCCACTGAACCTGGTAATTGGCTGGTAATCTGCAAACTGGCCCTCCGGGTCCGAAATTGGGGAACCCTGGCTTAGTTCAACATTGTGGGAGAATGGGCAGCGCCAGCCATACAACGACCCCCTGACCATATCTACCCTGTAAAACAGTATGCATTCAGCGATGTATATATGATGGACAGCTACAGGGTCGCGACCGCCCAAATTGACTCGCTTCCTGTGGTGTCGGTCCCAGGTACCAATGCAAGTTGATGCAAGGCTGTATAATAGCACATATACCTTCCATCTGTTTATTTGTTTGTTTTTTGTTTATGTTTATATCCATTTTCTTAATATCATTTTTCAGGATCTTCTGTTTGTGGACTGTGTACTTCCTCTAACTTGTGTAGACTATGTTTACTTATCTGCACTGTGTGTTACTGTCTTTGCACTTTGTCTTGTTTTGCGTTATATGTTTGTTCGTCTGCATTTTACGTACCTTATTACTGTACGCACCGGAATGTTACCATAGAGTCATTCTGATGTGGGGGGATTCTCAGAATTAGATCTTGTAAATTTCCTCATAATGTTTTGTAACGATCCTTTTTAATCATTCAGTATTTTCAATCTCTTCAATCTTTCAGTCTTTTCTTTTTTCTAACGCTGCATCTTATTTCTCGTTATGAAGCCTGGACGACGGCTTGCCACTGTGATTCTGAGTCTCTTGTTTACCACTCACTGGGTTTATGTGCTCATACTGTATGTTTTTGCTATTTAAACAAATTGCTTTCAATCTAATTATAAGAAACAAATAAATGATAGAAAACTTATTTTAAAATGTATTTTAACTAAACAACTGAAGCTAAAAGAAATATTTTCATTTTAAATAATCATCTTGATTATCTGATGATCTCCAGTAGGGTGCTGGGAAGGAGCGAAAACGTGGACCAGGAGCGGGGAGGGAGCAAAAACGTGGACCAGGAACTGGGAAGGAGCGAAAATGTGGACTAGAAGCGGGGAGGGAGCAAAAACGTGGACGAGGAACTGGGAAGGAGCGAAAACGTGGACCAGGAAATGGGAGGGAGCGAAAACGTCGACCAGGAGCGGGGAGGGAGCAAAAATGTGGACCAGGAACAGGGAGGGAGTAAAAACGTGGACCAGGAACTGGGAGGGAGCAAAAATGTGGACCAGGAGCTGGGAGGGAGCAGAAACCTGGACCAGGAACTGGGAGGGAGCAAAAACGTGGACCAGGAACTGGGAGGGAGCGAAAACGTGGACCAGGAGCGGGGAGGGAGCAAAAACGTGGACCAGGAGCGGGGAGGGAGCAAAAACGTGGACCAGGAACTGGGAGGGAGCAAAAATATGGACCAGGAGCTGGGAGGGAGCAAAAAGTGGACTAGGAACTGGGAGGGAGCAAAAACGTGGACCAGGAACTGGGAGGGAGCAAAAACATGGACTGTCTGGGGGTCCCTGAGGATCAGATTGAAAAACACTGATCAGCAAATAGTCTTTCAAAGAAATATTGCAGTTTCCTCAGGAGACCATGGGCAATTAACAGATATCTCTTAAGTGTCCTGCCATAGGCCTCATAGGCTACAGAAAGTTAATGCAGCTTCAAGACAATGAACTCGGCCTTAGAAGTTTGTAAGTGTGCCGCGTTTTTGAATCAATGTTTTATCCCTCAACTCGTTTCATTATTAGCTAGCTGACTCTAATGCCCCAAATTACCTGATACTATTATAAAATGTACGCGCTGTCAGACACTGTAATGCTTTTAATTGCTATTTAAAATGACACAGTGAAAGAATTTTGTTATTAAATAAATCATTTTGTGACAAAGTCGATTAAATTTCACTTTAAAAAATTTCTTCCTGATCCGCAATTATGGGAATTGCAAAAAGTAAAAGATGTTCAGACCTCAAGGCTCAAAGGGATGTGGCAGCTGGGCTACTGTTTAAGTTTCAGGCTGTGCATTAACACGTTGTGGGCAGTGACAGTGTTTCTCAACCCAGTCCATAGGGATGCACAGCCAGTCCACATTTTCACTCCCTCCCAGCTCCAAATACACCTGTACCTGGTATTCAGTCTTCTTCATTACTTGGTTGTTTGCTTAAGGCGCCCTGGAAGACGGGAGGGAGCAAAAATATGGACCGGTTCGAGGTCTCCAAGGATCAAGCTGAGAGAGACTGAGCTATCCCGCCTGTTATTAATTATGGAGCGCACGTTAAACCGGAAGACTGTGGTCACTCTCTGTCACATCAATTGAGATAACCACCCAATTCGTTTGCGTGTGGATGAAAGGTAAGGACATCGGAAATGAAATCAGAAAGTAGATGTGCAGACCTTAAATGAGCGGTTTTTTTTCGGTAATAGAACCAGACTTTGCCGGATGCGTCCTGTCCTTCTGCTCTTCCCCTATCTCCTAACGTGCCGGCAATCATTCCAGCTCCTAATCCTCTGACGCGTTCGTGCCCCACGGCCGTCGGCGAATCGCAAATGTTTTTCTTCCTTGGTCCCCGAGTGGGGCGACTGGATGTGGGGCTATGGGTAGCTGTAAGAGTGTCCTGTTCCTTTTTGTAAAATGTCAAAGGGGATGGATTTCAGTATTCAAATGAAAGGGAAAAAAATGAGTCGCATTGTTGGGTTCTGCCCGGAAAGGTCATCAGGACAATAATGAGGAACAGTCTGGGAAAATGAGAAGGAAGTTCAGCACTGCACTCATCTCCCAGTCAGACCATGCACACACACACACAGTGTGACAACCCCCCCTCCCCGGGCAGGGTACTTAAACAGGCGCGGGGTTGGGTTGTATTACATGCTCATTACCGAATAGAGTGTGGAAGTCAAAAATTTCAGATGGACATAAATAAACTGCTTACACCTTAGTGTAGGAGGAATTTCCTGTTTGTTCGAACAGGGACTGCAAAGGAGAAGCACCCCAAACCAAACGCTAGTTTGTGTCTTTGTTCCTCGTTAGTTTGTCTCTTTGTTCCTCGTTAGCTCTTCTCTTTGTTCCTCGTTAGCTCTTCTCTTTGTTCCTCGTTAGCTCTTCTCTTTGTTCCTCGTTAGCTCGTCTCTTTGTTCCTCATTAGCTCTTCTCTTTGTTCCTCGTTAGTTCATGTCTTTGTTCCTCGTTAGCTCTTCTCTTTGTTCCTCGTTAGCTCTTCTCTTTGTTCCTCGTTAGCTCTTCTCTTTGTTCCTCGTTAGTTCATGTCTTTGTTCCTCGTTAGCTCGTCTCTCATTTATCCTGCTACCCTTTCAGGGTTCCTGGTACTGGTCCTTCAGTTCTGTCCTTAAAACTCCTAAATTCTCACTTGCTCACATATCTTTGTTCATATAGTCTTCCACGTTTAATAAATGTGGAAAAGGGATTACACCTTTCAAAGGGATACGACTTGATTATGACAAATTGGAACAATAATACAGTATGTCCTTTTACATAAGTATTGATTTTGATAATATGATTGTTGTTGCTATTGCTATACCTACAATACACATTTACATTATGTTTGACATATAATCATAGTGAAATGAAAGTTAATTGAGGATGATATGTATATGAGCATAGTGAAAAACAAGCTTAAATGCGTATGATATACACTATATGAACAAAAGCATTGAGACACACCTCTTAATCTTTGAATTCAGGTGTTTCATACTGACCCATTGCAACTGATATATAAAATCAAGCCCCCAGCCATGCAGTCAGGTTTACAAACATTTGTGAAAGAATGGGTCATTCTGAAGAGGTCAGTGAATTCACGCATGGCACTGTCACAGGATGCCACCTTCGCAAAAGTCAGTTTGTGAAATTTCGTCCCCGCTAGATATTCCACAGTCAACTGTAAGTGGTATTATTGCGAAGTGGGAGTGTTTAGGTGCAACAGAAACTCAGCCATAAAGCGTCAGACCACGTAAAGTGACAGAGCAGGGTTGCCAAATGCTGAGGCGCATAGTGCATAAAAATCACCAACGTTCTGACTCAATAACTGCAGAGTTCCTCTGGCATTAACCGCAGCACAAACACTGTGCACCGAGAGCTTCAGGAAATGGGCTTCCATGGCCGAGCAGCTGCATGCAAGCCTCACATCACCAAGCGTAATGCCAAGCATGGGATGGAGCTGTGTAAAGCATGGCACCACTGGACTCTGGATTGACGAATTATGCTTCTCTGTCTGGCAGTCTGATGGACAAGTCTGGGTTTGGCGGATGCCAGAAGAGCGTTACCTGCCTGACTGCACTGTGGTAACTGTAAAGTTTGGTGGAGGAGGTTGTTTTTAGGGGTTGGGCTAGGACCCTTAGTTCCAGTGAAGGGAACTCAATGCTTCAGCATACCAGACATTTTGCATAATTCTTTGCTTCCAACTTTGGGGGAACAGTTTGGGGAAGGTCCTTTACTGTTCCAGCATGACTGAGCCCCAGTGCACAAAGCAAGGTCCATAAAGACATGGTTGGGTGAGTTTGGTGTTGAAGAACTTGACTGGCCCAAACAGAGCCCTGACCTCAACCCCATCGAACACCTTTGGGATGAACTAGAACGGAGATTGTGAGCCAGGCCTTCACGTCCAACATCAGTGCCTGACCTCACAAATGCTCTTCTGGATGAGTGGGCAAAAATTCTCACAGACACACTCCAAAATCTTGTGGAAAGCCTCCCCAGAAGAGTGGCAGCTGTTATAGCTGCAAAGGGCGGGGGGGGGGGGGGGGGTAATAAAAGTTCCTGTGGGTGTAATGGCCAGATGTTCCAGTACTCTTGTCCATATAGCGCATATGACCATATTGAAACAAGAGTTCAATCCATATTCAGTCTCCCCCTCTCAGTCAGTCAGCCAGGAGAGCTAGAGAGTCATTGAAAGTCAGATCATCTACCAACACACCAAGTGCAGTTTCTCTTATCTCACAGCTTGCAACTATTCCTGTGGCCCAGCACACTGCACAAACAAGACATCTATAGGGGCATCAAGCTTCTTTCGACTGAGCCAATGGTACACATTTGCCAACCTAGTTGGGTATTTGCATACTGGTGCAAAAAGAGAGGCTGTGCTGCAGAGGGGGCTGAGGACCACCTGGCAGGCTAGATTCACAATGATCTTGAGGCAGCTGGTAACCCAGGTAACGAGTAATACATAACCTTCCTGGACAATGCCCCTTCCTACTGCCCCCTAGTGGTATCCTGGTGAAACGTAAGTTGCCCTTTACCTGTAATAGACGTGGGGCTATCCCGTTAGTTGAATCATTGTTAACTGAAGGACTTGACCTGGGTGCCCTCTCTTTGATAAAATCTTCCCAGGAAACTCGCACAGTTATACAGACTTGCTGTTTGTGTTGCAGTCATTAAATTTTGTGCCTTAAAACATGGCACAGAGTTAAAATATGCTGATAAACTGGTTTCAGTTTCCAACATGATATATACTTAATACCAAATTCTGTTAATATTTGGTATTAAACCCAGAATTGTTTTCCTACATACTAGCTTTATTTAAATTTAGAGTTTTATTTAGATTCATTGCCATTTATAGTGGACATTAGCTATACCTCAACAAAAAGTTGCTCATCCACTCATTGGTTTTCTTTGGTTTTCTTTATTTTCAATTCATGTTTGATTGTTCTTGGTTACCCATAATCCCCTCTAGCGACTCATTTGCATGTTGAGTAGTACACACCAATCTAGACAGAGTAAATACAAAGGGTGATGAAATGTAGATCTACTTAAGCAGATTACAATGCAGGGAAGTTGGGATGCAGGTGAGCACTGGTGCTCACCTTTATGAGAAAATAAATGTGGGGAATGAAATGCAAATGTCAAAGATGTGGAATGTTTAGACAAATCACTCAAGCGCAAGTTTTTGTTTTGCATCATTTTCCTTGGGGTGATAGAATGACAGCTGGTGGGGAAACAAACAAATCATAAAAAACTTTGAAAGAAAAACAATGCTCCAATTTTCTCCCCATTACGTATTTTATTTAAAGGGGAAAAAAAGGTGGCACGGATTTATATTTGACTGCTAAGCCTGCATGCTCGAAATGACCCAGGGAGACGGTTACATCCTTGTTGGTGTGTGTGTGTATGTGCGTGTTTGTGTTTTCAACTTCCTCTCTTCCTGTCCAGACTCCACCAATGCCGGAGGCCGCTCTGGCTGGTGGGAGGGGCTTCTCGTGTAGCTAGTCCCAGGCCTCCGTCGGCCAGATATGCAAATTTTAGTTACGGGTGATGGGAGAGACATGGCTGGTGGGGTCTGCGCTGCGAGACTCATTTTTATGCCACTTTCTATAAATAACCCAACAGAAGGATCCGTGTTTACACGGGAGAGGCTTAGAGAGCGTGCTCTGTGCGTAACTGCAAGACTTGGATCAAAGGTCTTCTGACAAAGAGCGAAGTAAAATCCAGACCTGAAGGAAAAAAATAAAGGACAAAAAGAAAAATGATGAAACGTTTGTTGTTAAGGGCACCGTTTGAAATGCAAAGTCATGCTACGTTGTCATTGTTTAATCTTTTCAATAGGCTTTTCAAAACTTCTTGCCCTGCAGTGCCAGTCTAAGTCTACAGTACGTGGCGCCTTGGGCAAGCCCCAACTCCGACGCCCCCTGTCTGCGACAAAAGGAAATTGACAGACTAAGTTGACACCTCCTCTGGAGATGGTACCCTAGGTGGTCGCCTTCGTCGCATTTTTCAATGCGAACTTGTGTGATATATACAGCCTCTCCCCAGATTACGATGGGTTTACGTTCCGATAAACTTATCGTAAGGCAATAATATAGTAAGCCGAAAATGTTAACCTATTACACCTAAGAAACATTATAGCTTAGCCTACTTTACTCATTCTTATAACACTTACATTAGCCTACAGAAAAGTGTTGAATATCTCTAATACGTGATTTATTGAATAATGTATTGAAATATCTACCCATCGTAAATTCGAAACATCGTAACACGGACCATCGTAACCTGGGGAGTGTCTGTATTGCAATGATTTCCACATCAGGACTTTGCATATTAAAATTAAAAAGCATTAATTCCAAAGCATGGAATTAATTCCACAGCATGTGTCGAGTAGGATTCCTTCTGATACTCCCGTTTTGTCATGCACTATAAAAACATGCAACTGTGCTAAGTAGCATCCAATTACCCATAGTGTATGATAATGTATGTGTTTGTGTGTTCTGTCATGGATTGTCACGCCCTGTGTTGCCTGTGATAGGCTCCTAGGCTCCATGTGACCCTGAGCAGAATAAATGATTGGAAGATGGATTGTCATATACTAAAAGCTTGAAATGTTTTCAGTGATGTCATTTAAAGTTATAGCTATCTTCTACAGAGAACAGACAATTGTGCTGGCTACAATCTTATTGCAAACTAAAAAAATACTAATGGCATTGTATGTATCCTGAACTATTCACGTAAAAAATTACATCGGTTGGGAATAAATAAAAATGAAATGAAAAATGAAAAACATCATGACACTCCAGACAAAAAAAAATTCTTGAAGGTTAACAGATTTCGCAGCAATCAAGCTTTTGCGAGCAATTGCCCATTAAACATGATTTGATTACCAGTGAACATCAGACATGTAATTATAAAAATCAAACTGCCGATCTGCCACTACAAAACCTTAATTAAATAACACCTCAGTCATCTTGTAAAACAATCCTTATTGGAAACATGTATGGGGAATGTATAGGGCAAGCTGACCAATTGGGCAAGCTGACCAATCAGAGCTCACTGGGATCATCAGGGGGTGGGACTTAAAGTTCTAAGTGCATTTCAGATAGAAGGTGAATAGGGATGAACCCCGAATTAGAAGAATAATGTGAAATTATGTGTTTTTGGAACACTGAAACACTGAACAATCTATTCTAGTAAACCCCAAAAATAAAATTAGCATAATTGGTCCTCTTTAAGTAATTCCCCTACCTCTTTTATCCTTTTGTTTTGTGAAAAGTTTATATCTCTTATATTGGTGGTAGAAACACATGGAGGATATTTCCATTCCTTAATTGATAGTACTCTGGTAGTATGTGTGGATTATTTTGGAAAGCACACACACACACACACAGAGGACCGGATTTGTTGTGACACACATACCTCACTCAGAATGCAATAGGATTCACGTCACGCTTCTGTCAGTGTCTCACATTCCGAATTCCGCCGTTTTCGCGGCGCGGCTCGGCGCTCCGGTTTTGTTGCGATACTCTGTTGCCCCGGTGACGGAACTGTCAGCTGTCTCATGGGCCGTGGCACGCTTGACGGCGGTAAGGGAGATCTGGGGCCGTCGGCGTGTTCCGCGGCGATGACACGCCTGCACCGCCGGGGGTCGACGTGACAGAGACACGGAAATATTCGCACAAACTTGCAAATCCACAGAGCAGAGAAAAGTTCAGCTGTCTCCATATCCATGTTGTGTGGTCCTTAAAATCCAGCGTCTACAGTGCTATTACATAGCGACCGCTTTTGGAAAAGGGGCCACTTCTATATCGCGATATCGGATTTCTGTAAATTACATTAACAATTACAATGGTACATTCTGGACCCCTTATATACAGTGCTGGGTCCCCGAGTCTCACAGCATCTCCATACCCTTCTGAACACCCCTGCATAGGTCATGGAAAAGCTACAGTATTTTTGCATGCCATTGCAGAGGTTTAAAACAAAATAAGTTGTAATATATCTGATTTCAATGGAATTTTCGTGGACCGAATGCCGACAAATCGGAAATAGTGCTGAATAGATAAATAGTCAGCGACTCAAAGGAAGTCGTGTTACATGGAACACAGGCTACAATTTGGGTATCTGTAATATCCCTTCAATGCTTTTTCCCCCCAATTCATTTACAGTAGGTTCTACGCCTTGTTTTATTATGGGATTCCTGAGTCGTTATTAAGTATCATCCTGTTTGGTGAATTGTTAAGCTATTACAGTATTAGATGTCTGTTATTTTACACTCATTGAGCAAATTCATTAATTCTTGCTTAATTAATTGATTTATTAATAAATAATATATAATTTTCTTTTGTGCTTGTATTTCATTGACCTGCCTTTCTCTTTATTTTAGCCTAACTTTAGCCAAACACGTATTTCCTCCAATTAATTTCAAATCATCGCCACTCCAGCAATTTAATTTCTCCCATTTTGCACACGGCATTGCCATCTACCGCCCGCTGTTTGCGTTAATCTCTGATATCGCGCACGTTCGTTACAAAGCGCTTTGGGTGTCGCCAGATTCACGCCGCCGATTTAACTCATGGTCTGTGAATCATTAATGCACTTAATACATCAGCAATGAATGGCAGACCAATCTATTTTCAAGTCCTCTTACATCAACTTAATTAAGATGACGTTATGCATTATTAATTAGCTTTTAAATGAGGTCTAAAAATTCACAAGTTAATTCTAACGAGGTTTCAGTGACACAAGGGAGAAGGGATTCGGTTGCTCTGTCGTCGGAGTGAGAGAAGACATATTACGTAAAAAATATTTCTGCGACAATTGTCTTTGCCAGAGAACTAGTGGCCAGAGAGCTGTTACTGTATGCAAGGTGCTGAATTTCCTGTAGTAGTAGCCTAATAGTTAAGGAAGTGCTCTTGTGATTGAGAGGTTCCTGGTTTGAATCCCTGATGAGCAAGTTACCACCAAGGTACACTCTGCTTCCCGGGGGCTGAATTAGCTGTCACATATGGATAAATGGAGCAAAAACTGTCTGGAAGTTCAAGCCCCACTGGTATGAGTATGATCATATGAGGCTATTGCAGCATACATGCATATTCTGCAATCCAAGGTAACTTGCTAGACCAGCAATGGGCAATCTTACCCAGAAATGGCTGCTGAGTATGTAGGTTTTCGCTGCAACTCCCTAATTAGATTACTAATTAGAGTCCTCACACCTGGGTGTGAACAGCTGTGCTAAAGTTGTCCCAAAAACCTGCATACACACCGGCCCTTTGCGGATAAGATTGCCCCCCCCCCTGTGCTAGACAGAGACTTACTATGTGTATTATTTAGTGTTTTACTGTATTTGCGTCCTTCTTGCTGGAGAATCATGATTAAATATTCATCTGGGGCAAGACTGATGCAGCACATTTTTCCTACTTTGGATGAAGGGGATCTCATGGATTTTGGGTTAAGATAAGCCCCCCCCCCCCACAAAATAAAGAAGACTTCTTGGATGTGGATGAGGACTCAGGGTCCCTGAAAACCTGGATGACTTTGAGTTTCAGGCCTAAATTTCACCACTTTTTTTATCTCATTAAAATGCTTTTGTAGTCTGCATTTTTCAGCCCTTTCATATCTTGTACCTGCTGGTCGGCAGCTGTAAACCCCACCTGCCACAAACCCAAGAGGAAGAAGCTCCCCCCAGCCCTGGTTTGACATCCACTTGGTGTCAGATGCTCATGTCACTACTGTCGAAGTTCTGAGCATTAATTTACCCCACCACTAGGTGGGGCTGGTGTGTAGCTCTGCAGGTTAGTACTCTGAGCCGCTTTTAAGAAGGGCAGCAGTTCAAATCCCGTGACCAGCAGAATGATGTCACTGTTGAGCCTTTGAGCGATGGCCTTAGCCCCAGTTTCTCCAAGGGCCGTCTGATCCGTACTTCTACGTCGCTTTGGACAGAAACATCTGCTGAGTAAATAAATACTTTACTTTACTGCAGCATAAAGACACAAAATGTGTACACAATGTACATAAAAAGCATGTGTGCTCTTGGGTATAATTTCAGGGTCAGATAACCCCTGGAGCCATTTGGGGGGGAGGGGGGCGGAGGAGGGCCTTACTCAGGGGCATCAAGTGACATCACTCTGCCAACCTTGGGATTTGAACCGGCAACCTTCTGATCGGAAGCACAGTATCCTATAACCCTCTGAGCCAGAGACCAAAATCATTTTGTGCGACCTGAGGAAGGAGCAGCAAGTAGCCCTGTGATTTTTAACATCTCAAATTTGTATCCTGGTAATGATGTTTGTATTAAAGTGAGAGGAGAATCTTCTTTTTGAGGTTTGGTGGGGGTTGGTAACCCTTCACTTAGTTCCTCCCGTCCCGCATTTCTTCTCAGTCATATCTATTAACCCAGAATAAGCTTCAGATGCAGATAATTCCCCAAGTTCTGCTTCTTGTTTTCATTTGCTCGCTCCTTTGTTTGTGTGTTTTCATGCTTCCCTTTGTGTGGCCTTCAGCCCATCTGTGCTCCATCCCATAATAATAATAATAAAGTTTTCCCCGTCTGATCCGGCATTCGACTCGGCCCGAATGTGCCGGCGATTCTCGCGGTGATATCTGCCGAAATGCTGAATGCGGGTGTTTCTAGGGCTCTTATATCAGCATCTTCAAAGTCGCCCTTTTGTCGATTGATAGGAGAAAAACGTACAATAAATGACAATTAAACACAGAACAACCGAACCATAAAATCCATAAAAAAATAAATGTATGAGCTATATGATTCATGCATCTATTGTTCTTGTAAGTGCTTCTTATGGTCAGGGTGATCGGGGGGTGGGGGGTGGGCTATCTCACACAACATAATGCACAAGGTAGGGGTAGACCCTGGATGGGATGGCTCGGTGGATCAATTCTAAGTAATAATCCAAATTAAAGAGCATTGTAGATTACTCTATAGATTATCCATTCCAACATACACTACAATCGGTTCTGCTGCCTGACCAAGCGAAAAGCCTTTGTCATTTACTCTATATACTTATTATGGGCACAGTAATTGAAAACCAGACGACCATCTTGACTCACCCTCCCTCCACTTTTCTTTTTCAACAGATGTTGTTGTTCCACCAAACAGAGGTGGATAGTTCAGGTCCAGAAAGTAAAAATCCAGACCAAGATTTTGTTTCAACCAACCAGTTGAGTATAAAGAGTGAAAGTCACAGAGTAACTCAACTGGTTTCTGAATTTTTACGCTCTGGACCTGAACTATCCACCTCTGCCAGCGGCAAGACAGTCCCAAAATCAGGTGGGAGATATAATCCCACCCCAGCATGTTTGGAGTCTTCCTTGGGGTCTCGATCCAGAAGAATCTCCAGACGGATGTGCCTGGACCATATCAGCTTGCCCCTCTCAACTGAATGGACCTCCGAACCCCTCTGGTTCCTGAGAGTAGGTGCGGACTGGCCATGGGGAAGGTCGGGAAATGTCGGGTTTAATGAAGGCCTGTTGCCAGCAAAATATACCAAGGGGGACTACCCCCCCCCCCCCCCCAATTGGCAGCTAAATACATCAACCCCCCCTTCCCATGGGCAGCAAATGATCAAATTGGCGCCACTTAATGGCGAATTCCCCGACTGCTCCTTGTTGCCTCCACACCCAGAAGAGACACCTCATTTTGCCAGCATGAACTCATAACCTTGCTCTTTCGGCCATCACCCACGGCTCGAAGGTCAGGATTGGACCTTCAGACTGAGCACTAAACTGCTGGCCTCGTCTGATGATTTAACTTCACCAAACGAAACCAAGATCCTAAGGCTTCTGAACTCCTCTACTAAGGGCAGATCCTCCCCCTTCAGCTTGAGAGGCACAGCGTACTCCTTCCTCAGAGAGTACCTTTGCCTCGCATTTGGAGGTGCTGATTTTCTTCCCTTGTCTCACTCTTGAAAAACACTCAAATGCAAGCTGCAGGTCTGGCTCAGAATCATCGACAAATTACCCCCCCCTCCCTCCATACCAGCTGCACTTCTAGAAATGGCTCCGTATGTTAGGTCTCTGTGTCTTTGATTGGAAGGTCACTGGTTCAAATCCTCTGCTCTGTAGTCAACTCTTGCACCCTTGAGCGAGGTCCTTAACCCCTGGTGGGTTGGATAAATGGCAAGCTACTATTCCAATGTACCTCTACTCATACTTGTTCAGATGGAAAATAAAGCAAAATAAAGACAAGACAAATTCTCATTTCTTATAGTCATTGCTGTAAGGTAGTTTGACTCAGCCCTTACCAGTCCTGAAGATGCGCACAGGTACCTAGGAGAGTAGGCTGTGAGAGACAGAGTGAAGATGTTCAGCACCTTGCTAAGAAGTGTTGGGACTTCCATCAGGTGGTGGATTTGCGCTGAAGGTATGTGTCATGGGAGGAAACTGTTTCTAAGCTGAGTTCTATCTGGGGGCTTGTGGGAGACTTTGTTTTCGGACCCCCGCTTGCCTCAGCGAGGCTAATGACTTTATGAAACTTTTTGCACGCCTCCTTTTTCAATATATACCGACATTTTTTTTTTCCGCACCTTTTCTCTGGAAGGGTCGCACTTGTTGTAGTCGATGAAACATGTGACCCTCATATCGCAGGGGTTAGGTAACTGATTTTATGAAATACACACGCCTACAGACGACAACGGTTCCTTGTGACCTGATAAAGTCATCTCTGCCGGTAAGCATTGCCTCTGACTTTTTAAAATTCCCCTGACTCTAAGGGGTCTAAATTGCCCCTAGTGTAGTGTTTGATTGGGTGTGTATGTGAGCACAGCTACATACTGCCACCCCATTCAGGTACACTGATCAATGACTTCCTGGGACTGTATCCCTGTATGGGCCCTAAGTAGTCATGGAAGATGGATGGGTGGACTCTCAGGTCAAAGTAATGTTTTAGGATGTACAGTACTGTGCAAAAGTCTGTTAACGTGATCAGCTTAATCATTTCTAAGTCGGCCCAGTATTTGCAGCGACCATCCAATACCCTTGTATTTTTTGATTCGACCGCTAGCACACCTCATATGGCTAATCGATACCTCATTGACTTTTTAAAACTAAGTTAATTAATTGAGCTGGTACTGAAATTTAACAAAGACACGGAATGGCTGAGGTGCCCCTGAGGAGAGGTTTGGGAACTGGAGCGCTGTTCATCTAGCCGTCCAACAAGATATCAGTAACTTTTTGGAGAACAGAAGAAATTCCTGTTGGTTTTCATTGTTACTCTCGATTTAAATATGTTTTAATGTTAAACTGTGTTTTTTGTTTTGAGCAAATATACACTTCATACTCAGATAGATATCTTTGAACATTTCCTTTGACTATTGCACAATTCAATATGGGGACAAAATTAACATGCGGGGATCACATCTATAAACACTCAGGCTTGGTAGATAAAAACAATGAGGTCTAAAATGATAACTGTTAACTAAGGTGACCAGTAAACACCCAATGCACCCCAGGTAGGTATATTTAGCAATCGGTCTTAAATGGGATTCGGCACCTGTGTGTTTCTCTGTGTTACGTTGCTTTTTATTGCGAAGAAAATGCCTAGTCGCTGAGAATGGGCGGATTAGCGGTAAGTTTTAATGAAGCCCTTAATTTACTGAACCAGTTCCTTCATTAATTAAAAATAGTCCTAAATCAAGCAGAGGAACGTGTTGTGGAAAAGCCTTCTTTCATTTATTAAAACCCATTAATAATGTAGGGCTCAAACAGTCCAGTGCTTCAAGAAGCTTTTCCCGAGGCGTAGAAGAAGAAGGAAAAAAAACACACACTTCAAAATGAGAATAAGGAAGATGCGGGCTTGTTTCCCATCACTGTACTTTTGATGTGACTACTGATTAATGTCTTTCTGCTCACATGAGAAGAAGTCTCTATTACACCAAAGGTGCTCAGAATCATTGAGGAGACCAGAATGTCTCTGAGGGTTTGTGGAAACCTCAGTCTGCAGAAGGTTGGGGGTCCGAGTAGATCAGGGTTAACGTTTCTAAGCTGGTGCACCAATTGCACCCATGTTTTGTGTGTGTGTGTGTGTGTGTGTGTGTGTGTGTCCTGCACAGTGCTTGAATTCCAACACTTTCTGTCAGACCCTGATCGTTAAAAGCTCGATCACTTGACTCGCTACTACAAACATTGCAGCTGCTCTCATGGTTTTTTTCGGCTTTGTGTAGTTTTTCAATTAGAGATCCCTGGATTGAAAAATCTGTTCGCCGGCCTCAGAGCCGCCACAGACTTCACTGCCTCCACATGTTCCCGTTTTTTTCCGGCTCAGACAAGCTCGTGACAAGCGGCTACACAGATACAGAAATCGCGGCGAGGCACACAGCTGTATGGCAGGCGATGGCTGCTGCGGGAAGAGCAGCGAACGAAAGTTACTCTTCATAAGAGCCAGCTGGACACCACAACCGCCCTTCGGGGGGAGGGTGCGAGGCTGGGCCATGGTTTTGACTTCAGAAAGGATTTGTAAACATGCACGGATGCTGGAACGCCACATGGAAAATAACTGTCTTTTATTCCGTACAGTGCAAGATCTCATATCGGGGCAGATCAGTGTCAGTACCAGAACAATTCTAATGACCTGACTCAAGATTTTCATATTGGGGGGGGGGGGGGGTTAAGGTTGTCAGTAGTTCTTTGGGGTTTTTGTTTGTTTTTGCTACTTTGGTTCCAGTACTGGTCCAGATCTCAGTACTGGCTGTGGTGTTTCCTTTTTGGAGGTTGTGGACGAGAAGCCTTGGGATGTGTGACGCGGGATGTGAGAAACGTGAAATTTCCCAGGGAAATTTCATCACTGGCAACCATCGGGCAGGAGGCTTTCAGATGTTACCTTCATGTACTGAGTGGAGTAGAACCCACAAAGTTCCTCTGGGTTTTGTAGTACTATATTCTTAAAGGAAGACCCCCCTCCCTGCCCCCCAATCCCACCACTTTGCATGGAGAGTCTGTGGTGGCTTGTGGCTCATGTACTTAGGATGCTGTACCAGAGATCAGAAGGTTGTTAGTTCTAATTGGGCCCTCTGTGCAAGATCCTTGACCCCAAATCGCTCCAGGGACTGTCTGACCCCGTATAATCTTTAAAATGTACGTCACTTTGCATAAAAGCATCCGCTAAACAAAGTGTAATTAACGAGGTGGTCCAACCTTTAAAAATCGTACCTAAGTACTGTCCAGCCTTATGCAAACGCTAAGCTCAGCAACATCCACACGCGAGATCATTATTTACTCGCTCCTTCAGTACGCGACGCTTCCTAAATAGCAGAAGCGCCTTATTACCGTGATGTTTTTGCGAAGTCCCTCCTTAAGGGCATTTCAGCAGGTGTCACCTTTCCCTGCTCTAAAGCTGCTCCGACTGCCCGCTGCCTGCCCACCTGCTCCCAAGTTTCCCGGCTCTAACGACGGCAGCGAAGAGAACGGGGACGTGTCGATTAAACGACGGCCGGGCCGCTGAAACCCTAGTCGATTATCTGCGGGTATAAATAATTCACAAAAGGTTTGCGACCATTTATGATGGAAATCGCAGTCATGGGGTTATTGTACAATGTGTTTCGTTCGTAAATTGATCGTGACAAATATCGTAATGAGGGGGGCGTGTCGCGCTCTGCCTGTGATCAGAAGGTCGCTGGTTCAAATCCTGGGGCAAGTGGAGTGATGTCACCATTGGGCCTTTGAGTGAGGCCATTAACCTTAATTGCTCTGGGGACACTGTTTGCTCCCAGTACTCTAATCGTTACATTGTTTTGGAAAAGAGATACTGAGAAATAAATGTAACATAAATGACCACCCGTGATGGGGGGGGAGTCACACCCACATGTTTTTCTATTAACTTTAAGCCTGAAGGGTCAACTTTTACAGAAGATCACATGACCCAGTACTGGATCAGCAGTTGGAAAATAGACAGATGGATGGATTAATGGGCAGATATATAAAAAACAGAAAGAGATGACAGACATAATTTGGGAGTCCTCCCTGATCAGTCCCACAACACTTTCTTCCTCCATGTTTCCAAACTGTCATCATTCATTCATTCATTCATTCATTCATTCATTCATTCATTCACACATTCATTCATTCATACATGCATTTTCCAAACCCATTTGTCCAATAACACAAAATTTCAGGAGTGTTCAGAAAAGACGCCACAATAACTGGATTGTTTTTGCCTTTTCGCCTCATCACTATATTTTTCGTGTCTTAAATCTGAGTCTTTCTGTCTTACAACAGCAACATTTCAAACGCCATCGCAGGCAGCGGGTGACGTTTCGTTTCCTCTATTTGTGACCCACACAAGCGACGTCCATAATCCACACTCTTCCTATGACCTTGCCTGTTGTCGAGCAGTTTACCGAATGTCTGCTGAAGTGCTTTTTCTGTGTATTGTACCCGAGCGGTGGTCTTGCTTCCGGATTTCTCCAGCCGTCTGGCATCAAAGGCTGCGGCCGTGACAGTGAGATACACTCACTCTGACACCGCTGGGCTGACGGATCTTTATTTTTGTTCTTCCTTCCCCTTCTTCTTCGAGGCTGATAACATTTTAAACTTCTTCTGCAGCCGAGGTTAATTTGAGTGCGCCTCCTCTCCTGTCACACCCCCCGTTCTCCAAACACGCTAAGTTCAACTTATATTTTATACTCCCCCCCAAAAAACAATAATCTTCCTGCTCATTAAGTGCCAGTACTTTTATTTACTTCATATTTATAAACAAACTCTTCCCCAGAGCTGAGTAGTAAAATGCAGAATTTTTAGCTGACTGCTACAGTCTCGTCCATAAAATTAATATCGGAGATTCGATTTGGCGTCGCTAACAGCCTGCAGCTTCGGGGGTCAGTGTGCAAACGGGCGCTAACAGGAAGTGATGTCATGGTTATTCTGGGCTGGGGGTGGCCGTAGAGACAGGGCAAATGCCCCTGAACGTACTGCACATCGGGGTAAGGTCATTTAAGGATGAACGCCGAAGGAAAATACAACCTGCTTTGTTACATTAAAAAATGTCTACTTGCTATATAGAGACTCAGGGAGCCCTATCATTTATGATGAATTTGCAGTGTTATGTATGATCTGCTACAGGGTCACAGCAAGTCTGGATCCCATCCCACAAGGTCTGTATGGGATGCCAGTCCATCACAGGCAGTAACAATTCTAGGATGTTTTAAGGTAGGATCATAAGAGGGGCCATAATTCATACAGAGTGGTCAGCCTTATCATAAGCCAATAATATGCTTTAAATCAGTGAGTGACAGAGGAGGATGCACTCTGGGGGCCAATCAGCTTGTGGCCCCGCCCCTGATCAGAGGCGGCACGTGTCAATTCATATAACTGCATGATTCTGAACCGTGGGAGGAACCCCACGCGACACAGATCAGAGGCAGGATTCAAACCCACACCCCTGGGGGGTGGGAGGCGCTCAGTGCTGCCCCCTGGAGTGGCTGCCTTTCATTCTCACCCACTTTGCCCAGAACTGAATTCCAGCAAGTGAACCAGTTCAGATCCCAATCCCAGTATAAAATAGATACCGTATATATTAGTACATCCTGTTTCATTGTGTGGCCACATGGTACAAGGCATGAAATCGAACGAACACTAATTTCGGACATTTCTGATACATCTACGATTGATCAAAGGCACAGAGGGACAAAAACTTCAGTGAGGCAGAGAGGAATTGTGGGAAGGGATTAAGGAGCCGCCTGTTTTCCGTGTCCTTGGAGAGATACGTCTGAACGGATTTCCGTCCCTTTTGGATTTTCATCGTCCACGTCGCGCATGCAGATGGAAGGAGCCTTTTGAACGATTCGGAGGGAGAAAGTTAAAGTTTAAGACAGTGTGGGGTGAAGGAGAATGGGCATATAATCCAGAAGGGCTCCGCGGTGGGAACTTCAAAGGACGCTATTGATTGGATGCGTCTTTGTACGTTTGCGTAGGCTGAGGGGAACTGGCAGGGTTTATCACACAGACGCGCTCAAGTAAGTATGAATCCATTCGCTTTTCCGGAGCTGGTGTCCCATGACCGATCGGGATGAAATTATTTATAGTCCTGACAATGCCCAAAGGAGTTTAGCTTGGCGTTAAAGAAGGCCACCATTATTCTACATTATCTGGAGGTTTCCCCAGATCTTTGTGCAGATGATTTCTTCTGACCCTCACCAGGATAAGATAGATGGGCTGGATCATGGGCGGATCCGTTCCAATTCAACTTTCATAATTCTCTTTCTCGAGTCCTTTCGGTGTATGCCTTCTACTTTTTTGAGGTTCAGTTGAATTTCGTTATTGCTGTGAGGAATGGCAGGAAAATTAAATCTCTTAAATGTGGCAAAAAATATCGCCTTGAAAACACTTGAGTACTGGACAATAAAGGCATAATTGACACAGGTAACTATTGTCTGGAACATACTCAAATATATCAGCTAAGTGTGACTTGCAGAATAATCACCGTCTTCCATGCTGGGCGTGTATTAACCTTCTATCATTAATCAACGACACCTGACGTTACCGGAGCGATTATGCAAATGAGGAGTTAACGAAATATTCCAACAGACTCGGAGGAATCCGTAATTATTTCATCAATCAATGTTTATCGTCAGCTGAACAACAGCAGTCGCTTTCCCTTCGCCGCATGTACCTTCTGCGACCTCAGCCCAATTACGAGGCGGCAGCTGAAACAAAAAGGGATATTGAAACGCAAGGAGCGTAGGAAAATATTAATAGCGAATCAAGAGCTTGGGCTGAAACAAAAACAGCAAAGTCCCAATAAAGGGCTTAGTCACTGAAGCTTGGTGACAGGGCCACCATCCTCATCGGCGCACTTCTGAGTGATGCTGTGTGAGGCATGATAATTTTCCCAGCTTCCTCTGCGTTGGAAGTCAAAGTTCAAAGGTCAAAGTTTCATTTGACACGTATACAATTACACTCAGGACAATGCGCAGGGAAATGCAAGGTTTCCTCGCTCCAAGACAGTGAATAAGGGACATACCTATAAAGAGATGAGACATAAGACATTAAGCAATAAACATTAAAGAATAATCAAGTGTGTATGTGGGAGTTATGATGGTCATTAAGCCATCCTCTATCACTCCATGTCCCTGAGCATCAATGCCCATTTGTGTCTCTTCGGGGGGGATCCCTCGCTATATCAGGCAGCTCGTTCGGAGCCGAGAGGGGAACAGGCCTGGGTGTGCGTGGACGCTTGATGCGGCGCGGCCCAAAGAGTGAACGGCGTGATCTGAAGAGCCTCGCTTCCAAAACGCCGTGTTAGTCATCCAGGCTGAATCGACAGGGTCAGGCTTTGGCCACAGTGCGGGAGGGGAGGAAAAAGCATAAGAGCAGAGACAAACTCAAAGAGACTGCACTAAAGCAAGCCTTTCGAAAGTAGCCGTTTGAAAATCACTGAAAATGACATAGGTTTTGGCGTCTGGTCTTTGGAGACTAGCTATTTGTGCTTGCCGGGTGTTTTTCAAATAAACAATATCCGCGTGGGACTGTGTGCCAAGTAGCAGTCGGAAACTTTAGCCTCGATAAAGGCTTTCATTGGAAAAGAAAATTATGCAGGATCCACTGTAAAAATAAGGCGCAACTTTAGAACTCAGCCTGACGTCCTTAGTGTTGCCATTCAGGTGGTCACAAAGCACTCCTACTCCTTTACACCCTGGAGAATAGCTGGATTGAAACCAGAGGGTAAGGTTTCAAGCTGCCTTCTTTTGCCCTTTAAATGTGGTATGATTGTAATTAAGCAGAATCAGCTTTATTCACCAAGTACTATGAATGTACAAAGGACATTCAGTGCAGTAATGGTACATACAGTGAAAAAAGAACGTGTTGTACAGCCAAGGATGGGTACTGAAGGAAGACGGGATGAGCTAACCACAGCAAGAGTGATTCAGGTGTCTGGCAGTGAGGTGAACCTCTGGATAAAAGACACTGCAATCATGATTCATTGGCAGAACTACATTTCCTCGTATATCCCAGCATGCTCAATTTTGTGACACACACCAACATACAGGTGAGGGTGAGGCTTAGGGTTCGAGCACAGGGTCAGGCCATTAATCCAGCACCTCTGGAGCAATTGGAGCCCAACGGCCACGTGACTATTCTGCCGAGAGCGGGATTTGAACCGACAACCTTCCGATCACAAGCACAGAGGCTCATTGCTGGACGTGTGGAAAAAAAAAAGTGCTTGTACTCACCTTGTTATTCCCCACTGGCAGATTATGAGAGGTGCCAGGACGCAAAAATCGTTCCTGGTACCCTGAAGAGAAAAAACAAAGAGGTCCTGGCACACTTCAAGCACTGCAGAGGCCGAACCCACTGAGTCACAAATAGCGGCAAATAGACTCACGTTATTGGACGAGCCTGTTGTTTTAATTAACACTTGCATTATGGGTATTGAGTCCGCTGTGGGGGGTGGGGAGTAGTAGTTATGGGAGGTGTTGTGTGTGACCGCGAGTGTGAATTCAGTTCTGTTCAAGTGCCATACTAGGCAGTTTATTTGTCGATCGCCTGACTTAAAAATAAAAGACCTCGTTTCTTACCAAATTGGTTTATTGGACCTGCTTCGTCGGCCAGCGAAACGAGCCAGAGGCGGAGCCAGAGGCAGAGGCGGAGCCAGTCTCTTAGACCATGTTACAGAGGCGCATCTGGGCTGGGAAGGCAACACTCACAAATAGATGCTACCAATAGGTGGACATTGTTAATTATTATCGCAGATGTATAATATCGCTTCAGCTTTTGCTTTATTCTTTTTCATATGTCTGACAGAGGTGGTGCTGTGATTTGGTTTTACTGTATACGTAAACATCCACTGAGAAAACACACTTATCTATCTATTTTAATAATTAGCCAGGTCCTGGTTATGCGCCAGGGCGTCTCGGCTAATGAGAACTTTGCTAACTTGAGTGATTAAGAACAGAAGGTTAAATAACGTAGAAATAGGGCGGCGGATCACCTTGTTGCCAGCAAGCTTCAGGTTCCTGCTGCTTTGTCCCTGTTTCACAGGATCCAGGGACGGTTCCATGCAGGGGTGAAGATCTGCCTCCAGAATCACAGATGCTTGATCTATATTGGAGATGGATCTTATCTGCTTGTGATCGCTGCGATACCCCACCCTCTCCTCTCATCCGCTTCCCGTCCCGCCCTCAGTGACCTTTTCCGTGCTTGTGCCGGTGTCCGGGAACGCTATCAATCGTCGTGGTCTGGCCCGTGGTCTGGCCCGTGGTCTGCATCACGGGGAAAATCTCCCCGGGGGCCAAATGGTTCTAAGCAATTGAAATCTTTCCAAGTCATTACCTGAACAGGGCTTTTTTTTTAAAAAAAAAAAAACAGGGTCACAGAGTAATGGATTTTCAGAAAGGTATGGAGTAGGACTTCATCAGGCTGTCTGCACTGTTTTCTTAGGAACTTCCATGCATTCATCTTCGAGCCGCTTACCCTGGACAGCATTGTGGGGGGCAAGAGACTGGCGTACATATTGGAAGGGATGCCAGTCCATCACAGGGCACGAGACTGGCGTACATGCTGGAAGGGATGCCAGTCCATCACAGGGCACGAGACTGGCATACATGCTGGAAGGGATGCCAGTCCATCACAGGGCACATACACAAACACACACACGCACACACACTATGGGAAATTTATAGACACTGATAGGCTGAACTGCGTGTCTTCGGACTGGCAGAGGAAACCAGCTGGGGACACATGCAAACTCCAGGCTACTACAACCGTGTAGGTTTGTGGCAAGAGTGTTGCTGCGCCACCCACAGTTTTAATTATGAGCAACAAAACCTGTAAATAGGCTCCGTGGTCAGATTAGCGTATGCCCAGACCAGTGTGGAAAATGATGAGCGTCTCTCCCACCATTAAAGAACCCTAAAAACGAGATCTGGTGCTTTAAATTTCAAGAGCAGCAAAATGTTTGCATATTCAATCTGTCAGGAGGGAGTATTTGAGACCGTAATTGTCGCCTGTGTATAAAAAGGATCATTTGGTTTATGGATAAAACAGTAACTCTGATGCTAATCAGCCTTTATATGTATGATTAATTTAGCATCTTTTCATTACAGCTTATTTTATTGTATATGTGTTTATTAATAACTGTATTTGCATTTGGAAAGGTCAATGTCTCTCTGAGGCACAGAATGACTGTGGTTGTCTACTAGCCGTTCAGCATCATCTCTGCTAGAAAGCGGTGTAGCCCAACCTGAAGGTGGGGTGATGATGGGCAATACAGTATAGGTACACAAACTTCACATGGGTCAGAATGGGGCTCAGCAGTCTTTAGGGTTTGTGATGGACTGAGCTTATTATGAGAGAGAGAGAGAGAGAGACACACACACACACACACACACACACATTGTAAGGACTGTCCATTCATTTCTACAATGAAAGACTTTTGGCGTTTTTAGTTTTTTGATTGCAGTCACAGATTTTCATCAAACTGAGTTTGTCCTTGTGAGGGGCGAAAAGGTGGTCCCCACAATGTCAAACATTACCTTATATCACAAGTAAAACATAACAGGTTTTTATTACATTATGGGCACATTTGGTCCCTATAATGTAATATATACATCACACACATACACACACAGAGCTGTATTCTATTTTATCTTTTTCACGCTGAGACGAACCACTGAACTGTTTTATGTGACCTTGCCTGACTTAATAATATAATTATTTAGAATTTTTTTAGACATTACATATTTCTTAGCCTATCCGTTCGTTCATCTTCCATAATCAATTATGAAGAGCAGGGTTAGGGAGATCCTGCAGCCTATCCTAGGATGGACAGCATACAAGGCAGGAGGACATCCTGGATGGGATGTTAGTTTTTATTTCTAGATAAACAGAAACTCTATTAAAGAACAACAAACAAAAAAACAGAGTCTCTGTTACAGCCATTACAGCCACAATATGCCTGCTGTACGGAATAGCATGTACAAAAAATGCAATCCTTTCTAAATGAAACTCTGACAATATGAGTATTTGTGATGATTGCAACAGTTTATGCAAAGTGTCCATCAAAATAATATCGGTCATGTGACACATAGACGATGGATCAGATGACAGCCAATACACAGATGGGCTCCACAGTTATGCAGATATGGTGCTATCCCCCCCCCCCCCCTGCACCCCCGGCCACGTTCAAACATCTGCACAGATGGCACACTGGCCTGTCTGACAATGCGTAGTCGGGGGGGGGGGGGGGCACTATGCTCACTGCTGAGAGCCGGCCCACGTAGATGCCCCCACGCTTGCCTTATGCTGCTGTGGTCGTCTCTTGGGTCGGTACTAGGTCCTACTGCAGCATCTGTTCTGATTGGCTGACCAATGATCATACTTATAGTATTCTTTAAAGGACATGTATCTCTGATTCTTAAAGGGGTGGCCAGTTCTCTCCTCCGGTTTTAGTTTTGTCACACACAAAATATATATATTTTGAAGACATTTTTGCCTTTAAAATGATTCTTCAGCAGAACATACCCTAAAATATTCTGTTCTAAAGGGGCTAATGTTTTATATGGTGCCCTAGAGATTAACAAAATGCTTTGAAAAGTTATGTCAGGTAAAAGTGAGATGGAAAAGGAACTTGTCAAGGGTTTCACCCCTTATATAACTTAACAAAATGATGCCTCTTCTCAGATGCCTGAGAGTTATCATGCGATGACTGATCTCGGGGAAAAAAAAAAATAAAAAATTCTTGAAGCTTGAAATTCTAAAAAAGGAAAATGATTTCCTCCAATAGATGTTCTGCTTGTGATATTCAGTGGGTTAAGCAAGAGTTGTACGCAAACACCGGAAGAGAAACACAAACATGTTTTGTCATTTGCCAAAATTGGAAAATGGCCCAGCGTTCACCGGCAGTCATTTATTCATGATTGATGTTCCTCGGAGCGTGAACCGCTACCTTGAAAGCCTGTGACGGAGCACTTCTCATTGTAGCTGCTCTTCACAAACCCCTGTTTAATTTCCTTCCATTAAAGAATATTGAATAATACTGTAGTTGCATATAGTTTACTCTCACTAAGTCACAAGGCTGTTCCGTAAATAGCTACACATTCACGCGCCGGACATTATGATCAAGTTAGCCAGCCGTTATACATTTGGTGACTGTAAATCATTTCTTTGACCTTAGGTTTACTTAGTTGTTGTATTGCTTTAGGAGGCAGTGGGTTGTGGGATTGAGACCCACCAGTGATTCATTCTGGGTTGAATTTGCATGCGCTCCCTTTGTTGGGCAGGTTTCTGCCCATAATACAACAGCAGATGGACTGGTGATTTGCTGGTGTGTGACTCAGTTTATTAGGCTGCAGTGGTTGTAATCAGGTGGTCATGGGTTCAATTCCCCTGACTGGCAGTCACCTTTGGATCCTTTAGCAAGGCCCTTAATCTGTTGTGGACTCTTGTCTTGCATCCTGGTACAGGGTCCCAGTTGACTGAAGCCCTGTACTGGTGAAGCGGTTACAGAAGATGGATGGAGGACAGTCTATAAGGATCGAATATCTGAAGTGCATTACAGTGACACAAGCCACACTATGAAAAGTTTCATCATTAACAGCTGTTAGCTTAGTCGTGTATAGGGATGCATTCACCTTACTGCCCACCACAATTTTCAACACTGGTGGCGCCCCCGTAGGTCATGACCCAACAACCTTTTGGTTGACGACCCAGTTCCCTTAACAGCCTGGCTTATTACAGCATATTTTTTATAGGCTATAAACCCAAAGGGGACAATGAGGGCAAACCCTTCAAAATTTACTGCCCAGCTGGCAAGCTCTCAGCCTGTAAGAAATCTTCGGCTTCCCAGTCCGTCCATCGCCCCATTTAACCGCTCCTGGCAAACGGCTTTATTTTGGTTTATTGTAGTAATAAACGAGCTGTTATGGAATCCACTGTGTTGGGAGACATTTGACACCAAGTGTAAACAAAACGTTACATAGTATCAAAAACAAAGATGCCCACAATACCATAAATTATAATAACTTACCGATCAAAAGCTGGACTCCTTTGGTGACTTATTTCCATATAGGATACTGGATATCTAATTACTTTGTAGCTCCATTTTATAAATGAATTTAAAAGCAAAGAACATGAAAGCTCCGAATTCGACTTTAAAGCATAATATAAATACCATTTGGCCTCTTGTACCGGCGATAATGCAAATTGAATGCAATTAAATTATTTTCCTACTCTGGAGATAATTAATTATTAAAGCAATTTTTCATCATCTCTGTCTCCCATAAACACTGAACAATTACGCCTGTTAAAAGATACAACCAATTTGTTGCTGTACGCAGTTATAAATAAGAACCATCTCTGTGTTAAATGGAAATCGAGAGACATCATGTAGGGAAATAATCACAACAGCTCTGGAAGTCTCAAAAAAAGGCAAAAAAAAAAGGCCTAAAGGTTGGAAAATAAAAGGTTTAAACGTCATACATTCACAAAAAACTGCGCAGCTGGTATTATTGCGTAAAGATGTGCCAAACTTCTGAATAAATAATCATGAACTTAGTTGAACAGTATTTAATTTGCTGGGATATAATCAGCAAGCGATGTGGCATGAGTCGTAAGGCTCTTTTCTCCTTGGGACGCAGCTACAGCCTTCCACCATGCCCCATGCATCGGACGCCGCACTGCACTGCAAACGCTCCGACAGACGCAGTTACATCTCCCGCACTGCAAAGCGGGGATGCCGCACTGTTTTATTCAGCCCCGAGGTTATCATAAATCAGGAATAGGCTACGTCTCAGTAACGGCTTCTGTATTCCACCGCCGTCCGTCAGCTAACAGGGTTTGCGTTTCAGCGCTGTCTGCGCTCCAGGCGCCGTTTTCAGAGCACCGGTTGCCCAACGTGAACTGTATACTAGCCAGTATACACCAGTTACTGTCCCGACCAATCCGAGAACTGACACATCCAGTGTTCTGGGCCACACTGCACATTCGCAGCTAATATTCTGAAGTGACATCCGAAATAAGCTCTACAGCCTTGACCTTCATTAAATTCGGTCCGTGCCATATATCCATCGCTCTGATCACCACATTTTTTTTTTGTTGTTGTTATAATTATCCAATGATGTTTTATGATATTGCCTGGCATGTCATGAAGTGTTACTTAATTAACTGGCACACTGCAAGTGGCACCGTTGTGTATATTTTCACTCTGATCGACAAGGATGGAGACAGGGACGGGAATACACACACACAGACACACGCAGACACACACACACATACACAGACACACACACACACACACACGCAGGCGCACTTGAGAGCACACACAGACACACACACACACAGACACACACACACAGGCGCACTTGAGAGCACACACACACAGACACACACACACACAGACAGACACACACACATTCACTGGATTGGGGTAGGTAAGATTATTGATTATTGATGGATAGCTATCAATAATCAATAGAACACTCTCACGGGTAGAAAACAAAAAAGAACCATAGACACCATTCTTGTGCTTAAAAGATGAGAAAAGCGATGAAGAAAGCGAGAAGATCACAGGATGTATGAGGCCTGCGATGGTGATCCGCGCAGCTCTGTGCTCCTCACGTTTGTCCCTTGGTAGGATCGTGTTTAGCCACCACGGCTAAGCTAAGCTAGTGTCAGGATTGCAAAAATACGGCATATGTGTTTCCCCAGGGGCGGACAGCATCGCGGGAACACGCAGTCAGATGGTAGCTCTGTCCTTCGGAGCTCTGCTCAAGGTCGGGGTCAGCCTATGACAGAACAAGCAGCACGATAAGCCTCACTCATGCGGCACGTCCATCCCTTATCAGGGTGGCCTGCATCCTCGTTCCTTTCCGGGCATATTGTCTGTCTTCTGTCCTGGGTGCCACCAGTGTGTCAACTACTTACAATAATTATTTTTCCTTGACATTTAATTCCCTGGATCTCTGTTCTTAGAACGTCGTGGGCAAATCTGGAACGCGATAGAGCGTTGGGCTGGCAGGTGACACCAAGAAACGGACGCTGAGGAGACACTGAGGTGTGGCTCCCCATCTCCGGAGATGCTGTGATGTCAGACGCAGCTTGCAAATCCAATACGATGGCAGTGAGTGTGTGTGGTGGGGGGTGTCGAAGGAATTAACTGATGATCATTTAATCGATATCCTGGATGCCAGGTGGGTGTAGGCCAATGGCGGAGATGCAGAGGTGGGCGTGAAGGTGGATTCAAGGACAGAGTCATGGATGTCTTTTAGCGGTGGCTGTTGACACACTCCCCCAACGGCCAATGGGCGATTTGTTGCAAAGGGAAAACATGAAAATGCTAGTTCACGTGCTGCAGGCTGTGTTAAACAGAGCTACGATGCTCATTTTTCTTGATTAGCCCCTGTTTACATAGCACTCCGCTATCATCTCTCTGCGTAATCCCGGATTCTTCTGCCACATGGCATGAGCGATGCAAGAAACCAGCGTCCACCACGGGTCACTGGATCCCTTACCTTTTGGGTCTCGGGATCCCAGCTCCATCCATTTTCGGTAACTGCTCGTCCAGTCTGGGGAATGTTTTTACGGCGTAGTACAGGCTGGGTGGAAGGGGCACCCTAGGGATGATGTGTATCCCTCAATTTCTCCAGCTATATAAACAAGGCAACGATAAAAATGATGTAATCCTGCCAACAAAATAATGGGGTCAAACTAGTAAATAATGAACAAAAGAACAAATATAGTGCTTGCGAAGCTCTTCATAATGATGAAACAGAGAATGTGTGATGCGTGCTGTTTAGAAAGCGTTAACGAGCTTTATGGTCCCAGCCATAAAAGTGTACTTTGGTATATTTCTGAAAATATCCTCCTTTTTCTATTTGCTACTTCAGTTTGTAGGCATGCCTACCGGTGTTTTGGTTTACGGTTAATTAATTATGAAATTGCCAGTCGGTTCTTTGTGAAAGGGGTGGCCTAGCAGAACCCCACCTCCGCCGGAATGCAAGTCTGATCGCACCAAACGGCAGCATCCTCCTCGAAGTCAGTTTTCCCAAACGCCACCATTGTTGCCAAAAATATGTCTTGCGCTTCTCTTTTTGTCTGTTTTTGGACTGTATCTACAGACTCCCCGGCATCACTATCCTGACCACACGTTCGTTTACTCTGCCATATAAATTTGAAGTGTGACTGGCAAACGGTCAGGAATCAAGGAGAAGCTGTCTAAGGAGAGCCGGCTGACTTGTTTACTCTAATTAGGCAATACGCTCCTGTAGCCTCGGTCTGATGCCTCCACGAACACGTCAACCGTGCAAGAGCTATATGGGGCTCGGACTCAAAAGAGCTATGGGTGCATCAAGCAAACATCCCAGTGTTTAATGAAGGGCCCCTTGGCACAGCGCTGGTGCAGCGTCCCTGACTTGCTCATTTGCGGTGGAGTAACATTCTGTGATGTTGAGTCATTTAGTCAGGGTTGCCTGGCCGCTCTTCTTCTTTGTCTGAGCTATTATGCTTCCCACTTGTTTTTTTTTTTTATGCTGCTCTCGAGACTCCCAAACACAGCCACGGTTAGACAGCGGCGTTTTGAGCATTGGGTCGATGGCCTTTGGCGTCTCATCATCTGAGAAAAACACAACACTCGATTTAGCCGCTCTGTGGTGTTTCCGAGGCCTTGTTGTTTCACTTCTGCCGACGTTAAACGCTTTCGGAGTTATTAGCCAATCGAGGATTGGCATCATGTCCACAGTGTGCCGCAGCCGGTGGTCACGCTTCTCATGGCAACATTAGGAAATGATTGCAGGAAATGGATGAGCAGGTACCATATAACACCAGGGATAAAGTGGCAAGCAAGGCCTTTGCTCCCCCTTGAACTATCTGTAAGTCATTTGTGGGGATTAAAGCAGTGATGTTCTATATGCCATTGATAATGGGGACATGCTACTTTTATATCTCTCATTTTTATGTGTACAATCTCATTATGGTTGGGGTAATAACACAAAAAAAAATCTGACACATTACTTAAAGTAATTTTGAAAGGTAATACTTTATAATGTTTTGTAATCAAACTATGTTGTTGAGGCATGTATTTAACAAAAAAAAAAGCACGTTGGTGGAATTTTCTAACTGCTGCAGTGCATGATGGGTATGATATTTGGAGGCCACTTAAATTTCATCATCTGCAACTGCTGCAACTGGTGTTGGCAGGCCCTAAGTGTAAATTTCTAAGGGGGTGGGGGTTGGAATGGTCCATTTTTTGCCCCAGGGCCCAGTGTACAGTTGTTCTGCCATTGAACAGCGAGACTGGTGATAATGCCTGACAGATTTGCCTGACAATTCCCAGCAGTTTGTCCATCTTCAAAGTCGACATGCTAGTTAATTCCCTTGACAGTTCTGACAGGAAATCACATCACGACCCGGATCCTTACGGAACTTCTTCATATGCAGGTTGCAATCCTGAGATAAGGGGATTTAAACAAATGAAACCAGCTATGTTTGCTTGCGTAGAATTTTGTTAAGTATTTTTACAGCATCAAACGTAAATATTTCTAATTTGGTGGCGGTAGCGTTAATTTAGATGCCATTAAATCCAAATCAGTCTTGTCTTTGACGCCTCTGTTCTTAGCCTTTGAATCTTAGTTCGCCACAAGTACGTCGGGGAGATAAGATCTTGCCCTCTCCGCTGCTTCCACGCCGTCGGAGTTATTAATGGCACATTGAAGTGCCATTGTCTCAAATGCCCAGCTAGCAGATAATGAATCAATCTCCCCCAAAAGTGCTTATGCTGCCAAATCACAGCTAGGCTGGGGCTCTGGGGGTAGGGCTTGTTGGGGGGTAGGAGTGAGCAAAGCTTCCATTAGACGCTTATCGGGATCAAATTTCCATTACTTCAAAGGCTTATTGATTAAGCGAGAGCCGTGATTTTGATCATCACTCCTTAAACTGCGTCGTGGGGACGTGGCTGTCCGCGCTCGGCCCACTGTAGGTCATCGCGGCTCAGGCAAAGAGCATCGATTTCTCATCCACCCTCTCATTTGCATGGACAGACAGGTTAAAGTCTTTATTGGCCCCTCTGTCAAAATCATCCTATAGATGAAGGTAACCGTTGGCAGCTAGAGACATCAGGCTGGCTCTGATGGGATTATTACCTCCTTAATACAATATGAATGATGCCTCATTGCTTAAAGCGTAATTGATATGCCAGATTAAAGCTAGTACCCAGTGACTAGGGGAAATAGTCTCACCTGCTGTTTTTATTTGTTTTTCACATTTCAGTCAAATAATAATGCAAATGAAAGTTAATGCAAGGCAGCCCCCCCTTGTTATAAGATAAAATACTTTCCAGGTTTTTGTATTTTGCAGTCTTAACGTTTTTGTATATAGGTAATGTAACTGAAGTGAATCAGTGGGGCAAAGGTGGTATTGAAAATTTTGAAATGTTTAATTTCGTCACGAGTTTAGTGCTTAATTATAACCACTGAAAGATATGCATTGAATTTTAATGGTTGCATTGAATATATAAGGATTTGTAGATTTTGGTAAATTTGCACTGCACATATATTTTACATGAAAATGTCAGATATAGTCAACTTAGTATTACATTGTTACTAATTTAGTTCCTGATTTAGTTCCTAAAGTCAATTCATTAAACAATATCTATGGGTCTACAATCAAAGACAAAAAACAATAAGGCTTTTTAAAAATACAGAAAAAGAATCTAGTTGTCTAACCAGGCTAAGGACTTTTAGCTTGTGTAGTGCAGCAACGTTTTACATTCAAGTTAAGCTGAGGTGGTTAATAATAGGTGTTAGTACTTGAATCGCTATTCTCAGTTATGTAGACTCCTGTTGCTTTAGCGGATTTTAGCAGTCGTTTGCGGACCTGAAATCTCTGTTGCCGTTTAATAATTTTTATGTATATATAAACACCATTCTACTCATGGTGCATGTATTATGTATGTGCTTGCATGTGTATACACACTGTGTTCTTTAATATATGATATAATGAAGAAGTCTGTGCTAGCGGCTGCTCTCCGTTCCTGAATTATTGATCGGGACCTGGCGTCAGACCAGCGTTCCCCGTGGTCTGTATTAAAGCCCTAACGTGGATCTTCTCTGTAGCACCTTCTGTTTGGCAGACACCTTTTGTCCAAGGCTAGTCACAGCGCTTCATGCATGTAATCCGTTAATATAGCTGGGTATTCCACACACGTAGGCATGATCGCGGATCTCCCTTCTGGTGTCCTGTTTGTTAACTGTGTTGCCTGACAGTATGCTGAGGGGTAGTATTGATGTTTTACCTAAAGAAATAAAGCTGGTTAATATGTTTTATTTACACCTGTATAATAAGGCAGTCGGTGATCTTTGTAACTCGTCGGAGTTTTACTTACACAAAAATGTTCAGAGGGCAGAAGGAAAAATGATTGGTTCATAGAGATAACCAATCAGATTGTAGAGGAGGCGGGACCAACCAATCAGATATCTTGGTCCCGCCTCCTCTATTTCCAAGATTATGTTGCTACTACATGTTTTTCCGAACTCCAGCTAATTATCACATACAGGTAGTGGTAAGTTTTCAATGTTCCTTTGTCAGCGAATAAGTAAATAGGCAGAATAAAGCTCAATTGTGTGTCCAGCGCATCAGCAACTGTAGGCACAACATGAAGTGGAATATAAAGCTTAATAACAGATTTGCCATCAGTCATGGACTTAGAAACAGAAAAGCACCAATTAACGTCACATTTTATTTTTCCACCAAAGCATTTTGCAAGCTGTGGAGGTGAATAGTAACAGTTTTAAAAATTTCAACTGGAAAATAACATCATAATACTCTTGGTGGACATTCTGAAGAAGTATATTAAAAGCTGCTGTATGTTAATGATTAATTTTTTATTGTGTGGTAATTCAGATATGAAGAGGGACATGAGAATGACCAAATAGTGGATCTGTGGTCAAGGGTGTAACTTTGGGTTGGGGGGGGGGGGGGGGGGGGGGTGCGGTCTCCACCCACTTAAGGGGGTCCAGGGGGCTGTATTGGCTGGTTTTGATGACTGGGCTGTGAGTCTGAATTAAGGTATCAGGAGAACCTGTCTGCTGCACCAGGGGGTTCCGTAAGTGGGGGGAAGTTTGATGGACCTTAAAAAGAACTCCATTGGTCTGGGTTGGGGGGCCAACATGATATGCTTTCATGGGGCCCAGATTGTCCAACAGCGCCAGTGCACTGCTCTCTATCATTGGCACATTTCCCAGAAACTCCAGTTACCAACTGACATAGCTGGAACTGGTGGTAGCGTGCTTTTGGGAAACGTAACACTTATTGGTTTTTTTTATAATTTTTAAGGCACAGCTAGTATTGTACTATTACGAGCTTAATGGGCTGAATGGCCTCCTCTCGTTTGTAAATTTCTTATGTATAGCGTCTCGGACGGCTTCTCCGGCTGTTTTGAATCACGTATGTTTTACAAAGTAATTCAATATCCCTGAGATGAATGGATTATCCTGTTCCTATGTATTTTTCTGATGGTTTTGGGGGGGGGGGGGGGGTAGGGGGTATTTTAAAGGCACACTGGGCTTTGACTCTGAAGTGTCATGTGGATTCTGTTGAGAGCAAACTTCTTAGATAAGTTGCCCAGGCTCAGAATCTGTGGCTATGGGTTGACCTTTATATACATATTTCAGCATAGTGTTCGTAAATCATCCTGCGTTAAACCTGATCTGTATGCTTCGTACCGAGGACCCCTGTGGTCAGACGTTACTGCGTGGGATTTGTAAACCGTGTGGGTTTGCATTTACCCCACGCCTCTGTGAATGTCTCTCCGGGGTCATTTTATTTTTATAAATTACCACAGTAACACTTACTGTGGGAGGGAAGCCACTCCCTGTCTGTTTGGCGTCCGTCCCTTCGTTCCGTCCATCTCGCCTTGATGGACCGCCACGGACTGATGAGGTAAAGCCTTATTAAATTGCAAACAACCACATATCAGCATTTTTCATTCTCCTCGTTTTTTACTGAGAAAAAAAGTAACCCAAACTGCGATATAGAATTTTTTTTTTTTACTATGTTTATAGATGAACATGGGAATTTATTTTATAGAAATGTTCCCGTCTCAGTCCGTAAAGCGCAAGTCCACTTATCTTTATAACGGGCTGCATTAGATTAGTGAAACGCTTGCCGGAAGCAAAACCATACCGCAGTTGATTCGATATTTTAATACCGCATACGAATAGTGATGCATTATTGCAGGAAAACAGCATCAATCCTTTTGCATCCTCATGCATTTCTCGGTAAAATGCCACATAAAGCAGCCCCCGACCCCCGTTTATGCCCCCCAGTCAAATCTATGCTGCTGCACTTTTTATACTCTCAGAAAGTATTGACACTGCTCTTTGACTAATTGTTTTCAATTTATCTTCCTGTCAGCTGGCTTCCTATGCATGTTGCTCTTCCGCAGGATGGGAATGAGTCGTCTTTTTTTTTAATCGAAAGCTGCACCCCAAGAATTCACTAGCCGGCCATCCTTATACAGCCAAATCTACTGGCTGGAAATTCCTCACTTCTTAAGGGCTTCTCAAGCAAATCGTTTTCTTCATCTGGCTTTAAAAATGATAGTTGAGGTCTAGTTACAGAGGATTTTTCTGCATTTATTTCTGTTGTTACAGATTAGGCAGGAAAATGCGTTCAGCTGCTCTGTTGTATCTCTGACGTATATATAGACTATGATGTTAAGTTTGTACCATTTTGCATGATAAATTATTAACATTGCTTCATAGGGTTCAAAATTATCCCCAGTTCAGCACGTGCAGTTTACATGACGGTGTGTTTCTGCAAAGCACTGCAGTATTCTCCTATAATCCAGTGCAGTGCTGTTTAGATATTAATTCACCTTTTACTTAGGTACTGTGTGGGTATTCTGCAACGTATTAGTGTACTGCAGTGGATGTACCAAGTGCATTATGGGATCCAGACCAGCTGCTTTAATCGTAACCTATAGTCAGAAAGAAATATTAATGCTGAGGTCTCCTAAGTTCAGCTCTGCTTTCTACCACCCATTGGATGTGGTAATACTCATCAGTTACATTATCCGCACATGATTATGGATAATGGTTAATATCCTTGTTATGATAATGGAATGAATAATTAATGGTCTCATCACAATTAGCACATAGTAAAATGGGAACATGAAGCATGTAACGACTTGCTGCGATATCGCATCTTTCATCCAAAGGTTCGTATGCGGCATAGAATCTATTAACACTCCTTGCAGCTGTATATTTACCGAGGCAATTAATACCAAGTGACTTTTCTCAGACGCGAGAACAAGTTACCCATCTGGGATTTGCAGCTCCTTAAACACGGGCCCAGCTGTGTCTTAAACTCTTTATTTTATTTTTTAACCCCGAGGTGCAATTTCTGCATCAAGTAGATTGATGCATGTCCTGCGGATTCCCGATAGGTCGGTCTGGATGATCGCATTCATGGTCTATCAGAGGTTATATAGAACAAATCTTTCTTTCTAGAAGAGCCCAAGTGCTTAAAACATCATTTTGTGGACTACAGTTTATATTGCTGGAATGGATGCGTCTGTGAGTAAAGCACCAATCCTATTCACTGGAACAAACATGGTCTTATAAAACTGATTTGTTCAAATTCTGACTTGTTTTGACAAAACTGCGTCGGATTGAAACGAGACCGGCTATGTTACAGCTGCTCGTCGATCGTACAAAATAATACTTGCGTTACGGCATATTGGACATTGATTTGATGTTTCTATAGCCGTGTCCCGAATGTTTGTGCTGTTTCCCTCTCCCGTTGGATTTTCTGAGCTAGAAGCCACGGGCATGATTCGCCCTTGCCGTGTCCTAATCCAGGTGATTGTCATGCCCCCACAGTCAGAGCCAAATAAGGTAATAAGATTTCATCACCCGATCATAGCCACTCAAAGACAGAGAATGTGTGCCCCCCTCCCTTAGGGAACTTGTCACATGCATTTATAGTAACAAGGGAGCATAATATGTAATGCTTGCATCTAGAGATCCAGAAGACTACTGCATGAACGCAGACATTTGGCTCTGTTCTGGGAATGACCGTGCGACCGACCTTTAATTTCACGTAACAAGATATTGTGCCTTTTTTATTCCGCGCCATCTTTATTTGAATAAAGGGCGCAGCTGATGGGGGATTAAAGGGAGGAGGTCAGCCGGGGCGACATCAGCGACTTCTCTTAGAATAAACGCTAGAATGAAGACTGCTCTGTGTCTTTTGGGGGCCATTCTTAAATGGGCTGCGGTAAATTGATTTGCCATAATCGGGAGTGGTAGCCCTTGACTCCTCATTCCATTACGGCAGCTTGGACTCGTGCCAAAAACTACCGGGCATGATGTGATGGTCCCTGTTAAGTAATACCAAGGCTGGTGTCCCGATACCAGTACCTATACCAGTATTGTGGAGGGTTCTGGCAAATCGATTTTCCCTGAGTCAGGGACCCCTAACAGAGGTGGAAAGTTCAGGTCCAGAAAGTAAAAATCCAGACCAATGTTTTGTTTCAATCAACCGCGTGACTGCTCTGTGTGCGTGACTCTTTATACTCAACTGGTTGGTTGAAACAAAACCTTGGTCTGGATTTGTACTTTCTGGACCTGAACTTTCCACATCTTCCCCCTGGTATTTTAAGTCTTACCCTCTGCCCCCCCCTTATGGGCAGGTCCGACTGGTGATGTCCTACTCTCTACAATAATATTAACTTTTAAATTATCTTTGATATTTTAACATTAAAATGGATTCTTAAAATGAAACATTTGGATCAAAACAATCAAAATTTCGGCATCGATCCACACGTCCTTAGCCCCCAACTGACTTGGGCTTTTTCTTGACTACCTGTGTGCGTTTATTTACTTATGTGTGAAGCTTTAACCTAACTTTTTAGTCAAAGGGTCGTTTCATTTGGGGCTTTGATTTGTTGGACGACGTCCGGTTCCTTGGATGAAATGTTAATCGCTGGCATCCCCTCTTTATAGACTTTCCTTAGTGGGGAAGTATGTAGGACAGAGACAGTCCAGATCAAACGGGATCTTTTGTTGTGGCTGAAGCATCGGCCAACTGGTTCTGTTAATTATGGGCCCAGCTTTTGATGTGAAGTTCAGCCAGCAGGATAAATCACAGTCTTTTCCACCTGCATCCACCCCCCCTCAGCAGGACACACGCACTTCTGACCCGGAAACTTCATCTCCCTCACAAAAAAAGTCGTCGTCTTGTTTTCTCTTCACGACGGCATCACTCCCCAAAAGCAAGACACGGTGACTGCACTGACGGGTGAAAACGGGGTGTTTTCACCTTGTTTTTGGTGTCGATTTAGTAGCTACTGTACTTTTCACACTCTCCTTTCCTCAAGACCAAGCATAATCAAACTAAGATATTTTGCCATGAGACAAAGCAGAGCCCCAGAGACCTGATTTCCGCCACAGCTCAGTTTCGATTAAAATATGCAGTTACTGTGTTTCGCCTTTGTGTGGCAGCACTGTTCAAGTAGGTCCATATACACCCAATTATAGATGAAAAAAAAATTCTCTTATACACAGTGGCTGCTGAACCCTTACTCTAAATATTGTTCCTCCTTTTACACTTTTGATTTCAGCATATATTAATGGTAATAAGGCCCCGCAGAATGCCCCCCCTGTCCTCTGCATCCTGGGATATGGTACAAACTCACAATGACCCTGTATTAAATAAGCAGTATTGAAGATTAATACTCAATTAATGTATATTTGCAATACCTTACCTTTCTGGATGCTGCCTTTGTAGCAAAGCCAGGAAACCTGAAATCATTAAAAATGGACACTTTCTGAAATTAAACAGTTGGTAATATTGCACTGGGAAATGAATTTATTTTTGAGGTCTAAGTTTCTGGAATTGTCACAATTTGAAATGTGCCTTTTGAGTAGGGGGGTCGTGCTGAATAATTATCCTAAGCTTAGACATTCTGTAATGTCATTTAGTGATGTCTTTTAATGGAGTGGGGGTTGGGATCTTATAATATGGTAATGGAAACCTGCTTTTTTTTTATACATTTATGACCTTGAGACTGTTATGCTTGATTTCAGGTAATGCAGAAAATTTTTATATTTATTTCCCGAAATAAACTAAAATTAAAAATGGGACAGTGCCATTATGTGATTAATGCCCCCAAAACTGTAGCCGAGACTGGTGGAAAAACAAGAGATTAAACTCAGGTAAGCCCCTATCAATGAAAACCCTCGTAGCCTCGTCTATGCTAATGAGTCCCCCTTGGCGCGTTTAAATACGATTATTATGTCGCTTAAAAGTTACATTTTTAAAAGTCAAAGGGTAATCAAATAATTACACTGAAGTTTTAGTGTTCTGTTGCATTTAAGGCTTGTTTGCTGTCTGTCAGAGTGGAGTTGGGTGATCTGTCCTTATTTTGAAATGAAATGTGCTGGCATGTTCTGCATATCCCATCTTGCTCTTCTTGAGAGCAAGGCTTCGGGGTTTAAGTGCTGGGTCGGCCGCTCATACAGTCTTCCTGAAGCTTGCTCAAGGGCCTGTCGGTGATGAAGCTACTCTGCTGAGCATGGGATTTGAACCAGTAACCTACTGGTCACAGGTGCACAGGCATACCCCTCAAAGATCCACATACCACCACCCCCCACAACAACCCTCACAAGATAGCATAACTTTCCATTGTGGTTTGAGGAGACCCTTGAGAAACTTACATGTGAACCCAATCACTGCTTCAGGGATCTTCTCAAGACGGAGTGCCCTCTTAATACCTGGTGACCTTCGTTGATGTTTAGACATCAAGACGCCACCAGTTAAACATAAACGACTACCTCAAGACTTTTAATTCAAGTAGAAGGACGTCATTTTTTGGAGGCTTTGGGTAATTGGAATAAACTGAAGACTTTAGGAAGATTCACTTGCAACTTAATTTGGAACGTATGATCATTCAGCTACGGACAGTAATTACTTGCCATGAAAGTGATGCTTCGGAAAACTGGGCGCTCATGAGAAGCACAACTGGCCCAGGCGGAAATATAACGACTGTTTATGGAGTTCGGAATTGCAGAATTCTATATTGTTTACTCAAGCTATTTTTACTGCAGAACACGTACTGCGTGCTGCTGCACTACTGCCAAGTCCCTGTTGCTCGGAGCAACAGACGAGCTGTTCAGCCAGAGAAGAAAATTATCTGTTTTTATTTATTTTATTTTTTTTAACATGGAACAGAGTGGGTCTCACATCTCTGAAGACACGTGAAAGAAAACGCTTCTCAAGATGTGGCAGAAGAGCTGGTTATTGTAATAATCACCGGCAAAAGGCAATTCCAGTCCTGCCCATCGCAATCTAGGGCAGCTTTTTAAGGGCCTGCACTGGGTGCTAGAAAACATTGCAATAGGAATCACAAAGGGGGGGTTTTCCGGACACACGTATTGAATGCTAGATGTTTATTTTACACATTTAGCGGTCCAGTCTAATAGTAATATGAGATGTTCGGCATATATGAGGCACAAATTGAATTCTCATTTCACATTCAGAGCCAGTCTTTATGCAAGCCCCCTTTTCAGGTTTTTTGAGTAATGGTTGAGTAACGTTTCCTTTCGGTTGATCACATGGAACCTTCATTGACTTTAAAAGGTACTGTCAGCCATATTGAGGTTCTTGACTATTTCATAATTTATTCCTTTTCAATATTATAAGAAGCCTGTAAGTTAAAGGTGGCTTTTAACTCTGTAGAAAAGATAAAAATCAGCATTACCTTACCTCGCCCCCAGGCAAACAAGTTTCCATTTGTTTGCGGCTTCATTCTTAAACCATTAAATTGTCATCACGGATGACCTCATCAGCTCCCCTCCGGCATCCATGCACTTGGAACATGTCTCGTTCTCCCCTTGAGACTAAAGAGATTTTGTGCTTTAACTTGTCATGTTCCCGGTAACTATGGCAGGACAGGGGAATTCTGCTGGTTCTTTACTGCAACGGACTGAATTCCCTTGAACTGTGGTGACCAGTGGACCATAGTAGAACCTTGTAGGGTTTTATGAATGCTATTGCAGACACGTTCTAGCAGCGCCTTGATGAAGGTCTGGAAGCAGCACCTTCTAACCCCACACATAATGGTGGCCATCAAGACCGGGAGATGCATGCAGGATTAAATCACTCTGAATAGTGTTTCAAGTAACCGTTTCTCAAAGCAGTTAATAAATATTTCTTTAAAGGTCTTGTTTTCTTTGAACCCTGGTGTATTTAATACTAGAGTACATTGCAGTTTGCTGACTTGCTTTTGATCGTCAGGGGTAACTTGAAATTCAATGCACAGTGGAGATTTCACGCAGTTCCTGAGCATCGCTGGACACACCTGAAAATGCAGTTTTCCGGTCATCGGTCACTCGCACAGCCCAGTTAACACAGCCTACAATGGCAGGCTTGGTTTAATTCAGGGGGTTGGAACCTGATCCATGGAGGCCCGGTGTGGGTTTTTGGGATGGCCTCTCAATCAGCCAATAATAAAACAGTAGTTCTCAATTCCAGTCTTGGAGACCCACTGTCATTGGCTGACTGAGAGGCCATCCATGAAAACCCGCACCCACAACGGCCCTCCATGGATCTGGTTCCCCACCCGTGGTTTAGACGGTATTTATAACTAGGCCATAGAAAGAGGCGGGGCCACAGGGGCACTGGCTCCTTCTGAAAGCTGATTGGTCCCTGTGGTGACCCTGCCCCTGGTCACTCATTGGCTAATGTTTTGATTGCCCCCTCTGTATGAAATATAGCCCCTCTTATGGATCCCACCTTAAAAAAAAACCTAGAATTGCCCCTAGGCATCAGATAAAAGGCTTTCAGTAAAAACGATGGGAAATCGCTTGGGGACAGTCCTTGTACTTGGGCTGTCAGGAAGTATTTGGCAATAATGCAGGCCCTCTCCACAACTTTAGGCTCCCGGTGTTTAATTTCTCTCCTTCTTACAAGCCTAATCAACCTTTTCCAGTGTAAAGCAGCCCTCAATCTTGTTGAACAGAAGTCGCAGGTTCGACTTCAAAGGCAGCTCGCTAATGTGGCGCGCTAAGGACTCCCCCTCTTAATCCGACACGGCTCCCAAAATTTTACGGAGCGTTTTGATTTCCAGAAATCCTCTTCCTCTCCCAACCCCTCCCCCCCCCCCCCCCCTCCAACTTATTAAACCGTAGTGACTTATGAAAATAAGGCTGCACCTAGTCAACAGGGAATTTCATGTTTGAAAGATTCCTTTTTCTTTTTGCAGCGAGAGAGGATAGCAGGTGAACTGGCCCAAGTCACGGCAAAGCCTGGAACAATCCGGAATTGGAGAACCGGGCTCTTGGGCTTTGTGCGATTTATTTATTCTGAGTATGGGTTACTCTGCAGTGGATTTGCATTGAATAGACTCTAGATGTGATACAATCCTCCTACTTCCCTGTGATCCGATAAAACACGGTGACAACAGCTGCACTTATTCCAACTATTATCACGGCATAGGAATAAAGGTCAATTGCAGAAGAATGCATTGCGTAACGCAGTAATTACTGCCACAGAAACCGTGCAGTAGTACGATAATGATACGTGATTTGAAACAATTGAGGATCAGTTTCCAGTATCATTTACTCTGCAAAATTAAATAATAATAATAATTATCAATTGTTTTTTGTAGCAAAACACGCCCCAAATTAAGTGTTTAAAAAACCAAATCGCAACATTCGCATACAAAAAGGCTGGCTATTCAAATTAATGATCGGATTATAAAAGTAAATGGATAATATATAGAATAAGCAGTTGATTACTTTAAAATACAGTATAAGGATCGGTAGACAGCCTGTGGTAAAGGGGTCAATATGGCGTGAAAAAGAATTTTTATCAACCAGACTATATTACTTTGACATTACATCATCACTTTATATTCCGTGCATTAGAACCATAATGCTATCTGACAAGGGGGAAATTGTATTAGACTGGAGCAAGAGAATTTCCGCATATCTTCCATTTTGAAGTCTGCTTCTATAGGCAAGTGTAATTCATTGTAATAACCTTTCATTAAAATGTGTGATTTTTAATGATTCTTGAAAGTCCTGGCATGCTTACAGGTTTCTCTGAGCAGAGGGACGAGCCAGACACCCACATGTCATTCGGGCCTTTCCAGAAGAGCCAATGAAATGGAAGGAAGTGCCGTTCAAATGACCAATCAAAAAGCACATAGCTGTGATGTCACAATACAGACGGGTCTTCTGTGTACCTAAAGGCAGTACTGTGTTTGGAACAAATAAGGCAGAAAAGATGAAAGTCCACACAACTACTTTGTTTTTTTTTAGAAGCTTGAGAAGATGAGGCTTAACTTTTAACCCATAAAACTATCAATGAAAAGAACTGGTCAGTTGCCTTATAATTTTGTGTCTAATCCTATAGCAAATTTGTCTACCAAAATTAATTTCTTGATGGAAATCTTGGTTAGGTATTGCATGGCTACCCCCCTGCAGATCTTTGGTGCAGCCCGAATTTAACACACCTGATATAAAAAATCAGGCCCTTCAGTAGCACCTCAGCGTTAGAGTCAGCTATGTTAAGACAGGACCTGATCGACTGTGTCAGGTGTGTTACATTCGGGCTCCGCCTGAGCTCTGTAGGGGGGTAAACCTGTAGGCATAGGTACTGCCTTAGAGAGTACAACAGCCTTCCCAGCCATTACACTGCCTGGACGTTTCATCCCCATTCTGCTGGACCTGATTACCTTCTGTATGCTTAACAGCGATGGAGAGTGTTTGTCCTTCAGACACACGCTTGTCCACACCCCTCCACCCATTAACCGCACCCGCAGGCTCGCAGTGCCAGTTATCCGTCCTCCACATCACCACACTGCAGCTGCATCGGTCACAGCCACCGCCTCCTGGGGAAGGCGAGCGACGTGAGCTCTCCACGTCGACAGATTACCTGGAATTGCATGGCAGGCAGACAGACCTCGCTCTCTAGGGACACATCCTAACGATTTCTACTCCACTCCATAGGCAGGGGGGAAACAAAGGAGTCATCAGTCCCTCGGAACCATCGTGGACATTTTGTCTGAAATAATTAAGATTTTCATTAGCGACCACTGCTGACGTGCGCCCGTTATTTAGGCAGAAACAATTGCCCCGCGCATTTGAGCGTATTGTCCCTGACACCCTTCTTGGGGTAAACGTTTTAAATGTCAAGATTCCAGGCTGTCCTGGCAGCGTCCCCCTCCAAGAAAGGCAAGAGAGGCAGATGTGAAGATTCCTAGCGCTGATGCGACTCGTGGGCTCCGTCCCTCTGACTCGCCGTATATTCTGCGACAGAGTATCGGACGGGCGTTTTTTTTTCTTTTCACCTGTTAAAAATGGCACCGGCCCCCTGTCTGTAATTCTCCTTTCTGCTTTCATAATTTATATCTTGGTAACATCCCTGGTTAACAGATGCTATGTTTAAAGAAGCTCCTGGTTGATATTCCTGTCTGTGAAGCTAATACTGGTGAATGTTAAATAATACACACATAGAGCGAATTTAATTTTTTAACGTACCCTCAAATGGAAGGTTGTTAAAGTGGGAATGAAGTACGATCTCTATAATATTTCAGAACATAAAACTCATATTTAAAACTTGCCAACAATCGTTTATAAACACTATATAGAAGGCAATGACTTATTTAACAAATCTATATTTACTATTATTTTCAATTGATAAAACTGTTTTTTTTTTTTATTGGATGCTTTAACACCAAAAGACATTCGAAAATATCCATTTGCTTTTGACGTACGGTACGGTTACTATCTGCATTGCTTATACGTCGCTTTGGACAAAAAAATGTAATATAATGTAAAATGTGATGTGATTACGGCTTCCTGCTCCTCAGCGGGGGAGGGGGAGGGGGGGCAATCCCCGTGTTAATTCAGCCTAACTCATCATCTTTAATCAAGTGACTGTGTGTGTGAAAATGTCCCGTTCGGTCGCTCACTCCTCGCTTTCCCGATAACGCTAATGTGACCGGTGTCATTAAAAAGGCATCAATTTAAAAAGCAGCTGCTGTAACCTTCTGCGTAACCCCTCCCCAAGAAATGGTGGCTTTGCTATCAAGCTTAATGTAATGCCTTAGAAAACTTTCATATTATTTTTTGCCCGCAAAAAACAAAGTTTTTATTTACATATTTATATCTCAACCAGTTTAAATGGCGGGGAAATGTGTTGTTATTAATGTCCCTGCTTTAGTCCTGTGTGTTCGCATGTGTGCCCTGAAACTGGACAGATTACGGAAATGTGTTGCATGGATACGTAAACTAGAAGGACAGGGAATATCAAATCAAATCACTTTAAATGTCACGTCACTTGTCACCAGTACACATGTAGATACTAGGCAGTGAATTGCTCGCGTGCAAAGCCTCTCAAAGCAGCCATAGTAACACAAAAGTTAACAATCAAAATATGGATAAATATATAAAACATAAAACATTACACAAAAAAAAACGCAAGCTGTATGGCTGCAAAATGACTGTGCAGACATCTGTCAACTGCATGATAATATGAATCAATATTAAGCACAGCTGACTCCTTTGGTTGATAGGGTTTATTTGATGCAGTTCTAGTGTCTGCCACTAGAGGCTCCCTCACATAATATAACATCTGCTGTAGCTGTTCTTCAGATCCAGACCAGCTTAATGATGATGCCCTTTGTAAGACATGTGAGACCCGTTACAAATAAAAAAAAGTTCAGAGTCCTACATGGGTTAAGTAAGAGTGGCTGTCACACTCTGCTTAGTCTGGGAGGGCGGTCTGCTCTAATAAAATCCCGGACAATGGCGTTTTTGTTTTTCACAATGCTTGGATTTACTCAGCTTTAAGGGATATTGAGTCCCTTTTAAATCATTTTAACCACCTCCCTGAAGCTCATTGGGAGACTCTGCTGGAACAGGTGTGCTACCTGAAATAATCTGAACCACTTTAAGCACACAGTGGGGCTTCTTTCAACATATCGCTTCCAGAATTCATACATCTGGTCGCTCGCCATCCACTCTGAAAAGCACCACAGAGAAGGAGATGAACACTTTGATTCCCAGCCCAGCATCCATGGATCCTGAATTGGTATATTCGACTTGAACTTGGCTGGTCTTCTATACTGAGTATGAGTACTGAGTATGAGTACTGAGTATGAGTCCTTGACTCACATGCTTTCTGGGATAAACCTTAGGATCATTATGACCCGGTCCTGGATAAGCGGTTATGGAAGATGGATAGATGGATGCATACTGTTTCACCACTTAGCCGCCGCTTTAAATTACAGATTAGTCTGCGTAAACTTCAGGCATTTAAATTCATCAAGTCCTCATTACGACACAACAAAGGGATCAGATACGTCCTACAGGCACAGTCGTTACAGTGAAATGAGTGGAACAAATTGTGACACTGAAAGGCACCGTCTGAAAACAGCAAGCTGCGGAATGTGTCATTAAACACGTTTGTTTTCGTTTACTTAACAAAGCTTAATTGAATTTCATTTAGCAAAGTTTTAAACATTTGAGCTTCTGTAAAGCTTGATCACATTTGCACCCTGGCACCTAAGTGCAGGCTACGTCTTGTCGATTACTAAAAGCTCTCAGAGACCCTTGCTCAGTCGTGGCTGTGTAGCAGACAGCGCCTTTTTAAACACCTCTTAATAACACGCCTTTTACTCCCAGTTAAGGTAATTGCATAGACTTGCTCCCTCGCTAAAACAAGGGAACGCATCTCCCCCAAGCCATTACGGAATCAGGTTTACATCGCTAAGGCATTTACCTCCAGGTAACGCAAGGAAAAGGAAATAGTATTTCACAATATTTTTCATTCCATCCCATAATCACCAGGCCAACTAATAAATGGCTGTGGATTTTTTGGACATTATTAGTATTAATGAATACTTCTCGAAAGGAGTTTTTTATAGAAAACATAATAATAATAATAAATAATAATAATAGGAGTTTGCATGTTCTTCCCGTGTCGTCGTGGGGTTTCCTCTGGGTACTCCGGTTTCCCCCCACAGTCCAAAAACATGCTGAGGTTAATTGGAGTTACTAAATTGCCCGTAGGTGTGCTTGTGTGAGTGAATGGTGTGTGAGTGTGCCCTGCGTTGGGCTGGCCCCATGTCCAGGGTTGTTCCCTGCTCGTGCCCATTGCTTCCGGGATAGGCTCCGGGCCCCCCGTGACCCAGTAGGATAAGCGGGTTGGATAATGGATGGATGGATGGATGGATAATAATAATAATAATATATTTTATTTAATTTCTTTCAGGACACTCAAGGTCACCTCAAAAAACTAAAAACAACATCAAGAAATAGTACAAAACCTAACCAAAACAACACAGTGTGGTTAATCGTGATGTTTTTGTTAGCTCCAGTTAACGCTGGGTTTAAAGGATGAACATACTTAAGAACAGTCTGCAAACTGCAGGCTAACCATACACCCAAAATCCTATACAGTGATCCCCCGCTATATCGCGGTTCAGCTATCGTGCCCCCGCTATATCGCGGATTTCTCCCCGACGCGTCACAGTTCTCTGCGTATCGCGTACCTTGCTTGTGGTCCGATTGTTTTAGTTTTGTTTTAAGCCCAACGATGGCTCCAAGCGTCCTGCATCTTCTAAGCCTTCTGGCAGTAGTGAGCCTAAGCACCAGAGGAAGACCTTGACCATTCAGAAAAAGGTGACGTTACTCGCCATTATGGCTTGAATGAATCGACAGTACCCTCAGAAGAGCTGTAAATGCTCTGCTTTGCTGTGCAGTACGTACTCATCACCTTCATCCCCTACATACGTACTTCATTGTGTACTGCACAGCTAATTCATCATCATCATTTGTTATGGAGTGTATCTTCACTGGTGAGTACCCATACTGAGCTTAAAATGTTTTTATTTTTACATATTCTATTACGTATACATGTATATATGTTACTCATATCCTTAGCCCGACATCCACATATCATATGTATTGTTTTAATAAGTTTACATGTATTTAAAGGGTGAGGGATGGGCATTTTAAGGCTTAAATTATAAATATTTTGATTTATATGGTCTTTCTATATTGTGGATTTTCACCTATCAATGATGGGTCTGGAACGCATCTTCCACGATAGGCGGGGGATCACTGTACATCCCTCTACTGTGAGGTCATACTCCAACTCCCAGAATCCTTAGCATAACTGCCGACTCGCCACTGGTCCTAGACATCATGAAATGAAATTGCTAACTTGCTAACTAGGTCCCTGTCCCATTACACAAAACATCACATGGACAATTACAAACACCCATACACTACAAAACAACATATTGCTTTATAAAAGAATTACATTTTCTTCAATCCATTGCAACACTGTAGCTACCGCACTATCTAAGCCGACTGCCGTAACAGTACAATCAGCTGCTAGCTGTTTGATTCCGGGGTCTATGATTATAACTTAGCAACTCTTTCTGTTTCCTCTTTAAAAACTGGATGGTGTTTCAACAATTTAACACAAGTTTGGCTTTTAAGGTGCCCATAATATAACAGATCAAAATTAATGCCTGTAATTCACAAAATGTTCTTGCCACTAGTCTATAATTTCCTGTTAACGTTACATTTTACAGCTTGCTCACATTTACGTTAGCATGACAGGTTGTTGGGTCAGGGTGCATCGCTAATCTTGCACAAATAGTCGACTGCCCTCGCTACATTATGTCAATTTCTGTTATGTTCCACTGATCAAAACTTTTAAGTGAGGTTGAGGCATTATGATGGTGGTCATGATTAGCTAATTTGCACAATATCTGGTTGCAGACATCATCAATCCATATGGAGATAAAAGGCCTCGACACTGAGAACTGCATCTAATTTTTACTTGCATTTGCACTATGAAATACTATGATTAAAAAAGAAATTGGAAACCTGTTTTAGGGTTTCATGTTATTGCCTCTGGGTTCATAGCCATTTACAAGCAGGAAATGATGTCGTCAGGAGACAGGATGTGTACTTTGAATGATGGGGGATCTGGCATCCAATTTTGAAGCCAAAGGGAGCTCATCTTATGAATCCCATCCACCTCTACGGCCAGACGATCCTGAGCTTTGCGTTTTAAAACTGATGGCGGCTCTGTGTCATCTTTTCATCTAAGCCATGTCTCTGTCAGATTATGATTATCACGGCTGTTATTCATCAATTCACAAAAGAAGCCTTTGAGGTTGATGACCTAGTGCTGAAAAACCGGGGGATTCAAAGAGGCTTTGATTTTCAGAAGGCAGTAGCTGTGTTTATTTGGTTGTAGTGACAGGTGATCCGATTAACTAGATAAATAGTAGATTGTTGATACAAGGGTGAACAGACAGAATCTCCGAAAGCAAATAATTAAAAGTGTTTGCATGGTAACATTCAAGAAGGACTGCAGACATGACCTAACTGCATCTCTATACTGTCAGCACTCGTCGTACATTTTTTTGTAGCATTTTCTCTTTTATTTTTCTTAATTTTGAGTAAATTAGTCTTTGCAGCCCGAAATAAGCAACCCTGGCATGGTAATACATTGCCCGTAATAAGTAATAAGTTTTCTGGGTTGCAACAAGTTTAATAAAATATCTTTATGATAATAAAAAAATGCATAGATGATGATATTGTTTTAGGTTGTAAAAATGTAATTGATTTTGTTGGTTTAGTTAATTTTTTCCCCCCTGTAATCTGGTTGTGAAATCCCGTCCGCGGAGGATGGGGGAGCTAGAAGGTGATGCTTCTTATGAATTATCATCTAGCATGAAACTTGTCTTCTCCATATAAAAACCCACAGGCAAGAACGGTTGTTTTGCAAGTGGTCCTTGTGGTTTTACTTTATCGAGAAAAAAATCATGGGATGTCGCCTTTGTTCTGTCGCCCAGGAGATGGCCTTAGAAGGTTTGAGAGATTGGTTGCCTTGATGTTATTTAACGTTTTTTTTAATTACTCTTCATTATTAATTATTCAGCGTATTTATCTATTCTTCAGAAAACCATAATGTTTTTTTTCCTCTTCTCATCCCATTCAGCTCTGAGACGGTATTGCTGATATTCTGAAGACACTGGGCACTTCTCACCTTGTTGGGTTTACTTTTAATATGGATACTGAGTAACAAAAGGAAAGTATTAAATACTTTCTGAGCTGACACAATAACTTTAAGTGGCGTCCAAGTCGGAACATCTAGAAAGCAATAACCGACAGCAGGATATTGCCACCCTTATGAAAAATAAATCTTTAATTTTCTCGTAAGCCTATGCAATCGGTGTACCGTATTTTTGAACAAATGACTGTCATGTCTTATGTGAACTAAACACACTTTGTGTGACTTATATTAAAGTCACACTCTACACCCCCCCCCCCCCACCTTCTGTAGTACAGTGGAAACTAAATGGATGAGATGTGATAAAAGGGAAGGATTTCTTAATACTTTCTGGCTTGCCGCTATAATTGTTCGCATTTAAGGGAATGCGCACTTTTACTTTTGGAAAATGAATTGTGCTGTAGGAGGTTACATTGTACAGTTCCTGCACATATCCATCCAGCCACAACACCCATGCTATGCTGTAAATCTTATACACTTTATTTAGAACCGCAGATCACTGTGGCGTTCTTTTAATCTGATAACGTCCGGCATTTAGCTTCGATCCTATGAATATTTTAACGTAATCTTGGGCTGCCCTTTCTTTAAATTTCCATTCGGTATGAGGAATCATCCACTTAATCCATCCATCCATCCATCCATCAGTTTTGGAAAAACATATCCTGTTAGGCTTCAGTGTCTTTAGCTTTCCCAGCAAATATAGGGCATGTAGCTGAGAGCTCAGGCACCATCAACAAAATACCAGAACTGGTTTTATCTTAATTTAAACCATATTTCAACCAGAATACTCAGAATGATTCCCAGGGCGACTCCGAACTCTGCATACAGTATCTGAGCCAGGTGGGGGCCTGCAATCTTGGAGGTGTAAGTCAAATAATTCCCAGCATGCATTGCCACGGTAGAGTATTTTTACAAACCAAGGAAGCGCGAGTTCATTTATGAAGCACGTCATCTTAATGGGCTAACATCATGCATATTGTGACATATGGCACATAGATCGCTGGCGACGACAGAAGTGTTGAAGAAACCGTAGCTGAAATTGTTAGCAGTAATGGTGCGGCGCTCCAGAGTGTGTCAGCAGTGCCTGACTCCTGTGTCCTTCCTGACACCAGTCTTGCCCCCTCCCCACCACACAAAAGGCAGCAGTTAATAAGCCCATCTGTCTTTGCCAAGGAAACATTAGTCCTAACAGTCAGGAGCTTGGGGCTGGAGACGTGAACGGGGCCTATATCTTTCTTTATTTAGGTGGCTATAGATGGCCTGTCGGCTCACTGGAAAAGCAATGCTGTCCTTTTTTGACGATCCCGCTTCTCTTTTCCCCTGGCGAATTTGTTTCATCTCGCACGTTCTCCTGCAGAACATTCAGGGGAACCGTTGGGGGAAAAAAAAAAGGGCGCGGGAGGGCTTGCAATTTGGATCGGCCTTGGAGGGAGGGAGGGCGGAGAGTCGGGTTCTGCACTAGCGACTGGCAGCCGGCAAGGAAACGGCGTTATTTTTGGACAGGCGCGTCGTGAGGTTATGCAGGCAGCTTTGATACCGGAAAGGTTGCTGGTTCAGACACCTGGAGAGGCCTTGCTGTACAAGCTGGAACGTTTGTGTAATTAGAGATGCATGAAAGTGTAGAGAAATGAAGATGCTTTGGATAAAATTGTGAACAATTTAAGTTAAAATGATATATATATAGATATATAACTATAATTATATGTTATGGTGACCATAAAGACAGCCCTTCTGAATGTTTGGTGTCCTGTTTGCATCTTTCACCGTCACCCATGGTCTCTGCATTTTCCAGTGATGACAGATAGCTTCTTTTTGCCACCAAATGTGATTCGACTGACTGATATCATGCACGCATCGTGATCCGCACGCCACTCACTTCTGTTCAGATGATCTGCAGAGGTGACCTCCTTACACAACATCATTTTGCTTTGAAACAGTTTTAGCTTTTGAAGTCTTTGGCTTTGTGTAATTGTCAGGCACTTTTCTTCTTTTTTTTTTTTTTTTAAAAGACAATTAACACGAAGTATCAACAGACGTTAATAACTTTATCAATGAATACCGCCTGGAAATTGCGCAAATCCTAGCCTGAAACTTTATATAATAAAACAGTAATCACTTTCAAGGAATATAACATTTAGATACACACACACACACACACATATATGCATATATTATATCATTAACGCTATCAGCACAAAATTAAGGTATGTAATGTAATCAGGTTAGCCCTGGATATATAATTTATCGCTTCATGCAATTCTGCTCCTAATAGGCCTACACAACATGAATAAAACATAACGTTAAGTGCAGGATTACGTACGCGGCGAATCCTTAATGCGACACGCTTTAATTGCGACAGCTGAAAATGTATTGCCGAGACGTTTCAGCGATGCTGCATATTTTTGCATTCCTGATGGATGGAACGCATGATTTTAAAAATAAATTATTTTGGACATTTATATTTCTGAAATGAAAAGAAATGACTGTTTATTTCAGCGCCCTGTCATTTATTTAAGTTATTAAAATAAATCATGTATGCAGCATCATTGATTTTGCTGCCCCCCCCTCGACCCCCTTCCTCTCCCTCCCGATGATGCAGTTGGGATCTAAGAGGTCCTCTGATTCGCAGTAATCAAAATTGTCTGTTTTCACCCTTGGGCTTCAACACTGTTGGAAAATGCGACAAAATAAACGCATAATTTCTTATTTTGGTTAATTAGGTAGGTATGATATAAGACGTTCTCTCAAGTTGCCGGATAATTGTGTGTCTGCTCCCTCCAATATTAATGACACATGCATTGCTACGAGGTTCATCGTGCTACAGCTGAAAGCTCTCCTCTTCCACGGAAAATGAATCTTCGCAAAATAGCTGGAGACTATCGACCAACAGATTCAAATCGCTTGCAAAACTCTAAACAAGGCACTTAAAAGAAAATATCGTGCACTAGAGAGGTTAGTTGGTAGGTTGGGCGGGGCCTATTTTGTGGGCGGAGCTTAAAGCTCTGTCCCATCTGTGACGTCATAAGCGGGAGGTGGGCGTATCCTCTGTTCTGATTGGTCGGTGGGGAGGGGGGTTTTGGCCAATGGGGAGGATGGTTTTGGCCAAATGGTATACATGCTTATGCCACGTGTTGCCGATAGGGGTCGTATGGTTTGGGGGGTTGTTAAACTTTAATACAATAAAATACATTACATGTATTTTATTAATGTATTATTTTTAACAACGTTTTTAAGGAATAATAAAACATATAGCAGGATGAACGTAAGCTAGGGCAAAACTTTAGTGATACATTTAAAAGAAAGAAAAGCAGACGGCATTTAAACTAGAGACATGGCCCAAGCGAAACACCGTATTTTAAACAAAACGACACGTCCCAAACTTTAACTTTTTAAAAGAAAGAAAAGTAGGCGTATTTTAAACAAGTAGAGACATGCCCCAAGCGAAACTCCGTATTTTTAAACAAAACGACACGTTCCAAACTTTAACTTTTAAAAGAAAGAAAAACAGACGGAATTTAAACAAGTAGAGACATGTCCGAAACACTGACAAGATAAAACACCGTGTTTTTAAACAAATGACACGCCCCAAACTTTAACTTTTAAACAAGCCCAAAAGAGCAAATGCGAAACAAGCACAAGCATTTTAAACCCATTACATTTAACCAACGTATTTAAAGAAGAACAAGAAAACCTTGTTAGGCTGAAGAAAACATTTAACCAGCAAACATCTTAGCCCCACAGCTTGCCCCGTGTGCGGCCGGCCAGTTCAAACTTCCGGGTCGAATGGGCGATCGCTGGGGGCAGCACGCGTGACGCAGTCGCACTCACGCAGACACACGTTCAAAATGGCCGGCCGCAGCGGAAATTGTAAACGCAAGCCCATGTCCCTTACAGTAATTGTGTGAACACGCCACCATACTGACAGAATGCGCATTAACTCTATTTGTTAATCTGACTTATTTGTAAACAGTATAAAATGATCTATTTCTAATTAAAATAAAAGTCGGACTCTAGCACCACAAGTCCCGACTGTTTAGCAACATTTAGCTAATTTCATCAACGGACGACTAATCACAAGGAATAAACATCTTAAAAGATGTATTTACATGTATTTTGCTATCAGGGCTTTAGAGTTTAACTTCAGTTCGGTGAAAGTATAGGCCCGCAATGTGTATGCAGACCCAAAGCACGCTAACTTAGGCATTCACGCAACTTATCGCGAAAAAACAGATAGAAATAGACTTGGAAAATTTAAAGAAAAGATATTAACTGTTTTTGTCAACAACGCAACTTATCGCGAAAAAACAGATAGAAATAGACTTGGAAAATTTAAAGAAAAGATATTAACTGTTTTTGTCAACGTTTAAAGGTATAAAAAACTTTTACACAATAAGTTTTGGGGCTGAATTCATGTGTTTTAACAAAATGTGGCACCGACGACATTGTCGTACTGAAAATAAACACAGTCTACTAATGTTTTAAACTAGAAATAATTCTCTTTAACATAAATGTACTGTTTTAATACACTGTTTGATATAATGTATGTGAACAGCCTAGGCGCTAAGTTTTAGGGAATGAATCTATGTGTTTTTAACATAAATTTAGAAGCATGGGTGTGGTACGGCCTCAGCACATACCGTTAGGTGGGGCTGTCTACTTTTTTGTTAAAATGGGTTCACGCCAGGGGCAATGAAGCAACGCGCGGGGGGGGGGGGGGGGGGGGAATAGACCGGCTCACAAGACAATTATCCATTTGCTGGCCCCCGTTCCCAGGCTAGCTATATATATATATATATATATATATATATATATATATACACACATAGGCCATAATGTCATAAAACAGCGCCGATGTTTTTCCCGAACCCGCACATCAAACAAAGAATACTGAATGGTAAACCAGATGACAAGTATACCCCCACCAAGCAGGGGTTTAAGGGGGGCCGAGTGGCTAAGGCGTTGGACTTAAGCTCCAAGTGTCGTACTGAAAATAAACACAGTCTACTAATGTTTTAAACTAGAAATAATTCTCTTTAACATAAATGTACTGTTTTAACACACTGTTTGATATAATGTATGTGAATAGACTAGACAATAAGTTTTAGGGCTTAACTCGTGTTTTAGCAAATGTGACGCCGTAGAGTCAAGCGCTGTCTGGCCTGTTGGCAAATGTCCCAGCATGCACGAGAAACAATGTGTAAAAAACTTTTGCTTCAAGATTCGATATGGAAGTTAGCCGACAAAATTTTGCAGATTTCATAAAAGAAGACACGGTAAGAATCGCGTTCTATCCGGCGATGTGCCCCTCTGCCTAACCAACATGGACGCCTCACAAGCGAGACAGCGGAAGCAGCATATACTAGGGGTAACCGAACCCCCGCATCTCTAATCTATCAGGGAAAAAAATGATAAGTTTTTGAACAAACTGCTGACGTTTTTCTAACACCGATGACATGGGGCAAGCATTGGACTCGGGGGTAACATTATTATTATGGCAGAGTGTACAGGACTCGACCCACTGCCTCGGGACGCGGGTGGTCGCCCGGACAAACAAACACTTGTATTTAATTGTTGTATAAGCTAGTGAACGGCATGTATCAGCATACATCAAAAGCATTTTTAAAACTTTGGTAGAATTCTTATTTTAAAATAAGTATAAAATGTGTTATAAAGCATTTGACCAATGATAATTAGGCCTAATAAAGAATTACGGGAGCGAGGTACGGGAGCGGTCAAGAATTTAGGATATATTTTTGTTATTTTACCCTTCCTTTGTTAAGGGGTTATTTTAAAATAAGTATTAAAACATGCCATGAAACATTTTATTCAAAGTACTTTAAGGGTAGCTTTACAGAAGTTTAGTCAAGAGGCGACAAGCCACTCTCTCTCTTTGAAAATGCGCAGGGCATAGACACTGATGATCCAAACAAGGAATAAAACAGTTTAGCAGTAACTGTTATTTTGCTATTTAAAGAAGGTAGGCATGGTTATTTAATCACATTTAATAGCACCTAGTAAGCGACATTTAGAATCAAGCATCAAATACGCATGAAAAACTTTGGTAGAATAATGTCTAGTTGTTCTGATGGAAACGCCCCGCTGGGAGGGGTAACTCCCCTCATGCTTTATTAAGCGAGCAAGTGTCAAGCACAAAATACAGATACATCTGAAAGCTTGAAACAGACACAGACATCTTCGCCGATCAACTTTCAACGCAAAGATGGAAATGCTAAACTGGAGGTATGATACACTGTCATTTTAACATTATTTTATATTTGTTATAAGGGCCAATACGGTGAAAACATATTATTGTTATTTTGACCAAAAGTTTTTTTTTTTTTTTATGTTATCAAGTGAATTAAGGATGCCGAGCAAGGATGTTGAAGAAAACGGCCGACGTGTCGGTAAGTTTTCAGACATAGCAATGTGCAAGGGTTTTCACTGTTTAAAATGGGTAAAGACAACATGTGATTATGTACACACAGGTTCAGATGAGGGACCCCCGGTCGAAGAATTGACCACAAATATTGAGAAGATTATTAGGGAAGGGCCTATGGAGGACACAGCGGGGGGTGACGACGTGAAGACGGCAATGGCGGGGGGCCCCGTGGCGCGGCGAACGATCCATTTTATAATAGGGGCCGTGGCATGGATTATGGATACGGTAATAGATAGCGATTGTGCGGCGTGTGCAGCATACTGCCCCAACTTACGCTGGCACAGGTGTTACAACGGGCCAGAGCCATATTATATGCTTTATAATTTTGAAAGGGTCGCCAAAAAGCTGTGCACGCCACGGGTTGCAGATATATTAAGAAACTGTATCATGACGTTTACACCAACGCCGCCATCCGTAACAATTGTTCAAGAGGCTATTGATACCGTTGTAAATAAACTGAAATATGTTAGCGATATACGCGCAACGCTGGACGGAATAATGAGCGATATTATAGCCCCTGAGCACACGCGCGATGTTTATACTGCTGTTCTGGGGTACTGGCGAGTGGTGCGGCATGCGTGAATGTCATTTCAAAAGTTATTTTTAAGAGTTATGGTCCTGTTTTTATTTTATTTTGTAGCAAGTAAGTAAGTAAATAAAATAATAATAATGAAAATAATGTGTGAAATGAGTTTCTTTTTTTTTTTTTTTTCACTCTATCTCCATCCATGAAACCTGCAAAGTTACAATTATTGGCTAAATTGCGGATTGTAGATGACATGGGGCCATGCAGGGACACGTTGGACAATTCTTCTTCTAGCCATGTAGTCTTCACTCTCATCCAGGATATTACCCCATTATGTCACCCTTAAGCAGGCAACATGTGTACCACCCTGTATAATCTATCTACACCACCAAATGACCCAGGGTTTTGATGGCGTAAAATAAACACGGTCAAGTGCTTGTTAGCAATAACAACACAATGTTTTCATGACTCAACTCATTTTATTTAGAAAGCATATAAAAATGAGCAGCCAATCACATTTTGACAGACATTTACACACCAGCCATAGGCTGCTCGCATGTGTACAAATTGCAGAAATCATTAAATGCCTCATCTACAGCATACTCACAATCACCGTCTTCAGCGAAGCGTTTCAGCTCGCGCAATTTGGCCCGTACATTAATTTGGCCTTTAAGTTCAGAAACTAACACATCGATTGATGCATGTATTTTTACAGGAGCGGTATGAGGGTGAAACATGGACACCGCCTTTGTGATAATATGTTTAAGCCGTGGCCTATACAGCTTTTTGAACAGCTTTTCAAAATTGTTAAAGAAATAAAACGGGACAGGTTCATAGCGACACGTGTGCTGAAGCAGGCTAGGGTGTTTCACAGAACAGCCGATACAGTTCTCCTTCAAGTCATCTTCGATTAGCCGCTCCAGAATAAAGGCAAGTGACCCTTTGATTATCTTCATGGCAGCTTCGGTGATGCCACCACCCCCAGAATCTCCAGATAATGATGGAGCCGCAAAACGATCGCGGAAATCATCCAACAGCGATGCAGTAACCAGCGATGTAACCATTAGGGCAGAGTCCGCACGCGGAGGTTGTGACTGGAACAGAACCCCATACGGGCACCATGATGCGGCCAGCCGCGGAGTGTATTGAGGAAGCTCTGGTGGCGTTGTATCCATTCGTTGTCCAAAAGTACAGAGGGTCATGGATGGGGATCGTTGGGGGTTAAGTTGAGGAGAAGACTTGTTGAGCTGTATCGCCCCAAAAGTTCAGGCGTGAGGTGGCCATGTTGGGGCGGGGAAAAGGTCTGTGGGTGTGTCTCGTCCAGGTGACGATACCCAATGAGATGAAACATGGCTACCTCACGTCTGAACTTTTGGGGCGATACAGCTCAACAAGTCTTCTCCTCAACTTAACCCCCAACGATCCCCATCCATGACCCTCTGTACTTTTGGACAACGAATGGATACAACGCCACCAGAGCTTCCTCAATACACTCCGCGGCTGGCCGCATCATGGTGCCCGTATGGGGTTCTGTTCCAGTCACAACCTCCGCGTGCGGACTCTGCCCTAATGGTTACATCGCTGGTTACTGCATCGCTGTTGGATGATTTCCGCGATCGTTTTGCGGCTCCATCATTATCTGGAGATTCTGGGGGTGGTGGCATCACCGAAGCTGCCATGAAGATAATCAAAGGGTCACTTGCCTTTATTCTGGAGCGGCTAATCGAAGATGACTTGAAGGAGAACTGTATCGGCTGTTCTGTGAAACACCCTAGCCTGCTTCAGCACACGTGTCGCTATGAACCTGTCCCGTTTTATTTCTTTAACAATTTTGAAAAGCTGTTCAAAAAGCTGTATAGGCCACGGCTTAAACATATTATCACAAAGGCGGTGTCCATGTTTCACCCTCATACCGCTCCTGTAAAAATACATGCATCAATCGATGTGTTAGTTTCTGAACTTAAAGGCCAAATTAATGTACGGGCCAAATTGCGCGAGCTGAAACGCTTCGCTGAAGACGGTGATTGTGAGTATGCTGTAGATGAGGCATTTAATGATTTCTGCAATTTGTACACATGCGAGCAGCCTATGGCTGGTGTGTAAATGTCTGTCAAAATGTGATTGGCTGCTCATTTTTATATGCTTTCTAAATAAAATGAGTTGAGTCATGAAAACATTGTGTTGTTATTGCTAACAAGCACTTGACCGTGTTTATTTTACGCCATCAAAACCCTGGGTCATTTGGTGGTGTAGATAGATTATACAGGGTGGTACACATGTTGCCTGCTTAAGGGTGACATAATGGGGTAATATCCTGGATGAGAGTGAAGACTACATGGCTAGAAGAAGAATTGTCCAACGTGTCCCTGCATGGCCCCATGTCATCTACAATCCGCAATTTAGCCAATAATTGTAACTTTGCAGGTTTCATGGATGGAGATAGAGTGAAAAAAAAAAAAAAAGAAACTCATTTCACACATTATTTTCATTATTATTATTTTATTTACTTACTTACTTGCTACAAAATAAAATAAAAACAGGACCATAACTCTTAAAAATAACTTTTGAAATGACATTCACGCATGCCGCACCACTCGCCAGTACCCCAGAACAGCAGTATAAACATCGCGCGTGTGCTCAGGGGCTATAATATCGCTCATTATTCCGTCCAGCGTTGCGCGTATATCGCTAACATATTTCAGTTTATTTACAACGGTATCAATAGCCTCTTGAACAATTGTTACGGATGGCGGCGTTGGTGTAAACGTCATGATACAGTTTCTTAATATATCTGCAACCCGTGGCGTGCACAGCTTTTTGGCGACCCTTTCAAAATTATAAAGCATATAATATGGCTCTGGCCCGTTGTAACACCTGTGCCAGCGTAAGTTGGGGCAGTATGCTGCACACGCCGCACAATCGCTATCTATTACCGTATCCATAATCCATGCCACGGCCCCTATTATAAAATGGATCGTTCGCCGCGCCACGGGGCCCCCCGCCATTGCCGTCTTCACGTCGTCACCCCCCGCTGTGTCCTCCATAGGCCCTTCCCTAATAATCTTCTCAATATTTGTGGTCAATTCTTCGACCGGGGGTCCCTCATCTGAACCTGTGTGTACATAATCACATGTTGTCTTTACCCATTTTAAACAGTGAAAACCCTTGCACATTGCTATGTCTGAAAACTTACCGACACGTCGGCCGTTTTCTTCAACATCCTTGCTCGGCATCCTTAATTCACTTGATAACATAAAAAAAAAAAAAAACTTTTGGTCAAAATAACAATAATATGTTTTCACCGTATTGGCCCTTATAACAAATATAAAATAATGTTAAAATGACAGTGTATCATACCTCCAGTTTAGCATTTCCATCTTTGCGTTGAAAGTTGATCGGCGAAGATGTCTGTGTCTGTTTCAAGCTTTCAGATGTATCTGTATTTTGTGCTTGACACTTGCTCGCTTAATAAAGCATGAGGGGAGTTACCCCTCCCAGCGGGGCGTTTCCATCAGAACAACTAGACATTATTCTACCAAAGTTTTTCATGCGTATTTGATGCTTGATTCTAAATGTCGCTTACTAGGTGCTATTAAATGTGATTAAATAACCATGCCTACCTTCTTTAAATAGCAAAATAACAGTTACTGCTAAACTGTTTTATTCCTTGTTTGGATCATCAGTGTCTATGCCCTGCGCATTTTCAAAGAGAGAGAGTGGCTTGTCGCCTCTTGACTAAACTTCTGTAAAGCTACCCTTAAAGTACTTTGAATAAAATGTTTCATGGCATGTTTTAATACTTATTTTAAAATAACCCCTTAACAAAGGAAGGGTAAAATAACAAAAATATATCCTAAATTCTTGACCGCTCCCGTACCTCGCTCCCGTAATTCTTTATTAGGCCTAATTATCATTGGTCAAATGCTTTATAACACATTTTATACTTATTTTAAAATAAGAATTCTACCAAAGTTTTAAAAATGCTTTTGATGTATGCTGATACATGCCGTTCACTAGCTTATACAACAATTAAATACAAGTGTTTGTTTGTCCGGGCGACCACCCGCGTCCCGAGGCAGTGGGTCGAGTCCTGTACACTCTGCCATAATAATAATGTTACCCCCGAGTCCAATGCTTGCCCCATGTCATCGGTGTTAGAAAAACGTCAGCAGTTTGTTCAAAAACTTATCATTTTTTTCCCTGATAGATTAGAGATGCGGGGGTTCGGTTACCCCTAGTATATGCTGCTTCCGCTGTCTCGCTTGTGAGGCGTCCATGTTGGTTAGGCAGAGGGGCACATCGCCGGATAGAACGCGATTCTTACCGTGTCTTCTTTTATGAAATCTGCAAAATTTTGTCGGCTAACTTCCATATCGAATCTTGAAGCAAAAGTTTTTTACACATTGTTTCTCGTGCATGCTGGGACATTTGCCAACAGGCCAGACAGCGCTTGACTCTACGGCGTCACATTTGCTAAAACACGAGTTAAGCCCTAAAACTTATTGTCTAGTCTATTCACATACATTATATCAAACAGTGTGTTAAAACAGTACATTTATGTTAAAGAGAATTATTTCTAGTTTAAAACATTAGTAGACTGTGTTTATTTTCAGTACGACACTTGGAGCTTAAGTCCAACGCCTTAGCCACTCGGCCCCCCTTAAACCCCTGCTTGGTGGGGGTATACTTGTCATCTGGTTTACCATTCAGTATTCTTTGTTTGATGTGCGGGTTCGGGAAAAACATCGGCGCTGTTTTATGACATTATGGCCTATGTGTGTATATATATATATATATATATATATATATATATATATATAGCTAGCCTGGGAACGGGGGCCAGCAAATGGATAATTGTCTTGTGAGCCGGTCTATTCCCCCCCCCCCCCCCCCCCGCGCGTTGCTTCATTGCCCCTGGCGTGAACCCATTTTAACAAAAAAGTAGACAGCCCCACCTAACGGTATGTGCTGAGGCCGTACCACACCCATGCTTCTAAATTTATGTTAAAAACACATAGATTCATTCCCTAAAACTTAGCGCCTAGGCTGTTCACATACATTATATCAAACAGTGTATTAAAACAGTACATTTATGTTAAAGAGAATTATTTCTAGTTTAAAACATTAGTAGACTGTGTTTATTTTCAGTACGACAATGTCGTCGGTGCCACATTTTGTTAAAACACATGAATTCAGCCCCAAAACTTATTGTGTAAAAGTTTTTTATACCTTTAAACGTTGACAAAAACAGTTAATATCTTTTCTTTAAATTTTCCAAGTCTATTTCTATCTGTTTTTTCGCGATAAGTTGCGTTGTTGACAAAAACAGTTAATATCTTTTCTTTAAATTTTCCAAGTCTATTTCTATCTGTTTTTTCGCGATAAGTTGCGTGAATGCCTAAGTTAGCGTGCTTTGGGTCTGCATACACATTGCGGGCCTATACTTTCACCGAACTGAAGTTAAACTCTAAAGCCCTGATAGCAAAATACATGTAAATACATCTTTTAAGATGTTTATTCCTTGTGATTAGTCGTCCGTTGATGAAATTAGCTAAATGTTGCTAAACAGTCGGGACTTGTGGTGCTAGAGTCCGACTTTTATTTTAATTAGAAATAGATCATTTTATACTGTTTACAAATAAGTCAGATTAACAAATAGAGTTAATGCGCATTCTGTCAGTATGGTGGCGTGTTCACACAATTACTGTAAGGGACATGGGCTTGCGTTTACAATTTCCGCTGCGGCCGGCCATTTTGAACGTGTGTCTGCGTGAGTGCGACTGCGTCACGCGTGCTGCCCCCAGCGATCGCCCATTCGACCCGGAAGTTTGAACTGGCCGGCCGCACACGGGGCAAGCTGTGGGGCTAAGATGTTTGCTGGTTAAATGTTTTCTTCAGCCTAACAAGGTTTTCTTGTTCTTCTTTAAATACGTTGGTTAAATGTAATGGGTTTAAAATGCTTGTGCTTGTTTCGCATTTGCTCTTTTGGGCTTGTTTAAAAGTTAAAGTTTGGGGCGTGTCATTTGTTTAAAAACACGGTGTTTTATCTTGTCAGTGTTTCGGACATGTCTCTACTTGTTTAAATTCCGTCTGTTTTTCTTTCTTTTAAAAGTTAAAGTTTGGAACGTGTCGTTTTGTTTAAAAATACGGAGTTTCGCTTGGGGCATGTCTCTACTTGTTTAAAATACGCCTACTTTTCTTTCTTTTAAAAAGTTAAAGTTTGGGACGTGTCGTTTTGTTTAAAATACGGTGTTTCGCTTGGGCCATGTCTCTAGTTTAAATGCCGTCTGCTTTTCTTTCTTTTAAATGTATCACTAAAGTTTTGCCCTAGCTTACGTTCATCCTGCTATATGTTTTATTATTCCTTAAAAACGTTGTTAAAAATAATACATTAATAAAATACATGTAATGTATTTTATTGTATTAAAGTTTAACAACCCCCCAAACCATACGACCCCTATCGGCAACACGTGGCATAAGCATGTATACCATTTGGCCAAAACCATCCTCCCCATTGGCCAAAACCCCCCTCCCCACCGACCAATCAGAACAGAGGATACGCCCACCTCCCGCTTATGACGTCACAGATGGGACAGAGCTTTAAGCTCCGCCCACAAAATAGGCCCCGCCCAACCTACCAACTAACCTCTCTTGCACTTAATTACCAAAACTCCCACGTCCTCCTATAGTCTTTACACTTGGCTTTAAAATGCGTCTTGGGCAATCGGATCAATATGCAGCTGAGACCCATGGCCATTTACACCTTTGCCTATCGTGCGTCTCCAAGGTGTCCAGTTGACTACTTGTGACTACTTGACCGGCAACTTGTCAGTGAATTTCACTTTATGACAGTCAGGGGGCGCCAGTCATTGTTAAGTCTTTGTCGCGGACACATCAGGACGCATAAGCCTTTACACTACAAAAGATGTGTGGTCACATGTGTCCCAGACGACCTTGGCAAGTGGTTTGAGTGACTGAATCGCAATTCATCGCAGTGTTCGTTTCACTGGTCTTCAGTGCTGTCTGCTTGTGACCTGACCGCCCAAGATGCATTTTAAAACTAAATGTAAACAGGGTCTTAACTGCCCATAATGTTTGATTCTATGCATGTGCTCTGTGATGGACTGGCATCCCGTACAGGGAACCCCCCCCCGCCCCCCCCCCCCTTCCACCGTGCCCTGTGCTTCCTGGGAGAGACTCAATGTTCCTGGGACCCCGTACTGGATTAGCAGCGATGGAAGATGGCTGTAGAAAAGGTTAAACGTGTGGTCTATGAGGTTCACGCAATGCTGGACAGTAAGTACTCTTTAAAAAAATTCACTCACCTCCCCGCTGGAGTCTGCGAGCAGTCAAAAGGACACAGTGACCACGGGCTAATCGAGAGGCAGTGAACAGGGCTGTGCGGCTCAGACTGGTCACCCGCTCATGTAGAGTGAGGTGTAAAGTGTCACATGTTGACTGTCCTTATTGGTCACTTGGCTTTGGTCATTGTGGCAGCAGTGTCTATGATGATACAATGCGGGTGGATTCTCCTTTTCTTCTCGAGGAAAGTTGAGGCCTGCAATATGGCCTCAAGCATTCTGGGCTTCTGACGGACTGGTCCCATTGGCATCTGATTTGCTATTCAGGCCTTGGACGGTGAACTGAGCATGGAACGGAACAACAGGAGGCAAAACGAATGTGATTGAGCAGGTCTCTGCCTCGATCAAATCAAGCCCGGGCACCCGGATCACAAAAAACAAGACTGATGCTATTTTAGGCATAAAACGAGAGGAGCCGGTATAATGGAAAAGGCCATAGTGCTTAGAAAAGTTTAAGGGAGACAGAAGAGGAGAACCAAAGACAAGGTGGATAAACTCAATCGTTAGGAAACCAATCAGAAGACAGACCATTCTGTGGAATTGAGGTCTACATTTCCACATCGACGGGGAGCCACCTATTAATAACAATAGATTTATGTAATATATAACCCCGTTTCCAAAAAAGTTGGGACACTGTGTAAAATGTAAACACACACAGAATACAATGATTTACAAATCATATAAAACCATATTTAACTGGAAATAGAACAAAGACATCATATCAGATGCGGAAACTGAGAATTGTTTTATAGTTTTATGACACATATATGCTTAATTTGAATTTGATGCCAGCAACACATTTAAAAAAAGTTCAGACTGGGGCAACAAAAGACTGGAAAAGTTGTGCAATGCTAAAAGAAAACACCTGGTTGAATATCTCACAACTAATTAGATTAATTGGCAGCAGGTCAGTAAGATGATTGCGTATATTATTTACATTTTACACAGCGTTCTAACTTTTTTGGAAACGGGATTCTACATACTATCCCCCGAAACAGCTTAAACCAAGTTAAATGTTGGATGAGTATTAATATTAAACTTTGACTAGATGTTACTGGTGTGATAAGTTCTGCTTCCATATTGCATCAGCATGATTGTAAGTTTCCTATCTGTCCTTGGATGAATCCAGCAGCCATAAGGGATTGCTGTACTCTGAACCTCTCTCACCTGCTTCTGAAACGTCTAATCACCAGAATAGCTCATTGTTCATACTTAGGTATGTATATATTCCATGCAAATGCCCCAATGGTGAATGCAAGTTACGTAAAAATCAGGCACAGTTTGTTCTTTCCAAATACTACTTTCACACTTGTAACAGTCCATCCAAGAAAATCATCTGATATACCCCAAAGCGGTTTTAGGAGGCAAAATGTTAAATGTAAAAGCACGATGGCCAAGCCTTGCTGAATTTTGTGCTTTAAGGGCACGTCTGCGGATCGAAAGTGAAAATTAAAAGGAAAACAAGGTGCGCTTATGAGGGTAAGGTAGCTAAAACCCACAAATAAAATCCTGCACCATGGAAGCTCAGGTCCGTACAAATCAGGCCTGGGGGGGGGGAGCAGGCAGAGGGGAGATTGGCCGTCCACCTTCTGGGATTTTTGCTGACGTAACATGGGGCTCCTCGGAGACCGAAAATTCACCCCCCCCTCCCCCCCAGGCTGGCTTCAGGCTGATCCCCCCGTGACCCAGTTGGGCGGACTGGCTAGAATCGAGAAAGCTACTCACCGGACGTGGAAAATTTGAGGTCGAATCTGAACGGGGAGGCGATGGGGTAGAAGTAGAAGGATGATTCCCCCCCCTGCCCCCCCCCCTATCCTGCAGGGCTGGAGGATGCGATAAGTGAGCGACGAGGTCTGCGTGTCACCCTCTGATGTGCTGGCACAGTGCCCGCTCAGGATGCGATTATCTCACCTGTCAGCTGCTTGTCTGATAGCCAGCCTGACTGTCGCGCTTTGATAGAGCTAAGATGGCTTCGGCCAAGAGAAGGAGACCTGAGAGAATCCCTCTGGCTCTTCTGACGGGAAGGTTTTACGGAGTAAAGAGTTACCAAAAATCTCAAGGTAGCCCGAAATCTGCTCATAAAATCCTTAAAAACGCGCTGTTTGGAGAGGTACCTATTCCCGTGTTTCTGTAATTTTTGCAAACCGTCATGCTTGATTTTCTGGGAGAAAAACGTGGCTATGCTCAGAATTAGAGAAAATATCTGGTTAATTAATGTTAGAATAACTGGCTCTTAGGCGAAAGCACAGTTGTGGCAGAAGGAATTAAGACCTACATTAAAAGGTCTTGACTTTTTAAGAGTCCTCTTAGGTTTATCCGGGAGACTGCGGAGTAGCTACCGTAAAAAGCCCAAACAGACTTCATGTTACGTCGCTTTTCAAGCTGCTGTGTTCAACTACAAAAGATCTCCTGTTAGGCGTATATAGTAGCGACTGGGTTCTTGGGTGCGCTCACAGTAAAAGCACAGCACATATTTCAGCCCACAGCAAACAAACAAACCTCCACCGCCTGTCGTCAGGAAGCAGGCGGCCCTTGGCTGGCGGTGCGGTGAGTCGAACGAGAAGCGCTGCTTCGTCGCACCGCGGATTTGATTTCCCCCTCGCCGCCGCTGAGCACGGCCGGCTACGGAAGCGTAAAGCGCTCTGTCACTCCCAGCATCACGGCCCATCAATCCTGCCCAAGCCTACCGCCAGAGTTCATCTGGCAGCCAAACTGTGAGACCGTCGGTAATGGTGCTGGCCGGCCTTATCAGGCTTTGATTATCTTTAATGGTCACCGTACGTCAGGCATGAAATGATGCGGGGCCCAGGTTGGGTTTGGAAAGGCTTATTCCTCTGGTGATAAATAACAACACGAAACAGGAAGTGATGTCGCGGGAGCGAGGCGGACTCTCGCCGGGAGTAAAATGTCGGCTTGGAGGCCCCGAGGTGATATGAACGCGAGTATAGCTGATGCCACCAACACCGGCAGAAGGCGAATAAATTAGCTATTAACACATCAACTCAAGTTAGCCTACGTGGATTGTCACGTTGCTGCTCATGACTCACGTCTGCTGACCTTTAACGTTTTATATTATATTATATAGTATTATATTGTGCATACAATCGTCTACCAAAAACACAAATGTAACAGGCGAAACAGTATCTATATGTTGAAGAACGCTTTGATTTTGACTGTATTTAAGACAATTCAAAGACATATATGTTAGCTTCATATTATGTATAATAGACTGCGGAGATACTCTCTCACCTTTCATTCAGCATTAGTTCAAAATACTACCTTGTCTCTCTGTAGGCTTTACTCTGCTGCATTAATAATGCTTTGATTGTATCGTAATTGTCAGCGTAATTGTAGATGGTTCTTAAAAGTTGCTTCAGAGCTTAACCTGTTTGACCTCAGACTGTGTGATTATGCCGCAACAAATTCTTTCTGTCGAATGAAGTCAGTCTTAAATCAGCTGTGAATTCAGCCGCTTTCTTCCATGACCATATAATCAGCGACAGCCGAGCCCCAAAAGTGGACATTTTCTATGGAAATTTCTGTATTTTTTTTTTTGGTCTGTCCAGCATCACACCTGCATCTTGTTTATCAAAACTTTTATTACCCGGCTGATCAAAAACGAACCCAAAAAACCTGGAGATAAACAGATGCATGTTGCACGTGACAGAATTTCAATAAGCCACTAGAGTAGAACTTTCAGAATTTTCCACCAGACTGTGTAATGGCGCAGATGTGTTTTAATCAGTGTAAAATGCACATCTGAGTGATCCAGGTGGTGCTGCACAAATAACCTGTGAACTCCGACCTCATAAATGAACATTCTTTCAGAGCTAGTTAACAGAATTTGTCCAAACAATTCTACTCATGAAATGAGATATACCAAAATCGTTCTACCATGTCTCACGTCCATGACGGGCCGTAGAGTGGCATAGCTGTGGACATCCTCATCACTCACTGAGGTTAAGTGGAGCAGTGTGTTGGCTCAGTTGGTTAGGATGCTCTGCTTATGAAGTCTTAGGTTCAAATCGCATGGTCGGTTGAGTGGATTTACTGTTGAGTCCTCGAGCAAGACCCTTAACCTTTAATCTCTCCAGGGAGCATCTAACCCTGCATTCTCAAAAAAAGAGAAAAAAAAAAAACGTCGATTGTTAATTTGGGTAAAAGCATCTGTGAACGATTGAAAAAAAAGAAATAAAAAACATGGATATTGCACATGGAAAAACACATGCAGGTCATGGCAAATGTGAATGAATATTTAGTGGGCCTTTTCTTGAAGAATATAGAGGTCACATATATACACACACACACACACACACACACACACACACACACACACACACACACACACACACAGGCACCCGGTCAGACTAGATCAAAAGCAATAGCTGCGTGAATAGAATTGGTTGTAGAGCAGATTTCACGGGCCCTGAAAAGCGCGAGACGTATGGTTTATGAAGATGGGAGGAGAGCCCTGTCATCTGCAGCCCTGTCATGCGGAAGGGTGGCCAAGCCGAACGTGTGAATTTGGGTCAAGGCGCCAAATATATCTCGCCGCACCGAACTGCAGATGTTCTGCGCCACTCCGAGTCCTCGTTGTCACCCAGGGTGCAGCGTGTCCCACATAATGTCACCGCTCGGATGGTCCGTGGCCGCCGCGGAGGCCACTGGATGACGACGGCGCAGATGCTTGGCGGTGCTGATTGTGATGGTCGTGGGGGCTCGTCGGGGTAAGGAAAGGGGCGGGGCTTGCTGGGTGGTGCCGCCGCTGAGCTTCTTACGGTTTTCATTTCGGAAACTCGGCCCGGAATCGCCAGAGGTCCAATTAATAACAGGAACAGGGCTCCGCTTTGAACTTCAAACGGCCGGGGGAATACCCAAATGCGCTTTCTTGTTTCCTCGCATGCAAATTCTCGAGGAGGTTAAGAACCAAAGGAAAAACAGTGTTTCGTAAAACTAATACTGACGTAAGGGTTAGTAACGTCTGGTGAAGTGGCGCGGATTAGCGTTATTAAAATCTCCTTCAGTTAAGTCGTGAATTTTCAGATGTTTCTGATCACAATTATTTAAATAAGATATGTAAATGACATTTCAATTAATTACTGTTTTTCATTTTTTCTATAATGTTAGTGTTCCCGGGGGGGTGGGCAGCCAGTTGACCTTTGACCCCCAAAGGTTTTTTTTTCTCCGTACTTGGGAGTTTTTGGTTCCTTTCCTTCCTCCATTGTCTTCTCTCTCTCTCTCTCTCTCTCATTTTGTCCTAATGATGTTGCAATGTGTCACAACACACCCGAATAAAGCACCTTGGGATGACTTTACTGTGAAAGGCAACATATTAAAATGAATGGACTTATATTTATGGCCATGTTTACAATGCTCTATGAATGCATTATAATGTGTCATGAATATGTTCATAGATTCTTGTAGACGTGGCATTCATAAGAAAGGGTTACCAGCGTTTTTGAACGACAGGGCTTTGAGAAGTTCGACGACGGCGAGGATCTCTTGAGGGGATGCGAGTGGTATTTCTGTAGAATCTCAATTTTTCAGTTTGGACGGCCGAGCCATGTATGCGCCATTATAAATTCTGGTCAGAATCTGAGACTTGGTTGCTGGGTTTGTTCCAGTTGCAGGGCAAATTTATGGTTGAACAGATTTCCCCTGGTAGCAGCATGTCTAAGCTGCTTGGGTTCAGTAGCAATTTGACTCAAGCCGTATATATCTCTGCGCACTGTTCTGCCTTAAGCCCAGGAAATACCTGTATACAAGGACAAGGATTAATTACCACAGAGTAGTGTCCGGATATCCATCTGGCATCTGCCTCAAGTTAATCCTTTGGCTTCAGACTTTGAGTAGATTTGTAAAAAGATCACAAACGAAAGAAGGAGTCTTAGTTTGTTTATGCTTAGTTCTTTGAACTTTGTGTAAGAACACAGCTTCAGAGTTGTCTACACTCTGGGATTCCATTTACTCACGTGTCGCTCAAATGCTACTCCAACTAAAAATTCCATGGCTAATGCTACTGAATCCGAACAGTTTTTTTTCTTTCGTTGCACCTCTAACCCAAAACAAAATCTAAAATTCTTCCTCATGTGCTACACATAAAAGGGGAATTCCCCCCATTGTGTGAAATTAATTTCAAGGCCTGCAGTTGCAGCTAACGCTAGTTAGCAGGATTACCGTGTGTCTTTGGATAGCTAACTATTGCTAGAACGAGGGTGCGTTTTTGTGTTTAATCAGGGTTGTCAACTTTGCTCAGCTGGCTGGAGCAAGATTTTCATTCCGAGTCTGTGCACAAAATCACACGCATTTACAATGTATGTAAGAGTTTTATTACCTTTTAAATAGTCTGTTGGGTTTGCAAACTACCCCAATGCTTTTGACGTAATTTAGGTTTATAATGGAATAATACAAATTTGCCGTAAGATTTCTTGTGTGAGAGTCTGAACGCTCAAGTGTCATCCCAGATGCCGGAGACCTGGCAAATCTGGTTTATTGTACCCTACTTTTACATTTGTATCCCACTTTGGTGCATTCCGCTGTTGCAGTGACGTGCAAACATGCACGCAACACGGTATTTACGTTTTTGGCGGAACCAGAGAGCAGGGTGTGAGGAGGCAAGGTATAAATAGCCAAATACATGCCATGTGACTATCTGTACCTGTGCAGAAATAGATACTCTGTTACTCCAAATATATAATGTATTATATAATGTATAAGGATAACTGTCAAAAGGATTCTTCCATAAATTCAAAGGCAGACTGTTTTGTATGCATCCCAAAAAGTAGAGGTGTCACTTAGCATGTTGACGATAATATCACTTCATGAATGAATGTCACAAAATATACCTTCCGTTGGCAAAACATTTATTTATTTTTTTGTCAAACTCTAAAGTCTTCTGTAAAACAGACTGAGACTGGACAGATGTTTCTGAGACATTAGTGTCAATCCTTTTATATGAGCAGATTAAATACCAGCTTCTCTAGCCTGGAGCACAACTGGCAATTGAGGCTCTCTGTCACATACACCAGGGCTCTTCTGTCTGTTTAGACAAAAAATGGCTGAACAGACGTGCATCAGATACATGCAAGTCTTTCAGGACCTGATTCAGCCCCAGAGTTTCAAAATTATCATGGTTACCAAATAAAAATGAGTAAATGTGGTTCTGCAGTATTTAAATGTCAGCTGAAATGACACATCTGTTGCTTAAAGTGTTTGTTATGGTAATGTTTAAGTGCAAATTAGACAAACAATCAAAGCCAATCGCTAATGTTGTGTTTAAAAGCTGCCGAAAGATGGAGGGCTTTCAAGTAAATATCCTCTGTATCATGGTGTCACAGCTGGTTCTGTCATTAGAGCATATAACTATGTTGGGATTTAAAGGCATTTTTAAAATGAATACCAATGTTTCAAAGTTATTGTGTTGTAATATTTGTAGAAATAAATCACTGATATTCAATGACAGACTCAAAACCATGAGGTGTCTTGGAATCTATCTGCCCGTCCGTCCGAATATCTATCTAATCTGCTAATGTCACTTGTTCTTATTAAAGCAATGTCTCGGACCCCTCACAGGTTCAGGGGCCTGTTTCACAAAGCAGGATTACTTGCTTAGCCAGATAACTTGCCAGATTTAAGGTAGTCTGGGCTAAATAGACCTTATTTTCATCAAGGTCTATTTAGCCCAGACTACCTTAAATCTGGCAAGTTATCTGGCTAAGCAAGTAATCCTGCTTCGTGAAACAGGCCCCAGCTCTCTGGCTGATTTTAGGTTGCGACTCTTGCTGCCATATAAAGAGGGTGTAAATTGGCGGGGATATCTCGGCTGCCCCCCCCCCCCCCCGCGTGATGCGGCTTCATCCAACCGCCCGGTTCCTCAGGTTGCCAGAGGCGGCATTTCATCACTGCGCCGCTCTCCCGCACAACGCTGAAGTGGTCCGAGATTCAGAAAGTACGGGGTGCTACTTGCGGTCACCTTCCATGCAGCCGCGGTGGATTTTATAGGAAACTACTGAAGGAGAGAATATATTATTAAACATGTTTAAATTAATTGATTCTGTACTGCCTCCTAAATGGCGAATAGGACAGAAGAAAAATGCCGGCAGATTAATTTCGAATCCAGGACTTGAGTAATTGAAATTCTTGCCGCCGTCTAACCTAATGGCCTAAATCTCTAAGCACTTCATCAGGGTCCTACAGTCGAGCGCTGGCAGTGTGTCTGTGAGCCCTGCGTCGTCCCTCTGCTGTCGCCTAACTGTCCAGGAGGACGATGTGAGAAAGCACTGCAAAACAAATGGCTGTAGCAGGAAGAGCGGCACACGGCATTTGGTCACGTCGCCGGGGACCCGGGAGTCGGGAGCAGGGCGAGTCTGGCACAGGAGACTCTGCTCTCTGCATAATTGAAAGGCCCCCACAGCTCCAGCTTGCCTCCGAATTGAGTCTGCCCCCCCCCACCTTTCCCAAGATGAAAGGCCACCTTTGATAGTACCTTGTGCAATAACCAGGGGATTCTGCCAGCGTCATGGACCCCCCTGCCCTGGGGGCACCTGGGTGGGGGGGGTCCACACTTCAAATAGAGTGCTCTTCCAGGATGTTATGTAATAACACACGTATGTGATGCATTAATCATTTTCAGTCACTCAACATCCATCCATCCATTTTCTGAAACCCCAACCAGGGTCGTGGGGGGGACCGGAGCCTATCCCGGGAACAATGGGCGCAGGCAGGAGCCAATCCTGGGCGGTCGGAAACACACCGCAGGGCCACACATAAACAATTACAGGGCCAATTTAGACTCACTAATCAACCTATCCTGCGTGCTTTTGGACCGTGGGAGGAAACCAGAGACCCGGCAAAAACCCACATGAACACGGGGAGAGCATGCGAACTCCACGCAGAAAGGGACCGGGACCGGACCCGGGACCGGACCCAGAACCCAGCAGCGCTAACCACTGCACCACCCCGTCATTCAACATTTTTCCTGGAATTCTGTAGCATCATTCCCTAAGCATTAAGCATGGAATTACCTTCGAATTTTGCAGTGTTGTTCACTTTTTAAACATGGAATTCCCCTGGAGTCCCATAGCATCATTCACTAAACCGTAAACATGGAATTCTCCTGGAATTCTGTAGCATCATTATTGTCATGCTACTTCTTGCTTTACTAATTGTATAAAAATGTCATCATCAAATATGCTTTCCTTAAATTGTTTGTTCATTAATACCGTCATACTATAATCCAGTTGTTACATGAGTCTGTCTCTCATGTACACGGATTCCCACTAACAACATTTTAGAGCATTAAAAAGTTGGAATTAAAGCACCGAAACCAAATAGAATCCTTCAAGTGAAAATGTTTAACAAAGGGATTTACATGTCATTAATGCTACTCCTTATTTAGCTTATGAAAGGGTTATGTGCATTTTTGTCAACTCTTGTTAGCTTTGACAGCAATCCTGCACCTTTAACACATATTTCATATCCTGATATATGGATTTGTAGAGCTTGCAATGATAATTTAACGACCCCCAAGATCATGTGGAAGCAAGGAATCCCTTTATGGCACTGAGGACAGATTGGCTAATGTCTCACATAACATTACGCTCCTCTGTATAAACACCTGAAAGCACCATGCGCTAAAAGCCATTGGTGTTTGTGAGAATAATCTCACTGTTGTGCTTCATACAAACTTCAAAACTTCAATTTCAATTGCTGATGTGACACAGGGTCTCGTGTCACCAACGGAGTGTGTCCTTGTTCATATACCGGTATCTATTCAATTACTCAGCACAGCTGCACGCGGAGCAGAATCATACAGCATGAGCAGGAAACTGTGTGTAACTGGACATCTTCAAGTAATCAGGGCTTTTAGAAAGAAAACAAAAATAAACTGAAGTTTGCCAGAAAGCATCTGGGGGACTTTGAGACCATAAGAATAAGAAAATCTTATAGTTCAGAGCAAAATTAGCATTTGTATCATCAGTGCTAAGTGCTGTCATTAGCACAGGGGGTAAACACCACCGCCGTATTAAACGTCACTGGGCCACAGAAGACTTGTGATAGTGGAAGGCTAGACATTCAAGAAAGTACCATGAAACCTTAGAGGAGAAATTGCTTTGGTCTGGGTATGGATCATCTTCCAGAAGACAGTGACTGGAAGTGTTCAGTCAAAAGCCACAGCGAAGTTTTGGAGTCGAATCCAATCTAATAGACAGTAGGCGGAAGACAATGAAAATGCATCCAACTGCAGGCTCCATCGAACCTTTTGCAAAGTATCATGGGAAAAAATGTCATGTGCAAAGCTAGTCGATATCTATGGTAGACGATTCACGTCTGTACATTTCTGAAAAAGACCGTAAACGCAAGTTCAAGTGGGTGAACACATTTGTGTATCCAGCCATATTTAATTATTTGGAAATGTAAAATTGGTTTTAGTTACTAATCAGTGGTGAAACATTACAGTTGAACACATCCATATTTCCAGATGATAAAACGTGTACAGAGGTGAGTAATTTCTATTATAACCACTTACGGAGTGTATGGTGTGTGAGTGAATGGTGTGTGTGTGAGTGAATGGTGTGTGAGTGAATGGTGTGTGTGTGAGTGAATGGTGTGTGAGTGAATGGTGTGTGTGTGAGTGAATGGTGTGGGAGTGAATGGTGTGTGTGTGAGTGAATGGTGTGTGAGTGAATGAGGTGTGTGTGTGAGTGAATGGTGTGTGTGTGTGTGTGTGTGAGTGAATGAGGTGTGTGAGTGAATGGTGTGTGTGTGTGAGTGAATGGTGTGTGAGTATATGATGTGTGAGTCTGAGTGAATGGTGTGTGAGTGAATGGTGTGTGTGTGTGAGTGAATGGTGTGTGTGTGTGAGTGAATGGTGTGTGAGTGTGAGTGAATGGTGTGTGTGTGTGTGTGTGTGTGTGTGTGAGTGAATGGTGTGTGAGTGAATGGTGTGTGAGTGAATGGGGTGTGTGTGTGAGTGAATGGTGTGTGAGTGAATGAGGTGTGTGTGTGAGTGAATGGTGTGTGTGTGTGTGAGTGAATGAGGTGTGTGAGTGAATGGTGTGTGTGTGTGTGAATGGTGTGTGTGTGTGTGTGTGAATGGTGTGTGTGTGTGTGTGTGAGTGAATGAGGTGTGTGAGTGAATGGTGTGTGTGTGTGTGTGTGTGAATGGTGTGTGTGTGTGAATGGTGTGTGTGTGTGTGTGTGAGTGAATGAGGTGTGTGAGTGAATGGTGTGTGTGTGTGTGTGTGTGTGAGTGAATGAGGTGTGTGAGTGAATGGTGTGTGTGTGAATGGTGTGTGTGTGTGCCCCGTCATGGGCTGGCATCCCAACCTATAGAATAAGCTGTTACAGAAAATGGGTGGTTGGATGGAACTTAGATACAAGGATACTGCTTCTCCTGAAACTCAGTGCAAGAAGTCAGAACATGATTAAAATAATATGAAACTAACAAGTTCAGGCAACCTTCTGAAAGTCTGTAAAATCGTGCAGTGGTGTTAAAGGCCAGATTCTATGGTAAATTTGACCTTACAGTTAAGCCAAGATTTGCATCTCCAAAATAACATGATACTTGGAAATTCTGCATCGCTTTTTTTTGTTCTGTTCTCATTATCATGTGTGGGTTCCTGGTTCAGTGGGAGGCATGACTGCAGGCATTTGTTGATTTATTACCATTTAATATTAAAATTGCTAATCATTAACATAAATGATTTAATAGTTAGATATATGCTCAGCTAGGGTGTGTTTAAACATTTAATGGACAGCAATAATTCTTAAAATATTTATTCAAGTAAAGAAAATCTCTGCTTTGAATAATCTGAATGCACATCAGGCCAGGAAGAAATCACACTTGGGCTAACTAATGACTGTTGTGGCTTTCTGCAGTTGTTGCATTACTCTGCACACTTTACTAGACCTAAACGCATTAATATGCAATTCCATAGATGATGAATGTGCCAAATAATATTATAATCTTAATCACAAATTCATGTGTAAGCAAAAAACCTGAAAGATCTGTGGCACATGAAATTATTTTCTACATTTTTATCCCCTTTGCAGTCTATTCTACATTTTGTTTACTTTTTAATTAAGAGCTAAACAATGATCGCTCCAGAAGTCACCCGAAGAATGATTTATTTACTTGCAGTACTTCTGGTAAGGATTTACCCTATTGTATTGTCAAGGATTCATCCTTGTAACAGTGAAACAACAGTTTAGTACGCTGCCAGTCAAAAGCTTTCGCACACACAGATTTTCTACATTTGCATGTTACTCACTTAACATTTACTAAAATACAATCAATATTCTTTGCTAACAAATACATTTACAGTATGTTCACCATTTGAGTACCTTTATTAGCAAGAAAATGTTGTATCTTTGATTCATCAAAGTAACCTCCTCTAGCAGTTATAACAGCAGAGAAAATTCGAGGCATTCTTCCTACAAGTGACATTAAATACTGCTCTGTCTCATGGGATGAAACAGGTAACTAGTGCATTTAAAGTTAAAAGACGGCCTAGAATCTGCCATCACCACACAACCAGTTAATAGGACATCAGACATGCAGTGTTACAAACTCTTTCCATGTTATAAAGGAAACTTGTTTTATTTGACTTATATTTCCATCGTTTTTACTCAACTTTCCATAGCTAAACAAGAATAAAGAATCTGTGGTTTATGAAATATATGAAAAAGTAAAAACCTGTGGCATGCAAAAACTTCTGACTGGTAGTGTACATCAAAAAGGACCCGATTAAACCCTTACAAGAATAAGAAAAAAGTAAAATAAACAATGTCGTTGAATGCAGAAATTTTTTATTGTAAAATTCCACAACTGTATGCAGTTCCTTTATGAAAAGGGTATCCTGTCGTACATACAGTGAACACCTGAACTAGTATTTATAGGGATCTCTGTACGACACCCAAGCTTGGAGACACACCATGTGAATAATTATCCAGATCAGTCATCTTCCAGTTGTTGGTGATCATTTACTGAGCCCAAGTGTGACAAACTGTATTACTGTCTGATGTCAGAAAATATAACTATTATTTACATGCGATCCACATGTAGGGTCCATTTCAAAATAAAAGCCTTTTTGTGCCCTAACCTTTTCATGATCCTTGAGCATTTGATGTAGATGTAGATGATCTGTCTACATGTCTGACACCTAAATGTAGTGTATAAATAATTCACATTTTCCCTGTAGAAATATTTTATGCCTTTCCCTTATCTGTATTGATTTTTATGACATAAGCCAAAGGACTGAATTTATATGTAGTAAGTCTGATATTTTAAATTTCTGCAATTTAAATTCCAAAATATTTTGAATTTTGGCATTTAAAGAAGGTATTGTAATATTCAAGCATTATTCAAAAGGGAATTTATCGAAAAGTGGTACAAAACTAGTTTAACATTTTGGAAGAAATCCACTTAAAACATTAATGCTAATTATTATTCACGAGTTTTAAAACAATGTCTTGCATTTTATCAGTTATTACATTTGTCAGTCAAAAAATGCTAGCTTAGCTTATTTTGACGAATAAATGCATTTAACTTTAAAAAGAGATGTAATTTCATAGTGTTTTAATTGCATAAGCAAATATTAATATCAAATTGCATTTGAGTTTGGCACTTTAATATCTTTGTTATACATTTACATTCCCCTACATTTAGCGTTAAAAACAACAATGGCTGAAATATATCATGTGTTCCTTCTGTTTGATATGAAAACACATATTCACTTCAGACAAAACAACTTGTGTACAAAGACAAAGCTGGGCGATTTGAACGCAACGCCTAATACAGCCGTGGATTAACATGGTAAGAAGTGAGGTGACATGGAGACCAAAAGGAAAAACTTGGTCTATTGCAAGCGATGGGAGAGTATGACATCGGAATTATATACAAACTCCACTCGAATACGTCTCCCATTGGTTCCTAAAGCTGCTATTACCACTCATTCTCAATATTTTCTCAAAAAAAAAAAACAAAAAACAAAGTGACATTGTGTCAGAAAGGGCTCCGTGCTTGAAAAAGCACACAGTAGCCGTCGTCAAAACAAAGAAATACAGTAACATTGACAAACAGTACAACGTAACAGGATCACTTCACTCATACTGCAAGTCAAAACCTCGTCGATATGAAAGTTGAGTTTCAAATTTAGTAATAGGGGATATAAAATGTAATGAAACATAATCTTAACTGCATGTTGTGATTGGCCTGTTCGATTCTTGATTGAATTCCTTATACAGAATAACATTCTCAAGAATTACATGAACATGACACATACAAATACACACAGATTTACACCAGAAACCTGGTTGCTTCAAAGAGTGTACCATGCCAAACTGGTAAGAGTAAGATAGTTTGATCGATTTTGTTTGGTCATTCCCATGCTGCATGAACTACACAATGAAGCGATATAACAACATATTTAAAGCTATACTGATGAAAGCAATAAAAAAAATTAAAAGCAAAACAAAAAAAATTGTCACAGACTGTCCATTTTTTCCTCCAGCCTAGCCAATCTTATTTTTTCTTTTTCTTTTTTTTTTTATCATTTACCACAGTTTTCTCCTCAGTGGGAATACAGGTTAATTGCCTATATACCTTATGCTGTTTGTCTTTTAATTGGGGGCATATATATGTAAACAAACAATGGAAACACATCCAGTTGAACAAAACTGAACAAAAAAAAAATTGCATTAGCTGTCTGTCAGAAGTGGGTTGGCTGTTTCAGGAAGGTGAACCTGCTAACCAGTTTTGTGCTGAATAATTCCACCTGTCCATTGTTCCTTGTAACAAGTACAAACAGATAACCCCGCCACCCCATGAAACCTGAAAGAAGTGACAATCCGCACAAGATTGCAGACTTGTTCCATGTCCCCCTGACAAACATTTATGCCTTTTCCTTCTCCATTTCATTCCTCTGCAAAAAGGGCCACTTCCTGTTTTCCCCGAGTAAACACCATGAGCTCAACACCAAGACCGTACTTATGATCCTGGCAAGACCGGTCTTGCTAACTCGGTTTCCAAGAACGAACTTGGGGCGCAATGAATCATGGGACTGGTGTCATTTGGCGAGAATGCCACACATGTATCCTTGATATTTGTGGCGAGGCAAGAACGACATCTGGGGAATTTTATCGTCTTGCTCTTAGTATTGGAACTGGTCTTCGGGCAAAGGAAGATGACGGGTACACGAGAACAAAGTATGGTCAAATAAGCAGATTCAGATCCTTCCCACGTTTCCTGTTTTTATATGGTGGTCCGGTCCACCATCACTGTCACTAACCAATAGCAGTTTGGTATGTTTTATCACCAACCAATAGCAGTTTGGTATGTTTTATCACCAACCAATAGCAGTTCTGTATCTTTCCTTTAACAGCATCTTTGGTCACGCTGGCATTCCTCTCTTTTATTACACATCTCCGTCATTATGCGTCGCATTGCTTTTCAACCTTGTTTTTTTAATTTAAATGGTGCACTTATGATTACACTCTCAGGGAAATATTTATGTTGCGTAACTGTCCGTTTATTCAGGGCTGCTCGGTAATAATGGAAAATGACATAAAAAAAAAAAAAATCGTGTGTGATGACAAAACTGGTTTAAGTATTGATAGAAAATAAAGTATATATCAAAGACATTATTAAATACTACAATTTCCCTACCTGTAGGATCGTTTACAGTTTCATTTCAATACCAACCATCCTTTATAAAGGACTGAAGTATTTATGGTAAAATAAAATAGTGCTCTTGCATTCTAGAATAACGAAAAAGAAAGAATACTATTAATGCATCAAAGGCAATTGGTTTCAAGTTTATGGGAAACTTAATGTTTCTTCTCTGATGCTTTTCAGTAAAATGTTCTACTTATGTTTCTTGTGCAACGTTTCCTCTTGTTTCCACAGACGTCGGTAGAAGACCTTGATAAGTTAGTTTGTTTTTGGCCTCATAGATGCATGCGTTAAACAAACCACTACAACATATTCAATATTAAAATATATACAGTTTGTATACAGTTGACTGTAGACCTGATGATTCATTAAAAAAAGGATTCCTCTTTCTTACACACCTTTGACTGAGAAATCTAACCATTAGTTAATAATCAGTGTTTATTAATCTATGCTGCTTAAGTTCTTTTTTAAGTCGTGCCTAATTTGCATTCTGTATTCATGACATTTTGACAAAACATATGACCATAACCCTCACTGAGAGAGGCAACATAAAGGTGGATGGATGGATAAATTAACAAATGCGATGAAAGGTAAAAAGCAGATTTTCAGAATAATTAAAAAAAAAAAAATTGTCAATTTATGGTAGAATTTTACAATTTGGAAATTAAAATCTAAATTTGAATGTGATTGGAGGGATAAAAAAAAACAAAGAAGTGCATAAATAGCCAAAACGCCCCCCAACAGCAAAGTTTCTTCAGACAGCAGCTGAAGCTATCCTGCAGAATGATGGTCACACGAGATGACACCCCCCATCTGCATTGCTACCTTGCTAACTCATCTGACTAAACAGAGCCATGGCAACAATGAAACTGTGGAGATATTATGTAACGTTCGATTGGGAAGGAAAAAAAACAGGAAAAATCTCTCTGCATTTCAAGGCATCGAGTGATATCATCCCTCGCTCTTCCGTCTAGTTTTGCTACAACTTTCTCTCGAATCAGATGCTTCATTTTTTAAAACAACCGCAAACATGTGTCAATAACAAACACGTAAACCAAAATGGAAACGGACTGCGAAGCGTTCATGTTTGATTTTTAAGGAGCGCGGAAACGTACGGTCTTTTCGGTATATGTTAAGGCCAGCTACGTGCGCGAGACTTAGAGATAGAGATAGGACACCCAGTAGACGAGGTTGAAGAGGCCAAAGGCGGTGGGGAAAAAGATGCGAGCGTACGAGTCTAATTTGCCGATGCGGATGTGCAATCGGCCGTGCCTCCAGGCGCCCGAGCGACAGTCCTCAAAGCAGCAGAAGAAGCTGGTGCAGTCCTTGCCGTCGAGGCACTCGTAGCCGTACTCCTCATCGCGCTCTTGCACGTGAGCTGCGTTGTTCATCTGGATGGCCGTGGCGGACCGAGGGCGGATGTCTACCGTGGGGGTCTGCGTTTTTGCCGGGGAGAGAGCACAGAGTCAGCGGCCAATGTCTGGGAAGCACTGGGAGGGTGGGGGAGGGACTTAGGGGGGCTGGTTAGTATTCTCACATTCTTTGCAAGATTATCGCACCTTTTCTTGCCAGTGAGTAAAACAAAACAAAGTAAAACTAAAATATGCCCAAGCAAATCCAAGTCGAGCACCTAGCAGCTTGCAAACGGATTGTTCACTTTCAAACAAAGGATGCAAGTTTCCCCTTCGGGAAAAGCCCACGATGAATTTGACAGATTTATCTATATTTGTTATTATATCGTTATTTAGCTAGTAAATCATGCTAGTGCTGGGAAAGTCGTCATGATTTCATTACAATATTTACAACATAAGGTGTTGTAAAGATGAGACACAAACTGGGTATTTATTTCCGCACTGGATTCTTTCCTTTGTGTCTGAATAATGTGCAGTTTTTCATGGAAGACAGCAAAGCTCAATTTTTTTCCAGCTTCATTTTCTGTCTTTTGTTTGTGACCAAGGTCACAAAAATGTGTTTAATCAGATTTAGATTTATTTATGTGACATTCAAATATTAAAAATTTCAGCTTAATTATGCACTCTGGATACAACGTTGGTATGAAAACTAAGTCTGATCAATGAGAATACTCGTGTTCACTTGAGATTTCAGACAAAAGGACTGATATTCTTCATCAAATTGGAATACACAGCACTAATTGTTGCTTAGTTCTGGAACTGTTGAAAGTCTCAAATTGATTCAGAGGATTATACTGCATCCTGCTGACAAATACTGTAAACATTGCCTGTTTATTTTTTTAAACGCTCCTCCTACAGAGCATGATCATTCTTCTGATGTTTAGATTTTGTTACCAGAAAAAAATTCAAAAGTAGGAAATTATTAGTGGTCAGTCCCAGCCATAGAATTTTCCTTGATCTGTTGAGCAGAGAACCCAATGCCCATTACCCCGTCCTCTGTTTTCCCAGCACTAGTACACAGAGACATCCTGGATCCCTTTGCAAACTTAACGTGGTATCCCGGCCTAATTGGCTGTCAGAGGGATGAGGGATCCAGAGTCCCTGCCTGATTGGCTGCCCACCGCAGGGGGGGGCTGTCGACGTGGGACAGTTCTCAAAGGGTCGTGCGGGAAGCAGGTGGAAGCCAAAGCATAGGACAGCACACACACCGGCCGCGAGTAGCAGGGCTGGGAATCAGATGGCAGTGACCCCTTTCACTGGGAGGGGCCGGCGGGGACTGGGAAAGGGCCATTACCGATGGCCACTAAATATCCTCCCTGGAAATGAGGTTCCTGTTTGAACTGACCCCAAGGTAGCATTTTCCATTTCAGATTTTTGATAACTAGATCATGCAAATCTTCAATGAAAAAAGCTCAAGTTGAACAATAAACAAAACATGCATCTTATTCAGCATTTAAATGTCCTGATAACTGGGTATTTACACCATGGTCTGGCTAATGCTGGCTTTTATGGATGCTGAACCTTAAATCTACCCCATGGTTACAGTTGGGGCTTTCCGTCTGACGGCGCGGAGTGGCGGGTGTCCATTTCAGCCAGTTATGGTGATATAGTAGGATAGGACTGTGCCGGGATTTGTGACCCTGTAAACTGAACCGTTAGCATTCTAGAGGAGCAGTGGAATTAAAGGGGAAGTGACATGGCTGGCATTTAATTTAGACTCTTGTGGCACACAGAATGTGACAGCAGAATTTACTGAATGAGGATTCTGTGTATGGTATGACCCGTGTACACCGCCTCCTCTATCTGTGTATGGTATGACCCGTGTACACCTCCTCCTATATCTGTGTATGGTATGACCCGTGTACACCTCCTCCTATATCTGTGTATGGTATGACCCGTGTACACCGCCTCCTATATCTGTGTATGGTATGACCCGTGTACACCTCCTCCTATATCTGTGTATGGTATGACCCGTGTACACCGCCTCCTCTATCTGTGTATGGTATGACCCATGTACACCGCCTCCTATATCTGTGTATGGTATGACCCATGTACACCTCCTCCTATATCTGTGTATGGTATGACCCGTGTACACCGCCTCCTATATCTGTGTATGGTATGACCCGTGTACACCGCCTCCTATATCTGTGTATGGTATGACCCGTGTACACCGCCTCCCCTATCTGTGTATGGTATGACCCGTGTACACCTCCTCCCATATCTGTGTATGGTATGACCCGTGTACACCGCCTCCTCTATCTGTGTATGGTATGACCCATGTACACCGCCTCCTCTATCTGTGTATGGTATGACCCATGTACACCGCCTCCTATATCTGTGTATGGTATGACCCGTGTACACCTCCTCCCATATCTGTGTATGGTATGACCCGTGTACACCGCCTCCTCTATCTGTGTATGGTATGACCCGTGTACATCGCCTCCTATATCTGTGTATGGTATGACCCATGTACACCGCCTCCTCTATCTGTGTATGGTATGACCCATGTACACCGCCTCCTCTATCTGTCGATGGTATGACCCATGTACACCGCCTCCTATATCTGTGTATGGTATGATCCGTGTACACCGCCTCCTATTTCTGTGTATGGTATGACCCGTGTACACCGCCTCCCCTATCTGTGAATGGTATGACCCATGTACACCGCCTCCTATATCTGTGTATGGTATGACCCGTGTACACCGCCTCCCCTATCTGTATATGGTATGACCCGTGTACACCTCCTCCTATATCTGTGTATGGTATGACCCGTGTACACCGCCTCCCCTATCTGTATATGGTATGACCCGTGTACACCTCCTCCTATATCTGTGTATGGTATGACCCGTGTACACCTCCCCCTATCTGTGTATGGTATGACCCGTGTACACCGCCTCCCCTATCTGTGTATGGTATGACCCGTGTACACCTCCTCCTATATCTGTGTATGGTATGACCCGTGTACACCGCCTCCCCTATCTGTGTATGGTATGACCCGTGTACACCGCCTCTCCTATCTGTATATGGTATGACCCGTGTACACTGAATCTGGGCAGAGGGTCCTTGGTGTGTGTGCATGGGGCGGAGGTGGGGGGAATGGCACTGGAGCCATGGCAGGCGTGCGTCACTGGGGAGGCAAAGCGTGGGGCACGCATGCAGCTGTGGTTCTGTCCACACAGACGGGGGGGAAGGTGTACCTTTGAAGAAAACAGCCGGAGAAGCTTACGGCCGCACCGGGAACAAATGACATGTGGAAGTGAGAGAGAACAACAAAAAAGAAAAAAGAAAGAAAGAAAGAACTGTGAAAACAAACGTCGGAGAGTCACACAGAAGTCCGATAGTGAACTGAAAGAGAGAGGAGAGGAAGACAAAGAACAGGAGAATGCGCGACAGGACATGTCGGAGTGGAGAGCGGGAGGACGTCCGGCGAGTTACACTTCAAACCCAAGTGTGTGACCGATAAAACACGCAAGATCTAAATAAGAGCAAAAGTTGGCTGTTAAATGGTTTATCCTATAAGTTTTCTCATGCAGGGGTGTTGCGAGGGCTGTTTTAGGGGGGCTGTAGCGCCCACCCCCCCCACCAAATAAACATACACTAATCAGTATTCAAAGTGTGTTCCCGTTCATTTCCATTGAAATCAGACCTCCCCCCCAGCAATGGTTTACCCCCCTTTTTATAAATCTCCAACAAAGCTTTGTGTAGCTGATTTGGTTAAAACTCCTATGATCAGAAGGTTGCTAGTTCAAATCCTAGACTTGGAAGAATGATTTCACTGATGACACATCAAGGCTATTAACCCCCAATGTGTCTAAAGACCGTCTGATCCTGCTTGTGCGATTGTGCCTGGCTTTGGGTGTAAGCATCTGTTAAATAAGCATAGGTTTGTCTCCTCAGGTTAAACTTGTACACTCCAACCTCTCTTCACTCCATTTTTCACTGCATTAGTTCCTCATCTGATTCTGGATGCATTTCGCAGGATTTGATGCGACTTCCTTATCTGACCGCATTTTTCACGGTAAGAGATTTCGGGACTAATTCAGCAACACATTTCGTCCGCATCTCCGTTGCTGCCACCGCATCTTTCCTGCACTTGTTGAGGGATTAGCGTAAACCCAGAGCTGCTGCGGTTTTTTTTATTTTTCCCTGTGACACTCACCGTTGTGCCGGAAGGGGAGCCTGATCGGGTAAGAGACAGGCCCTTTGTGCCACATCGCACTCGGCTGCCGTGTGGCTAAGGTGCAAAGCCCCAACCTCCCCTGCATATCTCACGGCGTCTATTTTTAATTTTTAATTTTTCGTGAAACTCTGTTAAAGGCGCCGGTTTCGCGGCTCATGTTTATTTATGAATCGGCCCGCAGTTTAATTTTTCATTTGACTGAACGTTTCTTCTTACCTTTTGCGGTCTCATTATTTTCATTTTTCCGCTGCATTTCCATCGCTATTCGTATACCACATTAAAATGTATTATTTAACAAATATAGGCATAACATATGCATACATACATTTAACCATAATAATGTGAGACACCTGAAGGGTATTAAGACACAGTTATATAATCAGGCATTAACAATATACATTTTAGGCATTTAATACCAGAACTGTACAGGTATAATGGCATCGGTGGCTGCATGTTTTTAACTAAAAAGCTGAGATATGCATTTTTCCGGCAGAAATGCAGCTGAGAGATGAGCATGCTCTTCGGTGAGTGACGGCTTTTTAACCCTTTTCGTTCTCCCTGTTTTGGCCTCACTGGCATTTACACAGTGAGCGGAAAAGCTGTGTTCGCCTGTATCTCGCTGCACTGAGGCACACTGCACCTTTGAGCACCCAGGCAAAAAAAAAACACCCAAATGTTTAACTCCGCAGCTCAGTCGGTGAAGGGAACAGTGTCAACCTCCGAACTGTTAATGTGACAGGTTCAGGGTCCCTGATTTAACAGGAGCGACGTTCATCCTCACATCTGGCACAACTGGAGGAGACCCGGAAAGCGAGAACTTCACCTACAAAGCAGCTCGACATCGTATGCGAGATGTACAGAGGTCAGAAGGGCAAGACACAGGTTACACGATGTCCCTTGAAATTCCGACTCTTCGGAAAGTAGGAGAGTACTGGGAGTTCCCTATAGGGACGCTGCTTATGTACCAAAGCCTTCATTAAAAAACCCCAGAGGAAGGAGAGCATTTTATTCTCTGTGTGGCATGACTCTAGTACCATAAAAAGAAACATAAACCTACAAGCCGTATAAAAAAAGGTACAAAACATAATCTTCCAGTCTTTATTCTGGAAAGGAGAACTTCACAGTCTCAAGGGCAAATTTATTTTATATTTTGGTCTATATGTGTTCTGCTAAAAAAATTCATAGTATACACAAATATAATCATTACATCAGCATGCTTCGCTTAATAGAGATAGATGATGTAATCTGTACACTTCTGTTAACAGAGACAAATGCTACCATGATGGTATCTCAGCATGCGTTCGGTGAGGTAACGAGTGATTTTGGTCGGGTGCTTACCGGGTTTTTCTTCTTCTTGTCCTTTTTTTGGCTAGGCTTCCGGTTGCTCACGAAGTAGTGGAGCGTGCCGTATTCGATGAGGGCGGCGAACACGAAGATGAAGCAGACGGACACGAAGAGGTCCATGGCCGTCACGTAGGACACCTTGGGTAGAGACTTCCGGGCGATGGTGCTCAGAGTTGTCATGGTAAGCACCGTGGTGATACCTACAGGGGGGGGGGGGGGGGAGGGGGGAGATGCGTCGAGATTCAAGGGGCAAAGAGGGAACATAGACCACTAGGAGGAGCCCCACTATCAGGGGTTATATATGACGGAGAAGACATGCAGAGTGCACTGGCAAAACTGAATGCTGATTGGCCCCTGGCGTGCCCCTTCACCTGTCACTCACCAGTTCAAAACATATCATTGGCTAATAAGGTTTGCCCCTCTATATATTAATTATGGCCCCTCTTATGCCCCGCCCACCTTCTAGAGAAGACACTAATGCAACTCAAGATATCGTCTAGAAGAGATCCCCCGTGAAAGAGCGAGTGGCGTTCTCTATTTCGAAGACGCCGTCCCACAGAAAGAGGCCGACCCTGCCAAGGAACGATTACCGACAAGATGGACCCGACGCCCGAGGAGTTCGACCAGCGAACGGCGGGCGGCAAACGGTTAAATCGCAGATGAATCATCCGCTGGGGCAGGAGGGCGTGAGCTATGATCTCGATTCCAAGGAAGCGAGAGTCGACCAATAGGCTGAGTCTCTCCTCGTCGTCCGTTTGTGTACACTTGAGAGCAGTCCAAGAGACATTACACCGCACCATCTGGCGTGCTGTGTTCTGCACCGTGGGGGACGGGATGACCACAGAAAGTGACAATACACGAGAAGAGGCCCTTAAATAAATTACACGCGTGCCGACTGCACGGACACCAAAGCCAAATCCCGTCTTTTCCCCCGCATGCCATTCATCATGCTGTGTTAGACTACGCAGGCTTTGGACCTAAATACAAAAGGAGCGAATGCTAAATTCTCTCTATATTTAATCGTCGTAATACCCCACATTTTCAAAAAAAAAAAATATATATACCACAGACGTTTAATCCTTCCAGCTGCCACCAGACATTCATCTCCCTAAAATCTTTCAGATGGAAACAAAGCAAATTTTAATCTTCGTTAATGTCAGCAGTCAGGAAGTATGACTTTGATACAGTTTTACTTTTTTATAGAAAAGGAAAAAAAAGATAGTAAATTTTGTTGCTGAGTTTGTATAAAAAAAATACATTAGGAGCGATGAAACCTTTGGGTTTTATGATACCGTTAGCTGGTTTACGGAGTCGTAGGGTCTCACAGGGTGTAGCAGCCAACAATGTAGTAACTACCAAAATGTAAAATAGCATGGCAACAACATAATACATTTCTCCATTGTTAATGCAATAAAAGTCGATAATCAACAAAAAGTTGGTATATTTTTGGTTCAGGAAATGTGTCATGTTATTGGCTAGTTAATACATTACTGATTTTAATTACATTAAGAATGGAAACAATTGTTATTTTATTGGCAGTTATTACATTATTGGCTTTATTGGCTTCTACAAAGCTGACAAAACACCACCAAAGGAATTTACAGCTTGAGCCCTGATTCCATAAAAGTGGACAATTTCCAGAAAGATGCAAAGTCTTTAACAAAGACTCTACTGCACCATTTGCCTTTGGCTATACGTGTAGCAAGGCTTAGATAATTATGGCATATCACAGGCTAAAGACGAGTACATATCAGTGAGAGTTAATTCAAGGCTGAATGGATTAAAAGCTATCAGATCTTTGTTTCCAGCTAGAGTCAGCTCCTACTGTGGACAGTCTGGACTTGTTGAAGAAGAAAACAATAATTAATACAACGTTACTGAATTCCATCGGGTTCCATAAAGGTTTGTCTGCGTTTGGGTAGTCAGTGAAGGATATTTTGCCCTGGCAGATGGTTTTTACCTAAGGAGGTCCTTGCTGGCACGGCATCCTTGTTAATCCAGAAGGACACCCAGGACAGGACGACGATGAGGGTGCAAGGGATGTAGGTCTGAATGGTGAAGTAGCCCATCCGTCTGCTCAGCTCGAAGAAGACAGTCAGGACCACATAGTCTCCTGAAGGAGGGAACAACGAAAGAACATGAGGAGGAGAGGTTCTCAGAAGAAAAAAAACATACTTTGTCAAATAGCTACAGGTCATTTCATACATTTGGAAGTTTGACTTGTGCCTTAGAGGTCAAGGGGACCAATGAAGTGTACCACAGCAGACTGACATCGAGGTAGGGCAAGTTTCACATTTAGTAGAACAGATCAATTTTAGAATATGTAAAAAAGAAAAATGCAGGACTTTACCTGAGACACTAATCAAAGGCACAAGAGAACAGGTGGGTTTTCAGTTTGGAATTAAAAATGGCTACAGCTGGGGCACATGTAACATCTTTGGGGAGATTGTTCCAGTTTTGGGTAACATAGTAGCTAAATTCTGCCTCACCATGTTTGGATTTATGTCTAGCTACTACTAGCCGACCCATCCCTAGTGATCCAAGAGGCCAGTCGGGTTTGAACTCTCAGAAAAGTATTTTGGTCCTGAGCCATTAAGTGATTTGTAAAAAAAAATAATAAAAATAAAAAAAATTGCAGGCCTGAATATGAAAGGGAACCATGGCTGGGTGGTATGGCAAGGTCTCACAGCAGGAACCACGGCAGGGTTCCAAGGAAGGGAACCATGGCTGGGTGGTATGGCAAGGTCTCACAGCAGGAACCACAGCAGGGTACCAGGAAAGGGAACCATGGCTGGGTGGTATGACAAGGTCTCACAGCAGGAACCACGGCAGGGTTCCAAGGAAGGGAACCATGGCAGGGTGGTATGGCAAGGTCTCACAGCAGGAACCACGGCAGGGTTCCAAGGAAGGGAACCATAGCTAGGTGGTATGGCAAGGTCTCACAGTGAGGAACCTCGGCAGGGTACCAAAGAAGGGAACCACGGCTGGGTGGTATGGCAAGGTCTCAAAGCGAGGAACCTCGGCAGGGTACCAAGGAAGGGAACCATGACTGGGTGCAACAGCAAGGTCTCACAACGGGGTACCAAGGAATTGTACCATGGCAGCATGTTACAGCCAGGATTAATTCCAGGGAACTATTGTGGGGTGTCACGGAAGACTCCCTGCTGATTTGAATCCGGCGATCTTTCAGGACTGCCTGAACAGCCGGCAACCCGCAGCTGCATTCTCAGAACACTAACGGTCTTAATCCCATGGGGGATGACAGCTCAGCTGGTTTCTGGTTCAGCTATACCACCTGCCCAACGTACACAGGTATACGGGCCAGTGTCAGTAACCCAGACCCTCCCCCACTAAACACACCTGCAGTGCGGAGATGCACGTGTTCTTCCCTCTGGTTCGTAATGGCCTAAACGTGAGGAATGTCCACAAGGGTCTTTGTAGGAACATTTGTCCTTATTATTGCAGCATTAACAGAGACCCCGTGTGACGGGAAGCTCCTGGCAGAGAAGAAGCTGCAAGTTAATATACTTATTAGACTTAGCCAGCGATGCTGCCGTCACGTCGCATTAAACTGCACTATTAATAACACCGGGCTCTGCCGCAAGGTCTGCCGCCATTCCACAGACGCCGCTTGTTCAGTGGGTGACAGTTTGTTTGTAGTGGCTCGAACCCAAACTGTGAAGTACCCCCCCCCCCCCCACTTAAGACATATATCGTTATCTAGTTCAGAATGAATTTCAAGGTCTCTTTAATTTGTAGGGAATTTAATTCTACTTTAAAAATAAAGAAACCACGGGTGGAAAGACAGACTACTGCACAGGATAAAGACACTTTATTGATCCCCAAGGCAGAATTGTCTTTTTCCCTACCGCACAAGACACAAATACAGGGGCAACCAGCACACAACTATCCCTGGAGCTGGGGGAGGATTAGGGTCTTGCTCAGGCACCCAACAGCATCATCAGTCTGCTGACCCTGGGATTCAGACCAGCGATCTTCTACTCATAAGCTCAACATCCCAACACACACCTAAAATTCTCACAGGGTGACGACTGAAGGACAAGCGGGATATAAAATGACACTTATTTTGGCAGGTATATGTGTCGACTAGCCATGGGATCACTGATCATTGATTTTAGAAGAGTCTACGCTGGATCTGTGTGGAACACCGAAACCACAACAGTCCAGGTCAATAATGTTCTTGTGAGATCACAACAGCTAACTGAAATGGAATACTCTGTTACAGAAGAATAGTCTAAATCAGTTTTTCACAATCTGGTCCTTGGGGCCTCACAGAAGGACGTGAACTGTCTGGTATGGAGCTCGGAGAGAGCAAAAACATGGACCGACTGTGGGTCCCTGAGGATCGGATTGGGAAACATGGGTCTAAATATCGATCGCAGAAGTCTCTACTCTAATAGTTCTTTTTTTGATCGTTTTGCTTTTTGCTGCCGCTGTGAGCCTTGGGGATGTTTATTTAATCAAACCGAGCTTTACGACAATTTTAAATCATCCTTGGCGTTGCCAACGGAACAGCTGTTTGTGTGTGTATTTACTTCGCACAGTAATTAAATGATGCGAGGTTCACGTTACAGCCAGGAGTTATGCGAGAACTCTCAGTCCTTAAAGGGCAAAACAGAAAAAAAGAATTAGCGAAAATCATCAGGAAAAATCGCAGAAATATTCCATTCCCTGCAGGGACCTCACCCAATCTGCTGTAATCTGGTCTTTTTACTAAAGAACTTTTCATGTTCTGGGACAGAGATTGACGAAACCACGTCATTAAAGAGACTTTAGCAAATATCGTCGCTGTCTGAGCTGCTGTCCAGTGATGGCTGTGCACTGAGAATCTAAGGATTTAAAAAAAAAACAACATTCTGATGTAGGTCACTGGATAGTGATAAATGCCGAGCTGCTATTTCAGGTAGAATGCACAGGCTGTAGGAAAATTCCCCTGGGATGGAGCCTTGACGGCGTGGTTCAGCCCCGCTGCAGCGGCAGGGGGCCCAGGAATCGTGGGTTTGGCCTGACGTCCGGTGACCCCTCACCCCTGCTGACAGGCTGTCATTAGCCAGCCGTGTCTTGTCAGCTGAAGGTCCCGGTTGCGTAATCGCGTCGCCATGGAAACAAGTCCAGTCTCCACCATAGTCTAGCTGCCTGTTTTTTTTTTTTTTTTTATACCTCACCTCAAGACCAATACCTCTCCCTCACTCGACATAATTAATTGTATTCGTAACGGGAAGTTTGACATTGCTTCCCTGCGTACAGCCTGGATCCGATTCTGGTACTGATGTGACGTTCCGCACGTGTGATGCATTTGGTTTTGTCTCTGTTGGACTCAGTTTAGAGGGGATAGCTGTCTCTGGGCATTCTGAAAATTAGGTTAGTCCTTCTAAAACGGTGAGTGTGTGTTTATTCATGCCATGAAAGATACAGCTCCTACTGGGCTTATGTAACAGGGCGCAGCTACATTATCACCACGTGTAATTATGTTAAATATATATTTTATACAATGACAATGCATTCACACACAGACACACGAATGGTAAATATATAGATATCTCTTCCGTTCGATCCAGTCTAAATGGTTTAGCAGAGTGTGATCTTTGTGGAACAATCGGAATGCTGATGGAATGCTAATCCTAATCCCGGACGTGTTCGGAAAGATCTGCATTTCAAAAGGCCGGTTATAATTAGTAAAGATGTGTGGAGGACTCGGTGCGGCAGGGATGCCGCACTGCGCCGTCTGCGGCTGCTAGCTGACATGCATGCGCACTCCGCTGGCTCAGGGGTCTCTGGAGCCTTTCCGCTGCTCTCCGCTGCACCCTCCGGCCTCCCTGTCTCTACAGCGATGATCTACGTGGCTCTCCAGATATCTCCAGTCACAGGATGGTGTTGGCGGTGCTCTCGCGAATTTGGATCTTCGTCAAAATTATCCACAAAAGAACGTGCGAGCGTTATTTGAGTAATGGTGTTCTTGCAGGCATCATGTGAGCATCAGTTGGGTTTAGCCTTGTCCTACGGTGTCAGCTTCCCACAGGCAGAGGGTTTCACAGGACTAGTTCAGTCCAACTACTCCCCTACCTCTCTTAGACTCTGTACTTGACTGGTAGTGTGTTTTGAACCTACTGCATAGGTTCCGGTCTTGTACTGTATAGGATCAGCAGAATGGGGCCAATGAAGACGGGCAATTGAATCAGAAGTAGCTTCTCTTTCAACATGCCACCATATTTCGCAGTGTGTAGACTCCCAATGGCCACTTAACACAATGCACTCCTGTCCGCGGCTCGAGGGCCGGGGGGGGGGCAGCTGGACCTTTACACATCAAAGGAACTAAATCTCCTGATTTGCATTAGCATGTTATTTAATAAGCAGACATTTTTTAAGGCAACATACATTTTTTGTGAATGCAGGAGCAGCTAGGGGTAAAAGGCCTTCCTCAAGCAACCAATGGCGAAATCACTCTGCCAACTCTGGGATCTGATTGGAGATTTGGTTATTAGACCAATGACATACGCAGGCCCCGCCACAAATAGCTACATCTGAAGCTGCACAAATGGCGACTATAAACAGACTTGATTCCTTTATAAGGCGGCCGCTAACGTCCCAAACATCCACGACCACGAATCTGAGCACTACATTATGCTCCATTTATTTTCCCAGTGGACCCATCTCAGCACATCGCTGATGTCACAGGGAGCCCTCTGCCTCTCATACCAGGTGCCCGCCTCCCATAAGAGGAGCAGCCTGATCTCCGGCGAAGCCTTGGGAACCTTCTCGTGCGCAGGCCATGCCCAATGGGGGGAGGAAAAGTGCAGGCCATTTCCCAATGCTGTAATTTCACCCAAGCCTATCAGAGACCTCGGTGATTGTGTGTTAATTGCTGAATGGTTACATGGGGTAATGGAGTGTAGCAAAAATACCATAAAATTAGCCGTTACCATATTAAAAAGTTCCTGTCAGTGACTCCCGACCTAAGTTGTTGACAAGGGGAAGCTGGGAAGTGTATAGACTGAGGATGGCTTCTTATTATAGCTGTTCCATATTAATAAATAATAACAGGGCACTTCATTTGCATAGTGAGAGCTATGCTTCTCCGCTGGCGTGCTGCGCCTGCCCGGAAAAGGCACTGCAATTCGCTCTCCCTGTATTCAGCTTAAGGGGCTGTTTTTCTGTTTTACTGAGGCTTTCTCATGCTTTATATAGCAAGGGACATGTTTAAAAAAAAAAAAAACAGCACGGGGGAATGGGTTTTTTGGTGTCTTCCCCATAACTGAAAATACTGTCCCTGTACAGGTGGAGCTCGAGTGTTTGGTTCTCTCATGTTACAGCAGCTCTAAAGCTTTGGGCTCTATTGGAGTTATGGTTTACCTGTCTTGTGCTCCTGGGAGACTTTGGATACATGCAGATTTGAAAATGTTCTAGCACCCACTGGACGTCTCCCTCTCCTTCGTTCCTTTCTCACAATGCATCACGTATAAACACATTTTTTAATATCCCTATATGCAATTCATTTCTGTATCGACGTATCCACCGAAACGGGGAGCACGCCGAATATTTATGCCAGCTATGCAAAAAGCGTTGGAGAGTGGAGGGAGAACGCAGGGATTAAATCCACTGCAGAGGAGAAGTACACTCCAGATCTGTAAGAACGGGGATGCCAGTGGTCGGATGCGTCATTCGGCATTCCACGAATAAGCCCTGAATGGAACACAGCCTGGATGTTTGCACGCGCTCAGTGCGCGGCTCTGCTTGTTAGTCATGGCGGCTCCGGATTCGTCCTGCCGAACATCTGACCTGTAAACTGTGGGCATCTGTAATCTGAGAGGGGAGGGATGCTGATGGATCCTAAGGCTGCAGTCCCTGTAGCTAAATCACACAGATCGATGAACACAGACAATGGGGCGGGGTGGGGGGTAGGGGGGCACGTCGGAGTCTACAAGGTCATTATGCGAATAGCCTGCACAAAAATAAATTTGCCATTACGTTCGGCGTCAAAATCGAAAGTGGTTAACAGAACCAAAGGAAGGGGCCAGCAGATGGCCAAAGCCGGTGATCCGTTTCCATTTCCTGGAGCCCCCCCTTGGCCCTGTTTAACAGCGCATTTTAAACTCATTTGTCCGAGCAGTTAGTTCTGATATTCTGCAACAAAATCCGGAAGGTGCTTTCTGACTATGCTACTTAGTAAATAAATATCTGCTAATTGCTCACTGCCACCATACCGCTACTGGAACCTGTCTTGAGTAAATGGGGGCCTCGCTGGTCTGCCTTGACTGTTAAGCAATGAGATTTCTATCCCCAGTCCACACCAGGGGCAACTCTATGATTTTTTTTAAGATGGGAGGTATAAGAGAGGCAATAATTCATACAGAGGGGTAAACCTTATCAACCAAAGATATGTTTTGAATTGGTGAGTGACAGGGGAGGGAGGACTCTGGGAGCCAATCAGCTGTGTATGCCCCTTGTCTAGATACATCACTCTATCCCCAAAGAGATTAATGGTGCAATAATCCCATATGGAATCATGGGCCCAGTCAGAAAAATGTTTATTTTTAACAATATCTGTCCTCACTGTGGATCCTTTGCAGAGGTGGAGAGTTGAGGTCGAGAAAGTAAAAATCCAGACCAAGATTTGGTTTCAACCAAACAGTTGAGTATGAAGAGTTACAATCACATTGCACTGAACCCTTTGATTGAAACAAAATCTTGGTCTGGATTTGTACTTCTTGGACCTGGACTAGCCACCTCTGCTCCTTTGATTGGCACTGACAGACAACACCAGGAGGGTGAGCTGGATTGAGCCCTGCAGGGATATTTGTCGCAAATGGGTCCAGAGACTCAATAGCGAGAGAGAGAGAGAGAGAGCGCGAGGTGAGCAAGGAGAACACTAATGGCATAAGAATCTCGGCCTCCGACGAAAGCGGACAGGACTGTAAATAGCATTAGAACAGTTGAGACTGAAATATACACAGACAAAACCTTATGTTACATTTCAAACCATCAAAAAAGACAGTATGATCAAAAGAGACACAACACTCACAGAAGAGGAGAATTACTTTACAAGACACAAAAAAAGCAAACTATTATCCCAGCCACTGAGTAGCATTTGCTCTAAATCTGCATGGATTCCTCAGCTCTGGGTTACAAATCCTTGTCTTTCCCAACAATTATGTGAGATATATGCAAGAGTAATGCTAATAAATTACAACGTGTGGCCAGAACGTCTCTACAGAACAACAGGGACGCATTAAGTGTTAGCGTAACACACCACGTGGGAGACTGTAGCTTGGTCTACGTTACTGGTGTACGTTACTGGTGTGAGGTGAGGAACGTAGCGTCATGTTTTGGTGGCACAGGTGGCAAGGAAAACAGCTAAATTATGCCTCGGGGGGGGGATAGTGTCGCTCTCCGATCGCATTTTCACTTTTCTGATGTTTCTTTGGACGACGCATGTTAAGCGCACGTTCACACCCTCAGTCCCCGTGCAGATCCTGGGCACTAACAAGAAACCAGGCATGGTTAAGATGAAAATTTCACACTATAATAAAAACAATGATCAGTCATAAAATATTAACGATGATTTTCTTTCCTATTGTCATTTGCGATTTTGTTCGGAAGTACATGGCTGCCAAGGAGAGACTGAGCACAGTGACCTGTTCAGGCACCATGTTTGCATGTCTCTCCACAGACGCAGCCACCGAAACAGAGAGCGCGCTTAATGTTTATGCCAGCTATGCAAGAAGTGTTGGAGGGTGCTGTGCAAAAACAGGGATTTAAACCCACTGCAGTGGAGAAGCTACGTGGAAGAATCCGCATATGTGACTCTTCCATTTTCTGGGCTGAATTCAAATATCTAATCGGAATTTCTCTATCATGCAAGGATTTTGAGTGACATACAATTGAACTTAATGCTATATATATTTATAGCATATGTGCATGGTGGAAGTGATTTATATTAAAGGTAGAAGTGTATGATTTTCTGCTGTACTGGATCTCAGGAACATCCCTCTTAAGGGTCCAGCAGAATTCACCAAGCACACTCACCTGGATATTTTTTTTTGCGATATCAGACAGAGAGCAGGACCCTGTCTCAATATGTCCAAACGTGTTACAGTCTGTTAGGGGCACAGATCCCCCCCCCCCAGACACACGAGAGGCTGCTGCAAACATGCTTGACATGCTTGGCCTTCAGATGTCGTCTGCCGCTTTCGCAAAATCCCCAAAGTGTCCTAAAAATTCCCATTTCATTTCTTATGCTGACTTCGCCATATACCGAAACCACGACGGGGAAAGTCGCGACGCCGAAGGGTCGACTGTACTTTGCATCCTTCTGTAAAGCCTTAAAAATGTTCATAAAAATAAAATATTTTTTTCCTGAAACTTTAATATACCCATATATTCCTAATAAGGAATTATATACTATCAATATAGCCTGAAAATTATGTCACTCAAAAACCACGAGAGCAAAAATAATAGCATAAAATGTACAAATAGTACATAAAATGCACCCCTTACTTGCTCTGTGACAAACTCTTTGTTGGGCAGTATAATCATCCAAGCTAACAGCTAAAAGACCAACAAATAAAAATATCTCTTTAAAATGCTTCATACTTGCTGTTATGGTGGAACCACAAGAGTGCTTATCATATTTACGATAATGGAAAATCATAGTGCGTGCTTCTAGAACGTCTTTAGAGGATATACATCATTTAGCGAGCCTTGCCGTACCTTGACCGATTAAACAGAATGATTTATAGGATGCCCTTTGAGTTTGAGGCTAGATTTCATTTTCTGAGACATTTTCATTGTTATTTGCCAAAAAAAAAAAAAAAGATGCTGATGAATCTAAATAGGGATGTTTGCTTTAGGAAGTGTCTCCAGAGCATCCGTGTGTGTGGGTGTGTGTGTTTGTGGGGGGGGGGGGGGGGGGTTGATGCTGACACGCCACACTGAACGAATCCAGAGGCTACCTCACAAAGCTACATGCTAAAACACGAATGGAACCTCCACAACATGCCATTATGTCTTTCAGGTAATCATTTGTTTTGACAGGGTGCATGTTAATAAATCTAAGAGAGAAAAAAAAAACTCTCTAATGTTGTCCTGTGCACCAGCGTGATGAATTCAATTTCTGCTTATTTACCTATAATGATTGTTCAGTATTAACAGGCATTCCATCCCAGGTTTCATTTTGCTTTGTATCCTTACACTGTCCAGAATAGACCCTCCTGGGCCCTGTTAGTGGATAAGCAGCTGAAAGATGGATGGATAGATTGCTTGATGGATGGATGGATGGATGGATGGGTGGATGTTAGAGTGAAACGAACCAGAACACAGATAATGTGAAAAGCAATCGATTCCTAAGCAGCCTGTACCTGACACTGTCCTCACGATCTCCGACGTGTTCCTCAGTCCAACGAAAGAGAATTGGTACAGCCTCCAGGAACGTATGTCACCAACCTCCACGGAGCTCCTCTTCCACCTGTAGACTATCTCCTCCTTGGGGTAGCCATCTGAGGGAGGAGAGGGGGACACTGGCGACTGGGAGAGCCTATCCGGTCCAAAGCCTCCCGCGGGCAACAAGGTAAACCTCAAAGTGTTGGCGCAACGTCGCCGGGTGAAACCAAAAAAACCGCGAGCCAACTCAGAGAGGCGGCGGTTTGCCGCATGTTGGCTGCATTGCGACGCTCTCTGCCCGCAAAGTCCTCACTCCAGCTGCGGCCCTCAGGGCGCTCAGAGGCGATCGCACAGCGAACAGGTGACGTGTTATGCGGTATAAACCCCGCAGAAGGCCCGGCTAATGGGCTTTTTAATTGAAGAGCCCATGGGCGCTCTGTAATTGGGGAATGATGAGCCTTTAAGTCACGGCTGTTTGGAATGGTGTCAGGAGGTTCTCAAGAGCCCTCGGTGATGAGGCTCCATCCATCGTTCTGTCGGTTTCCCTTAGGAATGAATTATTGATCTGCATTTTCCTTACTGAAAAATGAGAGCACTCCGCCAAGCAGCCATTTAGGAGAGCTGTTTATAAATGCACACACAATCCGCCGTGTCATGCAGCACCTCATGCACTGCATCTAATTCCATTCCAGGCACCAGAGAGAGCCAAGTCTTTCATTAGCTTTATAAATACCAGTTGTTATGATACAGATATCTTGGGTAGCATGGCACTTATACTACTACAACCTCGGGGGGGGACACTTTGAATCCCTACAATATGTGCAGGGAGACTTTTCTCCCTGCGCTGCATGGCGTTCCTCCTACACCCACAAAATCTGCAGTTAGGTGAAAGAGGGACTTGCCAATGTGTCGCTCGTGAGTACACAGTTGCTCGCAGGGAGCCAATGACTAACTCCCGTAACACTTTTTAGAAAAAGGATCAATTACCTTAATTTAGTTCATTTTATTTTGCTTATACATGTGTACATTGATGTACCACAAGGGATTTAACTCTCCAAGACAAAATTTAATTGGCTTGCCAATTGGATATCCTCCCCCTCCCTCCCGGTCAACAACATTTATCGTCACCCCACTTGACATAATCTTGCACTATATCAACCATATAGCTCTGCAGACTATTGTCTTTAAAGTGACTCTCATCATAAGTAAGGTTGAAGAGCCCTGCTCTAAACTGTGTGTGTCCTGTGACAGCCCAACATCCCATTCCAAACGTCCCTGGCCTTTCTACTTCCTGGGATAGAATCTCAGCTCCCTATACTGGATAAGCGGTTGGATGATAAATGAACACAATTTTCCATTCTTTGAGCTGTTCCCTGTTGTCTCTCTCTGGAGCTTTTAACATTGAAAATTTGGTGTTTGTCCCCTTAACTGTAATACTACACGACGACTTAGAACACCCTATAACCCATCTGCCTGCCCCTGTCCAAGAAGACAAAGTACAAAAAAATTGTGTTCATCTGAAATCAAGCGTGGTCCCTTGATTTCTCTTTGCAGACCTATGTGTGCAATGGCCTGTGGAGTAAGGAACGGAAACTGGGCAAGCAGCTCCAGTTAACGTAATGATGGCTTCATCAACAAGGTATAGGGGGCCGTTCTTGGCTTCTGCCGCCGCCCTAACTGTGCTCACATCTGAACGCGGGTGAGCATGAGGCCAGACTTACAGCTTGAAAACTCCAGGGGGCAGGAATGTTCATCCATCGGAAAGTTGTTCAGTTTAAGCTGGCACTCGGCATCGATGGTCAACCTGAACGTAGAAAACAAGGCCGGTTAGGGGTGAGCAGCTGATGTGACCCCCCCATCCCCCCCCCCCCCATCTCCCTGAGATAGTCCAGTCAGCCTTGAATCTGCTTGGAGGGAGGAGGGGCTTTGTGGAGCAATCCAAGCAGCCGTTCGCAGTACATGCGGGGTGAACGTCGCCGCCGCTATCCAGTGACACAGAAATATCGCCTCCCATTCATGCATTTTCATCCTGTCATGTCATATTTCTTTCAGCATTATCTGGCCGCAATTAAAAGCTCGCGGTCAGGTCTTAGCTGAAAAATAGGAGCATCAATCACGGGCCCCTCGTTAGCCTCATGAGGAGGATGCTGCATTCCAGCCCGTGTCGAAGTGCCGCTTGTCCAAGATCGCGCACAGTGCTCAGGGGTGAATATGAATCAGGAAGAGGAACACCCAGCAGCACGTCAACCTATCATGTTTCACCAATAATCGCACAGAATCCTTCACTGTCATTCAAGGACGAACTACTGTGAATCCTCTTCCTTATATAACCTAAATCCGCTCTGTCCCAAGCCCCCTCTAAATGACAAATACAAGCTTTACCTCAAGGTGTAGAGGATCCTGCCATCGTTCCAGATCCTCAGCATGCGGTTGGGTGTAGTGATCCAATGCGCGTCGGCCTTCTTGGAGTTGCGGAAGAAGGTGTCGGGGATCCAGATCTTGCCCACCATGTTGCTGTTGAGTCGCAACACTTTCATCGTGCTGTTAAATTTCAGACGCCTGTCGTACCACGTTTGGGCAAAGAATATATCGATGGTGTACTCCTGTTTGAGATAGCGACAGGAAGTGACATTAACAATTATTGGTAGCATAGGGTTTCATGTTGGTCAAAGGCCGCTGGCTCATTGTACCTGAATGTTTGGAGAAGGACACTCAAATTACAGTTGCTATGATAAAACATCTAGTTGCTTAAATGGCCACTGGATGAAAACTTCACACGTCAAGTTACAAGAAAGAGAACCATGGCTAATCTGTGTCCTTGGGACTCAATACACATTGACGTAAATTTTATGTTATAGTCTATCAAAGAATTTGAACTTGCTGCCTTGGGCCACAACTGAATCACAATTATTCTTAAGCAAAATGATAGCAAATACAAGCTTAATGTATATGTCATTCTTAAATGACATATCCAGAGATAAAGTCCTTTGTTAACGACTAGAGGATGACATTCTATAACCCACAGAATACGTATGTGTTCTTGAAGCAAAAAGAGACTTTTCTGCTAACATTCCATTGCCCCCCGATGAATCACTCAGTTGAGTTGAAGAACCTTGAATCTTTCCACCCAAGAATAAGAGGTCTAAGAGGACAACGAATGGCCTCCCCGAGCTCAGAGAAGACACCTCCTAAAGCAGCTTCTGTCTGGGTCACCATAATATGGCTTGCTATTATTATTAAACATGTTTCGCTAAGAGACCAACCTTAGAGGTCGTGTTATGAATGCCCACCCAAAACAGCACAATGACAAGCAAAGAAGGGAGGTTGCAGGACATTCCGTTTAGCGTTATTTTGACTTTCCGCAATCGTAATGGGCGTTAGCTTCGAAGTGAAATGCTGGGTAAATGCTAGGGATTTGGGTGTGAGAGCAAGCAGAGGTATGAAAAGCTTACATTGCTGCAGAGCTCAGCCAGACAACGAGCTGCACATGGGCGTCATATATGACGTTAAATAAAACACGATTTCCGTGGCAATTTAAATCACAATCCGCCCAATCAAAAACTGAGGCAAACTCCCATCTCATTCATCTACATTCATAAATATTAGCTCTCCCATATCAAAATGAAGCAGATAAACGTAAGGGTGCGGAAGAGCGATTCTGTCTCGCAAACACATCTAAAACTGCTATTTTTGACTGTCTCGTGTGACATCTGGGAAGAACATATAAATGGAGCGAAAGGCAATCGCGGCTCGGGGAAGCTCTGTCTCATTCATCTAGATTGTATCTGTGGAACCTCGAGTGTCGCGGCCATGCGTCAAGCTCCGGCCCGGCCCTCGCGGATAACAGCTTAGTCGCCGCACGCAAATCGGATCTCATCCCTTTGCCAATGTAATGAAATATGAAAAAAAGAAACAATGATGCCATACTCCTATATGGAAAAAAAGAAAATGCTGTGGCTGGCCATAAATACACCCCAACTGAACAATTTGTTGAAGCTAAGTAGCTGACCTAAGCAAATGATAAAAGTGCAGTTCCAGTTTTCCCATAAATCTTTGTTGATTCCAAATTAAATAATGCAAGGATATATATATATATATATATATATATACACACACATATATACACATACATACATACATACATATACACACACACACATATATATATATATATACTGTATACACATACATATACACACACATATATATATACATATGTGTGTCTCTGTGTGTGTGTGTGTGTGTGTGTGTGTGTGTGTGTTTTATTTTTGTGCAGGACAAAACAGCCAAGAGCAATTCTAGAATTTTTAAGGTGGGGGGGGGGGAGGAGGGAGGCACAAGAGAACCAATAATTCATTAAGAGGGACCAAATTTATCACTAGCCAATGATGTTTTTAATTTGTGAGCAATGGGGAGGGGTCACTCCGAGGACCAATCAGCTTTCAGCTGATTGAGTAATACATAAAAAAAAAAAACTGGAACCGAATGAGTCACACTGTACTTAAAAATATTATAATCCAGCAACCTCCCTGTTTCTATGATGGCCCATTGTTTTACGGCTTTATGCTTTCCTCCTGACATCTACAAAAAAAAAAACTTGCCGATTCGTGTGTGATTGTGTGAGAGTGTGTGCGAGTGTGTGCTCTCTGATGACATGGCAAACCAGTTACTGTAATCATACAAGAGCAGCAGGATTTGCTGAGCAATAATTAACCGTTACTACATTGTTCTGCGTAATAATCAAGTGGTGAAATACAAAATTGCACATTTTTTTCCTGAAAGGATTTTTTTAATATACTGTCAATTTAATCAAATTAAATTTTGGGTATTTCAGTTATTTCTTCAGTTCTTTAGAACAAACAGAAGCACATGCTTTGACATCAAGCTTATTAAAATGTTTGTCTGAAACATTTGCTCCGAGTTAATGAACACGGTAAATAATTTTACATGAACGATTACAGCATCACCCTCTGCTCCAAAACGTTGGGAACATGTTGCAGTTTGTCTGTAGCTTGTTCAGATATGCTGGGATCTCTGGTAAAGAAGGACTGACTTACCATGTTAATAGCGTTCACTGGGCCGATACTGTTCACGAACATATCGGTGTGGATTACAGTTGGTTTCACTGAAATCAGGGAAAAAACAGAGGGCATACTTTACGGTTAGTTCCAGTGGTTCCAGTGTGCACATCTCTTAAGGTTTTATGTTGCAGTCAACAGCACATTCACCACACTGGCTGCCTCCCACATCACTTTATTTTAAGCAAAACTGTAATCGGGTTCAACTGGACTACAGTTGGTCAGCGAAACACACACATGCTTTTGCAGTTCAGGACCTCATTTGGAGGATGATTCATTTGCATGGGACAAAAGCACTTTTGGGGCACAACTAAAGAGCTCATTTGAAAACTCAGTCCGATTTTTTAATTTGCGGTTTTGAGATGAGACCGATCACCTAAAGTCAGGCTTCCCCATATGTTACGGTTTTGGGAACAAAACTCCCTCTGTCCGAATGTAATCCAACAAAGAACTTTTGGTAACGATTCCAAAAGTCCACATAAAATCCCGAAAAGTGCACAAACATTTTCTCAAAAAACGAAATTTGCTCTTCAGTTAAGAAAGGAATAGTATATTTTAAATAGCAACCAATGTTATGTTCCGATATAACTATATAACAAAATACGTTATTAAATATGTGAGAATGATGCTAAAAATCACAGCTATCCAGCCTGGAGGCTTTTGCATAAATAAGACATTTATTCCCACTGACCTCTGGCACTAATGGTGGCCCAGCTAGAGCCCAGCTGCCACAAAGCGGTAGAAAGGAGGGTTGAGAGAGCCTAAGCTCACTGCAAAGAGACTTCAATAAATCCGAGTCGTCGTCGTCGCTCCCCCCCCCCGAAAGCATTTGTCAAGCCGCGCGAGAAAATATCAGCCGGGTAAAGGTGTCGGCACTTTGAGGAAACTGCACAAATGGATTTGCGCTACGGCATTTCGTCGTTAAGGGCCAGTCAGGGAAGCTCGATTGGAGAAATGCCAGTGGGCGGGATTAGTGCGTCGCTGTCAGTCACCGAGTGGTTTAACCCGTTCTCCCATCACTCTCTATGCCGGTTCCCTGTTGGGTTAAATCAGACAGTGACTGACAGATCGGTAAAATCCTGGGCTCTGATCTTCTGAAGCATCCCATCTCGCCTCACTGGTCGCCATATTGTGCAGCCCGAGTTTCACTATACCAACGAACCATTGCGTGGTCCTACTGATAAATGTGAAACGCTAACACCAAAGAGACAGAGTACTTTTTTAACGGGAAGACACATTGATATATAGTCCTGCTGCTTAACATATTACGCTGCCCTGCCACACAGATTAGGACATGTCCAGATTTATTTCCTGGCGTCTAATTCAATAATTGATAGTGGCAGAAACACAATGGGAGTAGGGAGGTATGAGTCATGGCTGAAATTATACAAACATGATGCGCGCAACATCCCCTGCGTACTTTTGGATAATAAAAAATTCAATACTGTTACGAGAGAAATAAATCCACTCGTGCGATAATAGGTGTTTTTCCAGAATCCGCAGAGTGAAAGGAGCCAAATATTACAGAAGATTTATGACACGAGGATAGTGACTGTTGATTATAACCTGTGTGAATGTCTCTGCATATTAACAACCGTCAAACCATTCCTGAAACTGTCGCATGGAATGGCGTGGTGTGACAAATCAAGTATATTTAATGGGTGACTGTGTGACGACATCATCATATTTATTTGAAGTCCTGTTGTCACATGTTCAAGTTTTATTGTCAGTTGTGTTCCGAGGAACAAAATAAAATGCTTGTGCCATGGTAGCAGGGGGTGTGCCATAGAGGGGATGTAACCAATCTTAGGCTACTTTCCCTAAACCGCTGGTTAGAGACTTGGTGTGCATCTCCAAACATAGACTTCATTGATAATTGGGACCTTTATTGGGAACGGCCTGGCTTTTATAAATGGGACGGCCTCCATCCTAATTGGAGGGGATCATTTATGTTATCCCAAAACAGGGCAAGTATTTCACCTGCCTGACTGAGAGCACAACTGAGATCTTAAGGCTGTTCATTCTTCCACCCTTCGCTTATGTCTGGCTATGACACTACATTCTCCATAACACGGCAATCCTCAAATCTACCAACAATTTAGAAAACGGATTGAATGAGCCTAGAAAGAATATAGTAACTATTATTAGACCAAGACTTAGATCTAAACGTTCCACTGGGGGCTCCTGTGTGGATAACTTAATATCAATCCCACTGATAAGATTAAATGAGCCACAACACAAACCCACCATAAAATGCTCATTACTGAACGTTCGCTTTTTAGGAAACAAATCACTTCTTGTTAATGATGTGGTGCTGGACACTGGTGCAGACCTGTGCTGTTTAACCGAAACCTGGCTCAGAGCCACAGACACTATACCTCTTGTCGAAGCCTCACCTGACGGGTTTAGTTTCGTACAGAAACCACGTGGCTCTGAGTGTGGGGGCGGCCTGGCATCTATTTTCAATACAATGTTAAAAGTTGAACTCAAAATTCTAGAAGATTTTACAACATTTGAAGCAATACTAGTTCACATGGTGTCTATCACACGGTGTCTGTATACTATAAAAATATAGATGTGCAGGTTGCACATCTATATTTTTATAGTATACACACCACCGGGATCACACACTTTGTTTATGGCTGAATTTGGGGAAATTCTTACTGGCTTCCTGTCCCTCCTGGACTAACGCTTGTGCATAACCATACCCTGGTCTTGATTATCACTCATGGAGTCTATGTTCACCATGCATCTGTATGTCTGTAGAATAAGTCCTCCTCTGACCATTTTCTAATCACCTTTGTGATTCAGCCGCCCCCTTTCACTATGACAGAGAAGATTATTATGACACGTCACCTAAATGATCGAAATTCTGTATGATTTATTAATGCACAGATTGGAGCGCAAATGGAAATCCACGGGCTTAGAAGGGTTCAGGCTGGCATGGTCTGACAGCCCACAACAATACAAACACACCCTTTATAGGGCACTTTCAGCATATTACTCTGACCTTATTGATTGCAAAAGAAATTACCCTCGCTATCTTTTTGAAGCAACAGCTCGTCTTACAGAAAAGGCTGAACCCTCTGCTACCAAGTAATTTTGGTAGTGAACATTCTATGGACTTCTTAATTACAAACACTAGACTTCAGACATGTTCAAATGGCTTACAACTATCTCCAATGAAAATACAACGTGCACAAACCATTAATGTTTTTGAATTATGAACAGTTAAAAACAATAACTAAAACCAAACCAGTCACTTGTCCACTAGACCCAATCCCCAGTCAACTTCTTAAAGAATCCCTGGGAGATCTGACAAGATCTGTAACTGCCATAATGAATGTGTCCCTGTCCTCCGGCGATGTACCTGACAAATTTAAAGTAGCAGTAATCAGACTACGACTGAAGAAGCCAAGTTTGGATCCACAGCAGCTCAGCAATTACAGACCTGTCTCTAATGTACCAGTCTTGTCCAAAGTTCTAGAGAAGATAGTCGCTGCTCATGTTAAGTCATACTTGGCACACAATATACTGGGTAGATTCCAGTCATGCATCCGTCCGGAACACAGCACTGAATCTGCCTTAACTAAAGTCGTAAATGACATAACAATGACAACTGAGGCTGACAGCGCGACTGTGCTAATGCTTCTGGACCTTAGTGCAGCCTTCGACACCATTTTACCCCCATGAATTAAATTTGATGTCAGTTTGTGTGGAATGGTGTTGAATTGGTTTAAGTCCTATTTGACAAACCAATATCAATATATCAATATGTTCAAGTGCTGAATATCTGTCACCAGTTAAATAGACAGGGATCAGTCCTTGGTCCTTTGTTTTCTCTCTACATTAGGCAACATAATGAGAAAATGTTAATCTTCACTCCGACGCCAACGACACCCAAATATACACCTCAGTCACGCCTAATGGCGTCGCATCTATTGTCACAGCTAATTGCTTTACCTGGATGACTGAAAACTTTTTAATCATTAAATGCTCAGCAAACTGAGATCCTGTTGTCTGGAGGCAGGTCTGCAGATAGGAATGCTATAATCTCCGCGTCAATCCCTCAGCAGCTCAGCCCGTAACCTAGGCGGCATATCAGATACAAGCCGCTCATTCAAATCGTATGTGGATGCAGTATCGAACATGTGCTTCCTACAGCTATACAGCATTGCCAGACTATGACGATTCCTTACTATTCAAGACACTGAGAAATTGATACATGCCTTTGTATCCAGAAGGTTAGACTACTGTAATGCTCTTATCTGGCAGCACACACACACCACACCAAATACCGTGCAGCGTATTCAAAACGCAAGCAGCTGGAATCGTCACCAGATAGCAGGAAGTTTGTACACATCCCCTGCTCTTAGTTCCATGCACTGGCTTCCTGTAAGGTTCAGGACTGACTTCAAAGTTCTTCTACCTACATATAAGGCACTTAAAGGTCTAGCACCTGCCTGCCTAACAGAATTACTTAAAGTTTCACAGAGAGCAGGTTTCCTTGTCGTTCCACATAAAAATAAAGTGACAGTTGGTGGTAAAATATTCTGCTATAGGGCCCCTATATTGTGAAGTGGTTTCGCAGCCTATGTTCGGGATGCCATATCCTTCAGTCTTTAAATCTCGACTGGAGACCTATTACTTCAGTTTAGCTTACTGACAACCTAACCTAACACAGCATAACTATGGCTGCTGGGGCTGCTGTACATGCCACTATCATCTACTTTGCTTGTCCATTAATGTGCCTCTGCACGTTCTGACCAGCCATGCTCTCTGCCTTCCCACATGTCCGGACGGTGCCCAGGGTGGGCACCATCTCACCTGAGTACTGGTTCAGTCACAGGCCGGCATGGAGAACTGACTCATTGATGGACTTTGGCTGGACCTTGACCACAGTCTCCACCTTCCAGTCCACTCTTCTCTTTTTCTATAATACTAGCATCCCCGGGGGGGGTAGGTGATCTTGGACCCCCAGAGGTGTTTCTTCTCCCTATTTGGAAGGTTTTGACTTTCTTTTCCCTTTCTTTTCTTTGTCTTTCTTTTTCCGTGTTTTTGTATTGCTCTGTCTTAATGATGTTGTAATACTTCACGACACACCCATGTAAAGCGCCTTGGGCTGACTCTCTTGTGATAAGCGATATAAAAAAAATTAATTGAATTTAATTGAATTGAGTGTTAATTGAATTGAGGGGACTGGTGCATTGGGGGACAATAGGACAAAGAGCTATTTCTGTACGATGCAGGAATGAACAACAGGAAGTCATATGGGTCAAAGTCTCTGCAGTTACTGAACGATGTGCCACAGTTTGGAATTAGGCATTTTAGGGTTTTAGTGTCAGGCCTAAGTGTCAGGAATCCACACCATACAAACCTTTGAAAACCGCTGAAACCTTTGAAAAGTCATGCGTCCTTCGAAAAGTCAAAGTTGGTGACTTTATTGAAAACAACAATGTTCCTCTTAATGTTCACAAAAGTTTATTTTCAAATTTGGTTATTTTCGTATTTGATTGGGGATTTCAGGGAATGAGAACTGGGTAGCCATCATACGTACTGCAGCCTCTAATAATAATAATAATAATAATAATATCAATAATAATAATACGTACCCCCTATGTCCGGTCGCAGCTTATTATCATAGCCATCTAGCAAGCTGTTCAAAATGTGCGTGACGTCACTCTCGTAGACCTTCGGAGTCAGCACCCACGTTTTGTTGGTCACCTCGTCGTCGTCATTGTCATTCTGGAGAGAGCTGTTGAGGAAACACAAAGGATTAGACCCAAAAAGTCCACTTCCGAAAAGACAACATCGCAGCGGCCAAATGAATAAGAAAAAAAAAAATCCTACGACCAACGTGGTATCTAACTACGGGCTTTAACAGGGGGGCAGCGTTAATCTACACTTATACGTCCCTAGCCAAATCTTGCGGAGATGCCTATTTCACTCTAAATCTCTGATCATTCCCCTTTATAGTCATTTCATTTGTTTTCATTATTCTTCTGCAGATTTGGCTGTTGGTGCTGAACTGAGAACCTGACCACGCGGGCATGTCACCAAGGGGTTGGTTTGTGATCCGACGGCCTGGGAGAACCACGATTGATGTTTCCCGCCACTCCTTAGCTTGGCCTCTTGCAGATTTAGCATCATCAATCAAACTGGTGACTGGGACAGAGGTGGGAAGTCACAATGCTGCAGCAGGACATGGTCAGAACTGGCTTTGTGTGCCTGAAATGCCAAAGGACTGAGATGGACCAGAGACTTCCCGTGTGCTGCATGCTAATGCTACATGCTAATGCTACATGCTAATGCTACATGCTAATGCTACATGCTAATGCTACATGCTAATGCTACATGCTAATGCTACATGCTGCGACTTAAACCATAGCATATCATTATATTCAGCATTTGAATCCGAGAATCTTTAATCAAAAGGATGAACGTCCTTCATCCCGAAACCTTTCCATACTAAATAACAGAAAAAAATGGTAGCGTCTCGTCTCGACATGTGCTAACTTTACTGAAATATCATCCTGAGAACTGCAAAGAAAGATGGGAAAAGCAATTTATCAGATAAAGCAAATTTAAAAAGACAGCAATAAACAAAGAGACAAAGATGCAGTTGTTTATTTTAGCTGTTGTACACGCTTGCATGTACATAAACTAGTGTCTATATATAACCTTAATAGCGAGTTATGGCATACTATACTGGCCGGAGCAATCGCTTGGTGATAACCTCATGTTATGTGGGCACCACTGGGGAAAGCCTAAGATCCGCATGCATGCTGTAATATATTAGCAGCGTAAATCTTTTGCAATCCTGCCTCTGCTGCATCTTATGTTGTTCCAGACCTGCACCCAAGCGAGGGGTGATATAAAGAAGACATTATTCCCCTGGAATTAAACTCTAGTCCTGAAATGCAGCAATGAGTGAGAAACAAAATATCACTTGGAATTACACCAAATGTACATTTGTCTGTGTGCCATCTTAGCTTGCTGGGAAACAAATATGCAGCTTTTATAGGCAATTAATGTCCAAAGGTACAGTATGTTTGAATTACGGGGACAGGATGGTTCTAGGACTCAGTTTAAATGATATGTATATAATTTTGGATGTTTAATTGTGAAAACAGCAGACAGTAAATGCTAGGACCAAGACAGCCCCAAAATGTAACGTTGACCTTTATTGCACTGGGATGTGCAATACATGAACTCACACGTCAGTCCTGAAAACACGCTTGACTGCATTTTACATTTTTGACGCTGTCTCCGAAACTCCTTACATGACAGCAAGCCAGGAAAGGAGCAGGAAATGTGACAGAACAGTCTCTCTATCCAAATTTGATGAGAATAGCAGCGTATGGGAAAAGATTTCATTGCGCTGAAACGGCATAAACACCAATGTGCCAGAATTCACGGGAACATTGAAGGATTTGCGTTCTCTCAGGATAATGTTACATGCTGTAACTCAGTCTGTCACCGCGTGTAAACTTTATGGCATGCTGAGGATATTACCCCTGTAACCAGAGCGGCAACCCCAAGTATACAAGCAGGAGGATATTACCCGTGTAACCAGAGTGGCAACCCCAAGTATACAAGCAGGAGGATATTACCCGTGTAACCAGAGCGGCAACCCCAAGTATACAAGCAGGAGGATATTACACGTATAACCAGAGCAGCAACCCCAAGTATACAAGCAGGAGGATATTTCCCGTATAACCAGAGCGGCAACCCCAAGTATACAAGCAGGAGGATATTACCCGTATAACCAGAGCGGCAACCCCAAGTATACAAGCAGGAGGATATTACCCGTATAACCAGAGCGGCAACCCCAAGTATACAAGCAGGAGGATATTGCCCGTATAACCAGAGCGGCAACCCCAAGTATACAAGCAGGAGGATATTACCCATATAACCAGAGCGGCAACCCCAAGTATACAAGCAGGAGGATATTACACGTATAACCAGAGCGGCAACCCCAAGTATACAAGCAGGAGGATATTACCCGTATAACCAGAGCGGCAACCCCAAGTATACAAGCAGGAGGATATTACCCGTATAACCAGAGCGGCAACCCCAAGTATACAAGCAGGAGGATATTACACGTATAACCAGAGCGGCAACCCCAAGTATACAAGCAGGAGGATATTACCCGTATAACCAGAGCGGCAACCCCAAGTATACAAGCAGGAGGATATTACCCGTATAACCAGAGCGGCAACCCCAAGTATACAAGCAGGAGGATATTACCCGTATAACCAGAGCGGCAACCCCAAGTATACAAGCAGGAGGATATTACCCGTATAACCAGAGCGGCAACCCCAAGTATACAAGCAGGAGGATATTACCCGTATAACCAGAGCGGCAACCCCAAGTATACAAGCAGGAGGATATTACCCGTATAACCAGAGCGGCAACCCCAAGTATACAAGCAGGAGGATATTGCCCGTATAACCAGAGCGGCAACCCCAAGTAGACAAGCCAGAGGATATTACACGTATAACCAGAGCGGCAACCCCAAGTATACAAGCAGGAGGATATTTCCCGTATAACCAGAGCGGCAACCCCAAGTATACAAGCAGGAGGATATTACCCGTATAACCAGAGCGGCAACCCCAAGTATACAAGCAGGAGGATATTGCCCGTATAACCAGAGTGGCAACCCCAAGTATACAAGCAGGAGGATATTACCCGTATAACCAGAGCGGCAACCCCAAGTATACAAGCAGGAGGATATTGCCCGTATAACCAGAGCGGCAACCCCAAGTATACAAGCAGGAGAATATTACACGTATAACCAGAGCGGCAACCCCAAGTATACAAGCAGGAGAATATTACACGTATAACCAGAGCGGCAACCCCAAGTATACAAGCAGGAGGATATTGCCCGTATAACCAGAGTGGCAACCCCAAGTATACAAGCAGGAGGATATTACCCGTATAACCAGAGCGGCAACCCCAAGTATACAAGCAGGAGGATATTGCCCGTATAACCAGAGCGGCAACCCCAAGTATACAAGCAGGAGGATATTACCCGTATAACCAGAGCGGCAACCCCAAGTATACAAGCAGGAGAATATTACACGTATAACCAGAGCGGCAACCCCAAGTATACAAGCAGGAGGATATTTCCCGTATAACCAGAGCGGCAACCCCAAGTATACAAGCAGGAGGATATTGCCCGTATAACCAGAGCGGCAACCCCAAGTATACAAGCAGGAGGATATTACACGTATAACCAGAGCGGCAACCCCAAGTATACAAGCAGGAGGATATTACCCGTATAACCAGAGCGGCAACCCCAAGTATACAAGCAGGAGGATATTACACGTATAACCAGAGCGGCAACCCCAAGTATACAAGCAGGAGGATATTACACGTATAACCAGAGCGGCAACCCCAAGTATACAAGCAGGAGGATATTACACGTATAACCAGAGCGGCAACCCCAAGTATACAAGCAGGAGGATATTACACGTATAACCAGAGCGGCAACCCCAAGTATACAAGCAGGAGGATATTGCCCGTATAACCAGAGCGGCAACCCCAAGTATACAAGCCAGAACAGCTAACAGAAGCATAATTGCTATCAAAACAAACCTTACCCCAAGAATCAATTTAAGCTTTATTAAAATGTCATCCATTACAAAAAAAACATATTACCTTTGCGTAAATGCCTCCTAAGCCAAGGTGACAATATACAGACACTCCGGAAAAAGAAGCTTCTGTCCCTTTGAAGAACCAATAACAAGAAAGAAGGATGAATTCGAAGTGATTTCAGCTACTCTAATCAGGTTTGCTACATATTTATTGACAGAATTATTTATCATGAATTTATTTGTTCTTAATAAAATCTTTTGACTTTGACCGTCACATTCTGTGTGTCAATATTATGTAATATTTCCTTGCCATTGCATCCATCCTTCCATCCCTCCATTTTCCATACCTGCTTGTCCTATGCAGGAATAACCCAAGATGGGGTGCCAACCCATCGCAGGGCTGACTCAGCAGTTACACCTTAGCGTGTTTTTGGAACGTGGGGGTGGGGAACCTGCAAAACCCAAAGGAATCCCCATGACGACACGGGGAGAACCTGCAAGCTCCACACGTGCATGTTCCAAATTAAGTCGCATGTGTATTAGCCAAGAGAAAAAGTTTACCGATAACATTTATTTGGCAATATATTATTGGAAAGACAGCAGAAATGCTTGTATTGGCCTGTTCCATTCCAGACCTCTTAGAGAGAAGGTGACGTGTAATGGGACGACGACACCCCCCCCCCCCCCAACTGACATCACAGTGATAAGCTATGTGATAGCCTACCAATGCACTGCCTTGTTGACACAACCACCCCATAAATGACCCATCATTCTACAAGGCCTGGGGGCTTAAAAGGTTGGTTTTGTGGTGCTATTGTTGTGAAGCTGGATTTACGGAAAATATGGTGACGGCTCATAGATCAAGAACGGAAGGTAAATATTCTGCTGCATAAAGGTCCTGAAGTTCCGGCTCTAATCTGGATGACTACTATCAGACTTTAAATTTAATTTCATAAAGCCTCTCGCTGGTCGTGTTGATATCAACAACCACAAAAAGAAAAAATGGGATGCCAAGACTATGGGTCTGATTAAATCACGTCGTGGTAAATGATGTATACATGGAGTATCTGCCAAAATAACTGCAATCTGCTGAAGTGTTATACGGCGTAAACATAAAGGATGTACTAATTGAAGTCTGGTTATTTGTTTTGCGGGTATATCAGCCTAAGGCAATCAAATTCTTCTGCGAGCTTTTCACAACAAGGAAGTAAAAGCACAAAACTCTGGCTGGACAACAGTAATCGACTCAGAGTTAATTCCTTATGTTGGTTTATGACAGGGTGACACAGTGGCTCCGCAGGACGCCACGCTGCCCCCCCCTCTTCTGTGTGTGACGTTTGCATGGTTCCTCCACGTTCCCTCCTAGCTTCTTTGGACCAGGATAAGTGGTTAGAAGATGAATTTACGTGGTCAAATCAGTGCTGGGTGCCTCATTATATTCCATTTTACCAACCTTAAAAAACATCTGTAGCAGTAAAACACAATTATATGTTATTTTCTTAGCCTTCCCAGTGGGTCTGATCCTCCAGTCCATTGGAGGGCGCCATACTGTAGGTGGCAGGGTTTAAAGTGCTCCTGAACTTAATGCAGCCTTCAGGACTGAAGGTTATGTTTCCCTCAGCGTGACTTCACCCCTGACTCAAGCCCAAAATATATATTCATTTTACACATATAGCACAGGGATGCGAAAAAGAAGGGAAGCGGATATTTTCTGCATTACACTCTCCCATGACAAGAGAAAATAGCATTGTTAAACATGTCACCTGTCTACCCCTGAAATTTGGGAAATGAGAGCAGAAATATTTACAGCTCTTGACGCATCCACTGGACACGCAGATCCAGCGAATGCTTCTCTGGTGACGCTAACAAGGAGTGACAGGGAGGTGTGTACATCCCTGCACACCACACAGCCATGACAGCAAAACACAGTATACCAGCCTGGTTCAGCCATAGTGGGTGGCTGTTGGTCATGTGACCAGCCTTCTGCTCTTCCAGCTGTTGAAAGATATTACATCGGAGCTGCACAGATCAGTTGGAAATCGAGCTTGTTGTTCTTGCCAGGTAACAGAGCTCATGTTCAATTTTGCATTTAATTAAAAACTTGTGTGGGACAAGCAGCAGGAAGGGAGACAACCAAAATTCAAAACGAACTTTCTCGACACCCTTCGCTGTTTCCAAACTCCCTACAACCAAAACCTTGAGAAGTTTTATAGGTTTTTTTATAGGTTCTAGAAGAAGAACCTAAGACATCAATAGACACGTCTGGTATGACAGCAGGAGAAAATTTACTGCTGTACCTCGGTCGATGTCCCAAAGTTGCCTGTGGTGACCAATTCATACGAGGGACAAGATCATTACTGGCACATCGCTGGGGGAGATCATCAGCGTCCAATTGTCGCTGTGCATGCTGGTGCAGGCACATATATATTGAGAACCTTTCTGAAAGATACGCTTGCTTTTTCGCAAGCTGCCACACAGAACGCCTAGTGCAGCTCATCGCGAAACCTCTTCAGAAGTGGATGTATTAGAGCTGGGAACGTCCGCGGTGATCAGGGATCACCTCATGAAACAAAAGCAGTTGCCGCAACGCTTCGGCAGACAAGGACACCGCCACGTCACGCTCGTGAGACCGAGAGAGAGAGAGAGAGAGAGAGAGAGAGAGAGAGAGAGAGAGAGAGAGAGAGAGAGAAAATCTTGCAGTTTTAATTTCACCGTACCTTCTGCTGTTGTCCCTCATGCATTTATCCTGTATACAAATAAGGTGTAAAGCGCAAGTCCCAAGACCTCGCTGGGAACTAGTCCATCTTTTGTTTTTGTAAACCCAGTCAGATGGGCTCAGCTTTGGGAATCAGATCCACGGAACACTGCTGCGAGTGTGAGGCCTTCAGGGATGGCCTAGGCTTGCTGTTTTAATCTAAAAAGAACAGATTTTAAGCTTTCTGATGATAAAACAATGCAAGGCGAGGTGATTAATACATCTGCCACTATAGTCTATGGATTAATTCTATCTAGAAATAGTGCATTCCAGCATTTATGGATCTTGGGAACATTAATGAAGGGGCTTGTCCTTTCTGTGCTGACAGCATATTTTCGTTATTTGCCAATCAAAAGGGCAGGAGCAACTTCTGTGGGCAAAACAGAGTGTCAATGAACACAGTAAGTTGGGGTCATCTGGTTATTTGTAAGGATGCATAAATACCAAAACAAAAACACGTTAACACTTACAGTAAATCTAGCTACTCTTTTTTTTTAAAAAAAAAAGCTCAAGAACATGACAGACATCACAATAAAATTATCAGTCAATCATCTGGGTCTAATTCAGTGTGACGTTTGAATAATCACACTGATACTGTCCAATATTAATAACCTCTGGCAATGCCTCTTGAAGAATAATATTAGTAATGACTTAAAGACAAGTATTGCACAAGTACTACACAGAAATTACAGTACTGCACTACACTTCTCTCCAAGCGTCCATGCCTTCCACGTGCGGACATCCAAAGAGGTCTGAAACTCAACTCGATCGGGTCGGGACCTATCAAAACACCTTCATTATGCCCCGAGCTAACTCAGCCCACTTATACAACCGTAATAGAATGTCCCACACGGCATCAAAATACCACCACACATCACAAAACCACAGGGCATGAGACAGGTGCAGCAGAAGACTCCGCCTGGTCAGGTCATGGAGGAGATCTCAACGATAATTAATGTCCAGGGTACCATCTAGACTTCCCTCAAGCAAACTAAGCAGTATGTCATTGGGATGAGGAATGAGAATTAATTATATGGCCCATACACTATGTTTAGGGGACGTTCCATTAGTTTTAGAACTGATTTGCCGATTTTAATATGTTACGTGAGATATTTGGTGCATCTGCGTTCAATCTAGGCCACGTAGCTGTATGGCTGCATTCTCCACCACTGGAGTAAGGGAGGGGAAACGGCTTATCTGTGATACCCTCCATTTTCAGCCTAGGAGCAGCAAACTTATGCGGGAAGAGCCTTCAGACCAAGCATCCCTTCTTAAGCGCTCGGTGCGGCGTCGCGTTTAGTGGCACGTATCCAGCGGCCAGCGGTGACGGCCACATCTGTCCCTCTTTCTTCCCCCCCCCCCCCCCCCCCCCCCGATTCATTTAAAATGCAGCCTATTTGGCGACGTGTATTTTATTTTTTCCCCCGACCATTTCTTTGTGATCTGTGTTTTTACTATTATAATTCTATTTTCTATCTGAAGGGGGGATCGACAGGCCTGCTTAGGAAAGCATCATGTCACCAAGCTGAAGTGACAAGGAATTTAAAGCCGATTTTCCTTTCTTTCGCATAGCCGCCTCACCAACATGCATCGGGATTCAGCTCCAAACGCATTTTGAGTTTTTCTTTATTTTTTTACATTTGCGCCTGATAATTCCCAGGATTTAAGATCGCGCTCCAAACGTACAAATCTTAACATTACACCTCCGCAAACGCCGTACTCAAAAGCTGCAAGCATAAAGTCAATTTAGGCTACATACCCAAGTCACCACTTACATGTTTACTTTCATTTCTATTCTAGTCATGAAAATACGTTGTGTCCAGAAACGCGTGATAATTTATGTAAAGCACAATAAATATCTGTCGTCAGACAAGCCCTATTTTCCTTTAATGTATCTACGATTATCTTAATACATAAAGATCCGATATTATCAATACACGAATACAAGTCAGCTCGTTGTTTTTATAGCGTGCGCACAAATACACCCGGATCATTAAGAGGCGATGGTACACAGAACGCGGCGACACGATTACACTTCCTTAAAGGAAAAAAGAAAACATCCCAGAAAATTAAAGAACATAAACCTTATTGGATTTCCCCAATCGGTGCCGGAGCAAGCAGATGTTCGGTGTCAATTTAATAACGATGCATCTTCGGCTTACCTTGTAGGAAGATGGGCGATTATAAATACCCAGAGAATGATCTTTATAAAGGAAGCAGGCTTCGCCATCGCGTTTGAGCAGAATAAAAGATCTGGAGGAGCCATGATCACCATCTTCCCTTTTCCTCTCTTATAGCGGTTGGACGTGTCCCTTTATTTTAGTGTGTTCCTTCGGTATGATACATTACGCACATAGCGGGCTGTATTAGCATTTGGGGTCGGAATAAGACGCGCTGTGGTGCGATGCTACGGAGGCAACAAGAAGAACAAGCGAGGCGCGCGGCTGTAAAGGGGGAAAATGCCGAAATTACATAAATGCAACAGCACCCTAAAATCCAGCGGCAGGAAATATTTGAGCTTGTGCCTGAATGCAGATTAAGTGTGAGGTCAAAGAGGAGCTGATGCACGCTGCCGCAGCACTGATGAACACATGCGTGGTTTAAGCGCGCAGCGCCGGAGCCGGCGAGAGAGGAAAATAGAGATTGCTCTCCTGGATCTGTAAGAAGCTAGGAGCACGTCAAAACCGGGCGACCATCAAAGTACCAAAACACGAAATGCATACGATTTTTATTCTCTTTTGCTCATATAGCGCTTGTCAGATCGTAATCTGTCAACGGTGGAGATGTTTTTTTTTCTTCCGTTTTTGCGACCAGGAGCGTGATAAATGAGATTTTTCTCTTTTTGGGCTATTACTGATGTTAGGTGAGAACATCCAGCCGAAAAAGTGCCAAGCGAAACACTTTGTGGCCTTTTTTTAACGTTTCGCTTTGCATGTCTAGTAAGCAGAATTTCTATGTTAATTGCTTGATGAGTTATGCTTGTAATTCTGCACGACTGATAGAGCATTAAATATAATTAATAAAATATAATCAACAACTAAAATGATTATTAAATGATAGACAACTTTTATTTAGCACGCGTGAATTTACAACAAGTGTTTACACATTCAGGATCCAATAATCAATCTAAAATTTTAAGTACAGCTTTAATATAACCAAACATTAATATAATCAAACGTTACATCCTTAGTACTTAAATCCTTCCACATGACACAGGAGATTCCTCCCTTAAATGACGGTAATCGTGCATTTTTAACTTATGTGTCTGATTACATCAGCGTTTAAGTTCAAATTTGCACTTTAATGGAATGGTGTTGTTTCGTCAAAACGGTGTTGCCGAGTGACAATTTTGCGTCCTTTTAGAAAGGTTGTTTTCACTGCCTCCTGATCCTCGCGTACCAGCCTGTGTTCTCAGCACCTTGGAAAGCTGACAGGTCACCACCCCCCCCCCGTCGCCCCCTTAGCCTTAAAAAAGGTGAAAAACTCAGGCGAAGTCTATGAATAGTTACTATTTACACGGCTATAATAGTGTTTTTCCATGTCCTACCATTATTTAGGGCCTTGTGGATACGTTTGATAATGTTTTTTTAAGTTCAGTAAAATACAATTATAGCTCACAGCGTGTGAAATGAATGCTTGATGCTGATTGATGTTAAAGTGTCATTATAAATACATTATATATAATATTCACAATATCGTGTTTCAGCCATTGACAAGTTTACACCAGTACATTTCACTTACATCGAGTTGCTAAACTTCCACATTCATAGATCAGGACATGTTACCAGGGCACGTTGGGGGTTTGAGATCTATTGAAGGTCACAAAGACTGTGTCCCACCCACTAAGGTACAGAACTCGGGCAATTACTTCCATTGTGCAAATAGTGCATGTTATTTATGGGCAAAATGCTACAGCTATTCAATGTGACCAAAGTCACTTTTTGTTAAATATTGGACATTTTTCCACATTTCACGTACAGTATCCTGTGTGAATATGGAACCAAGGAATCATAGGCAAAGAATCCTTCAGTTATATCATTTGATAGAGATTTGGCATTAATAGAACATTTCTCAATTTTCACAGGGGGAGAAACAGAGGAAAGATGAAAACTTTTCATGTTTTCGAGGCAGCCTGTCTGCCTCTGACGTCAGCCTCGGCCTCACGTGTCTAACAGTGGCTCTCATCTCAATAAGCTCGGGATGGAGCCCCTGCAGAGGGTGCCGGTGGAGGGGGAGGGGCTTTCAGGCCTGCTTCCGCTTTCTCTTCTCGTCAGTGCCACTCCAGTCCGCTGGCATGTGTCTTTGAGCGGCTCGATTTTGGCAGAAGCGTCCCAGGCTGCCGTTAGCGCTTTGAGGTACCGCCATGTTGCCTGGAAACCAGCGCCTCTCTTTATGAAACATGAGAATCTGCTGTGTGCTTCTCCGCCCGTCCAAAATAAAACAAACAATCTGATTCACCTGGTGTCTCAAGGTCGGAATGAAGATCATCCTGTGGCAGAAATCTGACGAACGAGACTGATTTGCATTGCATTGACTCTTGTGGGCAGGCTAACGGAAAAAAAAAAAAAAATTCCTTGTGTTGGCTTTGCTATATCCCCGATTGTGGGAACCTCTTCGGTTCCAAAATGCTCTATCGCGTTAAGTGGAAGTTGCTGCTTCTGCACTGTTTTGCTAGCTTCTGTAATTCATTCTGACTGGCTTAAGAGAAACGCATACTGTAAATCTGACCCAATCCCAATTCAGTGGCTGTTCTCAAGAATCAGCGTTTTCTGGTTTGGGTACTGCCACATGGAACAAAACAATCCATGATTCAACTAGGACCGTCTATAATAAAGTAATCAAACGTAGGCCTGCAGTACAACCACCCAGAAAACCATTTTGGTGGCGTGAGATGTTCCTGTCTTCTTTCCTTCCGTATGGTCGGCAAGATGCTGCAGATCGGAATAACATTATTGCTTTGTCGTAATGATCCAATGCGTTTCCAATGTGATCATTATGCATTGCGGTGCGTAAATTTTGTGCATCAAAGGACAATGAGATCACCACAGAAGTACTTTAAAAATTAAAACCTGCTCACGTTCATTGTTGAGATGAGAGCACATAGCTATTTAGCCTAAGAATAATAGAAAATAAAGTTGGAGCAATGTATTTAATGGAAAATAAATTCAGATCAATCAAAACAATATGTCTAGAGTTCTATAACTAAACAACTTGCGTGTTGCGATGAGCCAGAAAATCCCAAGGCAATCAAATAAAATGAAAGATCTCCGTTTTGTAATGGTTGATGGCAGTAATCCATTTGGGAAACTGGTTTCTGCATAGCGTCACTGGAGCTTTGATTTCGTCTATTTTTCTGGTCCATCCCATTTGTCATTTTGATAGTGTGGGTGGGGTGGGGTGGGGGGGCAGATTTGAGAAATGATTCAAATGTCATTTAAACATAAAACATGCTGGAACATCTAAATCCTACTCCGCCTGCTACCATAATACCGCATCATCTGAATCTGTTGGAGCAGCAAAATCAACTTTGGCACACGTGGAATTCAAAGTCAAGGAAAATTTCAATTGCACAGCCCCCTGTTCAAATTCCATGAATGGCCTTCAGACAATTGCATTTTCCTTCTATTCAACCTCAGCGTTACATAAATGATATGGTCCTTCAGATCACTAGGCACAGATTAGCACAATAAAAAGAAGGCCTCGCAAACCTGAGCCATGATCGCTGGGAGCATTGTGTTAGAGGTTTAAAGTGACTTCACAGTCATTTTGATGATCTCTACTGTCTGGGCACCATCATTTGTCACTGTAAGCACATTTCAGCAGTAAACTCATTAAATCCCTGATTACACTCCATCAAATCACATAAGTCATTTCAGTTTTATTCTTTTTTTTTGGTATGATAAATGCTTTGTCATCTTTGAGTTGAATAGCTGTCAGACATCAGCCCAAGCCTCATATTACAGAACAGAAAAGGACAATCAAAATAAGATCAGTCGATATAAAATATTCATCTTGCTTAAGAACTTGCTGGCTTCTTTGAAGAAATACCTAAAAAAACGCATAGTTTTGTCTAATGTTCGACTGCTTTTTTCATTTGAGATCAGCATATTAGGCTTTAACAACAATGTTATCTCAGATTTGCAGACATTATATCTTAATATATCTGGCTTTGTAGTAGGTGTCAGCTTAGAATTTTGTGATATCAACACAACGGTCTGCGGCCAATCATCAGTTTACATTTTATCCGTATCAACGTGCAGAAATTTGCAGATGCTCTAGACAAACATGCACAGTAACAGCAATTACATTTTCCATATTTTTTATGAATTGTTATGAATGGCTGGCAACACTGCATTGTGTTTATTTTGCACATGAAGTCAGTGGTTGGGAGTGCTGCAGACGTAGCAGTCAAGAACGCTGATGTTTGTGGGCGTACTGAGATAGAATAGATTGGCAGGTTTGTTAAACACAATCAATTTACTTTGGATTCCGTAAAAGTTGCAGTGCGTCGTTCGTGTTACCGTGCTGAGGCAGAATCACGGACACACTTCCCTATGTCTGCAATGCATGGCGACCGTCGATCATCTCTCAACCCCCCCCAGGCCCAAAACATCAAGCTCTTCCATCACTCCTCTACTGTTAGCTCGAGTCCTTCCAAAGCAATCTGGTTAGATTCGGCTCCAGATGGCAAGTTACCTGCAGGGAACATTGATTGAAGGATCGGTATTCCAGATACACAGAATCCAGCCTGCCACAACTCCTTATTCAGACAGTTAAACTATTCGATTGGCTTTTCGAGAGTACAAGACATGTTCTATCCTCTCCTTTTCTCTTAACTTTCCTTTTTACTTGTTTCCTTTTCTCGAGTTCTGCAGGCTGTGGAAGTTGCAGTTCCTTGCTCACGCTAATAGACCATTGATCATTTATACTATGGACGTGTGGGGTACCAGCAGCAATGTACTTCATTTGCCGGCATTCTTAGGAACCATCCCCGCGGATTTATGACACGGTGCGTCGGTCACATTTGTAACTGTTCTGCGAAATATGCCGCGAACGTGCAGCACTTTTCAGGAGGGAACGTGGCGACGAGATTATAGCCCAAGATAGGGAGCGGGGACTTGATAGTATCGTCATCAGAGATCAGGTCAAGATATGCTTCCCAAGGACGTATAAACACAGGAAATCATCACGGCCAAATGACAGACACATTAATTAGCAGCTGCATTATTTGTGTTATGTAACGCTGTCACAAAAATGGGGCAGGGTAATTTGTCTCAGGTGTGGGAGTAGTTTCGCTGTTATCCATTTTGCAACATGACACACATAACCAGGGCAGTTTCTAACGCCTTTGACCTCACATCTCTCCCTCATGCACACACAGCCACTCACACATGAAAACACAGCTGGAATGTAAAACCCATGAAATAAAACTCTTGGTCATTTTACATAAAAATATGCAAAATGTAACTGCTGTCAGTGTACATGTTTAGATGTGCTGTCCCTCTTATTGGGTGATGCATGCACTGTCGTGTTGGCAGGGATTTAGAGGAGTCACTCATAACATGCTATTCGGCTAACCAGAAGCACAAGGTTTGAGACAAGATTCCAGTTAACCCAGAACCGAGAGACACGGGGACAAGACTCAGAACCCAGTACTATAAACAAGACTCCAATGGACCAGAACCATGAGACTTGAAGAAAGATGCCAGCTAACGGAGAACTAAGAGACTCAGGATAAGACCCAGAACGCAGAATTGCAAACCTGGACTCCAGCTAGCCAGATCCATAAGATTCGGCAAGATGCCAGTTAATCTAGAACCAAGAGACTCAGGACAAGATCTAGAATCCAGAACTGCACACCTGGAAGTAAGCTTAAGACTACGGCAAACACGGACCGTGAGACTCAAAGGCAAATTGGCAGCTAACCCTGAGGCGTGAACCTGGAAACAAGATGCCAGCCAGAAATCCAGGTTACGATGGCGGTAACCCGGACCAAACCCAGAAATAAGACACAGGCAAACTAAACCCCAAACCGAATGCTTGGCCTCATGCTCAAAGAACAGCAGTAACGACAGAGCCCCGAGCTATATTCACTGCCCAGCTTAAATAGGACTCAGAGCCAGCCTCCAGCGGCTCAGAGCGGGATCACACAGGCCTTGCTCAATTACCTGATTACAACACAGCACAGGTGTAAGGAATAGACACAGTTGTGGTGTCTGATACTGAGCATTTATCTTGAGATCTTGACAAAGCCACAAGCAAAGGTCTGAAAAAAAAAGTACTTTTTAAGTTGCTAAACAGGAGAAATCCTGTCAGAGCAGGATATGCTAATCCAGTCTGTCACTAAGTCTTTCGGTTTTGCCGTTGACGACCCCCCCCCTTGGCCATGAAAACCATCTTGGAAGAAAAAACATTTCCTCAGAGAGTCGTGTTATTTTGCAGATTACGTAGCAGGTGTTTGAAATTAAAACTCGGTAAAAGGGCTAACTACGCATAGATCATTCATTCACGGGAAAGTCTATATCGTGTCATGTTTGCCAACACAGGTTTGAAAACATGATGGTAACTGGTTTTCATTTTGGAACCAGTTGCAGCTGGTTCCATTAAACGACGACAAAGGTTTCACTGGTGTGACTTCACAAATATTCTCAGAAATGTGAACAAAAAAAAAAAAAAAGAGTGCACACCTTTCCATCCCTGTTGCTTAATGTTGCTACCAGGCTCTCATCTGTTTAATTGTGAAACAGGCGCATCAGCCGTGCGATTGTAATTGGAGGCTGGATATTTAGGCAAACTTTGTTAGGCAGAAATCGTCTGTGTTCCCAGCGTCAGCTTCTTTTGAATGTTCTTGGCACTTAAAAGGCCTTTTTACCTTTGAATGGCCTGGAGGTACAGTAGAGCAAGCTATCTAGATAGACGGCAAAGAAAATAACAGGTCTGCAGTAGATACACACACATTCAGACAGTACAAGACAGACTAAATTATATTAATGCAATGAATGTCAGGGAAAATATATTACATGGAATTTTGCAGTAACAACTCAGAAAAAGTTTTGCACAGTGAACGAATCAATATTGTGTTCCAATACTTTGTTGTGGAATAAAACTTGAATTTATAAAGGGAAAAAAAGTAAATGTCATTTGCAAAGACGGGTAGCAGACTAGTACTCGCCTGATAAAAAGTCAGTCAATTAAGTTCCATAAAATGCATTTTGGCTTACGATTGGGAGAACCCAGAGAAATATGTTTAGCTCCAGTGTTGTCTGTGATAATGTTTACTGCCTGTGAGAAACGGGTTCCATATGATTCTGTGAGATTTGTTGCTGTTTTTAATGGGATAACCTCTCTGTATGCCGGCGATATTTTAATGAGGTTTTGATATCACAGTTAAGGCCTTGTAGGCCTTATTCAGAAGCTAAAAAGCGGTTTTCTGCAAGACTTACTCTACCCCAATCAGCCACCCCCGCCCATCTTGGAGGAAATGCCACATTTCAGAAGGCAGATGGTCTTTTCTGCCTAAAATTATGCAGAAGTCACATATTACATTGCTGCATGAGAGCGACAGCACCGTCTACTTATAGAACTAGGTGCTCCTGGGCTATGGATCTCGCCGCGTGACATTCGCACGCACTTCACAGGACGCCTTGCCAGACCATATCGCATTATCTGACTGCTCTGTGACGGTCTTTCCAAGGCGCTGCTGACCCACAAACAGGCTGCACCGCATGTTAAAACCAGTTTACACCAGAATCTGCATGTTACAAAGGTTCAATACTGGTGTTTGAACTTTAAAAAAATTATAATCTTCGAAAAGCAAAGCATCGCACAGCAAGACATTTAACTTCATACTCTGCATAACTAATTTGTCGTGTATTACAATAATTTATGTAAAAGTTCGGTTGATTGTAATCTAGTCGTGCATAATTGTGAGGTTTGCTTGAAGCACTTCTTTGCTCTAATTTATCTCCAATTGCATATTATACTCTGCTATCTGCAGCAGCCACACCCACTCCCCCCCCAAACACCCCTCTGTGACGCATCGGCTTGTCAGTCATTGGCCTTTTGTCAGTCACACTTGTCAGCTACACCGCTGAGCACTAAAGAGCCAGTGGTGAACGCGGAAGCACTGTATCCCCTAACACGGTTAGCAGGCACTTTTCAGAGCCTGACAGATGCTTATGCAACGGTCAGTCAGACAGGGAGGCTGTTCGCTTCCTCAGAGGAGGGATGACAAGGCGCTGTCAAAGAAATCAAACGTCTCCAACTGAAAGTGAAACAAAATAAATCAAGATTAGAGGGGGGAAAAAAAAATCCACAACGTTACGGTTTCCTAGTGATCATGAGATCAACAAGGAAAGCACCAGATTTGCTAACACTCTGCAATATCTTATTGCAAGTGCATGCATTTTAAGATTTCTAATAGAATCTTGGAATATTTCTCTCTGAAATGATGATTCATGGGGCTCCTGCATCTTGAATTTAGGATTAGTCACTGTAGACACACCTTTCATTTTTTTTTTTTTTTCCATTTTCAGCTTTACCTTGATTTAAAAGTGGTCATGGTGACAATCATTCTGAAAAGTCTGAGGAAAAAAGTGCTTCGTACATCATGCATTGGCATCACAAATTCTGACTGCAGCTGAAAGCTAACGGTTAAAATAGATAGTTCTACAAAAGGGCAGTAGCAGATTAAAACGAAATATAGTATCACCTATTTTAATGTATAGATGGAAGCCACTTTTCCAACAGGGGATTTTCAAGCATCAGTCACTCTGGGTAAGTATGGGTTAACAAAGTCATTATGAAATGCTGTAGTCAGCACAGGCTAAATAGGTTATCTTAGAATGATCTCAGCAAAGTACTCTGATGCACAAGTGAGTTGTTGGGTGAACTTGGCTGTTTGTTGGTTGTTTTACTTCCAGAAAAATGTGACATTCTCAATATAAACCTCTACAACTTATCATAATACTGTATATTTGGTAAAGCTAAAAGATAACTGCACCTTCATGATGCATTCATAGAACATTCAGTGCACCTTCATAATGCATTCATAGAACATTCAGTGCACCTTCATAATGCATTCATAGAACATTCAGTGCACCTTCATAATGCATTCGTAGAACACTCATAAGCAGCAGGTACCCTTAACAGCTTAAATATACTGTAATGACTAGCAGACCGAGGCACTGCGGCAACGATGGCGAATGACGAGGAGGCTTGTTTAGCAGAGAACAATACACTTTTATTACAGTCCATAACAGTATTAACACAGGCACTCAAACAAGCACCGAACCAAATATACTTGGGAACCACAGCGAGGTCAGATACCGAACAGTAAATCTCACACATGGTGGGTAATTTATACAATACTAAAGACACCCAAGGATTGGACAGGGTTCACATATGACACGGGCAAAGATACATGCCACAATGGAAAAATAGAAGTATTAACAATAATACAAGAAGGGGCTATTTATAGTTACTTCCAATGCATGCTGGGACATGCAAATGTACTTCCAGTTGGGACACCCCGCCAGCGTTACAATACATTAATAACAAACATTATATAATTATATGATTGTTTATTATTGTATAATATTTGTGATGTATGTTAAAGCTATTAAGGTTTGATAGGATGTTGTATGAATGCATTATGAAGGTATGTTGACTGTTGTATGAATGCATTATAAAGGAATTACGAATGTACTGTTAATAAAGTATTACCATATATTCTAATGAGGATGACATGTTAAACTATTGCGGAGAAATTGCTGGCTAAAAATTGTATCATTCTGCTGACTGCATCACCTGCTACAATGGACGGGATTTATCCATACATAATAATGCAACGCATGTTATGTTGTATTGTACATGAGTTATATTGTATATGGCTCTGTATGCAAGTTGACTTTGCATGTTGTTTGTGCAGAGTTCTACTGGGAACTCCATTTTCTTCTTACAAATCAGCATTTTCCCCAAAATAGATGCGATTATATGAATTGGATTCTGTAAATTGCCCTTGGTATCTGAATATGTATGTGTGTGCGCGCGCACGTGTGTGTGTGTGTGTGTGGACGTGGACCAATATCCCATCTAGGAATGCCCCCTGTCTCATGCCCTACATTTAATAGCTTGAGATGTAGGTGTTAAGTTTTGCCCTATCTAGAAAACATTTTCACAATTTTTAATACACATATGTATGCTATGTGTTCATTCGCTCAGATTTATTTAACAGATAACAGTATATTTTTGTTGTATCAACATGTGCTATGGACACAGATTAATTTTACTGTATCTTGAACAGCAAGAAATCACCTTCGTTTTTAAATATTACCAGGGATTTGAGAAGCACTCCTTGCATATTGCGGTTTTGTAGTTTGTAGACGGGTCTAAAATGCCAAGTCGGCAAAACAAAAGTTTCCTGGAGGCCACAGAGTTGAGCGCTGGCAGCTGAGTCATTCCTGTTCATGCTGTCAACTCAGAGAACTTTGTACCCCAGGGTACAAACCACAATAATGTACCCCCAATGGTACAAACAATGTTCCTCAGAGTCCATTTTTGTACCTTAAACAGTACAATTACCTACAGCTAAGGGAACATTTGGCAGACCCTTGAGGGCACAGCCCCAGTGACAAGTAATTGCACGGTCAAAGGTACAAAATGGTACTTTTTATCTGACAGTCTACTATTCTTGCAAAAGAAATTAATATTTTAGATCAAATGTAATGTGCGTTCCGAAAGGTAATTAATACTTTATCTGGACATCTCGGAAATACCAGCTGTGAAAACGTGCATGTGTGATTAATGACGAAGATGGGGGGTCAAATTAGTCATCAGCCTCCATTGTTGATTAATAGATGGACACGTCCTGTTTAGCTACAGGTTAGCATGTGTAATTCTAATGGCGGGAAGTCACTCGCGCATGGTGTGGTCACATGACAAATGGACACGGCGACAGGCAGGGCTGCCCGAGTACGTGTGGTGAAGAGACGTCCGAGCTTCTGAGCGGCCGAGGACGTTGCACTGCTGGGCTCCCTTGGGCTAGCTGCTAGCAAAAGCATAGTGGCAGCCAGTTTTTAAAGCTACACGTATAGTTACCAAGTATATTTCGAGTAATCCATCAATGGAAGCCTTGGAGCCATTTTTTGTACCCGCTTGTCCTATTCTGGGACATGGGGGTTCCAGGGCCTATGGGTGCAAGGCAGGGAATAACTCAGGATGGGGCACCAACCCATTGCAGGGCGCACACACACCTACACACAATTTAGAAACTCCAGTTAAAGCATATTGTAGGACTTTGAGGTGGGGGGGGGGGGGTAACTGAAGTACCTGGAGGCAATCCCACAATGACACAGGGAGAACAGGAAAACTCCACACACATGGAGCCCTAGCGGAGACTTGAGCCCTGGTCCCAGATTTGCGAGGCAACAGTGATAGTGCGCCACACACATTCAGGACAATCATGGTCAGTAATTAAAGTGGGGGAAAAAAATCTAATATAACAAAAGTGTTTTTGCACCTGTTGAGGTATGAATATAGATGTTAATCCATTCCACACTTAAAATTACGAATTATTTTATATGATAATACATAATATTCATTTTAAAATTGTAAATGAGGTATAATTTTAGGGATGGAGTTGCTATATTTGATTTATTATGCAAAAACACATACGGCTATTTGTGATGTTTCATTCATAGAATCTTAATACTGCATAATTCAGAAAAACAAAACGCAACAAAAAGGCATCTCATGTTGTCAATACACAATGGAATTAAGGTACACTGGGTTAAATCTATTTCAAAGCTCATTCTTGAGGACTGGGTCCAGCATTCAGCGACTGAAAGCCTTTGCTGTCCTCAGACTCAGCTAAATCCGGGGCCTCGACTGTCTGCCAACCCTGTCAGTCACAGAGCTAATCTGCTCCCTGGCCACGGATGTGTTGGAAAGTTGGAGGTGGCTTGTGGTCCGAATGGAAGGAATCCGAGGACAGAAGCACTCTGTGGATTCCCACGATCCAGGAAAGCCTCTCCGACACCAGCCAGTCAATCGGGGCATAGATCCCATCTTTTAAAAGCTGCACACTGCTTGGATTTTGGGAGCTGCTCCGATATTCTAACGTTTCGTAGCTACTAATCAGATTGTGAGTGACAAAATGACGCATTCTAGAACAGCCCAGGGACGGAAGCTAATTGAACCGTCAGCAATGGGAACTGGCACAGTGCTTGGCCATGAAGCATTCTGGGTCAGCAACTTTGCGATGTGACCAATTTCCACTGGAAAAGGTGTAGTGTTTTGCATTGTTAAACTGTGCTCTGCTGACAGTCTACCGTTGAACACACAGTGGCGTTTCTGTGGGTAAATATTTTGCTAAATACTTTTTATCACGCACAGTATCCCATGTTACTGAATAGTAATAGAAAAAACAGCTGTTTTTGCAGCTTGAAATTTTGTAAAAGCAAGCTGGAGAGTGCTTACTCTGCGTTTATGGTCCTTGGGCACACATCTGACAACTGGAAGTACATTATCCTACCCCAGACTATATGTATCTATATTGCTCTCTTTGATGTTATCGAAACATTGTACATTTGCTCCAAAGTGTCTGCAAGGCCACTACTGAAGTTGTAGCAGTAGTTTTTGTGAGGTATCCTGCAAAAACAGGGGCATATAAGGGGGCGTGGGGTACCAGACCAAGCTGAAAGCTGATTGGCCCTTGGAGTACCCCTTTCCCTGTCACTCTCAAATTCAAATTCAAACCACTTCATTGGCTGATAAGACCCTACAGCTGCAAAAATAAAGCCTCATGGCACCAGTACCTCTCCAGTCCTCATTCCCACTTACACTCAGCTTCAGCTTCACTTAGGAAAAGCAAAGCCTCTTGTAAAGATTTCAAAGCATCCACAGGAGCACTTTTGGGGCCATTTAACCCCTACCTGTTACTGCATGTAGACGTCAGGGTGCTGCCCCCAGATCCCGTTGAGCAGCAATGCACTGAAAACTAGCAACTGTCGCTGCGACCACCAGCCAAAAAGGCCCCGGGGAACGAGTTCTCAAAGATGTCACAACTTTTCATGCAAGGTTTGAAGTTGGGAGTTATGGTCTAGAGTAGGTTAGTCAGCCAACCGGTGGAAATTAAGTAGCTATTACACTTTGGGCATGGTTTCTGAGACATACCCTGTACTGTCAGTACCACTAATGGCCTAATACAAGCCCATAGCAGCCTGAGATAAGTCATTGTGCGTGTGTGCATATTTTTTACTCTTATCATAAAACTTTCACAATGTTGCTGATGATTTATCGATCTTATTACAGCCTCTACGAGATGTAGTCATCTTGTTCCTAGATGTAATCAGTGACGAGAACGTGATCCTCCTAAATATCCATGGACCAATGAGGAATTCAGATGGCAATCAGCACGAGGTCTTCCGTCAAGGGCCATCAATGGCCGTTAGCATGGGGAGATTCTGAACAGGGCACGAGAATCAAAGCGCCCAACTCTATGCAGAAATCAGACAAGACCGATCATCAGAAGCAGGACCAGGGGGAAGAATGGAATAAATAATGTAGAATGTGTGTGGATGATGTGTGTGTCTTTCAGCAGGGAAAAAGGCAGCCAAATTAAACCAGTACCTCAAAGGCGAAAAGATCAATATCGGTCCCCCAAAGAAGCCCACGACTGGGGTACCCTTCAGTACCTACATCACTCTACCACTGTAATGACTGGTCCTCCACAATCACAAGCTGGCTATGACCTACAGCCATGCATTTGGACTTGGCTGCGTCATGCAAAATTACGTGACTGACAATCCTTTGATTGTTATATATATACACTGACATCAAGATGTTAGTGTTCTGGAAATGGAAATTAGCCAGTATCTCTGCCATAATCGAGTCATAGATATCAGAAATCACGTATGGCGTGTGATAGCTAGGTCTCAAAGGATCGTAATACAGATCTAACTGCAACACACTCGGACTATAACAGACAAATTCCCTGCTTAGCCAGTGACAAAAGGATCCTAGGTCTTTACAAATTATTCTAACCATGCGGACCCGAACGAGAAGGCAAGGGTACAAATATTCCCAAAGGTTGAAAAAATCTGGCAAGAAATTCATTACTGAAAAAAGTTTGATTTACTTTCTGCCGCATTGTGCAATAGGTAAACCTTACAGGCTTATTTTTCACTAATCATTTTCATCCGACAGGATATCGATCTCTCCCACAGCCTAACAGAACTCAGGGCCAATGAGCTAATGGGTCATACTGGTTACCTTCACAGAAAGGCTACCTTGTTTCATTAAATCTCAGTCAATGTGCTTAAAGAAGATCCTATTTATAGGGCATTCTGCTTTGGTATTTCGTGAAAGACTTCAGGAAGATAAGCAAAAATAAGATAACAGGAGCTTACTGGAGAGCGTGATCATGGAACACTGATCATTTTATCACATTACTCACGTTATTGCAATGCGACACATGACGAATAGGGCCATTAGCTCTAATGTATGACTCCAAGAATCACTAAGACGTACAATCACCAGAATCACTAAGACATACAATCACCAGAATCCAAGGGCTGTTTTTTCATGGTTCGTTTAGAACATTAATTGTGATATTTGCCAGAAAATCAATTTTTATATATTATTTGTGAAATAAAAAGAGTGAGTTTAGGGAGGTGTGGAAATTTAGTGAGTTGCTCGGGGCCTCGCTACTTGGGGGTTTCAATCCCAGAGTCGGTTCCCAAACCTCCTGTTTCCACTGATTTCCTCTTGCAGTAAAACTGCTCTCTGAATTGTCCATAGTGTGTGTATGTGATCATGTGTCTATGACACTGTGTGGACATGTGATCCCCACAATTAGGCAGGGGGAAAAAAAAATCTTATTTGAACCTTGTGGTAAATCTTTTTCAGTTTATCAATTTTATAAAAATCTGGGGCTGCAATTAAACAAAAAAGAGGAAACTAAAAATGCCAACTTCTGTATTTTGTTTGATTACTTATGGTTAAGGTTAGGGCTGGGTAGGGGTTAGGGTCGCTGGGATTCGGGTCCCAAGAAAGATATAAATACAAGTGTGTGTGCATTTGCATAGACCACTTTTGAGATCCCCATTTGGATAACCTCAGTTTTATAAGAATCTGTGAATGCAATCAAAAAAAATATATACAAGTGCCCAAAGCATTGTATTTGAGTTGGTTACTTATGGTTAAGGTTAGGGATGGGTAGAGGTTAAGGGTGTCGTGATTGGGATTATGGTTTTTCCCATAGAAATGAATGGACGGTCCCCATTTAGATAGAAAGACCAACTTGTGTATGTGTGTGCGCGCGCACGCTGTGATAGACTGTCCTGTCCTGTCCTATGCTACTTGGAATCAGCTCCAAGCTCACGGTGAATCTGCACTTGTGTTAAATAGCTGTGGAAGGTGCATGAATAGAGGACTTTAATTCTCAGTGTATGGACACAGAATTTTGTGATGAGACTTCAGCCCCTGACGTGACACCATCGTGCGAGGTGTTTGATCTGAATTGCTTTGGTTTAAAGTATCCAGCCCTTAAAACAGTTAAAGGATTTGGAAAAGTGTAAAGCTGAAATGCCTATTGTAAATAATAAAAGGCTATGCGGTTTAAAAGAAGCCTGTTAACATAAGTCATTGGTCTTCTTTTTTTGCATTTTATGTACGAGCCAGAACAAATGACCTCCAAATAAAGTATCTACAGAAGTCTCCCTGTCCTATGGGCATTTTATCACATTAGCTCATGCTTTCTGGATTAATCAAAAATGAAGTGTAATACAGTGTGCATTCTCTATGAGATAAGATTACGAAGTCATTTGCCCTAAAAGAAAAGAAAAAAAAAAAACACGTTTGGCACCATTGCCCCCCCGACCCCCCCTAAAGATGGAGTATGGTATCAGACTCATAGAGTACGCAGTAGGGGGGCCCGGGTGATAGGGCAAAGAGTCGTCTGTCTCATTTATGAACGATGAGGACCTGTCCCATGGTGACCAGTCAGCGGGAGTGGGGATGGGTCTTGAAATTTAGCAGCGTCCCGATGGGTCCCATTACTCTTCCATACAGCCTGTTTTGCTCAGCACCGCAAATGCACTCTCAGCTTAATGGAATTAATAAAGCGATGCTGTTTTCAGGTTTGTGTAGCGCCCCCATGCCACGGTGATGGGCATGACACCTAAACTTTATCCAATATCTCTATGGGGTGACCCAAGTTCTTTTATTTATATAGTTATTTATGGTTTAAGGTTTGAGATGTTAGCTCTCACTTAATTGGTAAGAGTTTCGGCTGTTATTAACTATTAAGAATACTTCTCATGAAATAATTAATGACTTCAGTAGTAAAATGAAAATATATCGTGGTTTGTCTTCCTGCCAATTACCAGTTCAGTATATTAAATGGGAAACTAAATCACCATACACACCTTTAAAGTTCATATGAAACTTAGTTTCCCTTAAATCAAACAATTTAAGAAATCGATCTTACCTTAGAGAAATTATTTCGGGTGTGCTAGGATTATCAAATACAACCAATCACTTCTAATAGCACCTTTAAATGCTTAGCATAGTCAGGGAATTAACATTACCATACATTAGCAGCACACAATAAACCCAACACATTTACAAAGTCCATCTGAATGCTCGCTGAAACTTCAGGAAAGCTCCTATGCCGGCAGTATAGAAACTAACACGCCCCCCTGGTGAGGCCTGGTGAGGCCTGGTAACGAGGCTCGGGAGCGGTGAGACCCGACATGGAAGCGGCCGCTTCGCTCTGCGAGCAAACAGATAGAGAAGCAGGTACCTTCCGCTTCAGGAGAGGCGCGAAGCTCCGTCGCGGGGGGACGCCTGGGAGCCCGTATCTCCTGCAGACCCGTTTGGCTGGCGTCCAGTTTCCCCTTCGCCCACCTTGCGCAGGTGAACGGCGAACTTGACATCTGAAGTCACTGACACTGTGCCGGAGGTTGCGTTTAGCTTAAGATGGCGGCCAGGCGCCACAGCGCACTTACGATTAATGCTACTCCCGCGGTATTAAACTTCAGAAATACTTTGAATACACGATCAGAAATACCCGACCTCTGATAAACTACTTATCAATCCGACAACTCTTACCGTGCGTAATTCCACTTCTAAAGCCTAGAGGTGGATATTAACCGTATAATTACAACTTTCCTCGGCACTATCCGTCTGCGCGCAACCATCCCCGCTCCCTCGCTCCCTTTTTCTTCCCGCTTTTCCTGCAACAGGGTCAGGTTCAAAGGTCACTATCCATTTTCACCCAATAAACTCACAGAAATTAACATAATATTTTAAAATACAAACAAAATTCAGGCCTTGAGAAAATAAACAGATTTTGGCACAGTATATTCAAAAGCGACTTTAATACATTTTGTAACATTTTTCAAAAACAAGGAAATAAAAGAAAATATAGCACAGGGCTACATTTGGAACATGGGCAAAGGCATATAAAGTGAGCCAACACAATAGAATAAATGGTATATCATCTTTGTGTTTTCTAAAGTAATGGAGGCTGTTTCTGTATTTAGGTGGGGACAGTGTTATAAGAAGCTGATGTGGAACAGTTATAGATGGGAAATGAACGCTGGTTATTTCACATTCCATCCCATCTAGGGCATTCCTGTTCCGCATGTTCCCGTTCCGTCTGTTCACGTTCCACATGACCACGTTCCGCAAGTTCCCCAGGATAGACTCCAGGGGCATTTTTAAGGGCATATGGAAAATGAATGGATGGATATTTCACACATTTAATCAGGGTATACTCAACAGAATGAGAGAAATAAAAATAATCATTTTAATTGTGTAAAGAAGAAAGTTCTAGAATAGATTTCTAAAGTAAAAGTATCTGGGACGGTGATGGAAGGAGTTTATTAATTACCTTCACAGGCTCACATTTACACGAATGCTATCTTTAGTCAATCTGGGCCTTGTGGAAGACAAATGTTTCCATGCTGACTGGTGACGGAAGCGCCAAAATCATAAATCAGCAATACAATAACATCAAGACAATCAGCCATGCGCAATACATTACAAAACATTTGTTATAAACTGGGACCTAAATGTCTGAACAAAAAACTGAAGATGAAACATGGTGGCCAGTTTATTAGTTACATCTGGATGCTAATGCAAAAAGCCAGTCATGTGAAGTATGATCTAAGCCATTGTTTCTCAACCCAGTCCTTGGGGACTCCCAGACAGTTCATGTTTTTGCTCTAACCCCAGCTCTTAGGAGGGAGCAAAAATGTGGACTCTCTGGGAGGGAGCAAAAATGTGGACTGTCTGGCAGGGAGCTGGGAGGGAGTAAAAATGTTGACTGTCTGGCAGGGAGCTGGGAGGGAGCAAAAATGTGGACTGTCTGGCAGGGAGCTGGGAGGGAGCAAATATGTGGACTGTCTAGGGTCCTGAAAGATCGCACCGAAAAACACTGATCTAAGCAATTTTTAAAATGATATGATTGCTGGTGCCAGTCATCTCAGTCCCAAGTAGATGGCTGTTTTTTTCATACTGGTTTCAACCAACCAGTTGAGTATAAAAAGTCACAGTCATAAAGTACTCAACTGGTTGGTTGAAACAAAATCTCGGTCTGGACTTTTACTCTGTGGACCTGAACTATCCACCTCTGGAGGGTATCCAGTCAAAGGGGTGGCTGCTTTGATTAGCAAAAAGTACGAGTATGAATGCAAAACGGGCAGGTTGACAAGCCAGAAAAAAAAAAAAAAACCTCGAACCCGAAATGAGGGTGTTAGGAAATCCATCATGACGGCGGTTTTCAGCTCACAGCATGTCACTGCTCAGTCCTGCACCAGCAGCAGTGACGGATGTGCCGGGGTGACGAACAGAGCATAACAGGAAAAGAGAAAAAAAAAAACACACAATCTTGTAGGTCTGCCAGTGCAACATCAGAAACTAGATGCAGTGTGATAAATCTAATGTTATTGCACTCACCTCAGACTTCTAAAGATAAAGCGTTATTAGCAGTCTAGGAAAACGAATTATTTAGCACCTCCAACAATCACCACACATTTATGATAGAACTATAATCAGAATCATTGTCAGCAGCTCCTGAACCCTGTAAGAAATGTCTCTAATCAGAAGTCAAACGCTCAGCTTGACACCCCATGGTAACATTTTGCAATAAAGCTTTATGTGAGATTTTTTTTCCCCACATTTTTAACGCATCACAATGCACAGGGAATAATTAATTTTCCGCTCCAGAAAAATCACTGCAGCAACTACATTTCCAGATCATTCTCTGATATAGGAGTATGCATTCACTGCAGTGCATGCAGATTGACCACCCCCCCCATCCAACCCTGCGCCCCCTGAAATACCCCCCCCCCCCTCCCGAAACCTGCGTACGGCGGGAGCCAGGAGAATCAGCCAAATGAAAATATCTGTGGCTTTTTTATCACATAGATTTTACTTTCATGTGCATAATAGCCACATTCACAGCTGGCAAAATAAATAGATATAGAAAAAAAATTGCTTCGCTATATATTTCAGTTCAGAATGACAAACCTCTTAATCTTCCGTGATGTTTACTGTCAGAATGTTCTAAAGAACCACATCTCAGGTTCCCCAAGCTAAAGTCCCATCCAACAGAGCACCACTGGGATTTCGGAGAAAAAAAATATATATTCATAAAAAATATATAGGGGCACAGTATGAAAACCTAAACACATAAAATTCATTTGAAAAACTGGAATGTATGCGTTTTCCACGGAGAATAATAAGTGGGTGATTTTAGAATTCATTGCACTGGAGTTTTTTTTTCTTTTTCATTTCAATCACTCAACATGGGCTGCAGTTTGGAGTGTGACCTGTTGTTGTACCCGTGAGCAGAGTAATTAACTGGAATGGCATCAACTGGGCTCATTTTTAAGCTCACCGGCATCTTATCGGGCACCTGTGCTTGACAGTTTAATAACAGTCCGCCGCCACTGCAGATCTCTCTTGTAAATGGCATTTATGATCTCCCTGCATCTCCTCTTCCTTCCCCATTCAGGCTGGAAAAAGGGTCATTGCTACCGTAATGGGGCCACCCCTTGACCCCCCCCCCCCCCTCCCCTCGTGGCGGCTCTCTCTCCTCCTCTTTAACCTGGCCTCTGCTCTCCCCCGAGCCCGAAATCGCTACCCAGTCCACGTTCTCTGTGTCTCTCCTGCTCTCAGGGGACTTTCACCTTTACAAAAGTGTTCTGAGGGCAAAAATGATTGGTTCAAAGAGATAGCCAATCAGATTGTAAAAGAGGTGGGTCTAAGCAACTAGAGAAGGCGGGACCAACAAAATAGATATCTTGGTCCCGACTCCTCCACTTGCTCGGACCTACCTCCTCTACAATCTGACTGGTTATATCTCTGAACCAATCATTCTTTCGTTCTGTGTAAGTAAAACTCCCATGAGCCTCACCTGCTTGTCTAGCCGCGGTCGCTCTCTGCATTGTGTTTGGGTTTTATTAGGTCTGTGTGTGTTTTTGTTCTGCAGGTCACACAGCGGAGTTCCATAGTGCCCTTCTCTTTAGCAGCGTGCAGCACCTCCCACCAGCCGAAAGGGAAATAGACCTTTTCCTCTAATGACTGTTACTTTCTATGACACATCAGCGTTTCGCTCCCAGGGTTCTGCTGGGACCGAGCTGTGTGCAGCCTCCATGATTGCTGGCCAGCCTCCTCTCCTCAGGCCATTGCTGTTTGACCTGTGTTGAGACCTCGTATTTATTTTTGGGTCAAGGTGGGGGGGGGTTACAGATGCGGGGTGAGACACATATAGATGCGTATGGAGGCCAGGTCGAGCATTTGGGTGCTGGGTTCCTGTTCACCGGATCTGTGACGTTTCAGATCATCCATGAAGTGTGTCCATTTAGTTGCATGACAACGAGACCACGTTTCCCATAATGCTGCTGTTGCGGAACCATATGCAAACGTCACATGACTTGCAGTGTTGTTCCAGGCTGGAAACCTACGATGTAGGCCAGGTGTCTTTTCTTTTCTTTTTTTTTTTCCTGGAGAACGATTATTAGTGATTAAAAGTCATATTTGTGTCTCCGTCTCATGCTCCAGTTCACATTAGAAACTAGACATGACGCATCACCTGATTCTACAAAATCTCCAAGAATATTAAGCGGGTTTAATGAACTACCAAATCCCCTGATTTTACAGCAGGGGTGGTATGGCGGTGCAGTAGTTAGCACCGTAACCTCATACAACTGGGACTAGGGTTCGAATTGGTGCCATAGCTCCGTGTGCCTGGAATTTGCCTGTTTTCCTCATTTAATCCAGGTACTCTGGTTTTCCATCACAATCATAAAAAACATGCTGAGGTTAACTGGAGTTACCACACCCGTAGGTGTGGATGCGCGACTGATTGACGTGTGAGTGTGTCCTGTGATTGGTTGGCGCCCCATCCAGAGATGTCAGCTGCCTGGCACCCATTGGTTCCAGAACCCCACAATCCTGAACGGGACAGAAGGATTTTCTGGGATGAGACAACAAACACACACAACAGCTTAAATAAATAAAGCAGTGATACTGAAACCTAAATTACAGAACTACAGAATTACAGGCCCGCCAAAACATGGAAATCGTCAGCCTTTTAATATTCCCTCAGGCTAAAAAGACCAGAAGCTACAACTGGCTTACAATATTAATATGGAGACACGCATACGTTATGTAAGGTCTGTCTAAAACGGGGGCTTGAGTTGGCGTATGCTCCGTGGTATAGTAGGGGAGAAGTGTGAAGTATTTCAATAGTTACAGTATTTAGCCTTCATTACTTCATGCGTTTATTTGAGCATGTGAAGAACTAAAAAACATCGGTCTACTTTATATGTGATAGGCAGTACTGGGGGCAGCGTGTGGCTCAGTGGGCTAAGCCGCGTTACCTGTTATCAGAAGGTCGCTGGTTCGTACCCCAGCAAAATAACTATATATCTGGGCCCTTATCCCCCAGCTCCAAGGGTACTACATGCTGATAAGGAACAGAGAAAAACAAAGTTACCCCAGGATTAAAATCACTATTTTATTCTATGTATCATCATCTTGCATGTGGATCAAATATAAAGTGCAACTGAGTACTAATTTTTCAATACATTTCTGCTGGTGGATTGCAGATGGTGTTAGTACTTGAAAGGTATTTAAAGGTATCCAGATCATCTGAATACAGGATGTGCTCAGTCGCCGTACTCAGTCACCAGCACCATTATAATCTCCCAATCACCCTCCTCTCTCCAGGATGGAATGTTTACCAGAGGAAATACGGTGACGGGATCCAGTGCCGGGCAAGGTAACATCTCATCGGCAGATGATAAATTTAGGCAAATAGCCGAGTGTGGTTCCGGGAGATGACTGGAATCTGAATCTACCTCTGCCTCATACATATCTACTCCTTTACAATACGCACAGCATTTGTATTATATGATTACATCACCTGCGATGGGTTTGGGGGGTTATCTCTGCCTTGAGCCTGAAGCCTCCGGACCCCTGCAACCCTAAATAGGACAAGCTGCTACAGAAAATGGATGGATGGTTGGATGGCACCACACTATGTTTACATGTTTAGTGCTATGTATATGTTTATATAGCACAGTGTATATGTATTACAAATTTGTCATAATTATATTCATATGTATTGTTTTATTGGCATACTGTCTGATGGTACAATTTTCCAAAACATTTTTGTCGCATTTAAGATCAGACCGCCAGTGACCTAAAGTCAGGCTTCCTCATCATGTGTTGCAGTGTTGGGAACCAAAACTCACTCATTTCTCCTGTAATCCAACAAGGGAATTTCATTAAATTTCCATAACTCAGTCCATCAGACTCGGCATAGGAGAAATGGGTATAGAAAACAGCTGAATATTTGCTTGCTGGAAGAATATGCAGAGTAACCATTTCTCTGCCTGGTGTCACTGACTATTTACTGTGAGACAATAAACTCTTGAACATTAAACCAAAAAGAGTTGAGTTTCCTCACAGGGATGAGTATAGAGGCATAGCTATGTGTCTCTGAAAGGTGCCAGGAGATAGCGACGGCCTGCCTGCCACGATGAGGCCTTATCTTATCCCACGTCTGTCGCTGAAACCCGCTGCGCACCAGGCAGGAGGTAGGCGGACGGCGCCGTTTCGGACCGGCCGTATGCTTTTAAGCGCCAAAAGGAAAGAGAAATGCGCTCAGCCAAAGTGCCTGGCCCTTCCCCGCCTTCCCAAAGGCGGCCATTTGCAGGAACAAGCGATAAATTATGCAGAGAGAACAAATCAAAATTCCCAGTGCAATAATAATAATAATTCTGAGTGCAACCCGCCTCATTGTAAGTGCAGCGAGCAGGCGTGTGTTTAACCCCCAGATGTAAAGAGCTCTCAAGGTTTTTTTCCTGTCTGTGTTTGAAAAAGCATAACATATCTCCACCTTCTTTTTATACACTAGCAGGTTCCACTTAGAGCTGATCAGTGTCACTTTTTTTGACAGGCGGTTGTAGAGAGAAGGGGGGGCGGGACAAACTTCATGTTTGGGGGCCATTTTCCACCCATGCCCGTGCTATCCTCCGAATGTCTAGCTGCTAGATTCTCCGGCTTTGGCTGGACGTGTTCATCAACAGAGGTGGAAAGTTCAGGTTCAGAAAGTACAAATCCAGAACACGATTTTGTTTCCACCAACCAGTTGAGTTACTCTGTGACTGTGACCTTTTATACTCAACTGGTTGGCTGAAACAAAATCTTGGTCTGGATTTCTACTTTCTGAACCTGAACTTTCCACCTCCGTTTATTAATACTAACACATCACAGGCTGCAACCCTTAGAAAAATGTATCACTCCAGCTCCTACCGTGTCCCATCTACTACCTTTTCACCCTCCCATAACCAAATACGGAAAGATCTTCCTTTACTGAACCATTGTGTGCAGTTTTTTTTAATGCAGATGAATATCTAAGAATATAAAATAACGAAAACCCTTGATTTTTTTTTTAAAGCAAGATTCTCCATGCAGCCAACAAAGAAGCAGGTAGAGCAAGACATATTTGCATACCCATTAAACCCACCTGTGAAGAGTGTTTGCACTGCCTGACCGCGGTGGAACAAATCAATGAAGCACAAGCTCTCTCAAAGTCAACTGTCTGTATTTCTAACCCTCCCGGGAGCATCACAGCCGCAGCTGAAGGACAGCCAATCTAAATTCAATGTCCGTCTCACGAAAAGACTTATAGATTCTGACTGTGTGTGTCTCTTCGGCCGTGGTTGGCCTGCCGGGTTACGGCTGGATCCGTGATCCAGAAAAAGCAAGCGCGCTCCAGGCCTTGCGGGAAGAAAGCCTTACGCTAAAGCTAACAGGAAAACTCTAGTCACGCAGGTCACGCAGCGGCAGAGTGTACAAGGGATTCGATTGGTCGTCGCTAGGGTGACCCCGGCGACAAAGCGACCAATTCCAACAGCCGTCAATGCATCCTTTGAAAATTTCAAATGTTGGTGAGAAAAAGCACTCAAATAAAGAATGCCTTACAGGCACTTTTATAGCATTCACATGCAAATTAGCCTGACATTACATGATAAAATACTACGTGAATGTAAATATAAAGCTAAAATAAGAATGAAATGTCACCTCGCATAAGTCAGCATTTAAGATACAAATTGCATGACACAAAATACTTATTATATGCATGAGTAATGTTTATAAGAAAAAGTATTTTGGGAGCAGCTATCAAATGTGATACAATTAGCAGTTTTTTTGCAATCCCAGGCAACACCACAGGTAAACACAGCTTAATTTTTATAAGCATGGGAGAAGAAACGTTCATAATGTAATCGATCAAATCTAAATTTCTCAACCCAGTGCATGGAGACTTACAGACAGTCTACACTTTTACTCTGACCCAACTCCCAGTGCGCCTTAATCAAACAATCAAGCAATCAGGAATATATATATATATATATATATATATATATATATATATATATAAATACCTGGTACTGGTGTGCTGGGAGGGTGCAAAAATGTGGACTGGAAGCCGAGAAACATTGTCTGCAGTTGGGAAACACTGGATTAAACAATAACTTATTAGAGATAATTAACCTAGGGGTCTAGTCTGGAACAGGTGGCGTTTCCTGAAGTTATGTGTTTAATATTAAGCTGCACAGCCAGTAGTGATCAGCAGGTCATCAAATAGGATATTGCACTGTTTCCTCATGGGGTAAAGCAGAAATCTGCATGATTAGACGGTATGTAGAGCTCTATCACTCTCCTATCACTACTAAATGACAGAGGCGGAAAGTTCAGGTTCAGAAAGTACAAATCCAGACCAAGATTTCGTTTCAACCAACCAGTTGAGTATAAAGCAGGAGTGGCCAGTCTTGTCTTCAAAGGGCCGGTGTGTATGCAGGTGTTTGGGGTAACTTTTAGGTCACCTGTTCAAACCCAGGTGTGAAGACTCTTCAGCCAATCAGTTCTCTACTTAGTAATCTAACTAGGGAGTTGCAGCAAAAACCTGCAGCCCTTTCTGGATAAGATTGGCCACCCCTGACTTATGTTCATCGAAGGGCTTTAGGTTACCATATTTGCCCAGTTCTTGTGATGCAATAACGAAGTGAGGACTGTTTCAACAGGTATCATTACTTGGGGTTTTTGTAGCAACATGGGATTGTTTAACAAACACAATTGACTTTAGTAGTACAGCAGAATCTACTGAGCGGAATGAACACAAACTTGACTCTCTTTAGTTTCTTGGTAATAAAATCCATTAACGCCACCCCAGATATGTGTGAAAAACTCAAAAATCTAGTCCCAATTGTAGAGAAAAAGAAAGCAAGTGGCCAAAATGGCAGGTCATTCCGAAACAAAATGTTTGATCCTTGGTGATAGCAAGAAAATGAATGAAATGAAAATAAACAACACAATGGGATGATCTTACCAAGACCTCATCACTGTTAGAATTCTGCCCTAAGAGTGGAAAATAATCCCAATAATTCCACTGATCCATAACAGTGTTCTTGTGTTTGTAGATTGTCTTTCTCAAGACATTCTGATTGAGGGGGATCATTTTAACTCCTCCCCTTCCTCCACTTGCCCTCTCAGGTCAGGTGGTTCAGGTCATGCCCTATGATTGGCTGAAGGTGAGTAAGAATGGGGGCATACCTCAAATGTCAAAAACTGATCAAAATAAAAGTCTGCAAGGTTACACCATCCATCAAGGGCAATGAAATACTCTTTTTTCCTGGTTTCTGGAATTTTAAGCTTCTAAACACCCTTTTATTTCTCACATATAACCTTTCTCAAAATGTCCCTAAAGTCAGACAGACAAACAAACAAACAAACCAACTCCCCAACCTCTCCGACAATCTGCCAGTTATGTTCAAAAGCATATTTCAGAAACTGTGTCAGTTAAGCTAGAGAAAGGCACTGTCACGCCAAGCCCATTCACACTGGGGGGGGGAGACTTAATAAATCTAAATCGGGGAGCACATTTTAAAAAAGAATGGGGAATTTTTAAATAAGTTACATAAGCCTGCAAACACTGTGTGGGAGTTATTAATAAACCTGTTCCAGAATCACCCAGTGACTGTTGATCATGGCATGCAGGATGGGGGGGGGGGGGGCAGAGAAAAGGATAACTGATTTCTATCCTCCTGTAATCACATACGTGCTGTTGTGTCACTGCACTGCAAACATTAGTCATCTCGCCCCCCCCTCGGGGCGATTCTCTCAACACAAGTGCTGTGACTCGGGCAGACAGGAGGAGCCCCACGTTTTGGCTTCCTCCGGTCTCTGGTGCGATGTTCATTGGACAGTAAGATCCGTCAAGTCTGGCTCTCTTGAAGCAAAATTTCAAAATCTAAAGGCGGAGAAGGAAAAAAAAAATCTTCATAACTATCCAACTGAATTGCAATGAGTGTGTACTTACGTAAGCTTGCACACACACTGCACTCGGGAATACAGTTTCACTTATACACACACATATGCACAACAATCATACAGAAAACACTGAAACGGAATCATCAATTGATTCACAGCGCATCCTAAACCTAACATATAATAGAAATAGCTCAGCCTAGTTTTACGCTCGGTAAAAGCCATTCAAAAACGTTTAAAATGTCCCACCGCTATCTGCACAGTATAGGTCTTGACCATTTTCATTTTTTTTAGCTCTCAGAGAATCTAATAGTGAAGGCGGGGGCTGATTAGATGTTTTAGCAAAGATCAGTCCCTCCAGGGCCGTGGTGATCCAAAGCACGGAGATGGGCATCAGAGAGGATCGAGTGTTAATAATGAAATTCTCTCCAGTGGTCGATTTGCGGATGATACCGTTAATTTGGGCTCCCGTTCAAACGAGGGAGACTTCCTGTTAATAATCTCCGCCTTATTAGAGAGCTCCAGTTTGCCAGGAGGTGCAGTAAATAACCAGAGAGCTTTCCATGTTTCATTTTTATAAGCCTTGGTCTGTACTTAGCCGCTTCCAATGCTGCTGCCGGTGTTATTTGGACCCTTGGTTGGTGAATGAAGGTCAGCAAGGCCTGCTTCACTGCACCTGTTACACCATGATGGGAGAGCTGCACTGGGTCCTTTATTGCTCTTAATGTTGATTTTAATGGGGCATGTTGTTCGGAAAGTTAGTGTGAATGCTATGGTCGCTAGATGTGCCTAGATATATATGTGCTGAGACTAAGAACTATATTTCTCTGAGGGCCAGATTGCATCGGAAACTAGAAGCCACGGTCCCGATGATGAATTTTGCTGGGAGGCTCTCAATAATAGAACAGATTAAATTTGACTTCAGTTTGGAAAACCTGATCCTGGAGAGCTGGTACCCAGCAGGTTTTCTATCCTACCTGGTCTCTGATGAGCCAAACCCGATCTCATGCAGATAGGAACTCAAAAGGTAGGACCCTACTACCCCTGACCTAGACCACCTCTGTGGATATTGTCACCTCACACCTCCATGGATTTGATTCTGTCCCCAGGTCTTCATGTGTGGAGTTTGCACGTCTGCCTTGCAAGAGATAGGTGCCTTGCCCAGGTACACACTGCCACTAGCTATTCCCATGACCGCTGCATCCCAGCGGGACCACTGCATCCCAGCGGGACCACTGCAAAGCAGTCATTGGACAAACGAGGTTTTATAATCTCTTCATTATGCACCAACTGTCTTCTATCACTTCCCATCAGTTGATGTAAAGGTTGAGTTGAACCAGATGATTGGTATCAAAATCGCCCCGAGTGTAAGAGCTTGGATATGTGTTGTTCTGCAGCTCGGTTTACTGAGGGCAGTCCCTGCTTCTCTCCCCCCCTGTGAAGCAAAGAGGCCGTGGCTGGCGATGGCCGTCGATTCCGGGTTGCCGACTCCGCTTTCCCGCTTCTCTGTGACTCAGCACCGACGCCCCGTCCGCGTCCTCCGGCAGTCCCGAGGTCCAGGTCCCATCGCGCCTCAGCGTTCTCACATGTGCTGCTCGTCTGAAGGCGCCGAATGCAGCCCTCTCGCATTAGATATGCACACCTCGCCAAGCAGAAACACTCCGGTGTCATCTCCTGACAGGGAGCCGCTTGATAAGTCACAGCTTCTGCGGTCGGTCTCCTTATGTTCCCTCACAGTCTGAAAGCAGCGCTAAAACTTTCCCAAAATCTACTGATGTGTATTGCACTTCTACCCTAGAAAAGGCAGCATTTTTAGATTTGTGCTCAAGACAAATGAACAGCTCCGATTTGGTTCCAAATTTGGCTCACTGATACAGATGCTGCATGACACAGTACTGAACATTGTATTATATGTTAAACTGTTCTATCATTTTGCTTAGGAAAGAATGATGTTAAGCACAGGTGCTTGGAAAGCTGTCAGAAATATGAACGCTAGAGGGGATGTACAGAGAATAAGTTTGGATAGGTTACTGTACTAAAATTTCCACTTTTTCACAATCTATTGCTGGCAGATATGGAAGAAACACATACAAATTAAGAGGTCGAAATTTACAAGATAGGCTAGATAATCTTTTACTGGAAATATTGAAGGTGTCTGGAAATCAAAGAGGTTGCATTATGATGGAAGCACAATTCAGTTTGCAATTACAATGCTCTTAATATTTTCAACAGAAACAGGTAGGAACTGGGGGTCGGGCAGAGAGGTCAAAACAAAGTAGGAGTGTTTTGCAAAATGCTCCTACCCACAATGACTCGGGGATAACATGCAAACATGGGGCCATGGCAGAGATTCAAACCCTGGTCCCAGAGGCTTGAGACAACAATTCTAACCACTGTGCCACCCTCTGATGTCACTTTTGCTGCTGTTGTCATAGTTAGCAAAAGTAACGCAGTCTCCAGTCAGCATTCCAGATACATCATTGTAATTATCTGGGTGTAGACAAACTGGATGAAAAATTAAACATCAGGGATCCCATCTGAACAGTAAAGTGCTCAGGTATTGCCTTTTTATTTGTTCAGATTCATTTAACCAGTGTTCAGTTCTTTGAGAAGCTCATGAACTCTGGTTCGTTTCACAGAGTAGCTTTTTAGAAGAAGAATACAAATCTTACCACTTCAGAAACACAAGTATTTGGGATTTCAGCACAATATCATCTGTAGAGATGGGCAATGCAGAGTAAAAGTCAGGTTTGCCATCTTGTTTCCTGGCTAATTTCAAGGCCAGAGGTGGCAGCCAATTACACGACGAACACGAGTCACGTGATGCGTGACAAGACCATGAAACGAAACCAGTGCTGTGTCTTCACGCTATTTAGGAAGCACGTGTTTCCACAGGCCGCGGAGGAAATAAACTCCATCACAGCCACTTAGTGGATGAGAAGAACAAGCGCACTGCTCTCCGGGTGAAGGTATCGGCTAATTAACTTTTCATCAGCGTGAAAAGATCCGCGCTAACAAAATGAGAGACGGAACTGATTACATCCCCTCCCTGTCTAACAATAGACAAGCTAGTACTGGACTGAAATAAAATTCTCACACGCGTCCCACAAAGAAAGCACGCAATGCTTAAATGGCTCCTTCGTTTGCTTCAAACTGTCATTTCTGTCTGGCGCTTTACGTTTACATTTATTTTGTTTATTTTTTTTGGTCGTTGCTCTTGCCTAAAGTGACGTACAGAAAGTGACGTTCATTACGAACACATACGCTGTCAAGTAGTCGACTAGGCATAAGTGTAACTAGGCTGAGCTCCCAGTGTGTGCCCAGGTTTAGAAAGCATGAAGTGGAGAATGGTGAGAATAGTGCATTGTGGGAGGAGATGGCAGTGGCGGTCAATCCTATTGCTGGGGACGTCCTTATTTTGGGTACTAGGATTATGCAGCATCGCATCTCGGTTTGAATGCTGCCCCATGCCAAACAAACAGCCTTGGCAGGGAGAGAGAAGTGCGTAGGAGACTTTAGGGGGATCAGCAAACCACTGGACAGTCAGATGTCTGTTCCGCTTAAAATACTTTGGGCAACTGCTTTTTTATTATCATTTCGTTTTTAATTGATGTCTGCAAAAAATGCCATCACTCAACATAATTGCTGGCTGTGCTTCTTTCCTTTGATCTTTTGCCCTCTATTGTTTGATTACTTTGAAGCCAGTCAGGCTGATTTACTCCAAGCAGGGCCGGCCTGCCCTGTAGGCGATATAGGTGATCAGCTACGGCGCCATTTGATTGGAGGCGCACAAGAGCGACCAAAACACCTCTGCATGCCTTCCATAACATTAGCTGTTTAGACGAGCTTTAATATTCCAGTACTTGTGAAACAGACACAAACTAGCTAGTTAGCAACCTGATACCCTCCATCCATCCATTTTCCAAACCGCTTATCCCTCTGGGTCGTGGGGGGTCCGGAGCCTATCCCGGAAGCTACGGGCACGAGGCGGGGAACAACCCCGAAGGGGGGCCAGCCCATCGCAGGGCACACTCACACACCATTCACTCACACACGCACACCTATGGGCAATTTAGTAACTCCAATTAGCCTCAGCATGTCTTTGGACTGTGGGGGGAAACCGGAGTACCCGGAGGAAACCCCACGACGACATGGGGAGAACCTGCAAACTCCACGCACGGAACCCAGGCGGAGACTCAAACCCTGGTGCCAGATACCCTGTGCTGCTGAAATGTTTTTTGTTATATAAATTAACTAGCAAAATTTGTTTTCTAATCAGGTGGGTGGATGTCAGCAGAATCTCACCAACGGCGCCAGCGTACCCTGAACCAGACCTGACTCGAAGCCTCTGTATTGGCAAACTCAGAATGTGTTTGCGGAAAACCAGTGTTGATATGTGCAGATTATGTGTATATATTACTGGGTATGCGATGGATACATTTACTTTGGTTTATATCAGGAATACCAGTGATACACATGATTTAGTAACTGTAACTGGTTTTTTTTTTTTGCTGTGAGGCTAAAATTGTCTTTTCCTGGTAAACCTGGAGTAACACAACGATACGCATTGGAATAAACATCTTTCTCTAGGCCTAATGGAAACACTAGAGAAATGCAGTTTATTATATACAATGAGCGGCAATATTCGATTGCTGTAGAAGCATAATTAGAAAATTTAAATCTGGTGTTTAATCTGGCGGTTATGCATTAATTTTCCTCTAGGCATAGAATGACAATTAGTCACCCCAACTTAGACTCTGGATCTTGCTATTTGTATGGAGCATCAAATCAACTGCGAAAAAATGACTAAGAAAAGGTTTAACTGTCAGTGTCCAATAAAAATGTGCAGTGAGATGATCAATTTCTAAGATACATTGAAGTATTCCGTGAGAATATTTAATCTTAATTAAATTTCCTTTCTAAAGCTATACCGAAATCATTTGTCATGAATAATTATTACTTATTTCTTTTGCAACATTTAAAAATCAGACAAAAACCCATAAAAATAATGTATAAAATTAAACACCTATTCATCTCATTCTTAGCGTTTATTAACATTGATCAAAAAATGTGTGACTTTTTTTTCTCTTTTTCTTTTGATATATGACTTAAATACTTAATGTCCTCATATTTTGAGTTTATTCAATGTGATAAAAAATGAATGTAACCTTTTTTTTCTCTCTCTTTTATTTGAATAGTAACGCAGTTCATCTAGCTATACGGGTGCCACATGGTAACGAAAACCAAACATTAACACAATGTCCAACAGGTTCCGAGGCCCGGCCGTTGCCCCCCTCCCAGGACGGGGGCTGCTGATCGTCTCTGTCTTCCCCCGGGGAGCAGCTGAAATGTAACCGACTCGACGGACGGGTGAGGTTCGGCAGGCCGTAGCAGTCCGGCGGAACGTAAAACGATACCGAATCCGACAGCACACACTGTCCTCCAAATGAACCCCCGAAGGCCTCGAATTAGCAAGTTTCGTTTTCCAGTTAAGTCTTTATTTTCTCTTTAAAACAAACACAAATGGAGGCATATGTTAACAGCGTTAACAGACACCCACGTTCGAGAAGAAAACCAGATCAGCTGGAACCTAAATACAGACTGACTTCGATTGCTAATGTTAAGGTGCTACACATCTGTGCATAATACGTACGTGGAAGAATAACACACAGGTGAGTGGAAGTTCACGATGCCTGACTTAGAGCGTTAAACTTTTATTTTATAACTGCTGCCCGAAATAATGACCTACAGTGTGTCTGACACATTTGGTGCTCATGTATTTATGACTGTATTCCAATTCTTCCACAATGCAGGGTACATACCATGGAACCTGATTCACTTGTGAAACAGAAATTAGCTACAAACATTGTGATGAATAAAAATGATATTGGTGAAATGGACAATTAACACGTTTTTTTTTCCGACTCGGCACTCGAAACTCGTTTCCATTACAACATCAGTATATGCTTTGAATCCATTTCTGCACAGGCATCTCAAATCTTAATTCGCAACATGCATCACCTTGAAATGTTATTGCCATGACATTAAGCTTACGCACAATTAACATCCCACGTCGTTTTTGACCTTGACCAAGAACCGAATAGCTGTTCGAATAAAAAATTATTTTTGGCTTGTTTTTCACAAAAATAATGAACAGGGGCAAAAAAAAGCAGAATACATTGTCTTTAGCAAAGTGTTAAGCTTTATATAATATCTGGTCGATCTGAAATATGGAAGGAAAATAAGAGTGTTCTTGCATAGCACGAAGCTGACTACTTAAATGTAAATTAAGCTTCTAATGTGCAAAATGCATACTACTAGTCTCTTACAAACAATACCTATCTGTACTATAAGTAAATATTTATATGTATATATATATATATATATTTATATTTGTATTTATATATGTACTTTCTTGATAATAAACATCCGTACAGTATGTTTTAATTGGCATATCTATCCATTTGTATGTGTTTATACAACATGTGACAAGAGCACACAGCAGTTTGAGATGGACAGAGTGCTTACATACAATCTGCAGGGGAAAACAGCCCCCCCCCCCCCCCCCCATGAACACTAAACCCCATTCCGACTCAATCAGTCTTCCTCATATTTGGGCTGCTGTGCTTGGACCCTTAAAATATGTGATTTCCTCTTACTATTCGTGTAGCAGGAACCGTCCCAAAGCATCGATGGCCCAGAATCGCTCATCTCCCCTTACAAACCCACTCCACACACAAGCAGTTCATTTTCAACGGAACCAAGACCGAGGAAAAGCCTTAACCCACCAGAGTCTTTCGAATTCAAAGTACTAAAGTACATATTTCTTTGACGTCAACATAAAGCTACCATTGTGATCCCCAAATAAATTTGTTACCCAATAAAATATCTCCTGATCACTAAAAAGCCCTTTCTCACTATATTGCTACATTAAAATAAATTAAACAAGATATGCTGAGTTGTGAAATCACTCACTGCAAAGAAAAAAAAAACAAATCTCTAAAGTGGCTTATTTTGGTTTCTCTGGAACGTTCTCATACAGGACATCTGGCTACAAAAATAAAACATTTTGTTGTTACTGTAACAGCAGAAGACATCATTGTGTGCAGGGTGCAGTACTAATGTACAAGGCTAGGTAACGTTTTTCTGTAACAGACAAACAGAACGCAATAATCGTAATAAAAACGACGATGACAAGCTACTGAGGGCGTGTGGGATGGAAGGCAGTGCAGCTGGCACGTTCCGACCTTCAGTGAAAAGTCAAAACGAAAGAGTCGAACTGTATCAGGACAACGTAGAACACAGCGGATGGACTTCTCACAATCTGTGGAACGCAATCTGTCTTAGTTCATCCCTTCAAGTGGAAAAGGCACTGCTCTTCACGGTCAATGTAACCAGCTACCAGTGGCAACCGAAAAAGAAAAAACGAAAAAACGATGCAAAGAACTATTCAGCTCTGACAAAACCATTTACAAATGTCTGTTATATAATAAATCAAAATATATAATAAGTGATAAATATAAAATGCATTCCGACATTTAAATATTACATTTACATTCTCACATCTTGCTGATCCTTCTTAGAACGCATGTTGGTGTGTAAATACACACATATATTCATCTGTTTTTTTTTTGTTTTTGTTTTTTGTTCTTAATTGTATTTGACTTATGTGTTTAACACTGGGAACATAAACCAGTATTTAGAAGAACTCTAGCCTGGTAAAGAAACAGTCACTTAAAATTCATGAACTTCCTCATTCTTTGTTTAAACTGAGCTTTTAAAAGCTGTTCTGTTCCACATATAGAATATGTATATCTTATAGTTACGTTTTACAAAGCTTAAACGTAATATTGACATCTCTAACACTTGGTAATATTTACAATAAAACTAAATAGTCTGCTTGTTCCATGTAATACTCTAATGAACTTTTTTCCTTTTTTAAATTCATGAATAGAATCCACTGAGACGTGTTTTATTGCTATTGCTGAAACCCTATCGCAATTAAAAAAAAAATAAACAAATAGATCCAAACATTAAATATACTACTGCTAAATGTGGAAGATTAGCTACCTAGCTGATTGCCTTGGATTCAAGGTAATCTCTGCAAGTGAAATTAAGTAAATTTGTAAGGATTTTGAACGGATTTTGAAAATGTAGTGTATAAAATTTCATTCCATGCAACTTTTTTCCCATTTTTTTTAATAGACCGGTTTAAAAGTAATGATGTTGTGAAGCAAAATAAGGGATGGAAACTGAGACGAGGAGGGCCCGTTAGGCTAGCTGTTAGGCTATGTGCATTGGTAGTTTAGCATTCTCTCATGTATATATTTTAGCGTATTTTAATAGCAGAGCGATTCCTTAAAGGTTCCCATTCGTTTAAACCACATTTCTGGAATTCTAGAATCTCCTTTTTTCCTAATTTAAGGTACAATATTATCTTTGATACACATAGAAACAATGTGTCAACTTGAACACGACAGACTGCTCCGGGGGGAAAATATCATTCCCTGCGTCCCCTCCCCCCTCCCCAAAAAAGATAACGCAAAAGAAAGTGAACCTCCGGATTAGTGAGGCTGTGGCATCCCCTGCAATTTTGGTTTCTTATTCAAGTAGGTGGCCCAGTAGACAAGGTTGAAGGTTCCGAAGAGCAGGGGGAAGGCTATCCTGGCGATCCTGTCAATCTTGCTCACGCTGTTGAAGGTCTTCTTGGCTTCCGGGGGTTTGGGTTTGGGCTCCTCTTTCGGCTCGGTCGGTGGGGGCGGGGCACTTTTGGCGATGGTGGCCAGTCCGGGGTCTCTAGCGATATTTGGTGCGAAGGCCGTTGCAGTGGTGGCAGTGTACGTGTTGTTTTTCTTGAGAAGTGACTCCTTCTTCTTCTTTTGCTGGGCAAAATAACAATACCTCAATAAGGGCAAGTGAATATTTTTCTTGGGGGGGGAGATACCAAGTGTATGACTGTGACTGAACTTGCTGTTGTTAAACCAAATTAAATGTTCTGCAAATATTACATAAAAGTAATTATAACGGGAAAAAATGATGTACAACATTTAATATTTCCCAGTATTTAATTTGTACTGCTAATAAGCAGGCTTGAATAAGGCAGTAATTCAAATATTGAAGAAACACATTATTAATTCGTCGGTCTCAGCAAAATCAAATTAGCTTCCTTAAATGATTTTTACACACTTTCCATTAAGCCCGACCCGTTGCAATAATAAAGACGTTTGGGTACACTTTGATACTTCCAGACATTATGGCGTCATAAACATGCCGTAACAGGTTATAGTGTTTGATAAAATGTCATGGCCCCCACGACAACAGTCATAAACTGGTATTACGATAAAAGGATATTACAAATTGATTTAAAAGTTAATGCTCAACATAATCCCTATTGTCACAGAGTATGAATAAATACGTCATGAAACGACACAGTAATATCACTGCTATCTCTTACAAACATAAATGCTGTCAATTATCCTGAGTCTAAACTGAATCTCCCATTTCGTTACCCTCTTGCCGCTAATTTTCTAGCAGGAGAAAGTGTTAAATATCTTGCAGTTCTAAGATTTAATTTAATATTCATTTTGACATTACTTATCGAGGTGTCACTGGGCTTCATTCCCATAACGAGTTATGACACATGCGTGTCGCAGTGTTGTGAAGATTTTTGAGACTCTTCTTCTTTTGTCTTGTTTCAATTCATGGAATAATGTTATAATGTGTATCACAGTGTTAAGATGGTGTAACAGGAGGTTTTTCAAGATGTTATATTTAAATCCGATTTAAAAGCACATGGTGTTGAGAAACACATGATAATGAACCCATTGCTTTTGTCTGAAATTTCGCCGGCGAACAGTTTACACGAGTGTTTCTTAACTCAGTCCTCAGGAACTTCCAGTCCACATTTTTGCTCCCTCCCAGCTCCCAGCCAATCAACAGCACCGAATATTGGTACAGGTGTGTTGGGAGCTGGGGGGAAGCAAAAATGTGGACTGGGGTTCCCTGAGGACCAGGTTGAGGACCATTGGACTAGACTAATCGGTAACGTGCTAACGTGCTAAACAACATCAAAGGACACAAAAACGCACCTTCTCTGGCACCACACTTTTGCCGTCCCAGGCGTAGCCCCGCTTGGTGAAGTAGTTGACTGTAGCGAACTCGATAAGTGCGGAGAAGACGAAGGCGTAGCAGACAGCGATGAACCAGTCCATGGCGGTGGCGTAGGCCACTTTGGGGAGGGAGTTTCTCGCGCTGATGCTGAGCGTGGTCATGGTCAGTACGGTGGTCACCCCTGCGAAGACAGGAAAAAAGATGAAGAACAAGCACATGTGACCAATACAGTCATTATCTCAGAATCCTACAGGGAGACTACAGACTGTCCTTTGGTGAATGCATACCGAGCTTTACTCATGACTTGACCTTATGAAGCCTACGGATAAAAACAGATAAAATGTTATATACCATTTCACCATTTTGCAGGTAGACTCCTTGCCAAGAAGATGACAAACTCCATAGTGAGGTCGTGGTCTTTTGGTTTTTTTCCGGAACAAAAAATGAGGATCTGAGGTCTGACTTATTCTTTTGCACAAAGCCTTTAATCCAGTGTTTCCCAATCCGGTCCTCGGAGACCCACAGATAGTCCATGTTTTTGCTCCCTCCCAGCTCTTGGTAGGAGGGAGCAAAAACTTAGACCGTCTATGGGTCCCCGAGGACTGGGTTGGGAAAAACTGCTTTAATGGACCTAAAAATAGATCCCGGCAAACATGATGTATCAAAGTTATTCAGTTAAGAACGGGATACCATCCAAAAGAGAACACTTTGAACTGTAACTTTTACCTGTGCGTGATGTGTGACATTTGTTTTGTTAACTGAACTTATTTGGATCTGCGGTACATTACACTACTGTGCAAGTGTGAATGGTCAGCCCATGAAGAAGAGGGAAGCCAGCTAGCGCCAGCCTCAAGCATGCCCCGCAGTCATGGAGGAATTGGGTCCACAGAGCTTAGCCGTCCCTATCTGCCACTAACATTAGGCACGTATAATTTGGACTGTGAAAGGCTTTTCCTGTGTAGCAGATTTCTATCAATTAACATTTAAAAAAAAATCCCCATTCAGAATACCCATAACCCCTGATATTCTCATGAAACGGGGATATTGAGGGTCTCTCTCCCTGGATTTGCTGCAGAAAGAGGAGGGACGAACTCTAAGCTTTCATAACAAATAATCCAGCCGGAATTACACTGCGGGCTGTGTGACATTTTTCTACTCTCTGTTGCTCTTTGACCTTGGCCTGGATTCTGGTCACACCAAAGGAGAACAGCGTGATTGTGCATTTTAAATCCTCCTTATATTATTCTCTGTTTAGTGCGGGGGGAGGGGAGGGGGGGGGGAGCTTAGCAAGAACGGCCCTGCTGTTGACGGTCGCTTCAGCGAGTGCCTGAGATATGGACGACATCTGTTTCGGCATAAAAAACGGAGGGGGGAAAAAAATACTCCCAGCGACTGCGGCGGAATTTATGTCCGACGAGACCTTAGAATGTATTCAGTGTAGCGTTTCTTTGCTGGGAAATTGGTTAGAAGGTATTTAAACCCCATGTATGCACCGTGACTAACTCACACAAACAAAACGACGAACGCGGTCTACCGTGAACAATTATGCTCTAGCTTCATGTCGCTTTTCATCAGAGTTATTTAATCGCCCGTTGTTCTCAATGAGTGCAGGTGACTCATCCGGCCTTTGCTCACGCAAAGCCTATGTCAGTTCGATGGCGTCGCATTGGGCGTGACGACTGTGCATGGAAGCGATGGGTTTATGCTGAATTCAGACAGAAGTGTCATGAAGTCCTACTCCGTTGCCGCACAGATGTATCCTGAAATGCGACCTGCAGATTACCATAGTAAGGACCATACCAGTGATAACTGGAACTATGCTTTAATGCTTTGGTATCACTTTCAGTAGAATAAATGGCCACTATTGGTTTATTGGCGGCACAGACAGGGAAGCCAATAATTTACACGACATTCATGGTTACATGCTAACGAGACACACGCATTCCGCAGCAAACATTACGCAGTTACGCCGTTTACCATTAACAAATTCTACGATATGAGCAATGCGGTCCAAAGCATGCCGGCAACTGCATTAATTAGATGTGCTGACTAATCCAGCCAATCGTGGACAGGGGGCGGGATCAGAACAAAGGAAACGTACACCTCGGGGACCCTGCACGGGTGGTGTGCTGAAACGGTGATCACCACGGTGATTACGCCACGTACGTCATCGTATTACTAAAACGACATCAGTTCCGTCGATTACATTTGAAGTGTGCGGTCAGGCGGCAGATAATTTACGTCATCTACTGTTGTATTTGTGTGATGAAGTTGAAATTATAGTCCTTGAATATGATGACCCCAGTTTATTAGAGGCAAGTTTTTCTTTTTTTAAAAAAAAATAAATAAAGCACTGTCGTATATTCGGGCCAATTTCAGGAGGATTTTTCGTGTGTACCACAAAAAATGGGGCACAGGAGTTGGTCCCTTGTGAAGTAACAGAAATCCCAAATGGGTTTTTGGTATCACAGAATGCTTAATGCAGGTGGGCCTTTCTTACCCTTGCAGACTTCGAATCTGTGATGCTATAAGGCGTAGGAGTCTTACTTACACAAAAAAAAGTTCTGAAAGCAGAAGGAAAAATGATTGGTTATCTCTCTGAACCAATCAGATTGCAGAGGAGGTGGGTCCAAGCAACTAGAGGAGGCTGGAACAACACATCTGATTGGTTGGTCCTGCCTCCTCTAGTTGCTTGGACCCACCTCCTCTACAGTCTCATTGGTTTTCTCTCTGAACCAATCATTTTTCCTTCTGCCCTCAGAACATTTTTGTGTAAGTAAAATGAGCGTAATGTTACTCTCAAAGACGCCACCTGGCAGCTTTTTTCATCTGTTTCTCATCTAAGGCCCCGGTGGACTTTACTAAGGTTATGGGCCCTGAATGAACTCAGTCAGTCATCTGGAAAGTTCTTGAAAGGAATTGACTGATGTATAACTCGATTGTTGGGACTCTTCCACTCAATTTAGTCCAGCGAAATTTGATTAAGGCAGTGCACATATTTTAACAAGGCGTGCTCTGGCACACACACCGCAGGAGATGAAGAAGAAATTAACATAGATTAATCAGAGTGACAGCAAGGGAGCAAACACATCTGAGAAATGTCATTAGAGATCGTCGGCAGGTATCAGGACAGCTAACCTACACCGCAGTGATTCACACCATGACTGCACACCAATACTGGAACTAGTCACTACTAAGACCTCGTTAGCTAAAGTCAAGTCCTTTCTTGTGCACCGGTGAATAGACCATCCAGCATCCAATCCCCAGCCCTGCACTCACAACAGTCATAAATTCTCCGAAGCAACATCCACCAAAAGCACAGCAGTGTCCCCTAGCTGTAAGGCCACTTTACCACTAAGGCACAAAAGCCTCAAGTGGCTATTTTCATTAGCCTTAACAAAGGCGGGAAGAAAAATGAAATAGGATGACCAGATAATCCATATCAGGAGGATGTTATGAGCTACTTCAGCTTTTACAAACTACCTTAAAACCAAATGGCTCCTGTGTTTAGCTAAATAGTTCAGTTCTTGTGCTTTGACTGGTTTGTTTCCTTGATTGAACAACTCATCCAGCTCACATTCAAATTAGTGACACACGCATGACTATAGGAGGCTGACCATGGTCACCCTAAAATGAACAAAACGTGGACAGAGAGGATAGAGGTAACTGGGAGCTGGGAACTGGGACTTGAAAACCAATCAGCAGTTATATCAAGCAGGGCGGTGGGACAGTCAGTAAACACACCAGGGTGCTTCAAGAGCGATACCGGAATTGGGCTCATCAGCCACATTTCCTCTAACCCCAACCATGTCCCAAGGGACCAGGATGACCATTCAGGGGATCAGAGGTGGACATTTCAGGTCCGGAAAGTAAAAATCCAGACCAGGATTTTGTTTCAACCAACCTGCTGAGTATAAAGATTCACAGCCATATACTGTAGTACTCAGCTGGTTGGTTGAAACAAAATCCTGGTTTGGATGTTTACTTTCTGGACCTGAAATGTCCACCTCTGCAGGGGATAGATTAAGACTGTACAGAAAGACCAGCACAACAGAGTTTCCCCTTTCCTCCTGTGACAAATACTGCCCTGCAAGGGCAAGACACAGCATGTACGCAGAGGCTGAAACTGATTTGCCTTGGTGTTGGTGTAAATTTTGTAGGTACTGTAATGTTCAGACTCTGTTTTCTTCAAAAACTATTGTAGTTGAACGAAGATATTTTGTCATGAGATAAAACAGAGCTTAAGAGGCCCAATTTTGGTCATAACTCAGTTTTGATATAATATTACCGTGTTTTAGCTTTGTACAACATAATTATGTTTATTAAGGATGGAGCCCCACAACTGGGCCTAATGAAGTCAGGGTTATTACTGTTAATGAGAACTAGTACTGTAAGAATTTTTTTTCGTAAGCTAAAATAAAATAAGATACAAAAACAAATTTAAAAAATCCAACTAAACGAAAACTATAAAAATTGCTTCCAAAATGAACTGAAACAAAATAAAAACAAATGTCAAATATTTTCTGTTATGGTTTCGAAATCCCATTTAGCTAAAGCAACAATTTGTTTATCATTAATTATTAACCTGCTTTGATGACATTTATACATGACGTGCACCGTGTAGTCATTTAGAATTCTGTAAAGATCAGACACATAAAATGGCTCGGCAACTCCCAGGCTATGCTTAGAAGAATGTAAATTAAAACTACATAAAAAAAAAAACTAAATAGAAATGTATCTTTAAAAAATGATATCACACTGAGAAGGAACGGAAAATAACCTCCATTTCATTTGACAATCGAAAATGGCATTAAAACCAAAACGTAATTAGAAACTGAAGACTATAATAACACAGCATCGACTAGCAGAGAGACGGAGTCCCAGACCTACCTCTTCCAGTGAGTCCGATCTGCTCTGTACGTTTGTGCTTAAGCAGCAGCGGTACGTCCTTAACGCTGCGCCCGACTGCCTACGAACCTTTGACTTTACCCTTTAAGGGCAGCACGGTGCCTCAAACCTTGCCCTACCTGACAACACCATCGCATCACACATCCCGCTAATATTACCGCTGTCCTCTGATGATGGTTGTCCCTCCTAGGTTAAGTACCACCCTTGGGATTAGACCTGCACCCCCCCCTTACCGGCAGTACCACCCCTGGGATCAGACCTATATGTCTAATTTAATGCTTAATTTAACTCAGAGAATGCAGTTGCCCTCCACAGCAATGTGTGTAAGTGGGATATTTTAAGTTGCCATAGCCGTGGGAGACTGAGTCACACCAGTGCTGCGGATGACTGCGGCTTGTTAAACAAAATCGCCGCGGCAACTGCCTCATTATGACGCGGCAGTCGCCCTGCGTCGTCCCTGTACATCACATTGGTTTTTTTTTCTGTGGAAAACGAGGGATCAATTAAAAACACGTCACAAGCCATATAAAGAACGTCTGGCTGGCCGGCGCTTCCAGATCTCCTCTGCGCGGTGAACGAGTCGACGCGATCCCTCATCCTCCATTATGCAAAAAAATCATCCAGTGCAAATCATCTCTATAATATTATTATTGTTAACTTTGGCCAAGATTTACACGTCGGACCAGTGCCGATATCTAGCTTTTTAGCGGAAATTGGCCGATACCGATGTGATACCGATATATCGTATATGTCTAATAGGACATGAATGATCAGATTTGGCAAAACAGAGAAAACACCCCCTTCCTCCCAAGCCGTTCTGCAGTTGTAGAGCCGTGATAGTAGATTACACACAAAAACCTGCTCATCTGACTCAAAAGCGCTTCCCAGATAATCACGGGCATGCAGTGCTACCCACTGTTAGATGCTCATAAGTGAGAATTAGGCAAAGAGTTTTGTGGCCGTACTCCTCTGTCACACCCTAGAGGTGCGAAGCTACCCACTGGGCCAGCAGCTATCTCATTCAAATAAAAAAACCATCAGAAGATCGCAGAAGCTCTGTGACTGATGAGCAGACAGTTGCGCGTGATTTAAGGACAGACTAATGGGCTTTCAGATACTGAATGTTCCGCCCCTGAACTATGACAGAAGGTAACGCGAGGACAGGCTCGCGGCATGGAGATTAGAAAAAGGCTCCGCGACATTCTCCCTTACGTAACTCTGCAGGGGCCACACTCAGACCTGGCGGTTGCCGCGGTTGCCGTTGCCTGGGGACCCGGGGATGCACCAATCCGACGAGCCCGTGCCCGCATTCTGAATTCAGGCCTCTGAGGAGGGGCCAAACTCATCCCCCCAGTAATTTGAAGTACAACATGAGGAAAAAACTCCATCAGACTGGCGGGGGGAGGGGGGGGTGGGTCATTCCAGGTCATTCTTTATGGCACCCCCCCCCCCCCTACTTCTGGGAATTAAGTGAGTGCATTTTTCAAATAACAGCTACTCACCGAACACAGTTCTTGCAGGGACAGATTCTCTGTTGAGCCAGAACGACACCTGGGATAGAATCACCGTCATGATGCAGGGCAGGTAGGTCTGGATGACAAAATAGCCAATCTTCCTCTTTAGGTGGAAATGTGTTGTCATGACAACATATTCGCCTGCAAGAGGGAAAAAAAAGAAACATATTTTATTTAATCAAAATTTTACTCTTTTATTTTATGTTATTTCACCATGTCCCTGGATTAAAAAAAACAGTTCATCCAGATACAATACCCCTAATTCAACCATTACGCCAAGACTATTATCCAGCTCTTTCACACAAAAAGCAAACTTTTATGCTCCAGTGATTCTTGTATTGCAATACAATCAAAGGAACGCTACTTTCAATGCAATATATGGCATGAAATATGTTTCTCGATAAGTTCTTTTGCATCATGAGTAGTTTTACTGCTGTGGGGATTTATCGATACTGGTGCAGTTATGCTTGGCGACCAAATTATGTAGTCATCACGTTTATGAAGTGAAATATTAAATTCAAGTAACAGTAATAAATATTAATCCAATTATCTTATATGGGGTATCTGCTAGGTACGGGTAGAAATCAATAACTCCTTTTGGCAGTGAAAGAAATGAAGTTCTTACTGATTAGGGAGATTTACTAAGAGGAATCTAACAGCACTTGAAATTGACAATATATCCATTGACCTGGAAGTAGATTCTAAAGAATTTACATTGAAATGAATGGTTTAGCTCTGTCATGCCATTTTCAACCTGGAAGTACGCCCTTCTATACTGCCCTATTACTCCACACATTCAAAAACTTTATGTCGTCTTTCTCATCAACATTTTGAGAAGGCTAATATAATCAGAGGTGGAAATTTCAGGTCCAAGAAGTAAAAAATCCAGACCAAGATTTTGTTACAACTAACCAGTTGAGCATAAAGAGTCACAGTCACAGAGTAACTCAACTGGTCAGTTGAAACAAAATCTTGGTCCGGATTTTTACTTTCTGGACCTGAACTTTCCAACTCTGGTAATCACCTTTCTCAAAGTGCTTCATGTTTATAATCAAGGCACCTCCTTGCTGCTGAACCAGCATCTTTTGACATGACTTCGCCAGTAAACTGACCTGTGCTCGACTGGACCACACCAGAGTCCACAGACTGTCCCATTAGGTCATACTGGTTAAGTCGGGATCCATCTTCGGCCACAACCACAGACTGGGCAGCTCCCCTTGTCCACACATACACGACTTCCGCGCGCGTGTAAGCGTCTGGTCAGGATGTACAGAAATGTAGAGGTTAAGCGGAACAGTAATTAACAGGTTTCTCGTTAATCAGGTCCCATAACCAACAAAACAGCGGACTGTGAGTAGATCGCAGAGATAGCAGCATAAAGGTCAGACTAGACGTGCAGGTGTCCACGAGAGCCTCGTAAAAACGGGACAGGTGCGTTCTCCTGCGATCGAGCCTAAAAGGGGCTGCAGAGGACCTCCTCCACTCCAGAGGATGTTTTATCTTAAAACATTTAAAGACCTTGAGAAGTTCAAAGTTAAAGGTTAGTTTCTTGTTCACGCTGGATGTTTTTTTTCTTTCCAATTCTCTTTTACGGGGATGATGCTTAACGTCCCGTTTTATGCTGAAGGACATCGTAACGTCAACAGACTCGATGGCGGGGGCTATTGCGTGGACCCTCCCCCCCCCCCAAATAGAATCCTGGCCACACACAGCTGCCCATGTCATCGTTGCTCTCCACCTCCCAGGAAGACGGCTCCACTTACAGCTGCCGAACTTGAGCGGGCAGGCGTGAGCATCCATGGGGAAGTCCTCCAGGTGCATGGGACACTCAGCTCTCACCGTCAGCCTGGGGGAGGAAGAGCAGGGGGGGGGGGGGATTCAGTATTTATATCCCGTGTGCGTTTCAGTGTGGGGCGTCCTGCTCGGACCCACCACGGCACATGAAGGCACCCAAATCCTTGGGTCCTCGGGCATCTCCTGACAGTCACGGTGAAAAATCGACCGTCAGAGCCCTACCTGTCTTCCATTACTCATCCCCCCGCCATAAATATGAGCCCATGCTGAGCCCTAATCTCCAGATAAACGTTTTAGGAGATGCTTTATGGGGATCGTCCACGGCCCAGCTCGTTAGCGCCGCTCTCTAGGCGGCCCGGGGTGTCAGCACTTTTATTTATGGGCCTGGTGAAGTGACGGCACTGGGGGCTTAATCTGCGGCTGTGTCCACAAGGACAGCTGCAAGATGGTACGTAGGGGCGAGGAGGACAGGGTGTATAAAGGGGCGGGGCCCCAGCTAAAAGCCGATTGGCCCCCCAAGTTTCCCTTCCCCTGTCACTCACTGATTCAAAACATATCATTGGCTAATGATAAGGTTTGCCCCTCTGTGTGTATGAATTAAGTCTCTTACGTACTCTCACCTCATGGTGTAAAGCAGAGTGCCTTCCTCAGTGATGCGCAGTAGCTTGTTGGGCATCGTCATGTTATGGGCGACAGACTTCTTGCCATTGTGGAAGAACGTGTCCGGCGTCCAGATTTTACTCGCCATGAGATTGTTCAGCCTAAGCACCGCCATGGGACCCTTGAACTTCAGCCGCTCGTCCTTCCAGCTTTGCCGGAAGAAGACGTCAATGGTGTACTCCTGCCAGAAACAGATGGATGCAGGGGAAAGTGGGTTTTTTAACTGCCTCGGGACGGTCCTGCGCTTCGGGGAAATACTGACCGTGCAGCAAAAAGAGGGCAGAAAATGATAAACAACTGCATCCCGAGAGCGTCAAACTAACTGGTGGAATTTATGTTGAACCTTGAAGGTGCAGTACTTATTTTCCGTAGGTGAATGTTCCCGAACAAAAAATGGGGAAAACTGTTATTTTCAGAAAATAGACACAACTGCTGCTTAGAAAGCAAGCGTGATGTTCTTCTTGCCTAGATGGCAGGCGGTATCCCATACAAGGACTCTGCTTATGTGGCTTCTGCAGGGGCCACAAATCTACCCCTCATAGAGGGGCCCCATAACGTGGTCCTCCCCTTTAATGAAGACTATTTGTGCTTGAAAGCCATAAAGTGTGGCCTGTCACGTTGGGCCAAGTAGGTAATTAGAAATTACAGGAAGACGAGGCGCTAACGAACAACTATAACGACAGCCAAGAGCCTGCCTTTAATTTATTTATACAGCCTGACAAAGTCAGCTGCCAAAATAAAAAAAATTTAAAAATCGGGAGGACGCTTTCCTTCTCAGTGAGTTAATTAGACGGGTCTGCAACCGAGCTGAAAGGTTACGCGTGCAGACTGAGGGAGAGACGATAATTATTCCATTTTGCAGCCGATTTCGTAACGATGCAGCAGCGGGCCTGGCGCACGCATTACAGTTATCGGGAATTATACTCAACGTCAAAGGTCCAAGCAAATATTGCAGGAACTCTGTCAAGAAATTAATAGCATTTCGCAGATATTAAGTGTTCTGAACTTTGAAGCTAATCTTATCCCTTAGGGAACGTATTAAAATACAGCGAGGGCTAAAGAAGTTTCGTAATGACATTGTCAGTCTAATAACTTTTGTGCGATATTCATGACGGTGTATTTAAACAAAACAAATAACATATATGTACTTAATTATTATGCGTCTTGTAATCCTGTTTATCAAAAAATAGATGAATTGGTGTTTAACATAAGAGGGTAGGTGTAGATTTTAGATATCATTTTTGGAAAATAGTTTATATCCATCTTCTGTAACTACTTGTCCTATTACAGGTCATGAGAGGTCTGGAGTCAATGGGCACAAAGCAAAGAACAACCCAGGATGGGGCACCAACCCATCACAGGGCACAAAGCAGGGAACAACCCATGATGGGGCACCAACCCATCACAGGACACAAAGCAGGGAACAACCCAGGATGGGGCACCAACCCATCGCAGGGCACAAAGCATGGAACAACCCAGGATGGGGCACCAACCCATCGCAGGGCACACTCATGCATGCATGATTTGGTAACTCCACTTAAACTCAGCATGTTTTTAGACTCGGGGAGACCGGAGCACCCAAAGGCAAACCCACGATGACACAAGCGAGAACATGCACACATGGAGACTCGAACCCGGGTCCTAGAGGTGTCAAGTGACAATGTTAACCACTATGTCACTGTGCCGCCTCCTAATTCACATTTAAAATATATAGCAAGTAAAATTTATATGCTGCACAAACAGTCTGTACTTTCCAATGTCACTATCAAAACCTGTGCTACAAAAATGGCATTTAGATGTTGTGTTTTCAACCAACATTTTTCTGCTTTCGGTTCCCCAGTTACCCATTAATCCCTGGAGCTATGAAGAGAACAGGGTGTGGTCTAGATGACAGCAAAAAGGTCACTGTGAGATTTTATGAAAAATGCTCAGGCGGAATCAGGAGAAATATGAAAATGTCATTAATCAGCTAGAAGCGGCATTACAAAAAAGATGGTGAACAATTCAAGGACTAATCACCTTTCTGGAGGAGGTCGTGTTAAGAACTATATTTGCAAGGTGAACTAAAGATTTTCTCTGTAAACATTTAATTCCTTGGAGGTGCAAATGAATCGATTAACTTTCCTAAAGTAGAAATAGATGCAGTTAAGACATCCATAGAGATGTTATCTAAGCAACCGATTCGTGATTGGTGGAAACGAAGGCATGCAAGGGTGATGACATTTAGAGGAGGTGAAGACGGGCATACCATGTCGTGGTCCGAGACAGGCCCAATACTCGTCACGAAAATGTCAGTCTTGACTTCGGTTACACGCTCTGTTGAAGCAGGAAATTAGGACAGTGAGTGTCGATCAGCATTTTTCGTTAGACCCAGTTGCTTCTTCATCCAGAGGAGCATTTCTGAGCTTTGATCTAATCATCCTGGAATCGTCATGATAACCGACACCCAACTGTCTGCTTCTGTTTCCTTTCCCCTGTCAAGTAGCGCTTCGTCACTTGCCAATGCTGATCTGGCGCTGGCGTCAATGTGGGTACTGATGGCCAATGAAGTCACAATCCATAAGCCAAGAGGCTTTCCTGATCAACCTCAGCTCGGTCCTATGAACTTAGCTACTCTTATCTACCCTGCCGTCACTGTTATTTCCAATCAAACTCCCAGAATTAAGGATGTTGATCATTATCTTTGACCAGACCATCAAAAACCATCATTCCTGCGCAAGTTCCACTTTGTGTGCTCAACTCCACCTCTAAGAAGAACATGGCAAAGACCAGAGTCTCAGTTATAAAATCCAAATAGTCTCAACAAGGGATGAGATTTGGTCTGCCAGTGACCAAATGACTGGAACTGTCAGTTTCCAATCTAGGGTGCCAAAATGATCATGACAGACTGTCTGCGAGCATCCTTTAGTGCAGGGGTCTCCAACTCCGGTCCTGGAGAGCTACTATCCAGTAGGTTTTCTGTCCCACTTGGCTTCTGATGAGCCACACCTGCTCCTGGTATTTACCTGAGAACAGGTGTGACTCATCAGAAGCCAGGTAGGATAGAAAACCTACTGGATAGTAGCCCTCCAGGACCGGAGTTGGTGACCCCTGATCTAGTGGACTTCTTTCTTTCTTTCCAGTTTAAGAGTCTTGGTCTCTATGGATGCCGATCTAGCAAGAATATCAAGTACACAATCAAGGGCTACTTTCCCCCAAGACTTTTTTTGTTCACAAAATATAATGCGACTGACCTTCATGGAATGAAATACCTACAGGGCTTCTGCCACGCAGAAAGAATCGACTGCTTCAAATTTAACACGTACACTTATAGTTATCTGCGCCCAAAAAACTCTCCTGAAAGACATACCCCACAACCTCCTAAATGTCATGGAGTTTGTGAGCCTGGATGTGTACATTCATTCTCACCCTGGTCACATGGTCCTTGTTTTTCCGAGCAATAAAGTAAATTATAACATTGTGTCTACAAATAGCAGGACTAGTCGTTAGGAGTCAGTGGGGAACTGATTGCTATTGATTAAGATCGTGTGGATTGGGGAGCTGGTTCTGTACCTCCCAGTCCAGGCCGTAGTCGATTGTCGTACCCATCCAGCAGGCTATCCAGGATGCGGGTGAAGACAGTAGTGTTGTCTTTCTGCTCGTCAGAAATGCCATTCTGCCCGGAACTAGCAAAACGGAGACACGTGAGGTTTGTTGTGAAAAGATGTAAAGCGTTTAAGATACAAATTCAAATCAATTCCAGGTTAGCCCTTATTCTGATTGCTTCTGGTACAAAACGGAACGTAAAAAATTCAAAAAAGCAAATAACCTAGGTACACCACTTATGAGTAAAAATGTCTCTAAAAATATGCATTTTTGGTGTAAAAACACAAGCAAAAATTAATCTGATTAATATAATCAGAGTTAGGAACAAAAGCTAGGAAAAAAACAATTCTTTTTCCTCTGAAATTAACTCGATTGATGCTTTGTTTTTCTGGTAAACAGGAAGCACCGCTCGATCACTGGTTCCACAAACACTCACTGTTTGAAAAGTGCCTGCACACACAAAGGCAGCCCAAGGACAAAGGTAGGTTATTGGGAGTAGCTAATGTAGCCCTGCGAACGGGGCCCAGATTGAGCAACAGGAAGAACACGGAAGCATCAGCGAAGGCTGGGACTGAGTCACAAAGATTCTAGAGTTTTCGGGCAGATATCTGGTAAATAAGGACATTCTTACAATGATCTACTGCAGTTTACAGGCACAATCACAGCATCTCTCTAGTTTCATTTGCATATTCTTCATTATACAGGAACTGAACCATATGCTATCTGTACCCTTCCAAAATGTTTTATGTCAGTGACAATAGCACATTTATTGCTAACCTATCACTGAAGTAAACATGATTGAAACCGCACAGTGCTGAGCATTCTGGGAAACAATTTTTTTTTAGATCTATTAGTCATGAAATAACTGCTTTCATTTTTAGGGGCTTGACACAGATTGTAGTTCATGCACACAGAGCTTTATTTTGAAGATGCTGCAATTTTTTTCTGCACAATTTCAAATACTAAAAATAATGCGCGTGCACACTATCCGAAAACGCATTTAGAATGTGCATCGTTAAAGCGTGCATGTCGCTGTCATGCTGTGCTTGCACGAGATTAGCAACCGCTCCTGTACAAAAATAATGCAGGAATGCCTATTAGCACTTAATCTGGATTATAATCCAAATTCCTTAAAATTATTATTACTCTGGAGATAGGTGAGGGAGTAGCCCATGCAAGTATGCATGCAGAATCAGGGGAGTGTTTTTTTAAGCTAAACCCTCTTCCTTATAAACACTGTACACCACCCCCACCTACAGGTCATGCGAACAGCAACACTTCTCGCTGCGGGCTGCACGTTCCACGGACCATCAGGAGCTGCCGCTCATTTTCCTCCGAGTTATCCCATCATTGGGCCAAATCCCGGCTAAATATAGCCCCTGTGTTTCTACTCTATCCTTCTACTAAGCAATTTGGACCGTCGCACACGCCGGACCTGGAGGACTTTTAAGTTGAAGGATCAGAGAAATTCGAGTGCTGTGGTTTTATGGTCAACGGCGTCTGGAAAAGATTAAAAGTCTCGTTAAACATCCCATTGCATTATATTATACAACTATAAAGAAAACGCTGGATGTACCATAAAAATTATTTGGGAAAATAGTATATCACACAATTTGTATTGTAAAAATAGACTAATTAGTACGCCTATTTGTTTCTACTAAATGTGTTCCCTTCCGTCTACGTATATTACTATACAATCATTGTGTCCTATTTTTAATAACCATAACTGCAAGCCACGCTTAATGATAAATGGTTATGCTCAGATGTTAATATATTTAGGCCTAAACTTTACAGGTTTTAGAGCAGGGACTCCGTAACAGGACCAAACATACCTTCTGGTTTAGTCTAATTTTATGTAGGATAGCTTTAAATATTACCCCTGCGCCGCGCGGAAACCCCTTAGCACCTCAGCTCACTCTTGAAAAGTATTCCTCTGGCTAACTTTGCTGCCCCCTTTGTAACAGATGTGCTGCATCAGACTGTTTGTTTCGCTGTCATTTTATGGCACGACTGAGGGCCCAGGTCACATGCCCAGTGGGGTTGTGATGTTTCCAGTTGCTGCTAGAGGCAGTTATGTCTAAACCCTGACAGGCCCCGGTCAGAAACTCCTCGTCTGAGAACCAGCCCCCAGGCGAAAGCATGGCTCGCCACTTTGTTCATTTGAAACGGAAGAAAACGAACATGCCACACACGTTTCACAACACACACTGTGAAACTTCTCTGCATATAAGTGTCTGCCAGCCAGGTAACTAAACTTCTGACGCAATCTGTAACTCTCATTTCAGAATGTGCCTTTCATTAGCTTGTAGCATGGTCCTTAAATCATACTCTAATTACAAACATGCCGTTTCATAGTACATTACTGACAAATATAGGACACTGCATTACCGTAATAACTGCAAACACGCATTTTCCGACTGTTTAATTATCTATTTATCAACAATCCTGTCAAAATGAGAATGAACACGTCTAAAAAAATATTTTATGCTGCTATTCAAAATTTTACTTTTTTTTTGGGGGGGGGGGCGAGATTGATATTGGTCTTATGCCAGAGCTTACAATGTATTTTTTTCCTGTAACAAAATTATCCATCGATCCAGGGCAGTGTAAGTGTTGTATAAAAGCATAATTACCTTTTCCCACAGAGCACATGCAGCACCAGCACGCAGGCCCATAAGCAGAGCACGAACGATCCGGTTCGTCCAAACATGGTTTTGTTATGCAAATTTCACTGAAAGGAAAGAAGAGAACACGTATGTGATGCACCAGTAAGCCTATTTATAATAATAGACGCAAACATACACACAAACTTGTTTTTACTTCTGAACGGCCATATTTTATCCAAGGAAACCATATGAAGCAAAAGGCAACTTATCCAAAAACCGCCTTTACCAATTTTTTTTTTTTTATCCTTAATTATTTCTTGCTTGTTTGTTTAGAAAATAAAAACTGTACAGACGTGCCTTGCTGTTAAGCTACGGTGATCCCACGAATCCTACGTCTTAAATATCTAAGCGATATTTTAAATTAAACATATCATACACCTGTCTTTGCAAACATAAAAGCACGACCTTTCTAACAGATACCTTTTTGCCAAAGATCGCCAGTGCTGCCAGAGAGGAAAAGGCGCTCTTAGGCGCCTGTATGGCTTGGCGATTTGCTGCTAAACCCAACATCTTTTCGGGATTAGTTCACGATCTCACACGGGAGAACACGTCGCGATTGAGTTTATCAAAACCAACAGGCGTCGATCGGATAAACAAAATGCACGCAAGACCATTATCGCAATCCAGTTAAGTATTACAGGGGAAAAGAATATCTTTTAATAGACAAGAGAAAAAACACTAGCGAAAATCACGCCTCGCTATTAACTGCATCTGATTAACATCAATGTCTTAATGCCACGTCGTTTGTAACCATGACACTTTTAGGCATATAAACTATTATCAATCATAATAATTAAAAGCAGTACCAGCCAAGTCGTATTAAACACAACCCCGTCCATCATCATACCCTTTCTCCACACTATTTACCAGGCTAAAACTCGTACACAAAACACACCCAGGAAGGACAGATAGATAATAGAGTGCGCCGATGATTACCTGTCTGAATTTACTCTGACCCTTAAAAGGCGTTATTTACACATGTCCGGGGCATCAAGCGATTCGTCTTCCCCGGCGAAAGCCACTCCAATCAATACAAAAAACATTACGACGAAGAGACTGGCAATGAAAACGGCTGCCGTGGCCAAGAAACACACGTTATATACTAACCGGGAGCGCGATTTCGGCAGCAGAAAGTCAGATCAGCGTTGCAGCGTTTTTCTGCATATGATGCAGCGTGTCCTCTTTAAATTCCTATAGTCGACCACAATTTCATAAAGCTGACAAAAAAAAACGCAACCCGCATCTACACTTTGTAACTAGCATGCGATCGTCCTTAAAATACATATAAATCTAAAGTTGCTTGACAAAATGAGTGTCCGTCTGGCATGATGCATACGGCTGAGCATCCGCACGCTCGGTATTTTATCCTTGCGAAGTGATTAAGCAACTGGACGCCGCGATATTAAATCTGCTATCCGACAACCGGAGATTGCAACAGAAAAAACAGCAAACAGTGGAATCGTGTACATATTCAGCAAAGGCACCTTCGCTCCAGCCCCAAACTTGCCATTTCTTACTTCAAATGAAACTCCTTAGCAATCCATTTTTTGACCAGAGCCGTATCTACCCGTATTGCCGGAGCGCAACTCAATGCAGTTACAACTGCCAGTGTTTGTCACCCCCATCCGCCCCCTCCACTGTTTTCAACTGGTAAAAAAAACACAATCAAACTGAAAAAAACATTTAAACCGCGTACGACAGTATAGTGGAGAGATGCGGCTATTTTGTATCCGTGGATTTTTACCTTTTCTACATGGATCCGACGTGGAAAATCCTCACTGATCTCAGATCTAGCGGATTTTGGCTCGAGGCTCGGAAAGCGGCTGCTGACGATGCTGAGTTTGCGCAGGTCTCGCACACTATCCCTCGCGAGGGGAGTTAAACTCTTTCCAGTCCCAGCAGATTGCTAATCTAACTACAAAATCTACTTTAAATATAGAGATTGCGACCAAATAAAGCTTTTTCTCCACTCAGACAATAGTAATATGTCCCTGGGTAAACCGGATGTGAAATAGGCTGTGACTTCATTCCAGGGCGATTTTATTTTAGAATGGAAGGTGGTACCAATCTCTCATCTAAAGAACAATCCGCCCATTTTTTATATATGCAGCACAATTTAACTTCCACTGCTGTCGACTTAATCTCTTTTCAGTAGCTGCAAAATCAAATCCTCTTACATTTTCAGTCGGATCCCCCGATTTTCCCCCATTTTCCCTTCACTACACTGATTTCTGATGTTTTTTTGCTGCGAGAAAAAAAACTCAGTTTTATTTCATAAACATACATACCATGCATCACGGCATCGCTTTGACACAAGGCAATCACAAATCCTGCGTTTAATAAAATCAAGGTGCGTTTCTCTATATGACTCGTACAACTGTAAATAACAGCTTTTTATGTTAAAGAGGTATTTTGAATTCTGATGAGATTAACATTTTCCACCATATAGAATCAGTAATAACGTACCACTCAACAAATCATCTTAATTACACACTTTATTCTCAAATAAGAATATAGAACACGACTGCATCCGTATCTATGGGACATTTTTTTGTGATTTTTTTCCCATAGGCGACTGAGCAAAAGGTTATACAATATGCTACGATCGTTGCGAAACCACTCCGTAAAACACACGGGATCGTTAAATATGACCCGAATAGAACATTTTTCGTCCAATTCGCGACAATTTTTATAAAGGACAACAAGATCTGATGTCAATAATATATATTAATGTATTTCTCTCACACGACCTATATCCAGATGTCCTTCACAAAGAAACCATCACGCATTAAGAGCAAATAGACGGCAATGTTTATTTATTGCATCACTTTGGGAGGTTTGTATCGTTTGGCTTCTTCTTATGAAACTGAAGACGGGGAATGGTGTTAAAGCGCTGTCATTTCCCTGAATGATGATAGCAGCATAGGATGCAGGCTGATCTGGGTGCCGTATTTATACACAGCTTTGCTTTCTGGAGCAGTAACGCGTACAGTGCTGCCGCCTGGACCGTAACCTGATGCTTCCTTCGTTTCGGGACCGACTGGATGTGGACCGTCCTCGATCGGCCGGGCGATGCATTTTAATGACTGAGTTCCTCCGGCTCCGGAGCCTTATGTTTTTCCGTTTCTAAATTTAGCCAAGCGGCTGTATGAGCCGAGATAACGCCCTGCTGTACACCACTTTAAACACTTATTTATGTATTAATGCAAATGTTCAAAACGCATTTGCTGGTACCTCCCTCTTCACTCCCCGAAATTTGCTTTGCAGTGCATTTTTCTTTTTAAGTTAGGCGACTTTCATCGATATTTGGAGTTTCATTCCAGTTATTCAAGATCACACTCAAAAGGGTATATACCAGCAAACGCTGGATTAATGTCCAGCTTTCGTGGTTTATGGGATAATAAGGAAATCGGTGTTCAATGCAGGTTATACTTGTGTATAGCAAATTGCAATGCGGTAAACCGTTCTGTCTGCAGTTATTGCATTAATATGGCATGGGCTGGACATTTAATGCTAAATATTGCACGGTTTCGTCCGGGAAAGTTATTAGCGTATAGCTAAGGGTTCCACATCTTTAAATTTTAGGCACCATGGCAGCGACAACGCAGCCGGCCCCGGTAAGTGTTTCAGAACCATGGGCAGCTCCCAGTCAGCGGCACTGGAAATACGACTCGCCGTCCGAAGCGTACAACACAGTACATCTCGCGTAAATCTTGGAGACAAAGTGCATTAGTATAAATGCTCAGAGACGCTATCAGTGTAACAGTATGTGTACAGTATGTACGTACGAATGACATGAACCTGAATTTGGTAATCGACTTCCTATATAAACACCTTAGTTGAGATTCTTTATAGGCCTATGTAGTGCGTTTAGGTTGTTTGTCGCGTCAACAGTGGTATGAAAAGTACTTTCAATGGCATATATTGAGTTATATAAATACTTAACATTTTAAACATTTCATAGTCCATGGCCTCTTAGTGATTTGTTTTAGCTTTAATTGTAAAGCTATTTCAATGGTTCTGACAAAAACAGACAGACAGACAGACACACACACACACACATTCACACACAGGTTTTGAATTATATCTTTGTGGGGACTCTCCATTCATTTATATGGGGAAAACTCTAATCCCAACATGATGACTTTAACCCCCACCCGAGTCTTTGGGCATTTTTTCACTTTTTTGACTGCATTCACAGGTGTTTGTGGGAACCTCAAAAATGGTCCCCACAACGTCAAAAAAAAAAAAAAAAAACAGGTTTTTATAACATTGTAGGGGCCATTTGGTCCCCACATGCATACACATGCATACACACACACACACACACACACACACACACATATAAAGATCATAATGGTATATAGGGCTCCTCTAAGGATATCCATTTAATTCTCATGCAAAAAGCCGGCCAATATAACAGTCTCCCTTGAAATACAATTCCAATTTACATCCTTCCTACCAATCAGTCCCCAGAGAGCTCCCTCTTTACTGTGTATCTGATTCCCTAGTGTCTATTTAAAAAATAGATGTCCGTCCACATTAGAATCCTTTTTTTTTGGAGGGGGGGGGGGGGGGGGCAATACACTTCAGGAGGAAAAAGAGGAGTATACCTGAATGTGCATTGGGTGTTTTCAATCTATTGGTAAAAAAAATAGCAATAGTCAAAAGGCATCTTTGGGCACCGTGTGAAAGAAAAATGGCCAAAATGTTTTCCACGGGGCAGAAGCATTCGGCTGTGTGTGATGCACAGACACGTCCAGCACAGCTAAGCGGAGCGACGGGCGCTGAACATTTGAGTTATTAGGTTTAGCCCTAAGTCTACAGTTATTTTGCCCTGAACGCAGTTTAAACAAGCCACCGAACATCTTTGCTATTTGGGGGACTGGGGGGGTATTGAGAGCAGTCACACAGAGGGTGACCTCATGTAGGTTGCATTTGGCACGAAGCTAGATAATGATAAAAGACCAGACTGATCATCATTTTCCGATGGGCGAGCTCAAACAGTCTTACGAAATATGGTCACATTAATAACAAGCATCCTCCATTGACTGACTCATAATGCACAAACTTCTGTGGGCTAAACTCCTCAGGGTGCAGACAATTTGATAAGAATTCGTCCAATCACTCTTAATTTCACTAGTCATATTGAGTAAAACATTACTCATGGGTGAGATATGCTCAAAAAAGCACAAGGTTGTCATACAATGATTAGTATTATTGTTAAGAGGTGTCCGATAGTGACGTTCAGATAAAAGGCATTTAACAACAACAACAAATTTATTTTTGTATAGCGCATTATCACAACATTACATTGTCCCAAAGCGCTTTACAGCATCCCCACCCAAAGCCCCCAGTGAGTAAGCCATAGGCGACAGTGGCAAGGAAAAACTCCCTAGAAGGAAGAAACCTTGGGAGGGACCAGACTCAAAGGGGGAGCCCATCCTCCAGGGGCCGGCAGGGAGAGTCAAATACAGTGTAGTCTGAAACACAAACGCAGAGTAGGGGGGAGATGACAAGCCGGTGCCAACACTTCCTCCAATCGCCAGGCAGCCAGAAGGCAGGGAGCGGGTCGTACAAGGAAGATGACACTGGCAGAACGGCGAGCTGGATGCACGGTCGTCATTGGCAGTGGCGACGTCACATGTTGCAGAAGCTGATATTCTGATTTTACTTCTTCCCATTTTGCCTACGGAAGGTAACGATGACGGTTTTGTCGCGTTGATAAAAGACGTCACTGTCGTAAGCCTCCGTAGGCTTCCAACCAAGGAACTCAGAAATTTCAGGGTGGACTTTACCTACCTGATGTGCCCCTAAGACATCGACACAGCTTGTGAGTGGATGGGGCTTCTGGAAAGTTCTAGAAAGGTCTCAGGTTGGCATGGAACTCATTAGCGAGATGGGGGCACATGCCCCGCCCAAAAGTGCGGACTGTAAATGATGGACAACATCTGCAACCCAGTCAGACATTTTACATTCAAATAATTAGGCCGTCTGACCTTGGAATATCGGTGTATAAGTTTAAACCCACACATCTATTCTCTTCAAGCATTAATCTTTCTTTTGTGGCATTTAACTAAATTATTAACTTAAGTGCTATACGTTTAAATATGGCTTAATTATTCCACTGGCAGCGGTGAGCTTAATGTTACACTGCATCCCATAATTTATTTATTCTCAAACTGTGGCACATTTCCACGCTTACAGCCAATATGCAAGTCGTCGTCTTCTGTCAATTTCGCATGAACCCTGAGCGAAATAATTTCAGCTCAAATTTTAAACCCTCTTTAATGAAATACAGTTATAGCGTTTTGTTAATATTACTTATGACAAAAAGAAAGTCGGAGAAGACAAGCCAAGTTTCTGGGACATCAATCTGCCTGTTTTTAGTGCGACCCAAACCTTAAACTAACCCTTTTTTAAAATGCTTGTGGATAATCCTATTTGGTATGGGTGTCTGTCACACTGTCAGAAAAATGTACCAATGTGTGCCTTTGAGGGTACATTTACTTGTCACTGGGGCTGTACCCTCAAGGGTCTGCCAATTGTACCCTTAGCTGTAGGTAAATGTACCATTTAATGTACAGAAATGGACTCTAAGGAACATTTTTGTACCATTGGGGGTATATTATTGTTACTTGTACCTAGGATTATCCCCTTTTTTTCAGCAGTATTTAAAATGGAACACTGTCTCATGTTTTCATACTCGGAGTGTTTATGGCGGAGTATTCATTACTCTCTGGAAAGGTTGACAGATGTGTATAGTGCCAGTGAACTCATCATCTGTACTGGATCTTCATTTTACTCTCCGCTTGTGAAGTGAGAGAGAGACGGAGGGGGATGAGTGCAGTGTGACACGGTGGAGGCAGACGGCACAGCGTTCGCAGTCTGCAGTTTACATAACGCTGATTGTAACCCCAAGACTTATGAAACAGCAACAGTTGGGCTCTCTTTTTAAAACCTAGCTGACCATCTGTTCATCTCCTTGCTTTTTCTTCCTATAAATATCTATAGAAATTCAGCACAATATTTGAATGTCACGGAATCATAACAGTTCGAACGTCGCTGAATCATAACAGTATAATTGGTATTACAGTTATAGGCCTACCTGAAGTTAAAGAAAATGAGCATTTTTAGTTAATTGAATGAATGAAAATTGTATGGTCCCATTGTTGCACCCTAAGGCATAAACGGTATTGTATTATCCAAATTAAAAGAAAAAACGAAAGCTAATTTTCTTAACCGCATGCGGTGACGCAAACCATGTGGTTGAAAGTCAGTCTTACATAACAGATGAAAACAGTAAGGAAGGGTTAACGAAGGCTCATTTAAACACATTTTTTAAAAATATTAATTTTATAATGTGTTTACAGATGAGGCCAACTTTAAAAATCTAAATTGTCAAGTTTAGATATTTTTCAGTGGTGTTCAATTTTTGTGGCATTCGGCATAGATTTAATTTCTTAAAATAATGACACATTGCCCCAGTGTATAAATATGCTTAGTAAAGCTTTTCTTTGTCCGTGCTCAGAGATATATCGAGACTAGAATTACCAGCCTAGCCACTTGTGGGAAGGCCTGATGACCGTTTTAGGCGTGCCAGGGAAAAAATGTCTACATGAACTGATTGCTATTGTACGAACATGAATCAGTCTTTCTGAGGTCTGTCTAAAATATGCATTATCTTTGCCTCCACATTCGTGGCCCACTTTCTGCCCTATCATGAATAATCTTAGGGATTTTGGAAGACGACAGGTCACGTCCTAAATTCTGTCAAGCAGGACACCTGCATTGGGGATTTCAAATCAGCATGCATGAAGGAAACCACAAGTTCTCCTTTATACAATAAATACCGATGAAGGCAGTCTGTAAATATAGCCCGTTTATAATGGAAATCATTTCCGTGAATAAAAATATAGACTGAGATGTTTTTCAAAAGCAGAATAAAAGTGGATGGGTCATAAAATGGTGCAATTTGTAAAATGAAACAGTTTCCTTTGTTTCATTTGCAGTGTTGTCAAAGGATGTTACTATTTCACTGTTTGTACATTTTTTAGCATCTCATTGTTCTCTGAAATGTTCCAGTGCTATTGTTCTCGATAAAAGTGTGCATAATCTTACCTGTGTGATGATTTAAAGAGGAACACATATACAAAATGAATTCAAATCGTGCGGTAAGATCACGCATTTTTAAAATCTTGCATTATAATAAAAGATAATTTGGTGCCTAAGAAAATTAAATGTCAAATCTTTGTTCATGTTTATTAAAAAAATAATAAGAATCTCTCCAGCATTGCTTTTATGGACTGGAGACCACAGTGATTTCAGATTACTCCAAAAAGGCAATGCATCCCCCAAGATCAACGATCTTTTTAAGTATTTGAAGGTATTTAAGGCCTTTGAAAAGTTGACTTGATTGTCAAAGGTGCACTCGGTCCCCAAGGCTTCCCATGAGCATAAGGAAGCTTATTCTGGATAGAATCTGGTGAGCGACTTCAGCACCAGTTAAATATTCCACATTCAGAAAGAGGGCTTCTGTTACTGCATCACAACAAAGCGCAGAGCTAGGATACCATGCGCCTTGATGAAGTTCTTGCAAGAACACACACCACCCAGGACATAAGTAAAGTCCGCCACTGCTTAACTGTAGGTGTTCATTCTCACTGCAACATGTTCATTCTCACTGCAACATTCCAACAACTGTATAGACGGCTGATAAATGGTGTTCGAGTAGAATAACAGTTCTAATCCCAATAAAGGCACATTCTTTGGAGATTATCCTTCACAGTGGAAAGGGATGATAGTTCATTCTCCATGACTGAGGGTATTATATTAGCATCAAGCATAGTGTATATAATTCATTGATATAAAATTGCATTTATATGTCCTTTATATTTATGTTTCTTGTAATTCTTAGAACAATATTGAAGAAAAACTACGATATTTATCCATATATATATATATATATATATATATATATATATATATATATATATATATATATATATATATATCCTATAATAACTTCAAAGGACAGGACAGGTTTATATATTAAAAGACATAAAAACAAGATTGTTGTCAGACACCATCGGGTTGTGTGTTTCATTCTGCTCGTGGGAGTTCTACTTACACAAAAATGTTCTAAGGGCAGAACAAAAGAAATGATTGGTTCAGATAGATAACCAATCAGGTTGTAGAGGAAGTGGGTCCAAGCAATTACAGGAGGCAGTACCAAGACATCTGATTGGTTGGGCCCGCCTCCTCTAGTTGCTTGGACCCACCTCCTCTACACAACTATACAACTATACAGGACCCATGGTTTGGATAATGGATGGACAGATGATGAGTGGCTGGTTGGATGGATGGATGGATGGATGGATAAAAGATCACTTTGTAAGAACATGCTTATCAACAGTCTATTCCATTTATAATATTGGAAGACCTACTAATCTGAGTTGGAATTAAGCATCTCTTCAATGGATAATGTGTGAGCATGAAAACTCACAGGCAATGGTGGTTTCATGAGAACTGGCGAACCGGACAGGGGGAAGCGGGGGGGGGAAGGAGGTCGAATTTAGCTGGGGAAGGGCTCCTTGGAGGAGGTGAGGAGGTCCCAGGGTGGTGGGGGATAGCTTCCGGCACCCTCGCCCTGTGCCAGATTCATCTGGAGTGTGAGGGAGTGAGAGAGAGACAGATAAAAAACAGTGATTTCCAGCAAAAAAGGGGGGGGGAAAAAAAGAAAAACGACATGGGATCATCTTCAGCGACGAGAGGGATGGTCGATAATTAAGAGTGATGAGTCAGTCTGTGGTGCCCGTTTTGACAGCTTGTCTCTGCCGAGGAAGCAGGTTTAAAAGAAATACGGATGCTGAGGAGAAGCTTGCAGCCGGTCCAATCGTCTTCAGCTGTATGGTGTCAGGGGGCGGAGCTTCGTGGCCATGTGCTGATTGGCTGACCTTACAAGAGCGTTGGTGTTTTTACAGGTGGCTGCGGTTTCAGGCGCTGCAGCTCGTCGTGAGGCCACCTGCCAGTCAGCCGGACTGGCAGGCATGCGAAGGTCCCAGAGGGGCCCTTGTGACAATATTTAAAGTTTACCGACGTCCGTGGTGTTGAAGTGTGTCATACTAGTGCCTGAGATCCCTGGCCCCCCCCAAGGCCTTATCGTCCCGTTGGTCAGACGTACAAAAAGCAAACAGCGGACGATACCTCGGGGAGGTGGGGGGGGGGGGGGGGGTATTGTGTCTTTTTTAAGCAAGATGAAGGATGGGCACGTATTTTAGTGAGCAATGGCGACACAACAGACATCTTTATTTCCATCCCGAAACAAAAAAGGCTCATTTCAGTCAGGTGGCGTTAAAACAAAAGAGCAGACGGACCGAGCTCCGGCGGCTCCGAGAGGTTGGGGGCGACGCAGATGTGAGGTCTTTGAAGTGCGACATCGCCGCTTTTGAACGTTAATTATGCATGCACAGGGTACTCTGTTCCCACGCCATCCACGACTGCGGTGCCACGTGAAAGCAGAAGGGAGCGCTTCTAAATCCGTGACGGCCGGACTGGAGCGGACGCCGGCGTAAACGCCGTGAGGGGGCAAGTGGGCCGATTTTGTTGATGCTGCTGTTGTTTCGATCCCGGCTTATTTCGCACAGTGTTTCCCGCTGTGTTGAAAGGCTCTGTCTAAGCAATTGCAGCACCTTGCCATAGTATATGTGACATTTAACCATACAGCTTACCTGCAAGTCAGTTACAATGCAGGGGATTTTTGCTAATGATGCTAAAACAGGCTACAGCGTTGTGTAAAGGTTGGGTTAGCATTTGCCTGCTACGTATTTACATCGATCATTATGGCACAGTCAGCTGACCTTGAGCGGGCGAGCGAGGGCCACCTGGCCAGGCACCGGCTGGCCTCTCCGTCGCTGTCGTGCCACTGGTCACCGCGTATCCCGCCCCCCCTCGCCCTCCCCCGACACCACGCATATGAAAATAAAGGGGATGAAGCCTTACAGTGACCCAACTGAATCTTCTCCTTTTCAGATGGCAGAACGCGAGGCAGGAGCAGCGGATAAGGGCGGCCATGACGGAAAGAGAGGAGGGGAGGAAGAGAGATGCAGAGAGAGAGAGAGAGAGAGAGAGAGAGAGGTGGCCTGTGATGCCCAGGCAGCCTCCAGCACCGACGTGATGCGGAACGACTGCCTGCCCTCTAGTCTGCACTGTTCTCACGCAGGAGCAGGATTACGGGGGATTACCGCCATGGGCGTGCGATAATCGACGGGTGTTACATCACACACACACACACACACACACACGTTTCCCCTATCACGTCAATGACTGCAAAAGTACTTCCATATTTCTATTTATATCAAAGAAAAGCTACTAATTCATCAAACGATCGCATATGTTATTTAAAGTAACATAATCAATCGCTGTATATTATAGACCTGGACCCAGATGGATAATGCAGGTGAGCATAGCACTATGTGCTAAAAGCCGCATCGGGGGGGTGTATGGCTTGCAGCCCTCTCCGGAGACTGGGGTGTTGTCGCTTGGTGATTTACACCCATGCCTTCTTCTCTGGATGCACTTTGGTGTGATCACAGAGCGCCTCCTACCTGTCACCCATGTCGTAGCACCCTGGGACCCACGGTGTCCTTTCCCTCTCCTGCCTCGCCTGCACCCTCCTCACCCTCCTTTTCTATACGCCTCTGTAACTTAACCGCTTCACTAACAGCAAAGCTTGAAATATCCACCACGGAGAATATTTTACAGCCAAAGCGAGTGCGATCCCATTCCTGCGCTCTTAGCGGAGTTTGGCACAGTGGTTGTGGAGCTATGTAGCATGATGTAATAATGCAGGGATTCTCCCAGACGGTCCACGTTTTCGCTCCCTCCCAGCTCCCAAAATATTTTGAACCAATCAGGCAAAGAAGAACACCGGATACCTGTTACTGATTGGGAGCTGGGAGGCAGCAAAAATGTGGACTGTCTGGGGCTCCCTGCGGACCGGGTTGAGGAACACCGCATTAAGGCTTCAGGAAATGATTGTGCACTGCGTGCAGAGTTGCAGAAAGAGCTAAGACGTGTTTGACTTCCATGTCTTTGATTATATGTGTGAGGGTTTGGATCTTATAATCATTTAGCAGACACTTTTATCCAATACTAAATGCATGACAAAGGTCAGAAAATACAGAGCAGTTGCGCGTTATGGGTCTTGCTCAGGAGCCCAATGGTGACATCGCTGTGCTGCTCCCCAGGATTTGAACCAGCGACCTTCTGATCGTGGGAAAGAACCTGCTTAGGCACGCACAGCTCAAACAATCAAACAAACCACGATGACGGAATACCCACCATTTGCTCACCCTGGCACAGAACAGCACAACTGATTTCCAGGGTTATTTTGATTTTAATGTTAGTTTTATTCTGTGATGGAATGGTACCAAAATGAGGGTGCCCCCCCCACCTTGCTTGCTTAAGCTTTGTACCTCATCCCGGACGAGCCCCCAATTTCTGTTACGATCCCCAGTCTAGGGTTGGGGATCGCCAGAAAGGTAGAGGAGAGGAAGAGAGGAAGATGGGACAAGCAGGGAACGGGGAAGGGGGACACAGGAAACAGAGGGATCTTTTTTGTATTTTTTTATATTTATTCACAGACACGGTTACAAACACGAGGTGCAACAAACTTCGGGAGTGACCCACGCCAAAATAAACAACAACCAAAACAGCTAACAAACACGTCCCAAACTAAGCTAACTCTGAAGGTAATGAAAACAAGAGGAAACAAAATGACAAAGACTAAGTGTAACTCCCTAACCAAAACAACAGTAAACACCACGTTCGCAAAAACAACAAGGCAGTCACTCCTTACGCACCTAACAGACATGTACAGAAAACACACAGGCCGAAACACGGTATCCAAAAGGGCGAGGCAAAGAGAGCAGTCAGGAGCTAAACAAGAGGTCAAACCAGAAGACAAACAAACCGAAGGCAAAGGTACCAATAGGGCAAAGCAGAAAGTCAGAAACCGGGAAACCAAAACAGTCATACACAGTAAGAGTCAATAACAATCCAAACACAAATCCAAAAGTAAGCAGAGCTCCCGAGTTAACTCGCTGTCCGGCTTTTCTGCTCAGGAACCAGGAAGTGACGCGCGGCGCATTGGAGGAGCCGTGGGCGGGGTCTGGTCAGCAAGGCGGAGCCAAGATGCAGCCGGCGAATGACGACGAGGGAGGGAGGTCCGGAGTGGAGTCGAAGGAGCGGCGGAGGAATGGGCGAGTGGGCAGACTTCCGAAGAAACCGTAGGCTTCCCCTGGAAACTTATGGCACGTAACAGGACTCACGGGGGGGGGGGGGGGCAGAGAAAGGCTCATTTTCCTCTCAGCTGGGTGTCAAATTGTCTCTCGGCCTTGTCGAGCTCCCCTCAGAAACCCTGATAGTGAGACGAGGCAGTGGGGGGTGTGGGGGGGGGTGCTTTATGTAAGTGGTCCCTTAGCATCAATCACACAGAACAGTATACAAGGTCCTACTGAAAGTAACTGCCCAAGAAAAAAATCATCTGGCATGGCGCCTCCAAAAGAACTTTCCCTGGAGCTCCTCACTGGCCCTAACCAGGATTGTCAGGGAGATGAAGGGAAAGACAACCCTATAAGCACTATTTATGGATGGAGAAAGGCGACAATCAGGGCAAGGCGATCGAGTGAAAAACTGTCATGTCTGAAGCAGGTGAACTGCATTCTGTTTCTATGGTTATGTCTGAAGCAGGTGAACTGCATTCTGTTTCTATGGTTATGTCTGAAGCAGGTGAACTGCATTCTGTTTCTATGGTTATGTCTGAAGCAGGTGAACTCCATTCCGTTTCTATGGTTACGTCTGAAGCAGGTGAACTCCATGCCTTTTATGTTGTTATGTCTGAAGCATAGAAAGTACATCGACAAAGTCAAACATGCCGTCCTGGTCGCTCTGCCTTCCTGCCCAGGTAGTGAAATCCCCAGGAGCCCCCTTCCTCACTCTCATTAGCATAGACTCCATCCAACTCACCCCCTCCATCATCAATCATTCGGCTGAGAGCTGCTGACGCCAATGAGATCCACCTGTTTGTTGTCACTCTCTGGCCGTCCTGGCCAAGCAGAGAGAAAAAGTCTTTCCCTTCACAAACACAGCCATTCTAATTTCCATCTAACACAAAGAAGAAGAAAAAACAGAATTTCTCTATGGACCTAAATCCTTTTTTCTTCATACAGCTCGTTTGAAATTTATGTTTATGGGATTATGGGTATGAAATGATGCAGATAGTGAGAATTTCTCACGCAACCTAAATTGGTAACATTATTTGACCTTTTTCCTACTTTCTCACCTGAGGGATTTCCTGAACAAACAACTGGTTCCAGGGCGTAAGCTTTAAATGTGTTTTAGTGGGAGGAACAGCAAGCATGATGAATGGGAACTAGAGGTACACATCTATGTAGAATGCATAGCCAGCAATGGAATACAATAGTCTTGCTATGCGTCCTCATTATAATGTGTTTTACGAATCATTATTGATTTTCTTATCCATATGGGCACAAATTAATAGTTTACTATTACAGCAGCCCCCGGGACCCAGGCAAGTAAAAACCGTGTGATAATGAGACTTCGGAGCTTTGGCTATGATTAGATAACAGCCTCACTTAATTCTACACCATCATTCTGTATTCAACGGACTCTTGTTTGACTCATATACAGTATATAGATGACATTTAACACATCATGTATTTCTAGTCCATTATTTTCATATGACGTGACTCAATAGCAGTTTGTGCGATTTGTATGTCCTTAAGATTTGTCTGATAGATTAAGTAAGTTAAGGAAGCTAGTGCCTTTTGATAGAGCTAACTAACTGTTGCTGGCTAAGTACTGAATCGATTCTGTACAGATTATTGGTGGTTATTATCAGGAATGGTGATTATTTTATCTTCAGAAAGGGAATATCAACAATATATGGCTCAAGGGAGTTTTGCTTACACAAAAATGTTCTGAGGGTATAAGGAAGATGATTGGTTCAGAGAGATAACCAATCGGTTTGTAGAGGAAGTGGGTCCGAGCAACTACAGGAGGTGAGGTCAACCAATCAGATGTCTTGGTTCCACCTCCTCTAGTTGCTCGGAACCACCTCCTCTACAATCTGATTGGGATCTCTCTGAACCAATAATTTTCTCCCACAAGCCAATAGAATCAATAGAAGCCTTAAAATACTTCAACTGGACTGAGACAGGATGCATCCACTCACTTAAACAACCATTTAACCAATTAGGAACCTAAAGGCTATTCCAGGCAAACACTTGGAAGAGTCGTTTTCTGGATACACACACACTGATGGCAGTTTAAGGTCACTGCGAGTCCTTGAGCCATGGGAAGGAATCAAGGTACTTCAATGAAAACCACAGAAGGAGAAAACAGATCACCATGTGACCCCGATTCCAGAGCAGGTCAATCTAAGGCAGTGTTTCCCAATCTGGTCCTTCGAGGACCTACAGACAGTCCACGTTTTTGCTCCTGGAAGCTGGGAGGGAGCAAAAATGTGGACTGTCTGGTAGGACGTTGGGCGGGAACAAAAACATGGACTGACTGTGCATGCCCAAGGACCGGATTGGGAAACACTGCTCTAAGGCGCTAAGCTATCTAGAAGCACGATATACCAGCAGCACCCACCACCCACCACAATTTACTGCAATTGTTTAAAAAGCAAGCAGCAGGATATTGGAAAATCCATAAAACTGTCCCATTCCTATTGACTGGGAAATGTTGTATGAGTAGACAGCTTGTTTTGGAGTGACTATGGATTCTTATGCTGTAAAAATGTTGGTATAAGCTATAAAAACATTGGTATAATGAAATATATAAATATAATGTGTGGTATAATTTTAGGTAGTAATTCATACATAAAATTACAGTGAGGGAATTCAATCCCTAGGGTACATCAACAGATTTTGGATATTAGCCCAAAGCTATTCATCATAGCAGCCAAAACATAACTTCAACAATATGTCTGAGCACTAGAGAGGCCTTTTGTTCTTTTAACAGAGCACATTAGAAACTACAGCAGAACTACTTAACGTCAGGCACTTAATTGCGGGACTAGGTGATGTACAAAACAGTTATTTGCAACACACAGCAAAATCCTTGGAAATGTTGTCTCTCTGAGGTCACAGCTACAATTAAGTTCCTCATTAAACAATCTAGGATGGCCTCCTTCATCACAATGAGTAGATTATACCAAAACAGTTGGCCTTCCGTATCCATGGGTTCCGTATCGGCGGATTCTACCCACCGCAAATCAAAACTATATAAAAAAATCCATACATTTCCAAAAACCTAACTTGAATATGTCATGCACTATGCTGAATCCACACGAATGTAATGATGTGTAGGTAAATGGAATGAATTTGTATTTTATCTATATGTACTACGATGGTTGTGTTTGTACTGAAAAGATACACCTTTTTGTTATTATTCCCTAAACGATACAGAGATTATTTAAAGTACACGGGAGAATTGCATAGGATATATGCAAATACTACGCCATTTTATGTAAAGGATTTGAGTGTCAGGGTCCGTGTCTGTCCGACCCTGCCCTTCATGTTCCTTCCCTGTTTGGCCAGCAGGTGTCACTGGCCATCTCATCTAGTCACTCACTATTTGATATCCCTTGTGTGTTGCCCTTACTCCCAGGACTGTTATGTGACCCAGTTGGTTGAGCGTGTGGCTCAGAAGCTGAGAACCCTCTAGTCATTGGTTTAAGGCTACCCTGGAACTAGCCTTACCTGTTTTGCTTAATTACTGATTATAGAAATCAGAAAAACGGTACAGCCTTGGTGCAGTTTTGTACCCCAAGGTACAAACATGAATGCACCGCCAGTGTTACAAACATGTTCCTCAGAGTCAATTTCTGTACCTTAAAATGTACATTTACCTATACAGTACCTAAGGTACAATTTGCAGACCCTTGAGGGTACAGCCCCAGTGACAAGTAATTGTACCCTCAATGGTACAAATTGGTACATTTTTTCTGACAGTGTAGGGCAGATGCAAAATGTTAAGTATGGTACTGTAATATACACACTCTACAGAAAATCACAACATTTCATAAAAAGATTGCACTTAAATTTCACAAAAAAAATAAGGCGCGTTATTGTACTGCGGTATTAAAATATTACACAGTAACTTTCTTTTTATGTAACGAAATAGCACAGTACAGGTATTGTATCTGTATCATTTCTGTTCATTGTAGCTGTCCATCATTTGTATAGTACTGAATGCATACTGCATTACAGGGTATATATGGACAGGGGGCCGTTATATGGCAGCGCTGCCCAGTGTTCCGCAATGTTACACTAAGCGATACAGCCGCCAACGTCCGACTGCGTCCGCTTTCAGGCGTGTATCGATCATTGTGTTATTTAAAGTGGACCTCGGACGTACATATGTGGCCAAAATTGTGGAAACTCTTCCAACTTTTACAGATTGCAGAACTTTATTCAATTGTTGCTCCAGTTACTTATTTAATCACGCAATCAATGATATTAGTAAACATTCCTTGATTGTTAGTAAACATCACCGCCAATATTTGTGTAGTGATTTTTAAAGCGCAATGACAAAAAAGCTAGGTGTTTCCACAATTTTGGCCGCTAGCGTAAATGCAATTGAACGTCACTAAATATGACGTAAGTTGAGGGATACCGCGATGTGGTCAGTGAGGGCATTTCCCTTACAGCAAATATGAGGTTTCAGAGGTTCTTGGCTAATTTACAGGGTTATGATAAGCGGCGAGACTTCAATAAATAAATATATAAACCCCTGCTAAATATCTGGGGTAGATTTTATTTGGTGAACGCCCAGACCTTCGGTGCTCTTCACAGCTCAAGGTTATAGTGACGTCTACCCTTAAACTTGATTATTCTCTCACTGATTCTGAAAGAGTCCCAGCAGGAAACGTCTAACACTTCATTCACAGAAAGAGCTATTAGGCAGCCATGAAACATTAATTGCTGACTAATGGGAATTTAATTGTCTCTGGAAAACTTCTGGGAAAAAAAATGAACGTAATCACTTATCTAAGAATTAACTTCTGTGTAATTAAATGCAATAAATGTCGAGTTTATTGATAATCGAGTTTAATGTAAAAAAATCCAAGGAATACAAAAAAGAACCAAACGATGTTCAAGCTCTACTTATACTTCACTCCTCCTTGTGTGACGGCCACGCTAGAGTTGCACAAGCATAAAGCTTATAACATTACCTGTGGATGCGCCAGCCCTTGATATACACAAATCAGACGTGACATTGTTATATTACAGACTCTGCAGTCTGCTTCTGGATCTCTATTCAAACGCAAATTTTAATATGATAAATTCCATGCTGGGAAGCAAGTGTTACTCTCTCTAGTGATTGGTTCTTGGAAGCTCTATATAACAGTAAGAAAGCCAATGACAAAGCAGGAGTTATAAATACATATTCAACTTCTACTAAGGTTATGCGGATAGATGACGTCTTTGACACATGTGAATGACATAAGGGAATTTGTGTTCAAACTGGGAGGGATTACCCTTAATTCCTAAATATTTTCTTGCCCAGTAACTACCACATTGGGGAAGTTAAGAATGCTTGTGCAAATCTAAAGAGGTCACTTGACAGTAATTTAAGTTTATTTTTAACTACAGCGCGTGAGGGATTTTAATTAGAACACGCAGCTCCCCGTCAAATGAAACAGCAGCGATTTCCTTCCTCGCGTTGAAACCGATGCAGCTCAGAGATTTGTTTTTTAGTCTAATATTCTGCATTCCCAGAACAGCTGGCAGATGATAATAAACGTTTAAACAGCAGGATGTTATGTCCACGCACCCTGATTAAATGCACTTAAAGAGCACTTTAACACTGGAGCACTTTGTCACTGGAAATTAATTTATGGATGCGGCACTTTTACGAAACCAGCATGTGATAATACTGCTACAAGTAGCGGACGGTTTATCTATTATCATATATAAATGCAAAAATAATTTTTAGAATGTAATATCTTAGGTACTGAAATACATTTAATAACACAATTTGGTGATAAGCTTAAAAAAGTCTTCAAATACAGACATATTTGCCGCTATGTGGCTCTATGCTTTCGCCCGTCAGACGAAAAGACGAAAGCATGAAACAGAATTGTTGATTATTTTGAGGGACAAAGGCGATAGCCTTTTAGCCCCTATTGTGTTGGCTGAAGACATTTCACTGCTTCTGTCCACTATTATCTAGGTAGAAAAAGACCAGACAGATCCTTCGCTCTATGGAAGAGCCCTAAATCACTACTCATAGAGGTTAGGGAGTGGAAATGATCAGATGCTTGCAGGATTAAATCCCAAAAATTCTGCTGCATGTAGTTTTTGTGTCGGTTAAGTTAGTTCCCGTACCAAGGGTAAGGGTATATGAAAATGGACTAAGGAAATAAATGTGAACAAGAATATATAGATTTCATGTAAATAATATTCTACGAAATTCAGTGCTCGTGGATTTAGTATGTTTGCAGGTGTATCTCAGTCAATGGCGGTATAACTGTACACTGGGCCCTGGGGGAAAAATAGAAAATGCCTCCCCTATCGAATATCATACCCATCATGCACTGTAGTAGTTACCAAATTCAACAAGCATGCTTTATTTTCATTAAATGCATGCCAGGACAGCATATTTTGTCAACAAAACATTACAAACTATTACATTTCAAAATTACTTTAAGTATTGTACCAAATATTTTTTGCTTTTTGAATCCCACCATAATGAGATTGTATACATGAAAAACATGAATGATATAAAAGGAGTATGTCACACGTCATGTAGCATGTATGACTTCAGTGCCCTAATGCTCACGAATGCCGTACATAAATGTGCGATCAGTAGTCAAAAGCCCTATATATCAGTTGGATAGCACAGGCCTTGCCTAGAAGTTGGCATCTAAAGTATCTTAATTATATATCTTACACAGAAACATCCAGGAGTTGCTCATTTGTGATTCTTTTTTGTTGTTGTTATCATTCTGTTCTTGCTTCTTGTCAACATCGCTGACTTTGATCACCCGGAAGTCACATGACCCGCAGAGCCGGCGCGAGGTGAATGGACCCTAATCGCACCAGGAACGAAAGATGTGAGCGCGAAATCGACACGATCGACTCAACGTCCCTGCCTCTCCGCAGAGCTGCCTGCTTCTCATCCACCGGTCAGAAGCATTGTTGCTTAAAGTCAGCGTTCCTTTGACCGGCCCTGAGGCCTCCGAGTGGCTCCTGGGTAGTTTACGATGTAATAGGGCATGTATTGGGATGTAAGCCAAGCTGGTGTTGTGCCATCGTCCAATAGGTGGCACCCTATACTTTTTGAGTGACCTAAAGCACTTATAATGTATATAGAACATATAGAATGAATACTGAATGTGTACATCCTGGACACTCTATACTCTATTCATTAAATACTAACTGCCTTCAGAATTTGACAGCTAGGCCAGCTTCAACAAACAAGCTCTAACGAAACAAGTTTGAACAATTTCCAGCTTCAGTAATGTGTGGAATACGTCGTTACCTGGAAGCGAAGCTTTGCTGCCTATATGACCCCATTGCTTCAGTGATGCTGGGGGCATTGCTGCCCTTAGGAGGGATGCTCTCCGAGGTGCTGAGATGAGCTGGCTCACCATTCTATTTTGGTCCAGATGCAATAAATCACACTAAAGGTTTTTAGTCTCTCACACTGCCCCTTTAGCTCTCTGGCATTTAATAAAATGTGGAATGATTTAACAGACAAAAATGATTTTGAAAACTATTATCATTTATATGGTTTACATGCCCTATTTCCGACAGGTTCCAAGATGACCAGGATCAAGAGCTTCACTTGACTGATGTCACCTCTGGCATTCCTGGCCACTCTATTCGTCTGGTAGCAAGTGCAGGCAACTCTCTCTCTCTATATATATATATATATCCAATATATATATATCCAATGTATCCAGTGGAAACACTTCAAGTATTCAAAGGCCCAGGTTTCTATAGAAACCGGTGGGGAGGAGCAGGAGGGAATAAAGAACTGATGATATTCACTGTAAATATATTCAGCAGAGTACGGTCAGATGTTCAAACTTTTCAAATTGAAAAAAAAAAATGAGTTTGGTGCACAGTATGATCTTGTTTGTGTAATTTAGGTTGGTTGATAATACTTTCTAATCCAAACAAAAACAAAAAAAAAACTTTAAATACGGATCAGTTTGTTCCCCTAATCTAAAACACGCTGATCTGGATGTCAGGTACTGCAGACCCAGTTGATGTGCACTCAGGGATGGAGGTTGTAAGAACAGAGCATCCCATACCTCGATGCCCCGGGTTTATCTAAGAACACGGGGATTCACACTAAGTCAGCCAGTGTAACATAGCCCGAGGCGCCAAGATGCACAGCACTATCGGAACCGTGTCTAGAGAGGGTAGTGGCAATGTGCAAGTTTTCAGATGTTGACAGGAACTTTTATTAGGTCATCTGCTAGAGGTTGCGTTGATATGTGTAGAGCCCAGGGTGCCACTCTCTCATAGTCCAAGGTGAAGAGACTTCAACTGTGTAGAATGTTCTACTAGGTTCTAGAGGATCCCAGAACAGTAACAGGAGGTTACTCACTCTGAGGCAATAAAACAGCACTCACTCACTCTGAGGTTCACTCCGAGGCAATAAAAGAGCACTCACTCACTCCGAGGCTCACTCCAAGTCAATCAAAGGACACTGGCTCACTCTGAGACAGTAAAAGAACACCAAAAGACAATTAGTTACAATATCTCTTTTTCAAAATTGACAAGACAAGCAGGAACTATATTTAACTTGAACAAACGAACAGAGGTTTTTAAGTCTTTACAAAAGAGACATATGTTCAGTTTTTGCATTGACAGCTACAATAAATTAGTATCGGCGGCTGACAAACAATTTTGTATAAAATACAAGATAGCAACTCTGCCAGGAACGGGAAAAGCTCATAAAAGATGTTTTGAGGAGAGGTTTAGAAGCCCTAAGGGTAGCACTGTAATGTCATGGACAGTAGAAATTTGAAAAATGCTTTGAAAAGATGACACTTTACATACATATATGGCACCCCAATAGATCCAATACAAACTGATATAGACTGTTACTCTTCAAATGGGATTGTTACTCTTCAAATTGGAATGTTACTCTTCAAATTGGATTGTTACTCTTCAAATTGGATTGTTACTCTTCAAATTGGAATGTTACTTCTATAGGAATGAGTTGAGGTTTATTGCATGACAACGGCTATTTGCGCCAAGAACCACAAAGGTAAATAAAAAAAGATGTAATGTACATAGAATTTATTCAAGCGGAACAATGAACATTCATTTAAATTCGGCATACAATAATTATATGGATGTATAATACATTTATCAAACAGTAATTGATATGTTTGTAACAAATCAGATCTTAATATTCTTTCATGAAAACAAGCTGTAACGGGAATGATTAAATATGAGATATTATCATATACTTTGGAAGGCTAGAAAAATAAAAGAAAATCTGAGTAACCATGCCTAATATGCGTACGGAAATCTAATGTGTATGTACGGTCAGTACATTTCCCGAAGCAGGTTCATCTCTTGATGAGTAGAAATAAAATCAACATTCAGAAGTTGGAATGAATTCAGTGCAGCTTACATGAAGCACATAATGATTAGTCAGCAGTGAAGGATAGTCTACAGTCATGCTGGTCCCAAACCTAAATAGCACATTAAAGACTGTAGCAGAAATCACTCCATTTCCAAAATAGCATGGTCCCACCATCCTGACAGAAGAGGTGAATGAATGAAACAAAAGTGTGCATAGTCACAACAAGCCAATTAAATCTGATAAACCTGACTTCACCCCAAAATGACTTAAAATCTGAGACCTTCTAGAAGTTGCCATCATTAGTGAAGATAGTTTATGCAAAATAAGATTGCATTTATAAACTGCCGTTCACATTCGTCTGCATGTAGCCTAAGCAGTTACGTAGTAATACAGACCATGTTTGGGAGAACTATTGATATATCAGTGTACAGACGCTCCCCAGGTTACGATGGTCCGTGTTACGATATTTCGACTTTACGATGGGTAAATGTTTTTCAGTTTCAGTACATTTTTCTATAATTTACATAAGATAATAAACACTTTATTATATTTAAAAAAATGTGTTCATTTTGCCCAACTGTAGGTTGCCTAATGTAGGTGTTCTAAGTATGTTTAAGGTAGGTTAGGCTATGATGCTCGATAGGTTAGGTGTACTACATCGCCTTACAATATTCTTACCGTACGATAGATTTATCGGTACGTAACCCCATCGTAATCTGGGGAGAGTCTGTATTTATTAACCTGGATTAGGGGAGGATTTTCACACAGGCTGTTAGTCTGACTGTCATCCTTTCATTTCCACGTGTGTGTGTCAAACCTCACTATGGCTGTACACGTGTGTTTGGGTTCCTCATTGCGAACACTGGGAGACATTTTTGGACGAACAAAAAGCATCGCTGTCGGGAGCAGAGTTACGCATTGGCTACCCAAGGCTGTAGCCTAGAACCCCGGGCAAACATCAGGGCCCCACACTGAAACAGTTTGGCAAAATTGCCAACACCTGAGTGTCCATGCTGGTGTCAATCTTAGGCCTCCAGATAAGTGAATCCGCCCCTGATGAAGAGTCTGGCAAAAGGCCACGTCGCCCAAGCCCCCGCCAGTCAGTCAGTAAACTCTTTGCAGTAATTAAAAACAAAATAAAAAAAAAACAGACGGAGGAAAGTACGGTTTGCGCTGCAGCAGCAACACTAATAGAGCTGGTCTCTACACACCCCCCTTACAGTGATGGTTTTGCCTCCTTCTCTGCCAGGCCATAGACAGTTGAACCAGCATGGCTGACCTCATTTTGCAGGTTGGGGGGGGGGGGGTCTCACGCAGACTCCCTGTGATGAGAGAAAGGGAAAAAGAGTTACAGTTAAGAGAACATTTGCACGAGACGGGGGCAGCACCAGGAACTGGCTTGAGTGGGGGCTGTAGCGACCCCTGTCAGAATCAGAACACACTTCTGATACACCCGCCGGTACTAGAAATTTCTTTTGCCAGTACTGGTGCATGCATTCACGGTCCGAGCCCTGCTGGTTTCCAGCCTGCCTTTACCTGTGAGCCAGTTGTGAAGCCTCTGGCCAATCAGAATCAGTAATTATTAAACTAACTACCCGGGAGAACCGAAAACAAGGCCTGGATTTGGAATCGAAATCTGGATTTGAAAAGCCCTGATACAGAACATAAATTAAGAAAAATAGTGTAAGTAGAAATTAGATGATTTAATATAATAGTGCAAAACAGTGCAAAACTGAAGACTTACTATCATTAATTAAATATGAACTTAGAAAGGAGACATACTGACTAGTGAACTATGAAAAATATATATTACCCAGAAGATCACACAGATGAAACAGATGTGGAAAATGCATGCAGAGGATAACACTAGCCTAAAAGGGTTATACTTTTGGCGTCATTTCAAAGCATTTTTCAAATTCCTACTGTCCTTTAAGCTACAGTGCTACCCTAAGATAGCCATAGCACCCCAAAGAATTTTTTTTATTATTATTATTTTTAATGCATGAATACTGTAATTTATCCTTTGAAAAAGAAATACGTAAATAAAATGTGTGAACACGTGTCGGAGGTAGTGCGACAAGTATGCGACTCGAGGCTAACAGATTAAGCTACCAAGGCAGCGGATGCAGAGGGCGGGAGCTGCGTACATCATTTACGGACAGGCCTGTGGCAAATGCTGACGGTGTGCGAATCTGACTTCCTCCGAGTCTCTGCGCACGAGTTCGTGCAGGAGGTCCCGTCTACGAGTCATCGTAAATGTCGCAACAAAACCAGGAATTACACATCCATTCTCTAACACTTCTGCGGCAACGCGGGAAGCGAAGGAGCTTGAGTCGAGCTTGCTAATGAGCTGGATGACTGCCGTAACGACAGGCCGGCACCCTGGCCGGTGTTGCCGTTTGATTAGCGAAACGTGGAGAATCGACGCTGAGGGATGTATACAGGTACAGAAGGTCAGATGTGAATTATTTTGGTGCCAAAGTGTCAAAATAACAAAGCAATAGCAAATCAGGCCACAGTCATAGTGCTTTTATACTTGACGGACCGCAAACGAACAATCTTGGGACTTCTTGGGAAGTGCTAGGCTAGAGAACTCAGTGTGACATTTACTGGTTTTGATTTATGAGAACAAGAGAAGCAGCTCCTTGCGCAGTTCAGTAAGCAATAATGAGTAAGTTTAACACCTGCTGGGAGACAAATAAGCCCAGGGCTTCAACGAACACCAGAAAATGTGTTTCATAATCCACTTAAACAAAATCATTCATTAGAAGAGTTACCGCTGGTCACATGATAAATTATGATGAAAACTTTGTACCTTTTCTTGTCACTGGGGCTGTACCCTCAAGGGTCTGCCAGTTGTACCCGTAGCTGTAGGTAACTGTACCTTTTAAAGTACAGAAATGGACTCTGAGGAACATTTCTGTACCATTGATGGTACATTAATGCTGTTTGTACCTTAGGAATGTTCCTCGGAGTCAATTTCTGTACCATAAAAGGTACAATTACAAGAGTACAGCCCCAGTGACAAGCAAAGGTACACATTTGTCCGTAATTATCACGGAAACGGTAATGCCAGTGACATACTGTACAGGTGAAGGGAGCACGCTTTCCCAAACTTTACATTCCAGACATTTTCCCTGCCTACTGTGGCTTTTCTGATCACACCTCCTACGCGCCGCAGGGCAAACTTTATTGCTGCCAGCATTAGTTGACAATAATAGTTGACAAAAGTTGACGCTGTAATTTCATCATGTAACGTGACTTGACGTTAGATGCTAGAAGTGGCATCCCACTCGCCACGCTGTGAGAATTAAACAAACGGATCTTGCCGCTTCCTGTAGCTGAACACGACATACGACTGACTGGATCTGTATGTGCTCAAAATTAAAAATGAAAGATTTATTGTTCGTGCGATGGGCTGGCCCCCTGTCCAGGGTTGTTCCCTGCCTCGTGCCCAAGGCTCCGGAACCCCCAGCCACCCAGTAGGAAAAGCGGGTTGGAAAATGGATGGATGGATGGATTTATTGTTCATTTATTTAATGAAGTAAAATACATTTCCATAAACGCACCTCTTCTTTTCAGGATTCCATCTATAGTTTCGTTTCCGCCTGCCTCAGTGCCCTCATTTTCTTGATAAAATTAAGTTAGTCGGTGAGGCAGTAACATAAAAATGCATTTAAATATTTTCAAAGCGAAATATTCTGCCTTAAAAATTGAGCAGAATTAATAATATATCATACAGAAATGAGTCCCAAGAATTAGGCTGAGAAGTGAAAGACAATATTTGAAAGCCCGACCCAAATAAGGCTCAAAATCTATAGAAGACAGTTGAGTATATATAAACCTCTGATTACGCTGTAGCTTAATGAGACCAAACAGACACAAATCTTCACCAATTATCACAATCAGCTGGCATATAATATAAAATTTCACAAATCATTTCCTACCAAATATTTACATTTAGCAAAACTATCAATAACCACATATCAGCTAATCACAACAAACAGAACCAAAGAGAAATAATCAGCTTTCAAGTAAACCCAGTAGTATGGGGGTATCTTTGCTGGTAATTAGCTAGTTAGCATTATCGTACACAGAAAAACAAACTAACTACTCAAGGCTTCCGCTGCTATTTAACAGACGTGGTAAAGTGCCTGGTTCCAAATTTACCCCAGAGAGGCAAGCAAGCATTGACTTAACTGTAAACATGAAGCGGAAATAAATGCAGGGTCTCTGACTTCAGTCAGCTGGCTGGGGCCTGATTTTCATTTCCAGACAAGTCTGAACACACATGCACATGCATTTGCATGCATGTAACAGTTTCATTACCTTGTAAATAGTCTGGGTCTGATGTAGTTAATTTTAGGTTTATAATGTAACACTATAGATTTGCCGGATGTATGAGAGTTAGCATCCCTGTAAATGCGTGACGTAAAGTGCATCAGGTGTTATTAAAACAACCCAAGACAGAATGTTGGACGTCAGAAGTGTTTTCTTTGTGCTGTTGGGATTAGATTAACGGCAGGGGCACACGGTGGGCTAACTGATCATGGCTGAGGTAACGTTTAAAGGCCGAAATCCAATCAAACAATATTTAAATCCATATGCTTTCATAAAGGAGATTAACACAGAAATCACATCGGGCTTAAAGACACCGTTAGCTTCTGTTACTTAGAACATCAAAATGGTTAAAATGAGCATCTTAGAGTGAATGATATGTTGTTTTTTTTACAAATAAATATAAAAAAATGCATCCTGCGTGCTATCGGGGCAGATTCTCAGGGATCCTGGAACCCAGACAGGAACGGCCACAAAGCAAGGGAACGCTCTGGATGATGTGCACCACATCAGCAAAATATATATTTTTCCTAGTTTGAATATTATCGGATTTATTAAACTTTCATTTAATTCCTGAACATGACGTTTTAAGGAAAAAGGACTCTGGTGATTCCACTCCAGGAGAAACTCTGTCCTCCTAACAGCACGGATTCTATTCCAGGAAGAAACTGCATCCTCCGTAACTCCGATACTATAATTTAACCGACAAGACACTGGTAGAACGGGTATGCCTGCCTTCAAAGAGGTTTAAACGTAATTCTGAATATCGCTGGCTGGCTCTCGCAAGCACATTACATTCCAAGCACATCAAGGCCACATTGAAGGCGGATAAATCTGTACCTCAGAGTTCAAAAACTGCAAAGCCAACTTTTTATAAATAAGATTTAAATAATCATGTAAACGCTAAAGGAACTGCTAACAGTTTAACAGGGAGAGATACACTAGACAATACGTACCTAAGGCATAAGATTAATCTCCCAAACACTTAACTAATTAATTGCCTACTAATTATGCATAATATATGTAATAGTTAGTTGATCACTATCTTTAGAAAAGAAATTAAAATTCTCTCACGAATATATCATACAGCATAATATACAGAAAATATGAAAACAAGTACTTTTAAGTTATAAGGTTAAAGGCTGGTTTACAAAAAAATTAAAAATTTAAAGATAAGTTAACTGCTTATCGAGCTATTTCATACATCTTACTATTTGATTAATGTATATTTAATAAAGACAGTTATTTATCTTCCAATGCTTCTTCTCAAAGCGACTTACAAATCAGTCAACACAGGAAAGATATCAAACACCTGTCAACGAGTGTGTGTATTTGTGTGAAACCAGGTGATAAAGCAGACAGTTATACCCGAACACTAATTAATAATATTATATAACGAAACACTTTGTGACACATGCAGTCAGAAGATTTACGGAATGGGTTGCACAATCAGTGCAAAAGGGACTATTTTGGTCTGACTGAAACTTGCATTAAAATAAGATTTTTGCTTTTCAGTTGTCTGGTTTGTTATTATTGGACATTATTAATAAAGTGCTTCTGTCACTCCCACTACAGTCACATGCATTTTCCCAGAAATATCCACAGCAGATGCGTTTAAGTCACAGAATACAACAGTTTTAAATAATGACAGTAATGAATATATGATGCTGTCATAGGTCTTGGACACACATCTGCCCCGATCTGAGGACCTCAAAACATCATACTGAATGTTAGGGAATTAAAATCAATGACATGGGAGCCAGAGATGGAGATGCACCAAGAATAACAACCATAATTAATAATATTAAATAACGAAACACTTTGCGAGACGCGGAGCCAGAAGATTTACGTAATGGCTTTCAGAAAGGGACTGACTGCAACTTGCATTATAATATACTTTGTTTTTAGTTGTCTGGTATGTTATAATTGGACTTTGGACATTATTAATAAAGTGTTATTCTCACTGACTAAAGTCACAGGCATTTTCCCATAATACTCTGCATGGCAGATGCGCTTAAGGCGGAGGTTAACCAATCAGCATCCAGGCTAGAAATAACGGGCACGTTTGCCGCGAGTAAAGTATCGATCGAGCTACGCGGAAAACCGGTACCTTGAGGGTTCCATGGTGTCCTTGGTGAGATAGACGATCCAGTAGACCAGGTTGAAAGCTCCGAAGGACAAGGGGAAGAGGATGCGTGCGTACTTGTCGATTATACTGGTGCCCGGCAGCCCGTTGCTAGGCGGGGCGGGGGGTCGCTGCTGCACGAACACGGGCGCGGGGGTGGGCTTGGGCTGCTCCGCAGGTGGAGGGGCCTCGCCGCGGCCCACCGAGTTCATCCTCTTCTTCAGGCTGCCGCCACCGTCCGTCGCGGCCTGGCGGAGAACGGAGAGCGTCGGCGTGAGGCTTTTGATCCGCCGTACCGCCGCCTGAACGCGGGGCTACCGGAACGCATCCCTTCCTTCTTAATCGGCTGCCGTTTCAATGAAAATTAAACCGTCTTTACCGGTTCTCCCGGCGCCAGAGAGGCAGCCCACGTGGCCGATCTTACGTAACCGTTTAAAACGCCACGATCGCGTCGGTGCCGAGATGAGGTCATCAGAACTGTATTTACTGGACCAGCTTAAGTAAAAGCTCCCACCGCGAGGTCCTTCTGCTCTCCGCCACCCCCCCCGGGGGCTACGCGGCACTGGGCCGACGAGGGCCACGCTCTTGACTGCCTTCCATCCACCGGGCCAGGTTGAGGCGGCAAATGTCAGCTGCCGGCCGCAGAGTGCAGCCCCCGCCGAAGACGCGGGGCCGTGCGGGGAGGATAAGCGCCACGCTGCTTTCAGAGAGCGGCTATTTTTAAAAGACGGCAGCAGGCCGGCCCTCGCCTGGACCCGGCCAAAAGTCCACACTCCCAGCCTGCTAGTTTAGCGATTAGCGAATAGCGGAGTACAAAGCTAGCCTGTCGCTTATACTAAATCACTATGCAATTCAATAGCATACAGAACTTTTCTAAATATTTCAAATATTCCAGTTGGTATTATTTAATACTTAATTTCTTTCCTTCCTTTTCCCCCATTCTGTATCTCTCTCTAATGATGTTTTATGTATCACAACACATTCATGTTAAGCTTTTGGGATGATTCTGTTGTGAAAGGCGCTATATAAAAATAAACTGAATTGAATTGAACAAACGCAACAAGAAATAACTAGTTAGCAAACCTGAAAATGCACGCTGAAACCGAGCTTACTGCTAGCAATCTATATTCTGCTGGCTTATTTTTGGATTTGACACAATTATATAACTGATATTTTATTTACAATATACCACCAGAAGACACGTTACCCATGTCATTTTCAAAGATTTTCATGTGGCAGTTTGATTCAGAATTTTCTCCTAGAGACACAAAAGACCCATTTTGCCGGTTCCTCCTCCAGCATATTTCGAGAACGCAGGTGGGCTGATCTGAGCACCTGCCACCTAGACCGCAAGGCAACACCCGGAACCTGGAGCTGCGCCACACTTGCCTAACGCCGCACTACCGTGTACGTCCAGCCGGGGGCGCTCTCACCTGGACCACCTCCTCCTCGGCCACGGCCGCCTCCAGTGCAGCCACCTTCAGGGCCGCCGCCTTGCGCTTCTCCCGGTTGGCCTGCAGCGTGGAGAAGTAGTTCACGGCGGCGAACTCGATGAGCGCGGAGAACACGAAGGCGAAGCAGACGGCGATGAACCAGTCCATGGCCGTGGCGTACGACACCTTGGGGAGCGAATGGCGAGCACTTATGCTCAGTGTGGTCATGGTAAGCACTGTGGTGATACCTGGAAGAACACAGAAGAGGCTTCAGTTCAGTGATACAGCCCTAATGTCAAGCTGACCCCTAAGGGGTCAGACTGACCCACAATCTAACTACAACGACCCGCTGTAACTAACGACAACGACCCGCTGTAACTAACGACAACGACCCGCTGTAACTAATGACAACGACCCGCTGTAACTGCTCTTAGAGCCTGTGCAAACTCCAAATCCATAGCAATTTGAATGGGAACAAAATATTAACTGAGTTTAATAATGTAATAAAAATAATAATAATAAAATGACCAAAATAACTTGCAGCCTACAGAGTCACAACTCCTTACATTCAGTTAATATAACGCAGCCTTATAGTCAAATTGGGAATTAAGGCAAATTTAGCAACTGATGCTAAATTTTTGCTAAACTAGGTAACTACAAGATCACAAATGCATCAGCAAACACATAGTTAAAATTAATTCTGTTCAGCTCAAGCACAACCCTTTTTGTTTACGATCAGAAATGGGTCTGTGTCCAGGAGCCTTGGTGCCCAAGAGGTTCTTAAAGTTATAAACACTTGGAAGACACTGGTAGTAATTCTTCTAGTTCACTTTCCATGTTCACATCCCAGCTAACCCAAACCACATCGCCTTGGATCGGAAAACCAAGGTCTGCTTTGGAAGTCTTCAATTAGACTGAGTAAAAGAATACAACAATTTTAAGTAATTACGGTAATAAATACATGATGCTGTCATAGGTCTTGGACACACGTCTGCCCCAATCTGAGAACATTATACTGAATGTTAGGGAATTAAAATCAATGACATGGGAGCCAGAGATGGAGATGTACCTGCAACAGTTCGTGCAGGAACAGACTCTTTGTTGATCCAGAACACAATCTGTGACTGTGCAACAGTCATGATCAATGGGATGTAGGTCTGGATGAGATAATTACCTAGTTTCCTTTCCAGGAAAAAGTGGATGACCTGTACGGAATAGACACCTGGAATGGAGACGCGATGAACAACAATGATGGAGATGAAACACAGGTTTCACATGCGATTAAGATCCAAGCCCAGAAAAAGGGATTCCTGGAGAGTTGGGCCTACAGCCTTGTTCACAAGCTCTAGATCAAAATTTATCAAGAATGGAACAACAGAAGAATGAAGCATCCATTTAGACACTAGAGAGTCCACAAGCGCAAGCGAAACCAGATGTCTTCTAATTTTGAGTTTGTGTGGTTTGACCACCCACTTCCAAAGAAGCAAAGCCATGGATTAAAATATCAGCATAATGGACTCGATCGACCAGCCAAATATGAGATCAAGTCTGTATGAAAACCTCTCTATTAACTGGATGATCACAGACCTGGTGAAAGTTTTGTTTCAGAATATTGCTCTACCTTTTGTGTCTAGTGTCCCCTTCTTGAGATATAAACACGGTTAATTTACACAGGGAAAATGTGCCAGACATTTGTGGCTAAAGCTGCGCTTCACTGCATTTAGAGTCGATGCGAGTAGTTATTTTCCACGGAGGTAGCAAGCAGACAGGGTGGTAGCGTAGGTTAACGCCTAGGAAAATGGGATGCAGAAAGGAAATAAAGGGAGACTGGAGAAAGAGAGAGAAAGGCCCAAGTATGAGACTGGGTCTGTTTGAGGGGATCAAAACATCTGAGCCCAGATGACCTCATACTGTGAGACAATGGCTGCAGGAGCCAGTGTCCTACACTAGGGGGAAGCCCTCTTTAACATCCATCACTGCGGTTATTTTACCAATTAGAAAGCTTACTAACGTGCACTAGATCCAAATGACCCCTGATTTGATGCTGTAAAACTGTCATAATCACTGGAAACAGACCACACTGCCTGATGTCGACATGGGCTGGTTAAGGACTGTAAGCCCCTGGCAAGCCGCCCCCTCAGAATATGCCGCCCCCTCCTGCTAAGTTGGCGCCCCCTCGGAACACGCTACCTAACGGGTTCACCAACATTGTTGACAACAGTTCCCCAAAGGACAGGGAATCGTTATTTGCCAAAAAAAAAAAAAAAAACCCATCAGGAGCACAGTTAATTATTTGACTTTATTTTGTACACAAAACAAACGCAGCCCAGATAAGCGAATCGTTGGACGCGCCTCTCCAGGGAAGCAGAGCCTCCTGAGCTAACAGGGCGTGTCCGTCCGGCACGCCGGCCGCGGGGACAGACAGCGAGTCCAAGCGAAGGCGCGCCCAACGGAGCAAATCAGAGCTATTAATCGAGGGAGCGGCGCTGAACTCGGGAGTCCTCCGCTCACGGGGCGGCGATCGAGTCGCTGAAGCACGAGCTACGGGGCCCGCCAGTGACTGCCACATGCGGCTGTCTATCCTGAGATGCCCGCTTCGCCACAGAGATTCTTCACACTTCTATTTTTTCACCCTCAAGTGACGAGAAACCGAAGGCAATTCAGTGGGCAGCCATTGCCAATCCGCACTGGTTACCTAGTAACAAAGCAGGTGCTAAGAATAATACAACGTGGGAAAAACAACGTGTTTTGCGTATTATTTTGTATGGAACGTCTATAAAATCCAGCCTCTCAGGTTTACCCATCATATTCTGATGAAAGAAAACACATGAAAGCCTTTTTTTTTGTTTGTTACACTGCATGCAAACACAGAGACATGATGGCTGATGGGACAGACTTGATTTCTGGCGACGTCAGGCCTACCGAACACGGTTCTGGCGGGAACCGATTCCTTATCGATCCAAAAAGAGACCTGAGACAGTATTACGGTCATTATGCACGGAATGTACATCTGAATCATGAAGAAGCCCATCCTCCTTTGCAGGTGGAAATAAACCGTCATGATTATGTATTCGCCTGTCAGGGAAAAGAACGGAAACATTGCGACGCGAGACAGCAATTCCTGCAACAGCGCGCGCTGCCGCAGGCCGCTAATACAGTACAGCGCAAATGTCAGATCAGACAACTGATCTAACGAAAATGCAACGTTTCTCAAAAGGAAATGCAATACAGAACAACAAAACAGAACAAGGAAAACTGCCGCTTTCCAACAAATTATGGTGATGTCATTTTCTATATTCTTATAGAAATCACGGGGTCACAGAGACCTCAGAGCCCATCACGGCTACTCCAGGGCCAAATCAAGGGACAAACGGCAAGTCACGGCACATTACCCAAAAATATCTTTTGGAACAAAGGCTCTTCCCCTTTGTATAAATGATTTAAGGTATGACTGAGAAATACATCCGATTATCTTCTAACCTCTTTTCTGGTCTGGTGTGTGGGGCGGGGGTCTATCCCTGGACTGATTGGACACAAGACTGGGGTAGTGGGCTAGACCTTGGACGGGATGCCAGTCCGTAGCGGGGCACACATACACATTCACGCCCCTAATCATACACTACGGGCAATTTAGAAATGTCGGTTAGACATTGTCCATCGTTTCTAATTATGGGGGGAAAGTCTACATCTCTTTGGAAAAACAAGCAAATTCTACACAACTGAGATTCAAACATGCAGCCTTGGGGCGAAAATGCTACCTGCTGCGCCCCACCATGTCTTAAATATACGAGTAAACTTAACCGAGTCATTTTGGAATAAATGTGTCTTACCTGTGTTGGACTTTAACCTTTCGCTAGACACCGTCTGACCTATCAGATCATACTGAAGCAAGCTTGAGGATTCCTCTGGTACCTCTACTGACAACAGAGGTCCTTTCTTCCACGTGTAAACAATCTCACTGATGGGATAGGCGTCTGTAGATTTAATAAGGAAAACCACAGTTTCATCACCAGTCACTCTCCCCCTTCTTAAAAAGGCACCCAGAGCTTCATCAGAGACACTTACAGCTGCCAAACTTGAGGGGACAGGCGTGTCCATCCATCGGAAAGTTCATAAGTCTCATCGGACATTCTGCATTAATAGTAAGCCTGCAATTAAACAATCCGCTATTTAACGCAGCATTAACTCCGCCTTCCATACATAACCACTAATCAAGCAGAGTCAGAGTGAGTCTGCAGTCTATCCCCTGATATGTACAAACACGCACACAAACAGACACACACACACACACACACACACACACACACACACACACACAAAGAGACACCAGTCTATCACATTGCAAACAAGTGAATCCCCAAATCACACATTAAAGGTGAATTACTGACACATATTCCCCTAACCACATGTTTTTAAGAAACCAAAGATCCCTGACGATACTGATACAGACAGCGAGAGGATATAGAAACTCCACAGACACAGCAGGAGATGGATTTATACACTTGACTCAGCAGGTGCTTGGTAACAGTTCTACCCACTGAACCAAAGCTTTGCCATATTATGCATATTATGTGAATAAAAAGAGAAAGATCTACTGTATGTAGGAAAATTGTATGTATGCGCGAAATTATACAAATTGATGATAAAAACACAGATTATAAAATGATTATAACATGAGATCAGGCTGGCCACAAACTGTTTGTGGTACTTAAACCTCACGCATGGTGAGGACACATTGTGTTCTGGAAGAGCTGGCTCTTTTGGTTGCGTGTACCTCATGGTGTAGAGCACAGTCCCATTCTGCATGATACGGAACAGCTTGTTGGGAGTGGTCATGTTGTGAGAGATGGATCGCTTCCCGTTCCGGAAGAAGGTGTCCGGTGTCCAGATCTTGCTGACCATGAGGTTGTTCAGGCGCAGGATCTCCGTGGGCCCGTCGAATTTAAGCCTCTCGTCGATCCACGTTTGCCGGAAGAAAACGTCCATGGTATATTCCTGCGTTTGTCCACATCCAAAACTCACATCACCAGGTCACCGATTTATTTATTTTTTTTTAATGATGAGCTCATACAAAAAGATATATCTATTCCAGACATGCTTCAATTTTTGTTCACGTTTACCATTTATTTGATAAAACAGGTTCTGGGGTATTCTACTGATTAATCTAACTATAAAATATAATCCAAAGAAACGAACAGCACAGCTTTTCAAATCAAAATCCAAGTGAAAACACAAGAACCACATGCAAGCCAGGATGTTTGAAAGCTGTGTAAGTTCTAGTTTGAAGCCATAGGAATCATATAACATGTTACATGATGGAGACAGTGGGTTTAAGGTGTTAAAATAGCACAGGGAGACACTAAAATTAACGGCTAATCTGAGACCTTCCCCGACAAGGACTCTCAAACAGATTAAAGTGCTTAATCGGTTAAGAACAACGTTCACAACATAACAATAATAAAAGGCGCTTGCTCATATATGTCGCAAACCAAGGACCAGTCACTAATTTACTTACTCTTTTATTAAAATCATTTATTTTTTTTAAAGACAGACACAACTACGATATATACAAAGGCATGCAATCGCTGGACCTACCATTTCTACATCTGAAACCGGACCAAAACTGGTGACAAAGATGTCTGTTTTGACCTCTGTGACAGGACCTGAAAACATCGTTTTGTAAAGTCATACAAATGACGTGGTTTTGTTTTCATAAACTTTGGACACAATTTATCAATACAGACGAAAGCGATCTATAGAAATTACATTTATAAGCACAATTCCACTTAGCCAATGAATTTTACTACTAAATATGCATTAAACAAGTGAGTTCATTGAACAACTATAGAGAAAAAAAAAGTAACTGAACAAAGTGCACAAAACAATAATAGTCGTTCGAGAAATTACTCACTGAAACAAGACATACGCTGTTAGATGTTGCGCAAGAAATTCCTACTGATTAATACATAACGGAGAATATTTCAGTATAAGATAAATAAAAGCTTATTGACACTTTTAAACACTTTAGCGGGATTACAGGAAATACCTCCAAATCCAGGTCGGAGCCTGTTATCGTAGCCGTCTAATAATCTGTCCAAAATCCGGGTTATATTATCCAAATAGACCCTGGCTTCTGTTTGTTGGTTTCCCCAAACGTCCCCGATGCTGCAAACAAACAGCGCTCCTTAGTTACAAACTCGCCGCGCACTTCGCCCGGCGTTTTATTACCGCGCTTCATGACATAACCATTAATCAGAAAAACGCGCCTCACATGCTTCGCTTTTTATTGCAAGCGAACGAAAACATCGACTCACCAAGACAGGAAGATGCAAGTGATGAAGAAAGCCATAGTTTTTGCATACTCTGCAATGAAAAGAGGTGCGTCAAATAAAATAACCTGCGCCGCCCATAATTTGATATTATCGATTCAATTCGCATCCGCGGTTTAATATACATCTAAATTGTTTTTGCGCCTGCCCTCATCCACTTGACTCTTGCGGTAGGTCTTCATCTGAATAACTCTGTTTAGGGGAGAAACACCGAAGGAGTTTTAAGAGACGTAAGAACAGTAAGGGAGAGCATTGACAATAATCGAATAAGGCATTATGGGAGATTAGAAGGAAGAAATCCACTGATAGTTTTGGCAGAGAATTAGCCCGGACCCTTTAGGAGATTTGGAAGAGGCTCAGATATCCCGCTGCTGGAGATTACGCCAGAGATGCTTTCATTTTCCCTGTGAGAGAGCACTCCACAGATGTTAAATTCATAATAAAGTTTAAAGGCGGAATCGAGCTGAGTATCCTTTTTCAACAAACGCATTTCATTTTGTTTATTCGTTTTTATTTACAAATGACTGAAACGCCACCAATATCACACCAGGTAATAAAAACGCCATGCACAGGAAATATATAAGTCGCGTATGAATTGAGTTTGCAAACCCGACGTGTAGGCCTACACAATGTGAGAAATGTAGTTTCTTGTACTTAAATAATTACAGACTTATTTCGTGCTGTATGACATGATTAGGAATTGGATATGCACGACGGTCAAAAATCCATTGGTCACAGGTTTATTGTTTCATATGCTTGTTACAGAGTATAAGACGCCATTAAACGGAACAATGGGTAATATTAATGGAATACAACCTACTACAATAATGTACTTGACTCTCTCCCCTCAGGGCAATATGCATACGGAGTAACTTGAAACTCTGCATGCATGTTTATTTTTATTTTTTTTCTTTTCAGTTAAAAATTACAAATGTCAGATCTCTACTCATTAATGACAGGTTGTATTACGTTACAATAGATGCTTCATGTTTTGCCCCTGTAATTATTAACTAATGTGGTGTCGCATGTAAGACGTCCGTCAAAGAGTTGTGATCTGAAGACACTTTACGTGCTAAGCTGGTCTCTTTTTGGGAGCTTCTATGCAAACTCTTCTTTAGTTATACCAAGAACCGTTTACGCAAGAGAACTGAAATAATATAAATGAAAATAGCATTTCAGCATAGGACAAATGTTAGTAGTCAAAAGACAATAAGCGGACATACAGTCGATACAATCGTATGTAGTATTAAATGGTTTTTGTTTGTAGGTGTTTTTTTTCTGAACCCTCTTAAAATTCCTTTACTACACCATATTATCATAGAAAATACAATGTGACTTTTAAAACAATAATTTCTGCGGCTGGGAAACTTGTTGACACTCTGGAAGCACTGATCTGTGTCAAAACAAATGGCTTTAGGTTGATGGAACAGGTCATGTGACGTGGCTAATCAGAACAGTACACAGGGCTATGTCCAACTAAACAGGCTTCAAGCCAACATTTGATACTATCCCCCAGAAGGCGAGGCACATCGATGCAGCCAGGAGCCAAATGTCGAGGGGGGGGGGGCAATGTCAAATAGGAGGGGCAATGTTGCGTGGGAGAGGAAATGCTGAGTGGGAGGGGCAATGTGGGAGGGGTTTATAACAAGGCGCCTGTTATTTGATACCCTATCCCGACCCCATGAGATAAACCCCTCCTACTTGACATTGCCCCTCCTACTCAACATTGCCCCTCCTATTCGACTTTGCCTCTCCCTTTGAACATTGCCCCTCCCACTCTATATTGCCCCTCCCACTCGACACTCGGCTCCCGGCTGCAGTGACATATACTTGCCCCAGAAGCAGAGCTCAAACCCTTTATGTCTTTATTTACGAGATGATTGGCTGACTCCAGGCGGGACAGTGAACTGAACCATGTGGGTAGGAAGGAGGAATGTGGACTTCGGGAGAGGCGCAGGGGTGGATTAATGAACGGGTTTACCCAGGCTGCTGCCCAGGGCCTACAGTGATGAGGGAGCCCCTGGACTCGTTAATCTGCCACTGGGGATGGGTGACACAACACAGAACCGTGCAGTTTCAGCACCGACTGCAAAGAAAACATGCAGGGAAAGGAATCAGGCTGTCGACAAAGCCATTATGGCCAGGGTGGAACAGAGTTCTACAATGCGTGTTCTGCAGTTTGACAGACCATCAATCATACACTGTATGTACTGAATATCAAAACATATTTTACATCATTCAGGCTTAACTCGCTGAGTAGCTGTGGGACCCATAACATACTCATGAGAAGAACAAACTTCTTTGATTAATCTTATGTCTCTTTGTGTTCCCTGAATGTTCTAATGTTGCATTTCTGGCTCATTCTCAAGCGTTTTCATTCAAGGTCCCCCCCCCCCCCCCATCCAGAAAAACATCTTTGGGCCCCCCCGCACAGGCTACCATATCATTTCTCTGATATGCGTTCGCTGATGATGACAAAATTTGCCGATGTTTATTTATACAAATATAGTTTAATTTGGTTACAATATCAAACAATATAATTCCTTTTGAACGTATTCAGCTGATCAACCTGTTCTCAAAACAGAAGACAAATATTTATGAACAAAACAAATCTAAAACCTCTGGCAAATGACTCTAAAAACAGAAACCAGACAACCACTAAACATGCACTCAATATCTGAAAAGACCCTCATTGTAAGGTATTAATCGTCAACAAAATAAAACAAATATTGCAAATTATGATATTTTTAACAATGTTTTAAAAGGAAATGAACCCGGTAACAATGTTTCCTGGCCATCAGCTTTCCTGTGAGATGCCGCTAACTGAGTGGTTTCATTTTAGCTGTGAATTCTGGGATTCTGTGTGATTCCATGACTGAAACTCTCACATTATTTGCAAACTGGAAGGAATACTACTGGTTTCTATTATATTTGTTTAATAAAGCCCTAATTTTAATGCGCAATTACAATCTATCAATATAAATAGTATTGTGTCATCCTGAAATTCATTTGGGGAAATTATTTATACACCGCAAAAATCCGATATAGGCCCTAGCGTCAGTCAGAATGTCATCAATGTTGTCCTCGCTAACGCCCCCTAGTGGCCTGTGGTACCCCGGTTCAGAACCACTTGTGTAGCTCCTGCTCCACCAATAATGCTCGCACCTGTACCTGGCCATTCATTGGAAGCTCAGCCTAGCCACACTTATGCCTTGTCGACTTCTTGATAGCATATAGGCTAAGATGAAGGCAATTCTAGCCCTTTTCAATATTTTCCTAATCTTACAAGAATATGTGCAGCACTAGCTAGGAAATAACTCATTGCTTCCATCTATGAACTGAATAAAGCAAATTCTATGCTGGGATAAATATAGTTTATGAACTAGAGCCTAAATAAAATGGGCAATCATGGGTTATATAAATTGCCCCAGTCCTGTGTTAACAAGGTCTGCTAAAGGCGTCTCTGTCCAGTGCAGAGTAGCAAAAACAGCCAGTGGCTAGAATTACCCTTACACTAAGTTTGCAATGTGCTGTTTGCCTCAATTGTACATTGCATCAACTAAATATGTTAAATGAAAATGTACAGTACTTAATGCTACATAGCCAAAGACTGCGCATATTTATATTATATTGCCAACTGTTAATTATGTAGAATATGAAATAGATTTCCTCTTTCATCTAGCAGGCTCTGTTGAGGTACAACTAGCAGACTTTCTACTGCACTAATCGTCACTATTTAAATGATTCCTGTTTCAAAGTTATAAATGACTTTTTCAAGGGTGAAATGAATGCCATGGAAGAAGTTTTTCCGCCCCAATCTCATTTTCAGCTTCTCTGCCCATTTTTCCCACACAGAATTCACTCAGCTATTTTGAGGATCTAGTAATATGTAGCAGATGTCAGGGGGGGCGGGTAGGGGGGTGTCACCAAAGCTTGGTGCTTCTTTCATTTATTTGGTAATGAATCATGCTATTTTCAGGTGTGAAAACCGCACCTGACATGAGGACGATAAATGGATAATTAGGGTCATCTGCTTGAACACCTTGCTAATGCTGGGCCTGATTTGAGGCTCGGACAAAATCTGACTAATGATGACTCTCAGAGTTGCAGTTGCCTGGCTGTCAGTTGGTGTAATGCAGTGTCTCCCAATCTGTTCCTTGGGGACCCGCAGACATTCCATGTTTTTGCTGCTTCCCAGCTCCCAGCTCCCATCGCACCTGTACCAGGTATTCTGTGTTCCTGATTGGTTGGGAGCTGGGAGGGAGCAAAAACGTGGACTGTCTGGTGGCCCCTGAGGACCAACTTCAGAAGGGAGCAAGGAACCTAACGCAGGAAATGCGGTGCACAGGCAGTGAAACACCCTAGCCTGAATGCCAGTCCATTGCAAGGGACACTAAGGACAATTTACATTCAGCTGATTCTGGGGGACCCTCAGACCGTCCACATTTTTGCTCCCTTCCAGCGCACCTATACCAGGTATTCGGTGTTCTTGATTGGTTTGTTCTTGATTGTCTGGGGGTCCCTGAGGACTGGGTTGTGAAACACTGGTCTAATGTATATTAATATGTTATTTTCATTTATGGGGAAGACCATGGACAGAGTTTGGGGGGGGGGCAATGCCCCTGCCCCAGAGATTTCTGGGTTGGAAGGTATGCTGAAGGAACTTCTTTTGGTTAGTTGTTGGAATGCAGCTGTTTACCGTCAAGGTTCAGCGAATCGATAGTATTGTGAGGTTACAATCGTGTTCTATTTTGCCACTTTGCACTGTTGCATAAGCAGTTTGTTGGTACCTTATAGGTAGACAAAATAGTAGGTTATATGTGCATCAGATACATGCGCTAATACAGGGTTAGCAAGATGCGGTTTTTGCTCCCCTAAGCGTAAACGTCAAACTCCGCCTATGGGGAAGACTCACCAGTTTTAGCCAGTTCTGTTTACGTTCTCTAGCAACTTCTGTTTACCTGGTGAATAAAGCCTCTTCTTTAATAAACAAACAAACGAACCAACAAACAAACAAACTTTCAGGGTTACAAGCTTATATATTTGCGCAAACAACTGTCTCATTAAGACGTGTCTGAGAATGCGTCTGGCAGAAAAGGCTTCGTCTGCTGGCTCTCATCCTTCCTCTGTTTCAGTCTGAGCTCTGAGACGAACCACTAAGGAAAAGCTCTAATCACGCGGCACATTTCATGTAAGCTGTCCCTCCCCAGTGATTTTCTTTGACATTTCCAAACTTCCATTTCCTTCGCCCATCTCCAAAGGAGACCCTTGCGTAACAAGGAGGTGAAATAATATAAATGACATGGTAGGATGTATAATATCGGAGTGGCACAGGAGGTCAGTACCAAGGCTGAGCCCAGGGCCCCAAAAATGTGTGAGGGAGGGGCACAATATCTTAATGCGGTAGGTAAGCCCCCAGCAATGACTTTAGCCCCCCCCACCCCTTTAAATTTGGCCCTGGGTAGCACTGTAGGATTGAATCCCACCCCAGCTCTCTGTGTGCTTGCATCTTCTTTCCTTGTTATGTAGGACTCCTCCAGGAACTCCACCGTCAAAAGCATGTTCTTAGGTGGACTGACATCTATGCAGGGTCCACAGTCTGTGTAATGGACTCCTGTTCCCCTGCCTTATGGCCTCTTCTCTCTGGAAAAGGCACTGTGACCTTGTGCTGGATGATTGGTAATAGAATACGATGTTTGTATGTTTACTATTGTCACATGTATCACAAACTCGCATATTGAAATTTCCGGAATTATCCGGGTGTTTGTATTCCCTTTTATCCATCCGCATGAATGACAGTATTTGTATTTTCCGGTGTCTTTCTGTATCTGTAGAAGCCGCCATCCAGGGCTGCCAAATGTGAACCCGCTGGCTCTCATCTCCATGACGAAGGTCAAATGTCTGGCTGTTTGTTGGAGGAAAAAATAGATAGGGACAGAGGAATGGTTTAGAGAAAGTAAAATCAGAGATTAGCATGTTTTTAATTTGTTTTCTCTTAGATTCTGATATCCTTTGAGAGACGCTCGTATTCCAGGTCTCTCGTTCAGTCATTTATATTAGTTGACATGTGTGCTGATGAGTTTCATTTTGCATGTCCATTATCAGTCAGGACATTTAGACTGTTACAGATCAATCATTGTCATTCCAATAAAAATACTGCAAGTGGACCCGTTGGCTCAGGAAAATGACACAGTGAGTGACACCCACTGGGGCTCTGAATGTATTAATATCACGCAAAAAGCAGATGGGAAACTTTAACTGGTCCGTGGTGGACAAACAATGCCTCTCAAAGCCATATTTCCAGTGGCCACCGACGGGGACCTGCAGGGGTGCTGTCTGTCACATGGAACCCTACTGGAAACAGTGGGCGCCAAAAACCACGACGCCACAAAACCCAGGAGATTGCATCATGAAGCTGGATTTTTGAGTTAGCAAGATAACTTGTCAGATTTAGTAGTTTGGATCATATGTAAGTTGAACGAAGATGAAATCCATTCAAACTAGGGTACCCTGGAATCCGCTAGCTAGCTAAATCTCGCTTTGTAATACAGGCCCAGAGATATTTGGCAGATTATTTTTACTTTTACAAACACAAGCCAGAGATACTGTGCCCTAATGCACAATATTGCCCCTCTTTCCCTTTGTTTTCTAATACTGGTATAATTACATGAGTTACTTTAAGGGGTAAAAAAAAAGTCCTTAGTTTGCACTTTTTCGAAAATTTGCCCTTTCAAAAATTCCACTCTGACCTTCTATTGTTATTAAAATATCTGTAGGCGATACTGAGACAAATACTTTCAAACAATAACAATAGAAAAATAATAGAGAAGCAAGGTTTGCATATAAAGTTAATGCTAAGCGAAAATCCAGCAGATGATCTTTTTTGATTACGTTTGTGTTTGTTTGGAGGAAGTTGTAAGCACTCAAAGGCATAATGTTCAAAACACATAAAGAGATCTCGTGTTTTAACAATCACCACAGTAACCACAGTAATCCTTAATCATGATCAAATTAATTTTCCATGGTTTATCAAGTCATAGAATGTAGGACATTAGGTAATAAATACTAATACTGAAAGTTGGGGTTTGTTATAGTGCATTTCTTGGGTCCTGGGATAACAGGTATGTAGCCATGTAGTAAAATAACCGGTAGTAAACCCCCCCTGAAATTTATTACCAATCAGGAATGTAGCTAGGCAGTAAAATTATGAGTTTAAACACCCCCCGAATTTTGTTTCTTCAAAATCTACAGAAGCACCCCCCCCCAGCCCCCCACCCCTAAAATTTATTATGGCTATGGGTCTGTGGAATAGTAACACTACAGTAGCAGCTTTCCACTATTGATTTTTGCAAGAGATTACAAGTCCCGAAAACAGGAGAGATGCCGTGTGACCCGAAGTGCCGAATGCACAGTCAGGTGATCCGGCTAATCAGAGCACGCTATGCCTTCATGGGATTATATGCCCTTGATGGTGTGATTATGTTTCCCTAAGCAGATTGTCACCTCTGTAGCTTTCTGGCTCACGCCCTTGAAAGCCTCTTGGAAGGATGCGACGGGCAATCAAATCAGCTTGATTTGCATTGGGGCACCGTAAAAGTTAGACGATTCCACATCTGCAAAAGTGGAAAAGAGACGGCAGCGGAAAACGCCGTGTGGGTTTTGATATATGGGTCAATAGGAGCTGCTGAGGAGTGGGTGTGGCTCATTAGGCTGGATTGCTATACCTGTGATCAGAAGGTTGCTGGTTCCAATCCCAGGCTCAGCAGAGTCATTTCACCACTGGGTCCAGCGACTGTCTGATCCTGTATGTTGCTTTGGATAAAATCATTTGCTAATTAAATAAGATGGGTATCCTGTGAGGGTCAGGCATTTTTATATACAGTACAGGAGGAATCTGCTGCTTCCACTCCGTCCCAACACCCACATGTAATTTAAGAGACTGTCAACCCTCTCCCTGCTATCCCACTTGAAATCTACACCCACAGAAATTACCTTCTTCATCTGGGGGCTTGGGTCTTTAGCTGAGCAGGCTAAAAATATTTGTTGGCTGGGACCGTGGGCCCGATCATTTCCGACACTTCATTTTATCGATATCATGACCTGGGACTGAAATGAGTATTTGGAGAGAGCCGACAGGAGGTTAGGAAGGCAAGGAGAGGCCTAAATGGTACTGTAACATCACCCGCGATCCACTGGGCCACCAAATGAAGTTAGCCTAGACAGAACCTTGGATCTTTATCTCTGTGAGCTTCTCACACCTATTCCTGGAGGCTTTTAAAAGGTTCTCCAGTACAAAGGAGGCAAGGTTGATGCCCAGTTAGTTTGAAGCTGTTAAACTTTCACTGTAGAGTAGACAGAGAGCACTATGCTAAGCACAGCATCAAACAGCATGAAGAACTGGGTTCCACTGTGTGCTTCTTCTGGCATAGAACTACAGTTGCTTTTTAGATTCCATGTCAAAGTGACAAAAAGAGAGAAAAAGAGATGCTTTAGATGTTAACCTATCGTTCATGAGATGTAACTGGCATATACAATACTGTACAGAAGCCTAAGGCTGTCATAGGAAATATTTAAAGCTAATTTTGAGCGGCCAGTGTATATTTTCTCAGAATGAAAAACACCATTTAATATTAGAAAATATGCGATTATGAGTAAAACAATAAAAATTAACAGGAATTTCTCCTGTTCTCCAAAAAGCTTCTGGTATCTTGTTGGACGGCTAGATGAACAGCGCTCCAGCTCCCAAACCTCTCCTCAGGGGCACCTCAGCCGTTCCGTGTCTTTGTTAAATTTCACTACCAGCTCAATTAATTCATTAATGAAACTAGTTTTTAAAGAGTTACTATGACATTGATTCGCTATATGAGGTGATGCTGATGGTCAAGTCAAACACTACATGGCAGGTTCTTGGTTGTTACTTTCCAGCCAAATTACGTTGCTCCTAAAATCTCTCCACCCCTTTCTACACCCACCCCTACACCCAATCCCTTTTCCTTCTCCACTCTCTACCCGAAACCTTCTACGCAAGAACAGAGTACTTAAAAGCCTTGTTGTATTTGTTACAGTAATTCATTAAACTCTGATCATTTGTTTTGTTTTGTTTTTTTATATAAAGTGTGAATTATAAATTTGATCCCTTTTGTTTTTCTCACAGGTAATTACATTCCTTTTCCCCACTGACAGTATCTTGAATTCTTTACCACCCCCACCCCCCCCCCCCCCCGCCCCACCCCACATGGGTATGCATTGAATACACCGTCAGCAAACCCGCAATGCTAACAGTAGCGCCCAGCATGCTAACATCTCCGCTACTTATGTTGTATTCCTACATAAATGCCGCATTCCGGATTATTAACCTCGACCATCGACACACAGGACCCCACCTTTGAACCACCTGATGGAAATCGCAGCCCATTGTCAAGCAGGCAGCGCAGTTCGGTGGCCGAAAGGTTACAGTATGCAAACACGGGAGGTTCAGGCTGCATCCCTCTTGCAAGTCAGTAATGCAGAGTCATGCGGATGCTTGTGCAGCTAAATAGCTGCCACGATTCCTCAGAAGGCTCTTCAGAAACCTGCTACCTGACCTTTCTAAGGCTCAAGGGAAAACAGAGCCACACTAACACAGGTATCATCCAATCGCATTGGATTATGGCTACTTTTAATGGACTAGCAGCTTAGGAATGAAATAACTTCGCACGTGGGAGACATCTGATTGGTTGGTCCCGCCTCCTCTATTTTGCTTTGACCCGCCTCCTCTAAATCTGATTGGTCATATCTCTGAACCAATCATTTTTTTTCTTCTGCCTACATTTTTGTGCAAGTAAAACTCCCGTGAGCCACGACTAAAGTTCCCTTCTGGCTGGCCTACGACGAAGACGTTCATTCACTCAACAAAACACGTACTTGTGCCCTAAGGAGCAGGCCTTGTTTTGCACGCCTGTAGTCATCTTGCATACAGATGATACCGGTCTGGTGTCTTCTGGCTGATTTAACGCGGTGAACCGAGTTCTGATTCCCCCAAATGATGGCCACCTGTTCCCCTCACTCCTGCTGAGGATTCCATCCTGCTGTCCCTGTTCTCTCCGTCAGCTCCATCCCTCTTCAGATACCTTCTCAGGCTCCCCCCACCATGAAAGTCTGCAGGAACCTGCAGATGACATTCCCTCCGCTCTCATCCCCATCTTCTGCCTCGCTTCTGCGTGCACTGCACACTACCTGACGTCACAGGTCAGCTGGGAAAACGACCTGAATTCCAGCCGAGGGTAGAGCAATATATTAATTTTGAGCTGAAAGTGTCGAGCGCAATGTTTCTATGGTGTATAAGAGGAAAAAATGTGAGTGTAAAGGTTATATCATCCGGCTAAAACATCCGTCCACCTATCCATCCATCCATCTTGTAACAGCTTGTCCTGGTCAGGGTTGCCAGGTGGGGGGAGCACAAGGCTGGAATACACCCTGGATTAATTATTTTAGCCAAGCACAATGCTGCCTCTTCATTTATCCCCCTGAGATCTGCTCCAGGACTCCTTTGATGCTGGTGTGATTAGTGTGAAGATAAGGGCGACCCTGCATCTGACAGTACCACTGTAGCCCTTCCCGAATCTCATCAGTGGCTTCATCATAAGACAAGGGAACTATATCATTTACATTTTATTTATTTTGCAGATGCTTTTATTGTAAATTATGTTTTGTTTTGTTTTTTGAGAAAGTATGATCAGACAATCTCTGAGGCAATCAGCAGTTAAAGATCTTGTTCTCCAGCCCAGCAGTGAATTCAACTTTGCCAACTGCGGGATTTGAACCAGTGACCTTCCGATCATAAGCCCCGCAGCCAAAGACTACCCCCATACGAGGTTTAACGTTGAGAAAAAGCGTATAGGGTGCATAGCCCCCTCAGATCCTAGTTCATGATGGCCGGCGCTTTGTTTCGGTCAGCCAGAACGCCCACACGTCTCACTGTGTGCCTTGGATAAAGCACCTCACCTGTCGCCAAAATGCAGAGAACTCTCAGGCTTGCAGCTGTAACCTAGCGCATTAGAGGCAGGGGAAAGCAATCTAAATGCAAAGCATATTCAAATCAAACAGACGATCAATGATGTTGTTTAGACGGTCTCTACGGAAACGTTTTATTGGGCTTCCTCTCCGGTTTGCGTTGCGTAACCCAAAAGGCATTCACGAATATCTGCAATGGCTGGGCAGGTTCGATCTTCACGGTACCTGCTTCTTCAGTCGCAAAGGACGTGCTACAGACATTTAAATTAAAATGACCTCACCTTTCACAATCTGCACGATCGTTGTTCGCTAACTATGTACCGGGGGGGGGGTCGATTCATTCTGTAACTACTTGGTCAGTGTACAAACTGCTTCAAAGGGGTAGACACTGAACTGCATCTCAAAGAATCCCAAAAGCGACCTGGATCGCTGACCAGCTAATCGATAACTAACTGAATCCATGATAAATAGACCGGCCCACTGATTCAAGGTATGAGTCTGTCAGTGAATTTTAGTCCCTGGGCTCAATGAATCACTTATCTTTGTTTTCGAAACCAATTACTGATGATGTGGTTAAATGCGACCGGGACCTTTGCAGACTCAGCCACATTATAGCATAGTTCCTGTCACATGATGCTTTTATTTCTGAAAAATCTCCAAAATCACAATGTAACTGGTGTGGGTGGGGGAGATGGTGTTTTAACATCCAGTAAATGAGCGAGTGAGTCATGTGATGGATGAATAAGTGAGAAGTGTGTGTAAATTACACGCCCACCATGAGTGGTATTAGTGAGCGGCTAACGAAGCTAAGCTGGGCACTGTTTATGAAGTTATGAACCGTGTGTTTGGCCAGACATCAATTGCTGCTCGAACAGGACCGAATGGAAGCTCATTGAATGACTCTTAACGTTGCTTTTAGCGTCACAACGCAGTTGGAAGTTGACAAATTCATGGGCAGAATATTAGCTTTGGATCTCCCAGAATTTTCATCTTCTCTTGTGTACCACAGAATTTTTTTTTTTTTGTTGTTGTTTCTCTCCACCAGAATCTTTTGCGTTTTTTCTCACTGACTAATTTTTTGTGCGACATTATCTGCTGTTACGCCTGCTTATGTTGTCGGTCTAAATTAGGCCCAGACCTACTTGTTGCTGCTAAATCGTTGTTTAGCAGTACAGAAAGAGCTCAGTACCTTAGAAAAATGGAATAAAATTCCGGGCAAATCTTGAATTTGTCAAAATGTCCATGTTCAGTATTATACTTCATGTTGTCCATTTATTTTGCACATATAAGAGTACCAGAAATAGGGGATTATTTAATTATTATTTATTTGTTTGTTTATTTTCTTTCTTTCTTAAAAAAGCTAAAATATGTTTAATGTGCATGTGAATTGATGGATGGATGGATGGATGATGGATGGATGGTGTTCTCAAATTCTATTAAAATCTTACAATGGGTAGAACTGTTGAGTTGCAGTCATGCGCACAGAGCCAGCCCTGAGATTCAGGTGGCAGTTTGTACATGAACTGACAATAATGTTCATAAGAATTTCTTCTTGTGTGCGAACTTGATTCCCCAGCATGACAGTGCATTTTAATCAATACCAAAGGATTTGGACACATAATAATACACTCCACTGATTACTGATAAGTCGATTCATATAAAAGCTAAAGCTTAAACATTAACAGCAAAATTACTGACTTGGCAAGCACAGATGTAATCTTATATTAACATGGTCCGTGTTGGTGCCGTAGAAAATACAAAACGATAACTAATTAATAAAAGTATGTATTAAATAAAGAACAACTTCTCGGAACTATGTACTATTTAATTAACTATATGACGCCTTCATTCCTGGCGAAAGGTTCAAATCACACGGAGTGTCATGGACCTTCGACTGGCTCATAATTGACGCTCGAGCTACAGTGATAAAGTTTAAATACCATAGCTGGATTTGTAACAATATCTCACTGCAACTCCGTCGCACTCCTCTAACCATATATTGGAACTACAACAGAGATTTATAGACATATCTTGCTGAAACAACATTGATATTCGCAGACAAAGGCGAATTCATTCGCGAAGGGGACAAAAACGTTTATTCCTTTACCAGAAATGTCTTTGTCGGGAATACAGGGTTAGGTTGCAACTTAATTTAAATTATTTTTACAGTACTATATGCTAATGTTGCTGGGCATATCTTCCTTTATTAACATATATTATAGCTAAATATTATAATATCCCCCAAAATAAAACTAACGAGGGACTAATCGATGTATCGGGTTAAAATGAAGGACTGGGGTGGGTTTTGTAACTAGCGGAGCATTAATCCCGCGTGCCGTCCCACCTCCGTGTCTCCTGTCATGGAGTCTCAGATGCCGCCTCCTTTTACACCCCTGACATGTGTCTTCAGGGCGTTTCAGGCACTGATTACTGGTGTTGAAACCTTTCACTTTATTCCTACATTAGTTCCTATCTTCGGTCATATATATCGGCGTTACGCGTCATGCTGATCCAAATCGTATATTGGCTAAACTCTGAACTGAAACGATGCAGTTTTAATGTCATTTAATTAGGCTGGAAAAAGACTCGCCAGGCTGCATTATTTATAGACTTTAATTTTTTGATCAACATCATCAACATTTTTTACTAATTAGAGACCACTGTCGTGTACCCGAAGTTCGACTCACGTTATCCGCAGGGCGAGCAGCGTAGCCCACAGCCGCGTGTGTGACCAGCATCCCGCAAACGTGGCCACCTGCCAAAGGCGCCAGCCTACATGCCCCCCCCCCCCCCCCCCCAGAAGAGCACAGAAGCATCACATTCTCTTCTTGCAGAGGTTTTCTAAGCGTATTGCACGTTAGCATCATTGCATAATAAAGATTAAAAAAAACAGCTGTTAGTTTGGCATTTAATAACAGTCAGCAAAAAGAACTGAATATACATGCATGAGAAAGTAATATGTTGCGTTATTTCCCCAGTAATTTCCGATTGTAGCACTCATTAACCCCCCCCCCCCTCCCCCCCCGCACCGCCCCCACCCCCAACATCACCACACATGCGAGCAGCTGACACGGTGAAACCCATTCCTCTTAAACCCAGGCAAGACCACCTTAAACCCATGTTAAAATTCAAAGCAAGGCATCCGGCCCCCCAAGCATGCACCAGCATACTGTAATGAATCAGGCTCCCGCATCGGCTGTTGTTTGCTGGTAACAGCAAGGAAAAGTTTGACTGCTTGTTTGTCTGTCTGTTTGTTTGCTTGTTTGATATTTCCTGGCCACGGGTTACTATTAATGATAATATGTGACCGCGAGAGGTAAATTAAGTGAAATGTAAAAACAGTAAACACCAGTTTCAAAATAATTTCGTACGGGAATTTTTTCGATCTAAAGCGTTATATGTTTCTGATGTATCAGCTTGCAGATGTATCAGTTCTGTTTTCTGCCCTTCTTTTGTATTTTGGACGCCTGTGATCCGCTCGGTCCATGCTTCGCTTTCCCCTTTAAATTTTCCCCCAGCCTGGGAAATTGCTCTACCACCAACATCAGCAGCCGCTGCTCCTTGATGTTGTGGTAGCGTGTGCGCATGCGCTCCACATTGGAATTACGGCACTGGCAAGAATAAGTTGGACCTCGTCTGTCTTCACTGAAATCCAAAATCATATCAAAACTATGGCGATGCTGAGAATTAGAAAAAGAAGCTATTTCGGCATTTGGACTTTTCCTTTAATTGTGGCCGTTGTTTGTGCGCAGAGGTGAGTGATTAGATTATTCGTACTTTCTCCGCGTGCATGTACTATATATCACTTGTAAATGGTCATAGAAACATCTTTAACTAAGAATGCATCTCCCTTTCTTCTAGTGTCAATGACCCTAGCAATATGTCACTCGTCAAAGAAACTGTGGATAGACTGTTGAAAGGATATGACATTCGCTTGAGGCCAGATTTTGGAGGTAAATCAACCCATTTAATAGAGACACTTATTTAATGCAATGGTGTTTTATTTATAAGCATGCGTGGCTATTTCTTGAATTTTGTGAATCGCCAGATGCAAGAGCTCATTTTAAAGTGAAGTGCACGTTGCTTCCGACCGTGAAGGTAGCGGGCCAGGCTTTTCGATAACGTACAATGTTCATTTTATAGAGACATCGTCTTTGTATGCTGTTTTAATGCGTAGTTTACGACGATGGCATTTTAAAACTTGTACCGATTTAATATGAAATTCAACTTTTGCAATACACCGATTATCTTTGAGTCCATAACGTGCATCTGTCTGTTACTGTATGCGAAAATACACTTTGATCATCTTTTACGGTCAGGTTGTAAATGTCCATTGCAATTTTAAGGATGTTAATGTCAGTGGTTTTAACATGCGAAAGCAAAATATCTATATAGCCTACATAGTTTCTATGAAAGGGAGAAAGTAGTTTTCCATAGTGTTATCATTCTTATTTTATTAGAAAGGTCGTGTAGTATTTTAGAAATCAACAATTGCATTCACAACCAGACGTTAACTCACCGGTGTAGTGGATATTTATTACCTGGATGCGGATGAGATACAGATTATTGGCTAATGCACGGCGTATGGGGTGTTTCATATCGGACACGCATGCAGTAAATGTAGCGAATTTTTAATAAATGAACAAGTTATTAACGTATTTTTTTGCCAACCCTTTTGTTGGTTTCCAGGTCCCCCGGTGGGAGTAGGAATGAATATAGACATTGCGAGCATAGACATGGTATCCGAAGTCAATATGGTAAGTGCACCATTCAGTTATCTTTACCTCGCCAGTCCTCCCTTCGGTACAATTTCCGGCATCATCTGAAATGTATTGATCACGCAGATACAAACATAAACGGGATACACTGTCTCCCCCCCCCTCCCCCCCACTCATTATCTGTATTGGACGGTGCACCGTTAATTCATCGGTAAGGACTGGCCGGGGTAGACAGGGCTCGTCTCCTTGAAACGTCTTACGCCGGGCTGTTGAATCACTGGCAAAGTGGCATGTACTTGATCGTATTTGATTCTATTGCGATTTATTACGAAGAAAAAGCAATACCCATGGAAATACGATGCCCTTCAAAAACAATTACACGGCTAACGTGTATACTACGTTTGTGTGTGTGTGTGTGTGTGTGTGTGTGTGTGTGTGTGTGTGTTGTTTTCCTCGTACTCGTAACACATTGCTTTTCTGGTCGTGCATACCGGCAGTCTCCTATGTTTCATAATGGGGCTTTCTTGAAGGTCAATTCATAGTGTTAAGTCAATCCTATGAAATAGTACAACACATTGCACATTTTATTGCGTTAATTTCAAAGGGCGGGCCATCGTACGGCGCTCACGTTAGAACGGCGGACTGCCAGTGTTACACTTGCGGGAACATATGTTTCAATGACGCCGCACTTCAGTGTGCTTCACAGTGGCCAAACTTTTGCCTCATGCAACAGCTTCCCCTAGTGGTAGTTATAGAAAACGCAATTAACCATTGATCTCCCTAAAAACGGATCGAATAATCAACATTCACACGTCAAAATGTGCATGTGCTGAGCCTTAAAGTGGGTGAATGCACCAAAATCCAAATGAATTGGAGGCCTTTTTTAGGTTTTACTCCTTATTTTTGTAGCTTTGTTTACTTATTAAGTGGATTTAGTGGGTATTTGCAGTCTAATCATTTAATGCAATTGTTCTGTGGTCTATAGTAAATGCATTATTTTCCACGATCAAAATTTTGCATTCAAATCTAATTATAGGAAGGGATTTTGAAGGATTTTATAACGGAATTTAGTTGGAATGCTTCAAGCCTTTTGAAAACTGAACTATTGACCTAAAATAATACAACAGTTTAAGAATTTGTCTCTCACCAGGCATCTTTTTCATCCACTTAATTATTTTGTATCCTGGTGTTTGATATGTCTACATGCTGTACTTGTGTATGCAAAATACCGAGAAATAATGTTGCTGCAGTAAGTTATATCTATTGCTTATTATTGATAATTGATTTTTAATAAGACTTCAAGGCTGTATAGCTATTATAATTGCTATGATTGTTGCCATGACTACTGATTGTTTTCATATTTCTTTTTTGTTTAATGTAAAAGCCCATTGATCATATTAATTCCATTTTGTAGTTTTTAGTATTTGCCACACAAGACACCTAAAACAGTTGTTGCTCGTGGCATGAATTGTTCAGTGTAATGAACATTTGTACTTTGTGACATTCAGGAGAAACTATGTCCAGCCTCTCTTTCCTGTAAACCATACTGAAAGTCTGGATACAAACCTAAATGCTTTTAATGTTTAGCCTCTTAATGACGGACTTGTCTTTGTGTTTGGTCCATCCTGCTGGGTTATTGTTTAAAGATAATGACATCGCCGTCAACACTCTGAATATACGACCTCAGCTCTTTATTCTGTAATCCCAGATTGCAGGAAACACTCATACAATCTCTCATTGGTCCATATCTGTTCTTTTTTATTTTCATTCCTGAACACAGACCCAGCATCTGCAGTCTTCGTGCACTGAGTAGTACAGCTGACACATTTGTACGCGACTAATGACGAATTTTCAAAGCAACCCATATGCAGCGAGTTAACGAGTGTTGTACAGTTCAGAATAAATCCATGATCAGCTCTTGCAATGTTTTCCATGAGTGCTGATTGTCTTGTATTACTATATTACTTTGCAATAATTTTAGCTGTTACAGAGAGCTCTATAATTCACTAACAGACTAGGCCCTACCACAAAGTGTTAAACCACTCTCAGACACGGTTCCCTGTGATTGGAATACATATGAAATTCCCAACAGGCCTGCTGAAAATGCGATCTTACGATGTATATACTCGCAGCCGCTTTCCACGTCGGCTCAGTGATTCCTTGGATCCTGAATTCTCTTTTCGGAACTTCAGTTGCTAGTGGAACTCGATGACTTTCCCAAGCTTAAGTGAGGGACACCGGTAACCGCTAAAGAAGGAGTATCCTTTGATCTGTGACCCTGCAGTCTCTGTGTTAAGATTAAAGTAGGGTTCTTCTTTACATCTGTACCGCATCTCTATAGACAGATGAGCAGACTCTGCACTGAACCCCAACCATTGTGGTGACCTTGGCAAACAAGTGTCTGTCCTCCAGTTTTGGCTCCGCCTTATGTGTTTTGCCTCTGTCCATGGTGGTTCTCTTTGCCTCTAACCGTGTAAACTCACTGGATCCATGTGGTGATTCTCTTTGCCTCCAAACGGGGAAAATTAATGGATCCATGTGGTGGTTCTCTTTGCCTCCAACTGTGTAAACTCACTGGATCCATGTGGTGATTCTCTTTGCCTCCAACCGTGTAACCTCACTGGATCCATGTGGTGGTTCTCTTTGCCTCCAACCGTGTAACCTCACTGGATCCATGTGGTGGTTCTCTTTGCCTCCAACCGTGTAACCTCACTGGATCCATGTGGTGGTTCTTTTTGCCTCCAACCGTGTAAACTCACTGGATCTAGTTAGATGTCGAGCAGCTTGGTTTATGGAAAGCAGAGGAGCTTTAGGTTAGACGACCACTTTGTTTACTGAAACCTGTTCAATCCTCATGCCCCATTTTGAAAAGGCATTTTGAAAGATGTTCTTTGTGCTGGAAATATTTTGCACAAAAAAAAAAAAACTCTTAGGGCTATGCGAGTGCCTGGGATATATCTGCCCGACGCGTATGTGAGCCTGACCTCACATCACAGCCTGCTATTTTGGGGGGGGCAGGTATCTAAGTGCTGCTGGAGGTTAGGTCATTCTCTTCGGATGTTTTGGTGGGTGAGTAACAGAATGTGACTAACATAATGGGAGGAGAGCAAAGGGCAGCATGTGATTTTGGTTTTGATATCCAGACATTTGTGATTGTTTCTGTCACCCTGTCTTTTGCTTCTGTCTCTTTATGTGGTTGCGTGTGCATTCCGAGTTTGGGTGATAAGCATTCAAGACCAACTAATACAGAACAGCCAGTGTGGAACAACCAATATGGTTAATTGGAAAGTGTGTGGTCCAAGGTCTGTGCCATGGGGTATTTTTTAGGAAGCTCTTCTTGTGTAAAACATTTCATGCAAAAAATAAATAAACAAGATGCTCTGAGAGCCTATCTTAAGGGAACCAGCCGTTCATTGTATGTAGAATCAGCATCATTAACCACAACTGAAAGATCCACTGAAAAAATACTGGTCTGCAATTTAAGTTAAGACGTACAGATTTTATATTTCCACCAGAAAACATCCAGCTCGCTTCAGGCTTTGACCCATTAATACAGCTCCACATGCACTAAAGTGATTACAGGTGCTATATTGAAAGTAGAAAAACATTCATAGAACTAACAAACTCCTGTCAGGACAAGAGTCTGTCTTTGCATATCTCTTGGATGTGACTTTTTAAATCACTTTTAAAAAATGGAATTCATCATGAAACAAGAGCGATTAACGTTACCCTCCATCTAGACTCTTCAATTGTTATCTATGTAATTAATCTTCGACAGTGAGCTTTTAAGAACATCTGTACACTCGAGAGATACAGTAGAATAGAAATTGGGCTTATTTTCTCCTAGCTTCTTGAAGGTGACTGAACCCCAGCACTGGAGCAGCGTTTATTAAGGTACTGAATCTAAACTTACAATTCTTCCCAGCCTGATGTTATCACATAGCATTTAGCCTTTTCTTCTTTAAATGCATCTGCCATTTTACTGTATATAATGGAACTAGGCCTCTCCAAAGATTACTGGATAAGCAAGCAGAATCCGCAGTCTCAGAGACGCAGAAACGCAGATGCAGTCTTTCGTTTTCAGCCAGGCTTTGCCAAGGAATGGCATTCAGATTTGGTTCAGATACCGTCTCAGCTTTCTTGTGCATTTTTTTCTTTAAACGTGGTCCTACATTCTGGTAAATATTGCAGCTAACATATGTTTTGTTTGTCAGCTGCAAAGTGGGATCTGGGTTCTGTTTATAGATGTGGTCGGTATTAGTGAAAATGTAATATCTTTTTGAGTGATATATTCATTTTCTAGAGTTATAATTCTCCAATAGAAAATAAGCTCAAATGGATTCAGGCTGTAGTGCCTTTTTATCATCCCTTCCCATTGGCCTTTGAGGTTTTTCATAAAAGCACCTGTCTCCGTTAATACCTTCTCGTATCATGTTGGATTGCCGCTGTTTTGTATGATTGGCATATTAGAAAATAAAATCAAAAACAAACCTGAAATTGTTGCATTTACCAAGAATTTTATCAAACAGTCATAAATAAACCCCCAAAATCTGTCTTTGGTTAAGCTGTGAAAGAGTTTTTATGTCCAGAATTATGGCCATAAAAAGCAATACATTGGGGCAATTTGCAGAAACTTTTTGATGGCTGCATAAGTACAGTGTGAACGCTGCATCGTTACTGATCTTCAAACTGCAACGAAATACTAGACAAAATCTATATAGCATTCTGCTGGAAAGATACACCTTAATGTTGTTGTTTTAGTCTGCTCTTAAAACAACGCCAATCTAATAGCACAGACCAACCGAAGAAGCATTTAGAAAAAAGTGGTTTAAGGATCATTTGTCTGGTATATGTGCTGTAGCGTGAGCTACAAACATCTACGTTAAAAGGTTTCCATCTCCTCACAGCCGTTAAAGCTCAGCTTCTTTGGGTGACCTCACATATCTGTGGTCTTGGGTTCGATTCCTGCCCCACCTCCTGTGTTCTTTGCTGCCTGGGATAGGCGCAATTTCAACTCGGGGGCTCTTTTAACTCCATCCCACCCACCCTGCCCCCCGGAGAAAACATAATAGGCCAGATCCTGGAAACGAAGCCGCATGTCGTCAGCCTTCAATAAATTCAGTATCATCGGCCCACGTGCTCTGAATCGAGCGTGAACGTCACATGAGGATGGGTATCTACTTGAGCATGTTCAGACACCTACTGTGTGCCACCCCCCCCCCCTTCATTGTTTTCCCCGCCCGGTGATAACAGTGACAGCTGACAATCAATCCAGTTGGAAGGATATATAGTCTTTTATGAGACCTGTGTAAGTTCCTGGTTCGAAACCAGCGCAGGGAGCCTGACAGCGGCGAATGCCGTGTGCTGCATCGTGACGATCAGTTTGCATCTGGAGAATGGGCCTGGCATCCCACTGAGTGCCTGCCCGGGACAGGGCCTGCTGGGTGGCCGCGGGAGCCAAAGGCTGAAGTCACCTTTAAGGCAAGACCCATTAATTTCTGCCCAAAGTATGTGACATCTGCCCTTCCTGTGGCCCAAGGAATAGATTATACCTCCTGTGTGGCTCCTCCATACGTTTTCATGGCTCTGTTGTGATGGGTGTGGTGGGACTCAGTGGGTCAGGATGCCATGTTTGTGACCAGATGGTCATTGGTTCCAATCCCACTATCGTCTGAGTAATGTCACTGTTGGAGCATAACCCTCCAATTAGTCTTGCGACTGGCTAATTTGCTGTCTCAAAAGTAGGTTGCTCTGGATGCAGGTGCTGAATAAGTAAACATGCAAAGACGCGGGAAGGTGATGAGGGAAGGTGAAGGGTTAAATCAGACCGCTACAACCAACCAAGGCCAATAATTTGTAGCCTGCCGTTGCTGTCGGTACTTTTACCGTGACGGGCTGTCTGTTGATTTTTAAACGAGGGGCTGCTTCACCTGAGAGCTTTTGGCTTGGCGCTTTGAGTTTCCGCAGCACCTCCAGGTCCTCGCTTTTACTTCCAAAGCACGTTTTCCCAGCAAGTTAGGCAGAAGCGGAGAGACCTGAGAGAAATGGTACAAAATGCTGAAGCACCTTTCCCGTCGCGCGAAGTGAAGCGCTCCGTGCCGGGGGGAGAGATCACATGACCGCCTCCATTATACAAAACACTCTCAACATCAGGAGGCTCCGAGTCAGTCTGTGGCGGCAATTAATGTCAAGTAGTAATGTCTGAGCTTCTTTTCCCTTGTTTCATTTTAGCCGCTTTGATTCAATGTGGGGAAAATATAATATACCTTTGCAGCACTGTACGTGCTTTCATCATCTCAGCTAATGAGACAATATCAGTGTGTTCATTTCGAGAGGCAATTATCCCGGGACGGCACCGTCGTGTTGGCAGATGAAGTTTCCATTTTAACATTCATGGATTCATCAATCGAAAGTTACGGCGACTTTTAAGGCACCCGGAAAGTGCCTCGTTCGTCTTTCACGCTGTCGGAGGCTTGTTTGTCTAGGGTCCTTCCTTTTCTCGGGTAATCAGAGAAGCCCTTGATGTCTTAGTCTTCCTGTCTCCGGCGGTCCCGATTGGATACAAATAAAGCCTACATAAATCATTTTCTCTGACATAAACAAGGGATCCCCCCGCAATCCCAAACAGCAGAAGTGCTTGGAAGATGTATGGATGGAAGAGCGATGAATTATTATTATAACGAGTAAAATTTAAGTTTATTTTAGTCTGTAATTGTTTTTATTTTAGAACTCGGTAACCGAGTGTTGTAAGGAAGCTGATTTCTGATGAGAATGGGTTCAGCTCTGGGTACAGGGTTCCGTTGAGGTCAATATTTTGCAAGAAACGCAGGGCACAAAACCTAAGTTGCCCTGGATGAGGTGCCAGTCCAATGGAGGTTCCACTTATGTTTCAGGGGCAATCAAAAGATGCCAGTTTGCCTACCTGTATGTCTTTGGTCTGCAGGGTGACATGCTAAAATTCTACCGACACAGGAAGTGGGACTGAATTCCCCAGCCCTGCCGATATGAAGGACAGGTGCAACCTACGCAGGCTGTCCCACCCTTTTGATCTGAGTGATTAAAAATTTAAATCAACCCCGTGGTACAGAAGTTACTAGAGAGCCCAGAGGATTTGCACACGGCGACGTCGTTGGGAAGTCATGACCCACACCCTCCAGTAAATCACCCAACCCTCAGCTGGGGGAACATTCCGGGTCAATTACTGATGATACGCAATCATCTGCAATCACCGCTAACGAGCGGTTCTGAGTTTAATTAAACAAAGTTGGCTGTAAAACGACACGTCGACAGCGAGCAGAAGACAAGGGCCTCTTTAGTACCTGAATCGTAAGTACCCCACTGATAGGCTCAGCGGCGTTGTAAAACACTGATTGGGTATCTGGTAGCTCAAGCGTCCAATCAGCTGGTTGGCTGGGTGGTGGGGAGCAGGACCGAATGAAACCTAAATGGTTCCCCCTCAATTTTATGAATGTTAACTGATGGCTTGGGGATTAACAGACATGAAAGCCTGCTGCTATCTAGTCTACAATGACAACGTTTGCCATCCATAAGCCGATCTTTCGAGTTTAGGGAAGGCGCATGAAATTAGCTCATATCTATAGAGGGGATGTCCTACAAACGGGGCCAAGCTTTAATGGGAAACAAGCAGGTTTTTTTTAGCACTCCTATATTCAAATGCTGCACTGATTTTACTCTTTACACATTATCTGGAACCTGGTGGTTCACAGGTAGTAAATACGACATATTCTTACGCGAGACGCTAACACGTGGAATATAAATGTAGGTTCCTGGATGTATTTTGGAGCATTTACATTATTTTCACGGATGAATGGGATTGTGTTGGAAGTAAGAAAACAAGCTGCAGGATGCAGTCATACTGCCTGTCCGCTAAGGCCATTAGCCATCAAGGATTTACTCAATATCTTGGCTTCACTTTAGCTATTTCAAATTCCACTCTTGATCTTGTCTGCCATTAGTGGTGTGTTCGCTCTTCTTTTATTGCTTTTTTGTTCTTAAGCCCTGTCATTGTGAGCCTCTAGCTCAGGTTTGGGGACGTATACAGGGGCGGGGCCACAGGGGCATTGGCCCCAACTGAAAGCTGATTGGGCACAAGATTGCCCTTTCCCCTGTCACTCACCGATTGGAAACATATCATTGGCTAATGATGGGTTGCCGCCCACCAGACAAATTATGCCCCTCATCTAGAATCGATCCTGCTTCAGCTGCTCTCTGGTCCACTTCTTGTTCGTCACTTTGGTCAAAAGCACCTGATAAATAAATATAATTGTAATTCTGCTTGCCGCACTCTCTCCGTCTTTCCTTTTCTGGTCTTGAAAGGTCTTTGATCAGAGGGACTGTAAACAGTCGTGGATCCCCAGCACTGAAATTAAGTTCACTCCAATTTCCTGCCACGGATTTTAATTAAACATTCAGCAATGCCTTTTCATTTCCATCAAACGAATATCTTTTAATGAGTCATAATACATTTTTGCATGGGCCCTGTACCACTGCCGAATTCTCCCTATTAATTCAAATGGCCTGCAACTCCAATAATGCTTACCCATTAAATGCCTGATTTGTGTACTATTTGCATTAGCACTATTAAACATATTGAGATCCAAGCAGAGCCCGATGATGCTTCAATTACCATCTGGAACCATCTGGTACTTCCTCTAGGGTTCCAACCTAAATGCAGAGAGACGCACGGTTCTCTCTCAGGTACTTCCAGGAATGGGTAATATTTCAAATATGTATCTTAAGTTTTGTAATTTGCATTTTCAATACATGAATATTCACAGCTCGATTTCAATGCATTATTTCGTATTCATACTTGTAATTTCATATTCATAATTTACATGAATATACATCAACAGCCCAGTGTTTACAATGTATTTTTGTGGTTTGGTTTACTTTTATAACATATGTTTGTTATCAGTTTTACTTCCATAGTTCTTGGCAAGGGTATTTTACATTTGCAATGAATTTACCTCTCTGTGTGTTCATTTTCCATTTATTTATTATTTTCTTAATATTAATATTTTGTTATGTGTTATGCAACCTCAACAACCACTCTGTTAATAAAAATGTAATGCTTCTCTCTCTCTTTTCACTCTGGGAAAACTGAAAATTACTTAAGTATCAGAGGGACTTGGGCTCCAGGTTCGATTTGGGCCTGATGTTCTAGATCTTCTGACCTCTGATCCTTCACAAGCACGGTAAACATCAAAAGAAAAATTCAGGAAACGGAACCTAATTAATGTTTCCTATTGCAAATAGCAAACCGAAAAAAACGCCCCAAAATAGACTTGTGTTGTTGGTTCAGTGTTCAAGCCAGTAAGTAAATGGGAATATGTGTTTTACGCCCCTGCTGCTGAGTCACTTCCTGTAAAAGTTCAGCCTCTTTCTCTATTTTAAAGAAATGCGCTCAGACGTGGAATAGAGATACTGAAGCACAGCTGGCTGCGTCGTAGCGTGATATGTAGCCGGCTATCTTCAAATAACTTACCACCAGCGCCGAAAGTTAATTGGAAATATTATTTTGCATAAACTTTTGTAATAAAGTTGTCTTTCAAAAAGGGCTAATTTGCAGATGCGTAGCCACGCAGTAAAACAACGTGTTTGACCACAACCTCCCCCCGCCCCCCCAAAAATTACTGATCAGACACATAGCCAGGTAAAACAAAAATTGCTCACAAAAGTTTGCTTAAAAGTTTGAACCCCTCTCAAAAGATTTCTTCAGCTCCCTCTCCCACGATCAGCAGTATTTGCATCAGGACTATCTCTGACTTAACCGCATGGAAATCATCGCTTAAATAATATCTGTCTGAAATATCATAGAGAAAACAACATAATAACTGCAATTTATGGATTTACAGGTTTTTAGTTTCTCCTGAGCATCGTTTATATGGAAATCTGTCCCTTAATATCACCCACCACTGCTAATCTTAAAGGATTTGGCACGCGGCTGACATTTTTAGGTGCATAAAGGTGTTTATGTTTTTCTCATGTAGAATGAAAACAGATGAAGGTCTGCGCCTGTATTTTGTGTGTCACGGTGCAGAACATGATAAGAGAGTGTAGAGCAGGTTGGACGGGGGTGTCCAGGTGGCAGAGGGGCTGCACGGCTTATTCTTGTACCTTGACACATAATACCGCTGCAAATGCGGGATGTTGCTGAGGAGACCTTATGGCATTTTGCAAAGTAAATTGTTCTTTGATGGATTGTCCCGGTGCGCGCTCACGCTCGTCTAAAGAGTCACATAAATACCTGCGCGCCCGGGGCCGAGGTAGCGTCGACGATGTCACCGGTATTGACAGTGTGTCGTAACTTAGCTCATTACGTCGCTGTTTCTCGGTTCGTGTCCCCTCGGGGCAGTTAATAACGATACCGGTGTTTGCGGCTGGAAGAGGCCGGTTTTCCGCGGATAGAAGAGCGCGGACTCCAGCGCCGCACCCAACGCGGCCGCGCCCCGGCGCGCTCCCGAATGCGCGCCACGCTGCGCATTGATAATCTCCCACCTGTCCTCTCTCCGCGCCCGATAATGGCACAGCCTGCGCTGCGAAACGGATTAGGCGGGGTGACAAACGAAAGTGGGTTAATCGGCATCGGCGCTACTCTCCGTGCTCCAGAAAGCTCGCCTTTTTATTTTTTTATTTATAATTATTTTTATTTTTCACACCGTTTGCGTCGCGCTTGTTGGAGTGCCCGGTTAGTGTTTAACCATTCACCAGGCCGGGGTGGGGTTGTCATGCGCCAGACCTCCTCACTTAACCGCCCGCTGTGCGTCTCCCCTTCTTTCAGTAATAATAATAATAATAATAATAATAATAATAATAATAATAAGAAGAAGAAGAAGCACCATCCATCCATCCATCTACAACTTATATGGGGGGAGGGGGCATGAAGTCTATCCCACAGGGGTGTAGGCGGGATTTAGGTCTGGAAAATCAGCTCCCCCACTCGCCTCAGGCGAGTAATTTAAATGGAGGGGAGAACAAAAAAATCTATCTATCTATCTATTCCGTCTATCTATCTATCTATTCCGTCTATCTATTCCATCCATCTATTCATCCATCCATCATCTATCTGTCTGTCTATTCCGTCCATCTAGTCATCCATCTATCTGTCTGTCTGTCTATTCCATGCATCTATTGCATCCATCTATCTGTCTGTCTATTCCATCCATCTATTCATACATCCATCTATCTATTACATCCATTATCTATCTATCTATCTATTCCATCTATCTATCTATTCCGTCTATCTATTCCATCTATCTGTCTGTCTATTCCATCCATCTATTCATCCATCCATCATCTATTTGTCTGTCTATTCCATCCATCTATTCATCCATCTATCTGTCTGTCTGTCTATTCCATCCATCTATTCATCCATCTATCTGTCTGTCTGTCTATTCCATCCATCTATTCATCCATCTATCTGTCTGTCTGTCTATTCCATCCATCTGTCTATTACATCCATTATCTATCTATCTATCTATCTATCTATCTATCTATTCCATCTATCTGTCTGTCTATTCCATCCATCATCTATCTGTCTGTCTATTCCATCCATCTATTCATCCATCCATCATCTATCTGTCTGTCTATTCCATCCATCTATTCATCTATCTATCTATCTATCTATCTATCTATCTATCTATCTATCTATCTATCTAATCTCTTCATCAGTAAATAAGCAGCTGAGTGGGGCAGAAATGACCCCGCCTGCTTCCGCTCTGGCTCTGCATGACATTTTGCGAATCCGTCTCTCAGTTCACCCCAAGTTTAGAGAGACAGTCAAGCGGAAAAACAATGTTTGCCACACATCAGCTCACTGTGTCTCGGGAAGTGGGATGACACTTTTTTCCGGTTCGCGTAAGAGTGTTTATTTTTAGAAATTTAATCAAGATAACATTTATAGACTTGAGCGCAAATGAGTCGCCTGCCGTTATTCTCAGACGTTGCGTTATCGCTGCAGGACAGGGGGCTCGCGAATACGTCCTCGTGCAAGTCAGAGGGCGCGGCAGTGACACGGTGCGTGTGGAAGCGCCACGACAAGATGTCACGAGAAAGACACGTGTCCCCGATCCCCTTATCCATTACGCTCCAAAAGATCATCCCTAATGTCATAACTTTGCAACCAGAGATTGGGATCAGTTTTGTTTTGGATTTTTTCCTCATAATGGAAGTGATTTGTCAAGCAGCAGATTGTCTGTGTTGACTTGTAGTCATGTGATTAATCATTATGAGCATCGGTGCATTTGGGATTTGGGTCTCTCACCTCATTGTTGCAAACTGATAAAGGGTTCTGTCATTTCCACAGCCTTTACTCAGTACCCTGCTCCATATATGGATGCATATCTCATCCATCCATCCATGGGAGTAAATTATGAGGTGTGGGGGGTTGTAATCACCCCAGTAATGAAAAACAGCCAATACAACCCCCCAGACACCTTAAATGGGTGAAGACCTCAACCCCTCCCCAATACCTAAAGTTATGCCCTTGTATCCATCCATCCAGTCATCCATCCATCCATCTATGCAGGTGCAATACCTTAAATGTCCATTTCACCAGAACTCCCCTTAAAATAACAGTTCTTCTGTTCCAGCAGTTAAAATATACCAGTATTTCCGTCATGAGTGACAAAGAAAAAGATGAATTCCTCCCTCCTGTTGTAGTCCTCAACAATGTCCTGGCATCCCATCCAAGGTGTCCCCTTTGTGACACCTTGTGCTGCTGAGACCTTGCACTCCATATGTGGTCATGGAAGATGGGGGGGATGTTTGTGGAAATGTCTGATTGCTGGTGGTGCGTCTACAGAAGAAAGCCAGGGGATGCTTTATTGGGATCGTTCCTGTTTGGAACGTCGGCAAACAGGAGCTTCATCGCTGGTGCAAGCAGCCCTAACATCTACGACCGCATCTCCACCAACGTCCTGACAGTGCTTAGAGCGGCTGTGAAGTAACAGATGGTAGAAGAAGCAGGTCTCACTTGGCATATCATTTCTGAGATCTCTGCCATTCTGCCATCTCAGCTTGCCACATATATAGTGTTTTTTTGCAGTGAAAGAGTTAAATTTTTATAAGTAAGGAAAAGGTGCTTTTCAAATATCCGGTATCAGCCTGTTTTTTTCTTTATGCCCCAAATTTTTTAAAATAATAATTGTTTCACAAAATTCTATTTTGTGTATGCAGCAGCACATCAGATATCACATATACTATGAATGAATGAATTCTTTATTACTGTGTCTTGCACATTCTTAGCCCAGCCCACATGGGCTTATAAGACCCCAAAAGCATAACATTTTTTATACATAACATCTAGCCTAAAAACCAAAAATACATATTAGTTCATATTTTACACGTCTTTGAAAAAATATGTATATATATATAAAAATTAAGTATCACCCATAATCACATAAAAATAAATACCCAAAACAAAATGATTTATGTAATGCTTTACTACAGCCGTTTGCAGTGAGGCCGGTGCTCTTGTCTGATATCACTCCAGTCTTTAACAGTCACGAAAGCGCCGAGATCCTGGTTTGTCCGAGACCAAAACAAGTGAAGAGGAGAATGAGCTGAATGCAAAATACGGTGCTTCTGGGCAAGTGTCTGCAAAAGCAGCCACACCGAATCCCGCGCAAAAACAACCCCCTGCTTTTCAATTATTTAGGCTGCAGCAGCGATTAAGGGAGTAACTAAAGGGAAAGAGTGAAAGGAGAGAGGGAGGGAGAGTGGTATTCTTTAGCGAGTGAGTCATCGCACCGATCTGCATGCTTTTATTTTTGTGGAAACGGATTGAGAACACATTTCAGATTTCGAAGGAGAGGCGGGGCTAGACGGGTTATTTTTAAAAAATGTTTTTCTCTGGATATATTTCTGCATTTTTACAGCGGAGCGGTTGGTGCAGTTGTGATGAAGCATGTGGGCTTGAAGGTTGGCGGGAGAAAAAGTTGATTCGGGAGAAAAATAACGACATGCTGCGAAACAAAAGAAGTTTAATCGTCGAAAGAGCTTATAAACAATAGACTAGGTCAGCCTCGTGTTGTACATTTTAAACCTTGGAATGAAAGATTCTCTGTTTTTGTGGCAATGAATTCCACTCGCATTTTAATGACGCTAAACTTATAGCCTGCATGGTTTCAGGCTGCTGCATGACAATGGGATTTGAGTAGATGTTCCTTTGCCACAGAAGGCTGCAGTGTCTTCCCATGTTATTCCTTATGCCAGGGGTCTCCAACTCCGGTCCTGGAGAGCTACTATCCAGTAGGTCTTCTATCCTACTTGGCTTCTGATGAGCCACACCTGGCCCTGGTATTTACCTGAGAACAGGTGTGGCTCATCAGAAGCCGGGTAGGATAGAAAACCTACTGGATAGTAGCTCTCCAGGACCGGAGTTGGAGACCCCTGCCTTATGCCTTCTGGACCATTTCACTCAATGTGCTATAATATATATGATATATTCATGGTTGGCCGGATAATGCATCAATGGAGAGTAATTATTATAAGCGTAACTTATGTTAAATCACATTATTGATATGTGATACGTGGCAGTTAAAATTACTGACTGCATAAGACTTGTATCGATGACTCACCCAGTCCTCACGTACTCCAAAGTACTTGCTTAAAATTTCCAGTTCACAGAAATATTTTTAAAGACGTATCCGGTGGACTGAGTTTTGGAAATTTGTTCCAACACGAGATTGCATTGGATGAGCAGATTGAAGATGGATGGAAGGATGGATGGATGGATGGATGGATAGATGGGTGGGTTTGCCGGACGGATGGATGTCCCCTGTGCTTGTGTTTTGCGGATTTGTTTGTGGATCACAGTGAGGCTCTCAGGCACCTGAAGGCTCACGCAAAGCTGCTCCTCTCAGCTATGAAAGCCTCCCCGGGTCCTCGGAGATTACGTTCCAGTGGCGGGCCGAGTCCAGAGTCCACTCCCGCTCCGTCGATCTGAAGAGGCACAATCTGAGAGCTGAAGCACCTGACGTCCCCCCCCCCCCCCCCACCCCCAATCTCGACCAGTCCCTAAGCCCCTTTTGCTTTTAGGTCACTCCAGCAGGGAGGAAATATTGCTTCTTCAGGGGTGTCCTTTTTTCAAGAGTGGGTGCCGTCAGCGGTAGCCCAGAACGCACATGACCCACGCGGACGGTACTTCACAGATCAGACCGGATCATGGCGGTCCGGAAGAGGACGGGACTGGCCTCGTTCTTCCGAGCCGTCTGCCGTGAAGCTTCACGGAATCGCAAGCCGGCTAGCCACACTCCGGGCCTTTCATTATCCAGGGAGCAAATGTAGGCTGTACATTTCAGTAGGATTTATGTAAGAAGGACGTTTCCAGAAGGTGTCCAGTTCAGGAGTTTGCTGTGTGTGGAAGTCTGTGGATCAGGTTCAGTTATTAGACTGGGGGCTGATTTGGTAAATGCCCTGAGGGGAAGAGACCAGAAAACACACACACACACATACCTCTGTATGACAGTGTTTGCTCTGTCATCAGTTCCTTAAGGATATTCCTGTTGACTGATGAAGCCAAAATATCACGATCAGCGGGGATAGCCGAGTATCTCATATAAGCTACTGGCCCGATATCCAATTACAGGCAGAACATGCCACAGGAATGCAGGAGAAGGTCTCCACGTGTGCCAGGAAAGCAAAATGTACCGGCTAAAGAGCAGAATTTAAGGCAGGACTAATGGGAAAGAGGTCCTGTAACGGGCATTGTGGGGTTTGGGCCCACGCAGGCAGTGACACGGCTGTCTTCCAGCAGAAGAACATTACACCCCCCCGGCCTCCGCACTGCGCCCCCATATCCAGGGTGCTGTCGAAACTTCATAATTAACATACTGATAGACATGGCCGTTTTACTCGTAGTCAACCATCCTGAGACAGAATGTTCCAGAAAACTACCTTTCATGTATTTTTTGAAAACTCCCCCCTCCCCCCCCCCCAAATTAAAGGCAGTTTTGGCTGTAAATGCGGGGGAGGAGCGTAAATTAACCAGAGTGTCAACAACACTTCTGGCCAGCTGCATGACCTATTCCTGCTTTTTAAATCACTTTAGCGTTGTGTATGTTCATGTGCATTGCACTGATGCAGCGATTGGGACAACAGGTATGTACTGCATCTAAAATATGAAATAATTTCAATTTTTGTGTTTTTTGAATTAATGGGATCTCAGTTATGGGAGGGGCATCTGCTTGTGGAAAAATATGACCAGAAAGTGGTAGGAATCAGTCAAGCGCTTTGGACTGGCTGGATTGTGTTAATGCTAGACCATCAGCTGCTGGGGGCGCCGTGGAGCAGAATAAGAAACAATCGTTCCCCCCAATAATACTCACCATTCAGGCTGTTTAAAGCCAGTATGTCGAAACTCATCCTGTTATTTCTACTTTAGTCTAAAAACTAAAACCTTGACCAAAACATTGTTATTCAAGGACATAACATAGACAGACTGTAGGTCTCAGTCACTGTATGGTGTATGGCGTGTCATTTTAGTCACTGTCCTGAAAATATTATGGTACTGATGCTTTAAATACAGTTTCTGTTAACGAAGAGGGAAAATATATATTAATGTTTTGCTTGCAATGTTTTGGGTGTTGGAGGGGCATGGCTACCCTGGCAGATCTGGGGGGGGGGCAACACTTTGCAGGGGCCTTTGAATATGTAAAATTATAAAACAGTATAGTGTCCAAGGTGACATTTTGTCAGGGGGGCCTGGAATTTCTGTCTGTGCCCCTGGATTCTGGCCTAAAGGCTGACAACGCTTCGTAGCGTGAGAGACTCCGAACAGGAAGACCTCCGTAGAGACGGGAAGTGTTTCATAGGCCGGGTCAGAGTTTGCATCGCGGTCGTCGGGCTTGTTTATGCCTTCTTATGTCCCGTCTCTGGTGTCTCTGCCATGAAACGGATGACGGGTAGTTAGGGCCGGATTAGCCCCCCTCCCCCACCCCCCCAGGAGCAGTTTTGAGAGCTACGCCTTGGGTCCTGGCTGACTTCCTCGCCTGGGAAGCTTGGAAGCGGACATGTGGTCTGCGTGTGACTCCCACTGGCCGTACGCATGTTCGCAGGGAGCGTAGGTGTCCGTAACGTTTGGACCCCGTGCGGCGAATGCCATTCCGGGCTGGCAGGCCCTGATCCCACTCCAGCTGGCGTCTGGTTCTTCGGGGAGTCCGAGTATTTCGCTTAAGTGCCGTTTTGCCTCTCCGAAGCACATTTAACCAGCAGCATTGTGAGGACACAGAAAACAGGCAGACTGCATAAATCCATCCATCCATCCATACATACATCATCTGTACCCACTTGTCCTATTCAGGGTCGTGGGGTTTTGGAGCCTGTCCTGGAATCTACGGGCGCAAAGCTGGGAATAACATCATCCCATCATAGAGCTTAGTTCATACTTAAAACAACTAGTTACTGCCCTAACCCCTCCCTCAAAACAGCCCAGTACAGGGTGCCACACCATCGCAAGACCCTCACAAAGTCCTGTTTCTGAATGTATAGAAGAAAAACAAAAGAGGGGAGGATTTGTTCTTTTTTTGTTTTAATATAGAAGCTTGAAGCTTATATTTTGTTTGCATTTTTTCCTTTCTTAACCACAAAAGTACAGTATTGGGTCAGGGTTCAGGGAGAAGCCAGTGCAGGAGTTTTGATCGGCTTTGATGGTTTGAAGTATGTGATGGTGTAAAGGAAGCTGGGTCACCGTACGTAGCTACAAAAGAACCTTTATATTAAACAGCCCCGCTACAAGAACACACAAAATAGCTTGGGAGGAATTCTGGAATTCTAGTGATTACCGGTTACCTACGGCAACAAGCATGAAGAAATAGAGGAATGAACAAGACGTGAGGATTGTCATTCTCCCGCCACTTTATGCCAATTCCTCTTTTTCAGTAGGTGGCCCGTTCCTTTCAGACTCGCTCTCCTTCCACAGTAGCCCCCAATCTTCCTTTACTCTGAAAAGCGTCGTAGTTCTACCCTTAAATTCCCCAAGTCTCTGCGACGCTCTGCCGCAGAAAAGCAGGGAAAGAAGCACACGCACTTCTGTGGGCTCGAGCATTTCAGACGAAGCGAAATTGGGCAAACTGGCATTCCGGTTGGATTTGACCCCTGAGTGTCCATATGGGACCTTCACACCGCAATGCAGCAGGGACACACAGCCAACATCACCGTTTCCTCTTCCAGGTCTCAAATAGAAGGGAATTCGAGAGCGTTTCACCACCACCACACCCCCCCTCCCCCCCCCCCCCCGTCCCAACAGCCGAGTAAAAAATGCTCCCACTGTTCCCAGCATTCCTTCGTATTCCCCTGCTGGAGACACTGGATGAGGTGCCACGACGAAATATAATAATTATTTAGCAGCTCTGATAGCGTAGCTTGAAAATTAGCTACCCAGCAGCTCTCAAGCAGTACTGAAGCAGAAATACGTATTTTATGTTTTTTTTTTTTCTGTGCTAAACCTGTGCTATCCGTCAACCAATGGAAGACCGGCAGTGGCTGATCAGCCAGTCAGAATAAAGGAGCGACTGACTGGGGATTGTGGTTAGTTGTGTCCTTGATGAATGTCATTTTGTGGTCTTGGCTCTGTTTAAGGGTTGAGTACGGCTCACACACAACAGAGCGTAAGTCTTGCATTTGACAAATGATTGCCGGATTCTTGACTATTGTGTTGAGGCAGGATCAGCTTAAAAAAAAAATCAGTTAAAAAAAAAAAGCTTGATTTTGTCGTCATATTCAGCCAAACTTCTTCGCCACAGTCTGAAGCCATTTTGTGATCCTGGCTGATCTGGTTTATTCCTGTGTCGTCCTGGCAACGGCGATCGCCGTCGTCTTCCATGTGGCGTCCAACACAGCCGTGGCGATTGCAAAGCAAAATACCGAATTTCCGGGTCTCCTGTGCACCTGTAAGACGAGCAAAACATTCGGAATTTCTCAGGAACGTTTACATGATGCAGTGCGTTCCTGCCATTCCCGCGTTAAGTAAATAAGCAAAATGAAGTTGTGAAGCACTTTACACTGCACTAAAACACTTAAAACAAAAGGATACAAGCAAAAGACTACTCAGCTCAGTTCAAACGCCTGCTTAAACGGTGTACATTTGCATTGAAAGTTAACTCAGAGAAGGTGTCATTTCTGGTGTTTAGATGTGTGGCCCACCTCAGTGTGGTATTTCTTGCTACTACCGTGATTCTTTCTCCCGAGGACCACCATGTTTAGAACAAAAGCTTCTCTCTTACAAAGAACCACTTAGTATATATGCTAAGCTGGAAAGAGACACAGCCCCCGGCTCGGGGGCAGTAAGGCACAGAGCAGTGTTGTACTTTTTAGGGAGCCGTCTTCCTATTAGCCGGGCAAGGGGGCAAAGGTGCGGCGTGCAGGACTCATACTGATTGGTCCCAGAAGGATCTTCTCCAGATCTTCCCCTTCTCCTTGGAGCCTCTCTCTCGCTTCGCTTTATCCCAGACTAATCCCGCCGCTTTTAAGATGACATCGTTTCATCTAAAAATAACTCGTGCCCCGGTGAAAACAGATTTTATAATTTTTTTCCTGGCCTGACCTCATCTGCGGGCCCAGTAACCTGCCTCACACCTGCTCTCTCTTACAGGACTATACGCTGACGATGTATTTCCAGCAGGCTTGGAGGGACAAGAGGCTGTCCTACTCGGAGATTCCCCTCAATCTCACTCTGGATAACCGAGTAGCCGATCAGCTCTGGGTCCCGGACACCTACTTCCTGAATGACAAGAAGTCCTTCGTGCACGGCGTGACGGTGAAAAACCGAATGATCCGGCTGCACCCGGACGGCACCGTGCTCTACGGCTTGAGGTATCGCCACTCCGAGGTCCCATAAGATGTGACTTGTGCTTTCGTGTGTAATAATTTTATTTCTAGGTAGTTGGCCGCCATGGTTACAGAACGATGCTGAATCACATTTCAGCATCACGATCAATTTTTTTGAGCCCGTGTTTCTTGTCCCCGTAAGACACAAACGCCAAAATCTTTTTTTTTTTTTAATTTACCCTTCCAGGACGTCTTCATTTCACATTAAAAGTCCCTGATGGTGCTGATGTACTGCATTCACATATGTAAATCAGGCAGCACGCGGGAGCAGCTATCTAACAAGGTGTCTTATGATCTGTGCATGCGAGCTCTGTGACTATGTAAATTACGGGCGGCCCCAAGAAGCCTGTGGATATGCAATCCAATTAATATTTCAATCAGGGAGTTTCCATGAGCCTGAAAATCCTTGGGAGAAGGGTACGTATATAAATGTATGCTGCATGGGCAACAGTGCGGCAATTTATCAAGGAGATCTGTAAGCGAATGCGATGTTTGAGCTCAGACTTGCACAGATGTAGGCATGTTAAAAGCAGACCGGCTTCCCTTTCCTGTCTGTACTGACCACATCTGGACCCACAATGCATCACTCTGTAGATTGGGGCGCTCTTAAGAGATTAGAGCAGGACGGCACAGACTTCAAGGACGTCAGAGCTGAATTTCAGCCTCATTAGCTTGTGGATGTGACGTCTTCTTCAGAGACTCATAAAAGCCACAAGCCACACATATCCCATAGTCTTTTTCATATGGCAATTGTGGCAATATTTCAAAGGACCATTATGTTCTGAAAATGGCCAGCGCTAATGACGTTTCTGCTAATGTCAGGGTGCTGGGAACAGAAGGAGCCGCTTCGTTTTGGCGTGTGTTGCCACTTCATCGTATCTGACTGGAGCCACTAAGAAATTATGCTTTGCAAAGCAATTAGTCGATTGTTTTCACAAAATGATTAATTGATTATTAAAACAACTACAACAGATTACGTCCTATCATGGGGATTAAATTACAAAAATGTATAGGCTGTATGACAATATTATGGTCATCGTATAGCAATCTCCCCGTAGCTTAACAAAAACATGTATAAATGCCTTTGACAAAAACCAAGGGATATACTGTATGAAGAGCCGTTATTGATTTACAGGCTGAACTTGAAAACATTATTTTGGAAACTTTTTTCTTGCAAACAACTGGGATCAGGCAGAGATTAGTAACAATCACATGATTTATTTGCAGAAATCTGCAGGATGAATCGATCAGCACTGTTGAGAGAATGAGAATCCGGCCCTTAGGGACTCGAGTTTTATTGATGGAAACCAATCATTTTTACTGAGCCGTTAAACTTGTAATAATCATTTAAGTCGTCTATGGTAATTTACTGCTTTCCCAACCTGCTAAAATAATTCCGTTGTCAGATTTGTCCATGGGTTGGGTGGAAGATTGATGTAGGTAACGGTAAAGGCGGAGGGCGGTCCCTTCGGAGCTGGATAATGCATTTTCCATAACAATTCCTGCTAAACCGCTCTAGCGTTACAGCGCTTTGCGCTAGCTAGTGCCTGAATCCAAACGAGCTCCTGTTCAGAATCGCTCACATATGCTGTCACATATTTGCAACGCAGCCTTTGATTATTGTTGCGAGCGCAAAATTAATTGCCCGTGACCGCGGCTCTGCAGCCCAGTGCCCCTCGTCGATCCCGTTTACGGGAACGCGAACGTATTCCGCCTCCCGCCCAGACCTCGCCTTCTGACAAACGTCGGATCTGCCGGTGAAAATGGATGCCGGACGGCTGTGAGGTTATTCGGGAAGGCAGCTTTTCGGGCTGCGGTGACACGTGCCGGACTCCCTGGCAGGACGACCACGGGGACATTTGTGTAAACTAATTATATGCGTGGACTTCTGTCAAGCCCAGCATGACCAGCTGCCCCTCATCTGACGAGATGACTTGGACACTCAAGATGGCAGCACGTTATGGTTGTGGGGGCCGGGTTGGGGGGTGTGTCGGAAAAAAACAAGGGGGGTGATAATAGCAGGATGGATGTGGGAGTGGAGCTGAAAGTGATGCAGTGCTTTATTTGCAGTTTGCACAAATACAGGTACACTGGAATCACATTTTTTTGCACGTCCCGTTGAGTCTCCCTGTGAGTCGCACACGCACTTATATACAATTTTGAGCGAAGCTTTGGATCCGAGTGCAGGGTACGGACATTTATCCGGCGCCCCTGGAGTATTTTGGGGTGGATAAGAGGCCATGCTCAGAACTGCACTGGCCATCTGCTACACTGGGCCAGCCCGGTGGACCAACAGAATTCATCGCGGGGGATCCCCCCCCTACTCAGCCAAAGATATTGTAGGGGATCCCAAGGTCCAGGGCTAATTCATAATCCCAATCAAGCCACGCTCAAGGACCCAGCAGAGTTCTGATTCGAGCCGACGCCCTTTCCGATCGCATGCACAGTGGTCCGACCCGCTGAGCACCGCCCACGTGTGCGGACCGCGCATTACGGATTCCCCGAGTACACCGGATCGCCCATCCCCCCGCTATATCCGGCCCCCGCCCGCCCAACGATGACGCGATGGGGTACTCAGGAGCTTCCATCTGCCGGCCTGGGTGAAGGAGGGGGAATTTAATAACTCTGGCCATGGTGACTTACCGGTGGGAGACGGGAGGCCCCACGCAAACGCGAGCCACCTGCGATGGTCCCTTTGTCACCCGGGTCAGCCCTGCTTCACTCAGAGCCCCGGGATTAAGTGTGAGTCTGGCAGTACCGGGCCGGATCTAGCTATAGGCGGAACAGACCGCTGCTGAGGGCTCCTTGGTAACCTGTGTCGTGGAGGAAGAGAAATGGTCATTATTAGGGTAAGTCTGGGGGGGTCTCCTAAGTGAAGCTTTGCCTCGGGCCCCTGATATGGTAGAGGTGGCACTAGGGGTGTAACTTTGGGGGGGGGGGGGGGGAGGGGTTGAGGTCCCCACCCAATTAAGGAGGTCCAGGGTGTTGTGTTGGCTAGTTTTGATTATTGGGGGGTTGTCCCCGGAAGCCAGGTCACTAGCCAGGGAACACCCTGAATGGGATGGCATTCCATCACTGGGGGGTTAACATGCCCCCATCATACAGACAACCCACAGTAAATAATAATCAATCCTTTATTTGCCATTGGCACAGGTGCGAGTACAGGTACGTTAGAATTCTCCTCTTCCCCTGCCCCATCTTGCTCTCCATGGCTTGGGGGGGGGGGGGGGGGGGGTCACAGCATAGGCCCAACCAATGTACAGAACCCCTGGAGATGGGGGGGTAAGGTCCTTGCTCAAGGGCTCATGGACATCTGAGCATTCTACTGAGGCTGGGCCTTGAACCAGCAATCTTCCGATCACAGGCAGAGAGATTTAGTCCCGCTGAACCACTTGCAAACAAATCTCAAACCCAGGTGGTGTTTGGTACCAGCCCTAACCACAGAGCCGTGCCTGGACCAGCTTATGCTAAACTAGCTAATCATAATAATGAATGCGATAAATACTGTCTAGTGACTCACAACGAGAAGTAGACTCCCCCAATCAGCCACCTCTGAGTTGGACCAGTGACTTCAATTTCGAAATATAACACGCATTATAAATGGACTGCATAATCTTACTGTCCTCATTACAGGCCGGGAGTAATTTGATTTAGCGAGTGTGGTTTTGTGAGCAAGCTGGCGCCGCCGCAGAACACAAGTGAGTGATGAATATTCAAACAGCCCAGGCAATTTATTTGATACCAAGCTACCGATTCGCCGGCAGTTTTAATAACTTTTTTTTTTCCGCGCAAAACAACCGCGGGCTTTTATGTCGATTTCAATGACGCGCCGACGTGCGGCGGAAGATCTGGTGTGTAACGTTCATTGATATTCAAAGTGTTTTTGCAGGCCTTACTCTCCAATTAACCGTCAAAGGCTATTTTAATTGCCATTGTAAGATTAAGACTGTGGGAAATACGTCTGGGTTAATGAAGGCTTGTTTCCTTGGGTCTGGCAGCAGATCTGGGCTTCTTATAGACTGGAGCACAGTGTTTGTTCATATTATTATGTTTATCTTTTCGGTGGTTGATTAGTCAGGACACCCGAAGAGATTTACAGTGTTACATATTCATACCACTGGGTATTTCAGCAGTTGAGTTCCATGCCCAAGGGCATTATAGTGAAGCCCCTCTAGGGGTTGGAACCAGCAACCTTTCGAGTCATTAAGCACTAGGCTTCCCACCGTTACCATCCAGGATAGAGCAATGTCTCACCGCGCATTATATATGATTACACTGTGCCCAGGGAATCGCTGTCAATAGCAGGCGAGCTGGAAGCTGTAACGAGCGAATCCTAGTCGGCGTTCAAGTGAGAAAAGTTTGAGATGGAGATGTCCCTCGATGTCTTGCCATGATCCCACACAGCGCTGTAACTCACCACCATGATTGTCAGAGGACTGAAGACCCCCAATTTGAACCTGGCTTTGGGGCCAAGTCTTGTGTTTTACCGAGATCCATGTTTTTTAACCCATGTTGCTATCTCACAGGTTTGTCATGCACCCCAACCAAACTACGACAAAATGACGATAATGCAGCAGAGTGAATGTTTCTCCGCTGGCAAAATGTATCACTTATAAACATCGGTCAAAATTTTCAGATTGGCGCAGCAGCGTATTTTGACAATGTCAATTTTACACCCAACTGTCCCTTTTTCCCCGTCACCCATTTCGCCGCTTCCGCTGCAGCTAGGCTGACCATGTATAAACCACAGCCACTGGCTTCCGATGGCCACAAAACTCCGCCCCCAGCCCCGCCTCCCTTCGTCACATGCTCCGCCCCAGCCCCGCCTCCCTTCGTCACATGCTCCGCCCCAGCCCCGCCTCCCTTCGTCACATGCTCCGCCCCCAGCCCCACCTCCCTTCGTCACATGCTCCGCCCCCAGCTCCGCCTCCCTTCATCACATGCTCCGCCCCCAGCCCCGCCTACCTTCGTCACATGCTCCGCCCCCATGCATTACAGTCGAAAAAACCAAGACTGACAGTTGCATCATTGAGTTATTCAAACTCTCTTTCCATTCCCATTGACCCACACCTCTACCTGGGACCTGTCTGATAAACCTCACATGATCGCAGTCTTCGTCGTCCTATCCCTTCTAAATATATTTTCTATGCTCTAATAAATCTGAGGTTGCGCTCTGCACGTATCGAGCTCTGTCACAGTCCGCGCTTCCTAATTTGGGTTTGACACTTTGGCAGCTACGCTTTGTTGGGTTTATTTGAGCTGTCGTCGCTCTCCTGGGGCCCCGGTCGTCTGGCCTTTGTCCTGCCCTGCCGTGCGGCTGTGTATCGCTGCACCGCACCAAGCACCGAAGGCTGACAGGCTTCGTTATTTCCGCTGGAATGGCGGCTATAGATGAAGAGAACGGGCTTCTGGAGCATGATGGGCCTGTTTGTTCACATCTGCGCCGCGGTCTGTGAGCTCGCAGGCTCGCCATCCACCTGAACCATACTGACGGCGCGGGAATGGGATTCATTCAGCAGGGAATGTGCCTGGGGAGGAAAAAAGGAGGGACCCGTCCCTTTGGTCCGGAAGCCGTGAAAAGGGCCGTGATTCCTACAGCGACACATATCAGTTCTCCACGTTCCCAGATACTTCTCGGAGCAGGAGAAACAAATTCGGCTCCAACTTTGAGGTGCATGGGGGGGAGCACGGAATAATCTAGGGGGTGGGGGCTGAATCTGACCTCTTTTATTCTTGTTGGTAACACTTATGTGCTGTAGAACCTGCAGTATTTCTGAAAGTGGAGGGAAATCCGAAAATGCAGAAGGGGACCCGAAAATGCAGAAGGGGAACCGAAAATGCACAAGGGGAGCCGAAAATGGACAAGGGGAACCGAAAATGCACAAGAGGAACCGAAATGCACCGAAGATGCTAAAATTTGTCCTGTGATTGGCCCCGGGGTGAGCCAAGCTTCGGAGCGAGCTGGGCCCGAAGAGAAGATCCGGAGAACCGGTTTGGCCTTCGCGCTGACGGTGGTTCATCGGGGCTTTGAGTTAATCGCGGGGGATTCTCCTGGTTCCTGGCCCGGTGCCGTCACTGAACCCGTTCCACGGGCCCCGCGTGGTGGAGGGAGACACCGGAGGGCGCTGATGAGGGCGGAGGTGCCGGGGATAGGTGATTAGCTCCGCGCCTCCCTGACGGAGCCTCCCGGCTGCCCCGGGTTTATCTGGCGCGTCCAGCGCGGCTGAGATTATTACCCAGGGTGCCTCTTAAGCGCAGCACGTCACCGAGACATAGACACCAGCTGGCAGTTCCCAGAACAGCCCTCACTTTGGGGCTCACCGTCTCTATTAGCTGTCCCTCCCTGTGCAGCAAGCTCCATTTGGTAATTTTCTGCACTACTGTATTCATTTAGTGCCTGGAAATGTTGAAAAGAGAAAGGGAGAGACAAAAAGACAGGCAAATCTGGCTAAACGTATACGTGTGCGCTGGCACGGGGCAAGTCGGGCTGGATGGATGCAGCTAAAATCGATCGAGCTTCGAGTTGTGTGGTTTTGCTTATCTTAGGAGAGACTGCAGTGCAGTCTGCAGTCAGAAGCCATATATGCGTGTGTGTGCGTGTGTATATATAATAAAATATACATCTCTACACGCAGCCCATTCTATGTCTTTCACTGATACAGGCACAGTCCCTCCATCTCACTCTTCTGTCATACTTTTCCACTGTAAACGTAACGTTTCTCTCGACCACCATCCTGGACGACCCTGAAGCCCCAGCGGAGGGGGGCACCATCGGGAATCGACACCCCCCCCCCCCCCCCCATGCACATTTTGGGGGGTTTAACGGTTTGTTTTTCCCACCATCGGCGCTCTTTAAAGAAACGCTGGCATGAGGCAGGATGCCGTTTATGTCCCGATTATTCATTTATCAAGACGTATGTATTTGGGTCTTCGGTAAAATAGAGCTAAACCAAGTCTGAAGATTCTAAAATAAAGTATGTGAACAGAACAATTCAGAGGTGTTTGCAAGCCCTCAGAAAACACCCCATACCAGCTGGCCGGTCATTAAGGTTTGGCTGTGGGGGTGTGTTTATGAGTGTGGGGGGGTGTTGGGGGGGGTCGTGTATCCAGGCGGGCAGGACGGAAGGTGTCTATGTGGGCATTTGTCTGCCTGAATGACTTAACGCAAGCGGGACACAATCTGTTACGGAAGTACATGGCTCAGTTTTCCAGTGAAACCAGTACTGTGGAATGCACCGTGGAGCCTGTTAAGTGTGGCTTTCACACACACACACACACACACCTTCGTATCTCAGCTAAATGGGGGCGTTTTTCAAACCCAAGTCGTTCTCAGCTCCCCGAAGAATAAAAAGTGAAGCTGACTGTCGTCTCCCGGCATCTCACGCCTATTTTTTACTCACTAGGATTTCATCGTTTTCTGGTTTCATTTTCGCTGCCGTCCTCGCAGACGTTAACCCAAAATGGAGACGGACGATCTTAATAACAAGGAAACTGCCTGTACCATGGTCCTGTGGGTCACTGGATAATTTAGTCACTGAGGCACTGGATCAAAATAGCCAAAACACTTTTATATACATTTCTAAAATTGCAAAAATGTCTAAATAATGTTGCAGAATTAAGGTAATTTGTAGTTTCTATGCATTGCAATACACTCCCAGTTCTTCTTTATTTATGTTTTGTTATCTGTTATGATATTGGCATCTGTAAACAAAAACAGTCCGCGATAAATTATGCACATCGCATCCTTCATGTTAACCCGAAGGCCACTAATCAGTCGATTCATCTGTTTCTCTCTCGCCAAGGTACATCGTCTTCCTTCTTGCTCATTTGTGCAGAGTGATTCCTGCAATCTCTTCTGCAGTCTAGCAATTACAGCAGTCCGGGGATGGGGAAGACAAATGTAGATTAAACCTGGCACCAAAAAGTATGAAAGGGAATTTCTTTTTTTTTTTTTTTTTTTATGATATCACTTCCTCTCTGCCCTGGCAGCATTTTCAGGTAACGTCTCGTGAAATGAAGGAGGGCGTGAGTGTTTTGAGGGAGGGGTTGGGTTACCGACTAGTGAACAAAGCTCTGTGATGGGATGGCATCCCATAACCTCCGGCTTAAGCTCTGGACCCCCCCACCCCCATGACCCTGCATTGGACAAATGGGTATGGATGGATGGATGGATGGATAATCTCCCTTTGACACCGTCCAATAACCCTTCATTCCAAAGGACCAGGCTTGTCACACATAACATGTTGTTCACCTATTGCTCTGGAGTCAAACATAAGGACATATCAATGGACCATTTGTGACAATGTTATGTGTATTTTATGCATTATTATTTTATGTTTAAATATTTCATTTAAATATTCAGTTAATTTTAAAGACATTTGTCTGCTTAATACAAAGGACAGTTTTTTGTCTCTTCACTTGTGGTCTGTCACGTTTGTCACGGTTTGTCCCAAACAGAAGCTGTGTTCCATGTGACACGCTGTGCTCTTTTTTTGGGGACACGTCCTGAGCTGTCCCCCTCCCCCAGACGGGAGGCCTCCCTCCGTCCCGGGGAAGGTCCAGAGCCCCGGTTTTGGGTCACTCTTACCGCTCATGATGTACCTTCGCGCGGAGGGGGGGCATTCCCGCCAGAAGGCGCGAGGCACCCCGGGTGACCCGGAAGGGTCGGGACGGCTTTCCGAGTGGCACCGGAACACTCGGCGTGTGACGTGGTCGCCTATTAATACCCAGGGGGAGCTATTTATATCCTGTTTCCCTTTGACCTGATTTCCCGCGTGATCCGAGGTAGCGCCGCAATTGAATTGTCAAGAAGGAGGGCGTCGGCTAGAGCTGAAGCCGTGATTTATAGCGAGATAAAACTAGGGCAGCGATTTCACTGGGCTTTTTAATCGGTGGGCTCTCGGTGTTAAGTACCTGAGAATTACGTAAACTCTGCACAGAACCGATTGAGCTACACACATATGCAAGAGCATAACTTTGGGTATTTATTTAGGGGGGGTTCAGGGGCAACCCCACCCCCCCGCTTCATTTTCAGATGGACATTTTTAAATATTCATACCATACTTCAAGTCTTCAGTGGAGCTGAATATTTTTTATAAAAATATCATTTGACCTCAGCTGAACGTGGGTGAGGTTCTAAGCTTGAATGGCAAATTTTGAAAACTCGAAAACTTTGAAAAGCCCGAGTGGGTTCAGGACACTGCACTGGTAGCTTTTGTGCCAGTCACAAAGGAAGCCATTATTGTAATTGCAATACTGTTTTAGTTCATGGCTCTGCTAATCAACTAAAAAACATACATTTTCTTCTTGGATGCGATTCGGCACATTGTCAAGACTGCGCCAATTCAGCAGATTAATTATGTAGACACAATTTCTAATCCCACATTCATAATTTAATTAATCAATAACCCACAAAGGCCAGTTTCAGAAACCTTACGCATGTCATTCAATTAGTCATATCTATATGATGGCAGCGATATAAAATGAGTAAATTTAATATGGATGGAACAAAAAAAATAGGTAATTAGGACTATCATATCATATCAGTTATCTGGTAAGTGCATAGTTGCAGTACGTGTTTTAATGTAAAGTTCTTTGCTCTAACGTTTGAGGGTTTTGAATGGGCGTATTTATGATTGTACAGGGAAATTCCTGGAGTCATTTTGTTTGACAGCATTTTACACTGACGAGTGTAAGGCAGGGGTGGCCAACCTTATCCGCAAAGGGCCGGTGTGTATGCAGGTTTTTGGAATAACCTGTAGGTCAGCTGTTCAAACCCAGGTGTGAGGACTCTTCAGCCAATCAGTCCTCTAATTAGTAATCTAATTAGGGAGTTGCAGCGAAAACCCGCATACAGACCGGCCCTTTGCGGATAAGATTGGCCACCCCTGGTGTAGGGTGTAGTTTACCCAGTGTTATTAGCTTGTCATTAGCTAGTTCTCACACCTGCTCTTGTTGCAGCAGATCCTTGAAAAACTTCTCCCTGTGTGTCTTCATCCAGAATCACCACCACGGCCGCCTGCATGATGGACCTCAGAAGGTATCCACTGGATGAACAGAACTGTACCCTGGAGATAGAGAGCTGTGAGTGTCACCACCGTCCTGGCAGTTTACTCTGAAGCAGTGTTACTCACCCCCCTCCCCCCCCCCCCCGCCCGTCCCACCCCCGGGGAGTCCATGCTCTCGCTCCCCCCAGCGGAGCAAGAATGTGGACCTTCTGCGGGTCCCTGAGGACCCGGTTGGGAAAGACTGATCTGAGGAACCCCACCAAAATGACACTCGGTAAACATCCCGGTATTATCACCAGACATATTTGCAGTTGTGTGTTTGAGATTTTGACACAAACTCCAAAGTCATGAAAATTAAATACATTCAGCTTTAGCACGGCTGTTTGAAGCAGGACTTTAATCCGCAAAACAACGAAAACAAAGAAAGGGGTCCTTTCTGAGAAAACCATCCAGTTTGACAGCAATTTCTACATCCCAGTTGATACGTTCAATGTAAGTAATTGGGAGCACTGGCTAAGCTTAGTCTACAGGCTCGAATTATGACAAGGTATTGTTTATTCACTCCTTTTGTCTTTTTATCCCTTTGTGGACTTTGCTGCAGTCTCTGTGCATCAATGTTCATTTAAACGTCCTTCTCTCTCACTGAGTATGAGGGGACTCTGATGTGGGTTTGCAGTTTGTACCATTATTCGTCGTATGGGCCTTGGTTGGGTCAGAGACATTTCGCCTAATGGAATAAAAAGAGAAGTTGATGGATGGATGGATGGATGGATGTCAGAGGTGTAAATGATATGTGGCTGTCTCTTTTTTTATGTATTTTATGTAGTTCAGGTCCAGAAAGTAAAAATCCAGACCAAGAATTTGTTTCAACCAACCAGTTGACTATGACTGTAGTCTTTAAACTCAACTGGTTGGATGAAACTAAATCTTGAACTTGATTTTTACTTTCTGGACCTCAACTGGATGGATGGATGGATGGATGGACGGACAGACGGCCTCTTTCATGTTTGCTTGGCTAGTTTACTGTTTACTAAGTATTTTCTCCTGTCTGGCTCCATGTGCAATTCTTTTCTTCTCAGGAACCGCAGTATGAGGTCCGCTTTATTTTGAGTGCAAGCCCTGTGGGCATGATTAGGGTTTTATCATCCCTGTTATATCACATATGACATCTTGTTTTTCATCCACAGAATCAGTCACAGATTTACAGAGGCTCCCAACACAGTAGTGGAGGTACAAACCACTGGTCAGAAGTTTTGGCGGGTTGCCTATATTCTCAGTTGTTTCACTGGAAAAAAAAAACCAAGTGTTTCTTTTTCCCAATCAGGGAACACACCTTGAAATCTACTAGCAATTGAGGACACTTGTCTATTTCGGGCCTTCTTGTTTATCAGGAGAATTATGGGTAAATGTCAGGTTCATTAGTTTACGAACTCCCTGGTATTAAGGCAGTCCGGCCAATTAAAGGGGATATATAACATATTAAGAACCTAAGAATACCATGTTTGCATAACCTTAATGACAATGACCTTCATTCAGACTGAGCAGAAGGGCATGCTGGGAAGGGAGAAGAGTTATAGGAAAAGGCACATGGTCAAATCCCATTTCCCTGATAGGTCGCTGTCAGGTGGAGAGAGCGCACTGATTAATGTTTGTCACAGGCCACTCGAGCCACTGAGTAAACACGGCTGAGGGAAACAAGCAATTAAAGTGGCGGAGAAGCTTGAGGCTCGCGAGGACGCGCTGGCTGGGACGACGGGTAATGGGAACTCCTGGTCATCTTCAGTAACCTACAGGGCAATGCTCCTGCTTAATTTAGCGAGGCCCCCTTTTTAGCGTCAGCGCTAATGAAAATGAAAAACTATTCCGCGGCTGTTGCTGGTGGTGTTCTTTCCCACCTGCTGCAATCGCGGCTTGCTGGGTCCCTTCGATTACCGAGAGGCCTGACAGGGCGGCCTTACGGTACATCTTGGTTATGGGGCCTGTCCAGCCCCCCCCCCCCACTTAATTCTTGAAAACTCAAAAAATAAAGCAACAAGAAATCCCGGACGAAGATCTCGCAGGAGGTACCCTTACACCTTAAGGGCCATGCTGATTTTGCCAAGTTTGACGTGTTCCCTGGGTCAACAAGGGAGGGGCCTGTGTTTCAGTTCTTTAACCAATCGCAGTCTTCATTGTATGACATCATCACATTGGTCGATTTTTTTTTCTTTCTCATTTTCAAGCTCAAGGCTTCCAGTCATGAAGTAAGGAGCACTGTGGCACAAGTTAAAATCTGTTGTTGATATTATTATATATCTACGCAGCTCACCGCTTAACAGAGGACACCGTTTTTAATTAATGCGGTGATGTCATACAATGGAGACCGTGGTGCAATGCTAGCCACTCACTTGTTGACCCAGGGATGCATTGGACTCGGGGAAAATCAGGACATCGCACCTTTAAGACATCAGTCTCAGTCAAGTTCACCTAAGCACTGTTAACACTGTCTGATATGTCTGATTAACAATTACATAATGAACGTGTTAGCGGCTAGAGCAGGGTGACTTTCGGAAGCATTGCTAATATACCTGAACCTGATCTTTCATATTCTGTTTTAAGTTATTAGCAAATATATTTTATTTCCAGTGGGAGTAGTTTTTTATAAGGATGGGGGGTTTCTCTGAAGAGGTATTTGGGGAGTAAGTGCTGTGTGTCTAATTAATGAGGGTAGGACAAATGAACTTCTGAAATCTCATAAGTGCGACAATAACAATCTCTGATACAGGGGATACACTGGTGAGGAGTATCAGGTGGCCAGAACTGTCCAATCGTGGTGAGCCTGGAACGTAACCTAGGAGTCCTGGGACCACCCAGGTGCCCGGAAACAATGCTAACAGGCATTGCTATCCCCTGTATCAGAGATTGTTATTGTCGCACTTATGAGATTTCAGAAGTTCATTTGTCCTACCCTCATTAATTAGGCTAAAGGGTGGCAGAAGGAGACCAGGATGATAGCTTTGCTGCGTTCGCCACAGGCAAACCCATGTGTGCCTTACTGGGCATCGTGGGCGGGATGATAGAGGCGGGAAGCAATAAGAACACTGCCGATTGGCTGAGTGATGCTAAACCCCTGACAACCATAATAAGAACACTGCCGATTGGCTGAGTGATGCTAAACCCCTGACAACCATAATAAGAACACTGCCGATTGGTTGAGTGATGCTAGACCCCTGACAACCATAATAAGAACACTGCCGATTGGTTGAGTGATGCTAGACCACTGACAACCATAATAAGAACACTGCCGATTGGTTGAGTGATGCTAGACCCCTGACAACCATAATAAGAACACTGCCGATTGGTTGAGTGATGCTAGACCCCTGACAACCATAATAAGAACACTGCCGATTGGTTGAGTGATGCTAGACCCCTGACAACCATTCAACAAAAAACGTGCCATTTTCTGTAGCAACAATAGGTTGAAGAGTGGGGGATAGATGCATACAGTGTTAATCATACAATATTATGATATTATTTTTAGATCTTGATTACATCTTGATTTATATATGCATGTTTATTATGGGACTGGAAATTATTGACATTTCTTTGTTTTTATTCTCCTGCTGTGTTAATTCATGTCTTTAAATTCTTTAACTGACATGGACACCAGGCTGAACTTCCCTAATATTCTGTTTGGTTTTTATTTGCACTGTTTTGATTTGACTTTCAGCGCTTCGTAAATAAATACATAGCATATATCCTGAGTTCCTGCATCGCTATTCCTCTAATCCGTCTTTGATTTATGGGTTTTTATTGCAGCCTCTCGCACTAAATCATTTGATAGTGTAATATACTATGTGTAGCCTGTGTATTAAGATAAATCGATGGTTTCGTGAATATAAAGAGCAGGTTAGTTGCTTGCGGCGTCTCGCAGTTTCATTGGTCGTGAGTCTGTACTGTTTCTTGCTTTTTCACCAGTGATCTCAAACATGATTTCTGAGCCCTGTTATAGCTGATGTTAAATTTAAGTCGGAATAATAAATCGATGAACTTTTATATATTCAGCAACTACAACGGAGAATGGGGGTTAGAAATAAATTTTTATATATGTAATATAATATGCAGTACCATGCAAAAGTGCTAGGCCAGGGGGGGGCCCAACTCCAGTCCTGGGGGGCCGGGGCCCTGCACATTTTTGGGTTTCCCCTTGTTTAACACACCTGATTCAACTCCTTGTGCTAATTACCACACAGCTGTTGAGCTAAATCATTTATGGTGGAACAGGGAAAGAACTAAGCCAGACAGGGCTTCGGCCCCCCAGGACTGGAGTTGGGCACCTCTGTCTTAGGCGGTCAAAAGAAATGTTTCAAGCTATTTCCCCACTGGTAATAAGTGCACTTATATATATATATATACACACACACACACTAGATATGTCCCTGTCTGTTCCAGTACATAACCAGAAATGGGATCTTTCACACCCTGTCTCTGATACACTCTTCATAGTTTTATCTCCTTACAGTGATGCAGCCAGAAAGGACTTAGTGAGGAATTTGCTCCTTTTTCCCCGTGAAGAACAGCATTAATAATCTCTGAAGAGAGTCCTGCATCATTTCAGCGTCGACCTCGTTCCCTTTTCGGTTGGCCTGTTTACTACATGCTCCTTCTTTTACTACACCGTGGTGCTAAAATAAGTCGCTATGCTGAATGCACCCCCAGCTGCATTAGGCCGGGTATAACGCAGAGGATTATGGGACGCAAATTGCGGCAGGAGACACCTGCCGCGGACAGACGGCGCCGTGTCGAAATGCTCGCCGCGGGTTTGCGCGCAACAGTCATGGGACACAGAAATAGTACTGATTTTATTTTACACTTGTCATTTTTATGGATTCAATTCAGATGGGGAGGGGGGTTAGGATTTTCCCACAAAAAAAAAAATTGTCAATTCGGCAGTGGAGTCAGCAAGCTAATTAACTAATTTGGGCCTTAATACGTCTTAATACCTCAACTAGCCCCCGTTCCTCATGTCTCTCTGTCTGGTCTGGCTTATACCCAAAGTACACAACAGACCCAAATACGTAAATGTCAAAGTGAGGTACAGGTGGTATGACTTCCGACTAATCTACATAAATCTTAAAGGGCCGGTGTCAGAAAAATATGACAACGTTACGTCACTTAGGAAGTGTTATTTGAAATAGATTCAAAAAGCATGAGGTACTGCCGTACAAAGGCGTGCCTAGAAATTCCCTTGGCCCCCACTGCCCAATTTCACATATAATTTTATGTATTGAAGGGCTCCTGTTAAGTGCCAGGGTCTCCATACCCCCCCTCTGTCACCCCTGCTGCCATGTTCCTGATCAGAAAGTAAATCAACAACCGTTACTGTTAAATTAGCAGTTTAACCAGCAAATCTCTTATAACTACAGAATCTAGTTACCCTCTTGCACATGTTGAGGTGTTCCTGTAAACCGTCAGCATTTTCAGAGAGAGAAACATAATCTGGCATAACACAGCGGAAATAGTCACTCACATGCAAAGCGTAACGGAAACATTAGTGCAGCACAGTGATGTACTCTTTGAGGCAAAAAGTTTTCTTTACTTTTCTTCTGTGCCTGCAAAATGAGCTCTAAAACGAGTCGCCCAGTGAAACTGATTTATCTATACTTATTGTTTCATATCTCTAGCATATTTAAGTTTTAATCAGTGCATATCATTTTAAAGGAAAATGATCGATTTGTCGCTCTATGGCCTGAGTTTTCTGTGGATTTCTTGAGTCCCCTTGCGTGCCCTTTATTCATCTCTAAGGAACAGCAAAATCCGTATGTTCTGCTTGACTTTGAGGCGGCTTAATTGGCCACCAGAAAGGGGAAGTTTAAAGGAGCTTCAAACTAGAAATATCAGCTTGAATTTGCAAGGAAAAGGAACAACCTCAAGACCATCGTGAAATAGACGCGTGTCGGTCCGCGTGTTTATCCATTTTCCCGCTGCCTCGAATGCTCAGCTCATACATAATTTAATATCATGCTGTGATATCATTTGTCTGAAGCAGACGTTTAAATGATCATCATCCGGTAACTTTTTCTATTCACACAAATAAAGGTTAATGTTTCTCTCTCCATCGTCTTTTGAAAGTCCAGGGACTTTATATATTGAATAAATGAAAATGCTAAAAGCATAAAATTATTAATATTAGTCTTTGCAAAGCCATTTATTTTATTAGTTCCATAATCAACAGTGCAAATTAAGCAGCATACAACAGCAAACAGCAATGGAAATGTCCTTTATTATTTCATATTATCGTTCGGCCTGGTTGTTTATTGTAACTTAGTCCGTAGCTTATCTAGTTTTGCACGTCTATGCGTGTTTTTCGGTTGCTGTGCCATTTTGTCATTCTTATCTTGGATTTTGTGGATGTTATTTCAGATAGTTCAACAAATATGGCACTTACTTTGACCTGGAAATAATGAGATATATGCAATATGTATGTGTGCGTATATAAATTACACAACTGCCCTCTGCTTTTTTCAGCAGTGCTCCTTGCTGTCTCTGGCTACATGGTGGTGCAGTGGTTTGTACTGACATGGTGGTGCCGTGGTTTGCATTGTTACCTCACACCTCTGGGACCAGGGTTCGAGTCTCTACCATGGCTCTGTGTGTGGAGTTTGCATGTTCTCCCCGTGTCATCGTGGGGTTCCCTCTGGGTACTCCAGTTTCCCCCCCACAGTCCAAAGACATGCTGAGGCTAACTGGAGTTACTAAATAGCCAGTAGGTGTTAATGGTGTGTGACTGTGCCCTGCCATGGCGTGGACTCTTCAGCCAATCAGTCCTCTAATTAGTACCTCTGTACTGCATGACGTTGACAGTAGTCAGCTTTTAATTTCCTAAGTTAGATATTTATAAAGTGATCAAATGCTGTATTAAAATAAAAATGGTTTTATTTAGTAAATAGGTCACTGGCTGTGAGAAACAGGTAAAGGGAGATTCAGGTTTAGTACCTGTACAGGGCTAATCAGTGATGCTAGCTGGCGATTGCTGGGACCTCTTACTTACTTTCATCGCTACACATCTCCCGTAGCCTTAGCTAGGCTAACAATGTCAAGGCGCTAACTTGTCGGGAGACGCGACTACGAACGCAGGAAGGGGTGAGGAAGAGTCTTCCTCTGCACAGTGCTGTAATATTTAATTCCACTTTTTTTGCCATGTAAACCCCCCAGCCGCCTGACCACCTCCCCCCCCAGCCGCCCGCCCACCCCATGCCCCGGAGTCAGTTCACTTGATGACTGCGTAGAAACAGCACTGGATTGTGCAAGATGCAGCTTCACGCTCTGGCGGAAAATCAGTTTTTCTGGGCCAGTTTAAGATATTACTCAATCATTTATTGCTAGTGGTTTGGGCACATGAAAGCTGCAGTTGTGCCGAATTGGTACTTCGGTCAGCTTGTTCATCGACACGGGTAAAGATGGCCCATTCGACAAATAGCTAAGGAAGTATATAGACCTTTTCTCTTTAATAAATGAATATAATGCAGGGAGGTTAGCTGTAATATCGTTAGAGAGGCCCCCCCAAGCTCTGCTTCATACAGTTAATCAATACTGCTGTCAACTGTCCACCGTAAGTGTACATCCAAAACGGAAGACGCAAAGTACTTTGTACGTTTTGTGCTGCTCGGATTTCCTGGCAGCTAATAGGAGAAAATGAATTTGGACATTCCAGACGTCTGTACGAAGGTGCCTGGGAATACCCGGGGGAATCCCCACCACGACACAGGGAGAACATGCAAACTCCACACATATGGAGGCAGGGGCGGATACTCGAACCCGAGTCCCAGAGGTGCGAGACAAAAATGCTGAACCACTGTGCCACCATGCCACCCCTCAATAAGTTCTCCCTGCTTTTCGAAAGTTCATGGATGCAAAAATAAGGGCCATTGATATATCAAGGTAGCGCATAGGCAGGTAACGGAAAGCGAGTTAAAAGAGATCCAGAAATGATGAAACCTTGAGAAATTTGCTGCAAACAATTAACCGAATTTACCGAAGGCAAAAAAACACCGACTAAAAAACAGGAGCGTAAGAGAGCAACAGGACTTAAGGGCGCTTGGCTGAAGGGATGGAGAAGCCTTCAAAGGAGATGAATCGGTAATTGGACCTTAAGGTAAAAGCACTTCAAGCGGAGGGCACAGTAAAGCATTTGGATCCATTAGCATGCAACATCTAGCTGTACATTACGTAAAATGTAATCACTGGCGGCTGTCTATACGTTTGATTGATTTGTAAGGTGCATTGATCTCAGATGGTTTTGTTATAGATTAAAAGTGCCCTAGAAAAGATCAATCACTCTGCGACCAAAAACAATTAGGTGTATTTTCGTATATGAGGCACTCCCGCAATCAGTATTTTTTTAAATAATATTAAAAAAAAGTTATTCGAATGGTATTGTGAATGTGTGACACGTGCCAGCAGAACACAGACTGACTAACTAGTGCTGCATGAAAAAGAAATGGGGTGGATTTGTGATGTACTGAGAAATAGCATGAAAGTGACAACTCATTAGAACCCGGTGACCTCATCACAAAAGAAATTGGGTAAATCACCGACGGAAAAGAGGAAGGCCTGGAGAGCGCTGTCTCCATTTACTACAGTTGGCGCAGAAACATCAGAATGAGCGTGATACTTGTCCATACATCCATCTTCTTAACCACTATTTCAGTACAGGGTCATGGGGCCTGTTTATGTAGGACATTATTTCAAAAAGTGTGCAGATTCAAATAAACATTTATTTATATATATATATATTTTCAAAACAAGACTTATTTTGGGGGAGGGGGGGGTACAGAGGTCAGCACTGCTGGGACCAGGGTTTGAGTCTCCGCCATGACTCCATGGGTGTGGAGTTTATATGTTTTCCCCATGTCATCGTGGAGTTTGCTCCAGATACTCTGGTCTATATATGTGTGTATGCATATGTATGTATGATTGTTATATATAGTTTTATGTTTAAATGGGTCAACAAAGACCGTTTAAGGTACTTTTTGGAGTATTTTCTTTGCTGAAGTACCTTTATTAGGGTTATTGGGTATTTTCCCCAGAAAAGCTGTGTCTCATTTCATACAAGCTGCATGGCTGACTTGTGGCTCCACCCAGAGGGCAGTTCCCCTATTACATCACAATCGACCAATCACGAATCGTTCTCTGCCCTGCCCTAGATGGCTATACCACAGATGACATCGAGTTCTACTGGCGAGGGGGTGACCATGCAGTGACGGGGGTGGAGCGGATAGAGTTGCCGCAGTTCTCCATCGTGGACTACAAGCTCATCTCCAAGAACGTTGTCTTCTCCACCGGTAAGCCAGGCACTGTGGTGATGAATCTGAAGCAGCATGGGTTTATTATGCTGTCGACACACCATAAAATTACATCTCGGCACAAACCTCACAAGCAAAACAACAGATAAGCCGAGGAATTATGGGAATTGTTCCACTACGAATGAAACATCCATACATCCTCAAACTACTTATCCAGGTTAGAGTCGAGGGAAAAGTTTGAATAGTAAGTGGTCAGTAGGAATGAATCCTGTCATTTTATTTGGACAGGAGGCCTAAAATTGCTGTTCCATGCTATACATAAATGACCAATTATCATTTATAGATACCTGACCTATTTCCGTTTAAAACGAATACTATAGTATTGCTATTTTCTGTTGTGTGCTACACTAGGGGAAAAAATGCAGACTTTTAGACATCCTGCACCTTTCTGGTCATGTCCTCTTAGCAAGCAGGTTAGGGCTGATAAGCAAACTGTGTGCCCTTCTAGATAAGCTCTTACCGTCTGTATTTTTGATGGTTCTTAGCTTAGCAAAGCTTAATACTACAGTTTCCTTGGCTACTACATGGTCAATAGAGCACGCAATGTTAATGCAGACAGATCAAAGTCTATAGGTGCAATGACGAGAGTCTTGTGGAAATTCGACATGGGGAAGGGGACTAAAATTATAAGGGAGGTGGTGAAAGTTTGTGTCTTCCTCTAGGGCCACGTCATGTTAACTTTGAAGCGTCTCCCTTGGACATATAAATAACATAGCAACTCCAACACCATTTATTATGTATTACATAAGACAAGGTAGCATGTATGTGTATTTATGAGGCATATTTGCACTGCTAGAACAAGGAATTACCCTGCATTACACTGCAAATAAAGTACGCGTTAACATATACAGTAAAGGCTAAAATGCACAGTTGCACAATTTTTTTGTTGCCATAACAGCGCAAATGCATTTTTTGCATTTATTGCCGTGCTTGATGCAGCAAGTGCATGCACGTGTACCAATTAGGTGCATCCCTGTGTATTTATCACCAGATATTTAAGGAGGGAACACATAATGTTTTTTTTTGGGAGGGACAGGGGGGGTTAGGATGGGCGGCATATCATAGTGTCATCTTCACAGTAGCTGAGAGACTTCATGCTGTCATTTTGACTTTCCGATCTTCAAACAGAGACCTATCTCAGAGCACCCTTATTTGTGAACTACATTTTCATATCCATACACTTGCGATGCGAGCAATCAGAACAACAGTCACTAGGGGAGCGCGTTCCGGATCTACTCTGGAGAAGGAACAATTCCGGAGGGATTCTGACCTGGCGCACGTTTGGAACTGAAGGGGATTATTTATGAAGTGCGCGAGGACTGAGAGCAGTTAAGGCGTCAAGGTGAATGCAAGCGGGGGAGAAAGAAATGAATCTTTACCCGTCATTTGCACGAGTATTGGTTCAGGTACATTGGAAGACTTTGCATATCCCATCATGCTCTTCTTTGAGACGTATATGCGCACAAACATATACACAGCTAAGAGCGAAGCTTAGGGCCCAAGCACAAGGTCAGGCCATTTACTGAGCACCGCTGAAGTATTTTGGGGGGGGTTAAGGGTCTTGTTCAAGGGCCCAACAGAGATACGACTGTTCTGCCGAGGCCGGAGCTTGAGTGGCCGCCGCGGACATAGAGGCCTAACTCACTGAGCCGCACCATGCCTCGAGCGTAGGGCACGGGGGAAGCAAGATGTCACAGTACGATACTCTTCGCAGTTTCAACTCAGTGACTCACCCGATGTTCGAGGGAACAGGCTCAGGCATGTGGGATAAATCCAGGTCGACAGAAACCGTTGGCTTTGTCCTGCCGCGCGCCACTTCAGCGAAGGGCCGGCTTTCCTTCCCCGGGGCCCTAGGCAGAGCTTTACATGAGAGGCCCCTTTGCCAAGAAAACCAACGATCGTTTCACTTCCTCCACAGCACAGGTAATTCCGGGGCCCTCGTCAGCTGCCTGTTCTTCCTATAGCTAGAGTTGGCCCTGCTTTGCAGTTTTTACTTACATAAAAATGTTCTGAGGGCAGAATGAATAATGATTGTTTCAGAGAGATAACCAATCAGATTGTATAGGAGGCGGAACCAAGACATCTGATTGGTTGGCCCTACCTCCTGTAGCTGCTTGGACCTACCTGCTTTACAATCTGATTGGTTATCTCTCTCAACCAATCATAATCCATTTTGCTCTCAGAACATTTTTGTGTAAGTAAAACTCCCATGAGCCTTTAGAACCATAATCTATCCCTGTTTCACTGACCCCAACATTTAATCTTTACCTAATTATGTACCCAATGCTTTCATCCATAGCAAAGTACGAGTGTTATCCATTTATACAGTGGAATATTTTACTGGAACAATTCAGGTTGGGTAGGTCTGTCAAGGTGACTGTGGGACACCTTCATCGTCAGGTTAAGCGCCCAGTGTCCTGAACCACCACACCCCGCAGTGTGTGTGCAATTGTTCCGTAAAAATAGAAGCCAATCCTTTTTTTTTTTTTTTTTCCCTTTACCTGTGTTCCGTTTACAGCATGTAAACACACACACACACACACAGAAGGCTGTCCAAATAGCGAGTACGGTAGGACTGGCCCGGCGCCACGTGCGAGACGCGTGGACTTCTTGGCCTTCGTCATATTGTCACCACCTTCCCGTCGGCACGTTCTGACACCGAACACCAGTTGGCGTCTCCCTTGGCCTGGCGCCAAAGCATCCCCTCCCAATTCACATCCTGGCCTTTTGTTTACATCGCTATAAATAATTTTGGCTTCATTACCGCTGTTATTTAAGGCGTAATCCCTAAGAATTTATCTCTTTTTAGACTGGAATAATTACAATGCGCCTGAAATACTGTTTCTGCATCCTGCGTAGGGTTCATGGCTCTGACTACAATGTATAAATAGGCTTATGGTATAGATCATATGGTGTAGAAAGGAGTTATTCTATCATAGCATGTGTAAATGGAATATCCTGGGCGCTGCAGCATCATGAAAATTTAATGTGAGTTCAAGCCCGTGGTGGCCGCCTTGAGATAGAGGCCAGCGAAAGCCTTGAGGACATCATTCTGTGTTTACTTTTAATTAGGCACAAATATGGGTGTGCTCCCCTTTGCAGGATCGTACCCGCGACTCTCCCTCAGCTTCAAGCTGAAGAGGAACATCGGCTACTTCATCCTGCAGACCTACATGCCCTCCATCCTGATCACCATCCTCTCCTGGGTCTCCTTCTGGATCAACTACGATGCCTCGGCCGCCAGAGTGGCTTTGGGTAGGAACGCCAAATGGCTGGTTTTCCCCCAATACGTGCAGACGCATCCATGCCACAGATTACATTTAAATATCCATCTATCTTCCAAACATTTAGGCAGCGCAGGGGTGGGGGGGGGGGGGGGGGTGGAGCCAATTCCAGGCAGCAGAGGGCACAAAGCAGGAGTACAGTCCCTAGATGGGGATCTGAATGTAATAGCTGTCCATCACATATTCATTACTGTATGTACTCTGTATTACAGGTTACATATGGATAGTGGGTCATTATACGTCTGGCAGCACCTGTTACACTAAACAATAATCCTCTAATGTCCTACTACGTCCCCTTTCAGACGTCTCTCGCTCAGTGTATATTATTTGCCGTGGATCTCGGACATAAATGCGAGCGGACATGACTCAATCAGGCCTAACTCCACGTAAGGCCATGACATTGCTGCCGTACTGGGCTCCCCGATTACTTTTCCCCGAGGAATACATAACAGCACCAGCAAAAATCCAAAGAGCACTGCCTTTGGGAGGGTGGGGAGGTGCAGGTGATGAAATTAAATTTGCCAAGCGGGGAGGGGGGGGGCATTGATGACACACACAGGCCAAACAAACTTATTTGTGCCAAATTTGTGTTTATACAGGTAACAAGATAACTGATTAAACAAAAGTTTGACACAAATTCTTAATATTTCGTGTAGTAGTGCATATATTGTTTAAATAGATCCTAAATCCTGCTCTTACCAAGATCCAGGCAATCAAAATTTGTCATGTAAACATAACAGGAATTACGACTAGATACTAGCAAGTAAATAGGAAGTCAACACCTGTGCTAAAGTGATTTGTTTATGTACTTTCTGATTATTTCATTAATTATTATTTAGAAACAGTATTTATTTTCGCTACTGCTCTGGATGATTAACTGATCATGCAATGAAGCAGGCCGCCTGCTTCATTATTTAAATTTAAATATATTATGGAAAGGTAAGTATATATTGCTGTCTAATGTTGTACAGCATAATCCAAAATGTTTTTGATTGCACTGCTTCACAACATGCCTTAGTGAAACTTTTTTTTTTTGGTGCAATATTTAATTAATTTGTAATTCCTGTTGGCTGTTTAAATTTTTTATTGATCAGTTGTTTTCTGTATTGTCCAGTGGGGGCACTATACCTTTAGCAAATCTTTAGCTTCACATTTCGTACGTTAAGTTTATAGTTAGCGAACTACGCTTATTCAGTGCGGATACAGATTTAGCTACTTGTCCAGCCGGGTGCTTTGCTGGCGTCATGATGAAATGAGACTATGAAGGACACTCCTGCGAGGGCCGTGACTTTAACCGTTACGTAACCCGCTGCCGGGTCGCTGTGCTGCTTATTGGGGCCGTGTTTGTCCTGTTAAGGGTCCCGCTCGGCCCACGTTTCGCTCCGGCGATCCGCCACGCTCCGGAAGTCCGGAGCGATTGGCCGGGACCGCACGCGTGCCACAACCTCAGCTGGAAGCTGAGAACCGTTTGCAGGGAAGCAATTTGGGAAGTGTCAAAGAGCACATCCGGCCCCTCTCAGCCAGATTAGGGCTTCTTATCCTGCTGGATCGCTGACAGACGCCACAGTCATGCTTCAAATGCGGGAGCTTTGCATGTTTAAATGGGTGACAGAGAAACGCCGGTAGCTTATATATAAACACCAAGCTGATGATCGCAAACGGCGCAGTAAAACCGATCTGCGTCATAGCCAGAGGTATGTCAGCCCTCTGATCACCCTAACAAACAGCCTCCCCTTCATTAATGCCTGCTACCTGTCATTTGACACAAAGGCAGAGGACAAACAATGGTGGGGACAAATCAGTGCCCTTAAATGGAAACGCAATCTTTAAAAGTCACAATCAATTTTCTGTCACGTGAAGAATTCCAATGCTGGGAAACATTATTCCTTGGGTGCTAGTAAATTCACTAACGCGTAAATAACACAGACACCCCCTAGCAAACTGAATAATTCCATGAATTCCAAATGTACATTAGATCAGAAAAACAGCATTTTTTTCCCCCTACATATCAAAAAAAGGAACAACACGTATTCCAAGACTAAATTATGTGGATTCAGCACAGGAGCAGCCCAGGAACCCTTGCGAGATGGATCAGTTCCAGAATCATCCTACTTACATTATACATTGTGCCAGCAACTTGCTTATCTGGCAGATTCATGAAAGAGCACTTAGATGTTGATTACACGATGCAGAGAGAATGCATGGCAGCTACAGCAGGGGAACCTGGTCCATTGATCCAAGTGGTTAAGAATCACTGTTTTATTATTGGCTGACAGAGGTCGTCCCAAAAACCCGCACCGGCCCTCCATGGTTCAGGTTCCCCACCCCTGTTCTTTACCAATAACTATTCTCTTCTTGATATTTCAGCTTGATACCACCTAGACCACCAGTCAGAAGTGTTTGTACACCATGGGTTTTTACCACTTTTACGTTTATTTCATAAACTGCAGATTTTTAAATTCTTGTTTAGCATTGGAAATTTGAGTGAACGCATATAAAGGAAAATATAAGTTTCCTTTATAACATGGAAAGAGTTTGTAACAGGGCATATCTGACACCCTATTAACTGGTTGTGTGGTGATGGCAGATTCTAGGCCGTCCTTTAACTTTAAATACACTAGTTTCCTGTTTCATCCCATGAAACAGAGCAGTATTTAATGTCACTTGTAGGAAGAACGGCTCGAATTTTCTTTACTGTTATAACTGCTAGAGGAGGTTACGTGATGCATCAAAGATATGACATTTTCTTGCTAATAAAGGTACTGAAATGGTGAACATACTGTAAATTTGTTTGTTAGTAAAGAATATCGAGTGTATTTTTAGCAAATGTTAAGTGAGTAACATGCTGACGTAGAAAATCTCAGTGTGTGCAAAAGCTGTCGACTGGTAGTGCATATGGTTTTGTAGCCTTTCCTTGTATCTCATTTATGACTCTGGTCTGGAGACTGAAAGAGGGTCAGAGGATAATGATTTCTGAGACTGGTCTCATGGTGCCACCCTACAGGGATCACCACTGTGCTGACCATGACCACCATCAACACACACTTGCGGGAAACGCTTCCCAAAATCCCCTACGTCAAAGCCATCGACATGTACCTGATGGGCTGCTTCGTCTTCGTCTTCCTCGCCCTGCTGGAGTACGCCTTAGTAAACTACATCTTCTTCGGTCGAGGGCCACAGAGGCAAAAAAAAGCTGCAGAAAAAGCAGCCACCGCTAACAATGAGAAGATGAGGATGGAGGCCAACAAGGTACAAGCTAAATTTGCCTGCGTCGAATAAGAGTGTCTTTATTTATCGTGTGGTTGTATTATTGTAGTATTAAATTTATTAGTATCAGCATATTATGTGATTGTTGCGATTATCAGTGCTGGGGGAAACGCTGATTTTAATATTGAAACTCTGTAGCTGTAATGATCATCAATGTTATAAATAGGCTAATTGGATTTTTAATAAAAGTAGTTAAAAGATCATGGGAAATATTAAACGGTTAATCAAAAATGAAAATTGCTGACAGCCTGCAGATCTCAATGTTTGTTCTGCTGACGCTCGAGTCACCGAGACAGTATTCGAAAGCAAGATGTTTAAATTAAAATTCACAAGTATCCTCCAAGATGGCCGCAGTTTCAGTGCCTGATATCTTGATTGGTTTTCTTGCCGCATCGTGAATGGTAGTGTACCGTGCCTGTCTGGTCTGTTCCCATGTCTTCACTGTGATTTCACTGTCTGACTTTCTGATTTTTTACACTGCATTGGTGCACACAGGAACTGCTCGTTACCCAAAGATAGAAGCGACATCTAAAATGAATTTAATTCCTGTAGCGGTTACGTGCCCTTACATACGTAGAAAAAACATTGAACCAATACAAACAAGCAATAAACGATGATGAGTGAGTGTTTTAGTTACGCTTCACATACTGGAGTTTGTTCTTATACAGTCTGTGAATAACTTTATAGTGCAAGTTAATAGCGTGCGTTGAATTAAAAGAAGCTTAGCATCTCAAAGGGGGAAACTAGGTAACATAACACTTCAGGAAAACAGACCAAATATGGATTAGTACAAGATTTTTTTGTTTGTTTTGCATTAAAATGATTTTATATTTTAGGAAGGTGTGACGTTGTACCTCATTTGATGTTTTTGTTAGTTTTCCTTTTGATTTATAATTATTATATTGTATTATAAAGTCATTTTACTTACATTTTGATGACAATCCATATACAAGTGACATCGCAATCTAATAAAGCAACAGCAGTAATTGTTTCATCCTGTGCATATTGTTGTAAAAACCAGGTGTCAAAGACACAACAGTCCAGCAGCCAGTCATCTTGAGCATTGTGCACTTGATGCAGTGGAGAAAGACCTTTGCACAATTAGTCACATCACAAACAGATTGTTTGCAGCATATGTTTTGTCTAGAAAAGCAGACGATGCAGCCGTCTCTGAGGTGAGAGGTCTGCACGGAAGAGTGAGTTGAGGGATGCCTGGGACCTCGTTTTGCGGATCAAATCCCAAAATGCCTGCATCCTCTCAAACTCCCTTTAGTCGATGTAGTTTGCTGTGAGAATTGTAACTTCACCCTTCTTTCTCCTATATACGTTTTTTTTTGCAACTGACCCACGTAATGATTTTGTATGCTTGCAGTGGTTGGTGGGAAATGTAGTTCAGAGAGATGATGCTCTCTATGCCAGAATGAAACAGAGGGACATTGATGCTCATGACTCGATGTGGGAACCGATCTTTGTGGACGATGCAGCAATAGGACTAGGGGAACAAAAGAATAAGGTACTGGATTAACAGTCCAAAATGGATAACATGCATTGCACTAAACCTCCATTAATACTCAACCAGAACAAACGTCACACTTGTTTTCACTTTTTTTTTAAGTAGTAATCATGACCATCTCCACCGCCACTGTCTTCCCCTTCTCCCGAATATTTTACGTCAAATTTGCGCATCGAAGAACAATGCATGACAAGTCTGTAGATACTTTCTGTAATTACTTTAGCCATTGATGCTGACATGTAATAATACCTTTTTTTAATAAAATGTATGAATTCCCCACAAAACACAATTAACTTAGGAAAATAAGCACTTGAGTCGCAAAGAGTGAAGTGGAAAGAAAATAGGATTAGCTCAAGATTACACTGCGGCTGCCAGATATGAGAGCTTTAGTATTCAGTCGAGTCACTGCTTGCGAGAGGCTTTGTCAGGATTCATAGCTACACGACTCACACATTTATTAGTATTGATTTAGGGAAGAATTACATGATTGATTAAAAGACATTCAATAACAATGAGGAACAATTTCACATTTAAACCCATCACTGGAACTTCCTGTAACATCCACTTTTCTCTTCATCGCTCTTTTTCCCCCTCATCCCTTCTTTCATCAGAACACCTGGTTGTGTTCTTGGGTCCACTTTGGTTGGGTCTGCTCTCTCATTAGTTTGTTCGCTTGTTTATTATTATTGTGTATATGCTTCTTTGTTGTGTCTGAACAAGTGGGTGGAGTTGAGAAGGCCGTGACTAAGCGTGGTGTAGCAGTCAAGGTTTGTTGTGATGTAACATGCACCGTCAATGAAACTCAAATGTTTCAACGTCTAACGATGACCTATTGGATATTTCAGTGTTAAATTTTTGTTGCACACCACTGAGAGTTAAACGAGTTTGCGTCATATTATCATTACATAACTACGTACCTTGAGCTCAAGATTGCTCTTGTTGTCAAGTTGACTTTATATGCTTGTGTGTATTATTACAACCAAGAAAACTACAGGCAAAGCATGTAGCTAGATGAAAGATTTATTGACCACTCTGACAAGCTTACTTCTAATTGTAGATGGACCCCCACGAAAACATCCTTTTGAGCCCCTTGGAAATCAAGAATGACATGGGCACGTCGGAGCTGACCCTGGGTCTTGGTGACCCGCGGAGCACAATGCTGGCGTATGACAGCTCGGCGCTCCAGTACCGCAAAGCCGGCTTGGCCAGGCCCAACTTCGGACGCAATGCGCTGGAGCGCCACGTGGCGCAGAAGAAGAGCCGTCTACGGAGGCGTGCATCGCAGCTGAAGATCACCATCCCCGACTTGACGGACGTAAACTCTATCGACAGGTGGTCGAGGATGATCTTCCCCACCGTATTTTCCTTCTTCAACATCGTCTATTGGCTCTACTACGTCAACTAATGCTGATGGCGAGGGAACGGGTGGCGATGCCTCTATGCTGATAGATTTTCCAATGCGAGCAAGACTTTGAATTCCTGTCACACCCGAGCTACAGTCAGAACTGGGTCCATTTTATTTCAGAACACCTGAATTGCTGGCTAACACGTTAAAAACCGTAGAATGAAGAAATGAAAAAAATACATTTTCATACTGTGCCTGGTCAAGTATTTCAGTTTTGCTTCATAAATAGCTTATTTTTTAAAAAAGCTTTATTGTTTGTTAATTTTTTTTTCCCCAAATATTGTTTTTGCAGCCATTATCTCAATATTTCAGATATTTTTTAGAGAATTATGTAGGCACTATGTATTAGTGTAAATTAGACCATCTCACTAAATACATGATTATAACAAAAGTGGTATGTTTTGATAAAATTTTTATAGGTTAATTGTTTTAACCTGGATGAAATGGTTTTATGATTAGCCAAGAATGTTCCATTCATCCTACAGAATTCCATAAATTATAGTTGAGGATTTGTAAATAAAGGTTTTTTAACTACCCATTTTTTATTTATAGAACGTTACGAGATTCTATTTATTAAGATATAACGCCATACTTCATTTATACTAGTTTCTGCCATTGAAAATCCTACTGCCAAATCCACAGTGTTACATAGTGTACATACTGAAAAAGTACTACTAAAATAGAGTACTATCTATTTTAATTCAGAAAAACTACCTTAGGTTTTCATTTGTTAAAATACGTTATGTTTTTCATTTTTTTTTAAAGATGTGTTATTTATTGAGTTGCTTCGATTTGTTTTGTAGTTGCTTGCATCAACTCTGAAATTTTTGAATGGTAACACACAATCCTGTTGGTCTAATTGTACAAAATTTAATGTGATTTTTCATTTTTATTTCCCCACCACTGCAGTGGTTTTCATTTGTAATATATTGACACTTGTCATTGTCGCCGTTCCGTTGCCTGATAATGGCTTTAAAGGCGACGCTTAAGGCAGCCACAGAGCCCGAACATCACTTGGAATTATCTGAAGCAAGGAGTCGCGTTTCCACCTTTGACTTTCACAATGAACTGTAAATATCTCTTGTATATGATTGTTAACATGTTATCTTATTTTACGAGACCATTCATGGAGTATACTTTGTGTTTACATGAGGAATGGTACATTTCTGTTTATTACTTGAGGGCATTTGGGGGGGGGGGGAGTGACTTTAAATTTATTTGATTTAGATGCATGTATTTAAAAGCCATGTGAGAGAAAAGAGTCTGTCATGGAACTACCCAGAATACTTTGCACAGGAAACTGTTCAAACCATCCAGCCAGAGACAGTAATATCGACCTGCCATTTTAATTTCTTTGCGATAAAAGCCATTCGGTAGCTATTTAGCGCACATCTCTCCATGTATAAAAATCCTTCAGAAGTAGACGGGTTGAACACCAAAACACTCAACAGCACAACGTCTCTTTGGCGTCACTCATGAAGAAACACCACATTCATTTTATTAGCATGGTTTGTTATCCTTTGCTCAGTTATGGCTTGTGTTCTAGTTTTATGGGGATTTCCTATTTAATTTTATATGTGTAGGTTGGTGACAAACCTCGTGTATAACCAAGATATAATGGCGTCATCTCATTTCAAAACCGGTCTATTATGGTTGAATAATCTCCATAATCTTGATAGTCTTTTGTCCTGATATGATATCATTTATACACAACTTTTGCTAGAATACAAAAAGTAACAATAGACTGTAAATGAGGATAATGAACATATAAAATATCGATAGTATCCACATGGATAATGTTGCACGGCTGTAGTGGTTTATAAAGTGGCTTCTTGAACTGCAGATGAAATGTAACCAAACATGGGCACAGTATGCAATAAAATTTGCAGACTTTCGAATTCTAGCAATAGGTTACAATTATGAAAGAAATGAATATACAAATATATAGTATATAGCTAGCTATAAAGGGCAGCTGCAGGGATATCTGTTTCACACCTAGAGTACACACATAATCATTTCTACTACTGCTGCTACTGTTTGATAACAATTAAACCATCCAGAGGTGGAGATTTCAGGTGCAGAGAGTTCAAATCCAGACCAGGATTTTGTTTCAACCAACCATTTGAGTATAAAGGGTGACAGTCACAGAGTACTCAAGTATTTGGTTGAAACAAAATATTGGTCTGGATTTGTACTCTCCGGAGCTGCACTCTCCACCTCTGTAAACATCTAACCGATTTAATAATCACACTAGTTATTTCTTGGATATTTTCAAATTCATTCAAGTCAATGAAACAGTCGCGGTGGAATTTGAAGTTTCCCTTGTTAAAACCCATGCAGCCACTAACGCCATTGTGGTTCATCATTGACTATTACTCATAACCTCTTAACCCTTGCTAACATTATGCTACACTTAGTCTCAAATCTTTTCATTTGCAAGCATTAAACAATATAAAATCACTGTTTTCAAACTGTCAGCAAGAGGGAAAAAAGCTTCCTTTACTAAAAATTTGTTGTAATCATAGTTCACTGAACAACACGTAACATGAAGGCTATTCACATATATAATTAATATATATATATATATATATATATATATATATATATAATTTAAACAAATGATCCGATTGCTGCTTCCTTTTTAATTTATCGGCTCTACTTTCATGTGGATTGTAACAGCATTTTTATGCTGTCTGTTTGCGAGGTGTGTAACTTCTTTTCTATAATCATGGAAATCTTCCCTTTCCAAAAGCCAAAGTAAACAGCAGGAATTAGACAGGGTACCCAGACAAAAATAAGATTTTAAACCAAGTCTTCCTTAAAATATCCTCTTTGGTTCATTGTACGTCACATCCTGCATTTTAAGTGTGTCATGATTTGATTCGTGATCGATATCATTCCGTTGAAAGCTCATGGGAGTTTTACTTACACAAAAATATTCTGAGGGCATATTGAAAAATGACTGGTTCAGAGAGATAACCAATCAGATTGCAGAGGAGGCGGGTCCAAACAACTAGAGGAGGCGGGACCAAGACACTCCCATGAGCCCATTGCAATGCCTTAATATAAATACTGCACAGGTCTAGACAGCAGTGGATAACAAATGGTCTTGTAACGATGCAGACATGCCATGTCAATTATTTGTAGCCGCCTAAATGTTGGGAGGGTCCCTTCCTCATGTACCCTTAAGTGTGGGAGGGTCCCTCCCTCATGTACCCTTAAGTGTGGGAGGGTCCCTCCCTCATGTACCCTTAAGTATGGGAGGGTCCCTCCCTCATGTACCCTTAAGTGTGGGAGGGTACCTCCCTCATGTACCCTTAAGTGTGGGAGAGTCCCTTCCTCATGTACCCTTAAGTGTGGGAGGGTCCCTCCCTCATGTACCCTTAAGTGTGGGGGTCCATGCTTGTGTACCCCTAAGAAGGAAGAGAATCCCCTTCATGTCCCCCTGAGTATCAGGAAGATTCTTGCTCATGTTCCTCCTGGAAAATATCCAACTAAATAACTGGGTTAAGTGTCAGATATGAAACTGGTTAATGTTTAATCTTATAAGAGACTGCAGCAGTTTATAAAGTTCGTCGAATGATACTAAGAGTAAATCTTCATTTTGGATGATTCGTTAAATACATGTCGGAAATAAACCTGATATAACATTGAAAATGAATTATGAACGTTTGATTTATCATTACAATTATTATAGTTACTAAGTAATATTATGTTGTTGCTGTAATAGTCATGTAGGTACTGTCACAATGAATCTATTTTGTATGCAAAGAGTGTACATGCAATTACTGCACAGTTATCAGAACTTTGTATCATCCATATCCTATACAGCCTGATTCATTGTGCATCTCATAAAAGTGCATAGCTGATTATAGATATGTACCTACATTTCTGAATACATGCAGTTTTATTTTATTTGAATTTTTTTTGCAAGTGCTCTATTGTAAGATGTTACCTGGGTATCTAGATTTGCCATCTCTTAACTATAATTTAGCAGGTAAATAGCTGTCTTAATATTATTGATGTAATTTTTAAGGGGGTCAGGGATTTAAATACTATGTTCCAATATGTTGCTAGCTGTATATATGAAATCTTCTGTGAGTACATATAAAATGAAGCCGTATAATATTGTAAATATTAGAGAATTTCTTAATACGTTTTTAAACTTCCTAATTTGTAATATACCTAAATGTGAACAAAAGCAATTACAGATTTAATGGCCTATATATATGAAAAGTGTAGAGGGGAAGGCATTTTAGAGAATCTGTGGCTGTTAAATTGAAACTTCAAAGAGGAAGATGCAAGTCGCTGTGTGCGTGTGTGTGTGTGTGTGTGTGTACATGAATAACACCTAAAACAGGGTTATGTTACTGAAGAACAATTGCATTAAAATGCTTCCTTTTTAATTAATTCACTTTTAGTGCATTTTTCATTGTACCATACATTGCCGTTTCACCAGACATTCATATAGGTGTGTTCTTTTTGACGAAATTGAATATTGATGGTGACAAATAAGGAAGGAGACCAAATGATTCATAGTGAATGAGCCTTTATCTGCTTTCCATAATACACAAGATAGGATACATCCACCCCATTCAACTGAAACAATATATTTTATTTAAAAAACGTGTTGTTTTCAACATATGGATTTTATGCAGGAAACAAACATTTTGCATAATATTAAATCTGTTAATACTCATTTTTCATTGCTGATGTTTAGAGCATCTTATGATTTATGATTACATACTTGATGATTTTATTATTCATTCCACATCTAGAGTCAGTATATTTCAAAACCTGTCTTTCACAACAATCTAGCAGTATTTCCTGATGCTAATGGTTTCGCTGGGAATCCCACTGCCAGTCCACAGTATAGGTTCAAACATTTAAGGCTGAAGACATCACAGTGTGTTTTACTCATTTATTAATGGAATGAAATAAAAGCCACGGGTCCGAGAATGAATAAACAGGGTCCTTTAGATTTTATTGTTTGAGAGGAGAGTGGTCTTGCTCCTGTCGTTCATACTAAGCAAGCAGTTTTCTCAAACAACAAGGGTGTACCTAGAACCCATGGCCCCCCTGAGAAAATATCAACTTGGACCCCCCCTGCTAGGGAGGGGAAAATAAATGTGGGTCCCCCACAGGGGTGGGAGGGCAACTGATACAATTTGCAGAGCAGAGGTAATAATATTTCCCAACATATAACTGATATATTTCATATTTATGGACCCTATAAAATGCCCCCCATATCTCCCAATGTATCGAGCCCCCTCCCCTCCTACCCACCTGGGTCTGACCTGTCCTAAAACTAAAACCTTATGCTACATCCCAAGTATGGGTTACTAATCAACCCGCAAAAAACAGTCCGACTCCTAATCCAGTGGTTCTCAAACTGTGTTAGCAGACCAAGCTAATATGCTGTTTGTGCTGGAAAAAAAAAATAATAGGAATTTAAAATTGAAATCAATGTAAAATTACTTGATATAAAAAATAAATTTTCAGGTTGAATAAGATATTAATCAACCTGAAAAGCAAGTTCACCCCCCTCACTGAAACGGTAAGTGCTGTTTCTTTTCTGTGTGTGTGTGTGTGTGTGTGTGTGTATATATACGCGCACATGTATTCAGGTCACTGTGATTTTTTTCACCCATGTGGCACTTGGTGGCTTTGATTTCGAAGTGATACTTGCTCCACATCTCTTGAAAACCATTGCATTAATCCGTTCCAACCCATAACGATATTCTTTGCGAGGAACTCTTTCCAATGATTCGTTTCATTCGCGTATTTAATTTTCATTGGTATAAATTAACACCACAGGTTTCATCAGTCGCCCTTTTGTACGTGATTAATACTGCTTGTTTTCTAACACAAAAACACAATGTGAACGTTGTTGGCATTCACCTTGGGGTTTATGTTCTCGCCGGGTTCGACAAGGGCTGGAAGTGGCTCAGCTGAAGTACTGACTGTACAATTAATACTTTCTGAAAGGACAAATTATAAATAAAACACAAAGATATTGCAGCCAATCTCCGCATGTAAATATGATTTACTGTCAACTAGTGTGTACTTTTTGAAATTGAAATGCAATATAAATAAAAGATATTTAACTGAATGTGGCTTAAGCGAGAGCTTCTTCAGAAAGGATTTCCTCTTGGGGAGGGGAGACATATAGAGGTTCCTCATATAACCCTCATTTTCATGGTCATTCCTGCAAAGACTGCAAAACACATTTTCCTGACAAACAGAGCCGGTCCACCCATTAAGCGACATTCGCGGCTGTGTGAAGCACCATCTTCTGAGGGGGAATCAACTTAGAAAGCCGAATTCCCTTTGTCTGCGACGGGGGGGCGCTAGCAGTGAAAGTTGCCTTGGGCAACACAAGGCCTTTGACCAGTACTGCTAAAAGTCAAAAAGAAAATCTGTAAAGAGTTTGGCCATTTTGGTGTGAGGTCTGATACGTGCAGCACGTTACTCATTGTGTCGACATATACTGAACCACAGTCGACGCTCCAAGGTTCACACTCAAGATATTGAGTATCTTCAGAAATATATCAGAATCGATAGTCATTGCACTGAGCCTGACCTTGTGCGCTGGGTAATGTACTTTCTCTTACTGGTTACCTTGTGCAATATCAGTATGTTGAATATGTCGGAAATGTAGCTACAGTATAAGAATGGCATTGTCTGAGCAAATGAAAAAAATGTAGCCAGCAACATAAGCAATACGCATCCCATCTGAGTGTTTTTCCCCTTCCAATGAACAAATACTAAACAAGCAAACGAATACTTAAATGAATAACAAACAAACAAATGAATGAATAACAAACAAACAAATGAATGAATGACAAAGAGACAAATAAATAAATAAACTGAGTTGCTTGATTATAGTAAAGACTCAAGTTTAACCCTGGGGAAAATGTAACACTATTTCCTTTGTATACGTTGTCTGGTGTTAAACATACCTACATGCCCTGCTACTCTCTAATTAAAAAGGTCATATTCAAATGTTTTGGTGCCATGTTTGTGATATTAAATCAAGCCGTTTGCTTTGTGACCTCATATTTTTCATCTTCGCCTGGTTTTACTTCACATTTTGAAATCCATTTCTCACAATATGGAGCAGCCTTTGAATAGCCCGATGTATTAAGTTTGCCCCTCTCTCTGCACATTTGTGGGGCTATATAAGTGATATTTAACAAAAGCTCTTTTGCATTTTTTTTTCTGTGTTCTTCAATGTGCAGAAAAAAATCCTTTCATACTGCAATGACTCCTGCGTATGAGGTGAGCATGTCTATTGTAGCTTTGTGTGGGCAGATTCTGGAAAAAAAAAAAAGAAGAAAAATGGTTTAAATGCCCTAGAGGAGCAGGTCCTATTGGATTCTGCATGGAGGGATTAAATCCCAGGTTTGGAAAAACCCTGTCCTTTCTGGATGCACCATCTAGCCAAGCATTTCTACTTAAACACTTAACGCAGAGGTGAACCGTCGACCGGGGTTACGTAACTGCACTTGTGTCGCTTTATGCTGAAAAGTAGCCATACTGACCTTTTTCAGTCACCCCAGCTGACCAGGAGTCACATGACATCAGTCACTTGTCCGTATCCACAAGTGTAGCACTCTTGCAGATTTAGATTCGTAATCAATCAATTGGAACTGTTATTTAAAACATTAGTGAAAATACTTGTCCGGAAAAACAAAAAAAAAACGAAAAGAAAATATCCATGTTCCTTCAACAGGCATTTAAATTAGGTTTTTTAAAAATAAACAGGGACATTCATGGGTACAGAGTGTCATAGTGTGACAAATCCACCACCCGAAAACATTGTATCAAATTAACTTATGTTTTTTTTTCTTCTTTTAATGCACTAATCCCCATTTGACAAAAGCAGTATTTATTCCTGAGCCTCCACGTCACATGGGAGGCCCATGCGCGGGGGACGCGTGTTGCAGTGAACGGGAGCGAAGGGATGAACAACAGGTGGCAATCCCATCATGCACTGCTGCAGCGTCTTTTTTTTACCTACCGTGGAATATCCCCTTATACACAGAGATTGGCTTCGGAATTAGACAAAGGAACATGAGTCAGGGCCTCTTCCGTGGGCAAACTTGGCAGGAGAACAAAGAGCAAGACACAGATCTGACAGAGGATGGGCGCCCCTCGGATTGCCGAGAGTCACGTGACGCGGGATGGACGCAGGAGAGAGTCTAAGCCGTAAAAGAAGGCATTGCGCATTGCGGCCAGACTGCAAGGACTCAAGCCTCCCGGATGCACTCTGATGGTCCCTCTTGCTATGTGTCAGGTAACGACGGGAGTCTTGCCATCCAAAACATCCGCTCGTTAGTGTCCCTTTCATCAGCCCTGCATGGCTTCCAACTACCCAGGACAATGCCAGAATTTCGACAAGAAGCCCTTCAAGGTCAGACCTAGATCGCCATTGACACAAACAAGCCTAAATAACACAACCAAAGGCCATGATTTTTTTTGCAAAGAATATGACGACAGCTAACATACTCTAAGCTGTGATTTATTGAGCTCTTTTAGCAGTAACTGTTTACTTTACATGTTAATATTATTATTGTCAAGGCATGATGCATACAGATCAGCTATCTCACAGGTCTGGAACACAAGAGATGCATCAGTATATGGATTCTCGTGCCTGATTGGATTTGATTAAGGCAAAATAGATGTTTGTCACCTTCTTGAATTCCAGCAGCATATCTGCTTCTGTTGCAATCGATCTCAGTGTCCTCCTTCTCTTTTTTTCTTTCTTTTTCTTTGCTAATGATAAATTTGATGGGCTTTTTAATAAGCCAGTATTATTGATCACTCGTGGCTGTTTTGGCAAAATCGTAGCCCCTAGCATCACTCATACGTTTATGAAAATAACGCTGAACTCTGAGTAAAGTCATGGGAAAGTTAAAAGGACACGATGCCATTTACAAAGTGGTTTATCTAATACACGGATCCCTGAGATTTTGGAGGTAATGTCTGTGTCTCATATGCTCTCACACTGTATGGACAGATCATCCATCCATCCATCTTCCCACTGCATATATTGTTTGGTCAAAGCTTAGGGGGGGGGGGGGGGTATCCCTGGCACCACAGGGCCCCAGGCCATGGCATGGATGGGATGTTGATCTGTCATACACTACCAAAATGAGATTCCATTATTCGATTGGCCATTTTAAGTCCCAATGTTTTTTGTAGTAAATCTTAAACTGGAAATATTACGACTAATCTTCAGACCATTTGGAATCTGATTATTCTCTGAATATTTCACCAAAAAAATCTGTATATATACTATGCATACTATGTGCCCGTTTTTACTGCAATATAACTGTCAGAAATAATTGGCTTGTGAAAATGTCTCCAGGCGAGTTAGCACAAATTAATCAAAAGCATGTTTCTGGGGCTCCGCAGAAGTATTTTTTCCCTCTTAAAAGAACATCAAGCAGCATCTTTTATTTTCCCAGTCAACCTCTAATTAACGCGAATACATGTTAATGGGCTCCTTCTAGCGCAATGATTAAAAATTCTGATTGGAGGACAGGAGCCATCGGCTCCGGGTGAGGGGACGCGGTGCACCGGTGAGCGGGTGGCGCTGCACTTGCCGCCGTTACCGTGGCACGCAAATGCGCGGGATGAAGTAAAACTGGGATTACATGGAGGAAAGCAGCCCGTGCAGAGATTGCTGAGGAGCGATCCGGCCGCAGCGGAGACTCCGGCCGCCATCCTCCGCCTCCTAATGAAGCACAGCTGCCCCAGTCACACCGGTGCGGAGCGCTGTCGCATTGCGAGGCGCTGGGCTGCAACGTGCCGACGTGACACGCTGTCTCGGTTGGGGGGGGAATCAAAGGCTGCAAAGCCGGCATGCAGCAGCGGCGGACCGAAGGGGAAGTGGGCGTGTAGATCAGTTGGAACAGGGCTGCATTAGCAAATCTTTCTCCATCCGTGATACTCCTCTCTTCTCCTTAAATGCGGCTCTGCTTTTTGCGCTGCCATCATACCCTTTTCTCGCTGTCCCATCGCGATCTGCCCCACATCGCGGCACGAGCTCGCACGGTGCAGCCAGCGCTCTGACTAATGGGCGCCGCGCCAGTTCATTGAATTGTTTCCTGCGAGTGTGCCGGGACAGCACGTTCATAAATATAAAAATGGTGTGGAAGCCACGTTAATGAGGAAAGGGAGACCGAGCATAACTTCTGTAAGGATTTATTGTGGCATGCAGTGCTGTCCGAACAAAGAATAAAGAGGCAGGGTCCGTAAAAAGCCATAAAGCCAGCCATTACCTGAAGTGTAATAACAAATAGAAGCATTAAGTAAAACATAAAGCCGATTTATGGTCGAGTCCCCAGAGATGTTATATTCAGCTGGAAGTACGAATTACATTAGTTCTAAAGTTTTGTGAAATTACTCATTATGTTCGACGTGGTTTTAGAGACAGGCACAAAATGTCGGCATTTTATCATGATTAAGGAAAAATGTGGACTCGGTATTTTTTATTTATTTTATTGCAAATTAATTAGCGAGATAATGCAAAACGAGCTAATGCTTTAATTAACATTAGACGCTCTTTTCTTGCCTGCAAATCCTGACGGATTTTTCCCATCATTGGCATGACAGGCCTATCATTAAAAATATATAAGTTTAGGCTTCAGGGATGACGCTCGGTTAAAAAAAAATAAGTCCCATTCATTAACTAACGCAGTCATCCTGGCTGAATAGACAGGCCTGCCTTTGACAAGCAAACAAACACAAATCATTATGAAAACAGACAAGAGCAAATTATTGTTCAGGGAAGTCGCCTGTAATTGTTCACATAAATCACCAAGCTGTGAAGCTTTAAAGGGTTTGTGGTCGAAACTAACCCTGACTCTTCTAATTGCAAGTTTCACTCTCTATTCATTGGCAATTCTTAAGCCAAGGATGGTACAGAATAACAAAATGAATTATAAATAAATGATGTATTTTATTTAATTATATAAATATTACCTATTTGAATGACATAAAATATTATCCACCCATGCAGAATCTTACCCTGACAGGGTAGGGACGCTAGTCCAGATAGCGCAAGATATAACGATTAATTATTTCTTAATAATTTGTGATAATTGATGCAATACTTAAAAGCCATCCTCAGATTACTTGACTTGTTATAAAATAAGTGTGTGTGTGTGTGTGTGTGTTGGGGTGGGGGGGGGGGGGGGGGATCTCCATCAGTATTTCTCGTGTGTGCCTCTCTCACCCACACGGCAGTCACCTCTGAATGGTTATCCACAATTAATTCAGGGCTGAGCCAATTAAAAAGTATCTGGTGAACCATCTAGGTGTCGTGATGTGTGAGACAAAGGACTCATGGGCAGGAGTAAGGGGAACAAAAGGGATTTTATTGGACCTAAACTAAACAGGTACTGTAAAACAAAAAGGACTGCGGGGGATCCAAAGCAAGAAGGATGCGGGGAGACAGGAGGTGCAGTGACCGGACTGGGGGTGACGAAATACACGGGTATTTAAATACAAAGCCTAATGAGGGATAACAAGGAACAGGTGTGGCTCATCAGGGAGGAGGCAGGAGGGTCAGTACCCCCCCGAGGGGACTGCAGGACGGGAGCAGGAGGGTGTCGAGGGGACTGCAGGACGGGAGCAGGAAGGCACTTCGGGACTGCAGGACGGGAGCAGGAGGGCGTCGAGGGAACTGCAGGACGGGAGCAGGAGGGCGTCGAGGGGACTGCAGGACGGGGGTAGGAGGGCGTCGAGGGGACTGCAGGACGGGAGCAGGAAGGCACTTCGGGGACTGCGGGACGGGAGCAGGAGGTCGCCGAGGGAACTGCGGGACGGGGGCAGGAGGGCGCCGAGGGGACTGCGGGACGGGGGCAGGAGGGCGCCGAGGGGACTGCGGGACGGGGGCAGGAGGTCGCCGAGGGGACTGCGGGACGGGGGCAGGAGGTCGCCGAGGGGACTGCGGGACGGGGGCAGGAGGTCGCCGAGGGGACTGCGGGACGGGGGCAGGAGGGCGCCGAGGGGACTGCGGGACCGGGGCAGGAGGGCGCCGAGGGGACTGCGGGACGGGGGCAGGAGGGCGCCGAGGGGACTGCGGGACGGGGGCAGGAGGGCGCCGAGGGGACTGCGGGACGGGGGCAGGACGGCGCCGAGGGGATTGCGGGACCAGAGCAGGAGGGTGCCGAGGGGACTGCGGGACAGGGGCAGGAGGGTGCGGAGGATTCTTCCTGTTGGGCATCAGCAAGAAAGTCACCCAGGTGGGCAGTGTCGGGCAAATGGAAGACTAAGAGGCCGGCATGGATGGCATGGCCCCGTCTCCCTCTCTGGAAGATGGAGACTCAGTCAGCCGCGCTCTCGAGCCTAAGCTGACACTGGGACCTATTGCCGATCTGGCATAATCTCTGGACTGAGGTGGAGGTCCACAGAGTGGGGCTCAGAGCAAGTCCCAGACGGTCCCACTCTTAGTCCACTGAAAAGGGATTACTACAATCTGGTCTGGCTGCGATCGGGGAGTCTGGTGTCGGGTTAGCAGCAGCTGGCAGAGAATGAGGAGATGGCCGGTAGTGAGCCAGGAGGCTGTGGGGAGGCCACTAAGATAGCAACAGGAGACGAGAAAGATGCCCAGACATCTAGAGGCGAGCAGGGATACCTGGAGGTGAGCATTGTGCAGCCGGGATATCCGAGGGCGAGCATTGTGCAGCCGGGATACCCGAGGGCGAGCATTGTGCAGCCCGGATACCCGAGGGCGAGCATTGTGCAGCCCGGATACCCGAGGGCGAGCATTGTGCAGCCGGGATACCTGGTGTCAAGCGGAGCGCAGTCAGGACATCTAGAGGCAAGCAGGGTACAGGGCCCCCCCTTCGACTGGACACAGGGGACTCGAGCAGAGTGACCCTCTCTGGCCCGGGAGCCAAGAGTACAGGCTGACCGGCCTTCTCTGACATCAGTGATCAGACCGGGGCTGACGAAGCGAACAGGTACTTATATACAAAAACTAACAAGGGGTAACAAGCAACAGGCGTGGCTCATCAGGAGCACGTCAGGGAGGAGACAGGAGGGTCAGGCGTGCAGGACAGTTTTTTTCAGGGTTCATCGAGCATCCAGAAATTTCCAGGGGTCACACAGGCACCAGTCAGTTTCCACCCGAAGCAGCAGAATTACTCCTGGGCAGAGCAGAAACTTCCCAGACGGACGCCATCAGAAGTGTAAAACCTATAAAGAACATGTCATGCAGAAAGACTGAGAACATTATTTATATTTTATCCCCTTTTCTTTATATTACAATATTTTCAAAATGGCCTATTTACTGTTGGCCATGTCACATATTTTCCATTTGTGTTTGTTTTGGTAGATATGATAAATAGAGTGTTCATCTTTTCATGTTGTGCTAACAATGAAAAGCAAAATTGGTCATAAGACAGAAAAAAATATCATAGAAATTGTATAAATGCGTTTCTGCTATGAATCTGTCAGTATTCTGGCTGCCAAAATCAGTTGGTCAACCTTTTCCCAAAGCATACACTACATTAATTCTAGATTATGAAAATGTATTAAAAAATAACCCCGAACCTACATCTTGAATGAACTATCAGTGCATCAACATATTTGTGTATTAAACATTTCGCCAGAGGGAGGGCAATGCAGATTTTAAGGAAGTATCTCAGAAAAAAAGGGATTCTTTCTTTTCACCCATTTTATTGATTTTGAAGGGGGGGGGGGGGGGGGTATGTCATCAAACATAGCATATGCTGGATGGGCTTCCTTTTGATTAATTGACCTTTTTGGGAAAAGTTGCTGATTTACAAGTGAACACAACAAGCCCACAGCCATATAACATCAATTATACCGTGCCTCATTAATATGTAAATTCAAGACCATGGGACTAATTTGCTTCCTTAATTAGTAAACAATGGTCTTCGCCCCATGTTATATGCAAATTGCTTCTCTCTTTGATAGAGGTTAAAGGCAAAGAAGAATAAGGGATAATTTAACTTTATATTTTGTAGTTTTTAAAAAAAGAAGAGTGCAATGAATATTTATTAAAGTTGGTAAAAAACCTAGGACAGGTGACACAGAACATGCACAATATAATTTTGATCATCATCAATACGATGAAAAAATAAAGTGGACGATGTTTTGTGAGGCCTGTAGTGGCGGATTTGATCTTACGGGAAAATGGGAATGAGGCTAATTAATATTCCGTTTAACGAACTGGGGAAGTAAAAAAGCTACTTTATTTTTTAAATGCTACTTTATTTTTGATTACTGCTTTGTTATCCTTTTCTGCTTCTAATTGGAGATGTTATGATTTTTGGCACCGAAACGTATTAAAAATTCATAATTAAATCATATAATTTTTTCAGTCCTACTGCCTGTTACCTCTGTCCTGGACGTACTGCCACTTCCAAACCTCAAATCTATGTTGCACCATGAGTGTTTATAACACTTTGCAAAGTTCAACATTACATCCACTATAATACGTTAATATTCCTTTTATTAAGCGACGAAAAAAAAGCTTGATTTTTAGTTGACCTGAGGTCTCAGGAAATAGTGAATAGAAGATGGGTTTGGACATCTCGGAAAATGAAGCATGGAAAATAATCGTTAGAGTCCTGCTGTGTGTATGGAACTTTGTCAAAGGGGGTTACAGTAAGTTCTAGAAAGTTCTTACAGTAGAAAGCAATTTGTGAGCACCACGCCGAAACAGGCATAGCCATTCTGTGTCTGTGTGGCCGGAACGCCTTGCAAAGCTGCAAGGGGCTACAAATTCCTTTTCTTCATCCTCACTCGCTGCATCACAACACAGCAGAATCTGCAATAAGCCTTTGCTAATAAATAGCTGACTCTTGTAATCCCAACACAGGAAAATGAGAGCAATTACTAAAAAAAATGAAATACAGATGACTCAAGTGCCTATTGACCTTGACAGAGGTCATATTTCTGGGAATTAATTTGATGTTTGATTGACCCCCCCCCCCAGGAAAATGTAACAAGGGAGGGACCCCCCCACACCAAATGGGGCCGCTTGGCAGCAAATCCTATACTGCTTTTTGTTACCAGTCCACCCCTGCGTTGTTTTTTTCTGTGTATCATGGAATTTGATTATTCTGTGAAGGGATCACACCTCAGCTTTGTTTCCCGTTGCAAGATTCTTGTTTGGTATTAGAGGTCCAGATATTTGAGGTTGAACATTGGTTTAACTGCTTTAATACCCTCACTTTGTACAAGTAAACATCCTACTGTTCTGTGGAATATGGAATTCATGCCAAGGTATTTCCAGACATAACCTGAACAGAAGTTACTGTACAATCCACAGTAAACAGTTTTTTCCCCCCAATTTTTCAGACCCAGTAATACCGAGTCCCTGAATCACAAAGTTTAATATATCGCGTTAGTCAGCCAGGTTACTGAGTGCTGATACTTTTCAACTGCGTTGTGGAGAAGATGCGGTCCTTCGCAGAGGAAATTTCCTACAAGAAGCATATTTCGGATGTTTATTAGGACCCTTTAGCCGTCTATCGTTATGCTGGTTAAAAATATTCTTTAGGGTTTTGAAGCGAGTTGCTTTCTGTGAGCAGTGAACTGCGCGGAATGAATCAACCTACAGAAACTGGTGCATCTGTGTTGACCGGGAGAAAAAAAAAGTGTGCTGACACATTCACACCTTACTTTTTGTTTTTAATCAGAGTGCAAGGCTGCCAGTCCAGTATCTCTCACACTGTGACTCTCTTTGCCATCTGTTGAAGAGCCCGCTGTGCTCTTCCGGGATAAATTCGCCCATTCTCGCCAATTTGGCTGTTAATAAAGACATTACCAGGTGCGGCGTCTCTTGAGCTTGGCAAATTTAGACAACCTCTTCAGCGACTGCAGTGGGCGGGTCTTTCGGTGAAATGACCCGGTCGCCGAAACTGGCAAAAGAGGGTTTCACTAAATTAAAAATAAAAAAAAATATTTAAAAATAAAAATTAAATTAATAGATGACAAACATGACTGAAAGCATTCGCGTTTGTTTACCAAGACACCGAAATCCTTCTGTAGTAACCAATCACAAATCACGTCGTAGAATTTTTTCTTACATTGTCGCTCTAATTAAATGGTCGCCTCCATTTTCTATGACCTCAATGACACCCCCAGATACATTCCACCCCTACCACAATTTCACCACAAACATCAAACATCACCTCCTGGATTGTCCAATTCTGCTTCTATCTCCAAACCTCTCTTGGTCTCAGTTAGCCTGTATCTTCTCTGCTATCTCCTTCTTAGCTTATGAAACCTTTGCAGAACATGATTAACCCCCAAGACTTCACATAAAACCCCCACCTTCATACATGTGACTTAGCTATTAGCTATTACCATTCTTCATGATCTCAGGAGCTCAATTCTCACGTCGTTTGCATCTTCCTTTCACCAAAGGCATCCACAGGTTAGAGAGAAGGGTTCAGAATTACTCTCCCAGTGTTAATTTTAGATATTCTGCCTGGAACCTTCCCTCTCTGGCACCACCTGACACCAATGCCAAGATACTGCGTCAAGCCCAGCAGGGTATACGATCTTGATAAGACTTTACCTATTCAATCATTCGCCTTTCAGTCTAGTGAAATGGGTTAACCACAGATTTCCCAGCATGCTCCATTCCTTTCTGTTCTTTTACGCCGCGAGCTTGTCGTCACCGTCACCGTCACCGTCACCAACACCTGTAGCAATTTCTTGCTCCAGAAACCCCCAACTGCGGTTTCTGACAGGAATTATTTTAATCTTCCGTTTCCCCCGTATTATCAGCCGCAACAGCACACAAACGTTCCGCAGTGGCCGTCTGCCAAGGCGTCGGAAAAAATGTGGCCGGCCCATTCCATTCTCCCCGACTTGGAGCGTTTTAATCTGTCAAAAACTCCCAGGGACCTTAAACCACACACAAAGAGCGACGTCTATAATGCAGGAACAGCTGCTGGACATGAAGGAACCATTTATAATTTTTTTACGGCCGACGTAGGGTTCACACAAATGAAAGAAGCGACATATAATCTAACCGCATCCATATCTATTATTATTATTGGTCCCTAGATCCCTATTGTTTTTTAATGTTTTTATTATATTATATTTGTTTATGCTGGATCCCTTTGTTCTATTATTATTATTATTATTATTATTATTATTATTATTATTAGTAGTAGTAGTAGTAGTAGTAGTTGGAGGAGAAGTAGCAGTAATAGTTTAATTTTCTCATAATATTCATTTAATTAATATTGCGTACTATTCTGTTTACAGAACTCTGGCTATATACTGTGTACTATGTTTGTGCACTAGCTTAGAGTACTTGTTCGTACTATGTGAACTCTCTTGGAACCTCGTCTGTTTTGCGCTACATGTATGCGTGTCTGTACTCTGTGAACCGTGCTGCTGTGTGCGCGAGCCTCGCTCTCGGTAAAGTTCATCTAACGTAATCTAATGTAATCCTCATGAGCACGCCAGCTCACGAAGCGCGAGGGCCCTTGTAAATGGGACAGACCTCAAATCGACATCCTTTTGCTGACACACGGAAAAGACGACGAATAATCCTGATCTGTCCGTCCTCCAGGGATGGCTGCCAGGTGTTGGCGTCCGGCGAGGTCGTGACATGTCGTGTATCAGATATGTTTCTTTTCCCATGTGTCCTCACTGTCCCGTGTGCAACGCCCACCTCCGTTACGCCAAGTGATGAAATCAGCTGGCACAGTGGTCAAAAGGGACTTCCTGCCAGTAAGACACTGAACAATGTAATTTGCAATATGTCATAGTACAGTCTACATGATGCACTGCAAACGCTGATGGACTATGACTATATAGCCCTCAGATTTTTTTTTATATTAACATTCAAATGCATTCATTTCCTTAATCATGTTTTCGCAAATGGTAAGATCTCTTATTAGCGTTGTCTTTTATGTAGACAGTTCAGCATCTTAAACTCCCAGAAGAAAAGTCCCATATGAAGATAATAGAAGAAAAATATAAATGCAAAGACAAAATAGAGAAATGGGGGGGGGGGGTTTGGGGGGGCTAAGTGTGATTTCACATTACCAGAGGACCGGGCACAAGCTGACTCCATCGAGAAATAATCAAATACTCCTGAAAAGCCTGGTTAGATTCTGCCGGTGAGATGATCTTTGACACTGAAAGGATGTGCTCGATTTTTATCAGTCTTAAAGCAAAGCTAACGGGTCGTTTTTAATTAAACAGCGAGGGCAATAAAGACAAAAGTGTGCAAAGGCATGGAATGCTGGCATTGTTCGATTCGGTCAGACGGGAAACAGACCGAGGAAGGTAATTACGTTACGGCTTTATCTGAGGAGTCACCCAATTTAATGACTGTATGTCTCCATTCTGTCTTAAGTGCATCTCCACATTCACAGTATCAAATTATAGCCTGAAACGGCTGAACATTTAACATATCAGAAGATTTGCAATCAGGCATTTTTAATAACAATCTTACAGTTATCAGAATCCTTAGAAAGATTCACCACAGAGACTGGAACAGCACAAGCAGATGACAAGCATGCAAAACACGCAGATTAATGCATATTCTTTTGTTAGTGTAACTGTGCATTTTTTTTATTATAAGCAAGTCGCATTTTGAGTGTCACACGGGGAGAAGATCGCAGTGAGCGTGAGTCTGTAGTCATTACACGTATTAGGATCCATTTCGAGGCTTGGAAATCGCCACGGTGACAGAGGGAGCTCTGACGCAGCTTCGGAAAAAGGCACGTCACTATGAACCCCGGATCCGCCAGCTTCAGGCCCCACAGTGAATGGAAAACAGGACATACATGGCAGATATAAGTGGAATGAGCTCCAGCATCAGTCACCATCTTATTCTGGTATTTGGCGAATGACGCCAATCATACGTTTGTACCTGCATTGCAGCCTCATTCCTGAGCGTCTGATGGCCTGGCGTTCCGTCCAGGGTATCCTGTGTCGTGGGTGATAATCTCCACACTCACAGCCTAGATTGACAGTTATGGTCAGGGTTGCCAACCCTGGTGTATCCAGCATGACACTCACACTTTCTGACTCTCACGTTCACGCAAGAAATCTTACTGCGAATTCATATTATTCCATTATAAGCCTAAAATTCGCTACATCAAAAGCACTGGGGTAGTTTGTAAGCCATAAAGACTATTTACAAGGTAATAAAACTGCTACATACATGCAAATGCGTGCGCAGACTTGTTTGGGATTGAAAATCTCACTCCAGCCAGCCAACCGAAGTTGCCAACACTGCTACGGTACATCAGGGACGGTCGTAGAGTCGTTTTGCATTTACATTTACATAGCTAGCAGAGAGTTTTGTCCAAAGCGACGTACAAGTGAGGTAAATAGCACATTGCAAATATTTGTGCTGTTAAGGAATCAACTAGGCGAAAGTGCAGCTAGGCTGCACTTCCAGTGAAAGCCCAGGTACAAGTGTAAGCAGTATTGGAGCAGAAACTACACAATGGTTACACAACTACACATAACTATTAAAGTAAAGTAAGATCCTAATGAGATTTCAAGGAACAATCAGGCTAGTGGTGGTGTTCCTGCAACAGTTGGGTCTTGAGGCCTTTTCTTGAAGTTAGAGAGTCTGATGTCTGGATGTGGTTCTGCAGCTCATTCCACCACCAGGGAAGCTCACAAGAGAACCATCTGGAGTGACACTTCTCACGTGATGAATGGAGCTCCGAGCTGCATTGGTTTGCTGAGCAAAGGGGGCAAGATGGTACATACAGGAGATGATGTCTGTCCATCGATGAACTTCTAAGCCAGAACCAAGGGCTAGACGTGACAGCCCATAGGGAGCCACTGAAGAGAGACCAGGAGGGGTGTGACTTGAGAAGGCTCGGGCCGACTGAATATCAGACTCGCTGCCGCGTTTGGAATCACCTGCAGTGGCCTGATAGCACAGGCTGGTAGACCTGCCAATAGAGAGTCACAGCAGTCAAGTTGTGGGGTAATAAGTGCCTGGACTGGAAGCCGACCTGCACACAGAGACAGGAGACAGGACTTAAACCCCCCCACCTCAAATAAATGTACATCAGTTAGTTTAAATGGTTACACTTTGAGACCCAAATATTGCAGTAATACAGTCTTACTTAATGCATTAAGTACTTATTTAATTACCCATTAACTAAGTGTTAGTTACCTACTGATCCCATGCTTGTTCATTATTAATCAATTATGATGGTTCATGCATTCTATTCAGGAACTATATTAGTTAACAGGTAACTAATTGGTTAATAATTAACTACGTTTCTGCATGAAATACATAAACCATTGTAATTTATTAATGATACACTTAGTTAATGGTTAATTAATGCATTATGTAAGCATTATGTAAGCATGTACTACTGCATTATTTGTGTCACCGAGTAAACATTACAGTTTATTTAACGGGGGCCATTTCCATCAAACCCCCCTGGTAAAGGCTTGCCCCCACTTTTCTTAAATCTCTAGTGAGGTTAATAAAGAAAAATGCATAAAAAAGAAAAATACACATCAATGACTTGTTATGGACTGGTATCCTGTCCAAGGTGTACCCCCTCCCTGCGCTCTATATAGCCTATAAAAGGCTTCAGTCTCACTGGGGACCATGAGCCCCTCAGGATGGATGGATAGAAACACATCAAATGAGTGGAAAATAATAGCTAAACGAACTATTCTAATTAAACGTAAACCAACTTTTCTAGTGTGTTTTATTAGTGGTTATTTGTGGCTGTCCTGGACACAGCAGACATATCGGTCATTTTGAACATATCGACTGTAACGTGTCACTTCCTCACTTCGCTTGATTATGAGTGGCTCTCTCGCCGGCAAGTCGTACATAACGCCGAGATACGCGGCGCCCCCCCCCCGGGGCCCGCGCCAAACGGCTGACGCCGCGGATCGGCGACGTGTCAAATTAGCAGGAGGTAGCTATCGCATTTGTCACAATCTCGGGGAAACAAATGCACACAACTAGCTACCAGAAAGTGAAAAATGTCGCTTAGCCGGAGCAGAAAGTGTGTCTTAATAAGGAATCCAGGAATCACGCGGCGGTGCATTGGAGACAGGCAGATAATTCTCTTTAAATTTAAAAGATGCACTACAGCCTTTCATATGCTCTTAAGTAATTATTGTTTTAATGACAGAGCCTCTTTCCAGTGGACCTGAGCCACTGTCAGACTTAATCGCGAGATTCTCCGGCTGCTGCTCTTTGTGTCATGAAGTGTCTTTGCATGGATGCACTTTCTCATTACTAATTATCACCACGCGCTCTCTCCCGCACCCCGGCTGGGAGGCAGTGTTCCTGTATCCACAAAGGTTTTTTTTTTTTCCTCCTTATAAACATAGTAGCAAGTTGAAAGCATATGAAACTATTCCACTGGGGGAAAAATTGACACAAATATGGAATAGTGGTACTTAATTGATTCCCACGTGGGAATTATCTTTTCACCTGCCCCCATCTTGTTTTCTTGGGGGGGGGTTCACACGCAGGGTTAGCCGGAAGCTGGGGGGTTAAGGACCTTGCCCAGGGCCCAATGGTACGAACTGATGACCTTCCGAATAAGTTTGTCTCCATCAAAAATGAATAACTGCTGTCTCTCACAGCACTATGACTGGCTGGCCTGTGCCATCGCATTTACTTAATGCTTTGCTTATGCTGTCACTCTGCCCAGGAGTGCTGGATGGATGGATGGTTGGATGTTGAGCTTGATGCGACGGGAAGCTTACAGTTTTAAATACCAAGCAGTTAAAGCTCTAGTAACCAGTAAGATTTGTAGCAGCATGAAAAACAACTGTGTTAAAAAAAACCAAGGTATGTAAAGCTGGGCGGAATTTGCTGTAGCAGAAATCGGTGTGTGGCTTTGCTTCATTTCTGAGCACAGTCATCCTGGGTTAATAAGCCGGTACGCACAGAGTTAATGCCTGTGCCCCAGACTGTGGAGAATAACAGAGGTGACCAGCCCTACAGATCTATGGAGGGAGAATAGCAGAGTGGGTGTGGGGGGAGGAGTACCATCTGATAAAGCCCCCCCAGTGCCTAGCTCCTTTAATAGATTATAGAAAAAACAATTAGGGTCCTTTCGGACACTCTGTCTGCTCCAAGGGGAGGCTGTGCAGCTCCGGGTCTGAAATTGCGTACAGTTCTAGATTAGCTTGTTAGCCAGCTTAGTGATGTGCTGCACTGCTTTCTAAAGTCGGAGGAATGCTGTGTTTTGTTGGGGGGGTGTTTCTTTTTCCTTAGAGTACAATAATAGCGCACCTTTTTGAGGGGGAGGCCCGAGCGTACGTGTGAGCTTTTCCTCCTTGGATAATGTGCTGCAGTGCTGGTCATCGGATATAAAATATTGCTGCCCTTCGGTAATTTCCGCTGCGTTATTTAGCATCCAGTTCCCGTTTTCTTCCGAGTGCATTTTGACGTGGTAATATTATAGCTGAAAAGTGGAGAGGCCAGCTATTTTGTTTGTATGGCGGACTGAGAGCCATAATGAACAGGGAAGAGTGAGACACTCAGAATAGTGCATTATTTTGACACTGCATCGAGACCCTCCAGGCACTGGCAAGTATGATGTTTATGAAAAGATAACCTTCATATATCACACGATATGTCATCAAAAGAGGGGCGAGTTTGATTGATGTGCAAAATGATTCAAGGTTCAAGGATTTAATGGTCATATACTCTGTAAATAGTCAGTTCCACCATGCAATGGAAAATCTTACTCTGCCTGTTCATCCGGTCACCAGTAAACACAAATTAAACACAACACAAAGATCAACAATGCAAATTAAGGTCCCACAGAACACATCTCACAAATACAAAGTAGAGTGCTGTACAAACTAAGGCGGTATTGAACGTGTACATTTCCACTGCAATCCGTCACATCCAACCCCGGGATGGAAATAATGCCGTGGTCCAAAATCCCATTCTGCCAGCTGGAATCTGTCACCTCTCAGTCACGACGCCCCAAACCGCCCCGTTTAATTGCATAATAGCAGAGACCAATAACCGTGAAGCGAGTAGGTGATGTAAACATTCCTCACGACAGGGCTGTTGTTATGGTTACATAACACAAGATTCGGCGTTAACCTGTCATCTTCCTACTCAATTGGCCCGGTGGTGTGTGCGTGACACACAGCTACCAATGTCACATCACTTTTACGCAGTGACACATATCTAAAAGGCTAATCTAATAACTGACAACTATATGAATGATAATAATGACTAATACTACCGTGCTTCTTTCAACAATTTATGTATTTATGTAAACCTGGTTTCCCAACAAGAGTATATCTGTGTCAATTAAGTAGCGAAAACCTCCAATTTGTATTCATCTTTGTATTTTTATTCATAATTTATAAGCCTATGGGACGTTCAAAAAAACAAAACAAAACAAACCTCGTGTTTATTTAGTCCTCTGGAAGTGTCATTACCTCACCTCCCTCATTGGAACGTCAGCCATGGCCCCCACAAAGCATTTGGAAAAAATTCCTCATGGGACCTGACGTTCCTTATGGCTCTGGGACATGTCTGACTTTTCCAAGATCTTTTGCCGCGCATGGCTGCCTTGTGCCCAGCATTGGCAACAACAGACGAAGCATGTAGCTTTAACATATGCTGTTGGTACTTCCCAGTCATCCTTCAGTCCTCCCAGTCAGAGGATATTTTTGGGTGTACCTCTAGGGGGTGATATCCTCATCTTGTTTTAGGGATGATGTTATGAACATACGTTAACACAGATTTCTTATTTCTGGAAATTTCTGCGTGATGCAAGTTTGACGCAAAGTTGCAGACGGCCGTGCTGTAATGTTGGCTGGGTTGGGGGTCTTGACTGACTGAAATTTCCATGAAATCTATTTAGCACACGTTTTAATCCAACGCAACGAATGTTTCTGAGAAAGCAGAGTTCGACAATCAAGCTGTTTGGGGTTAAGGGCCTTGCTTGAGGGCCCAACAGTGAAATCACTCTGGAGACTCCAGCGGCCTGTATCATGAATCAGGATTTCTTGCTTAGCTGGATAACTTGTAGGATTTAAGGTAGTCTGGGCTAAATGTAAGTGAAGTAACCCACTGAGACAAACCACTGGTCCATGTGCAGTGAGGATAGGTCCAGCTCCTTTATCCTTTCGGTCTGACCAGCTTCCCGGATGTGACACAGCCTAGTGGTTAAAGATGGGAGTGCATCAAGGTCAGCATACAGTGCAGTGAGCAGGTCAGCTTTCAGATTAGAGAGGGTACATTTTACTTTTAAGACAGTTATGCATCTTAAGGAAAATCATTCAGTGGAAAAGAATTACAAAGTTTAAAAGCTGTCATATTCAAATAAAACCTTGGTTAAGAAACAACAATCAAATCAACCAAGTTAGCCATGCAGGTTGCCTAATTGCCTATAGTGTGTGTATTTGAGTTAAACCCAGGTGATCCTGGTGGTCTTGTGGTAATCAGTTATGTGTCTACTCAATATTTTGTAAAAATCTGAAGCATAAATTAATTATTCAATTAAACAATAATGTGCTTACACTGACTGTGTAATATCGTGTCGGTAAACTCGGTCAGGGTAATCTGACCAATGAGCAAGTTCCCTCTGTCAGATCACATTTTATTACCCCCCCCCCCCCTAATCATTCCCAGGGTAATCTGACCAATGAGCAAGCTCCCTCTGTCAGATCACATTTAATCCCCTCCCCCATCCCTCCTCATTCCAGTCTTTCGTCGATAACGAGTTGTCACATTGACGACTCGCATCTCAGCCACAGTAAATAAACATAGCTGGACGTTTTTGGATGTATAACAGTTGCATAAAGTTTCAGGGACATTAATATCTGAGTATTACTATATCATTAATATGTATCATTAATATCTTGCATGATTTTGAAATGGAGTGCCGCTGGGTTTACCTTTGCCGTACACCCTGTGCTGGGATCAGTCCAGTCACAACCCTGCCCAGGATGAAGGACCCCAATTCTTTATGAAACTATGAATGATTAGCATTTTTTGGAGCTCCGAATTTTTATTTGAATTTCCTGTCCCAGTTTAATGGCAGGAGACCAATAAGTCATTATAGAACCTTAAAGGTATTTATGATGTTGAATGTTGGGGGGGGGGGAATCCCGCAGTGAGGGCCTGGGTCATGTGACCTGTAGAGCATCGCTGAGACACCTGGGGAAAAGCGCATGATTGTCAGGCTGTCAGATATCAGGCCACTTTCATAATGGGGCCGAATCCCTCATCGCAGCCCAAAGCAGCCGATTCCAGAGCAGGTTCAAGTTAAATGACAGCATTTCTGATGTTTCTCCACATCCGGTCATGACAATATGCACATAATTGTTTTTTAATGAAATCCTGTTTGTTCTACGACACATTTTCTAAGTCATTAAGTCCAGCATGGGCGCCGCAGTCAGAAAGAGATATTTTGTCATTATTCAAAGCCACTAAGACTAATTGTATTTTAAATCCGTCAGATTAAATGCAGCAGCGACCTTTAGGAATTTCACCGCTGAGAGGACGGTGCGTGAAGTGGAACGCCGTTCTGGGGGATAACTTGCACCAGGCTTGAGGATTAAAGCAAATATATTTATTTTTGAAGGGAGCACTTATTTTTCTTTAGTTTCTATACAGTTATAATGAATATGTTGTAGTCATTTTGATGATACAATCACTACTACTATACAAGGCATTATAAAGGATGAATGCATAAAACTGTGTATGTGTTTGAGCTTACGTTATATTTTAAATGCCATAATACATTTAAAATCGGAACTTATACTGATAATGGTTTTTAAAATAGCACGGTCTATAGTCTAAGTATGTGTTGCCCTAATAATGACCCACCTAGACTGGCATCCCACTCAAAGCGCCCCCTACTGCCTGTACTGTTTCACTGTAAACTCCTTTGTGTACACCCCAAAGCTATATTGGAGAAGTACTTATGAAGTATGGATGGATAGATGATCCACTGATCCAGTCTTTTCTATAGCAAAATCCTGTCACTTACAGAGCATTATAATCATTCAATAACAAATGTATGCAGAGTGATTTTAGGCATTTACGGGCCATTGGGAATCAATGGTTTCTTTTGAAACATATGAAAGTATGAGGGTATTTCCCTCAATCGATACATTTCTCCACCGTAAATTAATAGATATTCTTGTGTTTGTTTTGGCAGATCATTTACTGCTGTTGATCTGTACTGGAAGCGCGATAATCACTTTTAACGACTTTCGTTTGGAGTCGCACAAAGGTCTCCCAGGGCATGGGACATAATCAGCAGAGCAAATTTTTAGGTTGCTGACTGTTGAGCCATCAAAGGTGCTAGTATACTAATAGTGTGAAGGAGGGAGAGCCACATCAAAGGTGTTAGTATACTAATAGTGTGAAGGAGGGAGAGCCACATCAAAGGTGTTAGTATACTAATAGTGTGAAGGAGGGAGAGCCACATCAAAGGTGTTAGTATACTAATAGTGTGAAGGAGGGAGAGCCACATCAAAGGTGTTAGTATACTAATAGTGTGAAGGAGGGAGAGCCACATCAAAGGTGTTAGTATACTAATAGTGTGAAGGAGGGAGAGCCACATCAAAGGTGTTAGTATACTAATAGTGTGAAGGAGGGAGAGCCACATCAAAGGTGTTAGTATACTAATAGTGTGAAGGAGGGAGAGCCACATCAAAGGTGTTAGTATACTAATAGTGTGAAGGAGGGAGAGCCACATCAAAGGTGTTAGTATACTAATAGTGTGAAGGAGGGAGAGCCACATCAAAGGTGTTAGTATACTAATAGTGTGAAGGAGGGAGAGCCACATCAAAGGTGTTAGTATACTAATAGTGTGAAGGAGGGAGAGCCACATCAAAGGTGTTAGTATACTAATAGTGTGAAGGAGGGAGAGCCACATCAAAGGTGTTAGTATACTAATAGTGTGAAGGAGGGAGAGCCACATCAAAGGTGTTAGTATACTAATAGTGTGAAGGAGGGAGAGCCACATCAAAGGTGTTAGTATACTAATAGTGTGAAGGAGGGAGAGCCACATCAAAGGTGTTAGTATACTAATAGTGTGAAGGAGGGAGAGCCACATCAAAGGTGTTAGTATACTAATAGTGTGAAGGAGGGAGAGCCACATCAAAGGTGTTAGTATACTAATAGTGTGAAGGAGGGAGAGCCACATCAAAGGTGTTAGTATACTAAGGGTGTAAAGGAGAGAGAGACACATCAAAGGTGTTAGTATACTAAGGGTGTAAAGGAGAGAGAGTCACATCAAGGGTGTTAGTATACTAAGGGTGTAAAGGAGAGAGAGTCACATCACACACACACGCACACAGTCCAAATACATGCCAAGGTTAATTTTATTTACCTGATGAATATTTCAGTCATTATTTCCTTGTTTGGTTTGTACATACCGCTACTCAATGACAAATAGGAATACTTTCTTTATGCATGTGGTGATTTGATCTTGCAGGCAGTTTGTGACTTTTTAATCGTTACTATTTCGGAAATATGGCAGTGAGGTTTTGGTCACTCTTGAGGCGTGTAATAAATCCAGTCTCGGGGCTTCTGGGACACTCGCTGCACCAAATCTTCCCCTTTAATAACATTTGGAATTATTAATTAGCAGTACTGCTAAGCTGCTCTGGTGACCGGAATGTGTCTCGGACCTTGTAGGGATTGTTAAGTGGGTTACACCTGATAAATACTCGTATTTAACAGTTAAACATGATACAAAAGTAAAGAGGGCAGTCGCCCCTTCTACGGGCTTCACAGAAGTACTTCCGAAAGCCTTCTTTTCCAAATGAAAAAAAAAAATTGCAAACATCTCATACATATTCCCATCTATCAGGTGCATGATTGTAAATATTGTGTATGTTTGAGGACTGAAATGAAAAGCAAATTTCCAAAACTCACTCAATGAATTTTTTGTTGGTTTTGAGGCGAGACCACCAATGACCGAAAGACAGGCTCTCTCATCATGAAAGAGTATCGGGAACCAGAAGTCGCTCGGTCCTCGTGTAAATCAAATTTCCAAAAGTCACTACATCCACAGAAATATTCCCAAAAATGTATTCCGTGGACTGAGTGAGTCACCAGAAATTATCTGGGTGTGGAACAAACACCCATGCCAATCATATAAAGTGTACGTTGTCCACCACTGTCAAACATTTTGCACGGTTGCACCACTATTTTTCACTTTTAATTTTCTCTTACGGTTCCTACCCACTGGCCTCAAGTGACACATTCTATGATTTTTTCTGACCAGCTCTAATGGATAAAGAACGGCTTCTGAATATATCAGGGTCGCCCTAATTGGTCGATGTCACAATCCCTTATAAGACGAAGGTGACCTACAGGACTGCGCTGTGATATTCCCCCCCCCCCCTGTTTGAGGGTCCGTGTGAGTTTCAGCTCCTGCTACATCCAGATACTCCATGCTCAATATCCACCGATTATCCAAATATTTAGCCTTACCTGTCAGACACATTAATAGCCAACGTCAAAACATCTGACTGCATGCTTACTGCTGTATGTGAATGTGCAACGGCAACAGTATTATTGCACATGATAGCTTTATTTATAAGATGAAGAACGTGTTGTTTTTTTAAATGCTAATGACAATCGATCAATAAAAAAACGATCGATAAAAAAGTTCAATTGTACGTAAAATAACGAGCTTTATGTATTTCAGCATAGAATCATTGTTTCGCAGATATAACACGACTTAGCCCTTACTTCCTCAGATTAGTCATATAACTAAAAGTGTAATTACTTCCCATTACTACCAAATATGTATAACAAGTGTAGTAATATCAGTTTCTATACTGAAACTTTCCATTAATAACTATTTATATTGCATGACGTCATTTTACATAAGTTTCAGCTGACTTTGACTAATTAGCAGCACTTTATTATCAGCACTCAAAATAAAAAAATTAATTAATGAGAAAATAAAGCAGGCCACAGTTAGCATGTTGCTGACACATGTGCTATAGAAGATATTTGGTTTCTCAGCACAACGTGTCACGAAGGCTTCTTGATTAGTCATTAACAAACATTGGGTTTTTGAAGTATTACTTTAGCGTGGAAAAAAGTGGGGCAGGTGCCTATTTCATTTCTATATTTATATGTAAACCCCGTGCCCCAATTAGACACACCACTCAAAAAATCAGCACTGTAAGTGCGTAAAGGAGAGCGTAGCTTCTTTTTATCAGCATGTAAATATGGCACAGCTAGACAGAAATTAAACGACAAGACATTCGGTGAATCCAATATGAAGCCATTTTCAAAGGTGTGGAATTATTATCCAGCAAAAGCATAAAAACGAATTTCTGTCCCATTACAAATCTTACTGAGCAACTTGGAAAAACTTACGGGTAAAAACAATAAAGTCACATTTAGTGAACTAATAGTAGCTGGCTTGGTAGCTACACTGGAAAGCGAGCAAAAATGGCAAAGAGTGCAAATACAATTTATAAAGTACTGAGAGTGTTTGTAGCAGCTAATAATGCTTCAAATAATGTAACAATGAAATAAATTTCTCAATTTTTAATGTAATAAAGTTTGATAATATAACAACTGATCAATAATGTAACAACTCGTCACACAATCAGCAAAACGTTATTGTGTTCTTGGTTCAGAAAATCTCTTACATTATTGCCCAGTTATAACATTTGCAACTTTTATTACATTAAGAATGTAAAAATTATTACGTTGTTGGCAGTAATTACGTTATTGGCAGTTATTGCATTATTGGCAGTAATTACATTATTGGCAGTAATTACATTATTGGCAGTTATTGCATTATTGGTAGCTACAAGTGTCAATAACAAGAAAACCGACGTAAAAAATGCCCCAATTACAGATAACCTGGTAGATCTTCTGTCTATATCTGCGTGATGACATGCCGGTATCCAGCAAACCTCAGAGGGAGGTGTTTAGTGCACCGCTCAACTGCAGTCCAGCACCTGGTGGGGAGGGGGGGGGGCAATCTTATCTGCAAAGGGCCGCTGTGTATGCAGGTTTCTGGGATAACCTTTAGGTCAGCTGTTCAAACCCAGGTGTGAGCACTCTTCAGCCAATCAGTCCTCTAATTAGTAATCTAAATAGGGAGTTGCAGAGAAAACCTGCATACACAGAGGCCCTTTCTGGATAAAATCGGCCACCCCTGACCTTGTGTGTCTGCTGTGTGTGTTCAGATTTTTATAAAATTGACTTTTCCATTATTGTACCCATAATGTAATAAAAACCTGTTATTTTCACATTGTGGGATAATTTCTTTCAGTCTCCACAGGGAGAAACTCAATTTGATAAAAATCTTTGACTGTAATCAAAAAACTACAAAGTCTTGTATTTTGTTTGATTACTTATGGTTAAGGTTAGGGCTGGGTAGGGGATAAGGTTGTCATTGTTGGGATTAGGGTTTTTCCCATAGAGATGAATGGACGGTCCCCACAAAGATATTAATACAATTGTATGTGTGTGTGTGTGTGCACGGGCGTGTGTGTGCACATAGTAAAACACATACATAGACACACATGAATATTTACACACACACTTATTTTAGCTGCTAAAATTTTCAGAGAATTCTCCTCTGCCTTGATTGAGAAAATCATGGGTTCTAGCTTGCGTAAATGCTTTAATGATTAAACGAGTGTTTTGTCGTTAATTTGAAAGATGTCTGATGCCTCACCAGATAAACATCGCGGATAGCTCAGGACCTACGGCCGTAAAAGTACAATCCATTTCGGAGATAAATGATGACGCAAGTCCAACATAAAATGGACAATACGGGAGAATAAGGTACAAATGCTGGTAACCTCCCCCCCCCCCCCCCTTTATAAGGAGGCTTGGTTAAAGCAGGTGTGGGCACAGTGTCATTTTTCACCTCTGGGCACCAGCCGGGTGACACTGAGCCAGTCCTATGCCACAGTCACTTACCAAATCATTTGCATGCCAGCATCCGCGGTTCACACGCTCCGAGATCAGAGCGAGCCCCGCCGGGGGGCTGAAGGTTCCCCAAGCTGATTATGCCCGTACAGCATCTCATCGCACATACCTTCGGTATTCATGGGGGGGGGAGAGAAGCGGCAAATTGCAGGACATTCACAGGAGCCTGTCACACCAGCACGGCATGTTAGGTTTTTAACGTGTTTTTTCTTGTCAATTAATCCCAGCAGTGCTCAGATGCGCAAAACTTACTGCTCCATATGCTACATTTATAACCTACTGTACCAAGTAAACTATTGACAATAAGGTAGCAAAATGATCATGTTTTCCCTTATATAACAATCCCCGACTTATGTCAGACTGAAAAATATGGAACTGGAAGCGATCTCTTACACACATATATGCACACAAAGACACACACGTAAATCTGCATCAGTGTGCAGTATATTTGCCTCAAAATGCAATGTTTATTAGCTTGCAAAAATCATCACGACCACATTATAAATCAGGATGTTCAAATTTAAATTAGGATAACTTTTTGAATGGAGTGAAATATTGGTATTATCTGTAATGTTACAATTCTTATTTTCATTTCTACAGGAAAAAAATAAATAAATACTGACATAAAGACTGAAGCCGGCTCGAAACAAACGTGCATCAGGGCACCTGCCCAAAACTCAACTCTCTGCCGACAACCTGGCAGCCATAGGCTGCAAAACAATATTGGTCAGCTCCACACTACTGAGAGAGAAATTCATCTGGGAAATTTGGGGATAAGCTTCCAGAATCATACACCTTCACATTCTATCTGAAACTGCATGAATGAGTGGGTTCGATTTAGTGTTGATAAAGTAAATGTGTGTCACCTTTCAGTATAAAGTGTGCCTAACCCTTAAGGTGATTTAATTCCCATAAAGATTGTCCCTGAGCCTAACCTGTTTTTCCTTCCGTAAAATCGGAGTTTTTGAGTTGGCTAATCCCTGATCTGTGCTAGGGGCAACATCATTCTGAACTCAAAGGACAAACCGAAGTTTGGACTAGCACAAAAATACCCGATATAAGCAATAAAACTGCAGAAGGTAGCATGAAACTCACACGCCACATCTGATGCGGAAATAATGTCGATATGACAGCTTTGTTAGATATTTCTTTATACAGCACGAAAAATGTTATACCTTTCAAAACACCAATATGCCTACAAAAATAATCAAAAATGTGAAAGCTTAAAATATAAAAATATATGGTGTACATATGGTGCTACATATATAGATTTATATCGTCATTTCATTTGATATGTAGTGTGGAATTAGTGCCAGCATGGCACTGTTGCATCACACCTCTGGGACCAGCGGAGTTAATTGTCGTATAATAATTGTTAATTGGATAATGATTGCTAATTGGTGGGGACAGTGTGTGGCTGCTGCTGCACCTTGATCGGACTGCCACTGGTTGGCAGAGGGACGTCACTGGGCCCTTAATCAGCTCCCGCCTTCTTTCCCTTGTGGGGACCGAAAAACTCTCCCCACATTGCGATAAAAACTTGTTATTTTGACCTTGTGGCGACATAGTTTCAAGTCTCCACAAGGGGAAACTCAATTTTATATAAAAAATCTGTGACTGCAATAAAAAAAAACTACAAATGTCAAAAATCTTTTTTTTTTGTTTTAGTTTTGTTACTTATGGTTGATGCCCATAGAAATAAATGGACGGTCCCCACAAAGATATGAGTACAAACATGTGTCTGTGTGTGTGTGTTCCAAGGACAGCCCAACCCTGTTTTCAGCTTTGGATGGATGGATGGATGGACAGATAGAGATATTTACGTCAGATAAAGGAGATAAGGCCAAAATGTCATATTTATGGAATCTAGGCAACAATATAACTGCTTGTATGTAATATATTGCATTTTTTAAATTCCACTCAGTTAAAACACATTTCTTGGTGTTTGTTTTTCTTTCATTGGCAATTGTGTTTGTCTGCTTGTAAATCACTGCTGTCAGAGACCAGAGAAAATGAGGAATGAAAAATGAAATGTTTTAATTAAAATTAAACAGGGGGAGGATGAACAGGGATAAGTGACCAGAGAGGATCCTGACAGCTAGCCAGCAGGAAGCAGACTGCAGATATCACTACCTAAAAAGTGTTTCTAAGTGGTGGAACAATTACGGCTTGTTCATTATCTTTTCTCCGCCGCTTTAATTTCTTCAGCTTGTTGGAGAACATGAAAGGGAACCAAACAGAGGTTATTTTCTAGTGAAACACATATCCTTGCTCTTTCTTTCACCAGTTATCTGGAGTTTGGTTTGTTTTCAAATGCACAGATGGGACCAGCGGGGAACCAAAGGGTGTTGTTCTCTGCGGTTCCTTTCATCAGATTTTCCCTGTTGTCCGGTTCCCATTGGCCTCACAACATATTTACATGCGTTGTGAATTCCATTTCCCTACATTTCTACAGCTCCCCCATTTACTACAATGAATGTTTTATTTGCACTTGAGGGTAAGTACATTGCTGAAGGGTACAAGAAGAACTCCCCATGCAGAACCTTCAGGTCCAGCTGAATTAACCACTGGATTACCTGGAGCTCAAGATGAAAATTACTACTGGAAAGATTTTTTTTTTTTCCCATCTTTTATACTACTGTTGAAATTCTGTTTTTTGAATATCAGCTGTTTTGTTGATGTTGGTGGAAATCCCCAAGCTAATATTATCCATGCTTCCCTATTTTAACCCTTTTATTTCATCGATTATTAAGAGAAAATTTTACAAGGTGACCTACTGCTGGACCAACAGTATCTCATAGCTAACTATCCAAATCCTGAATTTAAATTAGGTTATAAATGATTAATGTGCAGGTGTGTATTAGGTGGGAGCAAGAAACATATTATTCCATTTAGTTTCACTTTTGTTTAGTATTTTGATAGAAATATTAATATCATATTTAGCTAACAAATGTAACGCTAATTTGTTATCATCAGTTAAATTACATAATGCCCTTTGTGACAGCTGCAATTAGCTACAAACTTCAGTTCTTGTTACACATGGCTAGTCGCATTGCCAGGTGGTAGATAATGTGCTTCAACAAAAATCTATCATATTGCAAATGGACGTTCGCGGATTTGTGACATTTACGCGTACATATTTCATTCTTTCGTCAATTCACGACAATTCACAAAAGAGTTGTATATAAGAATACACGTTTCACTGTAGTTTGACATGGATAAAAGTTTATTACCTGCCAGATGGCAATTTAAACAATGTTTACTTAATGCAAATGAGAAGAAAAGACGGTACACCTTTTTATCGTAAAATCCCCACAGAATGCAAGGTGGGGGAAAAAAAACAGACATGAAATAAATGAAATTCAGTGGGGCTGCCAAATAACCCCCCCCCCCCCCCAACCAAAACCTAGTCCATGTTTCAAATTTACAATCAAGCAAAATAATGAAACACGTTTCACTCCGATGTCTTTTGAAGTCCTCAATCCCCTCAGTTTCACTAAGAAAGTGGTTCTTTGGATGGCACGCCCTTTACATAGTGGTCTGTGTGACCTTGACAGGAGTCGGGTTTCAGAGAAGCCTTTACCTAAGGCTATAAACAATATTTTCCACTCATTTTCTTCAACCCTCACCACTCCCCTGACATATGCTGGAGTAGAAAACAGAGGTAACAGAGCCTACAGCCAAGCCGACTGGATAGCCACGATTACCACCCTGGGTCTTCAAGGTCAGAGTGTCACCAGGAAGCGATTCTGTCTCCAAACTGGGCTCATTCGGAGACTTCAGCATGCTTTTAGCGGCGTAGAGGTTATTTAAACACCTGTTCTGCATTCATCATTTATATATGCACTTCATTCAAACTCATTTTATCTTTTACAGAGAAAAAAAATGGAAAAGCAAATACCAATACGACTTATGTCAGTGAATAAAATGCTTTTGTTTTGAAATAGACTTTTTGAATCTGGGGGTAATGACTGGTGATATGTAGTCAAATTTTCAGGTACACTCAACTCCACAGATGTCCAGTGCTAAATAGTTTGACATTAATACCAGATTTTATTCCTTAACTCAAGAACTTAATCCCAATCCTCAAAAGTATAGAACATCCCACTGGATGGGTAGGGATCCTATCTACAGGACTCAGTAAATATATACAGACATGACCAATTAAAGACTGTACTCTCTCATACTAAACACAACAAGCTGCCAAAATATTACCTCACAAAAGCATAGCATGTGAATCCTGCTCATCGGAGTTACTTACATAAAAATGCAAAACAAAAAATGATTGGTTCAGAAACACAACCAATCAGGCCGTAGAGGAGGTGGGACCAAGACATCTAATTAGTTGGCCCGCCTACTCCTGTTGCTTGGACCCACCTCCTCTGCAATCTGATTGGTTCTCTCTCTGGACCAATCATTTTTTGGTCTGCCCTCAGAACATTTTTGTTTAAGTACATTTACATTACATTTACAGCTTTTAGCAGATGAAGTAAAGGAAGTAAAACCCCCCATGAACATGAATTCTTCTGAAGTAGCCGACTGCAACCAATGACATCACTACTATAAATCTCTGTTTAGTTGTATTAAGATAATAGAACAGAATTTAAGTTTTACAGAGCACTTATACAAAGGAATATAGAAGAACAAAGAACAGGTATGTCAGTTGTGTATACACACAATGTGTGTGTGTGTATATATATATATATATATATATATATATATATATATATATATATATATATATATATATATATATATATATATACATACATACATACATACACAGTATATATATGCACATATTTTATATGTTTCCTTCAGGGGCAAATTTAGCGTCCCTTTTCCTGGCTGATCGATGCGGATTTGCTCGCAGTGACTGTCACTTGCCAGCTTGTTCATTTCAGGGCAAGATTATGTGTTTTTCAGCTCAATTTATAGTAATTTGTGGGATGCAGATGCTTGAATTACCAAGTGATGCTGTCTGTGTAAAGAGAGCTTTCACAGCGCACCTCAATGCCTTACAGTTATCAGCAAAAACATTGGAAGACAAAATGAAAAACATAATTAGAATCTTTAGACTATTCTGATATAAAACGCACAGCTAGTTTCTACAGCAAACATGACTTTAACTTTATAAACAACTCAGTCAAGGGCGGTTGTGTCTAATGATATGTAGCTATGATCACAATAATCTAGTAAAAGCAATTTTATGGATTTTTTCCCCCACCATGATTATCAATTTTAAATGTGTTATCCCATCCAGGCTTGATAAACTGTCTTCCGTGTTTTAAATCACAATTCCTAATAAATTTCACGCCCTTGTTTATGAGCGCGAGTACATCAGTCACCTGTACGTATATCTGTTGATTTGATTCCGTTTTCTAACCAAGATGATTATCGGCCGTTCAAAGGACTTTCGGGTGAACAGTGATAATTCCGGTCGTATGGGAAAGGGCATGTTGTGTCGTACCTTTGGCTATGACTCAATGACCCCTGTGAATCATTGTTTATACAGAAGTGAATCAGGTGGGAGGAATTTTAAATTTCGACATGTAACTGACTGAGCCTCGCACAGGTGATTCATGCGCTTTGTGCACTTCATATGGCGCAAGACAAATCCCATAAAAGACAGAGAGAACATTGCTAAGGAGGCGATGTTTTGCGGTGATAGTGGGGGTGGAGGACTTGATAAGCAAAATCCTTCATTTTGGCTACCGCAGTACTAGTTGCGAATTAAGTAACATTTACTAGTCTTTGGTAAGCTTCTCTCCTTAAACTGCTTATCAGCAAAAACCACTAGGGTAGTGCAATACATTTCTTAATAGCCACTGTGAAGTGACACTAATAGATACAAAATAACAAATGTTAGTAATAAATGTAAATATATGAAAATCTGCGGTTCTATTCGGATGATAAATATCTGAGATGGGTCCACGTAATCAGCTCTGAGGATTCCAAGAGCTACATATTTACTGAATCCAGTCTCTTTTTATAACCATGCCATTGCTCATTGGTTGTAGAACAGACTATTTATCTTAATTGTGAGGATGAAATGTCTCGGGGTGAATTCGGATTATGCAGACACTGGCTTATTTTTTGTAAGATCACATACTGTAAAGCATGCAAATCGCCCCAATCTGGAACTCCTGGTAACCGGGCCTAAGGGCCACCAATCATATGGGGCAGTCTGGTTGATGGGTGCTGGAGAAGGATCCAAATGCAAATGATTGCTTGCAGAGTCACAGACAGGGGCGGGGCCACAGGGGCACTGGACCCAGCTAAAAGCTGATTGGTCCCCAGAGTGCCCCCTCCCCTGTCACTCGCTAATTCAAAACATATGATTGGCTAATGATAATGTCGGCCCCTCTGTATAAATTATGGCCCCTCTTATGCTCGCCTACTGTAAAATACTTTCTAGAATGACCGCTAGTTGGTTCAGCCCCAAGGGGAAGCAAGAACCAAGCCATGGTACTAAAAGACAAAGTAAGGAAGCATACGGCACTGGCTCAATGTTAACAGTTTAATTAATATTAATCAGTTTAATACTAGCAGCAGCATAGCCAGGGAAGTCAAGAAGTTAGCAACACTCAGGGATACGCACTGAACACACGCATTGCAGGGGCTGCCAAGTCTCACGCATTTGGCGTGACACTCGCGCTCTCTGACCGTCGCGCAAGAAATCTTACGGCAAATCTATATTAAGTCAAAACATTCGTTACAAAATAGGTGCCATCCATTACCTTTTTTTGTCTAGGGCCCGAAAATAAGATACCGCCACTTTTTCAGACGTCTTTTGAGAAAAGAGAGAAAAAAAATAAGTCTTATATTGGGGCTAACATGCTAGTTCTAAATCACAAACGCAGACACGAGGAGAGCAAAGCCAGATACTCGCAGAATGAAGACACTGAGCCTTTGTGTAAAGCTGGGGCTCAGTGCATATTGAGCCAGGGACTTCGGTTTGTAGGTGTCACAGGTGAAATGAATGTGTTATATTGAAAGCATCGTATTTTACGGTGTCCGTCCAGAGAAAATAATCCCGTGTGTATTTGTGTGGTTTGAGCGTTATATCCAAGGCAGCCTATTGTTATTGAAACCAAGGTAACCAAACTTAATGCTTGAGGTTTTAAGGTAGAATAAAGTAACTGATGAACGCAGTAGAAGGAAGATGATTAAAATAACAACACTATGCTTGATCTATGATCCTAACAAGGTCTCCTGTCACATGATAGTTTTGCTGGCTGTTGTGTGGCTCTGTTGGGATTTTCCCGAGACGCCATGTTGTTGGGAGGGTGAGGCTGCATCGCCGAAGATGATGAAGGCTATTCGGAGTCCCAGATCCGACGCTGAGATGGTGACTTGGCCACAAGCTGAGGTCCGGATGACTTTATAAAGGACGGTAATCATTAGCACAACACAGAGCAGCGCTACGGAGCTGTATGATGTCAGGAGGGGCCGTCGCCAAGGTGACGGCGGGGGGGGGGGGAGGGAGGAAGTGTCCTTATCAAAATAGTCGCAGTAGGGCGAGCGGTATAACGCGGGAGCCGTTTATCTGGATTATAATGAGTTACGGAAGATAAAAAGGGCCTCATTTGCCGTCCGTATATGATCTCAGCAGGAAACATCGCAGTGTGGGCCCAGTGTGTCCAGTTCCTGCTGCAGGGTGTATGAGTATTTAGCTGAGCAGGCTATACTCTGGCTTACCAGTGAGGTGGTGTAAAATCACACGGGGCCAAAACAATGATCCACACGGGAGATTTTGTCCTTCAACGTGTGACTGTGTGGCAGCAGCAACCCTAAAACACCATACTCCTGATTTAATTTGGAAGTTACAAAGTCAGGGGACGGGGGCGTCTCTTTGACTGGCCAGAACACACACTTCCATCCTGTGAAGTTCCTGTGAAGGTTCCTACTCCAGTACTGCATGCATGCGTTCCTGGGCCTTCACTGGTAGCTCAGCCCAGCTAAACTTGCGCCTAGTTGACTCCTTGACAGCATGATTTTTTTTTTCTAATGTGGATATTTGCCTCACTTGTAAGTCACATTAGACAAAAGATTCAGCTAAATATGCCAAATACAGACTTTTAAAAAAAATAATAAAATTGTTTTTTTTTTTACCATTCAGGTTCACTGGACAAGAAAAAAAAGTCTTCAGTCAGGTTCAAGTTGAGATCTGGGGCCCCAACTGTGACATATTTTATCTCGCTGTCCATTAGGGGGAAGCCGAAAGCAGCCTGTGCTTCTACGAAGCAGCGTGAAGCAGCGTGAAGCAGCGTGAAGCAGCGTGAAGCAGCGTGAAGCAGCGTGAAGCGGACGGCTCCCTGAGGCATAAAAGGAGTTTCAAAAAGTCCTTAATTTTTCATATTTCCCCTCATCATACCTCTACCATTTAGTTAATATCATCCACCCCCTCCGTCCTCTGCCTTGACTTTTCAAGTTGTGTAACATAGTTTGTACTCCTCGACAGTGATTGATGGGCTTTCCGGGAAATAAGAAAGCGATGAGCTGGAGAAATATCGTACAATTATATACAACCGCAGTAATGATGTATCACTTTTGGAAGGCAGCCTTTAACAACTTAATTCTAATTATGTTTACTTGTGAAGGCACTGTATATCATAGCATGTGTGTGATAACACTATTCCACCAGCACTGGACTCCTCTTTTACTGGGTTATTGTTACTGGAGGCAGGGTCTCCAGCAGCTGCCACTGCCTCAAATCCCGTGACTGACTTAAGCAGCATAAGATGCAAATCACATTGCGGTGACTGACAGGAAGTGTGTAGCTGCCCTCTGACATGCTTAATTAGCACACGCCAGCAATCCTCTGAGTGTTTCCAGCTTAACATGTGGGATGATATTGGAAATTCAGATTCATGCGGTACCATGCACTGGGGCTTTGCCTAGAAGTTTAGAGATATTAACGGCAACACTATACTTAAAGCTGTGATCTACGATGCATCATAGATACCTTCATAATGCATTATAATGGTCGGTGTAAGAATTAATAAAGCATTGCAGCTTTATTGACAGTCATAATGTCATGGACCCGCACGGGTTTTGTGCGGGAACGTGGCATCGGGCACAAAAAGGGCGGACGACCCACTAGCGGCTTCAAAAACAGAAAGGGGTTTATTAAATAAAACAGAAAACACTACAAACACAAAACCAAAAAGGACCACCAGGGTCAAAAACTAAAGGGGATAATTAAAGACTTAATATCACAAAAAAACAAAAACTGGGAAGGTAAACAGAATACAGATCTAACCAAACTAAAAAAGCTTAGACAAGCAGCAACAATGAACTGGAACAGAAGCAGGAACTAAAATACTAAGGGGTAACGAGACTAACACAGGACAGGTGAGGCTAATTAACAAAGACCAGGGAAACAGGGCACAGGTGGAACTACTAACTCAAAGGAACTAAAACAGGGAAACTAAGAACTAACCAAGGAATAAGAAACCAACACTGGGGGATTACAGACAGGTAAAGACAAGCAGGGGCACAAGGAACAAAACAAAACCCAACTACACAATCAAACAGGAATTAGAGAAACTCAAATGAAACACTAGGGATCAAAAATACAAAAACAGAGGCAGCGGGATTCGAACACAGGACAGAAGGGAACACAGACAACCACATGCCCAACACATTGAGCCACATGACCAGACAGATAAAGGAGAACAAAGACTAACATAAAGAACGGGCAAACGCCTGCTGGCCAAACAGGAAGGGACACAGAAGGACCACAACAGACCCTGACACATAAAGCATTATAGTCTTGTTATAACACTTCATAAGCTCCAATGAAGCTCTCATCTTTGATCCACTATAATGCATTATAATGGTCGGTATAAGCCCCAAGGCTTCTTTGTACTGCATTATAAAGGTATCTAAAGTGCATTATAGAGGAGAGCTTCACAGAGTACTCATAATCTATAATTAACATGGTTATAATGTGTTATGCCTTTTTCTAAATATTTCTAGCCATGTTTATAATGCTTTATAAATCCATTATAATGTATTATGAATGTGTCCATAGATTCTCATATGCGTGGCATTCAAAGAAATTGTTACCATGCCTTGGGTTTCAAGCTGAATTCATGACAGGATGTGTTTACGCAGGTTTTTATCCCAAATTGCTCTGTTGTTCAGTTGCATTATTTTGCACATTTCTTCTAACAGTAATTTGAATATTTTGTGAGATACATGTTTCAGTGTTTTAATTCGACCAAAGCAAGTCTGTTGGGAGGCATTCAACACTTTCATGAAATATTAAAGACAGGCTGATGGACATTTGTGTTTTCGTGCTACTTTGTGTTTCTTAACTTTTAAACAATTAAGTCTGAAGATGGATAGCAGGGCCAAACTTCCAGGAATGCAGTTTGACACAACCAATAATTTTATTAAGTGATTAGATGTCATTGTTGACACAGCACAGCACACAGTGCATAACAATGAAATGTGTCCTCTGCATTTAACCCATATGTGACAAATGTGACACAGCAGGGGGCAGCTATTTCAGCGCCCGGGGAGCAGTGCTTGGGGGCGATATCTTGCTCAGGGTACCTCAGTGGTACCTTGCTGGTCAGGGATTTGAACCTGCAGTCACCCAATTATGAGTGCACTTCCGTAACCATTAAGCCACTGGGAATTCCACTGTGACTTTATGGTAGACATCTTCATCTATAGCAGATAAGTTCCATACGGCCATGCCACTACAGGGGTAACAATATTCGAGATACCTTTAAAAGTTCCAGAATTTTCCACATGGCCTTATTATTTAAGCACACTTCCAGATGGCCGGAGATAATTTCTGTAGCTTTACATTTTTTTTTTACTAACCAATATCATTATTTCTATCATCTAACCAACACATGATCAAAACACACAACAATCAATCACTCTGGTCTCAAAACAAAGTTCGGATGATCATTTGAAAACAATCCGTCTAGACTGCATATATTATCACTGAATCCCACCATCACACAAATGTTTGAACAGTTCAAAAGCCAGCAAAAACAGAAAATATGTCCCCAAACTTTCAAATAAAGGTAAAGCACAGTGGTCGATGAGCTCTAATGAGGTAGCTATGGTATAATTTAAAAGGTCGGGGGACAGAAAAGAAGCTTGTTTTGAAACACGCAATAAAGTTATACAGCTATCTGTTCACTTCCAGTAACAAAAGGCAACTGTTATAAGTGAAAGCAGAGCAAGATCCTTCACCTCCCCAAAACAATTAACACTTTTCGGTACATCCCGATTTTTAGGCGGGAATTAAAGAAAACCTCGTTAGTGCCCAGCATGATTTAGTGAGGCGCCAGTGCATGCACGCATTTATTTTTAGTTATAAGTGTTTACTCTAAAAGGCTTAAAATGTCGCAGTATTCTTTCTCTCTCCGTTGAAATTAACGACCTTTCAAATGGACAAGTCGCTCATCTGAGGACACACTCGAACTACGGGACGCCGTAAAATTTCTTCCTGCGTTTCTCGCCCAGAAGCGGCTCTACATCAACTCCTGTGTGTGTGTCTACAAAGAGCTTTTTATGCACCTCTTACTTCTGCCTATTGTGTTGTTTGTTTATTTCAGAGGCATTGTGGGGGCAGCGGGCAGAGAGTGGGCGGCCTCGCAGGTATGCCTGTGACCCCACATTAATCCTCCCGTATATTTTACCATTTCAGACCGCACCGAGCAGAACAATGCCCATTCAGCTGCTCACCTGCCAGTCGCGTTAAAAGCACCTCGCGGTATTTCAGGCTAGCCGGCGCTTCGGATGATGGACGCTGAACCAATCCAGGTTAAATACCTGGCTTCTCCACGGGCTGAAGCACACAGCCTCACCGCTAATCGCCCACCTCGTCACGTGGCTTTCGTTATTCTCTGGGGGCTCAGTGAGTAGCTGGTAACGGAAAACAAAAACAAAACGGTGCAAAAAGTTAGTTATTCTGACGTTTTAATACACACTTTAAAATACCTAACAAGATCTGAACACAAAAGAACTGAACAATACTCACACTAGTCTTTCAAATGCAGTAACAACTTTAAAGCAGTAAAACATGCATTTATGATTTCATGAGTGCAAAATAAAATGGGCCAGAGCCACCGACCAGGAACGAAGCTCACTCAAGTGGCACTTCCACTAATCCTACTTTGTTTTCCTATTGTTCTTCATTGTGCCACCATTCAGTCTATGAAGACTCAGCTTGTCGTTTTTCTCCATTTCATTCTATACACCCACAAAGCCGCTAATGCATTGCAATCAGCTTAATGAGGTTAACTTAACTAGCTACCCGCTACCTGCCTAAAACTAAAAGCAGGGCTGGTCTCATGCATCTGGCGTGACACGCTTTCAGACTCTCGCACAGGAAATTTTACGGCAAATCTATATTATTGATCTACATTGTTCCATTATACACCTAAAATTTGCTACGTCAAAAGCATAGGGGTAGTTTGCAAACCCTACACACCATTTACAAGATAATAAAACTCTTACATGCATGCAAATGCATGTGCATGCGCGTGCGGACTTGTCTCGAGCTGGAAATCTCACGCCAGCCAGCTGACCAAAGTCAGCAACTCTGCAAAAGTCTTCTGAATGATTTCTCAGCTTGTTCTTCCATGGCAGTGGCTTCTGAGTAGAGAGGTCTGCATTCCGACGGAAGGCACGGAGACCACTGACATTCACGGCATGGCTCTGAATGAAGGAGGGGTAGGCATTAGCTTGTAAATGAGAACAACTGTAAAGCGTGAATCAAGCTCTCTTTCATTCTTTCCTTTTTCTTTCATTCTTTCCTTTTGTGGAGGTGAAGGTTCCAGAGACTATAAAGTCTTTGAAGCAGGACCATTTATCCAGTGGTCTATTTCAATATAGTCGATGGATGTCAGTTCAATAGATATCAGTGTTCAATCTTAACCAGAATGTCAGATTCATTTTGCTCCCAGCTAACATGTTCAGCTTGCATTACCGTTTATTTATCCATTGTTCCATCAGATCGTTCCAATTTAGCTACAGTGAATGGTATGCATTCTACATATTTGTCATTTTAGAAGCTCTGTGTCTATGTACAATGATTTGAAAGCATTTTATGAAGGACAGAATTAGTCTGTAAATTGTATAATGTAATTGTATTCTCCCAACGTATTTAGTATTAATGAATTTATTAGTATTTAATACATCGTATCCACAAAATTAATTAAATAAATAAACTGTCTGCGGCATCTCCGGGGCTCCACCAATACCGGGGGAGGGGAACCTGATCCATGGAGAGCCAGTGCGGTTTTTTAGGACGACCTCTCAATCAGCCAATAATAAAGCAGTGGTTCTCAGCTCCAGTCCTGGGGACCTACTGTGATTGGCTGAATGAGAGGTCGTCCCAAAAACCCGCACCGGTCCTCCATGGATCAGGTTCCCCACCCCTGATCTATATCATTGGTGTATCTGTTACAGATCTTATGTCAAGGGAAGCGATGGTCATAATGCAAAGGACAAGAAAATGGAGTAGAAATACTTTTACATAAATTTGATTAATATAAATCACATTTTGACATACACAATAAATAAAGGTAACCATTTAATTGGTAGCGAAAGATTCTGCATTGGCATTTAAGCAGAATGTACACTGAATTTTTAAGGGTAGGTTCAGAGCTACATGTCACAGTTAGGACTACGAGCATTTGGGTAAAATCACATTTATTACCTTTCACGTTTCCAGGTGATCTGTCCAATTGTACGGGTTGGTGAGCGTAGGACGAGTGCGGATTGGACTCTGTTTGAAATACGTGTCGGCAATTTACTTACCTTACATCTTCAATCGAGAAAGCTCGATCGAAGGCATTTGAAAGAAAAGGCAAATCACGCTATTTGCATCAGAAATGAGAAAAAAATAAGCAAAACCATGAAAGCTCTCCATTTTCAAATGTTATTTCCTAAAAGAAACAACCGCTGTGCATTTTGACTTTGAATACCAGTGGACACTAATGGTCCTTATTTTGCTGGGAGTGATGATGAAGCGCAGAGACGCAGGCGGCATCCTGTGTGTCCAGCAATCGCTCTGGTTTGCCATTGGGTCTCAAGCTGAGCGGGGCATGTTATTCATTGATAAGCGGACTGTATTAAAGACATAGGCCGTAAACTGAATTGCAATTTCACTAATCCATTTTATCGGAGCGGCCGCATAATATGAAATAAAATAATACAATTTATATTTATGTTATCAAAGAATAAACACCAAACCAAAATATTGTGGCCCTACATCGCCACGTGATTACTAAATCAGATCCACAAGGAGACCTTATTTATTTATTGCTCTTATTCTGATGTGCTTGCTTTGTAAAGAAACACTTATTCAAATGCAAAATTATGTATTTTTAATAGCACATTACTTAATGCCCATCACCTTCAGACATGACAAATCGAATTTAAGGCCTCGTATGTATATTTTTGCATGAATTTGCATGAATTTTTTTTTTTTTGTTTTTTTTTCTTCTTCATTACCTTACCTGAACATCTCCCCCCACAAAAAAAAAAAACAAAAAAAACACAGGATTCTCCTATCAAACATCACAGCTTCCACTGGATTCAATTGAAACTGCCAGTTAGTGTGCCGGTGTAAAATACCAGTGTTGACGCAATGCTGGCACCCCCCATCCCCCCCCCCCCCCCCAGGTTTCAATGGCCCTTCTGTATATTCTCATGCCCTTCATCTTATCCATGCTGAAGTGCCAGTAAAGTGGACTCAGCAGCCTCTACAAGCATGGACGCTCGTCAAAATCGTGGAAGCCTTCAGTTCCTACAGTCGTGATCGCCCACCCAGCATTTCATGAAAGCAGAAACGCACATTCCATACAAACTCCCACACTCATAATACCCACATCAAATGCATCGTGGCGCCTTAAACACCCAGTCACTTTTCTTCCAATTAAGCCCTGAATGTTTAGTGTTACCCGAAGGGCATAATCATTATGAAAAACAGGGTTTCACTCAATTCTGACCAACAAAAAACTTCAGGCTTCTGTTATGATGAATGGCTTCCTAAATTCTTATAAAACAGAAAGACAACTGGGATTTCTCCTGACTTAAAACAAACACCACTGGTTTCATTTAATTTGAGCCTATAATTCCATACTTGTAGGGCGTGAAGAGCAATTCAAGCAGCTGCTGACCTTAACTTGTGAAACTGCAGAATACATCCTGCTACTTAGGGAATATGCAAAAGCCCCAAAGTTTGAGCTTTCCGGAGCTTTACTTTGAAAAAATTCTTCTGAGGGCAAAATGAAAAAATATTTGGTTCAGCGATAACCAATCAGATTCTAGAGTATGTGGGACCAACCAATCAGATATCTTGGTCCTGCCTCCTCTAGCTGCTTGGACCCACCTCATGTACAATCTGATTGGTTATCTCTCTGAAGTTGTTTGCTGTCTGCCCTCAGAACATTTTTGTGTAAATAAAATTGTCACACAAGCAAAGCTCACATCCACAGAGCAAGACGTGGGCCAGCTAGATATGGCCACACTTCCACTCACAGAGAGACAATAGTCTCAGGCATTTTTCTCAGTGCAAAGCTAAGGGAGAATTTGCTTGAAGAGAGAAAAAAACCCAACTTAGGATGTAGTGTCATCTTCCTTGTGGCACATAAATCATTTTGCATCAGCGCTTCTTTCCATAGGTAGGAACGCTGTCCGTCAGCCACAGAGCAGGTGGCGGCCCTCGAAGTTCCTATCTCATTTCACCCTTTCACTACTCCAGCCTCCACGGTAGTGTCATTCAGAGACGATCCCCTAAATCGCTAACCTTGTGAACGTCCAATCATATTGTACGGTATGAATGTGGGCAAATCCTTTGGGGTACACTGTGCCCTGGAGATATTTCAGACCGGAAACAGCACGGCAGTCATGCCATCTTAAAGATTACATTATAATTAGCGTTACAGGTTTGGGCTGAAATGTCACGTTAGTATACTTTCCTCAGCAAAAAAATATTAAAAAAAACAACGGGAAAAAAAACCCGTTAAATCACGGTCTCCAAGGACTGCACACGTGGAGCCCAAGTCAGGACCACAAGAAGTGCATGCAGCACAATTAGTGCCTTTCATCGTTACGGCTGACCACTGCTATAAAATTGACAATTGAGTCGACATGAAGGCTATAAGAATACCGCTTGTGGCTATTCCTGTTTGGCCCCCAGAAACCCGTCTCACGGATTCCTCTTCACGTGAAACGGAATCCTGCTGTCCATAGGGAACAGTGTCACCTACTGGTCTATAAGGAGCTTTTCTGCAAGCACCTTTAGGGTTGTGACAATCGTTATCCTGAACGTACCATGGGGTTCAGGCAATTAGGTTTGGCTTCAGGCGCCAAAACAGACTGTCAGAATGGATTTTACTGTTAGTCGGGGCAGCCTCACAAGTACTTTCCTGTTGCACTTCATTGCAATATCAGTTCAAGGTGTTAACCTGTTTTGAATATTTAATTAACAACTGATGTAAAAAAAAAGAAAAAAAAAAGAGCTAATCTAGGTCATACATAAAGCATTACAAATACTCAATGGAACATAGTGCATAATCATTATCCAAGAGACATGACATCTGTTTCTCAGCCAAAATGTGAGAAAGGTATTAAGATTTATTTTTAGGGTTAGTTTTCCTTGGCTAGTGGTTACTAGGCACCAGCAGTTGCCTGCGGGCTTCTGTCTGGCAAGCCTCACACCGATCTGAAAGGAAATGTGATTTTCATCTGCTTCTCCTGCTTGTTATGCAAAACCCACAGACGAGCAGATGCAGAGAATTTCATATGAAGGGGCAGAGAGTCTTTCCGCTGGGTGCCGGTAGACAGAGATACCAAACTGGGACAAGCAGAGGTAGAACCTGAAGAGGAGAATACTATATATATATTAAGCATCTACATACAAACAATGGGATCAGATTACAGCTGTTGAGCTATTTTTATTAGGTGCTTTTAAGTCGTTCCCCAAACTGCTGGCATAGTACAGTACTACCTGAACGTTATCTTATTGTTAATTCACACTTCAGTATAAAGGGCAAACAATTTGGTAAGACGTCGTGGAGGTGGTTGAGCTGGGATGGGGAAAAAAAAATTGAGGTGATGGTCACATTTATCCGTTCGATCTCCTTGTTCTTGGTCATAGGAGAGCGAGTTGCATCTCCCGTCATCCGGAAAACACACGCAGACTCGGATTCCGGAGCCCCCACCCCCGGCAAAGCCCCTCCACACCCCTGCCTCCGTTTGGTTTCCTCTGGTGTCCTTGTGCTGATGTCAGTGACCATCATCCCATTTGATTTCACTACCCCACCATTCTGCCAAACCCTTCTGTGCCCCCCCCCCCCCCCCCATCTACAAAAAGCCCCTATTCCTCCCTCACATTTCAGGGTCACGTGCCTCTCTTTGCCTTCCCACACAGAGCGAGAGTTATATGTACTTTATTTACACTGGATGATGTAATATCTAGTAACAAAGCATCTGCCTGCCCAGCTCAATGTAAATAATCATATCATTAGAATGAAATAAATTTTCTATCAGTGCTCCTCGCAGCTATTTTGTAGCCAGTTTCTATTTTTAAAGAATGTGTGGAAGTCTGACTCATTGGCTATAAGAGACATGGAAGCTGGAGGGGGGGGGGGTGATTTGGGAGGGGTAGGACACCAGCATGAAACGTTTGCGGGGTCACAAACAGGTGAAATGTCACGGCAAGTTTTCCGGTTGTCGTCAGATCTGCTCACTGCTACACCCTCCAGGCTGGTCGCGTCCGTCTTTCTTTCTGGAGGAGGGGGGTCACAGGGAGGGAGTGCTAAATCAGTGTGCGACGGAAAAACACCAGGCCTCACTAGGGCCTGCGGTTGGGTAGGCGAAACACGAACCTGAAAACCAGACTCCCTCAGTACGGTTACATGTGGCATTTGGGTGTGATGGGTTGTCAATTGTCCAGTGGGGGTGTTCTGGTGGACGGCTGTCAATCCAAGGGGGTTGTGGTGGCGGTATCAGTTGTCTACAGTTTGAACACCACCCCCCCCCTCAAAATTTGTACTGATCAGTCATGGAGCCTGCTATCAAGTGGTAGTTGGTGACAGGTGGGCAAATCGCCCCCAAAGCAGGCTAACCTAACAATGGGGACCATTCAAAGGATTACCAGATCCCCCCCCCCCCCCCTCAAAATTTGAGCAGGCAATCGATTTGGATGAGCAGAATGCCTGGTACCATGGTGACAGGAAGCTGTAGCTGTTAGCTTTAAAATGAATATGGTGGACTGAGAAAACTAATGATATATTATAGTGACAGAATCTGCTTCTGGGATATATGGACGGATATTTATATTATAAATAACAGTCCCTTAGTGGGCGGCTAGACCAATAAGATATGTAAACAGTGGTGTGTACAGAAATACAGAAGGATTCGGTATTAAATGGGCCATTTTGGCAATCGTCCTTGCTGGTGGGTGTTGGAGATGGCGCGTCGGCAACGCCGAGTCCGGCCGCACGGGTCGGATCCCGCGCACAGGGCCGGAATCCGGCTGCCACGGGCTCTGCTTCTCCCCACAAACGGCCATGGACCGCCGTCCCCGCGTCTTCCGGAACGTCGGCGGGCGAGTCGCCGCGCGACAGGCCGTCAGAAGAGGCGCCAGGAGGAGCCCGTAAGCCGGAAGTGCCATCTGCTCCGGGACTTATCCGGGAGGGGCTAAATTTCTCGGTGGGAAAAAGAGAGAGAGAGAGAGAGAGAGAGAGAGAGAGCAAGCAGCGTAGAAAAGGAGCGAGTGGGAAAAGTGCTGAAGACACCTGTTAATGTCACCCGACGCTCTCTGCGGGTCTCCCTCGTCAGTGCTTAACCATTTGCTGTGTTCACTTTACGTAAAGCAGTCACCAATACACATTATGGATACCTTCATAATGCATTATAATGCATTCATAAAGTATTATAAATACGGCTATATATTTCTAAAAAGTCATAGTACAGTATAGCATTGTCAATTTTGTGTTCCGAAAGTTCTATGGATCTCTGATCTACAATGCACTATAGATTATAATGGATTTGGCTGGTATAAGACTTAAGGTTGCTTTGTACTGCATTACGAAGGTGTATATATAGTGTATGGATATATCTTCATAATGCATTATAATGCACTCATAATATATGTAAATAAAGTATGGCCATGTTTATAACACTTGAGTGCATTACAATGCATTATGAAGGTATCTATAATTTTTTAAATAATATAATTTTATAAACATAGTATAAACAATATCATTTTAAAAGATTATGATGACTGCCTTAAGACCAGTGTTTCCATTAGATCTTTATTGTCGGCCATTCTACAGTGTTGCGCACTGGTAGGAACACACACCGGAATGCTGTGTTACATTCCAACAGCTAAGCATGCGTATGTAACACTGAGCCTTTTTGGGGGTGGGCGATGTGTGTGTGTGTGGGGGGGGGGGGGGACACACTGCCATGATGACAAGATAGCAGCCAGTGTGAGGTCTGTGGCAAATGTGCCTCTTCACATTCAGTCACCAAACATGAGATCATGTGATCGGGTGAGTGAGCATGTGGCCTGCTATGGACCCCCCCCCCCCCCCCTCGCACCCTGTCCTCCCGCTGACTGGCTCTGAGCCAATTGTGACGTGAAGATAGATGTGATAAAAGCCATGAAGGAGACATAGGCGGCCGCCTAGAACGGCATCTTCTGAGGGGGTACTGACTTTTCTGTTAGTTACTTTAGTGTTTTGTATCATATTGTAGCACTTGTATAACCAAACACTTCTTTTTCTCCAAGTAACTCCGATTAGCCACTACTCATGACTTCTTGTTTATGTTTCGTGAGTTTTGTAAGTTTGTTTTTTTTTTTTTTTTTTTTTAAATTAATTTTCTTGGTTCATTTGGTGTGGATGGGAACCGTAATTGGCAATTTCATATAATTGTCAATGAGAATTTCACTTTAATGGAGTTTAACTTCTAATAAGAAGAAGAATTAATGGGTATCAGACCGAGACCTGGAAAAAGAGTATAAGCGGGGAGGGGGAGGGGACTGTTTTTTAAAATGTTAATATTAAAATATCAGAATATCATTCTAGTAGCATCAGTTGACAAGCAGGACGACGCTCTTGGGAGTTTTACTGACACAAAAATGTTCTGAGGGCAGAAGGAACAATCTGCCCTCAGGACATTTTTGTTCAAGTAAAACTCCCAACGAGCCAGGAAGACACAGGGTGGGTGTTTGTTACTGACCAGAAAAACACGAACACAAACATTTCTGCGGCCCTCTGGTTCGAATCAGAGCTGACAGCAACGCAGCTGGGTGTCGGCGAAATGGGGGGGGCAGCCTGCGGCGTGACGGGTCACCGGCGGATGAACGCGTGGACGGAACAGGCCTCCGAATGAGGCCGGCCTGCACACACGCGAACCCTCAACTCCAGCTGAGATCTCTTACAGCTTTGATGTCCATTTTACTGTAGCCTGGGGGGGGGAACATGTTCAGGACACATTCTTACTACAGGATGAATGGCCCAGCCTGATATTAATGCATGCTGCAAAGTTTACACATAATCCCGTAGCAGCAGCCTAATGAAGATCCCATTGTGCATGCAGTTACTGCATCCTTTATTATTATTATTATTATTCCAAAAGTTTTATGATGGTCTTTCTGTTTTTTTGCACTGGATTTTTCACAAAGGCTCTCAGACTAATCAGAGTATCCCTTGAAATACATTAAGAGGCAGCAAACTGGAAAAAACTAACGAGACTCTTTAGGATTCTCTTCTCGCCTGGGGGGGGGGCGGGGGGGGAGGGGTCCATCTGACTAGAAAAATGAAGTGTAACGGCAGAATGAGGGAAGTGTGCAGAGCGTAATGCATCTCAGCAGAAGAGCCAGTCACCGCTTAATTAATTACAATTATTCCCCACAGTTTGGTGATTTACGTGAAAGTGTCATCGCATTTCCAAATATATATATATTTTTTTTAGAAACACATTCCATCCGTCCGTCCACCTTCTACCAGTTTATCCTGGTCAGGATGGCAGGGGGGCCTGGACTCTATCCCATGCCCTATAAGATACAAGGCAGGGGTACAGGGGGGGTACAAGTTTTGAGTCACACTTTGGACCGTACAGGATCTTTGGCCGTGTGTCAGGTACACTGGAATGCTTAGTCATTCAGCCAACTCTGTTATGAAAGTCTAAAGACAGTGCAGATAATGTCAAACGGCACATATAATGTAAAACAACACAGGTATTAAACAAGGTGGACACTGCAAAACAATACAGGTATTAAACACTGCAAAAAAATACAGGTAGTGTAAAACTATGCAGGTAGTGAAAAAAATGTGGACAGTGCAAAACAGCAGAAAGAGTCCAAGTCAGCTGTAAAGGACAGGTATTATGGGTGCGACTGTCACAGGTGATGTGCCTGTTTTAAAGGTGATGGGCTTTAAATGCAAGCTATTCTTGAATCTGGTTGGAATGTGGATTCTATAAAATCATGCCTATACAGTACACGTTACAGGCTCAACCCACTACTACTTACAGTGATTTAATAATACTGATAAAAATCACCAATCACTGCTTTAAACTTATCAGCCCCTTAAACAACAATGCAGATTTAAAATGGAAAACAAAAAACAAAACACTCCGTGGGCAATGCAAGAGATTTTCTTTATGATTCATTTTTCTTTCCGATTGCCTTCTGGTGTCTGATTGGTCAAAATAATTACTGGATAAAGAGGAGGAAAGTCTGTTTTGCCGTGTGTGCAGTTTCAGAAGCGGCCATTATCTCTCCGCTTTGATCAGACAGCTAATGACAACTCCCTGGACGGACAGATCGCTGCCTCGCTTTCGACTTTGTAAGCATTTCCTTCATCCTTTGTTCGCTCCCTCCTCATTTCCTTTCTGCTCGAGTTTGCAAAGAGAATTAATGCAGCCAACTCTTTTGGGAGCTGGGGTGGCGGGGGCGGGGGGGGGGGACTAAGTTCTCTTCCCCCAAAATTCGTTCTCTTGGAACAGGGGTAGCATTTTCTAGGGAGATGCAGGGGTCCCCGGGGGATGCATTATACCATAATAATTTGCTTCTTTGTGATGAAGAATAACATTTGCAGGCCAGGCGAGGCATCTGTCGCAGAGCGGCGGCCTGAAACGGCGCACCACTGGGAAGCACAATCATCCCATGGGGCTCGGCCTTTCGCAAAGTCCCGCCACGTCTGACAGAAGTTCCAGCCTCCGCCTATCATTACGAGGAATACGGAGCTCACTTGATTACGACGATATTTTGCCGAAGTCCAGTCTGATCCTGTTTGCGCCACGTAGACTCCAAAGGGCACCTTGAGCGAATTGCTGCGCCAACTCACTTGTTGGGCACTTAATCTACACCAGGTCATCGGGGTGCCGAACGGTGCGGCCTGCGGAAAGCCCTCCCCCCTGCCCCTTTCCTCTGCCTGAGGATCGCGAGCGTGAAATCGTTAGCCCGGCATATTTGGATCTCGGATGATTGGAAAAGGGAATGCGCGGGAGGAAATGGTTATCGATCGCGTCGAGGTGAAATGATTGGCTCTCGGAGGGACGGCCCTTCCGAGGACCCCTCTGCTGCGGATAGACAGGGAGGCACGCAGCCACGGGCGTCCGGCGACCTGCCGCGTGACACCATGCGATTAATCTCGCGTCAGGGTGATCGAATGGTTGTATAATGAGAAAGTGCAATAAATGTGTTTAGCATAACGATGGTGTCCAGCTCCAGCTCCGCCTGATCCATCACGGTTAGGGAATCGAGCCGAGAAGCTCGAATGAACGCTCAGTATTGCTTGAGTGGCATAATTTGTTGCGTTGGGATAATTAATTCTCCTAAAAAAAAAAAAAAAAAAAAGATGACAAATTAGTCTAATGTGATTGTGGGAGATGTGGGAAAGCAGCGAGTTTGTTACTGGAGGAGATTACACAAAGCATCCTGGTCGTCAGGAGATAACCTTGCCTGACCTTGAGACAGGCTTGTGGAATGATAAATGACCGAGGGCCCTGCTGCGAGCTCTTAAATGACTCCAAATAACATCCATTGTCATCAGTCTTTGCTTTTTTTTTTAACTCACATCAAAAGGACAGAGAGATAGTGACAATCTGTCTTATTGTCAACTTTGGGAGAAAAAAAAGTGTAATAATAATAATAATAATAATAATCATAATAATAATAATAATAATGATCTGTGATGGGTTGGCACTCCATCCTGGATTATTCCCTACCTCGTGCTTGCAGTTTCCGGGACGGCTTCTGGACCCCCGCAATCCTGTATAGGACATGCAGTATAGAAGATGAATGAAGGAATGGTGAATATGCTATTTGTTAAACAGCGGAGCAAAAACTTCAGCTTCAAACAGAACAGGCATTTTAGCGGTCGGTTTTCTTACTGGTGTAAACAAACCCCAGAAAATAAGACGCGCTTTACTGTAAAGTATGTCTTGAATGTGCCTGACTGTCACACCATCCTGGGGTCATCCTGGTTACGTTAAGTGGAGGGACAGGATATGAGTTACAATGCTGCCATCAGCCAGAAGCGACTGCAGGAATTGTCTGCTTTGCCAAAAAAAAATGATCTAGTGCCCATTAGGGAGAAAAATGATCGAGTACCGGAGAAGCTGATGACGGACAGCACATCCCCAAAGAGATAAATACGGTAGCATTTACCTGCCAAGTCAAATCCAGTGTTTTTAAAAGAAATATGTCCATTAAGCCTGGATAATTCTTTCCCCTCAAACATTAGAAATCTACCAACAATGTAAGAAATGAACTGCAAATAAAAGCAAACCGACAAACTTGAGAAAGTGACTAATTTATTTATTCAGAGCTTTAAACGCGAGCAGCTATCCGGCGGAATGCACTTGCTGGTCCAGCTAACCAGCTTACGGATAAAACAGGCCGCCACAAAATCAAACGGAATAATCCACAGATTCATTTCCTCCCAGAAAAATGAATTTCCTAGACATCTCCAGAACTGTAAGCATCGTTACATATTCTTGCAAAGGCGGAGAGTGGAGAACAAGCATTCAGGAGCCTTGTTCTTTGTAGTAAACGCTGACGTGTCTCGCTAGTGCATAAACTGGGAAGTGCCAAAACTGGAAGAATATGAAGCATCACTTCCTTCTACCGAAGGACAGTGTGAAAAATCTTCAGTCAGATGGAAAGTTTGCTTGATTTAGTTCTTAGTTCCCGTTTCCTGTTACACCTGCTGCTTACAGAGTAAAACAAAAAGGTTCTTCTTGGTAACAGGATACTGGCATACTGCCAATCAGGGCCTAGTTCACCCCGACGTGAACCAATAAAATTACCAATGGGAAGGAGGTTAAACCAACCAGCACTGATGACGCAATTGCACCCATTCATCCAGCCGGCTTCTAAGTACTTTTCTTGTAGGACCTAATCAGCAGGACTTTACTATAACGTTCCTTTCAATACCATGCAATTTTCTGGAACACTGTTAGCAATAATCCATGACTATAAAATTACTGTATCTTTTGTGGTAAAATATATATTTTTGCCCATTTACTGCATGATGAAGTGTACATTAACAACAGACCGCATATTCAAGGGTAGTCCCGTAAGATTATTGAAGAATTCTGAAAAACTGAATAGTTCCCAACGCCTAGCAATGTCATAGCCATTGTAACATCGGATGAGCAAGGCGTTACTCAGTTTGTTTTCAGCAACACAAAAAAATTACTGCACTTTCAGTCATATAAAAGTATAGTACACATAACTATGTTCAGCACATAATACTTGATAAAGATACTGTTACTGGTTCATGTATTTACTATACTGTAGTTTTTATTGTTATTTTAGAGTGTGTTTTCTACTTATATATATATATATATATATATATATATATATATATATATATAAGTTTACTGTAGCCTCAATGTATAGTATAGCCTATAACATTTATGTTTGTGTAAGTATACTCTATGAATACTCTATGACGTTGGCACAAGAACGGAATTGCTTGATGCCACATTTCTCAGAACATATCTCCATCGTTAAGCGACGCATGACTATATTATGTTTCATCTCATTATGCAGCTGAATATTCTCACTGTTTAACTGGCTTGCCTAAAGGTATTGTCACAGAGCCCCACCTGGGATGTGAACCAACAACCTATCAGTGTCGCTCCATTTCCCTAACCGACATGTCGGGGACAGTCTGTATTTTGGAGGTTTCTAAGCCTTGCAAATCCCTTTTCCACCAGCGTATCTTTGACTTCTGTGTAGATAAAAAAAGACCGTTGCTCACTTTAGAGCCAAATTCTATCGACGGTTGTGGAACCGGCCAGGAAAAGAAAGCAGTTTAACTTTAAAACATGAGAAATATAGAACTGGTGCTTGACTGAAACTCCAGTATGAGAGACTGCAGACTGAACAGATGCACTGTTAGAGAGCTGGAGGAGCCATTGTGGGCTCTGTCTTTGCAGATTTGGCAGTGCTGCTGTTGCTTCCGAACTTTGCCCGAAGATGGACAGAACGTGCCAGATAGATCCACTCATTCACAGCTGCCCATCAGAAGACGTGGGCTGTCTGGTCTCGCGTCCTTGTCCCTCACTTCCAAGACACACGCTTCCACCCCGATCGCAAGCCAGCCGCGAAAAAAAACTCGCCCTCCAATAATGAAATGGCATGAGCTAGCGTGCATCTGTGACCTATAATTACTTGTTTTCCATCAAATCAGAACCAGAATCGCATCAGCACTTCCGGATCAGGATGCAGACGAGCTTTGACGCGCCTGCAATGCATACAGATGGGGCTGGTTCTGAAAGACCTTTCATTTATTTTTAAAAGTGGATGCAGTGCAGTGCAGTACCAAATCCTCAGAGATGTGGTGTCAAGCCTAAATCCCTCAGAATCCCAGAGCAAAAGCTTTCTAGAAACTTGAAGGTTTTGGCAAAAAAAAAAACAAAAACAAAACAAAAACAAAACAAAAAACCCCACTAGAAGTTTCACTTCATTTCAGCTACGTAATACGTAAAACAACGGGCCCTGAAGCAGCACACGACTGGAAAATGTCACAAGTTTAATATACAAATTGCCATGGAAACCAAAGAATGTACAAAGAGCAGCATAATATCCTGTTGCCATAGGAAATAGAATTTGCAGAATGCCGCTTTGAATAACAACTGTGGGGGTATTAAAAACAAAAGAGAGCGTTTTTAGTTATAGTTTTTTTTTTTATGTACATGTTGCTCATTCAGTATACTGTACCTAATGTCAGAGGCTCAGGGTAATTTGTGACAGTGTATAATTTTGCAATTAAAGGCTTCTTTTTGTTGACGGCTCCTGCAGTAACCCAGCTGATTTTCTCTGATTTATCTGTCGCTGGCCTGACAGGCGTAGGCACAAGGTGAGACTGGAAGCCAGGTGCGAGTGTGGCTTTTAATTAAAGTTTATTCACCGCTGGCTAATGAGAAGGTGCGAGGCTCCGCCCCGTTCGCCCCCCCACAACACGTCACAATTAGAGGAGATAGGAAGGGGAGAGGGGGGGAGATTCTCACATGCTTGTTGTCACGTGATTGGGTTTACAGGGTCCGGGGGGGGGGGGTACCCTGCAGGTGATCACAGCTGGGGGTGAAGTGGAGAGCCGAGGACGGAAGAGGGGGAATTATCATCAGCGAGCCAAGAGGCAGACATCTTTCCGGCAGGGATGGGAAAACAGTGAATGGGGTAATTGTGAGTCGAAGGAGGAATAGAGAAGTGCAGCCTTTCAGGTGAACTGCAGGGCGGCGCTGTCACTCTGTCACTTGCAGAAGGTACCTAAGAGAGACAGGAGTCGAGGGCCAGAACCAGCAGAGGGCCGCGGCTCCCTGAATGTCAGAAGGGGGTCGAGTTTTCCAGGCAAAAGGAAAGCACACACCCGAGGGCCCAGCCTGCCTGACCGCCCACCCGGAAAGGTCTCGCTCGGAAGCCCGCGTGGCAGGCATGGAAACGTGAGGCAGTCATCCCTTCATGTGTGACGAGGACCGGTCCGAATGCATCGCTACGCCAGCCGCAGCCAGTATGTAAACACCTGGGGGGCTGTATGGGGCTGCGACAAGTGGAGCAGTGCACTGGCGAGGCAAAGGGGTTCAAATCCCACTGAGCAGTGCACTGGCGAGGCAAAGGGGTTCAAATCCCAATGAGCAGTGCACTGGCGAGGCAAAGAGGATCAAATCCCACTGAGCAGTGCAAGTCGCTTTGGATAGAAGCGTCAGATAAATGAGTGAAATGTAAATGCGAAGGGGGGGGGGGGGGCACAGACCCCAACTGACAGCTGATTGGCCCCTGGAGAGTCCCCTCCCATGTCACTCAGTGATTCAGAACATATCATAGGCTAATGATAAGGTTGGCCCCTCTTATGTCCCCCACCTCAAAAATAAAAAAGTATTAGTATTCATTTACTAACATTGGAGAACAGACATCCATCCATCCAGGTACTTTTCCTGGACATAGTCAGAGGGACATTGAAAGGACAGAAAAAGGTATGTGCTGAAAAATGGATGGATCTATTGCAGAAGTGGAGATTTGAGTATAAAGTTGAGTAGAGAGAGTAACAGTCACAGAGTAACTCAACTGGTTGGTTGAAACAAAATCTTGGTCTGGATTTGTACTTTCTGGACCGGAAATCTCCACTTCTGATCTATTGTTAATAATGAATATAATGAGAAACAATAGGTGACAGTTCCCATTTATCACTTAATGTGTTGGAGCAGTATTTCCCAACCCAGTCCTCGGAGACTGCCAGATAGGGTACTGTCTAGGGGTCCCTGAGGACCCGGTTGTACTGAACGTTCAAAAACAAGCAGGAGAAAGCGAAACATATTGAAAGAAGCAAAAAGAGGGAAAAAAAAAATTAAAAATCACCAATTTCACCTGGAACAAATCTTTTTAAATGCTCAAAAAAGGACGTGTGATCCATGACAGCTTTGAGGATACGAGAGCAATTTCAAGATAAAGAGCGCGAGAGAAATATGGTGACAGGCAGACAAGTAAGAACGTGAGAAATTTTGAGGATTTTACTAAAAGAATGAGAGACTAACTGAATGGTCTCAGAGGAGCAAAAATATTTAAATTATGCATGTGAGCATCCAATCGAATTCAGGGGCAAAACCCTGACAGCATTAATATTCATTAGGCACATTATACGAAACCAGAGCCTCAAGAATACGTGTTGTTGATTTGATATCGCAGGCAATTTCAAAATACACACATGAGAAACTTCATTTGGTTCTAAAGGAGATAACCAAGTGTTTACTCAGGTGAGTCCGCTTTCTAATGCAGTACTACAGGTCAGCTAGGTAGCAGTAGATATACTATTTAACTGGAGTGCATTACTAAAAGCGGTGAGCAAGAGGTCTCTCTCCAGGTAAATTGCTTAGCCAGGGTATTTATCTGGGGGAACTTTCGACCCATTTAGAGAACAGCATGTTCTACTGCAACAGAGCTCAAGACCTCATTCAAGGGTACAGTAAGCTCGCACCTGGAAGTCGAGTCAGCAGACTTCGGGTTTAAGGCACTGCGACCACTTCAATACATGTATATTGGGCGTTAAAACACAGGCAGCGGCTAATCATCGAACGCAGCAGGTAGCATGCTAGGCTGTACCCATCATCTCTAACCCTCACGTAATGGGCCATCCTTTGAAATACACCCCCACCTGCAATATAGCCTAACCAGTGACCTTCCACCAGCTATAGTTTACACTGTGGACCAGTGGAGCCCAACCTTTGCACCGCGATCCGACTTTTGCCATGACAGTTCAGCCATGACTCTATATCAAGTACAGGGTTACATTAACACTATGATCAAGCGCACGGTGCACTCTGCAGTTTTCACTAGTACCTATCGCATACATTTGATTGGATGAGACAGTGAATTTTAAATTAAGCATCTGTGGTTTAGCACCTTGGATTGGTTGAGTGTGCACTAGTTTTGCGGTAAACATTTTCAGACCCAAGACCTGTTTATATAGGTTAATTCTAGGAAATCTGATCGTGGATCAGCAAAGAAGTTTGCTGGTTTTAAAATGCTTCGATTTCCAGCTCCCGCCTTGCGACCCATTCAGAACTTGCCGCGACCCAAACTTGGGTCACGGCCCATGGGTTGCAAATCACTGCTGTAGAGTTCATATGTTTTGTCTCTTGAGAGGAAATTGTTTAAAGCACAGCAAGTCTTCACATTATGCCGCCCCAAGTGGACTCAAGTCCCCTGGTTTTTCTTTGGTTTCAATGCCAAAAAGAGGCACCACGATTAATCTAAAGCAGTGTTTCACAGTCCAGTTCTTGGGCACCCCCAGGCAATCCATGTTTTTGCTCCCTCTCATATCCCAGCAGACTAATACCAGGTATTCGGTCTCCTTGATTGGCTGGGAGGGAGCAAATATGAGGACTGTCTGATGGTCCCTGCGGACTGGACTGAGAAACACTGGTCTAACGGTATGACTACGCTCAGCTTAGCTTAGCTTAGCTTTTCGCCAAGTAATCAAGTATTTTAGGAAATAAAAAGGTGACTTTCTGCTACCTCCCATATAAAACACACTCACACAGTCCAAAAACTCCCCTTGAGAAAATGAGACATATCTCTTCACCACTGACTACACATTCAGAATAACATCGTATCACAGCTCACACTCACAGCAGCGATCACATACCCCCCAACCCAAAAGTCCAAAACACAGCCACACACCTGTATTTAACTGCTAATTAATCCTTTTACAAGCAATCAGCAATGTTCCCTGAAACAATTAATCAATTAACAACAATCTGACATGAACTGATGCACTTAATTCCACTTGAATACCCTCCGACTGCTGCAGAAGCTGTATGCTGTGTTGTGGGTGCATTTAAATAACTTAATTAAATCAAAAAAGAAAAAAAAAACACCACAATAACTGTATTTTGTTTTAAAAGGAAAAGTAGTCCTTTTCTGAAGCTAGATTATGCCTGGCTATTAAGCAGCCCAGACAAAGCCCTTGCCTGCATAATGAGCCTAACAATTTTTCATCAATAGCGCCAGAATAGGCCTTCTGGACGCCAAATGATGACACGCACGTAGTGAAATGATGACATTCACTATTCTCTCACTGAATTTCATTGCTGATTAATTTAAACTGCACATCTGAGATGTTATCAGCTCGGTTAAACAAAGCGGCACGTTCCCCGAGCACTTCGGACGTTTAATACACCGAGCGGCTCCACGTCTCGTTGAGTCTTCAAAGGAGACGTTTGAGTCTTTTTTTTTTGTTCACTCATTCAGAATTTATTGCCACTTTCGTTCCGCTCCTGGAACACCTCAACATTTTGGCATTTTCAGATAAAACTGGAGTCTTCGAGTGAAATGAGGACGGCAGAACTACACTGACTGGCCAAAAAAAAAAGTTGCACACGTTAATATTCCGTTGGCCTTTAGCTTTGATTATGGTGCACATTCGTGAAAGCATTGTTTCCACGTGCTTATGCAAGATCTCAACTTTTTTTTTTTCCATCTAGATTTGCATAAATTTTTCGCCGAGATCTTGTATCGATGGTAGGCGAGTTGAGCCACTCACCCACATAAAGTCTTCAGCACAGTTCAAAGACATTCAATTGGGGTTAAGGTCAAGACTCTGTGGTGGCCAGTTCAAGTGTGAAAATGACTCCTCATGCTCCCTGAAGCACTCTCTGACAATTCGAGCCCGATGAGTCTTGGCATCATCGTGCTGGAATATGCCCGTGCCGTTAGGGAAGGAAAAATCCATTGATGGGATAACCTGGCCATTCAGGAGATTCAGGTGCTCAGCTGACTTCACTTTATTGCTGCATAACATTGCTGATGTGTAATAATGAACCAATCATTGGCTCTTAAGTAACTTTTGGTCAGGCAGCGTATGAGTACCACAGTGCTGTATGCTCACAAAAATGTCACTCAATGCCACGGGTGCTGCAGACTGCAGGAACCACGGTAAGGTAAACATGACCACATTTTCCTGCATTCCGCCTGGGCATTTACAGATCATTACATTATATCTATTTCGCAAATGCTTTTTAGCAAAATCACAGTTACATAATCCCTGGAGCCATTACTCAAGAGTCATATTAGTGAAGTCACTCTGCCGGCAGTGGGATTGGAACCCATGACCTTCTGGTAACCAGCATAGCAACCCAAAGTCACTGACACACACAACCTTTAAGATGCCTCCAGGGTTTGAATCCCTGTGTGTGTGTTGCATATTCTCACAGTGTTCCAGTGATTGTATAATTGCCAATTTATTATTTTTTTGTTGCCAATATTGTGTGATGAGCTGTCATCCCATCCAGGGTGTCCCCAGTCTGGTGGCCGATGCTTCCTGCGGATAGACTCAAGCTCTCCTCATGACCTTGCATTGGATGACCAGATGGATATTAACATTGGTAAGGCAATTAAACTGTCAAAGATCGTCCTACAAAAACAACTAACAAGGTGGATTCATCCATCCATTTTTTGTAATGACTCATGCTGTTCAGGATGGGGAGCCAACCCATCACAGGCCACAATCACACACCATTCACACCTATGAGCAATTCGATAACTCCAGTCAACCTCAACATGTTTTTGGACTATGGGGGAAACCCAGAGGAAACCCCACGATGACATGGGGAGAACATGCAAACTCAAGCCATGGTGGGGACTCGAACATTTGAGGTCCCAGAGGAGTGAGGCAGCACCGCTAACCACTGCGCCTCATGTCTGCCTTTGTGGAGGAAATCAAAAACATCTCAATTTTGCTTAGATCAAGCTCTGGGCATTTTTGTAGTGTTTTTGTAGCATAAGGAGGAATTAATTGGAATAGAAAATAAACTATAAAAACATCAGATAAAAGTGAACATGAGAAAAGATTAAAAAATAGAAAATGTGCAGGAGAATCACAAAATAAGTAAGCGAGGACACTTCCCTCAATGAACTTTATCCTCCTTTAGTTTGCTTGATTTCACAGAGCTCGATTTAGCTGAGACTTTCAGATTTGGGAACGCGTGGAATGACTGAAACTGGTGTTCACACGCAATCTTCAAGGAACCTGAGAAAAGCTCAGCGAACCTGTGAAGAATGGATGGCGGAGTGGGGGGGGGAGGACAAAATTCAGATTCAGAGCCTCCATGGGGCGAGATTTCATTTCATGAAAACCATTCAGCTTCTTTTATTTTTTTCTTTTTAATTCGCTTTACGTTCCAAGGTGGCCACCCGCACAGGTACGGTCACGCCACCGCCGGAGCCACCGCTAGCAGCAGGCTGTATGATTGTATGTAATCTATTCTCTCTTCACATAGACTCCTGCTTATTGGAGGGGAAATGTAATTTCAAGAAATAGGAAACCAGTACTATACACATAAAAGAAACCATCACACACACTCCCACATGTATGCATACTGTACATTGTGTGTGTGTGTGTGTGTATCTGTGTGTGCAACATTTGGGAAATTGAAGAAATATATATGTATCTATTTATGTAAATGTGTGTGTGTACATTTAAAGGTGAATATAATCAATACGTATTTCATATTTTGCTTGTGAATAATAAAAATACTTTTCTTCTTTGATTCCTCTCCTCCATTTTCTGTTTCTTTCTTTCTCTCCTTCCAGCTTCTCTTTTTCCCTGTCCCACCCTCCATTTTGTATAAATAACTTAATAATGGATTGACACACGCTCTTGTCAAGTCGACTCTGTTATGAAAGTTAGTTAAACTGCATTTAAATATAACATCCTGATCATGTTATGGCAGATCCTCTGTATGCTATTACCTTAAATGTTTCTCATCCAATTTCTGACATCATATAGATCACAGTCAAAATACTGTACCTCATCTTTAACCAGGGATCTCCAACATATCTGATTCAGGGGTCTTTTGGAAGAAGAGGCGTCCAGGGAGGATTACCAGCCTGCAAGATCTTGATGAATGAAGTATGCACTTCAGTGCTCCTGTGTGCTTTTAATTCCAGGACAAAAGGGATGATAGTTTTACGGGAAGCATCACGGCAAATATTTAAAGCATGTGAGGAGTGGGATGAGATGTGTGAAGGACAGGAGGGCGGTTGGCCTTAGCTGTGCGGACAGAACGTTCAGGTGAACGGCGTCCCGAGACTGCTAACTGGAACCATCCGCTGTCAAGAACTTTTTTTTCTGTTTTTGTTTTTTGACTTAGTTTTCATCCCCGGTTGCGACAAGCCCCCCGTGTAAAAAGAGCTGCAGGTGTAAAAGTGTGAAGCGAATTCGGTGGCCCGATGAGACTCCGGAAGCAGGAAGCGTATACCTTGGGGCATGTGCCGGAATCATGCTGTTGTCATTGACGTTTCGAAACTTCAGGCTTAATCAGCTTAACTCTTTTATACGAAGGTGTTTTTGATTAGAGGCCCATGTGCCGACTGCCTCTTGTGGTTTCCCAGGGAACGTTCATGAATCGATCGTGCTTCCGCTCGGAACAAGGCCGAAATACTTAGATTTTATTGTGTGATACCTGCTAATCAGAGGAGTGTAACCTCCCCCCACAAAATGGTGTTGTTTTTTTTTTACCCCGTATTGGTTACTCGGTCCCGTCATGAGATCCACCAGCCGACACTTGAGGTTTTACATCTTCCAGACTTGGTGCTCAGAAGAGCAAAAGGTGAGCATGATAACCCCCAGTGCACTCTGGGAAAAAAAATCATTCAGCCTCACACTTTAATTACGGCGAGCATCATGTGCTCAGAGATAAGCACGCGGCAGCTGGCGTTCTCCTCCTCTATAATCGGCGTGGTGTGTTCAGTGGCCTTAATCATGGAAGACACGATTAGTGGATCCCAGCAATTTAACACTAGAGTGGTGTCTATTTAACCCCCCCCCCCCCTGCCCCATACCCCCCTCCCCTCACCCTGACCAACCAAAATAGTGGAGAAAAGAATGCGAGCTTCACTCTGTGAGATGAAGGTCCATGAGGATGGGACGTGGGTGACAGGGTGCCTCAAATCTTTCTCAAAGAGGAGGAAATGACACAGCGGTGAACGTTCTGGAAGTTTTCTCTTTCCTCAAAGATGCTTTTGTTCCAGAAAGGCCACCTGTCACCTTGGAGACGAGGTAATTACGGGCTGGACGGAGCATGTCGCCGAGCAACAGTTATGGCGGGAGACACATAACACGGGTGAGGCTAATTGTTCAAGCCAGTCACGGCCGTAACTGGGAGCTGAGGGGTTGAACCCCCTCCTCCCCCCCCCCCCACCACCACCACGCACACACACACACCCCATCACTTCTGAGGTCTCTGTGCAAACTGCAGTCTTGCGTGACTCTAAACCAGCTGGAAGAGTTTCGGCATGAAATTCCCCCCCGTCCTCCGTCAACCCGCCGCGCCATCGTTGACTCCCGGCGAGCCGCGAGCCGCGGCATGAGGAACGCGCCACAGTGACGCCCGCGGTCTGTCAACCACCTCGTTTGTTGGCGTGCGTCTTTGAATCCGCTCAGATCGGGAGTTGATGCTCAAAACAGACACCTCTCTTTGCCCCAAGAGCTGTCTTTATACTCGGTGAATGACAGCTTGCTAGAAATTTGTAATTCTGCTCAGCGTTGCAGGGCCTGCAGCAGAAAAAAAATGTTTCTAGAACCTTCTAAACATTTTTTGTTTGATTTATTTTGAGCTGCCATTCAGTACAGGGCCGCAAGGGGCCTGGAACCTATCCCAGTATGTACGTGACACATGCTGGGCAGGATGCTGCTTTTTCTCAGGGCACTCACTCCCGCAGTCATACACGCGATTAGAGACCCAGATTCACTTTACTGAGTCTCTGGACCATTGGAGGAAACCCACGCAATGCAAAGAGAATGTGCAATTTCCACCCACAGAGAGAATGAGGGCGAGATTCAAACCCCAAACCCAGGAAACGTGAGCCTACATTGTTGCCCATGGGGCCACCATAACAAGGAACAAGAGCTATTATCATAAAAAAGACACTGTGAAATCAAAGGGAGCCAGGGTCAATTCAGGGGCGGGACCACTGGGGCACTGGCCCCACCTGAAATCTGATTGGCCCCCTCCCCGGTCACTCACCAATTAAAAACATATCATTGGCTAATAACCAGGTTGCCCCCTCTTATGCCTTACTACCTTTAAAGATTCTAGAATCACGTTGGCATCAGCAAAGACAACCATAACGGGAATACGGTACAAATGTCACCCTCCTGCTGGCAATCAGTGGCTTTAAATAATTAAAGACATTTTTATAACTTCAAAAGACTTGGTGATTTGGCACGTAATTGACCAATGAAAAGATTAAGAAATCATCTGTTTAACTAGTATTTATGCTTGTAAGTTAACAATGCATTTCTTCATGCTCCTTACCGTCTCAAAAGTCCACCTCCTAATGTTGCCCCCCCCCATTGGGCTCAGAGCACCTGGTTAAACAATGGATTTTTAGAAATACGTGTTTTTCATTGAACGACAATGATAAGTTTTGTACTGGTTTGCTTGTTTCATGTAGTTTTCACGAAAAACCTTTCAATAAAATTTTTTATTTAAAAAAAAAAGAAACTTTAGAATCGCCCGTGCTGATATACTGCCATAGTCTACATCTTTTTAAACAGGATGCATTCACTGAAGAGGGCGCCCACAGACACCCCAGGATCGCTGAATGGAAGTCCTTCATCTCGCTCCACTTGAGTTTCCTTGCCTCGTTATTTATGTGCTGAGACACGTGAAGGTAGGAGGTAAATGTTCTGACAAAGCGAGTTTACGCTCCCTTTCCAAGGTGGACCTGCAGTCGCTGCAGTAGGTGTGTAAAGGGCAGTTCACACTGCATTCGGCTGCGCATGCGGGTGGTCGGTGCCGCATACAGCAGTGGGCAGAAGTATTGCAACAAGCGCAAATACAAGCAGCGTAGTGAAACGGGTAAACTTTCATGAACAGTATTAAAGTTACATGTCAAGGCTTGGATGGTACTACAGTAATATTGTATACCGCGGTATTTTGAAATTCTTAGGATAAAATTAGCTGGGAACCCCCCTCCCACTCTGTGATAACCAATCAGAGTGTAGAGGAGGCGGGAACAACCAATCAGATGTCTTGGTGTTGCTTAGACCCACCTCCTCTACAATCTGATTAGTTATTTCTCTGAACCAATCATTTTTCATTCTGCCCTCAGAACATTTTTATGTAAAACTGCCAAGAGCAAAACAGTATGCCATGATATCTGAGTATTAATATGTATTAATACATCATAAATACAGACACTGCAATGATAACATATTTGTCAATGGTTATCAAATCCCAAAATAACAATTTGGCTCATAAATGTCCAAGCTGTACATTGTAACCAACAAAGATATTTCTCCAAGTGCAACTTGCCCAGGAACATAACCGATTTTTATAAATTAACAGATAAATAAAAGGAAACAGACAGAATAGGGCATTAGATAAGAGTACAAAACAATTAAAATGTCAGGCTTTCCCACACTTTCTTTTTAATTGAGCACCCAGTGGAAAGAGGCTTATTAGAAAAAGTTACATGCTTGTTTGGTGGAAAGTAAAAGCCTTTTCTTACAGCCACTTTTAATTGGTTCACGGATTTATTTATATATTTTCACAGAAAAGGTCTTTCTGATTTCCAGAGATCTTATGTGCACAGGATTTGCATAATAAATACTTCCTCACACTTCCCCAATGTCAGGAACAGGTGCAAACGGACGTCACTAAGCAGATAAACCTTGCATTACTTCATCCTTCACCCCCAGAAATAGGTCATCCCCCCCCCAAAATGATTTAAGTAGTGCTACTTGCAACTTTTTTTTTTTTTTGCACCCAGACACAAAAGTAAAATTAAGATCAGTTAATGGGAAATTAATTCCTCTTTCAGGACTGTAGAGCTCTCTTTTTTATGCTAGGCTATTCTTGGAGTGATCGAGCTCTGCTGTTTGGCGAGTCGTCCTCTCCGATGCATGTGAGACATGTAACGTGTAACATTGAGCTGACCATCTTCTCTCCCACTACAAAAATAAGTTTGTCACCCGCCCGCTTCACCACAGAACATCAGCTACAGTCTCTATGATACATAATAGGTGCTACTCCTACTCATTATTATCATTGTTTCCTGAATACAGATTCTGGCGGCCTTGTAGGTTTATTAATTCCGATATTGTTTGTGGAACGACCAATATTCGTGTCACGAGTTCTTAAGCGTGCTCGTGAATTACGCTTGTTCTCCTTAATTTGGCTGAAACCGTAATACCCATATCAAGCTGTGGAAAGCGATCACCATGGCGACATGTACATCTTGTAGAACTAATTATGCAACATGCATCAAGTCAACCACTGGCATCACCACCTGCCAGTGAGCTTGGCCCTCTGTGAACTTGGGGGCCAGTGAACATGGTCCTCAAATGAGCTCCAGGCATGTTGCAGCCCCCCCCCCCCCCCCCCCCCCACTGCCCAAGCAGTGCCTTTGATGTTGCAGCACAGCTAACCCTTCACGGCCTGGCCTTCTACCCTGGTGCTCCTAATGGACCAACATCTCCTTCCTACGGTCGCTGCAGCTCCTCCTTTGTCACTTCCTCTAATGGTCGGGCACCATGCGGGGCCTGGACATGTGCTGCACCCCCACGGCGAGCTTCCCTCTCATCCAGCTGGGCACAGCATCTGCAGGATCCTTTTGCACAGGGGGGGTGTTGGGACAGGGAATCAGCTTGTCTATACAGATGCCCAGTCCTATGCTCTATTTGTAAGCCAACCCCCCATAGAGCCTCAATACATCTAATGACCTGCTCGTCCAGTTCCTTAAAATGCAACGGCCAGCAGGCGCCCTCCCTCTAAAATAAATGGACGGTCGTACAGGTAAAAGCGCATGAGTGTCACACAGCCAGTCGCATTGCTAACAGGTCCCATCAGGTCGCACAGTAAGTCCTCTCTAGGTGGCTCAGCGTCCTGCTGAAATAGGCTACAATGTGCTCTCCGACCACTAGTTGCGATAAAACGGCACCGATGCCACTAGCACTGCAATCTGTGTCAAGAATGAAGGGCAGATCACAGTTGGGAAGAGCCAGGGTGGGAACCTCCACTATCTTCTGCCGCAGGGAGCCGAATGTCGCCTCACAGTCTGCGACTCAGGAGAACCAACCACTCTCCTCTCTGTCTGTAGGTGCAAATGACTTGCAATGCTGGCAAAAGATTATATGAACTAATGCTGATCCAAAAAAGCTACAGACTTCTGTCTTGCCTTTGGGTGCCGGCCAACCTTGCGCCACCTCCACTTTATTTGGGTCAGTTGACAAACCCTCTGGGCCCGCAGTATGTCCAGGGAAGCACGTCTCTCTTTGCATCGGGGAACTCGGGCTTCAGAGGGATATGCTGCAGGTTTGCAGCTTTCAGAGACTGGAAAACTTCATGCGGGTGGCATGGGTGCACCACCTTTTTCCAGTAAGGGCCTGGGGCATTGCGGGGGCTAAAGGGCATTACTATGAACTGCCAGTGGGGCATTGCGGGGGCTAAAGGGCATTACTATGAACTGCCAGTGGGGCATTGCGGGGGCTAAAGGGCATTACTATGAACTGCCAGTGGGACATTGCGGGGGCTAAAGGGCATTACTATGAACTGCCAGTGGGACATTGCGGGGGCTAAAGGGCATTACTATGAACTGCCAGTGGGACATTGCGGGGGCTAAAGGGCATTACTATGAACTGCCAGTGGGGCATTGCGGGGGCTAAAGGGCATTACTATGAACTGCCACTGGGGCAGAACCTTTACATGGTTCTGCTGTGTCCTCTGCTTGCTAATTTGGCCTCGTTTACTGTTGCCAAAATAGTGTAAATCATTTTGGAGGAAAGAAAAGTAAGACGCCACCCTGGGTTTCCTCTGTAACTATCTCTAGCTACAGAGCTACATGAATTATAGTAAGCATAACAACAGTCAGGCATCCATCTTTTTCATTGATCTTGATCTTGTCTTGCATGTTTACGTAAGCCGCCATGTATAAGGATGTACGGAAGACAGATGGGATGTCGCTGTTTTTTGGGAAACACTTTACTTGAGGGAGCACAAGTAACTTGGTAACCACTGAAGTTACTACTCAAGTACAAATCATGAGCAGGTACAGTGACTGCATGAAGAACGTGAATGGTTACGACTGATTAATTATGAACAAACATGGGATCAGTACAAAACTAACACTTAGTTTCTGGTTAATTAATACATTAATTAAAAGTGTACCACTATATTATTTGTGTTCCCTGAAGTGAAGCGTTACGGCAATTATTTCATGAAACTGATTCTTTTAAAATGTTACTTGTATGGGGAATAGCATTGTGTAAAGTTAAACAGGTACCTGCTATTCTTGCATTTAAAATCCAAAGAATTGAAAAGATTTTTTGTTCCCAGTTACAACCTTGTTTGGTGCTGTTATACACACGTACACCTCACACACACACTCGCACACACACACTCCAAGAGTGACATTTCCAATTCAGTGAAACTCATTCCAACAGTAGCTTCCTTGAGCTTGTGTGGATCTTTAAAGGCCAAGCAATTTCACCAAGTTTTGAGCTTTTTTGCTTGAAAATGTGTCAAATAAATAGAAAAAATGGAATAAGTTTGAAGAGGAATAAAAAACACAAGCCTTCCATTTTTCTCTATGAAATGGCACTAGAGAGTCGTTTTTCTTCATTGTGTATGTCAAAGGAAATTACTCCTAGGATAAGTAGAATTTCAAATAACCTTTGGAGAGAGTAATTTTTATTTCAGACACCTTCTTCAACCCAGAAAGAGATTGTATACGGATGCATACTGGGGGGCTGATTTGATTTCGTCACGTAATGAGAAAATTGCTCTGTCTGAGCTCTATACTCAAAACTAATACCAATCATTGACCATCAGCCAGGCCCAGCGTTTACATCTCAAGTTCACGCTGACACGATTATCCATGTGATGCCCTCAATCTGAAATGTTTTAGTAAAGCCTGTGTACAAAGCTGCAGTTTCACATCAACAAACACATAGACCTCTGTATCTTTCTCTAAAGACAGGAGATGTGGTTATTGTCATGCAATGATAGATGAGCTTATAGGCTGATAGAGCACATGCTGAATAACTGTCTTTATTATACACATAATTATTAGTAACACTTTTCTTGGGGCCATGTTTTTAGTAATTTATAAACACATTCATAACATATAATAATGCATTCATAAGGCATTATAAATGTGGCTATAAATATTTTTCAAAAGGCATGACACATTACAGCCATGGGTAGCTGTCAACTATAATACACTATAGATACCTTCATAATGCACTATGATGGTCGGTATAAACGTTAAGGATGCTTTGTACTGCATTATAAAGGTATCTATAGTGCATAATAAACATGGCTATAATGTGTTATGCCTTTTTATAAATATTTATAGCTGTATTTATAATGCTTTATGGATTCATTATAATGCATTATGAAGGTATCTATAATGCATTATAATGACCGATTATTCTTCATAGAAGCAATTATTATACTCAATTTTAACATGAAAGTGTTTTAGAACAATTCTGATGCTATTTAGGTTTGAAATAGAAATGAGAATGCAGTTGTATTAAACGGGACCTCGATGTATGCATGATATCCAGCTTAATCATAGCAGGATTAGCAGTCACAGGTTCCATAAACCACAGGCAGCAGCACTGTAATGCACAGCAGGTGGCACGATGAGGGTATTTTCCCAAGGATCAGATCTGTTCTCTCACTTCATCGAAAACCATCAAGTTATGTTTCCTCCACTTGCTGATGGAGCACAGACCACTAATTAGGCTCTGTCCAAGGAAAAACTGTTTTACTCAAGTAAAAAGACTTAAAAAGACACCAAACTTATTGAAAATAGCTTTCCAAATATCATGAATTTTCACTCCTGCTCTTAAATATTGCAAGACTCAGATCTATATGAGATCATCAGTATATTAGATCCCAGACAGACCACAGGTATCTACAGCAGTGTTTCCCAATCTGGTCCCATAGGGTAGTCCACACTTTTGCCATCCCTGGGATCCACAGACAGCCCATGTTGTTAACTGCCTGGTAGGAAGCGCAGAGGGAGCAAAAGCTGCATGTGGGAGTTTTACCTACACAAAAATGTTCCAAGGGCAGAAATAAAAATGATTGGTTCAGAGAAATAACCAATCAGATTCTAGAGGAGGTGGGTTCAAGCAACTAGAGGAGGCAGGACTAAGACATCTGATTGGTTGGTCCCACCTGTAGTTGCTTGGACCCACCTCCCCTACAATCTGATTGGTTATTTCTCTGAACCAGTGTGTGTGTGTGTGAGTGTGTGTGTATATATATATATATATATAGCACACTTATACATTGCATTATAAAACTATATTTTCCAACATGTGGAAACAAAGTTTTGTTATTTCCGCAGTAGAACGTTCTCTGTCAACTTTGAGAAGACCTTCACATGACTTCAGGCACATCTGGCTGAAGGTCTGGGAACATTCCCTGTTAGCTGGGACCATGCGGAATATAACGTAAAAACATGATACAAGACAAGGTTCAGACTGGATAATATACACAACGTACATGATATACAGCGGAATAAAATACACAAAGGATACAGCAGGAAGTTGAGCATTTATGAATGAGAAAACTTGTTATTCAGTGCACTTGTTATTTTCATTATTATTATTGATTCCGGTTGTTTTGAAAAAGAAATGTGAAATTGATTGAGGGTTAACTGGCTAAAATTCTGTTTCATGTTTCTCTGAGTTTAGCTGAAATGAGGGATAACACCAAAATAGGGGAGATAATCGTGTAGGCTCTTGTATTGACATCAGATTCTAGGGGTTTTACAGAAGTTCAGCTTTGAAATATTTCTCAAGGTCAAAATAGGTTATTTTCTTACAAACTCCTATGTCAAGTGTTTCTGGATATAAATAGCAGTCAGTGGGTTCTTCAAAGACAGTGGAAATAGTATTATGTAATCTGTATATGTTTAGTTTAGAACTAGACTTGCGCAATTCTTCTACCATGCGATTTGCTAAAACGTAAATCCGTTGCTGTGCTCTGGGTATTCCCACACATAGTAAAATTTAGATGAAAGTAACGTTTGAAACATTAACAAAGGAAAAGGGGTTATTTAAAGTGGGATAAGCATCATGTACTTAAACTGACACGAATTTTAAAGGACGAGAAAAGTTATAATTACTGCTGCGGTTCTGAATGAACTTTAAATGATTACTATTGACGCTCCAGTTTTTTCACTTGGCTTAATTCGGCTTTATTCGACTGAGCTTTTAATTCCTCGCGATCCCCTCAAATTGCTTTGTTTAAGGAGCAGGCTATCTGTCGACTCCCGGCACCGGGAAGCATTTGGTCCCGAGCTGGTTCCTTTTGAAGAACTTTCTTCCCAGATGGTGTTTGCCTACGGACTCGTCTGAAATCCTGGCCCGAGTGACACCAACCTGTCAGCCGGAAAGACTAAGTGTTGCGAATGACTTACTGCCACCAAGCAGCCCCTAGAGACAGAAGGGGACGACTGAGATTAGATCGGACTCAAGGTCCCCTCTCTTCAACGAAAAATAAGCCTGGAACATCCACCATTTATACTCGTAAATGTAAGCCGTCCTCACCCAAGGGAAGTGAGGTCTTTGTAAAGTCTTGACCATCACATAACCTGGGACCAGCATCAAAGTAATACACTTGGGAGTAGAGTGTCAACCTTCCACCAAAGGACAGCATGAAAGTAATCCTGGAATATAAACTTGACAAAGCACCTTCAGCCCTTCTAAAGTGGACACACACTGCAGTCAGTTAAACCAATTCTCCTGATAGATTGCCTGCCTTCAACTCAGCATGTTCTGTGCTCAGAGCAAGCAGATACTTGCTCAAGTCTCTGCGGTCCAGAATCCCATCCTCCGGTACAAAAAAAAGCACCTGCAGTGGTCACGGATATCTATTCTGCTCGATCCCGGCTGATGTATGGCTGCCTTCAGGAGAGGTGCCGAGGTCCCATATGCCAGGTCGGGAGCTGTGATTTTAATTACCTCGCGGTTGGGTGGGAACGGCAAAACCACCTGGGGATTGACTGGATGGCCAGTTACACAGAGCCACTGGGCTTAGAACAGTGGGGTGGAGATGAGGATGGTTCTGAAACACGTCGATAGACAGGAGCCAGTGACTCCAGTGAGGCACTTGTGATAACTTTGCAGGGCTGCCAACTGTTATGCACCTGGAGAGACACTCGCGCATTCAGACTCTCACACTCACGCAAAAATTCTTACAGCAAATCTGTATTATTCCACTACAAACTTGACATTAGCTACGTCAAAAGCGTTGTGGTAGTTTGCAAACCCTACAGACTATTTACAAGGTAATAAAACTCTTACATGCGTGTAAAAGCGTGTGCATGTGTGTGCAGACTTGAAAATCTCGAATTGTGGCTCATGCCAGCCAGCTGATCAAAATTGGCGACCCTGACTTTGGGGTAAATGCTAAAACCGCCCCCCGCCCCCCCCCCCCCCCCCCCCCTGGAGTGACTAGCCTAGCTGCAAATCTCCACGATCATGCAGAGTGTATTTTTGCCAAACGTTCGTTTAGATGCAGGATCAGGGAGGGTGAAAAGATACTCTGCAGCTCTCCTGGCCCTCACTTAACATGCCTACATCTGGGATCTTCTGGAAGAGAGCATAAACAACAGCGACTCCCATATATATTATAAAAAGTAAATATCCACAAGGTAAAAAGTATAAATATTTTTTTTCGGTGTCAAGACTGTAATAACAGATATTTTATATTAATACATAAGCTGCAAGATTCAATATGCATATACTCTTCATTTTAAATATACATCAATCTTCCATAACTGGGCCAGAGAGGGCTTGGAGCCTATCCCATGGTGCAATGGGAGCGAGGCGAGGGACACCAGTTTGTCGTAGATTACCGACTCGCAGTGGAAACTAGTGCAAATAACAAATAGAGGACACGCAAAGTCCACGCAGATACAGAGTCAGGCATGAACCTTAAATGCCTCACTTGATGTGTCTTTCTGCATACACGGCATAAAATAACAGGTGGACACAGTTACCATGACGATAAGTAGGGCAGGCGTGTCTCGTAACAGAACTCAGGCTATTTTCATAGGTTACCCAGCGTTAGTGATAGGTATAATTTTTCCAAACATTTATGAAAAACGTGTGCAAAATACAGTCACATCTCTCAAGCAGAACTATTTGTTAATTCCTTCTTTATCGTTTTTTTTTATTTGCTTGGATCATAACTGGGCAGAGATGCACTGTGTTCGCTTTCCAAAAGTGGGCCACGCAACGGCTGGCCCCCTAATCTGAGTCAGGGCACGGAATAAAGGCCATGCTTTGGAGCGCGGATTTAGGTGCCAACGTGACGAACTTTGGCGGGGGGGCTGTAAACCGTATGTGGTTCTGCCCTGTCCTCAGATTGCTAATTTGGCCTCGTTTACTGTCATCGAAATTCTGCAGATCATTTAGGAGAAAAAAAAAGTAGGTGCACCTATATATGAGTGAACCTATTACAGTTTAGAGGATTCTTGTCCTTTTCTGCTATTATTTTAGGGGTCATTGGCATAGATTCGATTAAAGTATACAATTCAGTGTCTGCTATAAATTTAAAACAACATGTGCTAGGACAAATGCTAGATGCTAAACGCTAACCGATGACGACACAGAGGTATGCAGATCCTATGGTTTATCTGACTCAATTATTTGATCCCTTTATAGGTTTGGACACTGATTGGCAAATCTTCATCATAGGTATGGGAACCCAGTGCTGCCCCCTGCTGGATGCGAGGGGAACAAAGTAGTATGAAAATGATCCATCTTTCAACCGCATATTGTGAGTAGCCTGGCAGGGGTAGCCAGAGTCTATTACAGACAGCGTGAGGCTGGGGTATGCCATGGATGGGATGCCAGTCGGTCGGAGCCCACGTGCACAGTCTTACAGTATCAGCAATTTCGAGATACCAGTTAGCCCGATTGCATGCCGTTGGAGGACAGGATGAAACTGGAGTTCCTGGAGGAAACCCACAACGGAGAGGATGTGCAAATGCCACACACAGACAGAGGAGGCGGGATTCGAACCCGTGCCCAAGGAAGTGGGAGGCAACCACACCACCCTTTGGCAAAACCAGTGATGAAAAACTAGTAGATATAATTATAAATGCATGTGCGATGTGGATATCTTTTGGACTAACAGAAGCATAAGAAAGTAAAAAATATAAGCCCTGTAACAATGGGTAATATCACCAGATATACTGTTTGTTCAAAACGTGCAGATAAACCTTCTCAAGAGTTTGAGAACTTCGAAATAGCACTTGGCTCTTTCGGAGTCTACATAGCAGTTTCACTAGCTATCAGCTCTAAAACTTTTTCCTTTCCGCCCAAGTGTGGGCCTGGGGGGGGGGGGGGGTCCTGCGGGGAGTTGGGCAGGCTATCTGGTGAGATCCGGTACCGCATAGGTCATTGGCACGTCCCATTTGGCAACCAGCGTTCGGCCATCTGGTTTTACGGAGTGCCATGTGCTAAGCTATGAAAATAATCATGCCTGCAAATAAAGGAGCATCGGTGAGATCACAGAAGGGCTGTCCGCCTCGGAGAGACAGCTGTCTAACTGTCAGAGGTCAGCTTAATAACCGTGGCGAGATAATCGAGTATAGGGTTATAATCAGAAATCTGATTAGAAAGCAAGACGCCGTCGTGCTCGAGAATGACAAGCAAATAATAGTAAGCTAATATCATTTGAAGGTTCTTGTGAGGTGGGAATACAGCGTCGACACCACTCCATGTGTAAAGTGACGGACGAGCGAGGCAGCCTCGTCTGGCTCAAGGTGCTGCGTCCCAGACAGAGGCAGTCCAAGACACCTGAATTTAGGTCGCCAAGAACAGAAGGTTCCGGCAGCAATCCAAGCGGCGGTCCAACAAAAGCCCCCCCCCCCCCCCACCTCTCCGCTGCCTTACAAGCAGAGTACAAACTTGACGCTGACACATATCACCCAAAAAATAAAGCTGTGAGTCTTATCTGCCATCGGAACAGGGTCTGCTGCTATCACGGCACATTTTCTCTGCCCCCTATCTCCTGGCGCCATGATCACTGGCTGTCTATCTGAGCGGGATGATGAAGCTTCCATCACCGGCGACAATGGAGAAGGTGACAGGTCCAGCCGCCTGCTGGGTTTTAATTTTATTATTATTGCTTTTTACAGACAGGGACAGAAAAGGTTTTGTACACGATAGAGCAGTGGGGACCGTTCCAGTCCGCGGGGACCTTTCCAGGAGCAGAGAGGGAGCAAAAACGTGGACAGGGTTCCTACTCGTCCTGGAAGACCTGGAAAATAGGGAATAGCGATTTTCATGGCGAACACGTGGAAATTGAGAGAAAAAGTCAAATGTCCGGGAAAATCTTGTGCTGTCCTGGAAAAATGCTTCAGGAAATGAATCATATTGCCATATGAAGTTTTAAATATGTGAACATTTCCTTGTGCTTGACAATTTTCCGTGTTTGCCAGGATGAGTAGAACCCCGTGGGCCGGCTGTGGATCCCTGAGGTGCGGGCTGAGAAACACTGCTACAGAGCAACTGAGGACATACTTAAGGTGCTTAGATAATAATGTTGTAAAGGTAAAGTAGAATACTCCTGCTTAGAGGTTGCTAAATTGTCTCACTAAGTCAGGAGTCTTCAAATCCAGTCATGATTAGTCAGTGTTTTTGCAGTCTTCTGATCTAGCTGACCATGTGAGCATCCAGCAGAACATATTTTTGTACCTGGGCAATTTCTCCCCCTATCTTCCACTATTGAGGTCGGTCTCTGTGTAAAATGAGTTCATGCACTTTCTCTGTCTTCTGCTATTTGGCCCAGCATACATCTACTCTATAATTAGCTAATTCCCACAAGCGAAGCCAAACTACCTCACGGTAGCCAGATAACACGTATCTGCAGCACACATACACCTCTTACTAGCTTCCACCGATTCCCCAGCCCAGGGCTCTTCAAATCTGGGCCTCGATTCCAAATCCAGGCCGTGTTTTCAGTTCTCCCTGGTAGTTAGTTTAATATTTACTGATTCTGATTGGTCAGAGGCTTCACACCTGACTGACAGGCAAAGGAAGGCTGGAAAACAAGCAGTGCTCGGACCTCGAGGACCGTGAGTTGAATAACCCTGCCCTAGCCAATCACTGGCTAGCTGGTAGCACTCTGCTACATTAGCTTCAACTCAGATGATCCATTATATTACTCTGCATTCTGGGTAACAGGTAAGGTCCCTACATAGTGAGTCCAGCACAGACTCTTACAGAACATACTACAGCATCTATAGCAGTCTGCTCTCCTATCTTAGCTGTCACCTCTTCGGTTAATTTGGTTGAATTTTAAAACTCCTAATACAAATTATATTATACCCGAACCAAAATATTACAGTCCTACCAGTAAATTAATGTAACCCAAAATTTAATTTCCTCTTATTTCATGAATTAGTTTTCTTGCTACGTTGGCTGGCAGATTCACTGCGAAGGAATCCGCCAGTCTTTCCTTTGTAAGATTAAAATGCGGCCCACACTTAGCGTTAGCGCTCCGTGGCGCATCTGCGAGCTAACGGTGAGCGCTCTGAAAACAGGAAACGCCTGGATTAGGGAAAGCATGTCCACCAAAAAACGCTTCTGCTTCAAAACTGTATCATCCCTGCCACACAGGACAATGGTGCATACCTAACTTCAAAGCCGTGGTAATTTTAAAGGCGGTATCTCCATACGTCACTGGCGGGTCTGGATGCATGAACAGTTCAAACTGTCAAAAAGACTGTAGGCTCTGAACTCAGGAGGAGAGAAATAGCTATATTTCATTCTGATCCTCTTAACATTGCATTTCTTAATAGCTCTGGTGACTGAAAACAAAGCTGTACATTTTCAGTACCATCAGAAGGTTTTCTATAGCTAATTATGGATCTAACGTTGCATATTTTATTTACAGCTATAGGAATAAAAACGTTCATTCGTTTTATTTTAATTTTTTTGCAAATACACCCAAAGGTACATCAGCCTGCTTTAGAAGCAAGCTGATGGATATAAAGCTTACAGAATAATAGCCAGGCATTTTAAATGCGCTTCCAGCTACAATAGTTCAGTTTCATATTGGAAACTTATCTATGAGAGCCTGGAGGTGAACCGCTCCTGAGTTTTACAACACATCCTCCATTTTCTCCCTCTCTCATTGCATTCAGCCCTGACCCGAATGAAAATCTCCCCAGAACAGACGTTACCGCTCTTTCCCGTCTACAGCATTCATATTTCCTTCTCTCAGCACAGAACCAACGTAATACCAACACCCAGCTGCCAGAAAATATACATATGCATCAGTTCAATATTTGTTATTTAATGGTCATCGGTGACAGTGATAGTCGTACATAAACTGCATGTGTTGATGAATATGTGCATTAATATTATGAGTGTTGTATAAACAGTGCTGAATTTTCTCTGCATTGTCCTTCTTCTTCAAAGATTTCATCTTGAAGTGCCTTCAGATATGGATACTTGCAAGCAGAGGCCTGGAGATTATGGTCAATGCAGTCCTGAAGATCTGTGTCCTACAGTATATTTCACCTGATGGGTCTCGATAGGGCTCTATTTTTTGCTTGGCGGAGTCGTGCCGCGCTGAAGGTCGGACAGATCAACGCAGAGGGAGGTTCTCTACACGCATAACAGGTACCTCAAACATTACCTCAGATCATGGTAGCTCAGATAAAACGCAAGCTTTCAAGTGGAATCCGACGAGTGCAATTAGTTACGGTCGTCTTAAAGTCTGACATCAGTTCTCACCCACTGGTTTACGACGTACAGCTGAGAACGTGACGAAACTCAGAAGCAAAGGTTTGATTTTTTGAGAATGATTTTGATTGGCCCTGAGGCAACACATGACCCTTGCCTAATTGGTTGTCCAGGTCCTTTTGCAATGCTTACCTTGACCGATCTCCTAAATTTTATTTTAAAAAATATATTTTTTTTTTTACGATTTACTGAGGTAAAATTATAATTCCTGTGTCTGTGGTTCTCAATTGCAAGGACAATCACCTCAATAAATCTTTAACGGAAGCTACCTACCTGTAATTCTTCTAAATGTATTCCTTCCCCTGTGACAGTTAATTATATATTTATTGTTTGAAGCCCATTTGAAGAACATCAGGGAAATAAATTAATTATTGGCCTTTGACACATCTGGGCGATGCAACTCATTCAGCTCCATACACTCGTCATTTTAACTCCTACAGGAGTTAGTGTAAAAACTTGTTAGGACATGCTAGTAATGAATGTAACATTTGACGGAGCATACATTTAAAATTCCATTATCTAAATTGCATTTCTTCATCATTTGTGAATTGCCCATTGTACTGCATAAAATTACTCCATCTAAAAGAGCTTTTACTCTGAGTGTCCATAAATGTGGCCATTTGAAATTTAAATTATATTAGAGTCACTTTCTAAAAGCAGGAAAAAACAGATAAATACTCTTTTGAAAAGCCTGCTTTGTAATTTAAACTTGCACTATATTTTTGGCTGGGAAATGACTCAGATGTTTGCATTTATGGCACCAAGAAAGACTGTCAGTCTGAATAAGACTATATTTAAAAGCAAAATTTAGGTAAACATTTTCTCTCTACTGCAAAGTCACGTGCAGGAGTTCGTACTGTACGTTCATTGTGAAGAATCCAGGTTATGAAGTAGATGAAAATTAGACTATTATAAACTGCAGGCAAATTCCACTTTCTTTTTCTGCATTGATTAAATAATAAGCATTTCAACCAGTCCATTCAGGATGGCACATTAGCACCATTTGGGGTCCCAGACCACAGGCTGCTAATTGCATCACTAATTGACCAATATGTGTCGCATCTTCACTGAGTGAAAAACAAATTCTATAAAATCTCATATAGCACAGGCAAAATGTCAAGATATACAATTATGCATAATTCATGCTTATTGCTTTGTGTGCCTAATGCAGGCCCACAGAGTTCCACAGGCACAGAATGACTGAGTCAGGAAACTCAACTGTTTGTTTGGATTGCTGGCAGAAGGCGCGAGGCAGCAGGACCCCAGCCTACGAGATTTAAGAACAGTTTCGACTCCATTGCGGTAACCAGGCTGACCCCGGTACTTAATAAGGACTGTCACACGTAACCACACACACCACACCAGCTCATACTATTTATCCATTCGTACATTTGTACCTATTGTTTATATATCACACGTCTTGTCTTGTTTCTTGCAGCACTCAGGGAGTCCTTAATGCAATCTCATTGTGCTGTCATGTACGATGTCAACAGAGAATTGAGTCTTGAGGTTAATGAGAACATCCACAGATGCTACGTGTCATCAGCGGTGGGGAAGAACTGGTTACGTGTAATGGCGTTGTGCGATTAAATTACAAAATAAATGTAAATGCAATCCATTACAGTTACTAAGAAAAAATATGTAATTCAATAACAGTTACTAGTCAAAATTCTGGTGATTACAAAGGGGTTATATCTGAATATATTCTTTTTGGTAATAAAAAAAAAAAAGCTTATTTGTAAAATATAACATTCATGTTGTTACTTTGCACTTTGCATCTTCCCACCATGCAGAAATACAGTATTCTGGCATATTTTCAGACAACACGGGTCAGCAAAGCCATTATGGCTTTCCCAGTTTATTGCCCAGTTTAAAACATTTGTTAGTAATCAGAAACTAATTAAATGTAATAAGTTATATCACTTTGATAAAGGAATCAAAATAGTCACGTTACTTACAAAATAGTTACATTTTTAACAGGGTAACTATTCCTCTGTAACCTATTACATGTCAAAAGTAACCCTCCCAAAAGCGTGTGTCGTTTTCGATGTGTGACACGTGTATCATCACGTTACTTCCAGCTTCCCGCAATGTTAGCCTGCCCCCATTCTGCTCTATACTCCAGTTCACCTGAATAAAACCATACCCTGCACCCTCCAGTAAGCACAGGGAACCACTGAGACCCACGACGGGCTGTTCTTGTGAGATATAACTGGAACGCAGCGGGTGAGGAGGCGGCCGGGTCGAAAGTTCACTCCATCTCCTAAAGCTCCGTAGACCTAAAAAAAGACCTTTCGCTTCGGGTCACGTAAGTGTGTTATGACAATTATTTTTCGCACAGCTCATCATAACCAGGCCACCAGTGAGATGAACTGCAAGCAAAGAGCACGGGAGAGCCTTCATAAAAAGCTTAGCGATCACAGCCAAAAGGTGCTAACGGAGATTAGCCGGCCGGGCCCCGTCGATGCGATTTCCCAAGGAGCGAAAATGCGACGGCCCGCAGCGAGACGAACAGCTGTCAGAGAGTGAAGGAGCCCCATAGAAGGACAGATCCGTTCTTCCAGAAATAACACGGGTTCACAGCAACGGCGCAAGCTTGCAGGAGGCGTGCCTGGACGGAGACCAGGCGTTAGCTTGGATCGCTAACGGGCGCTCCCTCCAACACCCATAGCGGTCTCCCGAAGACAAAAACAAGGCTCTCGTGCAACAATGTCATTCCTCTCCCTTCTCTTATTCCCCGTATGGGTACGCCGAAGTTCTCTTTGGCAAAGCGATCTGCTGGTTTTCAGCCAGTACTGGGCTGGCGTGCGAAACTCAGTGACTGACACGAGTCTCTTAGAGCACCAGTGCCTTATTACACACATATATAATACATATTGTGGGTATTGAATCATACTGTATGCCATTTAATTTGCACGTTGCACTAATACATGTAAATACATGTACATATATCCATACATCATATTGTTTTGTACCTAGAGTGTATGCATATAAACGTGCAACATATGCGTGCATATAGATAGATAGATAAAATCACAAAAAATCCACTGTGAAAAATCACAGTTACACACACAAATATAATAAGTACTTATTTTATGTGCATTTGCACTGCTGTGACAAGAAAATACCTCGCATTTTAACCTGTATATCGCAAATGAAGCAGAGTTAGCATATAAAGATTAAAATGCATTATATTTTGTTTACATATCAGCACAATTGCACATAAAATAAGTACTTATTTACACTGTTACCACTATTGATTGTCGCACGTAACGTTTTACCATATTATCCTTGGTAATGCTACATTATTTGTGTTACCCAGTCTGCGTATAGAGCTGCATTTTACTGTATACCCTGTAGACATGTGACTCATAAAACTCTTCATTTGACTTAAGCCATAGAAGAAGCAAAAGCATCAACATCAATTAACATTCTCGGGAATTCTTAGCGTCCCGTCATGTTTAGACTTGCTGGGCATGTCGGCTTGGCACCTTCATCCTCCTCCTCCTTATTCCTCGCCGTCATGGCGGCCGCGGAGTTGACGAAACGCAACGCACGGGTTGAGGAACCATGGAGAATGTTTCGCGGGAGAACTAGGCCAGGAAGGGGAAGGAGGGACAGCTTTGTCGGCCTTCGTGGTAGGATGGGACAGAGATGAATCACGCTGCCCACCCCCAGCTGGCCTTCAAGGAGTCACCGTCCTGAAATAAGCCCCGTTTGTCTCATTCATTCCTGCTCCCCATAAAGCATTCTCACCCCGTCCTCGCCGCTGTCAGGCTTGAACATTTCCGCAGCCAGGCATCAGCTGACTTTAAATAGACTCTGATGTTAAGAACGTGAAAAAAAATCAGCTCTATCTATAGATTATTAGACTCAACCGTTATTTATCATGAAGTACTCAAAGTACAAAGCAGCATAACAGAACTTTCAGAAAGGGAAAAACAGGCAGATCTTTGGGTAAAATCGACACTCGCCTGAATCTGATCATGTGACTGCACTATCACTGCATTTCTGCTACCAATACAGAAAATGTGGTCCCCGCAAACTCTTAATCTCAGCTGGCTTCCTGCTTCCTGACCAGGATCACCAAGCATAACAGCCCAGCTGTGGCTCTTTAATGCAACACAGGAAGTAAGGCGGGGCTTGGTGTCATGTGACAGGAAGGAGCACTAGCTTGTCTGCTAGCTTTGTCCACAGACATGCCAAATGTCTGGCTTTTCGCTCATACTTGGTATAGCTAGGGACTGCCCTCAGATAGATGCAAGGGATAAAATGGAGCTTTATCTGCCATTTGTACATTGGAAAGTGTTTTTTTTCCACATCACATTTTGCTCCCCTTTTTTAAAGTTACATATAGAGGTGAGACTGAAGCTAGGGGTCTGAGTGCAGGATCAGTTACCTTCCCAGCACCCCTGGAGTAATTTTCTGGGGGTGTTAAGGGCCCTGCTCGATGGCCCGGCAGAGATGTGGCTACCAGTACACTTCCAATCACAGGCACAGAGGCCTAACAAACACCGCGCTCACAGAAGTGAAAAACGCTAGCATGAAGTGAAAAACTTCAAAGCTCGCTTGTTTAATTCCCAGAAGGGACCATTGTTGGACCCTGAAATTGCTTTAGTAAAATAACCTGCAATTTAAATTGAGAGAATAAAAGGATTACCTTAGAAAATTATTATTAAATGAACAACCTAAGTCAGTCTCTACCATTGTTCTCTGATTCATGATTTCTTTCACTCAAATTAAATTGTATTTTTGGCTTTCTGCTCTCCCATGTTGAAAGCTCTATATAGCACAAAATACAAAATAATCACATAAACTCAGCGGTCAAATAAATCAGAGATTTAATTTCTCAGGGGTTTGATGCATTATTACATTATTACATTTTATAGATTGTTTTATAGATTGTTTCACAGATAAATTATTCATAATGCTTTAGTTTTAGTTGTTTCATACAGTTCTGCGGATAAACCATCGCTGCTTCAGCAAACTTTGTGATTAATTATAATTGATTACTTGGGAATGGTACATCGTACCAGTTTTCATCTATGGAGCCACATCACCATCACCCGCACCAGGAGATGTGGAGCGAAATGCGAATAATACTAATATATTATAAATAATCGCAGAACACTTCAGAGAAACCAGAAATAGCAACGTGTGTACAGAACTCTTCAGCGTTTTATAAAACGATTTATGGCGGAACACTTTCAGCAAAAGGGGAGATTTTAGGGTGAGTTTTCTGTATATATCTGTGACATGGCTGTAACTCACACAGGCCGGCAAGGAGAACCAACTCATCCATGGATTTTGACTTTGACCTTGGTCACAGTTTACACCTTGCTTTTAGCAAGAAGACCCACTCTTTCTATTTCTATAATGTTAGCTTATCTGGGGGGGGGGGGGGGGGGGTTGGACAGCCAGCTGACCTTTGACCCACGGAGGTTCATTTTTCGGTTCCTCTCCACCGTTGTCATCTGGCTTTCTTTACTTCGTTCTTCCTTTCTTTGTCTTTCCTTTCCCCTGTTTTTGCATCATTCTTTGTTTAACGTTGGTCTTATGCCTTGATACCTTGCTGTGATTGAATGATCTATGTCAGGGGTCTCCAACTCCGGTCCTGGAGAGCTACTATCCAGTAGGTTTTCTATCCTACCTGGCTTCTGATGAGCCACACCTGCTCCTGGTATTTACCTGAGAACTAGTGTGGCTCATCAGAAGCCAGGTAGGATAGAAAACCTACTGGATAGTAGCTCTCCAGGACCGGAGTTGGAGACCCTTGATCTATGTAAAGCACTTTGGTCAGCAAGGGCTGTTGTTAAAGTGCTATATGCATAAAGCTGACTTGACGTGACATATTCTGTATAAATAACGTGGTAATGTATTGCCACACACCCATGTAATGCGCCTTGGGACAACTCTATTGTGAAAGGTGCTATATAAAAATAAATTGAATTCAGTTAAATTGAATATATAGCACAATTTTATTATAATTTGTATTAGATTAGATTTTTTTATCAGTACTGCTTCTTCTTCTCCAAATCCCCTGGAGAGCTGAGACGGAGCAAAAATGTCTGGGAGTACCTGGGGGCTGGATTGAGAAACAGTATGTTAGATGTTCAATTTTGCCATGAGAGTTTGAACTGTCTCTGAGCGGTTGTGACGGCTCAAGGCACGCTGGCATCTTGAATCGAAACCACAGGAAGTACCGGATCCAATTTGGGAAGCCCTGTAGTTCATTTAGGCCAGTGCTTCCCAACCCAGTCTTCAGTGACCGCCAGACAGTCCATATTTTTGCTCCCTCCCAGCTCCCAAAATGTGGCTTGGCTGCATGTCCCCGAGGACTGAGTTGAGAAACGCACTCTAAACCAGTGTTTCCCAATCCGGTCCTTGAGGGGACCCACAGCCAGTCCACGTTTTTGCTCTCTTCGAGCCCCCTGCCAGACAGTCCAGATTTTTTGCTCCCTCTACTGGGAGCTGGGAGGGAGCAAAAACGTGGGCCGTCTGTGTGTCGCAGAGGACCGGGTCGGGAAACGGCGCTCTAAACCTTTCAGCAGTGGCACACAGAACAAACTCCAGTGCTGACACGAGTCTGGAGTGATGCGAGAAGCTCCCCGTGGATTTCACGCCTCGCAGCAGGCAAGCAGAACACACTCCTCCCCGATGCCTAGGGATGAGTCCGGAAGGCAGCATCAAACACGCGCTGCAATGTGCTGCATTCCCAGTGCACTAGGAACGGCCCAGAAGCATCTGGAAAACCACCACTGTAACATCGGTGATGCCATTCCACCTCATTACTGTTTCATGCATTGCATTACAAAAATGTCCTATTAAACATGGATGATAGAGTAGAATATAGAATGAATAGAGTAGAATGTGTATGAGTCGTATCTGTTGGCGTAATGTGTGTCTAAAAACAGAGTGCTGTGATTTCACAGCTTTGGCATATTTTAAATATTAATTCTGTGTTATTTTAATTTAAGTTTATGTAACACATATTGAGAAACACTGTTAAGAGTTTTTTTTTAATTCAGTAATAATAACAATAGTTGAAAATCATTCCCTGAACCCTGCAAAGGAAGCAGGAATAGTTTATGGTAAAAAAATAATGTATAAACCTTTATAAACATAGAAATTGCAGATTAAAAATACATTTATAAAGTACTTATACTGTAAAGCTCTTGATAATGATATAAAGCAGTACCTTAGTTCTGAGTGTTTTGCATTATATTAAATATAATGGGCCTTTTTACATATTTCATATCTCATAAGATATATGAGTATGTGAAATATAGCGGTGAGTGCACCATGCCTCTGGCAGGGGGGAAAACAGCATATAATTGTTTTAATATGCAGAATGTGAAGAGTGATGGTAGCAGTTACACCCAGAAAAAAAGGGTAAAAATTTGTACCTTTGTTTGTCACTGGGGCTCAACCCTGATTGGTCTGTCAATTGTACCATAGCGGTAGGTAACTCTACCTATAAGGTACAGAAATGGACTCTGAGGAACATTTCTGTACTATTAATGGCACATTAATGCTGTTTGTACCTTTGGGGTGTTCCTCAGAGTCCATTTTTGTACCTTAAAAGGTACAATTACAAGGTTACAGCCAGAGTTGGGTAATTCAGGTCCAGGGAGTAAAAGTCCAGACCAGGATTTTGTTTCAACAAACCAGTTGAGTACTCTGTGACTGTGACTCTTTATGCTCAATTGGTTGGTTGAAACAAAATCCCAGTCTGGCATTTTACTCTCTGGACCTGAATTACCCAACTCTGGTTATAGTCCAGTGGCAAGCAAAGGTACAAATTTTTACCCTTTTTTTCTGAGAGAGTCATCAGAGTCAATCAGCCATGTCAGTGGCACCTTAAGAATGTGTAGAAGTTCTGTTGAGCTTGGAGTTTGCAGTAATACTGAGCTACGGTTTGCCCATGAAGGCCGCATCTGTTCAGCCTGCGATGGCATGGAAACCTTCAGAAATGCCATACCTTGCTTGAGGTGCGAGCGTAACACACCTGTGTCGCGTGGAACCGCGAGTCTTCACCTTAAGTCCAGCCCGCCATACGCTGTGCTACCCGGCCCAGTAGTCGTGGAGAGTTTATCGTTCAGATCAGACACCCACAAATCAGAATCGATGGCGACCTCAAACCACACCATCAATAATTCAGAACAGGTAGTGCTTTGTGATGGAAGGGCCTGTCACCGGCTTCCTAATGCTGCTTTGGGCCTTGAGAACGTGTCCCCTGAACTCCGCGGTCTTCATTTTGCTCTTGTGCAGGCATTTTATGGCACTTCTGCAGTGGCATACAGGAACCGAGCCATACGGCGATGACACGCTACTTACAGCTCGGTTCCGGCTCACTTTGGTTTTCCACTGAAGGGTCGGCTTGCTAAAGGTAGAGTTGCCATATGTCCAGGTTTGTCTTCTTTCTGGGCCCATGCCTGGACATCCGGGCAGTTTTTGAAAAATTGGCGGTTTGTCCTGGTTTAGCGCCGCAACCCATATGACTCTGTGTTGCAAATTACAGTGGAGAACCGAGTGAAGGAAAAGGCACCAATTTTCAAAACACGGCAGCCGCTCAAGTATCGTCACACGGCGTTTGCAAGGCGCGAGCACATGATCTCTGTAAAAGTGAATTGATATGCACAGCCCTACATGACATGCTGCTCATGAGTGACATCAGCTTCCTGAAACCATTGGCACCCTGACACGTTATATTTGCTTTTGTGTGAACAGTGATTCGTGTTGTTTGCTTGAAGTTTAACCAACGTTAGCTTAGCATTTTATAGCTTGTGTTGAAAAAGACTTGCATACACGTACATTGCGTCAATGGTGTGTAGATATTGTAAGACAAGAGTTAACTGTAGGGTTATCATACATCTGGGTCTCCCCGAACACAAATTCATTTCATAGGGTGGTTCGGGAAAACTCATTAATTCATGGGTATGGGTAGCTTGGGTATGTCTCGGGTACGGCTTGGATAATTTGGATGGTACAGCTCAGATCTTGGTGACCCTTCATCACCAGCACCCTACGGGACAGTACTGCTGGTTCACACCTCCTAGGTGGTGAGCTTGAGTCTGTGTGTGCTGAGTTTGCACGTACAGCCCGTTGCGTGAGGCTCCCTCCTGCAGTTATGAAGGACAGCATCTCGAACTTCCCAGTATGTATGCATGTGCTGTGCCCTGGACCTGCATACCGTCCAGGGTGGTCCCATGCCACGTACCCTTTACTGCCTAAGACATGCCTCCTGTGACCCTGTTCTGGAGAAGTGTTTGGAAGACGGGTAGATCCTCATTAGCTGGTGTGCTGCTGACAGTGAAGTTCTGCCTCGCAGGGTTAGTGCTCCCTCTAAGGCCTCCAGCTCCCACAGAAGAGCCATCCTTACACTGCCCTATCTCTTCCCTCTCATTCCCAGCCATTCTTACACCACAGATTAAATCAGGGGTCTGTTTAATTGTTTTTAAGAAGAGGTCCATCACACCTTATCCTATTTTCATTGGGAAGGACCAGAGCTCTCCGGTTTCTCCACCACCTCGCTACAGCAAAAGGTACAGTATTTGGAACATGGGGAACTGCTGTCACACTGTGTCTTATGGATCTGTACAATGTGCGCTAAGCAATATAGTTGGCACAGAAACACACGTCGGAAGGTTCTAGGTTTTTGCGGCCATGGATTCCAGGTGCTCGTCCGTACAGAAGCACACATGCGTCATATAACACAATTACACAGACGAGGTGAAAATGGTTTTCCATAAACAAGTCACAGGACAGAAATGATTTGTCGGATATTTTAAATTAAGGTGAATGCCATGTGTTTTGGTTTGGTACTAACTGGGACGCTACTGCAGATTTTGGGCTCCATTCATGCGTGTCATATTGGGCCCCCAACACAGACTAGTCCAATTATGTTCCAAATTTTTTTAGGAAACCATCCTAACTCCCGCCCCCCCCCCCCCCTTTACAGCGCCCCAGGGTACTGACTATGCACATACTTGAAAAAGTGGACTGATTCTAAAAATATAATTTTTTCCCTCCTTGTTCTTTATTTTATTGTTAAGCTAATTCTTTTGCTGTCCTTAGGGCATCCTTAACAGAATCAAGAAATTAAGAAACCTAATTCTGAATGTGTTCATGCATCTACTGTCTGCAAACGCGGTTCGTCAAAGATTTTTTTCGCTCAGAAGTTTTGGTCTTCACTGTCAAAGGAAACTTTATTTATTTACGAGGTCAAAAATAAAGGGTTAGTAATATACTATTTTTATGTGGGCTGTAGAACTGATTTTTTCAGTCTGTGACCATCTATTACCCCTCCCCCCCCCCCCCCCATTGAAACTGAAGGATGGAGAGCAACTGAAGTGGTGTCTGTCCTTTAAAATTCGAGCAAATGCAGCCACAGCATCAGAAAATGTAAAAATCAACCTTGTGCAACTCATTTTTTTATATGAGGTGAATTTCAACTATTCTGTATGGTCCGTAAAAGATCAGATATACTCCGCTAAAAATTAACATTGCAAATTCCGTGTTTGGTGACAGCATAACTTTACTACAGCTACATGTTGACAGAATAAAATAGAAGAAATTGTCTGATTAAAAGTGTGCATAAGCATATGTGCATTGGACAGGAACAGCTGTAACAACAATTTTAAAAACATGCAAGGGAGAAGTCCTCGTATTTCACTGCTCACGTATAAGTCACTGATCCCTTTCAGATATTTCAGCAGATGTTAAAATAATTACACAAGGCGTTGCTACAGCACAGCAAATGATATCACTGTTAAAAGAGCTTAAGTCGTATCGCACTTTTTGTAATTACCTCTGTGGAATTAATAATTTACTAACGCATCAGCATTATCCTGAGGCCATTTTGACTGACTGTAGACAAACCTATCCGAACTGCAAGGTTTCATTGTGACTGACACAATTTTTTCCGGGCCAAAAGACCTTCAAAGATCTAGTTAGTTGAATGATTCGCCACTACTTTGTTATCATTTGTAATTATCAGGTACTGAGCCAACCCATTAGGCGACAAAAGGCCACCCAGGGAGCCATATTCTGGGGGGGGGGCTGACTTAGGCGAACGGGAAGCTGAGCTGGGGCACCGTGCGAGATTCTGAACAGGCGCTGACGGGCACTATATCTCAGCTACGTACAACGTTAACGAAATTAACTTTCCATGAATTTTCCATGAACTAGCGGCAGTCTGGCCACAAAGACCTGCCCAGGAATTTGATATTTTGCCACTGACCGGGGGGGCGGTCTCTCTTGGTATATTTACCCCCGATCTCAAAGTGGGGGGGCACCCAAGAGGTCGATTTAGTCCCCCGAGGGTAGGACCCCATGATCAATTTCATATTTCATCACTGACTGGGGGGGGTGGGGGTTCTCCTTGGGTTATTTAGCCACGGATCTTGGGATGGGGGGGGGGGGGGGGTCCACTTTGTAGAGGTAAGAGACAAGTCCCGACCTGAAATTCCCAAAACTTCCCAACGTCCATTGTAATGCGTGTGTCACAAACTGAAATGTTCGGAATTCTCATATTTTGCACAGACATTTAATAATTAATCCTTCACATAAAGAGAAAATGTGAGGTGAATAGTGATGGCAGTTTTATTTGGCCCTGTTGGAGAGCGGTTGCCTGCATCGTCTGGGGAAGAGATCGCTTGTCACCAAACTGCTTTTTCTTGGCATGTCAGCACAGTGTACAATCTCTCCGTTACGGGCCAGCTTGTCAGTAGCTGAAGACGTACGTCCGTCCGTCCGTCCCCCCCCCAAATGTGAAAGCCTTCAAAAGTGTTAGACCTGAATTTCAACATTTTCTCTGCAAGAGACAAAGTTTTGGACTGCGACGGACGTAGGTTTAAGATTCTCGTTCTTCGGGGATCAGCCAATCGGAAGTGCCGCCCGGGTTTAGCGATGATGCGATGGCTCTCAGCCGGTGGCTGAACGACTGGGCCTGCTTCGGTGAGCAGCCCAGAGTCTGACGCTGAAGTATATGGACTGGCATTAACGACACTGGGTCAGGTCTCAGGAGGGAACCTCCTGTCATACCTAATGAGGCATTTAACTTGAAATGATCCAGTAAATTGTGCATAACTGGAAAATAGTGCGCAGTAAAAAAAAAAAAATATCAAAGCTGAAAGCTGCGTCTCCTTGTTCTTGAACTGAAAAGACATCAAATCCATATTTCCATCAAAGTGGGCAGAATCTGGGAAAAAACAGGTAAAAAACCAGAGGCGAGTGGTTTACCTTGCCGGGTCTGATGGAATGCCACAGGGCGTCTGTTCCAGATGTGCGCGGAATCGCCACTGTTAAAGTATTACGTTTATCCAAAAGAGGGGTCATTAGCCATGATCGGTTTAGCCGTGATACTTGATGACATGCCTGAGTGCCATTTTTCCCATGATGCAACAGATCATGGTGTCGCTTAACGTTTCTTTACACGTGCGGAGGGGGGGGGTACAGCTGTTTGACTCTGTGTAAGTGGCTGTGTCAGTACCTGTCATTCAGAAACAATAGTGGCACAGTTTTATAATGAAGACGTCATGGTTGACTGCTTGTGCTTCTCAGGGCATTAATTTAAAGGCTTTTACTTGTTCATTATATAGCATTATCTGCTAGTTGGTGCTTTCAGCGAAACATTAGGACCATTCCGGCAATTTCTCTTTTAGCACGTAGCCTTTGATGGCTTGGGAGTGAGCTCCAACCGAGTGTAACGTTAAAAGTGAAACTGCAGAAGAAAACATACAAGAAACAAGGACAGAGCAGAAGGAGTCAGTCATGACTTAGTTGATCTCCCTCATTCCAGTGATACGTGTCTCATCTTCTCCATTACTTGGTCCATCTTCATAGTGTGAGGAGGCACATCTTTCTCCGTTTATTTTTCCCATCAGTTTTATAATAAAAGCATTATCATCAAAGCTCAAGAACAATGTTTTGATCGATGCACAACAACAGTCCTTTCTATTATCATGGCTTCTGTGTGTTTTATCAAAATACTGTCTTGGGACCAAAAATAGTACTTATAAAATCAGGTCCAACCACATAAAAGTAATTATATGCTGTATGTTGATTTGGTTCTGGCAAAAAAAAAGCAGCAATCCCTCATATCTAACATTGTTTGTTGTTACAACACATCTATGTAAAGCACTTTGGGACGACTCTGTTGTGAAAGGTGCTTTATAAAAATGAATTCAATTGAATTGAACTGAATTGAATTGAATTATTAGTCACAAAGGTTTAATTATGGCTTGTTTTATATCAGCGTTTCCCAATCAGGTCCTTGGGGACCCGCAGCCAGTCCATGTTTTTGCTCCCTCCCAGCTCCCTGCCACACAGCTCACATTTTTGCTCCTTCCCACCTTCTTGGGAGGGAGCATAAACACGGACTGGCTGTGGGTCCCCAAGGACCGGATTGCAAAACTTTTACATGGTTTCCTTCATTTATGAAATATGAATAACAGATATCTAGTTTTGTTATGTTTAACCTATTATAACAGTTGGCATTTACTTGATATAGCAGATATTATTTAAATAATAATACTGCTGAAGATATTTCATGTAAAGTATGAAGTAAACTTAAAATATGTAAATCCAAGAGGCATAATCAGGTTTACCTTGAGAGGATTAGGGATTATTAGGATTAATCATAAATAAATCCTATAACAATACAATAACATATCTATGATCAACTTGTCCTAGAATCATTCTGGTAAACTTTAACACTAAGCCCTCCTGCATCTAAATCATTTATGTTTAAAAGAATTAAATTAAGAAGAATTCAAAGAAACTGAAATTCCATGTGGTTCTATAGTTACTCCAGTAAATCCAGAATTGTGGCACTTAGTAACGTTATTGGATTTGCCCTTATGTATCTCTTCCTGTTTGCAGAACAACCACATGACTTTGAACTATTGACGTGTAACGCTGATGTTTGAAATCAGCCGTTTAAACGATTCAGGAAAATCAAACCATTGTAATTTTAGTAAAATGATCAATAATGTTATATGAAGTTAGGGTGCACATTTTTTGGTTACAATCCCTGGTTATATGAATAGAATTATCAAATATGAAGAAACATTCATTTTCTGTCCTTCAAACAACGTCAATCTACCAGAGAAACACTGGGAATTCTATGTCGCATTCTGTAACCATTATATAATCAAATGCCAAAAATATTGTTGGAAAAGTGTAGTCCGTGGGATTGTGATTTTTCAGAAATGAGTCCTCTGGATGCGCTTAAAATAAAAGGAGAAAGCCATCCAATTCACCGTCCTCAGAGTTAACTTCGGTAGCCAGAAGCTGTCTCTAAAAATACGTCGTAATAAGCAGCAAAATACAAAATGTAATATACGGGTCAGACGGATAACATCTAAATGCACTGCCTGGAAGACTTTATTACAAACTTTAAGCTGTACCAAAAATATTACATTTGGAAAAAAACAAAAGTTTTGGGGGTGATTGAGGTTGCGGTAGGAAAGACAAAACAAGTGAGCAAAATCTTTTATTGCAGACACCCGACGGCCAACTTCACAAAGCCCCCCCCCCCCCCAGAAGCCATATTTGGAAGGAGTTGTGACTATCAGCACCCAGATCTGCATTTCTCCGTTTTCATGTGTCCCTCTTCCTCTCTATCGCCACCCCCTGTTTGCAGCCTACCCTCCATTGGCGTGTAGCAGGCAAACCTGCTGAACAACTTTCTATTCAGATTGTGTACATAATACAGTATGTATTTACTTTATTTATAAAGCACATTTAAAGCGACAATTGTTGATCAAAGTGATGTACACCTCTCAGGGTAATATACCAACAAATAACCCCCCTCCCAAGATCCACAGAAAAATAAGCCAGGATGAACCCCCCTGGTCAGCATCAAAATTGACCATGAGGTCCCGCCCTTGGAGGGACTACCTCTTGGGGAGCCCCCCCCCCCCAGATAAACAGCAAATGTACCAGCCCCAGTCGGTGCCAAAATATCAAACTGGGGCTGCTTGATGGCAAATTCCTGGGCTGGTTTTGTGGCCAGTCCGCCCCCAGTTCATGAAAGATGACCGGTCGTTAAAAGTCAAACTATACATGAGACGGAAATTAACACCAATAATACGTGCAATTACAATCAAACTGAAAGGTCTACAAAACACATAACAACATAGAAACGTAAAGCAAGAAAAATCGTGATGTCGAGCAAAATATTTAGCTACGATCAAAAGCTCGTCTGAAGGAGCTGGTATTCAATCTGGATGTGAAGGTACTGAGGGATCAATCCTGCTAGAGGAACAGATATTAGAAGATTGTTATTGGACCTTAGCTGCCTAGGAGCATTGTGGATATGGAGGACGATTGAGGAGGATTTACCCATAAACCATCCATCCACCCCCCCCCCCCCCCCTGCTTTCAGGGTCACATACTGTAGGCAGAGTTCCCAACTTAAGGTCAGCTGGCTGGAGTGTGGAGTGCACACGCATTTACATGTATGTATCAGTTTTATTTATATATTATTTATGGTAAATAGTCTGTAGGATTTGCAAATTGCCTCAACGCTTTTGATGTAGCTAGTTTTAGGTTTATAATGCAATGATATAGATTTGCCGTAAGATTTCTTGCGTGAGAGTCTGAGAGTGTGAGTCTGAGAGTGTGAGTCTCACGCCGGATGCAGATGAGTTGGCATCCCTACCTTCAGTGCTGAGCACGAGGCTGGGCTGCACCATCACACACACACACACACACACACACACATCAGTTAGCCTGACTGCATGTCTTTGAACTGCAGGAGGAAAGCAGTGGCACCCAGAGGAGGTCTGTGCTAATGGAAGGAACATGCAGACTGCCCATACACAGAGCGGAGGCAGTATGCAAACCCCCACAGGTATGAGTCACCATTCTGCCCATGTAAGAAAAATTAGGTCTATTACAAAATTAGCTCTCCTATAGTACAGAATAAATATGGTTAATGTGAGACTGTGGCCTGATGGTGACTTGGCAAGAATACAAATTAGTGTAGTTATATAATTGTGTATCTAACATATGTTTAGTCCCGTGTGCAATGTTGATCAGCTTTTTCCATGACTGTTTTGCCTTCAACCCCTTTTTCTTCTACGAGGTCTTGGGTTAAAAGAGCTTTTTATAATCTTCAGTAATGCAGTTCGCCAAAAGAACATTATTATTATTATTATTGTAACAATTTCTATAAAGCCCCCTTATATAATGTGTGGTACATACCTTCATAATGCATTATAATGCATTCATAAAGTATTATAAGCACTAGCTACAAATATTTATAAAAGGCATAACACATTATAGCCATGATTATTATGCACTATGAATGCACTATGAAACTTTCATCTGTAATGCACTATAGATACTTTCATAATGCATTATAATGGTTGGTACTGTATAAACATTAAGGATGCTTTGTGCTACATTATAAAGGTATCTATAGTGCATTATAGATGAGAGCTTTATTGAGCATTCATAATGCATAATAAACATGACTATAATGTGTTTTTCGTTATATATATATGTATAATACTTTATTAATGCATTATAATGCATTATGCTGATTGCTCTAAGTAAAATGTTACCATTATCATTTTATCAATCCACAGCATTTAAATTTACGGAGCTTTTAATACGTGACACGGAAGTGTACGAATGACCATATCGTAGCTGGAGGGCTGTTAGTACTGTAAGTCACTGTACGTGACTAATTTACTAAATGGGCCTTGACCTCAGTAGCTTGCTGGCAGGACAGCAAGAATGTCCAGCGAAAACTGTGTGAGTTGAGTTTAATTGGGGAATTCGATGTGGCCTGTTTTGGCATACTTACTTATTCATAACCTTTTAAAATGGTATTTTCAGAAAGTCTCTTAGTCTCTGCTTTCAGCATCACATTTTCAAATTCACGCCAACACCCCTCCCCCACCCCCACCCAGTCTTACATTCCAAGCCTGACAAGTCTCTCTCGCTGGCAGGTCATCTTTTTACGGTTATGACATTTTTTCTTCTTCTATATACCTCCTGTAATTACTGCGAAGGAATGCTCCGAATGTGAAATGTTAAATGTCAGCTTGAATACAGTCATAAAACTTAAAAGGAGGGCAAATCATGGTAATTTTCCTCTGAAGTAACCCTATGTCCAGGAGCACCTGTATGAAAACACCGAGAATATAGTGTGTTCAAAAAGTCCAGCCCATCGAGGTGTTGTGTTCTCTCCTCTGTGTCGTACGTCTTTGCTTAAATCGCCGTGGAGAGTGATCCCCAGGGACTGAGGTAGGTTCTTTTTTCCTGTCAAGAATTTCCAAACGTCTTTATTTACGGAGTTGACATAGGAAGCAAGGTGGTCTTCAGGAGAGTGACTGATGCTCCTTCACCATATTATGAACCATTTCCAGACATTGTCGGCCATATCTGCTTGTTCTGTGCAGGGGCATGCTGGTCCATAGCCTATCCCAGACGCTACAGAGACAAGGCAGGGATTAACCCAGGACCGGGTGACTTGAACCCTGGTCTCCAGAGGTGTGAGGCAACTGCACCAGCCACTATCCCACCCACACCTCCCTTACCACGCTATTAGCTGCGTTTCACAGACGGTGTTCAGAACACAGCAGTCCGTTGTGGTTGACTTGATGAACATCCATGGCGTTTCCCTCAGCCTTAGACTACAGCAGCTTGGCATTGGCTGCTGGAGGGTTTGTTGACGTCCTTCATTTTACGACGTCCTTCAAAAACCTACAGCTGCGGGTCAGGTGGCGCCGTGTCGCACTTCCTAAATTCACATTCCCTCTCCCTGAAGCAGAGTCCTGTACCGGGTCGAGTACCCGACAGGTACCCGCAGATAGTTGCTGAAACGGGCGGATTTTAATGTTCTGGAATTTTATGGCCGGGTAATTCATTACACACGGGCGGGTAGCAGGTCAATCAAAACAGTATTGAAGCCTGCAAAAATAACATATAAGCGAAAATATCTATGTATTAGACTATCATGCACATCACAACTCGGAATTTCCAAGTTCCGAGAGGAAAACGAACGCACCATTGGATAACCGCCTCGACAAACATTCACATACACGTCTGAATCCTTGCTGAAGCGTGTCGTCGTGCTCTCTCTTTCACGCTCGTCACAGTATGGATAGCTTAGATCTATCTGATTTGATTTTGTGTTAAACGGACTTTTTCGGTTCAATTCAAAATTCATGTAGGCCTAGCGCTTGTCACGTTGAGAGGTGCATAGAAAAAATTATTGTGTGTAATTTATCACGGGTACGGGCGGGTAACGGGCGGAATGTTAACGGGCCCGGGCAGGTGTGGTACTGTACTGTGCAGGTGCAGGTCTCCAAAAGTGGACCCGCGCAGGACTCTGCCCTGAAGATATACTGTGCATTTCATTCATTTTCTTCCCTATGTACCCCTGAACTTCTCAAAATGTCTTAAGTTCCTACCCCAGACACCAGATCCTAATGGTCTGTTTGAGGCTTATCCTGTACCTTTTTTCATTGGTAAATATGCTATAGTTACCTGTCTACCTGCTGTTCGATAAAACCTATGATACAAATTGGTCTGGGATAAGATAACACCAAAGCAATGAAGCAGCGTGGTTTTTTTTTGGACACAAAATCTTTGCCGGCCTTAGGGAACAGGTTTTTTATAAGTACAGTACTGGTAGCACCATCATAAGTGGTGAATCCTCTAGATATTTAGTGGTTCCAGATATCTCTAGGTCCCAAACTGGATCCCGTCCCGCTGTTTTAGTAGCGAATTGGATGCCAATTATGACAGCCGTGCAAAGGACACGCAGCATCGTGTTCGTCATAATATCCGGACTCATTAAACCAAACACTCTAGATCCGTGTGAAGTTCAGGTACAAGACAGCAGATTTCCATCACTGAGATATCGGATGCATTTTTTGGGCCGCATTTAGTGAGGATATTGAAAGTGCATGCAAATTTTATGTGGCTTATGTATTACTGCTGACACGACAAGGTAAGATAAAAATATCGGCTGTGTCGTTCTTTCTCCAGTAAAGTATCTCCAAAAAAATAAATAAAAATCAGTCGAAAACATGCATTAATTCAGTTTATCCCTAGAGTGTCTCCAGCTGGTACAGCAAGCAGCCACATAAGTTGTTATTAGGAGAAAAACTGAATTGTGAATGTATTGGACTCGCCCTTGCATTTGATTTCTGTCATATTTAGAAGGGGACATACATACTTTACAGTTTAAAACCCTAAACTGGCTCACACCAAAAGTATATTATTGCAATCTTCTCCCATAAACCACTCCTTTGTAATAAGAATCTGGTTATATTATTGTACACTGGTAGTCAATAGCACAATAGGCTATTGAGAAGATTGAAGCTCTAGTTGTACGAAATGATCTACCTTCTCCTAATAACTATTACAGTTAAACATTTGTTTAGGGCATTCTGTGACTAAGTTGACCAGATGTGGAATGTGTATAGGAAGCTATTACTTCCAGTTCAAGTTCTGTCACTCTGACATCACGCATGATCCTGCGTTTTAGACACACCACAGTGTGGTGTTTACTCTCTCAGGTCCAGCTCTTCACTGCCACATTTATAATTATCTCTCATTGTATCATGGAAGTTCCACAAAGCTGTTTAAAAAAAGACTAAAACATTCAGGCATTTTTTTTGCCCAAATTTTACCCACTGCCCCCACCATTCAAGACTACTGAGAGCATCCATACGTACATCTCGCAATAGTGGTGTTTCGATTAAGTATCCCGATACAGTCCTTACTGTCCAGATGTCAGTTTCCGAAGCCTTCTTAACGCTACGTCGTTCATAAGTTCTATGTTAAACGATAGTACTTACGAACAACGTAGACTTCGGGGCGCTCACCGCAGTTCTCTGACTGAAAACCATTACCTCCAGTGCAGAATCAATTGCCATTGGGTGTTTACAGTTGAATCTCTGGGTTGCGTTTATAGACAGTGTTTTACATTAGTACTATCCAAATGCATTCTTCAAAGAGTATAGGGAATTGAATTCCCCACCAATACTGACAAATCAAAGTTACGACTCCGGGACAGAGTTAGAGAGTATATAGATGAGCATGGCAAAACAGAAAAGGTCTCGTCCCAAACTGCAACACCCCTGTGGGGGGGGGGGGGGGGGGGGGGTCTGCTTCCTGTCAGAATGTATGTAGCTCAGGCGGCTGAGCGGAACTGAAACACAGACTTAAAATGGGTATCGGTGGGGATGAGGTAATAGAGCTAAAGATCAGCCAATCGGCAAACCAGAGCCGAGAAGGTGAGCTGCAAGGGGAGAGCTGACAGAACCAATCCGGAATGCCGGAGACCAGGTCAAGAACCAGACCAAGGTAATCAACCACCGAGCAAGACTGCAATATGAAAAGCAAAATAAGCAATAGTGAAGGGAAAGTCACTGACCAGAGTGAGCAGAAATAGATTAGTACATGGACTGCAAGTATCGGTGATCACAGAGAGAACATCTGGAGGTGGGCGTGGCCATGGATGGTGAGATCATTTGCAGATGTTAACCTGTGTCAGGGTTTCTGGACTGGAGATGGGTGAATACTGGGTATTTTGTAATTTCCAACGAATAATCGACTTTACAGCTGTGAGAACATGCTTGTTTCTATACAACGTAAAAGATATATTATAGGCTGATGTTTTTTGGGGACAAACCCCATTGTTTTTATGAGGATATAATTTTAATTCCTGTGATTTATTTATTTTTAGCTTAAACACACAATTCGATTGTATTCTCAATGCAATAACATTTCAGTTCATCTCCGCAATATTTCAGGCGGTTATGGTATTTTCTGCCACAAAAGTTGGCTGCGTGGCCCACTGAACGGACATTAAATTGAATTAAGACGCAGTCGAAGCTTTCCTGTCCAGACCCCAGGAGGTGCTCTACTGTAATAGCCTTAAGCAAAGAACACAACCTCAATTTCTCTAGAAGAAAATGAGTTTATGCGTAAAAAAAAAACGAGAGCCAAGCTAACTGAACATGTTAATGTACATAAATGAGTTTACATTTAATGGAAAACCAAGCAATACAAAAAGGACCCAAATGCCAACAGGGTCTAAAAGCATTGATATGAGAGACAGTCATCTGAAAGTTTGGGTATAAAGTCACAATCATCACAACGGAACAATGAAAAGGCCACTAATGCAGTGTTTTTAATACAGAAAACAGCGCATGAAGCTTGTCAACCATCTGGATAAATGCGAGCAGTAAACATTTGCAAACCCATTATGAAAGTGCTCAGATGGGCCGCAAATGCGCGCCAGTCAGCGGAGGCCAAGGGCTGATTACCACCTCGCTCGGCGCGGACCAGGAAAGGCATCGGCATCATCGTCACATACTGTAGGATCGACGCGAGGTAATTTGAAACCGATTCAAACGCATAAAGAACGACTCCTAATGGGTCATCGTTTCCAGCTGAGCCACCGAGTATAATTTGAAATTCTTTTTTTTTGTGTGTATTTTTTTCAGGGTACAAATGTGGAGGAAAAAACATAATTAAAATGTAAATTAATGGAACATTACCATTGCACTCAAGGCACTTAAAAAGTCTATTTATTCTAAGATTCTAAACTCTCCTGTTTTGTGGGTAACAGTAATCCAGTTTCTACTAATCTCTTAGTCTCCTGTTGCCCAAGGAATATATTAACAAATGCAGCAATCTTACATTAACGGTGAGATAAGATCAAATAATAACTCATACCACAAACACCATTAGCAACCTTTACTGGCGGATCAGAGACTTTTGTAGATCATATTATATAACACCAGCGTTTTAACTCCGTATTGCTTTGGGAATTTTGGAGAGCTATGAAGTTCAGTTGATGTATCTGTGATGTCATTCCAAAAGTGATTCATGGGATCATAATTTCTAAAACACAATCAACTTCCTGTCAAATAGGTCCTACAAGAATGTTTGCGGTTTTGACTCCGCTCTGTGTCTCGCATCAACTTTACAATTTTTTAATTAATTATATTATTCTTTCAAAGCTGTAGTAATTGTACCTTTGTTTAAGAAGCCCAATGTTGCCCCTCGTGTTCCCAATAAAGACCATTCTCAAGCTTATATTTATCAAGAAAATCCTGCAGAAAATTGCAGAATTCCAACTCAAGACTTATTTAAGTGCCTCAGTATGCCTGACACTGGGTTCTATCCTCTTCTTTATCTGAAGCTTGTGAAGCTGTGGAGATTTGCATCGTCGCCATTCTACACAAAGAAACACATGCTTTTTGTCTATAGTAGATTAAACTACCACAATGGTTTCCTTTCAGAGAGTACAAATGGCACCCAGAACTGTGACCAGGCCCAGAAGTACAACTTTATTACTTCATTGACTTCCCATTAAGATTAATACAGACTATAAGAACTCTTTTTTCCAATATACGACATTGTAAGGTCTTGCCCCTTTCTTATCTAATTGAACTGATTAATAGGTGCAAACGGGAACACATTCTGTACTCTCTGAATGCAGGTATTCTGGTAATCTCTACAAACAACCTTCAGCTGGAGGGTCCCTAATCAGTGAAATGTATTGGAACTGCCCTCAGCCCTTGCAGTGCAAGTGCTGCCACCACAGGCTGACCTAGTTGACCGTTATATAAAGCTCACTTCACAATTCCAGATTACACAACACTAATGTGTTTTTTGATACCGGCATGCGGATGACAGTTTAGTAGGCAGTGGGTCCTGAGTCCCAAGACGTTTTCTCCAGTTTCCCATTTCCAACTTTGTGTCCTAGATTTGCTCTCCGTGCAAAAGTTTGATCTAATGTATCCACTCCGTGCCTGTGTATGAAGTTGACCTTAATTTGTTTGCAATTGACTCGTGTTTTCATTAAACCTTTTTTTAAGCATTTGGGCCATCTGCTGGATATGGCAGCATGTAAAAATTAACCAGACTGAACCTACTTTCAGTGCTAATAAGAAATAAAATGGCCATAAGTTTAAATTTTTTTTTTTGATGTATAATGATATAATGAGTTTGATGTATAACTTAGCTTTACAATAAAGTCACGGAGGTCTTGGAAACATTAGTCAGTTCCTGCTTTGTGTATTTAGCAGGAGGCTGGGATGATTTTAGTCATTTAACAAATTCACATTTAACAAATTCAGATATTTATTATAATTACTGTGTGTACTGAGTGTAAGGCAGGGTTTGAACTAGCAACCTACTGATCGCAGTCACAGAGGCTTAGCTCTTACGAGAACATGAATTACCTCATGCGTATCGGGCTGGACGTCTGGCATCTGCCAAATGAGATCCAGATGCTTGTGGCACCGGCAAACATAAGGTGCTCACATACTTGTCACTTACGGCACTTTCACGCAAAAAGAGGCACGGGAATGGTGCGAAAATCAGTCACCCATTAACCGCCCGGTGTTTTCCATCAGCTCGGAAGAGTCAGAAGCCGCCGCTGATTCCGGGGAGGGAAATTTCAGCTCAGTGCATGACGTATGCGTCATATGTGTCACCGACATGCCGATTGCCCATAAAGCTGTGGAAAGCTGAATGTATTTGTCCTTTATGGAGTGATTTGTGGGAGATGACATCTTTGGAATACACTTCACTGCTCAAGGAAAGGAGATAAAGCTAAATTTTCAGTGTTGCTATATGGGCGCTGTATTCAGGCCCAAGGGCATGATCATGTATACCTTCGAATCTTCGTTATTACGTAAGATTGGGCTCCTCAAAGTACTATCAGTCATCAAGCAACACAAAGATAAAACTCCTTTGCAGATTAGTGTGGAGTGGTCCTGGGTATGTTCGCTTTCATCTCCTGGCGCGTGTGCGCAGTCATCGGGTCCTTCTGGGAATTCACAAGGTGGCTAGGTTTTTTTTCTTCGCGGAATTAGCATGCGGGAATGGTGCCTGAGCTTGACTGTGGAAATGCACGACGTCCTGTTTTCGTGATCTCCAGCGCCGCACGCAGCTCTGAACATTCACGTTAATTTTGCAGACGGCAAAACCGTACACAGGCACCCATACAAATAACAAACGGGCCTGAACTACGAATAACCTGTAATGCATTCCTAAAATCGATGCATTAAAAATATTCCCTGGACCACAGAGGCGACAGATGGTTAAATAACACCCGGATGCTGTCCGCACAGACCATTGGCCTTTCGCAGTCCAAAATGAAGTGCGGGGGGCGGGGGTTGCTTGGAATGCCACACTCATTCCTGATTTCCTACACTGCTGGCTTAGCCTTTTTGGTTTAGCTTTCGCGGGGTAAATTGCACCAGCTCTCATTTCCGCATCAGTGGATGTGGGGCGCTCCGGGGTGCCAGGGGGGGTCAGCCCATAAACAAACGTGGCCCTCGGATCCAGGGCATATTCCCATACGGCGGTCTGGGGAGGCAGAGGGAGAAGTTAATTACAGGTGAATGCAGGCCTGGCGGTTCATAGCTATTCGTCAAAGACGCAATTATCCTGTGCTCTGCATTTGATGGTTTTTTTCTTTCACTTTGTCGATGGAACAGAAACATTTCTCAAAGCAATTAACAAAATCGGGTTAATACATGGAGAATAGACAGTTCCCTATGCATATAGATAGCAGTGAGAAAAGTTAGAGGAGCTTTACTGCATTGGGCATGCTCAGCCATAGCTGGCTTCATTTATTGTTTCTATATATTAGGCTGAAACGCGGTGATTAACTCATAGAATACAGGGAGACCATGCAGAGCTGCTGACAAGCAGGTTGTGTTGCTCCTGGCCAAATTATTGCCCGGAGACACAGTTACTTTTCTGAATGTTAAGCCAGAGTCAGGCTTCAGATGTCTGAATGAAAACGCCGACCTTTCTACACAACTTGAACGTACTAAAGCATTTTGATCAAAGCGAGAAGTGAGATCAAGGAACAAAGGAACAATGTCTTGAATACTTATGAGACACAGGCATGACGTCCTGCATCACTCTCTTGGTTTAAACTGCACAGCTGTCTTATTCCGAGTCTTGAGTGTTGTCGAGAATTTACCGGATTAAAAAAGACTTCAAATGAAATGAAGGATACGGACAAGACCGATGTTTCCAGAAAGTTCTGAAGTCGAGCACGCATGGGGTTGCCCTGAAAGAGGACGGATGTCAGGCGAATGCAATGAAGATTAATGTCATGAGATGAAAACGAAAGCAGCGTCAAGGTCTCCTTGTAACTGGCCGCCCGTTTCCGAGGCTGCAGGTAGATGACAGTTTAAATGAAATGTGTTAGTGCGTAATTGGAGGCAGAGTGGGATTCAACACGCCATTTTTGACACCCTGCCCAGAGGTTGTCTGTTTGCCTCGGAGTCTCACGCCGCGATGTATCAGAGCGGGTATTAGCTGGCGAGAGGAGCTCACTCTTCCTCACCGGCCGCCAGCTCACTTTCGCGGTATTCTTGGCCGAGGCGGCGAAGCAGGTTGTGGCTCGTGGTGCTCGCATATTGTTCTGAATTAGATCCTTGCATCTGACGGAAGCGACCGTGTGACATATTGCCCGGGTTAACGGACTGCGAGATCGATCCCCGGGGCTTACGGTACGGGGATCTGACGATGTATGCTGAGAAATCAACCTGTGAGATGTTTAATGTTTCACCCATCTACTGCCACCCTGCAGAACAGTAACTGAAAACCGAATAATCTTATACCTGGAAATTTTAGCGATTAATCTTCTTCAGCTGATTTAGAGAGCGCTGCTTTACTTCTATGCTAGTTAGCAGTCATCTAGCAGCTAAAAAGTGCGTAACGCACTGAACAGAGCATAGCTTCAGCCACTTACAGTATCTGGTAACCCAAGAGCTATTCTTGCGGTTAAAGGCCTTAATAAGGAGGACAACAGAGGTGTGCCTTCACTTCCAGTCACTGGATTTGAACCAGTGACCTACACAGGTACAGACTGCTACACTGGAGATCAACCCAGTTAGGTACTTATACTGGTATACCTCTCATCCAAATCTGTACAGGAAATTAGTATCTTGACACATTCCAGGCTGCTCCTTATGCAGGCAGAATGTCAGTAGCAGGCTTATAAAAATAACAGGTTTGAACTGCCCCTCCCTGAAAAATTTTATTGCACATAGCCAGGTAGTAAAATTATGAGTCTGAACATCCCTAAAAATGAGCCTCAACGCCCCGATCGCTGAAATGTTCTGAGGGATAATCCCCCCCCGCTCCGCTCGGTACACACAATCACAGTAATCTACCGGGCAGCCCCCCAGTCATTAAAATTCACACTGGGAGACCAATCAGTTGGGTTGTTGAACCACCTATAATTTTTTTTTCTGTCCAAGTCTGTAGCTGAATATCCAGAAAGTATTACTTTCGTTTCTTAAATCAGAGAGAGGAGACCAAAACTATGGATAATTAGACAGTTTTGGATAACTCTGAAAGCAGAGATGTGAGGCCAGCTGTGTATCCGCGTGAAGGTTCTGCAGACTGAAAGACAGAATAATCTTTGTCAGTCTTTCCTCAAACATCTCGACTGAGATCTTATCATGCGGGATCCCGCGTTTAATTGCAATTTTTCCGAGCTGCCGTTTTCTGCGAGATGCGTGGCGGCAAACCGAAGTCATTCATCTGCCGGATCTCGGCAACACATTTCCAGACATGCTGTCCTCTTATGGAATCACAACTGGAGCAGCTGAATGTAGTGTGGGGGGTGGGGTGGAGGGGGGGGGGGGGGGCAATTATCCTGTTAAGAAACAGAACTGCTGGCCTTGCACAGGGGGCTAGTCAATTTCTCTCCCTAAATAAGATAATCACTTGCATTAACTTTTATCCTTAACGAAAGATAAAGGAGTCGTTAAACCGTAACAAACATATTGCCCTTGTCCTGAAAATAAAGGAGATTCACTGCCTTGATTTGCAACTGCTTAACATGTATATTGATGATAATGCATTTAATTCGTGTGCAGGAGGGGACGCTAATTTGAAAAATTACACGCACATGGTATTAGCTAAATTCTGTAAATTCCTTCAATCGAGTGCTTTATAAGGCCGACGTGAAGCAGGGCTCATGGAGCCCGGCCACTCTGTGACATCATAATGGATTCTGGGGATTCTAATATACTTTCAATCAGTCTGGATTTGAGTCTGCTATAGCTCATGCTGTACGGCTGGGAGTCTATTTTCCGTAGCGTCAATTGGCCATTCAGACAATTCCCCAAGGGTAATGCAGGGCTGTTAACCTGATATGCCGCAGTTCTCAAAGATTCAGTGCAACTCGACCTGTGGCACTTTGTTTTAAATTATGGAGAATAATGCCTCGTGGTACCCAATGTCATCTTTCACTGTGTCAGTCCCTGAGTTCCTCGTGGTTCATTGAGATGATTTTAGAACTGGGTGGCACGGTCACCATGGTTTCCTCCCTCAGTCCAAAAACACACAGTCAGGTGTCTCTAAATTGCCCAGTGCATGAGTGTGTGTCCTGCAATGGACCTGTTTGGACTTTTTCTTACTGTCTTTGTCTTTGGGTTCACTGTAGTCCTGGTGCTGCCGTCGTATCCCAAGACGGATACAGAAGCTTCGAAGGACAGTTTCAGGTTTCTCTCAGAGTGACCGATTCTCCCCTTCGTTTTCTCACCTTATGTTTCACCTCAGGGGTCAGAATAGTTGGTAATGCTTTACATTAATACTTTGCGCCTTCATAATGCATTCACAGAACATTCACTGCACCTTCATAATGCATTCACAGAACATTCACTGCACCTTCATAATGCATTCACAGAACATTCACTGCACCTTCATAATGCATTCACAGAACATTCACTGCACCTTCATAATGCATTCATAGAACATTCACTGCACCTTCATAATGCATTCACAGAACATTCACTGCACCTTCATAATGCATTCATAGAACATTCACTGCACCTTCATAATGCATTCATAGAACATTCAGTGTACCTTCATAATGAATTCATAGAACATTCAGTGTACCTTCATAATGAATTCATAGAACATTCACTGCACCTTCATAATGCATTCATAGAACATTCAGTGTACCTTCATAATGAATTCATAGAGCATTCACTGCACCTTCATAATGCCTTCATAGAACAGCCCCTCGCAGTGTGTCTCACCTGAGGAAAACACGTGTCAAACCCGAACGGCCGAGGAAAATAGCGCAATGTCAGAGTGTCCATTTTTCCCCTTGATCCCTTTGGCAATACAACGAGACCCATCTGCCCTGAGTCCCTTCACACACACACACACACACACACACACACACACGCAAGCACACATTTCCTGTCAGAGAAGAACGTTGATCGTTTCTGTGGAACCCTTCCATCTGACCTTGGAGACAGAAAGAAGAAACAACCGTGAAGTAACTGCTTTGTTTTGCCTGCTTTTTCCTGTTGAAAGAGACATTTCATACTGAAATTATAGGCTTGAAATGTAGAGAAAGTCTTTAAATCATGTTATTATTTGACTGGCTCCTTTTGTATCGCCGGTAAGGGGTGTGTCTTAGTTACAATATAAAAGTAGGCATATATACGTACAATGTTGCAAGTGCTGATGGGAAATACCTGAAGAGGAACAACAGGAGAATGAATGGGGGGGGTAGGGAGGTCAGTAGAAAACCAGCTCATTCTCCGGCTATTTGTTTTTGCCCCCGGAGCCAAGGAAATTTGTATGTTTCTCCAGCGGTGAGTGCGGCAGGCATGCGGCAGCGGGCCGCCAGCGGCATCTGCAGAGGCCCGCCTCCGCGAGACGCCTCACTTCCTGTGAGCGGAATGCTAATTGCGCGTTCACGTTCCCATTTGCATTCGCTGCTCGCGAGGCATTTCGACCTTGAAGGGGCTCCTTCTTAACTGTCAAGTCAGCTTAATGAGGAAAAGGCCGCGTCAAGCCTGCACCGAATACAGCAAACATTTGCACAGATCTGACGCTTAGTGGCTTTTAAATGATCGCCGCTCGGCGCTGACGGACGTGCCGGCGGTGGAATTGCACATCACTGACTGCTGCGTCCTTTTTCTCTTTTCGAATCACTAATTTATATATTTGTTTTTTTGTTCCTTTCTTCTCAGATTCAGCCAGCTCTCGTACTCATGTCTTAGCTGAGGAATATTTTTTTGAAAGTGAGGTGTTATTTACTTCAAAATCTGAAATAAGTGTAATTACACAGCTCAAGTTTGAATAAAGGCAGTATTTCCTTTTTGAAAGAAGTGCCGTAATTATCTTCAAGGTGACCCACAAGGTCACCACTCTACTGTTTATCCTGCACTGTCTTGTATTGCATTACTGTTTGTCCTGCACTGTCTTGTCTTATATTGCACTATTGTTTCACCTATCCTAGGTTAGTCTACCCAACTACTGTGGCATAAGAATCTCACTATGTTCCTCAGACCATGTGTGACAATAAAACATGAAACTCGGTAGCCTGAGCAATTTCCAGGTTACCCTGAACTTAATTGGTTACATAACCATTGACATCACTGATGGATTTTATAATACCTTCATTGCTCAACTTCAAAAATAATAACACACAATACACTCACAGTTAGAGGTGTTCTATTCATAGGGTTTAACAGAAACCACTCTCACAAGGCCTGAACTCTGTGTAAAAGCACTGCCCATTCTATCTCAATGCCCGACTTGTTGGCCGAGTCAATCTCCCCATCTCCGAGCTTCATATCTCTTCGCGAAAAACAGTTTCAGACCAGTAGTGACGTGATGTCAGACTGACCGCTGCACAGGTTAACCGTTAATATTCCACGACAACTGACTCACAGAAGGACGTCAAGCAGCTGTAAAGCGTCCGGCAGGACGAGTCAATCTGCCTAAGAGTGTTGCTCGCGCTGATCGGCAGTAATAACCGGAAACAAAAGACCAAAGGGTCACCGTGGCTGAGAGGAAGAGCCCTGGGATCCAGAACGATGGATGCTTAATTACAGATCGTTGCTGGGTATCCAGATCTCAGCAGATACACCCAACAGCTCTTCTGCTGTTCCAAAATAACTATAAATAAATAATAATAATCACTGTTTTATATACACAGTGTTTTTCACACATAGCAATTAAATTTCTTCTTCATAATATTAATAATAATAATTAGAATAATAATAATAATAATCAGAATGAAAACAATAGGGATCCAGCATCGCTGGTGTTTGTGTTGCACCCTGCATTCCTGCCCCCTCGTTCTCTCCCTAGTCGCTCCATAGTAGTTGCTTCTTCGATCTTACCTCTCGTTACAGCCCTCAGGTGCATCACCCCAGGTGTTGTTGTTCGTCCGCTCCCTCACCTGCCCTGTGTAAAGTGTCTGTCAGTCCTGCGCTCCCCAGTGCGGTCATTGGCGTCGCCCTTGCGCCTGCTCCAGTTCGACCCTATGTGGTCTGTTTTGTTGCCCAGTTCCTCGTTTGTTTGCCACAACGCCTGCTCCCACCTCCTTTATTTCTAGACTGCGACAGTTTGGACCCCTAATAATTCATTTTAAATCACTAGTGTGCCCTTAATAATTATTAAAAGATATGTATTGTCATCCCTACATAAATCTTACGCAATGGCTACTTCAAACCCATGATCTCGCATAGCATGCGAAGTTCTGTGATATTTTAGTGTCCTACCATTTTGGACAATCACTTTAAGTAGAAGGTTCCAATAGATGAAACAAAATAGCACAGGAAAAGCTGTTGGGCTCAAGGTGAGATTACCTAACCTGTCATCAACTCCAATTCACACTCCCCTGTAACTTAACTGCAACTGTCACATACTGGCCAGTCGAACAGTACCTCTATCTGGGCGAGTCGGCCATCGCCATGGAAACCAGGGCACGGTTCCTGCATCTATACCGGCTTTTTTGAATCAGATCTCACCCGTCAGGATGGAAATTGGCTCAGAGTTTCCCATGTACGCGACGAGCAGAGATGCGATTGGCTGTTCCTGTGCTCCCCTCACTGCACTCATGTGCAGTCACCGTAACTTCATGAACTTTGGAGACGCTATGGTCAGTGACGGATGCTCCAGTGGTCATCATTTTTAAACTTTGCTTGACTCTGAACTGCGGAAGAGGAGAGTGTATGATGCAAAGAATCTTCATACTCAGCTGTACATTAGAATTCCTGTGTCAATTAAGTAAATCACTGTTTTGTTTTAAGATGCTTGACAGTTTCGACCTGAGGTCCACACCAACACATTTTCCCTCCCTGCAGTCATTCCCTACAGGAACATAAAAGCATATCTATAATGTGAGTCGTGCGTACGTGTGCCAATGTTATTATGCTCATACAGTTTTAATGCCGCAAAGGGGCTGAAATTATAGTCTAACGGAGGGAATGAAGCCTGGTCGACTCCATCGTTTGTAAGGTTAAATATAAACCAGGGATTTCAAACTTGGTCCACGTTCATTACAACTCATTCCCCGGGTCCTCATTGGTCTAACAAGTGGTCAATCATAATTATTACCCCCCCATCGATGTCTTTCCCTAAAATATGGCGAGCATATTGCAAAGTGTGTATAGAGGCCTAGTCATCAGTCAGGCTTTATTATTTCACATAAAATGAGTAACGGGGAACTTACATCGTGGGAGCGGCGTGACTGAAAGCAGGAGGAGAAGATGGGGCAGAGCGAAAAACACTGCAGCATAATGGAAGAGAGATTTACTCGGAGAAGAGAGTAAAATATTGCGAATACAAGTAGCGCAGGCATCTAATCTGAGGTGCCCCCTGCCTCCTCTGTGCCTTCTGGGATGTACTCCGGGTTCATGACTCCGGTTCTAGATAGGCAGTTATGGAAGACAGACAGACTCCGACCAGCGGTGTCCCTTTACAACATGAATGTAATAGTTCCTCATCTTCCGGACGCTTTTCGGTTCATGTCTGTTGGTGATTACAGCTGCCTGGCGCACTCCGTTATGTCTGTAAGCACCATCTCCCCGCAGCGAGTCTGGAGAGCCTTCCAATGACTCTTCTCACCCAGGTCTATGAATCTCTGCTGAAATATTGCACTTTTTCCCCCTTCCTTGTAGCAGATTAGATTCTAGCAATTCTGACTCGGACCACATTCCCGCCACAGCAGGTATCAGTCTGTTCTCTGGGGATCGCTACGGATAACTCGGCATTCCGTGCGCCACGCTGTGTTTTTCCATAATAAAAACCCAAAACGCATAGGTTCTCCTGTAGATGAAGGAGGCTCTTGATTGATTTTTCAAGCCCACGATTTTGCTCTAATCTCGTGAAATTGGGGTCAGGTCTTCTCCTTATTAACAGTATTAGGACAAGTTGCAACAGCAACCCAACAAGCCTACTGTAAACGTAGCGCTTGTTTCACCCGGTTCGGGATTCGCTGGGATCCTATAGGTTTCCACCGATGTGCGTCAGTCACACCATCTTGAGGGGGGTGACGCCACTGTCACGTGCTGTTAGCCACCTGCTTCTTCTACTCGGTGGCCTGCGGGTTTTAATCAAGTGACGTAAAACCACCAGAGATCAGCGCTCCACGATTGCGACCACCCAGCTAAAGGTGGGCACTGCTGATGGACCAGTGAATGAGAGGAGCCAGAATATCTAACCCCCCCTGAGGGACTGTGGGACGTGTCAATGTTTCCTGAGTCTCCTAGGGACAGCTAATGTGACAGAGTGGGGACAGAACCCAGATCCCCATAGTCAATGGTACTTTAGATGTGTGTGTGGCCTGTGAGACACTGGCATCCTGTGACATTGTGCTGGATGAGCAGAATTGGACAGTAAATGAATGAATGTCAGGCCTCATTTTTACATGATATTGTTACAAATATAGTGACTTTCCACAGAGGACAAACACCCTTTCTCTATATATTTTCAGCTCCTTTCGCTCAAGTAAACATATCAGTTTAATTCAAGCAAATTTTACATAATATTATTATTATTTTATATAATACAGCACTTTTTTGCAGCAATTTCCTGGGGGGGGTAAACTCATTGGAAAATGCAGTTAAGCTTTTCTATTCAATCCAAGATGGCAAAGGCAGACTTATTTGCGGGGTATTCTTCGGTGATTTTTTGCCATTGTTGCGAATCCTAGAAATAGACTGTTTCTTTATTGCAAATGCTGGTGTGTCTAATGCATTCTGTGCGTGTGCATGGGTGCGTGGGGGGGGGGGGGTGATCGCCCCCACTTATGTACAAAGCGGGCGAAGGGGAGGGGGGCTCCCGCGTGCCGTGGAGCAGAACACGGATGCCAACCTTGAGCTGATGAGGATCAAGCAGTCGGGGGGGGGGAGGCGTACCAGTGCGCTGCCTGGTCCATTTAATTTTGGCCATAGACCCAGCAGAGACCCAGTTTCCTGACGCGGACCCGATAGCACTCTCAACCCACACCTCAGTCCGTGGTCCATATGGCTGAGCCAACTGGTGTCGCAGGCCGAGGGGGGGTACACCAGTGCGGTCCATGGTTCTGCTTCCAGCACATGGTGCCGACATACGGCCCCGCCGCAGCGACCGAGACTGTGGCCGCAGATGTTGTTCCGAATCGCGGCTCGCGGCGGTACAGTTGGCTTCCCTTCGGACTGCCGCGCTGCCCCAGTTCGTGGATAAAATGCACCTTTGCACATCACCCAGTCACCGCAATTACATGCGAAGCAAAACAAACAAAAAAATGTCCCTTCTCAAGTTATGTCTGTCTTTCAGTTACCCCCCGCGTATCAGAAATCATCTGTTCTCCCTAACGGCCATACAGAGACTGATGGCATCAAAGCTGGTTGAAATCCGACTTGGGATGCTTTGGTCCAATTCCAAGGCTTGCCTCCATAATTGACCAGCTCATTACGTCTTCCACTTGACACAGACATCAATATTGCCACTCCCGGATCGTTGTGAAGCTTCACCCGCTTCGTTCCGGCATAATAAAAGGACAGGAATGGGGAAACCCTGTTCAGTTCCACTGAAAATACAAATGAGCCTGTAACCTTGTTCTAATCCATAACTGTACCCTCATTAAAATGACTTTGGTACCGATCAATTGTCTCACCCATCTGTGTGAGATTGACATCCAGGGATGCACTACATCATCTAGACTGATGCCACTTACTGCTTATTTAATAAACGTAGATTCTATGATTCAACACCCTGTTATCATGTCTTAGTAATTCTGTTAATCACAACGAACTCAGGTTCACAAAACTTTTGCATCGATGGGTAAAATAATAATGAACATCCAGTTTTGGGAATTTAAATGAGCACTTTAAAAAGTGATGGGCTCATATTTATTTAAAAAGCACATCTTCAAGTCAACAAGGAGTCACATCTTGTTTTAAACAGAAAGCAGCAATAGCAGTGCGATTTTTCTTACATGCAGGGGCATAATTAATACAGAGTGGCCAACCTTAACATTAGCCAATAACATGCATCGAATCGGTGAGTGACAAGGGAGGGAGCACTCCCAGGACCAATCAGCTTTCAGCTAGGGCCAGTCTGGGTGACTGTGGGCCAGCCCCTGTACACGCCCTTGTAGGTCACCTAGTAGGTTATTGGTTAATTACCACACAGTGACACCTTGTTTCAGCTGCTCTTCTCCTTCAGCACCATCCAAACAGCCGCCCCCCCCCCCTCCTCCCCAAGGTGTCCCACACGTCACCTCCCTCGGCCCCCACCTTCACGCCCGAAACGTCACTCTGGCATCCCTCCCCGTGACAGCTGTGACAGCAGAAGGCTGTCGGAGTGAAATAAATGACAAACATCTGTACCGAGCAGATTAATTGAGTAAATTACCTGTAAACTAGACCCAGCGGAGTTTGTGTTACCTGTCCGACCGGCACGGAGACGAGTGTCGTCGAGACCCCTTAAGCCGCTAGTTGAAGTGCAGACTGGGAGTCAACTTCTCTGCCGCGGCGTAACAAGCCACATTCTTGTCATTTGTGATGGCGACCAGTGAGACCAGTTCTGGTGATTGAGAGTATGACAATCATGGGATGGCAATAGCAAACAAATCAAATATGCCCAATGCTCACAGGTTTTAAGTGGTATTTTATCAATTATGACAAATGGTTGCTAAGCGATTAACGACGATATAATTATTGTCCGATATTCAGAATAATTTGTCCTGTGAGCAGTGGCAAACACAGAGACACATTTAAGTGGGGCCCCCAAAGTTTAAGGGCCCCCTGTTGACCACAAATGGTCAGTACACTAGGGCGGGCCCCAAAGTGACTTTTTGAGTAGGGAACCAAAAACAACAACAACACCCCCCCTCCCCCCCCCCCCCGCACGTAAGTGCTGTTGTGACTTTCTTTGTTCCATTTTCCAGGACCGTGCTGCCACGATTTGAGTGGCCTAAATCTCAGCTGAACATGCAGGAATGTCTCCAGTCCACCTGCAGCCTGCATGCCAAGCTTCCAAAGTCGCAGTATTCCTTAGAGCTTGCGCTGTTGCATCTGTTAGGCTGGGTTGACTTAACCAAAGCTGGCCGCGAGCTAATGAGGCAAACCCATGGGCCAAACTAAAAAAGGAAGCATGAAAAAAAAAGACAATTACATCTCCCGTCTCTGCACGCCCATCCAGAACTGATGAGATGGTCCCAGCCAAAAGAATGAGGGCATCCTTTAGGAATTAAGAGACTCCTTATATCAAGTCGAATGTGAAAGATGCATCTGGCCGGCAATAAAATAGGTTCTGGCTTAATGTTACTCATTTACTCACCTCCCGTCAGGCTGCCGTACTTTCCAGTGGATTTTAAAGTTGTATAACAAGCTCATCTCAGGATTGGCTTTGATGTTGCGAACATGCGCCGGCAGCGAAGCTAATTCAGGTCATGTTTGAAATGCTAACGACTAAGGTTCGGCACTTCTGCGTTCGTCCGACCGAAGGAAAGATACCCATGCCGCCTTAATGTGATTTATCATTTACTCGGTATAATTTTTTGACTTGAAGATGGTTCTCAGAGCTTGTCAGACCCGCTTACCTTGGCACGGCAGAGTTGCATAACTTGATGTGACTTTGAACACATGCCTTTCGTGTATCGATGGCTTTTTTTTGTCATCCACTTCCCTGAAAAGGCTGCTGACAAGATTTACTTAATTATGCAAGCAACATGATGAGAGGAAAGTGGCACTCTGGGCTCAGGCTTCTTAATGTCAGGTTAAACAATTTGAGATGCTAAAGTAAACATTTTTTTAAAGCTAATCCATTAGCTGTTTGACGGGGGTTGAGCTGCAGATCTTAGGATGCACCTCGCAGGTTACAGTGTTCTCAAATCCGGCTTCGCTCATTGAGCTGAATAGTCTGGTTTGGTTGGGAGGGCGATTTTCCGACTGTCAGTGAGGAGTGTAAAAACCCCAGGATCTCCATTGTGTTGTGATTTAAAAAAAAAAGAAAAAAACATGAGTATGTCACCTTTCCTTAATCTGAAACAAGTCCCTGGAAGAGCTCGTGGGAAAAAAATTTCTTAGGGAAGAACGAAAAATGATTGGTTCAGAGAAATAACCAATAAAGTTGTAGAGGAGGTGGGTTCAAGCAACTAGAGGAGGCGGGGCCAAGACATCTGATTGGTTGGTCCCGCCTCCTCTAGTTACTTGAACCCAGCTCCTCTACCATCTGATTGGTTATCTCTCCGAACCAATAATTTTTCGTTCTGCCCTCAGAACATTTTTGTGTAAGTAAAACTGCCATGAACTTTTGAAGAGGCCCTTCAGTTCTGCTTCAAGGGCATCTTTTTTCATTTTGGGGTTAAGATCCACCACCAACGTGAGGATGTGACTTGTCATCCCACACAGGACTTCCTGTCGAGCCCAGCAGGAAATGCCACAAAAGCATAGGATACGTGCTTTGAGACGATGCTCCACATCCTATTGTGCTTTTATTTTCCTCAGCCACACGTCTTGGCCACATCTCAAGGCTGTTCAGATTCCATTCTTCGGCTATTGATCGCCCGTCCATTACAGTCTACCATATAGTGAAACAGCCCCGTGCTCTCTCTCTCTCTCGCTCTCTCTCCCTCTCTCTCTCTCACACACATCACTGAACTCATCACCACCATTCAGAGGGTGAATCCAGGCCCTCGGCTTCTGGTTGGTTCTGCTTGAAGGGGCACAGGGATTTGCTTTCACCGCATCACCGTCATATACCTTTAGAAATGCCTCAGTGAATTAATTTGAGTTTTGGTACCAGGACCATAGGTACTTACATTACAGCTCTTCACTGACTGGATACTATTCTCAGTGAGTCAACCAATAAAAGTGAAAGTACTATTATTCCATCCATCTACTGTAACCGCTTGTCCTGTTCAGGGTCGTAGGGGGTCTGGAGCGTTTGGGTGCAAGACAGGGAACAACCCAGGATGGGGCGCCAACCCGTCACAAGGCACAATCACACACCATTCATTCATACATGCACACCTATGGGCAATTTGGTAACTCCAATTAACCTCAGCATGTTTTTGGACTGTGGGGGGAAATCAGAGTATCTGGAGGGGAGAACATGCAGACTCCACACACACAGAGCCATGGTGGAGACTCGAACCCTGGCCCCAGAGGTGTGAGGCAACAGTGTTAATCACTGCCCAACCGTGCTGCAATTATTATTATTACTACTACTACTATTCTTTCAGCATTTGTGTCACTTGTATTTAACAGGTCAGCAAATTACATTAGATTCAACTTTATTGTCATTACCAAAATACAAGTACTCAGACAACGAAATGCAGTAGGGGATCTAATCTGAAAGTGCAAAATAGTGCAGAATTCTAACACTGTACAATATATACATGTGTGATAACTGAACAGAAAAATGTGTATATGCAGTGGTATGCATGGTATATGTGCTGTGGTATAAATAAAGAGTATTGGTATCATATTAAACTGGTTATATATGTCAACGTTTCTAAATACATCACCATGTCAAGAAGTGAATTACTTTATGTCGGACAGAAGGTGGTTAAAGCTTTAGATTAAGCTGCTGATTCAGGCCATGGGAGTTACCCTGTTAAAATACACGGTGACATATCCATCTGTTGCAAAAATGCCCCTGTGGGATCGATAAAGTTAATCTAATCAAATCTAAATGGTAAGAATCTAAAGAGGCATTAAACAAAAATGTTGGGGCAGCGGTGGCCTAATGGTTAGGGATGTGTACTTGCAATCAGAAGGTTGCTGGTTTGAATCCTTGACCAGCAAGGTATCACCTCCATACACTGTTCCCCAGGTGCTAAATTATGACTGTCCCCTGTTATGTCACATATGGGTTAAACGCAGAGGACACATTGTGTTGTTGTGTGGTGTGTCAACAATGACAATCACTTTCCGGTCAACAGCGAAATGTCATGTGAATAGCTTGGTTGGACACTCTATTCACCCTCACTTTACCACCTTGATTTGTAATCTGTACTATTTGAGAATCCAGAATGAAAGATTCCTCCATATTGAAGAAACAACTAAGAATGACAAATATGGATTCATCAACTTATTAGCATTGCGAAAATTAAAAGCCTCTTTGTGGTCTTTCTGCTCTCCACTGGTGACATGAGAACATCTCTTAATGATGCACTGTAATAATAGAATATTGATTTCTTTACAGATGGATCTAACACTGGACTATTTAATGGGCAAATGAATGTGTAATGGAAGGTAAATCACTGGGACACATTTGAACGGGGTCTAAATGGTATAATCACCGTTTAGACTCTGCAAATGATTTCATACAACATTAAACCAGAGTAAACGAGATCGGGGCAGGGCTGGCGGCTTTGCCATAATATAGACGCGGCATTTTTAGTTCTGGGAAGCCAACGCGTAGCAAATACAGAAGGGGAATTCCCCCAGAGACGTAAGGCGGGATTTGCGGCCTAACACAAAGATGGAGCACTCAGTTAACACCATTCCTCTTTCCAGAGGGCTGCAAAATCATGTTATAGCAACAAACGACATGGATTTAGGTCATTATTCTGCCTGAATATTATATAAATGAATGAAGGATGCTGCTGTGTTTCGACATCAAAGAAAGTACAGTTCCTTTTTCCTTAATTCTGAGCTCCTGTGCTCTTCCTGGAGCTGAAGGTGCTTTTAGACCTGATCTCCAACCCGCTGACTGAGTCATATCCTTATATGACTTCTACGTCCATTCTCCATCTTCTCAAGTGTTTGCTGCGGCGGTCATGTAATATCTGGTACCAGGCATTCGAGCATGTGATCTATGAGTCTTGTCACAATCGTTTTATTTCTATGTATTCATTCACTAAAGAGTCTCTAAAACTGACAACTGGAAAGAAAACATTTAGTAGTGGACATTTGGATAAAAAACTGATTTTTTTTTTCTGACTGACCCTCTATAGGATTATCCTGTTGTGTGACACATTTATTGCCCCAACTCGATATCTTAATACATTTACTTTCTAACTACACTATTCGAAAATTCTCTCGAAAGCCCTCTATTCTGGCCGCAATTTCCAATCTACTCTGACCTCTGCAGCATCCACACTCCATCATTTGAAGGAACGCTGACTTCATCAGTCGTAGGTTGTTTCTCCAGGTCCCTTGAAAAAACAACAACTGCATTATTTGGAAAGTCATTTCCCGGCCCATTTTCGCAATGATCTGGTAATCTGATTTTTTTTTTCTTTTCTTTTTTTTTCTTTTTTATTTTTTGCTCCGTTTACTCAAACCCAAAGTTAGATTCTCACAAAGGTTGCTACAGTGATGAAGACCACTTCTCACTGAAAGCACCAAGGAAACCCGCCAGTGTCGATGCATGAATAAAGGGTAATGCTTTAGAGCAACTGCCCCTTCATAATGCATTCATAATGCATTCATAGAACATTCAGCGCATTTTCATAATGCATTCACAGAACTTTCAGTGCCCCTTCATAATGCAATCATAGAATATTCAGTTCCCCTTCATAATTCAGTGTACCTTCACAATGCATTCATAGAATACTCAGTGCTCTTTATAATGCTTTCATCATGCATTCATAGAATATTCACTGCACCTTCATAATGCCTTTATAATGCATTCATAGAACAGTGCACCTTCTAATACATTCATAAAACATTCATAAGCAGCATGTAAATGTACCTTAACATCTTAACATACCATAACAACTTTACATTAATATACATAATTAATAAACATTATATGATTATGTGATGTAATGTTTGTTATTACAGTTTTTCTCATTTGCTTTGGCACACACCGATATCTAACGTGAAGACACCGTTATGGGTATGCACCAGCCGAAGGTTCTCAGGAGAAAGGAATCCTCTCGCTCCGACACACAGGCAACGTCCTCGAGGCCTTTTTGAGAATCGTGGCACTGTTTTGTACATTAGCATAAAGCCGTTTGAGCATATTCTTAGCAGGCAGTGATAATCAGAGAGGGGTTTTAGCGCACTCAGTCTCCTCTGCGCATTTAGCCGACGCTGCTTACATGCATACACAATGATGTTTCCATCAGTCACGCCTGGCCGGTCACGCCCATGCCGGCACTTACTACACGGAGCCGAACCGGGCAGAGAACGGAGGCGTCAGCTGGGCCAGCAGATGCGACAGGCGACCGGCGGATCAGGGTTCCACGAGGCGGCGACCCGCTAGAGTCTCTCTGAAGGCTGAGAAGTCAGCATGCGGCGGGTAACTGTCATCACACGTCAGGCTGCCCCCCCCCCCCCCCCCCAGCATCCAGCGCAGAATGTGGGTCTACAGAGACCCGAAATGGCAACGTGTCACATGCGGCAATATTCTCTGACAAAACAAGGATTTTGAGGGATTCCCTGCCAGTATGCATGTCCTTAACAAACCTAAAGTATAGCTTGTCAATGTTATTGTTTGTTTCAATGTTTTATTGTTTTTTATGACGTTTCTTCTCTGAACTTCCTAGATGCAGTACGTCTAGTGCAAATTTATTTTAGGTTTTGGGGATTAATACCATGGAACTACTTAAGGAATACAGTAAAATCAGGAGAGATGCTGGTGGATAAAATTCTCATTTAAATAAAAAAAGTGAAAATTTAATTTATTTTTACTTTAAGGCCTACAGCCTTATAGCATGTATGGTCTGTGCTTGTGTTGCATCTTACTGTATGTTGCTGAATGCAAATGAAAGCATACTCTTCTACAAAACAGGCAGCAGTGTGTGGATCTCCATCCATCTATCCATCAGTCCAAACGCTTATCCCGGTCACATTCAATAGGATGGGTGTGCACATGGGGGGCTGGGGGGGGGGGGGGTGGGTTGGGTGAGAAGCACCATCAATATAGTGTGTGGATTTCCAATGTGTTGAAAAAACAGATTGTTTTGTACAGATATAAAATACTTTCATATGCTTGTTCTTCTATTTAGGAGAGTAATAAATCAGGTTTTTACAGTTTTACCTAAATGAAGCGCAGTGAAATGCAGAGTCGTCCGCATGGCTGCGATCCCTAGTGCACAAGAGTCGGCGCAAGTCAGAGTACAATCAAGAATCTGCAGATGAATCCATTACCACTAAATCATGCATTCATTTGAAGCCTATTAGAAAAGGTGTGTGGATAATATTTTGAGGATTCAGAGTGGAGATGTCTGTAGTGCGTTAAAGAAATGAAAATATACAAATATGGAATGTATAGCATGGAGCGCAGAACATATCTAAACATGGGGGGAGGGGGGCATAAAGTTCCCCCACTTGTCTGTGTGCGTGCGTGTGTGTGTGTATGTGTCTGTGTTTGTGTGTCTGTCTGAGTGTGTATCTGTATCTGTGTGTCTGTCTATGAGTGTGTGCGTGTCTGTCTGAGTGTGTATCTGTGTCTCTGTTAGTGTGTGTGTGTCTGTGTGTTTGTGTGTGTGTGTGTGTCTGTCTGTTTCTGTGTGTGTGTGTGTATGTGTATCTGTATCTGTGTGTCTGTTAGTGTGTGTGTGTGTGTGTGTGTCTGTCTGTTTCTGTGTGTGTGTGTATGTGTATCTGTATCTGTGTGTCTGTTAGTGTGTGTGTGTCTGTCTGTGTGTGCGTGTGTGTCTGTGTGTGTGTGTGTGTGTGCCTGTTAGTGTGTGTCTGTGTGTGTGTGTGTGTGTGTGCGTGTGTGTGTGTGTGCGTGTGTGTCTGTGTGTGTGTGTCCCTGTCGTGCAGCCTTAGGCTCCTGACCCCCCCTGACCCCCCCTGACCCCTGGATAGGACAAGCAGGTACAGAGAAATTTGGCTTTTAATAATAAGGATTTATCACTCTGCATTAAATTATTCATGGGCAGTTTTCCCATGATTGTTCATCACTGATGGTCCAAAAGTTATGCATGCAGCCCCCTCTCACCCCTGGTCCGTGATATATAGCATGCGGCCCCCCTGTCCCCCCCAATCCATGATATATAGCATGTGTATCTTGCCTGTGACTCTCCAGCTGTACAAATGAACATCGAGATTCGGCTGAGAAACGCGTGATCCGGACAGCGGGATCCGGACGCTTCCTCGCCTCCTTCCAGCCCACCGCCTTTGGCGTTGTGGACAGAGATCTTTCAGCTGGAGTGATATTGACCCCCCCCCGCCCCCCCCCCCCAAAGCCTTCTGAGAGCCACCAGGACCCAGATACCGCCCTACCGTGAGGGTTCCCTGGCTGCCCGCCGATGAAGATATCCGGGCTGGGGGCCTGACAGAGTCACGCGCGGTTCAGAGGCCTGCCAGTTAAATACGAAGTTTTTTTCCCCGTAAATCTTCCAAACGAAAACCCCGAAGCCTGACTATGTGCAAGCGTAGCGGGCACCACGAGGGGCCGTGGGGGTGTGGCCCACCCGCTCCTCCACCACCCGTGCATTTCCTGGATCAATTTCATACCCCACTAAGCCCAATCCCCAGTTGGCATGTTGGCACAGAGACAAATTAGTGACTGGGAGGAGAGGGGGGTCGTTAAGGACCCCACATAGTTACAGATGTGGGGGGGGGAGGGCGATCTGGACACCATCAGGTTCAAGTTACGTGGGTAACGGCCCACCAGGAGCCCGGTGGGTGGGATTACTGGGATCTGTGGCACCAAGGGGGATAAGCCAGGCTCTGTAATTGTTCACCATAATAGACTTTAATGGTTATAATGCTGTTAAATTACACATGATATTAACACACAGTATAACTGCAATGCTGATACAAAAGACAGACAGATAGACAGACAGGCAGGCAGGCAGATAGATAGATAGATAGATAGATAGATAGATAGATAGATAGATAGATAGATAGATAGATAGATAGATAGATAGATAGATAGATAGATGGATGGATGGATGGATATTGGACTTTCATTCAGAGGGAATATTACACTGGCCAAAGAAATAAAACTTATGAGTGATACACTGTGATAATGTCAGCCGGCTGTGAGAAGCTCCCTGAACCTGAAAGCAATATATATGCACACAAACACGCACAGACACACATAGAGTCCTGAATTCCTTTATGATCAGTTCATCTTTCTAGTACAAGGATTCCCAACATTCGTATCGTTACAAATCAGAGGTAAATGTCAGCCTCAGCACATCTTCGCAGGAAAATGGATACAAATGCGTTAAATTAACTCAAGCTATGCCTTCTGCAATTTGAATCTGTTCCCATTGTGTTCACTTATTTCATTTCTTCATAATTAAAGTCACCCATCGATCTGAAGGACAGCTAACTTCAGGTAGGAGATAATAAACTTCCGAGCTGCCAGCGCCGTCGTCCGCTTGACCCGGGAGCTCCAATAAAAAGGCATTTTAATAATGTAAACAGCAGCTGGGACAGAGGCAGACGAGCCCTATTAAGTATAGCGAGATCTCTGTATCTAGCGCTTAGGAAGCGTGCAGGTAGTCTGGAGAAGGTCCAGGAGGAACCACAGCAAAGCTGCACATCACCGGGAGGAAGCACAGCCTCCGAAAGCGGGGAGCGGAACCCCGACCCCCAGCCCCGCAGGCGTCCAGCGACAGTGCTGCCCACCGAGCCACCCCCCTGCTAAATACCTCGAGTACGCAGCCGTTCACTTCCCCCCACGGTTACGAATAGACAGCTTAGCTGCCATTTCCGTTATACGCTATATCGGAGCCGTGTGTATTCTTGGAGTCCTTCAGTGCAAAGGCTCATGGGTATTATAGCAATGGCCCAAATGACACTCAAACTGGTCCAGTTACCAGCCCGTGACATTGACCGCTACATTACCTGGGTCCTGAACATTTATTTTTATTTTAAACCACATTCATTTGACCCTGTAGCGATGCATGTTGTCAAACCATGACAGGAAAAACCTATCAAGCATGGTCATATGTAGCAGATGCCTTCTACTCTCACTGTACTATGACCAAAATCACTACTACTTGGTTACTTAGACAATGTCTTTATTCCCCATTGAGAAGACTTACATAATCTGACCCTTCTATAGGACAGGACATTTTACTACAGTCATTGAAAAGATGTCACCACTAGGGTGAGCACCTAATCCATGCCGGGGGGGGGGGGGCACATTAGTGTGTCACTAATGTTAATGCGGAACAGCTGGATGAGTCTTTCAATCAAGGAAACAAACCTGTCAAAGCACATGAAGAACTGAACTATTTCACCGAGCACAGGAACCTCTTAGTTTGTAAGACCTGAAGTAGCTCATAGTGCCCACCCCCGTCATGGATTAAGTAGTCACCCTAGCAGTTACCCATAATTCTCAGCAATGTAAACAAGCACAGATCAGACACAGTTGACCTCATATATTAAGGTCACGACCCCTGGTTGGCGCTCTAGGCATATTGGTGTGCATTTCCAAAATAGGTTACATTGTAACTAATGACAGTACTTCCTGGCTGTTTCCAGCTCCTTAAGCTATAAATAGCTGGGGGAAAAGGTTAATTTCTGTAACGAGTCTGTGCAAAACAAGCACAGTCGTGCTCCATTTCTTAAGCATGCTGTCACGTTAGCTAAAAGCCATGCAGTCAGTCTGTGTGCATTACTGTCCAATGCGGAGTCCTGGAAATGCAGATAAGAGCTATTAGTGCTTTAACACACAATTTTAATCGTAGCATAAATGTGTGCTGTTGTGAGAAAACGTGGGATTTTAAGCCGTGGTCAATTTATTGGTGTATGTGCATGACAAATTCTCAAATCATCCAAAGGCTCTGGGTGTCTCACACTTATACCCAGTAACACAACTGGGACTTTAGTCAAGAAATTGGTTGGGCATGTTGGTTTTAAATATTTACATTTCATTTATTTAACGGGGGGGGGGGGGCTTTTATCCAAAGCATCGTATATTTTTTGTGAGGGAAGGGTCAGTCAGTTAAAGGGGGTTTAAACGGCCTTGCTCAGACGACCAGTGGTGACATCACCCAGCCAATTTGGGGATTTGAACCAATGACCTTCTGATCACATGCACAGCTCCTACAGTACCACAAAATGATTGACCGAAAAATGGGATTTGAACCCAAGGCTCACAGGGAGATTGTATTATAAATGCAGCCACTTAAACTGTTCTGCTATCCCAACTATGGTCCTAAGTCACATGGCTACTTTTTTTCTTTAAGCAGCAGAAAACAACTAAATGAGATAATTAAAATAATTTGAGGGAATTATTAAGGTTGAACAATTGAAACATGTTGATTCAGCCGACAACTTCACCTAAAGTACTCTCACACCTGCCCAATCATTTTTAACTGTCTCACTCCTTCATGTAATACATTGTAACTTTTCATTGCTTCTTTGTGGTACAAACATGTAGGTTCTTCTCTGGCCCTGTGTCCTCAGCAGTCTCACGGCTCAGACGGAGGCACCTTCTGCAGACTGGCCCAGTCACACGCACCGTAAACGGAACCCAGATGGAGCATTTCTGATGTTTCCGCCCGTTAACTAAACCTCGTGGTCTCAAGCAACGCTAAGGCCAGGATTAATTTGCAGCCTGATAATTCAATAGCGAGTAAACATCTCTGGTAAAGACAGCAAGACAAACAAGTTATCAACATGAACACAGGCGGGAGAGAAATATAATAATTTCCTTTTAATAGCTCTCCATCAGTTTTCTGCACAATATGTTTTAAAATGGCTATAAAGTTCCTCAACACATTTCTTTTACAAGCCCTGAAATATCAAAAATATCAAAAAAATATCAAACTAGCCATGAAATGTTAAAATATGGTTGTGGATTATCCAAAAGTGGAAGGCCATCTGTGGTCTAGCCCCGCCCATCCCCGTGTCACATGACTCTGCTCACCAATCCCGGATGGAGTCAGTTTGAAATGTCAGCTTGAACAGCAAAACCTGTCATTAAAGAAATCAGGCACTCATTTGGGGGAATTAGGTGAGTTTAAAAGCAGATTTATGCAACAGTCCCTCCATGAACAACTTCATTAATGAAATGAGTAACGAGTGTGTATTATGTATAGCCTTTGTAACAAGCATTTACTGTATCATCGGGTGTGTAGCTTTTCTTGACAGCAGTTGTCTATATAAGCAGATTGTGGAATTATGAGGTATATAGGGTCAACTAAGCACCAGCTGAACGTCTCAGTTTATGTAAGCAAAACAGAACAGGCTTGCAGTTTGGATCATTTGGAAGGAGCAAAGCAAATATCATTCCCTTAGAAGCTGGTCTTGAATGCCTGTATTAAATTTTCTTTGCGAAATGTGGCTCCACAGAAATCAGATGGAGCTTGGATAATTGTGCCAACAGGAAGCTGATGTCAAATCTGACCATCATTGGCCCAGACGCCTGTTTTGTTTCACTTTCTGATTTGAATTGTAAAGCACTGGATCCCACTAGCCTGGGCGTTTCGATTTATCGACGTTTTCACCCCTTTTAATTTCGTTCAGGTCCACTCATCTCACCCAAACGCGGGGCGACATCGTCCAACGTCTGCACTTTCCTTCTCTAACTTTAATCAGTAATTAAATTCTTAATTCGACCTCAAAAAACTTTTTCATCTACACGTTCTACCGGGTTGCGCATAAAGTAATCATGGCTTGCAGATGTTTATTTAACACTTGCTTTGCGTTTGTATTGTTTTCTTTACCATAAGTTATTTATTGAAGTGCCCTAAAATAACTGTTTTAGAGCTGCTACTTTACTGTTTAAAGTTTTTCTTTCTTTTACTTTTTTATTAATTACTTATAATAATGTGTCTTTTTATAGTTTTTTTCTTAATTGATGTTCTATGTTGTTTGTGATTGTGTGCACCAATACTGCCAAAACAAATTCCGAGTACATGAAGGTGCAATTGGCCAATAAAGTGAATTCCGATTCTGATTCTAATGATACAATGTTGCCATGTATGTATCCCCATCCAATGGACAGCGTGTTACTTCTTAGTAGACAATAAAACATCCATCTTTTCAGATCTTTCCTATGTGGTTACATCAGACAGAGCATACCCAAGCACAGCCTCTTCAGAGAGGAAACCCATGCTTTTCAGTCTGTCAGCAAACAAAGCCGTACTTCCGAAAGCGTTTGATATACTTTTACGGAAAGTCTTTTGTTGTGTGCCTGCATCTTTCTATTTACTTCAGAGGGTCCGGGAACTCCAGAGGGCACGGTGAAAAATGATATACAAGGTAATCAGCATTATGTATCTGCAATAAGTATGTGATGTTTACTTCTCAAGACCTTTCTTCCTAAATTGAAACTAAATTCATGATATATCTACTCACCTTCATATAACCAAAGTAAATGAGGACTGGGCATAATCAGATGGCAAAAAACTTTTCTATTAAATGATAAGAGGAATATTTGAACAGAGAGTGCATTCTAAAGTACTCCGGTGGAAAAAAAAAAGAGAGGCCCATAATCCAATTGCTCAGCGTTGCATCAGTTAAAACAAGCACTCAGTCTGTTGGTTCAGACTATGGGAAAATATCTGCCAGCCAGAAAAATGGATTAATCACAGTGACGTATTTTCCACATTCAAAGAAATATATTTTAGAGAGGGAATGGAAAAATCAAATCCTATTGGTCATCCTCGTGGGAGTGTGTATAAAATATATATACAGCATTTATACACGTTTATGCCAGACTTCAGAAGATTGTTGTGAATATTACTTCAGGCAATGCTAATCCAATGGTCTAGGTATTATGGGTAATTGTCATGTTCTGCTGCTTTTAACGTTTTTGTGTTTTTTCCACACATTGTATCGTTTATCGACTTTCATGGAAGGGTTGCTCATAGCTGGCTGAACACGGCTGAACACACCAGAACAAACCAATCATATGCAACACCCTGATCAGAAAGTAGTTCAATTTTGATTAAAGATTAGACAAGGGTCAGCTTAGGCTGCTAGTCTTTATTATGGGCAGTGCAAACATACTCTGAAATGAGCAGGAGCCGGAAAAGCACTCAGCAGCAGCTTCCGCTCAGTCACACCCGTCAGATCTGAATCAGCTCTAATTTGTCCGCATCTTTGCCTGTACAGACACGTCTTGATCTCGGAGGAGATGCGGCGGAAGATCTCACATCCTTTCATTTTTCATTTCGCCGGGGCCGAATGGCAGCCGAGCGGAAGAACCCAGAGGAACGATTTCATAACAAGCAAACTTCCAAACTCCTTTCATTTTCCCCCACACTGAGTCCGAAGATGGACTGAGGCACACAGACACGTGCATCTCTACCAAGCTCTCACTCTTTCATAGACCTCTTCCGGCCCCCTCCAAGCACACAACTTTAAATTAATTCCACTTTTTTTATAACTCACAAAAAAAGTGGAATTATGTTTCTATGTGCAGACAATATTTCAGTGATTGTCCTCGATTTCCAAAACAAATGATGCCATAGCCTATACTCAGGAATCTTCTGTAATGATTACAGGCTTTCAAAACCACAGTTTCTCTACAGACCCAATTGTTTTTGTTACGTGCCTGGCCATGGCGCATAATAATACAGTCAAGGACAGTTTAAAGTAAAACGGACGTGTTTATTCACAAACAAAAAGTGCACCGATGCACGCGGAGTGGGTCATAAATAAGCCCGGTAAGGATCACCAAGACAACCAAAGTGGGTCGCAAATAAGCCCACTAATTCCAGTACACACATAGGAGTGACCTTCCAAACGTACCTCATTCCAGGTTTAGATGTGATTCACAAGCTCCTGTTGTGTCAGTGGTAGGCGAATGCTTAGGAATGTGTGCTTGTGATTGGAAGGTTGTTGGTTTGAATCCTTGCACTGCTCGTTGGGGGTTGAATTAGCTGTCCAATGCTATGTTGCATGTGGTTTAAATGCAGAGGATACATTTTGTTGTTGTGTGTTGGCAATTAATCACTCTCACTTTTAGAAAGAGGGAGCGTATTACAAGGGAAAAGGGCAGCATGAAAACAGGGAACCGCTCAAAGGTCGTCACACTTTTGTGGGGCCTTTATGTTTCCGTTTTAGAGCCGTTCCTCAGTTTCCAGCCAAACTTTAGATACTCGCTCCAGCCCTTGGACGGTCGACTCAGTCCACGAGGCCTGTTACAGGAGGCCTTCCGCTGTTACAGGAGGCCTTCCGCAGCACAGGAGACACACGAGCAGAGCTTTACCCGTCAGTGACATCTCAGGAGCTCACGGGCAGGTTTAATGTAGAGGACGGACAGCGGTCAAGTTTCCAGCTTTCCTTCAGCAAAACGGAAGGCGGCACAATGAACCCACAACATCTCTGTAAAACCTCCATTTTGACCGTCCTGCTGAAGCAAACAGGAGCATCATTGTTTTTTCTTTGGGGGGTGTTAGCCTGCTGTGGTTTTTTATAAAAACTAAATGTGACAGGAGGGTGTCGTTAGGTACCCTTAGGAAACATCCAGCCGACGTAGTTAATTCTACCCCCATGCTTTTCCAAAAGCGGGGGGGGGGGGGGGGGGGGAGGGGAGAATTTTTATTTTTTGGCACCATGATGGCGTAGTTTGCATCGTCAGCCCCCGCCGCGCTGCTACCGACACCCGAGGCAAGGAGACTCGCGGTTCCACTTCATGCCACAATTATGACAGGACCTGTGGTTTGCCGCCGGACATTTTTCCATCCATCTGACACTAATGGGGTAGGAAAAAACAGGCTGATATCGGGGGCAAGGTCACGTCTGTGGACGGGCTGACGTCGGGCCAGCCTGGGTGCGGAGTCCAGCACGCAACAGAAAGCATCTTTAGATGTTTAAACGGAACCAGTGCGTGCATGACATCCACCTTCCACTCCCTTTAGGTAACATCTTCAATCATATTATCATCATCAGGGCTGGTATATTAAAGATCAAGACAAACTACACGTCACGCTTCATTTTTTTTTTTTAACCGAACTAGCCCACTTGAACTTAAAATTTTTTGCTACTGGCCAAGTCAAAGGCCTGCCTTTTTCTTCACATCCTGTCATGTGTTTCTGCCTGTCTGTCAATCTGATTGGTCGTTATATTCTTTTTTCATGTGTCTGTCTCTTTGTATTTTGATCGAGGCACTATTATGGTGATAGGGTGGGGTGGATGCATTGTGGCTTTACCTAATGCATTGAATTTCAATGGAAATTAAAAATAAAGTTGTCTTAAGTTCCACCCCTGATTATTACTGTTTAGCAAACGCTTTTATCTAAAACATTGTACTTTTTTCGAGAACGCAGGGTCAGGCTGTCCCCTGGGGGTTAGGGGCCTCGCTCAAGGACCCGTCTGTGACATCACCCAGCCAAACCCCATGCCAGTAGCCTGTCACCAAAATAAAATTAAACAATCGCAGAGACGTTTTTTTGAACGTTTCCATCAGGTCTCCCAAATGTCAGCGGGGAGTGAGCCACCAGCACGTATCACGCTCAGATCCCGATGCCCTTTTCACACTACATGTCAAAGGCTTCATTCACCTTAAAATCTAGTGGTGCATCGCAGCACGCACAACAACAGCCGGAGGACACTTGCACTTCGTTGTTATGAAAGTTCAGCGCGAATGACGGCATGGTGCCTTTCTCCCCAGTTCGAGATGGCTGGCTCGGAGGTATGGATGTTGTTTAACAGCACCGACTTAAAGACGTTAGCTGTAAGCCACTCAATTTCCTGTGCATCTGTTTCGGTTGATAATAATGATCAAACGGCGCGCTAATAGATAATGGCTAAATGGGTTCAGTGCTGTAATGGTCGGTCGTGTCTGAGCTCACAGCCATTGCAGTTATTTGTGTCTGTTCAGGCTAATCTCAGATCGCGCGCAGACAGACCCCGCTGCGTTTTAACTGATGATCTCTGGCCGCCGTCTGAATGGTAACGAGAAATCCCTCGCCAGTCACCGAGAGACGCCACGTATACTGGGTTCCCTGATTCGCTTCCTTCTGCGGCGTGAAAGACGAGCATAACTTTTAAATAAAGATTTAAGGCGGCAGCAAACAATAAATTAGACTACAGCGTACCACAGTGCACGATTACGTGCAAGAAAACGAAGAGTGTAAGATAAATTAAAATAGAAAACAGGATCACATAAGTAATTACACAGATAAGTAAAAGGATTTGTAATAAATGTGATGTATAGGTATGACAATGACAATAATGTCTCATCTTTGTGTATTGATGATATATTTTCTGCCACGTTGTGTTCATACTTCATGCATATTAATGTCTGGTCATAAACAAATACAAACAAAACATGGAGCAATCGCACTTTTAATGAAGTATAATATATCAAGCCTTTATAAAGTTTTAAGGTGGCTCCTACTGGTGCAGACATACTTAACTTGATTATAATCTGCACATAATGACCTGGCAGTCGGCATGCAATTATGAAACAGATGTTGAAGTGTTTCAGGGTGAGCTCACTAGGAAAATTTTAATGGAGATAGGCCGGAAATTTTCATGTTCAGCAGAATCAGATATCATTCAGATAAATCGAGAAAAAACCATCTCCTTGTAATATTTTTCATTAATAGCCCGAGTACATCGAGCAAACTAAATGTAGAAGATATTGGAACCTTTTCTGTGACTTATACCGACGCCATAAAGAAATCCCGTTAAGTAAAAATTTATTTTCTTTCTCCATCATCTTCTGTGCCGCTGCGGGATCCCTGTAGAGTATCTTCAGAGGTCGGTGTTCGTAATTTTGTTATTTCATTGTCCATCTCCGAGGACATGCATGACATCAACCCGGGGCCCGTGTGTCTCTGACGGTGGGCGTGGCTTATCAGATAACCCGACTCACTGCGGGTAGGGGTTCTGCAGGGCACCGCATCTGGCTCAGCGGAACCAAATGGGGGGGGTGGGGCATGGTCTCCTGCCACCGCATGCCAGTACAATAAAACAGAGAGGAGGCGCCCCGGCACGGGAGCGGAACGGGAGCGGCAGCGCTGTGTGACTCTGTACAGCTTTTAGCCTTCAGCAGTTAAGTGAAGCCTAATGAAAACGCCAATGCTTTTCACCCTCCTGTCACATGTGCAGGGAGACGGGGAAACAGGGAACCAGGAAGTCACTGACCCACCATTTTTTTTCTGATGCCTTGTTTACTTTCCACTGGTTTTTACCCTGATACGGTACAGTCCAGGGCTGTACTGAAACAGAAATATAGTGTATAGGTTGGAAATAGGGAAGGATTAAACCTTAAATTAAAAAGAGATTAAACAACGAATGTCCTTTCGATGTGATTTATTTACAGATGGCAAAAATCATCAAAACTAGCAAACGTCATACGCCAAAAATCCAAAAGAATGTTACACAGATTGCGAATCACGAAAATGAATGAATACGAATGAATATCTGAGGCCGCACAGGCTGGGCTGCACTGAAAACCGCCGTCTTTTGAAGTCTGCTGGCAAAATAAATCCCCGTCGACTTCGCCGATGAAAATGCGGGCTGAGACGAGCGATGATATCAAGGGGATCCCTGGACCGGAGTTGAACTTCAAACGCGATGACACGTGACCTAAAACAGGCCGACAATACACAAAGTGTATAAAAACACCTAAACACCATAACAACCCACTTATACATACAGATTAGATGTTGGGATTTCCTCCTGGGGACCTCAAAGTTCTTCACAATTAAAATTAATTGATTTGACAGACGCTTTTATCCAAAGCGACGCACAACTGAAACCAGGGTGAGGCAGTCGGGGGTTGGGGGCATGCCAGATGCATTATCCTGATATAATCAGGGGCCCCGGCACTTTTTAGGGGGCCCGAAATCTGCCATCGGGGCCCCCCCTGCTTGGCAAAATCTACCTACCATGGGTGACCTGTATTTCTAACAGGGGGCCCAGGTGACATTTTGAAAGTTTTTCTAGCCACACTCCTGACTGGGGATAAGAGCTGTTTGGGTTAAGGACCCAACTGTGAAATCACTGCAATGACTCTGGGATCTGCGACGATGACCCTCCAGTGACAGGCACTGCATCCTAACCTGCAGTGGCACACACCATAGAGTATAGGGCTCCTATACATTCCCAGTGACTTTATTGATTTGTCTTTTGTAATCCATGATTTATGGCTCCTTGCCCTTTATGCCTGTACAATGTGTCTAGCTACGTTTTCCTTTAAGGATAATGGTTTCTCGTCACTGGCACAGTGATGTTGACAGTACAGTACGTCTATGCCAGGGAAATGTGTAAAATTTTGCATCATAGTATTCAACGCCTCTTGAGAAGCAGGTTGTTTCAGTCCAGGACACAAGAAAACCACCCACAACCATGATGATTTATTTTCTTCAACCAAATGAGATCCCAAGATATTCTGGTCTAATGGGGCGTGGTGACCACCAAGTAGAGATAGGACCAGAGCCGGTTTAAAAGTTGATGATCTTTGAAATAGTCAATAAACACCGCATTCCCAAAAGCATATGTCGAAGTGAAATAGATTTGTCCTCCTCTGACAGTCGCTTTCGCTCTGAGAAGGCAATATTTCTCTCTGGCTTTAAAGTGCGTCAGATTTGATCAAAGGCTTCGGAGACTCGTGATCGTAGGATAGTCACAATGGGTGGGAGTTTAGATGCTGTTTTGGCACTTTCTACGTGGCTTTAATTAGCTGCGGATGGATAAGTGGCGATATCTAAGGGCAAGAGGCAAGAGGTGAGGCAGTAAATATACACAGTGACAATCTGCTCTACGCAGAAATATGGGAAAGAATAGTTACTCTAGGATACGCAAGAGGAAAACTAGACTTAAGGTAAAAGGATTATAACCCTTGTACAGATAAAACCATCTTAGCTTTTCAGACACACTTTACACCACATTTTGCCCACAGTGTTATTGTTCCTGTTTTTACTTGGCTGGTAATGTGGTGGAGCACCAGCGTCAACCAGCAGCCTGTGCAAGCTGTACTCTGCTAGATTTATCGTGTATAAAGCTTGATGAGTCTTGATGTGTCAATGATGTACGACAGACGACCAAAATATAACCCTTCCTACTGAACTAGGAGAGCTACTCAAAGTGCCGTTAGATTTAACTCGAATAGAAATCATCCCACACTGAACTGAATTCAGTTCAATTCAATATATTTTTATATAGCGCCTTTCACAATACATTACAGTATTTATACAGAATAATACAAAAAAGGGAAAACAAGAACGAAAGAAAAACTGGATGATAATGGAGGAGAAGTACAAAAAACTGCCAAGTAGGGAGGAGAAAAAGCTCTGGGGGTCCAAGGTCAACTGGCAGCTTAGCATGTGGCATTGACAGGGACCTAGCGCGTAGCATTGACAGGGACCTAGCGCGTAGCATTGATGGGACCTAGGACGTAACACTGATAGGGACCTAGCGCGGAGCATTGACAGGGACCTAGCATGTAGCATTGATTGGGACCAAGCACGTAGCATTGACACGGACCTAGCGCGTAGCATTGATAGGGACCTAGCACGTAGCATTGATAGGGACCTAGCGCGTACCATTGATTGGGACCTAGCGCATAGCATTGAAAGGGACCTAGCACGTGGCATTGGTGAGGGCTTAGCACGTAGCATTGACAGGGACCTAGCACATAGCATTCATAGGGACCTAGTGCGTAGTATTGAAGCCTAGCACCTCCAGAGCAGTGGGCCTGGATCCTGCCCCAGCCCTGGCTAATGCCTGGGTTTCCACTGGGTTCTCTGGATTCCCCCCATCATCCACAGACGCGTTGTTTTGGCGGATTAGCGTCTCTAAATCACCCATAATGTGGCCTGGAATCCCATCCCAAATGCCTCCTTCTTCATGCTCCGTGCTTCCTGGGAAATACTCCAGGCGTTCTGCAGTCCGGCATTGGCTAAGCGCTCATGGATACTGTATTTCCACAAAATACTTTAGTCAGTTAAGGCTCAGTGGCAGTACCAGTGAGAGGACCACTAAAGAATATGAAATACCAGCTAACAAGTCGATTGTAAACAAACCAGTGCAACTAAATGATGCTCTCCACACAGAGCCAGATCGCAAATTAACTGGTTACCAGCCATATTCATGTGATTTGGGTGCAACTTGCCTCATCAACAGCTAAAAGCTGTAATTATTGCCTGCTTTTCGTAACTTTCTAAACTTACCTTTTTTGGTGCAATTATGACAAGTACAATAACTTTGAATGCTATTGTGACTCCAATATCTACTGCATAATTTACTGCATATTTTAAAATGCAAATAATAATAAATACTAATTATAATAATCATAATAATAATAAGGAACCCTAGACCAGGATGACAATCCATCACATTATAATTATTATTACTATTACTATTATTATTACCCACTTTCAGAAATATAATTATGATGACACAGTTAATTATCATGATAATTATCATGACAAAGATTTGTTTATAGAACTTTTGAAGCCATATTTTATATGTGTATCTTTATAATACACAATGATAGGATGTTGTTGCCATGGTTCTACCATAAGCAAAAAGCAGAGAAGGACTGAGAGCCTTTCACTCAACAGAAATGTTCTCTGTACACAGGAAATGTGGATCGCATTTCCCCCTTTATGTGTGACATCAATCAGAGTCAAATTCCTAAGTCATGTTTCCATCAAAGAAGTGGATCGCTGCCTGCATTCGGCAGATGGTGCTGATGTAGTTGCCGGGAGACGGAGGGGATGTAAAAAGGTAAGACGACACATTACAGCCTGTGGCTTTCAAGCAGCCCACTCGCTTTTTGACGCTAACGCACCGTCAACTGTGGAATTTTCATCTGCGGTGCCGTCGGTCGCTTCTGCCACAAGTGCTGGTACCTGGGAAGTTAAATTTCATACCATGATAATTCCTGGTGGACAGTAAGAGGCCTTGTTTTGACATTTGATGACAGTGGACATGCTTAATAACCCAGTTCCTGGCCTGCAGTGCTGCTTTTACAAACCTATGTTGGGGTTTTGTTGTGGGGATGGGTGTTCCTGTTTTGACCTGCAGGGGGAATATAGGCTAATTCCATCCTGTGCCGATAAAAGGGCTACCTAAAAAGTGTATGACCTCAGTCCTGGGTAAAATGCTTAATTGCAAGGTAGTCTGTCTGAAGTCCTGGAAACACACTTTGTTGTTTGTTTGACTAATAATTGAGCTCTTTGTACATACTAAAAGTTACAGCTGTTGGTCAAATCAGCCTGTCACTCAAAGTTACCAAAAGGAAAAATGCAACTGGAAATAAATCAGCTTTTGTTGCAAATGCACATGTACTGAGGATGTCGGTGTTTGTGGGCTGTTCAGCCATGTTATCACCTGGGGGAAGACAGTTAGGGGCGTATGGGCTTGTAGGCTGTGCCCTTGCAGTAGGTATCGCTACACAATGCTTTAAGTCACTTTAAGAGATGGTAGATGGCAGCGAACAGGCCAATGAACTCGTCATCAGATGTGCGAACACTGAACAATCCCGTCAAAGTAATGGCAATACTGGGATTTTAATTGGTTCTTTGCTGGCCAATTAAATCAGATTAATTTAATGTTTCACCGCTTGTAAACTATTTTTAATTTAGCCTAACCCAATTGACATCTTTCGGCGCCGTTTTCCCTGTTTCCCCTTTTTAATGATAGTGTTCCCTTTTTTACGTTAGTGTTTTTAAGCATTTTCTAAATATAAAAATCAATAATGATCCCAAAAAAAGATGCCAATGGTTCGGGCACGACGGCTTGTTGAATAACCGTAGCCGCTGGTACAGGGATAAACCATTTGGGGTGAGGGAGGGGGGAAACACACTACCTATCTATTGGCCTCCTCAGCGGGAGACACCAGCTTGCCATAGCAACTTTCACTAACCGCGGATGCAACGGGAGTATTATCAGCAATCTCGCATCTTCCTGTTAAAAGTGACCAATGCATTTCACCGAGGGGGAGGGAGAACAGTTTCATTACAGCTGCTTTCGGACACCTTAGTCCGTAGAGACTTTCCCCTCACGCTAAACACGATTAGGGAAGCAGGTGACAGAGCAGTTAAAAGCCCGGACTTGTCGGTGCAAGACTGTTGGGAAATCGCCAGTGTCCACCTATGTGCGGCTCTTAACCTGCGCCGCTTCGCTTAATATGCAGCTGTTTAACTGGGACAAGCCGTACATTTGTAAGCCGTGTAGCATCCCTTGGCACCGTAAGCATTTCCTAAGCAATCTAACCGGGATAGCAAGGCTCCAAGTCCATTAAGATGGATAGACGTTATTTATCACCAATAATGTCCTATTTTGCCTACCGTCCCGGAAAGCCTCCGTCTCAGCGCCTTTATTAGATGAGAAAGGTGTAGGGTTGCATGGATCTGCGTCCAAGCCAACGCTAGAGACTGAGGTCATTACGCCAACCCGCCGGTGCCCTGGGGGCGGCTGCCTTCTGATTGGCTGCCTTGTGGGGAGGGGGGTATCCCGAGGGGGTGCTACGCCAGCAAAGCTGGGCAGATGCGTGCTTCCGCGTGGAAGGAATGGGGGGCGTGGGTGCAGGATGCTGTTTGTCCAAAAATTTCCGTGAGTTTGCAAGTGTTTGGATTACGAGTCGGGCATCTCTCCAGACTTGCTGGGGCCCCTTCAAAAAGAGAAGATATATTCCCAAATTAATATATAATGACGTTTATTTGTTATTGACTCTATGTTAACTGGCCTGATATGATGCAAGCAAAATTAATGAATTATGCTTCGATTACTTACAACATCTGTCAGTGCGTATTATCTACTTGTCGTTGTATTTTACCATAAACATGTGTCGTGTCAGAGTCGAGCGATTTTTCCATAGATTAATGTACAGTCACGCAACGAAAATGTGGCTTCATTCCTGAAATGAGGGTTTGAAATACAGAAAATATTCAACTTTCGAACATATCACGCATGTCATGCAATGTTTTGCATGAAAAATGTGCAAAGCTTTTAATATACGGAATGGGATAATTGAATCAAAATTCTGACTTTTGATGTATTAGAAATGAATCCTTATTGTTAAGCTTTAACTTGAATACTATACAGGTAAAATATGTAGGCACTGACTGTTTTATGGGGGTTTTTAGAGAGATTCGTTACAAACTCTGCTTACTTGATTTTGAAAGAGTACTCATTTTTACTTGAGAGTACTCAATCATTTGTATTTGAGAGCACTCAATAATTTGTAACTAAATTCAAGTTTAAGTTGTGTAGCCATCTCTACCGATGCCATAGTCACTGAGGCACTACTTCTGTAGGGGGGATATGACCTGAAAATATTCATGGAGACTGACTTGAAATGGAGGGGGGGCGGTCTGAAAGCAGATGGAGAAGGGAGGCTTGGTATGCAGGTGCCAGGTAAGAGAAAGGTCTCCCAATGGGGCACCTGTCACATGTCCGCAAGCCTTTACTTCTCCACTACCCCCACATAGGCATGGCAACCCGGCTCGGTCATCGCGTCCTCGGGACGGGAGAGGAAGGACGCTGACACAGAGTCACTGGAGAAGCGTCACATGTGCATATTTGTTGTTTGTAGTTCACGTATGGGGCTGTTAATTTGTCATTTGCGACAGAGTTATTAATCACGGGTGGGGGCGTGCGAGAGGCCTGTGGGGCGGCCCGGCAGGTGGGGCATCTAGAAGATGCTAATGCCCCACACCCCCAGGGCATGGGGAGGGAAACAGCTCCCCTCGCACCCCCTCCATCACTGGCTCGCGTGTTCCACATCCCTGCGAATCTGCTGCTGCCAGTGTTCCCGTTTTCACCATTTTTAACCACCCCCCCCCCCCACATCCCAAACCCTCCACCACTTCCTTGCCGTTTTTTACCCACCAGTTCTGCCGGGTTTGTGAATCTCACGGGGGAAACAGCTGACTGGGCTTGGGTGTTTGAGGGGGTCTCATTAAGTGGGTAAGTCGTAAAGCCCCTGTAGTCACCCCATGGCGTCCATGTACGGCCTATTAACTGTCAGTGTTCAGCATCATTCCTTCCCATTAAAAGATATTGCTGTATGGGCCCCATATATCCACGTTTAATATGCCCATTTGAGTAGTGGTGGTCTAATGGTTAGGGAAGCATGCTTGTGATCCAAAGGTTGAATCCCCAACCAGCAAGGTATCGCCCCCAGGCACTAAAAATATCTGCCTACTGCAATGTCACGTATGAGTTAAATGCAGAGGTCGCACGTCATTGTTGTGCTGTGGCGTGTCAACAATGATTTTTCACTTGACTTAAGTGGTTAAATATGCTAATGCATATCTGCCTAAACATTATTCTCTTTATTTGCGTGACAGTTTTTAGTTTTATGCTCCTATTAATTCCACCTAAACTTAGATGAACTATACGTAACAGAGATTGACCACCAAAGTATCAAACAGTAATGTGTTTTGTGTTGCTGTTCAGTACGACTAATAAATATCTGATTGATATTTAGGCAGAATTTACATTGTTTTTTTGTTTTTTTAAGCAGACGCTCTTTTACCCAAAGCAATGTACATTTTTGAAAAAGCATGAACAGACCCTGGGGCATTAAGGGCATCGCGGAGGGGCTCAACAGTGAAATCACTCTGCCAAACCTGGGATTTGAACTGGCAACCTTCCAATCGCAGGTACAGGGTCCTAACCCACTGAGCCAAGTCTGGAAGAAGGCATCCAGCAGGGGCACAGACAGCGGAACTGGATACGGACGTGTCCGAGTCAGAAAATAAAAGTTTCTTTTTTCGTCTCCGGAGATGGAAGCATTCTGGGACTGCTGGATCTCCGCTCCGAGGAAACTGTGAAAAGATTCCAGCACTTTGTCATTCGGCATCTGGCTTAATTAAAACTGCAAACGGAAAGCCCCGGACCCGCCGAAAAGGGGGCGGGGGCGTCACGGGTTTGAGGCTAGAGCACCCCCCCATCGAGGGGGATGTCGGGCCCCGGCGGCGTGTCGCTGCGTGACTCCCTGAGCATGTGAATGCTGGGATGTGGGAGGATTTATGGCCGCCGGTCACGCGGAGTCAAGGTGAGCAGCCGAGCTGTGTGTGGAGGGCGGCAAACAGCCTGCAGATCCGTGATAAAACACCTATCATAGTCCATAAAAAACACAGCTCTCCATTATGGTCTGCACTGGTGCCCGCCCCCCTACACTCAGCTCCTTTTTAAGAAGTCTTTTATGTCAGAGTGTGGCATGTATGCGGCTGACGTGCAAGGCAATTAGGAGCATCCAGGGGGCGCCCTCCGTCACGTTGGTGCCCATGTGCGCTCTCATCTTTGGGTCCTGCCAGCCAGTTTGCTTGGCATTCGCCAGTGGTAACAGGGCCAGTTACTTAGAGAAAATTCTAGACACAGAAAAGCTTTCTTGTGCTGGCCTCTTTCTGCAGCAAATGAATTTCATCTCAGTAGGTGTGACTGCAGTGATTTTTTTTATTTTTTTGGAAAAAAATACATTCAGCCTGCGCTCTCAAAAGGGACTTCACACATACCTACGATAGGGTTAATCTCTTGGATGGAAAAAAAATGCATGATTTGCTTGTTTTTCATTGAAATGTTTAATATGACTGTTAAGTCTGTTAATGAGCCATCCACGAATTAGTTCAAACGATGCAGGATATGACCTGTAAAGACATGGGTCACTTAGTATTCCACTTACAAAGTATTACAAAGTATTGTAGTACTATATATATCTTAATTCAAGTGCACATACAACATATTCATTGTAAATGACAGTCACTTAAGCATTTTTAACCTGTTGTAGATAAGTTCACAAATTGCACATAAAGTAGGCCTATTTTGTCTATGTAGCCAAGCAATAAATCCTGTAAATCTGTAATCAAAAGATTAGAGAATTTTTTTCATCTTCTCCTCTTCATAGTGAGATGGGAGATGCTGGTTATCTGCAGGAAGAGAGACGTTACGTTTTCATTCAAGTCATGATCGCCTCGACTTGTTTGTTGGACTGAAATTCAATTTAAAGGGAGAAGCAAACAAATACGTAGGAACATCTGGGGGGGAATTGGGGGAGAATTCAAATATTAATAAAGGCATCTTTTTTCTTTATAAGCAAATTTAAATAAGATAGCTCTCTTGTGTGAGAGAGACTCATGGTTAACCTTCGCTTACCAACCTTGCAGCAGAGCGGAGGGCATCGGCTTCTCGTGAATATCGCCTGCCATCTAGTGGCCAACCATGCAATCAGCATTCTAAGTCCGCAGCGTGTGCTCTGTACTGAATAGGGCTTTATGCAAAAGCAAGTTAAATATCAATCGTCTGTTTTGTAACCGCTTATCCCGGTTTGAGTCGCAGGGAAGGAAAACTCCAGCGACCGGCAACCTGCAGTAGACGTGGGGTGTATTAGGCCACGGGTCCAGCGCCACCTGTCTTTCCAACTACACATGACGCTAAAATTATCTCATTAAGAGTGGATGTCATTGTTTGGTGAATTACACCTTCAACAGGGTCATCATCTAAACGCTTTATTATCCCGCAGCAAGTGTCGAAACACTTCATCTGCATCTTGAGTTGATTATGTCTGGGGTTTGTGACCTTTACGCTGTGGATAATTAATAGGCTCTGTTGGAATGAGCTGCATATTTGCTATGATAGTTACGGTGTAAATGGCGGTGATCTCCCGGATCCAGCTGTGCCCCCCCCATCCCCCCCAGCGCTAGACCAGGCTGTCCTCCACAGCAAGACCCACGGATCCTGTCCAACGGCCGGACAAAGAACACTAGGCAGACAATATTGGCGCTTTTCCAAGCCATACCGTGAAGAGAGACTACACTATATAGACAAAAGTATTGGGACACCAGGCCATTACACCTACAGGAACATCACATTCTAAATCCATAGGCATCAATATGGAGCTGGTCCCCACTTTGCAGCTATAACAGCTGCCACTTTTCTGGGGAGGCTTTCCAGAAGATTCTGGAGTGTGTCTGTGGGAATTCAGAAGAGTATTTGTGAGGTCAGGCACTGATGTTGGCTGTGAAGGCCTGGCTCACAATCTCCGTTCTAGTTCATCCCAAAGGTGTTCGATGGGGTTGAGGTCAGGGCTCTGTGTGGGCCAGTAAGGTTCTTCCATATATACCAAACTCACCCAACCATGTCTTTATAGACCTTGCTTTATGCACTGGGGCACAGTCATGCTGGAACAGTAAAGGACCTTCCCCAAACTGTTCCCACAAAGTTGGAAGCATAAAATTGTCCAACATGTCTGGGTTTGCTGAAGCAGTAAGAGTTCTCTTCACTGGAACTAGGGGGCCTAGCGCAACCCTGGAAATACACCCCCATACCATTATCCTTCCTCCACCAAACTGCAGCTCACATTATTCACAGTGAGAAAACATCAGTTCTCAGTATGACTTGGGTACGGCTTGGTTCCCGGTGGCAGTGGAAAACCGGCATAATTTTTTCGGCCCCCTCCCATCAATATCCTGCTTATTCAGCTAAGCATATCATATAGGATACAACCAGACAGTAATCTGTTACTAACCTAGTAGAGTTATCAAAACATTGCTCAATATGATATGGTTTAATTTTTCATTTTGAATTTTGTGTAATTATTCTTATTTATTTTTCTAATGACTTTTGTCTGGCAGCCCTTGCTCCAATCGGGCCCTAGGCCTTGGTTTGCCCCTGCCTGGATCCATCCCCTGAGGGCCTCCTTTCATCCAGGAGTTCGCAGGCTGATCTGTATTGACCCATCACACTCAGACAAGCTGGCAGTAGAGTGATCCATAGACAGCTGATCCTGACACGGCAGTGTATGGAAATCCAGTGGCCTGGGACCACCCTACGCAACTGTGGTAACCTCACGCCTTCCCTGGTCAATCTCATGCCTCATTCAGATTCCATGTTTACTACAGCAAAGTTCAATCGTTTAACGACAGCAGGTAGCAAAATTAGGGTCTGGTGCAATACCTAAAAGGGGCGCATTTCCACTGCCTTACAGGAACCAAGCCGAACCTGAGCCGTACCGCAAAGAGAGACTAGTTACAGTGCAGTTCCAGCTCAATTTGGTTTTTCACTGCAGAAGGGTCAGCTCGGGGTTTCCAGAGCGACAGTGACATAAAACCAAAAAGATGCTTATTTAATGTTCACACAGCGTACATCACGATGTACTGTGTGCTAAATTCCGCTAACGCGTCTAGTAGAATCACTGTGTTACGCTAGGGGAATTAGCATTAGCTTCAGTAAATTTGCTTTAGGAATATTAGGATTTAGGATTTTACTAATATTTAGGATATTACTAATAATGTATAATACATAGAATATGCCCTCTTTTCTGTCAGATAATCCATGCATATCAATGCAGTTCACCAGTATCTCAGTGCATTTCAACCAAACAGATGGTAGCTGACGCGAGCCGCTCGGTTCGGACACGCTTTTGGCCCTGCTAGCAGGGAACGGCTCGGGTACAGCTCGGGTACAGCTCGGGTTCGCTGTTGGCCCTGCTAGCAAGGAACGGCTCGGGTACAGCTCGGGTTCGCTGTTGGCCCTGCTAGCAAGGAACGACTCGGGTACAGCTCGGGTACAGCTCGGGTTCGCTGTTGGCCCTGCTAGCAGGGAACGGCTCGGGTACAGCTCGGGTTCGCTGTTGGCCCTGCTAGCAGGGTACGGCTCGGGTACGTCTAAGATAATTTACAGTGCAAAACTGTCAGTTCTCAGTAAGACTCGGGTACAGCTCAGTTCTTGGTGGCAGTGAGAAACTGCCGAAAGTAACTTTTTTCATTAAAGGCATCAGCTGAGCAATTTGACGCAAATGGCCCCTTAAAGACTTTTCTCTCCTTTATCAGCTGTACTTACAACGCCAAGATAATTAAGAAGTAACAGTGATGTCTGACGTGTTTACCAACAGGGTACCTTACTCTGTACTCTGATAAAGTTCACATGAATTAATTTCCTCTTTTTATTAGCTGATTAGCAATGCAGCATGTGTGCCTCATTTTATTTCTCATTATTTAAAAAATTTACAATAAATAGGAAAATTCAATTTTGCTCAATGAGCTTCCATATCTAGTGTGCGCAGGTATCCTGCAAACAGTGTGACTGATTTTTATTTTTTGATAAGATCGGTGCTGTTGTGGTCCTCTTGATGAGCTTTAATTATGATTAATATAACGCGGTTACGTGCAGCGATTCCTATCGTCTTCTGGTGGAATTTAAGCCACCGTTATTTGTAGGAATTAAAAATGGATTCCTGGGCGGCTGACCTTTCTAACTCCGTGTACGTGAATTTGTGTGTGTGTGTGTGTGTGTGTGTGTGTGTGTGTGCGTGGTCGGCCGCAAGTTTTGCTGCAGGTCAGAATCGGTACAGGGTGGTCACAAAGCCACAGCACACCCACGATCTCAGGAGGGTTCCAAGAGAGGAAAAAAAAGCATAACCAGAATACTTCGCTTGTGCAACGCTGCCCCCTGCTGACAGCTCAGGAGAAACCACACACCCACCCTGCCAGCCCGACAGCGGCCTGACAAATCCCCTTACACAGTCCCCGAAAGATGTTTACAAATAAACCCAGGCCAAGTAGGCATGAATTACTGTCCTGTGGAAGGTACCACCCCGTGCTGGGCCCGGACCGAATCTGTCAGAAATTTTGTTTGTTTTTCTGACAGACTGAGACGCGTCTCATCTTCCAAACAGGGGAAAGTGGCACCTTTCCCAAATACCTGCACAGTTTATAATGCAGTGAAATAGCATAACGTTTCTTTTATCGTTTATCTTTCAGTAGTTCTTGTGGAATTGCTTTGCTTCACCATCAGAGGGTCTCTCTCTCAATCTCTCTCACACTCTCTCTCTCTCTCTCTCTCTCTTTCCCTACCCCCTCCTGCTCTCTGCCCTTTTAAATTTGCGAGCCCTGAATGTCACTTGTCATTGGCTGGTTGTCTGTAAGGGGCGCAGGATGTCGGGAGAATCCGAATGCCTTTCAGCTCCATGGTAAGTGGTGCATTGCTGCAAAACTGCAAACAAGGTGTGGTTAGGGGGTGGGGGGGGGGGGGCGCAACAGCTCCGACTGTTGCTAGGAAACACTTGTGGCATCTTGCCGCTCCCTTACTCTCACTGAACACAGCAGCGCAGAGCTGCATAAGAAAGTGGAAGAGAAGTGAAATGTCATCAGATCCTCGTGGGACTCCTGGAAATGTGCACGCGCCCATTTAAGGGCAAACGAGTCAACACACCCATTTTACCAAAAGGGAAAGATAATATTTCTTTTTTCTCGGTGAAAGTTCCAACTGTGTCCCTTTTTCATGCACATATCTAAGTCCTTGCTCTACGGTTCATCAGTTCAGCAAACATAATCCCTGTAAAAGATGTTCTTTTATCTAAGCTGATGGCTGAAATGTCTGTCTGTCTTTGCCTCCAGACTCGCTCGCACATTAATATTCATAGAGTACCGCATTACCAACCAGTGCCCCGACTTTCCATCCAAACTCCTGGGACTGTAAAAAGCTACACTGTATCCCTGTCAGTTATTCTGTTCACAAACTGCAGGCCAGACCCCTACAAATGGGATTTGTCGATCCACAGCATCTGGCTTCTGTTCCTTACGACGTTTCGAACGGCATCGCTGTCACACTTTGGTGTCATTTCACGTCGCCGTCTGCCCATCGCCATGCTTGCAGTCCGCGGTACACAAAATTGCGTGGACTTAGCCGGCGCTGACACGAACGGGCTCAGAAGCGCAACAGACGAGCACCACATGGTTACCTGAGTGAGAAAACATGGTCTGATGGTGACACTTTTGGGTCACGGTAGGATATTATTAGCGTCGGTTGAATGGTGAGCGATGCTGATTGCCAATCTTTAAAGGTCACTGTAAATTGACAAAACTCAACTCATGCACCCAGCATGAAATCTCTCTAACACAATAGACCAAATTTGATGACTACCTTCCAGTTAGCGCTGACCAGAGAACAGGAACCACAGGTGTGCATGAGTTTAGAACATAAAGAAGACACTTCTTACCATGAACTGTAGGGGTAGGCTTAGGATAATCCCCACAGTCATGGAACTAACACGCAGTCGTTAGGTCCGGCAGTGTTAGATATTTAAACAACGCTTAGATGGTCAGACAGATTTGCTTTACTCATTATGCTGCTGCTGGATTCACGCTGTTGTCCAACAAAAACAAGAACCTGAGTCCGATAAAATTCAAAGTCCTGAGGAAAAGGCAGGTTTTGTCTTGTGCGACGCCCTGTGATTACGGTCAATACCGAGCAAACAGGCTGACATGGCCTGAGAGGAGACAGCCTGCCTCACGCCTGGTTACCAATGTGACAAAAGGGACACACAGACGCCCATCAATTGTCCTTATTGTTCTGTTTTCCTGAGGGTTAGGGTTAGGTTTAGGGTTAGGGTTAGGGTTGCTATTGGAGTTATACAATACAGACGCTCCTCTACTTACGAACGAGATATGTTCTGACCGGCCGTTTGTAACTTGAAATGTTCGTAAGTCATTATTTAACCTCATTTTAAGGGTATACGCAAGTACAAAGAACTAGGATGCTGGGAGTACGCACGCTACGTTGTAGCGCGGCGAGAGTAGCGGCCAGAAGTTGTACTAGGCAGAATTGGTGCGCAGAAAAAAAAATTGATGTTGCGGACAGGAAACGGGAGCCCAATGAACAGAAGTTTGGACTTACAGTCCTCTTCGTTCGTATGTCTGAAAGTTCGTAAGTAGAGGTACTTACATTATGACACTCCTTAGAATGTATGTGCCCTTACAGCGCAATGGCCCATAAAGCATAGCTGCCCTTATAATATAATACTTACAGTATTTAAGTCTTTATAGTTCAGCGATTCTTACAGTATGACTGTCAATACTAAGCATCTATACCATTCTTTTTCAGCTCCATATCACCATTCAGCTTGATTTCAGTTTATCAAGTTGGCGATACATTATTTCACAGTAATTATATTTCTGACGTATCACGTTTCAGTTACACTTAAACAAGAGTACTGTGTGCGCAGAACCAGAATTTTTAGATTTTTTTTTTCTTTTTCTGTGGCCTTTGAAAAGAAGCCTTTTAGTAGAAAACCCTGGATATTTGTCTTGAAACGCCAATATCAATATTGACTCAGGAGAAAGATCCAGCGGCCCAAGGGGGGGGCACATTCAGGCCGGATCGGACCTGGATCCCAACAGCCGGACCATTGTGCTTCTCCACAAGCATTTCTGACTAGACGCTCCGGTCCGGTAAGGAAGCTGTTTCGTTTAACGGCGGCTTTGAAATCGCGGACCGACTGACAGCTCTGTAAGGCCTTGCGACGCTCCCAATCCATCAGCATGCAAATATCTTCTCAGAAATTCTGACATAAAAGCGAGTATTATTAATATTATTACTGCATCATTTTCTAATGCCTATTTGCACTGACATTCCTACCTGTAAGTCAATTTGTATAGTTGCTGAACATATTTATTTAGAATTTCCGCTGCTATTCTCATTTGCATCTTGTGTACACAGCTTTTTCGGGATAATATCTGCACTTTATCCTATAGTCCTGACTTTTTAAGTTTAGCAGTCTTAATATTTTCCTCACTCAGGTTGATGTGATTGACATTCCTGTCTGTCTTTCCATTTCTGTTGCACTGATCATTTCACTGGCACAAGAATTTCCTTCCAGATCAATGAAGCTCTTTCTTATCGTTTTTCTCTCTTTCCTTCTTTCCAGTTGATGGGTAAGCTTTAGGAAGACTGCAAAAAATGTGCCGTTTTGTTTTTACATGTTGCAGGGTGTATCCTTCTGACGGGCAGAATGTCCCTGAAGTTGATTCTAATTTTTATGATTTCAGCCTCCGGTAAGTAAATGTGTCATAGCCAACATTACCATTGTAGGTTTGGTGAATATGCTTATAGTTACATACTAGCTTTACAATGTATAAATGCACCAATTAGTAATATAAACTGGTTATAGTCACAAGTGTGGAAAACTGTATGTAGAAAAAATATTTTAAATGGTTATTAGCAGAGGTGGATGGTCCAGGTCCAGAGAGTATAAATCCAGACCAAGACTTTGTTTCAACTAAACAGTTGAGTACTCTGTGACTTTCACTCTTTATACTCAGCTGGTTAGTTGAAACAAAGTCTTGGTCTGGATTTATACTCTCTGGACCTGGACCATCCACCTCTGTAAGTCTGTAAAGAAATTTGGACAGTTGATGCATGGTAAGTACCGCTCTACCATATTAGCAAATGAACCCTGGTTTTATTTTTTTAAATATCTTGGCTTTGCTTTCAGTTGGGAAAAAAAACGTGCAAGAACGGAATAGCTATCATTATTACAAAGGAGGGCCCTGTGCTGTTGTGTCTACAGAATTTGCTCAGATTAGCCACGCTAAGGTAACTTATTAGGAACAATTCATCCAAATTTTTCGGTCGTCATGGTAATGCAGGTCCCAGGAATAGCCACTGACCGTGAGACGCGATTAATCCACAGTGATACGCAGCTCATTTCAATTATGGCTACCAGCTCCCGGTGAAAAGCACCGTGATTGAAATTCACGAGCCGCACGCGGCGGTAATGTAGTTAATGAAAATCAAACACAACGTTATTTTAGGCAGGACGTGAGCAACCAATCCAAAGCTTATCTAGACCAAGGGGCATGTATGCCCATGTAATTCATACATCCCTCCATCCATACCGCTTAACCAGGTCAGGACAGGAACATGTTTAGATGATTACAGTTCGCCTTATTATTTTAATGGGGTAAATAGATCTTCGTACGCTGCACTTTGCTTAATTTGCCGACACCGAGAGGTGAGACCTTTGGTCTTTCTCCAGCTTTAGGTGTCGCTCTTGAGAGCGAGAGGAAAGACGGCAGCGAACCAAGGAGGCCCCAAAAGGGCAAAGAAGATGAGAAGGTTGGGAAAGAAGTGACCAGGAGCAGCAGTAGCTCCAAGCCGAACCGGGATGGCAGTGGGACATCATCCAGGCAGAGTGGGTGGGGGTATGATGCGGCCTGTACCAGTATCGGAGGAATTTGCCAACTCAGTAGATACATCTGCCAGGGGAGATACCTGAGAAACAAGTGTGCTGGTCCCAGGGTGAGACGTTGCTGTCTGCCAGGTGACGACCTTCAGAGTTCTCCTCTTCGTTGTCCTGTTTTATTGGATGGGAACAGTCTGCATGTGCCTAGATGTCAGTTCTCCCCATTTAGTTCCGTAGCAAGGAGCCTCTGGAACAGGGGTGGAAATTTCAGGTCCAGTAAGTACAAATCCAGACCAATGGTTTTGTTTCAACCAGCCAGTTAAGTATAAAGAGTTACAGTGACAGAGTGCTCAACTGGTTGGTTGGAACAAAATCTTGGTCTGGATTTGTACTTACTGGACCTGAAATTTCCACCTCTGCTCTGGAATCAATTTGCATACATGGGCAGGGTAATCGGCTCTTCGATGTTGACATGTGCCCCCCCCCCACCCAGGTCCCGGTGCCTGGCATCCCCTGTGTGCCAGTCACCATCAGAACAGAATAAGGGGCTGCGACAGGTTCGGCTGTGGAGCTTTCAACTCTGAGAGGTAACCTCCATATACGTGCTGCCCCCTTGTGGGGTGGAGGTCCAAGGTTATATATTTGTCTAGCTAAAAAAGTGCCCCTTTTCTGAGTCTCTAAGTTCCTATTTCCAAAAATTTACCTAGGTGACCCCTCCAAGGTCAGCAAAATTTATCCTCACTGTCCTCAACCCCCCACTTTCAAGCACCTGTCCCTCAAAATGTCTGTGCACAACATTGCCCCTAAAAAGCACTATTCAGAGAGCTGTGCAAGACTCATACATGATTAAGTCCTGGGCATTCTGTCTAAGGACGACTTTATGTTTACAAAAAACATAAGTACTAATATCAGCCTCACTTTCAAGTAAACATACACCACCAGTCAGAAGTGTTTGCACAACACAGGTTTTTAAGCATTTTTCCATTTATTTCATAAACTGCGGATTTTTTATTCTTGTTATGCTTTGTAAAGTTGAGTGAACAACTATAAATGAAAATATAAGTGAAATAAAACAAGTTTCCTTTATAACATGGAAAGAGTATGTAACAGTGCATGTCTGATGTCCTATTAATTTTCTTGCTAATTAAGGTACTCAAATGGAGAACATACCTTAAATTTATTTGTTAGCAAAGAATATTGAGTATATTTTTAGTAAATGTTAAGTGAGTGCCATGCAGGTGTAGGAAATCCCAGTGTGTGCAAAAACTTTTGACTGGTAGCGTACAGGGAGACAGAATGAAGTGTCTGTGATAAGCAGGGAGGCCGGAACATTGTTCCAGGGAGAGGTATGCCCGTCTGCGTCCGGAACACCAGCCGAAACTGCATTCCCCCCTTTCGCAGAGCTGGGAGCACCCACAAGGCCGTGGACGTGGTGTGTGACGACTACGCCGCCATCAACGCCCCCTTCTCTGGCACCCTGGGGGGGCCAGTCAGCCGCAGGCAGGGAGATGCCGTCCACCATGATGGCGTTAAGCTCTATAATTCAGGTCGGAGCTGTGAAATCGGCGCCTGCCATTTGCTCACTGAGCTGTACGGAATAGAGCTTTGCGCTCTTACACTCGCTGTAGCACTTAATAGATTATAGGATATATCTGTTACTTAAAAACCTCACAGCTGTATTCATAGTATTGCCTTTCTATCACTGCTGAATTGGCACTGGGTGGCGTTTAAAGGGATTAAGGTGAATGTATAGGGGAGCGTCGAGGTTAGGATGAACTATGCCAACCACACGTGGACCAAACTGAAGCCGGGCATTTGTCAGGTAGGGCTGTCACTGAGACCATGATCTGCACATTAGCCTCTGTTAGCTTCTGATGTGGACACACGTGAATAAGACAGCATTTGGTAGAGAGCATGCCCAGAACTTTAATGGTGAACCAAGGAGGACCATATGTGGAATCACTAAGCTCCATCTCTGTCTCGGCTTTTAACCTCAAACCGTTAAAAGTTTGAGGTGCCTTGCTGAAGCCAAAGGTTTCGCACCTAAATTAAAAATGCCTTTTCCTTAATGAATAGAGATGGAGCAACAACAAAAAAAGATACAACGGTAGTTATTTGCAGTTTTGGCAAAAGTTTTAATTACTATTTTAATGTGTTGTGAAAAAGTCTCATTAAAAGAAATGCTGCTTGTAGACAGATGTGGCTGTAGAAGGCTTTGAACGGCGTTGTCCTAATTCCACATTCTTATCCACCCCAGCGATGGTCTATTGGGCTCTTTCTTCTCTTATCAGTGTTTTAATGTTCCCTGAAAGCTAAAATATTAGCATATTTCATGCTTATGCCCCTTTGTCATTGTGTCATGTGACTTTTGGTAGGCTAGCGTATAGCCCGACACTTTAAAATACAAAGCAAATTTAACATAAAGTACAAACATTCAGGGTGTTTATCAAGCCGACTTGACCATTCTTGTCTTGTGTCCCTGGATCTCATTCTCGCCCAACCCCAAATATTGAGGATGCATCAGTTGCATCCTTGCCAACAAGAATAATCCCATGATTCATTACGGCCCAAGTTTAGTCTTGGGAGGCAAGTTAGCAAGAACACAAACTGCGTTCTTGGTATTGATAATCACCCTCAGTCTTATGTTCATGACATTAACAAATGATTTCATCCATTTCAAATGATCAGAGATTCCATGTGCAATAAACCACCATAAATACAACTTGTCGTTGACATACCGATGAACGACTAGGTATGTTCTTCCCTGTTTTTCCCTTCACTAAAGAGTCTTGTGTGAAGATCTTCAACATCCGGCCATACCGTTACGTGGGCCACATCTCCAAGGGGGAAGCCATGGGCTACCTACTGCCCCTGCAGGAGCGCTTCTCTGGAATCACCTCCCACCTGGAGCTGCAGATGTGTGACCATTCAAACCCTACACCCTTCATATAGGCCCCTCCCTCACAGCAATGCCCTTACGCTTTAGCTGCGACTCATTGCTGGCTCTCACCTATCAGCTGTGTCCGTCTCCAGTTGCACCAAAGCCTCCAGGAGCCAACCGGGGCTGTAAAATCCGGCCTGAAATTACGGCGCCTGATCGGAATTGCAGCGCTGTACCACAACGTACCACAAGGTGGTGACGGTCCGCAAATTATAAAGCTGGCTTTGTTTGTTAGCTTGAAGGGATGTTCGTCGAACATGTGTTTCCTGTTTATCTGATTACCGTGGCCTGTACTACGAAGGGGGTTTAACCAAATCAGACTTAACCCCGAGGTAATTTGCGAACGCGAGGTTAACAAAATCATGTTGACTCCATCGGGGCTAATCAGTACTACGACACCAGTTAAGAAGTTGATTTGTTAAATCGGTGTTAACTGCATTGGAGTTTGTGCGCGTTAACATATATGGAGCATGTTCGGCAGCGCAAGGCACCGTTTGACTCATAGCGCAACCTCCATATGTTTCACGGAGGAAGACTGCAAGCTAATTATGCAGGGTTATGAGAAGTTTAAATCAACGCTGTAAAGAAAGTCCAATACCACTGCAGCCAACAAAAGCAGGCAGGCTTGTTGGCAACGTATTGACAACGGAGAAAATGCATACGTACATTTTCACGGTCATAAAACGTGGTCTAAAATGTCTCACGACCGAGTATTAGACTATGAAGTACGTGTTTTCTGAAAAGAATTGAAATACTGTTAATAATTACAGAGGCTAATACATGTGACACAATTCAGAAGTTACCTTTTATATGCTGCTAAGTAATGTAATGCTCAGTGAAGTTCCATTACTGTAATGTTACTCATAATGTAAATCTATATGTTAACAATAACTGATCCGATTTCAAATGCAATAGTAAAGCGTACGTGGCAGCAACTCAAGATGAACATCATGTCAAGTGGTAGGGCTATGTATTTATATTTCTACTCATTATGAAAGATTTGTTGTGTCTATAGCCTCCACTTAATAGCGTGTTTCTATGTTTTACAGCTAATAATAAAAAGGTGTCTGTTCATATGACACTTAATAGAAGGTGAGCCACTGTTTAACAAACAATTAAATGATTTACAACAGGACAAAGCAGAAGCAAATGTGTAGTGAGAAAACGACTAGGAACCTGTCACCGCGGTTATGTTAGCCTCATATTCCATATTCAGTTTTCTGGCTTTAATATCTTTACGGAAGTAAAGTCGGCGTTTTTAATGACAGAATTGTGATGTCCAGTACCCAGACATCGATGCACACCGATTATTTTTCCGCTTCAAAACATTTTGTGATTTGTGCCAAATCATGTTAATAGCTAATATAATATAGGTCCTTTCAGCTGTAATGACATGGTGGTTTAGTATTTTGGGCTCATGGCGACTGTTGCACACCCCTTGTTTCCCAGATTGCTTTACATGCGAATTTTAATTATATTTTCAATTTTGAATGTTCGAATGTATCCGTATACTGTGCAGTCGACAATACATGAATGGATTAATAACTTTAAAACTAGACAAGACAGGCACATCTATAGTGAAGTGTGCTTTGATCAGTGGACAACAGGGAACAATGCACACCCCTTGGGTTTTCAGAATAACTTTCTCTGTAACAGTTATTAATTAATACATTGTATGCATATTATATGCCATGGCTCCATTTCATACATATTAACAGAGAGAGCCCCTCGACACGATTCGCGCGCCAATGTCATACGGATCATCCAGGTACGCCGGCATTGTCTTCGGAGAAATTGTAGTTGGAGGGGCGGTGCTCATATAGGGCTGGCTTACGCAGAAACCTCGACTTAACCAAGAACAAAAACTGCTCGGAGCAGTTTTGAGACTTAGCGTAAATTGCCATGGCAACATGCCTCGACTATAACTTACCCACCTTTCGTAGTACGGGTTAATCGCGAAGTTACACCACACGTCATCAAGTTACTCGCAAAGTTACCCCGATAAGCCAGTAAACCCGCTTCGTAGTACAGGCCACCGATTTGTCTTTAGCAGAACCAAACAAAATTAACTAACAAATCTTACTTTCTTCACTTCACAGTATTATCTTTTTCCTTTTACGCTTATGTTCTGACTCATTGAAACTTAGATTATATTGTCATGAAGATCATTCTGCTTCTGGACCCATTAATCAGGCAACCTACTGTTTTATATAAAAATGTTAACCATTATGCGTACACTAGTAACCATCTATCTATCTTCCAATGTCTGATTCTGGACTGGGTTGTGAACGGGAGAGAAGCTGACGCCACGTAGCATTGGGCATAACGCAGAGTCAGACCCTGGATGGGCTGTCAGTTAAAGCAGTGACAATATTAAGCAATAGAAACTTCCAATAAACAGCTTTACGTTACCATAGCATCTGTACAACTAACTAAACATGCGTGTATATTTGTTGTGTGTTGTACTAGCTGTCTTGTTGCTGTTATGCAATTCTTTCTGTAATTAATAAAGATCGACACTTGAAATTTGCCAGAGATTGAAGTTTGAACAATTTGGAGGAATTTTTGTTTTGACTCGCAGTTAATCTGTGATTGAAATTCCTGCAACATTTAATAAACGTATACAATTAAAAACACGACTAAAAATAAATATTTGAAATGGCTTTGTGGGTGGTCTTTTATACGTACGTTAGCATGCAGAAAATCCACATTATTTAATTTAGGATAAAAGCGACAGATTAGTAGTTAAATAATTCAGCGTTTTGTGCATCGGAAGTGAGTCCAAATGGAAAACAAACATTATGAAAATACCAATGAAAAACCATTACAAGCATGTTCAACATTTGCATTTAATTCATCAGAACAAAATACACCTTCTTGTTGTTTTACAAAGGGCCTCTTTCCAAATACCTTTATGACATAATTCCTTTTGTGTACCATTCACTTAAAAGGGGGGTGATGTAATGAATGCTGATAGTTTACCACCCCTCCAGACACAATAATGGGTTGTTCCATGTATGTTATAAATTGTTAATGGTGATTAAACACGGAGTTATATAACACTGTTGTCGCCTCTATCTTATTTTCTTCACAATAAGAACAATAAAGTTTTTTTTGCACTGTATATGTTTGCCAACAGGAGCAAATTCCTTAAAAGGACATTGGTCTATTGCATTATAAATGTGATGGTGGTTTGCTTACAGTCTGGGGGTGAGATAATGGAAGAAGTGGAGATTTACTCCGTCAGGTGAATTATCCCAGAACATCCAGTTAAGGATTCCAGTTACCTGGAAGCATCCAGTACACTAAATGCAGCCACTTCAGTTTCTAATCAAAAATAATATTTTGACACCACTCATCTCCTAAGAGGAGAAATTGTTCTGCATTTTATTGTGCAAAACATCTGTTATTCCCTATATTCCCTAGTCAGTGTTTTCCATTCAGTTTTCCGCCCTTCTGGAAATTTCTGTATGATAGAAGTGATATAAAACCAATCATAAGGAACAGTGGAGTGACTGGAATAAAATCGGCGCAAAGAAACTCATCAAGATAATTAATCACATACAACTTTGGCTCACACAAAAATGTTCAGAGCGGAACGAAAAATGATTGGTTCAGAGAGATAACCAATCAGATTTTAGAATAGCTGGGTCCGAGCGACTAGAGGAGGTGGGGCCAACCAATTACATGTTTTGTTCCCACCTCCTCTACAATCTGATTGGTCATGAACATTTTTGTGTGAGTAAAACTCCCATGATCAAAGGATTGCTGAGCCAGACTGTATGGTTCTAGTATTAGATAAGAAAACAGGAACTACAATGTCCTATCAGATATAGAATACACGGGTGATTTAATACAGCCAGAGGCTATTTGCGGGCGTTTCAGCTGACGGCCAGTATGTCACGCAGAAAAACAAACGGTGGAAGCAGAGCAAACAGATCAACCATTACCACGAGAGGGCTACCTAAACTACTCTTAGTTTAACTGATACCTTGCAGGTCCTCAGAATGGTGTAGAACTGGGCCACATGAAATCAGCATCATTGTGTAAACTGCATGGCTTCTTTGAAGGCTCTGATGGGCTGATGTGCTTGTCGGCAAAGTAACTAACACTTGAAGAGTCACTGGCTGGTCAGGTGGAAACATCCTGAATGAATGACAATCTACTGCAGGGGTCATGCATACAGGAGAGCATATATTATAGGCATTCTAGCCTAACCGCATGCTATTGTAGGATGAAATCGAAGTACCTGGAGGAAACCTAATCGAGCTTAATGAGTATCAAATGCTGAGATTATAAAATCTGGCACCCCCTATCGGTGTTTTAAGGGGGAAAAATAGTTGATCGCACATAACAAAACACAAGATTAAAATTTAATCATTACGTGTTCAAATTAAAAATAGAGTTGACTTCCAGGTTAAAGCGTGACGCATTTCTCGATTGTTGACTTCTGGTTGATTTCGCCGTGCCGCAGTACGTTTCCTTTAAGCCGTCCCGAAATCAGATTTGGAGTCGGTGAGCTGGGATAGGCTGGGAGTTCGGTTCAGGGCAGGCCGATCCACGTACTGCAAAACCGACCTCGGCCGAGGAGAAGAGAAGGAGAAAGAAAAAGGGGGATTCATGTCCGACGCGGACCTCACGGCATGCGCGCGTGCTGACGGGACCATTTCGGGACAGACACTCCGCCGGTACCGATCCAGCCAAGGTCGGACACACCATTGATGACACAGGGGCTGCATGTGCAAAGTTTTGGCAATCGGGCGTGATCTGCGAGAAGCTGGACTCTGGTTTTTAAAGCAGCGAAAGCCCCGAAGGATTGCAGCATGCCCAGGCGGACCGTGCAAGAAGTTACTGTCCAAGATGTCCAAAAGAGACGGACTCCCAACAAGCACTATGTAAGTTTTACTTATTAGTTATGGTAATTAATTAATTAGACCCCAGATGTGTGATCGGCGTGCTTTTCTAACTTATTGTTGCAGTTATTCATGTTCTTGCACTTTCAAATTTCAGCGAAAACGAATGTAATCCATAAAGTCAATGGCATAAAAACAACAAAATGGTAATATTAACAATGTGGACGACGCTTAAAAGATGTATCTACTACATGTAGGCACCAGTGCGATGTAAGACGGAGAATAAAGCGATAAGACGTCGGCGCGCTGTGACACCGCAGAAACAAAGGAAGGTTTAATGTAATAAACGGGATGTTGATTATATAATAAACGGAGCCATGCACTGGTTTTGCTGGCGTGACTGGGGGCGGCTGTTGCCCTAACATGGTGGGGTAGCGTTTTAAGGCATCCATTATCTGGTATCAGGAGGGGCAGGGGGTTAGATGGCGATTTGCTTTGGGCCACATGTGAGTCAACATCTGCAGGGCAAAGCGCCCATGAGGCATTTTATTCTATTTTTCCGGTTTTGGACTTAGTTTTGAAGCAGGAGCAGTATTTGCCTTTGTCATGCAGTGGTTTGGTGGCCAAAACGTTTGTTAAAGTAAATCGGTATTTTTGCTGGGTTTATTAGAATTGATCAAACTAAAAAAATCATCAATCATAATCTAGATTCTAAGCTATTATATTGTAATAGTGGACCCGAGCTGGCCATTTCGACTCAGTGCAGTCTAATAAATCTGTAATTTCAAACAGGATAAATTACTCAAAGTTAAGAAAACTAGGTAAAGTAGTTTCGTGCTGGTTCAGGTTATGGTTGGACAGTACTATTGGGGGGAAAAACTTTTAAGCTAATAAAGAAACTGTAATTTATTACGAACTGAACTGTTATAGGAGTTGTGGAATAATGACCAAACTGTTATATCTTGGCCCACAATGGCAGGGATAGTACCATGCCTGTAAACCTGTACGTATGAAAGTAATCCGCTTCATCTCATGGCGAATCATTAGCTTATGTTAAATGTATTACACTCCGCGATATCGTATTGTAAGATGAGTCTTAGTTAAATGTTTATCCATTAAAGTATTAAGTAAGTTGTGCTGAATTTTTATTTATTGTATTTTATTTTATGGTTAGTGGGCGGCCTGCTCTCCCTGGTTAACAGTGCCGTGTGCTTTTTGAAACTTAGGGTTATTTATCAACACTTCTCACAAACCTCTTTTATGCCCCAGAAATCCCTACGTTTGATGGTACATATTTATTGTATATTTATAATATTGTTACTTTTCACGTCTTTTTTGCTTTCGCTGTTTTTATTATGGCAGTTTACCACCTTGCATTTCACTTTAGGTTATAGTCTGACTCTATGCCTAGCATATGTGATAAATTACACCCTTGAATCCTTGACTGCAGTGCTGTTACTGGTCTGGACGTCTAACCATGTTGACTCGGGAGGGAGAATTCATTTTCGGCTGGCTAGGGTGGTGGTCTACATGGAAGTATAGTCTTTCTATTTAAACTGAAAAATTTTATTTGAGTTAGTTTGACAGTCTCTTCATTTCGCCAAAGAGGTGTGATATAGGGAAGAGAAGGATGTCTTACATTAGCCTCACCATAATCCCAAGGCAGGCCAATGTGTCCAGCTCGTATACACCTCCCCACCCACCCCCCAAAAAAATCCCTGGATGACCTTATTGCCCCCTTCAGCACCGTCTGCCCGGAGCTGGCCGCGATCGGAGACTCGGAAGCCAACAGGAGCTCTCGGCCAGACGCAATCGCCATGCGGTTTCCCGTCGTTCGCTTTTCATCCGCTTCCCTTCTTAACTTTGTGTTTGTCCTACGGCCAGCGGCGCCTAATTTTTTTTTCCAAGACGAGCTGATGAGTTGCTCCCTTTCTGGATCACTGGTGGCTGAAGATTAGGCAAGAGGAAAAGCCGGTATGGAGAGAGAGCCGTGAGATTCAGGGTGGCCTTCGGGATGATGGGCAGTGGCTGTGGGGAACTCCGTCGCCGTAGGCAACTGTGTGAGCTTCCCCGCCTCATCCGTAGCTCTGTGGAAGGACGTCCTCTCCGCCGTCTCCGGTGTCAGAGCGCCTCAAAGAAAAACTGTTAATACTGTTGTCCAGTGATGCAGCCTGCCCGTCGATACATCAATATTGTTTTTAAATGATTGTGGTAAACAATTAATTGTTTATATTTTACAGCAATTCTACCCTTGGAAAAAAGGGCACAGTTTTGTACCCCCAGGTACAAACATTAACATTATTGTACCTCCAATGGTACCAAAACGTTCCTCAGAGTTAATTTCTGTACCTTAAAAGGTACAATTGGTAGACCCTTGAGGGTACAGCCCTAGGGACACACAATTGTACTCCCTAAAGGTACAAATCGGTACTTTTTCTGAAAGTATTTAAAAACATGTTTTGAATATAATTGTTTATTTTTATATAGCGCCTTTCACAACAGTCACCCCAAGGTGCTTGACATGGGTGTGTAATGATACATTATAGCATCATTGAAAGCTTAACCATTTAAATGTGTCTATTTCCTGTGGCTTATTACAGAGTCTTGAAGTTTGTGTTCATTTCCCCTCCCAGCTCAGTGCCCATCTGACTTCTTTGAACAAAGCTGATCGTTTAATTGCACAAGCGGGTTCTACATTTTGTTGAAAGGATCCCATGATTCTGAAGGATGTCTGTCACGGTATCGGGGACAGCGTGACAAGTCTGTATGCACTGATGACACGAGGAGGTCTGCGTTCCGCAGTGATTGACGTTAGAGCTCGTCACATGACCTCCATTTCCTATTTCTGTGCATCAGTGCCACTATTTCGCAACAGTGGTCTTTATAATTTCAAATTGAAATTCCTAGTTCCGTGTTTTGAATATGACAGAAACGTCACTCATTCGTGACATTATAAATAAATATATTTTTGAACAGGAGAATTACTGATACCAGACGCCTGTTTACATCAGAGCTAGTAAAACTAATAATATGTTTGCTTTTATCGTATTTATATCTAAAAGCTCTTGCGTCACCGGTTAAATAATAGCACTTCTTTGAAAACGCAGTGAGGTTGGGTGACAGGGGGGCTGCGCTTGAAGGCGGTCTCTGTGATCTCTGTCCTTTAGCATTCATCACTGTAGCTAAACTGATAGAGGTAAAGAAGGTTTAGACATGCCCTTCCACTTCATCTGGTGATAAATTAGATCGTATGCTACGAGTGTCCTTCTGATGCCAGATTTTTCGGCCTTAATGTGGGAACTCGTTCAGCTGTGACTCGGGTTTCTATCCGATCTCTGAACTGATGTAATTATAATCGTAATTACACTGGAAATTTGTTGTGAAGGCTGTCAGTCTGCCAGGTAAAAATTGGTTAATGTGGGGAAAAAAAAGAATTATTAAGGGGAAAAAAGCAAGTGTATTCCTCAGCTCCTACGTAATGAAGAGCAAGTTTGAAAAACAAAAACTCAGTCCATTTTTTTTTTGTGATCTACAGACCTAGTCAGGCTTCCTCGTCATACAGTGCATCATACAGTTACAGTGCTGGGAACCAAAACTCACTCAGTCCTCCTGTAATCCAAGGAAGAAATTTCATTGAATTTCCAAGAGTGACAGAAGTGCAAGGATATTTTCTTGAAATCATATCCCGTGGACGGAGTGACTTTTGGAAATGTGCTCCTCGTGTAGTCTTAATTACTTCCAACTTGGCGTCCAGTCAGTCTAATGAATAAAATGACTGACAGTTGCCCATTGTCCTACTGGTGTTGCACAGGCCTGGTTGAAACGGAGATGGGAGTTCAGGTTTGGGGCCTGTAATATACATTATCCTTATGGTAGGGTAATGTGACTCCCTGTCTGAGGGTCAGACCAAGTTCTGGAAAGTACGGCGCTGTGCGAACTCGGGCGTCTCACAACCGGCTGTAAATCTCAAACCCCGAAAGGCGTCAGCGGAAACGGCCAGGCCCCGGCACGTTCAGCTACATCCTGCGGCTATTCGCCTCTGGCTTTACCAAACCTAACACTTTGCCCCGCCCACTTTTTCTAGGTTTACATCATCAAGGTCTCCTGGTCCGATGGCAGCACCGAGGTCATCTTCCGCCGTTACAGCAAATTCTTCGACTTGCAGGTGAGCTTTTTGTTTCTGGAAAAACTTAGCGAATAGATCTGGGAAGGTGGGAGGGGAGGGGAGGGGGAAAAAAAAGAAACTTCTGGCACCCCAGGGGAATCCTAAATTCACTTTCCGCTTGCAATTATATTTTAACAAAGGCACTGGCGTAAATGTTCAGCTTGCATTTTTTCGGATCCACATTGTCCCATATGACCTTCTTTTCAGCGAGTAACTGCTGGGATTACGTACGTGGACCCGAACCGCAAGGGCGGAACCGTGGTGACCTTCCTGACATTGAGTTCTAATGCTATAGCTCACTACCACTCCTTTCCTCTTTTAAGATGCAATACGATATCCTATAAGGTAATAAACTCAGAAATGTCACACAGATGTTCTTCTCGGACTTGGGTATATTTGTGCCAGGGAGACACAATGGCAGTTTTAAAGGTATTCTACCTGTTGTATTGTAATTTGGCCAAAGTTGCGAGGCAAGACATACGTTATTCCAAGATGGCGGAAAAGCGTAGCTGCAGCTAGCTAAGCTTCGTATCAGATAGTTGTGCTGTTTCGGCGGTGAGTCGGGCCACGGTTACCTAGTCACACTGACCCATATAAGCGCCGTCCAAAGCTGGATTTTCCTTCTCGTAAATGAAATGCAGGATACCTGCTGGCGCAGCAACTCGTTGGCACCCGAACCTCCGCAGCGGTCCAGCGCGTTCGAGGCTGCCTGCAGCCAGGCTCACATCGTGGCCAGACTCTGATCCCTGGGAGCGAAGCGAGGCCTATGAAAGTCGAACCGGACTGGGAGTTGTTCAGTTTTGGATGCCTTTTGTAACTTGTAATTCCGGGAGAAGCCGGTCGGGCCTCCTGACGGCGCGACCCATTCCGCGGGTGTCGTTTTCCTGTCCGTGGATTTTGGCCCAGTGGCCTAAAGCCGGTGAGATATGAGGTTGCTTCCCCGGACTAGCGCCTCAGATGCTCAGTCGCCCCACACCCCTTCCTGGCAGCTATCCTGAGAGGCAGCCCCCGCTGGGACGACCCAGTCCGACAATTGCGACGGCAGAACTAGCTGTAAACGCAACCCGACACGTCTCACCGTCGCTCCCGGGTCGATACAGGAGCCCTTTTAATCAGTGGATCGAATCTCTTACTGTACCAAATAAATATTTCACATCAGAGGTACTCAGGACGATCTGCTTATTATCGCACATGCATTTTGCTAACGTAGACGTCGCTTGCAGCCTTTGAGACTGGCGTGGTTTAGCGGTAGGCTGGCATATGAAAGGGGGCCTTATTTTGCCTGGTCATGCCGCTAACAGGAATGCGGCTTAAACACTGAGGAAGCTGATGCAGTCTGTTATGTCAATGGCTCCTTGCCAGTGCACATCTTTGCTGACTAAAGATGTTCCCTTTAAGTACATGGAGAGACCGGCACTGTGAACACCACACTGAAAACCACACTTAACATAAGTTCATCTGTTGCCGGTTGTGCTGACGCGTTTTATGCAGTAGGATCCTCCGCCCTGCCCCCCTCGGCTTCAAGAAATGTGTATTTAAGTTTGCCTAAGAGGTCAGTACGAGGGGGGGAACCAAGGAAAATTGGGAGTCAGTGTGTGGCTCAGCATTGTAGCTGTGATCGGAAGGTCGCTGGTTCAAATCCCAGGGTCGGCAGAGTGATGTCACTGCAAGGCCCTTAATTCCCGGTTGTCTGGGGGTTGCCTGACCTTACTTTCTCAAAAGATGTGTCAGTTTAAAGAAAAGCATCTGCTTGATTTAAAAAAAAATGGAAAAAATCAAATGGAAAATTGATTGCTGTAGTGAAGAAAGCAGGTCTGCGTTTGAGAATATTCCAAACTGGAACCTTTGGCTCTCTGACCCTCCTCACGGCTCTGACATACTGTACTTTCCATGTTGGTAATGTTTCCATATTAAGCCTAATAGGCCTAATCCTCGTTATACCGTCCTTAACCGCATTCGAGCGAGCTGGCTATTCATGAGCAGCAGTTTATTTTGATGTGTTAGCAGAATACTGCCCCATATGTTTTTTTATTATTATTTTTTAAATTCTTTTTGTTTCGAAATACACAGCTGTCACATATTTTCCACGTGCAGTAATCGGGGAACGGGGCCCGGATTGAGTATCGCTGGAGGCTGGCTACTGCTTCGGGCTGTTGGGCGCCTCTCTGTATAGGTAAACAAGGCCCAGATCTGGATCCTACGGCCAGCTGCATTGCCTGGCAATATTTTCTGTCTGGAAGCAATTATATATATAATGTACGGCATCTCGAAAAAAGTCTGACTGCCTGCGATCGTGCCGGCAGTGAAGCACGCTTTCCAGGGTGGCGGGACGTGCCCGACACTGGCAGGGATTTTGGGGGTCACTGTTGGGAATTTCGGTGTTCCCCTTTGGGGGCCATCTCAGACCCCGGCGGTGAGTCCGGCGGCCGTCGTCGTCTTTGTGCTTCTCGGCTATTAGAGTAATGTCTGACACCGGCGAACGGAAAGGAATGCTCAGAATTCCCCCGGGGGGGGAGGGTCATAAGTGCTGCCTTCTGTTTTTATAGCCGTCTGCAGAGCCACCAAAGAAAACAACACAAAACATCTCAAACTGATGCATTTTGAACCAGGGGAAGAACTCAAGATTCAGGAGATCATTATTGTTAGTCCATCAACATGCATATATATTTCCCTGGTCCTCGTGGTACTGAACAATATGCCACAACAAAATGTACTAAATTTACACATTATCTAGACATATACATCACACACTACATTCACATGGTCAGGGACGCCACTAGAGATATTGAACCCCATGAAAGCATATTTTATTAGGCCCCCAACCCAAACCAATGCAATTAGGGGCCCTTGGAATTGTCCTAAATCTACCCCTCCCCCCATGGAGCCACTACTCAAAGTAACTAGAAACCATGCTTTACATAATACATTTACACAGTGACTAGGCGATATGCTGGATACGACCCCTGACTCCAGGTGTCATCTGACGGCATGTGAGGATGGGGCATGCAAATAATGGGGACCCCCCCCCCCCTCCCCAGCATCCTGCTGTCTCCAGCCCTTGTTTAGTATCACTGGATGCAATTTCTAGGCATCAGACCCTCACCATAGCTAGGCGACCCATACGTCCCGGTTTGCCAGCACACGTCCTCTCTTTGTGGCCCCGTCTGGGTGGCTTTTCAAAAATCGCCGGTTTGTCCGGGTTTAGCGCTGCAAGCCGTACGTCACGGCGGAGTCCAAAGGCACCAATTTTCAATAGGCAGCAGCGTTTACGAGGCTCGTACACGCGTTTACTTTAAAAATTAAACGTTACACGCATCCCTACGTGTCATGCTGCTCACGAGTGACGTCAACGAGTGACGTGAGCGACAGAGCCTCCTCCTCGCTCTCTCCCCAAATATGGTAACCCCAGCCATGGCGGAGTTAAACAGCAAGGTCAGTTTTCCTTCGCTGCCCCCCCTGTTTGAAAATCAGCTATTTTAAATGCCCCCGCTGACGGGCCACAGAGGTGGCAGAAAGTTCCTGTTCTTAGCTAGTTTATTTTTGGTCCTTATGGTAATCCTTATTGTGTATAACATCATTCGCTCATTGCCAATGGTTTTGTTTGGCAGTTATGTGTAATACATGGTAGAAATCCCCTTTAACCATTAGGCACTTCCAGATAAACTAAAAGCTATTCATAGTATGGGTTGTTTTTAAACAACTCCAGTGAGGGTTGTTGGGTGCGAGCAGTTTTGCGATGGTTTGGTGGCTTGTACATCCTGTGCGCCCTCCCCACCCCCAAACCCAAACCCCTGCTGGAAGCAGCCTTGATATGAGACTGAGTTTTGCAATAACAGCCGTGTGGTTCCCCTGAATTCCTCTAGACTTGCAGTAAAATTGCTGCGTCTTCCCAGAATTCCCCTGGGGTGGGCTATTCATGCATTGTAAGCATGATGGCGCTCTGTGGGTGACACTGTCTGTCCTGGGGGTGAGGTTCGACAGGTCATGTGCAGAAGACTTGACCTTCCTCATTCGCAGAGTAACATTCCCAGATAAGAGCTTTTGGATTCGTTTGTCGGACTCCTTTGCAGTTTTAGTCTCTTGTAAAACGACACCGATATAATTGTCACTTCAGACACGTCTGTCCATACCCGGTACACCGAACTCCAAGGCCTTGGCACACCTTCACTTAAACAAAAGAATCTGTCTGTCTGAAAGAGTTGCTTTTCACAAGGACAGTGGACATAACAGGCATGATTGTGTCTCCGATCCATTCCGCGATGCGATCCAGTTTTTAAAATTCTTGTGGTTTGTCTAGTGTCATCGTTAAGTAATACAGTTCCATTTAAGTTTTAGTGATACAGATACAGTGTCGTAACTACAAGGTTTAATTGTTAAATTAATTGTATGCAGAGTGACAGATTCGTTTCTACGTCTTTTATCAAGGAAAACACATTGTTTTGTATTGTTTCAATTATTTTGTCTGGAACAGCTTATTGTTTTATACACATGGTCTTCCTTAGATATGACTTCATATGTTTTATAAAAACGTGTAGTGCTCTTCAAGCTGGAATTCCATCCGTCCATTTACTTCCGAAGCTGGAATTCCCTTTCTGTAAACAGTCTTAACACACATAAGTGCCCATAGTCCTGTCCTACAATCCTTCATCTATGCAGGATTGGCAAATAATCAGATAGAGTCCCAATGGAAAACCTATGGCTTTTGTTTTGTTTTGTTTTGTTTTGTTTTGTTTTGTTTGTTTTTATATTGCATGTCTGAGAAATAATGTTTGACACATGGACAGGACACAATGGAGGATACAAATGTCAGATTGACAGTAGGCAATAATGAGATTGTTTATGGGCTTTAGAGTAAGTTGGGTTGTTTACTGGTCTGCTCAGACAAAAGGCAGACGGGTCAGCTATAATTAAGAGGCAGGCTTCTAATTTTTTTTCTCTCTGGCACATTGACAGTAAACACTTGGGTATCATTTAGCTTTTATTTAACCCAGTTCTGTAGGAAACAGTTGGCCTCAATTCAAACTTCAAACCAGGTAGATGTGGAGCACTGGTGGGGCGGCGCATAGCAGGCATGTGAGGAGGCTGGATGGGGGATGAGCGGAAGTTGCAGCAATGGATTCTGGGAGCCAGAGGCCAGAGGGAAGCACACTGAGCTCACATTTGCCATAAGCAAAGGGAATACCGTGTGCTCAGCATCTGACTGTAGTTCTCAGGCCTGAGGTGGTATTAGCTAAATGTATATTTTGCGTTCATGTAAGCGCATAGACTTTGAACAGTTGTTACATCTATTATGTGCCCATGAACTGGAATTTTTTTGTTGCTCACCATGGAGACGAACATTTTCGTAACCGGCCACCCCCAAGCCCTTCACCTCATCCCCAGCCTGTGTTAGTGCAGTAGTTTGGGGGGGTTGGTAATGGCATGGAAGTAGGGAAGAAGGCGCCAAAGGCAGTGCTCCCAGTCTCCGGGCCGAATCGCTAAGCAACCGGAGGCCATTTATAGCTCGTAGATGAAATCACTTCCACTCCCCGCTGACTGGCCTTGTGCTCTCTAGCGACGACGACGGCAGCAGCCTCCTTCCTGGCCGCCACACCTCTCGCCTCTGCCTTCTGCTTTTGCGTCGTCCGCAGAGTCACATGGTGGTTGCCACCCTGCCCCTCCTAGCCCCGCCCCTCCCAGCTCCGCCCACACCACCGGCTCCGCCCACCTGGCTCCGGCAAAGTTTTTTTAAGGAGTAAGGCGCACTCGTGCCGCAACCACAGCTGCAGACTCTGCAGTCCCCCCCCCATGCGGATTGCCAGAAACGCCGAGGGGAGAGATCGGCTTTCCACTGGAAGCTCCTCCTTTGTCTACGGCCGGCATTCCCTCGGAATGTTACTACGAATTCTCCCGGGCAGTTTTCCACGCCGGATGGTCATCCTGCTCTTTGACAGCTACCCGCCTTCTGTCTTGTGCCATAGTCACTGCCTCGTAAGCGGGCCACTTCCGACGGAAATCTTTCAAGAACCATAAAACGTATTTGCGTCGCATTTGAAGTTGGAACAATGACACGGCACGGCGGGTTTCGTTTTCCCCGTCAAGATATGTCCTCAAATGTTTTTTGCTATCGCAAGTGATGCGAGTAGAGATTTTTCGGAAGAGTTTCGCCCCCTAATGTCAGCAGGAGGGATTTCTGTTCCGATCTGCACTATACGCCCACGGACAGAGATTTGAGTTCCCTGCAAGTCATTAGCGGACCCCTCTGCGAATGTTCTTGGAATGGTCTCCTCCATCCAGTTCATATTATGATTTTTTTTTTCAGTGAGCACCACCCTCTTTCCGGTCTGTAATTTAATTGCATCCCCTGAGTTCTCCAAGGTATCTTGAGTCCTATGATGGTAAAATTCCGTAGAACCTGCCAGTTAGCAATTTACACAGACAAGAAAATGAAACCAAAGCCATTTCCTGAAGTTGAATGACAACATGATCCCTGTAGCCACACAACAAAATGTTAGTTATTCGTTTTCTAACCACATACTCTAGTTGGGGTGTGGGGGGAGGCCTGGAAATGACCCCAGTTAACTTGGGGCACACACTAGATGGGATGCCATTCCATTGCAAGGCACGCACACCTATGCACTAAGGGCAATTTTGATTGACCTGTTAGCCAAACTGCATTTCTTTGGACTGCAGGATGAGGCCCATCTGACACGGGGAGAACATGCAAACCCCACATGCAGACGAGATTCAAACCAGCAGCCCTAGTGCTGTGACTCAGAAGTGTTAGCCACTGCGCCACCTAGTGGCAGCAATGCCTTTATACAAATTCGGTAAACCCCTGGTTTTCAAAACTGGCCTGCACAGAGCCCTGACCTCAACCTGATAGGACTTTTGGACCTCTTCATATCAAACCAAAGCAGATAAGTACCATACAGGTGGGGAAAAAAAAAATCCGATACCTCAATCACGGTAACAGATTACCACGTTTGTACCACCTGGGAGACAGAGCGCTCTGAGTACCACAGATGGTGCACGTGTCTCCTTTAGAGAACCTCTGCAATAAACCATTAATTAATCAATGTGTTTACAGTTAAAAAGTATATGAATTATTTGCAGATTCTTTGTTCTGTGTCATATTTTGTTAAACTTGCACACTGTATGACATCATACTATGGCCTGGGGGTTATGAATCATTTCTTGGAAGTTTTTCCGACATCCCATACTAAACCCCAACATGCAGAATCCTGAGTGCTGAACATCATTGGCCCTATTAGAGCTTCAGGTTGCGTACTGACAGGTGCGGGTATCTGTTTTGTGCGGGTGGTACGCTTTAGAGATGTGCTTTATAAGTCTGGGCATAGTAAAATAAGCTATGGTGCATTGTGGGACAGCTGCAACCTGGGCTCTGGGAATGAGCTTTTCCACTATGCAAACATTCCTGCAAAAAAAAAATGCTGGTTTGCACATGGACCAGGAATTCCATCTGCAATGTACATTTTTGAATAATTCTTATTATCCACAGCAGATTTTCAAGTGGAACATTTTTAACGGGAGAATGTGACTCGTTGCAGGAGTCTCAGATGAGTCTGGGGGACGTTAGGCTGACCTTTGAACCTTCATCTCTCCCCAATTTCAGATGGAGCTTCTGGATAAGTTCCCCGTGGAAGGAGGACAGAAGGATCCAAAGCGGCGGATAATCCCCTTCCTGCCAGGTACCGAGGAGGGACAAAATGGGGAAAGATGTGAAAAGTTGACTTTTGATTCGATTGCCCGAAAGGTCACAGGTCACTGCTCGCCAATGCGGTTTGGAGGAGAGCTGAGGCTGCTGAGGTCACGGTTAATCGAGCGAGAGCTCTCCGCTGGAACCTCCCGAAGTCGTGATCTCACCGTTTCCAGCGCCCCGGGCCTCCAACGCCGGACCACTGCCAGCTTGGCCCTTCGAGCCGGACTCCTCGCTAGAATGGGCCGCCAGACCTCCTCCTCCTAGGAGACATTTTGAAATGAAATCCGGCAGATATGCGTATCCGTTTCGGCCATGTTTCGGTGAAAATTGATTGTTTTGAAAGCCGTTTTTTATTTCAGAGGTCTCCCCGGTGGATGCTGATCAGTTTTTGAGGTTGTGGAAAAAATGGTTGTGTGTGTGTGTGTGTTTGTGTTTTTGCGTGTGTGTGTGTGTGTGTGTGTGTGTGTGAGAGAGAGAGAGAGAGAGAGAGAGAGAGAGGGAGAGAGAGAGAATCATATTCATTTTTTGACTTGTATGGATGATGCTGATATTTCTTTCAAGCAAAGACGCCCCCCCCCCCCACTCCTGTAACATTGCCTGTTATTGGAGAGTGGATAACCAATAAGGTTGTGAGGTTTTTGGGGGGTGCCATGGGGGTGGATGAGGGGTGCAGGACTGGCAGAACAAGTGGAAAAGGAGGGGGGGTAGGAGGGGTTATTTTTGTGGCGCCGCATGCCAGTATGGTTTGCCAGAGCTCATTAGGGATTATCCCAGTTTGTGCTCCTGGGGCGGCGCAGTGCTTAGCACTGCTGCCTCACTGCAGGAAGGTCCTGGGTTCGGTCCCGGGTGCGGGATAGGTCGATTGGTGAGTCTACATTGGCGCTGTACTTGTGTGAGTGTGCGCCCTTCGGTGTGTTGCCGACTGCCCAGGGTTGGTTCCCGCCTGCGCCCCTTGTTCCCGAGATAGGCTCCGGTCCCCCCCCCCCCCCGCAACCCCAGTTGGGATTAAGCAGTTTCAGAAGATGGATGGACTTCTGCTCAGTGAAAAATGTTCCAAAAAAAAAAAAAAGTACCAGTGAAGAACACTGTGTACATGTTGCTTCACTGGCAGGCTTTAAAGGGCTTAAGTCATTTATGTAGTGAGATGGTGCACAGTCACTGGAAGTCTGACAGCTGGTCACATGTCCTATAACCTCCAATCAGATTTGCTCTTAAGGTCATTGGCTTCCACTACTGATGTACGTCACTTAAATAATTTCTGTTGCAGTGGATTGACTTCATTTTTAAGAATTTCCACTGAAATGCAGTTAATTGAATTGCATTAAATTCTAATACATAATTGATTTTTTTTTGGAATAGAAGATTGCCTCTTTGCAAAGCATCTTTAACAGCTTTCAGTCAGTATTTAAGATCTTCTCTGGAAGAATGTGACCCCACCCTAAAGACCATGTTGTTCTTCAAAGGAGTTAGTGTGGGTGAGGTGCGGGGGGGGGGGTAATGTAGGTGACATTCCTGAGGGGGACCCCGCTCTCAATGTGTGTCTCGTTTTGCTGTTTTTCACTCGGCTGAGACAATGGAAGCCACCTTAAATCTTTTCCTCCAATATTTCCAGTGAGAAGGATCCGGAAGGTCTCACTGGTAGAAATAAAAAATAAATAAATAACCCGAGCTGATTTGGGACTAAAGTTGAGCACACTGGGCACGATTTAAACCTGGTTCATTTCCTTCATACTCACCATACACTGACGCAGTGTCTTGGATAGATGTCAATCAGACGCTGCTTAAGCTCAGTCTATGCAAGAATGACTCACCTGAAATTCAGATCCTTAAATGTAGGCCTTACCTCTTCTACAGCCTATTGCAAACGCAGTGTCAGCTGAAAAAAACTCATCTCTACATTTGAGCCTTTTTTCTTTTTTAATTTGTTGCACATCATGTTTCGCCCATCGTGTGCTTGCAGATCTGCTTAGTTTGCGGCAAAAACTCAATCCGATCCAGTGCCTTGTCTTGTCAGTTGTTGGCCAGCATCTCCCATCGAATGCAGTAATTTTGCCCCGGTCCCTAAAAGAGGCCTGAGCGGTTGTTACTCGCCAGCTACGTAAGTGGGGCTTCGCAAGCGAGTTTAATGAGTGTCCGTAAGTTAATGAGTCAGCAGCCCGACAGCAATTTGAACCGAATCCCTCGTAATTAAAGAAATAATGCCTACTTTCATCCTACGCTTTCCCTCCGTTCGCCGCTAAATTTATTAGCTTAGTTATGGACACAGCAGGGGCACATTAAGTAATGGCAGATGTTCAGTTTAATAAAATGTAACCTGTAAATTTAATTAGTAAGCGGTTAATAATTCCATGACCCTGTACTTGGTTAGGGGGATAGATGGAAGATCATCGCAATCATTCTTAGTTATATTTGACCGTGGAAGTCATCAAAGCTAAAATCTTCCTTTAGGAGAAACTCCAGTGAATTGGCAAAGTCTGATGTGAAGAAACCTGCAGTGATACTGCGTACAGTTTAAGGATGATGAAATCCAGTGCTGTTTTAGTCCGAGATGCACACAGCAGATCAGAATCCAGCATGTATGGATGCTACATGTGAGGATAGCATCTATAAACTTAACGCCATTTTTACCGACTGGCCGTTTTCATTTTGCAAATGGAATCGAGTCGTATTCCACTAGACTGTCGGCTAGTGTCGTGTTTTTCTTCTTGCATTCTGAAAGTGCTTCTTGGACGTCTGTATTCATTACAGCCGGTCGGAACGTTTCGTGACTGGAATGGATGTGGAAAAAAATCGGCCTCAAGTGCTTTCGAAAGCACCGTCAAGAAAATTAGCCCCTCAAAATGATAGCCGTATTAAAGATGAGTTTCCAAATGTTGTAATAAACTTTCTGCTTAAAAATAAGTGCTCTCAGACTCAAATTGACCGATGTTCAGTACAAATACAACATCTTCTTATGCTTTTTAAATTTGTATATTTATTTAAATAGGTATGGTCCTGCCAGGATGCAAGGCGTCTCAACTAAACTCAAGTGAAATGCTATGGAGACAAAATAAACCTAGATATGATGACCATGCCGTGAGAATTTATAACTCTGACGTAATACAGACGCTCCCCGTGTTACAATGATCCGTTTTACGATATTTCGCTAAATGTTTTTCACTTTCAGTATATTATTCAGTAAATCACATGAGATACTTTATTATAAAATAGGCCTTTTCTTAATGAATTTGCTCAACTGCTAATGTATGTGTTCTAATCCTGTTTAAAGTAGGCTAGGCTATGATGTTTCTTAGGTTAGGTGTACTGTATTAAAATGCATTTTTCCAAAGCGATATTTTCACTTTACGATAGGTTTATCGGAACGTAAATCCATCGTAACCTCTGGTGGACTTCCTGTTGAATTAGGGCAGTGCATGGCTCTGTGATCGAAAGGTTGTTGGTTCAAATCCCATAGTCAGCAGGCTGATTCCACCTTTGGGCCCCTGAGCGAGGCCCTTAAAACCCGATTGGCCCAGAGACTGGCTGACACTGCTTTCCCGCTTATACGTCACTGGGTAAAAGCCTCTGCTCAGTAATTAAGTGTAATTTATGGTCAGTTGTATAGCTTTTTTTTCCCCCTAAAGCAAATGATCTGTTATTATTTATTTGTTTTTGGTTGGCTCAAGTAGATTGCTATGGGAAAGGAATCATCTTCTGAGGCTGGAGACTAATCTTCTGATCACTACTCCTTTGTCCTGTAGCTGACATCAGGATCAAATGCAAGTGTGCAGATCATGGTGGCTTTTCAGAGACTGAGAGGTGTTGAGTTAGAGTTTGTTGCAGTGAATTTTAACAATCAATTGTGTCTATATAACAAAAATGCTTAAAATTTGGCAACTGTGTTTCCAAGGCAAAGCGTAGCCCTTGGGCCTTTAAACTTTATCTTTGAGGTGACTGTAACTCAGGCTGTATATTAGTCGACCACTCAGCTCTTGAATGTGTTCAGCCTGGTCTGTCAGACCCACATTTCTGCGTTTTCCAGACCAGCCGAGCTGTCGACTGGAGGCCGAAACGGCGCTGCTCATATGTAGAAAAGCGAAAGGAAACTCTGACAGGATGAGAGAGCACACTGCCGATTTGTGCAGGGCAGCTGATCGACGATGGTGGCTGTGTGGGCAACTGGAGCCTGAACGTGTCGGGCCTCTTGGGGGAGTCTGGTTGTCATCACACTTATCTGGAAAAAATTCCGCCTCAGTTGTCATCCCCTCCTTGCTTTCATTCTCATGCACCCTCCACCCCCAGAGCCCGGCCCGGCCCAGCCCCGCCCAGCCCACCCCCCGGGTTACCATAGTGACCACTGGAAACTGCACTGAAGGATGTCCAGGAAATGAAATCTGTCTTGTAATGTGGGAAATGTAAGCCTTGTGGGTCCTTCACATCTGGAATCGGGGGTGTTTTATGAAGCCTGTAGCTGCATTTGGAGGGGGCAGTGTCCATTCAGCAGTGGGGTGGGGGGGGGGGGGAACTACACATCTTTTTACTGTTTTACTCAATTCTGTAAGCCCCCGATGAGGACACAGTTTTGAATGTATTCCATATCTGGATTGAGTTAGCATTATGTTGGATGAAATTCTATACTCTCTCACTGTCTGCGTTCACTTAAGCTCTTCTGAAACATCATAAAAATCGAGGTTTTAAATATCTCAGAATCCACAGCTGGTTTATTGTAGTTTTAATATCTGTGCATCTGTTTCTTGGCGTTTGGAAGCACCAGAAGCTTCCTCATGTGGCTAAACATACGGCCTTTTGTTTGGTTGAAGTGGTCACCGTTTTTAAACTGATGAACTATTTTCTCATTATTTCCGTAACGATCCCCCAGATGAGCAGCCCACTGACTCATACAGATGGTCACACTGTTTGGGTGTTTTTCTTGACCTCTGCAGTATAATTGTTGGTAAAGTAAACTGCGTTTATTACCATAGAGAAAAGTGTTGCTAATGCTAAATTGCATGCTGCCATCTATTCATGTTATTTCACCAAAACTAGAGATGCAGCAATCCGATATTCGGATCGGTGTCGGCACCGATCGAGTATTATTTGACGGATTGGGTATCGGCCATACGTGACCGATCCATGTCCGATACTTACTTATTTACTTTGGCAGTCTCTAAAAACATAGCTCTTATTTCGTTGTTAAATCTATTTCCACAATCAATCGCACTATAGCTCTTTCCCGTTTTAGATGTGTGTTTGCGGCATTCAAGCTTGAACGCAAACGCTGCCACTCGGTTTTTTTGCCACTCAGTGGGCGTGAGCGCAGTGGCTTCCGCTTCCTGTGATGTCATGCGCAAAGCCTCCGCAGCAGGGGGAGCATAAGAAGATCAGATAAGAGGGCGACGATCTAGAAGTATGTCACACTTGAAACGACAAATAGTAGCACAGCTATTTACAGTCTTTGTAAAAGCAAAACCTTCAGGGGTGGAAGTAGCGTTTAGCGGAAAATCCCAGTAAACAAGGCGCATGCAATTGTGCGAGACACCGCGAGTAATATGAAAAAGGCAAATGCATTCACTACAGCTTGTGATATGGTGGTGGGGGGGGCATAATCAAATTGAACTGCAAAATGCCTCAAAAACGCTTAAAACAAAATGTACTAACGAGGTGGTTCAGTATGTTATGTATGTTACCAGTAGCCTAATTAATGATTCTTAGGTGTACATTATTTTGTATTACATTTTAATGCAAATTTGTCAAGCTAAATCATTTATCTGTTTGGTTTAAATGTCACCTTTTGTTACTCTTGCTACTGTGTCGCCATGGTGACTCGGACATTATGACCTCACATCCTGTGTGTCCCTTTTTGTTCCCTTTTAGGGAAGATCTTGTTCAGAAGGAGCCACGTCAGGGACGTGGCCATGAAGCGTCTGCGGCCCATTAACGACTACTGCAGGGTGAGTCGATGGGGGGGGGTGGGGCTGTCTGAGAAATGACGAGTCATCCTGGGGGGGGGGGGGTTCAACCCCACGGTCGTCCGCTCATTATTTGAAATGGCATTGATATGCTACGTCTCTGAGGCAGTCCAGGTGTTCCTGCTTCCCGCAAAGATGGGCAGATCTCACAGCACTGCTTGGTTAAAGCCCCCCCCCCCCCCCACCCCCCCAGCTATAACCAAGCTCTTTTCAGACTTTCATGTCTGGATTCGGTTTTGGGACCTTGCTGAATAGCTCAGACGGTCCGTCCTGTGAAAATACCATGTTTGTGTGTCTTTCACCGGGCTGTCCTCAGAAACGTCAGTTCTTTGTTTGTCTTGAGCTGGAAAAGGGGCTGAGTGAGCCGTGGGGGTGGGGTGGGGGGGGGGTAAAGCCCACAGCCTGGATTCCTTCGGGGAGCCTCGTTGAGGTTTAAGGAATTTTTGAAGTGCTTACAAGCCTTTTAAATTAAAAGATGCATCCCATGTGAACTGCAGCACCTCTGACACTCGAACCCGGCCGACCCCGACCCTGCGGGCCGACCTCGTATGCTTGACAGTACCTGATGACCTCAAGGCCGGTCACTGGGCTGAAACATTTGGCTCGACGAAAACAGACTCTGCAGATTTCTGCCGCATCACTTGGAACATCCAGCCAGACGGCGGGTGGCCAGAATCAACTTTGCCTCCATTTTTGAAAACTATTTGTTTTTTTTTTTTTGGGGGGGGGTTGGTCACGTTGGAGGTCAAGGATGGTCTGAGCAGTAACCTGGCATCCATTCATTCTCACGTCGTCTTTAATACTGGCCTGGCAGGGGAGATACCGTGATGACAAAGGTGGTCCACTGAGGGCGAGGCTCAGCGGGTGGGACCCTGCGCCTGTGATCGGATGGTCGCCAGTTCGAATCCCAGGTCCCTGAGTGATGTCACTGTTGGACCTTTGAGCGGGGCCCCTAGCCCTAATTGCTGCAGGGACTGGCGTTCCCCCGCCTTCTAAAAAAAATCTATGTGTTTCCAAATGAAAGTGTCTGCTAAATAAATTAAACTCCGTGTTAAGTGCGGTGGTGGGGGGGGGGTAGTTCCTTCTGCATTTTTTCGGGTTCCTATTTATGGAGTGTGTGGGTCATGAATTTATAACATTGTGGAGACCAGATGTCTCCACAAATTTTATATTTAATATTCTACGCACCATGGGGGGGGGGGGGGGCTGGGCAAAACAGCATTTCAATACACTGTATACTATGTATATTATTGTACTGACAATAAATCCCTCTTGAATCTTATGTCCCCTCAATGTGATGAAACCCTGTAATTTTGACATTATGGGGACCATGTTGTTTCCCACAATGGGAAATTCAATTTTAAATTAATGTGTGACTGTGATCAAAAAATCTAAACATACCAAAAGTCTCGTATTTTGTTTGGTTACTTATGGTTAAGGTTAGGGCTGGGTAGGGGTTTAGGTCGTCGTGTTGGGATTAGAGTTATGCCCACAGGAATGAATGCATGGTCCCCACAAAGATACAAAATTTGTGTGTGTGTGTGTATGGCACTCACCAGCCCTTTGAACTCCTAGAGAGCAACTTTTATGGTGGGATCAAAGGCCCAGGTGGTGGGGGGGGTGGCTGTGGACACTTAAAGATGACTCAGCACCGCCCTCCCGTTCCTGAGAAAGCTGTCCTAAGAAAGGCCTGATTTTAAAATAAATATACATTTTGCTTATATGTGTGAAACCCTTTGACCACCAAAGCATCACATCCTGAGTCATCGTTTTTTTCCTGTATGTGGCTGACTCTCTTCCTCTGGACACTGCCTTCTGGTAAACGTGCCTTATTCGGGGGGGGGGGGGAGGGGAACCAGGTGGTTTAACTTATTTTTACTTTGTTACAAAAACACCGGGAGGGGGTAATGACACGCTCTCAGCTCTTTCACTAGCCCTGTAATCTCTGCAATGGAAACTTTCAAGCTGCTATTCATAAGTAAGAGCATGAGCTTCCGGCAAAGGAAGTCCCCCGTGACATCACTTCCTGTGACATCACTTCCTGTGGCCTGTCTAACATGTCCTTGTCTCCTCTTCCTCCTCCTCCACCAGCTTGAATACAATTAGGTTAATGCCTCGCCTTGCAAGGAACGCCAATGAAGTCAATTTGCCGTAATGTGGCTCCTAGCTTTTTGGACATCCGGGGGAATGCTAATGAGTGAAGAGGTTGCTGGCTGCTCCGAGGGGAGCGGGAGGGGCAGAGTTATAAATCTCAGACAAAGCAGCGGCGTCCTGACAGGGCTGTGGCTGCAGCGCTGAAATACAAATGAACTTCTCCAGCCTTTTGACTTTAAAGTCATTCTGTCCTTCACTGCCTTTCCATTTGTTTTTGGTGTCATCAGAAAGGACATTTAGGAAAGCTCCGGAAAGTTTTTGACCCATAGTAGTTTTTTTTCTTTTCTTTTTTTTTTTTTTACATTAAAAAGAATCCATATGTTGATGTACATCTTGAATAAACACAGATATCCTTGCCCATCACTTGTGTATTTAACACTTCAGCTATGAGTGCTGAATGTATCACAGCCATAGACTTGTCAGTTTTACACTATAGTCCGTTCTATTCACTTCATGTAGGGGTAACGTAACAATGTAACAATGGCATATGATGTCATAATGTAACAATGGCATATGATGTCATAATGTAACAATGGCATATAATGTCATAATGTAACAATGTTTTTGGCTCATCAGTGTGTGTCATATATATATATGTGTGTGTGTGTGTGTGTGTGTGTGTGTATATATACATACACACACACTTTATTAGACGATACACATAGTCTGATCTTCCAGAAGGGTAATTGGTGGCTTTTCACTTAGGCTGGGTAAAAAACATTAAAACTAATGAAGGTGTGTGTGTGTTTTGTCATGTATAATGTATCACGCATGCACTGAAATGTTCCACTGTCCTGTCAGACTGGCTCACTGTCGTGATCGCCCCTCTGCCAGCTGTGAGTCTCAGCGTCTGGCATGAAGGCCGGAGCATAATACAAGCCGCCTCTCTGCCACGGGTCACCTTCATCCCCTCCCCCATGTTCGGCTACAATGCCAGTCAGGTTTTATGACATTATTCACTCGGGGGGGGGGGGGGGGTGGATAGATCTGTGCAAGGACGCCACTGGTGCACTTAACCGTATTAGAGGCAGAGTCTCGAAATAGATGGGCGTGAGGAATGGCGCACGTCGCGTCCCTGGGTGCCCGTTTTGCCGCAAAGTGGCACCAATTGCCCCCGCACCTTGATGACATCATTTGCATTCTGTGAGTGGGATTTGTTCCACACCCCCTCTTTAGACGATACAGACACTGATCTCCCAGAAGGGTCATCAATGGTTTTTCAATTAGGGGAAAAACACATTCAAATTAATTAAGATGTGCAGTTCACCTCTCTTGCATGTCTCTGTGAACACAAGAGTCTCCTAAATGGAACATTATCATTTTAATAGGTTTTTGCATTTCTGGGTTGTTGTCTGTGTGCTGCTCTGGTGCAGTGGATCCTGACATTTTTTTCCTGTGTCGTGTTTAAACCCAGGCTCTGATCCAGCTGCCTGTGTACATATCCCAGTGCGAGGAGGTCCGCGTCTTCTTCGAGACCCGTCCCGAGGATCTGAACCCGCCCACAGAGTAAGTCTCAGTCCATTTTCTTCAGCAGAACCAACGCAAAACTCCTGACAGCAGTAAATATCGATCTGGTTGGCTCACAGTTTTCCATTAGTAATCCGGAACAATCCGTCAGGCATTGAAGTGGCTGCCAGACGAGGGGCTGCAGCCTCACAGCAGACTGGGGGCTGCGGCCTCACAGCAGACTGGGACCCGGGTGGCTGGTGTGAGCTTTTGCCAAGGTGCCTCTTTTAGCAGGATTATGGCTCCAAGCGCACCTGGCCTGTTAAGCCTTCTGAGACCGCATGTCACCTCACTTTCACTCCCCCAGTGGTTTCAGCTGCTCCAGTTTGACAGTAGTTAAGCTGTCCTTTACATTTGTCTGCGGTGTCACATCTCCTCGGCTGGGGGTTCGAATCCTACTCCCTGCTCTGTTCGCGGAGTGGCCATGAGTTTTTGCCGGGTACTCCGCTTTCCTCCCACAGTCCAAAAAATCATGATTAGGTGGAGCAGCATCTCTAAATCACCCTTCATCTCTGAGGTATCCCGTCCAGGGAGTCCCCTGCGCTTCCTGTGATTGGCTGAATTGGCTGACAGGTATCCCGTCCAGGGAGTCCCCTGCCTTGCACCCTGCGCTTCCTGTGATTGGCTGAATTGGCTGACAGGTATCCCGTCCAGGGAGTCCCCTTGTCTTGCACCCTGCGCTTCCTGTGATTGGCTGAATTGGCTGACAGGTATCCCGTCCAGGGAGTCCCCTTGTCTTGCACCCTGCGCTTCCTGTGATTGGCTGAATTGGCTGACAGGTATCCCGTCCAGGGAGTCCCCTTGTCTTGCACCCTGTGCTTCCTGTGATTGGCTGAATTGGCTGACAGGTATCCCGTCCAGGGAGTCCCCTTGTCTTGCACCCTGTGCTTCCTGTGATTGGCTGAATTGGCTGACAGGTATCCCGTCCAGGGAGTCCCCTTGTCTTGCACCCTGTGCTTCCTGTGATTGGCTGAATTGGCTGACAGGTATCCCATCCAGGGAGTCCCCTGCCTTGCACCCTGCGCTTCCTGTGATTGGCTGAACTGGCTGACAGGTATCCCGTCCAGGGAGTCCCCTGCCTTGCACCCTGCGCTTCCTGTGATTGGCTGAACTGGCTGACAGGTATCCCGTCCAGGGAGTCCCCTGCCTTGCACCCTGTGTTTCCTGTGATTGGCTGACAGGTGTCCTGTACTCGAATAGTGCCGGAATATGGAAGGCTGAAAGTTGATTTGATGTGTTTATCCTAAGAGGTGTTTAATTTCTACTCTTTTCCGCTGCCAGACATTTCACTGCTGGGCATTGTTCCTAAAAGTGTGCCACTTGGGATTTGAGCCTGGAACCTTTTGGGATTTGAGCCAGGAACCTTTTGAGTTTGCCTTTACAACCTTAACCTCTCCACCACCTGGTAGCCTGGCCAGCCTGCCTAATCCCCCCCCCAGCCTCTCTACACTCAGTCTGCCTAATCCCCCGAGCCCCCGCGGTAATCGACAGAAACGCCCGGTAGGCATTTCCTGACCTCGTCGATTTGGGTGTTGGCCAGACCCCAAGATCCCGGGACGGACCCCGATCTTACGTTAGGTAACACATGAGGTGGACAGACGGTGGACGCCGCCGAGGAAGGGGGGAGGAAGGGACCAGCCCGCCGCTGGGGGCCCAGCATTGAGCTGGGGCTGCCGGTCCCCCCCCCATCTCTCTAGAAGGAGAGGTTTTCTTCTGGCAGCAACCAAGGACAAATTCCTTATTACCTTTTCTCAACATATCCCAAGCATCTGCTGCTTGTCAGAAGTGGGAGATTAATGTGGAAAGGACCTTGGTTTGTTCTTTATTAAAATTGGATTACTGCTTTCTCTTATTTGGGCTTTTTGTGATTTGACGTGGCGCCAGAGGCCCGTTCCGGGCCGTGATAAAGGATGACGTACCGTAAATCCAAGAGGCAAGCAGGGACATCAAGCAGTATGGAGTGAGGGATTGAATTGGCAGGCGAAGGGAGGGGAGGCACCCCCCCCCCCCCCCCCCAGAGGACTGTCCTGTGTACTGGGGGGTCACACTGCATGACAGTGCTTCGGGGCCTGGTCATCTTCAATAAGGGGTCCTCAGTCTCCGCTTCCAGCTGGAGATAGTTATCAACTGGCTGGGCATCTATCGTGAATCCTACTAGATATCAACTAGGTGAACTTTTACGGTGAATCCTACTAGTTATGTACTGGGTGGACTCCTACCATGAATCCTACTAGTTATGAACTGGGTGGACTCCTACCATGAATCCTACTAGTTATGTACTGGGTGGACTCCTACCATGAATCCTACTACTTATGTACTGGGTGGACTCCTACCATGAATCCTACTAGTTATGTACTGGGTGGACTCCTACCATGAATCCTACTAGTTATGAACTGGGTGGACTCCTACCATGAATCCTACTAGTTATGTACTGGGTGGACTCCTACCATGAATCCTACTAGTTATGAACTGGGTGGACTCCTACCATGAATCCTACTAGTTATGTACTGGGTGGACTCCTACCATGAATCCTACTAGTTATGTACTGGGTGGACTCCTACCATGAATCCTACTAGTTATGAACTGGGTGGACTCCTACCATGAATCCTACTAGTTATGTACTGGGTGGACTCCTACCATGAATCCTACTAGTTATGTACTGGGTGGACTCCTACCATGAATCCTACTAGTTATGAACTGGGTGGACTCCTACCATGAATCCTACTAGTTATGAACTGGGTGGACTCCTACCATGAATCCTACTAGTTATGAACTGGGTGGACTCCTACCATGAATCCTACTAGTTATGTACTGGGTCCTTTCTGTGTGTTCTGTCTAGTCACAAGCTCCTTCCAGAACTTCCAGATCTCTCATTATCCTCTAGATACTGTGATGTTTGCTCTTTCTCTGGTAACATTTTCTGCTGCATGGGAGAATAGCGGAAAACCACAATTTGCCATAAAATTTTAAACATGCAATTGTATGAAAATGAAACTGGAGTACACAAGGTCAGCTGTAATGGCGAGTTATAGTCTTATATTAGCGGAACTTAAAGCCGTTTTCTCCAACTTCTCATCCTGATTGGTTGACTATTATTGTTAGGCCTATTGAAACTATGGAGGCTGCATGATGACACACAGTTGGCTCATGATCATGATGTCGGACCAAGGGGAGTGGTGATTGGTCGAGGACAGACGGATTAAGCTGGCCCATTGGCCCTTTAGCCCTTCACAGTGAACAAGAGCATCTGGCTGCTGGATTGACCCAGGCCAATGAAGACTAATGTAGTACTGTAGCCTAAATGAATGCAACGGATCACGGGATTGGCTGCCTGCTTTGTCCATTCATTTCTGTGCCTTTGTATGTCTCTGAGGTCCAGTTTAAAGAAACCAGGTCTTTTCTGGATTCATTTAAGGTGAAGAAGAACAGGAAAGAAAAATTGCAGGAGTACTGAAATCATACTTTATTTGAAGCACATTCACCAGGGTTTGGTGATGCTGGGTGTTTTATCACTTTTGACTTTATCTTCGTCATATTTGTCAGAAAGGCCTCATTTCCTGTTCCTGTGCTTCCCCATGCCCCCTCTGGGTTTCCATGGCATCCCTAAATGCCCATTCACACGACGTCCGGGACACGGTGCTCATGCCGTCTTTCCATATCGGTCATTAATGGGTCTACCCCCTGTACCAGAGGCGGGAATGTTTCTGCCCTCCATCTGTCTGGGTCCTCCGTGGTTCAGGTCACCTCTGCGGTTCAGGTCACCTCCGTGGTTCAGGTCACCTCTGCGGTTCAGGTCACCTCTGCGGTTCAGGTCACTTCTGCACAGAGACCTCACCTGCAGCACTCATTTTGCTTTATAGACAAGGATGTGTACACAGGGGGGTGGGGCTACTGCAGCACCCCCCGCAGCTGAAAGCTGATTGGGCCCCAGAGTTCCCCTTCCCTGTCAATCACAGATTTAAAACATATCATTGGCTCTTGATAAGGCTGGCCCCTCTTCTGCCCCTACCTTAAAAAAAAATCCTAGAATCGTCCGTTTCCTGACCAGGTGTGGAGCCGCAGCATTTTAATCCAATAAAGTAAAATACTGATTTAGGTTAAAGGGACTGACAGTATACCATAATCATCTGTTACTGGCACAAAGAGATATCACTGTGTTTGGCGATTTAAATAAGCCTTTCATTTTTCCTGCGGCCCTGGTACTTGCTGGGGCGCTAGGATGTAGCCAGAGAGCCCTTAGGATTTTTGTTTCAACTGGCTGGCTGAACTGGTCCGGACTTGCACTTTCTGAACCTGAACTTTCCACCTCTGCCAGTGAAATCTATATGCCAAGCAAGTAAGGGAGGTGTGACCTTCTCAAATGTTGTACATCCTGAAATCTGTTTTTACTGACTGTCGTCTGTTTTGTTTTCACAGGGACCCAATCGGAAAGAAGAGATTAGGTAAGTTTTATTACTCTTAAACTAATAACGATTCAGGGTAAGTTCCAAGTGACCTTTGGAGTGTTACATGTCTGTATACATGCCTAGTATTCTTGGGAATTTTGGAATATTTAACATTTTTAAAAATGCTTGTAAGTTACAAGGTCCCTTTGTCCTTACAGGCCAAGTGAAATTTCCAAAGTTAAATCAGGCAGTGGCATCCATCACAGCTGAAATGCTGAGATTGCGTGCTGACGCGAAAGTTAGAGCTCCCTCTAGTGACGGGTCTTCTCACCGACTGCTGTAATTCATGTCTACAAACATGCCGATGCTGTTAGGGTGAATTTAAAAAAAAAAAAAAAAATCGCAGAGAAAGTCCCTAAGCACAGAAAATAACTTAAAGAACTTAGATTAATTTGAGATGTGAATGTTTTCATAAATTGCGCGCAATTTCTTTTAGTGTTTGGTGTCTGAGGTAGGGTCAGCCTTATTTATCTGGACCAGTGAGCATATATTACTAAATTTGCCCACCATATTTCTTATTTAGGAACCTAAACAAATTCATGCAGTTGCCCTCGAATGACTCAGCTTAAATATTGTCTGTTCTTGTGTTCATTCTCCTTTGCAATCTGGAAATAAGTAGAACAGAATTGTGAAGTTTCTAACAGGTATGTGTTAACAGAAAATGGCTACAGGAAACTTGATGCAGCTGCAGTCCTCTTTGACCTCTGTTTGACCTCTGACCTTTGTCTGGCCACGCCCACCTGTTGCACTTCCCTCACTACTGCTTTCATTCATTTTCCTTCATCAGGATTTGTGGACAGAGCGACTTCTTTCCTAAAGAGAGGTAGTAACTCGCTTGGTCCTGCTGTGTGTGTGATCTCAGGGTGGCTAACAATCAGTCTCCATCCGATTCAGTGGGTCGGGGGCTCGAGGCAGGGGTGGGTGGGGCAAGCTTGGCGCTCACTCTCGGTGTGGTGTGACTTCACGCACGGCCGTGTGACAGGGGACCTGGACGGCGTCCTGCCTTTGTGCAAAATCACTGGGAACCTTTTGGCCTGGGGTTAATTTTCACTGGGAGAAATTTTGCATGTTACACCGCCCATTGTTTAATTCCACTTTCATTCCATTTCAGCTGTAAAAGAAATTTAAATGAAACGATGCAACCAAATGTTGAAGATTCATTTCAGTATTTCAATTGCATTTGGGCTGTAAAAAACTGTACAAAAAACCACATCCTAGAACCTAAAATTCTAATATTAATATTGACATTTTCTTTTTTTTTTTTGTATGGTAGCAGTAAAATCAAGGGATAATGGTCCTAGGATTGGCTGGTTAGATATTTTACTACAATGGCTGCCTTTTAATGGGGGCCCAAGGTGCTGGACGGATTGATATGTTGTGGTATATAATTATGTACAGAGCACAGGAAGTGGATTTTACACATACATACATGCATACACACACACACACACACACACATATATATATATATATATATATATATATATATATATATATATAAAAAAATAAAAATATTATATAATATATTAAATGAATCCCATTCCACTTCCTGTGCACTGTAATGTTTATATAACATGTTATATAATATGCTTAAAGCAATACAGACTGAGTTGCTTAATCATGGGTTCTGTGCATATCTTCATAGGGGCTGGTTCACGGCCTCAGCAGGCAGTGGGTGGGTTCCATGGTTTTCACTGTCATTTCATCCTGCCATCTTGGTGATTGCAGAACTTCAATCGGCCCTTTTCCACCTTTTTACGTGTTTTTTTTTTTTTCTTGTGATATGGAAAGTCTTCTTCCTCCCTTCGCCGTCAGCTCTGTCCAATCACTCTCGCTTACTCCCCCATTGCCCCGCCCACCACCCTAATGGCTCCGCCCCCCAGTACATCCATGCTCTGCTGACCCTGCCGGCCCTCCCCCTCTCTCTCCCCCCCCCCCCCCCCCCCAACAGGGGACTCCGCGTCCGCTGACCCCCTGCTGCTTGACCAGTACGTGGCCGTCACCGATTACGAGAAGCAGGAGAGCTCGGAGATCAGCCTGCACGTGGGCCAGATGGTGGAGGTCATCGAGAAGAACGAGTCCGGTATGGGAGCCTAAAAGCCGGGGGCGAGTGTGTGTGGGGGGGGGGGTCACGTGACAGGGGAGCTGAGAAATGCTGTCCGGACGATGGGGTTTCATCGGAAAGCAAAGCACACGCTGACAGTCATCATTAAAAAAGCCACTTTGTTTCCACATCTCTGTAAGGGTGACTGATACTCAGGCATCATGTGACACAGGCAACACACTGCGTCGTGTTCCAGGGCATGTCAGTGGCTGTCAGCAGTACTGATCTTTTATTTGTTTTCTTCCTTATAATATGTCTGTAGTCGGGTGGGGGGGGGGGGGGGTTTACTAGTCAGCATGTAGTGCTGCACGATATCACGATATCCATGAGTAACGCTGCGATATTTATAAAGCAGAAAATGGAGATGAAAATTACCTGAAATAAACTACTTCCAAATACAACTGCAACAAATACCAGAAGAATTGAACTATTTAGCCAAGCACAGGAGCTTTTCAGTTTTAAAGTACTTTTTTGTCCTCCTTGACATGGATTATCTGGGCACCCCTGGTCTGGGACTTGCACTGAAATGCGTCACGTACCAAGTCAGCGATGTTGACGCTGTCGGTCCGCAGGCTGGTGGTTCGTCAGCTCTGATGATGCACAGGGTTGGGTTCCCGCCACATGTCTGGAGGCCCAAGACGATCCTGACGACTTCTCCCTGCCGGCAGAAGAAGGTAGGGGCCTGCAGCATCTGCCTCACACCCAGGGTGCCCCCCCCAGTCCAGATTAAATCCAGTCGCACTGTATAATGGAATGACTCGGCATATAAATATCGCCTGGTCTCGATTAATGATGGATTGGGAGAGGGGACGATACCTGAAGTCACTGTACATATTTCACAGAAATGGCATCCGTCGTTTTACTTTGATAAAGCGGAAACGATGAGTGATTTCCCCGTCTCTTCATGCAGTCGTTAGCCTGTGTGTTCCGTCACTGGTTACAGTCTCAGTGCTCACTTCCTGTTTGTTTACTTCCTGCCGCCCACTCTGCCGTCAGTGCCTCGGAGGTTCTGGTCCCTACCGAGGCACGTGGGTCGCCGACGCACTTTAGGGGATCTGTTCAGCACAGGTTTTGGGCAAGGTGGAGAGCACACCTCATTTACCCCCCCCCCCCCCCCCAATACCTATTCCCCTGCATCCCATGTGAATCATCCTCGTTCTGCATGCGGGACTGCAGCATGGTGTGAAGCTCGCATGTGGCATGCGTGTGGCATGTCTGTGACATGCGTGTTACATGCGTGTGGCATGCAGATGGGGAGGGGGGGGTCTGTCTGCCTCTTACTAATGCATGCACTTAGGCATGGGGAGAGGAAATTATTTTTCCAGTCAGAATGTGGGATTTGTATGTTTAAATTGTGTTTTAATCCAGCGTGTCTGATCTTGTCCAGGAGACCGAGTCCTCTGTGGATGAGTTATTTACAAATTTACAAATACAATTGTATACAGAAACTTTTATTAGAGTTAGTAGCAGTTTAACATCATGCGGAAATCACGCGTGTGCTGTGTGCCGATTTCTAACAACTGTTTTATTTCATTTTTTTGTCTGTCGAGGGTATGAGTTTAGTGTTAAGTGTCGCATGAGTTCCACACTTACTGAACACACACACACACACACACATATAACTCTGCCCCGGACTGTGAACAAAAGCAAGGACCCACTGTTAGGAGAGAGTTGGGAGTTTTAAATCAGGCCGCCGTGGTCTTATGGATCTGTTCTCAAAATGCAGTCGCCTCTGGACTGTGCTTCGCCCCGCAGAGAAGGGGGGAGAGAGAGAGCATCACACTGTGTACTAGGGATGTAACCGTACGCAGAATTCACAATTCGGTACAAATCTTTGTTTTGGGCTCACGGTTCGGTGCAGTTTTGGTACAGCAAGGGAAACAGGATTTGTTTCTGAGTTGTTTATTTTTACAACGGCAAAAACAATTAGAAACGGTTGTAAACTGAACGCAAAGAAACGTGTCTTTGTAACAAAATCTCAGAGATTCTTGTTTGCGCGTAGTAAAAATAAACGTGTAACATAAATAAAGGCTGAGAATTAAGACAGCATCATAACAATGGTAATGATCTAAATCCCTTATTCTCTACTGCCAAGTTATGAGGAACGCCCATATAGCCTTACATATTTTTTAGCCTGGTCTGAATTTCCTGGCAAATGCCACAGGGAGATTAACTTGCAGAGGCTGTTTCTGCCTCGTTTCAGTCCTGCGCACACTCCCATGATCCCGTCCCAAATGAGTTGGCCTCCTGGATCTGCTTCCAGGATCATTCCCAAGTTTGGTATAGCAGAGCCAACAGCAGTCTTGGTCTTATCAACTACTCTTTCTCCGATGTTGGTGTCATTTTTTGGGAAAACCAAAATGTTCCCAAATTACTCATTTAACTGACGTAGGAGGGCCTTCGGTTTCTCGTCGCTATGGCTGACTGTGACCGACTGACAGCCGCAATTAGATCAATGTTTTCCGTGTCGAACATTGACTTGTGAAGTTAGGTCCCGTCTATGTCAAGATATGTATTAATTTGTTTCACCGCGCGTTCCGAACCATTGTAGCACTACTCTGTACAGTGAGGACGGGTATGAATGCAGCGCAGGTTTGAGATGTCATCCCATCACTGTGGTCTGCATTACAGACCACCGTGAACTGCAGGATTCGCAAACGTCTGCGTTCAGTCTTAATAAGGATGCAATGGCTAATGTCTCGTAGAGTAAGATGTGAATTAAAGAGTTAGAGTAGATAATGTATAGGGGATTTTGATCTATTGCAGGCCTTTTAATTTGCTCTGCTTAACTAATTAATTATAAACTGTGTATAACATTTCTCTTTGGCGAAGACTTATACTGTATATATAATACTGTAAGTATTAGTACTTACAGTGCTCACAGAAAGTCTTGAGATACTTGCTTTATTCAGTAAAAATAATGAAGATTTATTGGTTTTATAACAAAAATCATTACTTTTATTTACAAAAAAATATATATCACATTATAAACAACCAGAAGTTTTAAGTAAAACATTAATTTCAAGTAGTAATAAATTGAAACCCAAATTATAGTTCTAAAAGAGTTGTTCGGAGTTAAAAAGTTCGTTGACAAGCATTATTGGGGGCTTTTAAATTAGTTTTTTTATTTAATTTGGGAGCCAATGAGTGCAATTGAAATTAATAGCGAAATGGGAAGAACAGAAAAGAATGATTTGGTAAAAAAAAATTGACCCTTGATAAAAAGAAAATGTCTGTGCGGAAGATATTTGTGGGTGAAACCAGTTAATCTGCAGTATTGTTACAGGACTAAGCAAGCGTCCCCTGACTTTCTGTGAGCGTTGTATATCGGGAACGGTGGTTAAGATGCTAATATAGTCCCTGTTCTCCCGCCCTACAGAGGAGAAATACACAGTGATCTACCCATACACAGCCCGTGACAAGGATGAGATAGACCTGGAGAAGGGCATGACCGTGGAGGTCATCCAGAGAAACCTGGAGGGCTGGTGGAAGATCAGGTAAAATCAGGGGAGCATCGCTGTTGAGGAGAACCCCTAACTCCTGCTTCCTGGCCCTTCAGCGTCCTCCCCCCACCCCGCAGGTACCAGGGACAGGAAGGCTGGGCTCCGGCCTCCTACTTGAAGAAGACCGACATCCTGAGTCAGAAGCTGGCAGCGGGTGGAGCGGCGCACGCCAGCACCAACGACCTGGACGGCCTCTCCAGGCAGCAGAACGCCACCAAGGAGAACCGGGAGGGGCAGAGGGAGGCGCGGCCGGGGCCCTTCGCTGACGGCAAGCGCAGTGAGTGGGTTTAACATATCCGCACGGCATGCTGGGTACCGGCAGGCGTCCTCTGGGGAGAAGCACGGGCCTGCCGCCCACAATTGCTTCATCTGTCTTAAGTGCTCGCGTCGTCACGGAAACGTGCGTCCCTTCCGTAAATGTAAGGTAGTGATCATTCTAGGATCTGAATCCTAGGAGATGGGACGTCACTTCCTGCGTTGGGGACAAAAATGTGGGTTTAAGAAAGAGAAATTTACCAGGTGGGACGACAAAAAGTACCCCCCCCCCCCAAACAAAAAGAGTCTAGACCTGCCTCTGACTTAAAATACCGTAATGGCACACTCACCACTCTGTTTACAGAAGACGGGGCCAGACAAAGACCACCTCCTCGCCGCGACCTCACCATTGTAAGTGGATTACTCACCGCCGAGCCTGCGCCTTTAAGAAGATGCCGTTCATATCGTTGAGTCATGCTCATTTTTTTCCTCCCTGTTTCCCGCATGTGCTCAGCCCCGGGGGGTGAACCTGCCCAAGCCCCCCACCCCTCCCCAGGTGGAGGAAGAATACTATACCATTGCAGACTTCCAGACCACCATTCCAGATGGCATCAGCTTCCAGGCTGGGGTTAAAGTAGAGGTGAGATCAGGGACGGTCGCGGATCAAAAGGCTCCCTGTTGCCACGACAACGTGACAAGCCCGCAGAGCTCTCCCAGTTCGGGTCTCATGTGTGAATGGAGCTCAGATGTCACGGATTCCTTTCTGTACCCCTTACATCATGCCATCAGTACTACACCATACTGCAGACTGAGTATAGTGCCTATTGTATTGATTTGTTAGAAATTCATTAGCATTGTTAGCTCAGTCGCTACATCACCTAATTAATTTAGTAATAGCTTAAATGCATTTACAGAAAGCGATGCTGCTGTTTACAGTTACATCTGCAGAGTATGGATAATTTAGCCTAAGAACACAGGAAGTCTTTGTTGCAAATACTCTGCAGCTAACCATAATTTACTAAGTCGCATTCTATAAATGTACGTAGGCCCCTATTAATGGCCATAAGGTTCTGCTGCAGGAAGACGGCTAATCCGGTGTTGAGATGCTTAAACGGATTGGACTGTAAGCAGGACGAAAGCGTGGAATCATCTCATATTACTTTTTATTGATTCTGTTTGTGGATGGAAATGATGGAATAATGCGAGCAGTTATGTTCTAAAGCAGGTGACGAGGTAGTGAGGAACACGTATGCGTTACTTACGTAACATCATGGGTGCCGCCTTCAATCTGCCAACTCTGGCTGGCATGGAGAACCGACTCATCGATGGGTTTTCACTTTTGACCTTTGACCTTGCTTGTAGTAAGACGGCCCATTCTATCTTTCTCGATAATGCTAACGGAGGGGTGCAACAGCCAATTGACCCATTTGGGAGTTTTTGGTTCCTCTCCGCTGTTGTCATCTGGCTTTCTTTCATTTCTTTGTCTTTCCTTTTCCTTGTTTTTGAACTATTCTGTGTAAATGACGTAGGAATGTATCACGACACACCCATGAAAAATGCCTTGGGGCGACTCTGTTGCGTCTATATAAAAATAAATTGATTTAATAGTCCTTTATTGGCCATTGCACAAGTATGAGTGCAGGTACATTGGAATTCTTCTCTTCGCCGCCCCCATCTTGCTCTTCATAGCCCGGGGGTCACAGCACAGGGTAAAACATCGTGCAGAGCCCCCGAAGATGGGGGTTAAGGGCCTTGCTCAAAGGCCCATAGACATGTGACTGCTCTGTCAAGGCCAGTTGAATTGAATTATGTGTACACTGTCATTATACTACAAAATTACCGTACTAAAACAATCTCGGAATCTGATAGCTCGTGCTTTGCGTTTTTAGGTCATCGAGAAGAATTCTAGTGGCTGGTGGTACATCCAGATCGAAGACAAGGAAGGATGGGCCCCTATTACATTCATAGACAAGTATAAGAAGACCAGCAACGCCTCACGGCCCAACTTCCTGGCACCGCTGCCCAACGAAATGGCCCAGTTGAAGCTGGAGGATGAGGTTGCTAACAGCCTGGGCTCTGATGACAACTGGTCCAAACCGCTACCCGAGGAGCCGTCGAGCAACAACGATTCTGCGGCCCGGCCCAAGCTGAGAGACTGGAAGACAAATGCCGGCAAGAGCAATGTTTTCTCAGGACCGCTGCCTCCAGCTCCAGCCACGCCCCCATCTGAGGAGAAACCAGCACTGCCTCCACGGAGGGAGTCCATAAACAAGAGTCTGGAGGTGGAAGTTGCAGAGAAACCCAGGATGGAGCTGTCCAAAGCTCTCCCCCCAAAGCCCCCTGCGCCAGGGGTCATTATGCCCCTGGTCCCCCCCAAGGTGGCTCCTTTCAAGCCAGATAAGCCCCCCGAGCCCAAAAAAGAGGATAAGAACAAACCGTTACACCTCCGGAATGAGATGGGCCTAGAGTGCGGTCACAAGGTGTCCGCCAAGGAAGTCAAGAAGTTTAACCTTAAGCCCGTTCCCAAACCGCCAAAGCCCAAGCCCGAGTCGCCGGAGGAGAAGCCCGAAGCCTCCCCGAGTCCGGCGGCCTTCGTGAAGCCGAAGCCGGTCCTTAGGCCCAAGCCGATCCCGACGGCCAAGCCGGACGTACCGCAAGAGAACAAGGTGGATATCAGCAACCTGCGGAGCAAGCTGCGGCCACCGAAGCCGATGGAAGCGGGGGCGAGCTCTGAGGGCGCCCAGCTGGACGGCTTGGTCAACAACAGCAGCCCTGCTAAGGAAGAGAATGGCCACGGCCAAGATGCGACAGAAGCTCTAAAGGTCGTTGCATCCTCCCAGAAGGAACCTCCACAGAGACCTTTGGTGGCACCCAGGAGACCACCTCCTCCCAAAAAGGCTGCCAGTCCTTCGAGTCCCACGGAAACCAAATTCCCAGTGAAAGATTTTACCGAACCGAAGCCCGTCGCCCCACAGAACAGACCTCCTCCCCCAAAACCGAAGGCTTCTGGACCACTGCCGCCCAAGGACAAGGACAAAGATGAATCCAAATTAAAAATAGCTCCGAAGCAATTTAACAAGATCGAGAAACCAGAGCCGCCGAAAGAGAAACTCCCTCCACTCATAAAAGACGCATCCAAAGAGGAGCTGTTCATTGCCGTGGCCGATTTTGAGGGTGATGAGCAGACCCCGGGGTTTAAGGAGGGAACACTGTTTGAAGTTCTGGAGAAGAACACTAGCGGCTGGTGGTTCTGTAAGAACATAAGCGGCGGTCTAATGAAAGAGGGCTGGATCCCCTCCAATTACCTGGCCAAGAAACCATAGTTTTCAATCAAGAGGCCATGTTTTTTGTTTGTTTTTTCCCCCCCCCCAATATATTTAAAGTGCTTTTTATTTATAGCTGGTACTTTAATAGTAGCATTTTAATACATTCCATTCATTTCAAGTCCAAGCAAGTTAATAATGAAGGAGCAACCATCTAGAACAGGCTTCACTGGACCTGTTTTCTTTAATAGTGTTATGCAAGACTAAAGAGGAGTAGATACTAGAATAACAATGCACTGTTTCATGTGAGGGGGGAAATCCACCCCCCCCTCCCATTTTCGCTCATGCTGTACACCTTTTGAGCCATATATTACCCAAGCCTATAATATTGTTTTTATAATATGTATCAAAAAGCCGCGGTAATTACGCAAGATATGTACGTCTTTCCTGCCATGATAGTTTTTCTTATTACGGTAAGTGCGTGCTCAAAGCTTTATACATGCAGGATAGCTAAGGTGGTCCTCGGACACGCAGTATGAACAAAGGAAGACTGGATTGAGAGCTGGGGACGGGTTGGAATTGGACCATCTGATGGAAGCGTGCGGAACTGCCGAAGACGACTCAAGCCAGACGCTCAAGCAAAAGCTGCCTGCTTAGGTTCCCATAAATCTACGGGTGCCAATTCTTCTATATTAGTGTAGTATCAATGTGATAATATTAATGTAGTTCTGTTTTTTTTTGTGTGCTAACTTTTTGGCTTCAGCCATTTTTTTTTTTAATACATGCCAATTGTTGCGGCTCATGTCCGAGAGTACGGTGCACTTTTTCTTAAGAAAAAAAAAAACAAAAAACAAAAAATCATTCTGTCAGCAGTTCAGGTTCTTGCACTGTGGCTTTATATTTTTTAATTTTATAATGTAATTTTTTGAAGTATTTTAAGATGTGAAGTGCGCTCGTAAAAAGCGCATTGTGTGCAACCGACACCTGCGCAAGATGTTTACAGGAAGTTGTAGGCAGTATTTGAAATACGAGAGCAGAATTTCTCTCAAACTTGTCATTGGCAGTGTGTCCCCCCCCCAACACTCTTCAGTTATGACATCATGATATTATAATGGGCGTGGCTCTCTCCCCCTCATATATACACCTTTCATATTCATTAATTTCATTTTATCAAACGAGACTGAGGTGAGTTAGTAAACAAAAAACCATTTGCGTACACTGAATCTCGAGAAGGTGCTCTTTTTCTTTATATAAATGCAGGCGTGACTGGTTTCAAGCCTGCAATTAGCAACTTTAAAACAAAAACAAAGCGATGTTAGTCTCTTTTTTTCCCTCCTTTACCTCATCGTGCCATATGGAATGAGGGCTTTTCTGGGAAGTTGTTCACGGGCTGTTAAACTTGGACGGGATCAAGGCAACGACAGGCTCGATCAGACCGTAGGGTTACACATCTCGGTGAAAATGAGCGACAAGGCTGGGAGAGACCACATGGACCCCTGAAGGCTTTGTGACTCCCGGTTGCTAAGGAACCATTACCTACCGCTATCCTTCATCCTGTTTCCTCATCTCTCCGGCCAAGTCCATTGCATATTCATTTTCATGGAGCTTCAAAATGTCTATCTATGCAATTTCATTATTATTATTTTTTTTAAAAACACACTAGAAGTTGCACAGTGCAAATCAAATGGCATGACCGACGCTCCATGAAGTTGTAGGGACTTTTGTGCTGGAAAGCTCAGCTTTTGACACATGCAGCAAAGTTGAAAACTGAAAAGGAAAAAAAAAAAACACTATCCCGCCCCACCCTGAACTTTTCACTCTGAAAAACAATGTTTCTGTGTTATATACAGTCAGGACGCAGATTACAGGAGTACCTTTGAAATATCGTATGCTGGTCATTTTGTCATGTTTCCCTATACGTCATAGTACTGTAATTGGCCATTGTTTTTTTTGTTTTTTTAAGTTGTAGAGTAAGAAATTTCACACTTCACTAACTTTGGGATTTTTTTTTTGTTTTTATATTGTGTTAATAAACATTAAAAAGCTCAAGGCTCTTTCTGCCTGTGTTCAAATCGACGCACTACAAATATTTGCAATAGCTAAACCGCTAATACAATCATGAAACACATATATGATAGTTTTCAATATGAAGAAATTACCGTAGTGGAAGTAGGCAGGAAAGGTTACAGTGTATATGTGAACCGTAATCGCCACTCAAAGGCTGTAATTTCGTGTTATTCCTTGTTTTAGGAAACTACTGCGAAATAACTACTATTTAGCTTCCATAAGTAATAAAATTACTGTTTTCATAGTTGGTTTCCTGGCATGTACAGGAAAGTCAGTCTTTTCATGTGATGCCCAGTGAGAATTTAGTGCTAAAATAGATCAGACTTCAGCCTTTAAGTAGTTTTATGCCAGAATTTTGATTCATTAGCAATGAAATTAAAGTGGCTATGCTACTTTATAACTTTAATGCTGCTCTTGTCCAGCAGGATTAAAAAGAATAATTTCGAGCAAAGTACCCCCGCCAAAAAAAAAATTCTATGTTCACTATAAAAAGAACTGAAGGTACGTGACTGCCCTTAAAGATGAGTTATACTAACTGGCAGAAGTGTAAAGCTTGCGAACCCTGATAAAATATGAAATGCACTTTGTCTCCCCCAAAATTCACGGGCCTTGAAAAGGGGAGAACACCCCCCCCATTAGGGTTTCAGCTAGCTGACTGTACATGACAAATTCACCTTCCGGCTGTTCAGGTTGAGTCTTCCGGCGATTTGCAGAAGGTATGAACTCAGCTCTCCACAAAGTTCTTTAAAGCGAATACAACAAACTTGCCGACAAGCTTAAAATAAACTCAAGTTCCTTAAGATAATTACCAGATCTCACTCTCTGGGCCAAAAGCATGTAATACCCATAGATTAATTAAATAAATTATACACGTGTATAATCTGCCATCTACGCCTCCAGAACCCTGAAGTGGGGGGGGAAAAGATTGCGGCCAATCCCTCCCGTCCTGGACTGTTAAAAAAATTACCCTCCGGCAAGAGATGCAGGTCTATCAAGACCTGAACCGCAAGCCACAAAAACTGCTGCTTCTCTTCATCCACTGAACTTATCAACAAGCCCCCTGACCCCTGCTGACACAGTCCCTGCCTGTCACCTCCCCCCCTCACTCTCTACCAGACATCGTACATGTTCATACCTTTATATTACAGTACTCAAATATCTCTTGTCCCCTGAAAGTCCTTATAATTACATTGCACAGCTTGGTCTCAATTCTTTTATTCTATTATTTTAATTCTAATTAGCTATTTTTCTTAACACAGAAGACCGCGAGCATAAGTTATCTGTGAAAGTAAGCAGCAATACTGCCAAAACAAATTCCTAGCACAAGGAGTTGTACCTGGCCAATCAGAATTCTGATTCTGAAAAAAAGTGATTCCAGTTGTAGAAAAGACGTAACCACAATGGCGGAGAGTATGCATGAAAAGATGAGTAAATATATTACCGGCCATACTATGCAATAACTGAACACTCTACCTGAGCAGATATGGTGGACGGCAGTGTTCATTATAAAGGGACTCAATTTAACTTACCTCTGTATGGCTGCAGGAGCCAAAGTCACTGTCTGACTCACTGGTCAACATCTCAGCGGGATACTCTGGCCTGTAGAAGCTTTTCTGGGAAAGACACCAAGACCTAATGAATCATTTCCATTAAAAATGAAAAAAAAAAAATCCACACTGTTTAGACCAAGTTACTGAAAGAATTTTTATTTATTACCAAAAAAACAGCAAATTGCACTTCTGTTATTTGGCAGTGCAATAATACAATAAAATATCAATTAACTTAAAAATACACAAATCAATTGTGAATATAATCCTAAATGTCCTTCAAATAAACTTTATTTGTATTTAAATACCCTAAGTCATATTTAACAGTATCAAACTTGGCTCCTGTGGGTAGTTTTACAATGCCAATCCACCAATACACCAATCCAGTGTTCAAAGTCCGTTACAGTAAGATCCCTATTACATGGCAGATATATTAATATATTTTATCGAGCATTCTCAAGATGATTATAAAGATTTATTCCTTAATTATCACGAGCGGCAGGAACATTCCTTGGTGGGAAAATTAGCTATGAGTATATATAGAAACTGGTGAAATTAAACAAAACTTGCTTCAGTGTCAGTGTGCAAATGACCTGCTTGTAGCTGGAAAAAGCAATACTAGAGTTGTTTAACCAGCATACAAAGCGGAATTATTTAAAATTTATAGACGTGTAACCGACGGCTCTGTTGTTAATATTTGCAGTGCAAAACTTTTAAACAAATAAAACATTTTACGGTGCACGTTTTGGGAAAATCCGCAGATACTGATTCGATGACTTTGAACATGTAAACAAAACTCTCTTTGTGGGTTACTTATTTTAAGAAAAAGGTTCCCTCTATGGTTTTTTTTGCATTACTATATTTGGCTATGACCCTCCCATCACACTCATGAGCTGGATAAGAGTTTTACTTACAGAAAAATGTGCTGAGGGCAGAACAAGAAATGACTAATTGGTTCTCTCTCTAAATCAGATTGTGGAGGTGGGTCCAAGCAACTAGAGGAGGCGGGACCAAGAAATCTGATTGGCTGGCCCCGCCTCCTTTAGGTTATTTCTCTGAACCAATCATTTTTCATTCAGCCCTCAGAACATTTTTGTGTACAGACTTTCAAACTAAGGCACATAACAGGTGCATTTACAGTGATGCACTCAGTGGAGAAACACCGATTTTTTTAGAAATAAAAAGGCAAATTGGGTAAAGCTTGCAAGAGGGCATCCATAAATCGCCCACAAAACTAAGCCTTGAGGGAGATTTTCCCCACTTTGGTCCCTGTACCACACACGATACTTTTGGTCACATCCTGCAGGTTCCTCCGTGAGCTGGTCTGACAGGGTGGGCTGTTACGCAAGAAGAAATCGCAATATAACAAATACATAAACGATAATATGATCCTCTCGTCATGAAAATGATCGCACCTATTTCAAGACTCAAGGTCAAAAAGGATGGACAGAATAAGTGTTCTCTGAATTAAAAAAAAAAAATTAAAAACATAAAATAAGCTTCCTCCTAAACAGCGTTGAAAGAGTTCATGCACTGTAAAGTAAAAAAAAAAAACCTAAAACTTCGATGACCCGATATTTTCCGGATGAACAAGAGAATCACTCGTTAAAGCAAATTAAAATAAGCTTAACATACAGACATATATAAATATAAATATTAAAAACTCTTTAAAAGGGAATCATCGCTTCGGCCAATGACGGCTTGGCTGTTTGTGCCTTGTATCACGCAGCGGTCCTCAGGGTGACAGCGAACCGCTCCAGGCCTGTTACGTGTTAGAGCACTCGGAGTACGGCAGGAACTTGGCGATTTTGGTGGGCAAGCTGGGATTGTCGCATTCAGAGTCCATGCTCGTCTTAAAAAACAGCTCCTGTTCCCTCTTCTTCCTATTCAGCTCTTCCTCCAGGTCCTAGAAGAAAACATGGAGCATAAAATACTGTAGGCTAAACCTTCACTAAGTCCACCCTCACCACATGGATACTCAGCTGAAGAGCAAATTTCCAAAACTCAGTCAATTTTGTGTTTTTGGGACGAGATCGTCATTGAACTGAAGTCAGACTTCCTCATCATATGTTTCAGTACTGGGAACCAAAACTCACTTAAATTTTCGAAACGCCACAAAAGTCCACTTAAGTTTTCGCAAAATCATATCCCGTGGACTGAGTGAGCTTTGGAAATTTGCTTTGCGATTCTGGACGGCCCCTTGCCAAAGTACAGCTGTACTCTATTCATCCCCGTGGGATGTAATTGGCTGTGCGTCTGCCAATCAGAGGTGGAGTAGCGGGGTACAAGACGAGCATGCAGCCCGTGAAACTCACCATCTTCCTGAACTTGAGCTGCTCCTTCCATTCCCTCAGATACTGGTTATGTTTGTCCTCGAAGTCCTTCAGCTTCATCGTCTCGTTCTCCACCAGCAGGTGGCACTTCTCATTCTGCAGGAAGCGGGAGCTTAATTAACGGTCAAATTTTTTACAAGATATGTTTGCATATCAGAGCACATTTAGTAATGGTTAAGGTTGTCATTGTTGGGATTAGGGTTTTTCCCCCTTAGAAATGAATGGATGGTTCCCACAAAGACACACATTCAAATATGAGGGGGTGTGTGCGTGTCCATGAGCAGAACCCCACCTGAAGCTGCTGTAGCTCCCTCACGTTGCTGTCACACTCTTCCAACATCTCGCGCATCTGGTTCTCATGCTTTTGCTGCTGGTGGAGCCTTTCCGCTTTCTGCCGCTTGTCCTCCTGCTGGGAAAACTGGGAGACCGGGTGGGGGGGGGGGTCACACCACTGGTGGAGGAGGACCTGCCCCATGCAGAAGCTACCAGCTCGCAAGGAGGACATTTTTAGATCGAATCTAGTGCTCATTGCTGCTATACCACAGGTAGGGGGCGCTCCAAGGCATTTCACAGGAGAAGAGGTTCGCATGCGAGTCAGTTTATAGACCACAGGAAGACAGAAGGTTCACTTTTATTCTACCAAGACAGCCAAAAGTTAGAAGCTTAAGGGTATCGCTGTGAGGAACATAGCTTGAGCTGGTTGAAAAGACCATGAACGCAGACCAAAGCAGGTGGCACCGCAAGGTTCAATACGGCACTTCAAGGCCACGGCGCTCACCTGCTTGATCTTCTCGCGGTCCTCGGCGGCGTTGCCGCTGTGGGCGATGCGCAGGCTCTTCTTGTACATGGTCATGCGAGTCTTGCCCTCGCTCCTCTGGATCTTGGGCAGACGGGCCTTCTCCTGCTGCTGCCGGGCTTTCAGGCGCTCCACCATGCGATGGTTGTAGCACTGCATCTGCTCCAGCTCCTGCGGGTGCCACACGCAAAAGGGGACGCCCCCCACGGACAAAATGGTGTCACTCCAACAAACACATTACATTTTGTCGATGGGGCAAAATACAGAGAAGTTTTTACCAGAAAGTTAGCCAATGATATGCTTTGAATCAATGAGTGACAGGCGAGGGGGCATTGCAGGGACCAATCAGCTTTTAGCTGGGGCCAGTATCCCAGTGGCCCCGCCCCTGTACAGGTCCATTTATTGTAAGAAGTAAGGGGTGTTTAAGGACCCCGTTGGGCGACACCCTGGGACACACAGACTGTACCTTCTCATGCTTCTTGAGTAACTGGTGCCTTTGGAGGAAGTACTGGTCCTTAAGCTGCTGCTTAGCCAGCTGAAATGTCTCCTGCATGTTCTGTTCCTCCATTTCCCAGAGGATTCCTTCCCTATCTAGGGTGGGGGGGGGAGGTACAGTGTCAGCGTTATGGCTATAACAGGTGGGGGGGTCAGAGCATTCCAACTGGGTCCAGTTCCGTGGGGCAGCCTCACCTCGGAGGAGGTTTTGCTTCTTGTCCAGACACTGCCGCTCCATCTCGCAGGTCTCCCGCTTGTTTTCGACGATGATGCTCTTCAGCTGGGTGTCCAGGTAGTTCTTCTGGCCAGCGAAGAACTCCTCCTCCTGAAAGATGGAGTGAACGAACTTTGGATCATGCTGGGGGGGGGGGGGGACGACGACGACGAACTACCACAAAATACTTCTGAGGACACACAAGACACAACTGGAGGCTGAGACACAATTGGAAGGAGATGCCCTAAAAGAACGAGAATAACTAATCAAGAGTTTCTCAGTCAGAAAATCCCAGTCCATATTTTTTCTCCCTCCCAGCTCCCAACACACCTATACCAGGCATTCAGTAGTTCTGATTGTTTGCGTCAGGTATGCTGGGAGGTCATGGGGGGTCCTAGTGGACTGGGCTGAGAAACGCTGAACTGTGAATTGTCTTGCACTGTCTTGTCTTTGTTGCACTGCAGTTTGTCCTGTATTGCACTGCAGCTTGTCCCGTATTGCACTGCAGCTTGTCCCGTATTGCACTGCAGCTTGTCCCGTATTGCACTGCAGTTTGTTCCATTATCCCCACCCCCCACATCTGTGGCACAGGAATTTAACTGTGTTCCTCGATACACGCGTGACAATAAACATCTAAACTTGAAACCTGAAGCCCGACTGCATGGCCCGACACCCCCCTCTCACCAATCGTCTTGGCGTTTGGTGTCTTTCATTGCTACATACCTCCGTCTCCTTCGCGTACTGGAACTCGGCCATGCGCTGCTTCATGCTATCCTTTCGCTGGTTTCGAGGCAGCTTTTCCACCTCATGCTTCACCTACAGAAGAATAAATCATTAGGACAAGTCGGATCCCAACTCTCATTTCATTCACACGTCCTTCAACGTAAGAAGGTCACTGTCCCTCCCCATTTCCACAAGCCCACCTCCTTCTTCCTCTGCTTGACTTGCTCGTGGAACTTGCTCAGCTCCTTGTCCTGCTCGCCCCGGATACGCTTGGTCTCGTCCCGCAGACGCACCGTGTGGTCCGTCTCCATCTTCTCAATGGTCTGCTTCTGGTGTCTCTCTAGGTTTTCCAGCTCTGTGTCGTAGAACTTTTTCCTGGCCTGAAAGGATGGAGCAGTTCATCAAGATACGCCTCAGGAATGTATACTGGGAGCTCAAGTCAAGGGACAAACATGGCCATCATGAAACTGCAGACAAGGCAAATCTAGTGATTTATTCTATCGGCTCACAATTCCAACCACACCCCAAGAAGGACAAGGAGATAACGGTGGTCACCAGACCCAGACCCAGACCTATCCTGTCCTGTCAAGCCCCCATCAATCTAGTGGGTTACTGACAAACCAGTTCCTTAATACAATATAAATGCTGAGGTAGGTAGAACTCAGTGATATAGAATTAAACTTTTGGTTCCCAAAACCTCTTGTTACCTCGTAATGCAATCACATCAAAATGGGCACTAAAGGTCACATAATACGTTAAGGGACTCTCTGGCTCCATGGGTGGCGACTGGTGGAGTGGACAGAAGGGGGCAGTGTTGTAGTACTAACTTGAAATACCAAACTGTACCAGTAGGGGGAGTCAGCTCCCTCAAAAATCGACCTTGTAAGAAGGATTTTCTGTGTGGGGAAGTGATGTGTGAGTGTATGAAGTAGGAAGGGGCAGGAGAAGAAGCTCACATGCATCTCCTGGTCAAGGCGACGCTGCAGCTGTTCTCGCTGCATGTGCAGCTTGGCATTCAGCTGGGTCTGAGCACGGTGCTCCTCCTTCTGTAGGAAGCGCAGCTCTCTCAGTTCTTGACGCCTGAGGACGCACACGCGGAGTTAAAATTAAATGAAAGTGGACAACAAATTTTAGAAAGTATAAGTATAAATCTTATGGGGGAAAAAAACAGTTCAGACATTCTTCTCATCCAAGGTTTGTGGGAAAGCCACACCTCTTTAATCATATACTAGGCATTATTCTCGGACGTATGAGCAATTGCCAGTTGCTGACACCCAGCACAGGGTGTAGTAACAGCCCCTCACCATTAGATGGCAGCAGACCAAAACTATTGGCATCCCAACTCTAACATCTTCAAAACCTTTAAACGCTCTCAACACCTTTAAAACTAGTCTGTCAATGCATGATAAACACAGAAGTTCTTGTTATTCTCTGATCTGGGAAAATCTACTGTTATATGCTCGAGTTAACATTTATTCTTAAAAGCAAGTTTTTTTTCCTCTGTTGTTAAATGGCTGTTCCCAGGATTCCCCTTGCTTTTACTCGCCTGAGGAATCGCATCTCTTCATCTTTCTTTTCATCGTCGCCGATGATCTTAGATGTGGTCACGCTGACCTCCACGCCGTCGATCAAAAACTTCCTGGTGCGTTTCAGAGTCTTGCTGGAGAATCCGTTCTGGAGGGAAACAGGGTGAGATCTGGTATTGGGGGGGCCCACTGGTATTGGGGGGGGCTCACTGGGTCAGGGTGTGGACCAACAAAGCGAGTCTCCCACGAACAGCCCAAGTTTTGGACCAGACCCAACCAGGCCAGTTCCTTCCCTCATGATAGCTCTGTTCATATCTATACCCCCGTGAGTCATATCAAGAGACTCCAACATAAGACACCCAAGAACTTCCCTCCAGAAGAACCAGGCCCGCAGTGAAATCTTACTCATCGCTTGATGTGTCACTAATACTGGAATCATTCGCAAAGTCTGGTAAAGATTCACAGCTTTATGCGGGACAACTTTAAGAGATACTATAAAGTAAGACGAGTGAAAATGAAGTGTCAATAAAACCAGAAGCAGCTGAATAAACATCCGTGCAGGCAAGTATTTCCCGTGGGCCAATATTCCGCATACTAGGGATACCGCTTGGCTAGTCTCACAGAGATGCTGCCCGGAGACAACGCACTGGTGTCTTTACAAGTGAACAAGTGTGTAAACACTCGCAGTGTACACGTGCCCCAGGAGCCTCACTACTCTGCTGCTACTTCACAGGGTGATCGCTTCACGGAAGGACCACCATCTGCCATTTGCACACGCATGAGTACAAGTACATTGGAATGTTTTTTTTTTTGCATATCCCATCTTGCTCTCCTTTAAAACATGTACATAAAGAGTTGAGAGCGAAGCATGAGGTCTGGATCGCGTTTTTTGTTTGGGGGGGGGGTGGGGGTGGGTGGATTAAGGACCTTGTTCATGGGCCCAACAAAGATGTGGCTACTCTGCTGAGCACGGGATTCAAACCAACGCCCTTCCGATCACTGGCATAGAAGCCTAACCCGCTGAGCAACACAAGGCCCCCAGACGAGCCCCCTCATTAAACCCGCCCGTTTTTGAGTAATGCGTCGCATATTGTACTCCTGCGACCTGAACCCTTATTAACCATGCGAGTTTGACATGATTGAGTGAACCGGCGAATGATCTGCTCTAGATTAACGAATGAAAGAATTTAGCTACACGCTGTGATTGGAATGCCAAAGATGGCGGCCCATAACTGACCAGAAACGGCCAATCACAATGGCAGTATAGAAAACTAACAACAATGAAAAATAAAGGTCAAGACAAAACATCTACTGGCCCAGATGAATGGAGAACATTGTATTAATTCAAAGAGGGCGTCGACACTGTGAAAGCGACACAACCAAAGACTCTTATGGAAGGAATGATCCACACATTACAGCTTATGTACTATGAGCAATTTCACAACACTGCATTTCCTGTTCTGGACGGAACGTAAAGGACGGCTTGTTTCTTGAGTCCTGCCGCATGACTACTGAAAACAGAAATGAAATCCTCACTTTTTTTTCCCCTCCCCATGAAAGCTGAAGACAGGGCTTTCTTTGTCAGATGTTTCCACCCAACTCAAGCTTCAGAACGTGTCTTTTCCTGGTCTCCTTGCCCGGGCCCAAGCCCATGTGCCCATTTCTCCCTCCTTAAGTTCCCTCAACAAGGTGGCTTTTGACGGAGCTGGCTCGGAACGTGGGAAGGCCTGGTAAATACTGTGGCCTCAAAGGGCGGTGCCCTGATGTTTACCACCCCCTCCCAGGGAGTACCCACACACCAGCCAAACCCCCTAGGACAAGATTTCCTAAGACGATGTGCCCTCACCTTGATAGATATGGAGCCGCTCTCCTTGTTAACGCAAATGTCCCCCGAGAGGTTGAGGTTCATGTCCATATTCTCACACAGGCTGCCCGTGTCCGAGTAGCGCTTGGAGCCGCTGCTGCTGCCTCGCATGCGCCTGTTATCCAAGTACTCCAGGATCCCGCCGCCCCCCGAGTTCCGGACCTGCTCGGGATGAGGTTGGACCTCGTAGGCCTGAGGATGGTCAAGAGGGCGCTGTGTATCATGCAACTCTTCCTTGCCTCCTGCAGGGGGCGATGGCGAGGACGGTAGCTCCGCTTCGGGCAGCACTACCAATTTGCCCTCCTCAGATGTTGGGGTGCTCTTCCCGTCCTCGATCCCCGAGTCGGAGTTGGCGGTCTTCTCCGAGGAGTCGCTCTCGGGTTTGTCGGGGTCTCCGCTCCCGACCTCCTCATCGGGGAGGCCATTCTCCAGCTTGTTAGGCAGGTCGCTCAGGTCCGGGGCCTTCGTCCCGTCCTCTGGCAGCTTGACGGGCACGCCAGCGGTGCGGTCACCCTCCAGACTGGTTTGACTGGTTTCCGAAGGATCTTTGCAAGGAGCCTGGATAAAAACAACAAGCAGCCGTCGACACCAGGTTCACCACCGTATCAGCATTCAACTAATTGGCATATCTTTAGCAGATTAACACAAAAGCGTGAAATAACAGAAACTAATCCAATAGACATGCAGAATAACTTCTTGTGCTGTGGCCAAACTTCTCCATTACATGTGGCCACCTAGATGGGGGGAGGGAATGTGGCCCGGCTAGTCTGAATCAGCCTTTCATTCATATCGCACTTCGGATAAACACACTTAACTCGTCTCGAGGGAGGTAATGGGACAAATTAAAGCAATGGCCTTCCGCCACGAAACGTTTCCCTCTCCGGGTATCAGCTTTGGCCCCCGGGACGGACCATGTGCCTATGTGTGTGTGGGGGGGTGGGATTAGCGTCATAGGCGTGTGACTGGGCCTACCAGCGTTTTTGTTCCCTGTCACCCAGGTCCGACTAACGTGTCAGATGCCTGGAGTGCCTTTTTTTTGGGGGGGGGGGATCTGCTCAACTTTCCAAGTGTCAGCAGTCAGGCCAGAATGGCAGACCACTGGCTGACAGGGATAAACCAGACTGATTTGGAAACTAGTTCAGGACAACAAGCGCTCGCTGAAAGCCTCGATTTAGCCTCGGGCACGGGGGGGTAGTTTGTGCCAACATTTCCAACCTGAATGAAAGTCTAAAAATAAACCCAGGTTTTCCTGATGGCCTTCAAAGTGGTCCCTTCCTACAGTATATTGACCATCACTGCTCCTGACACGAACTCGAGGTTCTGGTACATTATGTGCGCACTGTGATAGTGAAATAATTACACATAGTACAATAAGCATGTTCCAGTGTTATCTGGGAGGAGCACGTGACACGCCATGGGTATGAACAGCAATGTTGCAGGCCACTCCCACACAGGCCACTCCCACACAGGCCACTCCCACACAGGCCACTCCCACAAGTGGCGGCCGAATCACAGGACCGAAAACCAGTGTTGTTTCAGGTGAGATGCAAAACCCCATAGACTGGTTGATTCATTTTTAAAAGGACAGGGCGGAGTTCAATGAAGCTCAGAGTAAAAACACATTTACGGAGCTCCGAAGAAGACTAGCACATAAATCAGAGCTGGGTGTATTGCCAGTAAGGTGGACCCCGGCGGCACTGATGCTCCTTACTGATCCACATGGAAATACAGGATGTTTAATTAAAAGGGAGTGATAGAGAGGTCCAAGAAGACAAAGATGGAGTGAGGTGGAGAGGGGAGCCTCTACTTACAGGGGTGACCTCCGCCGGGTCGTCATCCTCGGCCTCCTCCCTGTCGTCTTCGATTTCCTCCATGACTTCTGCCTTCGCTTCGGCGACCAGGTCACGCAACGGCCGGTTGGTCTTCACCGGGGACACGAAGGGGTGCTGGGACAAAGAGGGTTAACATCAGCACCAAACTGGGATCGCTGGGGTACCAGCCGGGAAAGTGGCGGGCACTTTCACTGGAGGAAAACCGCCGGCAGGAACAAATAAATATTCATGCCGACATGCTACTAGCTACCTTAGAAATGGAAACTGGCACAGGCCGGTTACAGAAAGCAGACGAGCGCTGCCGCATTGTGGACAGGTAATACAGGGCCCATGCATTATTCAGGAAACTGACACTGCTGGCAGCTTGACTGCTCACAGCTGGCACGCGTGACCCTCCCGTAAATGGATCGAGCGTGAAGAGAACAGACTTCTAGCGCATCGGCGCGGAAAACGCCGGCGAGGCCTTTCACTTCTCCGGTGACTGCAATTAATTAACTGAATAATAAAGACGCACTTAATCAACAAAACGAACCCATTCGAATGATGCGTAACTTGCAGTTGGCGTCGAGCTACAATATCTTATTGCAGAAGGGGGCCCGCATTTAAAATATCAGAAGACTTCATGCGCTAGCTAACATGCACGTAACCGTGGCAAAGTGCCGCTAAACTGCGCGGTGTGTCAGACTAGGTGGCTCAGTGTGAAACTTTAGGTTTTGAGCACTAATTTCTGTAGCCTGTCGAAGGTTCCTGTTTACATGCTTCAGTTCGCTACAGGAAATCCCACTAGACTCGCATGTTAAAGCAAAAACTGCTGTCAAGGCAGGATATTTAACACACCCCCTCCCAAAAACCTCCTCACCCACCTGATCATCTAGGTCAGGGGTGCCCGACTGCAGTCCTGGGGGGCCGGAGCCCTGCACATTTTTGGGTTGCCCCTCGTTTAACACACCTGATTCAATTCCTCGTGCTAATTACCACACAGCTCTTGAGCTGAATCATTTATGGTGGAACAGGGAAAGAACTAAGCTACACAGGGCTCCAGCCCCCCAGGACTGGAGTTGGGCACCCCTGATCTAGGAGTTCAGCTGACCCCCAACCGCCCCCCCCCCCCCAGGTTTGAGTCTGACTCCTAGTATGGCCACTTACGTAGCACCAGATACAGAAAGATCATCCCCTTTATGATATGCAACGACTGACAAAACCAGACAAACCTGTCAATTGTGCAAAAAGGAAGACCACTTAAAAATCCTAATAAAAATTCTACAGTTTGGTCTTAAATAACACCCCCATACCTGAAGCAGTTGGGCTGCAGTGGGCCGACTCTCTGGGTTCTTTTCTAAAGACTTTCTCAGGAAATCCTTGAATTCCTGTGACCTTTAAAACACAATCGCTGGCACATTAATCCGGGTGGAAAAGCAGCATTTTGTCTAGATAAGTCTGCCATTATATCCTGCACAGATTTTAGCATCTAAGGCTAGTAGAAAACAAGTACTTAAGTGGACTTGCAGGAATGACACAATTTTTCCACATCAAAGTCGGTTCAGCTTCCCCATCTGTGTTCATCTACACATGAACATTTCTGTGGCTGTCTAGTTTCTCCACATGTGTTCAGTGTCATTTTCCCCCACAGATCCCCATCCCAAAGCTTCTTTAGTTTTCATTCTCCATCCACGTGTCCGCCTGGTTGTTTGGGTCTCCGCGTGTCCACGCTCACCATTTGGTCGGCTGCTCCAGCATGGGCGGGTCAGACTTGGCGATCTTCAGCAGGACTCTCATGGGGTTCAGCTCATGGTGGGGGGGCTCAATCTGCGCCAGCTCAATCAGCGTGATGCCCAGCGACCAGATGTCCGCCTTGTAGTCGTACGGGGAATCCTTCATCGTCTCACACATCACCACCTCAGGTGCCATCCTGAACACGTGGACATAGATATGGCAAAACTTAGGACCCATCAAAGCCTAACTCAGAAGCTCTGGGTTTACACCTCACCTTCAGTTACGCTTCGGACATACCGATAAGGTGACATCACAATGTACATTTGCTTCTGGGAGCAAAAACATTTACAATACATCATTTAGCAGAAGCCATTATCCATTTATTTAGCAGAGGCTAAAGGCTTTATCCATAGGAACAAGGCTTGGGTAATACGGCAGGGGTGGACAATCTTATCCAGAAAAGGCCGCTGTGTGTGCGGGTTTTCAGTGCAACTCCCTATTTAGATGACCGATTAGAGGACTGATTGGCTGAAGAGTCCTCACACCAGGGTTTGAACAACTGACCTGAAGGTCATTAGTTTTGGGCATGAATTTCGCCATTAGTTGCTTTTGAAAACTGTATCAAAATACCGCTGCATAATGTCAGGACAGTCTGATAGCGTAAAAAAAACTCAGATATCGCCCAACTGAATAGCAACATGCTTTTTTTTTTTTTTTTTTTTTTTTGCTTTTGCAAAAGCAGGGTCAGATAACCCCCAGTTACTCCAGTGACTAAGGGCCTCGGCTCAAGGGCCCAAGTCGTTTGACCAATCCAGGAATTTGAACTGCCGACCCTCCAATCACAAGCCAGCCTCCTATCCTGCTGAGCCACATGCCAACCCGTTTAAACCAATGATTCTTTCAGACCTACATCCAAATCTACACCCTATATGAGTACTGAGTACTATCCAATTCTGAGTAGGGACTAGGCAGAGCAATAGTAGGTGTCTCTTGCTCAACATCACCAAACAGAGCATCTGTTCAGAGCCTCTCTAATCAGGTGAAATATTATCAAGAAAAGTATGTTCCCACAAAAAATACATTTAAAGCAATAAATACGATTATAATAAAACTTGAAAATTATCTGTCAAGAGGTGCCATAATCTGCATCTATTATGAATACAAGTACTATTTATGATTCAGATGCAAAAAAACGCTTACTAAGCAAATAAACCCATTGATAGGGGGTTTCGGACATTTAAAACTCCTTTCCCTTGGCAGCAGAATATATTTTGCAGGAATACAGTTCAACATTAAGTCGGGAGGCTGCTAGCCAATGATTAATCTGCACTATGATCGCAGAGAAAAAAAACCTGACCCACATCGTGAAACATCAGGGGACAAGGTCCAACAACATACTGTACCACAGATGACAGGGCTAAGAGATGACAGACCGACTCGGTGAAGTCATACACATGAGCCAAAATGATCCGAGACAAAGGAATGGTACCAAGTCACCGACAAGTAACACGATGTCGGAAACCTGAAACCATTTCTCAAAGGCCTCCGAGAAATGAGGTTACAGAGAAGTAACAGCTGGTAAACAAGGGATACTGTATATGCATTGATGTTCTAATATTCAAATGATTTCACTCACCAGTATGGCGTTCCTATGAATGAATCTCTTCTTTGCAAAGTTTTGGTGTTTTTTGCCGACACCCCGAAATCCGCTATGAGGAGAGAAACGGTAGCCATTTAAGGAAAAGGACAGTTCTCTGTAGTGCAAGAAGAGCTTTTGATATCATTACCGACAAAATTATTTAATTTGCATAGGAATCACATCTTGTTCTCGGAGGTGGTGATTTCAGGCCCAGAGAGAACAAATCCAGACCAAGATTCAACCGACCAGGGGTACGTTTCCCAAACGACGACGGAAGTTAGCATTAACGATGCGTCGTACTATGGTAGTTCAAACTAACCATTTTTTATTATTTCTCTATTTTTTTTATTGTATGTGGTGAAATGACCACTGGGTACACAGCATCCTTTACCAAGCAATGCACACTAACTGCATATGGTACTACAGGGGTAGGCAATCTTATCCAGAAAGGGCCGGTGTGTTTGCAGGTTTTTTTGGGATAACCATTCGATCGGTTGTGTGCGAACTCTTCAGTCGATCAGTCCTCTGTGCACTACTCTAAGTACGGAGTTGCAGAGAAAAGCTGCATACCAAACGGCCCTTTCTGGATAAAATTAGCCATCCCTGTGCTAATACAATACTTTGCAGTCCGCCGGCGTCTCCTTATTGCTCACTACAGACAGTTGCCAATTTGGTCGATCTAATGTACAATCATACCGTACTTATGACCAGAGACTCACACAACAATTACATTTCAAACTACATTTTCAGGCCACTTCGTATTATATGTGATCGTACAGCTAAATTATTCCTTATTAGGTATTAAAGATTATTACATTTCTTACTTACACAGGGAGTATACCCTTCTTAGACTGCATTTTCCATCATCCCTGACGTATTTACCCAGAACTAAGCTTCTAACTACAGCTCGAGAACTGTAGTTTGAAACACCTACGCCGTACTTACATAGTTCGAACCATGTAAGTTGCTAACATTAGCAACTATGGTTTTGGGAAATGCTCCCCAGGTGTGTACTCTGTGACTGTGACTCTTTATACTCAACCTGTTGGTTGAAACAAAATCTTGGTCTGGATTTGTCTGGATCTGAAATCTCCACCTCTGCTTGTTTTGTTTTAAAGCTGTGATGCTATTAGGTCATTTGTTGGTTGAAGCAAATGAGCTCTGTGTCTTTGGAACATTCTGGAATCTTTACAGCATGGAGGGCCTCCAGTAACTTACTTTGGAGATCAATTCCATTACTTCCTCCAATGGCATAGAAGAGAGTTTGATATTATGGGGGGGGGGAGAGAGAGACAACTAAATCATTTAAATACAAGGATCTATTTATTAGGGAGGATGAATAAACCCTAATTAAATATTAGGGGGAACACATCTCTCCCCCTGCTCCCATCGCCATGGTTCCTACACCCCTGCCTTTATCGCCATCCACCTCGAACATCCACCTCGTTTGCCCTTATATGGTGAGATGACAATAAAGAACGTTGAATCTTGACAGCCGATTGGGCAATGAAAAGGACAAGCCCATAAGGCATCAACAGAGTATACGGCAATGTCCACAGGTAGGTTTGGATGGTCTCAACCAGCTACAGTATATAGCCAGCTCATGTTATTTTAGGTTGGAGTTGTACAAATACAAGGCTACACAAGGAAACTGCTAACCTGGAGGGCGGGGCATGACCGGAGAGCCTGGCTAACACCGCTAACCGAAAGCAGACACTTTGAGCACTGAGTGCGATTAAACGGACGACCTGAAAGAATAGCTTTTCTCCCCATGCCTCAAATCCCAGCCTCTACCTCCCACTAGGCCTGACATTTTGGAGAGCTATTATGGGACACACAATGCGGCCGTGTTCGGGAGGTAGAGGCTAAGGCAAGGCTGTCGTAGGGTGCTCCGTCCAGGGTCCTGAGAGCAGCCAAAGAATGTGGCGAGGACTGGGGGGGGGGGGCATCCAATCAGAAGAAAGGCTTCTGATGTGTTGGCACACATCTTGCTTGAACGTTTTGAGATGTTTACTTTGTCTTTCCTTTGTGGGGCAGCATGGCATTAAAAAGGGGAATAATCGATTTTTGCTGGTGGTGAACTGAAGCATCTGACCAAAATGAACTGGCCTTTAAAGGGGAGGTCACAGCTTCTCATTTGTGTGATAAATACTGCAATAACTAGAGAGACCGGGCAGAGGTTACGGGTAACGGGGCCATGGCCAAAGCTCGACGACCCCACCCACCGAGCCTGATGTCCCCCTCCAGGGTGAGCAGGATGTTTCCGGCCTTCAGGTCTCGGTGGATGATCTTCATGCCGTGCAGATAGTCCAGGGCCTCCAGCATCTGCCAGCAGATCACCTGGATCTGAGGCTCCGTAAGCCCCCGGTCCAGCTCTGTGGGTGAAGGCCAATCCGCAGATGAAAAATTAGACAAAGCACAAAAAAATGCCGCAAGTAACTTCTAGTATCTCAATTTCTATGCAAAATGGCTTCCTCCCTAAACATTTTTCATACAGTCACAAGTTCATTTATTCGCGAGTTCATTTATTTCAGAAGTAAAAGTGCACCTCAGTCACAGGCTTAAACACATAGATGTATTCACTCCAGAAGACGCATCAGACCAAATCCAGTTATACTTCAGTGTCAGAGAGAGAATTCATGCCGGCCTAATCAGCCAATCAACACTCGCACTTTTGTACCACATGTACACAGAAGATACACCTGCCCAGTGAGAGGCGACCTGATCAGACAGTGACGATGAAGATGAAGCAGCTTACCTAACATGATGGCATCCGCAGCTCCCCCGGGACAGAACTCTATCATGATCTGCAGGGGACAAAACAAAAGTCCATAAGCACTATTAAAAAAAAGCAGGAATTCCACACTGATACATCATACCAGCCTGGGGCAATAAAGTCTGAACAGCATCATAACTCAAACACAAAAGGAGAAGATGTCAGCTACTTTCATGCTGCCTTTTAAAGTTTATCACGCTGCTAAAGTTTATCCCAATATACCTTCACTACAGGCCATGCTACTTTTATTTATTAGTATTTCTACCTCCAGCTGTGGCTTATGTCTCGAACCCGTTGCCTTTGTACAGACTTCGCAGTTCTTCACCTTCCCAGATGAGCCATTTATCATGGCGATCTCCACATGCATCACGCTCACTGATCATAACTGACACAACTAATTCAGACATCAGTTTGTTTAGTGTCTCACGCCTGCTACAATCATACTGTAAGGCAGTGTTCCTCAACCCGGTCCGCGGGGACCACCCAGACGGTCCATGTTTTTGATCCCGCCCAGCTCCCTGCCAGACAGTCCACATTTTTCGCTCCCGGTAGCAAAAACGTGCTCTGTCTGGGGATCCCCGAGCCACTGGGATTCACCAGAAGGTGCAGAAATCAGCCCTGAAGGACCCAACCAGCTTCAGATGGGTCCTTGTTTTTAGACACACGCTGGCTTGTTCCCTCTCTGATGAGGTCCGTGGTGAGCGGGAGGGGGAGTTAGGGGTGGGCAAAATGCCAACACTACGCTAAAGGAAACGAGAGGGTTTTGTGTGGGCACCTCCTAGGAGATCAGAGGTTTCTGCAAAAAGAGAAAAAAAAAAGACACTTGAAATGTCACTGGCAAACTTCGGTTACACTGCAGCTCTTTAGAGGGTCAGAAACACGGGGTGGGGGGGTTTCAGAGTCACCTGGGTGCGCGAGAGCCTGAAAGGAGCCGCGACTGCAACGTCGTATGGCTCAACAAAGACGAAATGGTGGAAGCACGCGTCCTGATCTCACTGAACGCACCACGGCATGTATCTCGCGACCAAAACACACCACACCCATGAAGATTACATCTGAAACAATGCAGGATGTTTAAAAAAAAAAAAATAAGGTCATAGCAGAACTTGTAAAATCCCCTTCTTGCCCGAGCTCATAATTTCGCCATCCGACACCTCGCGATTTCAACGTTTACTTCCTCCTCCGTGTTAATTATGCTGCCTTAGAGGTATGTATTTGCATAGCTTGATATATTTCTCTTTCAACCACGTTTACTCGGGGGAAAGATGTCTTGCTTTTTGAGTGGCACAGCAGGACTCTTCCTGGGAAATCTGATCAAGAAGCATAGAGATAGTAACATGCTGCCTGAGGTTTAGGAGGCTAGAGGGCTGAAGGTAGTAAAAATATAAAGCACTGGAGCCCCAGTCATCCACTGGAGCAGCTCAGTCATTCCTTACAGCATCAGAATAAGGGTTTTTTGGCCAAGTAGCATCTCAGCTGTCAATGGCTCTCATACATACAGTTAATGCAAGATGAGGCAACAGTCATACACAGTCCGGTTGGTACAAGCTACCAGTCAAAGGTCTGGACACCTGCTTTTAATGCATTTGTGTCTGTTTTAGCTCCGTTATTCACCTTATAGTAAAAGGCCTTGAGGCAACGAAGTAATACATATCGAATACTGTAAGAGAAGTGTTCAGCTTCTCAAAGTTTTTGTAAAATTTTATACTCTTCAAAACAGCCCCCTTTTGCTTCGACGGCAGCGCTGCAGACTCTTGTCATTCATTCACCCAGCTTCCAGATGCAGCCACCTGGGATGCTTCTCCTACAGGCCTGAAGGAGTTTCCACAAGTTCTGGGCACAAGTCGGCTACCTTGCTCTGACTCTTTGATCCAACTCATCCCAAACCAGCTGTATAGGGTTCAGGTGGGGGGATTGTAGGGGGGGGGGGGGGGGACGGCAGGTCATCTGTCACAGCACTCTGTCTCTTTTACTGTTCACAAGATAATGCAATGCTTACATAACCTAGACGTGTGCTTAGGGACGGTATCTTGTTGAAGACCAAATGATTTTCCGTAGGTGTGTCCAGATTGCACATGTGTGGTTAGTGAATGTACACTGCGCACATGAATGCATTTCTCTGTAAGGGATGCGGGAATGAATACAGGATTTGTAATACATTGCAATCAAGGAGAGTGAGATATTTACAAATTACTTCTGCTCCACCACCAGGTACTATAATGAGCTAATTGCCAATCCATGATTAGCCGACTCTGGTAGGGTGGAGGTGAGATAGAAGCATTTGGGGACAGTAAAGGGACACTTTTGGGATCAGCTTGCATGATCCATTTTTCTGGGAAAGTCGTAGTGACTTGAATCACGCATGAATTTAGATTTCAGATGCAACAAATGGGGTCCTTTTCACAGACTGACCGCCGCTCGCGTACGGTCGTCCACCAGGTGCCTGACTTCTGACCACCTGCTCAGACGACCGGCGCCGTTGCACCGTGTTGCCATGACGAGCGCCCCCCCCCCCCCACGGAGATGCCTCCGGCACCGACAACAGAGCAGGCAATTAGCACCCGCTAAGGCTTCGCACAAACACAGCTCTCTCAGGAGCTCGTTATCCCGGCATAGGAAGTAAACCGCACCCCCAGAATCTTTACAGGTCAGACTTTTACAGACCTTGCAGCGGACAGGACATTTTTGAGGCATAATCACATTACAATGAACATAAATAAGCAGGTGCAATGTTATGAGTTGGGTCAGAATGTATTAATATTATAACTGTATTGAATATACATAAGTCTCATTTAAATATAAGGTGCTATTTTTATTAAGAATAAAAATGCTCAGGAAGGTTTTCAAAGACACTCCAAAACAGGAGGATATTAAGTACCTTGTTAGGAACTCAGATTCTGAGATTCTTAGAATATTCCAGATGTCACCACTCATTATTGCATGTCACTGAGGTGAGGCGGCTCAGCAGGTCGGGCCGCATGCCTGGCACAATGGCGCGACCCGGGGCCCGGTGACACTCGGTGACTCCTCTCTCTCCTCCGTCCGTCACACCTCCAGCACTGCGGGCGTTGGTTTGCTTTTAAAGACGGAGGCTTAGGAGATGAGACGTACAGTACAGCGGCCGATCGGTGACATCACTCTCGGCGTCACACGTCTGTTTATCACTCAGACTATTATTATCATAACTACCTGATGAAAACGCCAACTGTCCTGCTGTCACACTCCTGACATAGATGTTGCAAATACTAGAGTAGCAACCCCAGTCACTGGAGTTATACAATGCAAGCTATGCATTTTGTGTTTGTTCCAAACAGTGAAGGTTCTCTTATCCAATATCTGTGCCTGTGATCAGAAGGTCATCAGTTCAAATCCCATGGTTGGCGGAATGATTTCACTATAGGACCCCTAAGTAAGGCCTTTAACCAGTCGCTCCTGGGACGTACGTTGATTTGGATGAAAGTTGACAGCTGAAGGCTGGTTTAATAAGCCGCCTCTTGATATCGGGGCTTTATTCCAATCTTCCATTTTACACTAGTAGATTTTCTTTTGTGCTCTTCTTACGGCCTCGTGACTGTGGGGTTCTTATACGCATCATTTCCAGACGCTGTAGACGACGATATGCATTTCTGCCTGCTGAAGAGGCGTGTCAATCTGACCGCGGTGAAAAACAACAGGGATGAGAGCTGATCTTTAGATAGCATTGAAAGCAATAAGAGGTTTTACTTCTGGCGAGACATGGGTCACCTCTACTAGGCATCAAACAAACCCAAAAAAAAACACCAGCTGTATATCTAACAGCTTCGGTTACAATAAACAGAGTAGAGCGACAGAAAATTAACAGGCGAGAACATACGTGTGTATTTCATTACCCTGGAAGAGACGGAGTGACGACTGCTTCATCGTCAACGTTTCGGAGCTAGTTTTGCGTAGTCAACCGACTTGTAAACGCTGCTGAAAAAAATACACATCACCACGTTTAAATAAGAAGTTACCAGGCAAACATTCATGCCATAGTGCCTTCTCCGCCAAGTTCCCTACGCTCGCTTTCCATCGCCGACTGAACTATCACGTAGTCGGTTTTACGAGCCACTCGAAATGGCAAAATCCAAAAGTACGTGGTATTTCGGTGCTTCCGGTGCACACTGTTGTCAAACGAGGACAAAAATTCCCTCTCCAGGGCACGGTCGGGTGCAAGAATGTGCAATCTCTGCCAAAAGACGACTCGCAAACATGCCCGCCTCGTCGCCGTTTATTACAGAGACAGATGGCAGGCTAGCATTGTCTCACGTGGCCCACGATCCCGTCTCGTTGGCGCGCCACCTCGCCCAGAGCGTCGCTAAAGACGCTACTCGCGCATTATTTTCATACGGTTTCTTGGTGCCCGTTTAATCCACAGAGACGCCAAAACGATAAGCTTACGAAGCCCCCTGCGGTGACGCCCAAAGCAGACAGATGACCGGCGTGGCCCTATGCCACCGGACCTACGGCCAGGTTGTCACGAGGTTTCGAGGCGCCTTGGGGAAGCTGCAGTGAAGTTCAAACACGCCAGATCGCTTTACAGTGTGCAAACGAAAACCCAACGAAGGCTGGGGTCTCAAAACAAACAAAAAAAACCCTTTGGTTTGAAAGTCTAAACCGTATTTGTACAAGCCGCTTCTCGTTTATCGGGAATAAACTTCCTAATACCAGGAATTCTGTTCATCTTTCACAGAGTCGTTCATAGTTATGAAAACCATGCCTTCTTAACATATAAACAGGGTAAAAAAAAAAAAAACGGAATCAAGCACTGCACCACATGTCTTATTTAGGTTTTGCGTAAAGCAAAAAAAATGTGTTGCTTGCATACCAGGGACTTGTAAGATCTGTACATTGTGAATTTATGACTTTGCACATAAGTTCCAAAGCGCAGGTTCAGAGTGATATACAGCCTGCGGTTCATTCCGGGGGGGGGTAATCGCTCAGAGTTTTGTGGAGAAAGGCTCTTCATTCATTTTCTCCCACATCATCGTAGCAGCAATGCTAAAAGCATGAACTCACTGGTTTGCTTTGGCAATGACATAACATGGCAGTGCATAACAAGAGTAAAGTTTACACTGTTTAATACGTGTACCACTAATCCAGAGCAAAACCACATTCATTAAAACAGGCATTAACAACTGGAATAATTTTCCAATCTGAAGAGGAACAGGGACATTGTGTAATTTCACTTTTCCAGGATGTGTTGCCTTGTTTTTACCATGGTAAAAAAAAAGCATGCAAGCATAGTAAAAGGGAGACATCTTTACTGTAGGGCAAGAACACTCATACGGTGTAAGTGATCCAGACGTGCCCATCCTGAGTAAGGGCTCAGGCTCGCTGGCAATGGGCCGCAATCGTGGGCAATGCCAGTGGACATGTGGCGAGGGCCATCGCTCTTGGCATATCACTATCGGGGCGGCATTTTGCGGTTCCGTGGACAACAAACAGGGTGATTCATCATGTGGGGTCCTGTCCTGTGATGGCCGGCCGTTGGCCCAGAATGTTCTATGACTCAAGGAGAAGGGAGGCCTGCGCTTCCCCCCCCAAAAACGAAAGACACAAGGGGGCGTGAGGGGGCGGGGGTTCCCTATAATGTAGGAAGAGTAATGATTAATCTGACCACCTAGAGCACGTTTCCCAACCCAGTGCTCAGGGGCCACCAGACCGTCCACATTTTTGCTCCCTCCCAGCTCCCAGCCAATCAAGAACACAGAACACCTGGTACAGGGAGCTGGGAGGGAGCAAAAATGTGGACGGTCTGGGGGTTCCTGAGGACCAGGTTGAGGAACACTGACCCAGTATATCATTTTTCGCCAGAGTGGGTTGGTGCAAAAGAGTGTGACAAAGGGCTTTAACAAATAAACAATATTTTGAGAAATGAAACATTCAGTACTGCCTAAGCAATCCAGTTCTCAAACTTTTTTGACCAAGTACCACTTTGGATCAAACCAAGTACCACATAAGTGAAACAGGATCACGGGTAACAAATTACCACAGTCTTACATACCACTGGGGGGGGGGGGGGGGGGGCGCTCCGGGTACAACTGGTGGGGCATGTGCGACATTTTGAGAACCACTGGTACAACCAACAAATCGGAACTCGCTAACCAGGCTCTCAGCTACCGGAACAGTCCCTCCCGCGTCGCCGACTCACCCATAGCTTGTTATCGTGGTAGAAGGCGTCCAGTAGCTTGACGATGTACCGGTGATCGCAGGATGCCAGGATGTCGATTTCTACCATGTAGTCCTCCAGTTCATCCTCGTTATTGGTATCGATCACCTTGGCGGCAGCCAGCACCCCCGTCTCCTTGTTCTTGGCCTGATGAGAGAGGTCACATGGTCATTAAAGGCGGCCGATCGGCTTTGTGGGAACGGCAGGGCGGCACCGGCACGACCGGTGACTCGATCGACGCTGATCGGGCCCGCCTGTTCGGCGATGCTGCCATTTTCCGGTTCAACAGGGAGATGAGGAACATCGAGCATGTTGGCCGTGAATGAACAATTGTTCAGCTTAGCAATCTGAACAAGCTGAGCTCATACAATGGGGGAGGGGTGACATTAAGTCATGTGCTCATGCTTTTGGAAAAGTCAGATAACCTTTTGTTTAATAAAATGCTATATTAATTAATATATCATTAATAAAGTTTTTTCGGTGTGCATTCGGTTATTTGTAGGTCGTTCTTAACGATGCACTCTTAAAGACGCTCCAAAAGTTACCCATGGTTTCCACGACCGGTGCACCAGCGAATGTTTCGACATTTTTTGCAGAACAACCACAGACGTGACGTGACCTCAGTACACGACCCGCGCCCTCATTGGTGACGACGACAAACAGACTCTCTTCACACTTCCGTTTCTCGGGGGTCTAAAATGAACGATGTGAACTGCAACTGGCACATGAGAGAAGGACTGACATCAGCGTAAAAATTCACAACAACCTCCAGGTTCTGGAAGCCATCGGAGTTTAACGCATTGCTCCGAGGGGCCAGCGCCCAGTGGAAACAAGAGCTGAGAGTCTTGCGCCACAAAAGTAATCTAATTAACATCTCGCTTAGCCACATTTTAAGAGCACAACAGGAGAGGAAACGCACACCCTACCACAGCCAAGGAGGAACCCCAGCGAGGCGAAGACGAAATATTAACAAAAAAAACAGCAGCTGAAGACTTAGTTCCCGATTCCTCATTTCAGTCGCTTCATCAGGACTAGGAAAGTGAATCGCTGGTTTGAACACGACGAGACAGGAAATCCTCCACGGCCTCTCAGTCTGGAGGCTTTGGAAAAAAAATGCCCGGAACATTCTCCCAGAAAGGGTGCATGGTTTACACTTACATTTGTTTTTATTTAGCAGGCGATTCTGGCCAAAGCGACGCGCGAGTGAGAAAAAGCAAATCACATGCGCATGCGATACGAAAGCAGCTAGGTGCCCCAAATCGCTCAGGAGGCCAGAGTCTAAATAGCGGACCACAGTTTGGGTGAGATATGATCTAATATCGGGGGGGTGGGGGGTCATGGTGTCTGAGGGTTTGAAAGAAGGATGGGAAAGGGACAGAAGGAGGAACGTTGCAGGAACAGTTCGGTCTCAGACTAAACAGTCCCGTGGGAAAGCATCTGGATAAACATAGTGGTCGGCATGTGCAGGTCCGTCCTCCACCAACCCAGAGAGACAACCCAGGAAGTCCCTCCCATCACCGGCCGCCGCCGACGTTGGTCAGCTGGCTGGAGTGAGATTTTAAGCACACACCCGCACACGCATTTACATGTATGTAAGAGTTTTTATTACCTTGCAAATAGTCTGTATGGTTTGGAAACTGCTCCAACGCTTTTGATGTGGCTAATTTTAGGTTTGTCATGGAATAATATAGATTTGCCATAAGATTTCTTGTGTGAGAGGCATAGAGCGCGAGTGTCACGCGTGAGAGCTGCCCCCCCCCCCCCCCCCGCAGAAGGCATGCGGCGTGCGTGTCAATGAGCTACTCGATACTTCCTCCAACCCCCAGTAAGTGTCAGTCTCCAGCCTGCAACCCGCAGGCATATTCCTCCACTACCCCGTCTACATTCTCAGGCAATCCTGCTTCACACCTTTGACCCCATCCTGACACCATGACTAGCTTCCAACTTTGCCCCCCCACCCTGGGCCGCCCACTTTAGAAAAGTACCACCCAGACGCAAGTGCCGACCATCAAGGTTCAGAAATAACATCACCCGCCCCAAGGGACTGTGTGAAAAAACCAGACAGCTCTCCCGTAATAAGACCAGGATGGAACCTCCCGGAAATGAGACTGAGGAAGATCACTGTTCCCACATGGGGATAAAGACCGCCCACCCGGATAACGTTAAAAACCACTGAACGCCACTGGCTATACGCGGATGTCATCCAATTATGCCATCTTGATGACACACACATAAATTGCCTCTCAGAAGCATTATCAAATAACGGCTAAATGACCATTAGCGTACACTCGACCATTTTTAAGATGCAAAAAGAAAAAAAAAAAAAACAGATTTCACCAAAACACATAAAAGGCTCTGCTTTTTTTTACCCCACTGATATTTAATGATTAGAATACATTAGTTCAGTCAACTGCTTAAATATTAGAGAAGTAACCTATTTACATAAATATAGACAGGAAATATTGCTCTGGATCCACTACACATTACTGGATTAATAAACTAGCCCCAGATAAAGCAAACTTTAACATTTACTGTCATGAATAATCACCATGATATCACTCTGAGGCCAGGAAAGTTTATGTAAGGCTGATGTACCGTGAATGAGTTTATAGTGCAACTCATGCTAAACATTTATTGAAATTCTTCCATAAAAAGTGTTTGTAGGCTTGTTCCTGCCGAAGAATAACGACGGTAAGAATTTCAAGGTTTGTCAGGGCTCAGGTTTTATTACCATTAAAATCTGGAACTCGGTCAGGGGGCCAGTAAGACTCTTTGAACATGCCAAAAAAAAAAAGCTAACAACTTCTCAGAAGATGCTAATAAAAATGGCAATCATGTTATTCCTATGCTGAATTCGCGGAGTGTCTAAGGACGAGAATGAAACACCTGCAGTCCCAGAATTCCAGTTCTGGAACTTTGAATAATGGGGCAAAACAGTAAGACCCAGCAGGACTGCTGCAGTCACTAATAGGCCCATCTAAGGCAGAGGTTTATATGCAGCTGTGACAGAGCATGACCTGCAGTCCGTCCATTTCCGTTCACGGTTGGCCGCCTCGAGACGCACCTTCACCAGTCTTTCCCAGAATACCCCAGGCTCGGCTCAGATCGAACAGCAGCGGCTGTATCGCATCTGGAGGTCAGGAAAATGGCATTAAGAGTCCTGTGACTTGCAAGAAGTTTCCATTGCTGACAATATAGTCCTGCCCCTCCCCCTCCGACCCACTCACACTGAACCCACACCCATTTTCCCAAGTTCATTTCATCTTACGTAACCGAGGGCAACTTCTGAGAAAAGGCTAACCGTTAGACTTTCGCCACAAAAGAAAAGTATATTGCAATAAATAAAACATCGAAAGCATTCATTAAGACTTCAGAAGTAGACTTAGTTCAAGAGAAATGGTGCCCATTGCATTTAAGGTATTTTTGGCACGAGCACAGTGTGTTACAGGGTTGCCAGGATGCCATTTTGGGGTGGGTATTTGGGTATGCTGGGTGAGTCTGAAATCGTGTGGAATCCCTTGATTGGCAGCTGCTGGCTGGGGAGAGGAGAGACACCTGGCAATGGCCGAAGTTGAACCAAGCCTTCTTCGAATGTCTCGCTGGACGCGCTCTACAGCCAACAGTTGCATGTACGGTTGCAAAATACAAACCACGTGCATTAGAGGAACCCAGCAAGCCTCTAGACTCAGAGCTGCGGAAAATAAACTCTACATCTGACACGTGCCGGCATGTTGGGGCCTGCCACAGGCCGGCGGTGATCTGGACGGGGCGTGAAGCCTGTCGCGTCCTGTCCGCCCCCACCCAAGGCGCCTCTTATCAAAATGCCCCCGGGTGCAACTGGGGACCGTGATTAGAGGCACGACCCTGGGGGGCTGAATCTGCAAGGCAGTGTGGGAGCGCAGAGCCTGAGTCACGGCACTATACACGATTAAGGCACATGGTAGGCTTAGCTTAAGCTAGAAGTCATGATTGTCCAATAAGAGTCTAGCTAAGGCAATTAATTCCTATTGGATAATTATGACTTCTAGCTTAAGCAACGGAGAAATCCAGTTTAGCGGATCCCCACCCGAAACTAGTACGCAGTAGCTCACCGATTAGCATCTGTTCAACAATCATAACAGCAGCCCAGTATTAGACAGCGAATTTGCAGCACAAAATAATTTTAATTAACGGCATTTCTCTGTAATAAAAGTGTGCCTGTGGTTAGATGGTCGGACCCTTGCTGGCCTCTCATACGAGTTGCTTTGTCGGGCTACTTTAACTGCTTAATATCGACTGCAGCAGGACCGCGATTCTCAGAGACTCCAGAGGGACTTTAAATACTGCTGCATGATGCATACACGTCACCCCGTCTCTCAGAGGACGAATTATAAATCTCGCTGTGTCTAAACACCACAAATTCCCTTTTAGACTGTACAGAGCGGGTCTGTAACCACCAACCTCAACTCAGGGAATCCTTTATTTCATAATGCGAGTCAACCCAAGAACAGGAATAAACTTGGCTGTGAAACACCACCGAAAGGCATTCTGGGTGTGCCGACCTAGAAATGCCAATTTTACGCCACGATAAAGACCATGAGAGCAGAACATAGGGGTGAAGTTTCTCTTTACTCACTTTTAAGCAGAATCAGCAAAAGAGAAAAAAAAAAAAGTATATTACTGGTGTAGGAGAGGATTGTGCTGTTGGAAGACTCTCCAACATGGTGTGGAAAATCCTGACACAGAGCAACTGCACATCTCAGTGCAACAGTCAGCAAAGATATCCTACAGAAATTCATATTCCTTGATGGTTGAGACTCTCTCAACCAAAGCCATTGAATACTTAAAAAATCCATTAATACAACCAAAACTGTATTGCAACAGCTTGCTTTAAAGTCCAGTCGCAAAGGTACAATGGCCTGATCTTTGAACCTAAAACGGTCTTTTTAAAATGCCCCCATTCTGTAAAGAACATTGGCAAGGTTTTATTTTCGCTTTATGTTATTCTCTTAGCAGAAGTAACCTGTTCCAGAAGGGCGTTCCACGTGTGAACCGCAACCATAAACACACCACAACGTCAACGTGGTTCTTCAGACGACAAAAAAAGCCAGCCAGCCCTTTGTAAGATGTATAATGTGAAATACTGAGAAGTAAAAGCACGATGCTGTCACTGCTGCCTCAAATTTAGACAGTGTCCTCTAATAAGTAATTTCATGATGTTCTCAGGCCTTCGCACTGCGCTGAAGTGAATCACATCCTTCTCGATTCAGAGGAACCGGAATTGGGCACAGCAGACCTTAACCACACTGGCACCAAGCGTGACCAGAATACAGACCCAGGCAGAATATCTTTGCCCCACCCCCAGCATGCAAAATTACTGCTTTAACTGTACGTCCACAAAGCTAAAACAATACGCCATTAAAAAAACTGTGACACACCATGATCTGCAAGTTTAGAGAGCCCAAAACAAAAAAAAAGGTCTAATGGCATGCAGAGTATTAGGGGTGTGTTACTTTTGGGTCTGTCCATGTCATTGTGCTCCTCTGCCGGCAGATGTTTAGGGGAAAGAATCAGATCTCATCTCTGATCTCATGACACATGTCGAAATTAAAGATTCCTTTCCCTTTCCTCACCCCCGTCCCCTCCCAGTTTATGAATTCTTAGGGTGGGGTCTTCCTGATGGGTCTCGCCCACGACAAAACCCCGAGATCACTGATGACGGACTGGTCTGAAGGATCACGCCTTGCATTCCTGCTAGGATGCAATTTCAACAAATCTGTGTAAAGTCAATCCCAGCACTGAAGGAATGGTGTATATAACAGGTGTATAGTTGGATTAGATTATCCTATCCTATTATCTTATAGATTATCCTATTTATCTATAAACACGGCACCAAATATCAAAAGAAAGTCTAAATGTTTCTTTTCTTCAAAGTTCATTATTCTATTGCCATGCCGATAAGTACCAAATAAACACAAACACATTTACTGTGATGAACGCGTTTCAAGGACAAACCAGTTTTACTTAACGTAATACATCAATCAATTATTCAAAACATGTTTTTCAAGCTTGGATGACTTAGTTAACAAGGAGAGTGCGCAAGCAAGGAGGAATTAATTTCCAATATTTCAGCAAATGAAACAATGAGTAATACCATTTGCGTCTAGATACCATTACGGTATTCATCAAGAATAGCCCTCCGTATTTAACTCTTCCATATTATGGTTAGAATATGTGTGACACATTCATTAAAATAATCATTGATTAAATGTTGGTATTAGTCTACTGAATAAAGTAATAGTTCAGTACTACTGAAGTTTAGAATTTCTACACTCGGTCTAGAAAAAATCGTGTCACACGTGCCACCTAGATGACTTTTAGTTGTTATAATCGACAAGGCGATTAATAGAAAGGCGCTTAATTGCCAGCTATTGATCCCCATTTAAAACGCCTAGAACAGGTGCAAGAAGATACGGACGCCAGACGCAGGTGTTATGCCGAAAAAGGCATCCCTGCCGTAGAATGCATGCCTGTTGTCTCTAAATGACCGATTGGTCGCTTATCTGAAACGAGTTGAACTACTTTGTCGAGTAAGGCTAGCGTAGTGCTAATCAATAGCCCCCAAAAAACCGTAAAACTCTAACCCTAACCCCCAAAAAACCTCTAAAACCCTAACCCCCAAAACACCCTTAAAACCCTAGTCCTAACCCCCAAAACACCCCTAAAACCCTAACCCCTAAAAAAGACCCTTAAAAGCTCAACTCGTCGGAACACCGGCATGCATTCTAAGGCAGGGATGCGTTTTTTGGCATAACACCTTCAGTAAGTCTCGGCTGACCATGCCCTACATCCCCAAAATAACGTAACGGTACACTAACAGCGTTTAACAACGATCTTATTCATTTATGCTTTTTTTATATATACTTAAGTACGGTAGTTTGCTTCCCATTTTCGACCCCGATTAACCCCAAAATACCCGCTGTGTTAATAGATCTCCACGGGACTTGTGTTTTGACAGCAGCGGTAAGTCGCTTTCAGGTGCGCATTTAGTACAATAAACTAAAACAGGCAGCATAACCAGCGCCAAGATCTTAAGTTTATAATGGGCAATTCTGATGTGTTCATCTTAAAATTACGTCTATCTGACAAAGGCGTGAAATTACGAGATACAGCTTTGCGTGTTATATCCAGAAAGTAGTTAAATCAGCCGGTCAAGTCCCACATTCAGACATTCAAACCGCTTTCTTACCTTGTAAACTTTCCCAAAAGCTCCATCGCCGAGTTCTCCCACGATTTCCCAAATATCATTAGGATTTATGTCCCGGCGAACGTGCTCATATTGCTTTGCTTTCTTTTTATCGTTATTAGACAGTCGAAGTATTTTGCTGAATTTAGCAAAAGCCATGCCGACGCCTTGAAACTTAAAAAAAAACTTTCCACTGTGAACTTTCCAATGACTACCCAAACTCCAGCCTTTGACTGCCTTTCATTCACTACGAACAACTTGTATCAAGCTCACTTTCAATATTTAGAAATATTCTAATGGCAATAATGGTAAATTATATAAAAGTACAGCAAAATAACTTTAAATCTTTTCACTTAACACAGCTCGCGTTATTCTGCATTGTTTCACCGTACAGAGCTCTTCTTTTTCGCAAAATAAAAGCTGACCTCTGGATTGACTCCCTTTCTTAAAGCTCCTTACTGTTTCTACCTGCTACAAACTGATCTCAGCTAAAGCTCTTGGTCCGACTCAGCGCACAACAGACAAGCCCCACCCTACGGTTAACAGCCAGCCCCGTAGCCATGTTGAATTTGTAGTTTTTCCTCCATAGGTTATTATGTAGTTTCCCGAAAATAGGACTACATTTCCCGTCGTCGGTAATGGGCGCATCTGTGTAGGTGTTTTTTTTTTCTCCATTAAATTGGTCAAAGTGCTTTCAAAGGCTCTTCCACAAAATTATTACCCGCAGTTTGTGTGGTTAATCAGATGCTAGAGCGCTTTAAGTGTGAAAAGAAAAACAACTGTGTGCAAGGCAATGTATCTTTACAGTTGACATTATTGCAAGATTTTTTATGCTCTTGTTTTAAATAGGCCTACAATTTATGTTTAAAAGTTGAATGTAAATGTATGAAATAATGGCGTCGAATGGTTGCATATAAATATATTTATAACTTATCTATATAACAAATTTATTGTGGTATAAAACCACAGATTTTCAGAGAAGTGGTAAGGATCGCAATATGTCATATTATTACAAAGCGTTAATACTCCTTTATTTTATATTAGTACTGTGTAAAGTTTTTTTTCCCCACACCTGCCACCTGGTGGTGATTGTGCGTGTCTGTCACTGAATTATATTTAGTTGCTTCACTGACAGTTCAATTCACATACATTTACTTTTTCAAAACTAACATTACGACAAGATTCTTCCTGGAGCTTGAACTGGAACTTGAAACACTGCTTTTCTAACTTATTTCCTTCCGGATCATAAAGTACGTTTTATCACTCTGATTTCATTGCTGCAGTACAAACTACTTTCCGCTGACAAGAGCTCCGGATGTGGTCACACGTTTTAATGTTATCGTTTCTCTTTCATTCTTGATTAGACTATGTTTCTTCTATATAATTACGACATTTTACGGTACTTGAGGATTAACTTGTATTAAAAGTTGCGTTTGCATTCTGTAGCTAAATATGATAAAGTTAACATTATGAGTGTGCATAGATTAATATATCCATTTTCTGTACCTGCTTGTCCTATTCAGCATCAGTACAGAGCCTATCCTGGGGCCTGTTTCACAAAGCAGGATTTCTTGCTTAGCCAGATTACTTGCCAGATTTAAGGTAGTCTGGGCTAAATGTAAGTTGATGAAAATAAGGTCTATTTAGCCCAGACTACCTTAAATCTGGCAAGTTATCTGGCTAAGCAAGAAATCCTGCTTTGTGAAACAGGCCCCTGGAGGCTACAGACACAAGACAGGGAACAACCTAGGATAGGGTGCCAACCCATCGCAGGGCGTAGACACACACCACGTTCACACGTTCACACCTTCTGATAACACATTCATACAATTTGGTAACTTCAAAATTTCCCTCGGAGGAAACGGGGAGAATATCCAAACTCCATAAAAGGAGCCAAGGAGGAGACTCGGACGTCTGAGGTCCCAGAGGTGTGAGACGGCTCGTACGCTCGTAACTGAATACGTTTTCTAATAATTCTTTGGTTCACGCTAAAGGATATTAAGAGAATAACAGTGAAATAACGTGGTTCTATCAAAGACAATCGATACATACAAGCTGCATATTAATACACATAATCCTGACACAAACTGTTTCCATTTCATTATTTATATAGTGGCACGTTATCCCAGAAAATTATTGTAGATGTTATTGTGTTGTAGATATGCAGCAAAGGGAGGTATTGCCTTAAGTCACTGTGCTGTCTTGGTGGTCCAACGCCTTCGTTATCCACAGTAATGACCTGATCCTACAGGACAAGAAATTAGTTTCGCGAGGTTTGTGAAAAAGACAATACATACAGACACAACTAATTTCACGCTACCTGTAGTTTAAATAGAAACAACCCACAAATTAGCCACGTTTGGAAAAATGATGCCAGCCACCAAATGAGCATAATCCAGGACACACACGCCTTTCACAACAGAAAATGTACATTTGCAAGTCACTCCCAAATGTGGCTGTATCCCTCTAACACTGCGAGCATAAGTCCAGTTATTGCATGGAGTATGCACTGATTTGTTCTCCTAAATAAAACGGAGGTTACTGATCACACCCCTTACCTCCTGAAACTTGTGGGCCGAGCTGTAGCATCTGCGCACTCCGGTTGTGGGCGCAATATTTTCATGTGGCCTGTAGGGGGTGCAATTGCACCCTGGTAAAGTCGTCTGTGACTAAAGTCCCGCTAGGGTTGGATTCAGACTGTCATCCCCTCACATATTTAATACTATTTCAGACTTTAACTCAGTTACCTCTAGTCAGCAATACTGAAAACTCATAACTGATGAGAGGAAGGAAGAAATATTCAGGCATTTCATACAATCTGCGCCCAGAGACACCATTTTTCAAAAGAATGTACTTTAAAAATGCTAGCGACGTTTGGCCACGAATGTCTTTAGCTTCGTCCTCCGCAAAGAATGTTCCCAATTTTCCACGAATCTGAGACATAAACACTTAAGTCTGAGAAAGTAATTTCTTCCGCTATAAATACGAAATTGGAACCAGAATAAGCACTTGGAAGATAGATTGATGGAGGATGCAAGTCTGATAATGTAATACCTTTATATTATGTTGATTATTTAATTGTGCGATATGTATAATGTTAATTTTCCTCCTGTTTGGGTAAATATTCCTGATAATATTAGCATTGTTCGTCCACTAGGTGGCAGAAGTTCCATTCCGTGCTATTCATATGAACTTTTTAAGTTTTATGTTGACGTGAAAAAGTGAAAATTACGATTCTTTCAGGGAATGGATTATTTTCAAATAAATGATTCCTAAGCGGTGCCTTTTATTTTTTTATAAAATTTGCATTTTATTGTAATTGCGCTTAATTATACATGACTAGGCCTATATAATCACGAATGCTGCATATTTATTGTATGTTGTTAGGCCTATATATTTCATGATTTTCTTTATTTACTTATTGTACTCTATATTGAACTTAATGACATTAATTGCCCATGCTTACTCCTTCAGATATGCATAGGTCACTATACCAGTGTGTGGCGAAAGAGAGAGTTTCTCGGTCATCATCCTGATCTTGCTCGTGTTCGAAATGAACGATGATTTACTCATTGAACAAACTGACCGAAATGCATGAATCAGCGCAGTAAACGAGGTCATTCCTTTCACTTAAAAAAATCATTCAATGACGGCTTACAACTTGGTAGAAATATATACAAAGCTAAAAGTAGAAATCGCGTTAAATGCAAAAAGCGTTATTAAAAGTAGGTTTTAATACCTTCACGCTCCGCCTGTACTACACGTAAGTTGCCTTCCTTTATTAAAGGTGAGATCCGTTTCAGTGGAACTTTTTGAGTGTATAGAATAAAATCGTTTTTGGATGGTTCGAGGGCAGCGTGCACAGTAAGCAAAAACCGTGCCACGGTCACACAACCTTGACCTGTGCAATTAAGAGCTGCCGGGCAGTTTGCAATAGATGAATGCACTTTATGGAGATTACATAGCAATGTTCCTCGTCTTCTTTATTTGATATACAAGCCTTGGGGACTGCGCAGTGTTGGGTGAGTCGCAGGCTGACTTTAATGAGCTTTATGTTCTTTTGAACCACGCCTATTAGTTTCGTCATCGGGAAAAAAACTGACATTTATTTAAGACGTTTTATTTGTCACATGCATAGTTATACACGTACATCATGCATTAAAACGTAACCCTGAATCACTCCTGAGATTTTGCATTGGTTTATGTAAAACCAGTTAAGTAAAAACAAAAAATATACTATCTTAAATCTAACAAATATATAAATAAGCAATATGTACACACATAATATGCACTACCAATTAATGATATGTATGTGTATATATATATATATGGGTGGAAACTTTTAAAAATCGAAGCATATCCAGTGCCATCCTCATAATATCGCGTTATTGCTCTGGTACGTTGCATCGACTGTTTTTCTGTCGATTAACTGTCGTTCTTTAAAATCTCACCTATGTTTTGCTTTTTTTGTGTGAAAAAAATACGGGCTTCTGCTTAATGTTCTTTAAATGCCAAATATACTGTAGGTGCTGAGGTTATTGTAAGTTCCCCCATCGATGATTGGCGACACACTACAGCACAGCGTGACATAGTCCGATAAATATTCTGTGGCAGCCTGTGTGCTGATCACGTTTATCAGTGTTTCAGTCGGTTGTTGTTATTGTGATATTGCTGGATCCCAGTTACCCGGTGCCAGAGCTCACGTCTCTCTTGCAGTTCGCCCAAGTTACAGAGAAAGCGGAGCCACATCCCAAGGGACTCGTCAGCGTATCTCCCACCAGGCACGCGAGTTCAGCTGCTCCTCGCGCCAAAGGGGGGGGTCTGGATGATGCTCGGGAGAACGAGTCGCTTCTCGGGTTGTATTTATTTGGATATATGTGTTTACTGTGACAAACCAGTGCGCCAGTACAGGTACGTATAATACACGTATGTTCTGTATTGTTATATAAAGGGATATTGTCCTTCAGCATTCATTCATCAGTGCGGTTTTAATCTGTTCTATCCATTGAAATTTGGGGAGTTCCTCTGATTAAATAACGAAAGGTGCATGAGAGATGTTTATGACCTCCGCAAGGTTATATGGAAATAGCTTTTAAAATCGGTCAGCCGGTAACTTTGCATAAAGTTTTGTGTGCATTGCATGCATGGTGTAGGTATGGAGGGGGGATGCTTTTATCCCCGTAGTTATGATTGCGCCTCTTGCGTGTCTCGCGCTCTAGTGTAGCGCGTGCGGAGGCGCGTCCCTCTCGCCGCAATATCAAATTCATCTCGGGAAGGACGCAACTTAACCAGCGCAAATAATGTTCATGGAACTTCGGCAGCGAGGCGAGCGGTTGTAAAAAAAAAATAAAAAATCATTGACTTGGATATTCGTGTCCTGCATATTTATGGAGCTTCGTGCAAGCGGATGAAGTTCCAGTTTTTGTGGCGGTATCGTTAATTTAGTGCCATACAGTATATTGGGGGTTAGTTGCGGTAGGGCGTTTGTTTTGGGAGGGCAAAATGCAAATAAGAACATTAAGGTTTGCGCTAACCCCTATCCTATTTCACATCTCATTGCTCTGTCGGAGCCTCCACGCCTTGATGGGCAGGTGAGGAAGTTTTCGTATGGAAGCTGCGGGCGATAGGAGACACAACACGTGTTATTTGACCAGCATTTTGAATATAAACCGTAATGTAGCTGGGGTAACATGTTTATCCTGATTTTCCGTGTCTTGAAAGTCGCATTCATCTGTGCAGGTAGGATTGCAGGTCTGCGGCTCCGTATCGTAGCAGATGAGCTGGGGGATCGGCACAGAGCAGCATGGGTCTCGGACAGTCCAGCAAGTCCGCAGCCGTCAGTGACAGCGATGAGGGTGAGTCTCATCCTAGTATGCAGCTGTTTTACCAGCTTTTACGTGTTTTCTCGTAAATACGCCGATTAAATATTTTGCTAAGACTTTACTTGAGGGGGCACAAATAATGTACGTTTATGCTATTACTAATGTATTAATTAACCACAATCTAAATCTTAGTTATATATTGATATTATGTTTATTCATCATTAATGAATTTTCACTATTCTTTTATCTCAAGCAAGTACTATATTTACTATATCTTTTAATTGCGTAAACCTTTGTGAACTGCTAAGGAACTACTGAAGGAACACGAATAACACATGTAAAATACTGATCTCATGTTTGTTAATCGTTAATGAATTGTGACGCATCTTTTATCCCAAGCAGTTGATAGATTGGTTACTATAACTGTTAATTCTGTAAATCTTAGTGGACCATTGAAGTAACTACTGAAGGAACAAGTCATGAATAACGCAAGTGAAGTACTCATCTCGTCTTTGTTCGTATTAATGAAATATCGATGCATCGTTTATCTAAAGTGTGACTATAGTTGTTTATGATTTGTGCTTTAGTAGTAATTGAGTTACTAGTAAGTATTTATGCCCCCTCAAGTAAAGCTTTAGCAGTATTTTGAATACTAAAAAAAACTGGTATACCTTACTTGGTACTGTATTTATAATCTTCACTTTTAATATATGAGGCACACTTCAGAAGAAACATGTTCATTCTGGAAGGCAGAATACCCTTGGAGTTACAAAAAACTTTTCAAGAATCTTCAGAAGTTTTTAGAAGATGCAAAGTTCTGCTGTAACTTGACAGGGCAAAATCCATCTCAGCGACTTTCAAGTCTTGCGCATCATGTCATTAAGGCACTGAAACACCCAAGGCGTTTTCTCCCTTTGTGGGATTTTGTAGCTAAAAATTCTTTTTAGAGATATTGTATTTTGTTTAATTCTTTGATAAATGATGTGTCTGTTCACATTTTTCTTCTGGCTACTTCGAAATCGGAGATGAACGGCCACTGAAGCTCATTTATCCGAAGCTGGTTTAAAATAGGGGTTTCAAAATAGGGACGTAATTAATTTGCAACACTGTTTTGTTGCCGTTCTTATCAATGGACCTCAGACACGAAATTCATTAGTGACCTGTACTTAAGACCGTGAGCATGATCCCTTGGTAAAAAAAGAAAAACTTGTATGTACTGTGACATTGCAGTTCCCTCTCTGCCATTACAGTACAGCTTCACAGTGATGACCTACATCTTCAGGAAGGTTACTGCAGTGAGTTCATTAGTGGTCTGATTGAATAAAGTTGGAGGGACCATTTATGGGGATGTTTAATATACAGGTTATTGCATCGCTGTTACAGTACCGACCGTTTGCCGTGCAATGAACTAGCATCCTGTTCAGGGCGTACCCCAGTCCTCCGTGGAACCCTGACCAGGATTAGTGGCTGAAAGATGAACGGATTGATGGAGTATGTTCTGTTTTGATGGAAAGATTGAGTTGATATATAGTCAACGTTGTACGATGATGTCATGAGGTATAATGAATGTAGTAACGATATTTCTTAGCAAAATGCAAATTTCCTGGTTAATTTTTTCATCCACAGTATTAATACATCAGCTGAGGATTTTCATGATTGTATGATGTCAGATTCAGATTCAAATAGTCCCAGAGCAGTATATAATCAGAAGTCTAATCTTCTCTAGTTTATGTGAGTCTGTCTGCTCATCATGGTTTATTAACAGCTAGATAGCAGAACCAATGGACTGCGTGTCTGTTACCACAGCAACAAGATAAATTCCTCTCTAATAGCTGTCGTGACTAAGTTACCATCAAGAAGCAACGCAGGCGACATTTTCCGTTGTTCCCTCTTGGGTGAAAACGTAGCTTTTTTGTTTTTTATTTATGTTTAGTTATGAATTCCTCTGAAGGGTGGAAAATCCATTATGTTCTCATGTAGCCAGGAGAGCAGGTTCAGTTCACAAATGAGGAAGCAAGCAAACGGGGCTTAATAAAGTGCATCATGATGTGTCAGGTCAGATCCGTCCCCTTCGAGAGGAAGCGAGGTGTCAGCTGACACTGGGGACAGCGTGGTCATGTGACCTCACCCCTAGAGACAAGCCCGTAACGCGATGAGTCAGTCCACGTTTGGTGTTCGTGGCACATACTAAGGCACAAGACGAGATGATGCGAGCGTCCACTTTCTGGTCTGAACTCCTCACCCTTCAGCGATGCTGTTAAGCATCAGTGTGTTACAGAAGCTTACTAGAGCTTTTTAGAAGTTGGTCCCAGCTCATTGTGTGTGGAGTTTTCCCTGTTCTTCCATATGCTTTCTCCTGAAATCCAAAAACAAGGAGACAGGTGACTCTACCTATATTGTGTGATCGTTTGTATAAGTCACGTGAGAGCGTGCCCTGTGATGGATTGGCCGGGGCTCAAACCGGCAACCTTCCGGTCACAGAGACGGAGACTTAGCCCACTGGGCCACTTACACTGTACGCCCACCTTGTGCCATGTGCTCCCTGGAATACTCTCCGGGGGTCCCACATTTATACAGGACCAATGGACTCGATGGATGGATGGATGGATGGATGGATGGACATTTTGGAAGTGTGTTTGACACTCTGTAAATTTTCAGCAGACATCAAGGAAGCAGCTAAGCAGCCTTAAGTAGAAGGTTGGAGAAATGCCAAGTAACTGGCTTGCTGTGCAAAGGCAACTATTTAGTATTTCATTTATCTGTTTAGTTAGATGATGGATGGAGACAATGACATCACTTTGTTTTACATCTGGTTATTAAAAACTGGCTAATTGTCACCCACTGTCTGCAAATGGTCTTCGAAAAGTATTCATAGCGAAATGTGTCCAGCGCACAGTAGACGAGAATAATATGTCTCTCTTCTTTCCGCAGTCAATTTTGATCACTTCCAGATCTTGAGAGCTATTGGGAAAGGTACTTTCGGAAAGGTGAGACCCTCGAACGTCATCATTCACTAAAGCCTCGTCTCGGTTTTTAATACTTAGTAACACTTTACTCGGTGGGGCACAAATACTTAGTTAAACTCAGCTACTGCTGAAGTACAAATCATGAACAAATGTCGTAGCTACTTAAGATAAAATATGCATCATGATTCATTAATGATGATCAAACATGAGATCAGTATGTAACTAAGACTTCATTTAGTGGTCTAATGTCTGTGAGCAGGGCAAATATCCAATATTGTCTAATTTTAACCATGGTTGTACCCTTTACATAACAAATTTTACTTTCAATTAAGGACAGGCAGGCTGTTTTGTCCCCCAAATATTGTCTTCATTTTATTTTGCATTTTGATACCTGATTAGGTACTTGATTACCTTTCAGTGAGTAATCGATTTAACCCGAGTACAGAAGGTGAGGTGCTGTAGTCCAGTGATTTTCATTAGGCTGCTTTTTCGATCTCTCAGTCACATTTAATAAATGATCCTTAATGAACATTTCTTTATTCTTTATTATTGGATTACACTTCATGCAAAGGTGTCTCTCAAAATAAATGCATTTTTCAAAAGCACATCAGAACAGGACACAACTTCTTTTTTTACTTGAGGTGGCACAAATAGTACAGTAGTAGTATGCTCTTATTTAGTAACTAATGATAGTAATAGTAATAGTCCCCTCAAGTAAAGTGTTACCCAATACTGTGAAATATGAGTACAAGCTTTATTGTCACCATGACAGAGTCGTAATTATTGATATTGTACTCATGTAATGTAAATACTGCAAGTACTGCACGCAACTAAGTACTTCATCCCATGAAGAGGCAGAATGAATTTCATTATCAGTGACACAAACTCAGGAAGTGCTTTAGTGAAGCATAAACATTCAGTCTGAAGCATACCTGCAGTGATTCTCGGTACAAACCGACGTTAAATGACATGAAGCATAGTGTAAACAGACGGAAATGAATACTCAATCGAGCTGAATAACCTCAGAAGCGTAAACTAGTCAGAAATAAACAGGAAATAATTCATTTATTACTGAAGTCCTATTACAGTCAGATTACAAATTTTCATCAACATTATAGCTTGTGTGTTCCTTGTAGCTGTAGACAAAATATCGTTATTGGCTCTGAATGTTGCCTGAATATTTTACATGCTGTTTGAAAACGGGAAGCGAATACGCATGATTAGGGGAAGGATTGATAACCTACACAAAAAAAGGTAAAAATTTGTACCTTTGTTTGTCACAGGGGCTGTACCCTGAAGGGTCTGTCAATTGTACCCTTAGCTGTACGTAATTGTACCTATAAGGTACAGAAATGGACTTTGAGGAATATTTCTGTACCATTGATGGTACATTAATGCTGTTTGTACCTTTGGGATGTTCCTCTGAGTTCATTTCTATACTTTAAAAGGTACAATTACGAGGGCACAACCCCAGTGACACGCGAAGGTACAATTTTTTACCCTTCTTTCTGAGTGTAGTAGAAAACTGTTTTTGTGTTCTGTATGTTATTTTTATAAAATTTCGTGTCCATCTCTGTTTATTTTTGTGCCTACCGTGTCTGACATTTAAATATTGTGTGCAGGCGATTCTCAGTGACTCCCTGTTTCACAAAGCAGACGACAGTTGTGAGCGTTATAGTAAATAATCTGAAAATGAAAATGACTTTTCAAGACTAGATCCCTCCAGTTCTAGTGGACAACAAAATGCGTGCCGTCCGGTTGTTGTGTCAATGACTCAGCTAAAGGTCTTCGTAGGTGTGTATCGTGCAGAAGAAAGACACCAAGAAGATGTACGCCATGAAGTACATGAACAAGCTGAAGTGTGTGGAACGCAATGAGGTCCGGAACGTCTTCAAGGAGCTGCAGATCATGCAAAACCTGGAGCACCCCTTCCTGGTCAACTTCTGGTAGGTTTGAATCTCTTTCTGGAAATATCCAACAGTGGGGCATTGAACTGCATTGGAAATTTATGTCACGATTAAATTTCAGACCCGGCGGGCTTCAGTCTACTGTGCAGAAGAGCTTAATGTGCTTGAACGTGGCTTGTAGCATGAATTGTACTAAAGCACAATCTTATGTTATGCATCTGATCTTGGGAAACTGAAAAAAGCAACTTTCCTGACACAAAAACTGATGTTTGGACCTGCGTAGCTAATAGCTAATAGCAGTGTTTTCTGAGTATAAGTCACAGTAGATACAGGGGGTGCTGGGTTGCATCCAAGTAGAATAATCCGAAGGGACTAGAAAGGTTACTCCTTTTAGTAGCACTTTAAGGCTTGGAGCTAGCCAGCTGTTTTCGGGGAGAGGTGGCAGGCAGCTGGGCACCGAGTCAGATGGCGGGGCTGAGCAAGACGCCCAAGGTCGGCGATAGCAGAGATTAGCTGCCCGGCTGGCGTGGGGCGCGCCACTGCGAGGCCTGCCCTCATTCTGCCTCTGCACTCCAACTGCAGCATCCAGTGGCTTCATTATATCGGGCTAGACGAAGAGCGAGAACCCACTGGCGGATTTAGGGATCATGGGCAGGCAACCGGGAATGTTTGCCGGGGGGGGGGGCACGGGGCGTCCGCACGAGAAAATAAAAAATAATAGGAATGGTGACGTTTGCGTGACCGGTTTTCTGTCGCTCATTTGCACGTCACGTTAATGATATCACGTAAACATGTGGGTCAGTTAATCTTGTTGGAGTAGGCGCCCTGATTTTAGTTTGTGGGCTAGGAAGGCGACGACTCCGAAGTACGAGATTGTGAGGGGGGCGGAGCCGGGCTGACCTCAGGTCGCCCCGCTGGAAGTACGAGGTAGGGGGAGCAGGGGAAATTTGTGTGGTACTAATTCAATTAGTAAAATCAGTTTTTAATTTTATCATTATTTATTTGTATCGTTCCAAATGAGAGTTAGTGCCGAATGGTGTTTTTCTTTCTTGGCGGGGTGGAACGGGTGCTGAAAGAGGAGTATCATACAAGCTAGAACTTGTCTGTTAAAGAAAGGACCAAAGCTATCATCTGAAAGCCACTTGTAGGCCACCCCTAGTTAGGGCTAGTTAGGGCTAAGTGAGAGACACGAATGTCGAGGAAACGTTGTCCCAGTCACCAAGTGACCACATATCTGATTTTGTGCGTGTATGAAAGGGGGAAAAAATCATTTCATTTTTCATTTGATGTTATTTTTTCATTTCATTTTCATTTCATTTTTCATTTCATTTCATGATCACGTCTTGTATTCTGTGTGTTCATGTATGGCTGTATATCGGCATTCATTACCTGTATAGTATACAGTAAGTGGGGAGGGGTGTGGATGTCCCTGGGTGGGGCAGCGTCAGGTAACAAGCCATTCCTTCATCCGGTCTTAATTGTCAATGACATAAAATAGCCTGCTGTTCTGTCTCAGAACCCATGCGTATATTGGGTTGCCAGATCCTGTTTCTTCATCCCACTACCTTTTTCATCTCTTTGTGTATTTCCCCTGTGCTGAACCTCAAACACTTTCCTCTGTTCTCATCGCTCTCCATCATTCTCTACCCAAATTCTTCTCATCCCCCTGGGTACGAGGATCCACTCTCCGTCCCACCTGGTGCAAGTCTGGCATACGGTGACTACAGTTATTTTCGTTATCAGTTGGAATGATGATCGTTTAGGAGTATAGCAGCTATGAGAGGGGGCTCAGATGCAGGTCCGATAGTGATTGGTAAGCATGGGGGTAGGCAACGGGGCTTCATGACTCACAGCACAGCATGTAAGTGGAGCCCCCTACAGGGCCGTGGCGCAAACAGCACCTTCTCCAGCAAAAAAGCCCTTGGTCTCTCCAGGGAACACCCCCCCCCAGGGGCCTTGTGATGAAGCAGAGCTGCTTCTGATCTGGGAAACTTGCCAATATGCTGGAGTAACACACACACACACACACAGGCAGGTCCCCAGGTTACGAACGAGATCCTTTCACTAAGTCTGTCTTTATGTTGAATTTGTAGGTAAGTTGAAAAAGTAGCAATACAATACATAATAATTTCAATTATACAGGAAAAATAAAAGTTACTGCATGCAGTACTGTACTGGGCCTCGAGCCAACAAAGCACTGAAGCCACACAAGCGTAGTAGTATATTAACCCATTGGATTTAAGCCAAAAAATTTTATATAATAGGTTTTATGGCAGTCCGTTTGTGATTAGGAGTTGTCTGTAAGTTAACAAATAATGATGTTATGTATTTCTTCCTATATAGTATAGTGTAGTGTGCTTATTTGACTGTGTATGTGATTCTGTCCTTGAAGGTTAAGTTACCCCTTTTTAATTCTATCAGGTATAGATTTACTTGCTTTTCTCTTTAACTGTGCGTGTAAAATGCAAGCGCATGCTTCATTATCACTTTAAGGTGCTGAAATTGAAGGGAAATGAAATGATTTTTATGCATTGCTTGTTACTGCTTTTTTATCGGCTGTAAGTGTATTGAAATGAGCTTTGCTTTGGCTCGGGATCAGACATTCAAGTCATTTAGTCATGATGACTAATTAGCTTTATTTATAAACAGAGTAGTTAGCAGATACAAACAGAATGTGGCCGTGTTTTTATGGTAGATGTTTAAGCACTAGTGCTGAAAATGAAAAGCCGGCATCGGGCATTAAACAGTGCTTTCCAGTCTGGTTTCACGCTAATATCTCTGTCCACTGGTTTACTGATGTTAATTAATTACTCTTGTCTGAGCCTATCATTGGATGAGTCACAGAGATCAAATCACATTAAGCCAGACTCACTGCATTTAGTTCTGGATATGGCCATGATCGCCAGACCATAATTATCACTGAGCAGATGTGTGATGCGGACACTATGGCCGCGGGATGGGCGTCTGCGCGCTTTTATTAAATTTACAATACCTGTCAAGCTCGGTTTGAACGGTGGCGGCAAAGCAGCTGGAATTGTGCCCGTAGCAATTTTTCAGATGTCAAGCGTTTAATTAGTAATAGAGCTGTTGGCTCGCCGGACCGCGTATCGCGAAGCTCAGCTTGGCTGCCCCAAAGTCGATACGGCGACCCCTCGCCGGAGCCCTCAGTTTTTTCCCTTAATTACAGAAATGAAAGGCGAAGCTGAGAAGCATTCTTCTCTTTATTACTGGGCGACATCCAGCTGAATCGCCGTGCAGAACAGCCATTGAGACGTTCTTTTAAGGAAGCACAACAGATAAAGCCGGACAACGCGCCGATTGAGCCACAGACCACAAAAGTGGTCTGATCACGTGTTCACAGCGAAGGTTATCCTTACAGAAATGCGTGGTTTGTTTTCCCCGTCTGGCCCTAATCCCCGATAGACTAAACACTGAATTTGTTTTATCACAATAAAAGATACACTGTTTCCTTTAATAGCTACCGCATATGAGGGGTAACTTATAGTAACTACTAGTAAAGTACAAATCATGAACAAATAGGCTATAGTAACTGCATGAAATATCCGAACCATTCTGATTGATTTATGATGAACAAACATGGAATCAGTACATAACTAACACTTAGTTTGTGATTGATTAATGCACTAAGACTGTTCAACTACATTATTCATGCTCCCGTCAAGTAAAGTGTTGCCAGATTATACAATACAATTTGACCTAGATAGTGTATTCTGTTTGCGTTTCAGAAATAATACATTTTCAGTCAATCAGACCTGTACGTTTTTTGTTTTGCTCGATAGTACTCCTTGAAATTCTCGTCTCGACTCCCTGTCTCGCAGGAATTCCCTCTTTGTTGTGCGATGGCCTCAGCTGAACGCAGACTGTAGGTGAGGTCATGCAGTTCCCAGGCTCTGAGTTCTGAAGACTCCTGAAATAGCTCAGTACGGTAGCCCTGCTTCACTTCTCGGCAGCTGGGCTGTGATGAAACAGGGCAGGGGGGATCGAGGTATCTGTTCAAGCTCCATTGTCATTCTTAAGAGAAACTGCTGTGATCTCTCAGCCTCCTAGTACAACAATGTGACACGTGACATCACTTCCTCCATAGTCACTTACACTGCATTACACTGCATTCAACTGTCCTGCTCCTGTTTCGGGGGATGCTAGTGAATCTTTTGTTTTCTGCCCAGTTTCTGCTATGACACTTAACACCTAAAGGTGACCATTTAAAATAGAATAGTGACACTTTATTAATTCCCATGAGGAAATTCTTTGTCTGCTTTTGGCCCATCTTGCCGTCCATACAGGTGAGGGTGGGCTCACAGTGAAGGGGCAGCCTCCTTGTGACACCCAGGGCGTTATGGACATTGTCCAAGGGTTCAGAAACATGTGAGTAGTTTACTAAGACCAGGCTTGAACCAACAACCTTCTGGTACAGGGACGTAGCCCACTGAGCTACACACCACCCCCAATTTAAGACGATACTCAGACAAAAACACCATATTAAATTTTTGTTGACCCTTCTGAATTGATACTACTATTTTACCCCCTTTCCATATGGTGTGGCTCAGCAGGATAACATTCTGTATCTGTGATCAGATGGTTGCTGGTTCAAAGCCCAGGGTCGGCAAAGTGATTTCATCTTTGGGCCCATGAACAAGGCCCTTAGCCCTCAATTACCCCAAGGACTGGCCGATCCCACCTTCTGAAAACGTATATCGCTTTGGATAATATAAATAAATAAAATAATATATTAATATTGTAGAATTAAATCAGATGTACATTGATTTTTTGCAAAAACAATACATCAGTACTGTTAAATATCCTTGGTACTGCTCTGCTAACAAGGTAGCCTCTGGTAGCGGTGTCTGCTTTGAAAAAGCGCACATTCATTATTCACAAAATGCCTCTGGGCCTCTTTTAATGTCTGACAACATTTACGTCTTTCTCTGACAAGCTGCCTCACTGATGCCTCCCCCTTTCTTCCAGGGTCTTTTTCTCTGTAACTGTCTTTGTAGATCAGGTGACAGTGACCCAGTCGCATGTTTGGCATATTCCGGAACGTCCAATGACAAGCCAAGCCAAGCCAAGCACACAGGCATTATACAAAATGCAGAATGTTTTTTACGAGAGCATTGAAAAACTATTAAATGGAATAGTAATGGTATATTTAGTGTAGTAATAGTATAGTAAATGGTATATTTCCTGAGCAATTCTGCCTCTCTCTTGCAGGAGGCACTATTTTGGAACACCTTTAGCTATCGTCTTATTCCACCACTGTGTTTAAAAACAGATAATGACACCGTATGTAACTACAGACACTCCCCAGGTTATGATGATACAGTATTTCGACTTTGCGATGGGTAAATGTTTTTTCACTTTCAGTGCATTGTTCAATAAATGACATGAGATATTTAACACTTCATTATAAAATAGGCTTTGTGTTAATGATTTTGCCCAACTGTAGGTTAATGTAAGTGTTCTAAGCATGTTTAAGGTAGGCTAGGCTATGATGTTTGTTACGTTTAGGTGTACTGTATTAAAATGCATTTTCATCTTACGAAATTTTGTGTCACCTTACGATAGGTTTATTGGAACGTAACCCCATTGTAACCAGGCTGTATATGACTTTGTAACTGTTCAGCCTTTGTGAATGCATCCTGGCTAATGTCCGCTATTCCTTTTAACAGCGATTGCTGAAACTCCGGAACCCTGTTGCCAACCGTGGCCGATTCCAGCTTGGTAACAGGCGTTACCTTTTGACTGATGGCATCCTGTCAGTCAGGCAGAAACCTGAAAATCGACCTGACGTTTCAAATCGGGGGGGATTCAGCCGTATCCGCTCTAGAGACACAGGATTCTGTTTGGCCTTGGAAATGCACCATGCTCCCTGTTTTGTTTTGACTGTCTGGGTGCAGAAAATTGAATTATCCCCATCACGCTCAAGGCTGAATTTATACCTTTAAAGACCAAGCATTTGTTTACCTCTTATTTATTTGTTTACTTAACTAGGATGCAGTTCATATGATATAAGCTTAAGACGTTGCTTATATAGCTTTGTATAACATAAGGTATAGGATATTTACTGCAAACATAATGACTCATTTATCTTTCTGAGATTAAATATGCCCACATAATGAAAATGGATGTTAGACCATATTCACTATGTTTTTATTGGTCTTTTCAACGCAAGCGCTGATTTTGTTTAAACGTTCAAAAGATCTGGTCTAGTTCTCATTACTCGAGGTGCATCTTAACACTCGCATCGATCTGGAAGAGACGGTGCGTGCTAAACCAAATTACAAATAATTCCAGATTCTCCTGGGCTCCGCTGTGCCAACAGGTCTTAGAAACGTGGCAGGCGGGGGGCCGGGGGGGGGGGGGAGCTTGAACTTAGACTGCTTTTTTAAACTAAAAATCCGACCGACCATTAGTCGCAGAAAAGAATTTACAATAATGAACATAACAAAATATGGCACTGTTGACAATGACCTTGTGCATGATCAAAAAAAGATTTTTTTTACCCCTTTGGGCTTTCAGGAGTTTCTGCCAAATTGAATTGCTTGTCAGGGCCTTACCCTCCAGGGGGGGCCTCGTGCACTTTACTAATTGACCATAGAAGACATCAGTTTCCTTTTTCTCTGCATAAGGTCTTTCCTTATATCCGATTCTCCATCATAGTCTCACTCTTGTCTGACGCATCTTATTCGCAGTTCGAATGTAACCCCAGCCGTCTGCCTTTGTGGGGATATTAACTTTAGCGTTCAGATACTATATCGATAACAGTTAAAGTGAACTGTTGCATTGCGTGTTCGCGGAGTGACCTTCATCGCTTTGTCAGAAGGCACAGTCACAGTTTATTTACCTGCCGTCAGCCCATCTGCTGTGAATCTGTCTGAGCTGGGTGGGGTCACAGGGCCATTGGCTCCTGGCCCCAGCCGAAAGCTGATTGGTCCCCGGAGTAACCCCTCACCTGTCACTCACCGACTTGAAACATACAATTGGCTTATGATAAGGTTTGCCCCTCTGTATGAATTTTGTCCCCCTACCAGCTTAACAAATCCTAGAATCACGACTGTTTCAGAGTAACACCAGCACCGAGTGGCCATGACGGAAGGTTACGGGTCTTCTGTGAGGTAATCGGCACGTACTGCTGGAATATCGTTGAGTAAACTGTGCAATCAGGGTTACAGCAGGAGTAACTGAGCATGTTGAATCTTTAACCAAGGACAATGACCCACGGTATTTCAGACTTTTCCAGCAGTAGTTTGATTCTGAACATCTTGAGGTTAGGTCTCTGTCAGGTCAGCACAGCTGTTGTCATTACCTGGGTATGTCCTGAGGGAAAGATGTGGTATTTAAGTAATGTCACCTAAATATTACAGAATGATTAAAACACAGCCTTAATATGTCATCTTAAGGTATGACAAGCAGTTCATTTACAGTGAAATTACAGCTAGTGTATTTTCTAGAGTAGATGAGGTTGGGCAGGATTGACTAACTCAACACAGAGACACACATACACACATTTCTCGGTCTTTGTGGGGACTTTCCATTAATTTCTATGGACATAACTCTAATCCCAACTATGACAACTTTAATCCCTACCCAGCCCTAACCTTAACCATAAGTAACCAAACTAAATGCAAGTCTTTTGGCATTTTTAGTTTTGCATTCACAGATATTTGTGGGGACCTGAAAAATGGTCCCCACAATGTCAAAATAACAGGTTTTTAATGCACAGTGAGGATACTTGGTCCCCACAATGTAACATAAACCTAATCATACACACACACGCACACACAAACAAGGAACTGGGTTGACAAAGGACTCTGTAAGACACACCTGACCAAATCTGGTCCATGCAGCTATTTTTACTGGCCCGCATGATCATTACAATCATTTTTAAGAACGATGATGTTTTACGTAACTCCCATGAATAATCTCAACTGCTAATTCCATTCCGGCACATAATAATGAGCCTTTTCAAAAACAGAGAAATTGATTCAGAATGTTGGATATGAACATAATCAGCCCTGCTGACGTGGTGAAGCTGGGATTTGGCCGTCCACAGAAATCAATCAGCTGATGCCGCTCTGTGTCGTGTTACTCATGTTTACTCCTGAACCCACACGGTGTACAGCTGTGTCTCTGTCAACCCAGTCCTTGAGGGTCACAGAAAGTCCACATTTTTCCCTCCCAGCTCATGGCACATCTGACCCAGGTATTCCGTGGCCTTGATTCTTGGTTCAAATGTACTGCGAGCTGGGAGGGAGGGGAAATGTGTCCCGTCTGGGGCCCCCTGAGGACTGGGTTTTGAAACATCGGTGTGCAGCGTGTATGTTTTTGGGAGAGCAAGAGATGGATGAAATTAATCAAGACGCAAAACCTGCTCGCCTGACATTTCTTCCAGAAATATCCACAGGCTCTGTCACCGCCCACAGTCATGCATCTATCATATAACTTTCTGTTCTGTCAGACCTTAAAATAAGACATATTAAAAATTATAAATAATGCTTATCCTCCTCAATAAACACAAGAAATTCAGTGTCTTCACGGTGCAGTATTTTCTATTCAGCATCATGCTTTCCAGAGAAGAAAGGTTTTCATGTCTTATTTACAAATGTTAGTCTGTGCTGTTAGTCTGTCCCTCAGAGTCTATAGGTAGGTCTGCATCTTCGTGCTTCAGGCCCTGAGCTTTACTGCACTGCCTCATTTGCTCCAACTCTGCCAAGTTAGATGAAGAGCATTGGTGTGCGATAATTTTCAGGTCATAGTACAGGTTTGCAATGGGATTTAAATCTGGGCTGGAACATTCCAGAATATTGACCTTCTTTTTTTTTTAATTTGCTCTTTTGTGGTGTTTGCAGTTTGTTTTAGGTCATTACCCCGTCGAAAGCGGGTCCTCCAGCTAACTGAACTAATTCTCCTGAAGGATCATCCCATATTTGGTTCCTTGCCCTTGACAGCAAGATTCTTCCACGTCCCTCCTGCTGAAAAACAAACCCGTAGCATGATGCTGCTTGACGGTCCTGATGGTGTTACCGTGGTGATTTCTTCCGGTAATTTACATATGAATTATGAATTATCAAGGGTAGCTCCTGCTGCTCATCCAAAGCATTGAATTAAACAAACTAAAGAAAAAATTAGGCATCAACCTCACCTGATTATATGAGGCTCTGGTTTATACTCTGCAGCAGGGATTCTGCACAGCAGAGTGAGGCAGCAAGCGTTTAACAGGGACAGTGAATGCGGTCTTGTCATCTTGCCAGTCGTCAGTACAGAATCATCTTCAGCATTTACTACAACGTCCAAGCATGGAAGAGAACATCTGAAAGGTTGACTAGTTTACGAAAAGTGTCCGTTCTCTGCATATGATCCATTAATGAGACCCTCTTCAGCTGTGATTTTGTCCTATTGTGTACACGTTTATCAAGTTCATGGTGCAGAGTCTTTCAGATCGTTTTAATGCACGATTGGGCTCTGTGAAGGTGTCAACAAGCAAAGGAGCTATTTTCATTTTATCCATCTTTTTTTGTTTAGTAAATGATGTCGAGCAATTTCGCTTCTAGCCCAGACCAGCTGAGTCTCTGGCTATTCTTTGCTTAATTGGAGCCGGATGTTACTGAGATGGCAAACAGCTTCCGCATGAGATCACTGTTCATTTTGTGGAAAAGACCAAATGATAATTGGAAAATGCGCTTTAGACGTTGCATTGTTACCGCTTGTGTGGGATTGAGCAGTTTTTTATTTACGTCCGTGCTGGTTGCCAAGAAGCTTAGCTAATATTATACTATAAACCGAGGAACGACTAGTGTTGCACACTTTGTGGAATTTCATTAACCCAGATCATGCTCCAAAAATCATCGATAACACTTTACTTGATGGGGCACGGATAATATAGTATTGTGCTATTATTTAAATCTATAATTTAAGTCTGAATTACATACTGATCTCATGTTTGATCATCATTAATGAATGGTGACGCATCTTTTATCTCAAGCAGTTACTATATTTGTTCATGATTTGTTCATGATTTGTTCATGATTTGTACTTCATGTAGTAACTGAGTTATTACTAAGTATTTGTGCCCCACAAGTAAAGTGTTACCAAATGGTCTCTATGACTATAAGCTGTTTATAACCAGGATCCCCCGTACCCCACATCTTCAGTATCGCATTCACAAGGTCATACCATAAAGAGGGCAGCAAATAAAAACATTTGCGCTCTCTCGACAGGCCCCGGCGGAGGAAACGGGAATGATTTTCCCTCCTGCTGGGGCAAGCAGCAATTAAAGTGATTTTTCAACCAGAGAGCTGCTGACAGCTCACACTCTCCGGAACCTTCCGGGATCCCACCGAGCTCGGCGAATCCGTGACTCCGTCTGAGGTGGGCCGGGAGTGTCCTCTGTGTCCTGTCTATGTTTAACCCTGCGGTGGGGTCTCTCTAGGTGACATCTGGGCGTGTCATTTTGAGTAATACTGAAATTCATATAGGTAGAAACTCACCCCCATACACTATAATCCCATTTGGCTGCCGCTACCAAATCAATTCCACTCAAACATTAAGGCTTAAATGAAGATACATTTGGGTCGTTGCCAAACCAAGAAGATCACTGACAAATTCCCAGCATGTTTATGCTTAAGGAATCTAGAATGTAGAATCATCTTTCTCAGTGTAAAGAGATGCATGATAAAAATTTAACAATGTCATTGTGTGTGTAGCATTGTGCAAAAGTCTTAGGCATTCAAAGAAAATGATGTTTAAATGATCTTCACGTTGGTGAAAAACTGTGATGTTATGTCTGTAAAAGTGTGTTGGAGTAACCATATCAAATCCTCTACTGTAATCACCCCAGTGTTTGCAGCAGCTATCGAATACACCCGTGTATTTTTTTGACACGACCACTAGCACACCTTATTATGGCTAATCAACACCCCACAGGCTTTTAAAAGTAGTTTAATCAATTTTATTAAGTGAGCTGGTGGTGAAATCTGTGACTTTTTAGGAAACAGAAGAAATTCAGGTTAATTTGTATTGTGTTATTCTTAATTTTCATATGTTCTAATGGTATTGTCATTTTCTGAGCAAATATACACTTACTACCCAGATAAACAGCCTTAAACATTGTCTTTGACTGCTTTTGCACAGTATTGTATATAATTGATAGATAATTACAGGATGGCAGTTTCCCTCGCGCTGCAGTCCTTTTGGGGAAATTAACTGCTTATTTCAGCCAGAGACACACAAGGGCAGGGATGCAATTAAGGGCCCGACGCGCCAGCGCTATCTCAGTTCCAATCCCCCCAAACTCCTTACCTGTTTTAGATACGAATCAGCCAAACTGAACTCTTTTAAATTTGTTGCTGACTGCAGCTTTTTTTGTTTTCACTCAAATGCCGCTACAATAGCTTGAGAGCTTCTCTGCTCTTGTAGCTCCTTTGTAATCCACAAAAGAGTCCATTGTAGCCCCCATGATAGCTTGGGATTTTTGACCTTTCGCCCAGCTTTTAAAGACGCTTTTCCCACAATGCACCTGGAAGACAGAACATGACGTCAAGGTGCTTTATTGAGATATTCAGGGAGGGCGATCACCCATCACTAAATCGCTACATGTAGTAATTGAGTTATGTAGCAAAGTACATAAATAGCAGAGGTGGACATTTCAGGTCCAGAAAGTAAAAATCCAGACCAAGATTTTGTTTCAACCAACCAACTGAGTACTCTGTGACTGTGACTCTTTATACTCAACTGGGTGGTTGAAACAAAACCTTGGCCTGGATTTTTACTTTCTGGACCTGAAATGTCCACCTCTGATAAATACTAGTGCAAAGTGAAAAGGTCAGCCAGGCCAGCAGCGTTCTTCACAGAGTGATCCGTTCTTCACAGAATGATCCGTTCTTCACAGAGTGATCTGTTCTTCACAGAGATTACTAGGTTGTGGCCTGGCTGGTCCAGGTGACACGGTATTATAAATAGCAGCTCTGTCGCGGGCCTTCAAACCGTATCAGTCTGATTTAATTGTGGTGTAACCTATTAACGTGTCCTGTGGGCACAAGGTCAGTGAGCACAGGCAGTTCATTGACCTTGAGAGTGTGCTTGTTATTTTCGCTGCAGGGTCTCGCGTAGGTAGTATGTCCTTGCGTTAGTTGGTATGCTGGATCTAGGCCTGGACGGTTACTGGGGTAATACGGCATGCCGTGGGATTTAGAAATCTTGGCGACAGAATTAGCCAAGCAGGCAGGGGTGACCATTGATAAAATTTTGCTAGCTGGATCTATCAAATTCATTGTCTAAAGACTGTGCAGGCTAATTTTTGGGCAGGCTGGTTTTACGGAATTGGACTGAGATGGGCTTCCTGCTGACACCAGCCTCTCACACTCCCTGATTGGCTGATTGAGTGATAGACGAGCGAACTGGGAAGACGAGGATTTGCAAGCTCCCCGGCCTGCCAGCTCGCGTGACTGAGTGCTTCTCCATGGATCCATGCATCCTGCGTGCTTGAGGGTTTCTGTAGGTTCAACAGAAGGAGCTATGTGGCCAGACGCTACGTTTTTGTTGGCTTTACAGTTCTCGTGCAAGGGTTTCACTTTGGCTGCAGTCATGTGACCAGGTGCCCCTGTCCCGTTCCTTCAGTTGGAGTGGTCTCTCTGCGTAATCATTTAACGATTAGCCTTTCAGAGTGGCACCCTCAAACCGCAATCATCTGAACTTTTCTCCTGTGAGGAATGAAGACATTCCGCTGATTTGGTTCCTTTTTTTACGTACTTAAGGCAATCTCAAATCTGAGTGGGCTGCTTTTTCTCAATTACGCATCTTAATCGATTAGCTAGCCGAGTTGTTTAGACGCTGTGTCTCCCTAGAACCTTAGTTGCACCCTCTGGTCCACAATACACAAGCTTAACGTGTCCTTCCTTTCACCCCAGGTACTCCTTCCAGGATGAGGAGGACATGTTCATGGTGGTGGACCTTCTCCTGGGTGGGGATCTGCGGTACCATCTGCAGCAGAACGTCCGCTTCTCGGAGAGTACCGTGAAGCTGTACATCTGCGAGGTCGCACTGGCCCTGCACTACCTGCGGAGCAAACGCATCATCCACAGGTACGACCTGCTACCGCGTTATTATTGTCAGGGATGATGCTATGCTTGTGTGCTACGATGCACATGTTCGGATACAAATACATGTATATTGTATGTTTCCAGGTCCAGAAGCTACAAATCCAGACCAAGGTTTTGTTTCTACCAACCACCTGAGCATAAAGAGTTACAGTCACAGAGTAACTCAACTGGTCAGTAGAAACAAAATCTTGGTCTGGATTTGTAGTTTCTGGACCTGAAATGCCCAACACTGAGTATATTTCATCCATCTTGCAACCATTTATCATGGTCATAGTTACTGGGGACCTGGATCCTATCCCAGGCAGCACAAGCAGGGGTACATTTATGCAAGGGGGACCGGGGGTGTCCAGGTCCAGTCCAGCACAGCTTGGCTCTCTCCCTGATCGACCGCACCTGATTCAGCTCAAGAAATGAGTGGTAATTAGCAGAGAAGTGAAATCAGGTGTGTTAAATGAGAAGAAACCCAAAAATGTCCAGGGCTGGGGGCTTGGAGACACAGGGTTAGACAGCAATAGTCACTCTGCCAACCCTGGGACTTAAACCAGCAACCTTATGATCACAAACAAAAAATGCCTGTACCCACCGAGCTACACTGGGCCGATAAGGTGTATTTTTTATTAATAACTAAAACTCATGTTATGGATTTGGCCTAAAGTTCGAAGGCTTCTGCTGAAAATATTTCCATCCAATCATAAAATCTGACTCAAAATGAAAAAGTAGCTTGCATGGAACTCAAGAATGAAAACCAGCGTGAAACAGACGGACAGCTAAAGGGGTAAGACGCTCCCCCACTCACCGGTGGTGCACAGAGAGTGATACGGCTCCCCGTCTCCCGTGTTCAGGCAGTTTGAACCAGCCTGAACAGCCCCCCCCCCCCCTGCTGGTCCCACTAGCTGCTACTTCTGATTAGGATGGCAACGCCCGCGGGCAGGTTAACAAAGGCGCCGAACCCTTATTACAGACCGACATCAAAGGGAGCCCTCAATTTGGCAGAAGGGCCTAATTAATCAGAAACACTATAGCAGATTACTCGGTCTGCTGTGTACACTTCCTATTGTCCAGGGATAGCACCTGTGGAAGGGAACAGCGAAATTCCAAGCCATTCATTTGACTTCAGCGCTCCGTCTTCCTTACGATGGATCGTATGTGTTCTGCAGTAGGAGATCATTTTTATTTTTTTGGTCGACATTTGTCTTTTTTGCTCTAGATTTATGCTTTGTTTTTCGGCTATGATTTAACACAGCAATACAGCAATAGGCCATTGTAAAATAGGGTGGGGTGGGGGGGGGCAGGGATGTAGTCAGGTGACGATCCTCGCCGTTTACTCGCTTCGCCCTTGGCCCCAGAACACGAGCACAGATCCTGATCCCGTTCTTACACCTGGGGGGGGGGGATCACTGCACAGGCCAGGGGTCCCCAAAGGGCCAGATTCCGTCTGCAACACGAAACCAAGGTCCAGTACATCCAGCGAAAAATGATTCTGTGCAGTGCCGCACTGGTGCCGTGCAGTGGGGGAAGGCTATTCGGCCCACTGAGCTGGCTTGGAGGGAATTAAACTAATAATTTAAAGTTGGCAGGGTCCAGAACACAGCGAGGCGGATCGGAGTTCGCCAGTTGGTGACCACTGGCATAGACTATTCTAGACTATAGCCTGGGGGGGGGGGGGGCACCCTATGGAAATATGGAGAGGTTAAACAAACTAAATGGCCGATTGATACCCCCCCCCCCCCCCCAGACTGGAAAGTCATCTCAGCCTTGTTTTTCAATGCGTCCCATTCACTGCGGTGAGGGAGACCAGTGGTTTTTTACGTACGCCCCCCCCCAGTCCCAGAAGCCTTTGCGGGAAGGGGGTGGAGGGGTTAAATCACCACGGCGATCCAGTAGTTAACTCTGTTACAAGGCACTGCATGTGAGGTATACTTAAAAGGCAGATCGCACGGGTGATATTATTTGTGGTGAATTTCCCGAATTCACCGTCCCACGTGGATTTTCTCAGTACACCCTTAGTCCTCTGAAGACACCAATGCCACAATGTCGTGATACAAAATTTATAACCTTGTTCCGCGTTCAGTTTTTTTTCTAAGCCCAGTTGGGCTTCCCCAACGTGATTTGCAGTGATGATCCTAGCAGAGTATGAATAGCTGTTTTCATTTTAATTTGTTTTAAATTTTTTCAGATTAATGCGCCCTTCATATAGGCCAGATTTGTGTCATTATTTAGCTACTGCTGAGTGCCTTACCGTGAGATATCGCTGGTCCCTGAGGGTTGGTTTGGTCCCTTAGAAGCCATTGCTCAGTGTGGGTAGTTTATTTGTTTTCCAGAACTTGGGAGTTGATTTAGTGACACTCCCTGGGATGCTCAGTACCTTTGGAAGCTTTTTATATCCGCCTGGCTTGTGTCTGCTGGGGAAAATTCTTCATGTCGCTGTTTCATCATAGGCAAAGTCTAGTGGTTGGACGGATCAGTAACAGGTGTATCTAGGCTGCGCTCAATCAACACATTTCTTGCTGGAAGTACCTTTTAGGGCTGCTTATTTATGAGCATTTTTATAGTCTACAGTTTTCAAGAATTTAGTTTTTAATTCATTTTCATGGCTCAAAGCTTCTAAACACATTCACTACAATTCAATTTATTTTTATATAGCGCCTTTCAAAACAGAGTCACCCCAAGGCACATTACAAGGGTGTGTTGTGATACATTCCTAAATCATTTATACAGAATAATGAAAAACAGGTATCATTTTAATAGAAGAGGAGTGCCTGTATTTTTTACAGTGTTAAAAATAATACCTTCGGGATTTCTAAATACCGGGGTATACCGTAATACCGCGATATTGCCTGAACCTATTGCATAGGCCAAGCAATATAAAGAAACTGTGTGCCTGATTTCCAGGACAGGGCATTGTCTATGACGTAATAGATGTAGCATCGACGCTAAGCTAATTCATACCGCAACAGCGTATGTAGCTAATGAGGCACATGTGGGGACTGAAACACGCTAGAGTCTCCAAGTCACGGACTCAGTCCAACCCTTGCTTCAGCCTTAGGGATGAACTTCCACGGGCAGGGAAATCTCCACGTGTCATTCGTCGAGCTCTGCATGTGATCGTATTATAAACAGCGAGAAACGATTGCTTTCGGCTGACAGGAGTTTCCATCAAAGGCAGTACAGCTAGGGGTGTAATAAAGCTTAGCGACGAGCCGGGCGCTGTAAATAATGCAGAAGGTGTTTGTGAATCCACCCGTACGCTCTGACAGACGCAGCCCTGCTGTGCCTGAAAAGCGTGCCTCTTGATTTGAAGTCTCCGAGTTCCCGACTTGAATTCAAAGAGTCGAGTTTAGGGGGCTCTGAATGTGCTGTGTAATGCTCTGTAATTCTGCCTTATCATTGCAACTATCTTACCCATTGGACTGTTCCCTGTGAATTCCAGAAGCTGACAGCTCAGTGTTTATAAGGGCTGGGAACCATGCTCCTACATGTACAAGTGCAACAATGTGACAGTAAAGGGTGATGAAAAGCAACGACAGAAAGTCTGAAATATATGTATTATATAATCCGTGCTGTTCGATTTCGCAGTTCAAATGATGGAGTCACAGCATATCTGTGACACACACAAATATGCTGACGAGGTATTATAATGACATTAAATACCCATTACAGGTCCCTAATTCACCTTCTTTCAGATATAATTCCTAAAACTGTGCCAATTCATAGTAATTTTCCTAACATATAGGTACGACGCCCCTCCCCACAGTGCGCAAAATCCTTTAGCTAGATCCTTTTTTGTTTTTCTTTTCGTATTTTTTTTATGAAATTCCCTTGGTCTGTTTTTCCACAAAGTCTCCCATGACATGACATGTTGGATGAGCACATAGTCACATTTGCTTTTAATTATCCCTGTCCTTTCACACCTCTAATTAGGATTGCTGTTGGCATGAAACGGCGCTAAGAAATGTCAACGATCTAGATGTCAAAATTTGCGGTAATTATGCCTGACGTAGCTATTGCTGTCGTCACACGTGAACAGCTCGTAAATACGGCGCCATTTCAAAGCACTTTTTCAGACTTTATGAATTGCCAAATCACGGGCCAAAAGATTGATGGAGAGGAAGGTGTGGTTGTTTCATCACAGTTTACATTTCATCAACCTGTCATGCTTTGTCGGGTGTACAGATTGGTGTTTTTTTATTTATTTGTGCTCAATAGCCTGGATACCAGTTGACATGAGACCCAAAACCTGTAATCTGCACTCCTGAAGTCGTTTCCCTTTTTCAGCCTCGAGACACGTCTGGTTTTGTCTTTCCTCGACGTTTTGGCATCTGTTTGGGTTGTTTTAGTTTCAGTCACTGTTTTTACACTTCAGAAATTATTTTTAGCCTAACCCTCCCCATCAAGCAGCTGAATTCAGATCCAGGTTCCGCTTGAGCTCCTCATTTTAAAGCCAAATGTTTCCCGCAGGAAACAACTCAATGCTTCAGTCAACACACCGTCAGATGTGTGAAACCTACGTCTCTTAGAAGAATAGCTGAAGACTTGCCCTACAGTACAAAAGACTTTAACAAGCAACACCATCTTTCACACCAAGGTATAAGGCTTGTTATTGACCTCATTGGGCCAAACAAAGACTGTTTTGTACAGCTTGCTTTTGTTGGTGCAGGTCATTGTATCATCAAAGGTTCCCCCATTACCCAAACACTTCCAAAACCATACCAGATAAGCATAACGAGCGTAGGCACCCAAAAGCATTCCAGATAGCATCCGTGAGGGTCATGAGGTGTTATCTCAGTAGGGCAGGTGCACAACAGCATATAGTCGACCAGAGCTGGTACACAGGGGGAGTCGCACAAAAGACCTATTGAGATCCCCACTCACATTCACAGTCCTCCAGTCCACGGGTGCCAGGAGGATCGGGTGACTGGCCGGCTGTCTCAGTTACCCTGCTCATCGGGATAAGTGATGTAATGAGGCCATTAGATCCAGCTAATAGGTTGTCGGACTAGTCAAGCGAGAGAAGAACCAAGAGGATCAGTTGAACTGGACCCCCCCACTCCCCATCTCCTCTCCCACACAAACAACACACACTACCTACTGCCTGTCTCCAGAAGGTGTTTACAAGCAAAAATCAAATTTTATGGCACAGTAAGCAGGGAAATGGATAGCCAGTCTCTTTTTGTTTTCCGGATTGCTCCTTCCTTAGAGTTGCCATTGCCTCACTAGTCACAAGTTAGTTTGATCACACGAAGAGCATCATGAGAAGCTGCTTTTCACCTGGAGAGTTGTTTTTAGCATTGTTAAAACCATGGGGTTCAACAAACAGCTAACAGGATATCGCCCAGAAGCACATCTTGCATCTCTAGAGGCTATAAACATAGCAGGTCCCATCAGTGCAATGGAAACTTGGAGCAGAGAGACAATGAGAGAAGCACAGAAAGGGATGCAAAAACACGGGACCTCATCAAGGATCCATTTCAGCTCCCGTGTGTCCAGCGCTTCACCCACGGTTGCTGCTTATCACGCATTCATCATACAAACCAAATCTGGGCTTTTCCGTCGAGTTGCAAAGAAATAACAGTCTTTAAGTTGTTCAGCATGAATTTTCCCCATCACTTTTAAAAGACTCATTTTGGTAGCACAATGCTATACTAAACATAAATTTGGTACGTGTCCAGCCCATTTGCATGATAATTCATGGGGTTCTTGTGCAAATCTAGTTTTAGGGAAGCGGTAATATTGCTGCAAATTCAGCAAGCTGGCGGAAGTTTCTTGAATGTCACTGCAAACCGCCTCGAGGGTTAGGTCACTTTGAGAAAAACCAAAAGATGTTTATCACCGAGGATCAGCCATGGGTGAAAACAGATACACACTGGGACCTCAAGGAACACAGCGTGAAAGCAGGACGGGAGACGTGGTCTGTGGGCCGTCAGTATCCGTGACAACCACATCTCCTCATCGTTGGGGAAAAAAAAGAAAACAAAGCAGAGTGCATGCTGTCCTGCTGATAAAAAATTGTTACACTTGCTTGGCTAGTTGACACTTTTGTCCAAAAGCAGCTTCCAACAATTTTATTAGAAGCAGTGATCTAATCCTTTGTTTCTGTCAGATGTTGTATTAGAGCTATCCACGGTAAGCACGTTGAGTACTGTCCTAGAACTTGTAGTGGCGATTCTTGATTTATGAGTCCATGTCGCTAATTCCTGCATTAGCCGCATGACAAATCCCGACTTATTAACCAAGTTAACACGTGTAGGGAGGGACAGGACCACTTGATACAGTGAAGATGGGAAAGTACCAACCAGATTATTATGGGTGTTTCATTTTTTCATTGCAACCCGGGGAAGTCACTCTCGGGGATGAACAAGAATGAGAGACCTTCTGTCACTGAGGATGAGACGAATTGACCCCCAGCTCACGGCTTTGCCAACTGGGACCAGGACAATTCCCATCCTGGGTTACTAGTCGTCGAGAAATTAACGGACTTACCTTTGGGTCGACAAGGATCAGATGGGGGAAAACAGGAGAAAAATACCTGTGTAGACCCTTATCATCTCCCCCTGGATGGTGATCCTGCCCCCCACCCCCACACAAAAAGCACACACCTGTTTAACGGCACCGCTGATGCAAGCAGCATAGAACAGGAGCTTAAATGACACTGTTTCCAAGACAGGTGAAGTCTGGGTTGAGTAACAGCAAGGTTTACTTTCTCGATTATTACATCACGACTGTCACGAAGTCTGCAGGGGAACCAGAAGTTCTGTTTACTTTACTTTTGTACTTTTCAACCAGATGGCACCAGCGAGCAGAATAAAGACGGCACTGATCATATTCCAGAGTAATTCAATTTTTTTGTTCACTGACTGTCTATTCAGTTATTCACAGTGTACGATGGGGGGGGGGGTGCAGGAAGAGGATGAAAGGGAACGAGACGTCTCAGCTGTAGTTCAGAACAACAGGGAATAAAACCTTGGTCGTGGCAGGCATATTTTTCAATTGCTAATCGATAGTGGTAGTCTTTTCACTGATTAATGATTATGATACCCTTAACTTATGATTCCCGGGTGACACATAATAGATTTAGAAATGCCAGACAACAGCTGCATTATTCAGCAAAATTAAAAGGCGGAATTTGACTCACTACTTTCTAGTCATTATAATAGCAAAGGGAGTCATTCCTTGGTGAGTCTGTAAATAAATAGTATGTAAATAAACCATATAAAATGCTTGAATCATTTTTCCGTCATTGATTCGCAGCCTTGTGCGACCTTAGCTAGCTGCTGCTGCTTTGATAGGTTGCGGTTTCATGCTTTTATGTTTTTAATGCGTTTTATGGGTTTGTGCTTTTAGTGCTGCGCAAAAAAATGTTGAGTGCTATACCTTTATAGTCTTATTAAAATAATAATTAAACACTTCAAATAGTGGGTCAGCATACATCCGAAAATGAAACTGTACATTTGTCCTTGTTTGAAAATACTCTTTCATCAAGAGCTGTTTTCATCTTGTGTTTCATTGTATTTTTAGTCATTTGTTGTGATTGTGACAGAACAATTCAATTCATGCCTTACGTCTTCATTGACATGCAGCGCACTTCTTTTCGAAAACTGGAAATGGGGCAAAAAAACTATGTGTAGGAAATGGGAAGAATAATAATGCAGGCATTTCTCTTTCCTGTTACAATGTTATAATTCATGGAAGTTCTCGCGATTTTCTGCCCGCTGAAATCATGGCTCATCTTCATAAAGCGTGGAGGTGTGATAGCCCATCAGTATATTCCATCTGTTCTTAGGCATAGTCTTATGGTCTGGAAGCAGCGATGCATGTGCTTAGCGGTCGCGAATTATCCAGACTGTCTATCAGACCTGAAAGACCGGAACCTTTCGCTCCTAATCACCCCGACTTGGGAGATTTCAGCATGTCCTCACGCTGGATTTATTGGGCAATGGCCTTTAAAGTTAAAGTGTGTTTTTTTTCTCCCACTGCCTTTGAAGGAAATGTCACCTCATTAAGTGCAACAAGACTGACCTTTTTCTCGTACTCTCTGACCAAGACCGCCGAGACCGCATGTCAGGGTCTCCTGCATGGACGTTTGGAAAGAATCGGGCTGTGAATCTTTCCTCAACACTCCAAGCAAGATGTGCACGGGCAGCATTCGTGTCGTGGGGCATCCTCCACCTCGTGAGGTGGCCCTTCTCTGTGGAACGATTTTGGCTACCACCTTGGTGTTGTGGGCCGTCATGTGTCTCAGCTGTGTAGGATCTGAATGGATACCTTCAGTTTTGTGAACACACAAGCTATCAATGAATCAAAATCCGTTTTCACTAAATACAGGATAATTAGAAAAATATCACGTTTTTGTTGTGCCTAAGTGTAAGCTCCAAAAATGAAGAGCGATAGAACAAGCTTAATCTTCAACAACACTGGGCATTTTTTTGGCTACAGACAAGGGCGTAACTTTGATTTCAACATTGATAGGGACTCCAAACCCCTCCCCCTCAACACACACTCAACTCCCACAACATTGGTAGGGACATGTCCCTAACGTCATTACCCAAATCTACGCTCTCTGTGTTTTTAATGCTCATCGCCATTTCCTCAGCTAAGAAGCACAACTCGCTATGCTAGGCTGTCGCCATGGAAACGGGCAGGTCTGGGCTCATCCCACCGCGACGCCATTCCCCTGGCAGCGTCCCTCGCAGGTTCATAGCAAAAACACCTGCCGCTGCCGCTGGGTGCTGCTCCGGTCTGGAGGGAAGGAACGTCTTCATTACGGAAAGTTTGAGGGCCGGGTCATACATCGAATCACCTGGGTTCGGTTACCCGGCAAATGCCGAGCTGGTGACTTTGACAAACCCGAAGTTCCAGTACACAAGCACACCAGGCACAGTCTCTAAGGAGATGTATTCTGAGAGACGCAGGGATGGGCAGGTGCTTAAATTCTGGAGTGTTGGGTTTTAAGCGCGGAGAAAACTGAGTCAATTCCAACAGCCACAGTTAAGTAACTGGTTTTCCTAACAATACACACGTCCATTGATGCGTCGGATGGCGCCTAATTCTAGGAGACTTCAGGCTGTTTGTATAAAAGTTCACTTAAAGTTCTAAAGTGCACAGTTCACTGGTGTTAAAAAGCATTGTCGTTTTAAGGGCTGCTCTGTTATAACCAAAATAAATGTAATTTGAATGTTTCATAACAGTCACGACACCATAAAAACACTTAAGCAATTAATTTTGCGCCCTTGATTCTTTTGCAGCATTTGTCATCCCAATGAGCCTAAGCTAATTTGACTTAGCTGTGCTGTTGTGTAGTGTGTGCATGCATGTAGGTACCAGTCCACGATATATCCCGGTTTCAATGGGAATGGCAAGAGGCTTCTCGTCATCCTGGCCAGGATGAACGTTTAGAAGATGGATCAATGGATGGATCGTTGAGTGTTATGATGCATGTAGCCCACATAACATAAGTGCTCTTGTGTGTCTTCACAGGGATATCAAACCAGACAATATTCTTCTGGACGAACACGGTAAGTTTTTGTGAATCAACCTCTTTCAAGCCCTCTGCGGGGCTGCCGTCTTGAGTGAGGAGCAAGCTCAATTTGTTTAGCGTCCTTCTAGACAGCCAATGGGACGAGGGCAGGGTTCCGCCACCTGCGCGAGTGTCGTCGCGGTAACAAGACTGATCCGTCACTACGTCCTTCGTAGCGGAACCCCACGGCACTCTCTTGTTATACAAATGGGGCCCGTGGGAATGTTAACGAAGGCAGTTAGGAGTGCCTCACGAAGCTCTCTTCACTTCCAGGGCCGGGTGATGGAGATAAAAAACAGACCGAGTGATGCTGCAGAGGGGGTTGCAGGATGGGATGAAATAAAAGAGAGAAGAAAAGCCTCCCTTTGTTTCATGCAGACTGGTAGCCCCGGGGCTGCAGGCTTTATTCTTCTTGCAGAGCTTGCGTGCGTTTGTACGCCTGCCCTGAGGCATTGGTCGGGAAAGCCCTGTTGATGTTCTTACAGAATTATAATTTCCAACAGCAATGAATGCCCCAAGATCTTTTAGGTGTTGAAGTCACATCCTGTTGAGCTGTGCCGCTTTGAAGTGAAGCGGGGAGCCAACGCTTCAGCCACGCCTTCGGCTGTGCTCAGGTCCATCACTGAGCACACCGCTGCTTCCCGATTCCAAACAGACTAGCCGAGCCTGAACGCGGAGACCCACGTGGGTCTGCCGGGGATGCCGAACTGATCCCTTCAGCACAGATGGCCTGCTTTTCTGCCTAATGTCACATGGGGTAGAAAGCGGGTCGCATTTGAAAATGAATCCGCCTATCAGAGTAACTAGCGTCCAGGGGGGATGGGTCCCTCATGAACTGGCACATGCAAGGAGGAGAGAAAATGCCAATCAGTGCGGTAGGCTGGGGTGTTTCCACGAATTTAGCTCAGTCTTCCAAAGAGAAAGAAGTAAAAAAATAGTTTTATCACAGTGATGAATCAAACAAGGCGTTAAGCTCAAAGCACAGACAGTGCGTCTTGGGTCTGGTGACTGAACAAAATGTACACAGTTAGAATCTCTTTCACGGTCGAGGTAGAGACAAAGTGTGCAGACACACAGCCTTCATCTGCCCCTACCTCCCACCGGGCTGCATTTCACTCTGCAGGAGAGCAGCTCCGGGTCAGAGGCTTCAGCAGTCATGGTCCTGCAGTATGTTCAGTCAGCAGCTACTGAAATGGGCCCGGTCACATGCCATGGCGATTTGGTGGCTTTGACGAAACCGAAGTGCACCGTTGCCCGTAGAAACTGTCCGAGTGATATTCCCAGCCTCATGGCACGAATTTGGCTTAAATGCTTAGGAAATATTATATCTTTTCGGTAACACTCTACTGGACAGGGCACAAATAATATAGTATTATAGTATTACGTATTTATTAATTAGCCGCAAACTAAGTCTTAGTTACATACTGATCTCATGTTAGTTCATCATTAATGAATCATCCCAATCAGTTACAATATTTGTTATATCTGTTCACTCTGTAATCCTTTGAGAACTACTGAAGGAACAAGTAAATAATAACACAAGTGAAATATTGATCTCATGTTTAATTATTTATGAATCGTGGCGCAACGTTTCTCTGAAGTAGCAACTGTATCTGTTCATGATTTGTTCATGATTTTTACTTCAGTAGTAACTGAGTTATTATTAAGTATTTGTGCCCCGTTAAGTAAAGGGATATCATTTTTTCGTTATAATGTCGCACCCAGGAAATGCCAGAATGCTAGCAGCAGATGAACTAGTGTGCCATAGTAGTAGTTTGGGCATCTAAGTCTTATATTTCAGAAGTTGAAGTGCCTGTCATCTGATTGCCTAGGCGTTAAATCACCTGTCGTTCCCCGTCATACTTTCTGAGGCAGCAGCACTTTTGCCGAGGTGTTCCAGCCGCACTTGTGAACTTCTCACGCGATTTTGTCGTAGGGCACGCCCACCTGACGGACTTCAACATTGCCGCCGTTGTAAAGGACGACCTGAGGGCCAGGTCACTCGCGGGGACGAAACCATACATGGGTAAACAAGTCGATGGCACAGCTTCAATTTCCTGCTTTAAATTTCAACCAATAGCATCACCCATAACTTTCTGGGGACATCCAGCTTGTATTTCTCCTCGGGTTTGCACCTCTAAGCTTGGGGGAACAGATCCATAACCTCTAGATTCCCGTTAAGATCTCACCTGGGTCTTTTTGACAAGGCCTTTGTGTTTCCATAGGATAATGGCTCATCTTTGATTATGCTTCACTTAATGATTTGGATCAATGCCTGTCTGCTTCCAAGGCATCGGATCCACAGCAGGCAAACTGAATTATATATGCATTCTAATTCAGAGTAAATTGACCCCTGCTAGCCTACGTCTCTCATCGAACATCATTAAATGTGATGAACGATGCCAGTTTTTGGCGGGCCAGACAGAGAACATGCTACAGAGAGGGAAGGGGGAGGTTACACATTTTGTAATTTCTTTTCCTTTTATGCTGTTTGTTGAATGAACAAACACTGATGAATGAACATGACAGCTGACAAACAGCATCTGTTGACATTTTTAGGGCAAGAGTCAACGTTGAAAGCAAAAATATTCGGTAGTGAATTATCTTGTTTTTGTAAAGAAAGGAAGTCTATATTCAGTGTAGCGTACCTGGGTAAATTATCAATTTTCTCCTTTTTCCTAATTATTCATCAGTTTACCTTAAAATAGGACATTCCACAGATATGGCTTGTGAGTTATGTTTACATGCGTTGTACACAGGATGTGCCCTTGACCTCTGACCCTTCGTGTCATATGATGCAATTCCAGCTCCAGAGTTGTTCCAGCCCTTTGACGCAAGCCATCCCGGTTACTCCTTCGCTGTGGACTGGTGGTCCCTTGGCATCACCTCCTACGAGCTCCTACGTGGACAGGTACCTTGGCCAAACATCGCCAGCCCCCATTCCAACCGCCTACCAGGATACAGTTTGCCATCGTTCATTCATGCACTAGTACACTCCTGGTTCACTGGGCTTGCCAACGGCCAGGTGGAGTGGCTGTTAACATCACAGCCATGTGTCGGAACTGTGATACCAGAAGCCGGTGTTCTCCGACCCAGTCATCAAGGACCCCCAGACAATCCATGGTCTGGCTCCCTCCCAGCTCCCAGCAAACCGGAAGCGAACAATCAATTCATCACTTGCTGGTAGCTCGGAGGGAGCCAAAATATGGACTGTCTCAGAGCCCCCAAGCACTGGGTTGAAAGACTGCCATAAACTACCGGAAGTGACCGTGACGATGGTGACGGCACAGCACCGAGCAGAGGAATTTACCCGAACGGATGTCTGGCTCAAAATTCCATCGCATACCCATGTGTCCGTGTTGCAGAGGCCTTACGTCATGCGGACCAGCATGTCGTCCAGCGACATCCTGCAGGCTTTCCGCAGCCACCCCATTTGCTACTCCCCTACTTGGTCCACAGAGATGAAATCCCTGCTCAGAAAGGTACAGTAAGGCCTGAGAGGCCTCACCCAATCATCGGAAGGGCCCGGGTGGGTCAAAATGCACTGTTCTCTTACCTAAGTGTGTTTCCTCAATGCCTGGTCCTCAAACTCCATCTTCCCACAGCTGCTGTGTCTCGACATGGATCGACGACTCTCCTGCCTGTCTGACCTGCAGGAGCTGGACTACCTGTCTGACATCAACTGGGATGCCGTACTCAGCAAACAGATCACCCCAAGTTTCCTTCCCAATGCAAGTCTGGTCACTGTTTTCGTAGGACTGGCTGATGTTCGTCGGCTGTAAGCAGAGCCTTGATCTGACCTGTGCTCTTTTGACCCTTCCCCTCCGACCCCTGCAGAGGAGGCGGCTGAACTGTGACCCCACCTTCGAGCTGGAGGAGATGATCCTGGAGTCAAAGCCCCTTCATAAGAAGAAGAAGAGGCTGGCGAGGAGGATGCGCGACCAGCAAGGGGCCGAGAACTCCCCCCAGGTCAGGTTGTCCTCAACAGCGCCACCCAATGGCCACCTTCTTCCCGCCTCTGTGTGTGGCTGGCGGTACTGGGAGGCAGGCTGCCATGGCAACCAGAATTCCCGAGATACCTTAACGAATTAAAGACACATTAGCGAATGCTGAAAACGCGTTAAAAATATACAAAAGTACCTGCTCGCAACCTCTTCCAGAATAAATTAGAAGACTTTAGACTAAAACAAAACTGTGATATCGAAGATTTATTTAACTCTTATATAAGTTAGCAACCATTTTACTGCCAGCAGAAAAATAAAAGTTAATCTGGTGTGAGATTGCGGAAACTGATGGACACGGACTCCACGACAAGCAGTACTGGAGAGATCAGGGGGAGGGAGAGTTCGGCAGGGCAAGGGTTTGTCAAGTGTCTCTGTTACCCTCGAGGCCCCAGAAAGTGGAGTAGATTCATCTGTGAGCTGACTTTGGCTGCCTCGCAGCGGTCAGGCAGGAGGCTTGGGTTCTGTACCTCCTGTGCTTGGAATTGCTTTGATAGGCAGAAATTTGGCGAATCCTTGTATTTTCCTTTCTGTCCAGAAGATGTGAAAAATAGTGAGAAGCACTGGGGAGCAAAGTTGTTTATCAGAAGTCAAAAATCTTCTGAAGTAGTTTCACTGGGACAAAAGCAAAAAAGAAATTCTGACAGAACGCAACATACACAGATGCTTATGAGTCAGGAAACTTATGAATAAAACATAATGTAAATATTTTTTCCTTCAGTTAGCGACGATGAGGGGAAACCGAATTACATCACTGTGACGGTTGCAGCCAGCTGGTGTTTTTTGTGACGCTGTACTCAAGAGCCTCCCCTGGTGGCCAAATGTTTGATAGCCGCATGTCGTTACCCAAACGAAGCAGTTTCCATCCGAATGGTTCGCAAACATCACTTTCTGCACCGTTGCATCCCACAGCCCCTTATTTCACTCTCTGGAAATCTGATTATAAAGGAATCAGCTAATGTTCAGGGCCATAATTACCGTAATTAGAGTCAGGTGTGCTGGAACGGAAATATAACGATTTTGTGCATTTAAACACATGCGGTAATAGATGCACAGATGCATGCAGCAAGGATAGGGGCGGTGCTTCTGCTGCATCAGTATCTCTGGAAAATCTCTGTATGCCAGGACCAAGGAGTTGTGACACCATTCAGTATTGGCCACCCTGAAAGTCAGACACAATCGAATCAGCCAGTCTTTAAAGGGGCAGTACACCCCAAAACTGAAAACAAACAACATATATTTTAGAGGGGCTTTAGTGCTACCTTGCTTGTATCTTCTACGCAGTGTTACGATTGGTGCGTGGGGTTTGGTAGAAGAAAATAGTTCCTATATTAAACTGCTCATTGCAAAGTCTGTGGATTATCTTGAGTAACCGGGTCATGATTTCTGGTAAGAGACATGCATATTGGATTTTTCAAATGTATTGTTTTGGTGCTTTAATCGCCACGAAAAGAACTCCACTGACCCCCATTATATTCGAGAGAAGCCTGACATTTCTACAGCCGATATCTCCAAAGCTAGGCATCTCCCAGCAGAACAACCTAGATGGAGAGATCGCACTAAAGCCCATCTAAAACATATCTTATTTCAGTTTTGGGGTGAACTGTTCCGTTAAAGTTCTTTTAAGAAGTATATATTTTTATTATATTATACAAAATGATATTGTTGAATCTGTTCCGATCAGATCACAATTTAAGCCCGGGTCTTGCATCCATTATTGTTACTTTTTAAAATTTTATCGTTGTTTTCTGAGTTTGCAACTTTTTTCAAGACAACTGTTGTACTGTGTTTCAGAGGCAGGCTATTTGCATAACCAATCGACAAGCATTTTCAAGTCCCACCCAAAGTACCAAAAAAAATACCCTCACTGTTTTGGTACTTAAGGTACTGCAACTTTTGGTACTGGTACTCGACCGGAAGTCAACAGAAAAAGACTACTTCAGAGCCTGCCGTGGAAGAAGTTGGCTTTGTCTGAAAGTACTGAAAGTACAGTACCACACGAGGTACTGTACTATTGGTATGGTACTTTCAGTACTTTCTATTGGTATAATAGAAAGTACTGAAAGTACCATACCAACAGTACAGTACCTGGTGTGGTGGAAAACGCTTGTGGAACAGGAAATGGATCGACCCATTCTGGGAGGGGGGAATAGAGTAAGCACTATATGCAGTACTTCTAAGAGCATGCCAGATCAATACCTAATGTCTGGCCCGGCTCATTATTCTGGGCTGTGCTGTTTCCTTGGCCAGCTGCAGAGTGCCCCCACCCTCCAAGCCCATACGCCACGCTTTTAAAACCTTCATTGACAGGGGAATTAGCTGGGATACCTCATAGGTAATCGAGTCATAAATTGGTTTAGTGAGGTGGGGAGGAAGAAGGAGATGTGGGCATCTTGTTTGCTCATGGGAGTTAGACAAAAAATGTTCTGAGGGCAAAACGAAAAATGATTGGTCCAGAGAGATAACCAATCAGATTGTATAGGAGGTGAGTCCAAACAGCTAGAGGAGGCGGGACCAATCAATCAAATGTCTTGGTCCCGCCTCCTGTAGTTACTTGGATCTTGTGTTGTTTGGTGAATGTGTTCCATTCTGATTAGGAGGAAATTAAGTACAACATGAACTTCTTTGGTCTTTGGTGCCCCGGTATCCTGTTAGAGCCGAGCATCTCAGAACCACTGCCCTGAGTAAATAACGAGTCAAACATCCCCAGAGCTCTAATCAGTAAGTCAACGTACCATTTGTAGTAGAACGTGACAGCCTCTCACTATAAACCAACTATGGCACACCTCCGCATGTTCAGAGTGCGACTGATCATGATCATAATATCCCAAAAGTCATCTTATCTGTCAGCTCCTCTTACCGTTTGCTGTCACATTGTCACCTGCGGTTGCTGGCGGTTTGAAGCAGGATTGGGTTATGGCGTTGCTGGTGGAAATAGGCTACTCAGTGTGTGTCTCGGCTGCACCTGTTTGTACAGGTTAAGTGTGTCGCTCACGGGTACAACAGCAGGGCCTCTTGGGCACCAGGGACCTCCTGTGTCCTTGATCTACATTCTAAAAAATGTACCCTCTACACCAGTACCAGCTGGTTCTCTTGGCAAAAATGAGTGTTCGCCAAATAGCGGATGAGCAGTGTAATGAAGTTAAAGTACTGATATTGTAAAGTATTTGATATTGTTTGTGTACAGTCACCTACTATAGGGTTTCCTGTTATTTTTGATAGATGTTCTACTCAGGGATTCAGGTGGAGAACCATCAAAAGCTTCTGAGACGTAACGAGAGCACCTTTCTCTCGGGAACTGCTGCGGCGTCTGAGTGCTTCGGGCGACCTTTCATCTCGTCGGTTCATTTCTGGACAGATACCAGCACGGGAAATTCTAGGTTGTCCAATTAACGCCACCACACAGCGGTTGCTAGGGGACGTGTCCAGAGGGGGGGGGGGGGACCAGAGTCGTGTTCGTTGTCATGAGAAGCAGGAGGATCTGTTGGATCGCGGGTCCGCAGTAAGGTGACCCCCTGAACTGCCGTGTGATGATCGCTGGCCTGTTTGCTTCTGTCAGAGTGAGTTAGTCACCATTGTTAGCTTCTTGAAAAGATATTCTGGGTCGTCAGATCAGCTTTTGATTAAGTGACCCCCTTCTTTCTTCACATTCTCTCCCAAAATGTCCTTCAAAGCCTCTGACGCCTCTCCGCTGCCCCTTCAGTACCACGCCGTTGCCGCTCCTGTGACAGACCTCGACAGCCCTCGGTGGGGCGAACGCTCTGACTTTCTTCTCTGCTTCAATACCACAGAGCAACCAGCTTCAACAGCGGCTGGAGAACATTCAGAGGGACTTCATCATCTTCAACAGAGAGAAGTCAGTCTGTGCATAATTTGTAGCTACAAAAAAATATTGCCAGTTCTTAAGATACTATTGATGCAATTCCTGTTTCTGATAGACTTAATGGTGATTGATATTCAAGAGCATTTTATTGTTGTTTGTTTGCTACCTTTCTCTCAGTCTGCAACACTAAAACCTCGAGGTTTCAATTCACAGTTTAGTATTAAGGAGACTCTTTCAGGAGGTAACTATTTCAATTCAACTTTCATAACTCGCCGCTATAAATGTTTTCCTGTTAGAATGTGGTAACAGTCCCGTTCTATGACTGAAGAAACAGTTTCGTACAGAGGGCAGCCCGTCTTCCCACGGCATACGGGAAATAAGCGCTCATGTCAGTGACTCATCGCCGTCAGCTGACACCTGCTTCTCTTGCAGAATCCTTCGTGCTTGTTTTGCAAACCGGGAAATGTAAGCGGCGATGCGTTCCCTACAGGTTAAGAAGAGTCACAGTGGACACAGACGTGAAGGACGTCATCAGTAATGAGAGGTACAAGGACACAGAAGACGGACAGAACAATAACGTGGTCCCTGCTACCTTCAAGTCGGGGTAACGGCTCGCATGCGGCCCATAGCAACACCGGTCCCAACAACCCAGGATTGCACGGCCGTGCATCGAGGCAAGACACCACGACGCCTCTCACCCTCCCAGAGACCCTTTCCCTCCCCAGGCTCCTGGGGTTACCAGAGTCACTCCCCCAGGGGGGCTCAAGCCAAAAAACAATTGTTAGGGGATAAGGGGTCTGATTGGTCCTAGCAAGACATCAGAGAAGATACTGGGGCCTACCAGATCACCAATGGCAATCTGGCGCAAGGTGCAGTGTGCTGGAGCTGCTCTGCTATTGGCTGGCTGTTCTGCTGCGGCGTTCATCACAAGCTGCCAGGAGGACAATTGTAGGGTCGGCCTCCGACGGGAGGTTTCTCAACAGGAACTTAAAGGAACGGCGCGTGTGACACCGGACACCAGACTCAGGGTGTTCCCTGGCTCTGAGTATATGTAGTTCTGCGAATATTTGCCGCTAGCACCTGCCTCGCGGGAAATCAATCGACAGCGGCGCTGGACGTGTTTATGTGGTTCTCCACCTCCGCGGCTGAACGCCAGCTTCCATTCCAGGCCAGTTTCCTGAAGACAGCTGTCTGGATTCAGGAGCCGATTACACAGCTGCATATAAAAATCCGAGTGAATGAGTTATTGAACAAAGACTGGGTGGATTTAGAAATTTAGACAAAGCCAACTTCCTCCACGGCAGGCTCTGAAGTAGTCTTTTTTTCCCGCTCTGCCATTAAGGGCTATATGTCTGTGTGGCTTCTGCTTCACCTCGAAGCTGGAAGAGAATCAGGTTTGACCTCTTGACCACGTCTGGACGTTGTTTTGACGTTTGCTGGTTGCGTTTCTCGTCGGTGAATTCGCACCCAACAGGCGCGTGATCAACACCCTGAACCGATGAGACAATGGAACAGTAGTGAACACGTGACCATGAATAACAGTATACCTGAACATCTCACCATACGTTAGCTGAGGATGCCGAGGTACATGAATGAAATCCAGCTAAGAAAACTGCAGGTTACAGAGCCTGCAGTGTATGAATGTTAAGTTTACAGATATTAATAATATGTACTGTGAATGAAAACAAATGTTGGAACAGAAGGGAACATTACTATGTGCAGTGCTGATACTTGCTATTCTAAGGTGTACTTTTCCTGTCACAGAGCTAAAACAATCTGTTTATAATCATTAGCATCCGGTTTTTGGTAGGACACTTTCATATATGGGGCACCATACTGGCATTGAGCCGTGCAGCTTCTGTTGGCTATTTGACTGGCTGTCCCCTGGTGTGGACCCCTCAAAAGCAATCACGAAATGCAGGGATGCTGCGAAGGCCTTTATAGCATAGCCGTTCTGAGGTGTGTCTGTGCTCAGGGGTGCCCTCGATACACTAATGTCTATTAGGCCACGTTGCGGCTTATGGTCTGAATGCATTTGTTGACGGTTGATGATATGAATGAATTTTTTAGGACCACTGAGACATTTCTGGGTAACACTTTACTTAAGGCCATGCTTTCAGATAATGTAATGGTGTGAAAATGTGCTATACAAATAAAACTGAATTGAATTGAATTAAATTGAATTGAATTAATTAGTAATTTATAAATATAGCTATAAATATTTATAAAAAGGCATAGCACATTATAGCCGTGTTTATAATGCATTATGAATGCTCTATGAAGCTCTCAGCTATAATGCACTATATATACCTCCATAATGCATTATAATGGTCAATATAACCATTAAGGATGCTTTGTACTACATTATGAAGGTATCTATAGTGCATTATAGATCAGAGCTTCATAAAGCATCTCATAGTGCATAGTAAACGTAGCTATAATGTGTTATGCCTTTGATAAATATTAAAGTCATGATTATAAAGCTTTATCAATGCATTATTATTTGTTATGAATGTGTTTATGAATTACTAACAACATTACGTGAAGTGTTACCAGTTTTGTGAAATAAAACAGTGAGATGGGTGACCTCAGTGATGGTGTACAGGTAGCTATTCAAAAATCCGCTTAGCAGTGACGTTGCAGTTTAGAAGGTGGAGGTGGGACTCTTCGTGATCAGATCCTTCGGGCCAGATAATACAGCTTAATATGTAAGCTGTGATTATTAGAGGACATATGGCACAGATACTGATATGGATACCCCACAGTAACAGCCACAATGAAATAAAAAAGAGCTCTTTATGCGATTTCACTGGGTTATTCTGCATGTTTTCCTTTTTGCGATCAGGCCTGTTTCTAAATGTAAGCAAATACTGCCACCTGGTGACCGCACAAGGCATTGCTTTACGTCAGAACACATTTCTGTAATACACAAATACGTAGTAGTACAATTAGCAGCCGTTATTAATAAAAACTGAGGTAAGATATTGTTTTTTTTTTTACCTTCACTGTTCCCTAACTGTATCTGGTAATGACTTCTGTTCGTAGGACTCTGGATTAGTAACAAGTTTAGATATTTACCAAGACTAACGTCTGAATTATGTGGAGCAAAAAAGCAAGAATACTACAGGAAAAGCATAAGCATCCTGACGCCAAGAGCCTCTCAGACTTAAGCAGCCGCTGGCCCAGGCTGTTCTTTTGCAGATTAGATAATATCTCTCAAAGTGATTCGGTCAGCATTCAAGTCAGGGGGTGCTGATGAGGCTGTTCAGTGATGCGTGAGGACACGGGTCTGATGTTTACTGGGGCAGAAGAGGTTCGAGAACACGAGATGTGGACTTTAACCTAAGGTACGGACGTTTTGTGCAACAGCTGCAAAACGCAACCTCAAAATATATTTCACCAAACATAATGGTATGAGTCGCTCTGAAGTGTGCCTGCCTCTTTAAATAAGCTCTCAAAAAATGAATCACAAAGTTTTCCCGGGCCTCTGTTGCTGAGAACTTGAAAGCACATCAATCATTTGTTCTTGTTCAGATACTTAAAGGAGCAGCGTGCAAAAAATAGCAGCCAATCATGGGCACCCTTGCTTGGGTGGGTACTTACACAGAAAACAATTCTGCGGGGTGATGTTGCGGTGGATAAACAGTCTAAATATAGTCCTCTTTTGTACCAGAACCAATTGACCGTTAACTGGAAACAGGAAGCTGGTTTAAATTTGGTTTGTTTGCCTTGATTTTAAAAGGAATGTTGTACACTCCAATTCAGGAAAAGCGGTTTTGTTTTACAATGTGGTAGAGGTAGGTGGTGATGGGAATGAGACAGGCCACAATAACTTTGGTTTCCAAACACTAGGGAACACAACACGTTATTCCCCCTCCCGTTTTAGTAAATAATAGTTTTTAAGTAATAATAGTTCTCTAAGGGGCCAGAATGGTGGTGCAGTGGTTTGCGCTGTCGCCCCAGAAGGTGAGAGTCTCCGCCATAGCTCTGTGTGTGTGGAGTTTGCAGGTTCTCCCCGTGTCGTCGTGGGGTTCCCTCTGGGTACTCCGGTTTCCCCCCCACAGTCCAAAAACATGCTGAGGTTAACTGGAGTGACTAAATTGCCCTTAGGTGTGCATATGTGAGTGAATGGTGTGTGACTGTGCCCTGCGACGGGTTGGCGCCCCATCCTAGGTTATTTCCTGCCGTGTGCCCGTAGCTGTCCGGGATAGGCTCCGGACCCCCCCTGACAGGTGGGGTATAGAAATAGTTTAAGTTTTTTAATTGTGAGACCGCTTTTCTCACTTTCTGCCAGGAAGTTGCCCCTTTTCTGCTAGAGAATAGGAAAGAAGGTCGTTGGCAGAGATCTAGGTCATAGGATTTAAATATCTCACCTGTTTTTTTTTCCCCGGGTAACACATGGACGTGTCAACATACGGGGTGGCGCTCGGAGCAGCTAAGGACACTGCTAGTCTGGAGGCCGGTGCTTTTAAATCACACCGCTGAACTATTGAACGGGTGACACCACGTGGCACGAATCCCAAGCCTCGCATGAGCTCCGGCTAATAGCAGCGCCTGGCCGTCGTGGGGACTCTGGGCAGGGAGCGGGAACCGTCGATTAAATCCCAGTTTCTCCAGCGGCATGACAGGTGTGGATATAAGATGGTGTATCTGTGATCGGAAGGTCACAGTTCAAATCCCAGGGGAGCCAGTCTGATGTCACTGTTGGGCCCCTCAGCAAGATCCTTAACCCAGGGACTGGCTGTCAATTCCTTCTCAAAAATGTCCTTTGGAATAAAATCATCTGCTAAAATAAAGATACATAAGCCTAGCCATTATCTGGACTGCCCATTAATTCCTGTGCTTCGGTCTAGACAGTATAGACAAGCTGAACATCGATACCCGAGCAGAACCCATGCATCGATTATCGTAATGCGACTCCCATTTAAACGGGGTCGGTAGACTGGTGTAGCCAGCTGGTCTGCTGCAAATGCTGATGACATCTGCTGGTAATGGTGTCCCAGAGAGGGAGGATGGCAGGAACACAGGGCTGAGAAGACTATGGATGTTATTTAATTCCAAGAATGCAAAGACCGTACTTGGGGTCTTGGCAGGACCGGTCGTAGAGCGAAGTTGGGCCGCAATGAATCATGGGATTGGTCTCCTTCTGCAAGGATGCAACCAATGTGTCCTTGATATTTGGGGAAGGGCAAGAACAACATCCGGGTATTTTTACTGTTCACTGGTACTTCTGTCCTTGAGTATTGGAACTGGTCTTCGGCGATGGAAGATGACGTAAAGCGGGTACGTGAGAACACAAGTGCGGTCAAATACGCATATTGAGAAACACCTCATGAGAGCTTCCGGCAGATTCTCACAAGTCACCAGGAAGGTGGGTCTGAGTTATGGCGACACTGGTGTGGAAACCCTGTTAGGGTTAAACGCACCATCACCAAAGTGCTCAGGCACCTGTTTACACTGATAATTTCCAAACTAAACGTCACATATCACCTTTAAGTCCTTCTTGACACTGTGGTGACATGTTGGGGGGGGGAAAAAGCACTCAGGATCGCTGACAGATGTTGATTTACTGGGCTGTTAAAAATGTGAACCCACAGCTTTCGTCTGCACGTCGGGGTGAATTATAAGGGGGGGAGACGTAAAGTCTTTCGTTCACAAATGGTGCCGACAGAAGCACAAAGGTTGTGAGGCGTGAATCTACGCATAAATGTCCTGTGTGGAGTGAAAAGTGCAGTGTGGGGGATGGGGGGGGGGGGGGCGATAGGGGGGCAGTGTGGCTCCCACCAGACCCCTCCATTAAAGCAGAGAAGTGATTTAGATTGCAACTCGTTTATTTCGGAAAAAATTCGTACAACCACAAATCACGTCATTGTTTTTTTTTTTTTACCTGCTTTTACTGGGTTCTTGATACAACAGTAAAAAAGAACATTAAAAAAAAAACCAAAACAGTCAAAGTAACATAAATATTAAAAACCGACTGTTTGTTTTCTTTCTCACATCATTCAGTGATTGTAGCTCCTATGCTCTTACTACTGCAAAATTGATTAATACTGTAAAGAAAAAAAACAACAAACAAACAAAAGAACATCCTTTGGGTTTGGAGAACCTTCCTCCCATGACTGCAGCGCAAACGCTTACAAAATCCTGACTGACTTCTCTCCTGGTGTGACACACAGATTAGAAACATCCAGACTGTATGTTGAATCAGACAGTCTTTCCCACGTTGCCTGTTGCCAAAAATAAAGCTTCTCCTAACCTTGTCTGTTCGTCTCCATGGACTCATTGGTGTAAAAGTTCTGACAGCAGAGGTCGACTCAGGGAAAGAGAGCCAAGTGGAGCGCGGCTCGTGCCCGAGGAGCTGATCGACTAGCATGGAGGCATGAGCTAAGGTGGCCGGAGCATATTCCCAGGATCCCAGAGCGCCCCCTGCTGGGGATAGGACATCCACTGGCCTCGCTCAGCCACACCAGAGTCTGACCTCAGCACACCTGGGTCCCAGAAGCCCGAACTAAATTAAACGCCCATTGCTGGGGAAAAAATCCACCGGATAATTTTGGATCGACGTCTGCATTTCCCAGCCAATAACTTTTCCATCAGGGATGGGAGTTTTATGGGAAGTGACAGAAGCTGACTGCCCATGTTGGCAACGGAACAAAAATCAAAATGGCCGCAGGTTAACGTTGTTATTCCGAAGCAGGTTGTTCCACTTAGTGTGGGTCTTCATCTTTTCTTAATACCAAACGCTTGGCCAGAGTTATCTTTGCAGGCAAATTAAGCTATGTCTTACTATGTTCTACTTTCTCTTCTGAAACCCATGTTATTTTTTTTTCCCCAAATTATCCGCTAAATGTGTAATTAGGACAGGCAAAAAAGCTGCAGATTGACAAGCGAATGCAAATGACAGTTAAAACGAACAGCCAGGACAAAGCGCTCAGGAGGAAGGGTAAAAATGTGGCCCTTTTCTACCGAACGAGTTCTTGCGTGTTTACAAAATCTGCGTACCAGATACATGTTTTTCTTTCAATTTCTTTTTTTATTTTTTTTTATTTTTCACGCTATCAAATATTCCTGGTTCAATAACCGAAGGATACAGCAACTGCACCATTCACAAAGCTACAGGACATCTACCAGAACTCACACTGCCACCTATGAGGCGATTTATGGAACTGCGTAACTCTACTGCGCGGGTGAAAGTAACGTTAAAAAGGGAAAAAAAATAATAAAATAAAATAAAAAAAGGAAAAAGCAACATTCTGAAACGGGCAGTATTCCTTTTCCTAGAGAGCAGGCAAAAGAGAAAGCGAGTGAATTTCTGTGGAAAGGTATTCAGCGGTAGATCCTTTATTTTTGAAGCACCGTTATAGGGAATTGCGTTATGAAGGAATATTGTGCTCACATCACGCAAAAAAAGCAATTTTATAACCACTTGTTACTGTACTCTAAATAGCTGAAGTAAGCCGCTAATTAAAATGGAAATGAAGATGTATTTAAACATACAGAATTATGGGTTTATGCAATATACAAAGAGTGGGATAAACTTCAAATTATATTTAGAACAGAATTGTATGAAGCTTACATAACATGGATTTGGAACTGTAATTTAAAGATACATGTATTGGGAATGAGTGAATTTTAATGCTACATGATGACCAATCAATGGAGACTATCTAGATAGATAGATACTTTATTGATTCTGTAACATGACATTATCTGTTCCTCAGGTTAATAGTTACCGCTAAAAACGATGTGTGGAAAAGCTAGCTGTTTCTGTGTCTGTGTCTCGGGATCTGATAAGTGTAATTCTTCAGCCTGTTCCTCTGCATTTTTTTTCACTTTAATGGTTTTTACTTTCTCTGTTGGCGATCCAAGGCTTTCTGAGGAGAAGGAATACTATCCTCTTAAAGCTATAGCAGGTAGCGATCGTGATCGGTAAGGCATGAGGATTCAGTGTTTAGCTTGACTTGAACTTTAACCAATTATATCTCCTTCGTCAGGGCCTCTAATTCTTTAGCTCAGAGATGTGATGTTGGAGCGACCACCAGGGGGCACTACAATACGCCGGCCCGCTGGCCGGATTGGAGTTTCCTCTGTGGTTGGAGCACCTGTGGGATAAAAAAAAATGGGGGGGGGGGGATTTAAGCACAAACTGTATTGTACAGCATTTTACAAGCAAGTGTTCACCTGTACTTTCTTTAACCCTCTGAAAAAGTAAAGTTTAGAATTAGACAGGTTCAGAAAGGCAAAAGAAAACAGAAAAAATTAACGCAACTGAGGCTACGGGGTGGTGTGGCCCAAGACAAATGATGTCACGCACCAAATGATGTCACGCACCAAATGATGTCACGCACCAAAGGAAGCCAATTTAGTGCCGCTAGTCAGTTTAAGAACGTGCTTCGCAAAGGGAAACGTCAGGTCTACCCCCTTATCGAGCCCTGCAGCATGGTGGCCAGTTTGACCCAATGCTTCAGTTCAAGGCCCCGGCTGTCACAGAAAAATGTCTAATGCTCAAAAAGCCCCCAGATTTTGGCTAATATACAAATTGGACTCTATGGCTGGATGCTGTGACAAAGTACTGCAGCACTGTTGCACCACTAAGAGGGCCGGAGTATGAGGATTTATAGAGAAGATCAAAAACTGGAAAAAACAGCGTCTATTACAAATAATGCTCTCTAGAATGTTGAAGCAGTGTGATGACTCACATACTTTCTGCCGGAACTGATTACTGCACATTATTGGGCAGAAACCAGTACACTGTTACCATAACCGTACTGTTTCTATCCGACCGTGGACATCTTAATATCATAAAACCCATTTTATTAGATTACGTCTTCCCCTTTAAACAGAGGTTCCGCTTCAGGAGCAGCACATTGAAATGATTATCTGTAAGCACTTAGGACACTGCATCACTGACACTCAGTTTAATAAGTCTCAGTTTAACGAGTACCTGTAAATGGCGTATGTTTTAAAGCGCTTTGGCCAGAAAAGAGGCCCTCGCGCTGTCTGATTGCTTTGTCAGTGTGCAAAACGAGTTGCGTAAGAGCGAGTGAACTGGGGAGGGACGGGGACAGGTCCCCCACCCGACCTTCGAACCCGAAAACAAGCGAAAGCAGGTGATAGGAGATCGGGGGGAATGAGCGCATAAAAATAAAACACGGCGCAGCAAGTGCAGAAAACAACACACCGTGAAAACACATGAGGCAAATCGACACTGGTGAGAAAGCATCAGGATTAGCATGCCGTTTAGCACAAGGCAGGTCTCACTAGATCAGGTTGTTGGTTCATATCCCATGATCAGAAGGTTGCTCGGTCAAATCTCATGGTCAGCAGAGTAATTTCACAGCTGGGACCCTGAGCAAGGCCCTTAACCCGCAACTGTGCCAGGGACTGTCTGATCCTGCTTTCTGAATTATATGTATCTTTGAATACATATAAATGAGTGAATGAGAGCCAGATCACTCATTGTAGATGATTGGCAAACTGTAAGTTCCCCAAGCAGCCTTTAGGGGGTGCTATTTCAACACCAGGCAAAGAAACCCTGCTGGAAATTAAACTAGCTTTCTCCTGCGTGGGATATAAGCTTTCTTAATTCCCACAGGCACTTTTAATGAAGGCAGTAGCCATGCAACAGTCCGAATTTCAATGGATTCTGAAGCTTAACATGGTTTAGCCTGTTAGCCAACGTCATTATTTCAAAGGCATGTCCCAGTGCTTCCTTGACCAATGGGAGGCGGTGGAATGAACAGTAGGGGGAGGGGCGTGATGAGCTCACCGCGTTGTGCAGGGTTACCTGCTAAACTGAATCCAGAGTGGTGCAGGTTCCGTACAGGCGGTGTCTGCTTGGTGGGGGAGGTGCGGGCAGAGGCCGACGGGGTGCCCCCCCGAGACATGGGTGAGAACTCGGACACCGGCCCATCATACATTCCCCTGGGCACGGGCCTCAGAACCGCCAGCTTGTGTAGAGGATGGATGGAGAGAAGGAGAGAGAGAGAGAGAGATTGAGCGGTTATTCATGTACAAAAACTCCCTTGATGTCTGCAACAGTATAACACGCGTGGCACCAAAATAAATGCATAAAGCTGTTCCTGCTTATGTAAAAATGTGCACCCCAACTGGAATGTTGGAAGGAATTTCCTGATTGGCTGGCAGGGTGAGGGGGCGTGGCGAGAAGGGGGGAAGGCTCAGAAGCAGCCGATCTGATTAGACAGCTGGCCCTCGCCTGTGGTCATGTGCCACTCACGGGCTTTTAAGCGTCGCTATGTAAACAATCCAAGAACAACACACTTGCCCTGTGGCAAAAACAAGATAATATCGCCAGCATTTTCTCCATCAAACAACGGTTCGGGAGGTTTCTAATCCATCGCTATACTCTTCTCCCTAAACTAGCAGTAACAAGTCAAGAACAACCCCAAAGAGAATCTGTTGACTGTTTATCCCATGCTTGGTCACCATCATGGCAGTAGCTATGCTAGTCTGGGCCTGAAGTCGTGAGGATCTCTCAACACCATCATAGATATAAGTTTGAGAAACAGGCACCAGAGAGATCAGCATATCATCATTCCATGGCAGAGCCAAGGCTGGGGTTCAACCAAATGCTTCCTTAACCAGCTCACAGGTTTGCAGTTGGTACTTTCCTCCCTACACCCATCCTCCCCTCCCCCTGATAAATCGGCCTCCCCGCTGAGGCAGTTAGAGACTTCTTGCATTTTCTGGAAGCTTCTATTTGCCTCACACACTTTGATTGCTATTCTTACTCTTGCGTAAGTCGATTGTGAAAACGGTCCAACTCTTACGATAACTACGGTACATTTATTGTCCGCCATAATAGTTTTACCGGTCTGGGAATAAAGGGAACAGAAAAGATGATAAAACTAATACACACTTGGGGGAATCACTGGAGAGTGCAGAGGTATTCAAAACAAGGACGTCTTTCCCGTAGTTTACTGTTCTCGAGCCAGCTGTTTGGGGAAATGCCGGCAATCTATGACAAAATCAAATAGACTCGTTCAAATTAAAAAAATGCATTCAGCGATGCAGGGTCTGGTTTGAATTACGCCAGGGTGTGAGTCTGCTTGCCGACTGACTGTTTCCCGAGAAACGCAAGTAAATAAGGGTACTTATTCAGACCGCTAATGGTTCATCCAGGGCACAGCGCGACCGAGTAGGGGTATTGTAAAACCCGTGCCATGTCCAGTGAGGATGGAGGACAGCAAAGAGACAAGAGTGACATTTAGTCCCTCTGCCTGGCCCATGTTCATGTCTCTGACAGCGACAGAGTGACCTTAAAATGCTTAGCATTCTCCCGAGGGCATTTCAGATTCGGTGTACTGCCCACAGGTGTAAAGAGTGCACCAGCCATTTTTTTTTTGGAAACTCTTGGATTGTTTGTAAAGTCCAAAAACGTCTGGCACAGAAACATGTACAAAGTCTCTCCAGAGCCACTTTAACATGCTGAATACTATGGTGATCGCACGCAAAACGAGGGATGTGGCCGCCCAGCGTCCCAGATGTCCATCTACGCTACTTCATGACATCACTGGCCTAATGACTGCTAATGACTATCAGAAGAGTGCGGGAGCCAGGATGTAAAAATAACCACATACAGCTGCTGAGCGAACATGTTTATAGGAGGTCATTTACAATTCCCACCCATCTATACAGATGGAATTTACAAGTCGCCTTTAGGTTAACTTGTATCTTATCCAAGGTGTTCCCCAGTGGTTCCGCAGGCTCCGGTTACCATAACACTGTACCGGATGAGTGCATATGGAAGATGTACAGATGGACAGTTACGTAATCCTGTCAAATGTATTCCAACAGATCTCATCCAGGGACTTAAACCAGAAGGTCACCAGTTCAGATCCCAGGGTTTGCTAAGTGATTTTTACTGTTGGGCCCTTGAGCGAGGCCTTTAACCCCCAATTAATCCAGGGATAGTCTGACCCTGCTTTGGGTACCTGTAGCTCAGAAAGTAGAGCCTTGTATTAATGATGCAAAGGTTGTGGGTTCAAATCCTAGGGAGCAGACAAGTCACTTTGGATAAAAGTGTCAGGTAAATGGCTACATTTTTCAGCAGTTAAAGCACCTCCCAGTTTAAACAGACTGTTTGATTAGCAGACATGATGTTACCGGGCCCTGGTTAGGCTGGTCAATAGTACTGGGCATGCTCACCTGTTTCCTGGCCTTGATCCGCTTGTAAGCAAAGTCGGGGAAGGGAGAGCAGGGAATGAAGCGGCCGGTGCCCGACGTGACGTGCAGATTCCCATCCTCCAGGACGATCTTGCCCTGGCAGATGACCACTAGGGGGCCGCCGCGGAACTCCATGCCCTCAAACACATTGTACTCGGCGGCCTGTGGCATAGGTAACATGAGAAATGGGGTTACTGTCCGTCACACAGCCGGGCTCTCGTAGAGTGGACGTCACGACAGACCGAAGGACACCGCGATTTCACCATCGGTTGGTGTAGCGATTCAACAAACAGCTTTTAATAAGAATGAGTTCACAATGGAACAACGGAAACTTTCCAACGTGTAAATACAACTGATCTGACTGTCAGTCAATGACTACTATTTGGGCTACTTTACAATTGGTTTCTCGGTAACAGACAGAATAAGGTACTAATTTACCTTTACGAAATAACCCAATGTAAATTAAAAGAGTGGCAACCTATAATGTGTAATCCTGCAGTACTCCAGGGAGTGTTGTTATTATAATAATACCCCAGTACTTAATTTAGCTACATGATTCAGCTTCTTAACGTAACGTTAAAAACCACACTTTTCATTTTTAGAGTTCGCCACATCTACTATATTATATCTATATTTCAACTATGTCATACTGCTCTGTTAAGACATGCTGATAAATGCTACCCACTGGAAACTGACTGCAATAATTCATCAGCTCACCGCCTGGGGGTTGAAACGCGGCTGACCCCAAACTGACAGGATTCAGACGTGTTCTTTGTGCCCTAAATTAGCCGTACGGCCACCTAAGTCGGCTTATCAATCATGCAGGCTTGAGCAACCTTGCTCTTCACGTTACCTATCAATGCAAAACTTTCCCAGGAACCCCCCCCAGGATATTAAGACTTTCAGATAATACCGAAATTTAACAGACTGTCATGGCATCCACACGCCTGTGTTTTTCCTAAGTAATGGAGGTATTATGTTTCATGATTCTCTGTGAAAATGAGCTGATTGCAACCTCTCCAATGTCACTAATTGTGTGGTTAGTTAACAGGGTGGATACTTTGGGGTTTTTAAAGGCGCCCAGAGGCACCTTCATTTCTGCTGGATTCTGGGACGTGAACCACCGTGAACCGGCGTAGCCTGTGCCTCACACTGCATGGCAGTTTCCCCAGAAACAATGCCATTGTTTTTCACCACAGATAAACAAACGTCAGCTTCAAGTCCAAGGGATTTGTTGCCCTCGTCCTTTACTTCTATAGGACGTAACTAAGGTGAGATTAATTATTAAATACCTGGTTAGTTTTTGGAAACTGGCTTTGGGGAAATTCAGTCAATCACTTGATTAACAAACTTTTGAAGTGCAAACACTATCCAAGCCCGTACAGTAGAATCCTTTATGCACGGGGTGTCCAACCAAACTCTTTCCCTGGGTTTATTGTCCTTCCGGAGTCCTTCTAAGGGCCAGCCGTTCGGAACAGCATGGAAGTTCCTCGATGAAAAGACAAAAGAGCTTTTCAGGGTCTACTGTGCGGCAACTGAGACGCAGGACTCGACGCTGGGTGGGAGACTGAAGCAGGGAGTTTCTGAGGAGATGGGACTAAGGTTCGCTGTTAATTAACCACATGTGTGGGAGAAGTTAACTTGATACACCCCCGTCTGGCCGCTTGGCGTATGAAGGCTAGCAGCTGCCATCACACAGCAGGACTGAACAGTGCTAAACATGCTCTCTCTTTCTCTCTCTCTCTCTCTCTCTCTCTCTATCTCCCCCTTTTCTCTCACTCCCTCTCTCCGACTCTCCCCTCTGCACACTCTGTTCACTGTGCGCCTTCCCGGACAGGATGCAGTGAGCGCTGTCTGCCAACCATGATGTCACGGCCCAGTCCCACTGAAATAAACACGAACCAGGGCGACAGAAAAAAAAAAAAACCCTTTAAGATAAACTGCATTGTTGTGTGCATTCTGGGGAACGGTGCGGGACCCGGAGCAGTATTCCCCTATTTTGCCGGGGGGTTAATTCTGGGTTTCGTGCAGTACGTATGGCAGAGGGCTGCGTGTTGTGAGGAAACAGGAAGGTGACATCACCGCTTAAGAACCTGGATCTCGCTGGATCTTTCCCACATATGGGAAAGCCATCGAGGGCTCTCTCTACCGTCTGCGCAACCCGTGCTCATTCTCACTTCCCCTTATCTGCATCTCTTCACCTTCCTCTCCTCCGTTCCTCTTCTCGCGCATCCTCTCCCTTCTCCTTCTCTCTTTACATACAGGAAGTATGCCCCATGATCCTGTCCTTGACCTCCTGTGGCGACACTTCCCCCCCCGCCCCGACCCCTGCTCCCACGTAATTGGCGCTCGTCTTCCTCTCGCAAACCCCCACCCCTGACGGACAGCAGAGGCGAAGGTCGACACTCAGCAGTGGCTTCTCTGGCCGATGACACAGGCGGGCGCTGGAGGTATAAACGGGGTCGCAGTAGGGGCCCCAACACTTAGCAGGGGCCCTCGAATACATAAAATTATGTATAAAACTGGGCAGGGGGCCCCAAGGCAACATTTTGCCAGGGGGACCAGTATTACTAGCCATTCCCCTGGGTATAAACTCCCCTCAGTGACCCCTTTGCCCCCAGAGTTGTGATTTTGAGAGGTTATGCACTGTATCTAAGGCCATGCTAAAGAGAATGAAGCACAAATAAGTTGAACTGGAAGGGGAGTCCATAGACAAGCCTGCGAGCCTGGCTGCTTCGTGTCCCGTACCGTCTGTGGTATTCGCTCCCTCACATTCCACCTCCTACGTGCAGATCTGCTTTCACAAAACATACCGTGCTGAGGAATCTGGATAAAGTAATCCACTAAATGCTGGGAGACTCAGCCGACGCATCTTATTGGCTATGATCGCCCGCAGGGAGTTCGTTTCCTTTCTGGGGAGTGGAGAGGCTGGCTGGATGCAGGCCATCGCACCCCCCCCCCCAGGAAAAGCGTACAGCACTCCTGGCTGTGTGCCCATAATGAGCAAGCTAACCCCCCCCCAACATGTACAGCCCGTCTGACATACCGAGTTGTGTGTCTTGGCCGTGATGGTCCGGACGGCATCGGCATCCCAGATGACCAGGTCGCTGTCAGAGCCCACGGCTATCCGACCCTTCCGGGGATACAGGTTCAGGATCTTGGCGGCATTGGTGCTCGTCACGGCGACAAATGTGTTCTCGTCCATCTTGCCTGTGACCTGGGGTAGACCAGACAAGGAGCACTGAATTTCTTGCATACAGTTATTGGGGTTGGGGAGCTGACTAGCCTAATTACATTGTGTTTATTTTTAATTACGTTTTCATGATTATTGACCAGTTTCTGTGAGAAGGATAAACATTACATGACAGTGGGCATTTCCTGTTTATGTCAAGCATGGGTTCTGCCTGAAGAGAGTGAAATGCAGGAAGGGAACGCTAACGAACGAGGGAAAGGAGGACTGAGACAGGGAAACGCGGGACGGGAAAGCTAAGGAACGAGGGAAAGGAGGACTGAGACAGGGAAACGCAGGACGGGAAAGCTAAGGAACGAGGGAAATGAGGACTGAGACAGGGAAACGCGGGACGGGAAAGCTAAGGAACGAGGGAAAGGAGGACTGAGACTGAGAGAGCGAAACACATTAAGGGAAAGCTAACAAACCAGGGAAAGGAGGACTGAGACTGAGACAGCGAAATGCAGGAAGGAAAAGCTAACAAACCAGGGAAAGGAGGAGCTTGAGCAGGAGGAGGCAGACAGATATCGATGGTAAACGTCAAGTTACAGAGCCTGGGTGCAGGGGGGATGACAGAATGGGGGTAGAAGCAGAAAGTGGCCAGAAGGGGGAGCCGGCATGCCCACTCACCACCGCCTTGTCCCAGATGAGCGCCATCCGCTCCTCCACACCGTTAATGCCCTCGGGGATCTGGGTGAAGTCGTCCTTGCCAATAGCCTTCTGGGCCACACTGAAGGTGCAGTGGGCGCTTCCTGTCACAGTCAGGTCACCGCTGGGGGGGGGGGGGAGTATGAGTGACCGACAAAGATGTATGCGCCACTGCAGTCAGTGACATTAACATACACCCCCCCCCCCTGCTGCCAGCCCACCCACCCTGAAGTGGAATGTGCTTAACAGAACCCTCCAATTTAAATACACCCCCCACCCCCAACATTTAACCTACGGAACTGACTAATGGGTATGACCACAACAGCCTTCCTATATCACTAGTGCCCCACATTAACCATTTTGCCAAATGCATCCCCCTGCCAACCAAACCACAAATGCCTGGGGTGGTCTCCACCTATCACGGATCGCGGTAAAGCAGCGCCGACCCTCCTGTTCAGGATTATGCCTTCAGTCTGGCGGACTGAACCATTCCCCGGGCACCGAAAGGAAAATGAAAAATAGGAATCCGTCCGTCGGAATCCTTCAGTCCTGGCCGCACTCGTGGTCCCATGGAGACAAACAGGAAAGGCGAGGATTGGGGACCTCGAAGCTCAGAAAAGCGCGAGAATTACAGGCCGCGTGCCGAGTCCTGGAACCAGGTTCCTCGGCCCCCATTTCCATTTTCCATATGGAAAAACACAGTGGGGAAGGTTAGCAGCGACGGGGCTTATTCCAGTCAAACGACGGCAGCTAAAACGGATGAAAAATTATACTTTAATGAGAAGATACAGGTGACGATGGTAGCGTGGCGGTTAGGGACTCGATTTAGAAGCTGAAAATTGCCTGAGTGCCCAGTTTAGCTCTGCTGTTGTTCAGTTCTGTAAGGACCTTGGAATAAATTATTCAATCCCAATGGGTGAAAATGTCGCCTAAAAAGCAATGTCATTACAAACTGTCTTTTTGGCTTAGCCTAAATCCTGAGAGATTACCTCTGTTGTCAGCAGGGGGCGCTCTTTACCTGGCTAGCAAGGTGTTCAGGTAGTCGGGGGTAGTGGGGTCCGGGCTGAGGGGAGGCGATGTCACGAAGGAAGCGGCCTTCGCCCAGTTCTTGCTCCAGTAATGCGTCCCGTCTGTCCCAAGGCTGGCACTGATTGGCTCGCCGAAAACGACATTACCTGGGAGAGAGCAACAATTGGCTGGCCGAAAGCATGCAGGTGTCCCGCAGCACTCTGAAGTCGCCAGGCGGTGTTCAATAAGAACAGATGCCTCATACATAACCAGGCAGCCAATCTAGCTAAGAGGCCGATCGGTCGGAAATCTGCCTGACGGGTTTCCCGTCGATTTCCTGCTGATATCTGCAAGGCCTGCCTACCGGCATGAGATGCAATAAATCGAACTGCGGGTCCGGAGAAGGAGAGGCGCAATGCGACAGAAACAGGAAAACGTCCCTGCGCAGTGGCTCCCGCATCCAGCCCTTAAAGGGGAAGTACCGCCCGTAAAGCATGTCTGAATACACAGCTGCGCTGCCCATGGCTATAGGGCCTGTATCGTGCGTGGGGGTGGGCGATTAGCGGGGCTGTGCTGACCTTTCTTCCGGGCCTGGGATATGATGTCAGCGGCACTCTTGCTCATCACCTTGGTGACGTACAGGGGGCAGCTGGTCTGGCTGGCGATGGTGATTGCCCGGAACACGGCCTCGGCCTCCAGCTGCAGGGACGATGGTGGTGGGGGGGCAAAGTCAGAAATGCCCCGGTTGGGTCGGGGTTGATTCCCCCCCCCCATGTCCTGCCTGAACACATTCCTATCCTTCTCTTTCCAGACTGCATCAGGCGCAATGCCGATAACATTATCCACTCAGATACACCCCCCCCCGGCCATTACCAGCAAAAGCTCAGTACAGCCAAATCACCCCCACCCACCCCACCTTCCCTTCAAAGGTCAAAGGTCACAGCTCTCCTCACCTCTTCCGGCCTGCTCAGCACGTGACCTTCCGGGCCGGTGATACCCATCTGCAGCATGCGGGCTTGTTCCTGGGGGGGGGGGCAAATTGCTCGATCAGTCACACCATTTCTGGCTAACAGGGGGCCAGTGCGAGGGAGTTAATTTGTTGTGCTCTGTTTTTGTTGTACCTCCGCGATGATCTCGCCGTTCTCGGCGTGGACCTGCACGACGCCGCCCATCTCCCCCAGGAAGCTGAAGACCTCGTACAGCTGGAAAGGCGAGGAGATGCCCCAGCAAATGTTAGCGCCAAGCTAACGCCGGAGCCCTGCCCTGCCCTGCCTCGCGGCGTCAGGTGACCTAATTCGCTGTCATGCTCTTAAATTACCAGGCTGCCATTAAACGACACAATTGCCTTCACAAGGAAATGGGAGGATTTCTCCATCTTTATCTTTTTTTACATTTTTAGGGCATCGTCCCTTAGTGCGCCGGCTGAAATGGCATTCTCCCCGTCCAACGCGAAACAGCTGGCCTGAAACAGGCAGGAGAGACAACTTGGGCGCCCCATGATGCCTTTGGGGGGGGGGGGAGACATACCTCGCTGTTGCTCATCTGGTAGAGGTCCTTGTATGCCATATAGACCTGGAAGGAGTTCACTCCTGGGGAGACAAGGGTTGGAATTAAAAACACACTGGGAAGACAACCCAGGGGGTAGGGGCGTCATGATTGTAGAGCATTAATGGACCGCGGGGGAGGGGGTGTTCCCGCAGATGAACATTTTCCATTCCGACGCAGACAATCTGTGGGACCACTCAATGAATCCGGAATGACCCAGTAGTTTCTGGAAGCTTGTGCTTTTCATTAGAGGCTCCCTCGCAATGTAAACGGGTCTGATCACACTACCCAAGGGCCGCCAGACCACACCCACCCTCGAACGGGGTCATTGCATTTGGGCCGAATCCAGGAACTCCAGATGGGAAGAAGCAGAATTCTCACAGGGGGTTGAAGGTAAAGACCCGAAATGGTGCCAGACAGTTATGGGACGCCTCACATTATACTTCACCCTAGAATCTGAAAGCCTGCGGGCAGCACTGCTGGTCTGAGAACAAGGGGAACAATCCCTGACATTATTTATGACTCAACGATGGATCAGACCTTCTGGGGGTGAATTCAGAAGGGCCATTCGCTCTTTGGAGCACAGGTGTAAAGTTTAAAAGATGCTATTTATACCAGTGACGTCCTGAGCATAACCCCAGTGCCTCTAGTCATGCCCGTGATGGATTGGTTTGGGACGTCCACCAGTTTTTAAGAGGATCTGCGGCAGACACATCGACTAATAACTTTCCCACCCCCGTGAAACAACCCAGTTCTCTTTGCCCCTTTGCTGAATTCCCACAATGCACTGTGCCTGCCTGCACTTTGACCCTCCCACCAGCAGGTGTCACACTGAGCTATGCCGGAGACCCTGAATTGTTGCTATAGAAACCCCGGTGCCTCTGGCATTCCCACATACCAACACCTGTGCTACATAAAGTTTAGACTCTCCATTGAGGTGCAAAGGGGACAGAAAATAAAATGGATTTTAAAACCTCCTTCAAACAATCCGTTTTCCCCAACACAGTGAATTTTATTACTGTTTTAAAAGTTGATAAATTATCGCTCCACTTATAGGAAACAAATCAACTTTACGATGTTGAGTGAGCTTTAAATAAGGCCTGAACATCAGCAATCCTCTGTGAGGCATTAGCCTGAAAATCTGCAATATTTTTTTTGAGTGTGATTTTTTTTGTTTAGTGTCGGTTTATAAGCGGCCAGAAGTATTTCAGATTTTTATTGTGACAAACTGCAACATTATACAACCCAAGTCAATGTATTTTGTGGAAGCTGTTCATTGTTCATTAGGTAATTAGCTAATTAGTGGTCACACCTATTGAGTGGGAGCTTAAATGCAGCAGGAGCTCAGGAGGGGTTGGGAGTGTCTATCAGGTCAGAGATTTTAGGAGTTAGAGGTTTGAGATTGAGAGAGTGCCTTAGTGCCTAAATGTTGCTCTGTGTGCCTGTATTTGTGGAGTGTGTGCATGCATGTATATATACCAAATGTCCCCACAATGTGATTAAAAAGCTGTTATTTTGACTAGGTAGGGATGCTTTTTCGGTCCTCACTAGGGGAACCTCAATTTTTTTGAAGATCCGTGAAAAGAGAGAGAGAGAGCGAGAGAGACAGAGAAAAACTCTGAACTTTGTTTTATTTTCAAAGCTTTTAATTAGAGTCAGCCGGTCTACAATTCCCCTCTACTTCCTACTGTGACTTATTTTATTATTCTGCATACAAGGGGGAACATATTATTCTGCTCATTGAAAACTGTGCTGTCAGAACAACAATATCACCCCCTGTCCCCATCCAATCCCTTCTCCTCATACATCCCCAACCTCTATAATCACTAGGCCCCCTACAAACTCTCAACAGCAGTAGCTCTTTCCTTTCATGTCACTAAGCGGCACTGCTTGAATTTTGGTGTGTTTTTGTCTCAAAATTCATTCGATCCCATATCGTCACTGTTCCTGGGAAGTTTGAAGTATATCCATCAAACACTCTTAGAGTTATTTTGTTCACAAGATCAAGTATCTTCTGCAGCTGCCCTTTTCTTCCTTTACTGCCACCTAGATCTTCTTTATAAAATGTTTTTGCAAAGTAGTAAGATCAAATACTTTTTTTTCCCCACACTAACAGGATCAAGTGTGTAAGGTTGCTCTTCTGTTTGCTGACACTAAGTGGTGTTGTGTTAACTTTGGTGTGATTTGTCTCCATTTCACATTTTCACCCATACAATGTATCTGCAAAGTTTGGAAATGATCTGTCAAATACTTTTTCAGTTATCACACTAACAAAGTGTCGGCGAAAGTGGAGTAGTCTCTAAACCATATACATTCCACATCCGAGGAATATAGTAAGGTTCGCTGTGAGAATCTGAAAGATTATTGCCTACCTTTCTCCTTGAGCAAGGTCTCCACCTCCTGCTTGACGCTATCATTCCAGTGGGTGATGTCCACGTGCAGCGAGTAATCACAGCAGGCCTTCTCATCTGCCCACTGCTTCCACTGCTCGAAGGCTTCGATCAGGCTGCTGCCTGGATCGGGGATCACATGATCCACTGTGGGGAAGAGATCAATCTTAGGGTCATGCAGGGGACTACTAAAGTTTAGTATATACCCAGAAAGACAAGGGGGTGTTTTTACTGATGACTTCCTTCAGTGGAACAATTGCAGCCCCTCCCATTAAGTCACGTGTTAATAACCAGCTCTGTTTATTGATTCTGCACATTCACTACATATTATAGAAGTTCTGCCATTATTGAGCTTTGTGTCATTGTAACATTGTATCGGAAATGGTAATTGGCTATTAGGGAGGTGGAGGGTGAATCTCAATACGAAGAATGCAAAGATCGTACTCGTGGTCTTGGCAAGAGCGGTCTTGCTAACCTGCCTAACAAAACCGAACTTCGCCGCAATGAATCATGGGATTGGTCATGTTCGGCGAGGATGCAGCCGATGGATCCTTGATATTTGAGGCGGAGCAAGACCAACATCTGGGGACTTTTTACTGTCCTCCATACCTCTGTCCTTGAGTATTGGAACTGGTCTTCGGCGATGGAAGATGACATAAAACGGGTACACGAGAACACAAGTACAGTTAAGTACCTATATTGAGAAACACCCGGAGACCTTTTTTTTTGGCAAACCCACTGGCCAACTGACAGTGACTGATGGGTTTTTTTGTTTTTGTTTCCCTGCTTCTACACAGTGATCGAGCTTCCAGTCTGGAGTCAGTCACCGCATTCGGTTCTCATTTAGCACGGAGAGAAGCCCAGACGTTGGGGCAAACAGCTCCCATACAGTTACGACGCTGCTTCAGTCGGTTCGCCCCCTCAATGCTCACAGATCGCTCCCCACCCCGAAATGCCATCCAAAGCTGGCACCGTAACACAGAAAAATAGAAAAATCATCTGTGTTTCTAATTTGGTGAGAACCATAAATAGAACATCGCTTCCAGTTTGAGCTCTTCGTAAAACAACCCTTTGTGATGCATGATGGGAGTTAAGTAGCTTGAGTCTTGGAACGAGACTCAATAACCACAGTGGAGCTTGGGGGGGGGGAGCTCTGAAGCGGAGATCGTTTATCCGCCGGGCGACGGGGAACCGGTCATGTGAGGGAGTCACCTTCCAGGCAAGAGGGCCAAAGGTGACGGCGAGCCGGTCGCGTGTCTCGAATTCCCCTCCCCCGACATCCTGTGCTGCCACTTTCATGTGGTTTTAATGCAAAGACCAAGACTTAAAGACCAAGACTTAAAAAGCTTTTGCAGAGAAGCAGAGGGACTGCACCCCATTCCTTAAAAAGGGCTGCGCATGATTCAGTGGCTTAGGCCTCTGTGCCTGTGATTGGAAGGACGCTGGTTCAAATCCCATTCTCAGCAGAATAGTCATATGTCCTGTAGGCCCCTGAGTAAGGCCAATACCCCCCCCCCCCCCCCGGAAATGGCCCAGAGGTGTCAGATAAATCGACTGACCCTTTGCTTGGACCTCAGGCTTCAGTCCCAAAGAAGAGCATGATGGGATATGTAAATTGAGGCCAATGTACCGCATTTCACTTTTTTTCCTCCCAACTGTGACCTACACCCCAGAAAATTCTACAGCTGTGCCGAATTCAGCACTGATAAACTGCCCCCGCTCACATGACGCCCTTTAATACACCCGCCGCAGCTGAGGTCGCACAGCGTAGCCTCTGTTTACGCCCGTACAGCGCTCCTGTTGTCCCAAGCCTGCACGCTCCCCCTCCGCACCGATTCCGGAATCCTCTTTGTGAGTCCGCGCAGACTGCGTCTCCTTAATGGTTAAAACCGTAATAAACACGCAATCCGCTGGCCAGCTGTCCTTCCGGCTGCCCGTGTCCCAGAGAGCCCATGGTGGATCTTGTCTTTCAGCCGGCCCCTCTCCCCGGCCCCCCCCCCCCCGGAAGGCGGCCCACCCACGACCCGCCGCAGCTGCTCCCACGTGGCAGATGTCTCTTTGTTGCAGGTACCAGCATCGCCTACTTGCTATTTCTGCCTTTTGTGTAACCGTGGGTAAGACCGACGCCCCTAACGACATGCACCCGTATTCTTAGTAAAAGCTGAGCACCCCGAAATTTTACACTTTGTTGGCCGCGGAGACAATTTCTGATGCGACCCCAAATTAAAAAAGAAAACCTCTTGAAGCGAATACTTAAGTTTTAAGTTAAACTTAAACTGCAAGACTCTCTCAACAACCACAATCTAACTGCAGAGCAATTTTTTAAAACTCATTCAATCCATGAGATACGTTTTCAAGAATTTCTGTGAGTCTGGAAATTTAACAAAAGTTTTTTGCTGGATTACACGGGGTCTGAGTGAGTTATTTTTCCTAAAACTGTAACATACGACGAGGAAACCTGCCTCTAGGTCATTGGCAGTCTTGGAAATTTTGCTCTTCCGTTACTTGACTATGGATAGAATATGCTTTACTGAGAGCATGCCATATTACAAAGTGTGAAGGAGTATCTGCTGAGTAGCTAAAGCCGATGCTTAATTCGTAAATCAGAAGGTTCTGAAAGGTGAAAGACGCATGATAGCTGAGGGGTGACAAGGTAGCCGCAGGTCCCGGAAGGTATACAAAACATGCTCTGTATTTTTAAGAAAAAATCGAAACTGATAAAGGACGTCAAATTGCATAGAAATTGGTTTGTAAATTAAAATGCATATTTATTTTATGTAATAGTTTTTTGTTTTTTTTAACCAGAGAGCTGCCAGATCTATGCAAATAGGTGCCAGAACACAGACAGTCAAAAACTGAGCGGTTCTGGAACGCATTCCGGCACTGGCGTGCGTTTTCACAGAGGAAAGCGAGTTCCTCACCAATCATGGTGGTCCCTCCCGCCAGAGCCGCCTTGGAACCCTGGGAGAAGTCATCCACGGTGGTGGTGCCCCTGTAGGGCATCTGGAAGTGTGTGTGGATGTCTATCCCCCCAGGAATGACCATCTTCCCATTGGCCTCGATAGTCTTCACCCCTCCTGGGACGATCAGGTTGTCTCCAAGTTGCCTTGTCAGGGAAGGGAAACTAGGTTAACTTCTCTCAAACATCTTTAAACACAGAGTAGCATAAAGTCATGTGAAATGCTACCTAGCTACCAGCTTTTTATTGAAATGCTTATTTTAACAAGACATAATAATAAATATTGATAATCATCTAACTAGTGGAGCTAGTGAGGATTTATGAACTGCTCTGGGTGTTAAGCTGTTAAAGTAGCCTTTGTTGTTTTATACGAGGATTCAAGACGCACATTCTCCCGCCCCAGTACTCAGTCATAGCTGTGAATAACTGTGTTTCATTTTGGAAAACTCATGTTCGCCGTGCTGTAGACTGTTAGACTGTGATACCGCCGTGTCTAAAGGTCGTTTTACTACAGAGGAAACTACGAGCGGTCCGAAACAGTCAAGCACTGCCCTGGGTAACCGGCATGCGGCACTAATGTCTCTGGGAACTCTTCCCAGCTTTTGCGGTCGTCGTCCCCCCCGCCCCCCCCCCCCCCAAAGGACATAACAGAAGACAAAGGGATCCGCTAAGGGAAAAGCCAACAATGCCCAATAATGTTTTGAGAACAGGCCGGAGCTCAAACATCACGATGCCTCACATCTGGAAGTGGTGTTATGCAGCCGGCCGGGTGCCAGTTGCGGACGCCAAGCCCAAAACCATGACCGCGCGGGTGACGGGACGCTTACTTAATGAGGCCGTCCTCCATGTAAATGTCGGCGTAAAAGGACTGGTCATCGTTCACGATCCTGCCGCCCTTGATCAGCAGCCTGTCGCTCTGGAAGGAGAGGAGACACGGCGTGTTAGGGTCAAATGGCACATCGACACTACTCCATAGCGCCGCCCTGGTGGCTGTGCAGTTTTCTCATAAAAATTTCTCTCATGAAAGGTGAAGATTATGGGGAGTGTGGGGCCACCCACAAGACCCCCCCCCCCCCGCATGGTCCTGTGTGACCACCACAGCCACCTCTGTCGGTGTAGCCTGAGCGGGCACCGTACCCTAATTCGCCCACCAGCAAGGGATCCAGGAGCATCCTGAGTTGAAACCGCCAAGAGCGTATGGGAGAGAACTAGGATAAGCTATGAACACTAAGGAACATGTCTCCAAGTGCAAAGGGGGGGGGGGTGGAGGGGAGGTGGCCCCGTTGGCATGGAAACAAGACTTCATTTGGAACTGGGAGGAGACTGTGTCTTAGTACAAGCTAAGCTTCCTCCGGCCTTTAAACGAGAACTATCAGGTGTTAAGAAACCACACAGCGGGGAAAACATGACTTTTAGGTCAGAGAGGAATGGGGGGGCCGGGTACCGAGGGAGACATTACATATTCATGTATTCATATAGTGCAACATGTTGAAATCTTGATATCCATAAAAAGCTTGACATTACTTCATGGTCCCACAGAAATCAAGTATTGTTTTCCTTATTTTTTCCCCCCCCATCGGTGAACATTTTAATGCGATTTGTCTGTCCGCTCTGGAACAGTGTGCTGACAGCTGCAGACCTCAAGCTACCCAAGCCATATCCCGGAGGATCACAGAAAATTATTCAGGGGAGAGTGTTTGGCAGATAAAGGGGTACAGCCTCGTGGCTGATATCACAGAGGACGACCCCCGTGCCAATCAAAATGGTAAATATATGCTCGTGGGAGTTTTACTTACATAAAAATGTTCTGTGTAAGAGGAGGTGGGACCAAGACTTCTGATTGGTTGGTCCCACCTGCTGTAGTTGCTTGGGCCCACCTCCGCTACAATCTGATTGGTTATCTCTCTGAACCAGTCATTTTTCATTCTGCCCTCAGAACTTGTTTGTGTAAATGAAACTCCCATGAGCTGAATATACGCACTGCTCTAAATAAGATGCCTTAAACCAAAAGATTTATAGGTTTAGGGGAAATTCCAGGATTTTTTTTCCCCTAAAGTTGACCATAATGCCTACGATTGGCCAACCTTTTTCATTAGCCAATAACAAGCTTGAAACTGATGAGTCATAGGGGAGGGGATACTCTACTGGCCAATCAGCTTTCAGGTGGGGCCAGTGGACCGGGAGTCCCGCCCTATTCAGATCTTCAGATTACTTGACCATCTTCTAACCATTAATCCTGGTCATTAAACCCTCCCAGGCAGCAGAGGGCACTATGGATGGGATGCCAGTCCCCTGTGAGGATCTGTGATTATGTGGATGCATTTTCCATGTGTACAACCCTTAATATCCACACAATGAATGAACCCACCTTCTTCACACACAGTAACCCAGTCCCCCACTGAGAGGCACCCCCTTAAGGAGCAGACCGCAGCCATCTGCCCACCCCCCTTGCACTGGTGGGTAGCGAGAGGAACCATTCGACCAATCAGAAGCGGGCAAGCCACACTGGCCCCTTTTGTTATGCTAATGCTAAGGAGCTTGTTCAGGGCGTGACAATGGGCAGCGTCTGGCCCTAAAACAAAAACATAAAATATGCGTCTACACTCCTCATCCCGTGCCGACAGCACCTGAGTGGATCACGTGCACCTCCAGGTTCTGTCCCAGCAGAGTGTCGACACAGATGAAGCACAGAAATCTCCCGGACAGATGGGGCACTTTGGCACGATGTGCTACTCATCCGAAGCTCGGTGGAAATCTCCACACTGCTGCAGGCTCCTCTTATCCCCGATCTTCCCTCCACCCTCTCCTCTAGATAGCATTTTACATGCTATGTGGTCTGGTTTAAAAGTCTGGAACTATCAAAATCTATTTTTATTTGATAAAGTTTAGTAGGTTAATGCATTTCTATAAATTTCTTAATGGGCGGAGTTAAGTGAAAAGGAAGTTTTAAGGGAAAAAAACGCAAGCCTTCGGAACCTCTGTAATTGTTTCACAAGGTTAAATTCCAAATTACAGATTAAATTACCATCATGTATTTATCGAGTGATTTTTAAGTTTATTTATTTTTTTGGCTGCTGGAAAACGTCCGGTGCCGTCACAGGGCAGAGATACAGGATGCACGACGGACAAAATCAAATCATGATCGTTTTTAATGACTCAAGTCTGAAAAGGTGCATCTGTTTTGAAATTCGAGGGCAAAGTTGGCCACTCTAATTTTACCGGAGACCGCCGGAACCTTCTGAGTGCTCCGAGACCCTGATAATTCCCTACAATGAGGCACCGCAGCCCGATCCAACGGGAACAGTGACATTCCCTTCCGTCTCTCCGCAACCCGAGGGATGTAACTGCCGCTCACTCCGGCCGCCACTGCAACCGCAACCCAGCAAACAAACAAGTCAGCACTCCTCAACGAGGATACCTATTGGACAGTTCCTGGGAAAAGAAGGTGGGCCTTGCTGGAGGCCTAACCAATCATTTCGAGCACGGAACCTGACCTTTGACCCTGTGCTCTTATCTGGTGGAAGAGGACCATGGAGACAAAAAACTGCTGGATGAATATAAGAGGATATCAAGTTGTTTCACAATCATGGTCACCCTCAGCTTGCATAAAAGACGTGTATTCAGACATGACCAATACTCCTGCTCCGCTGGGATTATTAGAAGCTTTAAATGTGGTTAAGTGATCATCTGGCATTAAACCACAGATGATCCATGATCAGTTGTACTGACCTCAGCCAAGCACAACATACTTCACATGCAGATGGTTCCCAAAGCCCATTAAGCTCAAAACAGCTTAATGTGTGATATATCAGCAGGCCAGCCCTACCACGGGAACTGTGCACCATGCATTAGAAAACCATTAATGCACGCTGCACTTTTAATTTTAACCTGCAATGTACAAATTTTGCAACTGATTTGGAAAAAAAATAGTACATTCTAATTTAATGACTCCTTCTGTCACGTTTCCGGATACAATTCCACTGCAGAAAAAAAAATTAAATGCACATTTTAATTTTAAAACCACAGTTTAAATTTGTCTTCAGTGGTATTTGCTTGTTTTTACCAAAGGTCATTAAAACGCTATCAAACCCTAACTGGGGAAGGCAGTCATTGTTCTACTACAGGACTTCTTTAATTAAGTTTATTTAACGTTGATTTCAAGCCCTGAATAATATAACATGTTTTGGGGTTGTTGGTGGGGAGGGAAATGGTCGCCTTTAATTCTTTGGTTTGTAAGCGAGGACATGCACTAGGATGCGGTCATACAACGCACCATTTTTATAGACTGGAAGGCGACATGAATGAAGACTTTTGTTGTTGCTAGCAGGAAAGCACAACAGCCAAAAAATACAGCCAACAGAACATTACAGAGGACACCGGTTCTGATGCCAAGATGTGTAAGTTGGGCGCGGAGAGACGGATGGAAGGAGAAAATCACTCTGCATGCGAGCCAGCCACTTGGTTTCAAGCGCGTTGCCTAGCAACAAAAATATTTACTTTCTCTTCAAAGACAGATTAGACTTTTTTTCTGTGGAAATGTCAAAACTGCATAGCTTACCAATCAAAATAAGTTCCTCACTTCTCACACTTGCCCAGAGATCGTTATGCTGAAATTGTTATCGCTTATGATGACATCGTCAATTGATTGATTTATTTATTTTACTATCTTTTATTTGTTCGGGAAATTCTCATTGGGATGAATCGTTTGAAAAAAATCGATTTTCCCTAATGACTTAAATCTCGTTCGCGCAGCTCTGCGGAAAAGGTGCAGTCATTTGTGTGCATTACCGCGGAAAAGGGGGGGATCTGCCCTGCATACAGTTACCCCCCCCCGCCAGCAAAACTCAGTTTTCTTGACAGTGTCCCGACAGCCCACCCTGCCCCGCCGCGAAAAATGCGAGCGTTTTTTAATTACCATTTATTTAGCTGCTGTCACTGCACCTCTAACGTGCAGGATACAGCTGGAGGGGATTATTCAATTGATGACATGAAAACCTCACCGAGCTGCTGTGAGTGGATGGGAAAAAACGATGCCACGCCTAAAAACCTGATGAAATATTTTTATTTCTGCTTTCCTATTAAACTGACTTTTTTCCCCGCCGGAGGAATTTTTTTTTCATTAAAAAAAACATAATCCAACTTGATTGATTTATGCTTAAAACATGTGCACAGTGTATAAATACATATATTTGCTTACAAATCTATTTTGCCCTACGATGTTCACTCAAAAGCAAATAATGTTCTCTATTATGTTATCATGATTTATGTAATACAAGTGCTCTGAGGTGTCTTACGAAATAACATACTTGAGTTTAAACACCTTAAATGTTAACGCAAAACGTGCAATTTTTTGCATGCATAGCCTATCAGCTAACACAAGATGAGAGAATGAAAGGGGGCACAGACCGTATTAAATAAGTATTACATAAATTTCCATATTTGACTAGATTTCCCACAGTGCTGCTTGAGGAAAACATCAATCTCTATTATTTCCGCAGCTATAGCGTAACAGTCCAAGCAGGTGTCCATGCATCCGCCCTCCATTAAATTATATGCTGGCCATGGACATGCCCGTCCAGCGCAACCCGGAGCCATTTGCGAATAGGGCGGAAACAAAGGGCGACTCTCCCGGGTCCTGAGCGACACCCAGCAACGCTCAGACACCGGCGCAAAGAGCGTCTCACTGCGGGCAGCAATCCGCCCTAACCGCCCCCCCCCCCACCAAGCCGGTTTCGTTATTTATTATTACTGCATACTTGCAGAAAATAAAACGCCACACTGCCGGTCTTGTGTTAATCTCGGATGGGCGTGGGGATTTCGATGGGGGGGGGTTTTCCCAGCAGCGGCACGACAGACAGGCGGAGTTTTAGTCGCACATGAAGACGCATTAATACTTTATGACCGAAATAAACGTATCTCTATATGAAATTCTAGCTAAATCGTGTATCTATCGTTTGTGACCGTTTGTATGTATATCTGTAGGCATACACACAACCGCGATCTCTTTCTGTATAAATTTTGCATATATATACTACTAGAAATATATTTCGTAGATACGGATTACAATTTATATACCACAGACCTGTCTATTCGTGTAATTAGATGAAAATAAGAAAATACTGAATTTATACATACAATGGTATCTACTTCTACAAGGGTTCTCTGCGTTGCAATTAAAGAATCACGTTTCCCTGCATATTACAAAGACATTTTTAATAGTTTGATAGTTAACAGCTGATACGTCTCGTCGCCTGTGCCCAGCCCCAATGCAATGTCTGGGATATAAAACGTAGCATAGCCAATATGATCACTGCCGTTGTACTTACAGAGCATGGAAATGATAGCACCCAACAAAGAAGATGCAAGTCACCTTTAAGAAAACGCCTCGTTTCACTCACAATGAGAATCACCCCCTTGCTGTAATTTTATACGATTCCAACTGGCTTTCACAAATGCATAACAGACGGTTATATTAACCTTTGCAGGAAACAGCGCGAATACACAATTTTAAAAACTCTAAACGCCACACACAAAGCAGAAACGTTAAATGACACCTGGCTTTCTGCATGTTCCACAATCGTATTAAACGTTAAATTCATTCTGACTTACAGTGATCTTTGGGATATTCTTTTTTCCTTGGTAAGACATATTTGTTCACGGCTAAATACTACGAGGATGCAAAAATCCGTGCTTTGTATGTATATATTTTTCCCGGATGGTGTCTCTGCTGCTGGTGCGTAGATGAGAAATAGAGAATGGGCGCCTCCTCTCTCTCTATGCAGCGCTAAAACCCCTTTCGCCGCTAGCGTGAAAAAGCGTCTATCCTCAGCATGAGCGCTGATCCGCGGGGCTCCTCCCTCGCCGCACACCGCTCCGGAATTCCCGCAATGCGCCGACCGCCCCACAAGAGGGCGATATAGCAACGGGGCTCCTGCAGCCTTGCAAGACAAAGGCGTGTAAATAAACGATATTTTGCTATTTTAATTTCGGGAACAATATATGATCGCTGCAACATAAATAATTTACCGTTATCACCTGTAAGTACAAACTTTCTGCATTCATGGTGACATCATCCCAGGTAGTTCTCGAATGCATAGACATAGTACTTAGGAAGAGGCAGGATATTACAGAATACATGTTGAATAGCCATTAAAATGTTCTTTATCCTATTATTACAGTAACATGCAACTGTTGGAACGTTCCTTTACAGAAGGCTTTAACGTGTCTCCGGATGTATATGAAAACCGATACACACACCGCTAACATAGTGAATCAAAAGTTCACGGTATGCGCGAGGCCCATCGACTGACTGCAGTCTAACCCATAACCAGGTTTTCCCAGATTCTTCACTTGATTCCCCCCCCCCCCCCCAACTCGTAAAAAAAAAACAAGTGCACTCTGAGGGTTCATTTGTTGTGTACAGTGTCCTTGAGTGTCTTGAAAGGCGCTTTTAAATAAAATGTATTATTATTATTATTATTATAATGTAACTTATATTTTTTCAGTCCTCATGAATACAGTACTTGATTCGTAAGTCATTCATTGGATAATTTATTATCATTATTATTATTATTACTACTGTTATTAAAAATGGAAGAAGAAACGTAAGGAAATACAGAAGTGTATTTATTTAAAACTGTAAGTTAAGAACTACTTTACAGTATATTAACAGCCTGAATATTAATGGTACAATTTTCATAGGAAACACTTGGCTATATGACTTCACATAAAAAAACTAACAAAAAAATCAGCCTACAAATTACCTACAGTCAGCTTTTTCCTTTTTCCTGCCCCAAGTGGCTTGCTGCAAAAATAATGTACATAAATGTAGACCACCGAGCAATTTTTGTTGGCCGTCATCATGTTTATACCGGCATGTAATGGAAGAGAAGCATCGTAAAATTCTACGTATTTGGAATTCTGTGTTTTTTTTATGGCCTCAGGTATTAAACATTTGCAGAAGGACACTTCAATGGAACAAAGAGGAAATACGGGACATTAGCTTGCCGGCGACAGCTGTTGGGGTTTGGCTCTTCACAGAACTTCCATGTGTGTCTATTGTCTAAGAAGATCCCTCCCCCTCCCCACAGCCCCAATGCCATCCCCTACCCCCCTCCAAGCCCCTTATTGCTTAATGAGGTAACTATTCTTTTGGTCCAAGCAGCATTGTTGTGTATATTACAGTGTAACCAGAAGAGTGACATCATCAAAGTTCAAGAAGCACTTTTATGGGTGAAGCTGTAGATCCAACCAGCCGTAATGTGGTCTGATTCAGCCAGGAGCAGCCGGTCATGTAGGCAACAAAGGTCATTGAGGAGCAAACCCCCAACATGACCCACAGATGGGACGGCTCCCGACTTTTTCCACAATGCATTGTTCTTTTTACCCTTCATGGTGGATGGATTGGTGGATGTTGGGTGCAGATGGACCGTGACTTCGAAATTTCCACCACCGGGGAATGTATCAACAATAGACCTGGAATATTTAGGACTGGTAGAGGCCTGTGTACATCTGTGCATTACGGCCGTGAGTGTGTGTATATCAGTGTGTGCAGGGGCGGATTAACACACAGGCTAGATATGGCTTAAGCCTAGGGGCCCCACGTGTGCCAGCCTGCAAGGGGGCCCCCATTGGCGCGGAGGGGGTGGGGTTGGGGGGGCCCGCAGACTACTGTAGCCTAGGGGCCTCTGTACACCTTAATCCGCCCCTGAGTGTGTGGTAGATGGAACTTTAGGTAGCAGCTCCTTGCACCCAGCTCCTTCCAATCCTCCTGGTGCGGCCTTCAGCCTGTACAGATTTCAGGAGGTTTGCAGTGTATGTATGTAACAGTGTAAATGTGGCATCCCTCAGAGAACTACCCAGCCCCCCGAGACCAAAGCCTTCCAGGCTCTCCTGTTGCTTTAATTTTGCCGTTTTACAATCAAGAAAGAAAGAGAATATTTTGGCTTGATACCATAATCATGAGGTTAGGGAAAGTAGCATCTGATGCTATTGAACTTGGTAAAACATCCAAGTCAAAAACTAATGGAAGGGGAAAAAACAAGTTTATGCACATATGGAACAAATATGATTAAGTCTGATATTCCGAGTATTCATCTGATGATGACACAGCTGCCGATCATTTTTAAATAAGTAGGGTTGCGTGCGGATTCCTGCAGAGAGGAGCACATACGCCGACAGAGCGGGAGAGTGAGGCTGAACAGAACCCAGACGCGCGGAGGAGATACACTTACTGTAATTAGAAGCAGTTGGCACTGTCTGGCTTCGGGAATGCCACGGCAATGTCAGGAAATAGTGATAGAGAGCTGGCGCGCTAACGGCAGACCTTAGCACGACACCGCACGGAAACCAGTGGAAGAGGCTCAGTCGAGGCGAGAATAATGCAGCACTTAGCCAAAATTAGCAGGCGCCGTGAACCGTGGTAGAGTGCAGACTGTGTTATTTTAACTCCGGTGGTGTCTTAGGAAAGCCTCTGTTTTCTGCAGAATCAGCGTTCAAGGCGACCGGCGCCTATGACACGCAAAGATCTTCGTTCTCCCACATTGGTAGCTTGAGCGCAGATTTAATACATTGTGACATTAAGAAACACAGGATAAGAAACCCAACGTGTGGAAGAAAGAAGGTCGGCTCGAAAAAAAAAAAGTCAAACAAAACAAGACTTTCAAAATGTGTTTATTATAAAATATTGCAATTATAAGCCTGACCACATGGCGGCTGAGCAGCCCCATTACATAGCGTAAGAGCAAGGGCAACGTACAAAAAGATGCATAATAACGTCTGTAGTTGGACAGGGCGCAGCTTTGTTTCTTAATATTCGCTCTGCTTATTGCTAAGGATGCGACAAAAATGAGGTCCACCAATCAGAGCGCGTGCTGCTTATCGAGCGAGGCCCCGATTCCTTGGAAGGCTGTCAGACGCTGAGTGGCTCTGGATCTGTCATTGCACAATCATCCTCAGGTCCCTTTAATGCACTTCCTTGTTCTGGAGCAACGAGGTCAGTGACTATAAATCATCCCTGCGTGCTTTACTTTGGCTTGCGGGAGGCTGACATAATTGCAATGTTTTGTGAGTCAGACGACTCGGTTCCGCCACAGAAAGGACCGCAGGCCGAATTGCTAAGGATGATATTAAATCTGAGTGTAAGAAGCAAACTTAACCACTTACTGGTGGCTTAGCAAATCCTTACAGACGTTTTGAAACTGTCCTTTGATACTGCTATAAAATGAATGCATTTATAGGCCTAGGTCAAACATTTATAATATATTTCTATCACCAGTAAAAACAAATGCAAGAAGTCTTCATAGACTATTCACTAAGCCAGAGAATAAGAGCGGAACGATTCTACATAGTCATGCTTTAGAAAGGGGAGGGGCTATTCCAGTGTGTAATTTAAAGCTTTGCTATTTGCATTTGGAATCCACAACGCCTGGTACACATGTTAACAACAAAACAAGTGTTAATCGACCACCTTAACGCGCCAAAGTTACACAGAATCCAATCTACAATGCAAAACAGCTAGACTAAAAGATCACAGGTATAGATCACATTTAGGCTATAGGTGACCTGGAAAGATTTTGTTTCTAGTGAAAGGGATAATTATGAAATGATATCAAAATATCTCAGCGTGGTCAATCGGGAAACGCGAGCTGTACAGTACAGACATGCCCCTGAATATGTCCACAGTCCTGTAGACCTTGTTGTGCAATTAAACAGGGCAAATGTGCAATGGTGTTCAGGAACAATACCCTTCATATTAGCGCCATATTTTAGTGGATGTTTTCTAAATGAAAACTTCCTTATTAAAAATTGCGCCTTTAGTCTTTGGTAGAACGTTAAGATAGCGATTAATTGTTGTTTTACAGAAAACTGCATGGTGTCTCTTTATATTTAAGTGAAAGACTTAAAAACACTTCATGATTTCTATATGCCTTTATTGCAAATATCCTATTGAAACCATCTTTTAGTTTGAAGCTTTGAGAAAATGACATTCCTTCCATCTGAGCAGAGGAAATTGTGGGTGAATGACACGTCATTTTTCAATTTTCTAAGGCATTACGTTATAGGGAAGATGCCCAAAACCTTCCTAGGAACACACTCAATATGGTCATTAATACATCAAACAGTCTTATTAGGTTATTTCGGATAGGTTGAACATTCCACCCCTTTTATACTGGTTGAAAAAAGTATGCAATTTACAATGAGTCAGAGGCACTTTGTTCGAAATGTTTTTACCCTTAAATGTTAAAACTCTTGGTCCACGGTGTATTATTTATAAGTGAATCAAATGACTTCATGTGACCGTACGTTGCCCGAGCATCTGGAAGCCGTTGGGGCACAGGGCTCAGCGCCCCCCCTCCCCCCCCCTCCCTCTCCCGTAATACAGAGTAGCAGCTGTCACTGTCTGAGCTGCAGGCATCACTGCTGTTGATTCTCACTCAAATCATTTCCCATATTTCGTTTGAAATACCTGCAACTAGGAGAAATCCTCATTCACTTCCGGCAGGAGCATCTTGACAACATTCAGCCACCAAACGCTCGCGCTTGTTAAACCACGCCGGGTCCGCGGTGGCGTCACACAATTTACCTCAAATAGTCCGATAAACCAGGCAGGTGTTTTCACACTTCATGACATGGCTGTAAACTTAAATCTCTGGTATAAAATGTTTCAAATGCATTGGCTAATTGGAATTAAAAAGTGGTCAGAGCAGAATTAGAGAACACATTTTAATGAGAGCCACAAAGCTGAACGCTTTTATTTAGCGCATTTGACTAAGTCCATGAAATGTGGCTTGTGAATACGCAATTTTTCCACTTAATGTGATGACGATTAAAACTCTTAAATGTAGATGAACTTACGTTTAGGTCATCCAGATTCTGCAGGATTTCCTTTCCTCCGGTAGTTTTTATTTCGATGCCCGAATCCCTCGGCTGACGCTCCCCAGAGCGCCCCTCTGTACCGGGGCTGCATCTCTCACTATCTGGACTCGTCCCTTCTTTGGATCCCTCCTTTTTATCTGCGGCTTTGGCGGCCCGGGAACTTCGCTGGCCGACGCTCAGCGCATCGAAATCGATGGTCTTGCTTTCATAGGCTCCCTCGACGTTGCAGAACATGCCACCGTATTTTTGCCGGGGTACCTGGTCCGTCGTTCCCGGTCGGGCGAGATAAACCGGCAGGTCATCCTCCTTGTCCCAGTTCCGCTTGCGCTCGGCCATGATCTTAGTGTGAGATGCGAGTGGAAAAATAGGCAAAAAAGAGATGGAGGAAAGAAGACGAAAGTCTCCAAATTGTGCCGAGCGAAGTGTCCTGCTGTAGCACTCGCAGCGGCACCAGGAGGAAATTTAATACCGGAGGTGGCAGTGCTGCCTGTTATCCCAAGACAAGCAAAGGATATTACCGGTGCATCACACTCTCTCACTTATTCATCTCCCATCTGGGGGGGATCTGAACGTATAGGCAGCCTTCAACAACTAAAGCAACTAACTAACCTATAGGCAGCGATCAATATGTAAGGTATCCCTTAAAAACTGGGTTAGAACTTGCTGTAGAACTACTATTTATAAGGAACACGTTGGATTTACCTCAAGGAGGCAAAGCTTATTTGTGCAGTAGCTAAATATACTGTTTTTAATAATTGCCTCATGTCCAAGTAGGAGACTAGTAATATTCGATTTTTGTAAGGTGGGAGAAAGTAGGCTATATACCATTTCACTTTGTAATAACAGTGTGTTTAAACCCGCTTAAGAGTTCGCTCAACTTTTTTTTTTAGTAAATTATTGTGAATAAGTCGTGCAGACCCGTGTCTACAAGAGTGACCACGGGTGCTGTATCGCACCCTCAGCTGGAAGTCAATGTTCAGCATTTGATCGGCATCTTAGCTTGTAATCGTTCTTAAATGTGAAATTAAAAGCGCATATTTTGAGTCCAAGATAGTTTTAAGCAGGTACGTGCGAAAACAGGGGGGCGTGGCCGAGGATGTTCCCTTGGTAATTTTTTAGTGATGGGGAGGGAGGGTGAGCCTTCGATTAACTATCAGGCACCCCCAACTCCACCTCACCCCACACGTGTCTGATTATTCGTATGGTTGTTTGTTTCAAAAATGTATATTTAGCAAATTGACAACGGAACATTATTGCGCGTTATAATTGCGCACAGACTATAACTGAATGTGCGCAACCCGTATCATTAAAATACTTTTCACAGCACCAAGCGCCTCAGCTTAGTAGCTGTCCTTCCAGAACCCTTAATTGCCCGGATCCTATGCGTGGGCCTTTTACTTTGCAGCCATTAAGGAAGCGCTGTGTCTTTAAGATCAGGTTGCGTTACTGACGCTAAACCGGCCGCCGGTGCTCTAGCGCTGCAAAAAGACACGGAGGTCCGGTCAGCATAAACTAAGCGATCGGCCGGTCCCGACCTGACAGACTGAACCTCATCAGCCCGCTGGGATGGAAACCCTATATAACAGCATAGCATTAAATGGATAGGCCTTCTGACATCTATGGTACTGTTTATTTTTGAGCCGGCACGTTTCCTAAAAACCAGCCTACAAAACTTGGACATTAAATGGAGGATGAAATTCACGCAGATCAAAGCAGAACTGTCTGTCAGATACAAATCCATCAAAAAAACATATCTCGTTTTCAGTGGGATCAGTCGATTTAATCGAGTCAAAACACGTTTTTATGAAATCTCATTTAGGGTTTAAGTGAAAACTTATTTACATAACCCATTGATTCGAGGATTTGGATAGTGGACCTAATGTACGTTGATTTATAGGTCTAATTGCTCCAGAATGCGTTTGCATTTCGCCTTTGTAAGGTGGTTCACTTTTCTAAATGTACCGTGCAGTAAAGTTCACTAAGTGAGAATTGGCGCTCATATAGACTATAGCAGGGATGTTGCAGCTACTCCTTGTCATGCTACTCGTTTCCTTCGCGTACAGCCTGTCCCTCCGCAGGGTCACAGAGAGGATTTCATGGCAGCTTAGAAACACGCATATGCTGCGCAGATCTGAACGCTCTCCAGGGTCCCTCCCGCAAGTCAGGGCTGCTTTGTAGTGCAAATGAACACCAAAGAATAACGTGATGCGATAGGCCTAATAAAACTGAAGTGGGGATGAGGAGGTGTAGTGCCAAATAGGAGGGTTCCAAGAAAGAAGATGCACCGACACGAGAGCATTGTTAAAACAACCTTTATTTTTATGGGAACGTTTGCTGCGGAAAAATGAAGAGGGACAGGTTATGAGAATGTGCGAAGATTCGTCACTGTAATATGAAATAAAACTGAATTTTGTTTAGAGTTAGAGGGTACACAGGACTGGCGTATAAACATGAAATTTAAGTTAAACTATACTCTGAAATCATTAAAAAAAAATCCCATATCACATCAAAAAGTTTTATATACTGTGAGAATATTAAATATAAATGCAGATTTCCGGAGTCGTCGTAATAGGCCTGACTTTGCCCATCGATAATATCGTGGGGTCACCGAAAGAAATTAAATTACTTTTTTGGGAGTTTTGCGAAAGCCGCGGACAACATGCAAAAGTTTAGTGGAAGGGTCGACTGTAAACATTTTGTTTATGAGAAAAGAGCCTAAGTTAGGCCTATACGGAGCCTTTACAAATATCACTTGCAGAGGACAGACTGCTCATCCACGGCACAGACTGTCAGATAGAAGCGGCATGAGATCACGGCAAGTGGAAACTGCCACGATGTCAGGAAACGCACCTCCCCGCTAAATCCGGCCATATGGACGCAAATCTGCGGTATAAGGCAGGCATTTTCCTATCAAGATGCAGAAAATGGATCAAGAAACATTCTAACCAAAATATTTATCACGCGCAGGCTTTAAATAGCAGGGATTCGGGGCAGCAGTGTCGTTTGGCTCCGTATTGCTTTTTTCCTGCAAAACAAGCCTCGCATTAAGTTAACATTAAAGCACAAGTAAGTCCCTTGTCTGCTGCTTTGGACATAGCAACGTGCTTAGCATTTTTGTCCGATTTAGGAAGATTTAATTTTCTGAAAGAAAGAGGGAAGAGAAGATCGTGTTTAGTAAGGCTTTTAATGTATATTTTCATTATATATATATATATATGTTTGCAGTTAAACGTCCAGCTCTTTCATCACTACTCGGCTGATTTGTGTAGTTCACGCGCTTCCTTTGTTTTGTTGCCTTGGAAACATTCTGATAAACACGCGCTACTGTAAGGACAAAGACTCCATTCCCACAAGCGATTGCACACCATCTCTGGCATGACACGTGTTTGAACAATCTTCCCATATGCCAGCTAACTTGTTTTTTCTTCTCTTCTCTCTCTCCTTTTGTAGATCTTTGATTTTGGGAAAATATTCACAAAGCTGCGGGAAAAAAATCTACATTTGAAAGAGATGCTATTTAAAATCGGACGCGCAACTTTACACGCTGACTCAAACTGAAATAACTTGCCTATTCTGAGCTCTCCCTTGCATGCACGTAATACAGTATTTTATGCTACATGTTACAATTCCCAGTAGGCAATGCATAAGTACCCAGGAAACTATTAGTGAACGCTCCATGTCAATGGATCTGGTGCCATCACGTGTCATTACAGAAGTGCGTGTGTCAGACTCCATAAATCCTGATTTTAGTGTACTGGTTGAAATTGTCCATTACAATGTCATTAAAATGGTTGCAGTAATAGCTTGTCATAAGACAAGGATGTACTGTCACTGGTAGTGCTGGGAAGTACAATGATCCATGCATCTAAAACTTAACTTGGCTATGTTCATTATTAGCCAAATTTTTTATGCGACAAATATATTTTGTCTGTTACTGTATCTACAAAAATACCCGAAAACCCCATTGAAGATAAACATTGGATGAACCTACATGACAAGTGCTGAAGTATAATTAAGCACAAACAAACACTTTTCACAATAACTATTAGGCATTTTTATTTTGTTAGCATTTCATAAAAAATTAAGTACATAAGTGATGACCATAAAACTGATATCGAAAAGTGAACTGTGTTCCAGACAATAGATCCACGGGCACGCTGGCAGTTAACATCTCGCGATCCGTTCTCACGAGGCATTCTTCAGCAGGAAACTGGAGAGCGCGGGATCGGGTGTGTAACTGGTGACTGACGGGGAGCCATGCTTGAATCTGGGGGAGAGATGAATAAATAACAGCCCACCATTCCCTGCGCAAAGCATCAAACCAGTCGCTTCCGCCCAAGACGAAACACAGGGCCCTGTAATCCAGTTAGGGCCTGAAATTACATTAGAGCCCTGAACTTGGGTGTCTGGGACTTCAGAGATGATCCCACAGCCTGGTCTGAGGTAACCCTCCCCACCACAACTCCAGAATGTAACAGATCATTCCGGAACCCTCATTTCCTGCTTGATGACTTTGTGGGTCAATATTTATTGGTGCGTTTTCCGTTTAATAACGCTGTTGACCCACTCGTCAGAGTCAACAAGGCGTCTGCTTTTGGCTCCATCTCGCCGTGTCACCGCGCTCAGTGACATCACAGGCTGTCACTTGCCACGTAGCATTCGTCCTCTAAAGTGGCGTGTTGTGGAGTTTCAAATGTGCCGTTTTGCTCGCGGCTGTCGCATTAAAAGGAGCGGTGTCATCGACGCTCGACGGCACCGTGATACAAGGCTGTGGAGGAATTCCGCCTTTTTCTTCTCTCGCTGGGAACGTCAACCTCACATCTTTCCATCGTTGACAAAGCGGAACACAGCCAGCAAAACGGCCGTCTCTGAAATGTCTCTTGTCGGAACCGAGGCAACACTAAACCACAAGAAACGCGTTTAAATGGGAGCTCCTTCTGTCCCGCTGATCTCGAGGGCCTGGGGGAGGGTTCAGACTGGCATTCGGCAGCGAAAACACAAAAGTCTGCTCTGCCTGACATCAGCTGGACGAAGAAAAGGAACCGCATTGGAAATCAATGACCTAATTAACCTCGTCCCGAGTGCTCTGGCCATGATGTCATCCTTCCTGTTTCACCCATACTGGGAGGCACACTGGGAGTGCTGTGTATAGGCTGTTAAATATCTACAGTGGTTTATACCATATTATCACTAGTGAGATATGCAACCTAATCAAAAGTGTATATGAATTTGTTCTGTATTAACCGATATACCACTCATAGTAAAATGATGATTATAGTGTTTGCACAATTGTAGTAGCGAAATGACGTCATCAGTGCACGTCATCACGGCGGACGATGGAAAGATGTCGTAATCAGACAAACTGAATAAAAAAGCCAAACACATGGCACGGAAAGACGAAAACATATGTCCCAGTCCAGCTGGCTGAAGTCTTCCATCATCCAAATGAGAAGCTATCCAGCTAGGCTGTCCTTGCCTTTTGAAGCGGAAATCTGTGCCCCATGGCTTGGGAGGTCTTGGTGGTCTTAGAGCCTATTATGAGGGGGGGGGGGGATCGCAAACACACTCTCGGGGTGTCACCAAAGTCGGCATACATCCCAGATGTCGCATCTGATGTATACAATGGGACCAGACTTCTAACCTAGAAATTTTGCAGAGAAAGTTTCAGTGAAATATAACAGGATGCAGAATATGTGTAATCTAGAAAAGGAACTCGTTAAAATTTTCATTAACAACTGCAGCCTCTCTTAACAAACACAAAATCTGAAACTTCAGTCTACCAGTATTTACCATTTGAAAAATGTAAACAAAATGCCATTAACGAACATAATCGAATGGGTTGACAGTATACTGTATATTACATACATGTACAGGAAATCAACAGAAATGTCAAGTGTTACCTAAATTAAAAGTTGGCCCACTGGAACTGAGAAAGTACAGAGGTGTGAAATATTAGGAATTGAAAAGTCTACGACGACAAATCAGCTCAAGGTTCCACTAACTACTTGGACGCAGATTAATTGCATATATTAGAAGATTGTATTGCTTTCACGGTGTTTATTGAAACAGGTTTTCATCAAGGCTGAATTTAGTTAGAAAGTGCCAGACAAAATATTCTGCAAAATCATTCATTCCGTACTCTGATGAAAGACACAAATTTAAGCAATGTCGAGATGAAGGCGGTTGCACTGTTCACTTTGGCCCAACGCTCGTACGACGATCATGGAAAGTGACCAAGAATCACTAGTCTTTTCATGGTTTATCCTGGCACAAGACACTTATGGAAAAACAATATTCACACTGACAGTTCAAGACTCATAATGAGACCTAATTAATCAGTGAGTGAACCAGAGTACAAACAAACAAAATAAGTTATGATCAGGAATCTTTTTTATTAGTAGTTATTTTTTACTGTATATACTACAAAGAAGATGAGTTAGAAGTAATAATTTTTTCGGAAGACAAAATTTAAGGGCTTGTAAAAAAAGGTCCAATTGTGAACTAATGACATCACAGATGTACAATTGCACATTCAGAGGACAAATCATGCGAAAGTTAAACTCGATGAATGGGCCAATCAGATGAGCGGAACGTGTCGTTTTTAAGGCAATTTCTAGCATATCCAGAGTTAATTCAGTGAAAATCCAACATTGATGTCATTCACCCCCTTTAAAAAACGTTGACCAATGAGACTGTATGATTTTTATTGGTTAAGCTTGGGGGGGAAAATGAGATGCAAATGAGGAGTACGGCTTATGTGGCTCGTTAATATTGCAAAAGCGAACAGGCTACCCCTTCGAAAGGCTAGATTTAGATCAGATATCCATTACAACTTTCTCTTATTTCAGGGCCAAAAAAAAACCTTATTTAATAGAGTGTCACAAATGATCGCAGGGACTGGCAACCAAAAAAGTATATAAAACAGAGTAAATACAGTTCATAAATACAGTGGCATATCATTCTCCTTCACTCACATGACGGCGGTAGAAGACCAGGCGTATTTACAAGCGGATAGGGGAGACGCGGGTGATTGGATGAGCTGCTGGTAAAGAATTATTTAATTGCTAAAGGAGGAGAAAGGAAACTTCCCACTTGGGTCTTGTATACATTCCGGACAGCGGGCAGCCATCATCACAACACGCAGCGATTCACGTTTCCTGATGCCCGTAAACTGCTGTGTGGGTCTACCGTTCAAGCTGCGTAAGGGAGGGGGTGGGGTATTCACAGCAAGGCAGGAAAAGACGCTATACATCATAACCAGACACAGAATAAATGTATATCTTACAGCAGTTTTTCAGTTGCTTCTTATGGCTTACGGTATGGCGATTTATATACAGCATGTGTTTGTAAAAAACAAGAGTGGCATTAAATTGATCCTTTAGGTCCAATTCGTTCTAAAAAATACACAAAGGGGAGCTAGGTCTGTTCTCTAGCTTTTGGCGGAAAAGGTTACTCGATCAAACTGGAGTCTGTCGGGAAACGGAGACGCATATTATCTCGGTCTCTGGTCTCGCGCTCCTCTTCCCTTTCTCGCCATCACACATCAGCTGATCTGTTTATGGGGGGGGCGTGGCCACGCTGTCCATGCAGTCACGTGACCCACGGTGGTACCATCCATCACCTTACTTGCCGGGTCCCAAGGTCCTTTTACTGTGGGCGACTGCGCGTCAGGGCTGTGTGGCAGGTGGCGTGTGTGTGTATGTGAGAGGAAAGAGGAGAGGAAAATGGGCTTGCCCGACGCAAACGGCTCTGAAGGTGGACCTGTGGATGGGGGTGCAGCATCTCCACTAGGGGGCGCTCTATTCCTGTGTTCTCAAGCCCTCCGACGGGTGGAGGTGGCGTCGCATTCCCCCTGCACGGCAGAGATAAGGTCTCCGTGGCTTTGGTTTGCTTTGATATCTGAGATGGAATTCGCTCATGGGTTAGCCGGAAGGTTCCGGAGGAGGGGGGGGGGGGAACGCAGTACCAAACAGTCGCTGATGCATTTACGATCCAGTGCCGCCCCTTTTTCAGGCCATAGGTCCATTTTTTTGGCCACTCAGTAAACAGGGAGGGGTCCATTTCAGGTCACGCGTTATGAATCTGGCTGTTCCGTGAGTTTGGTTCATCGCCGGAGACGGTCGTCGCTGCTGACGTTCACGCCGTCTGCACACACCGCCACGGTGTCTGCGGAGAGGGAGGAACGGAGCGGATTTAGGCCGGGACACGTGTGCGATACAGACTCCTCCATGCTGGAAGGGTGACAAACCACAGATAAGCAAACACACAAGGCTTTCTGGCCGAAGAAACGCGAATGCATGGCAAACATGCTTCGTCCAATTCATAAGCAAACCCTGAAGTACTATTATGGAGAAGTACTACATGTGTTAAATGCTTACAAGCCTGTTATGCACCGAAACATGTTTTTCACAAAGGCACAGGACTGGTTTCGGTATTGGTAGGGACACGTTCGTACCGTTCATAGCAAATCTGCACCCTTTCTATATATTTTTTTTTTGGTGGTCGCACGTTTTAGGGAAAACGTGGGACCGACCACAAGACACCGGTTTCCCCCGGCAACCGGCAGGGAATCACTCACCTCCGCAGGGGATGTCAGGGGACATCAAGGCCAAAGGATGAAGGCGAGAGAGAAGAAGAGGAACAGAAAGAGAAACTGCGGAGCCAGGAGAGACAAACGCACGTTAGAGGCGGGGGCCCATTTAAAAGAGAGATTAATGAAGACAGTTCTACTTTATTTGTTAGCATGTGAGGCTAAATAATCGGCTAACATTTAGCACAGTGTCAAACTCGAAACAAGAGAAAGTGTTCAGGAAGCGAGAGGGGAGATTTGAGGGGGGGGGGGTGTCTGTTTTTCTGTTCAACAACTGGAATCCTAAGTTCCTGACAGTTGGGATAATAGCAAAAGCAGCCCCATCCTAAGTGGTAGTCGGCGAGACCGGGGGCAGTCGGGGGTGACCACGGATCTCTCAGCTGTGGGACTGCATCCCGGTGCCCGAGGGGGGGGTCCCTGAGGGAGCCATGGGGGGGGGTCTATTTCCCATAGGTCTCCTCCTCGCATTTTACTCCACCAGTCAAGGGTTTTAACCACTTTTCCATTTATTTCATAAACTGCAGATTTTTTACTCTTGTTAAGCTTTGGAATGTTGAGCGAACAACTATAAATGAAAATATAAGTCAAATAAAATAAGTTTCCTTTATAACATGGAAAGAGTATGTAACAGTGCATGTCTGACACCCTATTAACTGGCTGTGTGGTGATGGCAGATTCCAGGCCGTCCTTTAACTTTAAATACACTAGTTTCCTGTTTCGTCCCACGAAACAGAGCAGTATTTAATGTCCCTTGTAGGAAGAATGCCTCGAATTTTCTCTGCTGTTATAACTGCTATAGGGGGTTACTTTGATGAATCAAAGATATGACATTTTCTTGCTAATAAAGGTACTCAAATGGTGAACATACTGCAAATGTATTTGTTGGCAAAGAATATTGAGTTTATTTTTAGTAAATGTTAAGTGAGTAAAATGCAGATGTAGAAAATCTCCGTGTGTGCAAAAACTGGGCAGTGTACGTGCGATCAGGGATAGGGGGCGCTAACTCGGGCTATCTTACCTTTTCTTCCAGGTCTTTGATCTGTCGCTTCTGAATATCCGTTTTGTCCTCCAGGTCTCGAATTCGCTGAATGGAAAACAGGCACATAAATTTCCCCGCTGCATATTAAAGCTATTTGATGTCAGTCCCGAAGCCGGCCGATTGTACTGGTATTGCTAAATTCTGTCCAGAACATATTTCGTATTAGACGCATGAAAATGCAACATGATATTGCATCAAGGACATTTTTATAGAAAACAGAGTGATGAATTAAACATTCTGTCCATGTTAATTTTATGGTCAGATGAGCTTTAGAAGTAAAAGCTTTGATAGCAGAACAACATCGCCCCCCTATGGTAAACTGTACAAACTGCAAAAACTTCTTACAGCAGAACTGAAATCCACTCCCAGTTTGCAGCATTCAAGCTCCAAACATATTTCAAAAATACATGAAAACTCTTTCAGGGACAATAAGCTGTGATCATTGAAATCAATATTCTAAATGTGTATCATTATGCAAAAAATGTAGTAATCCCAAATCCATGCCTAATCATGTCCAATCCTTGATTCAAAAATATGTCATACATCAAACAATTTTTCATAATATTTTGTTGTATATTTACACGGTAAAGCAAGGATTGTGACCACATTGTCTTTTCAATCTTGCCTTATCGTAATTACTGCCAGGTGAAGTTTATTTATTTCTAAATAAGTTAGCCACAAAATGAAGTAACGTTTAACGCAAGACACTGAACATCGCCTATATTAATGGCTCTGACAATCGGTGAATGTGTGCGTGAAGTTGAACGGCTAATTCCGTGATGTGCAGATATTCTGGTGAAGAAACTGAAAGTGCGGATCGCTACATGACTTTCTGAGCTGGACCACAAATCCCTCTTTAGATGAGACATAGAGATGATCATCAGCAGTACACGCCTGCGGTATACGCCTGCGGTATACGCCTGTGGTACACGTCTGTGGTACACGCCTGCGGTATACGCCTGCGGTACACGTCTGTGGTACACGCCTGTGGTACACGCCTGCGGTACACGTCTGTGGTACACGCCTGCGGTACACGTCTGCAATGTCAGGAAATGCGGGAATAGGGGCTTGGATATTTAAGTGCTAATTAGCAGGTCTACTGGCTTATACACTCTTATCCACTGAAAACCGTGAATACTGCTTATTTGCAGGGGTTAACAGGCACATAATCTGGGAGACACTTGGAAGGGGTGTCGTGTGGAGTGTGTTGTGTGGGAGACACAAATCTTCCTGATTTGCACGTGTCGGTGTGTACAGGTGAATACAAAGAACACCCAGGTAACAGATGTTTACGCCCGTTGCATGCATCCCCGCCCTCAGCTGCGCAGCTCTGCGCAGTGCTGCGCCCACTCCTACCTGGTGGGCCTGGTGCAGCAGCTCCATCCTCTCCTGCAGCACCTGGCAGTCATACTCGCGGCTCTTCCTCAGCATCTGCCTGCGCAGGCGCTCCACGGCGGAGCGCAGCTCATCGCGCTGCTTGTCGCTCAGCGACTCGCCGTGCCGGATGGAGGGGCCCTGCTGCAGCGCGTTGTACAGCGTCGCCTCCAGCTCCTGGATTTGCTGCGGGGCGGGAGGAGCGAGAGATGGGGGCCTTGCAGCGGCTTTCCCATGTGCCGAACGCAGAGACACGGCAGGGCTTCAAATTAAAAGTCCTGGCTCGCTGCCTGGATAGACTCCAGGTTCACATCGATCCCATATAAAAGGGATGAATGGATGCATGCAAGGAATGATGATATACAATATAGCACTGTTGACTGGAAATGGGGGAAGTAGTTGTGCATTTTTTTGCAGGGTATTGGTCCTTTTCAACTGAATCCCAAGCTGAAATCCTATTTCCTATACAGAGGTGTTTAATAATCTGTAACAGTCACATTGCTTTATTCCAGAATCACCAAGAACAAAAAGGCTTATGGGATTTTTACTTACACAAAAATGTTCTGAGGGCAGAATGAAAAATTATTGGTTGAGAGAGAGAGAACCAATCAGATTGTAGAGGAGGTGAGTCTCAGCAACAGGAGGCGGGACCAACGAATCGGATGTCTTGGTTCAGTCTCCTTTACTTGCTTGGACCCACCCCCTCTACAGTCTGATTGGTTGTCTCTATGAACCAATCATTTTTCATCTTGCCCTCAGGACATTGTTGTGTATGTAATCACAAACAAAAGCCACGGCAGTGGGTCTTCACTCACCATGTAGGCCTGATCGAGGGCCTGCTTTCTGTAATCCAGTTCCTCCTCCAGGTACCCCTTCTGCTTGCAGAACATCTCCTGCAAAGGCAACCGCGACCATGAGGTTCCTCACCGGAAAATCCTTCGCTCTGAGCTTCAACTGCATCCAAGCTAAGAGGTTCAAGGAGCTTGCGACCCAGTCACCAAAGTGGTGACTGAGGGTTGCTAGTTTGAATCCCATCCTCAGCAGAACAGGCACATGTCCATTCGGCTCCTGAGCAAGGCCCCGAACCCCCTAAAATGCCCCAGGGGTGCTTAGTAAATGACTCAAACCCCCAACCATCACTCGCACCTGGATATGTGTGTGTGTCTCAAAGGAGAGTCAGATGGGATATGTGAGAAGAAGCCCTCCGGTGTGCCTGTACCCGGCGAATAAAGAGTCATCTAATTAAAAAAATAATTTCTTACATACTGGAGGAGAAAAGCCCATTTTAATACCCCCCGAGATGTAAAATAGTCCAGATTTTTCTGTGTCTTTCATGCATCTGGGCTGTAGTGAGTCTCTCGTCTTCTGTCAAATGTGTAATTCGTCTACCTCCTGGATTTATTTAAACAAATTGTGAAAGACTAACAGAGAGGGAGGTAACTGCTGATGAAGCATAAAGGAGTGCAGGACCTGTAACTTAGGACAAGGTGTGTAATTTATTATCATTACTATTATTATTATTATTATTATTATTTGGAAGGTGCACTTATGAATCTAGAGCTCAGATGCATCCAGGTGATGTAACAGAAAAAAAGTCAGAATAGGCTTAAGAGTCAAACACAAGTACGACGAGAGACATTGTTAATACACCCTGCCTGCCATTTATATTTAGAATATAAAAACACTTCCATTGTTTACAATTTCCTACAATTAACCATTTCTGTTCTGTGTCCCAGTCACTGTTAAACACCATAACCTCATAAGATACTTCTTATTTCATAAATCCACTCATTATCATGCGCTGGCTTAATTTCTAAATCTAGGGCACTGGTGCTGTAATTAATTATTAACCGCTACTTCTTAATTATTTATCAGCACGATTTAGATTGAATTAGTTACGGCTGCTCACGAACCATCTCAAGCTCCAGGTCCATCATCTTCTGGTGTAAGGCGGCCTCCGTGCCCTCGATCTGCTGGATCCACTAGAGGGCGACAGACACAATGGAAGACGGCGTGACGGGCGAACATGAATGAGCTTCCCGTAGAAGTACATTCTCAGGGGGTATTATGGGAAAAATGCCAGATTTTAAGAGCTGAGGAGGGAGAAAGGAAATGTATTCCTTTCACTTGCATTAAGAAAAACACCTGTCGTATAGATATATTCCGACAAGATGGATGGACATTTTTGGCGTATATATAGATACATGTCTGTATATGCGTTACATAAATAACACGGATCATAACTTATTATTCTATTTACATACCTTTTCTGCTAGCGAGAGGACAGTGCTTGCTTGAATAATGGCTACTTGCTCTTCATTGCGCAGGTTCTGCAGATAAGAAACACGGTAAATGTGGTTATGTTGAAGAGCCTGTATCTCAGATCACCTGGATTACATGAACAATATCCCGTTTTATATTATCTCTGCCAGCTGCTAGCATACAAAAATGAGAGCTCAAGCAAAAAAAATTTTTAAAAACTGGAAAAATACTTTGAATATCGTGTGATCCAAGGTTTTAACAACTTGTGATGCAATGGCATCTCAAAATGGCATCTGTTTGCTTGCTCTCCATGAGATAGACATGTAGGTGAAGGCAAGCTTGGGGAGGGTCACAGTTAAGAGGCACCCTAGGGAGCTGGGGGTTAGGGGTCTTGCTCAAGGGCCCGTGGACATCCCTGCTGAATAAAAACCAACTTGACCAGGTTAAACTGGTTGACCAACTTATAATAGTTGACCGGTTTAAGGTATGTTTCAGGTTGATGGTTTAGCTGGTCATACCAGCTTATGATGGTCATTCTAACTGGATTAGCTGGTCATACCAGCATGCCCAGCTTGAAAGACTGGCCACACCAGCTGGTGACCCACCCAGCTAAACCATCAAAGAGTAGCAAGAGCTGGGACATGACCATCTTGGATAAGCTGGTGTCAAACTGTTTTTTTTTCATCAGGGATGTGACTGATCTGCGGAGGCTGGACTTGATCCAGCAACCTTCCTTACACAGGCATAGAAGCATACTCCACTGAGCCACACACTACCCCTCAATTAGTATTGTAAGTCTAGGAATAGTATAGTATAGTTCAGTATAGTATACTATATTGTGGCATGGTGTAGTATAGTATAGTGTGGCGTGGGGTAGTATAGTATGACATCGTATAGTATTGTCACGGCCATTTGTCCTATTTTTCCCTGTGTCCCATTCCATCGGTGCACTTAAACCTTCTTTTACAGCAGCACAAGACTGATTATAGCCCTGTGATAATATTGATCTTTATTACAGAAGCCGGAGTCTGTCATTCCAACACGTTGGCGACGCCGCGTTCTGCAGCTGGGCGACGTGCCAACATCAACCTTATCTGCACCAGAGATAAGGGTGCGGAACGTGTCATGTTGGTACCGCATAACTACCAGAAGACCTCCTGGGAACCAGTAGGATAAACGACCGTGACAAATTACAAACTAGCATTAACCACATTCAGATAAGCGTTTGTGACGTGGCAGTAGGGGTGTCACGCATAGGAGGGGTCAGATTTGGAAGAACCCAGGATGTCGAATCGTGAAGATAACCTTGTCGAAAAGGTATTTTTGTGTGGATTCAGCAGGGTGGGCGTATCTGCACCAGGATCTGGACACGACAAGTGGAAGAGACATTCTTACGTCTGGGCAGTGCTGAACCTACCCCGTTATCGCCCAGAATGTCAAGGAGTTTGATGAGATCAGGAATACAGACGTCCTGGCGGAGAAAAAAGAGGAGACAGAGTAAACTGAGTGGCAGAATCTGTAGGGCTAAGGCCTGAACTCCTCACTGAAGAAAAACAAATGACTCCATTTGTGCTTGGGCTGCTTCCCGTGATATCGATCGGAGCATTAGAGAAACACAGCTTTGATTTCATTCCTAGAGAAGTCGATCACATCTACAGTAGTTGACACTTTGCCTCTGTTTTTGTAAACCCCCCCCCCCAGTAATCAAAACCAGCCAATAAAATTCCCTGGACCCCCCTAAATGGGTGGAGACCTCACCCCCCTTAGTGCTCAACCCAAAGTCCCTTCTCTTATGAGTAATGTTCTTCAGCTGGGGGGGGTGGGGGCTGTACTGAGCGGTATTGGACTCATGTAGGGCTTACCTTGACTCCCTCCTTCATGCAGTATATCTGTAGGGCACTGACCCCCTCGGTGAAGGGGTGAATCTGGAGATTAAATGGGGGAGACCTTCGCTCACGCTCCTGCAAGATGTAGGAAATACAATGGCGTGTTAAACTGAAGCGAAGCGAGTTCACAGTCACGCTATCGCTATGCGCCGCGTGCATTCAGCCGCTATTAGACCCGAGTCTGGATCTGAACCCCGGCAAGTGTCTGCTAAAGCTTCTGAACAGCAGAAGAAATTCTGACACCTTACTGAAAGCTCTTCTGTAACCCGCCGGCAATTACAACTCGAATAACCCCAGGGAACACAAGTGACTTTTTTTTTATCGTAAAAAGCATTTTTTTTGTTGTTGAAGGTTTCAAAATAATAAGCAAAGGAACAAAACACAGACATGCACTTCCAGCAGAACGGTCCTCCTGGGCTATGAGGATGCGAAATGCGGGTGGCTGCGTCAGTCAACGTCTGGTGGGATCGTGCTCCTCGTTTGAGCCAAATGGCACAGCTAGACAACCAAATCCAAGGCTAATCTCACTGACTGAACCCACACGCAAATGACCCTGGTGACGGGAGACAACAGGATGAGGTCTGCATATGACGATCTCAATGTCGATCTCAAATTTCCAGCCGTAAACACACTGTACATGAGGATAAAGTCTGCAACATTCCAAGCGACGCCATATTGATATTCGGCTAACCTGTCAAATGAATTCAGAGATCTGTACAAATACGTGTGCATCCACTCAGGTAAACCACTAACATGAATCAGCCAGCTGCAGCTGAATACCTACAGCATGCAGGCAGAGTTATACGTTTACATTCATTTTATTTGTATTTATGTAGAGCATCGTAGGCAGCCCAAGTCCAATGGTATTCCAATGCACCGCGAACTTGTTTGTGGCTTTGCTGACAATAAAGGACCCTTGAGTATTGGGGTTCCCTTGTTTCGTTAAGCACCTATTTTATTTGGTTAAACCTCAGAACTGCTAAGGTGTGTGATTTATAAAAGTGGTGTGAGTGTTGGTGCCAGATGTTTCAGTCCCAGTATCTCAACAAACAACCAACAAACAATCCTGGGATTTTCACACAGTCTGTAGTTTGCAGAGAACTGTGTGATCAACAGAACAAAACTGTCAGCGGTGGTTCTGCGGGCCAAAACCTCTTTTTACTGAGAGGTGAGCAGAGAATGGCCTGATTCCTTAAACCAAACAGGAAGTCCAGAAGTGGTTCTAGAGGTAAATGTGGGTCATTTCCCATCTAGTTTTGTGTAACTAAATAGGTGACCACTGGGAGTACAGTAAACAATACTCTGGTCTCTTCACTGTAGCCACTGAGAGTACAGTCAACGATACTCTGACCGCAATACTCTAGCCACTGAGAGTACAGTAAACAATACTCTGGCTGCAATACTCTAGCCACTGAGAGTACAGTAAACAATACTCTGGCCGCAATACTCTAGCCACTGAGAGTACAGTAAATGATACTCTGGCAGCAATTCTCTAGCCACTGAGAGTACAGTCAACGACACTCTGGCCGCAATACTCTAGCCACTGAGAGTACAGTAAACAGCACAGGTTGCAGAGGTCACCTCCAGCTCATGGATTCGGAATTCCATGAGCTCGTTCTGGTCCTTGGAGTCCTGGAGCTCCTGCTCAATCCGACTGATATCCGACTTCAGTTTCTGCCCCTGCGAATCGAGGTAGAGTAAACTTATGCGAGCATTCAATGGGAGCAGCCACTTTACATATTAACCGCCTTTCCGTGACCACACACCTTTTCACGAAGCTCCTGATTTTGTCTGAGGAACAGTTGTTTTTCCTCCACCCATTTTGAGTCCTGAGGCGAGAACAAAACACGGTGATCTCACCGAGAAGATCTTTCTGGAGAACATATTCTTCACACATTCCCATCCCGGTTGGGCTGCATTCACCATCGGTGTGCCTCACCTGTCCCCTTTGCGTGAGTTCCTTTTCAAGGTCTTCAATCTTGGCTTGGTACCTGAGGACATCTGCTTGGAGCTGCTCGTGAACCTGCGAGGGTGGAGAATGTAATGTAAGAATATGACGAGCGTGGAGGTTCTTAAAGGGGATGTCATTTGGCACACAAAGTCCTAAAATAATGGAATCTAACATACACTCCTTAGGAGACTTTTATTGTGAAATATTACCCCCCTCAATCACTCTCCGTTGAAATGGAATGGTTAAAGATGTATTACGTAGAAAAAAAATTGAGAACCTTTGGTGATTCTAGTCATAAAATAGATCCAACCCATATCGCTGGGCAAAGATACAATACCAGTCTGTTAGAATGAAAATGTAAATTTCTTATCATATTAATTGTGTGAATGTAGGCAAATAGTTTATCAACTTTGACGTAGAGACCTGTTAGAACAGGACATCTTCTGTAACTCTGTAAGATTGTGAAAAAGGAACAATCACCCTGGGAGTGGAAATAGACTCTGTCGATACATCGAGGGGGCCCACTCTGAGGAATGCAAGGTCCTGTGTTTTAACCCCTTCGCAAGAAGCACAAACAGCAGTATAGCTTTAGGATACTCCCCATTGTAACCACTCCCCTCCTGTATAAATAAAGAAGCCAAGGGACTGCCCTGTGTGACACTGAACTGAGGCGCAGATACTGTCTGTTGCATCTAAGTGAGTGGGCACCCTTGCGCAAGTAAAAGAATTAGAAGTGTGCTGTCTCATTATTATTATTCCTGAGTCCTAGAAGTGCAAAGTGTGGAGTGAGAAGCCAGTACGCTTTCTCCACATAGGTATTGCAGGGGTCAAAGCTTCGGCGCTTTCCCCAACACAGTCAAAGGTTTGGACACGACAAGCCGCCTACAAAGGAGAGCGATAGTGTCACATCACATGACCTGGCCACCTGACCTAAACATGGTAGAAATGGGAGGAGTTTGAAGGAAAAGCAGCCAGTGAGTGCTCAGCATATATGTGGGACCTCCTTCAGGACAGCTGAAGCATCCCAGGAGGCCACCTCATGGAACTGGCGTAGAGGAGACAGTAGGGTCAGTCAGTCCCTGGAGCAATTGGGGTTAAGGGCCCTGCTCAGGAGCCCAATGATGGGATCACTCTGCAGACTGGGATTTGAACCGACAACCTTCTGTGTCCCAACCCACAGAGCTGCCCTCCCAACAAATTATTACTTTTTGCTTAATACTTTTTTGGTCAGTGGAAAATTCCATAAATGTTATTTTATAGTTTTGATGTCTTCATAATTATTCTAAAATTTAGAAAATATTACAAATAAACATTTCTATGGTTAGGTGTGTCTAAACTTTTGGCTGGTACTGTATATCAAGCTATATAACTGGCCAGTAATATATCAATATAAAAAGATACATCTTAATTTAATAGGAGCAACTTATTCCAGACAGATTATATTTTGTTGTCAAAGAATATATCTTAAGATGGTTATGTTATAATTTTGGCAAACTGAGAGCAGCAGATTATCGGATTGATTAGCCTTGGTTCCTGTAGCTCCGTCACTTTACCTTAGCCTCCATCTCCGCATCCAGAACACCTCCCTTCTGCTCCTGCAGGAGAGCGTATGCTCGCTGCAAGGCCTGGTACTCCCGCGTCAACTGACGGAAGCGCAGTTCCGACTCCTCATTGGCTAGGCCCTGGTGGAATAAGGACAGTGATGTCATTCAGTTTTTTGCATTCCAGGAAGTCCCGCCCACCCCTAATACGGTGGCGGGTCGGCCATTTTTAATGCAGACGGACTTCACCTCGTCCAGATCTTCATCCGGAGTTGCCGGAGTTCGGTCCATCCGGAAGGAGGCCACTGAGGAGGATTCGGAGTCCATGGACTCCTCGTCATACCCGAAAAAGGTGTCCACCACGATATGTCTCTGCAGTGAAGATCGGGTGACGTGATCAGAATGTCGCTGAAACATTTGCAGAACGGATGAGATGACATGGCGGAAACTGAACCGAAGATTCCTACCTTGATGGGTCGAGAGCTTCGTTTGTGTCGCCTCTTACGCAATAGTTTTTCCCGATCCTGCGCAAGAAAGTGTCAGAACAAGAAAAATCAGCATAAATCAAATGTTTGCCATAAATAAGTCAATGTGCAAAACTTGGTTCTGGTTGCCAGTCAAAAACCCAAATTCCAATGGATGCATCAGCTCAATAGTAACACTTAATCAACTATATGCACGATATTTAAGAAATCCAAACACTACTCAAATAACAATTTCTCAGATATTAAAGCCAATTAGAGAAGAAATTCTAGTCTTGCGGGATTGACTTTGACGTTATTTTCTTTTGAAGCTTGACTGTAATATCCGCTCGTCTCTATGTGCCCCCGTCGATGCAAACTCACTCTCGTCAAGTCGTCGATCATGTTCTGCTGCTCGAGAACTTGCAGCTTCAGGAATTCTATCTCCTGGTCGTCCTGGGCCTGGTCCAGATCATTCAGAGACCGGAGCTTCTTCAGCGGTGGATGGGAACCTATCTTCTCCTTCTGCGAGCAGACAACAGCCACCACTAGTCAGGGATTTTGATACTCTGTCTACTTATAACCCACGTTCACAAGATCCCAAATGAACACATTTTGCCCTTTGAAGCGGAAGAAGAGTCATATCTTGGTTAATTTCAATAAACCCAATGTAAACTGTAGGTCAGTGTTTGAATTACACACTTTTACCCGCCCCAATCAACAACTTCTTTGGGTAGTGACTTACAACCTACAGGGCTGAGTCAGTATTTCTAACAGGACAATCAAACCAGCAGTATGTATGACTTCTGCTTCATAATACAGTGATATGATGTTTGTCCATCTACAGCTAGTAATTGTTGGCCTACCAATTGCTTAAAACATCTCACCATCTCAGTGTTCTCCTTCAAAAGCGCCTTGATCTTCTCCTCCTGGCGCTGAATGGACTGCGTCAGCTCCTCGTTCCTCTTGTTGAGGAGCTTGTTCTTCTCCAGCATGGGCTTGCACTGCTTCTCAGACTCCCGCACACGCTTGAGCTAAGGGGTGAGGCACGGAAGACCAAACCCGTTGCAGGCAAACCAGTTCCCGGCAAGCACGCCTTTGCTAACATCAATAGCTAGCGGCGGCTAGCAGCCAAAACATGCCGACCTGCAGGTGCTTGCATGTTTAATGGTTTCTGCCAGCTATATCTCTACCGTTTATATTGTTTTTAGTTTTTTTTTTGCTTAAAATAGCAAAGCGAACAATAAAGTCCCTGATATGCAGATCTATCGAGCCGATGATTGACCGTGATGTCATGCTGGCTGTAAAGATGCGGGTGTCAGATGAGATAAGGAGGCATATCTATGACAGGGCAACGTCAAGGTGAAAGGGGGGGGGGCCCAAGATGAGCACAGCGACGAGCCAAAAATCTGCACCGCCAATGAGGCTGGAAACGGTAAATTCTACAGGGTATGTTAATTCAACTCTGATTGGATTACCCCAGCTAATGATATTCTGGCCCACTGATGGCTCTTTATGCTATTGGCTAAGCCCTCGGAGGCTGTACCAGCTCGTTCCGCTCCTCCCCCAGAAGCGTGTTGCGGTCCTCCAGCTTGCGGATGTTGGAGTTGAGCTCCGCCATGCGCCTCTGGTTCCTGCGCATGTCCTGGGTCACAAACACAAGGAGTCAGTGGGGAACCAACATGCATTTTGATCAGAGGTAGGCAGTTCAGGCCCAGAATGTTAAAATCCAGTCCACGATTTTGTTTCAACCACTCGGCTGAGTGCTCTGTGACAGGGACTCTTTATACTCAACTGGTCGGTTGAAACAAAATCTTGGTCTGGAGTTTAACATTCTGGACCCATCTCTGATTTTGATACAGTGTGGCCCCAGTACTTGTTAGCATTGCGGCTAAGGACCCTGGAACCTTCAAAGCCATCAGCTCGATCTACTCCCACCCCCCCCCGTCGTACCGGGCTGCCACAGTGCTCCGAGCCGTCCGCTCCGGCGCGCCCCGGCACCTCCCTCTTCGGGCTGCCCAGGTTGCACTCCGCCTCCTTCACCAGGAAGAGCTGCTCATCCAGCGCGTCCTTCTGTAGCTGCAGCTTCTGCAGGAAGCCCGTCGCCGACTCCAGCTCCTTCTCCAAGGAGAAGATGGTCCTATCCTTGGCCTTGATCTCGTCCACCTGAGCATAGAGGTTCACATGCAGTCGAAATCCAACCGAGAATCCGGGATACAGAACCTGGCCGGAACAAGCCTGGACACACCTGCTTTTAAAGCATTTGTCTCTATTTTAGCTTAATTATTCACATTATAGTCAAAGACCTCAAAGCGATGAAATAAATACATATCAAATATCGCAATGACCAAGGGAAGTGCTCAACATCTCAATTTTCTCGAATTTTACACTCTTCAAAACAGCCCCCTTTTGCTTCGACAGCAGCGCTGCAGACTCTCAGCATTCATTCACCCAGCTTCCAGATGCAGCCACCTGGGATGCTTCTCCTACAGGCCTGAAGGAGTTTCCACAAGTTCTGGGCACAAGTCGGCTACCTTGCTCTGACTCTTTGATCCAACTAATCCCAAACCAGCTCTATAGGGTTCAGGTGGGGGGATTGTGGGGGGGGACAGGTCATCTGTCACAGCACTCTGTCTCTTTCATTGTTCACAAGAAAATACCGAGCTTACATACAATCAGTGTGCTTAAGCTCTTTATCTGGTTGAAATACAAATGATTTTCGGTAGCTGTGTCCAGACTTTTGCCTTGTACTATACAGAATGAACGCTTACTGGGAATAATGCAGAAAATGCTTTACTGATATCTCTCAGTATGATACAGACTATACTTAATATCAGTATCTACCAGCTTAGATCGAAGACCAGTTATGTATATATTGTTTACTACAGGAAGCTCTTAATTTGAAATGCTAACAGCGAAGCACATTGACTGTCTATACAGAGTAAGAGCTCAGTGTAGGAAGTCCGTAACAGTCCTTTCTAGCATGAAAATCTGTCTAATCTCCCTCATTGCAGTATCTCAGACAGTCTCACTGTTTACCTGTTATTCTCTACTGACATGTCATGTGTTGTCTGGGACATACCTATAATTAAGCTCCGCCCCCTTTCCTTTTATAAATTGTGCTTATTTTGGTGCAACGGAGAAGTGTAATCTATAGAATATCAGTCCATGAGGAAATGTCGCACTGCACTGCACATGGCTAAAAAAAAATTGACATATTTTCTTTCCTCAAAACCAGGGGCGTGGCTACGGGAGGGCAGGGGGAGGGCCAAAATGAACCAATCACGGAGTGGCTAAATTATTAATGACTAATACCGTCCCCCCAACATGGTAACTTGGTAACTACTCTAGAATGATCGCTAACATGCTAATGCCACTGGCGACATAACAGTGTGGACAGTGCCCTGCGGCACGGCTCCCCCTGTCTGTCCTCCTCACCAGCCTCCGGATGTCCCTCTCGCAGTCCCACTTGATCTTAGAGATTTGCTCCTGGTGCATCTGGTGCTCTGAGCGCAGGTCCCCGGCCTTGATCTTGTCGGCCTGGATCATGGTGCTGAGCGCCTCGTCCGTCTGCTTCTTAGACGACTTCAGCTCGGTGATCTCCTGCAGCAGCTTGACGCGTTCCTGGTCGAAGAAGCGGCGCGCCTCCTCGCGGGCCTCCAGCGCCAGCGCCGTGCGCACCTTCTCGCCGCTGCCCTCGCGCAGCGCCCCCAGTGCCGCCTTGAGGCGCTGCGTCTCGCCGTCGCGGATCTTGGTGACGCGCGCCAGCTCCTGCTCGTGCTGCCGCGCCAGCGACTCGCGCAGCGCCTGCAGCTCCTTCTGCTTCTCCTCGTGCCAGCGGGCGCGCTGCTCCGTCAGCGCCGCCGTGTGCCGGTGCTGCTCCTGCTCGCGGATGCGCTTCGCCTCCTGCACCTTCTCCCGCTCCAGCTTGTTCACCTGCAGGGGGCGCCAAGGTTCATAAGCCCAAGGTTATATGTTAATGGTCTTTGGAATGGTCGGCAGCTCAGTTGGTTTGGATGCTCTGCCTGAAACCAAAAGGCTGTTGGTTCAAATCCCAGAGTCTATAGCAGGGCTATTCCAAATCCAGGCTCTGTTTTCAGTTACCCCAGTTAGTTGGCTGGAGGCTTCGCACCCGGCTCACAAGTAAAGGAAGGCTGGAAAATCAGCAGGGCTTGGACCTTCGAATAGCCCTGGTCTACAGAATGATTTCACAGTTGGGCTCCACACCCCCAATTACCCCTGGGATTTTCTGACCTTGCTTTTCCAAAATAATGTATGTTGCTTTGAATAAAAGTGTCTACTAAATAAAAATTTAAATGTAAAATGAAGGACTGTTAGCTCACAGCGGGGCCAGAAGGTGGGGATATGATTAACACTCTTAACCTAAAGATTGGCAGTTCGAGCCCCAAGAAAGACTGAGTTATATAAATTAGTCAAACTGTAAGTGATGTAGCTCATATGAATCGATGGTTCAGGCTCAATTAAGTCCATCAGCAGGACAGGGGTGCTCATTAAGAGAGCACTTAATTATATTAATTGATAAAATAGAAGCAGGATGAGTGTTCCCCCAACGTCCGCACACTTCGTACAGCGTCCTGACAGCATGCCTCAGACCTTTGACCCGGGGGTCACAAGTGGAGACCCGCAACTCACCTTGCATTTCTCCTGGTGCAGCTCTATCTGGATATCCGTCAGCTTCGACCTGAGGTCTTCGTTGGCCGCCTGTAAGGCGGATATTAGGGCTTCGGGCTTCTCGCCCTTAGAGCGTCCTTTTTTCGCCATGGGATCAAATGCTGAAGCTCTTAAAATGCTTTAATTCAGAAATGTCCATCGCCTCGGAGAAGTGAACTAAGGTCCTCCAATGCTTCCAGTCCCTCTTCTTCCTCATTGTCCTAAGAGTCAGAAGACCTGCGAGGAGAAATAACGGTGAAGAACGTCTCTCAAGAGCATCAGCTTTAATTACCTCAGCGATACTCCAGGGTGAAATTCCCCTTTCTGGTCCATCCTGTCGGAGTAGGACCGTAAACCGAAACATCCGTATACAGCCGTGTTTCCTCAAGGACCCACAGACAGACCACAGTTTTGCTCCTACTGGGGGCTGGGAGGGAGCAAATATGTGGACTGTCTAGCAGGGAGCTCGGGGGCACGAAAAACATGGACCGACTGAGGATCCCCGAGGACCGGACTGGGAAACGCTGGTATACAGTAATAAAAAGAGCAATTCTCATATTTAATATCTTTGCGTATGAATCTGCATCATAACGTGTATTACAAGCTATAATCTAGATTACTGTTTATCTTGGTATCTGGAATACATGGGAACCTGTGGATTAAAACTATTTTAATGCAAATATGAAAACAAGATTTTATTCTAAAAGTACGAGAATTAATTGGTAGAAGAGAGAATTGCACTTATGCACACTGCAGGTGCAGTGCTGAGTGCAGTGTTTCCCATACACTGACAGTGCAAACAGCAACAGTGTGCGGTTCAGTTGGTTAGGATCGGAAGGCCAGAAGGTCGCTGGTTCAAATCCCACAGTCAGCAGAATGACTTCACCTCTGAGTCCCAGAGTAAGTCCCTAAACACCAAATGTTCCAGAAACTAGCTGACCCTGCTTTCTCAAAAATGAACATCGCTTTGAATGAAATCTGCTAAAGGAATAATTGTAAATGCTGTCATCGAGAAACAGATGGCAACTATGCATTTATGGTCTAATGATGAACAACACAAATTTTTTCAGTTGTATATTTGAAGTTCATGAAGACGACTGGGTTGGCAAATCGTCCATAGGTATGAATGTCGGTGTTGATGGTGTGGGAGAGGGCCCTGCGATGGGTTGATGCCCAGTCCTGGGTTATTCCCTGCCTTGTGCCCAGTATAGGTTCTGGAAACCTGTGAAACTGCATAGGACAAGCTTGTATAGTGGATGGATGGATACTGGAGAGGGTTTATTTGGATAAGAATAATATTTAATATTTCTTCCCATTGTCTGGAAATGCCTCATTTAGTGCCAGAGAGATTAGCACAAATGTAAACACAGTAGGGGCAACTCTGTGCCTCAGTGGGGCAACACTGTATCCTCAAACCCCCTGGGTTTTACTCTCTGCCCGGTTCTCAGTGCAGACTTCCCCATAGCCGTACGGGTTTCCACTAGGTCCTCTCTTTTTCTCCAGTGACACACAGCTTAGGTAGATTAGTGTCTATAAAGTGTCTGTCTTTTTCTCTGTGTGTGTGTGTGGGTCCTGTGATGGACCGGTAACTCTGCCTCTTAACTGCGCTTCCAGGCTCCCCGGAACTCACCGGAACACCGGATGAGCAGCTGTGGGAGATGGATGTGAAAGTAGAGGCATATATTTCGAGACGGCGGCAGCATTTCACCTTACACAACCAGGGCGGCAGGTTTGCTCATGGGAGTTACACTTACACAAAAATGTTCTGAGGGCAGAACGAGCAATGATTGGTTCAGAGGGATGGCCAATCAGATTGTAGAGGGTAGTGGGTGCACGCAACTAGTGGAGGTGGGACTAACCAATCAGATGTCTGCTCTGACTGGATAAGCGCTTTTTGTGGAAGGATGTCCATCACGCTTTTCATTAAGTGTGCAACTCATTAGGTTAGGCTGTTGGGCCAGCAATCAGAAGTTTGTCGGTTCAAATCCCAGGGTTGGCAAGGTGATTTTACTACTGGGCCCCTGAACAAAGTCCTTGACCTCCAATTGCTCCAGAAACTGTCTGGCCCAGCTTTCACAATGAATGAAATGTAAATGTGGGGGTGATTCTTAAGGGGGCTCTGAGACAAATCTATGCAGGATGAAACTTCTTAATGGATTTACAATAACAGTTTTGCAGAGGGGTCCGTCTGCAGGGTGGCTGAAGAATATTTCTATATTTCTTGCTGGCTTGGACCCTTCTCTATTGGACAGGACTGAATCACATTGTGGGGGGTGCACATACCAACCCCCCCCACACACTCACTCCTCCCACCGGCCACCGCTGCTCCCTGGACCCAGAAGCGGCGTGTTTGCTGATGTTTATATGCAGGCAGAGGTGACAGCCAATCAGCAGTGAGACGCTGCAGTTCCTGCTCGGCCTTGTTCAGGCAGCCTGTGCGCTCGCATTCTCTGCGTCTTCGGTATTCCGGGCCAATCAGGGTCAACGATCCTGAATCCTTACGGCTGGGTTCTCAAACCACCAGGAGCTGTAACGTGGTCCGTCGCGTGTTTTTAATTCATTCTTAAATGTGGCCCACAGGCCGATCTCTCGTTTTCCACTTGGTGATTTTTTTTTTCACTTAACCAAGCCTATGCTGATTGTTTTTTATGTGCATTCACAAAATACTGACATTACATTTTGCCTGCTGTCATTTCTCTTTTGTCTCATAAAAAGCTCATAATGGTTCATAAATAAGACAATGGGTCCCAGGAACTGAGCTTGAGACCACTGTCATACGGCTTTTGCGATGTAATTAATTGCTATTAATTCTGAGAAGCTAGCGTGTTAGGCTACTAACCTGTGTTGACGCTACAAATGCCCCAATTAAAGTGAAACATCTAAATCAGGGGTGTCAAACTCCAGTCCTGGGGGGCCGGAGCCCTGTGTAGCTTAGTTCTTTCCCTGTTCCACCATAAATGATTTAGCTTATGAGCTGAGTGGTAATTAGCACAAGGAGTTGAATCAGGTGTGTTAAACGAGGGTAATCCAAAAACTGTGAAGGGCTCCAGACCCCCAGGACTGGAGTCTTACACCCCTGATCTACATCATCTTTAAATCCACCCTTTGATCACATGTCTGCAGCACCTGTCTGCGATTGGCAGTAACCCGCTTACAGGTGTGACACGCCTTTCTCACAGAGAAACCGAGTTAAACACTTCCTATACTGGCTGGAATTTCGTGTCATGTGACACACCGGTAATTAATCTCCACACCACTTATTCACTTATTTTGGTGCAGTAGTGAAGCACAGTCTGTAACGTAGCTGCACATTGGGAAATAGATACATTTTCTAGAGTAAAATATTTTCCTTATCGCTAAATTGACGCTAACACGCTAATGCTAATAGAAACATTCCTTTCCCTCATCCGCAGCTGAGCTCTGCAGCCACATTCGCTCCTCTACAGGAAACCCTCCTCCAGGGAGGGGGGCTATCATGGCAGAATGATGCAGCGGGAAGGGGGCGGAGCCTCGCCGCTGAGCGGTGCGCTCGCATGAGGAGACCGGGCCCCCGGCGCCCGTGATTGGCCGGCACCGATGGCATGCCTACCACTGCCGGCGGGATGCAGCTTTAAGGGAATCCATTGACAACATGGCCGGGCGTCTCCATGGCAACATGTTCACTGCAGCGTTCCCTACATAATGCAGCTCTTCCATGGGGAGGGGAAACGGGATACGGAGGCGCATACCATTCGCCAGCCATTTCGAACTGGGAACGGGCAGAGTTCAGCCTAGGCTGTTAGCATTCTTCACAAACACACAATAATAGATGCTATTTTTTCATTATCTAACAGGTACAAGACGCTAATAGAATTGGCTCATTAGACCGACATTATGAAGGTCGGCTGAAACATTGTATCTTAAAGCTGCAGATGAAAAAACCTGAGAGAGTAGTTAAGAGGCAGCATATTTATGGTCTTTTACATAATAGGAAAGTAACATAATTTAAAAAAAAAAACAATTAAATAGATCAAGTCAATCCAAAGATGCAGGACACAAAAATCCTGGAATTACCGTCATACACTTAATAAACCAACCAAATGGAAATATTACACATTTCTTGTAGCTGCTCAGAAAAAGAAAATGTAGAAAGATACTTTTGCGGCTCAGTCAGACAAAGGTAACACTACTATGTATTCAGTCTGAAAATATTTGCCAAGAACCATATTCACCTGAATGAACAATACAGTTAGTCTGATCTGATTATCTCGCGACGGCGTTCCCACAACTCCACGGATCAACTACCAGCTACTGTTTATGATGGAGAGTAACGTTCAAAGCCCAAGTGATGGGCTTTAGTTTGCAAAGGGAAAGACATCTAAGCTCTGAAAATTCAATATGTGTATTAAAACAGGATCAGAAGCGCACACTGACAGCACATTGACAACGAACGTAAAACAATTAGCCTAATAACCATATGAACACGCAACACTTACATAGTAACAACATATTTATATATGTTTAAAATATAAATGCTACATATTTTAATACATGAATAGTTATTCATACAAATTTTGAATATGAACAGCGCCCCCTGTCTTCCTCCCCCCCAGGGAATCTGAGAATTCCTTCACAAAATCCCTCTCGAACCCGCTCTCATGCGTGAAGGGTGCTGAGACGGCTGTTCTCGATTTCCCTGCCTCCTCATGCGTGACTGGCTCTACCACAAGTCTGCCGCCCCCCTCCCTCCCTCCCTCCCCGCCCCTCCCCCCGCTATGACTTCCTGTGTCTGAACTGGTAATTGTAATGTAAAATCCAGTCATTTATTTCCAAACAACCCCCAGGGCCATGGAGCAACACCAACCCAACTCTCACCCCCACTGTCACAAACCCCCCCCCCCCCCCCCCGAAAAAAAAAAAAAACAAAACTGGCAGAAACGGACAGAGTGATGCATGACTGTCTTTGATAAGGAAAGCTCATTATAAGAAGTGGGTAAAAAAAAAATCTTAATCCATTCAAAGCTCACAAAGAACACAGCGTGACAACAATGAGCAGGAGCGGGACAGAGTGTGTGGATTCTGCCTGTTAAAAGCCTACATTAAACCCAGAAAGGCCAATTTGACACCTGGTGTCCGAATTCATTCCGAAACCCTCATACTTATTTACAATGCATTCCGGTTTTAGCATCTGCTACAATTTGACCTTTTCTACATTCAATCACATTTTCCGCTAACTGGTCCTTGCAGATTCCAATGGACGGAATTTCTCCATGAATAGCAACCCAAACTTGACGGAAAACTGACCACAACCCAATATTGTTATATCCTGTTGTTTTTCTTTATTCTTGTTTTTCTGGGAGGATGGTTGAGACCGGTTTGTTCATAGCAACCATCTATAACTATAACCATTCTTGCATAAACCACAAAAACTAATTTTTCACAAACACTGTGATTACAAGACAGTTTACTAAAGTTATGCACGATGAACTCATTCAGTCCTACATACGTTTTGTCAAAAAAAAATCATGTTTTTTGTTTTCCCAGCAAACGAATCAAACCAGCAGTTTATATTATTCGTGCAATTCATCAAAATGGTATGGAGGAGGTGCATTGGGACAAAACCCAAACCCCTTCAGCCTCAGAAGCTAGGTGTTAGCTAATTCCTCTTGCTGGACAGACCCATTGTCTCATGTCTTTGCAGACTGGAGCTGTGGGCGTGTCAGAAGGTGGGCGTGTCAGAATGTTTGTGGGCGTGCCAGAAGGTTTGTGGGCGTGTCAGAAGGTTTATGAGCATGTCAGAAGATTTGTGGGCGTGTCAGAAGGTTTGTGGGTGTGTCAGAAGGTGGGAGTGTCAGAAGGTTTGTGGGCGTGGCAGATGGTTTGTGGGCGTGTCAGAAGGTTTATGGGCGTGTCAGAAGATTTGTGGGCGTATCAACAGGAATGAAGTGTGGTGAAGTGGCTGGAACCACACACACAATTTCCTTCACACAGTAACTGTTCACAAGCATAGTAAATGTCTTACATTATATGATCAAATATGAAACGGACATTTAATCATTGCCTGACCTATATGTCTGGTAAATGTCTGGTCTCTTTCTGAAACAACGGGTCAATCTCTATACCAAGAACACAAAGATCGTACTTGTGGTCTTGGCAAGACTGGTCTTGCTAACTTGCCTTCCAAGAACAAACTTGGGGCGCAATGACTCATGTGACTGGTCTCGTTCGGCGAGGATGCAATCGATGTATCCTTGATATTTGGGACGGAGCACAACAAACATCCGGGCATTTTTACTGTCCTCTATACTTCTGCTCTTAGTCTTGGAACTGGTCTTCAGCAATGGAAGATGATGTAAAACGGGTCAAGTACGCATGTTGGAAAAACCCCCAATGTTTATTGACAGCATTTCCGACCAATAGAAATAACCATTTGGCACACCTGCTATAGTGTACGGGTCACCTTTTAACACGCCCACTAATCTTTTGACACGCCCACTACTACATCCTGCAGAGACTCACGACTTCCTGCTCTCAGGACATCATGAGACTTCATGTGGGATTCTAGTTGTCTATAGAATGTTTACTGCCCCAAATATAGCCCTGCAGAGCTATCGCTGCATGACACATGCATTATTCACGAAACAAGGCTTACGATTTTTTTCCCTCTATCTGCTCCTTTTTGATTATTTTTATCCTGAGAACCTTATCCAGATTCGGACTAACAGGCAAACATTTTTACCACGAGCTTCTACCAGAATCTGCTGTATCTCAAAGTCGAAGCCCGTCCCGAACCTAAGGCAGCTTATATGTCTGATTTTTTCCATCCTCACAACCAGTTTTGTAGCTTCAAAGACAACAGAGGGAGATGAATGAAAATGACAAATGTCTCTGGAAAACGTTTCATTGTGTCATCAGTGCAAAGAAACTGCCGGAACTCGACATCCAGTTCTAAATCGTTTGAGAACAAAGATGCGGCAAACGTCTCTAAAAGTAAAAGTGAAATGTCCCACTGTTTCTTGTACATGATTTACTTGCTGCCACAATTAACTCCCTTTATTCTTTACTGGGATTCATAATAGCTGCGCCAGTCAACCAGAGGATATGGTGCCTGGCAGTGACATTGAAGGTGACCATTCTTTACCCGCCAACAAAATTAATTCCGCACTGGGATTATTAATAACTGGGTCATTTGGAAAAGTGGGGCTGACCAGAATCTTAAGAGGCAAAGTTGAAAGCCTCTGTATGGAATCACATCTGGCCAGATGCGTAGCTAATTCCGCTGCACAGCTAAAGGCCTGCTAAAGCTAGATTAACCCAAAAATCACAAAAAAATGAGCTAAAACACATACACACAATAACCGCGAGCAGGAACCAACTGTAATAGGCTAAATCCATCATTTTGTCTGCGAAAGAACCTATGCATCTTCCTCCTTGTGCAACTTATGCCTTTGGCTGGCTTCCAGAAGAGTTCTTTGTGATCCCAGCAGTGTGAGGTCACTGGGACAAAGCTGGATGCCTGATATTACTTGTGTGACTGACGACCTGTTTATTTTTAGACCCAAACGCCTGCCACCGTGCCGTGACTCAATTGGCTAAATTTGGAGAAGGATTCTGAGCAGCCTTAAGATCTCCTGCAGCCTCACCAGTTCGGGGGAATCCAGATTTTGAGTTTTGCTGCATCTTGTTGGCGGAAAACGATACAAACGGTACTGTACAAACCAATTACCCATAATCCATCAGCTGCATCAAGGTTTACTACGTTTTTATGTGTCTTTCATTAGAATCAAGGCTCTCATTCCAAATGCAGTATCATGCCAGAATCTTTAATCCTTAGCTACAAACCTTTGGTGAAGGTGCAATTTAATTAAGAAACCGCCTCTCAAAGCAAAGTGAAAATATATGGCTATATAATCATGCCATATGTACTGACTACAGCAAAAAAAATGGCTACATTTTCTTCAAATGTATACAGAAATGGGAACATCATCTGCACAAAGCATTGACCGAGGTGCATTATGGGGGAAATATTGTTGATATTATTTAGTAAAGGAATTAATCTTTTACAGTAATTGTCGCATCGTGCATTGTCTGGAGGTCGAATGTGAAGAGTCTGAAGTCACACATGTGACACAGAGTCCGAAGTCACACATGTGACACACAGAAGGGCTTTTTATGCAAAGTCCTGCAGCCATTCCCAGCTGTAAGCGAGACAAGGAACAAAGACGCCGTGAGACAGACTGACAGATGAGGGCTACATGCTATCAGCTCAGGTGCACTTTCTGTTTATCTACGAGTGAAACGGGTGGTAATAGCAGTGATCTTGTGACCCAGTTTCATTTTCACAGAGAGTCCTGCGCTCACAGATAGTCACAAGAGGGCTGAATGCATACATGCTTAGCATCCAGTCCCTAAGGTCAGACCGTCCAACAGAACACAGAATAAAGCCACAGCAGGAGTGACCAATCTATCCCAGAAAGGGCCGCTGTGTGTGCGGGTTTTCACTGCAACTCCCTAATTATATTACTAATTAGATGACTGACTGGCTGAAGAGTCCTCACTCCTGGGTTTGTACAGCTGACTGAAAGGTTCTCCCTCTCTACAAGCACAACGGCCTACTGTGCCGAGAACACATGGTCATGTTTACCTGTAGTCCTGTCACCTGTGCAGTGTTACACCCCCTGGATAGCACTGACATCTTATATATGCCAATAAGAAATCAAAATAGTTCTTTCTTTCTTATCAAGGACTGGATGGAGGGGATTTGTTCTTTTCACAACCTGGGAAGTGCTATATTACACAAACAAATATCTCAATAGCCAAGGCCCCCAACCCCAAACCCCAGGGGTGTTTCCTGCAGGCTGGGAGACCCTGAATTGTCTCCCACAAGGTTTCCTCTCACCTGTATAGGTGTGTATGTCCCAAAGGAGGACAAGATGGACTATAGAAAACAGGTCATATATCTTTTCTCTTAAAGAGTTTAAATTGTAGTTGGATAGCTATTAATCTTATTTAATTTTTGTTGTCCATCCATAGTGTTCATCATGTCCAATGTCTAAATGTCATCATGTCAATGTCTAAATTCTAATAAAGTTTTTTTTTTCTGATTCTGATACACTTTTAAAAATGGCCAATGAAATATTTAATTTTGTATATGTGTGCATCCTAAAAGTGGGCAGGATTGGGATATACGTCTACAAATGGGCAATAAAAAGGTCATTTTATTTCATGAGAACAGTTTCTGTTTTATGTTAAAACCCAAAACCTTTGAGAAATATGCAGAAATTCAGGAAAGTTGGTAAAAATTTTTGTGACATCCACTACAGATTGATTCAGGTGACTGTGACTGTATCTCACCTGATCAGCTAAGAAGGTCAAAGGACACAGAAGATGGAGAGCATCAAGCTTACTGAACATCTCTATGGAAGAGCAGATGATGAACGTTATATATATGGCAACTGGACCAACAAGGAGGTGCTGTGTTCACACGCTATAAATTCTAGCAAAAAAAAAAAAAAGTGATTATTTGAGGATTAAATTGTAAGTTAGAGACACAAATGTCACATATGAGTGCAAATCATGAGAAAAGCGCTCAGAACTAATATATTGCAGGGAAATAACAAATTAACTGCAGTGAGCTAATAAATGAACTGTTCAAGCAAGCTTGTCCCATATTCAACATTTTTACATGTCGCCCATTTTAATCGCTTTAACATGCATGTTTTATATACAGTTTGGTCATGACATGCAATATGTGTTTAGAAATATATGCCTACAAAATATCATTTTAAGGTATTTCATATATATCGCTTAATATGTCCACTCAATATTTCTTCATGTAATATTTTACACAGTAAAATTATACTTTTCATTGTGCACAAATACTGTCGACTAAAATAAATGCTTATGTGAAAATTTTATAATAAGATTCACCCACAGTGACATCCTTATAAATATAAGTATTATACAGAGCTGTCATATCCCCATCTCTCTTATGATTGTCAGTGTTAAGCAGCCGTAAAATTAAGCATGTCTGTAGAACCGGCCTACAGAGGTGGGCGGTTCTTCTGTCCACGTCTCCATAGTTACAATTATGCGAAATGAAGCAGGATGAATGAAAAACGCCGTGCGTCAGCCCGCAAACGCTGGGATGCAGGCTGTTAGAACCCTCTCCGTCCCCCAAAGGAGGTGGGGGGCGGGGACCCGGGATCGCCGAGGTCTGAGCGGCAATGTCAAAGTTACATGGCTCACAGCCTCCACTTCTTCAACTCGCATTATAAAAGCACTAAAGCATGCCATTACAGTTATACGCTTAGCTGAGAATAATACTATAAACATTTTACCGTAATCTACCGATTTGACTCACCCGGATACCTTTCTGAATGGGCCCAAAGCACATGCCCTTAATCCGTCTGCCACTATATTCTCTGCTGCCATCTTCAATAAATTCCACAATCCGAAGCTAGACAACTATCTGCAAATACAGAGCAAAGGTGCTGTACATAGACTATATGATATATATACTATTGTACGTATCACGTGATACCAATGAGCTCGCTTCTACTACCTATAACCCTTGACACCTGTCACTGCTCACCCTAGGTACGTTTTATTCCAAAAGGTTGATAAGCTGATAAGAATAAATATGATGAAAGACCTATAAAATCAAAGGGATAAAATATAGCTTTGAAACCTTTAGTTTCCAGCATTCACGTTCGTGCTATATATCCCCTATAATAGTGATAAGCATGAACAGTATTTCTGATCATAATTAAAACTATTTTGTATTGTAGCGCGGAGGTAGAATATTATAATATTAAAACGTATATACATTTTACTATATGAGACGGAGTAAATTAATTAAGCCTTAGCACTTAGCGGATATTTCAGTCTATAAAAACAGACCTAGCCTATTATTATCGGAGGTTATTTTGTATTTTTATTAATCTGCAGGGCGTCACCAAATAGCACCATACAGACAAACGTACTCCAGCATTGGCATAACGTAAATATATAGACAGCTATAACATTGAGGAGGTCATAAGCAGACCGACTTAACGGGAATCCGCAGATCGCATCGCGAGCGTGGGAAGACCGGCACCGGTCCACGTTAGGCCGAGATCACGGGAAGCGGCAATGTCGGCCGTGCACTCTAACACAGCGTATTATGTTAGATGTATTATTACTTTTTCTGCTAATGGACCCCACGATGTCGTTCAGAGGTCATGATTAACTGTCACCAATGGCCTCGCCAGCGCATCCTCCCGAATCGTGCATCCAGTGCACTTGTCATCCTCGATCATCCTCGAGCATCCTAATGTACAGGCCACCCCGTATAATTCCCGTAATAATATTCGTGACTCCTTCGAACAACAATACATGATTATAATCCAATATTCCGGCTTGTTTTACCATGACGCATAGTCGCTGATACGGCCAGCATCCCCCTAATACAGATCGCTTAGTCAATGCACGAATAATAACTGACAGCGCAACTGATCCCGACTGTCTTACGAGAAGCACTATAAACGACAAGCCGTATAAGAGATTCAAGGTATCCCTCGGTGAAAAGAAGGAAATCCGGCGCGCTTCTTACCGTGCGATTAATCTCCGCGATGTACGAAGGCCTCCGGGATGTGTTTCCATAGCTCGGCTTTTCTCCTCTCCTCTCCCCACCGCCGCTCAGCATCAGCAGCCGCACAAAGCGACGGAGAGGCCAGACCCCGCCCTCATCTCTATGAATGGCCGAGATCCGCAGACCCCCCGATCTGCTCCCGGCTTCGCTCTTTCGGCTATCGGATCGCTACCCCGGCTACCCTCCCGTCATCAAAGCGCTTTGGGGGCAGCACATATTACACAAAAGGGTGTTAGAAGTCTTAAAAAGGAGTAGTGAGCTATTATTACTCACTTCCCACCGCATCCAATCCCAGCTGCCTTATTTGTATAAATGGTAATTCGGCATTCTGTGATTATGGACATACAGGCGAATGAAAACGTGCTGCAAAAGAGAAATCTAAAACGAATTATTAATGTTGTGGATTCTAACTCTAGCACAGTTCCCTTTGATAGGATGATTGTTAAAACAGGTGGCCTGTTTTAGATTTATTGACTACAGACAACATTGATTGTTTTAGAGCAGAAATACGTTTAAGGTGCTTATATTGTAATTTTACATAGACACATGAATTAATTGGGAACTGGCAATCATCAAAAGGCATATAACACAAGAATCTTGATAAATATGTCATTTGGAAATCACCAGAATGCCTGGTCGACTTCCATCTAGCGGTAGGAAAAACTGAGAATACTCTACTCTAGGTTACTGCAAGAAAAGTCATTGATCTACAATCACATGACCTGAAAGACTAGCAATAGCTGATATGTCACAATAAATGACTAGCAAATACTGTACTTATTTTACACATTTATTATCTTGAAAAGGATTAATTGTCTTTCCTGACACACTGCACACAACAATGAAATGTGTTCTCTGCATTTAACCCATATGCGACATTGTGACATAGCAGGGGGCAGCTAATTCAGCCCCTGGGGAGCAGCGTTTGGGGGGGCGGTGGTAACTTGCTGGTCGGGGATTCGAACCGACAACCTTTCAATCACAAGCACGCTTACCTAACCATTAGGGAAGCTTTCATATTTAAATATAAAAATAGTACAATTCAGTACGTCAAATGGCTTCACTTGCAAGATGCACATTAGTATTGAAGAGCAGTTAAGAGCGTATTTGGTGTGAGTGTATTGACGGATACCACATATGGGACTTTTACTTTCTTTATTCAACATTTACATATTTTCTCCCTAGTACACAACAAACCATTAAGGAATCTGTTAGCTCCACACAACACAGAAAACCATCAAACAGTTAAGAACGCCGTGAGCAGATTTCACCCCACGCCGTCTCGCAAAGACGGATCCGCCGTCAGGCTTCTCCAGAAACACTATCCGTGACATCAGATCCTAAGCACGATATTGCACGGGAGTCCAGAACTCATGGCAGCGTTTCCTTAACTGCTGGGCGACCGGCGTACAACCCTACAATGTGTACAGAGATCCATCGTTGTTCTGTTGCTCAATAACAAGAGGCCTAAAATTCAGCGTTGAGGAAACGCCTGTTAGGTTGACATGAAATCAGTTCCGCAGATCAGTACCAAGAACCTTTTGCGCTTTGATCAACACAACTGACCATTTTGCTATTCCATATGTAATGCATGTTACCTTTGGAATAATCATTCATTTACACCTTATTTAGAAATACTGTCTGCATGTAGATATTTCATATAAAACCCTATTGGAACGGGATGGACTAAAACTATCATTTGAAAGGGCCCCCAAAGTCTGGGTACAGCTTCAGATCATCATCAGTCAAAATTTATCACTGAAACATAACTTCAAGTAAAGATTATCTTAAAAACCACACACTCTATATTTACTTTACAACCAATCAGAACACTACAACACATATCTCACCGCAGAACGCAATGTCTACATTATCATAACCCTAATTTATATAGATTATATATTGTTCATATATCATTTTTTAATGAATACTGCCATTAAGTGGAATATTCACAAGACCAGAAATTTAATAAGGTTTCTTATTAAAAGTTACAGACGATCAGGGACACTGTGACTAATCAAGTTGTACTTCCACGGATAGGACTTTACGAAAACAGATAGGACTTTACGGAACGGTTACAGGTCACATCCAGCAGCTGCATGTGTTGTGTAAGTTCTAGTCAGATCACAATGCGAACAACAATACAATGAGATGGGAAACCCTGTCTGGTTTTTGTTTGATGGTCTGAGTCACATTTAGAACTTTGTGCTTCTTCTTAACAGTGGATGTATCCATGTGTTCCATTTAGAAATGTCATTTTGGATGCTAGTTGATGAAAAACATACAACAAATAAAAAGCTTCCCATGTTAACTTAGATACCCTGTAACAGCACATTATGTAATAACACTGCATTATGTAATAACACAATGTGTCATAATGTAATAACATAATGTAATAACATAATGGAGATAGCCATTTTGGTTATTACAGAATATTACATTTTTATCATTAAAAACTGTAACTCCCACATTTTGTAGCAAGTGCCGCAATGTGTAGTAATTTATTACAGAATGCACGGAAGTACGTACAAATACAATTTTGCGTTCAAGCTATTACAAAATGCGACCGATTATTACAAAATGCGGGTGCCATTACATAATGAAGTGAAAAGTTGTTAAATTTTGCCGAATTATTACACAATACGGTATTACTACATAATATGTCGTTACATACGGCCCAAAAAAATCTTTTAACGGCAGTAAGTGTGCACTGATACCTTCTGGAGGTTTATATTGAACATAAGTAGACGTGGCCAATTAGTGGAAATAAATAAATAAATAATTATTACCAGTACATCATGAGCTGAGGATTCGAAAACCAGTACAAATTGTACGATTTTAGTAATCCACTAAATTAATAAAAACATACCAGGAGCTTGGAACAAATTTTGTATGACAGTATTGCCCATAATGTTTTTCTTCACAATTAAAAGCTTCAGAGTTGTGACACAAGTCATAAAGCACCTGTTTTATTGGTGAAAACCAGAGATTATGCAAAAATTGCTTATCACCATCCAGGACCTCCGATCTATACACAGGATATGTATATTTTATATTTGCATTTTCTCCCGTTTGCAGTTTGTTCTTGAAGGCCATAAATACACACAGTAGTGCTATATGTACATCATGAACGGTCTTTGTTCATACGCATCGTTAGAGAATTCACTTGCAGATAAATTGTATATATTTCGTAGACTGTACTTGAGTAAAATTCCTAATTTCAGTAAGGACCCAGAGGAAGGGCCTTAAAGAAAATGAGGAAAACATTTTGGCAGTAAAACACAGCGTAAGAGACAGGGAGATGATGCCCGGCCTGTTTTGTCGTGGAAATTGCACTTCTAAAATCGAGTAGAACAGGAGACCCCCTAAGGTACCTTGTCAGAAATCCACATTTCCAACAGCTTTGGGAGACACCAACAGACCAGCACTAATATCTGCATTTAAAGAATGAATTTCAAACAGGGAGGAAAATGTGGGAAGAGGAATGAGCCGACCGCGTAGCATGCGGTATGTGGAATATCACACGAAGAACATGGCACAGAAAAATTCCAGGTTGAAAACAAATATTAAAGAAAATCAGACGTGTTACAGGTTGAAATACAGGGAGAAATCACTGAGGTCCATATGAATCCAGGAGAAACGGAAGAGGGGACTTTGGCACGTTGGATGGCATGCTGTGCTGGGGGTGGTTTGGGATGGTGACCAGGATGACGTGGCCTGGTCGTCACAGGCCTTTGTTGAAGTAAACCCTCTCTACCTCTGGGTAACTGGCCTTGATCTTCGCCTGGAGCTCAGGCTCCAAGCGGTTCACTGACATCGAGCTGGAGGACCCCACAGAAAAGAGAGCATTTTACCGAGCGCAGAGCGCAAAACTTCATGCTGAAATTATACTCGTGTTTGTGAAGAACCTGGAATCTATCCCAGCATTCACAGCAGAGCGTGTGCCCTGGACCAAATCCAGAGTCCATTATGGGGTGCATATGTACACAAGTGTGCGTGCATGCACACACACACACACACACACACACACACACAACAGGATTCAAATACTTGGTGTTGCATTATTTTTTTCCAAAGAGCATAAGAATATCTTATTCATTCTCCAGAATTTAACTCAAATACTACCATTACAAACTCTAAGCAGTTCAGTGTTCTAAAATATTGCCATTTTGAGTGTCTAAAAGTATAATTAGGCAATAGTAACCCCATTATATGCAGTAATCTCTGAAGCAGCTGTTTCATACAGAGAGAAGGAAAATGGTGGCAGATTCTACATGGACTACAACCCACCTCTTCTGTGGAAACAAGGCGCAGCAGAGCGGAGTGGCGAACACCAGGCTGGAAACACAGGGTACAAACTTCAGATTATATGAATTCAAATGCAGATTATTAAATGCGGGAAATGTTGACTCTGCTTCAAACCGTCCCTTTGCTGGCCAACAGAAACGTACAAGGGAACAAGCCGGAGAGAAAGCAAAAATGTGAGTAAAATATAAGGAACCTGAATGTGGTGAGCAGACAGGAAGTGGAGCAGTGGGACCGGATCGCAGTGATTTCGCATCACCATGGCGACGGGTCGCCAGAAGCCAGCAAACAGGAACTTCTGATGAGACCCAGCTGGTCCTGATTGGACTGATTTATCTCAGCCGTCATAAGAGTCAACGAGGTGAAGTGTGGGAGATTATTCATGTATGGGGTTGTTGCATGTGACACTTTAGATAAGTTAGTTTTTTTTTCAGATAACTGAGAAGGGTCCCCTTTTATTTCATGCCGACCAGAAGTGTTTTATATGATCTGTGCTGCTGACTCACTATTGTGGCAAATCGCCGCCGTGCAACAGCACGGAATCGTGGGGGTAACTTTTACCCTTTACTGTTCAGTGAGCACCGTGGTAAGGTTGCAGTATGTAATTATTTGCCAGCATAATAAAACAGACCAGGTACATCTTTCCAAGAAGTGAATGACACTCTTTATCAGATGGTGCGTGGACTACAGGGTATCAAGGAGAAGAGGAAAAAATATATATTATATTATATTATATTATTATATTATATTATACCAATAAGACTACCTTTATAAAGGATTTAGGAATTGTTTATAAGCAGGTTATTAATAACCTGCTTTAAATAGGTTGTAGAACTTTGTAAATCATTAATGGACAATTTTAAACAAGCTATAACAGTTTTCATTTCATTAATGAGTTACTACCATTTAAAAATGGCAAAAGGGGAACCTTATTTTACAGCAGTAGCAAGGAACCTAACAGCACTTACCAGATCCCTACCAGTCCCACTTGAATGGGTGCACTCATCCACGGAAACCTCTGTAAAAGAGTTGAGGTAAAAAAAACAGATACACACTGCGTATACACGCCATAGATAACTGGCACAGTCACACGCGTGACGCTGGTCACGTGTTAATCCACAGACACGCCAGGCTTCCGTGTCCATATATGTTCATAAGTTTGAATGTTTTGTAGTTGAAGATCGACACTTCAAGTAATAAAGGAAAATGGCAGAACGTGATCAGGAGTAGAAATATGCAATTCCAGAAGAGAATAGACACAAGTACATTTACAACAGCAAATGTTCTCATATCTTGTAACGGCGAGATACTGCTGAATATCCCAGACAGATAAATGTTACTCTTGGAAAAACAATGAATTGTAATAAATTTCTTAGATTTAGGTGAATCCTTTTATACATGCACGTTAATGATTGTACTGTTGTTTTAACATGCTGCGATCGCACTGCCAGATAGATATTTGATTCCACAAAGAAATAACGAGGTGAACCATAGTGGAACACGCAGAATGATTACTGAAGGCCGCCACTTCGTAACTGAAATACGGATGTATCGTGCATTATGCTTTACTTGGTGTTTTTTTTTTGTAAATTTTAGTTGGGTAAGTGTAATCTTTCTATTGTATTACTGATTATGAATTTTTAATTTTCTATACTGATGTCAGAATTTTTACTGTATTCATTTTACAAGATTTTTTGTTGTCACAATTTGAAAACCTAGATTCATTTCCTATTGCATCATGTTGATTAAGAATAAACAAGATCAGCCTTTACCTTTAGAAATGCTCTTTTTTCAAGGGTGTTCATCAAGAATGGCGGAATAGCTGATAAGACAAAAGAGCTCGGGTTTAGAAACTTGTGCTGCCCCTTCAGTCGAGATTATAATTCGACTAAAAAAAGAGGCTTTTGGAGGAATACCGACCCATTCCTGGGGAGGCCATGAGGATTCGGGACACCACCACCTGTGAGATGGCTTGCTGGGCGGCCTTTTTAGACTCCCCTAACCTGTTTCCATTCTCATCCGTTATTGGAATACCGTGTTTAAGTTCTCTGGAAAAGACGGGCATTGAATTCAAGACAATCCTTACATAAATATCCCAAGACACATACCTTTGATCCTTTATCAAAATTTCATTAATCAAAAGCTACACAGGAAGCTTATCCACCCCTCCCGCCCCATAAGGTACCTGGCCGTAGCTATAAACTTTACCTTTGCCTCATCAATGGGATATTGATGCAGTTTGCAGCAGCTACGGCAGCAAATGGAACAAATCTGCCTATAAGTGGTGAGACATGCTGTGTAAGGAAAGGAAGATATTAAACTTACAATAAAAAAAAACACCGAACACAACTGCAGCAGTGAATTGGAACAGAAGAAAATTGTTCAACACATATTACAGTATATACGGTATTATGTTACCTATATTTGCGTACCGCTGTCCAGCAATTTGTACGATACCCAAACAGCCGTTAAAGAATAAATCGTGTGCGATTAAAGGGAAAACGAATGAAATTACGAGTGAAATGGGTGCGGAGGGTTAAGCGCAGACGCCGTCTGACAGCGACGTGGAGAGGCTAGGATGACGTTACGTGCGCGGATACCTTGGTTAGTGCGTTTAGCGCTAAAGCTGTAGCGACGGCGCCTGTGGTGGCGGACACATACGCGGTACCGAGCTGACTGCAAATGAGAAACCCAGAATTAACTTCAGCATGCACAAGGCTGCACACGTACAAGCACTCAGATTACAGGGTTACGCGGGAAAGCAGTAACAAAATAAAACACAGTGGCGCTAAGCAGCAGTAGCGCCCCCTACCTGACGGTTATAGGGGCATCGCCACTTCTGTTGGTGTAATTGACTATTGCGTTGAAAGACTGATTGATCCATTGCCAGAAGACGACTGCTGGAGTTGACCTGGGGGGGGGGGGGTGGACAGGAAGTGACATTTAATAAACATGCTAAGTAACATCATGAAAGTCAACTTGAATATCCTCATTCCTGTAAAAGCAAAGGGGAGTGGTCTGGTTCACCGGTTCATACATTTACTTGATTCTATGTTTCATTAATAAACGTGTAATTAAATGCTCACTTATAGAAGGTCATCATGCATCCTGTGATGGTCATGTTCATGGGAACCTGCGCAGACATCCGACCAATCAGGATCATCTTCTCCCCCGTGTCCGGGTGAAAGGCGGAGTCATAGATGTACTTTGCCCTCCACAGCGCATCTTCTGTGAGTTCTGGAGACACGATTCCTTGCCTTCAAATTAGGGAAAAACAGCAACATGATGATAGGTTCAGGCACCAGCATTAAACATTGAAAAACTGAATTAACAGCCTCAGGTGTGGAGAATCGACCTTCGGGATCCAAACCTGTAATCCTGAATGATTTGTCGCGCTGACTCCAGCTGTTCCGTGGATAACAGGATATTTCGGGGGTCAGTGACAGTGAAGAAATGCTTGGCTCTCCCAATGAATGTCCCTTGATCCCATCGTGGTTCCTTGATATTAATGTCTGTGCTGAGCTCTGTACTCATGATGATCTGGACAAGAGACAGAGAATATAAGAATGACACAAGTACAAGCATGCCTGTATCTCCCATTGAGAACGTCGAGGTCATGTCCACGGTATTTTTCTGCGGCTCCAATAACCACAATCCTTTGCAGGACATGTCGAAGGAAGGGCTAAAACGAACACTTTTGACCTCGATTTTTAAAATCCTGACTAGGCCCTGAGTTTAAGCGCTAACAAGTTATTAGAAATAAAGTAATCAAAGCTGAAAGACTTTGCAAAGCTTTCCCATTCAATAAGAATTCAACCCAATTGTTTTAGTAACACCAAAATATTGATGCCTGTGGATTTAGAATGTGATGTCATACAAGTTCCTGTAGGTGTAATGGCCAGATGTCCCAATACTTTTGTCCATATAGGGTATATGAAATGTACATAAAGTACATTTAAAAGCAATGCTATTGGCTTATGCTTCATGCAGATAACTTTCCCCACGAAAATTAACAATTTGTACAGAACAGAAAACACTGAACACTGTAAATCGGTAACCAGGTGTGCACAGTGCAGGCAGTACATGCAAAACGACATTCGGGCGAAGGTTCCTCGCTGATCATTAATTTAACGCAGTGAACTAAACATTACAGGTTAATTTTCCATGGGAAAATATTATAAATTATGTTTTTAACTACATTTTTAATGTGATACATACAGAAACGTTAAACTTAAAATCCTCCTTTATACACGACCCTCTCGATTACACCTCGTAGATATCCACAGTAAACCATATTCTCATATTATCAATTAAGAGGTTATGTGCTTTGGTACGTTTATTGAAACGATTTGAATCAATAATGGACGGGGTTCAAAAATGACACACAGAACACTGCATTTGACTTTTGAGGTGTGCTGAAAGCCCGATGGCTTTGGGATCCCAATCTTATTTGCAGATATTATGAGATTTGCCCGTCCGCATGGCGTTTAGTCGGATCTCTGTCTCCCCCCCAGCAGCCATCTTCCGGCGTAACCACGCAAACTGATTTCATCATGCATCGTGAAAGGTATCTATAGTTATTTATCAGCGTTATTCGATTTATTTGCGCGAATTGCGCCAGCGTGGCCTCTGCAAATGAATATGTGAGGTGAGATACCGACGGAGCCCCCTTAAATCGCGGAGCTCCCTTAACGCAGACCTCATAGACATCGTGCATCTGTCCTTTGAGCCTTGACGCACAGATGTGCTGCCTGGTCACTTAGTATAACATTAATTATTATTTCTTACAAAAAGGAAAAAGCCACGGGGTTTATTGAACAGAACAGAGAAGTGACAAATATAGCAATTAATGCATGTGATTTGTTTCTTCCATAAAGAAGATTTCAAAGTGTATTTCCGTGTTGTAAAATTACAGATTTTTAAAATGATAGCATGCAGATACGCGGTATAACCGCTGTGCGTGTGACTAAAATAATACATATTTATATAATACACATTTGCATAGTTAAAAACCATGATGAGGTCTAGACTTTAAACCACCTGACTGTAATGCAGTATTACTGTCCAGTCATTAGAAGCTGCTAACACGGCTAGTGTGGTCAGTCTACAAACAGAATCACAAGATCAGACGTGTCTATTTTTACTTCGATATGTATGGACATGTTTACGGGAATAAACAGCCTATCCGACGTACAGGCATAGCATATCCAGCTGGATCATCACACGCAAACAGGTATCATGGAGATCCCGATCTACCGCTGCCACATCCTCACTGTGCACATCAGTCACATGACCACGGCACCAGCTCCCGCACGTCTAGTCCCGGGGACCCATTACTGACAGCGGATCACGAAACAGCACCGATACCTTAATTCAATTAACCTACCAATTTGAAAGACAGAGAGAGTCAGGCGGGGTCCGATCGGTTGCGCCTCGCTGCTTCTTCCGTTCGCACCAAATAGCAGCCGCTTCGCTTCTGCCAATTTCAAAGTCGACTTCCGGTTTTTAGTGAGCCGATAGTTTCAAAATAACAGTCGCTACTGGAAGAGTCATTTAAACAGTAACATTCCCGACGGAGATTCGGATCCAATGGGCACTTGGATTGTTTCCGCGAAATAAAATACGACAAAATAACGAATAAAGTTTTAAATCCAGTTAAGATTTATTTTTCTTTAAAATTCATTCTCAAACTGAAGATTTCGTAAGACTGTGATTACAGTTTGTCCTTTTGTCCTATTTATTTCTGTTACCTTTGTACTGTGCCATCTGGCACGGCCTCTGTGGGCTGATAAGTATGCCAGCCAGCAATATTTATCGTGGGAACCCCCCTGCCCCCAACACTCCAGGAGGTGGGAAAAATTTATGTGGGGCCTTGGGGGACCCCAAAATCCAGGGCCAATCTTTAATCCCAGTACAGCCCTGAACACACACAAAGATTGATAAGGCTATTGCATGGCATGTTCATGTTTTGGTGGAGGAATGACAGGCAGGGGCCAATCAGAAACACTAGTCATTGTTGTTTTGGTTACCTAGCAATGCCAGGACGGACCTCAGGTCTGCCTTAACCTGAATGTAAGACATTTCATACCATCGGTTACAAAAAAGACACTTTATTGGTGATATTTCATGTCACATAATCTTCCAAGCAGTCAAATAACTACTGGATGACTGATAGCAAGGCTTAGAAGCCATTAACTCAAACCACCACATGTGGCAATACGGTTTTTAAGTCATAAAGAAGCACAATAGAGTAAGTGAACAAATATCGTTGTGTGTGAACATGGAGTGCAGATAATTGTCAGGTGGCAATAAGCCCATTGTGTCAGCATTTAGTCATTGGAGACTTATCATTGCGGGCTGATTTGGAAATTCTATGGGCAGGGTAAACCAGCAAGACATGAACTGGATTAAGGGTTTCAGTCAGACTTAGATAATCCACACCTCCTCTTGAATTCCTGCCCTCGTTCTCGGATCCATCTGTTCGAAACTGAAATCAGGGCGAAAATTTGGTCATGTCATTGATATACTTATCCTTGCAATTATTTTCAGGTTAATTTTCATGTTTCATGGTGACTGTGAGGGAGTGATGTCAGATCACTCCTGTCTGTTGGAATCTCACCCCACTTGCTACCCATGAGGACCGGACAAGCTGCATGAAGGGTTCGTTTATCGGTCTGTCCGTTTCTTAAAAGATTGTACCAGAACACAGCAGATCCCTGTTAAAACCGAGATGTCTTTTGTATAGTAAGTGATTCTGCACAGGGAGGTGTTTCAATGAAGGCCTTTCAGCACAGCGACTTACCTTCTTAGGTTTCAGAGCAGCCCCTATTAGAGGAAATACGGTGGCACCTCCCATTTCGACATCACTCATCTGGGAGGAAACAAACAGGTCTAAGATGTATTAAAAATCTGCATCGAACAATAACTAATAATGATTCAACTTGATACTGTACCGCTTAAAGGGAAACTACTTACATAAATTAAGACTGTGGCAATCCGATCTCCAGATGCCATAAATTCTGTGTCATTAGGCAACTATGAAGAAGGAGATTCTGGATATTAAAATCACTGACACGGCCTCTCAGGAATATCTCAGGTGTTCATGTCAGCCATTTATACATTTATGGGATATCAGCACCGTCTCCTGTACCTTCGAATCATAGTGTGGTTCATATTGGCCTCCAATTCCATAATTTGCAACCTAAAGAGTAAACAATTAAAGGAATGAGGGTCAGATTTAGCTTCCATGTGTATCTTTTACTTGACTGTCAATCCCCAATGTCTCCATCAGTGGCTGACCTGAAGAATCTCTGCTGTTTCCATATCCAGGCCAGTGGCATCCGCTATCTTCTGACTGATACGGGCAACCACACTGTCATCCTCTTCCGATAGCCATGCACTAAGAATACAATGAGGATGAATGCCCATCTGCCCATTTTCCATAACGGCGTATTGGGTACAGGCTCACGTTGGGGCCTGGAGCCCATCCCAGGAATTAACGGGCACCAGGCAGGGTGACACCCTGGGCTGCAGGCCAGTCCATCGCAGGGCACACGCTCACACTCTCGCTATCACACACTGCAGGCCATTTAGAGAAGCAGATTCAACCAACTTCATCTTTCAAATGCAGAAAGAGACCGAACAACGCAAGCTCTACTTACAGAGCGGAGGCAGGATTCAAACCCCTAACCCTGAAGGTGAGAGGTGATGTGATGACACAGTGCTGCGCAAAAAGGCAGCTTAAAAATAAACATATAATGGGATGAATTTTAAGGCAGTGATGATACATTAGAGCTAAACTAGAATAAAGGTCCCAGTTCCTGTTGTGTGGTGTGAATGTGACACGAAAGTGGCCGGGAACTACAAAAGTTCACGGTCAAGACGGCCCAGGAACTTCAGTTCCAGAACTTTGGTGTGAAAGTGTCCATTGTAATGAGAAAGGTACAATGTTAATTGTGTAACTTTTCATTGTCACAGAAAAGTGTGATTACCAAACTCCAGTTATGTTGCTTTTCTGATTTGCTCAATTTTAGAGTATTCATTGCTCAATTATGTCAATTTCTCCATCTTTCTTTTCTAATGTAAAGGTGAACATAGAAAATACAGAAGTTTGACAAGGCCGACGGGACTGACTGATTTTTTTCCATATAATCCTGCAATGTAAAAATGCACCTTTATTTAGACAAAATTATGAAAATAAATCAGTTTTATGAAACACACCTTTCCAGAAAGAGAGAAATACCTTTTTGAAACACGAACTTCAGAAGCATGTCCCTTCCCAGTTTCTTTGTCCAAAACCATAGCTCTTTGAAGCTTTGCTCAAAAATAATGAATTTAGATATATTTATTATTACATATATAACATTTATCACAATTTCTTGGGCAGAATGATTTGGCGTGCTATAAAAATTCAAGTCAAAAGTTTCTAAATAATTCACATAAAAAATACACTGCCAAACTGTCAATACCAACCTTTAATCTGGAAATGTTTTTTATGATGTCAATTTCCATGTCAGATAAAAAGTCATGATATCTAATGATTTGGGGATGGGCCCATTCTTCCTCCTCCTTAAGTGGGGCATAGATGAGCCGTGGGTTCCCTCCTCCTGTGCTGTATCTGCAGGACAGCGCCCTCTGTCTCCTGGAGGTCTGTTTTTTTTTTTTTTTTTAAAAGAAGAAGGTGTACACACACAATGTTAACATAACGCAAAAAACCTCAGTTACTTTAATGGAATTTTTAATGAATAACATCAAGGTGACTTTCCAATTGTTTGCCGTCACCCCTGCAGAGAGCCTCATATCTGATTTTGTTGTCACTTGGCATAAAAATGTCGAAGTCGGCGTAGTACAGAGCACTGAGCCATGTCTGAACAGTGTCTCTCAATTTTTGGTAGTAGGCCGATTGGTACGGTATGATGTCATCGCTGAGATCTGCGGAGGAGAAGTAAAGGGAAGGGGGTCACACAGAAAAGTAAAATACAGGGAATATAGAGAAGCGACTTTCTGCTTTTACGCACCAAAGATCTGGAACAACATGCCCTTGGACATGCATCAGGGTTTTAGATAGTTTACATTATGGTATATTCATGTATTTTTGTTCATACTTTCACCTTACTTTAATATGATTTCTTAATGCTTGATTGTGTTCTTATCTTTGTTACTATTTGTCTTGATTCTATTTTGTTTTTATTTTCATCCTTTTTGTTTTTATTTGTTATTTGCACTTTATATAAAGTATAAATATATTAAGCACTTTAAGCTGCATTCAGATGAAAGCTGTTATAAGTAGTAAAGTCACACACGCATTGGTAGCTACTGGAGAAAGTTACGATCTGAACACCAACCCAGGTTCAGCAGGTCTTTTGTCAGCTGAACAGCAAGAGGAACTTCCATCTGAAAGGCAAAGGGTGCCAGGAACTGAAGCACCTCCATTTGGGAAACTCCTGCTGCTTTTTCCTCTTCCAGCTGTCTGTCAGCGTCTTGCATCCACAGAAGTGCGTAGTGGAACTTGTAGTTTTCATAAGCAACTCTGGCCATGTGGAAGGAGTCATCCGGGTCTAAGGATTCCTCAGCTACGTGGAATAACAAAAAAATCTTGAAGCTCAATCAGAAACCTCCAAGGACAACAAACAACATTCCAAAGCCATACTAAGCATTTCAATTGTATCTTTCCTGTAACTGGGTGTGGATAATCTCACCTGTAGGTGCTAGTGCTCTCATTTTCTCAGGGGGCAGCTTGTAAGTCTCCTGGAGCCTGAGCATTCCCAAAGCAACCCCATTTAAATCCTTCTCACTCGGGATCTGCTGTGACTTTGCAGACATCAAGCCCAGGAATTCTAAATCCCAGCCAACAGAAAGACACTCTCAAGACCACAGTACTGAGAGAAGCAATTTGCCATCAACAGAATGTTTACTACCACCTGAGTTATGTAAAGCTCCGCTCCAGTTAGGGCGACACATTCATACCCTTTGAAGGACTCGAATTAACCAGTTCCTCCACTTCGATCCATGCATTCATCAGTCTCCTCACAAACTTGTATGCCGTCACGGGATTACTCATGTACGTTTCGGGATGTGAAGGGACACTCTTACCGATGTCCTCAAACATCCGAAGGCATCTGTCAGGAACAGAGATAGAAAATGATTTTCAGCGTGAAATGAGCATTGAAAGATAAACACAATGAATGTTGGACTGAAAGTACCTCTTTAATTTCTCGATATGTACTTCCTCCGCTGTGATGTAATCCTGCAAGGAGGAGACGAGCTCTCTTTGTGTAACAAGGAGTCCAGTCATGTGTTCTGCCAACACACAGGAACATTGAGGTGAGCTCATTTTGTAGGCTTGTTACAAATGTCTACAAAACCATAAACTATAACATTACCATGTTACATTTTACAGTTACACTTGCACATTATACCATTACAATGCGTAAAACACAAGCCTAAACTTATTACAAAATGTGTACCCTGTAATGTGCTGTAACAGAGTGATGAAATCCCTGTGTAAAATATACAAATGAGATAATCCTCATTCCTGTAAAACACTTATTAATAGGATTAAAAATAATTGAAATGCACATTGGTGAGACTTTTTAAGGACTTATATTACCCAAAGTGGTGCAGCTGTGGATGTATTTCATACTTAATTATTGATTATTGATTATTGACTGGTCCCTCTCCCAAACTCATAATACTGTGGACTAATTCCAAATGATCATTTTGTTGTAGTTAATTTGCATAAACAACATGTCTAACTGTATACAAGGGAATGATATTTGCTTCACCTTCCAGTTACAGTAAATTAATGGTTTTAATGATACAGATATTTCATTTATTTCCCGTCCTTTCCTACATTCATCCTAGCTTCATATGACATGCTATCCATCCATCCCTTTTCTGAAGCTGTTTGTCCTATTCAGGGATGCGGGGGGTCAAATTATAATCTAACAGCACGTACACTGACTAAACAACAACAATTCCCTAGTCTCGGTCTTCCTCTTCTGTTAGCTTTGCCGTGTTCCTTCAAGCAATTGAAATGTGAAAATAAAATTGCTCTGGAGTTCCAATATAACCACATAAACCAAATCAGTCAGCAATTGCAAACCGTCATACTCTCATCCATTGTGAGCTAATTAACATAACGCTCTGTTTTTCTTTGACGAAACGGACACGCCGCCATACAGTATTCCGACACTGCATTACCACCAACAACCAGAGGGGGTGCTGAAGCACTGTCAGCGCCGCTACCTCCATCGCTACAGCACAGAATGAACAACAATAGTGCAATAATGCAATGTTACAGAAAAACAGTGTAATAGTAGTAATAAAATAATAAGCATAATAATAAGCATAATTATCATTTAAAAAATAATTAACTAATATTACCTATGGAGGAATAGAACTCTGTTCTAATGATACTGACTGCTGTGCTGATTAGGATAAATGAAATAATCAATTTATGTTCCATATTTGAAAATCAGGCTGCTGGCTTTCTTGAAGTCTTCAGAAGAACTGAACTCTCTCTTGGATAAATAATGGTCTCTCTTATAGTGATGCAGAAAGCACGCTCACACGTCATAGTGATGGTGTCACGCCCAGCTGGTCCGATCCTCCTGCGTGATAAGCCGCCCTCGTGATTTCCCGACTTCTCGACTCTTGTTCCAGCTACCCGTGCCTGCGCGATGAATGACAGGTGGCCACATGGAGTGGCGCAGGAACAGGAGTGCCCTTTAAGGCAGGCAGCGAGCCGGTCACACTGTGGTGTAAGAGTGTGAATTACAGAGCGGGAGAACACGGGATAGACAGGGATTTAAGGCATCTAACTCAAAGTAACCACCAAAGTGAGATGAACAAAGTGGACAATGGCTCATTTTCAACAAGACTTTGAGGGTTAATGCTATTGCTCAAAACTTAAGGCAGTAAATCAAGTAAATATGGGTGTAAAGTGCATGATTCATTCTGCACTCGTCCTATTAGCAATATGTAGCATGAGGATAATGATTTGGCAACCGTGGATACTGAGTGCAGGACAGTGTCGTGGTTAAGACATGTTAGACATGCTGAAAAGTCTGCCTGGTCTTGCTTACTTGCTTTGGGGTCTTGTTTTTTTGTACCTTCGATTACGCTTTATTTTAATTTCTCCAGCTGTATAAAACATTTAAAAACTGGTTTCTTTAGATAGAAGCATCAGCTAGGCAGCAATGGGAAAAAAAAAAGTCTCTTGTGATGAAGTGTCTAGATTCAGTTTGCAGACTGGAGACCGCAACAGATTAAAGATGCAGGAAATGCCTTGATTCGAACCCGCAGAACTCTCACAATGTACTGAATAATTATCAAGAAAATAGACAATATAACTGATGAAGAAGCTACACTATATTTAGTCTAAAAGGAGTGTTTTTCAGCCATGACTAAAACCAAGTACTAAATGTACTAAGTTTGATTTAAACTCAGTATCAGTTTTGTTTAATCCTAATCTGTGGAAAATGTATTGTTTCCAAATAGTTTTCTTACAAGACATTAACATGTAAACTATGTAAAGAATGATAATGAATGATCCAAAACGCCACGTCACTCTGAATGTCTTCATGCTACATGACAGTCCATGGCATCCAGAGGCATATATCTGGCCTGACCTCACATTAAACATTAACATCAAACAAGCTTGAGATCTTCACTCTGCTGCTCTTTTGTGAATGAGTCTGCAGCAGAAGATCAGCCTTCTGCGGACTTGCCTCCCTGTAAACCGTTTTAACTCTTCATCGAATCAAATAGATTTTCTGGCAACACGTGGCTGTTTACGATTAAATGTGCGACGCTTAATTGGTGGATATAAAATGGAAACTCGGGCAGAATCCTTAACAAGAATTTCATCATCGCACATGGAAATGTTCAGATTAACCTTATCCCTCAGTCTCAGCATGCAGAGCCTGTCTGAACACACCTCAGATCTGCCGCAAACAGGCACACTCTGGGTTTGCCTGCGGATGTATACATAGCTCTGGAAAAAATTAAGAGACCACTCTCTGCGAGCCAGGCTGCTTTCAGCCTCAAACTTTCTAAGACAGCATAATACAAGAACAAGGTGAAGCAGGAGATACTGGGAATGACCAGAAACCAGTCAAGTAAAAGGGCGGAAGCGGCATTCTAATGCCAGAGATGACCGTCAACTTATCTGACATGGATCGGAGGATGACGTCAAGTGACCTTCAAAAGGAATGAGAAACATTAAGTGCAGGTGAAGTGCACTGCTAAGACAGTTGGTATCAGGCTCCTAGAAGCAGGATTGAAGACCTGCCACTTTTCTCTGGCAACAATCACAGAAGGGCAGTGAATGGCTCAGAAGGCTATAAGTCTCTATGCTTGTGATCAACAGATTAATAGACCAGTTTGAGCCCCGTCCTCAGCAGAACAACAACAACAACAACAAATTTATTTTTGTATAGCGCATTATCACAACATTACATTGTCCCAAAGCACTTTACAGCATCCCCACCCACAGTCACATGTCTGTAGGCCCTTGATCAAGGCCCATAACCCCCAGCTCCAGGGGCACCGCATGTTAGCTGATCCCACACTGTCACCCTCAAGCTGACAAAGAGAAGCATTCCAGCGTATCTGTCCTTGTGCAAATGGCAAATAGGTCATGTTTGTTTTTTGTTGTGTTTATTTAAGCGAGGAAGAAGCCCTTCAGCAATGAGAAGCAGGGAAGCCAGACTGTAGTGTCCCATAGGCCCATAACTTGAGAAATGTGGTTTCTTCCAGAGCTGTGTGTGTATATTTTTTATATACAGTGGTACCTTGGCTCACGAACTTAATTCGTTCCAGGACTCAGTTCATGACCCAAAAAGTTCGCGACCTGAATCAATTTTTCCCTTTTAAAATAATGTAAATACAAATAATTCGTTCAAACCTCAGAAACACTGAACTTTTTCAATTTTATTAGTTTTTTTCTGTGACCAAGAATATAGACTTAAATTAAAATAACCTTAATTATACACAAATAATGCTAAATTAAATAAAACAGTACAACTGAGCATAGGCTTGTTGGCGGGCTGGTTGCTCGAATGACGCCAAGACATGGAAAAGAACTACAAAAAAACGAAACAATTAACATTAAGTACCAGTCAAAAACAATACAGTAATTTCGAAAATGTGTTTTTTTAATACTGTACATTATTATCATATGTCTAAATCTTTTATGTACATTTCGTGATGCGACACACTGTATGGCGATGAACTTCTTTGTTTGTACTGTAAACAAACTATAGGCATGTCACGATGCACGGAGCGGGGAAACAGGAGCTGGAATCCAGGAAGTCAAGGATCACGGGGATTATTCTGGATCGTACACAGGGAAACACGCAAGAACGTTGAATGACATTACAATTACCGGACTGGGCAAACAAACTGAAACACAGACATAAATACACAGGACTAATGACATCAACTGGAAACAGCTGAACACACGGGGATTCCACACGAGGTAACAAGGGGGTGTGACACACGGGGGATCGGACGAGCAGGGCATGACAGCACAGTTGCCACTATGTGTGAATGGAGAATATAACTCTTAACCCTACCCAGCCCTAACCTTAACCATAAGTAACCAAACAAAATACCAGACTTTTGGCATTTTTACTTCATTGCATTCACAGGTCTTTGTGGAGACCTGAAAAATAGCCCCCACAACGTCAGAAAAAACAGCCTTTTATTACATTGTGGAGGACATTTGGAAACCTCTGGAGAAGACCACAGCTAAATTTTCAGAGCTACAGCATACGTGTGTGTGTGTGTGTGTGTGTGTGTGTGTGTGTATGTATGTATGTATGTATATGGGCCAGCATTAACACACAGTGAGAAACTGGCCTGTCACCTGTCAGCTGGTTTTTCTGGCTTGGCAGTTATACCAGTTTGGGTGTCTGGTGTAGCCCCTAAGCCATCACACACAGGTTATAATTCAGTTATAAATTACAGGGGTAGAATCTATGATAATAGTCAGTCACTCCCTAGATCAGAAGAATATTATGTTTTATAAGCTACTAATATACTCACATTTACATTTTATTTGATTAGCAGACGCTTTTATTTCTGGAGCAGTTGGAAGTTAAGGGACTCGCTCGAGAACCCAACGGTGAAATTACTCTGTCGATGCTGGTAAGTAGAACCAACATCCTTCGAGCTGGATTGTTCGCGAGGGATGTTAGTGCTGCCTTTAGTCTGCCACTTTACCAATTCTGCCACCAAACAAACTGACATGCTCAGCGTCTTAGATTCTGAGCATATGTGCCACTGTGTAAAATAAATTGAGACTTGATAAATTGAGAATTAATAAATAAATGAATACGTCAGACAGAGACACACAGGTATTGCATTGTATCAAAACCAACATTTATTTAAAAAATCACCATGAAATGTCATGAACATTTGCACAGTGTAATAATTTATCTGTGTTATAAATACAACGGCCAGAATATATCAGAATATATTGGAATGAAAGTTTATATTTTGATCAGTTTCTGCAAACGGGACACTAGTGCCCAGAAGCACTGAGTACCACAGACTGTAGGGGGAGCTCTTTCACGGTTCAAGGAGTCAGCTCATTGGGGGCGTTCGCACAATTCTAAATTTCATGGCCTGTGAGGATAGAAGGATCAGGGGCGAGGAGGGGAGGGGCTCAGTCCACTTCCGTCAAGCCGCACGGCCTTCGGAACTCCTGTCCTCGCTCGTGGAACCACTTGTTCGAGACTGAGAGAGAGGAGAGAGAGAGAGGAAGACGCTGTGTCTCACGGGCGGGCAAACATCTCAGCCTGCGGCGGACCTGGGTGGGTAATTTCTGCAGGGGGCCAAAGCCAAGCTGCACCATGTCGTTTTAATGCCTTATGTCATGCCCCATTACAAGCTACGGTAGTAGACTTGTTAGACTTTACTTTTCTGTTTTATAACAAAAATACATGGTGAAATCAATAGAATCAGTTCATTCTAAACCAGGACGGCTTTTGCCCCAGTTCTGAGATACAGGCTGAACGATGGGGCCAAATACTCCACAGAATGTACTTGCCCACCTTCCAATAATGATATAAATCAGGGCCTGGATGGCAGAGGGACAGTGAGCCGCAGAGCGAGGCCTACATACCCCATTTAGGGTTAGGGTTAGAGCCAGGCCTACATACCCCATTTAGAGTTAGGGTTAGAGCCAGGCCTACATACCCCATTTAGGGTTAGGGTTAGAGCCAGGCCTACATACCCCATTTAGGGTTTGGGTTAGAGCCAGGCCTACATACCCCATTTAGGGTTTGGGTTAGAGCCAGGCCTACATACCCCATTTAGGGTTTGGGTTAGAGCTAGGCCTACATACCCCATTTAGGGTTTGGGTTAGAGCCAGGCCTACATACCCCATTTACTTCCTACGAGTACAGGACAGGCTGCATGTCTGGTCCTATAGTCCCCTTCCCCACTTCGGAACAGGTTGTACCAGAAGACTGCAGTCCCCTGTGGAAGGAGGAGCACAGGGAGTGTTGAGCTGGGGGGGGACACTGAGGGTTAGGCAAGACCTTGGTCTCTTGCCGTGGATGGACTGGTGGAGTAATGGGGCAGTGTAGCGCTTACCTTCCGGGGCAAGATGGCAGCACCAAAGTCTGGGAACACCGTGGCCCCCCCGGCTTCCACGTCACTCATCTGCCAGGAAACAGCGATGCGTCAAATGATATGGTTTAGGCCAGTGTTCCCCAATCTGGTCCTTGGGGACCCACAGATGGGCCACCTTACTGGGAGCTGGGAGGGAGCAAAAATGTGGACCGTCTGGCAGGGGGCTGGGAGGGAGCAAAAATGTGGACCGTCTGGCAGGGGGCTGGGAGGGAGCAAAACTGTGGACCGTCTGGCAGGGGGCTGAGAGGGAGCAAAAATGTGGACTGTCTGGCAGGGGGCTGGGAGGGAGCAAAAATGTGGACTGTCTGGCAGGGGGCTGGGAGGGAGCAAAACTGTGGACCGTCTGGCAGGGGGCTGGGAGGGAGCAAAAATGTGGACCGTCTGGCAGGGGGCTGGGAGGGAGCAAAAATGTGGACCTTCTGGCAGGGGGCTGGGAGGGAGCAAAACTGTGGACCGTCTGGCAGGGGGCTGGGAGGGAGCAAAAATGTGGACCGTCTGGCAGGGGGCTGGGAGGGAGCAAAAACATGGACAATCTGTGGGTCCATGAGGACTGGATTGGGAAACACTGGTTTGGGCTGCTAGACCTAATGCTGTCCAATAGTAAAAGTACTACTTGGGTAGGTTTTTCTCTTTCCAGTTACAAATTCCCAGTAACGGCAACAAATCCTGCTTTGTTCTTGTGATTTACAAGAAACAGAAACATTGTTTGTATCTATGATAGAAATCGAAAGAAAAACTCAAAAAGCCCAGAGCCAAAAATAACAAGGAAACTGGCATAAAAGAAAGATAAGCCAAACCCAACATGTAGTGAACAGCTTGTGGGAGTTTTACACAAAAATGTTCTGATTGGTTGGTCCTGCCTTCTCTAGTTGCATAGACCCACATCCTCTACAATCTGATTGGACAACTCTCTGAACCGATCATTTTTCTTTCTGCCCACATTTTTGCGTAAGTAAAACTCCCACGAGCTAGCGAACATCTACATGAAACGAAGGAGGAGCAGGTGTGTGCAGGAAAAACGAAACAAAAACAAAATACGGTGAAAGGCGGCAGTTTTAAAAACAGCGACAATCAGCAAAAACCTGGCACTGTTTCTATCTGGCTCAACACTACTGGCTTTACTGTCTGGCCTGTGATGACTGTCTACAGTGCACTGAGTTTCCCTCCCCCAAATTTTACATATAATTTAACACATTCAAGAGCTCTTGAATCTGCCAGGGTATCCGTGGCCCTGCTGACTAAACACATACAGCTCGTCACAAAGTCGTTCCAGATTTGGCTGCAAAAAATATGTCCTTGAAAATCTGGCCCCATCAGTAACCGTAACATCTGCCTCATGCTCCCTTTCCCATAATGCATCACTGTCAGGCTTTCGCTCTGTTTTAAAACGCTCACGACGTCCGCACAAGCGATTTCCGCAATATGTACTGAAATTGACTGACGCATGCACCTCTCGGATGCGCACTAAATCACCCAGCGTGTTGCGGTTCTTTTCATTCCTCCGCATCACGGCGTTGGAGCTGTTAATTTTACCGTAACCCCGTCTTTTGCAATGGAGGAATTCATACGAGAAGATCAGTCAATTAAAGTGCAATATTGAAAAGACTATGAGAATATAGCCAAGGGCCTAAGACAGAGTTTGATATTGGGAGGGGACACAACTTTATCTTTTAAATGGAAATATATATTTTTTTTTTGGGGGGGGGAGCCAATGAAGCCAAATATTGGGGGGGCGCACATCTCCCCGCCCCCCCATGGCTGAAAACAGCCATGGTTTTCCCCCGTAGACACAAAAATCAACCGTCGACTTTCCGCAAAAATACTTACATAGTTTAAAAAAGTAGCCACGCGATTTCCAGTCCCTAATGATTTGAAAGCATCAGGCTCATCTTTCTATGAAGATAAAATTGCAGAATAAATGGAAGGAAGCGGTGGCGAGTCCGCGTCCGGCCCGCGCACGTACTTACGTAGTTCAGATAGGTTGCAAGCCTATTTCCATCGGTCCTGAACACGCTGTCAAAAGGACGCTGTAACAGAGGGGTGTATATTTACGCCAGGTCTTTGATCACCACCCCCCCTCCTGCTCGAAAATCCCCAGCAAAGAAACCTGCTGCTTTTGGGTGGAGCCAATTCAGCAGGTGTCCTTCTTTGATAGATACAGGAATATATACACAACACTGCCCACATTACGATGGGGTTACGTTCCGATAAACCTACTGTAAAGCAAAAATATCGTAAGGCAAAAATGCATTTTAAAATAGTACGTCTAACCTAACAAACGTCATAGCCTAGCCAACCTTAAACATGCTTAGAACACTTACATTAGTCTACAGTTGGGCAAAATCATTAACACAAAGCCTATTTTATAATAAAGTGCTGAATATCTCATATAACTTTTATCGTAACATGGACCATCGTAACCTGGGGAGCGTCTGTATTTAGACACGGTGGATAAGTGTAATCAAATACAACATTCTTTTGAATATACTTTGGTAGATCTTTGTTCAAATTCACTAATGATTAATGACCATAATGTGGGCTGTATATGTGGTATAAACTGGAGAAAAAACTGCAATATTCAAATTTGGGGAATATTTATTAACTTGGTAAGTTTACATATGATTTTTTGACCAATGGAAATAGAGAAACAACAAGCGTTAGCCATTAATGTTTACCAGAGCACATTTAAGAATTCTTATACTGAAACATCTTCACAGTGATTAGACACATTGTAGTAAAATGTTGGTCACACTGCATGTGGTAAAGGCTATACGTAAAAAATCACAGGCCGTTACAATAAAAACGTTTCACCATTTCAGACTTAAATGCTGACTTACCATACAGAAGTACATGTTCACATTATATGTATATTAAGAGATGTATAAAACACAAAGTACTCTCTAAACATCTCCGCATCTCATTAAACCTCTCACTTACCCTCGAGAAATCAAAGTGTGGCTCATATTGGCCTCCAACCCCGTAGTTTGCGACCTGTTTGGCAAAAAAACATACAGAATATAAACTAAGAAGCTACAACTTTAGGACGTGAGGTTGCTTAGCAACGCCCTGCTGAGGTCATCTCAGCTGGAATCCTCTGCTTTATGACATCATGCCGAGCATGATGGGAGATACCTGCAGGAGTTCCGCTGTGGCCACTGAGAGGCCGGTGATATCTTCGATTCTCTGGTTGACACGTGCAATCACGGGGTCCACATCTCCTTCTAGCCAGGCACTAGAGACCGGAAATGAGACTCACAACTCCGACCATACCGACATCATGGCAGCAACTACAACGCACTAAGGACGAAATAGCATCAGCAGGACTGCTATCGCTTACCTTTTGGATATCCTGTATTGGGCCACAGTCAGAACTCCAGTCTTTGGGTCCCTAACAGTTGCTCTTGCAAGCTTTCGAGGGAAAAAGCAATAAAGCAATGAGGAAGACTATCCCAGGAAGCATATCGTACAAGGCTGGTTGCCAGACCAGCACATGGCACATGCACAAATACACAATGGACAATTTAAGGGTGGAATTTAAAGACCCATCTTAAAAGGCATCTTTAACCCCCCCCCCCCCCGATCCTGGAGGTTACCTACCTAGGAACCATACAGTCCAATAAAGTAAAATTGATTACACTAAAATTTAATTATGCTACCCAGAAAAGAGTCTTAGTCAGGTTGGCAAAAAGATGCCTAGCGCCCCCTGCAGGCTAACCCGGGGTTTGGCCAGCTCTTTGATCTTCTCTATCTCTGCGTCGGACAGCGTGTCCAGGAAACGCACGATGTGTGGGTTGTCCCACTCGTCCTCCTGCTTCATGGGAGCCAGCAGCAGCCGCGGGTTCCGGTTGCCGTCGTTGTAGCGGCAGAAGAGCCGGCTGCGCCTCGCGGGGGTCTGCAGACGATCTGGGGTCAGTTGAGGCTGTTTTACAGACCGTGCCACCTCGGCACCGGACCCGCTGTCGCAAGACAGTCACGCTCCAACCATTGAGCACAGAGTAGCATGTCATGCAAGCTACTCGGGCCACATTCATTATATATAGCAAAAATCATCAAATAAATAAGAAATCAGAGAGATAAACAAACAAACAAACAAACAAACAAACAAACGGACATGTAAATTCACAAACAACCTAAAAACGTAAAACATGCAGACTTCAATAGATTGCCTAACAGCTGTAAGATAAGCTGCTCTGCATTGCTCTGCATTGGCATTCGTTAAACATTCTAGAACTGCCTCTAATTTAGTAAAAACATCTTGGAAAATAGTGACTGGAAAAAACATTTGCATAATAGAATTAAATGAGTAATTCATAAAAATGTGCTTAAATGACAATGAGTTTCTGCTTGCAGGGGATTCCTCACCCGTAAGTAGAAACATGTGTGTGAGCTTAGTATGACTTAAAACTGGTTCCAATTATTTTCGAAACTTGCTATTGCTCTACTAGTGAAAGCTAATTGGCTGGCCCAACCCTTTTCGGGGCGCTAAGCAACATTTGATTTAACCTAGTTATTGTTTGTCATCCTCCTTCTCATTCAGATAGGCTGATCAGATAGGGCGCCCCCTGGTGGCCGCTGGAGCCTAAGCAGCCGTTTGGATCGCTCATGCCTTGGGGCAGCCCTGCCTCTAGGGGCCCCCCTTCTTTCAGACGCTCACCAGTTTGATACCCTCTCCGCGACACAGGGCTTCGTACGTCTCTCTCTCGGGCAGGTAGTCCAGGGGCCGGTCGTAGGTACCCAGCTGAATTGGCCTCTCCTCGGAAGGGTTCGGCTTGGCCCTCTCGCTCTCCCTCAGCTCTTTCTGAAGCAGCTTCTCAAAATAGTGCAGGTTTCCACCCGCCCTCTGGTGGCTGGGATCTGTTAATGAAAGCGGGAAAAAAAAACTTTGTCAGATTACAGTGTATGGCGCCCTCTTGCAGCAACCCCTGGTGTTGCAATACTTGGAACAATTACTAAAACCTTATGCATTAAAGAATTTTTAAAAAATTAATAAATCTGGATATTTTAAATAAAATTTTAAATGATGCAAAGAGACGTATACATAAAAAAATATGCCTCAAAAAATATACGTAACTAATATTACTGCGGCTCCCTAATGTTCCGCACAACCCGCAGCATTTCCACCGAGGGCTAAAATTAAATTCCGCAGCCCAATAATGTCATTCCGTGGGATCGCTCAGAGCGCCATTCAGGGTGGAGTACAGGAAGGAAAAACTCTTTTTCAGTGTCTCCCGCCTCTCAAACAGGGCCCTCCATGCACAACTTTAGGTAAAGCTAAATGGAAAAATAGCCTACACCCAATTACACCCTTTAGACAATGATTACACCCTTGGTGTCCTGGTGCTATAAACTGCAGCCAATAGACGGCCAGAGGGCTTTGCAGACACTCTGCTCCTTAGGCAGGCAAATCAGCAGGTCAAAGGGGGGAGACAGAGGACAAAGGGGAGGGGGGGGTGCAGGAAAACAGTAAAAAGGGAACACATTGGTTAGGGGGAGGGGGCAAAAGGACCTTTTAGCTCGACAAGTAGAATTCTGTGCTAACAATGCAAAGGTCACAGGTTCGAATCCCAGGGTACATGCATAGTGATTGTAGCCCTTCCCTCTGCTGTGAGTCGCGTTGGATAAAAGCGTCAGATGAATGAATACAAAAGGAAACTCGCAGAGATAAGCCCCACGCTAGGGTCAGGGGGGGTGAGGACCGCGTACCCAGGGCCACCAAGCGCCGGGTCAGCTCCACGGCCCGCTGCAGGTCGCCCATCTGGTAGACGGAGTAGCTGAGGTAGTCCAGCACGTCGGCCTTGGAGACCAGCGCCTCCTCCCCCGCATCCAGCTGCCGCAGCGCCTGCTGCATCCACAGCACCGAATGGTAGTAGTCTACATCGTTGTAGGCCGTCTTGCCCATGTCGTAGCAGTCGTCCACCGTCAGCTGGCTGTTATAGCGCACCCCTGAGGATGGAGGCGGTACTTTAAGGACCCACCTTTTTTCTCTTGCTCTCAACTCCGCTTGAGGTTCTCCTACTGTTTTCTCAAGTCCACTCTGAAGTTACTTTCAATTTCATTTTAATAACACTTAATTTATTTCAATTACCCTCTTCTTTTTTCTGTTGCCTATTGCTTTATATTTCCTTTAATTTCAATTTTCTTATTCCCTGTACACACATTTTCATGTCATTTTATTTCTATGTTTTATATTTTACTATGCTATCCATGTTTTATTTATACTTTTTACTGTATGTAGTATTTGTTAATTAATTCTTTCTAAACTGGAAAGTACTTTGGGTCAACTGTTGTTTTTAAATGTGCTACATAAATAAATGACTTGACATATTATAAATACAGCATTAATTAATATGAAATATGTACTGATTCCACCCATAACGCAATGAGGTCTATTTAACAGTATTGTACTAAGTGCAACAAATGTATTAAAATCTTTAAATCATGGCTGTGCTGTAATTTAGACCTGTGTTCATACAGTGCCAACGAAAACCATGCTGTTAATAAATAGTATCTGTTCTATTTTGATCAGTACTATTAACCCATAAATTCAGTATTAGATGTCACCATGACTTTGTAGCAATAAAAAAAATCCCAACTGAAATATATTTCACATCTCCCCATGAATTATTTCCTGCTTACTTTAAATCTAAATCCCACAAGCATTTTATGAAGCGTACTTCTTCCGTACTAAAGTACTAAGCCCCCCCCCCGTTTCCTATATTTCTAGAGAAAACCTTTGCCTGACAAACATTCTAATATGCTTGCAACCACACAAGCCACAAAAATGGTTTCAACAAGCAGATTCTGTGAGACTTGGAAGTGCATTTGGCGTGCTCCTCTAATCCAAGACATACGGTACTTGGAACTACTCCACGGAACTCCTCCGCAGGCACCAGCTGACTCATAGTGGCCCTCTCCCCCGATTACCTGGCAGCTTTCCCTTGGAGAAACTCTCAGAGTCCAGCTTGTACGTGTCCTGCAGGCGCATGAGGGCCTTAGCTGCACCCTTTTCATCCTCCTCGTCAGGGAAGTACTGTCGGTGCACCGACATGTTGGCGATAAACCCTGAACAAACGGATTATCGATAAATACAGAGCATACCTCCGCAGGAAGAGCTGAATATTCTGTATTAAACACCTGCTTGTAAAGAGCACTGTATTCGGTGTTGTTAAAAATGTGTTTTTAGAGCAGTGATTGTCACACCAGTCCTTGGGAACCCACAGACGGTCCACATTTTTGCTCCCTCACAATTCCCTGGGAGCTGGGAGGGAGCAAAAATGTGAACTGTCCCTGAGAAGCACGGTTTTAGAGCCAGTGTATGCAGGTCGTTTACATAGCATGGGAATTATACCCGCGCTCCTAAATTTTGTGCGTAAGTGTGACTTTTGCATTCAAGCTAAAGTGACCTATTGTGATATTTTCACTATACCGACTAAGGTAAATATTTACGGCCAGACGGCAGCGGAGACTGATGAAGGCGAGAAGGTAAATGAGAGGGAAAATGTGCCGCCATACTGGAAAAGGGTAACGTGAAGCTACGATGTCGAGAGAGACAGCAGGAGACAAAAGCTTAGAGTAAACAGCTACAGTATCAGCAGCTGGTTCGCAGGCTGCTGAGTAGGCAGGAGGTCAAACAGATGTGAGCGCTTGTGTCCAGGCCTGTCACTATTCTCGCCAAAGTGGTGGCGCTTAAGGACCCCCCTCCCTGCCCCCTCCCCAAACCGAAGGGCATCTTAGCACCATACCGTCAGATGGATTCTGGAGCACCAAGCTCTCCAGGTCGGACCACTCGGTGTTGAGCCTCTTCACCAGCTTGTAGGCGTTGACGGGGTGTGCCAGGTAGCCCTCGGGGTCCGAGGTGGACATTCGTGTCAGCCTGTCTAACTTACTGGCCCAGCTGATTAAGTCAAACGGAAAGAGGCGCGTGACTGTCACAATCACACAAAATCTGCTCCAGTATCTATTAGACTCTGACTTAACATACATATTTAAAAACAACATTTTAATTAATTAACCATTAGCTACGAATACATTTTCTATATATACACATCTTTAAAGGAACTCATAGACCAAGAGGTCTACGCTCCACATCTACCACTCCCTGATGGAACATCTCCCATTTCTGCTTCTCACTTCTGCTTCTCACTTCTTCCAATAACAGCTGGACAAATATCACGGGCCCAGAAAAGGTGGAAAGTTCAGGTCCAGAAAGTGCAAATCCAGACCAAGATTTTGTTTTAACCAGTTGAGTTACTCTGTGACTGCGACTCTTTACACTCAAGCGGTCGGCTGAACCAAAACCTTGATCTGGATTTATAATTTCGGGACTTTCCACCTCTTCCAGGAAGACCCTCGACGAGCAGCTCCCACATGTGCAGACGACATCGAGCACAGCTACCTCTTGACAGCCGCTAGCTTCGACTCCTCGGCTTGGATGTACTCCTTCAGGGACTGAACCAACTCCTTCTCCGTATATATCAAGTCTGTCATTTGTCCTAAGGTATGACACGGAAAAAAAGGAAATAAAATTGTGATACTTTCCCCTGAAACAGCTGGCAATAGTCTGACTTACAACAACACAACAGACAAACATACATATTTACTTTAAGGAATCTTCCAGTTATTTAACAGCTGTTTTTTTCTACTGTTTTCCCTGGCTGACGGTGATAATTTTGCCATATGCCAAACAAAGACAGGTTCAAGCTTTCAAGCAGAAGCTGAGCTAGTTTGGTCGGTCTCACTTAATCTGTCCGCAATATTTACAAAACCCATGAGACTTTGGAAGTGCACGGCAATGAAAAAAGCTGGGGAAAACAATTCCATAGCAACCATCATGCAGATTGCCTGTCCGTGGCCAGAAAGGTGAACTCAAGGGCGACATCAATCTGGCAATAACAGGCGACGTAATAAATCTCTCACTGTACACACTGGATGCAGTGAGGACCAGGTCTTAGCCACTTTAGGGTTGAGGAAAGGTTGCGTAAACATTACAAAGGAGTAAGACAGGACATCTTCTGATACAGTACAGCCCAAACAACTGATAGAACAGAACAGATAAAACAAGTATCAACTATGGTACCAACTAAGGGAACAGTAGGGACATGGATACCCTGGTAGATTTAGGGGGACCTTCACGTTACAAAGGACCCTGCACGTTACAAAGGGCCCTGCACGTTACAAGGGGCCCTGCACGTTACAAGGGGCCCTTCACGTTACAGGGGCCCTTCACGTTACAAAGGACCCTGCACGTTACAAAGGGCCCTGCACGTTACAAGGGGCCCTGCACGTTACAAGGGGCCCTTCACGTTACAGGGGCCCTTGAGTAGGTAGAATTATAAAATAACATAATTGGGGGGCCCGAGGTGATATTTTGTCTGGGGGCCCAGAATTTATAGCTATGTGCCTGGTACCAACACTGTATTTTTTTAATGAAAACCTACCCCCGCAAAAAAGTGTTTCTGGAAAAACTCAAGGTTAATGACGGATGGATTTCGGAGGAGGGTGTTTGGGGGGGGAGGGGTCTCATATGCGGTATGAATGACAGACAAACACACAGTGTGCCCCCTAGAATGAGCAAACTGTCCGACCCAAGACCCAGGCCTCTCCCCCTCCTTCCCACACAACAAACTTTCTTTATGCGCCTCTCAGCCGATTAACGGGGCTTGCCCCCACCAAACTCTCCCCACCCCTGAGACACCCCCCCTGACACATTTCATAAGAATGAGTTACAAAACCGAGCCTAATATTAATACGAGCCACCTGGGCTGGCAGAAAGTCGCTTATGATAACACACAGCATGTGGGGGGAGTGAAATGTCTGATCCGCTTGTGTATGGGTTCTAATGTCTAAAGGGATGTTAGATCTCGGCCATGTGTTTCCCACTGAAGTTATACTGCAGAGTGTGGCAAGTCTTCCAGGAAACGTGGAAAGGGAAGGGAGTTTTACATCCAAGTCAGGGACTCCAGTGGTGTTTTCAAAGACTATTCCATCTTCATCCAAGTTACCCCAGAGGGAACTTTCCAAAGAAAAGCTTACAAAATGATTCGGGTTCACCGTGCAAAAACAACACTGTAACAATTTTTTTTAACAAGATTAGCTGGAACTCTGTGTAATCTTGGCTGTCTGTGAGGTTCATCCCCACCCCACGGTCTTCCATAATCTAGAACACAAAATTACCAATTGACGTGAAAATTTCTGCCCGTGAGGCCGAGATGAGCAGGAACAGGCCCAGGGAGATGAAGGGGGAATGCTTTTTCGTGGTCTTCATCATCTTCAAAGTGGAAGTGCCTGCAAAGAAAAACCACAAACGTAAATTAAAACCTTCAGCTATTTTTAACACAGTAGCATATTTATTTACCACAAGACTAAGCACCCTAAAACACACAAAGAGATGGTCGATGTAAGGCTTAATGCACGACAAGCTGAGCATTATACATTTTCAATCGTACAGCCGCGAAGACAAAGAATCAACCCAACACGCATTTATTCATTAGACACCTTTCTTCCACCAACAATTCAACATTTCCGTTTAGTTTCTTTTAATTTTAAATTTTTCTATGGTTGGAATTTTACGTAACATTAGTCAGAATCAAAGACTGTAACAGAACTTTGATTTACTACGTTGACTCGCCTGAGACAACGTGTGTGGTTACAGGAAATCAATCATCTCCCTTCTGACCAATCAGAGTTGAGAATGCAATGGTGCTGTGGCATTATTAGGTGTTTATTAACAAGAAATGCCTGATACATTGTATTCATCATAGATCTTCATTCATCATTTCAAATAGATTCCCCCAGGGTCACAGCTGGCTGAGGTAACCTACAGCCACTGCCATCTCGAGCTAAATCTGGCTGTGGAACTCCGGGGTTGAATTGTGGCTGGCCAACACATGCCTGAGGAAAAATATCTGCAGACGATGTCAGGAAGCAGCACACAGCCAAGCAGCAAGCAGAGTAAAAGCTACACCTGGGTCTGAGCAAACATGCTCCAAAAATTGACACGTCACAAAAAAAAGGCCCCATTTTTGAAAAACATTACGGGCCATCTATTTGGTGATTAGTAGATGCTTTTGAGCTAATCACTAGGGATGAAGATGAGGTTTGGTTTGGGGATTGGTTTTGGGATGAAAGAATGAAAGTTTTTATAACTTTAGTTAATTTTTCGCAACGATAATTTAGTTCTGGCAACATAGTAATCTTACCTACATTTCAACCACTGCATTCCTCCAGTCTTCCACAAGTATAATGAAACACAGCTCAGTCCTTACATCATCTTATTTAGCCTGAAGCACATGGCCCTCTATACGGTTTTCTTACAAGGTTGACCTGGATTAGCATTTTCCACCTAGATGCTCACTGTGCCAGCTGAGATGGAAAGGACCCCTTCCTGAACCATGACACCACAGCGGGGCAGAGCCATGGCAAAGCAGGTCATTTTGCAATAAAGGATAGCCATAAAGGATAGCCATCTCCCCAACTCTTTGCACTCTTATCAGTAACTGTGCATGGCTAATTTCCCCACCCTGGGGCCTACGCAAACTCTGGCTATAGAGGAGTTCTGAATTCCTGAGCGCAGAGTCAAGAACCACTGATTTGCTAGCGGCATATAAAAGGCACACAGTGGAAGTGAGCGGACTCACACTGTCTTTGCGAGCACAGATGTTCACCATAAACACCCAGTAACTGCTCTGAGCTTATTTTAATTATCAGATTTGCATGCTGGAGTTGTATAACACTTGATATTGTTACTCTTTTGGGGGGGAAAAAAAACAGAATCTATGCAATTTCGGCTGTCGACAAATTCACTTGCAGTGAATTTCAAGAGTATAACATCATTCACTGTTAAGTATCCAGTGTCACAGTAGTCCTGCACTTGGTTAACAAACAGTGTTTCATTGCCAAGTTGACCTTTTTTCTTGGTAATTATTAAACAAATTTTTTAAACTAACTAGATTCCTGCCACCCCGTAACCGTGGAAGTGTCACATTCATCTACATCACAATCGCTTAACTTGGACTGGGTCACGGGGGACCTGGAGCCCATGCCAGTCACCCCCCCCCCCCCACCAACCACAGGGAATTTACCAGGAGTGTTACTAGAGATTTATGAAGGGGGTGCTAATTCTTTTTAGGGGGGGTCTTATAGAAATGCCCCATATTATTTAAACAAATTTATTCATCTGGGGGGGCTAAAAACATTTTGGGAAGGTTAAAGCCCCCCTAACACAGCCCCCTGAACTTTACACTGATTAGCCTAACTGCAGGTCTTTGGCTTCTGAGGGCAAGCCAGAGTATCCAGGTGATACGTGCACAACACAGGAGAGAGAGCCTGCAGAATCCACACCCACAAACAAGGCAGAATCCACACCCACAAACAAGGCAGAATCCACATCCACGACCCAGCATTTGTGCCACACATGTGTATGTCATTGTGGTCTTAAAATGATAAATTAATAAAATCTGCGTTTTTTTTTTGCACACACCCACAAGGCATAAACAAAAGCATTCCAAGTGTCAGATCCTACCCCCGACTAGCCTGTCACTCTGTGTCTGCTTGCATTAATGAATGCTCAGCTGTTCCCTCCATCAAATACCTTACAGCAGCCTCAGTCTCAGGCAGACTGAACACAAAGCAGTTAATTCTCAGGCCTGTTCCGCTGATACAGTGTTACCAAGATATACACAGATTCTTCTTACCGGTAAAAATTCAAGCACGTCCTTATCGCAAAGAATTCAGCCTGTTCATATTCGCATGTTCTGATTGAAATTTTCTAGACTAATATGAAATATTCATTTCGCCAAAAATACTAGATAAAATGCACACAGGTTCCAGAGAAGTCTTCTTAAGTACTTCATTTTATCTGTCCTGTATCCATTACCAAGGTTCATCGCATTGCTACAATGAACTCAGCGATAGGACAATATGGGAGACTGTGCCAGATCATCTCCGGTCCCAAAGGTCCTCAGGGATTTGAGCTTTCTGATCCACAACATGTACTTGCAAGTCAATGTTACAGCTTGTAATCCAATTAACCAGGGTGATTTTTGTATCGTGGAAAAAATATGTGAACCATTCGTCTTTATTCCCCCGAAACTGCCGCCAAATTAAACATCTCCCGAATTCCTCCTAGGCACCCAAAGTCACCAAAGCGTTGACCGCTTCACAAACATTCTGCTGGACATCACGATCACCACCTGCGGTTCGCGTGTAAATCTAAGCAAACACCCAAGCTTCACCACACAGCCTGAAATTTATTGCATCAAATGCTCCAGTCAAATTAAATGCGTTGACGCACATTTTTGTCCGGTTTCCCCCAAGGACGTAGAGTATGCTCCAAGGTATAAAGTGTCCATCATTTACTACAATCTTATAGAACCATAATAATAATAATAACAACAACTGAAAATCAGATACTCCAAAAGACTCAAGTTTTATAATACATATGAAATTACGATATGTAAAGTGACACCTCATCAAGAGAGCAAGAATTTATGCACAACACTTTTACACACGCGAGGCTTGGATAGACTTGTCTGGGCAGAGACCTACGGCCGTTTGCTGGCGAGTTATTAATACAAGTACTTATTTTTAAAAGCACAGTTTTTTCTATGAACTTTAATTCACCTCATGCGTTCACACAGGGGTGCGGACTGGAGGAGGGGACACGTATATCCCCCAATATTCAATTTGGCTTCCTCCACCCACCCCCCCAAAAATGTACTTTTACAGTTAAATTTGTAAGTAGACCCCCCCATATCAAACTCTCGCCTACGCGCTTACTTTTACATTCACATAACCTACTGTTCGTCGTCATCCACGTTGATTTGGGACGCTGATCTGGCTGTAACAAGCCTATAAGGCAGCTGCCTGATGACTTATTCTAGAGATATCGCGTGCTACTTCAGTACGTTTGTTGCTCGTTTTTACTTTAACTGGTACCTTTTCCAGTTGCATTCATGACGCATATCACTGTCCCCATAAGCTGCTTAAGAAAGATTTTGAGAACCCTCCCCTCCACACACACACACACACACACACACACACACACACACAAGTGTAGAATTAGTAGTAATAATTCTGGTTGGAGAAAAGCAAGAAGAGACGAAACACTGCAAATAAATGTGCCAGATTCCATGTGCAATCTGCAATCCCCCCATTTTTCCAGGTAACGGGGTTCTACTCTACACTCTGAAACGGTGCCACCCCCCCTCCCCGGCCCCATGGTAGCCTGAACATGGTACAGATGTTTTCTATATTAATACAAGAAGCGCGGCGATACATGTATGAAATCTGGAAACAAAATAAACTGTAAGTTCTTATACGTATAATTTTTCAAGGCAATAACAAACGTTTCTGCTGGTTTTCAACTTCCAAGTGTTAAAATATATGTAAAAAAAAAAACTTTCCCGCAGCTGTCGTAATTCTTCCACGGCAGTCCGAACAGGGCTACGGTATGGGGGGGGGGGGGTCGGACAGTCCGCTTAGGGATATTTCTACAAACAACCGACAACGCGACAGACGACAAATGTATCTGTCGGCAAATATTTCGCTGGAACATCAGCGAGATGCAGACAAAACAGGCAAAACAATGTCAATCACAATTTACTAAATGTTAAGCATATTACTTAACAGGCATGTTACAAAAAACATTATTTCGCTTCGAAATTATTTCAAACTTATATATACCGAAAAACATTATTATTATATTATTATAATAAATGATAGCTATTCAGGTCTAAACGGGTATATTTAACATCAAGAAACTTATCAACTGTAAAACTGCGACAATGTTTCCGAGTAAGTTTTTTTTTCTTCCAAGAAACTCGTACACCGCGTACCAATGTTACAATGTAACAGCACAGGACTCCGCATGTCAGCCAGTCCCATCGCGCCCGACGCGGCTAAAGCGGATTACCTTCGCTTCTCCTTCGGAAACGCAGCCTACTGGACCGTACCTCGCGGTGCAGGACTAGCACGGGGCTCCGTGATTCGCACAGATTTCTTCGGTGCCACGTATGGACCCTCCCCCTGGGTCCCAACCATCACTTTGTAATCCTCCTAAAATATGCGCAACGTTTTTCCTGCGCCGCCCATTTAGCGACATTGCGTGGCTGACCCTTTGCACGTAGCTCGGAGCATCGTTGTTTTTTTCTTGTTTTTAACAAGGTGTTAAATTAATAGATTAATAAATCCGTAAATCATAAAACGACAAACAAATTTAAGAGGACCGTCTCGATAAGACCTTAAAAAAACTATGAATAACGTTCCGTACATCAATCCACTCTTCAACACTTTCAGAAAAAAGGATAAAAATTTGTACCTTTGCTTGTCACTGGGGCTGTACCCCCAAGGGTAACTGTACATTTTAAGGTACAGAAATGGACTCTGTGGAACAATAATGCTGTTTGTACCTTTGGGATGTTCCTCAGAGTCCATTTATCTACTTTAAAAGGTACAATTACAAGGGTACAGCCCCAGTGACAAAGGCACAAATTTTTACCCTTTTTCTGAGAGTGAACCTCTTATCCTGAAGCTTGTCTCAGGTTTTGTACACGGTGCACATTTTCTTAATGTTGGAAATTATGATGATTGTGTTTACTATATGTCATTTTAGTATCCCCGTGGGCAAATGACGGCTGGAATCTAGAGAGGCACTTAAAATTACCTGCTGCTACATGATCAAAATTACAAAATGACTCCAGTAATATTCCTAAATATGTCTTTTAATATAATATTTATGACAACAGCTGTGACAATGGTATTGATCGTATTTTAGGGTGCTGTCTTAAAAAATGTATTAAGATCACATCTCTTTTCCTCAGACTACTACTTATCTGCCAGTGTCTGCAGGGTGGTTGATAGTTGTAGCTACTAAAAGCACAATAGAGAAAAACCTTCCTGAGCAAAGGCTTATCCTTCATTTTTATATCAGATTTTCACTTGAAACTGCATGTAATGACGTGAAGAAATATTACCCGTGCAGGTATAGAAAATGGATGGATGGGTGGATACAGTAGGTTACTTTTCTGTAATACGACCAGATCCAGGGCACAAAACAAGATATCACACAGCAAGAGCTTCGAGAAGAGTAAGCCACTGTTGAAGTATTAACAAAGAAATAGCTTAATAATATGGAAGGAAATCTGAGAGGAGTCAGATTGTTTAGTGTATATATAATACAGGTCTACGAGCAGCTTTGAACAGTACCTGGGCCGTATTGTACACATTTATGTTCACTCCATTCTCACCAGCGCCCCCTGGTGGCGAAATATTTTCCCAACTTCTGTTAGACAGTTAGTGACATACAGCCATGGGCATACATTATGGGGGTTGTAATCCCCCCCAATAATCACAACCATCGAATACACCCCCCTGAACTCCCCTAAATAGGCGGAGACCTCAACTTTCCCCAATGCTCAACCCAACGATTTAATCTGCATGTAACTTAATCTACACATAACTCTCAGTCCACTGTGTAATTAATATGCATTTATTATATTTTATTATTTAGAAGGGAAATTATGATTTAAAATATTAAGGTCACAGTTGATGTATACTGTTATACATTGTGATATATACCTACTGATATATTCACTTGTATGTCCCTTGGACAAACGCGCCTGTTAATATGTAAATGTATATACCGAAACGTGGACCGTTATGTTGAGTGAATTCAATTTGTCCAATAGAGGGCCCTGTAACATTTCAGCTTCTTCCCAATCATTTCTCATTTTCTCCACTCGGTGGAAGCAGTGTATTGGGGAATAAGAAATATGTTACATCTAAACAGGCTGAATAGTTTGAGGTACTATTTTTTAGGCTTAAAAAGTAAAATTCCAAATTGTGTCGCATTGTTACAGGCAAGTTCAATTACCCGGAATATCCACGTCTAAATTTCGCTCCATTGTTAATACTCAATGCACATTTTTAAAAATACTACAATAGGAATGCAATTTGGCTGAATTCAGTTGTTTCACGTAATAATCTATTTCCATTATTATTTGAATGGATTTTTCTGCAGCAGTTTAATTTTTATTAAGGCTTCTGTAAATGTTAAATGCATGACTCAAAACGGCCAGCAGGTGGAGCTCGTTGATAACATGAAATGGGTATTTTTTTTCAGGTCCTATAAGTACAACATAGTATTAAAATTTAACGTTATGTTTTCATTTTGTTGGGTTTAATTTTAATAATTATTTAAAACTAAATTTTCATTAATCTCATATTTCACATAAATTGCGTCTGATCATTTTTTTATTTTATGTTACTTCTATAGAAAGGTCAAAGGTCAAATACTATGATGACCGTTTTAGTAGCCATTCGGCAGTGCATGTTTTCACACATGCTCGATTTTTTACTCCCACGTTGTCCTCAGGGAGAAATAGGCCTATATATTGGATTTGCACTTAATTATTTTAATTCCTGTTTATATAGCTGGGAAGGCAGTTCAGGTTAGATTTAATTAAAAGTCTGTGATTCCAGACGTTTACACTGAGTCCAGGGGAGGGACAGTTAAACAGCCGATTTTAGAATTTTGTTCACGAACATCACAGGAGCCACGATTAGTGTCAGACAGATAAATCAGTATCAAAATACTGCTCACCCATGCAAAAGCACTGAGATATCTGAGCGCTTAATGGAAGATAAATAAGCCTACGGATTCAGTGAAGACTTGTGATTGATATCTCAGTAATAATTCCCTTGTTTTGAAGTGAATTTAATTAACTGTTAAAGGTAACGTTATAAAGTATTTACTTTATAATAATTGTGCCAGGTAACTGCATTTGCCAAGTAAAAAACAAAACAACACAAATAAATAAAAACAAATAGCAACACACTAAAATAACTTTATTTAATGGGAACGGTGCTGATCTCTGGCCGCCTAAGCACAGCTTCCCCTGGATGTTCGCGAAGACACGGCCCGTCCTGCAGGTTGTGCAACGCTGTCGCCACAGGGTGTCGCTCAAAACACACGCAGAGCTTTCGCCTTTCACGGTTTTGGTGGTGCCAGGGAATATCCCATCCTACCGGCGTGAAAGTACATGAAGTCATGTTTGTATACATTTACGCATAACAGCTGGTTTTCAATAAAGGATCGGGCTGTCTGACTGCACGTAATACACGTTAGTTGTGAGATGCACTGGCTCCCAGCAGAGAAACAGAAATGCCGCATACATTTGCCGCTTTATTTTGACGTTTATGTTTTGTCGTGGTAGAGGAGGTGGCTTCGGGGTTAAGGCGCTGCATCACTGCTTGACTGCAGGTAGCAGTGTTTTGACAGAGAGACACCAAAATTACTAGATAGCAAACATATTGACTACCCACTAATTTATTCGAGAAGACTTCTTCCAGATGGACAAACGGTTCCAGACACTTGTGTTTACTTGGGTTTTGCCTTTGTTAGTCATGCCGTGGGAGAGCAAAAGGTCATAAATGCATTATGGGATGTTTCCTGGGGGGCTCTCTGTTCTTATTAAGCCGCACTCAATAAAGAATAAATGAAAGCAATGTCACTTTCGCTTTGGCGAACGGTGCTGGGTCTCTCTCATAAGCACATGGGATTGGCATGAATAACGGCGGATTTAGGCAGTGAATTGGAGCTTTCTGGTACAACAATGGCCTTGTAAAAGGGTTCGGGGAATCTCTCAGCATGGAGGCTTGGATTTCAAACGACATCAGTCAGCAGACATCTGGTGTCGGGGGGGGTGTCATCAAAAGAGTGACAAAATGGCATTCGCACTGTTTTTCTGTAATAGCAGCGGCGCAAAAGCGCTTACGATCGCACGCACGTGGTTTTTAAGTGGCGGCAGGAGCCAGATGATACCCGTCTTGTCGCCTGGGTCGTACCCCTGGGATGTCCTCCCACGGCTTGGCTTATATGGTAAGGGGGGGGGGGGGTCATCCAGCTGTCGCGGCTTTGAGCAGCGGCTCTTTGAGAAGCTCGTGGCAAATCCGAGCGGCTCGCACGTCGGTAAATAACAGCCGCTCCCCCGGGAGGCGGATGATTATAAGGAGGGTCACCGACGGGATGCACGCCTTTTCGGCGAAGCTGTGGAGATCTCTGAAGCGGTCTGTGATGGCTTCCGGGATCGACGCCAAAAAGGCTGTGTGCGAGGAATCTGGATTCTGTAACAGATATTAGTGATGTTTCATTACGGCAGCTGTATCAGACCAGATTATCAAGAGCAAAGGTTTAACATGTTCTGTTTAATTCGTTCAGTACTGGAGAATTAGTCAATTTAAATAGGTCTAATATTTGGGTTTATGACCTATGAAACTATAATATTTTTATCCTATATGTTTTAAAGGTTAGACTGGTTCCATGACTGCCTATTCTTCTTTAAAGGAAAACCTTATTTCTTGAGCCATGAGGTGCAGTGGAAAATCAGGTTTCCTGTAACACATGCGGGACTTCTCAAGATCTACAGGAAGGCACAGAATCTCAGAGACTCAAGATCTCATACCCCCTAACCACCAGAACACTGGACATATGTTAGTAAACTATTTCAGATTTGACTGCAAAAAAGTGACATCTTCAGCATTTTAAAGGTCACTCTAAAATTCAGATCCCGCATGACAGATTTCACAACTCCGCTAAAACTCTGAGTGGACCATTTGGCATAAGCTCTCGGTTTCGTGACTCAAAAAAATGCATAGGCCTGTAGTTCATTGTCAAATGTACGGTACTTGAAAATGAACATTTGACCATGTGTTTAGAGTATGTGGACCTCATGATATATACAGTCTCATATACAAAGAATCATCAGCTTGTTGGTATGTTTTCAAGTTCGGTGTTTTGAAGAGCAAAAGACTGAGGCTGGAATTTACTATTGTGTCGAATGAAAAACTACGAGTCTCTATATTTAGGAAGGTTAACTGAAGACGGCCAGTTTCACCTGCGCTTACATGTGCTTCCATTTAAACTATTAATCCAACCAAATAAGAATTTTAGACTTGTTTCCAGGGACAGCATTTTGATTTTCTGTGACAGAGGAATGTGAAGGGAAGATGATAGTCTGGAAGTAATTATGCAAAAAAGAACAAGGTATTCTACTGCAAGCTCACAAAAACCACACGCGCGTCTTCATTCAAGGAGACTGCAACGGCCGCTGCCTGAGAGAAAAGTGATCCGAGCTCACATCTTGTATGGAGGAAGACTCTGGTCTGAGACATTGAGGGTAATTGTGTGTTTGGCTGCCGAATCCCTTACCTCTGTCACAATCAACATCTGCCCTTAATAAAACTGCAATTGAGGTGGGACGTTTTCGTCTGATGTGCATTCTTTCTTCTCTAACGACCCCATGGAGATCACCCATCTCTCTACAGCACTGAAAAATAAGAGCCAATATTTCATTAGCATCCGAACCTCTTCGATTCATTGCGTCATTGTTTACTCAGCTAATCTGGGGAAAGAAGGAGACGTAAAATAAAAGTGCTGCGATGATGTAATTTTTATTTGAAATATACAGCATCGTAACACCTAGCCGAAGCTCGCTGGATTTTTCTTCCATTCATACGCATGTTTTCTTAAAAATGCAAATTGAATTAAATACCCTGAAATGCATAGAGGAATCAAAGTATGCATAAAGGACACGCCTCAAAGGTAACAGTAAACATGAAACATAACAGAACTAGACGTTTCCTGTCAGTGTGTACTCTGGGCGACCATTTCTGTACACAGTTTATAGAACAGAGAGCAAACGCTCCGTAGTTTGGGTAATGAGGACAGGGCAGAATTCCTGCGGAGCACATGCGTGGTTTACTGAGGAAACAAGCAGCTGCACGGAAAGAGAAAAGTAGATTTTTAGAACGTCTCTTTATGATCTTAAATTCCACCCGTCACGCGCGGACCAGGTTCATCAGTTTGAATGAGGTTTACTCAGAGCAGAGGCTCAGTATTTATAAGTAACTCCTTGGAATTTGAGGGTTAACTACTATCTATCTATCTATCTATCTATCTATCTGATTGTTTATATGACACTCTTTTAACATATGACTATCAGTCTTATTTCAGACATTTCAGAGGCTCAATTGTCTTTTATACATTCTGCCAAATGCAGAGGTAGGTTCAAGTCTTGTATTTAGGCCCACTTTCCATCCATCCATCCATCCATCCATCCATGTATCCATCGATTATATGAAATTGGCAAATATGGACCGGACCATTGACAGCACAACATAACCGTCTGTGTCCCTGTTTCATACAAGCACTGCACCGCACTGACTGGTATTCCCATATATAGAATTAAGTTGCATTGGCTATCTGTAAAATATAATGGGAAGGCTATTGATTATCGGGCTTCAATCTTATATAGAATTCTGAATGACTGGACTACAATCTATTAAAAAGGCATCAGAACAGACGTAGCGATTCAGGCATGAGCACTGGCAGAGATACATTTTGTGCCGGCTTGAACTGATCTGCGCATAATGTCTCCACTGCACCGCATGAAGGCATTTTCTAAGCCCACAATGCCGCCGGTATCTGATCCTCTCCAGCTGTAGTCACATGTTCTTGAATTAGCAGTAATGGAATCTGCATTAACAGCACTGCAGAAAGCAGTGTTGGCCTTCGCCTGAGATTTTATACTTCATCCCCCGAAGACTTAAGACAGCAACAGGCCTGAAACATCCCTGACCGGCTAGCGGTTCATACAGAGTTTTCCAACTTATAATCACAACTACAATAACCAGCCCAACAGTTTGTGATTTTCCAGGTATCGTAGCAGAAAGCCTGCCACTCGTTGCTATGACAATGTATAACGACTAAGTTATTTATTTATTTACCGTCTCTGATTAATGATACACAGACAAAAGTGCTATATAAAGTGCCATATAAGTGCTCAGTCATAATGATTGCATAATGGACATTGTTTCATTTTAATTGTAACTTTAACAGCCAGATTTGCTTCCTGTCAAGAATTACAATAAACGTTGTATATATTTGGAAAAATGCTATACATTTTAACGAGGAGGAGGGGTTATTTTAAAAGCTTCATGTAAAAACGAATCATTAGTATTTATTCTACATCATTAACACAATTTGATTTACAGCCCATGAACTAAAAATGAGTTTATGGGAATTTCCACTGGGAATTTTACACGGGCAGAATTCTGCCACCTTTCACAATTTGGACTGCAACACTTTTTAATATCATGGGCAGTGGTACAGTTTCACACAATTCTGTGTTTTTTATTAGTACAGAATTAAAGACTTCTAGCTGCTTGCAATCTCAGACTATTGTGGTTCACTGCCGCACATCGGTGTCATATTAATGAGCAAAGAATGTTTCTAAGACGTTATCAAGGCAGATAGTAGATTCCTCTTTCATATTTAATTTGCTCTTGTCAAATTGTGGCGCTTGTATCACACTTACTGCAGTGTTTGGCCCACTGCCTCACTGCAGTATGAGGGTCAGGGGGCTGCAGCTGATGTGGATGTGACTGGCACCTGAAAAAAAACAGCTTTAACAGCTCTTCCAGTGAAGGAATGCAGTGATTGATTTGGCCGTGGGATCGCTGCCTTGTGATGCTTTGCACGTGAAACTCGCCACCTAATATACACCTAATGTACACCTAATGTACACCTAATGGCGTAAATGTAGGTCCTTTCCAGTTTGGTGCAATGAAAAAAGGGATCTTATAATAAGTCCCTTTTTTAAACAAATCTCTTCAAATTCTATTGCAATTCTATAAACATTTTTACTGATATTTGCAATTTACATTTCTATTTTTTTTTAAAACTTCTGTGGTCCATAAAGCACAATTCTCCTCTGACAGTTTTTTTTCCTCCTCTTCCTCTTTTGTTAACTTCTTAATCCAATCCAGACTAATGTAATAAGCCCATGGGCACCTTGCAAGGTGCGAATGTGTCACAGTAATATATAAACTGTACTGAACACGAGCCTGCTTAACATTTAAGTAACAAGGATCACAAAATTACCCAAACGCTGAACAAAGAACGCACTCTTAAGTGATGTTTTTAATCAGATCATCAGTCGTGTACGTTTGCCTGTGCACCTTAATATATATATTTTCAGACTTCCTGACACATCAATTTCCCACATGATTTTCTCCACACCGTTTTCATTTAAGGCTCGGTGAGTGAGCGAGAAATTCTTTGTTTACCCAATGGACTCCGACCAAGTAGCTCCGGTAAATGCGCAGATCCACAGGGATCCTTTCACTTTTAATGAGAACATCAGCAGCATGTTAATTATAATGTTACAAAGGGATTTTATAAGTGGGGTGCGGCAACTGTGCCCGGGTTGTACATCAGCCAGTGCTGAGGTCACCCAATTGCAGGGCTGCCGGCTTGAATTCTGCCCCTAGCTGAGGGTTTTACTGGGGCGCAAAACTGGGGATCTCCTATAGTTTCTAAGCTTCTTACAATCCAAAAACCAGGGGTGGAGATTTCATGTCCAGAAAGTAAAAATCCAGTCCAAGATTTTGTTTCGACCAACCAGCAGAGTACTCTGCGACTGTGACTCTTTATACTCAACTGGTCGGTTGAAACAAAATCTTGGACTGGATTTTTACTTTCTGGACCTGAAATGTCCGCCTCTGGTTATGAAAGACATTTAGGGTAACGTGACCATCTCTACCTAGTTGGACCCTTTTAGGTAATTAGCTTTCAGCTCACCGGCTGCTATGCAGTATGACCCAGATTGTTAATACAAGGGATTTACAGACTGGCTACTGATGATCGTGACGTGGCGCCAAGATGGCGTCGGCGTCCTCGGTGCCCTGGAGAAAAGCACTGCTTCAGTAATTTCTCTCAGGATTTTACTTCATGTTTAATCAGAAGAATGCATTGACAAGTCTGACTCACTGCAGCACCTGAGAAATAGACTTTGTGCTTTGTTTTTTTAACAGACATGTGAGTGAGACTAGGAGAGGGAGATGTCTTCAACCTTAGTCTGCGTTCTCTTGCCGTCCGCCGTACAACCTTTACGGCATGCCCCTGTGCTGGGAACTGACATTAAATCCTGCTGTGACGATGGCTTTGTTTTCAGTGTTTATTGATAACCTTCTGAATGTTTACTGCTGCAAGTCTATGGCTGGACGTTGAATCGATGCGCAGTCGATCTCGCTGTCTTTCAGGGACAGCTTGTCCACTCTGCGTTCTTGGGAATCCCTCTTCTGCCACCTTCACAGTATTTTCCCTGATTCTTTTTTCCTACTTCTGCAGAAATTGTAACACTCAGCTTTAAAGTTTTAAAAGTCAAATGACTAAGAAGTTAAGATCTCTTCTTTCCATATGCAGAATAGCTTCCTGAGTTGGGGATCATTACCGCGATTGCATTACAGTACCATCATGCCGTCGAGTTTACAGACTCGACTACAATTTCCTGAAACGTTTGCATTTCCCTGAAACAGACAGACCAAGCCAAGCTTTTCTTGTGCTGAGATAACATTCAAACATCAACAAAACAGCATAATTTACACAAAACAGTTTAAACGAAATTAAGTGATACTCAATGCTCTTCTGATTTAAGACTTTTTGAAATTGAATTTCTTTTCTTGGTGACTTTGACAGGGTAATAAACATCCAGTTTAACATTATGATCCATAGCCGTTAACCCGGCCATATCATGACGTATGTAAATCAGTTGTTTATCTTTGTACATTTGTGTACATTTGAAAATATATACTGTATATAAAAAACTTTTTTAAAAAATGTATCACAATGTAAAGGGGTGGCATGGGCGTGCAGTGGTTAGCACACTTCTGGGACCAGGGTTCGAGTCTCCACCTGGGTTACATGTGTGTAGAGTTTGCAGGTCCTCCTGGTGCCATTGTTGGGTTTCCTCTGGGTGTTTCAGTTTCCCCCCACGATCCAAAGACATGCTGAGGCTAATTAGAGTTACTAAATTGTCCATATGTGTGAGTGTGCCTTGTGATGGGCTGGCCCCCCATCCTGGGTTGTTCCCCACTTTGTGCCTGTAGCTTCTGGGATAGGCTCCAGACCCCCCCCCCCCCCCAATAATAGTAATAGCATCTCTTTCTGAAGGTGTTGGTCATTCACACAGATAGGTTTGAGCATAATGGATATCCAGTGCGTTTAAGAACAACAACCCTCTACTGAAGAATGTGCTCATTTAAACATATTAGTGTGATGAAATCAAATATTTATACTGCAAATTCAGAAACCTTTTCTCCACTTGTTTCACAGGCTTTATTAATTAATGAACATAAAATATTTAACAAACCATCTGGTATATATAACTGTCAAGGTTTCTGGACAAAACTCGAAGAGCTGTTATGCATTTTTAAAATATGGAGGTTAATATATTTATTTTTAAAGATTAAAGATGTTTTTACCCAAAATAAAGAAATAAACTCTGAACTCTTCAGTTGTCTCTACATTTCCTGTAATTACATCTGCTACCAATATGTCGTTCTGCAAGATTTGCCCTTCGTAAATATAATAAAATCATTTTCAGTGATGTTTCCATTTAAATGTTTCCATTTTTCCTCAAACATTTGATCAGTGTATTTTCATGGATCAATGGTTTCCCCATTTAAATATGTCCCCATAAGATTGACAATTTTCAGCTTTGTTAGGGCACACAAATCTTTCAAACTAGTGTCCAAAAAACAGTGAGTGCCATGAAAACCAATTATACATCTGCAGGCAATCTGCAAAATTCTGTGTTGGTATTTATGCTGATGTTGGTTTGTGACCAAATAGAAACCACCTGAAATGAGATGAAACCAAGCAGACTATCAATAAAACAATAAACAAGAACAGAATAATATCTAATTTACCGTATCAATTATATTAAAATCTAAATATGATGCGCATTTAAACATGTAATACACCCTGATATGTTTTAACCAACAAGTTGAGTACTCCGTGACTGTTACTCTTCATATTCAGCTGGTCGGTTGAAACAAAATCATGGTCTGTATTTGTACTTTCTGGACCTGAACTTTCCACCTCTGCTGTCTCTTGTCAAAAGTTATTAAAGTAGATGCGCAACCAGAAAACGTGCAATGTGGATCTGAGTAGCGCATAACGGTGGTTTAACAGGCCGGCCGCAGGGCCTTCTCAGTTCCCGTTGCATGCTGGGATTTGCAGTGCAGTGCAGTTCTGCAGACGTCGCGTCGGTCTCGCGCAGCCCGCGCGCACCCCGCAGGACCGCCCGGACTCATCCTCCAGCGCGCCGGGCCGTTGCCACAGAGACCCGGACCGTTGCCATGGCGCCGCGCTTCTCCCTCCCATTCAGTCCTGCTCACCAGCGGCCACGAAGTACAACTCCCCTTTTCTGAGACGTCAGAGAGGGATCGTGTTATTTAAAGATTGTATCAAGCGAGAAACAAAGTTCGCGCAGAGACCGTGTGGCCTTGCAGCTCCTGCCAGCGGGACTTGTACGTTTCTTCAGCGCCGGTTCCTGGATACTGTACCCGCAGAGATATGCCCCAAACCATAACCCTGAATGGACCCTCACCTTGGGGTTTTCGGCTCGTGGGTGGAAGGGACTTTAGCACACCATTAACCATTTCGCGGGTACGTTTCACCTACAGCCGCTCACTTTTATGCATTACTCTATTTTCCTTAATAGTCTGTTAAATAAAATCTAAATACGTGCACGTTGCATGACGAAGTTTTGGCGATGTTGCTTGAAATGGACGAATCGTTTGCGGGGTTGCAAATGAATTAATGCGAAGTGAAGAGACAGCGCTCTTTTTGCGTAGCTCCGCGGTGTTAAGTGCTTTTAAAAGTTACAAATGGACTTTATAAGTTAAATTTCTTTATTAATATTACTTTAAGCGACAACAGTACTGTGTATGAAGATTTGGTAAGTTGGATACAATCGGGTAAATAATGGAACTGCCTACCTGCCTTGAGTGTAATCAGGTGGTGTAATTTTACGGATTATTGTAGCCGGTCGGGCATAAATAAAATTAAGGTTGTAGTTGGTAACGTCATCAGACATTTTTCTGGTATTCGGAGGGAAATTTCTTTCTTGCTCAAAATAAGCGCTTCAGTCTAAAACTCCCATACTGTACAATGTTTCTACAAATTATTGGCGCACCATAAAGCTTCCTTTTACTGTTTATATTTGGTAATTTAATGCACTATACAGTCTGGTGAGATCTGGGAAGTATACTAAGGTATCAAAGCGAAGCTACGAGCTTGAAAGTCTTTGACAACGGGACGCAGGCGTTTTTCCGCTGCTTGCACAATGATAACGAAACGGTAGACGTTGCAAAATGAGTAACGGTGCAATTTAGCCTTCGTCTGAGGTTAAATGGAGTTTGGTGTGGCTGCCTAACAAGGGGCAGGAGAGCCGGCGCCCTCACACGCTGCAAACAGCGGGCTGCTCGAGTGGACGCGCAAGAAGGCTGCTGACACTTTGTTTGTAATACAGGATTGTAGGGCAGATGAAACAGTCCAGATGTTACAACTGTATTTTTGCGCCCCAGTAAAAAAAAAAAACCGAGCAACTAGTGGATGTACGCCTGTATAATACAGTTTAAATAACATTTTATTTTATTTTTATTGTGCATTATTACATATACCATCTACTTTCTCGATTAATATACTCTTTCGGTATAACGGTATTTCAGCTTTGAAATGCACAAATAGTAATTTATATTGCTTTTGTTTATACTGTAGAAAAGGGTTAATTTAATAGTGGTGAAAAGCTTCACCCAGATTCATAACCCGACCATAAAGGATATAGCCCATGCTAGCAATGGGTTTAATACTTTAGTAACGGCAGTGCCCAGCGATCAAACGTAGCGGTATTATTTTATGAACAATCAGATCGCATGTGCTACTTACCCCCAGTGTAAATGACGTGATTGCATTCCGGATTAGGTTGCATCATCAGCGCATTCCCGGTGCTCCATGTGAGAGGCAGGTCTGCATACTGTGCTCACACAATGATGCAATCAATGAGGTCACTATGCATCAATCGGACGCTCCCATATTCAGCGGATCGTCCTGTTAGCTAACACGATTAAACACTGAGAGGCAACAAAAAATGTATTTTCCACTTCCACATATACATATTCAACAGGGCGCACGATTCTAAGTGCATTTCTCCCAGTTAATGACCCTGAAACACCTGTAGTTTTAGGCAAAGGACGATTATGATCGTCTGGAAGGCATCAGACGGCCGTATCAATGGTTTGCAGCAAGGTCGAGAACTCGGGCTTTTATTAGTGGATGAATAATCATCCGAATGAATCAGATTCACTGTCTGAAATACGGCAATACATCATCTGACAGCGCTGATCTGCACGGAGAAGAATCCCGCAGCGGGGTGGAAAAAAAGTCGTACTCATCAAATAAATCATATTTAAGCAACAACCGAAATGATACGGACAAAAATAGCCACACTATAGTTTGCGTGTGTTAATATCTAATCTACAGCCACTTTTTCTGTGGCGACCTTGTGTTTACTCTTTAACCACGTAATACAGCAAAGTTTAAATGGCGTGACTAACATGAATTGTGTGACTGACTGGCGTGTTAATACTTGGGCAGATTTTGCCTGCTTTTGAGAGAACCAGAAATATATCTATCTTTTGAGAAGAAAATCCCCAGGAACTTTCTAATGGAAGTTATCATGAATTTTCTCAAGTTGTGTGCTTTATCTGTCGGTTTGTTTACCTGCTTTTGTGTTAATGGTATAGGTGTTATAAAGAGGCATAACTAGGTAGTTTTTTATTGAACAAATCTTCCGGTTCTTTAGAAAACGTTATTCCTGTTTTGTTACCTCTGTCACACAAAGAACTTTGTTTAAAATGCAGTGCTTAGAGGACAAACTGTTGTCATGACAACCTTAAGCTTTCTGTCTGGGACATGCTTTCACAGAATCCTCAGACTTCTTAGTGGCTATTTTTGAAAGCATTAAAACATAGGACGTTTTCAGAACTTAAAAGTTGTTTGTTCAGAGTGTAACCTGTAACCAGAAAACAAGATACAATAGACAAGAAATAAAAGTTTTAAAGAGCCAAGTTCGTTGTTTTGTATCCTTTCATCATTCAACATTGCAGAATTTTCCAAGTATATATACATAGTAATTATATAAAACGTGCAAAACTATTATCTGTGTAGAAACAATATTAATGGGTGTTTATTCTTGGAATAAACATATTTTTAAAAAAATGTATGTTAAAAATACAGACTTTTAGAGAATAGCAGTTAGAATGGCAGTTCTGACAGTATTTTTGCATAGTATAGATTTGTTGTATCTTGAGACCCTGATTGCATTAAGATGTTGAACCCCAAGAGCTAACAGACCTACTTGACTGATTCATTCAAATACCCAGTATGATGAACTGTGTACCAGTCGTTGTGGTCACTGTTTGTACTGTCATAGAAATTTTCACTGTGATCTAGTTTCTTTGCAATTTTCAAATATTTACAGTACACACTTTCCCGTCACCCCCAAAGCAAAGCGTAAGCGTATTTTGTAAACAAAGCAAACAGGCATGACCAAATCATGGAAGTAAGCTATAATTGATTTCGAAACCCTGAAAGTTGTTCAGAAATATAATATTTCACTCTGCAGAATTATTGAAAATGCAAACAGAATACTACTCTGTAAGCTCTTGGGACAAGATGTGCTGCCAAAGCAGCAAGAATACAATGTGGCATGAAGTCAACAAGGATCTGGAAGTGTTCTTCAGGAATCTGGCGTATTTCTTCCGCAAGGAATTTTTTCCAGCTCGCGACGCTATGATGGAGACGGAAACCGCCGTCAGAACGGCCTCACCATGCAGTCCCTCAATCGCCGTGTGGGACTGAGGTCAGGCGATTGGGACGGCCGTCGGAGAATGTCATCCACATTCTCCTCACAACATCTGCTCTATTAATTTGACCGTTGTTATGCTGCATCATGGGATACGGATTTGTCACAACGTGTCACTCCTGCCGCGTAATAATATACATTTTTCCCAGAAATATAAAGTTGAGGGAAATGCTTTTGAAATTATTCATCTGACTGGTGAGAGCGTTTTGCCACTGGGGCCAGACGCACGGTGTAGAGTTTCTCTGGCGGTATTGGTATGCCGGAATTCTTTCCGGAAGGACGTGGAAAAGGGTGCGTTGTCAAGTTTTATCATATTGACCTTTTATGTACAGCTCTAGGCCTAGGTGATGCTCGCAGCCTGTGGTGAATTGCACGGTTTGTGCACTACTACCTGTTCCAGGTTTTGTGTACACACTAGTGTCTTTGGATCCTGCATTTGGGGAATGTTTTTTGAGGTCCTTCCTTATTTGGCCCCAGACTGACATTAACTCTGAAACAATTGCTTGTGACTCACTTTTTCTGAAGGTGTTGTTCTAGGGCTTTACGAACTGCTCACAGTAATTTTGCATCATTCCGACAGGCACTGGTTTTGAATGTTTAACATGTGCATCCTGCTAATACTCTCGGTTCAGCACAGCTCCTCTGGAGAGCTGTAGATTCTGCAATTCATCTAGAGTATGATGTTCAGGTGTTCCGCCATACACAGCCAAACGTGTCCGGCCTTCATGAATGTTTTCCTTTCGTGGAGGGAATTCGAAACACAAGAAGGCCTCGCCTGGATCTGAGCGTCAGAGATTTACTTCAAGAGATACAGTACAGAACTGGGCGTCAGCTACAGCTCTGGGTATTTTAAGTTCACAGAGGATGGTTAAATGATGAGCTCTGTTTTGCACCTGGTGAGCGAATTCAAGCTGGACCGCTCTAGTGAATAGGAAGTCCAAGCAAACTAAGATCAGGAAGTGTGATCAGACTTAGGATGTTCGATAAGCACCAAGTGCACTGATTCTGAACATTTTGAATATGCTTGGTGACTGATGATAAGCAGTAGCCAAAGTCTGGTTTATGTAAGTGGCTAATGGTGAAAAGGGTGAAAGAAATATTTTTTTTCAAGGTACTATCTGTAACTTGCCTAACTGTATGCACTCATCTACCTGTAATTTTGTGCAAAGAAAGCCATATTGTTATGTTGAAGAAAAGTAGTTCACTAACATATCTGATATTTAAATTCTTTTCATGTAATTGTACCTTGGCACATGTTTAACTGGGATATATTTATATATATATTTTTTTGCCAAAGCCAGAAGCATGTTTCGAGACATTTGAGAAATAAACAAAAGAGGCATTATCAAATAGCACACAGACGAGAAGCTGGAGTTGTCATCTGCTCAGCATAAATATTGAAAAATGCAGCGGTATTTCAGAACCACAAAATCAGCTGTGCAACAAACCAGCGTGTTCGTTCACCGCAAGAATGAAATGAAAGTCTGACCCTGCTGGCTTTTAAACGCGGCCAAACATTTTAATTCCCTAAAAAAGGCAAAAAATGTCTGCTTCTTATTTACAATTTGGCAGCATTTTATTTGCAGTATTTTTTTAAACTCTACAGAATCTGACAATGATTAATCGTATAATTTGGTTTCCTCAAATTAGTTTACTGCATCTTTCTTAATGGTACACAAACTGATTACATATTGCATCTTTTCATATCTTTGCAGTGTATGCCAATTGCTACGTGAAGTAATCATTTAACTAGCAAATCCAAGGATTAGTCAGGAATTGGGATATTGAGCTTCTTTGACAGAGGTTGTTGAGTGTTTAACTCACTAGGTGGTTATTTTGTGTTCGCTGCCATGTTTTATGGTAATGGGCAATTAGCCCACAATGCCTGTTTGCAACCTTTGCTTTTTATATTTAAGCTTGAAAGGGCTTTGCTGATTTCCAGCAGTAACATGCCCTACGGAAAGAGACAGGGGCCAAAAAACCTTTATATGTCAAAGTAGCGAATTTTCATTGAAACAGGGTGTCCCTGTGCATGTGCTTGCATGTCTGCGGCAGTAATTGAGGCCTTTTCTGAGAAAGAGCCGTGAGAATGAGTCAGGAGCGGCTGTTTGGTGCTGAGGTGCTCTGTCTCGCTGTGTTGTTGAGGCAATAGGCCAGGCGTCAGGACCTAAGTGAGAACTTTGGCTGCAGCCTCACCCAGATGACCCACTAAGTCTCTAAACAAGGGGCTTCCCAAAGAGTTTGGCTCCCGTAGTGTGATATTCACAGATAACCGTGCGTCTGAAAGTAGCGTGCGCGTTTTGTCTGAAACTCCGCCGATCTTAATGATGACCTGCAGAGGAGTGTGCCGTTCACACGTGTCCCGGTCTGGTGGAGGCGTGACCTATGAGCTTGGCAATCTTAACCAGGTGTGCGTGAAAAGACAGCTGATGACTTGTGCTACCAGATGCCTTAATCGTCCTTGGGGCATCCTGCTCTGGTTTCCACCAGAATACCTTTCTTTTGTCTCGTCCGGTTTACACGCAGAGATTTTAGTGTTTTTTCCTCGCCAACAATGACAGCTTTATGGCGACGGGTTTTCCACTTAGGGCTTTCGTGTTGGGTTTCCAGTGTCCAATATCGTATCCCTCTCCCGGGGAGAGCCTCGTATGGGAAGATAAAAACAATGCCGATATGGGCAGGGTGAGAGAGCCAGTGGGAAAGGGGTAGGAGTGTTTATAGTCGGTGGTTCTGCGTAACCTGTTTGGTCGCTCGGCATCCTGACGTTCATCATCCCCCCCCCCTTCCCTCCCTCCCCCTGGGATCAACACCACCAGTTAACGCGAAGTGCTGTCCCGTGTTTCCCAGCATAGCCCCTAAAGGTTAGCGAGCTCTGCTGGACCAGCCTAACACAGTATATTCCCTGAGAGAGAACCATGTGCGGCGTGTGAGAATAACTGCTTTATGTCACCCGGGCTTTCCAAAGTCACTCGTACATCCGGTCTGCTCCTGTAACACAGGAATGTAACATTAAATGTTCTTATCATAGGAATTGCTACTAAGTTGCTCGGTCATATCACGACTGCTCATTTATTTACACAGTTAAACTGATTTTAGTTTTTTGTGCCCCTTAGGCTGAGTGAATGATTCGATAAGCGCGGTGTTTGATATGTACCAAAGTACTTAGGATGCGTGGTTTCAAGGAGAAAAAGAGAGAGAGGGATAAGAGGAGAGGATAAAATAGTCAGGGCTGTCTTGCAAACCCTTATGCTTCATCAACCACTCAGATTTTTTTTTATTTCGTTTACCGTAAAGATCATTCCAGTACAAGCATATCAAGCTCTGAAAGTTCTGGTTTTAACATACTGTATTACTTTAACGAGATGTCGCTAAAATATTGAAGGTTTCTTTTTTTTTTGTTAGAAGAGTGGGACATTGTTACAGTTTTGGCCTTAAAAGAGAAGTAACAGGAAGTGTGACGCGATCATGACTGTTCAGTACATGAACAATAAGAGTATCACGTCTACTGTATGTTCACGGTTCTTGGACAGAGCGGTGACAGTGCTAACCTTATCACTCCTGGGGCACATACCTGCGTCACATCTTAGGGTTTTAGATGATGAATCGTTTATTAATTAGCGGGAGCGAATGCTTGCCGGCAGGCGCCTGACTCTGCATCTGCTTGGCGAGGGAGCGCGGCGCTCATTAAACGCCAGCGTTGCCATTGTTCTTCGAGCGTGACGCACCGGACTAAAATGTGCCTCTTCTGCCTTTTCTGCCGATGTCATGCTAGATCACGCCGGAAAGCAAGGCGGCCCTGGGGAACCTCTGCCCTGGGGACCTCATTTTAGCCATCAACGGCGACGGCACGGAGACCATGACCCACATGGAGGCCCAAAACAGGATCAAGGCCTGCAGCTCGCAGCTCGTCCTCGTCATCGACAGGTAGCCCCAGGACAAACGCGCCATTATAATTCCCAGCAAGGTGCATGCATGTAACACTCTAAACAAGCTATCAAATACAGTGAAATACTGCATTTAGTACCAGAGGCTGCTTATAATTATCTTACATGACTAAATCCCCAATTACATCTGGTTAACCACTACAGAGAGACGAGATCCATTCACAGGTAATTAGTCGACTGAAAGTGAGGAGGGATCGGTATTAAGGTTAGGTTTAGGGTTAGGTTTAGGGTTAGGGTTAGGTTTACATCAGTGGTCCTGCCATCCTGGACTTGTTATATAACTAGACATGTTTTTTAAAATTTCCTATTTGCACAAGTATAGGTATATTGGAATTATTTCATTTTCATATATCCCATCTTCACACACACACACACACACACACACGCTGGTATCTTTATGGGGACTCTCCATTCATTTCTGTGAGCAAAATGCTAATTCCAACAATGACGACCTTAACCCCTATCCTGCCCTAACCATAACCACAAGTAACCAAACAAAAGGCTTTTGGCTTTTTTAGTTCTCTGGTTGCTGTCACAGGTTTTTATGAAATGGTCACACACAACATTGAATTGAATATCTGACCCCCCCCCCCCCCCCCCCACACACACACACACACACACACAGTGGAGAACAAAGCTTGGTTTTTGAGTGCAAGGATGGTTTATTTTTTGCATTATATATATATATATATGTTTTACATTATTATATATATAGATTTTGTTTACTATATATTATATATACATAAATATATATGTGCATATATATACACTCACCTAAAGGAATATTAGGAACACCTGTTCAATTTCTCATTAATGCAATTATCTAATCAACCAATCACATGGCAGTTGCTTCAATGCATTTAGGGGTGTGGTCCTGGTCAAGACAATCTCCTGAACTCCAAACTGAATGTCAGAATGGGAAAGAAAGGTGATTTAAGCAATTTTGAGCGTGGCATGGTTGTTGGTGCCAGACGGGCCGATCTGAGTATTTCACAATCTGCTCAGTTACTGGGATTTTCACGCACAACCATTTCTAGGGTTTACAAAGAATGGTGTGCAAAGGGAAAAACATCCAGTATGCGGCAGTCCTGTGGGCGAAAATGCCTTGTTGATGCTAGAGGTCAGAGGAGAATGGGCCGACTGATTCAAGCTGATAGAAGAGCAACTTTGACTGAAATAACAACTCGTTACAACGTAGGTATGCAGTAAAGCATTTGTGAAGCCACAACACACACAACCTTGAGGCGGATGGGCTACAACAGCAGAAGACCCCACCGGGTACCACTCATCTCCACTACAAATAGTAAAAAGAGGCTACAATTTGCATGAGCTCACCAAAATTGGACAGTTGAAGACTGGAAAAATGTTGCCTGGTCTGATGAGTCTCGATTTCTGTTGAGACATTCAAATGGTAGAGTCAGAATTTGGCATAAACAGAATGAGAACATGGATCCATCATGCCTTGTTACCACTGTGCAGGCTGGTGGTGGTGGTGTAATCGTGTGGGGGATGTTTTCTTGGCACACTTTAGGCCCCTTAGTGCCAATTGGGCATCGTTTAAATGCCACGGCCTACCTGAGCATTGTTTCTGACCATGTCCATCCCTTTATGACCACCATGTACCCATCCTCTGATGGCTACTTCCAGCAGGATAATGCACCATGTCACAAAGCTCGAATCATTTCAAATTGGTTTCTTGAACATGACAATGAGTTCACTGTACTACAATGGCCCCCACAGTCACCAGATCTCAACCCAACAGAGCACCTTTGGGATGTGGTGGAACGGGAGCTTCGTGTCCTGGATGTACATCCCACAAATCTCCATCAACTGCAAGATACTATCCTATCAATATGGGCCAACATTTCTAAAGAATGCTTTCAGCACCTTGTTGAATCAATGCCACATAGAATTAAGGCAGTTCTGAAGGCGAAAGGGGGTCAAACACCGTATTAGTATGGTGTTCCTAATAATCCTTTAGGTGAGTGTATATGTATATATATAAAATATGTTTTTATATATATTTAATGCTGTTGTTACACTGCTGGACAGCTCAGGGAAACGAAGGAATGGATGTGTACCTATTGCCCGCTCCAGAATGAGGCACGGCTCTCGGTGTTTGCCGGAAGGCAGGAACTCTGAGCCACAGGAGGATGAGGAGGCGTATTTGGCTCACCAGGCCGTGGAACCCTGCAGTTCTGCGGCCCGCCAGACGCCCTCAATGCAAACGAATGATCCGCCTCAGCGCCGCTTTAGCCCAGTGGAATGTGAGGGCCTGCACTGCCCTAAATGAACGGTTTCAGGAGCCCGCAAGGGGAGTGGAAAAAAAAAACGCGCAGGGATTAGCGTCCATGCTGCCTCTCTGCCCACGGAACCGGACGGAACCCGTCTGTTTCTGCCCAAACAGAGAGGCTAAATGTAAATCTAGATTTGACCTGTATGTCTGAGTAATCCCCGAATCGGATTCAGTCCCATAAGCTAGTACCGGGTGGATTTTCTGTAATTTTTTGCAACGTAAATTAAACCCTCTTTGTTGCTATTTATGGAAATCCTCTTCCCCGCTCCAATTTCGACTACAGGCCAGATCATTTGTTGTTAAATAAATCTGCTGCTACGATACTCCAACTCTAAACTCGGGCATAAAGACTCCCAAAGGCTGTGAGCTGGGAAAACTCCGCTTGAGAGACTTTGGCCTGTCATGGAAAATAATTAGACCCCGTTTGCTTTATTTGTGTTCTGGCTCTTTGACCACACATGATTACAATCAGCTTGATGTCTCTTTAGAAGTCCTATAGGTCACACTCTGGATTTTTCAAAGCGGATCCTTCCATTTATTGATCTCCTCCTACAGATAACTTTCCACAGATATTTAAACGCTGTGAAAATCTTTACAGTGATGCAGTTTCTGTGATTTATATCCTCACTTGTTTGTTTGTTTTTCCTCAGGTTACCTCCTAGAGAACATATTAAATTGCAATGTTAATGATGATAAATATGTCAGAAACGTATTACACGCAATAACATAATTGTACTTGGGGCAATATGATGAAAACAATGCCTGAAATATTTTGCCTTATTTAGGCATGATGGGTCAGAGATAGTGAAATACAGTGTTTGCCTTTGGAGGTGTGGCACAGAAGGACAGAGGGACGCGCAATGGGAGGTCTCCTCTCTGTAGTGGGTAGCGCCCCCTGCCTGTCACGCAGCGTTCTTCTGCTCTGGCAATGGAGTGTGTGACTCAGTGGGCTGTGAGTGGAAGGTTTCACTGAGGCGGAGATCCCCAATTCTGGAGGGCCAGAAACTGACACATATTCCAGATTTCCCAGCTCAAAAACATCTTACTCAGCTAGTAACCATGTTTAGTAGGTGTGTCTGAGCAGGAAAATCTGCAAACTGTGTTGGATTTTGGCCCTTCTGGGCCGGAATTGGGGGAACGCGCACTAAGGATGTCAGTTGGACCCTTGAGTACGGCCCGCAGCCCCCCCAAAATGCTCCATGGGTGCCCTGACCCAGTGCTTGGTCCCCCAAGCTTCGCTCTCGACAATATATATCTGTGTGTATGTCTCCAAGGAGGCCATGATGGGATGTGCGAATCCTAAAGAATGCCAGAGCACTTGTGCGAAAAGGGGAATTAAGGATGGTTTTATTTTTTCAGGGGCTGTGGTTGCACGTGTTTGCGTGTGACGGCCTCTTTGCACGCGAGGGCCGTGCGGCAATACCGGCTACCGAAATCGGCGTAGGCAGCCGGTAGAGCCCCGCGACAGTGGCCCCCATACGCACCTCTGTAGGCAGGGACTCCTTTCAGATCGAGATCAGCGCAGCTTAGACTGTTATGTAACATTTTTAATTATGTAGAAGAATTGGCCTTTGTGCTACAGTGGAAGGCGAGTCAATTGCTGAATTGTTGACAGTAATTAGACGACGCACAGGTTCACAATGAGAGAGGCTTAGCTTGAGCCGATGAGTTAACTTTCCATGAGGGGATGAATCTCAGCTTGCCTGAAGGGGACCAACCCGTCAGAAAAGTCTGATGAATGAACATATTCAGCTGGTGACAAGGGGGCATCTCCTTAGACGGAGGGTTTCCGTCAGGTAGAGGGAGGGGCAGATGAAAAAAAAAACTGGAAAATCTAGAGGATAACTGGGATGCTGAGTAGGTGGGCAGCAGACCTCCGTGGGTGACGGATTTAAGGTATATCGGGATTTTTAGCGATTTTTCGTGAATTAAGATGGGATGTTGGGGGCCGGTGAGGCTGGAGAAGTGCACGGCGGTCATCGCTGCGAGCCGGGGAGCAGGCAGCAAGCAAGGAGACATTATCGGGTGTTTGGGGTCGGCAAGGGGATTGGGCCACGGGTTGGGCGGACCAGAGAGACGGACGAAGGATGAAGGAATTTACGATTTATGAGAGAATTATTTGTAGGGTCGTGGAATGTATATTTGTTTACGAAGTTGCATTTGTAAGTTACATTTTATTTATTTAGCAAGCGATTTGAGACTTGAGTCAAGCCAAGTTTCTTATTTATATAGTACGTTTCATACACTGCTGTCGTTTGAAGTGCTTTACAAATGAGAAAGCAAGGTCAGCCAATCCCTGGAGCAGTTGAAGGTTAAGGACCTTGCTCAGGGGCCCAATGATGACATCACTCTGCTGACCCTGGGATTTGAACCAGCAACCTTCCGATCACACACCTCCCCCCAAGCCTGACTAACGGGAATCTTGTTTAGTATATTCCGTGAAAATAAATTACATGAAGCAGGCAGTGTAATATACTACAGACTTTCTTATAGCATTTAAACCCGGATATGATCTTTGGTATTTGAGGCATTTTGTGTACAGTGCAACCACATGCTGAGATGTTTAGTGAGAAGCCGCGGTAGATTATATTCAGTTACCACAAATCAAGTTTCTACTAAAAATAGAGGGAATGATGAAAGAGAGTGCTGTTTGCCGGAAAAGGCTTTAATGCTAACAGTTAGGAATGGTCTCTGATCTGATTGGGAAAGGCACGGGAATGGAGACAGGAAGTGGTGGGGAGGCTTCCAGGCCGAGTTAGGGTTGTAACCCAATTCAGAATGACCTCAATAATCAGGACGTGGAAAATGTGTCATTTTCCGGATCTTTGGCAATGTATAAACTGATCCATCAGAAGTAAACACAAGGTACCCTAAGGGCAGATATATCGGAACTCTTCATATAATAGCAGTATTGGTGTTTTCCAGGGTGGTGTGGTGGCTCAATGGGTAAACCAGTGGGCTTATGCGTCTGTGGTTGTGGGTTTGAATCCCAGTCCTAAGGATTTTATAGTTTCCCATATTTTTGAGGGATTTCTCCCGCAGTTCAAAGAGATGTGCTTCAGGTGAGCTTGTTCTGAGGGCAGGACAAAAAAAAAACATGTGATTGGTTGGTCCGGCCTACCTCTAGTCGCTTGGACCCACCTCATTAGTCATTACTCGTGCTCTGTAATGGACTGGCATCCCATGCAGAGAGTCTCCTGCCTTTCGCCCACTGATTCCTTGGATAGGCTCCAGGTCTACAGTGACTCCACATTGGATAAGGATTGATGGATGGATGTAAAAACTCCACAAAGGGAAAAATATATAAATGTACTTCAGAGTGACTGAACTATAAGTACAAAGGTACAAAGGTAAAGGCATATTACTCCAAGTATTACTCTCTTAGAGTATGAGTACTGCCAGTACTGTTTCAGCCAACTGATCTGTCCGTACGGTCATGTGAGGCACAAAGCTCCTCTCCTGCACTCCTTCTGCCCGAGGTGCTTTACCGGAATAGACTGGCTTCCGCACGAGGTCAGAAATGTGCTCTAAACGGGTACCAGTATCACGCTGAAGCAGCTGTCATTCAGGGCATCGATTGCAGTGCTTCCAGGGCGCCACGTGCTGCATCCTGCATTTTGAAACTCTGAGAAACAATCCTACCACTTGGCAAAGTACTGAGTAATATGAGATGTTATGGTAATCAGCGGATTATTTTTTTCTCCTCAAGGCATCATCAGGGCACCTTATAAGAAGGAAAAAAAATGCATAACTACAGTAGATTTTATGTAACAATGTGTTAAATGATCTGGCCATGGGACCAGCTTGTAATTTCCATTGTGGGACTTTCCTTACCGTTACTAGTGTTTGGTACAGCTTCACCTGACCATGCTAAAAAGCCATAAAGTGCAGAGGAGGGGGGCAGGGTGAGCCTGGGTTACCCAATCACAAGCTTGGCACATCCCATGATTGGGTACATGCCAGCCAATCGGATTATATTTTTGTTATTGTTGCAAAAAAGGTAGGAAGCAAGCCAATTTTTTTTCTCTGGTAGACTTTTTGAACTGTGATGCCTGAATACCCCACTCAGAGTGTCTCGTGGCCCACCCTGCACCTTGGCGCTGGGAGTCTCCTACGAAGTGGCAGTGTTGCCAGCAGAGAAAGTCTGCATGTTCCCCAGAGGTGGCTGTCAAGGAGGCCTTTCATGAAATGAGTACCTACGGGCAGCTTAAGATGTTTGCTCTCTGTGAGGCAATTTGGAATGAGCCCCACCCAGCTGGCAGGTCGGGGGCCACGTGAATCGCGAGGCCGTGTACAGGAGACGCTCCGGCTGGGCGTAAGGGGGGATCATCCCGTCCGCGTGATAACGTTAAACGGAATTAGGACACGGTCCTCGCACTGCCGTCCTGACCATAACGGGCGCGGTGGACGTTTTATTCTTCGTTATAGCGTAACGGCATACCTTCTCTATAGTCGCCCTGTCAGACTTGCACGAACTTGCACTGGCGGAGCCACCTCAGACACCTCCGTTTACTTTGAATGACGTTCCGTTATAAATCATTTGCCGTGACGTTAATAAAATATTGACTGATTTATAACTTGCGACGAACCGAGCGGTGCCCCGCCAGAGTAAACCCTCTGCGGGCTGAAGCACTGCTTCAGCTTAGCATGGTGATTCATCATGCAGGGGGAAGTCAGGCCGAGCATAATAGCCTAAGAGCTAAATTGGCTAATAGACGAATGGCTAATAGCTAATGGCGAGGCTGTCGAACCTGAGAACTCCTCTTGCTGCCAATTACAGCATATGCTAGGGCGAGTAGCACCCATTATTGGACACGGCGTTCCCTAAATTATGTCGTTTCCCACACTGTGATCGAGATGTTTTCCAGCGAATGCCCTCTGGCTAGTCTCGTTAGGTATTCCAACATCTAGCTCCTGAAACTTTGCCATCTGTTTCCGAAACTATGCTGCTAATGAAAAATAAACAGAATTGCTTCAAGCTCCCACCATTTTTCTCCCAAATCTCACCGAGTCCTTCAAATCCATTGGTCTTTAACAAAGTATTAAAGACAACTCCAGAAGTGCCTTTTGTACTGTACCTGCTCCTTTTCTTTATACGTAAACATACACATAATTTTTTTTGCATTATGTATCTTAAGTTCGTTCTTATCAACCGTAATCCATCTTTGCGTCATCTGTAGTCTTTTGTTCATGTGTCGTGCTACAGAATGTGGGATGTCATATCTACATCTTCAAGCATAAATGCATGGGCTGGTTTTGATATGAACACCTCCGCACTTGTTTCTGTTGCTTTTGAGTCACCCGCCTCCGGTTTTGCCGGGCGAGCTGGGGTGATGTCATCAGAGCTTTCAGCCAATGGGGCGGTCACAGAGGGCCCTTTGTGACTGTGTCTCAGGAGCGGACTACTGTGTAGGCGTGAGGGCCTGACCCGTGGTAGATGGAACGTTCTTCTTGAGGAACTCCCTTTGAGCTGTTGACTTATCCCAAGTGACATCATGGAACTGACTTTTGGAAAGATGGTGCTGAAAGCTAGTAGCTAAATAATTTGCGACAAGGTTTCCTGGAATCCTGAGTTGCCAGCCTTCATCTCAAGCTCATAAACCTCCTGCAATTTCTAGGCTCAAGTCATTTGTTCCGCTTAATTTAGATTTAGATGTAATCTTGCGGCCTGCCTGAAATGATGATTTATGGTATTCCTACGGGGAAATGCTTGGTCTTTAGCGGTAGATTGGCTTAATGTGACACTTTCATTACTTTATACCTTTCTGATGTGTTCTTTCAGGACAGATGGAAAGGTCTGGTCCCCAACTGCGCCTGCTGATGACAAAACAAGTCCATTCAGGGTTTGCCAGGGGGCAGAGCTACAGGTATGGGCAACACCAATGGAAATATTAATCAACTAAATTGAGATATAAATCATGTATCGTTTAATGACAATTGAATACAGTAGCAAACAAGGTATTATTTTTGTTCGTGTTCAGGGTTATTGTGAAATTGTGAAGTCATTCATTGTGCATAGTATCTGCTGAAGTCTGTTCCTCATTATAAAGCATTTTTTCCCGGACCTTCCTAAACAGAGCCCTTTATTAAATGGAGTTAAATAGAATAATGTGTCATGATTTATGTCCACAAGCAGATAACTCAGGTTTTACTTAATCCATCCCCGGCGAAGCTGGAATGGAAGTCAATCCTGAGATTAAAGTCTCACGGCAGCTCGGTCCCACGAGGGCGCTGTGCGTGTTCAGGCCTGAGTGATGTCGTCCGAAATAACACTGGGTGTGTCTGACCCGCAACCACTGCCGTTTGCTGAGACAGCCTTTAAAAGCTTCCCATCAAAAATAAACCTCCAAGCCTTGCAGTTTCTGTCATTCTCAGATACTTCTGCCTCGTGGTTATTTATTGGTTCTCATTACGTTCATCGTTATTTTCATATGGCTATTTTATTATTCTTACTACATCTATTTATTATGAATTTAATTTTAAGTTGCAAGTATCTAACTAGAATGTTTAATTCACAAATATTCTCAAGTATTTACATACATACCCAGCGACAACAACGATAATATTATATGCGCCTAGCTATTTCCAAATAGGAATTGTTTATTTATCGCAAGTACTTTAACATAAAAGGAATTTACTTTGACAAGCAAGGACAGTCAGAACAATCAACATGCAAATAATATGCATAAATAACACAGAATAATGTATGAGTAAGTAGTAATGTGTGAGTAACAAAAGCTCTAGATGTCACATGCCTAAGCCCTTTAGGCCTGTTCTAGTCGTGATAAGTTCACCTTCACAAATAGTCACGTCCGTACCATCTGCAGAACAGCAGAGCTTTTAAACTTTTCAAACACAACACACAGTTACGAATGGCACCTCTGGCTTTCATTCCTTAGTCTGCTCTGGGTCTGAAGGGGAGAATCGGACTTTGTGTTCCCCAACGCTGTAGTCCGCAGTGAGCCTCGGATCTGGCAGCTCTTAAAACGCTCCGCTCTTGAGCGAGCGACTTGAACAGCAGGCGCCATTCAGCCTCGTTTTACACGCAGACACCAGGTTTTGGGCCGTGCTCTTGTTCTGTAACTGTTTGCACTGGTCGTGCTGTGTTTGCGCTGTCCTGGATTTCCAGTTAATTGGTCTTTTTTATAAGACAAGAGATGCACTCGGTACAGACGGGTCCATTTAAGTCGAGTCCATTGGAACTGAGCAGATTGGTTTTTGTGGCAAAGCTCAAAGCCACAAGATTGGGAAGAAAGACCAGATCCAGTGAATACAGCAGATACCATGTAATGATGCTGGGCTCATTACTTCTCTTCTAGTCCACAACTTCCCAGAATTCTGCTACATAGTCTAACACTAAATTCCCTGAGGAGGTGCATTTATGTGCTGTGCTGTAATCATCCCAAGTTAATTTTCAGCAGGAGGTTCGTGTTAGTGAAGCAGTGACTCCTGCCTTGCCCATTTGTGTTCAGGCCTATGATTGATGCCGTGAATGAATACATTTGGCTTCTCTGTTTACCAAGACGTGTTTAATCCCAGAAGGGATCGAGAACATTTATTTACCTCTAACAAAACTCCAAGGACAGCTCGCCTAAACAATTTATTATAATGCAAAAAAGCGAAAAAAGCCCAATAGCTCATAATACTTGCTGTGCTGGAAAATTTTAATTAGATGTAATTAATGTTGTAAAACACTCACTGTGTAGTCATCATGGTGTAATTATATGCACTGGGTAATGCGGGGGGAATGTGTGGAAGGTCCCTATTTCGCAAACTCGATAAATTCAACAAAGGTTACTACATGGGCAAAGACTGCTTCGGGCTGACAGTCACAGGAGTGGTGTTTGGTTTGGCTTTGGTTGGCAGTGTGGCATCAAGGGTATCCAGGATGTCGTGGGATAAAATGTAAGTCCGTAGCAGCTCCATAAACACCTTGCCAGTAGTACATGTCTGATCATGTGTTTCTGAAGTCAAACTATGGATGTGCCACAATTTTCCCAAGCTTAACAGTGATGAAATTGAACTAATAGTCATCAGGTCAATATCGACACTCAGCAAAGTTAAGGCCGATCGTCCTCCATTTGGTCCAACCCACCATCTCCCCCTCTCCTCAGGTTCATAACCAAGATGTTGCATTTGATACACACATACCTTCCATAGTGAAAACAGCTTTCTTTCACCTCCACATCACCTCGGCTTAGGTCCCGCCTTTCTAGACTCTGCCCCTGAGACCCTCATTCCAGCCGTCTTAACTACTCCGACTCACTACTCACTGGAATTACTGTTCAATCTCTCCATAAACTCCAGATAGTCCAGAAATCTGCTGTCCGCCTCCTCACCCACACTTGTGCCTACCAACACATCACGGCCATACTTCAGAGCCTTCACTGGCTCCCTATAAAAGAATGCATCCACCCTAAAATACTACTAACATTCAAAGGTCTTACCAGCCAAGCCCCATCATAACTCTCTGATTTGCTTCTCCCCTCAGCCTTAGATCTCCTTCCTCTGGTTCCCTCTCCATCCCTCCTTCCAATCTCCATGGTAACCGTACCTTTTCCCGTTGTTAGGTTCCCAACTTCGGAACTCCCTCCCTTACTGCTATTTGTAAGTTGAACGGAGTCTCTGATTTCAAGACCAAACCCAAAACCTTTTTGTTTGCTTAGGCCTATGACCTTCCCTATCCGTAAAATGTTTTTGCTGTTTGACATATCTGTTTATGTTCTTTGTAAGCGTCTTCGAGCTTCTGAAAAGCGATATAAAAATAAAATGCGTTATTATTTTTATTAATAAGTCACTGGCACTTCTGCATGAATCGGCGATGAAACTGTACTGCCTGGACCTCAGGCCAAAGCCTTTGGGAGGACTGAGAGCACCAGGATGCAAATGGTCAGCCTGCCCAACAAAAGCTGACCTCACCTCATCCTGTTCCCCTGATTGGCCATCCTGGAGAGCATCTGGGGTCAGACCTGCCCTATTGGATGGGTTCAGAATGAGGCTACTATGCCTAACTGCCAAAAACAAGCCTCTTAAGCAGGGATTGATCCTGGTGCTGTGGCAGATTTGGAGAGGAAATGGGCTGACCTTGAGTACAGAGTCTATACAACCAGACATTTTTGGGTGATCTGCCTCCGGGGACCCCAAATTATTTGCCTATGAGGCAATTTTAAAAAGTCCCATAACTTGACGCTGCCAGGCATCCCTGCCCGGCACGCAGGAACAGACTCTGGGTGGCACTTTAAGAGGAAGTGCTGTTCATAGTGTGAAACACCCCAGACGTTTTTCCAGAGAAGAGGGAGTGTATTGAGAGCCTGAGCGTTGCCAAGGATACCTTTTTCAATGGAACTTCCTGTTTAAAAACCTCATTGGTCAGTCTATGACTGCCTGGAGGACAGTGTAGCCCGGAAACCAAGGAGCAGAGTGACACCCGAGTCAAGGGACAGACAAGCGGTGTTGGGAAGGTGAAGCCAAGACAGACTTTTCATAGTGGTAGCAATGTCCGCTTGTGATGCACGCCAACAACCTAAGAAAACTTGGGTGGACAAGTTGAGGGAGGGGACGCCAGCAGTGGAACAAGATGGAACGGATGCTTAACACCGGGAGGAGTAACGACGGTTGAGTGAATTCCGAAGAAAAAGTGGGGGTGTGGGATTTTGGCACCAAAAATAATGGCTTTATGGTGCAAAATGAAAGTATGAGTCCCCTTATGAAATATTAAGTCACGCTCAAGGAAAGGGATGCTCTCACTTGTCGATGTGGAAATTCCAGCTGGATATAATGGCAGGAAGGTATGATTGGAAGTGATTTCATTTTTTTCCCCCCTCCACTTTTAACCTGTACTTGGTCAGCCGCTAATGAATCACAGGGGCTTATTCCCAGTGGAGGCTGTGAGTAACAGAAATGCTTTTTGTTTTGGCTCGGTGTCCTAGACTTTTGCAAATGTTCATCCAATGTGTGCTGATAATAAAAACAGGTTATTGCATTTCCAGCTCGAGTGGAAGGAATCTAAGCTTTAATAATGATGGGGTATGTTGTGCTGAGGTTGTGCAGGGTTAACTGTGCAGAACCTCCGGACCACCGGCCATCTTGTAGCAATCAGAAGCGAAATGTTTCTCACTGTGTGATATACACTGTTAGCAAGGTAGTGTAGTTTGTGTGGATGTCGCAAACTGCTTTTTGTGGATGTCGGAAAAACTGTATGCACTTCGCTGAAAAAAACTGCTGAAAACCAGCTTATGTTGGTAGCTTGTTTTAGCTAGTTTTTTTGTGTTGGTTTTAGCTCATCTAAAATGATCTAAGATGATCTTAGATGGTGATGTCCCATTTGGGTGGGTCACCAGTTGTTCATGCTGGTGTGGCCAGTCTAGCAAGCTGGTGATGCTGGTATGACAAGCTAAACCACCCATATCGACCATCATGTGACGGCATACCTTAAGCTGGTCAACCATCATAAGTTGGTCAACCAGCTTAGCCAGTTTAAGCTGGGGTTTTCTCAGCAGGGTAGAGTTTCGGCATTAAGTTGATCAGTGTGGACAGATGCTAGACATAGCGTAAAGTCTGAAGGCCGCAGATGTTTACGTAGAGACTCCTTGAAACACAAATCCCTTGAAATCAAAGACCTCTCAGGTGTCCTAACCAGCCAATTGTTGACCCACGGCTAGTCACCAGACCCCATGGAGAAGTCACTGACTCATAGGTTTGGTTTCAACACTGGTAGGAAACAAATCAGCCTCAACCCCCCCCCCCTCGTCTAAACACACACGGAACTCCTATAATATTCGTATGGACATGCCTCTACCATCCATACCCAATCTACACCCTTACACTCTCCAACTCAATCCATCCTAGCTGTCTGTTGTTCCTGAGCCAGCTGGCACCACTCATTAAACAAAGATGGCTTAGGATGATCAAGACATTTAAGCAACCTGACTTTGTATACTATAGCAGGAAATAGCTTCAAAGTGTCGTCAGGCACATACGGTTGGCGGAGGCCTCAACTGTATTGTAATATCGTTTTACGTTAAGAAAATATGACTAAGGTGGATGATATGCCCGCTGGCGAGAGATTATTTGATCCTGCATGCTGAAGCGGCTGGCAGCAGAACGCGACCAGGGGTGGAGGTGAGCCTTTCGCATGTTCCGACTGCGCCGAATGGAAACTCGCTGGTGTGATCGGAGCAGCCTGTGAGAGGGCTGGGATGGGGAACGCGAGCGGCGTGAAATGCGATTCGGCGCGATGCGCGAGATGGGCGGCCAAGCTGGCACCGGTGGCGGAGTTCGCTCGTCGAGCACTTATTAGTCCTGACAGTTGAGGTTAATACATGACTTCACATGGTAACTTATTTTATTTTCGCCGCTTCGAAAGACAAGACAGAATCCCTTTATGACTGGAACAAGGAGCCTTTATTTTGAACCAGTCAAATATACCAGGCAGTTGTAGTTAATAAGCCTTAGATCATCTACTTCAAATTGTGCTTTTATATTTTATGGTCATTTCTAGGTTACTTGTGAATTTAATGATTCAGCTTCTGTAATGTAGGTAACCGCAGCTCTTTCGGTGGACTGTGGTGTAACATGACATCTTTTATCCTTTTGCAAACTGTTTAATCAGCACATGTGCTCCGGAGAGGTCAATCTCGCTATCTCGTAATCTTGGGCCACCCCTGGATCGGGAGCTGCCGACCCATTTGTCTGCGTGTTTGCTTTCCCACAAGAGCTAGCAATGGGTAAAGAGATAATTAATCAAACAGCATTCCCCAAGAAAAGGTTTTGGTCTGTCCCGTTTATTGGACGGAAGAGCGAATTCTTTGAGAATGACGGGGGAGAAGCTGTGACCTCGCCATGCAACCTCCATCGAACTTTCTTCATGGGGTCCCAGAATGCACTGCAGCGTCTGTAATTTAAGTAGGAACAATAAAGGTTTTTTTTTTATGTGTTTAGCGATGCGGGACACCACGTGAAATGCTTTCTCAGGCCCGGGGATTGCTGCGAGGCATGCGGAGATGGTCTAGGAACTGGAAGTCAATCAAGAAATCTTCACCGAGGCAGATGATTTTGATTCGCTCTTTCTGCCACATTGACATTTACGAAAAAAGTTCCAGAACTTCTCTGTTCGGACAACAGTTGGTCAAGCTGGAGGTGTTCCTGGGTTAAGAAACGTTTAAAGCTTCTCTTCAAAGACTAAGCACTTCGGCATCGGCGCTGCTCAGCTGAACGCTCTATAGAGTTGTTTCAAATGATCTTTCACACACCACCTACACCCAAAGGACCGTGTTTAGCTATCGCGCTGAAACGGATTCACGAAGGCCTACATTTACAGCCAATAATAACCCCTTACCATAAATACCAGGCACATTTCCTACATATTAACCGGCCTTTTTAAATAGGAGTAGGAAAGGCGAGAATTACAAAATATATTCTGCATTCTTTGCCAAGGCTATTAAAGTCACACTTTCCCACAGATACAACTGCCGTGAAACATCCAGATGATTGAACTTCTCTGAAATGGGCTGCTCCTAGCAACAGGAACTCTTTGAAGCATATTGACAAAACAACAAGATAAGGTTGCCAAGTCGTTAACGTTACTGTAGTAGATAATAGGGCTGCATGTTAAATACGGAGTGCGTCGGGACTAAACACTCATCATCGCGCTGCCGGACTCCCTGCCATTTTGGGAGAGGACCGATAAATCAGTTTAATGAGACACCAGGCTTGACCACATTTATGTAAAGAAAATAACATTCAGCTATAATATCCTAAGAGCGACTTAAAAGACGAGGGGGAGGGGGAGGGGGGAGGTTTAGTCCCAGGCATTACTGACAGGGCACTTTTGTAAGCTATGCACCAGATGTGCAGAATTGTAAATCTGCCATCCAATTTTTTTTTTTAAAACCTTATTAATAGCACACGTGCGACCACTGAAATACAAATTATAAACAAAGACTGCCGTTCTCCCTGTTTACATCAGGAAACTGGCACACGATTTAATCTGTGCTTGGAGACGGATACGTGTCACGTGTATCTTACAGCATAATTATGTTTCAAATGTGCTACTTTAAACAGTTTTTGTTTGTTTTTGTTTTTTTTTGCCTGCTGGCTGAGCGTGTGGAAGTAACGGTTTCAGTATGAGTACATTCTTGGTGGTGTGTAAGTAGCAGTCGAGTCAGGCTCCTTCGAGAGATGAAAAGTTGTTGCAACACGACGGTGACTTGATACGGAAGCCTGAGTCGACGTGCGGCAGCATCCCCGGCAAAAATCCCCCCTCCCCCGGGGATGAAATGGAATGAACGGTGGAACTGGCCTGCACTGAGGTCCTATTCCGGAATATACCATTGTTGGGGGAGGTGGCATCGAGCGAGAAAACCAGAAGGGGGTCCTGCCTGTGTGTGGTCCAGACATTGCAGGGATGAGCCAAGGAAATCGGGGGCCCCTGGACTCCAGTGGGGGTGGGGGGGGGGGCATGAACCTCTGCTTCCTGGAGCCAGGCACCCAGACCAACCCCCACCCCGGCTGCATGAAGTCACTCTAATTCAGACAAAATATTTACCATAGATCACAATGTGCTCATTACCTCCTACAGTGTCTACCTGACAGATAATGGCTTACTTTAAACACCATCCTGTGCCTTATCTAAATACTTGCAGAAGAAATGGAGCTGTGGACGATGGAAATAATTTGTGTGATATATGGAAGGCGGTGAATGCATTAATCATATTAAAACCTCACTTTTTATTAATTCCGTGTTTTCTAAAGCGGCTGGTGTTGCGATATTCCGTGTGTGTTTTTTAATTGTAATTTAACTATGCAGTTTAATTTTAAAAAGAGAAGGACATATATATACCCCATACATGTTAGCTAATAAAATTATTCTTTCATTATTTGATGTGAGGAAACAGGAATCATGCTGTTTGTATTGTGTTTCTTACGTATTTAAAAGTCTTGTTGTTGTTCTTGATGTTCAAACGTGATCCTGGTTAGCAGCACGTGAACATTTTTATAAAATTATCACTGAAACCTTGCAGCATGTGAGTCAGTCTGTAACGTCTGTATGCTGCCGAAATGCACCAGGCCCCATACAGTACGTGCCTTTTCGTTTCTGAATTATGATCATCACCAACTCGCTGTGACCTTTGTCTCCCGCTGTGCCTTTCACGGAAGCACCCAGTTTGTGGTGACCCAGAGCCAGATGTCTCGGGGTTTAACGCAGGGTAAACTCCAATAAAGGCACAGTTTACCTACTGGTGATAGCCGGAAAGGTTGCCAGGTGTTACCGAAGGTTGCCAGTTCCAGATTCAGGAATCACCGTGCTGCTGCACTATTATAAGGCGTTTATACCCCGGAGCAGCACATTTTAATTGAGCGATATTTAGAACTGTTTCGGATAAAGGCACTGGCAAGGTCACAGCGTTCACTCAGACACGTGACAGATCGTAGTCACAGATATGTGTAAACACCATCCCACGATGCCGCTGTTCAAGTCTGATCTGTACGCCTCAAACTGATAGGCTGCTCACACCGAAGCAGCCTCTCCTGGCTTAATATCTTCATGCTTTGTCATTCGCTTTGAATCTCCTCACAAGTAACTGTAGAACATATAGCGATAGATGGGGGGGGTGGTATGTGACTCAGCAGGTTAGGCTGCTGTATCTGTAGTCGGAAGGTTGTTGGTTCAAATCCCCCAGTTGGCAGAGGGAATTCAAACATCAAGACCCTGAGCAAGGTCCTTAAATCCCAATTCCTCCAAAGACTGGCCAACCCTGCATTCTCAATTGTATTTCACTTCGGATAATAGTGCCTGTTAAATAAAGCAAATGTCAATAAGTGTAACAGAAATAAATAAATACAAATTTTGGTTTGCAAACAGTACCAGCCTGTATAGTCTCATAGAAAGTCACAAAGGGGGGGGGGGGAGTGATTGAATGTCTTGAAGCCACCAGGTAAATGTGTATGTATTTTTCCCACCCTGCCCTCATTTCTCCTAGGATTTCCGGCCCATTGGGAGCATTAGCAACAGAAAGCCAGCACAATATCCCACCGACCCCCCCCTGAATAATGGCAGCTGGAAAGCGAGCCCCCAGTACAATAACCCGGCCGGACTCTATGCCAACAACAACGGGGACCGGAGCCTGTCGAGGCAGATGAGTGGCCTGTCTTTCAGCTCCCGCCAGAGGTAACGCGAGCCCAGCGTGTGGGAAAGGCCCCTCATTGTTCCGCGGTTCCGGAGGGGGGGGTGGTAATTGGGAGCACACACCCTGGGGTGTAACCTCGCCTCGGATCGGGGGTGATTTATGTCACGTCGGCACACCTATCAGGTGCCTTATCAAAGAGCGAGGTCTTTCTAGGACAAAAGGGTGTATGTACGCATTGCGCAGCCAGGAGCCTGCCTTTTCCCGACGGCCAGCGAGGGCGGCTGCAGGCTTCCTCCTGGTGCGTGATTTTATGCACCCACGGCCGTGAGGGCAGGCCGCGCAATGAGGCGTTGGCAGGCCTCCCGGGCCGGACCACCCGCACCCCGCTAGCCTTCCGTCTCAAGGCAGGCCTTGTCTCCTCAGCCCCGAGCCGCCAGTGCTCTCCCCGACCAGCCGCAACGGCTTCAACACCGAGTCCGAGGTCTATAAGATGCTGCAGGACCCCGCCGAGCCCATCTCCGAGCCCAAACAGTCCGGATCTTTCCGGTACCTCCAGGAAATTCTACAGGCTGAAGATGGAGGTAAGAGTCTGCGTGCAGCCTTTTGCTGGTTCTCATATTATTTCCGTGCAATAATGTCGGAAAGTGTCACGTGTCATATACAGCAGGGGTCTCAAACTCAAATAACTCGGGGGGGGGGGGGGGGGCACTGGCTAGGAGGTCCTCAGGTCATGCAGACCTCATGGTTTTGGGGAGGGGGGTTGTGACGGTAAACATTTGTGGACCGGGGAGGATTCTGTGGTAAAATTCTCCGAGCCTGGTGCCGGCAAATTTTACTGACGCCGATTAGAGATTCTATTCTCTATGGAAACCGATCAATCAATTGGCGGCTGGATTTCAGAATTAAATTATATGTATAAAACGGACAACCATCGCCAGAAAACCGTCTCACGGATCAATCTGGCTCACAGGCTGGTACTTTGAGTACATAATGTTTAAAACTGTATAAAATGTTGTTAACATATGTTAAGCTCTGTCAGTACATTAGTACCAAAAGCGTTTAATACTGGATTTCTGCCTATAGTATATGCAGTGTCTAAGTCAGATGGAAGGTTAACTTTTGAAACTTTCCTGTTGTTTAATTTTATTATATGTATAAATTCCACACAAGTATTAATTCAGCTGCTAGGCAAATGCAGGACATCGGCAGAGCAGTTGTTCAGACCTAAGGGTGCTGGTTTAAGTCCCAGGATTCGTTGTGAACATTTGACTCGAATTTAACTCATGTTCCTCCACTAAGCACATGCAGCTGTGTAAATTGGTAAAACATGCGGCTTGGAGAAAAGCTGGTTACGGAACAAAGTGCATTGTCATTCCGTGCGGGGCAGCAAAGGGATTCCGGCGAGGGGAATTGTGGGTGACCTTATCTGCGGGCGGGACTCCTGTTATCAGAGGGACTTGAGCATAGCTCGGATCGGTGCCAGCCCCTGTTATTAATATAAATATGGCTGTAAATATTAACAGGCGTTAAAAGAGGTTTTTAACAGGCCATGTTTGACTATGCAGGATGTGTACAGTCCTGAGGACTTTGTATTTTTTTAATTGAGTGCTTCAGATCCCATCTGGTCTGAGAGGGATGTTCTTGGAGTAGCCCATGGATGTAAGCACCCATATGACAGTGATATCCGTATTTTTTCTAGAAACACAAATGTGTGTACCTCCCTGTTATGATCATCAGAGGTTGTCCAAGCTGAAGCCAGGACAGCAAAACAAAGCACGTCAAACTTTTGATTTTTTTTTGTCGTTTAATTAAATCTGCAGTGTCTTGGTCTGCCCAGGTCTTGGGGGCAAGTGCGAAACGTTCTGTACAAGGTCACTGCTTTCGGAGACGTTTCTTCAATGTTTTTTCCCCCCTGCCAGAAAAGGAATCTACTTCTGTAGAACTGCTGGTATATCATCGTCGAGTTTCCTTCGCCTCCGAATTTCCGCGCATTTGATCCGGGGTGTCGGGGGGGGGGGGGGGGTTGAACGCGACCCTTCCGATTTATTTTCTCAGGGCTGCTGTAAACCGTGTGCAGGCCGTCACACATGGCGGCACTCGCCGCAAAACTGACAGCAGCCCGTCTGTGCTTTTATAGCTGTGGTGTGTTAAGGGGGCAGTTTTGCCAGGGGTAGGGTGTCGGGAAAACGGTAACCTCATCGGGGGTGGGGGGGGGTCGAGCGTGACTCAAAACGCACAGCGCGTTTGTCAGAGCGCCGTTCCAAAATCGAGCGTCTGCTTCAATCGGCCTGGATAGGGTGCGAAAGGATAGGAGAAAGATCTCTGGAAAGGAGAGCAGGATGTGGTGCCGTGACAGCGTGTTGGGGGGGGGGGGGCTCAGCTGCACCGTAATGCCCCCCCCCCCACATTAAAGGTGCTGTAGCGGAGTAAGTGTTGAGCTAATTGCTCCATTTGGCAAGGCCGCTCCCCCCTCCCCCCCACAGGGTGCAATACTAACACTGCTGTGTGAGCATTGGCGCCTTTATGAGGAATGCCCCCCCCCCCCCCACCCCCACCCACCTGTGACTGACGCGCCCCGCAGTGCCAGGCCTGGCTGTCGGAGCAGCCTGAACTTTAACGTGCGAGTAAAGAAACGTCCTGGCAGAGGTGCGAAACCACCCCCCCCCCCTAAGCCAGTAAGAGATCCTACTCTGCCCCCACCCACTCCACGCCCATCGGCACAAATACGGTATGTTTTGCAACTGCGGGTGGCGCCGTCTCGACGCCCTTTTCGCTTAGAGGATCAAGGGTGTGATGAATGTCTCTGACAGCCGGCGCGGGACGGGGTTCAAACCCCCTTCACACGCAGGGTTACTGTGTGTTTTCTTCCTGACTCCTGCGGCTTGGTTTGCAGGTGTCTCCCCAACAGACCGACCCGGCAGGACTGTGAGGTCCCCGGTCCGGTCCCCAGTGCCCCGGCTGTCCAGTCCCATAAACACCCCTCTGCCCAGCCTGCAGAAGCTGCCTTTGTGCACCCGCTGTGGGAACGGCATCGTGTGAGTGAATCGCCGTGGTTACGCCATGAGGGTCTCGAGACTCCAACCTCATGGCCCATAAAGAACAGTCCTTCCACGGTTAAGGTTTATGTTAGACTCCTCCGGGAAGTATCTGTGGTTTGTAATCTGCCATATTGCCTCAGATAAACAGTGACTGCGTTTAGCGGGAGGAGGAGAGGTGAAATTCAACGTCCACACGGCACACAGAGGTGGGTAGTTTAGGTCCAGAGAGTAAAAGTCCAGATGAAGATTTTATTTCATCCAGCAAGTTGAGAACTCTGTGACTTTTTATACTAATCTGGTTTGTTGAAACTAAATCTTGGCTTGGAGTTTCACAGTCTGCACCTCAGTTACCCACCTCGACACACTTTGCTAAAGTTCCTCCATAAGCCGTGGTTCTTAATGTACCTGCAGCAGTTGTTGTTCTCAAATCTCATCCAGCGATTGCCGTTCTTAAGGTTCCCCCGGCGATTGCCGTCCTTAAGGTTCCCCCGGCGATTGCCGTCCTTAAGGTTCCCCCGGCGATTGCCGTCCTTAAGGTTCCCCGGGCGATTGCCATCCTTAAGGTTCCCCGGGTGATTGCCGTCCTTAAGGTTCCCCCGGCGATTGCCGTCCTTAAGGTTCCCTGGGCGATTGCCGTTCTTAAGGTTCCTCTGGCGATTGATCTTTTTGTTCATTATTGGGTCCTACAGGACAATGATGTAGATTTGGGTATGGATGGTAGGGGCGTGTCCCTTCTGATATTTTAGGAGTCCCGCGTGTGTTCAGGGGGGGCAGGGGGGTTCAGGGAAGATTTCGTCCCTTCCGAAGTTGAAACCAGACCTACGTCCTTGCTGCAGGGGTACCATAGTGAAGGCCCGAGACAAGCTCTACCACCCCGACTGCTTCATGTGCGACGACTGCGGCCTGAACCTGAAGAAGAGGGGCTACTTCTTCATCGAGGAGAATCTGTACTGTGAGAACTGCGCCAAAGCGCGCGTGCAGCCGCCCGAGGGCTACGACGTCGTCGCCGTCTACCCCAACTCCAAAGTGGAGCTAGTCTGAGGGGGACGTCCCTCCAACTCATGCCTGTCATTCCCGTTATTTTTTTTTAACTCACAATGTTTCACTATGCACTGCATGTCCTAACGGCACGGCAGACGGCGATACGGTTTAACGAAAGCGACCAATAAAACTTTCTGAGGTCATTCTCCATTCCTACTCTGTTGCACTTAAAGCACACTATCCTTTGCTAAGATGGTTTTAATCTTTGTGGACGTCGTTCTGTCTTGAAAACTTGCGGAGGTTTTTCGGATAGGTCATTTCAGCTCGGAGTACTAAAGTAGAAACTTCATTTTGCATAGCCTTAGCTCTTCTGCGGTGGTAGCTGTTTTTTTAATGCTAGTTTTAATATGTCGCGTACGGCTCATAAAGTATGATGGCCGTTTCTTGGAGGTGATGAGTGATTCATTAGGGACACAAAGTGCCGGAGGAGGAGAGCCTGATGGGTACAGGAAGGAAGTTAGGGTTCTCGCAGCTTAAACGCAGTCTCAGAGTAGCCATTTCAGTGGCATGTGTTGAAATACATTTCACTGCTTCTCAAACTTTGGAAAACTGTGGGGAATTGAGACGAGACGCAGACGGCAGGAAGACACTCTTTCAAACGTCTGTCCGTGGACCGATAAACATGTGGAAACAATATTAATTGGTTTTGGTTTCGGGCGAAGTTATCAGTACTGGCAAAACAACAGGCTCATTCTGAAACATCATTTTACTGTTAATGTAAAATGTCAGGGTTAGCTCCTCTAAGAATATTAGATTCCACTGCTAGTGATTTGGAGTAACCTTTTAAATTTCACTGCAGAATTGGTTTGCTTTGGATCTTGTCCGTAACAGCAGCTGCGTTAAATTGAATTTTAGTGGTTTGGTAGGTGAAGTTTGTAAAATATTTTGAATGTATTTTAAAATCAATTAGGAAAAGGTATTTTTCTAAGGGCGAGCGGGTTGCTGAAGAAAATACTGTATTCTGGCAGAACGTTTTTGCTTGCGGTAATGCCTCATTAGATTAACCCCTGCCTTTCCACAGCAGCACCAGTATCAGGTGATCGATGCCAAGAGTTCTGTAAATTGTATGGAATGATGTGTTTTTCTAACATATTGAGTATTGTATATATTTGTTAATTGTTTGCTGCAAGTTTATTTTTTTTCTTATTGCAAAACAATAAACTGTCATTGATTACTTCACACACCTTTCATAGTGAAATGCTTACTGGTCATTCCAGGAGACGATTTGTAACTTATTGTTTCAGCCACATGTCCTGTTTTGGATTTTCATTCCAGTTTGAGATTAATTAAAGGAAAAAAATGCAAAACCTCCACTGAACAATGTTTCTGTTTTTATCCATACTGGTTTAAGAGATCAGTGCTTGAAATTATATTGACCTTAGTGAATTTTTACATTTATACACTTCTATGTGTAAATATGCTCTAAAAGAATTTTCTTTTAAGTAAATCACATGTAACTTATGTGTTTCAAAAACTGACAAGTGGGTTAGAAATCTGTGCCTGTGATCTGGAGGTTGTGAGTTCGACTCCCGGGGTCGAGAACATGGTCCTATCGCTATTCGGCCTCTCTCACTTTGAAGAAAAGTGGCAGATAAAATGAATTCACGTTGTTTTTTTCGTATAAAAAGGGTGGATGCAAACCTAAAAAGGAGTCAAATGTGCAGATTCAGGTCCAGAAAGTAAAAATCCAAACCAGGATTTTGTTTCAACCAACCAGTTGAGTACAATGTGATTGTGACTCTTTATAGTCAACTGGTTGGTTGAAACAAAATTCTGGTTTGGAATTTTTACTTTCTGGACGTGAAATGTCCGCCTCTGAATGTAACCAAAGGAGTTTGTGGTGGACTTTGGAATAGCAGTCAAGCAGCCAGCGGCTTATACCGATTCCTCACGTTCGGATTCCTCCTAATCAGAAACAGCCCGTGGACATTTTAATACTCCATTAAATTTACATCTATTATTATATTTTCCCAGTGATGCCGCAATCCCCAGAGTGGAGCTTAGAACCGGCAGGCCCCATTTGAGGGGTTCGGTAGCGCGGCGGTGAAGGGGAGATTTAACGAGTCCGGCTTTCAGGCTGACAGGCTGGCCGCGATCGATGCGGCGGCGATCCGGCTGCTCGAGGACAGATCGAGAAGGATCGAGTGTGAAATCCCCACCGGCAGCTGTGTTTCGGCTCAGTGGTTACTTTCCCGAGCAATCCGAGTCTTTCACTCCTGACACGGGGAACCGGTCCAGACAATGAAGCGGAAAAGGTGATTGCGGTCCACTGTAATGTGTAATTATCTGTACTCAGCGCCGAACTTACAGCCGTAAGAAGCGGGAATCGAGAGCAGGAGCCGTGGCAAAAATATCACCGTGAAAAAGTTTCCAGTAACTTTTTCTCAGTGCCTCTTAAATAACGTTTGACGTTTTAAACGGCTAAACTAGGTCTTAAGTTATTGACTGAAATTGCTTTGGAAAGAGACCTCACTGCATTGTAGGCGTCCACAGCGTTTCAACACATCTCATTTTCCTTCAGCAACATTCTGATCAGAAGCAAAACATTTCACTTCTCATTACAACAATCCGTGCTCTTCAATGTCTGACTAAAATCGGTACAAAGACATTAGTGAAACACACAATATTTTTAATATGACTGCAGAGAGCTTGTGTAGATCAGAATTAAAGAGCACAGATGTAAGTAAATCCCGTGATACAGTTAAAAAAACCCAATCAATTAATTGTTCTTAGGTAAGTCTTCAGGCAGATTATCACTAACATTAAACATGGTACCATTTAAGCTGTTCTTTGTCTTCCTACAAAAATTCTCAGTTTCATCTCTATCATAATTCCAGGGGTGGGTTCTCAAATCCCACGCCACACCCCCGGAAATGTGCTGACAGATAGATGGATAGACAACAGACACTTCATCTTATTTACTCTATCCAGACACCTACATACCAAACCATAGGTGGACATTACTACCTTTGTATATTATTAAATTTTGCAAAATAGTAATTTACTTCCAGGATGTCACACAGTTCAAATAAACCCATGCTTGTGAACATAAGAACCATCTAGATGTAAAAAATAATACCTGAACAAAAATGTAGCCTGTCACTCCCCCATACAGTACATCATATTTTTTTTTAAGAAAGGCTTAGCAAAACAACACAATTTATATTTCAAACACATGAGGTTTGTAGGAACATCATTTTCCTAAGTAAAAGCAGACAGAAAACTGCACGGTAAAAATGAATTTCCCTATACTATCAAAGCGTTATTTTATTTTATTTTTATTTTATTTTTGCGTTTTCATTCTGATCTCTTCCTTTTGCAAATTCAGCAACTTGCTATCCTGATTGGCTACCCCCACATTTGACCAGTGGCCTTTTACACTGTAATTAAGAAACGTTATGAAAAATTTGCCTGGTCATAAAGTGCTGGTCAAACAAACAACCGTGGAATCCATCCTGCTAATTCCATCTGGATCTTTTTAACAAATCAATTTTTTATTATCCATTAATGGAATCGTAAGATCCGCAATGAACTTTAACATTAATTTACTTATTGATGATATTAATAAGCCAATTTTACTTATTTTTTTAGTTATCAGTATTGAAAAGGTACGCCTAACTAGAAACGCCTGCAAGATTAAAAGATTCATTATGCCACATGCAATGTTTTGGGTATTTCAGTGATCGCCAAAGGTATCTCTGATCTGAACTACTCCGAAATGTTTTTATGGATAAATTTTAAAGATAAAGTCCCTTCAGTTAGTTCAACACTAAACAAACCTTTGAGCAGTGGATTTTGTCTTGCAGCCACACCTGAACATTGGGCTGGTTTCGCTAATTACTCTCAGGCTATTAAACCCAGAGGAGGATCCAGCGGAGGAGAAGGAGGAGGGCAGGGATTAGTCTCGTCTGACTGGAGACTTTGGTGCTGACGGCCGTGTGGGATTATTGTTATTGTTACTAATACAGCAACAGAAAATATACAGTTAAGGGCCTGGAAGAGGCCAGAGAAAACCATGTTCCTAAAAGTGTGTGTCTACAGATTGTGAGATAAATGGGAGAGAGAGAAACTTCTAGTGGTCCATGGTCGGGATAAGGTAGGACGTCAGACCTCCTGGTTGGCAACCAAAGATAATGCCCAGTGTAGAGCCGGCCGGGCATGGAGAGATCAGGCTTTGTGGTTACCCCATGCGTGCTCCCTGACCTTCACCAGGTCCTACATCTTCAAATGACGGCAGAGAGGGGCGAGGAGATGCAAAAGGGCAGCTGACACTGGGTGGGAGGGGCAGCTGACAGCGTAGCTCTGAAATCGCCAGGAGGGATAGATTGGTATCGGCTAGGAGTGCTGTCATCACTCCAACAGCACAATGTTGTCGTCCCCACCCCCCCCCCCCCCCCCCCCCCGTTGACTTGACTACTGTCACTTGGGGCTGTTGTTATTACACCAGCAATGACATTCCAGCTCAACAATTTTTACGATCTTTCGGTAAGCTCCAAAAACATCTGTTTACTTGTTCATGGTCAACTGGCGGAAAACCATGGGATTCAAACTAGCAACCTTCCGGATACAAATTCCAAACACACACAACCACATGATGTCCAGTATTAGAACAGATGTAATGCAGTAACAAGAGGCTAGGGGATTAGGAATAAATATTGTAAAATTATTGCATTGTTTGCAAAATAATTTTTAAAGGGCATAAAACAAACATACTGTGTATTACCTCACAGACTCGTACAGGAGGCTTCAGGGAAATCACAGTGAAAATTGTGAGCTGGGGTCTCCGGTCCTCTCCCTGGTGAACTGCTGTGTATGTCCAGATGTCTTTAACCATCTAACCGCCTCTGCGTATCTAGACCGAACTGGATCTGTTTAGTTTAAATGTCTCGGTACAAAGAAGACCCCCAAAATCATGGCAGCAATGGGTAGGGATTCTCAGTAACTAATATGTTTGTAGGTTACATGACAGAGATGTGTGTGTAAGGCAGGATGAGAGTTAATGGTATCCTGTAATAGTGGGCAAACACAGCTCAGTCCCAAGCTCATTCGAGTATGCACATGCATGTTTACAAATACGTAAAATTGTATATTGCCTGTAAATACTTCACAGTGTCCTCTAAACCAGTGCTTCTCAAACTGGTCCTCGGGGAACCCCTGGTGGTCCACTTTTCTGCTCCCTCCCAGTTCCCTGGGAGCAAAAACGTGGACTGTCTGGGTGGTACCTGAGGACCGGGTTGAGAAACACTGCTCCAGTGTCCTGACAAAGGTCACAAAAGAAGCTGAGCACAGTATCTGTGGTTGGGTTTTTGGGTTTTCTCTTCAGTCTTGCCTCTTCCCCACGCCCGAGTCTGGACTGTGATAGTCTATCGCCTTCCCCGTGATAAATCACTCAGTGGGGGTGCCTGAGTGGATATAGGTTTTAAAAATTCCTCCCTGTGGACTTATTGATCAGCATGCATTTGTGCGGGTGCAAAAAAAAAAGCTACGGACTGACCTTAGCGTCAACTTTACTGGAAATGAGAAGTCGAATGGAAATCCGCCAACGCGCGTACGCCAAGAAAAGCAACGTGGTCAAGATCGACCGGACGTTTGCTACTGCCCCGGGCTGGACAAAGTACCTCTTGGCTCTCTTTAACCCAACGGTGCAGGGATCCTCTTGGGGAGGCGTGTTCACCTTCGCGGGGAATTTTTTTCGAGGGTTAATGACCGGGATTCGTTTTGAAACTCCAAGCCGGCTGTTTACACGTACACTTCCAAAACAGTAAATCTCTAACTCTGGGACTGGAGCTACGTGTGTAGAAACCCTCGTGAGCGAGACAGATGTTTTTCATTTGAGAACATGTCAGGCACAATGCAGTTGGTTAGGCTGGGAGACACAGATAAATCAGCGTGACGTGAGCTGCAGACTCTCTTGAGGGAAAACTCTCCGCTTCCAAAGCATGACTTTTTTTGAGTACCCAGCTACAACACAGTGGAAAGGCTACATCCTTTTAAAAATATTTGAACATGTAGCATTTGTGTTTCACAAATGGGTTTGGTAATAAAAGTACCAGATAACGGTGACGGCTAAACAAAAGCAGAAAGCTTGAGATTAGGTATTGAGATGTTACCCTGTTATTTATTAGACTTGTGAATAGAAACAATAGGCTTTGGAACGGAGGATCCTGTCGCTACGTAGTCATTTGTCTGAGAGGGTGACTTCATGTTTTGGATGAACTCGGGACGGCGGCGGGGGCAGGAAGCCGGAATGTTCCGCTCGGCCGTCCCACGTCATCGCCAAGTCCCAGGGCCGGGGATCCCACTCGTCTAGAAACAATAGGCTGGCAGGGGCAGCCAAATGCAGGGTGGGCTGTCCTCGGAATGCCGCGATGAGCACGGCATAGGGTGCCAGTCGCCCCAATGGTGTCGGGAAACACTTCAAATAAATACAGCCAGCGATCAGGTCACGGTGAGGCCACAGACTGCTGGGAATTCCCTGTCCCCTACGTAGGAGAGTTTGGGAATTGATTAGCTGATCTCTTTTTCCCTCATCTCCCTCCGCTGGAATTCCTCACCATCTTGGCCGACACCACATCATATAAATCACCGGCACTTGGAAATTAAAAAAGAAGAAATCCAAAAGACCCCAACAGTATCCATGTCTGACAAGTCATAAAATTTAAATTACGGTTATGTGTAATATCTTTTTCCATGCGGGGCAAACGGTATGGACTGAGCATGACTCCTCTCATAAGACGAGCGATATTACTGTACTTCGTTATGTTTCCTAGGTATTTAAATCGACTCACTGGCTTTTCCCAGATCATTCTAAAGACGCGTGTTTTTATAATTTATCATTGTTATTTGCTATGACTCGCGTTTTTCGTCTTTCTTACTCACGTTCGCATGACCACTGAAAAAAAATAGTTTGGGGGATGCAGAAACGTCCCTGGACATTTTTCAGAAACTAAAAAGCACCGGTGTTTCTCATCCAAGGAACTACTCCCGAAATTACATGGCTGGTTTAATTATAACTCAGCGAATATGACATAATCGCAGAGGCATTCACAGATGTGCTGGGTTTTCCTAAAGACCTCTTGTGTAAAACCGCATTATATATTACACGGTTAACAGCATGAAGTCATTTTCAGCCTGTGATGAATGGGCACTAAGCTCGGGACATTCAGCATTTAAGCAGCAGAAGACCCCCTTTAAGACACGTATTTTTTTTTATTTTTTTTTTGGTTATGGGAGCGTTCGTTTTATGGCGTGCCAGCAGCATACTACGCTTCGTTATTTGTGGACGATTACGCGTTAGAATCGTGGCAGTTTGGGAAATAATTATCCTGACGTCGATCTTGGTAACTTCTCCTGACGGGTTTCCCAAAAGTGCCTTTTCCCTCAGTGCACACGCTTGGCAGGTAGGGGCAATGCGGTTTGCATGTGGAAAACCTTCCACCTGTTAAGCAGGTGGCTGTAGTGCACTGCAGTCGAATTAAAGTCAATTTGCCATCTGCACGCCCCCGTTCTCCCTACCGACCACAACAAAACCTCTCACACGGATCTGTGTTTCATATAGCCTACGCTCGAGTGTTTTTCTCATCCATCGATCTGTCGAACATACGATCCTCCATCCCCCCCTGCGACAATAAAGATGTTTAAAGCCTGGTGTGCTTCACAGGGACGGATGAAGCCACAGTTGTCGTGGTGGGCGTATATGGCAGAGAAAGCAGCTCCAGGCTGCTGCCAGGACAAAATGAATGTTTCCCATAAAACTCTCCTCATATGGTGAAACACTAGAGGCGATCGGCCTAATTCTAAGTCTGGTCTTAACAGTGGACTGTTAATTTTTTTAAGGTTTAAGATGCGTACAAGGGCGTGATAAAGAGTAAAACAAATTACTGCAAAGAGCAGACAGGTGGATATTTATGTTAGGAGCCAGAGACCCCAAGTTAACCCCTTTGAGAAACGAAGCGTACGCCCAGCTTTCAGGGCAAAGCAATAAATTACAAGCTTCTCCTTCCACTCTACAAGATTACTTCAGCTATTCGTCACTGATGGAATTTTCTCTTGAGAGACGCTCCCTACACCGTCGCAGTGAGGTGGCTGCGCTTCTCCACGGCTTGAGGGAGCTGTCATCAGTGCGGTGGCCAGAACTTTGAGATGCCGGATCTTCTCTGTTTAGGCCGACTTTGGGTCCAGCTGAATCAGGGAATGCCGGATCCCGCGATCGCTGGTTTTAGTGAACACTTGATACATCCTATTATGGACACGTTCAGAGTGGAAATATGGTTTAAGTTAAGAGCAGACTTCTGGGAGCGAGAAAACGGGAGGAGAATGGCTCTTTCCATGAATCCTCGCTAAAAAATAAATCATCTTCATAGTATATGAGCGCAACCAAAGCTGCTCCATCCGTCTGTTATTGGTGATTTCGGCAGATGAGGACGGGACGCTGTGCAAGGAGAGGGGTCAAAGACATCAGTTCAGGATCCACGATGGCACGATCCTGCGTCATGCTGATTCATAGAAAACACATTAAAGCAGCAGAATTATCCACGAAGGGAAATTCAAGCGGCACCAGAAATAGAAGAAATTATTTCAGATATGAGCTAGGATATGACCGACTTTACTGGATATGACGAATGCGTGACGAATGCATTACCTTATTAACTAATCATTTATTTCATAAACCATTCAATTTATGGAAAAGATATGAAACGACATAAAATTCTACGACCAACACGCCGAAACTTGTAATTCCCAAATTGCTGTATTTTTTCATTTAACATCCTACAGTTTATAATGCATTTTACACTAGTCGTAACCTGACTTTCTCTCTCTTGCTTAACCACATGTTCTCATTTTACCTGCTCTATTATGAACGGAATCCAGCTCCTAAACGTCACGTTTATTTTGGGAATCGCTGGCGTGTAAGTGGTTTTGTAAGGTACTGCCGTACGGTAGTCAATTCTAATCCAGAAATGACCCTTTGTCCCTATAAACTTTCTTGCTGACTGCTGGCGTGCAGTCGTACAGTGGGAGCATTTCAGATTGCAGTATGTATTTTGTCCCCATGTCGGACCACAGGAAATAAAGACAAAGCCGGCTCTGTGAGAGCAGTTGTTAGCAACGAGTTTCCTAGTTTCCATGGAAGTACAGAGACAAGAGGATCTGTGCAGCTGTCTTGTACAAGCCTGCTTCTGCACTGATTTTTTTCCTGCTTCTAACTCTTGCTTTGACGCTGAATAATTCGGACACTCGTTTGGCCTTTCCAGCATGTCTGCGATGCAAAGGGGGCCTGATTTAGGAGGGTTCACGGAGGCCGGGCATTTTCCGCAATCGCCGAAAAGAACAGGGCCCCCAGTGTAATCCGATTCCAGGAACCCCGTTGACGGATTGCCTGCCGGGGGCTTCTAGAATCCAAACGTGGCACTTTGACCGTGGAGTGTTTTAAACCAAGGTAATGACAGTTGAGAGTGGTCCGCACGTCCTGCCACGTACAGTATATTGGCGTGTATAAGGTCACTTGGAGGGTTTTTGCAGATCAGGAGGAGTGTGTGGTCTTTCGCCACCGCGGGCACACTGCTCTACACGTATACAGCCTTGGAAAAAAATTAAGAGACCACAGCACAATTTTTTTTCTTTCACTCATTTCTCAATTAATGGGTCTGCATCTGTGAATAATATGCTTTTTTGTGTTTTTGCAAATTGCAGCCTGGTTCGTATCTGTATCTCATTGATAAAGGGCTTCTTCCTTGCTTTATGGTTCTTCAGTACTGCTTCTAGGAGCCCGATACAAACTGTGTACTTCACACCTGCACTTAATATTTCGTATTCTTTTTGAAGGTCACCTGATGTCATCCTTTGATTCATGGAAAAAACTTGTTGGATAAGCTAACGGTCATCTCTGGCATTAGAAAGTCACTTCTGCCCTCTACCTGGCTGGTTTCTGGTCGTTCTCAGTGTCTCCTGCTTCACCTTGTTCTTGTGTCCTGTTGTCTTAGAAATTTTGAGCCTGGAAGCAGCCTGCTGTCCAACGTAGCTTTCTGCCAACAGAGCCAGGATTAAACCAGGATTAACAAATGCAGATTTATTTAAAAATATAGAGTGGTCTCATAATTTTTTCCACGGCTGTTTTTACATCCTTGCGTCATACATCAGAAGCGGCTATTGTGAAATGTCACTGACTTTTGGTTCGGTTGGCATTAAACGGGAGCCCAGTTTCTCTAGCCAATTTCTAGATGGAGGTGAAGCGTTTTAATGTTCATCTTTGTTTTGGATAGTGATAGGGGTCCATGCTTCGACCTCTGTGGTCTCAGAGGAAATCTCAAAACACTATGACTACTACCTAGTACCTTTTCCCAAAGGCTACAGGCGACAGAAAGAGGGAAGTTGTCCTGTTTTAATTGCTGTCTGGAATGTGGATAAGCGAAACATAAGTCAAGATAAAGCACCGAGTGTGACTTTCAAGAAAAACAAGCATTGTCAGACATCCCAGAGCCGAGAGCTTTCTGCCGGCCATTGATTGTACGACACCAAAAGATCAATGTCTGTTCCCTGGGCAATTAAAAACCCTGCATTCCGCTGATCCTAAAAAAATAGATTCCGGAAGAAGTGGGTCTTTCAAAGAGACCCAGAGGAGGAATCACTAATTTTGCGCCCTATGAGTATGTTTTCAAAATGTCACTTACGCTTCCATAAAATGTTATGGATATTGACAGGCACAATATATTTTGTAGTTTTACAGTGATCATATGTCAAACAGAGCCCTAGTATAAACAGAATGGCATGCCGCAATTGATTCCGGGTCCTTTTTCCCATATTGCATTACTTTCTCCCATTCCCCAGACATTTTCTCGGTCTCTGTGTACTGTTGGTATAGTTTTAAAGAATGAAAACAGCATGCGGGCCATTTCGCTAAAAGAGCTAACATTTTTAGCTTTGACACGCAATTACGCCGCGACCGCTTGATTTGAAAACAGCGACTGTGTTTTGCTTGGTGCCTCCCAAATAAAATGCTTTAGGTCCCGTTTTATGTGGTATGTGCCTGCGGGTTATGTCACAAAAAGTATTCCGAGCGTGATCCCAATTTCACCCTTACCGATTTTACCACAAAAGATTAAATAAGGCCTTTGAGAGTCCAGTCACTTTAGTAGCGAATTAAAGTGCCCCGCCGATTACTGATCCGTCTCTTTCGCTGCGATTGGAAAATGGATTAATTACAGACTCTTTGTCCGCTTGTTAGAGTCCAACCAGTCTGTGATATTTAATGAGTTTGAACTTCTGCGGGAACCACTGTCTCCATCTGATTAAAACATCATAAATTAGCCAGAGTTCTTACACCACTGTTCCATCCCAGAGGTCCCACAGTAATTGTTATGAGTCACAGGACATTCCCAGCCAGCGATTCCCGCTGTCCACCAAAGTGCCATTTTTGGGTATTGTGTGTTATTTTAATCAGTCTTACAATGGACTACCATCCCACCAAATGTCCCCTACTGTCACCCTGCTCTACTCTGTACTGAATAAGTCTACATTGAAAATGGATGAGCTGCTGAATGGATTTACAGGAGAATTCTATCGCCTCCTGGTGGACATTCTTAGTTGTTCTACATGTGCGCTAAAAAAAATCTTTCGTAGCTTTCTACCATAACGTGCAACCACAGGTTTACCGTTATTGGTTACTGCGTAGCTGCATTTGTAAGTTGGTCCATAGTTTCTTATACACGTTTTGCGTGGGATTATTAACGTTAGCTAGTCTAAAATGCGATGAGTTTAATTAAGGACAAAACAGTTTTAAGCACAGGGCCAGTTCTTCGACAGAAGTCTTTCGGCTGGTCTGACTGAGAATGGAATTCCTTTGGTGATTTGGGACAATGTGCCTGGGCATTTCAATGGAGTGGGGGTGCTTAAAAATGCCCCCCGGCAGAAGAAACTCTGCTTATGTCGGTCCCTGAACACTTACTCAAAAGGGTTATTACAATTTTCACTCAGATGTAGAACTTTAGTGATTCGTGTGTTAGTTTTAACGGACACTGGCTAATAATTCCAGCTGAATATGACAAAAAAGGTGAAGAGAACGAAAGCTTGACAAACTTTTGGCTAAATATTGACCAACAAGAGGAAGAACCTTTAGGTTCATCACACTCAGAAAAGATACCAGTTTGTACCTTTGCTTGTCACTGAGGCTGTACCTTACAATTTTGTACCTTAAGAACAGAAGTACAGAAATGGACTCCCCAAGGTAGAAGTAAGGAGCGTGCTCTGATTACAGCGCATTGCCGCACCTACCACATGACAAACCACCTCAGGGATGAGAACCTGAGTGCAGCCATGTGGTGGGTGACACCTCAGCACCACACTAGTCCGAATGGACCAGTGCGAGTTCTTTTTTTCCCCCCCGTGGCTGGAGTGCCAATCCTGCCACCAACCCCCAAGTTTTTCCCCTGTAAGTTGGAGGACCTCGTCATGGGGCTGGATGTAGGTTGACGTCACACCCAGGATGAAGCAATTGTAGGTTAAGGGCCTTGATCAAGGGCCCAACAGAGTAGGATGACTCCAGGCATTCTTGGGAATTATACCAGCAACATTCCGGTTACTGGCACCACTCTGTTCCCAAGATACAATCAGCACTAATATACCCCTAATGTACCTCTAATATACCCCTAATGTACCTCTAATATACCCCTAATGTACCTCTAATATACCCCTAATGTACCCCCAATGGTACAAAAATATTCATCAGAGTAAACTTCTGTACCTTAAAAGGTACAATTACCTACAGCTAAGGGTACCATTGGCAGTCCCTTGAGGGTACAGCCCCAGAGACAAGCAGAGATACAAACTAGTACCATTTTTTCTTAGAGGGCACGTCTTATAAAAACTCTCCATTTCAGCTTTCGGCTCTCTTGGCGTTGGACTTTACCCTCGGTGATGAATGGGTACAGACACTCACTTCCTCTGTCTAATTCTCGGGCATGCTGTCTGACTCCATCTTCTCCAGACCTTCTAACATGCCAAGTCTATACTACACAACAGCCCTGCACCGCTGAATACCTCACCCAGAATTCTTAGCTTCAGGAACTAGTTGGTGTAATGATTGGGACACCAGGCTTGTTCATCAGTGACTTACAAACTCAGCATCCACCAGTACAAGTAATTTAAAGCAAGTTCTGCTAGAATATGAAAGAAGCAAATTAATTGGTTTGTTGATACATCAAAAGCAGAGATTTTGGTTTGATCTTATCCTTAGACCCAATGAAGTGGTTTAAATACCTTGCTGTAATGTGCAGCAGTTAAACTTCAACCACCTTCATCACGTGACTGTGATTCTCCTGCAGTTTTCTGTGACTACATGAGAATAACAGAAACAGCTCCGGACCGGTAACGTTGCCTCCAGCGCACATTATTTGGCCTGAGGCAGCGCTCGGCTGCCACCTTCTGGTCATGTTGTGTATCTCCCTTTCCAATTCACACAACTTAAAATTCTCAGGCTGTCGGTTTTACGTTTTTCGTTCAGCCAGCGATGAATTTGGATCAGACACGAAAAGCCTGAAAATACCAAAGACTGAGGACTTTTATAAACTGTTTGATTAAATTTTGCTCTGAAGGCTTGTATTTTTCCAATACAAACAGCTCTTACCTAAACACATGCTTGCAATTGCACAAAAGACCCATACAACAAGTTTCTAAATAAGACACATTACGAGTTACATGAAACCACATTATTGTTGTGTTGACGATGCCAGCGTTGGCATTCTAAGGTTTAATCTGCCATTTATTTGGGCAGATAAAGTTTCACTGCATATTTAAAGAATCACATGCTGTGCGCTATTCATATTTGCGGTCCTTAATTCCGTAATTGTTCTATAATTAGACAACTGGGCCAAAAATGCAATAATAGAAACAGCATGACTTCACTGTGCTATAAAATCGAAATGAACTGAAACATGAGGCGAATTTACAGACTTCCAGTTTAGGCGGAAAAGTCAAATCCGTCATGTCCAGCTGCTCACAGCCCTGTGGGTTACTGTGGGTCCTTAAAATGAATCGTAGTGGAGGTGGGTCCAAGCTGCTAGAGGATGCGGGATGAACCAATCAAATGTCTTAGTCCCGCCTCCTCTACCATCTGATTGGCTATCACTCTGAACTAATCATTTTCCATTCTGCCCTCAGACCATTTTTGTGGAAGTAAAACTCCAATGAGCAGCCGTGCCTCAATGTTTCACGTCAATCGTCACCGAGAACCGCGGCCTACATCGACATCCCCGCAATATTCACCCACAAGGCTCTGCTTCTTCACCAGTAGGGGGGCTGGGGACCTGCTGCTCTTACGAAATTCACTTTAAAAAGTTTTTTTTTTTCTACCAAGAGACTATAAACTCAGAATCACATGTTCAATACATAACAAGTATAATAAAAGGCCTCAAGGCAATGAAGTAATATATATCAAATATCGCAATGACTGAGAGAAGTGTTCAACATCTCAAACATTTTTTCTAATTTTAGATGCTTCTATGGCAGCGTTGCAGACTCTTGTCATTCATTCACCCAGCTTCCAGATGCAGCCACCTGGGATGCTTCTCCTACAGGCCTGAAGGAGTTTCCACAAGTTCTGGGCACAAGTCCACTACCGTACTCTGACTGTTTGATCCATCTCATCCCAAACTGGCTCTATAGGGTTGAAGTGGGGGGGATTGTGGGGGGGGGGGGGGCAGGTCATCTGTCACAGCACTCTGTCTCTTTCATTATTCACAAGATAATACAGTGCTTACATAACCTGGAGGGGCGCTTGGGGTCGATATCTTGCTGAAATAAAAAATCAGTTTCAGTAGGTGTGTCCAGATCTTGACTGGCAGTTTTGTTTCATATTTAGGTTTAAAACTTAAATAGTGACATAAACCAGAAATGCAATGTCATCCATCCATCCATCTTCTCCAGTAGGATGTTGTGTTGAACCAGTCACATGTACTAAGAGGCACAGGGCTTGAAGCAGGAGATATCCTAAAGGTGATACCAGCCAATCGTAGGACACACAATCACACGCTACAGGAAAATAATTTGTCTCCTTATAGAACCAAAAACAGTTAACTTTCTATCAAAAACTGCCACATCTTCAGGCCCATCATACAACCATTAAACAAACATCGTTTTAGGATGTGTTTATTTTCCACAAAATATTATTTTTATTTACAAAATTACATAAGTCTTGCATGGACTATTAAGCTACGAAACTACGCAATAATACATATCAACGGTATAAAAGTAACGCTTTGGGTCTGACGCTCGCTCCTATGCACCCTCTTCCTCCGCTTCCTCCTCAATTTCGTGGGCATCGTCAGATTTTTCTTTCTTTTTCCACCTGAGGCATCAAGCAGAGACAGACTGAGGTGCCATTTCTGTGTAAACTGTGACGCTCAGTGTGTCTGAGATCAGCTCCGCCTGGGTACCACTGAGAGCGCGAGCGAAAGATTACTCAAAGATTACTCCAAGGGCGCGAGTATTTCTTCTTTGATTAGTCATGGTTTGAGGTGAACAGGACACCCAGTCTAGCCCTACGAAGGATCGCGGTGCCATCATTAGGAATGTAGTGATGAACAATAAACAAAAAAATCACCTACAAATAATGTAATGCAAAGAGATAAAAATTAATTAATACAGGCCTGAATTATACATTTTTGTTTTTAAGGTTATTTCTAAGTTTCCCAAAACCAAACAGACATGTAGATATGATTTTTTTGCCCCTCCCTTGTTCGGGGGGGGGGGGGGGGGAGTCTCCCTGCCCCTCACCTCAGGATGGTCTGCATATGATGGACAGTCTCAGGCAGCGGCAGGCCGAAGGTCTCAGGCAGCAGGAGACTGAGCAGGCCTGAGAAGGCCGTCAGGCTGCCCATCAGCGTGTAGGGCAGGAAGCGGTTGAATTGTCCTGTGTGATACGGGACAGGGACCGTGTCACTCCTCGATGACGCAAACGCTCCGAAACCAACCAAGGTCTCTAACATGCAGCCATCGTTCAGATATTCCTGTCTGCCGCAAAGCATATAAACAGCAGCCGCCCCTTTAAGGAGAATCCCCGCCCCCCCTCCCCAGTTATATTATCCATTTTAAAAATGGATAATCTCCTATCTGCTCAGGATTGTGGGGGAACCTGGAGATGATACCACTCAGCATATGGTACAGGGCAGAGGTACTTCCTAGCTGGGATGCCAGTCCATCTTAAGACACACACACACACACACCTGTTCATATCTTTATAGGGACTCTCCATTCATTTCTATGGGCAAAACCCTAATCCCAACAACGACGACCTTAACCCCCACCCAGCCCTAACCTTAACCATAAGTAACCAAACAAAATACAAGACTTTAGGCATTTTTAGTTTCCTAATTGCGGTCAGAGATTTTTATAAATTTAAGTCTCCCATTGTGAGGACTGAAAAAATGCTCCCCGCAATGTCAAAATAAGTTTTTATCACATTTTGGACACCAAATAATGTAATATATATATGTTACACTGTTACATTATTGTTATAACACATGCATACAAACTACGAAACTATGTTACTAATTCAGAGACACCAATTCACCTTCAGACCCAGGTTGCTACCCAAAATGTGTCCTGGGCCCTCAATGTCCAATTTCACGTATAATATAACACACTGAAAGGCCCCTGTGAAGGGCCGGGCCCCTGTGAAGGGCCGGGCCCCTGTGAATGGCCGGGCCCCGTGAATCTGCCAGGGTCTCCAAGCCCAAACTAAACCCCTGCTTTGCACAGCAGAAAGAAGCTGGTGTGGTGATAGACATCACTTCTATTACATAACATGCAAAAGTATAACATGCACGAGGCCTACAAGGAAAGTGCCTTAAGAGGGCGCCAGCGAGCGGTAAACTGACCTAAGTAGACGAAGTAGGGCGCGGCGATGCTGCCCAGACGGGAGGCCATGGAGCAGGCTCCGACGGCGGTGTTACGCAGCACGGTGGGGTAGAGCTCCGCGGTGTAGGCGTAAATGATCGAGAAGGCCGCCGTCACCCCGAACTTACCCAGCATCTCCAGGGTGATGGACAAGGAAACCAGACCTGTCCAGGAAACAGAGAAGGCTTTGTCCTCAAGAGGCTGTTTGGATAAAACACCCTCTATGCCAGCATTTACCAACCCGGTCCTCAGGAACCCACAGACAGTCCATAATTTTGCTCCCTCCCTGCCAGCCAGTCCACGTTTTTGCTCCCTCCCTGCCAGCCAGTCCATATTTTTGCTCCCTCCCTGCCAGCCAGTCCATGTTTTTGCTCCCTCCTTATTTCCTGCCAGACAGTCCACATTTTTGCTCCCTCCCTGCCAGCCAGTCCATGTTTTTGCTCCCTCCTTATTTCCTGCCAGACAGTCCATAATTTTGCTCCCTCCCTGCCAGCCAGTCCACGTTTTTGCTCCCTCCCTGCCAGCCAGTCCATATTTTTGCTCCCTCCCTGCCAGCCAGTCCATGTTTTTGCTCCCTCCTTATTTCCTGCCAGACAGTCCACATTTTTGCTCCTTACTGGGAGCTGGGAGAGAGCAAAGACATGGACTGGCTGGGGGTTCCTGAGGACCGGGTTGGGAAACACTGCTCTACATTATATTGTATATGGAATGCACAGTAAATACTGTATGTATGCATGGATACAGTACAGTACTGCCCCTCCAGTAACTGTAGCAGCAATCCCATTCACCTGTGATTTTTTTTTACTCGATCTCTAGCACATTTTGTTTGGGTAATCAATACCTCATTGTGTTATTTAATCAAGTTAATTAATTGAGATAGTAATGAAGATTAATAAATACATGTAATGGCTGTGTTGGCCCTGAGGAGAGGTTTGGCAACTGAACAAGATAACAGTATCTTTCTTTTAAGTTTTTTTTTAAGGCAGATGTTTTTGCTTTTAAAAATGGCATGATGGCATTATACATGCCCTGACACCAGGGGGCGCCGTAAGAGGGTGGAGGTTAGCACGATTCCAAGGGCCCCTGTGGCGTTAGGGGCCCTAAAAAAGTTGGGAAATAATTGGATTAGTCTGGAGTGGGGGGCCCAATATGATATGCTTTCATGGGGCCCAAAATCTTTAGTAACACCCCCTGCCATACACGGTACATGCAGACAGCGGCCCCCTAAAGGCCCCGAGTGAATGAGAGGGACCCTAACAATATGCAACTTAATTGGATTGTTCTGGGTTGGGGGCCCCATATGATACACTTTAATGGGGCCCCAAAATCTTTAGTTTAGCATACAGCTGGAGTATTTGTTCACACAGCGCTCTCCATCGCGGCTCACTCAGAGTCCGTTTCACAAGTGCGTGGAGAATGATCCGCTCATCTGCGCCTCTCTCCCGACGCGGCCCTGACCTTCGGGTACGAACTGAATGAAGAGCAGCACGACCCCGCCCAGCAAGAGTGTGGAGAGGAGACAAAGGCGCCGCGGCACGTAGCGGAAGAGCAGCCAAGCGGAGGTGTAGGCCGGGACTTCGATGGCTGCCGAGATGAAGCAGTTGAGGTAGGCGCTCCCGGCCAAGTTGGAAGTGTTCAGCGACAAAGCAAAGTATCCGATGGAGAGGATGACCCTACGGACAAGGAGATAAAAGCTTTTCACGTAAATAGCACGTAAGCAACGGCGGGATGGCGCCCGGCCCGCAAGGTGTCAAGACGGCGATACTCACCAGACCAGGCCCAACATGATAGAGATGCAGCGAATGTTGCCGGTGCGCACGAGATCGCAGATGTTGTGGGAGCGGGAGTTCACGGGCTTGGAGTCAGCCTGCGGCACACGTGTGACAACAACCGTGTTTGTTTAAAGGACAATGGAGTGGGCCGGCTTTCGGAAAAAACCAGTAGAGAGAATGTCAACAACCAGACATCTGCAGAGAACTCGGAGACCCCAGAGAAGACAATGGATGAGACAGACGGGACAAAATATAAAACCACGATGACACTGTTCACAAGTAAATTTCTGTTTGTGTGTTGGTTAAAGAAACCTTCTGAAAACTAGGTACTGTACATGTCAAATTTGGGTAATTCAGGTCCAGAGAGTAAAAGTCCAGACCGGGATTTTGTTTCAACCATTCAGTTGGGCATAAACAGTCACAGTCACAGAGTACTCAACTGGTTGGTTGAAACAAAATCCCAGTCTGGTCTTTCACTCTCTGGACCTGAATTACCCAACTCTGTATGTCAATATGCTTTAAGTTACCCATTTGTCTTCAGTGCTTGAAAATTGAGAGGCAAAGTATTTTTCCATGTCCGAAGTCTTACAAAAAGTCATGTTATTTTTCAGATTTAAGTGTGGCGCCAACTTGATCATTTGATTATTTGTCCTCAAAAGTATAATGTGAGTTAACACTTCTGCTTCATTTTGTCAGAATCTGAACTGACCTGTGTGTTTCCATGGATAGCAGACAAATTTCTTAGTTTCTCTTATGAAATACTGGGCATTGAAGGCCCTGCTTTATTAAAAAAAGACTCCATGGACCTCTGGAAATTCCTAATATTCCTATATATCCCTATATATTCCAATAATATTAGACTTTTATAACGTTTTTATAATGAATTTATGATGTTAATCTGCTTCCTATAAGAGCCAAAAACTACAAATGCATTATAGTATTGGACATGCTAAAGTGTACAGCGCAAATGACTAATAATTTGGCACTAATTCACACATTCTGTAATTCTGTTATTAAGAAGCTTTTCACAATCTAAAGAGAGCAACATGCATAAATTACAATAAATTATGTTGGATGTGCAATACACTCTTTACTGTTTGTTAATGGTAATATGGGAATCATTTATGTTGCTGTACACTAGTGCAATAAATAATTCTGGTTAATTCTAGTTATTTGGTTCTGGTTAGAAATAATCTATTTGAAGGTTTTACATTGTATATGGCATCTTTACAAGTACTTTGGTATATTTGCATGATTTTTTTAATTATTATTTTTAGCTTTATTTAGTATTTATTAATGCACCTTGGGGTTGTCATAAAAGTAATTTTGTTGTGTTACACGATGACAATAAAGCATTTGAATCTTGAATCTTGAATATGGAAAAAACTCAAGTCAAATAACCTCATCTAATACCTCGGAGCCCATACCTCAGTTGTATATTCAGACATTATTAAGAATAATTCCCTGGGACGTTGATTCATGCCTTTAACATGCTACTACGTTGAAACCATCACATCCTGGATCTTTGGAAACAAAAATTCTTATTCTTAGGATTTTCAAGGAAATTCCCCTGCAGGGGTATAGCAATTAATGTTACGTCATGCGTTGTTTTTAATTTTATAGAAACCGTTTCAATAGTTCAGGGACGTTCCATCATGAGTGCTGCCGGTGGATTTAATGACGAGAAACGAGGGGAAACAATGCACCTGGACAGATTGGAAAATGGTCTCCGGGGCTGTGACTCCGTTCTTCCTGGCCGCGTCTCTCAGTACAGCTTCAGCTTCCTCCACTCTGCCCTGGGACAGCAGCCATCGGGGAGATTCCGGAATGAGCCTGCGCCATAATGAACTAGGAGTAAGGGATGATCTGGCCTGGGTTGCCAGATTGGTCAACATCAAAGCATAAAAAAATAAATCTGACGTATCTGAAATAAAGGGAGAATTGGCAGAACGTTCTAGAAGCTTCTAAAAAGCAGACTGATGATACTCATGATTGGGCCCCATGAAAGCATATCATATTGTACCCCAATTGTGTCCCAGATTTTCAGAGGCCCTAGGAATCATCCAGACTTTCCCTGCCGATAAGACGAATTATCTATGGATAGAAAACACAATGAGGTGTCATATCACACACCTACCACCAGAGGGGGATGTAGAGGAAGCCGGGGAGAGTCAGGACCAGCAGCAGCGTTCTCCAGTCTCTTATGAAGAAGGCAACCAGCGGAAGAACCATGTAGCCGATGGCAAAGAAGATACATACTCCCATGGTAGAGTAGATTATCCGAACCGACTGGCTTAAAATTTCGGTTCCTTCAGGCACAATAAAAGGGAGACAATTTTACATACATTACGTGCTGTTTAAATGCAGAATTAAATGACTTCACAGACATACGTACCTAAAACAAATGCTGCGACGTAGTTGGAAATCTGGCCCATTCCGACTATAAAGAAGAGCGCGCAGAACATGACCCAGGATGTGGAAAAGACCTGGAATAACGTAAACAAGGTCTGAACTCCCATTGTTGCAAACAGCACCAGTTTCCTCCCAAACCTGACAAACACAAAACAAAGCATTAGTTTAATTGTAATTATTACCTTACAAACTCATTAAGTGCCAGAAAACAACAGAGATCCTAATGGTCAAATAGTTACGGCGATTTTAATCAAATTTACCTTTCACAATAGAATTTTGAATCCCATTTTTATGAACCCTAACGCAACAGCAAAACACAAGTGCTGTCGGAGATGTTCCTGATCTCCTCACCTGTCGGACAGCTGTCCGGAGGCAAAGGAGCCAATTAGGACGCCACAGAAGAACAGAGAAGTCGTGAGAGGGACCTTCCATTTGTCATCGCAAACAAGGTCCCACTGCAGTGAGACAGGGACAACGTGGGTGCACGGCAGTACAAATGGATTTTCAAATTCAAATTCAAAAAACTTTATTTGAATAAAAGGCACACAGGGCCGTTGAACAAGGACACAATGACGTTTTATACATGCGTTCATTACGGCACAAACAAACCCACGCACAAAATACAGTAACTGTGCAAACGTCATAAACAGTCAAAGAAAATGATGCTTAAATGATCTTCATGTTGAGGTAAAACTATGATTGTATGCCTGTCGAAGTGTGTCATCTTAGCCGTTTCAAAACCTCTGCTAAAATCACCCCAGTACACCCATGTACTTTTGGACGTTGTGTAGCTAATGGACATCTGTGCTGTGCAGGCTTCCTGCAAATATTCCAAAAACATTCCAAGAACATGCAGTTTAGATGAACTGTCTCTAAATAGTCCACAGTGTGTGACTGTGCTCTGAGAGACTGGCATCTTATCTAGAATGTTCCCCAACCCTCTCATCCTGAACTCTAGGCTCATCACAACGATGTAGTCGACATATCTTTATGAAAAATGAGTGGATAGTTGGACATCCATCCATCTTCTATACCCACTATCGTAGGGATCCGCAGTCTATCCCAGAAGCTACAGGAGCAAGGGACGCAATAGCCCAGGATGGTCGTTAAGTATATTCACTGTTTTAAACCTTGTCATTAAATCTCTATAACCAGAGTATAACTACCGCTCTGTAAAACTTTACGTTTCAATGAGGAAGCTTGATCTTTAGCAACATAATGATCTCATAACGTTCTAATAATACAAACTGCCTGGCGGACAGTCACTAGGTGAACTGTTATTTGCGAGTATTTTATGACCGGTGGCCCCGTGACTTTGCCGATCTCGCCGTCTTCTGCTGCCCCAGCAGTGCAGACACTTATAAACTCCCCTCCGTGACAAAGTGGCCCGAACCGGACAGGGGGCCCCCCACTTCGGACTGATGCCTGTCATCTCAGT